>NC_090702.1:9938512-12438512 GCF_040954835.1 Lepisosteus oculatus | reverse complement strand
TAAATAGATACAAGGAAACTCTTAAACTGAGTGGCAATTCCCCAGAAAAGAAAAATATATGAATCTAACAGATTAAGATAAATATGCAACCTGTAATCTAATGGTTCCTCCTTCTAGAAGAACAACTTCTGTGAATAACTGCAACCAATATGTACAACAATCAAACTTCAATGTTGTTGGAAAAGTAATGTCATAGAAGATATTCAAAACTCAGAATCCCAAGTCTTACACAGAATTCAAGTACTTTTACATTTTGAGCATCTGCACAAATTTCATGTCATCCTGCATACAGTATATACACTACAATAAGTTATGTTCTTGAAGCACAGCAAAGATGCCATAAACATAGCCCTTGTGCTCTGCTGACCTGTAATAATCTACTTTTAAAATTTAGTAAAAGGTTAATCTGTCAAATAAATCTTTAACCCAGAAGCATTTGTAAATTATTTCCAATGTACTGTACATTCTCAGTGTTATTTTAAGCTAGGACCCTTTAATTAACTAGAATTACTGCCAAAGAAAAATAAAAGAAGGGGACAAAATATAGCCATTTAGCTGTTTAAAAACTTTAAATGCATTTAAGCTTCTATTTCAGGAGGCATTGATCCTGTAATTAACACTATTCTGGGGCTGCTCTTTGATCTAAGGTTGAGGAAAGCTTCTCAGCTTTACCTGTTACCTTAGCTGAGAATTTTTATCCTGGCTCAGCATTGCTGAGCATGAGCTTGCCTCCCAAGTCCTGTGCAGTTCTATTATAAGAAATTGGACTCCTTGCGATTGACTCTCTGCTCTGTCTCATCCATCAAAGTGCCACACAGGGCCTGACAGTGGCATATCGCTTCCAGGTGTCAGGAGGCAGAATTCTGTGCTATATTTGAAGACTGACAACAGTCTTCATCACAGCCCTTCTCATGCCACCCTTTCAATTGGCACATGCTTTTCACAAACCTCCCTCACACCACCTGTGAGCCACCTTATGTGTCACATTGCAAAGCCCCTACCCAGTGGGATTACTCTGAGCAGAAATAATCGCGCCGCTGAAACCTGTCTTTGAAACTCAATTCGAGGCATGAGCACGTTTCATATTTTGTACCAAAGTGCATTTTTCACACATTACATCACTTTCAATCACGGCTCAGCCAACTCAGGATCGCGGTGGCCTGGAGCCTGGCCACTGGGAAGCAGTGGGTGCTAGGCGGGATACACTCTGGTTTGGATGCCAGTCCATCGCAGGGCACACACAGACATACACAGAAACATGCCCACTCTCACACCAGGGCCAGGTTTTACTGAACTAACCTACCAGCATGTGTTTGGACTGCAGGAGGAAACTAGAGCACCCAGTCTAAACCCATGTGAACACTGGGAGAACATACAAACTCCACAGAGGTAGCACCCCAAGATTTGAACCCAGAGCCCCAGCGGTGCTAACCACCAGGCCACCCATTTTTTTACAAAGACAATAGATATTTGAATAAGAAAAGATAAAAGAATAAGAAAATATTCTGTTTTTTGGAACTAGTCACTTAATTCCTCAGTTTTTTCCCATCTCCACAATACATTTGTCTTTCCACAACAAGCAGTTTTTTAGTGAAGAGTCCCCTTGTGAAATGTATCCAGCAAAAAAGACTGCCGTAACACAATTCACATTTCCAATAACATTTTTTACCTGCTGTCACTTTTACCATCGTGCTTTTGTACCTTTCCAACAAATGAATGCAAGTTATCTCTGATAAATGTTTTTGTAATATTGAAGAACATTTTACAAAGTATTTAACATAGGCTGCATAAACCTTTTTTTCTTTTTCAGAAATGAACAGTTCAGTCAGATGATTTGCATGCATCATAAACAGAACTGATTAATTTAATTGTAACATAATCTCTTGTCCACCTTGTACAGCCATTGTATAACAAGTTTGCAAACAAACATTGGTGACAGTGGAAATAATGTTTTAATTGAGTGCAAAATTAAACATACTGTATACAGTAAGGCTTTCAACACGGGATGCTTGGAGCTTTCCTGTTCTAGATATTTTAAAAGTATAAAAATGTAAAGAACCTACAGCCTGTTTTACATCTATGCATATCAGAATCTGATTATGATGGTATTAAGAATATCTTTTAACGTCATGGAAAGAGTTAAATATATTCATTTAGGTATCCCTTCAACAGATTTCATTGAGAACTAAAAATGGTGCTTTAATACGACAGTATATTAAAAAAGACGATAGAAACATTGTGCATCAATAGTAACCATACACTTACATATCCCAAGATAGTATGGTCAGTATGAAAACCAACTACTATACCCCCAACTTGTCACACCCTACAATTTATTCATTTTCCTATACATTACTGAGTGCAGTTTTCTGTTCTTAAAATGTGCCTTAATAACTAAAAATAAAAACTTTCTTGAATAAACTTTGGCTTACACTGACTTTAACAAGAATGTCCCTCAAGCATCTCAAGGTGCCCTTATGCTGAGATAATGAAATCACAGTCATAATGAGACAGAGAAATCTTTTTTATGGGCCTAATTCATATATATACTGTATATAACTTTAAAAAGGGGAGAATGACTGTAGAAGGGTTTCAAAGAAAGTTCCTTGCATACTACACAATTGCATTTGTCCAGAGATCTCCCTGGATGCTTTAGAACAAAGGGAGAGGAAAACTCTCACATTCAACAGTAATAAATCCACTATTAACAAAAGAGAACACAAACCAGCATGTTCTCAAGTATTCACAATCCTCAAAGGCATGGAGAAAGTAAACCCAGAAGCCCTCTTCAGACTAGTGAAACATGAATAAGAAGACACAAGTGAGATCTACATTGAAGTGCATTTAAAATGTAGAACAGGGGCTCTCCAATACCCTTCTTCTTAAATGGTTTACTTTCATCAGTATTGTGGAGGTACAAAACAAGCTACTGTACCAATCCATGTTGTTGAAGTTGATGCTCTAGCTTCTTTTGAGAAATGACTGGATGAGATCCTTGAATCTATTAGCTACTATTAACGAAGCTACAGCAGATGAGCTTAACGACCTCCTCTCATTTGATTCATAATACCTTATGATTTTTTTTTATTCTTTTGTTCAACACGACACAGGGCAGGAATTCCTGATGTCAGCTACAACCTTGTCTCATTGGAGGACTTTTACATAAGTCAAGGCTCTAGCGCCAACTAAATAAATGAATTAAAAAAAAACAACAACAAGCTCTAGGAATATAAAACACCACTATCTTTTGAGTGTACAATAGCCCAAGACCTTAAAAAAATTTAAAGCAAACAGCACCTGATTTCTGGCTTTATAAAACCTTGAAAACATTAAACACATTATGTAATAATATCATTATATACACTCCTAAGTATGTCTGACATATTTTTGAAGTGACATTTTTGAAAGGGGAAGCTTTGTGCAGTGAATGCATCAATGAGCTGAACTTTCATGAAATGCTGTATATTTGATTTGGCAGGGCTTAGTGGGAGTGTTATTTCCACAATGAAATAAGACTGTATGCATCTTCATATTAATTTTGTTCACTGGGCAACCCAATTTGTTGATCCATGCAGTAATTTTAATTAAAAATTGAAATTGAACAGGGAATAGATCAGTCAGTAAAGCATCTTCTTTTTATTATAAATAAATTAACTTTTCTGTTCTAAGAACTCCACACAATGCAACTCAATTACAAGAGCAAAAGCATTTGTATTTGTCCCTGTCAATACTGTAAAAAGCAGCATTACAAAGTCATACATTTACTGCAAATCATATAATTCTTCAGGGGAATTACCACATTCTTGCCACATTTATTTTTGCCACAGATTCTTTCATTCACTGATATGCAAATATTGATTGAATGACATAGCTACTGCTTTTCATGTTTAAATAGTATGCAAGTATGTGATATTTTTATGTTATTCCTTTGTGTTAATGTAAACCCAATTTCTGTTTAATTCTAAGTCTTACTATTGGTTTCATGAAGGTTGATGCTGTGAAGAGGTCTGTGAAAAAGATTTTTTGGCAGGTTTGAAAAGCTATGAAGAACAAACGGGGAGAGAAATTGTAGCAGTGAATCGGCTTTGCAGCTTTCTCCTACAATAAATAAGAAGCTCAGAGGAATGCCAACAAAACCATAATGCTGAAATAAAGAACAGTATATGCTGTTCTAAATTCTTTGAGTTGACATTGACACCATCCATTTGATGAACACTTTAAAACCATTTCAAATGTAGGCCACAAAATAAAATATCTGACACGAAATTTAGCATAGTTAGGGACTATCCTCTCACCACTTTATTTTTTTTCATGTAAAGCAGCAATTTGGAAGATATTGTATGCCTATATCATTTGAGTACTCTGTGTAGTGAGATGGGGAAAGGAAAACTAATAATTAGATCATCTTGTACTTAGTGAGTGTGTGTGAGAGAGAGGTAGTAATTGTTTTTCAATATTAGGCAGAGAAAGTGGAATGTCTTGTTAAGTTATTAGATTATTAGATTTAATTTACACCTGCTGCATTTTTCACCTGATAAATTAAATTGGTCTTAAAGATTAAAACAGATAAACGTTTAATAGACCTTACTGCTCTAATCAAATGACCTAAGTGGAAATATTTGGACATTACATGAAAAAGCAGTTAAATGCCTTAATGTTTTTTATCTCGACAATATTGGACACAGTAACATAACTCTTAAGTGTTACTAAACTGAGCTGATGCAATGACTTGGTCTTCATTATTGTATTTTCATTTTTTTCTCTATTTTTGATTCAGGACATCTATGTTTAAAACAGAGTTACTTTTGGAATATTGAAACCTGAGAGGGGAAAGGGTCTTCATTTGCACAACTAACAATGTGCTGCTCTTCAGCTAATTTCAATTAGCACATTTAAGCTACACCATCCCAAGTGAACAGCAACGTCATACTGCATCTACTTCTGGCACCAAGCTTCACTGTTCACATCAATGATATTAACAGTACTTACAGCAAAGTTATTTATTTTTAGAGTGCCAAGGAACAAAGCTGCTAGAGCCCTATTCCCATAGTTTGGATTATTTTTCTTCTGCCTGCCATTATTTGGTAAAGCCAATGTAATGAATGTACCCAATGTAATGAAAACTCTGACCACATTATTGGATATTTTGGTTCCCTGAAAATTAACACTGTAGAGGTCTGAATATTTATGGACCATGTAATACCATGACAATGATCAAATTCTGTTCCTGAGTTGATTGGTTACATTGGCTGCCATCTTGGATATGACAACAAACAAAAACTGTGATGCTGAATTAATTGAAACCTGGTATATTTAAAGTAGTAGTTCAGGGGTAGTTCACACACCAGAAGAAGGTTCCATGGCCGAAACGTTGTGTTTTCTTTCTTCTTTATTCAGCATGGAATAAACCTATTACTTGTTCCTTTGCAGCCTACGCATGCTGACGCAGCTACCCACCTGAACTACTACACCCTACACTTGCTGCGACCCACTATGCCTTCCTCCAAATCTTTTTCTAGATCTCTTCTTCCTTTAGATAACTTTTCTTCCTCCCTGGGCCACTTGCCTGCTTCTCTCACTTAACCATATTTAAAGTAGGCTGAGCCTCCAGTCAGGCTTCATCATGGGTAGATGTGATCTTAAAAAAAAAAACTCCCAACACACTAATCAAACTGAATATCTCTATATTGTATATTGCTTAGTGATACAGTGTGCAACGCTTATGAGTTCATGTGGCTCCAGCGCTCAATTGGATCTACACTGAACATAGAAATGAATCCGATATGTTTTCATCACATAGTCGTGGCACCTCTAAGCATGTTTTTTCAGGAGTTCCTCAAAATTTCAGAAGTTGCTTTCTTGAAAACCAATGAAAGTACAGATTTAAAACTTGGTACATAATGTTAGCTCATGTCCAAGTCCATTTAGATTTATTTAATACTATAATGGTGGTGGAGCAGATAGAAGGGTTGAGTTGCTTTGCCTAGAGGGTGACTGTAGACAGTGTGATAATTACTACAGAACACAAACCGCCCCATATACCCTGGTGAAAAATTACCTCTTCCGTGACCTCTAACATTCCTAAAGTCTATGTGCAAAATCTTTTTATAGCTCCTTACAGAGTGTACATAGGATCATGGCTATTCTCTAATAACCAGGAAGATCATTTTTGCTGTGAAAAGACGTGTCAGATGAGTCAGCTATTAATTACACTTAATAAATATAAATTATTAGTTTTGTATGTATCATCCATGACCTTCAATCAAATCATGTCCCTAAGAACCTCCTAATCACAACAGCTAGGACTAAATCCCTCAAGATGAGGATCATCTATCATTAGGTTACCATTAGAAAACTTTGAAACACAATGGTATTTTCTACTGATGCAGTGCTAAATATCTGTTTATGAGATCTCTTTACTTTGAAAGGTTTCCAAATCTACGAAAAATAAAAAGTGTCAAGGATGACAGCTTATATCAGTCAAAAAGAGATCATTAGATATAATTTAGCCCACATCGCCCCATTCCAGATAAAGTATTTTAATCATAAGTTAGGACAGACATTTAAGATTTAACATTTAGGTTTAGAATACACAAATTATTTTTGCCAATTAAAACAATTTTTAAAGTCACAGTGTTTGACTAAATTTGGACACTGAGATTTGCACCCCACTGTCAGTAATCAGCCCTTTTTACTAAAAGTGTTTTTTCTTTTCCCAGTGCAATACTGTTGGGAGTTATTGCTAATTTAAATGTACTTTGCTGAGCACCTGGTTTAATATGCTGTGTGAAGCCCACTTCACACATGTAGAATGACATCTTCCTAAGGTTTTTTTGCCTGCTTTTCAGATCCCAACACTCACCTCCTCCGAGTAATGGAAGTAATTCTCTTTTTTAATAGCAGATTAATGCCAGAATTTCATATAGATTGATTTTTTTCTGACTGCCCCAGCATAGTCATTATTACCTTACTTTCTGGCACTGGCTTCTTTACTTACAAATACGCTTTGTTTGATTTTTATAAACGTATTAAGGGGCTGATGTATTTCCTAATCTATTCATTCTTTGTTCAGAATAATATATACGTTTCAAGTGAATTAAACCGAAATGAAGCAGTTTTTCATCCCACCGATATTCACATGAATAATACAATTTAAAAATAAGGAATAAAATGTTAAAAAATTGACAACGCAATCAAGAGATAAAAAATGACTAAAGACTAAAAACTGCCATCTTTTTTTTTCCTGTTTGAGCTCTCTGAAATATCCCTAAAGCAAAATCTAATCCTTCTGGCCTACCTCTGTCACACAGCTCTCTCTTTGTGTTGTCAGTCTGATTAGTCACGGCCAAATGACTTCAGAGCTAACAGTATGTGTTAGCACAATATTTTTGAAAAAATATTAATAACATTATGTTCTGCCCTTTAAAATTAGTATCAGTTCAGTTTAGTATACTAATGTGGCATGTCCATACACAGAAACCTATTTTGTTCTGCTACAGTACATACAAATACCACAAAAACCTTGGTTTGATGTCTTTATTACTAAAGATTTCCCACTCACTCTCTTTATTTGGCAAAACCACATTAAACATGAGGGAGGAGATCTCTCTACCAGTGTTACATGACTTGCTGAATATTACTGTCACAATGTTACAGTGCTTTACCAATTACCTTGCATTTTTTAATACTCATATGTTCTGCTCAAAGCTTCATCCATCATATGTTAGGGTGTTTGAATAGCAAAGACGATGAACTAAAAATAAATATGGAAATCTTACACCTCTGGGCATGAGTATTTACTTAGTTTAAATTCTAATTAATGCAATTTGAAAATTGTTTGCCTTGTGTACACTGTACTCTCTGAACCGAACATTAAAGTTATAAATAATACATTATCTGCACCTTCAGAGGTTACATAATTTAAAACACGGAGGCTGCGAGAACATTAGTATAAACCTCATAACAGGCGAACACACCCTGGAGCGATGCATTTCATTTTACCCTGATACTGGATGCTAGCAGGTATCAAGGAAAAAAACGATTTACAGACACGACAGAGAAAGATGTATGCCACCCCCAGTTTCAATACATCTTGGGTACTCCTTTTCTCTTCAGCAAAAAGCATCTCCAAAAGCAGCAAAGGTATTATGAATGAGATGTTATAGATGGACAGATGGCTCAGTTTCAGGTAAAACCAATCTTGGTTGACATTTATCCTGCATTCTCACTTCATCTGAGGGATGACACAGCATTGTGGAGTGAAGCTAGACAGGCAGCAACATCAGCAGCAGCAATGGAAAAAGAAGAGGAGAGGTCATAATCAGATCATGCATATTTTTAAGTATTGGCAGGTAAGACAAGACTGTATATGACATTTTTGTACTACGTCTTAAAGGAAGGTTTCTGCTCAGTCTGATATCTTTTCTATTCGGGACATCAACACTCTTGAGGAAGATCTAACACTGAGGAAGAGACATCAGCACAGGCTTTTGGCCTCCTGCTTTACATCATCTTTACATCATTTTTGTACATCATGAAATACAAAAAACAGTTTAGCACTGCTGCCCCTTGCCAGAGCTTGCAGTTCTCCACAAGACAAAGAAGCCCCGCTGTTCTGTTTTCTAGTATCACAGTGTGAAGCGGATGGCAGGATGATGTGCGTATTGTGTGTGGTCTTCCTAAGGCTCATCTGATTTTGTAGCAATAAGCTAGGTTCAATTTTAATTCACAAATACAATTAATTGACAAAACAGGATCTATAAATATCAGGCTATTCCAAACAGTATTTAGAAAAAAAAACCAGCAAATCGAATTCAGAAAATAATTACTGGCCACTATTTTTTTTTAAGCTATTTCTTTTTCAGCAGAAGTAATGCATATTCACTCTAGGGGCTGAGCGGAAATCCAAGGGAGCCCACTGAAAACTATGCAATTCACTGTAAGCCATCCAACTGGGAAGTCTATTTATGGTTAAGAATGGAGCGACTAATTAAAGCAAAGCCAACGGGTCATTCGTCACTCCTCACATGCCCAGCTGCGACTATAGACCTCCAGTTTGAAGTTACCAAGTTAAGAAGGCCAAGAAAGATTTCGAGGACTTTGCAAGCATTCCACATATACTTAAAGTAATTCTTGGAATATGAGGGCTTACAGCCGTGAGTGTAAATGTGCTTTTGAGACAAGGAGAGGAGGCAGATGTGGAAATTTGGCACCTGTTTCTAGAAACACATCTTGAGTCACATTTGTCATCACCATGAAGGAAATGAGGCACTTTGCTGACTTTAAGAGTTTGGATTTCCTCTTTGATACATGTGAGAAGACGCTTTCCTTGAGCAGATTAGCTTTTAACAAGCAACCAAAAACTACAGAAGATTTGATAGAGAAATGCTTGAGACCACTCCCAACGCAAGACGTGTGGCAGATGAAAAGCTTACTCCATTTCAGTCTTTTTCATCAAACTTAACTGACCTCAAGAAAAAAAATCTCTTGCACACAAACACTTACAATTCCATGTTAACACTACAATATAAAACTGTATTCTAAATATTTTATGTTTCTATATAAAACCTTTCATTATTGATACAAAATAAGAAAAATGTTCTTTAAAATGCACATGATATTCTGCATGACTTCTAGGCCCTCATTTCCCCTCAGACACTAATACTGCAGTCCACTACTAATAGAACTGACAAAGCTGTTCCCTGATGAATCTAACAATCCAAAGGTCAGGTTCTTTTCTCCCTCGAGCTCTTAAGGATACTACAGGAAATGCAGTAACTGTTGCACATGTGCAAAATAACGGCAACAAAAAACACAAAACTATAGACCCTCCAAAGCACTTAAATGGAAAGGGAAACTACTGGTACTATAGTCAATTTCCACTCCCAAAACATTCAAATTTTAAAATAGGAACATTTACATGGTATATTCTCAGGAACACAGATGTACTTTACGAGATGTATAATTATTTTTAAGGACATGCAGGACTTTTAAAGAACAAAAGATGCTAATGTATTAATTGGACATAATTCTTATATATATATATGTTTTTACTAAAGTATTAACCAAACTCAAATTGAAACACTGTGGATAACTTTGGGATTTCATGTTTTAAAATTTCAGACATCTTTTGTTAAACATGTTCTTGATAAACATCACAAAACACATTATTACTTTCTAAGGTTTATGCAACTGAATTGGGAAACCGTTTGAGGTCTGTAAGATTTGCATAATTTAAAACCTATTGGCATTAACAAAAAAAGAAATCAGAAGCAAAAAGAGGCAGAAGAGGAAGGCATTAATTTCATCAGTGATGATGCTACGGCTTCTTTACTGTATACAGTAGCTCTACATGATTTGCCAGTCAGTTTGTAGCACGTATCTTTATATGACATCTTCAAGATCATATATTCTGAGACAAGACAACAGTAATGTATATTGTTTCACCATGCTTCTGTACATCTGCCTTCTCTAGGTAAGGTCATCAAGAACTCTGCCATGTGTTCTGTCTTTTCTCCCATATACAACTTCTGCATCGTCTGCATTCTCTGGATTCTTCTGCTTATCTACTGGCCTTTCCATTGGATACATCCTACCGCTAATTCCTTCTACCTTGTTTTAATTCATTTAATTCCCTAAGCTCATGTGCTACTAACCAGGTGTTGTACTCACTTCACTCTTTCTCTTCACAATCACACTCCTGGTAGAACAAGCTGGTTGCAAGCATCAGAAAAGACCAGCTCTGATGACCTTTTGTTGGCTTATCAGAAGTTGTCTTTGACTGCACGCATGATTCCTATACCCTGCCTGCTTTGATGCCTACATTTCTGCCCTGCAATATTCGACATTTAATACAGAATTTTACAATTGTCTTTCTGTAAATTTATATTCTACGATTGATATTATCTTGCTTTCTACCCACCTCATTGACTACCCTGTGGCATATATTGTACTATACTTAATTTCTTCCATTGCTGAGTTATAATGGGTTCCTCAATTAGTTATTATGCACTGGGGTATAATGCATGATCATTAGATAATTATATAATGCTTTATTATACTGCTTTGGATATTACACTATGCAACTTAGTTATTATCTGCAAAAATTCTGAATCTTGAAAAATACTAGCTGTGATTATGGAAGAAAACAAGGTCATTTAAATAACTAATATTTTATAATGGAATTTCTATACTTATTCAAATTGTCTAAGTTAA
The DNA here is from genome assembly GCF_040954835.1 of Lepisosteus oculatus. Taxonomy (NCBI): domain Eukaryota; kingdom Metazoa; phylum Chordata; class Actinopteri; order Semionotiformes; family Lepisosteidae; genus Lepisosteus; species Lepisosteus oculatus. The sequence continues at coordinate 12,427,298 of NC_090702.1, read as the reverse complement.
TGTTCTGGAATTTGATCTACTGTATGTTGCAAAATATGTCATCTTTAAAACGGACCTAAAAATCTTTTATTGATTTTTTACTGCATTAATAGTTGGTAGTTATCTTAAATACTAAAAATCAAAGTGTTAAATTCAGAGAAAGACCTTCTATTGAAGGGACTGTTGTATTTGAGACCTCTGTTCTCAAGGATTTAAGTCATGGCACTGTACAATTTATGGAGTGTGACAAAAGCTATAGGACTTTTGTGTTGCACAGTTAGGCTTTCATCGTTAAGATGGTGAGCCACATAAACGTTAACCATCTTAGTCTTGAGATGATTCACAACATTCAATCAATACATCAATGCAGACGCAAAATATAAGAAACGCTCAGAAATCGATCCATCCAATTTCTAAGCGTTTTTTAACAAGCAATTCAGGCTCCGCGCCACTGTGTCTCCTACTACATTCAGAAATCATAAACTAAAATAATAATTGACAATAATAATACCTGGAAAACAATTAATATGTTAATCGAAATAAATAATCAATTAGGTCACTCACATAAAATGTGTCTTCTGGAGGTCTCAATGTGTTTGTAAATTTCAACAGGTTCCCTTTGGCACCATCTTTAAAATCAATCCATCCAGTAGTAGTCTCAATAGACCAAGAGGTCTTTAAATAGCGTCCTTTTGGTTTAAGCTTAGCATATGGCATTAGTCTTTATGTGTATTAATATGCATTCTTCTAACATAGATTTGAAATTTGCAAATGCTTCTTTGAAGGCCTTGACTACATTGTCATCGAAGAGCCCATGGCACGGTAAGAGAAGGGCTGTTAATCCAGGTGTCCTGGGTTTGTTCAAAGTGGCCAGTTCTCATTAATTCAATTGGTTCAGTATGTTTTTCATTTCTTCTTCTGAACGTTTGTGCAAGTGGGTCTTCTTGCACATGATGGCTGCTGCTTTGTCAGTCATGTTGGTGCTGCCGTACAAGGGTGGATGAAGTGGGTTCTCTCCTGTATGTAAAGCACTTTGGCATCCATTTTGTAAGTTTTGTGCCAGAGTACACTTTGTATGAGTCTTAGGTAAAAGATTTGGTTAGACTCCATCATCCCGTTTATAGATGAATCAGTATAAAATTCAGTTTACTCCTTTAATCAGACCAAAAAACACTTTTATTCCACAAAGTCTATCCTAATCCAAAAAAACAAGGAGCGATAAAAACAGCCCTGGCCTTATCCAGTATTAAAATTGAAAGAGTCCATTACATCTTCACTTCTATTACAGTGTTTGGTTCAGCCTGCGCCCAACTTTAAAGCAACAAGATAACACTGTAATCTCACTGGGCTCAATGTCAGGATGCTACAAATGGTTAGAAAAAACAACCGATTCTTTCTAGTGAAATAAAAAAAATATTAAATGTCTTTTTAAAGCGTGTTTTGAAAAACATGCTATGTCTTCAATTCGATGACAAAAAGATAAAAACCCCACCAACAAATACAATTTTCCACATTTAGTTTCAGGAAATAAGTAAAGCTGTTCTGCTGCAGATTTTTCTCTCCGGCTTCATACCCATAGTGATTAGTGGCAAGCTATGAAAACAATGGGGGGAAAGCAAAACGGGCATCTGCTTCAGTTCCTCCTACACAATAAGGGAACTTGCCATATGGATAAAAGTAAAGGAGTGGATGAAAGGAAAGGTGTCGGGCCAGCATTGGGTGATCGGCGAACGCAGGATACGTGGCCCTGAGAAGAAGCGTGTGGGGGATTTACAACATGTGCATCTCCGTCATCGGCAGAGGCCTGCTGTGCCAGCACACCTGTGCATACTGGGCCCAGTGTGGGCGTGAGGCTGTGGCTCTGTGGCGAGAAATGAGCTCTGAGCAGGGGGGGGGGGATCTGACGCCAAACAGGTCTGCAGGGGCCGATTTTCACGCCCATCACCTGATGCTCTCAGACACCTTCCAAACTGCATCACGCCTTATCCTCCAAAAGTAACTCCTCAGAAAAAAGTTCAAGTTAAGAAACAGGAGATGTTTATTCCTTGTTGAAGAGTAGAAAATATTTTTTTCTGCCATGCAGCCTTCTTCATCACACTCTTGACGATGCGGACATGTAGCACAACTGAACTGTTGTTCTCTTTTTTATCTTTTCAGCACGGCACTAAACTATTAGTATTAGTGTTTCCTTGGATCTCAACACAGTGGCGCCCAAAAACTCCTTCTCTGCTCTTACTTCTGCGGAATAAAAATGAACCTTTTATTCAGCTTACTGCTGCTCTTATCAGAAATGGCCTTTTTAAACTGTAAACAAGTTTTAAGAAGTTTTTGAATTGATGACTTTACGCATCACCAACCCTGAGAACAAGAAAATCTCATGTTCAGCAGCATTAAAGAATGGGATTCACAATTGCATCCCTACAACAATAAAAAAACTTAAAATATTGCAGAAGAGGAAGTCTACCCATGTCATTTATATTCTACTATAAAAAACATTTTTACTGTGCATTACAGCTCTGTTTTAATCTAACTTTACTAATGTCCATTTTTATATTTTAAATTAAACTGGTTTTATTGATAGACAGGCACCAAAGTAATAGTTCTTAACTAATAGTCTGCAGTTTTACTGTATGCTCTGTCATAGAAAATGACCTTCTTGTGTCTTCCAGTGACATTTACTACTACATGTGTATATTAGATCACACTCTTTCATTTACTGGATCTATTACACCACTGTTCCATGCAGAATGTGAGAGCAAAACATGCCCATCACTGCAGCACTGCTGTTTAACAAATACTCTATATCAGTCAAAACACCGCCACTGAAACATAAAACAAAAGAGGTAATTTACATACTGCTAAGTGTAAAGGCAAAATTTTCAGTTTCTGAATTTTTGAATCCGTAAGGGTTACATAACAAATGCCGTTGATCAAATTTTCATATTACATTTCCATTTAAAATGTGCCGGCACGTAATGCCTAAAGTGAAATGTAATCCCTTAAGCTTTAGATGAAACTAAAATGTTTCATCATTTTAAATATGACAAAATGGCTCTGTAAACCACTAGCAGTAAAAGGCTTCTGTTTCTTAAAAGGCTGGATACATTGTTGACACCCTCCAAGTTGGTGAGGTCCTTCCCCCTTGGTTCTTCAGTTCTAAGAATCCTTTTTTTCAGTACAAACATGTATTCCTAATAAAAGAAAAACTACACAGTGTTTTTTTTACGCCCCCTTGGTGCACACAACAGGGAAATAAAAATCCTTTAAAAAAGAGTGAAATCTGTCTTGTAACAATCAAGGGCAAATGAAACAATGAAACAACAGCAAATGCTGAGCAGAGTGCCTGGAGGAAAGACAATGGCGCAAAGGAGAAAAACGATTACAACTTTGAGTGAATGGTCCATGGTGGGGCAAGCGGTAACAATGTCTGTTGTCCTCCTTTCAGCTCCCATGGTTTAGTGAAAGGGACTGGTTGATGGTTATCTTCAAGCTGCAGTTCTCCCAGGGGGTCAGGGGTTATCAAGTAGTACTAAAGAAGGATTCTACACCAAAGGATGCACAAAGTTGCCAGGTTCTGGGGCTTCAAGGGCAATCAACCAAAAAATACAACTATAGAGGCCATCATGGAGAAGCACAAAAAAGAAAACGTCTTTCAAAATGAGTCTGATCCTATCATAAATGGCAAGAACTTCTCTTTCTCTGGTGCCTTTTTGTCTTTGTTTAGCTTTTTAGTTTTCCTTGGCATAAAATATAAGGTACTCCAAAGAGAACAACTAGGCATCATCTACACCAGAACATACCATATTCAGAAACATATGCCATTCTCAAGGGTGAGGTTCAGGAGGAATGTCTGACTTACTCCTGTGAAATACAAAAATCAGGATCCAAATCTCTTCTGAGGAAAAAGCAGAGCCAGAGCTCTGCATTACAGTACATAGGATGCACTAGAATGAAGGAAGGGTAACAGTGTAATTAAAAAAGGCTTAATTCTTCACTGTCAGAACTATTAATAAGGAGACAGAAGTCTGTGACATAAAGCCTATTATCATAACAATTTTTACAAGATCTTCATATCTACAAAATATTTTATTCTGAAAATAAATTTTATCTTCCATAGTCCATTAAGAAAATTAATTCAAGTGAGGCTTGACAAAACATTTGCTAAAAGCATGTTTTTTCCCCTTACTGGATGTTCTTCATGCCAGTGAAGCACTGCTAATTGAACATAAGCTTCTCAAAGGAAAAAAGTTTCTTCACGTCTTTGTTCATCTGCAAGCCCAACAATAAAAGCCGTGGATTTATCAACTTTTCTGACAAAATGCAAATCCTGTGAACGCCACCAGGGCATTGCTGTCATGATGAGCAGCAGTAAACCCCAGTGCTAATGGGAGCTCGTGAGCTTATGAGGATTGGTGAACCCTGAAGGTTTGCACTTCTTCATTCTTTGTAATGATTCAGTTTGTTCAAAACAGACAATTACTGTACCAACCAGGTTGAAAAAGGAAAATAATTGTTCACAGAATTTACTGCCAAAGCACATTGTATGAATAACGAAACAAACATTTCCTGTCCACTCTCACACTAATTTTATGCTCGTGAGGAATTTGTGCCACTCTTATTTCAATTAAACTTTTGATTCTTAGATGCTCTAGTAAAGACTTTAACTGTATAGTGCTGAAAAAACGGCAGAGTATTTTTGCAGTAGAAAAAAGAAGGTAATCTTTTATATCTCTGGAGGCTGTGAGCATGTGCAACAGCCCACTCTTGAATAAATTGGTCTCTTGTATAGTCAAGCCTTAAGTAAATAAACAACAAGTGTTCTTACTATGCAAATAGCTGGCCTTGTGAATGACTGTACTTGTTTACACAGCATGGCAGTTCTATTATTTATGCTACAAGAAACACTCAGCTTCATATCTTACATTTGGACAAGGGATGAGTTACAGGCAGATCTTGTTTTCCTTCAGCACAACACATATTGTACTGCCTGCTGCCTGATAAATCTTCAGATCTTGATTATGAGGATGTAAAAAAAGGTCTGTCCACCCACTAACACAAATAAAGCCAAGATGTACTGCTGTGGATGCACAGATCATGAGGTCTGTTTTATTTTTTGGCATAATGTAAGCCTCATCTTGTTATTGGCGTATTTCGGGTTCTGATGGTGCAAGGATAAATGAAGCATGACAGTTACTGATGCCCAAGAAACCCAGCCTTGGTCAACAGATGCCATCCACAAAGGTGGTATTTGATAACAGGTACTTACTCAATCCAACCTGAACAGAAAAGCTTTTTGTTTTATTTTTCCTACTGAAACAAAGTGGTTAAATAAACTGCAATGCTGAAACAGTTTAGCACTAACACTAATGAGCAAAAAGGAGATGTTCAGAGCTCTCCAGGGTGATAGCAGAAAAAGGGCAGTTATGAGTTTTAAAAGTATGTGTAGGCAGCCTGCAATTCCTGTCAGATCCCTTACAACAAAAGAATTCCCATTTCATTTTGACAATTTTAAACCAGAAACATACATTGCTTGAAATTGTCGGTATAATTCTTTGCCATTTCTCTAGGTTTTTAAGGTTTTTGCTAACTTATTTTAAGTGTTATGGTTCAAGAGAGCGAATGGTGTTGACTCTGCTCGGGCAGGGATGTCCCATTGCTGAAACTCAAGCACTCCGAGGGCTTGGCATGAAACGGGATAATCTCTTCAACCAACGTGTGTGCGCATAATGCTGAAGGTTAGCCTGACAGAAAACAATAGGTCAAGTTCAGATCAAAGAAAGAGATTCTGCCTTGTCAGGACATAGGAGTATGCGGAAATGAAGACTGGTGTCTTGAAATACAAGAACATTAGTAATACACAGGATCACAAGATTATTTTACAAGGAGTCACTGAAATCTCTATTTGCCAGAATGGTCACTTGTGTGACTAAGATGCTACTACGCAATAGTAGCAGAGCCATCATAGCATTTCTGCTTTGCTTGGATTTTTTCAGCTCTTTACTCTGAATTGCAAAAGCAGCAGTAAAATACCAGAAGAAGATAATTCATTGTTACAGGCTTTATCGTTTGTGTCACCCTTTATCAGTGTGATCCAAAAGGGGCCTGAAGTAAAAGCCACCCCACTGACTGACAATCTGTCTAATTTGGCTAACACAAGAATAAGAGACAAAACGCAAAGTAGCCAAAACTGCCAGGAACAGTATAACACATGGTAATTAAGACATTTCTAACTTGCATATCTTCTAAATGTAAATAAACAATTATAAATTCAACATTCAGGGAAATACATATTCAATGTAACCACAGTGCACATTGATGACAGCACAAACAAGATGCAATCTTGAAAGTAAGCAGATCACTGCCAATAATCAATTAACAGTGACTTCTTTAGTTCATCTGTGATGCTGACTGTCAACCTGAGGTTTATTCATAACACTTCCATTTACACAGAGCTTTTTGCTATCTTTCCGCTTTGGTGCTTGAGAATGGATAAATTTAATGTGAAAATGCCCCATCCAAAAATGAATCTACCGCTTTCACCTTCTGTTCAAATCTCAAGCTGCAGCTTGATTCATCACAAGAATGAAATCAAGCTTGCAAACCACCTACAGTGTTATAAAATGATAACTTTTGAGTGTTATCTGTTTAGGTAAATGTGTTGTGATATTCACTTTTGTATATTTGAAGTGACAGAATTGTGAAACGGTTCCAAAATAATTCTCGACCTTTTTCTAAAATAAATCATTAACAAAGCCACACCTTTGGAAAATGAGCATTCCGACATCGTGGGCCGTCCCTTGTTTCCAAAACACTTATGTTCCCCTGGTACAAATATTAATCTTTTGCATGGGCATCTGTGTCAGGCTTGATGTCTTAATGCCAGCATCCCTCTTTTGATTTACCGGATTTTATGTTAAAGTGGTGTATTGTAAGGCAGTTTTGTATTTTTCAAAGCCTGACAAAAAAATATCACATAGCTTGATTATTTATGGGAGTGGTCTTGATTGTCATTTAAATGTACGTTGTAATTTTATCATCACAGATGCACCATTTAAATTCTGTATGTCGGTACATTTTTTGTTTTGATATCCCAGTACTAAAATCTACAGTATATACCACATGCACACTGTATTGCCTCATCCATGGTAGACTGTATTTTCCTGCTGTTCATTAATCCACAGTAAAATACCACAACTGTTTAATGGAACACAGAGATCTTCTGGTGTATTCATTAAGAGCAGCACTGGTCTGTTTGTCAGCTTGGTGGGTACATTAAAGTTTCACTGTTCCAATGAGTCCTTAACCACCGCACAACCATCCTCCCACAGTCCCAAAGCCTCCACTGTGTGCAAAGGAGGACAAATCATAAAATGGATTAAAATGTTTTGCATTTCTGCTTCAAAAAACACTTTAACCATAACACAGCTCCCATTAAACTTGTTATAAGCACATTTTTCTACCATCACAGAGAGCCTGTAAGTAATTTATGGCACACTACATCTGGACCATAACCTATATAACTACAGTACAGTACCATACCAGTGGTAACCTGCTAACTCAAAATAAAAAGGAATATTCTGTATTCCTTTTTATTAAAGGTGAGTTTCACTACTCACCTTTAATCCTGCATGGAACATGGCACAAATAGCATGTTTCAGGGATCAGTGTGACAAGGGGTTTCTTTTCATGTAACTATAAATTCTTAAACAATACCACAGTATCTGTTCCAGTGAATCAAAATAAGCTTCCTGACCTTCATGTCTTTTATTTCTATCCTTACAAACCAGAGATTTTTGGAATATGCAGTACTGAAACATTAGAACTGACTAATCAGCAGCATAAATTCTGAAGGGTATGTATAGGTGCATTTTTTCCTTTGGTATATCTCAGTTATTTATGTGGATAATATCATGGTCACTACAGAACACCGTCTAATGTCAGCCTGGCATTCAGCAGCTTAGATGGACAAAATAGCCAACAGATATCTGAAGATTTCCAAACTGGCTTTTTACTTTCAAGGAAAAAGCTTGCAGCATATAGTATAACCATGCAATCTCTACTAGAACAGTTTATAAATGGTCTTTACTTTTAATATCAAGCCTAATTAGTAATCATCCAATCAAAACTTGTTAGGCTGTCTGATAGTCTAACATTATAAGAGGTTATACATCCAAAGCATGAAATCCTAAAGAAAGTGTTGACAACATAAGGATGGTGAAAAAAATGAATGCTAATGAGTGCAAACGTGTGTTCCATGCAAAAGTAGCATACAGGTCAGCCAGTTAAAACATAGCAACAAAACGGTCAATGAGAGAATTAATATGCTCTGGGCTAGACAGGAAGCACTTGAGATCAACACACACCTGGATGGACCATTTGTGCACAATAACACAATGTGCACCAGATCAGTTTAGTACTTGAATTTGTGATGCCTCATCATATATTTCCAAATGAATAAATGATTCTGCAGATGAAACTCATTGAATAAACCTAACTTAACCCATTTTATCATCCCAATTGCATACTGCTGGTAGGGGGGAATTGCTTTTGATAAACACCTTTGAAAACGAATCTCGTTCTTCTAGGATTTTGTTGTATATAGTAAGCCCCACTGCCTAAGATTATTCTAAAATAAAATCCATTTTAACTACAGAAATACAACAGTATATTCATCTTTGACAGGTATTAGTTACTTGTTTAAATTAGAGATAATTGACAGTACTGACAGTCTTTGCTGTTACCTAGGCCTAAATATACAGTATATGTCAAGAAGAACCACCCAACAGGGGAATTAATACACAGACATGCTGTGGTAGTCCTTACTTTCAAAGTGATCATGACACATTACAAGTACTGGATTTGTTTTAATTTGTTTTAATACAAAAGGCTGGTTTATGAACTCAAATGTTTCCCTGCTGGAGTTTTGATATACAGTACAGTTTTTTCTCCATATTAAAATCCCTCTCCCCAGTAATCACTAACACAGCACTTTTTGATCATGATCATGGTATAAAATGATTCTGTAGTTACAGTATTTCCATAGTCAGTCAGCATTAGCTTGAGTCAGTATGTTCTGAGGTACACCTGTCTGAAGGCTGCAGTTATGATGCACATTGGCAGTGTGCCTTTATATGGGTGTTTGGCAAAGACAGTTACTGCACAATAAATAGTCTGTCTGAACTCCAAGGTGTGTTTTAATTTTATTATAGTTTACATGAAGTTAAATTACCCTTCATGTAGGTCGATAAACATACATTGACAAAAGTACAAAAAATACAGAATCTTGTTTCTGTTATGTCAGCATAGTAATGTTATGCTAATACAATGAAAAAAACTGAGATTCAATCTCTGCATATAAATCTGAATTTCATTAATATAATATTGGTTTAAATGATAAACTTCTAACGATCTAATTGTGTAAAACAACAAAACTGTCATATTAAAGTGAAAGTACATTGTGAAAATAACCATAATTACCTTTGTAACTAACTTTATGTGCTAAAACAATTACCATGTAATATGTTGCAATAATTTACAGTAAAAACAAATTAATGGAATAAACCATATACGTACATCTTGGCATTTTGAGCCCTCAAATAATTTATTTGCGATTTCTTAAGTATAAGAAATTACTAATCAAGAACCATCCTGTTACAAATAATAGTTCTTCTTAATACATATTTTGCATACAGTACTTACTGTATGAGACTGATGACACATTTAAGGGTCAGGCTGTTCCTTTATATTGATATCCGTTAACACAGTTAGTCTGGGTAAAGGATACATTGCCAATCGGCATGACAGCCTTGTGGTAACTTACAATAATTGTGGTATTACGTTCACCTTTCGGTGGACCTTCTATATCTGGTTACCACTGTGTTCCCACCAGATCCATGGGCAGCTGTCTGTGGTTATTTTTGGAGCACAGTTTCATAAAATGCAATTAGGACATAATTAGTAAACCTGGGATAAAACTGAAGGAAAAAGTGCTAATTCATACAGTTTTCGAGGCTATAAGAAACTAAATAATGCTAGGTACACTTGCTACTCTGCCTCAGTAGGACACCATTTTTGCATTACAATAATATTTACATTCAAATGTATTTCATTTGTATTATACATGTAAAAAATACAGTATGGAAGGCCAAGGCCCAATATTCACACACAGAGAGCTCATAGTGTTTTTATTAAGTACATTTGAAAAACCTCACAACCGTGCAAAATCTACCTTCAGTTATCTATACAATTATTTAGTGCTCTTTTAATTGAGTAAGTCTAGCCATTTGGTAGAAATATAGAGTTTATAATCCATAGCAAATTGACTTGCAATAAACCTAAACCCAACTCAGAAAAAACATCTGATATTACTTCAATTGAGCAGGGAACTCACCAGTTCCCCTGCAGTAATTTCCAATATGTTTTATTGTGGCAGTAAATTCTCTTGCTCACTCACCTTCAATGAAATTAACCACCCAAAATGGGATAAGTTATTCTGTTTGTGTGGGTGTGTATATGTATGCACATTTTGGATTGCCCCCTGTAAATTCTAAGAGAATGTGAGTGACATTGTAAATTAAACACAATTTTCAGAAGACTAATTCCTCAATAAGGAATGAACTGTATCAGGGGCTGACAGTATGAGAGCCAACAGAAGCAATTTGTTAACTTTAGTCAATATAATCACAATACCTAATTTACATCTTAATCTTCATATATAAAAACAAAACTTTTTATAAAACACAATTATTTCAAATATTTAGTCAAGAGAAAAATATTGAAATCTCTTTTAAAAGTGTGCAAAATCACTAATTACACATTCAATTAACTAAATATTACTGCATAGAATCAAGGCAAGAAAGACAAAAAGGTACATTTTATTACACAATTCTGCTAAATTGAGCCATCAGTTTGCCATTCAATGGACCAAGTTCTGATCTACAGTAAGTGGATTTAAACTTGTAGGGGATTTCGATATTTGGTGATATTTGTGATTTTACATGTTCTCATTCATAAATATGGTCACACTTTAGACCTAATCATTACTGGTGATATAGTAGTATATCACAGCTCCTCAGACTTACAATCCAGGCACTTCTGACCACTTGACAGTGCAGTCCGACTTACCTTTCTCACAAGATCAAAAGTATCTGTCACTTTCTGGAATGCAAAGAAAGTATGTCCTCTAGCGATCTCTAGGACATACTTCTATAAGTATTTTGTCACTGTCAGCAAGCAAGCCTTCTTTTAAAAGACCTATATGAAGATTTTACTAATATTGCTCTCAATACTACAAATTCTCTATCTCTATCTTAAAACTTGAATGATCTCAAACACCAGGCGATTTCCTCGGTTCACTATAAATTCCGAAAGCACACAGAGTGTTTCTGTTTGTTCACATTGAGACTTAGAAATACCATTTATATAGCTACAATAAGACCCCAAGGTCAGCTTCTGCTGCTTACTACTCTAATAGTACTTAAAGTGACTGTAAACATCCTCAGTGTCTCTGCAGGACAGTAAACCAACTTCTAAACCTGATTGGGACTTCTTTCACTCCCTCTGTCAAGTTATGTAACGGGTTCCTTGATTTTGTTCAGAATAAATTCAACACAGTGTTTTCAGACTCATTTTCTCATCCTTAACTCTGAGTCATTTAAAGCTGAAAATAAATTTTGCCAACTGTAGGACAACTATACATTAAATATTATATAATAACAAACTAATAATTTAGCTGAAAACCTATATATATTTGTAGACCTACTTGTAGAACAATAGTTAAAAAACATTCATGAAACAAAACAGTCTGATTTACAAACATACAGTTCTAATTCTTGATAATTCTTCCTTACAATTATCTAACACAATAAGACTGCACTGTTGGTTTTTCTTAAAAAAAACATGGCATTCTGAAGTTAAAATATGAAGTATCATGAAGTATCATGAAGCGTCATGATACAAAGTACAAAATACCAGCTGTCAGGAACTGTACCTTTCAAGACAAAAATGACACAAAGCACACTAAGTAGAGGGTAACAAAATGTATTCAAGACCCAATTCACAGACACTAGAAGGTCACTAAACCTGTTTTGGACTGTGTGAAAGAAAGCTGTACTGAAGCACTGTGTGGTAAATCTTTCAGAGACAAAGGAAATCTGAATAGGTCCAGGTTCCTCAAACAAGACATAAAGCACATTTCAGGAATTAACCATGAATAGCTGAAATCTATAATAAAACACAAGCAAAATCAAGATTGCCAATACATTTGCCATGAATAAAAACCTTAAATTAACTGTTAAGTTTTGTTTAAAATGTTTAAAAAAGGTCTGCTTTTTATATTGGAGTTTAAGTATCCTAGTCAGCCTGAAGGCAGTGAAGATAGAACTTGGAACAGTTACTTGTCTGCCTGGGCTTTGAGCAGTCTGTGTTCCTGGGGCTGCAGACAGAGCAGGGAAAGACATTTCTTGTGTTCAAGATCACCATGGCATGAACACTCTAATGTGAGGTGAGCATGCACTGAATGGCACATTTCCCAGCAAGACTATTAATGACAAACACAAAAGAGCAAAGACATGAACAGTTATATCTAAAGTTAGAGCATTATAATCTTAGTAGCTACCGCATTTGTCACCAAGCAGTACCACCCATTAACTAAAAGAAAAGGCCTCTGTTACTGCTTGTAATTCTGTGCTCTTAAGCACATAGAGGTTATTACGTAGGTACCTATAAGCCAGAAGAACAACTTCACGAAAAGCACTGGGCTGATTGTGTTTTCAAAAACAAAGAAATGTGATTGTCACACCTGGTTAATCTTGGACTTCAAACATGCCAGTTGCCAAGAACAATTATTTCACTCTATCAGTCTCAGTAAACAAACTTTAGTTGTATTCTTCATACAACTGTACAATACATTTTATATTATTTCATATGTCATAAAACAACCTGAAATAGTGATTTAAAGCCTGTCAAATTTAAAAAGCTGTCTTCATAACTAATTTTCTTTTATTTTAAGGTAATTAGTCTTCTTGTTTAAAATGTTGAACTGGTTTACTCTTGTAAAACCACAGGATCAAAAACAAAATAATCGTTGTGTGATGTTTTTTCACGTCTTAAAGATTGTTTTCTAGTTGACCATACAATTAGCATTCCTCAGTGAAGCTACAGAGCTGCAACTAATATGTTGATAGGTAGTAAGAACACAACAAAAGCGACTGGAACGTATTCTCTGTTGCATCTCAATACATGTATTTTCAATGCTCCTCATTATATGATGCTGCTTTAATGTGCTAGTCAATGTTTAATAGATTGACATTTTCATAATGTTACGTATGTGGATACCCTACAAGTTTTGTAAAAGCAAGTCACAGTGCAGAAGATCATTCTGTGGTGAATGGCCATGTCTGATATAAACCTGCAGGGAATTTGGACAGAAAGAGCTACCCTTCTATCAGTGTCCAGCTGCACCATTTCAATTGATTTTTTTACCACATGCCACTTTCAACTCTCTCTCATTTTCAATAAAGGTTTAATGTTGTTTGTCAGCTTTAGTCCTGACAGCTGTGAACAGAATCAAAAAGTGTTTACTTATTAATGAACGTCTCCGTGCAACAAGCAAATTGAGATGCAAAAAAGGGTGTACGCAAAAGAGACCATAGCTTTCTGTTATTACACTACTACAGAGTGTCATTATCAGAGGGCACATAAATGCAAATATTGGAGAAAAACGTTTTGCTCTTTAATTGAGGGGTTTCTGAGTACAAATAAGTGAAATTGTGAACCTACTATGAGTTCATAATTGGCCTCAGTTTTATTTTCTAAGCATGATTCCATTTGTTAAATATTAGAAGGATTTACAGTTTGATTAATTCAATAAATGGCACAAGTTATTTATTTTCAACATCCAGCTGAAGAGTCACTCTCCATTTTTATATTCACTATCATTTTATATACTACAATTATGTACTTTGTTTTGTCCTTAACAAAAAGTTTTTGTAGGTATTTAAAGCTGAAAAACTGGGATCTACCAATCGCATTTTACAATTATTTATAAAATTAGGTTGTCACAAAAGGTACATTTTTGGGATGCATTTCCATGTAGTTGAGCCTGACACGCTGACATTTATGTTTTATGAATGTGACCCTGAAATACCTTTGCAATAGTGTGGAGGGGCTGAAAATACTTTTATAATGATCATAAGAATCTGTTAGAAAAATGCCACAGTATTTTCAGAGAGCTAAGAGTATTCAGGGGCAACTGAGTATGAAAACATCACATATTCATGTAAACACAGTTTCTTGCTAAGAGAAGTGTTTGTTCATAAAGAGAGAATTTATGCAAGCATGTCCAAAAACGATGTATATATCTTTACATTATAATTTTTCTATGATTTCGTATTTATTTCCACAAACAGAACCACATACATTTCCACTCACTTCTCACCACTCTGATACATCTTATATATAGAGAGATGCTTTATACTTGCAAGTAGAAATTAAATTAAAAATGTTAGTTTTTATGAGATACTGAACAAAAGCAGATAAAACCTAATCACAAAATTATAATTACTGTATATAGACATTAGGGCTCACGGTCTGTTTTTTTTGTCCCGAAGTACTTCATTTAGGATTAAGAAGTGGAGGCTGATAAATAAAAAGCAATATACAAATAAATTCATACAACAATGCACTACAAATGTTTGAAGGCTAAATGTAATTTCATAAATCATCCTTCTTTGATTCTGCTTATGTCTTGACCTATGTCTGCTTATGCCTAAACATGACCTGAAAAAGAGCTTTCAGCTCTGGAACAGCAGTTGACATTAGCACAGTCCTCAGGTTAATTTTCATAGGTAAAATGGTCAAATTCAATCAGTTGTCCATTAGGAAAATAAATTTTCTTGGACGATTCTATTACTTCGGAAGCAAAAGCACATTTACTCACAAATTTATCATTCTCATGGGAAGAGTGGTTTTGTTGTGGAGTGAGCAGTTTACAGTGAGGGTATAAACACCCCAGTCTTCCTCAAGTTAAAGGGATACAGTTCTACTGCTTTGGTGTGGGGGGGATTCAGGTAAAGATTGGAGTCTGATATATTTAATTCAGAACATCAGAAATGTTAATGATTCCAGACAGTTACAGCACTGCAACACATTATTTTCACCTGCAGATTATAGGGAGGAAAATAGGAAATGCAAGAAATACCAGAAAAGATCTCAATACAATTTGTATTTAGAACGCTGCATTAATTTCAGTCTAACCCCTCTGACTAATAATTAATCAATAGATAGGCTTCTCCAAAGACACAGAAAGCCTTACATAAAAGTCATGCAGAAACTTTTACTGAATGTGTAACCGGGAACTTTACATTGAGCTGATTGGAAATAGTGCGTCTGCATTGATTTAAAAGTAATTTGTTTTTAAGGGTCTGTGAAATTGCTGAGTGCTGCAAGCTACCAGATATTTTAACAATACACATTAACTCACTGGTTAATGCAAAATCAGAGTGTGTGAGCAGTAATGTCTAATGTGATCTGGAGACTGTTTTACATCACTCCAGGCTTCAACACCACAGCCATAGCTGTGAAAGGACTACAAAAGAATGCCATTGTTTTTGCATTTGACAGTCCCCTCAGTCCTCCAAACTTACTTTTTACACCTTAATTAAATACACATGTACACACCACCCCTCTCTCTAAAAGGTGTCTTTGTTATATATTGTAGGACAGATTTCTACATGTATTATAACTGTTTTAATTTGTTTACAGCATTTATATACTGCACCACTCTTCAAGATCTCAACAGTTAATACTCAGTTACTATATATTCAGTATGAACAGAGAGGATTTTTAATTGCAGAAAGGAAAACATTATGAAATATGGATTACATTCCAAATTGACTTAATCCCAAAATAAACACTTCCCTAGAAAAAGTAAAAGCAAGGAAGCACAGCGAATACGCATCAACAGATGGTAAAATGTATGTACTCACATTTCAATCCATATTAGTGTTACAAAATATCATGTTGCCACCAGCATGCTGGAGCTTTCTGAAATATAACTTCTTGCATATTACACAGATTTCATATTAACATAAGGTTTGGAAACTGTACACAATCAGAACAGAACATGCATTACAATGCCCTTTGCACTCAGAACAAAGCCTTGTGTTAATAGTTAGAGGACTGAAGCTTGAGGCATTACATGCATGGATGGGGTGATTATTGCTGCTGACCAGTTTTATGTTGACAGGGCTCCATGCTTTGTCTGCATTCCGTCATTCAGCAACTACAACACTATCTGAAGTGACAGAGACAATGGTGCTCCAAGAAAAAGCAAAATAAGACACTGCATTGCAAAGGGATGGCTCCTTGGCTCCGTGTCCTACAAAACACCTCCTATCTGATTTTGTGCTAAGCCGAAAGGTGCTGCAAAAAGCACCACCTCACACAAATCCCTATTAGGGCAGACAGCAGAAGTGGAAGGTGCCAGGTCAGTGAATAAAGATAGCCCTCATTCCGTGCGCCTCGAGTCACTTTAGGGACTTGCGGTTTTGTCCTCATTACAGGGTCTGCATGCCATTAAACAAAACTGGCGTTAAAATGCATGAGGGGTTTTCGTAAAACTAGATACAGGATGTTCCTTCTTGACCAAACTAAGATTGCTTCAACTTTTCCTTCTACCCTGCCTGACTGCACATGTGAAACGGAGGAAGCGATAAAAATCCTCACACTAAAACCGATATCGTACAGATTTAAGACTCGGTGAGATCAAACCATTCCAAATTTAGATCTAGAGTTTCGGTTTAGCCCTGATTACAGGGCTAGGCTACATTGACCTTAATTTAACAAGCCTGTTGCCTGTTACCTGACTGAGAGTAATAAAGTTAGGGATGATTCCCTTTTGAGTGTCCCCTTAGCCCTTTTTTGTACTGGGATAATTTAGAGGTTGTTAAAAGCACACAGTAGTGGGAAGCACAAACCATCTCATTTCATGTGACTGTGATCTGCAAAGAAATAGACTTATGTACTGCTAAGACATACTATGGAAAATTAAAAAGATACCTGCATTCTAAGGGAACAAATGTAAAAATTAGGCAAATTTCTGCAGATAAAAAACAGTGCCCAATACCGACAATTAGAAAATACAGTTCTCTTGGATATGGGTAAATGAATTCAATGATATTTTGTCAGATGCGGAGCCAAAACCTATGTTGGTCAGGCATTATCATATTATGAGGGCTTCTAAGAGATTCCACAGAAAACCCCAAGCCTGAAAACCACTATTCCCAAATAAACAGCTGCCTTTGAGGTTCTGCATACTTTACAAATTCTGTGAAGTGATTTTCTGAAGTGTGTTATTTTTCAAAAGGAATAAACAAGATCCACTGTATTTCAGCATGTGGTAAATAAAAATCTGGACTTCTTATTACTTAAGGCACAATTAAATACATTTAATTTAAACTGCAGACTATACATTTACTTATTCTGGGATTATCAAATGACATAAAAGAAAAGACCCCAGTAAGCTAAAACTTTTTTTTAAAAAATATTCTTTGATTATTAATACTCTTCTCAATTAGTTGATATCCTGTAAGTTTTTAAGTTCTCTCCCTAGTAAGGCTGAGTACAGCAGGGACAGGGGCATGAAAATTCACTGTAGCTTTTCTTGGCCTGAATTTGTAATAGCCTGGCAAGTAAAACTGGACGTAGGCAAGTCCCACTGAGGTGGTGTGAACAGTGTGCTATCAGAGGAAGTCTGCTGTGTTTTGGTCACTTCTTAATGCAAATGATTATTTTATGTAATCATTTGGAATGTATCCAGCATTTCATTTTGTTTTGTGCATATTAAGATGTGACACACAGTAGAATAATAAAATATCAAGGAAATAAAGCAAAGACTTAAGAGTCCTGTAATGCTGGCAATGTATGTTAAAAAGAAACAACACTTAAATACAAAAGCATTCCAAACTACAAAAGGAGTAATTTTCTTTTATGCCATTTTCTTGGCAAATTTAAAAACACAAAATCTCAAAGCAGATGATTAAATCAACTGTGCATCCAAATGGTGCTAAAATTAAACAATTTAACCTTAAGCAAGCACAGGAATACATTAGGAATACGTGAAAAAACAGGATTCCATTCCCTTCTCAGTGAAACCATGTTTCCAGAAAAGTGACTTGGTCAATTGTCTTCGAAGCATAAAATGAAATTTTGATCTACAAAGTAAATACATTTACAAAAAATCTGGCTGGAAAATTTGTCGTGCATGCAGTATTGTACGTGGTATGGTATCTTACGGTGGCAGAACATTCCAGCAAACTGGTGCTTGGAACTGCACACTAGCAACTCCACAGAACAGAGGGTAGAATTCTAAAGCCCAGCAGACCCAATGCAGAGAATCTGGTACCTGACACCAGGAGGAAACTACAACAGTTAATTTTATCCGATTACCCACACAGATATAACTTCCAGGGACCATGTAACAATAGACAACAAGTGACATTTCATTAACAGGCACGTTTTGGCTGAAACATTAGATCCAGCATTGTGGCTTTCAATTTGCCATTCCCTGTTACACTGCCCTATGCTGTTACACAGTACATTAGATGAATTGAGAACTACTGTCAATCCTGACTACACAATTAAATACTATAAGCTGCCCTAACCCTCAGCTCAGACTCCATTAATCCCTGTAAGAAAGAAAAGCCAGATGGCCAGGAACAACTGCTAAAAGAAATGGATGAGCACAAAGAAATACCTCAAGTTCCTAGCAGTTTTTACCTTATGTTTCGAGTTACTTGTGTGAGTCTGGTGGGGTCTGTTGACCGGATGTGCAGACCACGGAGAGAGAGAATAGACACTGCACCTGGTGTAAGGTGTAAATTTACGCATATGTTCCTCAATCAGACAGTGTCAAGACTGAACTTCTATAAATGAGTAACCTTGCCATTCCTGGAATGCCACTGTTCAAAATCCATCAGTGCCTGCAAGAACACTCCATGCTCCTTACACATACTTGTCACCATCGCCGTATGGCAATTTCCTACTTTAAAGTATGTTATACTTAAGCTTAATCCTTTGGTATGCCATTTGATCAAATATCTTAAATATTAACTTAGCATACTTTGCCTACAACCACTGTAAATTAAAACTCTATCAAATGTGATTATAGCTGCCAGCTTGCTTTAAACCATTTAGTGAACATTAACCATGAAGAACTCAATTTCAACTAGCAAAAACTTTCCCAACATGAAGCTGACAACTGGTATTCCGAGTTGTGCCAATCACATTAAAAGGCTAGGCTCTATCTTAGGACCTGAAGCACATCTGCCTTCCTCATTTAGATGTAAAAAAAATATTTTTTTTCTTATGAGCCAGTCTATTTCTGCACATGAGTAAAGGTATTTCTGCTTCTATGCTGGGGTGATCAGTGGATGTCTTTCTCAATTCACAGGACTGAAGGAAAATATCTTAGACCCATTTACATTGAAATCACTGCATACATTATCAAGATTTCAGGACAGATTGTCCATAGAAAATGAGCCCACAAATCCCTTTAACTCCTGCAAATTGGAGACGGATGAGCAAAAGTGATCTATTGCTTCCATTTTCCTCCCCATTAATATGAAGTAATTTTTATTAGAATATGGAAGAGAACTGACAAATTAATGTACTTGTGTTGACAAATAGCTTCAGAGCAACAGCAGCATCATGAATCTGAGTACAGCAATGCACTCTAGGAAGAAGAGTGCCTTAAACTTGCAGGAGATTCAGACATGCAACATGAAACCTTGAGAGTCAGGATTATATGTGCAGCCTAATACATCAGAGCACGGTCAGACAGTGATCCCTGAAGCACTGTGACTTGACAGGATGTATTTGAGGACTACAGATGTCTGAAGTGGTCAGAAATAAGTCTATGATATTATTTTAGTTCCCAGATGAAGATGTTATATGGAGTGGTCCTGAAAATTATAAAAAATGAAAAATTCCAGCACACTACAGTATGCAAAGCTCACATTTTAATAGAATGGTGAAAAATACCAACCTTGAAGACTGTTTTACTTGTGTATTGCCACAGTCATCCAAACATTTCAATGTACAATTCAAGTTTAAAAAACAGCTCCTGTACCTACAACCAGAAACTTTTTACCTTCTAAGAAACTGTCAAATGTTTGACCATGCCCTGTTTACCTCTGAGAATGACTAATTCCCAGATTCCCATCTTTAAGTAAAATTATACAAAGATACAAATCTGCTCATTCTTACTCTCTGAACGAAGGGTTTTTTAAAGAAGCACTAGTCCATGTTCCCATGTTAGTCTATTTTGTTTTATACCTTAGCATTGCCTTCTAATGAGGAACTTTTAAAGCAATAAGAGAAAACAGAGCTTCTCTGGGAATTACGCTGGAAGCCTGTTCAATAAAGAGTGAGAGCACCCTGGAGAATTGACGACAAAAGAAAACAGCCACAGCAAATAAGGATGTACTGTATTTACTTACCCAGAAGATGAGGTTGAAGAGGAACATCATGTATTTCAAACAGCAGAGACAGCCCCTTGCCATGTTGCACTTCTTGAATTCTAAAAGGAACACAAAGGATAGATCCAGGTAAAAGACAACATATTTGCTGCCTTTGGGCGCACTGTATTTATTGGTCTTTGCACCAGCAGCTCCTCCAGCATGGCTCTGCGCACGCGAGCCGGTGGAGCCGTAGAAAGCGCCGGCTGTAAAACCACGTCCCCCAAACTCCCTGCCCGAGGTGGATGCTCTTCCAAAGTCCGAGTCCCTGCTGTCCACAGAAGGACTGCGCCGAATCGAAGAATCCTCGCTACTTGACTTCTCCATGGTTTTGAGATGTTGCGGAGGTTTTGGCTTCACTCTCTACCATGTCTCAGTATTAAAGACGGACAAAAACACACCTCCGAGGTTCTCTGTAGTTGTTTTTGTGTGTGCGGGGGGGCGGGAAAAAAGCTTCATCAATCTGGCCAACCACAAGCTGAAATGCAGAAACACATCCGAAGGCTCTTTAGAGATCTTTCTGCATTGTTAGCTGTTTTAATGCTTCACAAATGACAGTGCAGAGACATTCTGTGTAAAGCATTACCAAGCAGCCTGGCAGAATTTTCTGTTATTTTTTTCTGTAAATAACTTTCAAGATTCCATTTTTGCTTTGCAAGAATAAACTGTCCCCAGAGGTTCTGAAGCTCAGCTGTTTAAGTTATCCATCCTCGAGAAGTTTAACGGTGCTTTCTGGGACAGGAGAGTTTCCAAGGCTGTTAACTTTATCTTGCTCTCTCTCAGTTCTTTTTCTGTCACATGCATCGGCTCTGCTTCCCCTGCTACCTCAGTCTCTCATTCTGCAATCAGCTGTTAAGACTCCACTCTCTTCATGCTTTCAATTGCTGTGCTGCTGATGTGCTATTATCGGCAGCAGCATCTACCAGGCATTCCCTAATGCAACTCTCTAGTAATAGAGCGCTGCCTTTTTTCTCTCCCTCATTCCTCCTTCTCACAGTCTCCTCCCTGCTGTCAGGGGGCCAGCCAACCAGACAGCTGGCACTGTTGAAAAGCTCCACCTCCAGTGATACAATGTCTTTAATAGGTGTATCATCAGTCTGTTTTGACTATACAAGTTCAGTGCTTCCATCTGTCCTTTCTGGACGTCAGGATGTCTGTGAGGGGATCAATGAAATAAAAAATCATGCAAGAGGAAGATGAGCACAGCTGATTGAAACAGCTCACTACATTAATATATTCATAATGTATGTAGCTGCTAGCTACTGGTTAAAAAAGCAGCTCTTCTGGTTTTAGTCACTGGAGCTGTAAGGCTGGCTTATCAGTTGCTATAAAACTACTTTTCAGTCTTAATTGATATTCAAGGAGTGGATTAGTTGAATTAGGAGGACTGCTATAATCTCAGCTTGTTCAGCCACACACAGATATATGGAACTATTTCTAACTATGAATTATCTGCTACATACAAAAAGAAACATTGGTCATTACCCACTTATTTTGTGTTATTAAAAATGATTAGAAAAATACATATGAATATTCCTGGCCACTATACTTAAATGTGTGGCATGCATACAGTATAAACAATGTCTGCAACTGTAGTAGACTTTTAGTACAATTTCAAGCATGAACACAAAATACTGGAGAGAGAAAAAATAATGAACACTTTACTTTACTTGTCAATTATTATTTTGTTTTTAGGACAGCAGACCAAAAATGTATGACAGTCTCTTATTTGGATATTTGATATTTGGACAACATTTTTAAAACATTTTCCTGCTTATTTTCATAACAAAATCTGTCTGCAGTATGAAGTTTCATACTCCTCTGTCTGTCTATTGGTACTTCTAGGAAAGCATTAAGTATTGTTAGCATTTCCAAAATTATTTGTGCAAGATTATTCTTTTTAACTGAGGGGTGTTTAACAAAGTTGTATTCAAATGTTTACTTTTATCAATATGACTCTTAAAAGACAAAATACTTCAAAATATTAAATAGAAAATATTTTACTTCTTGCAATATCATAATGCCACTTCTTAAAATTTGGATTTTCCTTGAGGAACAGTCAGATTACAATTACCTCTTTAAGATCTATCCTTATGACACTGCTCCCAAATAAAGTCATGGTCAATGAGTAACATGAGTAACATCATTCTGTCTACTGTTCTAGCTACCTGCTTTCACTCCAAATCTATGTCATTGCTCAGGAGCACTGGCAGCAGTCAAAATCACAACCTAAAGACCTACAGTTCACAAAAATAAATCACTCTCAGATGAGGAAATCTATTACATTTATTTACAGCAAATGATAAACCATATGCTTGGAAAAATGCAAATGTTCAATGTTTGAAAAATTAATAGGTGGTCCACTGAGGGTTGTAATGACAGGATATTTTACACATACACCAAGCCACATATTCCATTGATATACTGTATTTGGATACCTACTGCATTATACTTTCACTTTCAAGTGAAAAATTAAGAAAATAAGGAAAGTCAACACACAAAAGA
The DNA here is from genome assembly GCF_040954835.1 of Lepisosteus oculatus. Lineage (NCBI taxonomy): Eukaryota > Metazoa > Chordata > Actinopteri > Semionotiformes > Lepisosteidae > Lepisosteus > Lepisosteus oculatus. The sequence goes on along the minus strand of NC_090702.1, from coordinate 12,404,298 downwards.
ATTAGGGGAACTGATAACGACATTTTCTGTAGAGTCCCAAAGCTGAGCTGAGTGGTACTGAAAGCTAAGCAATCCACAGACAGATGGGAGAGAGTTGAATGATCTTAGGTAAGGTTAATCCACTTTAATACCCTATTTACACTTTTTACATTAATCCATTTTTCTTGTGTTTCAAAGGCAACACTGATCTAGCTTGCCGTGACAGCCTGGAGCCAGCTGCATACCCTGTGCTGAAATCTTGTGTTTTAGTAGGCAGTTCATAAAGAAGAAATATCAGTTGTATTTATTTAGCAAGTCTGTAAATCTGTAGTATAAGAATAGAATTATTCTGATAATCAGCTCTCCCTTTGCAAGCAAAACAAAATATTCACTTTTGAATGCACATTTGGGAGGGGTTAAAATTTCTAAGTCATATGTAAAAAGCACCATCAGAAACCACTGCTGGAGCACCTGTTTGGGAAAATCAAGAATAGTGTTGTCATTACATTCTTGAGTCTACAGAGAACTTTTAAATCCCAAATGAAGGTCAAATGCTTTTTGGATACATTTTGCAGTTGCTGCTGTGGTTGACAGCTAGCATCTTGGAGAAAACGACAATATCACTCTCATTCAGGCAGGGGAAGATCTGTACCATCGGCATAATTTCGGGAATGGCTGCAAACAGTTAAAAGGAACAATGACAAAAAAAATACAAGAGTATATTTTACACAATATCTCTACAGCACAAATCTGTTAAATGTCTGACGGGGTATTGGAGCCAAAGTTTTAATGTGAAACAGGAACTGATTAAGGAAAATAAATGGACACCTTTACAGCATTTGAAAAGTCAGTAAGGGAATTCATTAATATTCATTCATCAGCACAACAGAAATATTGCACTGTACGTGCTTATTTAAATTCTTCAAGCAACCTGTCCCTTGCAGATTTCTGTATTTTTCTCAATCTGTGGCTGTCACTATACAAGCAACAAAATGTGTGCAAAAATAATCTGGGGTTTGGTAAATCCCAATTTTTCATATGTCTGTAAATTTTCTAAAAATCTGACAACAGCACAAAATTTGATTAAATTTCAGCAACTGTTACAGTCTACCAGCAAAGCATCTATCATGTATAAGAAGAAAATGTTGACTGCAGTAAACTGCGGTTGTGTTATTAGTGTGCTGAATATGGACTATAAATTGTTGCTGTTGAAATGTTCTCTGGCATTTCATTTTGTGTTAGGCTCAAAAGTTTCTGGACCACCCTCCTACTCTCTTTGATTAAAGCATGCTTAAGCAGGCGATAGTGTGAATAATTCAGCCCAGTCTCTTGGAGAATGCTAGGCAGAACACACTTGTTCTTCAATGTCCTTTGATGTGCTGTGTTTGGTCCCCAAACTCCTAACTCAATACTCTGTCAACGCTTGCTATTTGTAGTAAACATGCATTAATTAGTGCTCCACAGGGTCATTACAGAAGCGCTATTGATTACTAAATGAGTGAGCTGAGTGGAAATGACCTGTGTTTCGGATAAACATTATTCAATACGCACCCTCAAATGATCTAGAGGTGAGAGCCCTTCAATGTATTAGACCATGAAATCACTGAGGACAACCAAGAGAGACTATCTGAAACAGACTACAGCCTCTTCGACAAATTAAAGCTATGTACCGTACCCAGGTTTTCTTTGTTTTCTTACAATATTGTCAAATCACATGTTTAAAACAATTCACTATAAAGAAACTGGAAAAATGAAAATTTTAATTTGCTAAATGTCTGAAACGTAAGGATACTGAGGCCACAAGTGGAAAACTATGTGACACGCCCAGTAAAAACTACTGAAAGCTACTAGTCTTATAGCTTAACGTTCACTGGTATATCCCCTATATCCCCTGCTTTTGCATATACTGCATATGTACAGTATTGCAAAAATTAGAATAGGGTCCAACATTTTTCCACATTCAATGCAAGATATAAATTAGTGTAGTTTGCTGGATCAGTACTCTGTTCACCAAGACAAATAGAGACTATGACAAAATTTCATACCTACATGCAGCATGTCATATGAATAAGTGGCCTTAAGTCTCTGGTGAAGAGTCAAAGCCACCATTCACAACAAGGGGAAACGTTATATCTAGGCTTTTAAAAAACCTTTTTACAATCTTACCTGCATATTAAAATGTTGCTAAACAAGGCTAAGAAAAAAAACAGTAGTGTTCCATTACAAGATTTGCCACATGTTTAAACTTAGGCTGAAGCTTGAACTTTCAAGGTACTTACTAAGAAGTGGTTTAATAGAAGAAAAAAGCTGATTTCTCCTATAGATACTTTTTTTTAACTTTGATATCCTAAAAATAGAGTGACACTGTGCCACAGCAATTTGTTTTGCTGCCTCGCAGTGCTGGGGCCCTGGGTTCAATTCTGGACTAGGAGTGCTACAGTATCTGCGTGGAATGTGTATGTTCTCCCTGTGTTCATGTGGTTTTCCTCTGAGTGCTCCAGTTTCCTCAGACTTCAAAGACATTCATTGTAATTTAATTGGGTTCTAGGAAAACTAGCCTTTTGTGAGAGTGTTCGTCTGTGTGTATGCCCTACAATGGACTGGTGTCCCTTAAGGGCTGTATCCTGCCTTGCGTCCATTGATTGCCGGGAAGAGGGTCCAGCAATCCTGTGACCCTAACACAAATTAAATATGCCATTCCTACAGTTATTTTACAAATAATATGTTATACACAGAGAAATCACAAAGAAGAATTAAAATAAACTGCACCTTTTAAAGGATATGATGGTTAGGTCAAGATCCTTTTCAAAATTTCTACTTAAAGGGAAATGGCAGAGTGAAGTAAGGTTTCCATCAATACAGAATTTCAGAAGGGCAGCAAATGAGAGTAAGTTATGTACTCCATCCTGCTCACTTTTAATGCTATAAGTTAACTGACATAGCACATTTACAAAGAAACTACACTGTAAGCTTTTTTTAACACTCAACATGATACTTTTATACATTACACTCAAGATCTGTCTTCTTTAAAAGTGCCCAGAAATTCAATGAATGCGGTTTTATATTATATTAATTTAACCTGTGGTATTACTCTTGTAATTTTACAGTATGTATTTTAGAAAATATTTTGTTAACTGTAATAATTTGGTACTGTAGATGGTATCTTATTATTATCCACATTGGATAAAACAACCCCACTTTAAGTTGTCAAGGACAAAGCTATACACAACAACTGTAAAACCTACAGCAAGAACAAGATAAAAAGTCAGAAAATTTATATCAAGAAGCCCAGAAAGATAGAATGTACAAAGACTTAACAATCGACCTCTAACAAGCCTATGAACTGGGGAGAATTAAAGTGACACAGCATTGATTAAAGAAAATGGGTTCTTCTTGAAAGTGTTAAACAAGAGCTTGGATTAATTTAAGAAACTGAGAGGAATCTTCAGTCACTGCCAGAAGGCCAATTTTTCTGGCCATCATTTTCCTGAAACCCTTGGGCATGCAGCACGACACATCTGGCTTGGTAAACCTGTCTCCCAGCCAACAGCAAAATCCTTCTGGGTTCTGGGAGAAACAACATTTAGTGCTAATCTGACTTGACCTTTTCTTAGGGTAACTGGTCCTTTTTTATAGTATATTTTCCAACTGCAGGATTGATTCAACAGACCTTACAAGCACAACTGTTTGTAAAAGTTTTTTTTTTCTGCTCTTGTTGTTCCCTAGTGATAGACTTGAAGGAAATGCAGGAACATATGGTGCCACTTTTTTCGCAGCTATTTTATTTCACAGCAATATACTGCAAATATACATATTTCATCAGGACCATTCACTGTATACTTCACCCAAAACAAGTTAAGCATTCAAATCATTTTTGAACTTCAGCCACCACAAAAATAAACCAGAAACAAATTGCTAAGTTGTAACTTTAATAAATCAATCTGTCATGAATACATTCAAATTTGGATTCAAGAATTCAAGAAGTCTCAAAACCTGAAACAAGTTGAATGTGGGCGGATTGCAAATTTGAGACTATAAGGTAATGCACCCATCCATTTTCTAATTACCTGATCCAATTCAGAGTCCTAGGGGAGCCAGAGCCTATCCCGGCAAGCAACAGGCATAAGGTTGGGTACATCCTGATTTGGGAAACCTGTCCATTGCAGGGCACACACTGACTCAGACTTATATTTACACAATAGACAAATGTTCCCAGAATCCAATTAACAGTATGTCTTAGGACTGTGGGATGAAACCAGATCACCCAGAGGAAACCCACACGAACAAAGGGAGAACATACAAATTCCATGCAGACAGCAGGAAAAGTCCGGAACTGAACCAAACCAAGTATCGTAGCAATGTGAGGCAGCAATGCTAACGACTGCACCACTGTTAGGCAATGTTATGTTTTATAAATACAGCACTGTGACCCAGTTGCCTGAATTTTCTTTATATTGGTTTTGACAGGAGAAAAACTAAACAGCCTGACAGCATTGTCCTTTAATAGCTAGGAAGGCTTCAAGCAGCATTATTGACAGCCCAGAACAAAGGCAAAGACAAGGCCTGAATTCAACTACACCTTGAGGGACCCCCATTAAACCTCAGTAAATTGTGAGAAATACGATGAAACAAATTTCAGTGTGAAAAAGTTCATATACCAAAAACGCAATCTTATAGTACAGTTCATGGCAAAACCTAGAACAACAATTTGCAATAACTATTTTCTTGGCAAGATGGCATCAAGATGGAACAAACATCTAATCTCAGTGATCATCACTAATGTCTCTTAACTTAGCAAGTATAACAGAGTAGAGGGTGAACTTTAATCTATTCAGATTCAAAGAGGAAAAGGCCCACACAAGGCTAACCACTGGGAAGGAACTGCCAAGATGATCTTTTTACTGTGGGAAAACTTTACTGTGCCTCAATAGTAGGAATTTTAGGGCACACACTTTCACCTAGAGAATGGACATAGAAAGATTTTACTTCTTAAGGAATGTATATAATGTGCTCCTTTCTCCATTTCAGGTTAAAAGCCAGAGCAAGCACCAATATTGGGAATGTTCTTGTTGTAGGTAGTTAATAAAACTTTTTGTTAATTAGGTATTCAAGACTATTAGTATGTGTGATGTGTAGCTGTGCTCTGCTGTAATTCATTTACAGTTGCTAGCAAGCTCAGGCACAGAGGCATTCCATAGACATTGGTGAACACCACTATACCAAAAGACTGGGTTTCCAGTCACTGGAGAAGTCTACACAGCCTGAAATCCTAGGGGTTATGGCACTTCTGTAACATGCTCGGATCCATTGAGCCCTGTTCTACATACTATTACAAATGGGAGGTTACGAGAATGGTGAAAATCATGAATTCACCGAGCAGTTTAGTCAATGATTGAAATAAATATTCATAGCCCCCACCTTGTAAGTGATTTATCCAGAATATACAGGAGCAGTTAGTATAATTAGAGGCACATGGATTCTTTATTCTCTGGCACAGAACTGGTGAAAAGAGTAATAATCCAGGCACGCTTGGTTAAACAAATGTTTATTAACAATGACAAGACACAAACTACACTACACACAACAAAACATACAACACACAAGTTACTCTATGTATACAGTATTTAAAGATAAGGTGTTTGAGGCCTAACATTCTAATCACACAGAAAACCCCCAGACCTCTACTAAGTATGAAACTCTTAAATAATCCCTACAGAGGCTGAATAAAAGATGAGTTGCCTTTCTAAATGAATGCAACACAACCTGCAGTTAAATCTCTCTCTTCACCCCGGATGCCACAAAGTAAATGGGAGGCTGTCTCCCTATTCTAAAAATGCACCCTAAGCAGGAGAGATGTCTCTAAACAAGATATATTTTACCCTGGAAACCCATGCAAGGTTCTAGCAAGGTTCAAATACTTAGCTCCAGTCAGGTTTTGTTTGGATGATCATGAAGTATGGGCTCTCGCCTGTCACAAGGTACAGGTTCCAACTCCTCTCTTGTAGTCTGACCTTCTTTCTCTCCTTTCCTGCTTCTCCCTTTTTGTCCTCTCAAGGCTCTGTGTTCTGAATGTGATCTTATATGGTCTGTTTCTGTACTGCTCTTGACAATCATTAACCCTCAACTGACTGGGCATACAATTGGTTTTGATCAGGGAAACCCTCTACATCTCAGCAAACATTCCCTCTGCTTTGAAGCTTGAAGAGTTTACTCTTCAAACTTTATCTTAACTCTATGAGACACTTCCTACGTACTGTACCTAAAGCTGTTAGAAACACTTTGAAGTCATGGATTATGCTGATATTACAATCATATTACAGGATAAACCTAAAGGTCAAATTTCAGTGCTAATACAGTAATTAAAGCATCCTTTGATTATAAAAGGCCTCAGCTTTCATTTTTACGCTGACGATACTCAAATATACATCCATACCAAACCCGACACTGACGTGGCTGTCTCTATCCTATCTAATTGCATCTCTGACATAAAAATTTGGATGACTCAAAACTTCCTTCATCTTAACTGTGACAAGACTGAAGTCATGCTTATTGGTACCCCCCATCAACTTCGTAAAGCCAGTCCTGTAACCCTGTCTGTAGATGGCTCTGTACTTGAGCTTCAATCAAAATTGAAAAACCTTGGGGTTATATTCGATTCTGGCTTAACATTCGACCCACATGTACAGCATACTGTCAAAACATCTTTTTTTCACCTTAGAAATATCGCAAGACTACGCCCTATGCTATCATTAACTGTGGCTGAAAAGCTGATCAACATATTTGTATTCTCTCGAATTGACTACTGCAATGCTCTGCTCCCTGGTGTATCTAAATCTACTCTGAACAAGCTGCAGTATGTCCAAAATTCAGCAGCCAGAATCCTGACCAGGTCTAGTACAAGTGTTCACATTACTCCTATCCTGGAGTCCTTGCACTGGCTTCCGGTCAAATTCCGCGTAGACTTTAAAATCCTCATGCTCACCTACAAGGCTTTACATGGCTTGGCACCTCAATACCTGTCTGAACTTTTATCGCCCTACTCCCCACCTCGCAACCTCCGCTCTTCAAATTCTGCCCTCCTTACTGTCCCCCAAGCCCGTCTACATTGTATGGGCGACAGGGCCTTCTCCTGCTATGCCCCCAAGCTCTGGAACTCTTTACCCAAGGATATTAGAGAGTCACCTTCTCTAAACTCCTTCAAATCCAGACTCAAAACTTTCTTCTTCAGTAAAGCCTTTACTTAACTGGTTCCATTCTTCACCCCTCTGCTCTTCTTAATACCATCTTCCACGGTCTCCTCTATTGTTATTGTTGTATTGTTGTAATTATAATTGTGTCCTGTCTTGTGAAATTTTCTTATTTATTGTTGTAGTCTTCTTATTTATTGTTATTGTCATCCTGTAAAGCGCTTTGAGAAGCCACCTTTAAAGGCGCTATATAAAATAAAGTTTATTATTATTATTATTATTATAAAAAACATACATCAGACAGGAATAACACCATATTCCTTCAGAGTATGAAAGGTAATGTTATGAGAAGCGTTTTTACTATTAAGGGATTTCATCTCTTGCAGTTTGTGCACAATATCTGTAAACAAATGAGTACAGTTCTAAAAGTACAAATGGACCCTTTTATTATAAAACCGCTTCTCTCAAATACAAATAATGCCTAAATAAGCTTTAACACTCTTTTTTTCCAACATTCTTCCAATGGTAGACTAATTCCTAAAAATAAATGTGCTGTCAGTAAAGCCTAAAAAGGTGTTAAATCACCGGTACTCTTAGCTAATGAATTTATTCTCCAACTTCAATTTTATTACCTTAATAAATGGTATGTATAAGTTCTTCGAACCTGCCTAGTTACTTTTGGCAAGGTGGTATGCAGACAAGGACAAATGGTGCTCTGTGATTGGTTGTGTTTTTGTAATGGGATTTATAATTAAACAATGAATAATGCTCTTCATAAATAAAAAATGGTGTATAAGTTGATTATTATTGGCCATCCATCCATCTATTTTCTAACAGCTCCATTTAATTGCTTAGGCCTATACCAGCCAGCAATGGACGCAAGGCAGAATATATACTGGACAAGATGACAGACCACTGCAGCTATATTGGACATGACAACTCAAAATGTACTAATATGTCATACAGTACAGTGCAACAGCTCTACGTTTATTAACATACAGTGTCTTATGTGTTACAAAATATTATTCCATCCGTTTTTTATGTGCGTTATCCAGAACAGGGTCAAGAAGGAGCCAGAGCCTGCCACAGAAAGCAATGGGAACAGAACGGGGTACACCGTGGATGGGACTCCAAAACATTACAGGGAAACACACAATTACCCTAACAGTATGTCTTTGGACTGTGGGAGGCAACTGGAGCACCCGGCGAAAACCCATACAAACACAGTGAGAACGGAAAGACTCCTCACACCAATTAGTCTTCACAATCACAAGAGAAGCCAGAGCCAGCATTAAAGGGAGATGGATTAGAAGCAACTGACATCATTAACAATGCTGGAAAAGCACTTTTAATAAAAAATAAATTAAATATTTTTAGTTTAGTGTAATATATGGCATTAGGAATAAGTAATAGGTTTATTCCTTGCTGAAAAGAGAAGAAAGGAATCAACATTTCGGCTGTGGAGCCTTCTCCGGGTATATGGCATTATACATACTGTTACAACTAAATCAACTGAGAAAGTGACCACCTCCACAGAATCTGGAACACAACAAAATTCAATGCATTAAATTAAGCTCTTTTTGAGTAATCTTTCACTACATTCCCTATATATATGTATATATTCTTGGCTAAATGGTAAAGTAATAACTGAATAATTAATGCTCAGGCTTATTTTATGTTTTCCAAAAAGACAAGGAATCCTAAAGTCATAAGTAAAGACTATTTCAAGGCACAGAGGTATGTGATTATATCAGCATTCCAGTTCCCTTGAAGTATTATTCTAGTGGCGCCAAACTGGCAATCTGACACATACTAAAATCTCCCCCCAGTGCTTCACAGAAACAGGTTACAGGACACTACAGGAATAACAGATAGAAATATAGCTTCCATTGGCCTGTGAGGCCTAGGGAAAGGAGAGGAGAGAGTCAGACACAGGACAATTTATTTGTGGAATAACTAAGCTTCTTGTTACTTACACTCTCATGCAATTCACACTGGATACAAGTGCAGATATAATAGTTGATGTATTTGCATCTTAGATGTATTTGGATTAAAAGGTCAAGTTCCCAATAACAGTCATCTCAGTCTAATATTAAGTTCTTAGGAGACAGCTGGTATTCTGTCTAGAGCTCCTGGGAAAAACTAAGGTTGATGCTGGAAGAGGTGTTAGTGAGGCCAGCAGGGGGCGCTCATCCTGCAGTCTATGTGGGTCCTAATGCCCCATTATAGTGACCAGGACAATATACTGTAAAAAGGCGCCATCCTTCGTATAAGACATAAAATCAGGGTCCGGACTCTCTGTGGTCATTAAAAATCCCAGGGCATTCCTCGAAAAGATTAGGGGTGTAACCCAGGCGTCCTGGCCAAATTTCCCATTGGCCCTTACCAATCATGGCCTCCTAGTAATTCCCATCTATGAATTGGCTTCATTACTCTGCTCTCCTCCCCACTAATAGCTGATGTGTGGTGAGTGTTCTGGTGCACTATGGCTGCTGTCGCATCATCCAGGTGGATGCTGCATTGGTGGTGGTGGAGGGGAGTCCCCGTTACCTGTAAAGCACTTTGAGTGGAGTGTAAGCAATTAATTTATTATCATTATTATTATTAGAGAAAAGGTTCTGTGGAAAAGTAAATGGCTATAGATGCTGTACAAAAGTATGAGCTGCAAAGTTTACCAAAAGAAGACACATAAAAAAATCACACAACACAGTAACTGCACAGGTGTTGTGGTGGCCACATCAGAATAAGTGTTTTCAAATGTCTGCAGCTACTTTTTAATTTACATTAATGTTTTTTTTAAATAAGAGAAGCGTGCAGCGGATGCATTTTCCATCTATTTTACATCTTTGATTTATTGCTATTGCAACATCGGTACACACTTTGTGTTGCAGTTTGCTGGGGCATTAAAATTATACTTATACTATAAGAGAAAATAAAAAAGACATAGTACAAATGTACAACTGACTACAAAGAAACTAGAAATGCTTAAGAAAAAAATAAGAATTAAGATTTAAATTAAGAATTTTGGAACAATACATTGGCAAAGAATTTATCAAATGTATATTTTGCAGTCTTTATAGTGCTATTGATCATTGCTATATTTGTTTATCTGCTATTTGATAAATATAAGCAACTCAAAATTAGTACATTTTAACTTTGATTTTAATGGAATCGAGATGTATGCTTTTACTGCAGTAGTTGTTAAATTAGATTATAATTCATTTTGCAGTTTTAAATGTTTTTAATGAAGTTGTAGTGTGAATTTTGATTTCCTACACCTACTGTATATCCTATCATTACAAGATTGCTGCTTCAGGCATGTGGTTAAGTATTTGAATGACAACAATTTTATAAATTGAATACTTATAAAACTATTTTCTCCTATTTCCCAATCCTAGTACTTATAGCATTTCTTCTAATGAATTTCTCTGAAGACAAATAAGAATACACTTCTTTGTTGATTTCTTTGTTGATAAGGTAACCTCATTTGTCTCCTTAAGTAACTTTCTCATTGCCAAGGCTCACTTGCTTGATTCACACTGTTTTAAGCTCAGCCAGTTTCTTTGTATCAATTTTGTATGAGACAAATGAGTATCCAACAGAATTACAGTTTTATTACAAAGCTCTATCTCATCTCTCCACATTTGAGAGGTGCATTTTAATTGCACTTTTCAAAAAACAAGCCAATTAATTGATTCTCAATATCATTACAAATTGTGGGGAGAACAAAGCACTGAGTACAATCACATTTTTTAAAGTTTGATAACCACCTTTAAAATGCATCTTAATATCAAAATGTAAAATGAAGAAAGCTCAAATCTGGTTTATTAAAAAATACCTTTGCTCAAATGCTGCTGGTTTTACTTTCATTTTACTTTTTAAAATTTCCTTCTAATCACTGCTGTGTTCTGCTCTTGCAAGACCTTACAGTACTTAGTTTAAAGCTGATTTTTTTCATATGAAGGTTAGCAAGGTCCCCCCGACCCCCACAACACTTGTTTCTATTTATGTCCTCTGGTTGGAGTTTCACTGTTGATTCTAAGGGAATTTATGGGAAACACATAGTGAAAGACTGAGGATTCTGAATACTTGAATCAGATTCCCTCCCTGTCTTCTCTAAATATAAAAAATAGTTATTTTGACCTGTAATAATAGTTAAATCCTTTGAGTATGGGAATATGCTACATTCTAAATGAGTTCTTACTAGTTTATTATGTCAAAATTGTACATTATCCCTTCATTTAAATTCAGATAACTACATATCCTAACTGTATTATGCCGCTGCTAAAGCTGGATCTGTAGTAGTGATTTGTGGGTTGAAGGATGAGCCCTTGAGCTGAAACAGGTAAGTTGGTGAGCTGCAGGTGAGCATAGCAAACAGGCAAAGCACAGTCAGGAATCGTTTTCAGCTCAGAACTGGAAGGTAAGAGTGAATATCCAAAAGTTGCAGTCCAACAAACAAGCAATTCAGGAATGTAGCCAAGGATGATACAAGTCAAGAGTCCAGAACAAAACTCAGACAAAGCCATGGATCACAGCAGAGGCTCAGAGCAAAACTCTATAACAGAGCACAGAGCAGTGCTTTGTCAGAGCTTAAATAGTTTTTCATCACCAGGAGGCAGGGGATGACATAATCACTCACAGGTGAAGCAAGCTTCCTGTCTAATTGTGTTTCTGTGGCAGCTGGTCTGATTGACAGCTGTAAGAGGTGTGACTGGCTGCTGCAGAAGCAATCCCACAAGGACAGGCATGACATAAACTTTATTTGCCTTCTTCTTAGTACTATCTACACTGTCTAAAAGAAATTTGTGAACAAACACTTATGCATGTTTCAAATTAATATTAGAACCAATGTCTTTAAAATATCTCATCATATTTACTGTGTTGGAACATTCAGCAATTATCTATATTAAATGTCAACAAACAGATTTTAGCAAGTGTTTTTTAGAATTTTATTTATATCTTCTTGGACATCTTTTGGGGTTTTTGCAGCTTATAAAGAGGTTACAAATCTTCCTGATTTGGTATCATCAGTGAACTTGACCAGTTTACTCACTTTATGAGATCACTGACAAATTCGGAAGTGTCCTAATACAGAAACCTGCTGTACTCCACTAATAACATCACCCCAATTGGAGTATTCAGTGCTTATCTGTATTCCAGTTTCTGTCAATAAACCAGTTCTCAATCCAAATAAGTACATTTCTTTAAAATTAATACAGCCAGAAATTTAAGAAAAAATATCTCTTATGAGGAACCTGAACAAAGGTCTTCTAAAAATCTAGATACCATAATACAGTACATGATGTTCATATCAAGTAATGCTTTGCTTTTTTATGACCTGTCTTTTATATATCCAACCTGACTAACCTCTAGAATCCCGCTCCCATAAAGATGATCCTCTAGTTATCTACAGTATATCTAATTATGTCCACCCTTACATGTAATAGAAGCATTTGGTACAGTATATAATTAATTTAGTTCTTTCACCATTTTTACAGAAGAGAGCTATGTTAATTTTCCAATCAATGGGTATTTCTAATGTTTTGAGTGACTGCTGAAAGAGTTTTGCTAATGGCCTATGAATTGAAATCTAATAACATTAAAAACAACTAATGTGCATTTAATTAGCTCCTTTTCATCCCAAAAGAACCCAGCAGACAGAAGAAAACTAACAGTCCCTGTGGATTGGTGCATCTTAAGTGCACTTCTGCCTTTGGTAGCTAATACCTTTATCTCTAACTTTGTCTTTTTTCAACCTTTTTTCATGTTTGTTATTTCTTCCTTGATAAACTCCAGAGTGAACTACTAATTTATTAGTTCAGGTGGGTAGCTGCGTCAGCATGCGTAGGCTGCAAAGAAACAAGTAATAGGTTTATTCCATGCTGAAAAAAAGAAGGCGACACTTCAGGTGTCTTCTTCTGTAGTCATTTCTTCAGGTGACACCTGAAGAAGGCTCCACGGCCGAAATGTTGTGTTTTCATTCTTCTTTTTTTTTAATAAACCTATTACTTGTACTAATTTATTATTCTGCTACTTATTTTAAATGTTTCCCATTTTAGGTTAATTTACCCTTTAATGTATGCTGTTGCAATACTGAAACACATATTTAAGAATTTAAAATGCTAAGGCATGTGCCTTTCAGAACGTCATAATTTCAAGTAACAAAACAACTTGAAGAGTGAAGGAAAATATCTGCACATTATGCTTGTAGAAATACATGCAACAATGCTGTACAATTTATACATATAAAATAAAAATCACAAGCCTTGTATGAATTTTCATCAATTACTGAATGCACATCTGGATATTTATGCCAACACAACTTTAGTTGAAGTTCAATTAAGGGTGTCTGTCGATTTGGAAGCTGCTGTATAACTTGCAATTTCTAACTCTTACCATAGTACTGTCTACATGTGTTTGAAAGTATATGCCATGTGTACTTCTTTCAGAAATCTCAAGCAAAGTAAACGATGTACATAAGTATGTCAAAAGATTTCATTAATCCAATCATAAATTGGCACAGAAGTCAGACGTTCTGTTGCTGGCTCAAGATGTCACAGCATGTACTGTACATGTACTGTAGACGATCCCATATTTCAGCTCAAGTGTCTGAAGCTGCAAGGAAAGAGAATTTGGATAGCTCCTAAGGTAAATCAAATCTACTGGTATGAAAACCTGAGGTTGCAGTCAGGGCAGCAGAATATATAGACATTAATAAGTAATTGAGGTATACTTGATGAGTTGCGCATGACAAGCATAAAAGTCTTGTCTTTGAGATTCCAACTTTTCCATCCTGTTTAGACCTCAAATAAAGCATTTCTTCTTTGTGATTGGTAAAGCATTTCTTAGATAAGAAGAAAAAAACATTTGTGTTTTTCATGACTTACTAAGTGGCATGAAGTACTTGAAACACGATAGATTTATTTATTCTAGGATTCTAATCAATCCTTTTTGACCTTTCACAGTGTTCATGGAGGACCTCAATCTTTGAATTTCAGAAGGGATACACTTTGAAACAAAAATGACTAATTCAACAGCAGAGCATCACTGTGAGAGGTGAGTAAAATATTGTTTGAAAGAATAACTCCAAGAGGTCCTACACCAGCTACTTGATTTATTATCACATCCACCTGTCCTTAAACTGCCACATATCCTTTATCATTCTCTGAGATGCTTCTCAAAAAGGGTTCTATGCCATAGATAGAATGACAAGCTAGTTGTCAATGTCTAAGACTCCTAGACACCGGCTGTCCTAGAAAAGAACTGACACTTTTTTGTGTCAAGCACAACAACCCTCAAGCCTATACATAAGTGGGGATCTACAGCAGTGTGTGAGCTCAAAAGGAATAGAGTTGAATTAACCTACACTCATTCCCTCAGGTTTATTTTCTCATGTCAGCCAATTCAACACAACAGGGTATTGACAATTATGTATTGTTTCATGAAGACAAATACTATCTGCTTACAGTTGACTGTTTTGCATATAATACTTGAAGCACAACTGAGTGGAAGTAATAAGCACCACAGAGTGACAGCAATCCAAGTGCAAACAGCAGGTACAATGGATGTGTCCAGCAATAGCACAGGACAAGAGTGACAAATTTACACCTCCAACTGCCAGAATTCATGAGATACAGTAGGGTCAAGAAAATAAGCCTATTTTTTGGGAGGGTACTGCAGTACAAAACCCAACAAAACCCAACAAGAGTCCACAAGATGAAGAAAAACAGTCCACAGTTTCACATTAAACTTTATTACCACATTAATTGGTATTTTGCTTGATATAGTAGCACCAGTAGAATAAGCCACATTGCTACCTGAAAGAGACATACTGTAGCTGATAAAATGGCAGTGTTCCAATGGTTACTGTGTTTACTATTTATAGATAGTCAAATCCCTGATATATATCAAAGTGTCTTCAGACTGTTATCATCAATATCTGAAGCAACACAAACTTGCATCTTTTTTGCAGTTCACATCTTCTATTATATGACGTTCTTACTGCAAGAAAGACAAACCACTCCTAGTAAAAATAGCTCCTACTATTGATCTGAACTGCAGATATTTTTACATTTTCACATTCTACTTCAGTAACTGAAGACCACTGCAAGAAGTACTAATCTGCTAAAAGATATTGTATCTGCTACATGTTTAAATGCAAGGTTTATGAATATAAAACTGCATAAGACAATTTTTAATAAAAAATGACAGTTGTCAGTTCAGAGTGGATACTAAAAACACTAGCCAACTGGTGCAACTTTAAAAGATTTTTTTTTTTACTGGACAGGACAATATTTCAAGGACGTAACAGGAGGACTTATGTCTGAATTCAGCTTTCTAAATTCTGTCATAACTATTATACAAATACGCTTAACTTCATTCTATACAGGTTATGATATCAGTGAATTTCGGTAGCATATGGTATGGAAGCAGCCTATACTGTACAGGCTCATTTGTACTCATTCGTATGTGACAACAGAAGATCAATGAAATAACTCATAGTAGAAAGTATATTGATGAATGTTCACATAATTCGTATGTTTCTCACTGTTTCATGGTACTGCCTATGCCTGTTTCTGAACTGCCTAGGGGTCTTCCTTAGGAAGCAGATTTCTAAATAACCATTACAGGTGTGTTTTTTTGTGTGACACCATTCCAATCAGGCATTTATATTTTTATTATTATATGTGAGAGATGTCACAGCAGTATCTACCTTATACTTAGTTTGGCAACCCGAACATGCCGAGATAACAGATGGTCTTTTGTTTGCAGTGCTGTAAACAGTGCTTTGCAGTGCACATGTATCCTGAATAAATACGAAGGAAAACAACACATTGCAGCCACACACTTGTGACCACAAGAGTCAAATGCCCCCGCAGCGGCTTACAAATAGGCAGCAACCTAGAGGTCTGATGAAAACACTTTTATAACAAACAATGACCAGCACTGAAATCCATGCCAACAAAGATACATTCTGTGTTCTTACAGCGTCCCTGGCTTCCTGGCTGTAGTCATACAGTTGTTACTGAAGACATAATACACTCCTCAAAGCCAGTGATGACAGAGTCCCAGGTATAGACCTTGGACAAAATTCATAAAAAATAATAGTTCAAGTGGATAATGAATGAGAAGCCTATACTTAACATCAAAGTAAAAATGAATAATATTAACCTAGTGGACAGCACACCCATTTGCTGGAAACATCTAAACATACTTTTTCTTAAGGTGAATTTAATAATGCATCAGTTTAAGTACAGTATACAGGTACCACAGCTTTATAGTTTTGTACGATGTTACTTAACCATACCCTTGTATAGCTCCAAAAGAGAATTGAGAGGTGTTCATAAATTTTCTAGCTTGGTTAGCTTTCATATCCCACAATAAACAATGGGGTATGGAGAATCATACAGAACAAGTAGGTTAGGATTCAGAGCATATATTTATTACAGGGACATGTTAGTATGAAGTAAACCTTTCAACACTGTTGTGCAATAGGATGTCATGTGTTATTTTATAACACATTATACAATTTAGAATAATTATAGAGCTAAATTGTATAATGGGAGGCAATTAGTTCTCTTATCAGAGAAAAAACATCTAATGTTATATCAGTGGTTGGTGGTAAACCTGCTATTAAGGCATTTCTGACAAATATGTTAAAGCCAGCTGCTCCAGTTTATCATAGCCTCCTGTTTTTTTTATTGACAAGGCTGCTGCAGTGCTTTGTGTGTGGTGAACATACTAAAAAGCACAAAGGAATTCAGAAGTCGTTAAAGACTGAAGAAGTGTTTTGCTTTTTTTCTAAGCTACAGTATTTAACATTTCCACTCAGCTGGAATTATAAAGATTACCGAGTCAAAGTGCACAGGTGCAGACCTCTGTGAACATCATACAGATTGTTTCACATTTCAGATATCAGAAACAAAACAGTAGCCCCAGATATGTGCCTTGGCATGCAGAGGATGATAAATCCTGGGTGGCTGCAAAATCCCTGGGTCCCTGAACGATAGCAATATCCATTACCAATCAGTTTCTGTCCTCTGGAAAATAGAAGCCGACTGTTGGCTCATGCCACAGCTTCAGAAGAAACCTGTGCATCAAAGGCGCTGTACCCTTACTGCCGGCTGCTGCAGTGATCTGTATCATGCTACAGGCAAATTTGTTCTAAAACTTTCACTGTGGATATGAACTCATTTACTTTCGTCAATAAACAACTACTGTCAAGAATATTTCTACATACTACCTACACCTACTACTACCTACAAAACTACCTTACGAACTACATTTTAGCAATCCAGTCACTCTGGGCATCATGTTCCCAGCCTGTAGTTGTTACAGCAGTTCAGGTAGGTACAGTAGCTGTGTCAGCATGTGTAGGCTGCAAAGGAACAAGTGAAGGTTTATTCCTTGCTGAAAAGAGGAGAACCAAAGCGCAACGTTTCAGCTAAGGCTCCACAGCTGAAACATTGTGTTTCTTGTTCCTCTGTAGCTGTTAAGACATCAGCCCTCTTGTTCTATATTGGCCAGCAGAGCTGCTGAACCATGGAATCTTTCTTCCTTCGTCCTTAGCATTAAATATGCTATGAACAACTCCTTTTTTAAACAATTTTGTTAAAAACTGCATTTGTATGTTATTTTTACTGTCATGAGAGGCATCGGGAGTCTTGCTCCAATGGCCACTGAAACCAGACATCCCAAACAGTTTGCCATGACTGGATATCATTTTTTTTTCTCTCTCTTATTTTTTTGTGCTTTATTCCTGTATTATGATACAGTACCTTTCTCCTTGGCACTCACTTTCCTGACTGCTGACAGATGTGCTGGTGATTCCACACACTGAAGCTGTGCTCACTAGTTCAGCTCTAAGAGCCCCTTCTATCCAATTTGATATAAACTGTATACCTATCAAGTTTGGTGTTTTGTTTTAAGAAACCTATGGCAAAAGGCATTATTCCTGACTGCTAGGGAACCTTTCTATCTTTGAAGGCTTTGTAAGATCAAATACATTTTAAGGGAGAAATTTATTTTTAAAAATTTGTTTTATTCACTCAATCATGCCATTTTAGACCAAAGTAAAATCTCCCCAACATAATAAGGAAGTTTCAATAATCTTCAGACGTAGATTTACAATGTAGAGCCACTTGGCATTTTTTACCGTTTCAACGGTACAAGAATAAAATGGAAACTATGAATAAAAAAAATATGAATAAAGTTAGAGTTATCGAACATTTCTCACATGTGTAAACCAAAGTCACAAATCATAAAATGTTTAAACTGGATGAAGCTGTAGCCATGTAGGTCTGGCTCTTTGCCTCAAGAAAGCTTTTGAATGGGAAATCTATTCTTAAATTAATTTTAATGAACAGCTGCTGTTTTCTTCTTTCTCTTCAGAAATAAATTGTACTTTAACACAAAATTCTGAATCTTTCTTGGTTTATGCAATTTTACTATTGGGTTGCTACCAAATACAATGTTAAATATATACATAAGGCACTCCAAAAGCTTTTTCACAATGAAATATCTATTTAAATCTTCATTTTCTTTTACATGCAAACAAGCCAGCAATATCATCCTTACGTATATCTTAATAATACAGCATTAACAAAAAAGTAACACCAAGGACTACAAAATCTCTTAGACAAGACTACAATTTCTTGATTATACACAAATAAACCAAACAAGCACAGTTTATAAGCAGCCATAAATAAGTTCTCTATGCAATCGGAAATAGAAAATAATGTACTATATTAGATTAGGTACAGTGTAGCCATCAATTAATTAATCCTTAATTATTTCCTGGCTGAATGATTGCAGCTTTAAGTCATGATCCAGGTCACTGAGCACTGCGTGTGCCTTATGGCTGTTAATATGGTTGTTGCTGGCTGGCTTCATGAAAAGAAAAGTCCTGACTGAAGCTCCTCCAGCTAGTCTGTCTTGTTTGTGCAATTAGAATTGCTAATAAACAGAGAGATCAAGCCATTCAAGATACAGCATTAGCCTGGAATTGTGAAGTCTGAATGCTCAATGCAAAACCTTCGTAAGGTGGTAAGATATAAGCAGCATCATGAATGCAAGGGAAAGCTGTACAGAGAATGGATAGGTACTGTATGAGATACTCAAACCTAAACAAGGGTCACTATCTTTTGTCCGGCTGAGGACTCCCACTGTATAGGGAGCTATCACTTTCAAGGCTTGTAGTCTTTTTAATTGTACTCTGCTGCCCTGTCATTGCTGTCTTAACAGACAGCTGTCACATTTTGTAAGCCCCAGTCTCAAGAATGTGATGAATGCTGCTCTTTCCTCTAGCAAAACAAAAGCCCTCTACATCTCAGTCTCTAGACATTTCCCTAATCACAACGAAAACTTACACCTGGAACTTCGAATTGCGACTCGGTCAAATAGGCTATGGGTTTCATTTTTAAAATACATAGGTTTTCAACATAAAACATCTCACAGGTGAAAAAACTTTAGATTATAACTAAAGCATTTTCAGAATTTAGTAATAGTCCCCTTTAATTGCATACAAAAATAAAAACAAAATTAAAAAGACTGAAAATCTATGTTTTAATTTGCATTGTTTAAAATATGCTAATATGAAACCCACAGCAGAATGCTGCCGGATTCCAACTGTAACAATACCACTAAGCTTCTATATAAGCCTTTTATACTGTATGTAATTCACAGAAACGTAAAAGATGTTAGAGATATCTACCAGTTTCAGAAGGTAGAGAGTTAGGATGCTAGTCAGCACTGCTTGAGGCTCTTGGAACCCAAGGATTTTGCATTACAAATGCAGAGATAATTTGTGGTTTAATATCAAAGGTTTTAGGGGGCAGTGCCATATCATTTTATGGCTTGTGCAACTCATCAATCATTTACCCACTCATTTTCAGTTACTTAAAAACCTGCCTTGCCTCCTGTACAGTTTTGCCACCTGTTTTGATTCATATATTCTACATTTCAAATAACCCACAATTTTTTCATGCAGCTGCACTGCATTTGATACAAAGAGCAGTTTGCATACATTAAATATGAAAATGAAATAGCCTGAGAGTTTATATAAATTTTAAATGAACTGATTAGAATTAACTGTAATAATTTTGTAGCTTCAATTAACATCAATATATATTTAACCACAGTCATGAGAATTGTCCATCCAGCACTACTGGAGTTTTTTATTCTGCTATACTTTTTGTAATTTTGACTGTAATACAAAAGGCTTAATTGTTTCTTATACACATAATTACACTGCACCACTATCCAATTTTAAATGCAATACATGGGTAGTTAGCATTTTATTGAAATTAAATAAAGTGCAGAGTATATTTATTAAAATACCAAGCAATGAAACTGAAGCATGGTGTCACTATTAATTTTCACTTTATTCACTTCCACCCAAAATGTCACAGTTTAACCAGTGTAATATTTGAGCTAATCTTTCATTAATAATTCTATCAGCAGACAAGGTTTTAACTTAATAAGGAATTAAATATAATTACAAATAATGGAATGAATGAAGGTTTTTGTATTCTTTTAGATCTTATGGGCTTCTGAAGAATAAGATTTGAACATGTTATTCTGCATGTTTAATGTTGTTAATACTTATCATCCTTCTCTTGTGCAAAAAGCCATATTTAATTTAACAGGTGATAGAATCATTAGCCTCAGAAGGTAAGGTAATTTTAAAAAGTATGCAAATGGATAAGACTTTTGACTTTTTTAAGAGTTTAACTGAGTCAGATCTTATTTACATAAAAAAGTCCTAGCCTCATCTTATGACCAACATCTGATAGAATGATTTCGGGTGGAAAGTTATATTATTTTTATCATCCTGATTTTAAAAATGTAGAAACCAAGTTACAAATTTGGGGTAACAAATTATGTTTAAAAATAACCACCCATTCATTATCTAAAAAACACTAATCCTCGTAAGACATTATTCTGATGAGGGTGACTGGCCACAGCCCAACCCAGAAGCATAGGGACAGAGCTGAGACTAGGATCACATGGCAGCTCTCCCAATCTGATGTGATGTCAGTCCATAGCTAGCATGTCTTCAAAATGTGGGAGGCAACTGAAGCACCCAGAGTAAACCCACACAAACTGTAGACAGAGATCGCACCAACCCCGAATCAATCTCCCGACCCAAGATGTAGCAGCACAAACTACCACACCTCTGTGTCACCCTACTATACGCCTCATGAGCTATTCTGTCCATTTTTCCAGTCCAAAAATAACCATCTCCTGTTTCTGAAATTGATACTGCCTGGAAGAAATCTACATTTTCTATGTATGTTTCACTGTGCTGTTTTCTAAAAGTCACTGTCTTATGCTTATAAGTATTTTCACTAGTCTCCATAATAGTAGAACAAATCCATCTAATATTATATTATATGCCAACAATTAAGCTGCTGCTTATAAATGCTTTATTTAGGAGTAATAGGCATTTAACATGGAACTAAATAAATTAATAATTTAAAACTGGATAATATTTTAGAATGCAGTAAGAAGTGAATCTTTCTATTAATATGTTTTACTAATTTTAATTCACACAGATAAATAAAACATTTATAAGAAACACCTTTATCACGGCTTAGTTAATAGTTTTATCCAAAGTTATTTTCAACCGAACACTTTACTGAACCTATGTGAGTGAAAGTCCTTGCTCAAGGGTAAATCCAACCAGGTATTCAGGTTTTCGAGCCATAGCTTTCTATTTACAATTCTACAGGCCTAACCAGTACTCCATTCTGCTGCCTCAAAGTGTTAGTGAGTATTTTAATTACTACATAATTTTAATGGTTTATTACCCAATGCCTTTGCTGTGGGTGACTTTCAAGGACTACAGTTTTGAAAACAATGTAGTCAGTTTTTTACAAATGGAGTTAATTCATCCAGAACAGATAACAGAGCACGTAGTCCACACAACACAGGGCAGCATCCCAACAGTGAAAACTGCTTTATTGTGTTTAACCGAAGTGTTTCTCAAGAGGCATAATGCTTATTAGCCAATACAAGTAACTGTACATTCAAGGCAATTAATATATATTTGCAGAAATCTAGGTATAGTATCTGTTGGCATTGCGCTGTTTACTGAGGACATGCAGGTGAAAATACACACTGAGAGATTTATTTTTAAAGAGACCTTTTAAGTTTTGCATCTCTAGAAACACGCTCATCAAAAAGTATTGAAATACGGAAAAACGAAAAAAATATTTATAGTTAATGGCGTTACATGTCAGGAATTCCAGCAAGGTACTACTGCCTGCAAACTACTTCTGGCACAAGATGCAAAAGACAACGTTAGCAACGACAGAAAAGTTAAAACTCAAATGTCAGCTGTCATGAGGTAACAAAGTTCAATGTAAGATCCACAAATGCTTCGAAGCACTGTCTAGACAAAACATGTCCAAACTATTTGCACTTGTGTGCCAGATTTTGAGCATACCACTCACTGTAAATAATACCTGTACTTTTTAATGGACTGCCATATAAAGGAATGATAGAGGGACTGATTTTTGTAACAGTACCAGCAAAGTGCAAACACCAAGTCTTTATAATCACCATTGTTTTAAAGCAGAGGCAAATGCTGTTTACGGTGTGGGCAGAACTGGCATTGATCTCTGAGACCTATTCAAATATTAATACTGGCTTGATCTATAAAAGAGATGGTTAAAAGCAAAATGAACCCTTCATAACCTTATTTTACCTTCTCTTGACCATCTGTATTTCCATTGCTTTTCAAGAGGAAACATTCCACTATTCCAATCGTTATAGTTGGAAACTCCTGAGTAATACTTATACTAAGCAAATCACTTATCCAGGTCATTTTACATGTACCATATTGTTACCTGATTACCAGGCCTACCTGTATTGTATGTCTACTGGAGAACTGTTCTACAAGCTGATGCAGGTCAAGGTTCTTAATTGAGATGCAATACATTCCTTAAAAAGCGCTTCATGCAATGAACATTTAAAATGAAAACTCAAAAAAGCACAGCCCATATGACTCTGTAAGCATTGTTCTAGAAACAGTGATACAAAGAGGCAGAAACACGAAATGAGCAGCCTTTAATGTTTCGGAAGAGACACCTCTACTGGGAAAAATGAAGTAGAAGAGTACTGTGAAATTATCAGTCAGCTGCTCAATTATTCGCTTTTTTAGTGCACAGAAGGAGGTTTGAAGGTCTGAGAAGCAACAAATTGCAGAATGAAAGAAGAGTGCAGGGAAGGACAGCGATGACTTGAGGCAAGGTAGTAAAATTAAAATGAATGAGAACCGATTAATATGCTTGTGCACACACAAAAAAAAATGCAGATATGAAATTAAACATGGTGGGACTACCACACAGGCCCTTTGTTCTTCTTCAGTGTTCCTTTTAAAGTCTGGAAATGTTTTGGACTGAAATTTGACCTTACTCAACCCGACGCTGAACTAGCAACACAGTTTCCTGTAAGAATTGCAAGTTGAGTATCAAACTAAGAAAGGCTGAATTGCAAAAGTAAGAAACAAGGAATATATCACTCAGGAGTACTGTATTTATTAATGTTTTATCGAGCAGTTTCATTTTAGCGCACTAAAGAAAAACAAATAAGGTAACATTTAATATTTTTACTGAGAAAATTGTGTTATGCTTGCCACAGATCTACAAATCCATTTACATTTGAACTATGGGTTTGTGAGAATAACAGTGGCCTAAATGTTATCAGACAGTTTTTTCTTTCCTTTTCACATTTAAAACAGTCATTAAAGTACTGCTTAAGACATGTAGTGAATGTCTAAAAACACAGTCCTGAGCTAGGGTTAGTTTCTTTTTAACTTAGACATTTATAGTTTATATGGCAAATTCTTAAATGACCAGAACAGCATTAGAGAGCTGAGAAAAGCAGTTTGTAAGCCCATATCTTAAACATAAAAATGGTTTTGTAATCAGCCTTACTGAATCATAAAATGAATTTAAAAATGATGATCTTCTCAAATGGCTAAAGACCACCTTGGGGATTACTAAATGCACAAAACTGGTGTCAAATCTTCTGCAGCTTGGAGGTAATCATGGATTTTCCACAACTGTCGTTTGTTTCAAAAAGAAAAATGATATTTAGAAACTAATTCATGTGAGGATAATTGAAAGAGTTTAATTAAACATGGCTAAACATAGGCACAAAGTATACAGGAGCAAGGAATGGAAGTTATCCAAGCATCACTTCTATCTAAGTAACCTAAGTAAGAAACCAATGAATCTAAGCAGCATTTACAGTTGTCAATCTCCTTTATAGCCTTTCTCAGAATTAAATAAACTTTGGAAGAAGAAGTGCAGAACGTTAATGGGTTTTAGGTAAGCAGGCCTTGCTGAGGACAATAAAAAGTTATTGTTTCATACTTTCATCTTTACATAATCTCAGCTGATTAAAAGATTCTACCTTTTCTAAATTTCCTTTTTCTGTAATAAATGTGCATGTAGCAGACTTGATGTGCTGAATAACTTTGATTAAAAACATCAACTTTTACAGGTGCTCATATAAATGTACAGGTTTAAAAAATAAATTAGAGCACAGTGCTTACTAAATGGATAGTCTCTGTGTGAAAAGATCTTACTATTCAGTTTATGTAAATGTAATACAGAACTGTAAAAACATTAAGTATTATTATAGTATCTTTTAAAGGATAATCGATTTTTACTGTTTACATTTCACTCAGTGCATCCTAAACTTAATATTGTATTTGACTGAGAAAATCTTAATGTTATTGTTTTCATGTAATGCAACGTCACAGAAAATTCCAATGAAGCATTTCCCTAAATGTATATTGGATTGGAAAGGAAAATGCTTTAACAATACAATATTCTCTAAATGAACCTCAATGAAGGCAACCTCAATTTAATGGAGTCTACACAATTGCATTTTAAGAAAGAAGTAAGCTTTTCTCTTCCCTTGCTTTATAAACATGCAATCATTACATTTTCTGTACCGCAAATCCATTCAAATACTGGGATGTTAACCTTGATGACCCTGAAGCTTATAATAAAATTCATTTTTGCACCATGAAAACTACTTAGTCAACATTCAAGTCAAATGTGTGCTGTCAGAGGACATAATGTACACTGACATGATGGTTAATGAATGCATAGTGACTCCCCCATAATGTGATGGGTTAAGAAACATTACCTCTAATGTTTATGAAGTACTAAAATCCATTACATAGAAGCTAAAGATTTTTAATCCTCCTTAATATTTCCTTTAAGACTGCCTCATGACTGGCCCAGTTGAGCATACTAAAGTACATCCATAATTCAGTTTTTAATTTAGTATTTTGTTAATTCTGCAAATTTTACAAACTTACTTTTTCATTCACTTTTTACAAATTAATGATTTTATTTTTTTTTAAGTTAAAAAGTTTTAAAAAGCACAATATTATTCCTTCATGACCACTAGAATGTGCATTCCGGTTAATCACAAGTGCGCACCATCCATTTTTTCACCACAGGGCCGCAGTGGAGCCGGAGCCTATCCCAGCAAGCAGCAAGTGTAAGGCCGGATACACCCTGGACAGGACGCCAGTCCATGGCAGCAAATGTTCTCCATAATAATTACAAGGATTTATTTTTAATTAGAACCAAATTTAAACATGTGATTAAAAGTTTGATAAAAGCTAATAAATCCCCTATATTTTGTAGACGTATACAGTACAGTACTGTATGTGTGCACCAATTCCAACAAACTAAAATAGCCCTTCCCTTCCAGGCACATTATACAGTATTTCATCAGCTTCACATCCAGGACTGACAGTTGTGATTTATTTTAAAGGAATATATTCTTTTAGAGAAGGAACATCTTAACACTGTCCTACAGCAGAAATCATCATCTACTTAACGGTAAGAAATGTAGTAAATTAAATACATTTTTCTTAATACTAATTATTAAGGTAAAATTCAAACAGTTAAAAGCCTGATTAAAACACAGCAGTACTGTATGTTTTACTTTCCTGGTAAAATCTGTATGTAACATTAAAAACATGTACTGTAGGTGGATAGGGAGATAAACACAAACGCAAACAACAATGAAACAATTAAAATCTACAGTATTAAATTTAATAAAGATGTCTTGTGATAAATATACCCTCTGAAAGAGCCTCTAATGTAATCTCTTTTCTTAGGAAAAATCAATAATGATAATAGTTTAACTTTTAATGAGCTAATCCTATTTGCTTCATATATGTTTTACATTGCCATTCCCTGGTATTTTCAATCTGCCCACAAGACAGCTGCTACTTTACAAAGCCACCAGCATTCCTATGAATAAAAACATTGCAATATGATAGTTCAACTATGAAGCAAGTTTCCAATCTGCATAATTTAGCATTCACTCATTTCATAAACTGTAAATCCAGCGAACGGATATATCCAGGGCGGCATTAAGAATATCACAGGCCCCGGGGCTATAGATTTGTAGGGGGCCCCTCCCCCCAACAAACATCACTTTCAACCAACAAACACAACTGGGTCCTACATGTCATTACATTCAAAGTTCAAATCTTGTTCAAAACCTTGTACAAAAACAGAATTTAAAACAAGTTAGAATCAAAACTAAAGAGTAATTTATTCTCAAGGTTACAAAGCATTTGGCCCAATTGGGAAGCATGCACTCTGAAATGGGCACAGCAGCACATCATTTGCTTGTGCAGTCACAATTATTAGGCTACTGCAGGCATTGCTTGAATGGTTTTGTGGTGTTCTGACAGCAGTCTCTGAACAGTCCATTTCTGAGGCCTGTTCCTCTTACATGAGAGACGTGAGGAATCGAGACGCAACTTGGTACTCTTCATAAATCTAATCCAATCAAAGACTAACCGGTGCACCGCCGGGCATTCTGGGTGAATGAACGAACGCACCCATATGTGTAACAAAGAGCATAGCACATAGCCCATGAATGCAAAATGCAACATGAAGAAAAAAAAACTATGTGAGAACCATCTATGGAAAAACAGATGGCTACAGACTAATGAACAAAGGCAATGCTAACCAACACACCATCGAACGAAATTATAGCAAGCACAATTAAGTTAGAAAACTTTACAGAGGTCAAACAGAGATGCCATGGCTGGCATGGAAATAATAACATGATGTAAACAGGCTTAATTTAGTCTAATATTCAAGTTAGTTTTAATATATTTTGAGTTGGCGTGCGATGTTTGGTGTATATCACAAAGCGAATACGGCAAGGCTTGGCATTGAATATGATAACTCCAGAATCAGAACTGTCCAAGTGTGCTTTTTTAAATGACATTTGTTTTCCATGCTAAACTGATTAACTTTGGCAAGCTGGTATGCGAGTAGGTCACTCGATGTCACACCACAACTGGCGGGATTTTTTACTCCAACATCAAGAGTTTGACAGCAACTTAGCCAATTATATCACATCGACCTCCCCATTTTATGTGTTTCATTTTCTCATTTGTTAGAAACGCTATGACAATCATCACACCATCAATTTGTCTTTTAATTGACTAGGTCAGAGAGGAATCCCTCTTTGACTGGTGAGGCAGGCTCACCCATACCTACACCTCTGAAATGGAGTACTGAGATTGCCCCCCCAATAGCGCTGGCACTGATGTGATAACCAGAACACGCATTCATGTAATAGAGTGACTTTGAAGAATGATGTATCATAACAATGAGCCTATCAATGCATGCATTTTTTTTTGCAAAATAGAGGTGGGCAGGGAAATGACCCAACGGAGTATTTGATTGAGAGATATTAAGTACTGGTACTTAGCGATACATGGATAAATTGCGGTAATCTACTGTCGTCTCCAAATTATACCCCAAATGCCCCAGTGCCCCCCCCGGGGGCCCCGGCCTTTAGCCCCCATAAGCCCATGCATTAATACATCACTGGATATATTTGGACTAGAGGTCATATGACTGATCCTCCATCTTTCCTGATTTAAAGGCAAGGGAACAGATTCCAGCACAGAGAGTGAGTTGTTTAGGTTGTTCCACACAGCAGCCATGCATGTCATTATTTCCTTGAAGAACCACATCAGTTAAGAATACATTTACATTGAAGGTTTCCTTGTGGAAATATGAAGTTGAAACATGGAAAAAAAAAGTTAGAAATCAAAGATTACACAGCGTGTGGCACGATCTGTTAACTTACAGGTTTCACAGAATGGACATTCTTGAGAAAACAAAACTCTTTCTTTCAGTCTGAAGACTAAATTCACTTACCAGCACCACTGTGCATTTTAAACTAATCTCTGGACACCTGTCTTGGCTACCTGCATGAAATTAGGGTTCTTTATTTGTGGTATCTAGAATGACATTCAGAGAACTAGAACTGAAGTCTCTTCATATTTTTTTGTATGTCAAGCTCTGCATTTTTATATAACATTATAAGGATTTTGTGATGTGATAAACATGAATAGCTATGTTCTATTGAAAGCAAATGTTTACTTTTTTTTCTTTCATGTCCACTCATGTATCAACATGAATGATAATCTCTTAACTGAGAAAGTATTTTTAATAAGTGTATCTCACAATGTGCGCAATTGTACAAAGGCTTTTTGCCTAGAAAATGTCAGTGCAGTGATCATTTGGATGTCAGTGTACATTTGCAAGGTATGCTGCTACTGCAGATGAACTCAGTTCAACTGAAGCTCCTTCAGTATACTGCCATATGTCTTTTATGAAACCTTTACATACATATGGTGGAAAAATTTTGCATTTAGAATTTTATTCGATACTAAAATGATGTTTGAATTATTTCATGCCAAACTTTTGTTATGCTGTGGAGGATTTGTTTCTAGTTAAATCTTCAGAAGAAAACAGTTTGATGTTCAGGGTATAATAAAAAATAAAATAAAACGTGAATTTTAAATGCATTCCATAAAAAATAACATCAGATATAAATTTCTGTTTGTTTATATTAAAACAATGGTATCAGACAACTGGGTGAACTAATAGAAAGTATAAATCCAAAATGAGGAATTATTTGCTTTAAATTTGGTATAGTGCAAGAAATGAAGGGGATTAATAGTTCAAGAGGGCTTCTCTTTATTTTCTGAAAACAGATATTTCACTATGTACTGTATGCCCTAGGAATAGTGAATAGTGCTCATAGTATTCATAGGAATAGTGGTCTACACTTAACACCTACATAATCCGTCAATTTTCTCTTTTGACAACTCAAAGGGGTCATCAAGATATTACATCTGCAAGAGAGATGTACTGTACAGAAATTACAGTCAAAAACCGAACCCAAGGTAAAAAAAAAAAAGAACTAGGCAATTAAGTATTTACACCTAAATGTCATGGGTATTAGGGAAAACATTTAAGTGATAGAAGCTACTACATTAGCAAGTCATTATGATGTAATTGGAATCACATAACATGGTTAACAGAGTAATGGTGAAAAAAAGTGTATAAAAATCATCCCAGAGAGACAGAATATATGGAAAGAGATGGAGGTGTAGTGCTATGAATCAAAAAGAATTGAGGTACAGGAACTTAGATGAATTAATGGTCTCAAAGTCTACAGCACATGGGTTAGACTAATTAAACATTCAAAGGGCACAGTGTGAGCAGCATCCAATAACTACCAGCAAAGATCAATTATAATGTAGTCTTTGCAAAATTCACGTAGAATTGTACAGTATTTGCAAAGGAAATGTTACATCAGGGAAGATGTTAATTTTCTTTACAAAGACTGGGAAAAACCATCAGAGACATCAGCATCAGAAGCATGAAATGGTGGACATGGACAACAATTGTTTCTTATTCGGTTTTGTAAAGCACCTACTGTATAGAGAGAATACCTTTATCTACTTTTTCAGAGAATGAAGATACAGTAAGGAACACAGGATGAGAAAACCATTAGGGAACTGTGATCGTGATATGGTATGATTTGAAGCAGATTTTGAAACTGTACAGAGAGTTACAAAAGATTGCAGAGTGTGTAGGAATGAGAGACAGCTAAGGACAAGTAAAATGGAACATGATAGATATGGAATGAAAGATATTTTGCTTAAAGCAAAGACAAAAATAGAGTAAGTAAATCCAAGACTTGAAAGTGGTAGCCAGAGGGTTTAATAAATCAAGCACAAAGAAAGCACTTGAAAAATGATTAAAAATGATTAAAATAGATCAAAATCCATCCAGCACAGTAGATTGCTAAAATAGCCAAAAAAGGTACAGGAAAGGTAGAAACTCAAACTCATTTCAATGGACATTAAAAGATTTTTTAGCATTACAAAAGTAAAGGTTGAAGTAGTCTCTCATATAAGAATGAGAAGCTTTGGGAATTAACAAATACATTATATTAATGTTTCTTTCATGTATTTAGCAAGGAGAAAATCAATAACATTCCACAGGCTAAGCAAAGACAAATATCTACATGGTATAATACAAAGAGTACTCTCAGACAGAAGTCATAAGTGTTACTGGTAATAGAAACACTAAAGACAAATAACCAGTTCCCTATGGTACTCTTCCTATTTTGATTAAAGAAACAAAACACCTAACCACTTCATCAAATTAGGGAGGAGCCGTAGCTTTGATATGAATAATATTAATATTATTATTATTATTAATAATAATAATAATAATAATAATAATAATAATAATAATAATAAATAGCAAGTTGCATTTATATACTATTCATCCCAAAAGATAATGAAGCACTTTCTTATTATTTATTAAGTACTTCTTATTATGATGACCCACTTATTTGATTATAAAGCATCTTGCAGCACCACTAAACAGCATTCTTTATTCTGAAATTAATTATATCTAGTTAATCTAATATACTTAGTGGAGAGCCACAGTATTTTTATGACCTCGCTCTTCACTTTTATAGATTTTATACTTTTATTTGATCTAGATCTCAGTTTAGTACACTAGTCAGATTAACAGATAAGAGAGGAAAATTATCCGACACCATAGAAGCTGTGAAGGAAACTTACATAGAATTAGCAAATTCAGACAAAGTGGTATGTATATGTACAGTTTATTCACGTAAGCTGTAAATTTCCTGATCTTTTCTCCATAAAAAAGTGGTGACAGGTTACTCCATCTTCCAGTCCTAAATCTGGTTCAGGGGGACAACAAGGTCTGTTTGTTGTTCATTCTGTTGGAGCTCTTAAAACACTGATGGTAAGTGATCGCTTTAACTTATCTGTTTGCTCATTTACCTATTTCTGCATTTAGTCTTTGGTTTCCAAAGCTGTGTTCCAAAGCACACCTTTTAGAACTTTAAGGTGCCTCTCTTCAATTTATGATAACTGGCTGCCCTAATTCTGATTACATAGTACTTTACATACAGTATGATCATTTTATGATGAGCAGATACAGGTGGGAACGAAAATGTATAAGCTCCCACAATGAGCACCCCCTCCCGTTCTCCAGTAGTCCAATTAAATACATTTCAGGAAATAAGACTTGAATGAGATTAATTCTGAAACTCATAAATCAGTACAGGATTAATAGCAATTACAAACCCAACCTTTTAAGAGTTGAAAGCAAATAAAAAATGTGCTTCTAATGGAAAAGTGAAATAAATTAGACTATTGTTAAAGACTTGTTGAGAAACACTTTACTACATAATGTGATAACGCATTTGAAGACTTAAAAAAAGGCTGTAACTGGTTCCACTAAAAATTCAATTTACAGGTCTGAATACTTAGCAATCATCATATTTCAATCTTCTCCCATGATTTTATTGACATCAACTGTACAGTATGTACAGTATCAACTGTACATACTTCTTACTCATAGAAGTATTCAGTTTTAGTATCCAGGTTTTGAATACAGCATTAAATTTTAAAAATATGCATGTATCATTTTGCAATTTCACAAAATGGGACACCATGGGAAGGGTATGAATATTTTTAAGGCACTGCAGATAATTGCTTAGGCTGTGAAATCATCACACATAGCTCAAGTTCTGTGTTAACTAATTTGCAAGTCAACGAAGGTCAATAAACCAAAGAAATGAGAAACAGGCAAAAAAAATTATACCAACTGAATGTCTATTAAAAACGTCTTAACATTATGTTTCATGTTTGAAATATTCAATTAAAACTGTTTCATAAAATAAAAACACTACTGATGTTACAATTCCTAAGCACTTTATTTTTAATACATTTAATTCAGTTCTACACTTCTGGGCAAATTAAACAAATTGAAAGTTGTTGAAAGTCAAAATGAAAAGCAAACTTTGCTAATGAAAACACGAAGCTGAAAAAAATAATCAGAACCATAAAACACATAACTGGGTATACCAAAATCAACAATTTGGAATATAGAGAAGATGAAAGAAACCGAGTCAAGACCAGGTCGGCCAAGAAAAACATCAGCAGCTGAAAGAAAAATTATCAGATTTGTAAAGGAAAACCCTAAAACAACTGTCAGGGAAATTACTAACAACCAGAGTGTTGGGTTAAAGGTATCCAAATCCACATTTCACAGATGACTGAGAAGAATCACAGAGGCTACACTGAAAAGATGTAAACCTATTATAAGCACTGAGACCACAGAACCAAAACTCAAGATTAATATTTGTGCAGAAGGACAAGGATGAGCCAAAAGGGTTTTAGAACAAAGTTACATGGACAGATGAGACCACAATAAACCACCAATGTGGAGGTAAGGTTAAAGTATGGAGAAAAAAGGAACTGTAGATTCTTGCATGACCGATCTCTGGAACTGGCTCACTCACCTTTATTGTTGATGCAACTCATAACGGTAGGATGAGAATCATTTTTTAATGGATTAACATCTGAATGCATTTCAACAGACAGTGGTAGATTCCAGTGCTGCATGATCACTTGTGATACTGCAGATACTTCATAGTTCCATAACTCCACTGGGAGGAAAACTATTGGACATACAGGAATGAGAACTAGAAAGGGCATCACCTACACATCATACACCCAACAGATATACAGTATCTATATGTTTATCTGGTATACTGGAGGAAGTAATGTACAAAGATCTATCAGTCCAAACCAGCCACAAGACAATAATAATAATAATAATAATAATAATAATAATAATAATAATAATAATAATAATAATTGCTTACACTTATATAGTGCTTTTCTGGACACCCCACTCAAAGCGCTTTAACATTTAACAACCAAGCGATTGGTAATGCATAAAGTCTTATCTATGTACACCATTAAAAACAGGATACAAAACTGGTTCGTTGAATTTTAATGCTACAAACTATTTGCTTGAAACAGGAAAGCCTTTTTGTGGAGGCAATATGGTAGCTTGTCTCGATTTGTGTGCTGTTCACTGAAGAGTTTACTACAACACAAGCAGCAGGATGCTTGGGAATACAGCCCCTGGTTTTTGTGAATGACAACAGGACAGCTTGAGCATATTGTTCTATGTTGAGAGTTGTACATCTACCAATACAATAAAATACCAGGTCAGAAAGCTGAGACTTCAACACATATTCAGGAACGAAATCTTATTTCGTGACCTGTTCAGTGAACCCTTATCTCACAATACAATGATATTACAAATTAGGCAGAGAATTCAAATACCATCATTTTTTACTATGCTGTGGAAAGACGGATTCATCCAAAAGTGATAGAGAAGTCCTTTTTATATGGAGAATAATATTATATATTATATATAATCTTTTTATATGGAGTTTCAATATATGTTCTCTATCCATAATAATGGAATCCCCCACCAAATGGTGTACTGTGTGAACAAAAAGAACACAGTTCTTCAGAATATTTACTTCTCACCCCATCCCACTCTTTTTGCAGGATGACCTTCATTTCAGATTGTGATGAGGGCAATGGTGTGTGTTACTGAATGAATGAATGAGCAGGTTAGATGCAACTCTCTTATGATCCTTAAGTCAACCATTCATTTCCTGGCACTGAAAGAGACTATTTAACAGGGGGTTCTAGTATTCTAGTCCTTGAGTATGCCTATAAAGTCATTTTTTACAGACCCAAATTTCCTGTCAATACACCTTTTACAGTGATTTATCCATATATACTTATCCAACCATCCTTGAAAATGAATTTTTGGGGTCCAATTTTTAACAGGCCAATAAAATGTATTCAAGCACAACCACAACCCCTCCCTGAATGGTGTCCTACCTTATACTCAGACAAATATCAAAACCAGGAGCAAGCAGTCTCACTGTGGAAAAGTTTCTAAACAAGTTCTTTTTTGTAAAAGCTGGGGAATCATTGTTTAATAAAAGTAGTTGTAAAAAATGACGGATTTTACTCTGAAGAAAAAAAGAAAAAAGAGCATTTTTATCTAAAAAGACTAATCTCTGGGCATTTCTAACTTCGTAGCAGTTCTTACCTCATCCTGCAGGCATTGCATACATTGTGGAGAATGAGTCACGTTAAAAATCTTTTACTGTGGGATTAAGCACAACTAATTAATACATCTGTAGGGGAATTTGATTATAAAATTGAAACCAATAAACTGAAATTCACAATATTCATATAAGAACTTTGTAATAGATACTCTATTTTATTTTCTTTCTGAGAAAATAATCTTACAGTTTAATTTCGTAAAGAAATAGGGCTGATATACATTAAACAATAACATCAAAGAGTGAATCTTGTTTTTTTTCTATGCAAGGTACATAATGGTAATAAATTCACAATGTCTATATCCTTGTGTCTAACTCCACTCTAAGGCTACTGCTGACATAGACTACTTTAAATTTATTCTTGCTGAATAATACCCTGCTACATTCTATGAAAGCAGCAATGGGATCCGAGAACTGCTCCGGGAACATGAGTTTCACAATATAACTTCTTCAATAATTTGGCAAACATTACTTTCAGTACTGAATACTTTCCCTGTGAACATTTTTAAAGCAACTGCACAAACTAATCAAACTGATAATATAAAAAAAGACAATGTTCACTAGAGACTGTACTTTTATGAGGAAAATGAAATTAAGGCATGTGCAAAGCTAATCTAGATGAAGCTGCAGGTTTTGTGAACTTCTGAACTTAAAAAGTTAAATATACAACTGGGTTTCTCTTTTACATTGTATATCCATGAAAAGCACATATTTGATCTTACTATTAGCAAGTTTAAAAATGTTTGATTTCAGTTTCAAAAGATACAGTTCATATTCAAATATACTGAAGCACATTAACAGGAAAACACAATTTTAATACATACTTACCAATCAAAAGCAAAAAAGGAGATTGTACAAAACTGTAACAATGTGTATAGTATGTTTTGGCTATAACCATCTCTCTGGAAGAGACCAGAGCCTTCTCATGAGCAATAAATGAGGTATGGTGTAAAGTTCTCAGCACACCTCTCTTAAACTATCTGAGCCACCCAGTCCTTTATTAAAGTATATGATATGCAAATCCATGATATACCTTCTTACTCTGTCACCTGCTTCTGCCTGGGAGCCAAAAAAAACCTTCAGTGATCCCCATCTACACTTCACAAGAAAGCAGAAAAGTTTGGCTGCTCCTACAGCATGCAGTGACAGCAGACAATACAGTCCAGAATGGAAGCAATGCTTGCTTCAAAGCTTAACTCTCTCAGCTACAATATTGCATTAAATGCACTGAAATCTAATTCCAGATAAAAACACTTTGGCGTATGTAATCATTCAGAGCTGAGCTGCAGAATACAAACACTAGGACAACTATCACGGGATATGGAAAACGGGAAAACATTTACATAGTGGAATTTAATACATTTTGTAGGATCTGCTGAATGGTCTGTAGGTATGTGAAATCCAAAGACAAACTAAGTGTGGCTGCTTATGAATACATGTTTATTACTAAAACACAGAAAACAGTGCAGTAAACTGAATTAATGATATCTGAAATAGTTTCACTGATAGAAAAATGGCATTACTTTCTGACTACTTCCTACTGTAAATTAACAAAATACTACCCTTATATAACCCTGTTTCTCTAGGTATAAAATTAAAATGTACTTTTTATGAATTAGGTTGGTATTGTTTGGGTTTTAATTTTAACTTTTATACTCAAGAAAGAAAATCTGCTGTGTCAGCTAATTCTCCACATGATAAAAACAAAAACCTTGTGAAAACAACTTATTAAAATTTGCCAGTTAATTTACACTGCAGAAAGTAATTCTTGATAGCACAAATATGTATAAAATCTCTCTTTTTTGCTTTCAATATGTGGATTAGATAAGGTATATACTTTAACAAACATTAATTGTTACTTCAAAGTGTAGCAATGACTTCAAATGACTGCAGACTTTAAAGCAATATAATGTTAAAACTGTGCAAGAGACTGAATAGAGCTATGCAAGGGATTGCAAGTAACATGTAGAACAATTCTTCTGCTGTTGCAAAATTCTCCAGGTTTCAAGGAGGTGATGTCATTTCTACAACATGTCCATTGCACTGGGCTCTGTTACATACTGTATACAGCACAGGCTAGTTGGATTCTGGAAACTGTACTGATGACAGGTCCATCAGAGTGTAAATGCTTCAAAATTAGTAGGCCTAAAAGCATTTGATTATGGCTCTTGAAATGCCTCATCCTAACATTTAAGGTACTATGATAGCATGTTATTGAAAGTAGTGGCTTGAAAATTGTATTTGAAGGGTGTTCCACAGATGTTAAGTGTAATGCTCTTATCACAAATAAGCACTCCACTGCCCATCTTACATCTTCTCTCTTTCTTCTTTCTTTCACATTGAGATCCAGCACATTGAAAGATTTACAGATTAAACACTTGGGAAAAACAATTGGTTAGATTTATGTACTAATGGGTTTATAATTACTTTTATAATTATTGCCAAAGAAAGGAGCATCCCTTTCAAAACAGTTACCATATGGCCTTTTGTTTGAACAATGCAGAATAACAATGCTATGCAAGATTATTTTACCAGTCTGTAAAGAAACAAAATCAAGTGCATTAGAAGATGGCATAGACGATACTACTGTACAGCAAAAATGGATGTAAAAGCATTAAAGTTGGTAAGGGAGGGGTCAGAATCACTTCAATACAAATAAAATCTATACCAACAGTACTTATGTACAAGTTTTTGCTGTCCTTACAAAGGTATAACCCCAGGTGTGCCAGTGCCATATATGCAAACACAATGACATCTAAAACAGCCCCTTACATTCATTCACAATATTTCCACTTAGCAAATCTGCAATTCATGATCTACTGATGTAAGTTAGGGAATCAATAGACAATTCCGAAGACCCATGAAAAGTCACACGGGGCCATCCATCCATCCATATATATAAAAAGTGAACATAGGGAATAAATATGCAAGTAGTTTATCATAAAAATTACAGAAGGCATGTGAAGACAGCACTAGTGTACGTCTGTCTCTAAAGCTATCCTGGAGCCGGCACCATCCTTCTTTGGTATTCTTTGCAGGCTTCTGTTTTCAATTACTGCTGACCTCCTGATACCCTATCACTCCCTGCCTCACATTCTTGTGGTCAAGAGGCCGGGTCTCCTAGCAGGCTTTCCGATATTTTAGTGACCTGCTCTGTCAATAATACTGAATAATCAGGCAGCTGAAGAGCATCTGGTGCTGAACCCTCCCCCTCCTACAATAAAAAATGTCCAGAACAGGCCGCAAGGAACAGATGAAGATGCTCAACACTGCCGAAGCCTTGACCGGCTCATCTACATCCCTGCTGTAGTAATCTGGAAGGACACCCAGGAGACGTGGCCTTGTGTTACAGTTTACAGACAGCATTAACTGCAGATTTGCCCATGTTATAGCACAGGACCTGCAATATTCCGTTCATCATGTTTCGATGTGGAGGTCATAGTGAAAAGTGCTGAAAGGTTTAGGGGGGGATTTTTTTTTCTCCGTTTAAAAAAAACAAAACCAAAATAAGTGTTGTTGCTTAAATTATGAACACTTTGAAAATGGCACTCAAACTGAATCAACAAAGACAAATTGTAATTACGAGTAAATTTAACACTTCAGAAAAATGTTACCAGATGCAATAAAGAAGTTAGGTACCAATTATGTGATCAGATTGATTTATATTTGTAGCAATTAGTACTACATTTCCTAAATTATGTTTACACTGGGGATACAGTATATATAATTATCAAATGAAAGTCTCAATTTATTACTTTTACCTGACAAGCTTTTCCACATCCATTATAGTAATTTTGCAGGAAATAAAGGAAATTATCTCACCTTCTGTTAATAAGTGAAGAGGGACTTTGTATGTACCACTGTTAGAAGCGAATGAGCTGTTCAGCCTGGAAAACAGAAATGAACGAATGTATTAAAGAAGTTCAATTCTTAAATAGTAATCCAGCATAAATTAGAACAAACCTAAATATTAAATCGTAGTCAAAACTTGTGGAACAACAGAAACTACCCCAGCATATAAAATAATCACTACTGCATCACATCAGAGGATATTGTGGCCGAATACAGAAGCTAAACATGTAACGTCCCCAGTTTTATAATCATTCAGAAGCCATTCATATAAATCAGAGGTCCCTTAACCTCTTAAAAAACAATTTCAGTATTCACATAAAAGTGTTAAAAAAAGAAATTATTCTTCCTCTATTTTCATCATTACCATTTTCCAGTAGATACGTTTTAGTTTTTGTTAATGATTTTGCAATAAAAAGACACAAGGACTTATAGTTCAACTCCACCACCAAGTTAGAAAATGATTAATGAGACGCACTGAAACAAGAATTACAAAAGGCTTCTGCAAGCATTATCTTAATAGCTCAATCTTTTAAGGCACGGGCATAGTTTCAGAGATTTATGATATTAAAACTAATATCTGTGTTTAATATCTATTTCATAATGAAGAATACTATCATTTTCTTTTCATTAAAGATGAACAAGAACATAACAAGGGACTGTATTAAAAGGGTTTTCTTTCACCCATCCTTCCATTTCTCAGAAAATTATTATTATTTATAGCTCTAATTGGTGTTCTTTCTTGATTTGGAGTAATGTTAAAGGTTTCCAAAGAAAAAGCAGAGATAATTGAATCTAAATTGACCATTCAAAATCTTCCCAGTTTTTTCTTCCAATATATTTTTTTTCAATCAGGTCCCTGTCCTCTTCATGGCAGCAGAGACAGCTTAGTCCTTCTGAAAGCAATTTCTGAAGGTACAGTAATTTCAGTCAATGATACAAAAAAGTAGAATGTCCCTAGGTTCTGAAATAAGCAAATATCTTATTAGGTTGAACTTAGGTTCATAAACTCAATAATCTTCTTAATCTTTACTCTCATTTTGGCACTTCCATTTAATTTAAACAAAGTTACACATTTTTAAATCTTAAGTGGGATACTAAAAGCACGTATTCGATACTACTTTGTATTCCATGACAAGTGCTTGGAAGCTAATTTGACAAAAATCTTAAACAGAAGTTGTTTTTAGTTTATAGAAGTGAACTCCTTGCGGGTTCACTATGTTTATTTCTTTGACATAACAAAAAGATTCATAAACAACCTTCAGAAATACATTTTTTGCAAAAAATTGAATTCTATCTGGACATGTTCAAAACCTGTTGAAGAAATGTTTCTATGATATTCTTGCAGCGTCAGATTTAACGATTTTCTTTGTTTATTGAAGAGAGTTAATAACATACAGATCTTCTAGCGCACTTAAAAGTGCTGACATCCATCTAAAGATGTTACTATATAAACCCATTCAATCACTCCTGAAGCATATACTATAAACAGGCCTGACTTAATTTGGTCTAAGACACAATTATTCAGACACTGTATTATTTTAACTGTCTGGAACACTGCAGGCACAAGTGCTTCTATTGAGTTGATGACAGCAGGTCATTTACATTATAAAATATAGATCTGAAAGATAATGGACGAATTTGTAATTTATAACAGGGATCAAGTTTAAGGAAAGGGATCTTTGCTATACATGGTCATATTGATTAAAAGAGAATTGCTCATTGCAGCAGAGTCTTTTCAAGGCAAACTCTTGGGCTGTAAAAAAAACAGGGTAAATGACCTTCAAGTGACTACTGGGGTGAACCAAGCTCCCTCATCTGAACAGAAATATGGTGAAAAGAAGCCTTAGCTGAAAATGAAGCCTTTTCATTTTAATAACAAAATACAGGTGCTGAAAACCCAAGCATGAGCTTGTATCAGGCGTCTTAACCTGGTCTCATTACACACTTAAGATTTGCTGAAGGACTGCAGCTGCCTCTGTTGCATACTGTGTCCAGCTGTGGCTCTGACACAAAACACTTAGGCCTGGAATGAATGAAGTAAAGAGCCTTTATTGGAAACATTTTTTAAAATATACCTTACATGTTTAATTTTTTAAAATACACTCAAATTGAAATTGATCATTCTAACCTACAGTACTATATTATAAGATGCTGAAAAGGGAAGAAAGAAAACACGTTTCAGCCGTGGAGCCTTTTTCAGGTGTCGACATCTGTAAAGGAATAAAAGGTGGTTAGAAAGCCTGGTCTTGGAACAGATCGCTGCAAAGAGACGGAATGCAGGTTAGTAAGAGAGGGGGGCAAGTGGCCCAGGGAAGAAGAGAAGGAGCGACGAAGAGATCTAGAAAAAGATTTGGAGGAAGGAATAGTGGGTCGCAGCAGATGTAAGTTGAAGTAGTTCAGGTGGGCAGAAACACCTGAAGAAGGCTCCATGGCTGAAACATTGTGTTTTCTTTCTTCTCTTTTCAGCATGGAATAAACCTATTACTTGTTCCTTTGTAGCCTACACATGCTGATGCAGCTAACCACCCGAACTATATCACAACAGATGTGAAAGCCTGAATTTAATGGTTTAACTGCTTAATAAAGTTTAATGCTATAAACACAAAAATAAGGAATTATTTTTTGCTCCTTTCTCAACCAATCATCGGAATCATAATTGAGCCTTTATGGAGGGTCAGCTCCAGAAAAAGACAGAGGGAAAAAATCAATGTCTTCCCTTTTGACCTGCATGAAGGCTGTAATTGCCTTTTCACCTTGGTAGACCCCATGAATAGAGTCATGGAGAACAAAAAAAAAAATCAAACAAATGTGAGTTGTTCTCTCCCTCTGGTGGGGAAAGTGGACGGACAGCTGTCCCCATTTGTCATTCCCTTCCTCTATTATTGACAGCACACATATCTTTCTGCACATCAGCTTTTATAGTATTTCACTGCTACTGGCGCCCATCTCCTCTCCGGCAGGATCTCAGGGACCAAGGAGCAAATGAAAGGCATGTTTGCCTCCTAATCTATCTTTATTACTGTAATTCCAGACCTCAGAACACAAATCCTCAACAGCTGCATTCACCCACATTTTCTTCCAAAATGCAGTAGGCTGCCTGTGTCCCCTTAAAGACGAAGCTAAGTGCATTACAGCATGTCAAAAATATGCTTGACTACAGAGAGGCAGTGCACTTTCACGCCAGAAGACACTTAATATTGGTGGTCCATCTACATTTAAAAATTTATTTTTGACAGATTAGGGTAATTTGTGGATAAAACGTAAAAACAACAGTTTTAATCTGAAGTGATAAATTCAGACAAATAAAAAGAGGAAATAATACAATTCTCCTCTTGATCAAGAGGAAATAATAAAATGAATGCGGAACAAAGAATTTAAATGAGGTCTAGGTCAGTTTCATTTCTTGCAGGCATCAGGAGGACAATGAACATAAGAAGAGCATGACTATACCAGTACAAGAACCTATCTTAAATACAGAAATACAATTAAAAAAAAAAACTTTATTCTGAATGTGACTGAATTCATTTAACGTAAGACCAACTTGGTAACAATGCTGAGACTTTTGATTGTTTAGTGTTTTGTCAAGGTGAAGACCACTAAAATGATCTTGAACAATGAGTCAAGTTCATTAACATTTCCAGAAAAGTTAGCAATGAACACATTCTGCATTGTAACAGCAATGTGTTTTACTGCAAGCTAAAACACAACAGTATTCCTTTTAGAAATGTGAGAAACAATTAAGAAGCAGGCATCAACTGAAGCATACTGACACAGACAAGTAACACTTCATAAAAATACCCACTGGCCTACTGAAATTTTTATTTTTGGCTTGACATTACCAGCAGTATATTCTCTCAGTGCACATCAAGCAGAAACAAAACAAAAATGGGTCATCCAATAAATGATTACTGTTCTCTGCTTTCTCTTAACTTATAGGAGTTAGTGTGCTTAAATGGCATTTTACATATTTTACAAACCAAAAATTAAAATAAACTGTTTCCTTCTTGAATCTGTACAGTATATGTGCCAAGTCCCAAAACATGCTTCCAGTAGGTGTTGCACAAAATCCATTTAAGGCAATTATTCCAGTTAAAACGTTTTAAATTTGAAGCTGAGTCAAGGAAATAAGGTAGGAACAGCAACTGTATATTTCAATTGTAATTACATTTTGAATACAATCTCTCTCTTGGTTCCTTAGAGTTTCACAGTTCCACTATATCTTATCCATTTACTGGCGTTACAAGTTGTAAATCAATCTTCCTTAATCCACCCAGGTTTCTTATTAAAATTGGTGGAGAGATCTATTATTGGTGAAAGTAGCAGGAAGGGTTTTGGCAACATGGTAGTGTGGTAGTGCCATGGTTGTACCTCACCAAAGATTCACCAAACATTTTGTGTGATCATGTTGAAATCCTAAAGAATGATGGACTGTACACTAAAAATTAAAAAAGGAGTAGACGTACTGTAGGTAGCGATAGGCAAAGAAATGTTATCTTATGATCGTTAATTCACAGACCATAAATGACCAATTGCAATATTTTCTTTCTATCATACAGCCACGAAAACTTAAAACCTGTAAAAAGCCATGGAAGACAAGGAAAAAAAACTTACAGTATACTGACAACC
This sequence comes from Lepisosteus oculatus, assembly GCF_040954835.1. Taxonomy (NCBI): domain Eukaryota; kingdom Metazoa; phylum Chordata; class Actinopteri; order Semionotiformes; family Lepisosteidae; genus Lepisosteus; species Lepisosteus oculatus. The sequence goes on along the minus strand of NC_090702.1, from coordinate 12,361,300 downwards.
TCAAGCAGAACCGAGGCCCAACAAAACAAAAACAATATGCCTAACTGCTGTGCCGTTAATATTACCTGTGCTTCCTCCTATTGTCCCTATCAAACTCTTAATATCACTACAGAAAATCAATGCTTTTTTGTCACATCATTATTTATTTGTGTTCACTGCAATGGTTTATTAATTTACTCTGAAAATGACTTCTGTCTGTTGTTTTACAGATTTCAGATTACATTTAGCTGAAATGCTATGGCTGCTCCCTATTTTATAAAACTCTTTTAGAATTGCCTAGAAGGATTTCTCAGAAGCAGGTAACACAATGAGAATATGAAAAACAACAGTTTGAAAAAAAAATATGTGCATTATGAATGAAAATGCAATTGGCAATTAAGATGTTTTTAATTGTAGGGCAGTTCAATACAAGTAAATAACACTCTACCTCAAACTGAGAAGAACTCAATCAGCAAGAGGGGGAGCCAGAGCCTATCCCATAAGAAATGGGCACAAGTCAGGGTACACCCTGGACAGGATGCTAGTCCATCACAAGGCAAGCAGACAAAAACAGACGTGCACACGCACAGCAGTGCATGTTTTTGGACTGTGCGAGGAAGAAAGTGGGGAAGCATGCAAACTTCATGCAGATAACACCCCAAGTCCAGAATTGAACCAGGACCCCAGAACCGTGTGGCAGCAATGCTAACCACTGTGCCACCATGCCACCCTACTGGCACATATACAAATCAATCATTAAGAATGTAAGAAAGACCTACAATGCCCACTTATGCCCAATACCAATATCTTGTCTCTATTATATATGATAAAAACACTTTATTGGGCATATACAAATTCTTGTATTGTAGGAATTGGTCTTTTTTCGCTACCCCAACTTGCTCTCCATGAGACACAGTCAGGGAGAGAAGCTTGGGGTCAGAGCGCAGGGTCAGCCATTGTACGGCGCCCCTGGAGCAGTTGGGTTTAAGGGCCTTGCTCAGGGGCCCAACGGAGTAGGATTACTCTGCCGGCCACAGGAGTTGAACCGGCAAACCTTCTAGCCACAGGTGCAGATCTTTAGCCACAGAGCCACTGCAGATAATATAGGCAGATATCAAATGCCTACAAGCCCATAAAGTTTCATTAACTGAATGCAATGAAGGGTCATATACTGTAAATAAACCAAGTTCTCTTTCCAAAAATGATGGTAGCATACTAAAATGGAAAAAAATATATGTATATTTTTAATTAAGTGTACTGAATGTATAGCAATAACAAAAACAAAAGATTACTCCACTTGGAACTTTAAACTTCATTTGCAAACCATTACATTAAGGCAGTGTGGGGACTTCTGAAGGGTGAAAAGGTCTGAGGTGTCATCATACATTATCTATGTCGTCAGCAGAAACTTTGCAGTTTATTACATCGTCTGTTCCACAGTTCCTCACTGTTTCACATGTGGATTCATGTGATCATTCAACAGCTCTCCCTTCACAGATTGGTCAACAGCATATAAAGAGGAGATGGATTTCTGATCTGGAATTTCAGGCATTAAGAAAGCTGTCAGTCAAAAAGAGAAAAAAAGATCAACTCAGCTGCTCAAGCACATCTTTCTGCAGATCTGTGTTACTACATATTAATAGCCATTACTATAACTTCCTTGAATCTCATTGTGTGTGACAGTGACAGTATAGGGGTTTCTAGCACACTAATCACATGCAACCAATAAATTGAAACAAACTAAACCTGGTTAGACTGAAACCACAGGTTAAGTCAAGAATTAATATTTTTTAGATCAGTAATACATAGGCTGAAAAGGGATTTTTAAATGTGTGTTTAAAAATATTAAGCTACTTTTGAAGGAAAGAAATTATACACATCAATAGTTCTCTCCATACAAAGAGGCTGAAAATCCCAAATATTCCTTTCCATATCTAACCCACTTTTATTTCAAGCTATTAAGAATCAAACAGGCAAAAAAACCAAAATGTGTTTCTGATTTATTTAATATGTTGCTAATCGTGACATTATACAACCCAATAAAATGCTATTCTTATGTATTAACATCTTATCTCTTCTTGGATTGTTTAACAAAGGAAAGACACAAAACTGTTTTTAGAATTATGTCAAAGTCTTTTTACCACTTAACCCTCTCAAGTTAAACTATTTGTTACATCTAATTAAGACAAAAAGGCAACTACTTTAGTTAGTTTGAGCTGCAAGGGAATACAGGTTTGTTCTATGCCTTTTCTATTTAAAAAGTTTACTTTTGTAATGTAAAAAAAAAAAGTTTTACATTATTTTCTGCTTTTTCCTAATTAACCCTAACCCTTAAAGTGCAGCACAAGCTGTACAAAATCCCTGAAAACAGAAAAAACTAATTTCTATTCCATTTTATTGGAAAGAACAAAGCATGCACATTATTAAAACATATCGCAACAACTTTTTAAATTGCTCAGGAATGTCTTCTTTATTCGGACTACTATATTGAGATATTTCTTACATCCTTAACATAACATAATTCAAGATCACCATAACATGGAAAGGAGATATTGTTGCATTAAATAATTCAATTATAATAATGTTCAATGTGTTATGACTATATATACAGTATGTGGTGGTACAGCTCTGGGAGTATTTTCAAAAAACTTCATATATATTTAGATCTGTTAAAACCACACTGTTTGATCACTAAATTACAGTCATCAACACTGTCATATCTTAAAATGACAATGCTGCCGACAAAGCAATGTAAAGCATCCTTACCACCTGATCCTGCAAATATGCTGGAGGGGAGAGTCATGGTCAGGAGATGACTGAACACTTATCAAGTGACCCACTCATTGAGAGTTACAGGTCCCAACTTCCTGTAATGGTTTTTGGCAGGCAACCAATGTAAAGACGATGAATGTGTTCATCCATGTTTGACCAACAAATGAGAACTCAGCTAGCACGTCTTTTCTTTAGGAGGAATTTCCTTTGTGATTCGTCATGCAAATGCTGACATCTGCTAACACCATTCAGATAAGATTTTTTTTTGTCCCTGCATGTTAGTTATACTCATTACAGATTTGCTGGGGTATTCAAGAAAATATGTCGGGACGTGTACAGCTGTGAAGCCCCACATCGAGTGAAATTTAACGCTCAAATTAAATACAGACATGGGCTCTCATTGTGTAGCTGCAGCAAGTGTGGAATAGTTGCAGGATGAACTGTCACCACTGATAACCCTGAATAATCTTCCTCAGCATTGGTAAGGCATGACATCACAGTCATGCAGGGGTTCGGGATGAATAAAGAATTCAGTGATGCTTCAGTACTTGAACTACCACAGACACAGTGCAATAACATGGGAGGGAATTGCAGCATGAATCCCAAATGCCATTTCTGCTGACATATAGTGTTTTTATCCTTCATGCTAATTTGTTAGAAATTCTGAGTTATTCTCTAAGGTACAAGGCATCGGCTAGAATGGATTTCTGAAGTGTAAAAACCCTGTGGTTTTCCCAGGATTTTAAATTTAACTAAAAAAACAAGTTAAAAGATAACTGAAGAAACATTGTAAACAAAAAATCATCAGGGGTTAAAACAAAAATTAACTCAAATGGAAAGTTAGCTTTCTCTATGTGTTTTGTGTTTTTACTGCAAGGACATGTGGAAGAACTATTGTCTTGTTTTAGAATAGGTTTAAGCAGCTGTACAGTAGCACAATGATGTAGTACAGTTTATAACTGGTGAAATGAAGCAGAGTGAAAAAGAATGAAAAGGGAAACTCAACAATGCATTTAAAGTTAATAATCCAAGAAGACTCTGGGACAGTATGAAGAAAACCAGGAATATCCTCAGTCAGGAAACCAATAGTAACTAATAATGAGCTTCAGTTTTCAAATGAACTAAATTTGTTTTTACCAGGAATGACAAAACATACACCTCTGATGATTGTTATTGCATTCTAAAGGCAAATTTACTTAACAGTTCTTATAGGGTTATAATTAATGAAGATAAAGTCATGAATGCTTTTTAGAGCACAAATCTTTATAAGCCAACTGGTCTTGATAATAAAATATTGTAACGCTTACGGCCGACAGGCACTGTGTAAGAGCCGGCTTACCAGAGCGGTGACGTCGCCGCCCTTCCCTGTGATAGCAGGACTACAGCTACTGGGCTGTAGAAAGATCTCTCTTTAGCTCACCGAGCTGGGTCCCTGTTGAGTGACGCGGGAGTCCCGGGTTCGAGCCCCTGATGGTGGGGGACCGACCTAATGCGGCAAGGGCGCCCGCCTGAGCCCCCGTTGCGTTACATTGGTGTCAGAGCGGGGTGGGATAGCCCTTCAACAGGGACGGCGAGTTAAGCGGGGGAGAGTGTAACGCTTATGGCCGACAGGTACTGTGTAAGAGCCGGCTTACCAGAGCGGTGACATCGCCCCCCTTCCCTGTAATAGCAGGACCACAGCCCCTGGGCTGTAGAGAGATCTCTCTTTAGCTCACCGGGGTGGGTCCCTATTGAGTGACGCGGGAATCCCGGGTTCGATCCCCCGACGGTGGGGGGCCGACCTAATGCGGCAAGGGCGCCCGCCTGAACCCCTGTTGCGTTACAATATATTGCTCCAGTGGCAACAAATTTTCCAGATGTCTGTAGCCATGCATACTATTCCTATGGAATGGAAAACCTCCTATATTATACCCCTCCCTAAGAAGACCTGTCCAAATGCCACAGTGGTTTCAGGCCAGTTGCTCTTACAGTATGTCAGTTTTGACTAAATCATTGCAGAGGATTGCAGAGGATTTTGGTTCAGAGTCTCACACAGTAAATGGTAAACTGGACAAACAGATGCTTTGAAGCACACTAAGGTACTTTTAGGGCAATTTTTCCATGACTTTTAATGATCCAATGGGACATTTTATTATCAAAAATGATTCAATTGCAGATCAATCCATATAGGATATTTTGGTACAATACATTCCTAACAAGAAAATTGCAGCAGGTTAAAGCTTCTTCTGAGGGAGAAATTACCTGTGGTGAACCCCTGGGGTGTTTGAGTTCTCCACTGGTCTTCATTTCACATTATATACAAATGATTCTGCTGTTAGTAGTCCAAACCAATTTAATTCAAATGTTCTGATTAGTCCACCTCTGTTGTCTGATGAATGATAATGATGACCCTAACCCATATCAGAACAGTGCAAATAGTTGGGTTGCATGGTGACCAGAATACCTTGATTTTAAATAATGGAAAACTATAAGAATGTGTCTTTGGTCTTGAACATGATAAATAAGATATTGTCTTTTGTCTTGAACATGTTAAATATCCTTCCCCAGACATATTTCATAATGACTCTTATAAGCAAGTCACATCCTATAAACATCTGGGAATATACATACTGTAGATGCTAATCTGTCCTGGAGGGCACATGTTGACTTTATTTGTCATGAACTTTAGCAGCAAATTTACTTTCTTCACAGGTTATGGGGTTTGTGGTGTCATTAGTCACTTCCTGTCCATGTTTTTCATTTCTGTGTTACAAAGTGTCATGCAGTATGGAAGAACTGTTTGGTACAAACAAAAGCGTAGAAGTGGTACATAGTAACTATGTAATGGTTAATGTCTTCTATGTTATATTTATTTTTAATGTAATGTACCGTTTGTATGGTTTTTTTAAGTCTCTCTTTGTGTAAAACAAAGATGCAAAACAAATTTCTGAAAAATCAGACAATAACCTACTGTACCTTTACCTTATTTCAAGGCATCTGCTGTGGAAACTAAAATCTACAGCCTGTCTCTCCTGTTTCTGGCAGTCTCTTATTAAAACTATGGACACACTTTCAACTGAGCAGATGACATTAACTGACATTCGGACTGCCAGATACTCTAAGAAGTTGGTTCAGCCCAGGTCAACAGGGCAAGAAGTCTACTCTAAGAAAAAGGAAGCTGAGAAAGAAAGATGAGTTTCTCAACAGCACATATTGCACTTTATTAATTTGGCTAGAAATAGTACTGTATAAACTAATCCTGGAGTCCCACCAGATGGCACAGCATTAATAAGGGGCCAAATAAAACAGTTTATTTGCTGCAGAATTAACAGCATCATTCTGGCTTTGGAATCAGTCTCCAGATTGTAATGCATTTGTAGAGTCTCGCTCTGCTAAAATCAGTCCCACTGAAACAAGCTGAAACTCTGTAGTGTCTCTCCATGATGCCGATGGCTAGACTACAGTATGATGCTCAGCTCTTTTTGCTTTGTGCTTGGTGTCATTTTGCTGACAAATGTCTGCACCAGGAATGCAGACTGTAATGTGACATGGATCTGTACATAGACAAGGGTCATCCCCTGACAGCTGGACCAACACTCACCACACCTGACCATCTCAGATTCTCTCTAAAGGAGAAACATACACAAATTCATTTGGTAACAAAGAATGTAAACAATGTTTCCATCCTACAGGCTGATCCCCTACTGGGGCCCTCTATTCTGACCACCTAATCTGCGTAACCTTCTTGTTCGCAGCTCCCTTGATCGCCCTCAACAATCATGAGGCACTTTCCCAGAGCTTGCTGCATCACCTGCAAGTACATATCTAACACCAAACTCATTCAAGGCCCCTCAGGACAATTTTGGATCACTCAGGCGACCTCCTGTACCTCCAACAACCTCATTTACTGTATCTCTTGCAGGAAATGCCCAGCTATCTATGTTGGGGAAACCAGGAGGAGACTAGGAGACAGAGAATATGTTAGGGCTGTGAAGATTAAATATTTCTCCAAGCCCATAGTTTCTCATTTCACCTCAGACGGCCATGATCACACTGATCTCTCCGTCTGCATTCTCAAAGTAGGGTTTCTTAACTCCCATAGCAGAAAGACATCAGAAACAAAAAGTATCCTGAAACTTGGTTCATACCTTCCTTCTCTCAATGACAGACTTGTTTTTGTGTAATGTTCTCTATTCACATGCAGGTTTCGACTTCAACCCTCTCTTCACCTCTCCCCACTTCGCACCACCTGAGTTGCCTCTCTCCTGCTCCCACCTCCTCCACTCTCCCAGCTTTTGTTCTCCTATGCTATTTAATCTTTGCTTTCTGCCCTGTCTCTCTCACACCTGAAGAAGGCTCCACAGCTGAAACGTATTTTCTTTCTTCTCTTTTCAGCATTGAATAAACTTATTACTTGTTCCTTTGCAGCCTATGCATGCTGATGGAGCTTTACACCCGAATCATTTTTCTTCAGTGCTTTTATGTTATTGATCGTTTTGCAGCTTTTCAACAATTGGTTGTCACATACAAAAAATGTTTTTAATTGAAATGTTTAAACTTCGATATTGCTTATTGCTTTCTTTCCAGGAGGATGAAGAACTTCTCTATTTAAAGTGGCAACCATTCCCCAACCACCCTTACATTAAAGCACAGTGTAATCCCAACCTCTTTTGAGCCCTAATTTGGCAGGAGGTTTTTTTACTGAACACATGCTTTCTGGAAATATTTGTAAAGTTTTCAAGACATTCAAATTTTAGACTGTGAAAACAAACAACATATGTCTTTTGATGAATACGCCAGTGTTTTATTACAATATTTTCAGTAAAGCCTGTGTAAATGCGAGTCAAGCTATTATTTTAAAAATATTAATAGTTAATTCCTTACACTTATATAGCATTTTTCTGGACACTCCACTCAAAGCGCTTTACATAAAATAGAGACTGCTATCCACCACCACGAATGTGCAGAACCCACCTAGATGATGCGACAGTAACAGACTGACGAAGCCAATTCAGAGATGTGGATTATCAGGAGGCCATGACTGGTAAAGGCCAAGGGGAAACCTGCCGGGGACACTGGAAATAACACTTCTACGCTCAGGGAAATGCCCTGAGATTTTTAATGATCATGGGGGGTCAGGTCCTCAGTTTTACGTCTCATCCAAAGGACAGTGTCTTTTTTTACAGTACAATGTCCCCATTACTATACTGGGGCATTAGGACCCACACAGACTGCAGTGTGAGCACCTCCTACAGGTTTCACTGACACCTGTTCCAGCTTTCCCAGGAGGTCTCCCATCCAGGTACTAGCCAGGCACACACCGGCTTAGCCAGTCTTGAGTTACAGGGGGATATACTGTAGCTCCTGGCAAAAAGGGTGGTAAGATGGGCTACATATTTTGTACTTTTGGATATCACTTATATGCCAGTGTAGATCATGTTCATATTTATGATCTGCTGTATATAACAGTGTTAATCAGCTGTTAACCTTTTGGAGGGGGATATGACTGGAGCAAAAGTTGCTAAAGAACGCAGCAGAATATTCATATAAATGCATAAATCCACTGGTATATAGAGGGGATATATACAATCTGAAGTCTACACCTTTGAATGCATCTGTGAGAGACGCTAAGCACCAGAAGATTGCTTAAGAATGCACTACCCATCCAGCAAAAGAGCAGAGAGCATACAAGTACATACTGGTGGCAAAGCTGTTGAATTCAGCAACCCAAGCCAGTGAATCCAGCCATTTGATTGTAATGTAAGATTTCCTCTGCCTCATTTTGTCTTGTTTTGTATATTACCTATGCCCCAACCAAAGCTATTTTCTTCACAGTTTGGTTTCCTTTTACATTCAAGGCAAAGCCAAAGTGCAAAGGGCTTTTTCAGAGAAGACCGTTCTACAAAATACTTTGGAGATATATTTTAGAAATATAAATCTTTTTCCCTGACTGGAAAGCTTCTGTAAAACAGTACTGGAAGAGAGGCTTAAGCTGAACCCTGAACATGCATATCTCTTTTTATGTCTATATATTTCATGTTTTTGTGCCGACAACGTGCTGACACATTAAAACTTGCTTATTTTTGATTTGATGACTGTATTAACAAGAGGATTTTGAACCACAGTGTTAAGCAGTATTAGGCAGAGGTGCTTCCTCAGTTATTTGGTCACCTAAGTCATGCCCTGGGGATTAAATGCCTTCAAGGGGTGCCAGGCTGAATTGAATACTGGGTGCTTTTCTACAGACTGGCTAAAGGGCAGACATTCCAGTTAATGTAGCAGGTAACGGAGCCGCTGGTGGTTTTGATTTTCATCTTTCAGTCTCAATATGGGAGACTGCAACCTCAAGGGGCTTATAGCTAAATTTTTAATGTTGTGTATCAGACCTCCTTTTTAATGACAGCCATAACTCAAACTTGAGCATTCTGGCCTTTTCTAGGCAACGTTTCATAATATTTAGATGCTATCTACTGGGGCAGCACATTGCTGAACCCAGAGTGACCGGTAGTCATGCAGGGATTTGCATCTGTCACCGTAAGTGTCGATGAGTCAGGCGCCTTCCAGACAGACTGGCTCTCAGCCACTGTTTGTCCTTTAGGTGTCCTAGTGACCAAAATGTCTACTTCAAATGAGCAAGATTTTTACAGTAGAGCAGCCTGAACTGAAAAGAAACAATTAGCATGTTGCAAATTAATAACATATTTTAGGACTGGGAAAATACAGCAAGTAAACTGAGTAAAAGTCAAAGCTTTTCTTTTTTCCCAGGGTTCTCTTTTGCATACACAAAATACAAGTAGTTAAAAAAAATAAAATAGATCAAGCTGCAACGTCACATTATTCAAAAGTATGTTAGACCGTTTTTAAACATATAATAGTAAACATATAACATAGAAGACTGAAATTATACCCTTTATCTCTGCAAGCAATAAAAATAGAAACAAAATCAAGAAATGCATAGCCAAACATTTTTAATATCATGCGGTATGTACATGCTGGGTCTTCTCAATAATATTTAACTTTACATAAGCCAGTAATTCATATCTTTCTTAATTTTGTGCAATATTAAATTTCTTTAAATGGTCTCTTCAAGGATTTCTATGACTTCCTCAAGCACTAAAGAAGAGTAGATTGGCTGTTGACATCAGGCTTGAAGGAGCAGGTTTGAAAAGCGTCAGTGGGAGTTATGGCTCCCGATAGCACAAACACTCAAAATAATCCTTTGTTTATTCTTCACTCAACTAGGAAATATCTGTATGGTTCAAACATATAAATAGCTACAGAAGAACACAGACCCGCCTATATAATAAAGACAACTTGAGCAATTGTTGGTGAAGCCAAGGTCATTTGGTATATGATGTACAGTATGCCAACACTTTATATACAGCTACACCTGAAGCACTCAAAATAAAAACAAGAAACAACAAAAAAATGGGAGTTCAAAGTTAAAGTACAGAATTAGCATATCAAAATTATACTTCTCCAGGTTAAGCAGCTGAAGCATGAGGATGACGATGGAGTAAAATATAGTGCACTCAGATATCTATGACATTCATCTCAGACCCTGGCCATTGTGCTACCTTTCTGAATGGACTTTTATAAAGCCTTTTCAGGCAGATGTGAAAAGTGACCACTCGAACAGTCTATCTGAGCTTCTTCTTCTTTCCATTTCTTTGGCATGATCTCGCCCAGGCTGCTGTGCTTCTATTTTAAGCTGCTTTCTTGTATAAAATTATGGCTGATTTCCTGACAGGAAACCTGAAGGTAACAAAAGCACAAAATCGCAAGGTGCGACTAAAACCTGCAGCTATGGCATAGCACAGATCATTGAAAAGATTTGTTTTCTTGTGCTCCTCCTAAGAAATACAATAACATCAATTTGATAAGAAAATGCTACATATTCTATATTTATAAAGATAAAACTTTAAAAAATGTATGATTTTAAATTTTGTTATTGTTCTTGCTCTTTAGGTAACAATGCCTGTACAGCCTGGACAAAGCATCTGCAATACCTACAATGACTTTTATCCCTTATCAAACAGGTTCAGTTCTAGCTCAGCATACTAGCTTGTCTGCACATATCCTAAGTGGCACATTTTTTAACACAGATCCAAGACATTTAATCTAAGGAATCCATCTTTCAAAAAGGGTTGTGTGACAAGCTCGATCTTTAAAACTGAACACCAACACAGACTACATGAATTTTTACAAGGAGATTAGAAGGGCCATATCTGACATCTGTGATGGATTTTGAGGCAACAAGATATGAACTTATTTTAAATCGAGGGGAAAAAAAAAGCTAAGGTTTATGGTTGCCGTCTCAGTTTCAAAGAAGACATTAAACGTAATTTAAGCTAAATCACACAATAAACTTCATACTCAAAATAAAATCTTTGATATAGTGCACTATTGCCACAGAGAAGGAATGAAGTTTACTGAAGAGGTTATCACCGAGGCCCTTTGCACAAAACATATGTTACTCAGAGGTCCTGTTCACAGCATTTCCCACAATGGCACATCTACAAAAAATAATGTATTTTCTTTGCTGTTAAATATATTTACCCTGCATTGCATAAAAACACTAGCCTATTAAGCCTCTCATTAAACTATTTTTATAACACTCCAATACTCCATGAAAAAAATGCCAAAAAAGGTTTTACCCGATAATACACTTTAAAAACACAAACTTGCACATGACAAAATATGCAGAGTAGTAACTGTTTTACAGTGTCTTATTTTGTGGCCCACATCCCTATTCACTTTCTGTTCTCTTCTAAATGTTAACCACTGATTATTGAACCAATTACCAACAGTAATTTCCCCTAGTTTTCATAATTGTACATAAAAATTGTAATAGGGGTTATGACTGCTTTCTGTTAATTATGCTGCTGTAAAATTGAGTGATTCTCACTGAGTAACACCTGTATCACAATTTCAACTGACAAACATTGCTACTGCTATTAATAATACAACAGAAAAAACTATTTTGTTCACAAATAAAAAGTTTGCCAACTAAATCAACAACTACTTCATTAGCTACCCTCCCGATCTGAAATTGCCCACTGCGATTTTATGCCTTGGCTCACTGCAACAGCCTCTGTCCCCGCACAGAAAGTACAGGAAGTGCAGACAGGCTCCTTTGACCCACCCACTCACTGAGCCATTCAAGCACTGAACACCCGTGACATCTGCATCCCACAAATGAACCAGTGCTTGGAGTAAGCTCCTTCTTTGAGCTACTCAGGAGCCCTCCTAAATTCTCTTTAAAAAACAATTTGCCTCTGGTTTAATTTTGCCATATGCAACAGAACTGCTTTGTAAATTAAATTTCCCATTTTTCATTACATTGCACAAGTGGATGAGGGAAAAAATGGAAATGATGAGTCACGTATCAAAAGACCAAATGTTTCCAGAGACCAGTTTTTGGTTGTCCCCTGAGAAATATATGAGATGAGATGGCAGCTGAGGTTCACATTTCCCAGTGGTTTATGTTTCCGTGCATTTGGACATTTTCAAAATCTCTGCAAGATAGAGTCTTCAGGCCTTGGGGCCCAAGATCAGCCCCAGGGGAAGCTGTCAGCTCCTAGAAGGTTTCATTAAAGCCTGTGGGTTACATGAAATGTGCGTTCATCACTGGAACACTGAGATCAAGTGAGTATCTGTATATAGTAGAAGGATTAGGTCAGGGACATACAGTCCTTGTCCTGAAAAGCTAGTACAGTATCTGTGCAAGGGCTTAGGTTTCTTTAAAGCACCAGCACCTACAAAGCTGGGAGAAATTGTGAAATCAAACCAATTAAGAATAGGCCCTCCAGGACCTTGATTGGACAGCCCTGTGCTAAGGGTTCCCCATCACCCAAGTTCCCTACTCGAACATTAGCAGGCACCACTGTGACAGTTCTGTTGGGAGTTTTGACTGCAAATCACACACAAACTCCTATTATGTCAATATGATGAAGAACAAATGAGCTACCAAACAGAAGTGAAGGGGAGCGAAGAGCTATTCTGATTAAGTGATGCAGGAGGCTTGCAGCTGATGAAATAATGAAAGCATCTACTGAGACATGGAACAGTGGGATCCCAAAGATTTCTGCTGTTTTCCAGCACAGACAGACTGCAAGAGTGGCCAAGTGCATTGAAATTGTATGGAACAATACTAAAACCTATGAACATTTTAAGTACCACATTCTATAAACTTAATGAGTCGTCCTCATCGGCAAAACATTGTATTGAGCCGTCTATGACGTTTTACTGCCTTGGTTGACTTCATGCTGAAAGAATAAATGACTCCTGCCACTGAAAAAAATAAGCCTCAAAACTACACACAACTTAGAATGCATTACATTAAGTGTCATGAAATATTATTTTTGCGAACATGTTTTTACTAGCTTGATATTTTAAAAAATGGAAGGCATCAAATTATTTCTGCCAGAAAACAAATAAAATGTTACATTGCAAATCTACATTTAAAAAGTATCATGTCTGGCACATTACAGCACTGATGGTACAACCAAATTATAAGCTTCTGGACAACATAAACCTTTATTTAGTGAAATCAACACATTAATTTGAAAAGTAAGTTAAAAGGTCTTTGTAGGAAACATGCAGACCCACCTGAGACATTTCACTGAGTAGGCTTCCATCACACTTGCAAACATACATATTTACATTTGTAACAAGAAAATAATTAAATAAGTGTGCCACGAACATTTGAGAAAAATACACTGACTGGTAGTTAAAGGATTGTCTAGTTCTTACATCACTGTGCACTGAAAGTCTTTGGAAATCTGTGACTCGATGTTTGCCAGTTACAGAAGCTTGTCTTAAACAGATGAAAAATAATTCAGCTGTTTAATATCATTCCAGAGGGAGAATATGCTTGAGTGTGCACAGACTACATCATATTCTATGTAGGTATTACGCATTTTAAAATCATCAAAATAAATCTCCTAAAATGTTTGCTACTAACAGCGCAAGTGAAAAATTACTGGACAAACTTGACTTTTAATAGTATGCAACTATTCCATGGCACTTCTAACTTTTTATATTGTGTGCATAAAATGTGCATTGTCTTTGGCTATTTTAATGTTTTTTATAACAAATACAATCCAGGTAAACAGTTATTAACACATAGCCAAGTAAAACTCATTTTAAGTGCAACTTGGAGGTATACATAATAATTTAAAGAATACAGAAGAATATTTGAATTCACTATAACACGGAGCAAATTAGCACATTTGGGGAAAAACTGAACACCAAAACAAAATATCACAGAAAAAAATATTCATAAGTGATAGTAATACTAACAGATGCAGGAGAACTGAGAAATACTTCTCTAGCTCCCCTGTTGATTGCAATGTGATACATCCTGCCATTTGGTGACTGTTTTTACAATCCATGGAGGAGAGCAACTAATATTGTAATTACACAAAGTTCTCCCTTAGTGTATCCAAGAATCAGGACTGAGACACACAGTGGGGCTCACGTTATTCCCCACTGCTGCTAAATTTACTCTTCCTCGCATCCCAACACGTCACATTGAGATTCTGTTACATTTCTCACTAAGGAGAAATACATATCTGAATGCCAATCACGTCTCCCAGGTCTGCATTTAATCCACCCACCATAACCCCACAACCCTTATCGAAGTCTGTCAAGGTCATCAGAGGACAACTAAAAAACTAAAGAGACCCCTCCTAAAAATGTAAATGTAAATATGCAAGTATTCAAACTAACAGAGTTTTTAACCAAGTGTTTAAGTGTTCGTTTATTATCTACATGGCACAGGTTTGGTTTGAAATTTGATTAAACTGTGTCACCTTCCTCTCATTTGACACTTGTCAAAAGGGAAATGGGGGCTCATGACATTTTTCTTAAAAGCACTAGTTGTTTGACTGGTTTTTACACACGTTCTAGGTGCTACAAATAATGATAGCATCCGTGTTACTCACAAGAGGATTTTCATGGTCAACATCAGTTTTTTGATTGACCTTTGCCAGGTCACACATCAAACAGAAATTTAAATTAAAAACCAGCGAGCATTTCTGAACAGAGCAGATTGAGAAGCCCCTGGCGAATTCTTCAGGCAAAATCTGAGGTGGTTAGTAAACAAAATGCCCCTTTCCTGGTTAAGATATCCAAAATCAGTTGTACTCACATCAGCCCATATAAGATGCCTGTCAACTCTCAAACCATAGATGCAAATATTTCCTCAAATTGTGGGCTAAAGGTTATTTAAATCTGCTATGATACCCCATGTAATGTCTTGAGCTCTGATGAGTTCACTCATGAGGTATTAAAAAATCCAGAAATGAAAATGAAACAAATTCTCTCTACCTCTAAAAAAGAACACTAAACAGCTGAGAAGAGGTAGAATTCAATATAAAACAATTTTATGAATGCTGCTTTATTCAGCACTAGCTGTAGAGTCTGCTGCCACCTAGTGAAAGCGCCGAAACGTCATCTCAGCTGCAAGAATTGATCTGTTTCTAATTTATCAGCAAACTGATATTTTTGTTGTGACCTGAGGCAGAGGTCAAGCACATATGCTCCATATGCCAATAATAAATGACCTTTCAAAAACACTTCATTTCACAAGATAAAAAATTTACAGTAACATTTTCAATCATCACTTTTTAATGTTATAAAATATTCCCATGATACTAATTTTAGTTTTCATTCCGCTGCTTTTTGTTCTTTCCTTACTCAGAGAATGATAATACACTCTAGCTCCAAGGCATAAGAAAATGTCACCTTTCACCTTAATAAATTTATAACTTAATGAACTTCTCTCATGTCATTTTACCAAAATGTTGATTTAATTCTGCAACACACTCTTAAGCCATTCTTATTCATACTGCTATTTGATTCTAGTCTACTTCCAATTGTATTTGCCTGACTAGAAGTGATTAATTCCTTGTGTTTCCATGTGCTAAAGTTACAATGTTTTTTGTTAATTTTACAATAAGGCTTCTTTAACTAAATGAATGAATAAATTTTATACGAAACACTGTATAATCAGAGATGTATAATGAGTGAGCATGAACTATCTTTGACTTCTCTTACAAACAAAAGAGTAATTTGTGTGCATGAGAAACAATAAGCAGCATCATACTCTATACTACCTTTTGGGCAACAAGCAGAAAAAAAGGATGATTTTTATCGAGACAATGAAGTCTTTTGTTAATTTATACAGTAGGATTTTAAACATGTAAAAAATTTTTAAAAAGGTTAAACTTTTCAAGGGTAACTGAAATAAGAGAATACATATGCCATGATACAGGATTCACTACCTCTTTAGCTGAGGCACAGAAAACTAAGTATAAAACTTAGCTGGACTATCCTCTGAATAAAACTCACTGTATGTGTATATAGAGTACACTGCCCACTAGATGGAGCTACTGTCTTAATGATTGAACAAAAAGTATCAACTGTGGTAAAACACACAACTTGCCAAGTACAGCCTTCCCTCCAATTAAAAGTACAAAGAAAGTTCACTTTTCAGTGAAGGAGCTTCTGCTCTACCCTGATCTCAGACAGTCCTTAGGATTTGTTCTTGGTGTGAGTCAGGTCACAAACTCAATTAGCACAAGTGCACTGCTGGGGAATGGACTGTACAGTAGGTGCACAGAAACACAGTTCAAGTCTTATCCTAATTAAAATACTGGGCAAGTCCATAAATTAAAACACAGATTAAAAATAAAAGCTTGCAGCACACCACTTCATTCTTGATGGATTAAAAAAACACCACAGCACAGAAAAAATGGTACAGGACATGAGCACGCTGTCTCGGCTGTCTCTGATTATCCTAACAAGTCAAATGTCTAATTATAACGACAATAATAAAAAAGCTTTTTTTAATAAAGCTTTTAGCTTTATGCACTCACGATGATGGCAGTTATCAAGACAGGCCTTGGACCACCACCTCTTCATATGAACTTAAGTATAGATTTGAATACAGTTTCCAGTTCTGCGATCACACTAATTAGCCCTACCTGAACTGTGTTCAGGTCTTTAGTTTGGATGATTAGAGTGACGTCATTAAGATCTTCCGAAGAAAGCATCAAGCATATTATTGTAGGCACAGAAGACCACTGGTGCTAGAGCATACTGTGACTTGTGATTTACCAGTTAAATTATATCTATCAGACTGAAATAAACATTTCTGCGTGTTTTTTTGTCTCCCTTTAAAAGTTTGATTTTGATAAGGAAAGTCATATTTCACAAAATCAGATGCAAGATGTGTAAGGGAGAAAGAAACGAATTCCACTTTTCTGAAAGATACCGAGTATAAGAAAAAACATTTTTTTTAAAGAAATGGGCATTTATTTTCATTCATCATACTACAGTGATCATTTCCCAAGAAACAAAAAGAAGATATCCATATTGCAAATTCAGTTTAACATTTATTGTTTGACATTTTAATTCAAGACTTGCTACTTTACAAAAAATAAATACTCTTATTACTATATCTTATATTTAGAGGTAACAATAAATACATCTGCAAAGCTTTTCAGTAATTGCTTGAATATCATTCTACAACCTAGAAATAAGAATTGTTTCCTGCCATGAGCCTATCATTATGCCAAGATGCTTAGATTGTGTTTTAACTACTGCACCATTGAAACTTTGAGTAAGGTCCTGGAAACGAATTCAAAAAAGGCTGAGCTGCACAAACATCACAATTCAATGCTGGCTTGATGAGGAAGGCTGCATGTTAAAAAGTCAAAGAAATGTTAATAGCATGGCAGAATCCATCGCAACCTCATATTATACTCGGAAAGAGGCTTCTTTCTGGTGTAAAAGCCAGAAAACGACTCCCACGACTAAGAAAGCAGTGGTGCAGCATATGCCCAGTCAGCAAATGGCAACACTTCCTACTGCTGTTTTTCTTTTGGTGGAAGTTGAACAAAATCTTCCACAACTGACAAAGAAAAACATATCCTATCCAACACAGACAGCAAATAATCCAAAAATGAATTATGTATGTTGCTAAATGCAGAACCAAGATTACTTACAGCAAGACCAACCTTGGGAAAGCAGTTTTTTTTAATTGCTTGTCCTTTTTAAATTTTAAAATACATTTGGCAATGCCAGTAAATGCAACTATGCTCACTGTTACAACCACCACACTATCCCTGAACCAGTGACAACATACAGTACATGCACCCCCCAAAGGTTGCATTTTCAAGACACCTGTTTTTTTTTCCAAACTGCATATACTGTAAGGTCTTATCCTATAAAAGAGCACTAAACAGACTTTGCAAGGACATGACATGCCCCAGGGGTCAGTGGTGTATAGTAAGACCAGAACTATGCAGTCAGCCTCACCCTAACACCAGGATTCTCAACCAGCTCTGTGCCACCTCCTGGGAGCTGCTGCCCATGATTAAAAACAGCACTGCTCGAGTCTGAGGGGGCAATTCTCTGTGCTGTGTGAGAACTGGCCTTCATGACACCACAGACATGTACTACACAAACCAAAGATTTGAAACAATAGTTGCAAATCATGGCTTTTAAATCAAAAATATTTATCTACATGAAGGCAAACATTAAAAAATAGATGAAAAACTAGTAAAGTTTAAGCTGGGTTTGATTCAACATGCACATAATAAATGCATTAGTAATATCCAACAAACACCCAAAGAAGGTTATCAAGCTCCATTTATAAACATCCATTTAGGCAGAAACTGAACAGTTATTACAATGTTCTGTTAAATGACTTCAGGATATCTCCTGGGAATGTCCATTTTGCACACATGATAAAGAATGACTTTATCATGATAAAGGATGACTTGTGAAGCCTGAAAAAGCTTTTTTAATACAAAAGGAAATTCAAATATCTTAAATCTCAAAAACAGTTTTGTGCACGACACAGTAGAAAACAAGTTGAACAGAAAGCTTCAGAAAATGGAGAAGAAGGAAGAATAGAATACAGACATGACTTCCATGGTTTGCATGGCCAAACTTTCAGTATGTAGCAGAGGTGAGCAATCCTGCTCTTTTAGGGCCAGCGAGTCTCTTCACATAAACAGCACCCAAAGAGCTGGGAGAAGTTATTAAATTGCTCACATTAAGCCAATAAAGAGCTGACTGAGGTTGTTTGGAGAGGAGTTGATAAATGACCAGGCTTATATGGTGAACCTATGAGTTCTTTTGTGGATTGTGGGGTAAAAATAGAAGCATGGCTATACTCATACATCTTCATTATTCTCATCTGAGAATGCTCTGATAATAATGTCAACAAAACAGTTTACACCATTTTGGATGATGAAATGACAATCCATTAAATCAAAAATGAATGTGTTCAATCAGCCTTGTACAATTGAATTGTTTCAATTGGAAAACTAGAAGGACATTCATACACATTACAAAACTAAAAAAAAAAACACTACAGCATAAATTATATTAGCAATAGTCAAAACATTGTCAGCAAAGATCTTTATAGTGTAGAAACTACAGATCTCCAAAAGTGTTTGTAAAGGTACTTCAAATTAGCCAGGGTCAGTCTTCACTCAGCACAAGGAAAATATATAAGTAAAATTAGGACACGCATAACCCAATATAAAATTTAGCTAAACTGCTGAAAACAGCTGAAGGATGTTTTGATTGAAAATGCATTAACGCTTTTATTAAAAACATCTCTGTACATGACATCAAGCACAGACGCTGCTGCCACAATGTTAAAAAACAAAAAACTGTCAGAGCTCCAAGCACAGAAACTGCCAGTTAACCCAAGTTCAGTGCAGTTACTTTACAGACAACACCACAAAACTTTATTCTTTTTTGCTGTCTGTTCCAGATAATGTACTAAATTTTAGTTTTGAAAGCATAAAATAAAGTGAACAAGGAGGCAAAGCTTCTCATACCATATGGCTGAAAGGAAGGCTAGTGATCACGTTTTTTTTTAAATACTGATTAACTCCACTGTTGGCACTCAGATAAGTACAGTATATAGAGTAGACAGTTACTGTACTGAATAAATCTCTTTTGCCGAAGAAAGTACCACACAAACAAGAAAAGAACAATAGGACAAAGAGCATAAAATGATAAAATGTATAAATAAAAAAGAAAAGCTGCAATTTGTATTTATTATTGTAAATTATTTTTATTCTATATAGTTAGCAAGGCTTCAGTCAACTCTCAGACCTTACCAACAAAGGTAATGCAGAAGAAACAGCAAACATACAGTAACACAGCCTAAGAAGATGACTACTCAGCAAAAACTGTAACATGACTGCAGAACATGAGCTATGATTTCAGAAGCATACATTTGGCCCTTCTGAATGTTTTTGGATCTGAAAGAGCTGCAGCTCTTTTACATCAGTACAACTTTTCCTTGTATATTTTAACTTTTTTTTTATTCACTGAAGGATTCAGAATAGCATACAGGTCCATATAACTAACGTTTCATATATTTTATATGCCTATACAAAGAATTCCCACAGGAAGAAGTCCACTGTAGCCTACACCTATTCATATTTTTCTTTGTATCTAAAATGAATTTCAACTTACTATACTGAGAATATCCAAATATACAATTGCATATGCAAACTCCCAATGAATAAATGAGCAGTATATGGGGTGCATGCTTGCTTTTTGCGATAACTCAGTGATTGACTTTTCTCCTGCGATCTTGGAAGCGTGTTGGAAATCACTCTGTGATTGTTTTAGGACTGACTGTCTCTAAAGAATTGCAGAATGTGGAAATTGTAAGAAGTGCTTAGGAAGTTCAATCTACTACAGCATTTTGGCAAAGGGTAAACCAAGGGCACAAATACTCTGGGGGGACTAGATATCCAGCACAAAGATAACCTTGCATCAAATGTTTTTAGTGTAAAAGACAAAATAAATACATTTAATTATGTTCTTTTTCCTTTTTTTCCCCCTTATATTTCCATGGATTGTTATCTTGCTTCTATTAAAATTAGAAAGACTTTAAAGATTGCATAATTCAGCATGGCAATCACCCAAAAGTATGAAATAAAAAAGTAACATCCATTTACACACGTTTATTGCATGTGTCATGAAATCAGAATGAAGGAAAATGTAAAATATCTAAATTAATGTCGTTTACCCTTTTACAAGTGTAGACAACTATTTTTGCTTCTTAAGATTTAGTTCACAATTCCACAGTACACTGCTTATTAACAGTACTGTGTAATGTTTAATTTCTGCAACAATATTTTCTCACGGCTTGAGGGGGGTCTTTCTCTGTTGTGGTCACAGAGATATTTATGGTACAGAACCTCTGTTGTGCATTTGCAGGGCACATTCTTAAAATTATCTTCTAAATAAACACGAGGCTGTTTTCTTACTGTATG
This sequence comes from Lepisosteus oculatus, assembly GCF_040954835.1. Classification (NCBI taxonomy): domain Eukaryota; kingdom Metazoa; phylum Chordata; class Actinopteri; order Semionotiformes; family Lepisosteidae; genus Lepisosteus; species Lepisosteus oculatus. The sequence goes on along the minus strand of NC_090702.1, from coordinate 12,340,250 downwards.
TAACCACCCACTTCCCTTCAACTGCATAACTGTCCTTATTATTCTTCTTTATTAAATCTAGAAAATTTATTGACTCCGAAGAAGAATGATAATTACTCACAGTAACAGTGTACAGGATGTAGCTAATGCCTGTTTAATAAAACACATCTGTAAATATATCTAGTAAACTCGTCGAGAATTTGTATAAAACAATACCATTTCAAAATGTCTTTACCGGACTTTTGCTTGTTTTTGTGGGGAGTCTGGTATTTCTGATATTACAAACAAAATTCCCCTTTAGCAGATTTTGTAAGTTAAACCAAAGGTTTGTTATAATTACAATATTTGTATAGTCACTATTATGAAAACCATGGAGCACCAACAAAAGTCTTTGAATCACTGTGAAAGGAAACAGACATTAGTGAGATTAATGGTGAGGGTGAAATGATGCACCTTGATCCTCAGTGCTCTGAAATGGTCCCTGAATTAGCCAAACATTCTTCCATTTGTTTTGGTGATGTAAATGACAGGATGCTTTAAACAACAAACACAGTAAATGAAATCACTGGACAAGCATCATGCAGCTGGTGCTCATCTTGAAATGTACTCTCATTTACAAAGCATTTCTCTGCACTCCCCTATTAAGTTCAATAGATGATAAGAAACAGGCTGGCTCACTGGCAGCAACGGTCCAGTGGAGAAACCTTTCTGGATCAAATAGTTTATAATAATAATAGATTATTAAATTACATATCAACTGAATTATATTTAAGAGCTATAGTTCTTAAGTAATTCTTAAGTAATCTCTTGTTTTAACAATATGATCAAAATTCCAATAGGCAACCAATCCTAAAATGCATATTTAGCAAACTTTTTATTTATTTCACTACTAAAACGGAAAGATAAATTGCCTGTTGGGCAGAGATGTGTAGTGGATCCATCTTGAAGTAACAGACTTACAGGCCTTCAGAAACATTGGCTTCAACAAATCTTTCCTCATCTTTTTGTACAAATGTACTTTTGAGCCACCACATGTATACCACTCACTTAATGTTTCTGGTGGATCAGAGAACATTAATTCTGTTTTTTTTCCTGACAAATATCTGTGGATGAAAATACTGACTACTACTTTTATGGAACTGAAATATCAATTAATGCATATTTCAGGAGCACTTAATACAAGAGTGTGGGTACATCCTGTACATCCTTTTTAAATATTTCTAAAGAAATATGAATGTAAACATTGTCAAGTCCTCAATCATATTCATCTTCACAATACAGAGACAGCTTCTAAGTAAGCACAATTTGTAACAGTTCTCGAGATGCTGTGTGGGGCACCCTCAATTCAGATGGATAAATATAATATTCAGCTTCCCAAATTCTATTACTACAAACTATAAAACTACAAAACCACAAAACCTGCTGCTACAGTATATTCCCTATCAGCCACCCTTTCTAAAAATTAAAAAGATTTTGTTTACGATCTGCAGATAATGGTTGAAGTGCTTTTGAAACTTTTCAGTGAGCATTCAGGGTTTTTTTTTTTAATTTATAAAATACACCCTGGACAAGACAGCTGCCTTGCACCAGTTGCTTACCAGGCTAGACTTGAACTCCCATTCAACCTTCACTGAATAAGCAGATTAGAAAATGAATGAATTGATTAATAAACTAGATCAAAAAAGACTGTATACAGTATACCACTTCAGGTTGTGTGCTACTATGATTCAGTCACATTTCAACATCCAGAAGGTAAAAATTAGTTACTAAAAACAATTTCCTCTCTCCCAGTACTACAGCTTTTTAAACTCTTCTTACCTAAAATATAAGTACCTTATTTTGTCTGTATAATATTTAATATTTTAGACACGAGTAATATTGAAGATGGAGAGACCAGACATTCAAGTGTACCCACCACACAACTATCAATACCACAAAGATGACTAAGGATTTTTATTGGGGTTTATTTACACGTTAAAGTTAAATTAGCAAAATATGTTTTTTCCCCCCACAGAAATGAGGCTTGAAAAAGGCTCTGTTCTATTCCAGTTTCAGAACAGATAACTCACAGTCACAATCTTATTATTGTAATCTTATAATTTGAATTGTATAATCTTATAAACTATATAAATAAGCTCAAACACTTTTAAAATAACGTGTTTCACAGTTTAACTTAATGCAAAAGAGGTTTACTGTAATTAACAAACAGGTGGCATATATTTTTAATAGTTAAACATGGCTCAGCAATAAATGTAAAACCAGCTTACACTTATATACAGTAGCTGTATCTTATGATGCACATGCAACACAGGCTCATTTAAGTAGTATGTAATAATTATGAAATGCATAAAGGTGAAATCCAATGAGGATTTCGGAAACAAGCAGAAACACTATGATTTGGGAACAACACGAGGCTGAAGTAATATAGCAATACTTCACACTCATACATTTATTCAGGATAAGAATGACAAAGCTGTTTTTAACAAGGAGAGTAATTCTGTGTTTTGGGTTATTTTGGGTCAAGGTTGAGCCTTCCTTCTCAGTGAAGCAGGGAGGTTTGTGCTTCAACTCAACAAACAACAGAGACTGGTGGCATTGCCATATAGTATGAGAACACAACCATCCAGAACAGGTTTTTTTTTTAAAAAAAAACAATTGGATCTCTTACAGTACCACAAATTGATGCGATCTATATAAAGCATTTCTGAAATAAAGCCATAAGATTGTAACCACCCCAGACACAAATCATTCTCAACTCTATTATTTGGCAGGCAGTACCACAGCATCAAAACCATCAGGCTCAGAAACATCTTTTATTCCCAAGCGGTACAATATGTGCCTTGAATAGCGAATGGCTAACTGCAAGACGACTTCTCGTCACTACCATCGACTGTTGAATATGGCATGTTTGCACTACATACTGCATATTTTTCTAATATTGTACAGTATATTGTACAGTATATATTGTATGTTGTACTGTGTACCTGAAGGTCCTGTCTTTGCAGTACTCACCTACCTCTTTCACTTATGGCTGTATTCACCTACTGTACAAATACACTGACAGAACAAGCACAATTAACAATTTCAATGTACTTGTTACAAATAGCAAAACTTTGAACTTGAACTCATAGCATTATTATGCAATGACGTAAGAAGTTCTAAACTTGTATTTGGTTTTGTGTTTGATTTTTGTTTTGCACTGGATTTGCCCTTTAAGCACTTTTGGATTTAAAGAATGCAGTCTCAAGCCTGGATAATCTTACATTTGTAAAATTCAAAGAAAAGGCAGAGACTGGTAAAGTTTGCAATTCCTGTCAAAATATCTTCATTTTTCAATATCAATTTTTCAAATGAATTCACATTTTCTCATCGCTTCTGGGTGGCAACAATGGCAAATTCTTTATTAATAACCTAATCTTTCCAGATCTGCAGAATCACTTTATTCCTTTTCTTCCCCACTTACAGTATTCCCAGACAAATCACCCCTGCAGGGGCTTTCTAATGTAGACAAATTGACTAGATGTAGCAGAGATATTTACTCATAATGTTGAAGTTCATTGCTTATTGCCTACCAGGCAGAGGTCACTAGAGCACTATTAAGTAAAACAGCAGCAATTTCTAGCTATCTCCACCAATGACATGGTGACCTCACATGCTTAGGCTTAAAAACAACCCAAATTAACCCACAAAAAAGTTCATTGATGACACTGCAGTTGATTGTTCTTCAGTTATAGTACTGGCATAGGCTTGGATAAAATCATCTAACAAAATTTGGAGTTTAAAGTTAATTAATTTTATACTTGCTTTGTTATTCTAAAATAGACATTTATGCAGGACAAAATGATACTTATTTCCTTCTGCTGCAAATCCAGACATCCTACAGGAAGTACAGTACACCAAATTGAACTAGTTTTGCCTTTTTGTTTGGTTTGAAATAATTAAGATTGTGACTTTTCCCTTTTTCTTACTTTGCTTGGACAAAAGCTAAGAACAAGATTTGCAATAATGGAAAACAATTCAACTAAACCTGGTCTAAATGCTGTAATTTCACATATGGAATATACAGTATGAAGCAAACCTTTCCCTAAATACATTGACACAGTAAATGCAAAGTTATTTACAGGTATTGTATTCTTTTTGAGGGCGGCACAGTCAGCACTGCTGTCTAGCAATGCTGGGGCCCTGGGATCAATTCCAGGCCTGATGGGTTACCTGAATGGAGTTTGTTCATATATGTGCATGCTCTCCCCATGATCATATGGGTTTCCTTCGGATGCTCCAGGTTCCTCTTACAGTCAAGACATAATGTACTGGCGGGTTAATTGGCTTCTGGGAAAACTGGCCCAGTGTGAGTGTGTACTGTATGTCTGTGGCTATATCTGTGCGTGCCTTGCAATGGATTGACACACTATCCAGGGAGTATCCTGCCTTGCGTCCGTTGCTTGCTGATATTTTGGCTCACCCGTAATCCGGAACTGGATGAAGTGGTTAGAAGATGGATGGATAAATGGTATTTATTTTTACATTGTTTCTGCATTGTACCTCTGAAATAAGCCTGCATAACAGCTTTTAAGTTTCATGACAGAATCTAATATTGAGTGGATTATCTTGTAAACATCTATGCTGATTCTTTTGTGCTCAATTATACTGTATACTGCCATATAAAGAAAATAAAGATTTGAATACTGCTACTATTTACAAAGGTTTGATATCTCAATCTTGTATTTGCACATCATCACTAGTTGTATACTGTATATTACAACTTAATATTCAAGGAATATGCATATAGTCAATTTACAGATCTTACGATCCTTGTAACACATTAACTCACTTCTCATCAGGTATTTACCTACAGACTACAACATACAGTACGAATAAATAAATGAATAAATAAATAATTAAACAATTCTTTCTATATGCACTGCATAAGGAAACTCTACACCCCCTTTCACAATTTTCATCCTTTGTTAACATATAGCCTGGAATTAAAATGCATACAACTTCAAAGTGAAATTTAGAACAATAATCTTATGACACTTATGCGAGATCAATTTTAAACCATTATTCAGTGTGAAAAAATGAACATTGGATAATGAACACGGAAATCCCTGATTGAAATTATTGTACATGTTTATTGGTTCTGACAACAAAACTAATATACATTATATGAACTATTTTTGATCCATGAAGCTTTAAAGTACCTTGTCCCCTATTAATTCTTATGAGATTTTCTTAAAACTATTAAAAATAAATATTATGAACATTAGCCCAGAACACTAATCTAATGAAGAATCTACAATGATTGAAACAAAATCAAATTTTAGTGGCCCACTAGCAAAGTTTACACAAATCAAAAAGAAGAAGCTACATTTTAGAAGAGGCAGTACTTAGACAATAAAAATGTGACCTCTTACCTGCTCTCAGATCTCAAATCAGAGTAGCTGAAGATCAGGGGATCAGTCCTAAGGCAGAATGAAACACAGGGTGATTACAGAAGTAGCTTTTCTTAATTAATAAAGGCTATGAGCTGTTTCATGGACAAACTGTCGTTTCTGGCAAACTAGCAGAAATGCAGCAACATGGCATATAAACAAATAGTTGAGGTTCAAAAAGAAAGCAACAAGGTCTGAGACAGAAAAGTACTAAAATACAGCAGAGAAAAGTCCAAGAGTATGCGAGTTTGATCTTGGATTTCAATGAAGACAAAAACAAAAGTAACATTCCTCGATGTGGTAAACCACATACTGTACTACTTTACATACAGCAACTTAAAGAAAAGTTGGTAACAATTGAGAATGTTTAAAAGATGTTGAAATATGCCTCATGGCTGCCATATTGATGTACACAACATACAGTGCCTTGCGAAAGTATTCGGCCCCCTTGAACTTTTCAACCTTTTGCCACATTTCAGGCTTCAAACATAAAGATATAAATTTTTTATTTTATGTGAAGAATCACCAACAAGTGGGACACAATTGTGAAGTGGAACGAAATCTATTGGATTTTTGAAACTTTTTTAACTAATAAAAAAATGAAAAGTGGGGCATGCAAAATTATTCGGCCCCTTTACTTTCAGTGCAGCAAACTCACTCCAGAAGTTCAGCGAGGATCTCTGAATGATCCAATGTTGTCCTAAATGACTGATGGTGATAAATAGAATCCACCTTTGTGTAATCAAGTCTCTGTATAAATGCTCTGTGATAGTCTCAAGGTTCTGTTGAAAGCGCAGAGAGCATCATGAAGACCAAGGAACACACCAGGCAGGTCCGTAATACTGTTGTGGAGAAGTTTAAAGCCGGATTTGGATACAAAAAGATTTCCCAAGCTTCAAACATCCCAAGGAGCACTGTGTAAGCGATCATCTTGAAATGGAAGGAGTATCAGACCACTGCAAATCTACCAAGACCTGGCCGTCCCTCTAAACTTTCAGCTCAGACAAGGAGAAGACTGATCAGAGATGCAGCCAAGAGGCCCATGATCACTCTGGATGAACTGCAGAGAACTACAGCTGAGGTGGGAGAGTCTGTCCATAGGACAACAATCAGTCTTACACTGCACAAATCTGGCCTTTATGGAAGAGTGGCAAGAAGAAAGCCATTTCTCAAAGATATCCATAAAAAGTCTCGTCTAAAGTTTGCCACAAGCCACCTGGGAGACACCCCAAACATGTGGAAGAAGGTGCTCTGGTCAGATGAAACCAAAATCGAACTTTTTGGCCACAATGCAAAACGATATGTTTGGCGTAAAAGCAACACAGGTCATCACCCTCAACACACCATCCCCACTGTCAAACATGGTGGTGGCAGCATCATGGTTTGGGCCTGCTTTTCTTCAGCAGGGACAGGGAAGATGGTTAAAATTAAGGGGAAGATGGATGCAGCCAAATACAGGACCATTCTGGATGAAAACCTGTTGGAGTCTGCAAAAGACCTGAAACTGGGACGGAGATTTATCTTCCAACAAGACAATGATCCCAAACATACAGCAAAATCTACAAAGGAATGGTTCACAAATAAACGTATCCAGGTGTTTGAATGGCCAAGTCAAAGTCCAGACCTGAATCCAATCGAGAATCTGTGGAAAGAGCTGAAAACTGCTGTTCACAAACGCTCTCCATCCAACCTCACTGAGCTCGAGCTGTTTTGCAAGGAAGAATGGGCAAGAATTTCAGTCTCTCGATGTGCAAAACTGATAGAGACATACCCCCAAGCGACTTGCAGCTGTAATCGCAGCAAAAGGTGGCTCTACAAAGTATTAACGCAAGGGGGCCGAATAATTTTGCACGCCCCACTTTTCATTTTTTTATTAGTTAAAAAAGTTTCAAAAATCCAATAGATTTCGTTCCACTTCACAATTGTGTCCCACTTGTTGGTGATTCTTCACATAAAATAAAAAATTTATATCTTTATGTTTGAAGCCTGAAATGTGGCAAAAGGTTGAAAAGTTCAAGGGGGCCGAATACTTTCGCAAGGCACTGTATTAACACAAAAAAAGTCCAAATTCTGCTGTTATATTACCATCTTTCCAAAATGGGCAGTGTTTTTTATTCTCCTCAGCATCTATGACATCTCATAAGAGTGAAAGATCAAGCTACCTTGCTTTCAGCTTGATCAATAATTTATTTCCAACAAACATAGTTGAACAACCTATTAGGGTTATGCTGAAGCAATGTCTTCCATTTTTTAATTAAGGGTGGAGGATGAATATAACATTTAACCTTTCTGTATTTTTCGTGTCATAAATATATCTTATTTTTTCAGAAGCCTTTTGATATTTCCTCATATATATGATATTTCCAAATAAATCACAAGCAGTAGGCATAGGCCCAAGGTATAGCATGTGTTCGGATTGAGAACTGGATAATGGATAGATAAACTGAGTAGAGATAAGTGATAATTACCACAGGAATCTGAATAAGGACCAATGCTTTCCCAATTTATGTCAATAAACTAGATCCTGGTACTCTTAGTAAACAAGTGAGGTTGACAGATGGTACCAAAATAGGAGAACTGGCAAACAGGGCAGAAATTGAGGCAGATTCAAGACTGGACCAACCCAGTCAAGTTATGTTTATGTAGATAAGGGAACAGCATTAGATGCAGGTAGCAAGAATAAACTATGTATTTAAAAGAGACTAATAATGTGAGGATATATGGTTTATGTAGAATTAAAATCAAGTGGTATTATGTTAAATACACACTTTATAAAAAAAATTGGAACTAGAGTCCGTCCAAAGAAGAGCAACTACATATATTTCTAGGCTTAGGTTCAGGTTTTTTGTCATATGTAGCCAAGTTCAATGAAATGCATGCTCGCATTTTTTCCTCACATGTCAAATGACATAACAGATAACATAAAGAGGACAATGTTGACATATATAATGACATAACAAATGACATCACATTCATGGAGATAGGAAAATGGAAATAGCTGCAGCATTCAGATAGGGGTGGTCTGAAAAGTAGTGGCAAATATTTTGAGTTCAGTGCAAAAACAGAGAGATGTAAGTGGGCATAGGAGGACTTCAGGAGCCATATGGCTGTAGAGTGAATCTACAGATCAGGCCTTTTCAACTCCTAAGTCTTCTGCCAGAAGGAAGAAGAGAGGAAAGTGCATTCCCAGGGTGGGTTTGATCTTTGATTACATTTACAGTATGTACAGTATATTCTGTGCTGTTCTGAGGCGGTGTATGATAAAGATCGTCTGGATGGAAGGGAGTTATCTACCACTGATGACCTCAGCTGTCTCCACCACCTTCTGTAGTTTTTCATTGTCATGAGCTTAGTAATTGTCATAAACTGTGATGCATCCAATGAGAATGCTTTCTTTAGTTTTTCTGTAGAAATTCATATTTGTGAAAACATACTATACCAAATATCTCCCGAGTCACCTGAGGAAATAGAAGCACTGGTGTGCTCTCATGATTACTTCGTCTATGTGATTTGACCAGGTCATATATATGGTGATGTGAATGCCCAGGACTTTGAAGCTGCTGACCATCTCCACAGCTGCACCATTGATACAGACAGGGGCATGGCTTTCTCCCTGCTTTCAGAAGTCAACAACCAGCTCCTTAATTTTGCTGATGTTGAGGGAGAGGTTGCTGTCCTGGCACTACACCACCAGGTCCTTAACCTCTTTCCTGTACTCTGTTTCATCATTATTTGTGATCAGACCTACAATGGTGGTGTCATCAGCAAATTTAAAGATGGAGTTGGAGCTATGTCACACAATCACGGGTGAACAGAGAGCAGAGCAGGGGACTGAGCACACAGCCCTGGGGGGCTCCTGTGTTGAGGATCAGCGTGGAGGAGATGCTGTTGCCTATTCTCATAGACCCAGTTACAGAGAGAAGTAAGAAGACCCAGGTATGAGAGCTTAGTGACTAACTTGGATGGGATCATAGTATTAAATGCTAAACTACAAACTATGAATACTAATCTGGCGCAGGTGCTTATATTGTCTAGATGAGCCAAAGTGCAATGGAGATGGCATCAGCTATGGACCTATTATTTCTGTACGCAAACTGAAGTGGATCAAGATTGTCTGTGAAGCCTGAGTTAGTGTGCCATTACTAACCTCTAAAAGCACTTGAATATGACGGATGTGCTACTGGGCGATAACCACTTAGACACATTAACTTTTTTTTCTTGTGTACTGGAATAATGGTGGTCCTCTTACAGCAGGTAGGACTGCTTAAATAGTGAGAGGTTAAATATATCTGTGAAGACCCCAGCCAGGTGGTCTGCGCAGGTCTTGAGAACACAGCCAGGTAACTGTCTGGGCCGGCTGTTTTGCAAGTGTTAAAATGTTTAAAGGTTCATCTCAAGTTGGCCACAGTGACAGAGAGCACAGAGCCAGCAGGGGCTTAAGGGACTTGCACAGGTGATTTTGTGTTCGCATGTTCAAAAGGTGTTAGTAACTGTGATTCCACTTGGTTTCACTTTAAAATTCATGATGGCCCGGAATCCTTGCCACATATGCCAAGCATCTGAGGTGTTAAGACTGCAGTTCTAGCTTGCTCATACTATACTTGCTCAAGTTTTTTTGTATAGTCACCAGATTTAAAAGCCCAGGATCGGTTTCTGAATGAATTAATTTTGGTTTCTGCTTGGGGAAAACGTGGATTATTTTCATAGGTACACAGGCAACAACATACAGTATTTCATGATAAATTCTGCAATGAGTGTTTTGTTCTCATTCAGGCTGGATGATGCGTCTTTGAACAAGGTCCAGTGCACAGACTCAAAGCAGTCTTCTGTCTCCCTGGACCAACATTGTATCATTTTCACTACTGGTTTCTCACGCAAAGATGCAAGGGATGTCTTAATGAGTTAGTTCCCCCACCCCTCACAATGCTTCCTTAACATTCAAAGGGCTCATTCATTTTACTGAACACAAGACATCCAGGGATCAGGGACTTTGACACCTGTGTGTGTCACAGTAGAGCATGCCCCCTTGTCACAAGTGCCAGACAGTTGCAGGCTGAGTATTTAGTGGTTTTCTCTTCCTTTACCACTGCCTGAAACCATAAATGGCTTACAAACTTCAATTTACACACTGAGGAGCTGACACTCTACTAGATATTTTTGGACATTTGGTTTCTTTTTTGATGTTTAACCAAATGTGCACCAATACTACCAAACCATTCATGCATGTGTTTTTAATGAAAGGGAAGAGAAAGAAGAAAATCATTTCCAGTGGCAAAAAAGTCAGAGGGACAGCAATGTTTGCATGAAGTACAATAAATCCAAAGCTACAGCAGAAAGGTCCACACTTGCTCTCTGTTGTAATGAACTAAAGGTGGTAGCCTGAAAACAGACTTTGCCATTACACAGATGACTGGATGCTAAAAAAACTTACTTTTTAGGAATTATTTGACAGGGCTGTTTAGTGTTCACAAATACAAATACATACTACCTTCACTAGGCAGGAGTATTCCGAGATGGATTAAATACTCTGAAAACCACAAGTGCCAGGATTTTTTCAAATAGCAAGTTTATTAACATTAATGATAAAATAATAAAAGTAAGTAATCTGGAGTGATGTGGCATTTTGTTTCATACTGATTTTTTTTCCTTTCAAGCGCAGAGTCAGCCTGTAATTATTTTCCTCTCTGTTGTGGTGAAACCACAGGCAGTAGAATATAGATTCAACATGGTAACATACTTAAATCTTTTTCCATATGATGTTCCCCATACCCAGCATTTTGTCACAGTGCCCTTATGATCTTCAGTAACAACAACAGGCCACTTTCTAAAGATTTAACAAAATATTAGCAGGCAGAGCATCACACAGGGCCAACCAACTGCTATAATGGCAACCCACTGAAGTTAAGCAGGTGTGAGCCTGGTCAGTACCTGGATGGGAGACATTCGGGGAAAAACTAAGGTTGTTGCTGGAAGAGGTGTTAGTGGGGCCAGCAGGGGGTGCTCACCCTGTGGTCTATGTGGGTCCTAATGCCCCAGTATAGCGACGGGGACACTTTACTGTAAACAGGCGCTGTCCTTCAGATGAGATGTAAAACCAAGGTCCCGACTCTCTGTGGTCATTAAAAATCCCGGGGTGTTTCTTGAAAAGAGTAGGGGTGTAACCCCGGCGTCCTGGCCGAATTTCCCATTGGCCCTTACCAATCATGGCCTCCTAATAATCCCCATCTATGAACTGGCTTCATTACTCTGCTCTCCTCCCGACCGATAGCTGATGTGTGGTGAGCGTTCTTGAACACTATGGCTGCCGTCACATCATCCAGGTGGTTGCTGCACATTGGTGGTGGTGGAGAGGAGTCCCCATTACCTTTAAAGCGCTTTGAGTGGAGTGTCCAGAAAAGCGCTATATAAGTGTAAGCAATTATTATTTTTATTATTAGTATAATATATTATGGAATTTTGTTTACTCCTATTTATATTATTTTTTCAGAATGTATTTCTTCCATTTATAAAAAGCTAGGGCTAATTTAAAAGGACATTGCTACAGTACATCACTTACTGAAAGTTACGTGAAACTATATAACTGTGGCAAAATATTATCTTTGCCTCATATGACAATATTTCTGAAGTAGTGGCAGAACAACATTTTTTAGAAAGAAAAGAAACAGCAACTAGAATAGTTTGATAATTCTACTCATCGCCGGAGAAAGGCACTATATAACCTTGCCCAGTGCTGCATAATCTAGTAATCACTACACTTTACCCTGAGATATTTCAAATTCAAAAGCCTCTAGAACCACAAGACTAGAGCTTGGCAGGAGATGAAAGTGGAAGTATTGAAGCATTACAGCAAGGGTTGACAAAAATTGTAGACCCTGTAAATCTTGCAAGCAATCAGTCAAATGTTTGTTTTTACACAATCAAGACAAAAGAAAGAATCATTATAAATCCCCTTACAAAAATACACAAACCTTCCCTACCCATGTCACTGTTCAAAAGGTTCAGGACAAGAAACGATATGCAGTAGATCAATTAAATTAGTCTGTGCCCCTTATTGGTTTCATCAAAGTAATTTAGATGAGAGTAAAGACACAGATAAGGAAAGGAAAACTTCAGGAGGCTCTAGCCACCCTCAGTCATTGCCTCCAGGCTTTTCTCATCTGCAAATCTCATACCACAAAAATGAGCCTTCAGACTAGTAGAAAAATAGTACTCATTAGTGGTCAGGTTTTGACTGGACGATTGGGGATTACCACATTTAACATTTAGGAGTACGGGCCTGAGTCACACATGCATTGTCACGAAGTAGCTGAATGCTACTTTGGCCAGCACCCACCTCCTTTTCTGCTTGACAAAGCTCCTCAGCTTTTCTCACCAAATTTCCTCTAATGCTGCCCACAAAGAGATAATCTTTGGAACCAAAGAGACAATTCTGTTTATTTAGGGTCTTTCAGTGCAGCACATACATTCAGCTTGTTCCAGTTGCAGTTCAGAGTCTACAGTCAAGCTGCCAAAGCTTCAGAGAGCGTCTCACCTGTGTGCAGCAACCTTTTAAGTCAAATCATCATAGATGGTGATTGGTCATGACATCAACATGTATAGTGGCCTCCCTATATGGCAGGTTCCTCATTGGTAGATGCCTCTGTCCCCGTCAGTGAATTTCTGATGAGTGACCTTTAGCATGGGTTGTAGTGCAGATGTGTCTCCCCCCTGGGGTTGCACACAAAAAAGGCGTTGATATGGAGAGTGGAGGTGTCATAATGAGCCGAATTTATGATGGCCTGGTTTGTATCAGCAAACCAGCCCCTCCTGCTTATCAGACTGCAATCTCGGCAGCATTCCCAAAGAGCTGGCCCAAAAGAGTTAAGCAGCCAGGGTCATTTTCCGTTCAAGGCAAGAGAAATATTATTATTTATACTCTTTCTGAACACTTAATTCTAAGCATAATAAGAGCCTGGCTTCTACACTGATAATGGGAATAAGCTGAATTTTAGTGAGATGCTTGTTATAGTCAAACTGTAGAAATGTCCCTACCACAATGCAAAATGACCTTCTCCTGTTTATGAAAACAACAGAAAAATAAAATAACCTTTGAACCCCAAGAAAAATTCCAATAACTCCCTAAGAGGATTTTAATAATGGACAGAAAGCTTGTGGCTTATTAAAAATTAATTTACTGTTAAAAGATGGTGGATATAATTAATTAAGAAATACAGGGCTATGCGTATTTACAAACTTTTCTAGCTATAAATACTTACTTCACCGTACAAGATAAGGACAAATATTCCTGCTTCGGACCTCCATTCATCAAACAATCCTTGTGTTTATGACTCATTTTCACTATATGGCTGAAGATCAATTGGACACCAATGCACTTCTGAATTTCAATTATTTTTTTCAATGTCACACCTTCTATAAAAATACAACATTAACTGACAATTTCTCTGCAAAACTGTTATTATTAATAATAAAAGTTCTCCTCAACAAGGACATCTCCATTAAAACAAAGAAAAATATTTAAAATATATGCCTGCATTCAATTAACATGAAGATGTCCAATAATGTACAGCACTGAAAAAGGTGATTAGCACTAAAAGGTGCAATAAAGCCAGGACCGGCCAACTGGATCTGTTTCTTCTGCTTTGAGTGAACATGATTAGAGTTACAAGTTCACAAGAAAAAACGTTAGCCTTTTCTCTTGCTTAAATGGTAAATATGATACAACAACATACAGTATATCTAAGTGCCTTTACTCAAAATCTAAAGTCTTTAAATAACTGAAGCAATCTGATCATTAAAAATTTAGGTTTGGCTACTTTGAATCCGAGACTGCTGACTTCTGCAAGGAATGGCATATATTTGCACTACAGGTTCTAAATAAAAAATTGTGGACAAAAGATTTAATGGGTCATTCAACAAGGCCCAAATGGTCTCATTAAAACAGTAGGACCATTTCTTATAGAAGAAGCGGTATTCTTTTCATTCCTCATATAAAAAGTATTTTTTTTTTATTTTCAGTTGAACCCCCTGAGTTTTACACCATTATTTATAATGACATTACTGGCAAAGTACCACATATTTTATATGTGGTGAGATTTGAGTTACTAGACAGTCACACCTGTAAAACTCTACCTGCTCATTATATCAAAATGCCTTTTCGGCAGCTTCAGCAGTCATCTGCACGGCTCATTGAGTTGTATGGTTTTGGAAAATAAGTATCCAGTCCATGTGTCTTAAATTATTTAGAAATGTTAACTGCCATTCGACATCCCAAATGAGTCAGTTTTGCTGTTGCATATAATTCTGGACCACATGTTGTAAGGGTCACACCAGCAGAGAATCATAATATCACACGGGCTTTACAGCAGCTCTTGTTAATTATTCCCTGAAAGAAGGAAATATCGCTTAAATTGATTTGATGAATTAAGAAAAATTGAAGTTACTACTGGGCATATTTTGTAACAGAGTTCAAAGATGGAAAAATGTACAGAGTTCCAGGCACAGCTAAAAGTGATATTGGAAAATCCAGAAAAGCATATTTGCGATAAAACAATGCCAAATATTTTTGCAGTTCTATAATGATAAAAGCAGAACTTAACAATTAAGTCAAAACTAACAGGTGATTAACCATGCTAAAGACAGTAAACTAAATTAATGTTTCACACATAGATTTTACAAAAGAAGATATCAATAACATTTCCTATGCTGTAGAATGAGCTCTTTCACTATTTTAGTATTAAGGACATTGAGAAACTCCAGGGGGTAGAAAAGCCTAAATCTAATAAATATCAGGGGCCTGAAGGCATTTCCCCAGCTGGACTCAAGGAAATGAGTAATGTTCTAAATTGCATGTGGGGGTAAGTGCTCTGTGATGGACTGGCATCCTGTCCAGGGTGTAGTGTTGCCTTGTGCCCTATTGCTCCAGGATATGCTCTGTTTTACCAGAAGTCACAGATGACAATAGGATGATTGGGATGTTATTCATGGACTCATAAGGTACCACAAACAGCAGAAATGTAAAATTAAACACACAAATTAACAGTCTTACATCTGGTACTGGTAACATTATAGAAACAACAGTGATGACTCAACTAAAAGATTTATAAAAAAATGAATGGAAGATCTTGCTTGACTTGATTAGTATTAATTGAAAAGTAACAAAGACAGCTCAAGATCTAAAGCATAAAAAGTACAGACTGAGAACCAAATAACACACTCAATGCTAATTTATAGGATATACCTCTAATTAGTTAGAGTTAGATAATACTTTATGATCCTGTAGGGAAATTGATGTGTTACAGCAGTCCAGCCCAAGACAAGCAAAAACAGACATCAGAATAGTTATAAAACAAAAGACAACAAAATAAATAAAAATAATTAAATACAAAGGTGTGTGCAAAATGTGATGATCATAGTCACTGTAAAAACAATAAAATATGTGCAAAATGTGCATAGGTTTATACAGACTGATTGTCCAAAAAGTACAATGGAGCAAACATGCTGTCCATAGACGAGCAAATGAAGGGCTAACAGTCCTAGCCTAGGGCAGCGTTATACACCCTGACAGCCGCCAGGAGGAAAGACCTGTGGAAATGTTCCCTTGAACACCATAGCTGGAGCATTCTGTTGCTAAAAGTGCTCCGCTGCCCAGTAACAGTCCCATGAAGCGGATGAGAGGTGTTGTTCATGATGGCTGTGAACTTGGTCAGCATTCTCCTCTCAGCCACCACCTCCATGGGGTCAAGGCTCATCCCCAACACAGTGCCAGCCTTCTTGATAAGTTTATTGAGCCTATTTGCATCTTTTGTCATGATGCTGCTGCCCCAGCACACTACAGCATAGAAGATGGCCGCCGCCACCACCACTGATTCATAAAAAATGTGTAGCAGTGTTCCACACACACCAAAGAACCTGAGTTTCCTAAGAAAATAGAGTTGGCTCTGACCTTTCTTGTACAGGGCGTCCGTGTTACCAGACCACTTCAGCTTATCATCCAGGTGTACCCCTAAGTACTTGTAGGAATGTACGCCCTCTATGTCCTCACCCTGGATGGAAACAGGGTTCAGCGGAGACTTATTCCTCTGAAAGTCCATGACAATTTCTTTGGTCTTGCTGGTGTTAAGCTGGAGATGGTTAAGATGACACCCCTCCACAAAGTTGGTAATCAATAATTAGGTAGATGTAAGCAAAGATATACTGCAAGAATCGATGATATGCCTGTTGCTGTTCCTTATCTATATAAAATATTTAAATTATGGGAGTGGCTAACTGAGGGAATTTAGAAAAAAAGATTTAATAACAAAGATTGGAAAGACACTCAGCAAATTTAACACTGATAGGCACACACACTATATGTAATAATTAAGTACGAAAATGCATACGGTATACACACTGCATCAGTGATTCTGAGCTGAAGAAAGCTAAGCATGAATAGAACCTGAGTGTAGTATAATGATTTTCAATAAACCTAAGGGATACCAAATTAGAAACAGGGACACAGTTAAATGTTTAACAGCATATACAGTATGACAGAATTAAGCAGTACCACTGCACAAAATAAAGGATGACACGTCTGGGATTACATCGCGAGAAAGTATGCCATAACTGCTTGTTTGCTTTTGATCCAGGAGAGCAAGATATACAAAGAAACAAATGAGAAAAGAACATAATAAAATGATACATAAAAAAACAGGAAACTCAGTATAGTTAACATCATTGCTGCAACACAAACTGGACAAAAAACTTAATCACTGCAGTGCCAAAGAAGATACATTTTAGCAATGTCCTACCCTGCCACCCCTGTTCTGCAGGTAAGTATAACCCACACAGGAAGTAACATACTGTAACTTGTAAGTGTGGAGACACTCCAACCCAGAATGGTGAACATTTTAGAAAAAAATACCATTCAAGTATTACTTTTCAAGGAATACTAATTCCACTCACTCTAATCCTCTATATTTCTATTTATCAGATTTTTCAACATTTCAAAAATCTAAAAAAAACAGGTAATGTAAATAATAACCGTAAAGAAAAAATCATCATAGCTTGGTCCTGTATTTGCTTATTTACATTTTACTTAGAATCTATCTAATCATTTTAGTGATACTACCTTGATTATGTGCAGTTTTTGATCTATGAAGTCTGCACAAATGTAAATCTATATCTGTAGATCAGGAAAATTTTCACATAAATCAAATTATTAGTTCAGCTAAATCACTGGGAGCTCAGCTGCAGTGAACAGCAGCTTTGCACTGGGGTCGAAAGAAATACAGGGATCCACTGGGACTGGGAAGCCCTACTTTTAGCAATGTCAGCTTCAAGAGCATCCAATTAGGACACACATGTTGCGGTTTGAATTCAGTCAAAACAATTGAAATTAAAGTATATTTTAAAATTGAAGGTCAAAATATTATTGCCTATCTTTTTAAATATTCCTCTCGGAAGCACACAGTTTTATAAAACAGTTGAAGACTCAAGCTACTGTGCTGTCATGTCAATGGGTGAAGGGTCAAAAATGTCTAAATCACCTTGCTGAGCAGACAGACAAGGATATTATGACAGATGTCAGGGAAATTCTAAGGTGTACTCTATGAAGATAATTTGTATAATGTATGACCAGGGATATTTAACTACAACTCCACTTGAACTGGCTCACTCTTCTTTATTTATGATGGAAACAATGGCAGCAGATTGGATCATTATGTTTACAGAAATATTCTACTTGTAGAACATACATTTCTTTCTTACTGGGCATTGCCTCACCATGCAGCATGACAAACAGCTAAAACATATGTACACTGCAAACTGGAGATCATCAGAAGAAAAAAAAACAAGTTAATCTTTAGATGTAAATCCAATCTTATGTAGTTTTTCTAACTATAAAACATAAAAGAACAAGAGGTGAGTGGTGTAGTCTAACACATTCACAAATGTAGCTCTGTCTGCATGCATAGGCTGCAAAAGAACAGATACAGGTTGATTCCTTGCCCAATATTTACATTGGTGAGACAGGAAGGAGACTGGGGAACTGATTCAGGGAACATGTCAGGGCTGTGAGGATCAAAGCTCTCCAAGCCCATAGTTTCTCACCTCCCACGGCTATGATCATCACGATCTCTCCATCTGCGTTCACAAAGAGGGGTTTCAGAACTTCCTAAGGCAGAAAGACATCCAAAACCAAAATTATCCTGAAACTAGGATCACACCTTCCCCCTTATCTTAACAACAGACTTGCTTCCTTCTAATCCTCTCTATTCATGCAGGATTCATACTGTACCTCTCTTGACTTTGCACCTCCTGAGTGTCAATACTGCTTCTCTCCTGCTCCCGCCTCCTCTCCAGTCTTGTGTTTTATTCTCCTATGCTTTTTCTACTGCTTGTTTTCCTCTCTCCCTCACACATGAAGAAGGCTCCACAGCCAAAACATTGTTTCTTATCAGCATGAAATAAACTGTTGCCTGTTCCTTTGCAGCCTACACATGCTGATGCAACCACCTATAGTGGATCCGTAATTATTTGGACAGTGACACAATTTTTGTTGTTTTGGCTCTGTACTGAAGCACAATGGGTTTGAAATGAAACAATGACCATGAGGTTAAAGTGCAGAATGGCAGCTTCAATTTGGTCGCTTAAAATGGGACAACTATGTATAAAAATGGGCTGTTGATTCCTACATGGATTACCTAATATAGACGTAAATACCCTGAAATTAAAGAATCCACTCTTATGATAATGCATCAGATATGTCTGGGAAACACAAAGCCCAGCAAAAAAGAAGTGAAATCCAATACTTTATTGTGGTGAACATTCATGAAATGTGGTTGGTAAAAAGGCACCAGAATGCCGTATTGATGCCAGATCATTTTTCAGGATTTGCACAGGACTATACTACTTCTTCTCTTCTTCTTCATATCACTGGGATATACATTCTATCAAAATTTAGGGAAGAATGTCAGTTGTCAAAACATTGTCAGATACAAGGTGGTCAGCAAGACATAAGGATTCTAGAATGAAAGGACATATGCAGATAAAGAAAGCTCACGAAACAATGGCCCACCTTCAGAAAGCAGACATGTCCATAAGGTTTAGCAGTCAAAAAGATCACATAGAAACAGAAACTCTAACTGATTTGTGAGATGCAGACGTAATTTAACTGGTGGTCATTTCTTCAAACCCTTTCTAATGAAGCATGTACTGTACACTTCACAGTTGTCCAGATTTGAAAACAAAATCTAAAGCGCTAGGAGACAACAACTGCTTTATAGGATGTCTAGGTCACTTTGCAGTGCATCTTCAAGACAGATTTCATACTGAGACTTTCTTACAAATTGTGGATAAGCCTTGGAGCATACATTAAGTTCTTTCTGAGAGGAAATGATTCTCTTTACTGGATTTGGAAACAAGAAGACTGCTTTGAAACATTTTGCCTCATTACACACCTGTGAAATTCAAACTTCCAAATATTGCCACAGCTTTGTATATTTAACTTTCCTTGACTTGCAAAAAAAAAAACCCCGGGAAATGGTCATTCTCTTGTAATGCGACTCATGAAGAATGAAAGGAGGGCCACCATAGGCCTGAATCATCTCAATTGCCTGACTATCATGTCTACAGAATGTGAGTTTGGAGAAAACTGTTCTATAGTTTCCAAGGCAGAGATCAAGCAAGAGAAGATATTGAAGTGGGGAGTCAGTTTTTATAGCTTATTATTTATATCGTACTGCACCTAACTGTAATAGAGTACCAACAAAATGTAAATTACCACTGTAAAATGTTTTTTTAATTTTGTTATGGGATCTGATATTTTAATCCTTGGGGTTCAGATCACACAGATGCTATTGATCTTTTGTTAGGTCAGGAACATATATAAAACACTTTAACTTTTATCTCCACCAGTCTCAATGTTGTAAAAAAAACAACGTTTGGTAATCCAGTTGCACTAACACTGCACATACTGTACCTGAATGACATACTACAGTATTGTCTTGCTTATATACTTTACCAGGTATGAAGCAAGTGCACTGGGTGAGAAAAGGGGCTTCTTGGGCTCTTTTGACCTAGGAACAAATATATCCATATCAAGCCTTGAGTACTGTACTTATCATTTCATGTTCACAAACACAAATGGCTTCACCATAAATTAAAAATAACATTTCTGACTGGTCCAATATTTTTGGAGGGCACTGTAAGTACCATATGATTGTGATGAGAATTTCTGGTCTTTAGTCAACACCACACCACATGTTAGAAAGATTTAGGATTCTCCCCCAAATATAATTTTAGCTTTCCTATCCTATTCCTTTTTGTTTAATACAAAATGATCTCATGTGTACTGTATCTAATAATAAAATGTTTTAAAGCAATAATTCCAAATGCTTTTCTTAATTAACAGATACAGGTTTAACATATGATTATTCTTTCAATTTATAACAAATGCTTAAAAACACTGACTTCCCGTTCAGTAGTCTTCAGTTTAGGGCACAACACATATGGGTAAGTGAAATTATGTTTTTATTTACTTCATTAAGATGAAAGATGGTAAAGCAACTTACTCTGAAAGGGAGTTAGTAATAAAGAAAAGGTCAAGAAAAGTTAAGACTGAGCTGAATTTTTTCCAAGATGCTCTGACTGTGCAGTCCAAGATCCACTGCTTACATGCAAAACTAGTTCAAGTTGGTGGGAGTCAAGTGTAATTATTTGTTTTGACCTTCAAAGTGTATACATCATATGTTAGTATAACTTTTTAATGCACTAATTTGCATTATTAGCCAGCTTGCATTTTTATTTTTTTCAAAATCTACTGCGTTATAGGAAATCCATAGCAGTATTCTAGAATATTTAAATGTTAATTTTTTGTTTTTCCAACACAAATGACAAGCTACAATGAAATTATGCTGTGCAGAACCTAAGCTTCTAAAGCTGTGCATAGTTTAATTCAGTGACCATCTAGTAAAACAAATTTTAAATTTACTACTTAATGTGGTTTATTTTCCCCTCTTACAAACTAATGATTTACTCTTTGTTTATCCAGCTGAATGAGAGCTTGGACAGGAATGATCCTAACTGGAAGGTAACCACATCTGGCACACAGAATACAAGGGATTTATCAATCACACAGGATCTCAAACATAAGCAAGGAAGAATTATAAATAGCTTTTTAAAGCTCTCCATTTCATCATCGTCATCATTCCATACTCTGGGAATTTTCATTAATGAGTGAAAAACAATTTTGTGAGAGTGTGTTGTTTTCAAAGGTGTAAATGGCTTGCAAACACAGAAAAATGTGGTATTATATTATATATATTTATATTACTCTGAATGACCAATTTGTACTGCGGTGTGCAAAAAGGTAGTAAAATAAATAAAGCATTTCTTTGGACTGGTAACAATCACATTCCTGATTAATACTCTGTGTTAATCTTGTTAACAGCTGGGATACCACATCCGATTTTTCATGCTCAGGATGGTAAGAAACAAAAATTGGTTCTACTTAATATGAAAGGAATTTTTCATTTTTACTTTATGTACTGTAGAATTTTAAGATCTACACTTCAGATAACTACAGATAAATCCTGTTGATTTTCGTGGCAATGATCTTATAATAACGTGTTCCAGGAAATAGCTCTTAGTTTAGCATTCAACTACCTGTCAGGATTATCCAGAAAGTTCCTACTTCACAAGAGATTCTCCTCAGTTTGCTATTTCTAGGGGCACTCATCAGGGATGCCTTGTTTTTGGAACCTCACCACAGTTTATTTTTCAGCCTACTTCATCAGTGATACAGTATGTGGAGCTTGTTATTTATATAATCTGATGTGTCTATTTATTCAATTATGATTCTTCCAAATTAAAACAAAGGGTGTTTTACTTACAGATGGAATGTTGATTGTGAGTATTGACACCAATAGCTTTTTCTGTATTATTAATGCTGCTCATTATATGTAGATATTTGCCCCATCCCTAAGGCCTCTGCTCACCATTTTGGATGATTTGGGTGCTCCATCAATGTATAAAATGAACTGGTTCTGAATTACTGCCATGGAAGTTTGCAAAGGAGAAAGCGTGCATAACTCTGTGTAGTTCGGGTGGGTAGCTGCGTCAGCATGCGTAGGCTGCAAAGGAACAAGTAATAGGTTTATTCCATGCTGAAAAAAAGAACAAAAGAAAACACAACATTACACCTGAAGAAGGCTCCACGGCCAAAACGTTGTGTTCTCTTTCTTCTTTTTTTCAGCATGGAATAAACCTATTACTTGTTCCTAACTCTGTGTAGCTGCTCAGGTGTACAAGATTAAAGAATAAATCTCATTACAAGACTCTTTTCATGCCATTATATTAAACAACTTTAATAAGATTTCTAAAAAGTTAGATGCTGATCTGAATAGAGTCATTTTTCCAATTCTCTTTAAGCAAGGAGCTTTACCAAGTTTGCACAATGGAAAAGTAAATGTATTTCTCTTTTTTGTTTCATTATTTGATTTCCTTATCTGGGGCATTGAGATATCTTGTATCTTAGAATATTGAAATTCATATGGAGGAGAACAGACCACATATTAAATTCTCAAACTTTTGATTTCTTTCTGCTCCTTGGTGCTGTGTTTATTGTCTTTTTTAACACTGATAGTTCTGTATCTTACATGATTAATTACAGAACTTGTGAAAGTTTTAAACTAAAATATCTATTAGGTACTGCAGATTGTATTGTGGCCAAAAAACTATGCACATTGAGATTTGGTGTTTAGCAGAAAGATTAATGAAATCACTAAAGACATGTTATGTGCCATCACCCTTTTTCCATAAAAGGGAAACTCTTATGGGAATACATCTACTTAATTCTCCTTTCTCTTTTTTCAAATTGGACTAAGAAAGAGATTTACTTTAAAACAGATATTTTTCATGACAATGATCTTAGCCTCTTCCAAGACTTGCAAAGATGAAAGATGAGCTTCCTGTCTCATCTTCCCTTTTATACATCCATCTCTGTTTTGCCAACATGTGTCTACTGCACTCCCAGGGTGAAAAATTTGTCTACACAACTAATGCATAATCTGTTTGAACTCGGACTAAAAACAAAAGGAATTGGCTTCAGGAAAAAATCTTTACCCAGTATAAGCCAAAATAGAATCTTCAATTTTGTATATGAAGCTTTTTCCTGGGATAATATAATTTATGTCTTTATCTTGGGGACCTTTCCACATGCACTGAACTAGAATTAGCATGATCACTGGAAAAATAACACTGGAAAACAGCTTTCACCTCGAGAGTGTACCTTCATGTACATGAATGCATTAATTTATTACCTATTTCATATTTCAGATAATCAGTCACCTGCTTGCAAACTAATGACAGGGATTAATTTCCTCCTAATTAACCATTTTTCTTATATTCTTAGTTTTGAGATACAATGCTGATTGTCCTAAAACAGTGACATCAGTCATAGTTTACACCTATCAAATAAGATTTGCCATTTTATCTGTTCTTTGGAACAAAATATTGTCATAATTTTAAACTCAAGGGATTCGTTTCACTAGTGTGCAAGCCTTTCATACTCTAGAATATTAAATATTTAGCTTCCCAAATATGCAAATATGAAACAAAAATACATTGTTGCGAGAAACTAGCAACAGATGGATTTCAGAATTTAAACTGCGTGTTAAGAAGATTTTTTATTATAACTGTGATGTTGGAAGTTGCCTTGGGCTTGTTACAATATTTTACATTGCTTAACAATTGGTATTTTGGAACATGAACATTCTTCTTACATAATAGTGAACTACTACAGCTTATACATACAAGATGGTAAAATGCTGTCTAGTATTATGTTAACAAATATGCCAAACAAATTCGTCTGACTGGAAACCATTGGGTTGGGCGTATTAAAATCATTCAGCATAAGATCAAACTTTCTATGAACCATTTTACAGCCAAGGAGGCTTCAACCAAATCTTGGCAAATACCAGTGAGAAAACACAACAGCAATTCAGAACACACTTTCTAATGCAGCAAGTAGTGCTTTGATCTGGAGAATCATCAAAGCTCCAGTAGGCATTAAATGTATTAAAATCATAAATGACATGTGGATTTATGCGGCTACTTCTTAAATGTTGCAGACACCACCGCTATCTAATGTACAGTGGCATTATTATTGCTGGAAAACCTTTACCTAATGGAAGGCATGTGGACTGTAAAATCCACAGCTGAACCAGTGTAAAGGGATCTGTTAAAGTGTCAGATTGTTCAAACAATTATTCTTTGAGGGAGTCAAACTTTCAAGGGTATTAAAAAGTTCCAATTGTCTCACCATGACTATAACAACCACATTTACTTTACAGGTCATTGGATAAGCCTCCCAGGTGAAAAGGTTCATGTCTGAAAATCATCAAGACAAGGCTGGCTTGATAATTTTTCCCCATTTGAAATCGGTCACAGAAAGATAATATTAACATATGGAAAAGCAGATTACAAGATCCTTTAAATGATCTAATTCAAAAGTAAAAATCAAGATTGTTTGCGAAAGTGAAAAGGATATGCTAATACCTCAACATAAGTGAAACTTAAGTTATATTGTCACCCTGGAGAAAACGTGGTTTCAGCTACTATGAATTTCAAAATGGAAATGACAAACAGGACAAAAATGCAATACAGTGCTTCTAGTGAACTGCATTTACAGTGAATTGCATTCAGAAAATACATTTATTCTGCATGTAATTCATTGCCTTCGAGTGGAAGCACATACTATCTGCATTTTAGGACCCAATTCAAAAGTTTTCACTGCCTTGTTATCATCCATTTTTATCTGTTTATATATAAAATAAAGACAGTCAACACCTATGTTGCTGAGGTACTACCACAGAGAAATGTCAAAAGTGCAGGCACATGTACAGCATCTCAAAAGCTTAATATATTTCTACAGGAAATATATATGGACCCATAGCTGAATTCCAGAAACTGTCAACCTGCAAACATTTCAGCATTTCAGTTCATGCTAATTATGGGGCTTTTTGCACTAAAAGCAGAAAATACATTTCATCTTGATTAGATAGCCTTTGTTTCAAAGATTGTGATCGACCTGACTGGCAAAAATGATAATGAATAGAGACAATGCAAACAGATTACGTTAAATAATGAATTGTCTCAAAGATATCAATAGGATTCTTTTAGGCAAAGAATGGGAAATCGCTTATTAAATGTATAAAATGAATATTTTCACTAAAGAAGAAACCGACAACAATACCTCAGGCAGCACCACAGGGGCGGAGTGGTGGCACTATGGCTAAGGATCTGCGCCTCCGGCTGGAAGGTTGCTGGTTCAAATCCCGCAGTTGGCAGAGAAATCCTACTAAGTTGGGCCCCTGAGCAAGGCCCTTAACCCCAGCTGCTCCAGGGGCGCCGTATAAATGGCTGACCCTGCGCCCTGACCCCAAGCTTCTCTCCCTCTGTGTGTGCGTGTGCACGTGCCTGTGTGTCTCATGGAGAGCAAGCTGAGGTACACAAAAAGACAAATTCCTAATGCAAGAAATTGTATACAGTATGGCCAAAAAAGTGATCTTATCTTATCAGGCTGAGCAAAGAAAGTGCTATATTAAATAGTATAGAAGAGGCCAAAGTGTTCTAAGAGCACTTAAAAAACAGCCCCATGGACTAATAGTATTTAATAGTATTTTACCAATTGTACTCACAAAAATAAGAGATGTTATTCACAGACCATGAGAACTTCAAAACTCAGACAATTCAGACAGAGTGGAAAATTACTAACGGAGTATCCATCCATAAAAGGGTGACAAAGCCAAACCATTCAGTTTTGAATAAATCTTACTTCCATTACATATAGGGTAAGAATAATAATAAGAACTAAACAAGAAGATAATCTGCATATGTACATATCCATGGCAATAAGGTTATTAAAAAAAAACTAATGTCTTGCCCAAACAGCAACACTGAACTGGACAAAAGCCATAGACAAAAAAGACAAGGTTAGTCTTCCAGGACTGACTGTTGGCTCAAGGCCACACAGCAATCCAACCTCCTGGGTGCTAACAGGCTTGCACTGCTGTCAGTGAGGGACACCCATCCATGCTGAATGTCCACTACGAGGCTATGGAGCCTGTGACAAATTAAAATACAAGTAGCTCGAAAGTGAGCTGGTTGAAAAAGTCTGCCTTCACATGACTCAACATCTCAACCTGCATTGCATACCCACAACAAATTATTTTAAAATAAATCTTTCGGACCAGTAGATGGTATTCTTCCCTCTGGACCAGTTTCAATACACTGTACTACAGGAGGTGCTGTCCTTCAGATGATGCATTAAACCGAGGTCTCAAGTTCTTAGTAATTAAATACCTCTTGGCAGCTTTTGAAAGAGTAAAGGTGTTAACCCCAGTATCCTGCCTAAATTCCCCTCACTGGAATTGAAAACTAACAGTGATAACAGAGGAACTCCAATAATGGACAATCTGGCCTTACTAAAGTTCCCCATTATTTCAACTGCTAAAGTAATTTCTCACGAAATTTCCTCCTAATGTGTTGCTTAGTGGGATTGCAAACTAATAATTGCTGGAAGGCCGGTATTTCTGCAGGATTTCTTTCCAACTCAGCTTTTAATGAGCAAAGCCATCTGATTACCGACTTGACAGATTTCCCCAGTTTTTCAGATGCTGGTGCTGCAAAAGTGACCTTGTTACCTGCAGAAGAACACTGACACTCCAGAACCAAGATTCCAGACCCCTGTGCTAGAAAAATGTAAGGAATTGTGATTATAAATGGCCTAAAATATAAATCAAGCACAATACATCATGATAAATGCGTGACAAACAATGCTAATACTGCCCACCTAAATAATCAAGCTTGTAATTGGCAGGAACAAAAACAGTCCTTTGTCCTGCTGAAGGACATGCTCAGCTGTCCTTTTTATGCATATTAATCTAGTTCAGGAAAACCCCATATTACAGAGCGTGGAGTAATTTTCTTTCACAGAGACCACAATCATCATGTAGATTAGTCATTTCAACAAATCATTATCAAGGTTCATTAGAAGACATCAAATGAAAAGTGCAAAGAGCACCAAGCATATAAATTACATCTACAACAGGATAAAACTGATACTTGTATGAATTATATTTCTTTTATGCCTCTTTGAAAGAAGATTATATTTTTAACTTCACTCACCAGTGTATCAGTTTTACAATAGATATTTCTTTAAATGCATTGAAATCCACTATATTCAAATTATTACAATAACAAAATGCATCTTCTTTAAAACAATACAAATTCTAAGGCCTAAAAGAACACATTCTTAAGTGTTATACTACAGTACACATATATTACTTTTCCCTGAATGCATTTAAAATCACTTCCAGGATTACATACAGTACACACACTTCACTGTGTAAAGTTTTACAAATCTGTAAGCTGAGAAAAGAGTTTTTATAACCCCAAGAAAACATTAAGACGTGATAAAAACATGACATGAAAAAATGATGAAGACTTCTAATTATTCACTAGTCTACTTGTCATAGTCATAAACATGGTAACCATGGGAGAAAATAAAAATAAAAAAGTTCTACACTCATTACAATATGTGGCTTGTATTCCATTTGCAAAATACAGGCTCCAGATTTTGTCAAAAAAATACTTTAACAAGCAGATTACATCGTTATATCCTAAGTGTCTCATCCAATAAATGCCTCAGCTAAGCCTGACTGATTATTTCTGCTACTCAGGGGCTGCTGCATTTTAAAACCTGACAACACCATTCACTGATTTGCTTAAGGCTGCCAGAGTTGGTTAAGGTGGAATTGGAATGCCACAGTATCCTCAAACCAGAATATACCAGCAATCCCCGTTGCTCATTAGGCTGTTAGGACACTGAATGATGAGCTATGTCTGTGGCTGGTATTAAATCTATATTTGCTTTTTCCACTCTAGGACAGTGTGGGAAAAAAGGATGGTTTGACAAAGCAGGCTTTGAAAGATTTCCCTGTCTGTTTGACTAGCAGGGGAAAAACTGTCTAAACATCCAGAGAGGTCGTCAGCATTTTGTATGCTTGCGTTCTCATCTGTAGTTCATTACCTTTTATAAGACAGCATGCCAAACAGGAAAAAAACTAACTATAGTAGTCCAGTGCATTGACATTTACAAAATCCTTCATTATTATTAACACTACTAGTGGGCATTTGACTAAAGTAATAAGAGTAAGTATTGTACCTTGGTCTAGGGTTCAATGCCAGTTCCCCACGCAGGATTTACAGTAAATCCATAACATTCTACATACAAGAACACACCTCTATCCTTATTCCACACCGCTGACATCAATTAAGACATCTTATTGGTATACTGGTTTTATAGCACTCGAATTTATGGATTAGTACTCCAAACCAATATGCTCTTTCAACATTTAGTGAATATGGCAAAACACATAACTTACAAAGACTGCAGCTCAGTATAACAGAATATAAAATGGCTGAAGATATGAACCACTATTCATGTTATTATTACTAGCTGTTTCTGCATAACTTTAGCAATCAGAACACAATTGCTCCTATTACCTTTTAAAAAGATGGAAAGTACAAAATTACATCCAGTGCTGCGGAAAGCAGATGGCTTTTTTACATAGGCCTTTTTTTTCCACACAGGTAACAGACAGTGAACAGGCACTGGTGGTCCAGGCTCAAGACAATCACAAGCACAGGCAACTCCAAGCTCAGCCGCCTAATTACAAACAGATTTCAGTAAAACATTAATGCCTGTTGTATTCTCCCAGTGACCCAAGAAAATAAGAGACAAGGCACTGGAGAGCTGAAGTTCATTTCTGTCAGGGTATATTTGCTATACAGGCTATTATAGCAGGAATACACAATTTTAAATAAATGCAGTAACCAGTGCTAATGATATACAAAGAAGCGATTGCATTCTCTGATAAAATAGTCTGCATTGTGAATCGGAGAATAAAAGAAGGAATTAACAGGTTATTAGATCATGTATCCTCAAGGCCATGTTACATTTTCCAGTCCCCAGTAATCTACAAGTATGTTAACCTTTGGCAATCAGTGTGTTTTGGATGTGCTATTCAGTTGTGTTTTGAGACATGAAGGTTACACAGGCCTCTGTGGTACTTACTCAGCTGAACCTTGATTGTTTAAAGATTTTACTTTCAATTATTAAAGCAATAACATTTTAAAATACATTAAATTTAACTCACCGTTTCTTAATATGACCTTTACACAACTGGCAGATATTGATAGTGTTCTTGTCAAAATAACCAGACATTACCTTAGAGTGCTCTGAATCCTTACCCATTGTGAAATGCTTAACATCACAATCATCAGATATTTCAAAGCATGAGTCAAAGCATATACAATGAAATGTGTCATACTTAAAGGATGAAAAAGCAATTGTAGGGCTTTGAATTCTGAAATTATTCTGAAGTCTTTGAATTTGTAAATAATTTAAAATTAGTTTTACTGAAAAAATTCAAGTAATCAATTATTTAGTTATTGCTTTAATTCTTATATGACTTGCTTAAGATTTGAATGTTAAAAAAGAGGATGAGAAACTCTGCAACAGTTCTAATTACAGTATAGTGTGATTGAAACAGTTTATTGACATAACCCCCTTTGAAGTATTGCAATTTCAGCCAATCATACCACAGCAAGTGCTCAAAATCCAGACCAATCCAACTGCCTTTTCTGAAAAATGTCACTGCAGTTGCTACATCTCTTAAAATAAAAATATAATTTAATAAACAACACTTTAAAGTGGCTCACACTGAAAACTTGTCATTCTTACAGTATAACTGGTTTGTATTTTCAAACTTTCATAGCCGTGGATGGGAACTTTTCATCAATGTGCAAGAAAAGTGTTTTTTCCTCATCTGTGGTAGTCTTCACATTATCACTAACACTAGCCCCTGCCAAAGCTTTAATACACAAACTATCAAGTTAATATAAATTAAATCCTTCTTAACTTCCTGCTGAGAATAACCAATCATAACACTTTGATCTTGTAAGTGCTTCTCCAACATTTCCAAAAGTACTTAATTTTTAATTCCTATCTGGTGTCCTGCCTTCTGTACATTCGTTCCTGGTGTATCTGGCTTTCAATTTGTAGCAATTATGTCATGGAAAATCACTATCTGTTGCAAGAGTGTGTATTAATAGTTGGCTGAGGAAAATCTGTTTCAAAGGTTATACCACTTTTTTTAGTCTTCGTATAATGTGTGTCAAAAACTGAGACACAGAAAAAACTGGCATAGAGGGAAGGGAGCACAGCATGTATTCAACTGCATTATTTCACTGTGCTTCAAGCACTCTTGGTCTACTTTGGCCACTTTTCAGTTGGGCATTTCTTCTGTTAATCAGTATCATGCTTCAGAGCACAATCAGTAGGACTAAATTAATATTTTCTCTACAGCATGTTTAATTGTGAAACTGATTGTATCACTGAATAGATCAAGTTTCTGTATTTGTCTTCATCTCTTGATTGAAAAACCATTTTGTTGCAACTTATAACCTTCTGAACCCCATGTTTAAGGGGCAGGGTCTTGGAAAATGTAAAGTGCTTCTTTATCTGGACACTACAATTTAAACCTTCAGTGTAAATGGCTGTGTTAGACCTTGATTGCACATAAATAATGTCGCGCTGCTACAATAAACATACTAATTTAATTTGCTAGTATCAACCTTTACAGGTCACATGTTCCAGAAAATGTCTTTTACGTGTGGAGTGTTGTCTTTTCCCGCTGACTAATCAGGAAATTCACAGACTGGTTATGACTCACTGTTAAATTGAGAAAAGCATGAAGCAGGGGTCTGGGTGGGAGGCTCTATTAAATGTGTACTCCCTAGCTTGTCATTGCAGACAATTTGTTCTCGCTTTACTTATACAGATAAATACATTACATTTATTTTAATTAAATTTTATTTTTTTAAATTTTAATTGAAAATATTTTTACTTCACATAATACTTCTAGTTACCTTCAAGCAATCTACCAATCAGCAGGCTGAAAGCATTTTCTTTGCAGATACAAATGTTGAGTTTGCTTAAAATTGAAATAAATAAAAGTGTGGTAAAATGAAAGATCAATCATGGCTAACTGGGATACGCTTGAGTGACTAACTGTTGCATCAATACTATATAAGCTCATTACTGAGAGGGTTGATTAGGCACAGGTGATAAAGTGATTAAATCACTTGAATTTGAAGCGTTTTGAAAATTTAAAAAGAAAAAGCAATTTGCCTCACTTGTCAAGACAGCAACTCATTTCTGTCATCGGTATATGTAGGAAGCTGGATTAGAACTAAAGTGGACTCACCAGCAGTGGAGCCAAGTCCTCTTTAACAATGAACAATTAATCAAAGTTTTGCATAGACCACCCCAATTGTGTGTGTGGTGCGGACATGCAAAATGAGACGCAAGTGTGTTGGTGTGGGAAGGAGTGTAGTCACTACAAAGCTCCATTTGCAGTGATTGATGGCAAGCTGACTGCACCTCGATCAAGACCTGCACTTGCTACCTTTTCTGTGGACTAATCCCCATGTGACAATACAGGACAACACAAGGCTACTCAAGTAACAACTCATTTCTTGTAAAATGAGGAGGAGAATGATGCTGTGGATAATAAGGGCACCTCAGTCGCACATCAGACACAATGTTTAGTGAATAATTACTGCACTATATCAGATGATGGAATGTTAACCATAATTACTTCCTTACTTTTTGAAATACATGTTGCTCATCTGGTACAGCTTTTTCTGCAAGCTATTTTAGAAGAATGTGGGTAGCATGCTGATCTGTTCATTTGAATAGTAAAACAACATCTACCGTGTTAAATGTGATGCATTACAAAAAAACAATATAAAACAGTAGTAATGCTGGCCAAATACTGTTCTTGGCTAGGGTCAATACCAAAGGTTCTCACAGAGAGGTCGACCAATATTAACCAGCCAGTTGATATCTTTCAAACTCTAGATTAAAATGCTGATTTTTAACCTGCCCCTGGGGTGGCTAATTCATATTGCCTGACACCAAGGACGATAACATTTTCATCCAGGATCAATACATTTTGCCCATCTGACAAGAACTTTTTAAAATATAATTATGAATGCCAAACAACAGAATATTGCTTCTCAAAGAAAACTGCCTACCTAAAGAATTTAATTAGCAATAAATAATTAATTTGTCTATAAACTGCATAAACATTTAAGGAAATGATACTATTCCCAAGGTATACACTTTAATTCAATGTTCCTTTTACCACTGATATTGCTATTGATCACAAAGTCATATATTGCATTGTACAGAACAATATGAGTAGTTGTGTAGGGTAGTAAGAGTTAAACACGTTCTACAGTAGCTCAACAAAATAACCATCCCGGGATTTTTTTAAATGTAGGTACAGAAAAAAAAATGAAGACCATCAAAACAACTACCAATTCTGACTTCTTTTGTCCATGGAAAGTTTTGTGTTTGTATTTCACCTTTTTTATGTAGCCATTCTAGTATAATATTGTTCATTGCTGAATAACAGCAAAACCGTGTAATGCTGATTTGTGAATTTTGGGGGACAGAGATGGGGCAAGCAGATTTTTAAGAGGGGTAAGCGTATACTGTGTATCAATTCATTGAGAATATCTTGCCCCTTCTTTTTAGAAATTTTACACCCTTGTACAATTCATCTAAAAATAGTGCATCAGTGGAAAGCAGCCATCCAGAAAGTTACTTATCCAGAGCCTATTCCTGAAGCAAAGGGCACAAGTGTCCCCCCACTGGATTTGACTGCAGAACGGAAATTTGGAACAGCCAATCAGATCTAACAAAAGGGAAATTCAGGAAAGCCAATCAGATCTTAAGATGTGGGGGGATACCAATGAGCACAGCTAGGCCATGCAAGCGTGCATCTCCCTTCACCCCAGCATAAATCAGACTGCTGAAAATGGAGAAAATTATGAGGCAAGCTTGAAAAGGAAACTAATCCGGACTGTCTGTCTATTTAACCTGGGAAATGAAGGAGGGATAACTAACTCTCGAGATACAATTAAGAAATTAAATGTCTGTAAAACTTCTAAGCAGCTCAGGATTTCAACAGCAGATGCTTTCCTGAAAAAAAGGCACTTGTGCAAGCTATTTATATGGCTGTGCCTAATTATTGTGTAAACTAACTGTTTGATAATGCTTATCGATTTCATGCAAAATGTAAAGGTTAAGAGTGGTGTTAGTGGTGGGTGGTGAATAGTGAGGAAAAAGGAGTCAAGGAGTCACGTTCACATAGATGCATCTGGTCTGCTCAGTTATTTTCAGTCCTTCTATTGTCAGTAAGCCAATCAAATGACATTATAAAGCCTCATAAGCAGCATTACATATATTTTTTCTAATTAAGTGTTTTAGAACATTAGCATTGTTTTAGTTATACATTTTATTTATTAAATGTTGAGGTTGATAATTCTACCATTTTTATTTTATACAATTACTCTTTTTTATAAACAAAGTGCAGTTACACTGTTTTTATTCTTTAAATGCTATTGTTTCACCTTTAGGTGACTGAGAACTGTCTCTTAGATTTTGGATGACATTTGTACACTTGGAAGAGTAAACACTTCTAACTTCAAAAGAGAGAGGATGCTAACTGAGGTCTGGGGGTCCCTTAAGCAGAAACAATTGTCAAGTTTACCTTAGTATACCTAGGGAAGTTGTGGATTAATGATTGGCAAGGATCAGTACTGACACACACAGTATAAGATCACAGAAAGAAGGAGGAAGAAAGAGAGGCAACAAGGAGAAGAGAGGAGTCCAGAGGAGTTGAGACTTGAAGCTTGAGCCAGGTGAGAGCCCCTACTTCCTGATCATCCAAATCAAACCAGATGGACCTACAGTACCAGTCAAAGGTTTGAGTACACCTCCTTGAATCCAGGTTATTCATGTTTATATGTGCTTCAAACTGTATACACTTCTCTATAAACACTTATTTAATTATGTGATATCTGTACTTATAATTTTAAGTGAACTGCGTTGAAAGTGTTAATTTATCATTTTCAATAAAATGAACACCCAAAGCAAGCAGACTTCAGTCTGAAACCCAGCTTAGTTAGAAGTCAGAAATGTGTACAACATGGTGTTAGAACACTAAAAGAAGCTTGAAATTGTCTTTGTTAGATGTTCTCATAGTTAAATAGCATGTTACCTCATTAGGAACACGTCAGGCATTTTAAATCATTTTCTTGAAAGCAAAGGTCTCGCGGTGGATGTTGCAATGGGTCCATTCATTTCTGTAGCAACCTCTCTGATTTGTGAAACAACACCGCTGTGTCGGCTTGTCATTGCTCTAGCACCGTCTGTACAAACTCCAATGTATTTTTTCCAGTTGATGCCATTCTCTTCGATAAATTCATCCAGAAGCTGAAATATGTGCTCTCCTGTAGTTAATGTTGGTAGCGGCTTACAGAACAGAAAGTCCTCATGGGACGTACCCTCAAACTCCTATCTAATGTAAAAGAGCAAATTGGCCAAATCAAAAGAATCGTCTAATCACTGTTAAAGCATCTGCTCATCTTAACAGTACATCTGTGCACCTGCCCATGATGCCTCCCTGCCTGACGAGCTCAACACCTTCTATGCTCGGTTTGAAGCCAACAACACAGAACCATCAGAACTGCACCCTCCGCAGCTGACCAGCTGCTCTCACTGTCTGCAGATGAGGGGAAGAGATCTCTGCTAAAAGTGAACACACGCAAGGCTGCAGGAGCCGACGGCATACCCAGTCCTCGGAGCCTGCGCCAATCAACTGGCGGGTGTATTCACAGACATTTTCAACATGTCTCTGGCCCAAGCCATAGTCCCCACCAACTTCAAGACAACCACCATCATCCCAATACCAAGAAAACCACAGTGACATGTCTTAATGACTACCGACCGGTGGTACTAACACCTGTCATCATGAAGTGCTTCGAGAGGCTGGTCATGAAGCACATTAAGGACACCATTCCAAACACACTGGACCCATACCAGTTTGCCTACCGGTCCAACAGATCCACGGATGACACAATCTCCACTGCCATACACACTGCCCTATCCCATCTGGACAAAAAGAACACATACGCAAGACTACTATTCATCGACTTCAGCTCAGCTTTTAACACTATCATCCCAGAGAAACTAGTCAAGAAACTCAGTGCACTGGGTCTCAACACCACCCTCTGCAACTGGATTCAGGACTTTCTGACAGGCAGACCTCAGGGTGTCAGGCTTGAAAACCACACCTCCGGCACACTAACTCTGAACACTGGGGTCCCCCAGGGGTGTGTGCTTAGTCCATTGCTCTACTCCCTCTATACCCACGACTGTAAGGCCAAACACAACACCAACTCCATAATCAAGTTTGCCGATGACACCACAGTTGTAGGTCTGATCACAGACAATGATGAGAGGGCCTACAGGGAGGAGGTCAATTTCCTTACAATGTGGTGTGATGACAACAACCTCACCCTTAACATCAGCAAAACCAAGGAGCTGATCATTGATTTTGGGAAACTGCAAACCGGACATGCCCCTGTCCACATCAACGGGAAGTGGAAAGGGTCAGTAACTTCAAATTCCTTGGCATCCACATCACCGAGGACCTCACATGGTCTCTCAACACCACCTGTCTGATCAAGAAAGCGCAACAGCACCTGTACTTCCTAAGACGGTTGAAGAAGGCTAAGATATGCCCCCAGATCCTCACTAACTTTTACAGATGCACTACAGAAAGCACACTGACAGGCTGCATCACAGTGTGGTATGGCAACTGCAGTACTGCTGACTGCAAAGCCCTACAGTGGGTGGTGAAAACTGCCCAGTCCATCACTGAGGATGCCCTCCCATCTATACAGGACATTTATGATAGACGGTGCTTGAGGAAAGCTCTAAGTATCATCAAAGACCCCACACACCCCAGCTACAGACTGAATGATCCGCTACCATCTGGAAAACAGCACTGGAGCATTCGGGTCCGGACTACCAGACTCAGAAACAGTTTTTACCCCCGCACTATCAAACTATTAAACTCCAAGCCTCTCTCACTCTCACCTCACCTCTCACCTATGATCTGAACCTCACAGTACCTTCTTTCTTACCAAAAACCCAAACACACATTGAAAATCTACCTCTACCATACATGTCAAAAGCTCACTCCCCATAATTTCTATCCCTTTATTTCATTCTATTGATGCATTTTTTTTCACATAACCTGTTACCTTTTTGTTGTTTTGCACATTGCCTCTTGTTCTTTGCACACTGCCTGTTGTCTCTGTCTTTCTTTTGTTATACAATTGTATTGTATTCTTTGTACTACTTATGTCCGAGAGCTAACTAAATAGCTTTTCGTTAAACCATATACCTGTATATGAGAATAATGACAAACTCGAACTTGAACTTAACACGCTCTATCAGCGAACTTTTGATCTCATCCGCCATATCAATAATTCTACGAGTGGCTGTGTCTTTCAGGGGGAAGCTGATCGAGCTGTTTAGCAGTTTTTTCTCCACACATAATACGTGTCAGCTCTTTTCCCAGCAGTAAATAAGGTTTTTCTAAAATATTGTTGGGCTTACCTGCTACAGCAATCCTCAAGCTTGCATTTTTCCCCATTTCCGTTTCAGGAGTCCGTCTCAGAAGTTAAAAGAAGTTTTTATTTCATGCGCATGGAAGTGAAACACAGAGACACTCGATGTATTTTTCTCAAATTCACCTAGAACAGTTCTTAAATATTTTTCTGTTATCTACCACGCTTTCCTGTGTTCACACGATTGCCAGCGTTCGTAGCACACATTTCTATGCTTTCCTGTGCTTACAAGATTGGCGGTGTTCCAAAATCACGCATATTCTCCTACCTCCCTATTTGCTGGATACAGTTGGTCACTTAAGTTCGTAGCACGCATTCCTATAGCATGGTATAGAATTACATAGTAGCTCAAATATTAGCATGCGGTTTGCGGTATATCGTAGTACATACTGCGTATTCGACACGTGTTAAAATAGAAACTATGAAAACCTGTCCCGATTTTTCAGTGTACATAACAAAGTTCCAGGGTCATATGGTGTACCACCTGGCGGCGCTCCACGTACCACTCATGGTACATGTACCATAGTTTGAGAACCACTGTCTTAACAGTGTAAAATGCTCACCAGGTTTTTAGAACTGACTGTTAACCTAAATTGTTAAATGAAACAAACATCTAAAGTGTGAACAACAAGGCAATATTAGATACTTTATCTAGGGAAACTCTGCTGTGTCTGTAGTTTTGGTTTTGCAATTGCATCATACCAGGAAAACCTTAATCTTTTCCTTCCATTTAAAAAAAATCTGGAATCCCAGATTTGTATAGTTTAATGTGTGTATAATCTTTTCTTATAGACGTCTAAATTTATTTTCAGTTACATTTTCTCATTGCAGTACATCTCTTATTTAAGAGTTATGTATTTAGTACATCTGAAGACAACTTTAAAATCATCACTTACCAAGCTACTTTACTCTTGAAAATATGTTAAAAATACAAGCAACATCACAATTTGGTGGGCTTATTGTGTAGTGGGCTTATTGTGGTACAGTAAGCTCAGAACGCTTTTGCATCTTGGACACGATGGCATCTATAGTTAACAAGTTGTGCAGAAGGCCAATATAATTATTGACTGTTATCCCTAAATCTGAACTTCTTCAATAAGGACATTGATTTAGACTGTCAGATTTAAGTACGACAGAACTATGTCATCTTTCACTCCCATGGTAACTATCCTTAACAAATCAATGACTTGTGCAGATTAATATTTTATTTTTATCATGCATGTTAGGAATCTGTTTCTCTTACAGACATCCCAGTTGTTTTAACTATTTTTTACTGCAAGCATTATTTAAATCTTCTGACTTGTTTTCTTATCTTACGCACATATGTTTATTTGTTAATAGATTCACATTGTGATGAATGTTTTATGTTTGTCTTTTTCCCTGCCTGAAAAGACACTTTGCCATCTGGGACAATAAAGGAAGTAAGTAATGGTTGATGAAATGCTGGTAACTAACAGAGATGACACTTATAACCTAGACCTACTCACTGAACAATTTCAGAATCACAATTGCCTCAAGGACATTTCATTTACAAGGAATCTACATTTAGCAAAATATTTTTTTACATCATACACACACACAACTAACAGACATCATTAAGTCAGTGCACATACAGTATAATGAGGAATTCTGGTTGAGCAAAAATATAGCCCTAGGAGAGAAGCTGCTCACATACTGGGTGGTTCTGGTTTTAATAGACTATAATGTCTTCCTGAGGGACATTTATGAAGCAGGTGGTAAACTGGGTGAGAGGGGTCATCAGCAATCTCTCCTTCCAGCTTCTTTGCTCTGAAATGTACAGATCATCAATGGAGGACAGATGACAGCCAATGACCCTCTCCACAAAACACTTCTGTTTGCCTTTGCAGTGGGCAGATGTGTTGCCAAACCAAACGGTTATAGAGGCAGCAAGAATGTTTTCAATAATGACTCTGTAAAGCTATTAGAAGTGGTTGAGAGACACCACAGTTTTTCAGATGGTGTAAAAACAACATTCTCTCCGATTCCTTCTTAGTGATGCAAGTCATGTGCATATCCCATTTAAGGACATTAGAGATCATAATTCCCAAAAGCTTAAATGACACCACCACACTCACAACTACAGAGAATGCTTAGAATATAAAAAAATATTTAAACTTGTGAAACAATTATGTTTACTGGCATAGTTTAAATTAGATCTCCTTGCTATTTGCACAGTACAATTTTCATACTTTAAAAAAAAACCCTCCCATATCACACACTAACCAACATAAAATTGTTTCCTCTAGAGATTTGTGTATTCCACATGTGCTATCTGGCTTATCCATTAAAATGAAGGACATACAACATGTTATCATTTCATTAAAGGGCTACAGGGAAACAGTACAAGCTCTACTTACCTCCATCTGTATACCCCCATTACCAACCAGATACAAAGTTACAAGAAGTGAAATTATCCTTTCAATACTTAATTTAAGACAATGCTGCAATGCCAAAACACTTAACATTGTACTGACCTGGAAGACTTAATGTAACAAAGAGAAACGACTTGAGTGCCAGCGTGGGGATATTTAACACGTGTAAAAAAAACACAGACACAGAGCACAGAATTAATCACACAACCATGTGTTCTGTTTCTGCCTGAATTGCATACTGATGTGATAATGAGAAAGTGAGCAAAAGACCCGTATTCGTGTCTTGGCTTGAAAAACATTCCTCCAGCTGAAAGTGAATGATACTAACAGACTGCTTAGGCCCCTGTGTGCAGCCTTCCAGCAGCCAGAGCAAGAAGAGGTGAAAGCAGAGCCCACTGTAAATCCATCACCTCAATGCTTATTTTCTACATCTACAGTTAGTCTATTATTCCTGTTCAAACAGCATAATGGAAATGGCCAGCTCTTCTCTGCACCAGGGGCTCCAAGCATAGCAGTCAGCACCAGTTAGTGTAAAGGTTGACGGGAGACAGGTGGGCTAAAAATATCTGGGAAAATCCATTCTCAAGACAACCTACCCAGTAACACAGTAGCAAATTTGTCTCTGATCAGTGACGATTCTTTGTGCCAAATGTTTTAAAAGCAAATGCCATTTTACAAAGCTGTACGTTGAGGGCATTAAAAACCTATTTCATTACTGCCAAAGAGAAGAAACCATGACTGGAGCCATAGGACATTCAGCACACATGTATGGTTCCGACAGTACTTTTATTGTCCACTAAATGGCACATCAGAGACACAAAAGTAATTCAGTGTTTTCATTTCAGTGCCAGTTCCCAAGGCCTGTGTGACAGCAGTATTGAGGAAACCTGCTTGTAACAGAATTGGTACCCAGACACTAGCAGGCATTCAGTGATGCTGGTAAATGCCATGTGGTACAGGTGGTGTCTGTGACAGGCTAAAAGTGACCTGAAGACAGAGAAGTTCACCTGCACTTATTTGTTGACTCCCATGTTGGGTCGAGAGGAGATGCGAAAAACATGCAACTGGCAATTACAAATTTGGGTAGGGATCACAAAACAAATGTCAAATTCTAAATAAAAGTGTCTAAATAAAGGAAATACAAATGAAAACTTAGATGGCTCATATCCTTCTTAAAGAGACAAATTTATCCCAAAAATAACCTTATAATTATCCTAAAAAGAAACCATTTAAAAAAGGTTTCTTGCCCATGAGTGGTTTATGACCCTGCTAATCTCCTAAATGAATCCACAGAAATTCAGCCTCCCCCTGTGATAATACCTCCAGCAATAATCAATACCAGGAATTCCCAGTCCTTAAAGTGAAAAAATTAGCTACTTAAACAATAAGTTCTTCACAAAATACTGTGCTTGATTTATCCACCCCCTGTGACAGCAGGGTTTAAAGTAGCATGATATATGACCACTTGCTTCACTTCACAATTTCCTGTTGATAGTCATTGCTATTTTTTAACAAATACCCATTTTAACAAGTTGAAAAATACTATTACTCGAAATAAGAAAGGTTTTTAAATTGCTATCTGGCATGTCCTGACATTGTTTAGTATTTCATCACATACCAAAGTCTCTAGACTGAAAACTGGTGTGTTGTATGTAGCTTTCAGCACCTGCTGCAGACAGTGCTATTGCACCCCTGAGCAAGACAATTTACCTCAGTTGCTCGGGTCCACCCAGCTGTATAAATAGGAATGTACCGTATACTGCTGGGGTTAACCCCTGCAATAAACCGGAGTCCCATCCAGGAGGAAGGTATGCTGTCTAATCGCTTCACACCTAGAGACACCTAGAGACCAGCGTAAGCTTTGGCCTGATGAGCTGTTGTGTGTGGCTCAAATGGAATTACCTCACTAACATGAAACAAACTATTTGACATTTTAAAGGCTTACTATTACTTAATGAACAGTGTACTAATCAAGACTTCCTCAAGTTAAAAGAATAGCAATAGGGATAATATGGTAATACAAATGTAAAATGTGAAGTTCATTTTGTATGTAGTGAGACAGAAGCCTAAAAATAAGGTGAGAGAAAGAGAAGAAAATCACGGCCTAAGGTTTTAGAATGTGTGGTTGCACATCAATTACAGGCTCACATGATAACTTATGACGTTGAGCCATTTCAGTCCGGCTTTTGCTCAAATCACAGCACTGAGACTGCTCGTAAGGGTTGTGAATGATTTACTTAGTGTATGTTCCGTGATCTTAGTGCTGATACAGTAAAAATTCCAATCTGGTTTCCACCCAGGCCACAACACTGAAACTGCATTAACAAGAGTCGTAAATGAGACTTCTAAATCAGTGCTGCCTTTGACACGGTTGACCGCTCTGTTTTGTTACACAGGCTTGAGTTTGAGGTTGGCTTATGTGGAACCCCCCTTAAGTGGTTTACCTCATATTTAACTAATCGTTTTCATTATGTTCAAATATCTAATAATTGTACTGCTTCGTCAATGTCACCAGTTCAATTTGGGGTACCACAGGGACATGCTGCCGTTAGGTAGGATCATATGAAAACATAAGATTAACTTTCATTCATATGCTCAAATGAAAGACTCAAATATACATTTCGCTTACACCTAACGACAACCCGTCTATTATCACTTTAGTTAATTGCATTAATGAAGTAAAGACTTGGATGTGTGAAAACTTTTTGTTACTAAACTCTGATAAAACTGAGGTTCTGTTGTTTGGAGGCAACAATACTGATAGGACTACTATAACTTCAGCACTTAACTCAGAGGATTTAAACATTTGTCTCAAATGTAATCTACACATAATCTAAGCATCATATTAGACACAAGCCTCTCATTTAACTCTCATGTTAAAACAGTATCGAAAACATGCTTCCTACAGTTAAGAAATATTACTAAACTAAGGCAGTTTCTCTCCACTCAAGAAACAGAGGAATTAATACATGTCCTACGATCAGGGAACCCTCATCACTCTTTCAACACCTTTCAGCAAATTCAGAATGCAGCATCTAGAATTGTTACTAGGAGCACAAAGTACGACCATATAACCCTTATACCCAGCTCTCTTCATTGGGTCAGGTACAGGGCAGACTTCAAAATCCTTCTACTTATAAGGCTCTCAGAGGACAGGCACTTGTCTATCTAATGGAACTTATGAATGTAAACAATTCAAGTCACCCGCTTAGATCACAGAATGCAGTTCTTCTTTATATTCCATGCATTAATAAAAAAAACAGTTGGCAGTAAAGCCTTTAGTTACAGGGCCCCTAGCTTATGGATCAGTCTACCACCCCATATTTGGGATGCCAAGTCAATCTCAGTATTCAAAACCAGACTGGAAACCTATTACTTCAGCCTAGCCCACTCACACCTTACATCATAGCCTGCTGCAATCATGGCTGCTGGTGCTGCTGTACATGCCATTGTGTGTCTCTGTGTTGGCCCACCAGGTAGATACAGTACATCTGTTCTGAAACAAACTATCCTATTCGCCTCCCCACACGTCCGGGTAGCGCCCGGGCTGGGCACCATCTGAGTTGGATGCTACATCACTGCCATGGATCCAAGAGGGACATCGTGGATGTAGCTATCATTTAGGAGGATTTTGCTGGTCTACAGAGATCTGCATGGAGTACTGACATACAGAAGACATGATGGATGGATTAATACCCTTATTCATTTATTCCTTTTTTTAATTGTATAATGTTAGCATGCCCAAAGGGTTTGGGCATCCAGTTGACCTTGGACCCCCTAGAGGTTTTTTTTCTCCTTATTAAGGAGTTTTTGATTCCTCTCCTCCGTTGTCTTCTGGTCTTTTCTGTCCTGTATTCACAACATGTAGTCACTTGCTTTGTAAAGTGCCTGGGGGCAACCTTGTTGTGAAAGGCGCTATAAAAAAATTAATTGAATGAATACGGTATATCAATTAGCATTGCTCAATCACTTGCAACATTTTTTTGTCTGTCAATGGTACTGTATTTAACTGGTTCTGCTGCTTTCTGACTGGCAGGCAGCATTCTGTCTTCCTT
This sequence comes from Lepisosteus oculatus, assembly GCF_040954835.1. NCBI lineage: Eukaryota > Metazoa > Chordata > Actinopteri > Semionotiformes > Lepisosteidae > Lepisosteus > Lepisosteus oculatus. The sequence continues at coordinate 12,296,798 of NC_090702.1, read as the reverse complement.
GGTCCTGATAAATCTCTCGTGGCCCCAGTCAACCCCAATGTGCCACAGGGTTTAGTCTTGGGCCCTTTTTTAATTATTTATATGCTTCCTCTCTGTCAAACTATATGCAAACATGGTCTTCAGTTTCATTGTGATGCTAATAACACTAGGATTTACATTAAAACATCTTCCCCCTCTGGTCTCCCCTCTCTGTCACTTATCTCTGGTTTTGTGTGACATCAGGGTATTTAATGTCAACCAGAGTCTGAAGTTAAATAGTGGCAAAAAAGAAATTATTGTTGGGTAGCAAATCTCAGCCAGAAAAGCTCAAGGGCTTCCGGGTAATGATGGATGGTTTCCCCATTCACATATCAGCCATAGCCAGGAATCTGGGAGTCACATTTGATTCTCTCCTGTCTTTTGAGCCTTGTGTGAAAAATCTGTATTGCCCAAGTAACACAATCCCATATCCCATGCTAAGTGCCTGATTCACGTATTTTCAACAGCAAGGCATGATTTTTCCTACTCTTTACTCTATGGGTTCCCTAACTCTCTTCTCGCCCATATCTCTGCAGCTAGGTTACTAATCCACACCACACCTTGGCAGCATATCACTCCTAGGCCTGAATCTCTACATTGGTTGCCTTTAATGTCACATATTTAATATAAGATATTGTTAATGACTTTCAAGGCTCTAAACAGTCTGGCTCCATCACACATCTTTGAAGTGCTCTGTGTTTATATCCCCCTCCTGTAGGCTCCTCTCAGTTGAGGCTGGTGCTCTGCTCACGGAGTAATAAATCATGGACCTTTACTGACTTTTTACTAGGGCTAAATCAGTGCCTTTTCTGTCGCTGCTACAGCGTTAATGAATGACCTTCCTCAGACTCTTCTGAGAGACAAATTCTTTAACTCTCTTCAAATCTAAACTTAAAACGTTTTACCAAGGTCTATGCCTAATTGCCATACATTCTATCTATATAAAAATGCGTGCTCTTGTTTTTCTTGTACTTTTTCTTGTCTTTTTCTGTATCACTATTTACAGCTTCCTTGAGTTTGGAAAGGCACTTTCATTTATAAAGTTTATGATAACTTGCCCTTGCTTTACCCAAAAAACTCAACAATGCAATTTTTAAAGCTGTTTGTGAGAAGTGGCAAATTCAATTAATGTTTTATCTATAATGAGGAGTGTTTAAACTTAGCCCACAGAACTTATATATCCTTCCGTGCTTATATATGCAGATAGATAAAAGTCTGATGTAGCACGGTATTATGTCAGAGAAATTAGTGTACTTAATAAACAGATTCTCATGACAAGTACACTGCCAAATAACTATGCCTACCCATCACAATTAATTAAAAAAATTCTGACCACCTACAACAAACTGCTTATAGCATCATTACATTTTATGTTTAAAAGCTAGACTTTCCTAAATGTCCCTAAATGTACTGTATGCTGCAGGCCAGCCTAGCTTCACACCCAGAAAGGAAGTTGTGGTGATATCTCCAGAAAACACAGGAAAAACCCTGAACAGACACTCAGTCCCCATCCTATTTGTACGGACTGATTGGTACAGACAGTGTCTCTCTCCTTTCAAACAAAGGGGTAAAATCAATACGTTATGATAGCACATAGCCCAACTATTGTTGCAGAGCAGCATGATACTGGTTTGTGTATTGTCCTCAGTACCCTGTGAAAGGGAACGTTCATGAAGCAGCAGATAGAGGGCTGTGGATTGATGAACTGAGCCTGCACTGGAAGGTCAGCGCTCAATTTAACTCTGAAGGTCAACAGCTGTTCACCATTGAAATTTCTTTGGATTTCCTTCTGTGTAAATGTTTTTGGTAATATAACAAAATCCATCAAATAAACTAAGAGAACATCAGAACCAGTTTTTTTAAAAAAAACAAAACTGTTTTTTTAAACATTAAGATGTAATGCTCCATGGTTAACCCATGTTTTACCTGACAATCTAAAACCAATTTCTCAATTTCTCTTTCCACGTTTAAGTATTTTACTTTTTTAGCTATGGGGATTAACATTAAGCATAAAAATGTTAAGAGCTATGCAGACTTGAAAAGCAATTACAAATATGGTACATACTGTTTTAAGGCTGTATTCATCCTTATTCATCAAGGCAAGAAACTGTAATCATAATTGTGTAATTTAACATCCCTTTCAATAATTATGTGTTCGTGATTTGCTGAACCGTTGAAGATCTTGAAATGGCCGAGAAGATCCTGAACAGGTGAACGTGACTAAGCTTGAGAGATGGTTATTTTTGGGGACAGGAGACAGCAGGTCTCACCTCAATGATCAAGGATGAGCATGATCTTAAAACTACCAGAAAATGTTGTAGAAATGCACTGGGACCTAGTTATGGAGCTTAGGTAAGAGTCTAGGATATTAGTTCAGATAAGGGGGGTCGTGCTTAAGTGACTATTTTCCCTCTGAGAGTCAGGGTAAGTGACCACCTCCTAGAAGCTTAGCACAGGAGTAAAAGAAAAGTTATCTTTCGGCCATTTTTTTGGCTGCCCAAAGGCCTCAAAGTGCCTGTCAACACAGACAGGCAAGGGAGAGGGCGGGTTGTGCAAAGGTGAAGACAAAAATCTTCACGCTTATCCGCCATGAGCTGTGCATTTAAAATAACTCAATTGGCAAGAACATAATTAATGGCTCAGTTATATGTTTTTTAAAAGAAAATACAATACTAGAAATTTAATTTCTAGTATTGTTTAATATAATTAGATATATAAATTTAAATAAATCTCCATTTAAAAGGGAAACTCTTTCCATATATTAGTTGCCACTAGAACTTTTTTTAACATCCTCAAATAAGGATTTTGCTATTAATTACTTAGAAATGACTGAAAACCCAAGTTAGCAGAGTCTCACCCCTCACCCCCATCAATCAAGGACAGACTGTCATACAAGATAAGCTACTCCCTAAACATCTGGCTAAGACCAGTCACATGTGGAACCTGGCCATGAGGTCCTGACTACATTGAAGTCAGTCAAGATCCAGATCTTCCTGCACTGTTCAATCCATTGTATGAGCACAGTTCTGCAGCTAAGTTAAACAATCCGAGATTTGCTTAGAAACATCGATGAAGATTAAGGTTGAATATTGTGAAAATAACAGTAATTACCTCATTAATCATTTATCCTTTTTCAGAGCATGATAAAATTAATCTCAAACCAGCTTTAACTGTCCTGCAACAAAATGCACCAGAGAACAGTACTGCCTGTTTAAAATAGAATATTGCCCAAACTATTTAGCTTTATAAAGATGAAGTCATCATAAAAAAAAAACCCAGAGGTTTCACTTGTAATTGTAAAGTGCATGACTTGAATACAGTCTGCTTAAGATTTGGCAGTACTGCAAATGTTTTTTAAACAACGGTGTATAAATATAAATAACCAAAATCTTAAATCAGAGAACAATCATCACAGTTCAGTTTTAGTCCAGATCCAAAAAGTCAAGGATGTGACTCATTCTGAAAGAACAGGACTAAAAGCGAACCACTTTGTGTCATCATCTACTAATTTCCACGGTCAATGTTGCAATTTGTTTTATTTTTCTAGTGATTGTCTGCATCATTAAAAAATGAAGAGCCGTGAATCTCTGGCACATTGTCCTGTGACAGTACAGTAGCTTCTGCTCAGCTGTTGCATCTCAAAGTGATTGAGGCATTTGAGCTTCAATTCTTTACATTCCTCCGTGCTCTGCTTTAGCTTGGGAAAGGCCCCACAAATTCCTTTAACAGTGACATCCGTGCTACTTTATTTTGCTTCTCCATTGCCAAGTAATATTCAAAACATTTACTTTTCAGCAAATGTCACTTCTTACACAGACAGCTGAGTGCCTATAAATGGACACTAATGCTTGAAGTCCGCTCACATTGTATTCTTATTTTGTTTGCCTTGCTTCGTTTATAACAGTTACAAATCTAATTGCTTGAGGTTTATGTAATGACATGACTGGAATTTTCAGGTGCTTTGGTATTAAGACATGAGGTGGATGGAGTTGTACGCTCACATTTATTTAATATTGTGTTTTAAGTAGCTCTGTAGAAATGTTTAATTACAAAAACACTGGCTTAAGTTGTTTACAGAAATATACTTTTAAACAATTTTTTTTTTTAGAAAATCGGTAAAGAATATACTGTAGACTATTGCAGAAATGCAGTGTCTCCGCTTCAATGGCTTATTTTGTTTAACACTTCTCAGCTCTGGCCCTGAGATGTATTAAGATTTTTTGCTGTAATCCAGTTCTTAATCAAGCGCTAATTGATTTTAGTTTTGTGCTGGAGTTTTTAACTGGCATAACCTTGTACCAAATGTACAAAGGCATTTCAAAACTGCACTCACTGAGTTGCCTGAAATGGAACCAACTGGACATCTGCAGAAGGAAAAAAGCTCATTATGGGAGTGTCTGATACATACCCACCAGTTCAACATAAATTGTTCACCTATAAAGACATTTTTAATTATGATACAGAAGGTGAGAAGAGGCTCCTTGAAAACGTATTCTTGAACCGCGGCACTTTTGAAACATGACTGAGTGCAAAAATAATTTTAACGTTAAGTCTAAACAAGAAAATACTGTGCTGTATGTCAATACATTTTATCAATCAGCACAGTAGATTTAGACCTCAGCTGGAATGAAAACCATCAGAAAGTTGTTTCCGCCATACCGCGGTTGGGCACAACTGATTTAAAGCCCCATCACTTCATTAAAATGAAAGAAGCTACTATTCTCTTAAACGCACCGATCTTTGTTCTTTACCAAGATTCGATCAAAATAAAAACCAGAAAGAAAGAACAGGAAAACGATAGTGATTACTTCAGTCCCATGCGTTTTTCTTCGCGAAATCTCCAAATTTAAAAACTAATTTTTGAAAACGTACGCTACTTACAAATATTTACAGTACAACAGCAGTAAGTTTATAAACACCGTTATGGAAACAATGTCGCATCGCGCGATGTTATAAATGCTACATGTGTTCAAAACACTGCTGTGGTAAGCCGTAAACTGTGTTATTGTTAATAACACCTTGGCTAACCATTCCAGACTATAGGTTTTCGGTAGTTTTAATTTATCCATGAACAGAAGCCGAAAGGTTTAAAGAGATCAAACGCAAGCCTCAACTGCGACTCACTGAAACAGGACTACTGCTAACTTTTGTACAGAACATTACAAAAATAATAGTATAATACGCTATCAATAGTATTCGTGTATAATATTATTTCCAGTAAAAACACTTAAAAGCGAGAACGTACCTTTTAAAGTGTGCACACGCTATTCCCAACCAAGGCCAGAACTAAGCTTCTCAACTTCTGAGCCAACTTCTGCAGCTGAGCCGCTCGACCAAGAATCTCCTTCAGTTTACCTCGGCCTCTAAAGAGTTTCACTTTACTGATTGCTTTGTTAGTTACGTATTTCCGAAAGGCACACGCTTCCTAGGAAACACACAAATCTAGTACTTCTGTACTTTAGAGCCCGTTATAGTTACCACTACTTGTTGAATAAACTCATCCCACAGATTTTTTCTTTCCACTGGAAGCGGAAATGAAGTACCATAAGAAAAGACATACTGACTCCTAGGGGCGTTACAGTCCTGTTTTTCATAGCTGTCGTGACAATTAATGTTTCAAACTGATTTTAGGACATCAAAATAAGTACACATCAGCGCCTAAGGGTATTAAGATTTATTGTTTGTTATACCTGAATAGCACTAATATAGTATAATATATGATAATTAAAATATAAAGGCCGTTTTGATGTCTTTCAGTTTCATTCGGGTGTCACTATTCCATAGGAGGTACTGTGCAGTATTTATGTGGTCCAGCAACAACAAAATGTCTCGAACCTGCCTTTCACAACTCAGGAATAAAGACCAATACCAATGCAACTTTAGAATTATGTAGCTATTCTCTTGATTTGAAATTCATATGATTCACATACCCTGTACAATGGCTAACATCTTCAGACGTCTATCTTTTCTTCCAAGGCTGGGCTTACAAAATAAAATATATAAAATAAGGTCTGTTAAAAAAAATATGTAAATAAATAGTATGGAATAGTATTTTCGTGATGAAAGGAGAATATTACATTGTAAAACGAATATTTAAGAAGCTGGTCTTTTGCAACTATTTCTGTACAAATGGACGTGCAGAGCTAGTGCCTTGATATCCTAGTCTGTCCCCAGTCAAAGTACTGTTTGTCTTCTGCCTCCAGACTGGACTGGTTATTACCGTTTTTAGGTACAGTAAACATAGGCTTGAAAGTTCAATTCAAATTGCCTGTTTATGGTGAAGAATATCGTTTAAATAATCTTAATAGCTAAACATGGCTAAGTATGCATTTAACCTTTCATTTTTACTTCGTAATAACAGTATATTGTATTTCTAAATTCAATTTGATTTACTAATTGACTAACAGGAAATTCATTCGTCACAAGGTTTTTTGCCTTTTGAAAAAGTTTTTTGAAGATAATAAGCAAAACAAAAATGAGTAGAAATTTCATTCTCAGCTTTAAAATAGATTCAAACTCTGTCACATTTAGCAAACTGTCATATTGCTACAGTTCAAAAGATCTAAAAGGAAAGGAATAATTTAATTTATAATGGAAAAGAAAGTTAATACCTTGGTGCATGAATGGATTTTTCTCATTCTTTATTTAATATACCCTACAATTGTGCATTTAAAATAAGTGCCTACATTCACCTACAAGATATTAAATCCATACTTTTACATAAATTAAACAAGTTAGCCTGTAATCAGGATTTGCATAATGTCTAATTCAATGGTGACAGAACTGTTTTTGATTAATTTAATTTGCTTTTGATTAATGTCTTTTAAAATGCTGGACAGAGTGAGAACCTGTGACTGTACTATATTGTAGTGTCAAAGAGGGTTTAAGTGAAGAATGTTTAATGGTAAATCACCTCCATAAATTGTCCAGTGAAAGATTTTTTTCCTCTTAATTTAAATGAAAAAAGTTTCTAGATCTCTGAAGGAAATGGCTTAAAAAGACATTAATGTGCTACCAGGGAATAAATTAGATCTGGCTCATGAGTGATATTATAATGGAAACTGTTATCTTCACCTGCATTTTTAAAATGAATGTCATTTATTTTAAAATAGAATTTTACAATTACACTCCTGGGAAAAGGTATCATTACACAACACCTGTAATAATTTTGCACAAAGAGCAGTGGCTCTTCTAAGCCACATTCAAGTACAGTAGTTTTTCATTATCTTTTTGGAAAAGAAGCATTTCATTGTGACAGTGAGCCAGCAGGCATGTGTTTGCATTTTTAATGTTTTGTAATAACAGGGTATAACAGCAACTGTAAAACAAACATCTTACTCGATAGCTAGGAAAATAGCTGAACTGACTATACACGTTAAATGGAGTGGAAAATGATTTTCTGAAATACAAACGAAAGCCATTTCTTCCTGAATTTTAACAGGCTTCAGTACAGTTCATTATTCTTAAAATCATCAAGCTGGAAACCCATCTGGACATACCGCTTGTTGCACTTTTACATCTGACTGGTTAATTAATAAAGGAGTTTTCGGCAGATAAAAAGGACAAGCACACTGATGTTTTTTGTCTCCTCTAATGAGTGTCAAGAGTTAATGTTTGGCCTTAGGAAGGGTAATACTGGAACTCTGAGAACAAAAAATCTGTTCTTTATAGAATACCATACACAGACAAATTAAAGGAACTGAATCTCTTTAGTTAGAGCTGGGAAGACTACAAGAATACTTAATATGAGTATTCAACAACTGTTAAGGGTTTTAGAAAGATCCAGAGTTCACCTCATAAAACATAGAAAAAATATGTTTAGTGTTTTAAAATTAATCATTTTTGATAGTTTAGAAATGATTAATTTAATATGAGCAAAGGAAGAAATTCAGTACTGTATCTGTGCAAAGTGAACATTAAGCAAACCAAATGGATAGACTATTGGCAGTTTAAATATGTGTTAAGTTGTTGTTTCAGCCTTTTTTTTTAGTAATTATAACCCTTGCTTTTTAAAAATTTAAATCTTTGACTTGCAGTGAACTAGTTTGTCTTTTACACACACCACCTTTATGAATTACTGCAGGATCCACATGTGCATGACACTGTGAAAGATTGGTCTGCAAATAAGCCACAGCTGTAACACATAGAACAATGCATTTTGTTATAGTTATATAATTTTCCCAACAGGATATGTTCCATTAAAAAAACTTAACTAAACATTTTGCATTAAAAAAACAAATGAACAACTTTAGGTTTCCTTCTTGTGAAAAATGTAAAAAAAGTAAACAATCCAAATATAAATACAATTAAAGATATTTAAATGTTTTTAAGCAGTCTTAGTAGCCTCAGGAGTTATCAGTAGAAAATGTATTTTAAAAAGTAGTTAATTCTTTTGAAGAAAAAAAAGTTTTTTTAATGTATATATTCTGAACATAAAATATTATAGTTAATAACTGCAACAAAGTTATGAAGATAATTATTTTTTTACAATAGGTGCACTGACATTGAATTCAAATGTAAATCCATTGATCAACATTTATGATCAGAAGGACGGATCAACATGGGGTATACTGTGACCATTGAAAACTGTAAAGCTACATCTGTATTTGATCACCTACAAACACAGTCTTACTTAATTTTGAGGAGAACAATTTAACTCCAGGACCGTAAGAATCACTAGATGATTCTGTCTTCTTAGAGAGCATGGACAAGAATTTGTTTTTTAATGGTCTTAAGTGACCTGTAAATCCAACACCTCATCTTAGCATAGCACATGAGTTTTCAACAGGGCTCAAGTCTGGTGACTTGGGCAACCACAGCATAACAGTCAAATTCTTACAGAGTAAAATCGAAAACGAAATGACACTGAATTTAGGAAGTAAAATAAGAGACATATCTTTACAGAAGGAATTATGGATATTGGCAACATGATTCCTAGTTGTGGTGTTTATGCCTTTTCTGAAGGCTTCAAGAAACAATTGGACAGAATTTTTTATTCACTTCCCTACTGACCTACCATATGAGGAAGACAGGGTGAATGGCCTTCTCTTCTTAGGAACATTCGTCAGGTAAAAACCTCTGTGAGGGTTTGTTTAAAATTTGCGTTTGAGGTTGTCTATATCCCTAAATTCAGATAAGGTTGCCATTTTAGCTCTTACTGTATTGAGCCAAGAGCAATCACAGAGTCAGAATGGGTACAGACAGCCCAGTAATTTAGCACAAGTTCCAGCAGGGATAATCAAGGCCCAGATAAACGATACACACCCTGTAACATAGAGCAGGGATATGGTTTTGAGAAAGATTGGAAATTAAGAGATTTACTCAAAAAGAGAATCAATCCTCAGTGAAGCTCAGGGGTGTGATTTGTGGAGAGCAGGTTTTTGTCTACCCTATAGTGGGCAGGAAAAACTTAGCTAAAATATAGGAAGGATTCCAAAGTTTTCTTTTTTGCTTTGGTTGTGTCTCAATGATACAACAATGTGGAAGTAAAACTGGTTAAATGGTAATACTTTTGCTGAAACAGACTGGTTTATATTATCACAAGATGGCTATCTGACAGAATATTATTTCATGAACAAGAATGGTACTTTATACAGTGTCCTCAGTAAGTATTGAGACAGTGAAGTCAAAACTGCTATTTTTGCTTTATAATCAAGTGCTTTTGAATTTAGATAAAAAGATGAATGTGAAGCAAAAGTACAGAATGTCACTTTTATTTGTGGGTATTTCTGTGCTTGCATGTTGTATCATTTTAGAATAATAACACACTTTGTATCAGGTGAGCATAAATATTGGGACAATAGGCTACGGGGTGTTCTTATTAGTCAGGTGTGTCCCCTTACATTGTTTGTGCAAACATGAAAGTGTTGTGAATGTGTTGTGTTAGCTTTAGCCTTTGCTTATCCCTTTGGTGTCTGCTATTGAGGTCCTACATGAAGACTAGACTGTCTATGAAAGAAAAGCAAACATTTTGGATGGTGAAAAATTCAGTCAGAACCATAGTACAGAAACTGGGCATAGCAAAATCAACAATTTGCTAATCTTGAACAAGAAAGAAACCACTGGTGTACTTAGCAATCGGAAATGACCAGGCCAGCCAAGAAAACTAACTGCAGTTGATGACAGAATAATTACCAGAGCTGTGAAGAAAAACTCTAAAACAACTGTCTCTGAAATCACCAGCAACATCCACAGTGCAAGGGTGAAGGTATCACATTCTACTGTTTGCAGAATTAGCAGAATTATTAAGGCTACTCTGCAAGATATAAACCTCTCACAAGCACCAAAAATGGAAAAGGCAGATTATAATTTGCTAAAAAAGTACATGAGCCAGTTGAGTTGTAGAACGAAGTGTTATAGACAGATGAGACAAGGATAAACTTCTACCAAAATGATGGCAAGGTGAAACTGTGGAGAAAGGAACGAACTGCTGCTTCATCTGGGAAACAGGGTTGAGGCTATGTCATAGCTTGGGCATGCATGGCCACCACTGAAACTGGCTCACTCATCCTTATTGGTAATATAAGTAATAAGCAGAATGACTTTTGAAGTGTACAGAAATAGCTTTTGAGCCTATGTACAAGAAAATGCCTAAAGACTCACTGGCTGGCTCTTAATCATGCTGCAGGACAATGAAATAAAACACACTGGAAATGCAACAAAGGAGTTCATCAGGGAAAATAGTGGAAAGTCTTAGACTGGCCAAGTCAATTCCCTGAGTTAAATCCAATCAAGCATGCATTTCACTTGCTGAAAAAGAGACTGAAGTCAGAAGCTCCCACAAAAAAAGCAACTGCAAAAGGCTGCAGCAAAACCATGAACACACCAAGAATGTGATGGTGTCAATGGGTCACAGGCTTGATGCAGTTAGTGTGTGCAAAGAATTTGCAACCAAATACTAAGTTTTATAGTTCTTGAATTTACTTTAAGTTAATTTGCCCCGATACTTATCATCACATAACATGTGCGGATGGAACTCAAAAAGTGGTATTACTCTAAAACTTTAAAGCATACAGTATATATGCCCAGAAATATCCAGAAATAAAAGATGATATTTTGTATTTTTTGCCTCATATTCGTCTTTTCATCTCAAAACCAAATTGTTTGAGTATACATCAAAAGTAACACATTTCAACAAAGCTTCTGCAGCCTAATCCCACCCTTGCTATTTAGCTCTTATAATTTGTACTCCTACTGTACTAAAGCGTTTTTGATATAATCTGTAATTGTTAATAATTTCTGTATTTACACCCATTCATTTAAACAACAAATATAACGTTTTTAAATATTTTTTTGCTATACACACATCTAATTCAATTTTTTATGCTCCTTAAAAACAGTGCCCCAATACTTTCTGAGGTCACTACGTTACTCAACATTTACAGTAGGTGAGCCCAAAACTCTTCAAATTGTTGATAACCCATGTCTGAGAGGGAAAGGCTAATTTACAGTATGACACAACCAAACACACTACTGTATATACTGTATCAAAACTAGTAACCGTGCACTCATCCCTTGGCCTTATAGCCAGGCTGCCATTTCTCAGCCAAGCAGGTTAAATCCACAGACTGCTTGTGTAATAAAATAGTTATTTAAATGTCAATAATCTCCTTTTCATTAACTTCAAGTTAAAGTTCAAGTTAGATGTACGTACTGTACATCTAAACAGGCTAATTATTTTATAGCACAGTGTACATTGCATGGATACAGTAAATACTGTATATATTCACTCATATATTTACTGTACTCTCCTTATGAAACTCAATGGTAAAAACTGCAAAAAACAACAAACCCTAATAGGCAATAGAGGACATAGACCTGTTTTCTGTGTACCTGCATGTCTTTTCTATAATCGTTAGGGATAATTAAAAGCATGTTTGTATCTTTAAATTTCTTATTCTGACTACGTTGCATGATACAGTATTCTACTACTGTCTCCTTGAGGCTTTCCAGGCTTTTAATCAGTTTATCTTTAGACATTGTGTCTTGGCCCAGCCAGCATTTGATTACGCAACAGCAGGGGTGTCCACCCCTATTCACGGAGGGATGATGTGTCTGCAAGTTTTCAAGGTCTCTTCAAAGCAGTAGCACCTGAAGAGCTGGTAGACACTGCTCAATTTGCCCAGTGACCACCTGGGCCAGTAACCTGCTGCTTGACCCCATCAGGAGCTGAGCTGGAATGAAAACCTGCAGACATCAGCCTTCCAAGGCCAAGACTGAACATCCCTGCCTTACAGCACATGTAAAATGCAAAGTGAAAGTTAATGTTAAGTGGATTTTTAGTATTTTTAATATGTTAAAAAGCAGAATTCACTAGACTAACAAACATACCACGAGATATATATAAAGGCTTTCTTCGGGTTAGAGAGCAGCTAAAAGTAACTTTAAAGGAGCTTGAAGAATGAATGTGTCTGCGAATAAGTGAGAGTGATGCTGCAAGTGTCTATAGGTGTCTTTAGGAACTGTTTCCTGTATATGAAACAATCTGGATAACAATTTCTTTAAAAGTTTAACATCACTTTTGTTAGGAGGACTCTTTCTGTAAGATGGAATAAATTTGCACTGCCAAATATAAGCTTTAGTAGCATCTGTCTTTATTCTGATGGATTCTTTCTGCCTTCCCTCCTCTTTAAAAATTCTGAAGATGCTATTTTCTGCTTGTATAAGTCACATGTCACTGACCAACATTCTGACACTTTGCAGTCCAATCTGGTATTTACCATAGTTGCCTAGTGCCTTCGGATAAAGTCCAAAGTTAGTAGTCTCTGCTTGTTGGTTAGGTCTTCAAAAAATATGGCAAGTAATATACAGTACATTTTTCAAGGACAGATTTTCCTATCACACTTTTGCCTTACCTTAATAAGCTATGTTTATTCAGTAGATAGACAGCTGAGGTACCCTCCAAGTCCATTCATTCATTCTTTTTCTAAAACCCTTCATCCAGTACAAGTTCGTCGGTGAGCTGAAGCCTAAGCTGGCAAGCAACAGGCACAAGGCAGGATACACCTTGGACGCCAGTCCATGGCAGGGCACACACGGACACAAACATGCAAACACTCACACCAGGGCCAATTTTACAGAAGACAATTATTCTACAAGTGTGTCTTTGGACTGTGGGAGGAAACGTGAGCACCTAGAGGAAGCCTACGCAAACATGAGGAGAACATAAAAACAGCATGCAGATAGCATCCCATTTCCAGATTTGACCCCAGAGCCACAATGCTAACCACAGTGCCCCCCCCCCCGACACACACACACCAAGTCCTTTCCCTTACATTCACCCTGACATGGCTAATCTCTAACACAAGTGGTGAGTGTGAGAGGGAACAAACTAATGGATTTACATTATTGTTGTTGCTGTTAACATTATTTGTGAAGCATTCAAGTAGAAAAATAGAATGATTATTTGTAAGCAATTTAAAATGGAATGACGGTATGTGTAGGAATCAAGATTAAATATAAATTTACGGTAATTCAATTCAAGAGTGTAGCAGATCAGCAGTCCAAAAGGGTGTAATTCCAGGCAGCTTGCCACTAGAGGTCACTAAAATACTTATAAGCAGTCATAGTGAGGGGTTGTGTATGTGTCTGTGTGTGCCCTGCGATGGACTGGCGTCCAGTCCAGGGTGTATCCTGCCTTATGCCTGTTGCTTGCTGGGTTAAGTTCCAGCTTCCCCATGACACTGTATTAGAAAATGCAGTTATAAATTACATGGATAGACACAGTGCGGAATAATGTAATTATTAGGTGATTGCCAAAGGTGTAGGAATGCAAATTCTCACAGGGGTGGAATTAGATTTCGGTTTGCTATAAAAAGGGCATGCACACTGGAAATGGGTGTGTTTTTGTTTGTTATTTACAGCTTAAAAAGACAGAAAAATAAAGCCTTTTAGACTTACATGAGTTGAGAGCTCTGAGTTGGAGTATGCAAACCAAAAGGACTGACATGGAGTTAGGGTCGGTCACAAAGAATGTATTAATTTGCATGATAAAATATAATAAGCAATAGGACAGCTGTAACAGCACAATAAGTATTCATCCCCTTCCAACTACTATACTGTATGTTCTCGAAATATAATTGGGATATTGTTGGCTCACTTTAAAAAATTGTATCCATCTGTCACTTTATAAAGCGGGTCTATATGTAACAGATGCAAATTCATTGTAAATCCTTTATGTACATTATAACAAAATTTAAGTGAACATTTTAGTAATACTACAAACATGTGATAAAAGGTTGTGTGGTCAAACCAGTTAAAAGTGGAACATTTCTGTCCAAGTATTACATCTGGCTCCTTCCCAACATAGTGCATCACCCAGTCAACACAATCCTTGCTGTCAAGCATGGTGGTCTTAGAATTATGTTATGGGGCTGCTTCTCATTAGCAGAGACTAGAAAGCTTGTCAAGATTGAAAGAAAAACGAATGGAGCAAAATATAGGCTAGTCTTAGAGAAAAACCTGCTTCAGTCTGATAAAGACTTAAATCTGGGATGTAAATTCAGTTTTCAGCAGACCAATCATCCAAAGGTTAAAGCCAAACTATGCCGGAGTGGCTTAAGAATGAGAAACTGAATGTCTTTGAGTGTTCCAGTTAAATTACTGACTTATATCTGATAGAAAATCTGAGGCAAGACTTGAACAATACGGTTGATCGATAATCCCCAACCACCTTGAAAGACCTTGAAAAAGCGTGGAAAAGGGTCCAAAGAGGCTTGCAGCTGTAATTGCTTCCAAAAGCAACTTCTTTCACCCACAAAAATGTTTAGTCTGAGCATTCAGGTGTTGACTAAAATATTCGAATTAAAAAGTATATATACATCAGTTGTAATAAAATGGGACAGCATTAGAAGGAGTGAATACTTTTGCAAGGTGCTGTATAAAGCAGAAGTAGATCACTGAACCTGTCAGAACAGGTAAGGAGATGTAGTGATAGATGGTGCAGTCCTGATGTTCATATTAGCCTGTTCCACAACTAGTATGCAAAGGAGGAGAAGGAGCAGGCACAGAAGATTTAAGAGCAAGGGGAACGCATTACTAATGTGCCAAAAACAAAGTGTTCGAGAGGAAAATATGGAAAAATGATAAATAATTTTTCTTGGTATGTTTCCAGCAGCAAGATTAAGATGCAGTAAATTAGCATTAAAATATAAGCATGTACAGGAAGATTACTTTATCTCCATACAACTAAAACTGTTTATAAAGTGAGACCAGAGGCAGCAAGGAGAGGAACAGTAAATCAAAACAAGTACCTTATCCTGGGAATGAGCAAGAATGGGAATCCAGAGGAGACTGGAAGAAAAAGTAATCATGTACAGCTTCAGCCACTCAGATTGTGTGTTAAAACTCATTACCACGTCAAAATGACATCGCCATACCAAGGTACACTGCCCAGAGAATCTTCACTGGCCAAAGAAGATCAATATAATTGCTTTTATATAGAGCTTTTCTGGACACTCCTCTCAAAGCGCTTTACAGGTAATGGGGACTCCCCACCACCAGCACCAATTTTCAGCATCCACCTGGATGATGCGACGGCAGCCATAGTGCGCCAGAACGCTCACCACACATCAGCTACCAGTGGGGAGGAGAGCAGAGTAATGAAGCCAATTCCTAGATGGGGATTATTAGGAGGCCATGATTGGTAAGGGCCAATGGGAAATTTGGCCAGGATGCCGGGGTTACACCCCTACTCTTTTTGAGAAATGCCTTGGGATTTTTAATGACCACAGAGAGTCAGGACCTCGGTTTTACATCTCATCTGAAGGACAGCGCCTGTTTACAGTATAATGTCCCCGTCACTATACTGGGGCATTAGGACCCACATGGAACACAGGGTGAGCACCCCTTGCTGGCCCCACTTACACCTCTTCCAGCAGTAACCTTAGTTTTTCCCAGGAGGTCTCCTATCCAGGTACTGACCAGGAATAGGTGACGTTTGTGGTGCATTAGATGTTAATGAAAATACTAGCTTAATTATAGCTTTAATCTGTTGTTGTAATTCTTAAAATCTACTTAATACGGAATATTAATACAGATTCATGTAACTAAAGGGAAATTTTGATAGCTGAAAATAAAAACAGGTTTCTGGACTTCAGTAATTACATTAATTTATCAATTTAAATATAATGTATTTATATAGCTGGTAGTGTATCTACATTTAATTCTTTAACTGTCTTTTACTGTAATTTGGTTATTTTGGAACTGTTTTGACATGCTGGTTTTAACTCTCATTTTGCTGTGGTGATGCTGATGTGATAATTAAAAGCTTGTCCAAACATTTTATCAAACCAAATGATGAATTTCTGCCTGTGAGCTAGAAGGTTCTAGGTTCAGTTTCTGGTCAATGCAGCAGTTACACTTTTAACAAATAAAGTTTATTTCTATAATATTTTAATATAATAAATAATACATATTTAACATGTTTATATATTTTAATTTATTCATCACAATATGTATATATAAATATAAAAATAATATTAATAATACTGTACACAAATGAACATGAATGAGCAAAGATGTGAATACTGGCAATGGTAGAAGTAAACAACAATTCTACCACACCAGACCAACAATCTCTAGTTGTTTAATGCCACAAAAGTGTATTAAAAAGATGATAAACAACAAACATTTAACATTAGTGACATTATTAAACATTTGCATCTCCCTTGAATCAGCCTGCCTTCATTCCCCCCTTCCCCAAGTTTAAGGTAGTTTTAACTTTTGTGTGAACAGTAGAATAAATTGGTCTCCAATATCTTACTGTAACCAAAGCCATTGCAGTTTTAGAATTAAAAAGTGAACATAGCAAACAATTTAATTTTCTTTAAAAAAGGCTTTAACTATTATGTCACAATACTCCTTATCTGTGAGATTATTTTGTAAAACTGAAGAAGTAATCAGTTTCGTTTTGTATTCTTTTTAAATATGTGATTCAAAGAATGTTTAAAGTTTTAACCTGTCTTTCGAGCTAAGTATTTAAAACTGTAACGAACAATTCTTTCCGGACCCTATGCGGACGACACAATCCAACGAAGTGGGGGAACACTGGGGAAACGTCATGCAGGAATACGGGGCTGAAGACAGGGGGCGTGTCCAAGGTGCGCTGGTGCACGGGGGAGGTGTGGCCGAGGCGAACAATCCAAAAGAGTAGTCCTTAGGGTATCCAAAAACACATGAGTAAGTCCAAAACCAGGAGATCCATCAAAACAAGGGAATTAAAACCACGAAGGCCGGGTCGGAACCGGCAGACAAGGAACAGGAACAAGGGTTATAACCTTAACGGGACCAGGCGATATAGAAATCAGATGCAGAGCCCGGATGAGCGTCAGCGCCTGGTTTTTAAGGTGGGCTGGGAATAGGGAGCAGGTGCATAGAATAAAGTCTCACGTGAACGGGCTGGAGCACCCTTAAGGAAGGGGAACTATAATCGTGACAAAAACTTATTACATTAAAAGTTGTTGTACTGTTCCTGCATTCTTGTACTATTTTATGCAAAGCAAATTCATAAGTCAGCAAGATGTGACCTTCCCTACTCGTATGACGATTTTGGATGGAAATATTGAAGATGCATAGGCAGTGTGCAGACCTCAGAAAAACATAAGAAAAGAATTGTGCTGTTACTGTAGCTCATCCTTTGTGAATGATCGTAATTGTTTTTATAGAAGGTTTGACACTGGATTTTAGAGATAAATGTAATGGGATAATTGAGGGGATACCCATCAGATCATCTGCTATAAATTCAGCTGACAGAGACAGAGGTTGTTTCTTTTCCAGACTAAACCACATACTGTAAGGCACCTACCCCAGATGGTTTGCAGGGAAAGGTGCTAAAGGTATGTGCTAATCAGTTCAGGGGAGTTCTAATTCAGTTATTTTAGGCACTGCTTGATTGTATTGTATTGATTATGTGTAAAGTTTCAACTATTGTACTTGTCCCTAAAAAAACCCAAGCCGAAGCACTAGTGACTTCTGACTAGTGGCTACAGTATACAGTATTATTATATAATGAATGCTATATTATAACTTTATGTCACTCTTTGATCTTTCAATTAAAAATATTGACAGTCCCTGATTTGTATTTTAAATCTGAAGTAATATGAGGATTACTATGAGAATTATGAGAATGTTGAAGCAAATACTTAAAACATTATTAAGCTTAATTCTTTTGGAAATATTGTAGGTTCTGCAGTAATTACTGACCAAATAAAAATCACAAATCTCTGAAATGTTAGAAATTGTTGATGTGAAAGCTGCACTGATTAAACTGTGAATGTAAAGCTTTGAAATGAAATATTAGAAATGCGTGATAGGCCTTGATATTACAAAGGATTTGGGCAGACTGTTATTGAAATGAGTGTCTTCGTACAGTATGTCAGGTTCTATCTATATACTGTATACACAGCAGCTGCTTTGTAATGTATACTAAAAAGGTAACACACATGAATGTAAATAAGAGGTTTATTATAATAAATGTGTTAATCATGAGAAAATGTAAAAAACCTTAAAAGTTGAAAGTCTGGTTTGGTAAAAGTTTGTTTTTTGTTAGTTTACTGTGTGTTAATTGCACTTTACAGAACTTTTCATTGTATTGTTTAAATATCGGCCCTGGAAAAACATTTTTCAAACAGCATCTTTGTTCGGCTAGGATTTGCAGATTAAATTAATGCAATGATCAAAAGTGATGTTCACATTGAAAAAGAAGACGTTATATCTTAGGGGGTTATTGGACAACTTCTTCTTCTTCAGGTTAAATGTAAAGAAAGATTCAGTGATTCTTTACCTGACCATCATGTTTCCAGTATTTGCTCTTAAATACTATTGTATAGACCTATTAGTATTTAAAACAAATCTACACTTAAAATATAATAGATAATATGTATAATATACATTTGTATTAATTTTATATATCACAGTATATTTAAATATTAAAGTACTGGGGTGAGGATAGATGTTTACCATTGGAATTCTGGTATTTTCTGTGTATTTTTGTCAATAGTAAAATGAAATATTTTTGCAATATCTTAATGTAACCACAAGAGTTGGTGTTTTAGGCTTAAAAATAAAATAAACAGAATTATTGTATCTTTAAAATAACATACAACAATCAGAATGATTCGTTTTTCTTATAATTTAAAGAAAGGTTTAATCCAATACTCACACATGATACATACAGTAATTATAATCTATTTTGAGTTTGTGGCATTCTGGTGGCAGTATGGTCATATTTATCTATTTCATATAAATACCTGCTTACCAGAAATTCTTTCAGCAGTAACTTATTGTGAAAAAAGGGCTAAGCATTCTAAAAATGCAATTAGGTCTTAGGTATTTCTGTATTTAAAAAAAAATCACAAATAGAAGTCTTTTAAACATCATTGGTTTCAAAGATAACAAAATTTCAGGAGCATCAATAAAGAAATGTCAAGTCCACACATGGAACCTCCAATTTTAATGGTTTATTTTATGAAATATACAGATACAATATGAGATAATACAGAAATAGTCTGGTTTTCTAATTTGGTGACAAAGAAAAAAATATACAAGTAAAACAGCCTGCAGTGGCAAACTGACTCAGAGAAGCTTACAAAGGCCCATAGACTTTCAATCTAACACAACTGTAATAAACTGATCATTTAAAACAGAACAAATAGATTGTAACCTTTTCTCACCGTAAACATTTACATTGTTTATTCAGATTTCGGTGAGTTTCGTGGGCCCAGAAGGTGGGGGGGGGGGGGGGGGGGGGCAGATTAAGTGAAAGGATGATTAGATTAGCAAGTCTCTTTGAAACTCTGTAATAATTTCTGAAGTTCAGGGCAAAAACTCCCGATATTTTTTATAATTCAAAGATAAAATATTATACAGTGCCTTGCGAAAGTATTCGGCCCCCTTGAACTTTTCAACCTTTTGCCACATTTCAGGCTTCAAACATAAAGATATACATTTTTTATTTTATGTGAAGAATCACCAACAAGTGGGACACAATTGTGAAGTGGAACGAAACCTATTGGATTTTTGAAACTTTTTTAACTAATAAAAAAATGAAAAGTGGGGCGTGCAAAATTATTCGTCCCCCTTGCGTTAATACTTCGTAGAGCCACCTTTTGCTGCGATTACAGCTGCAAGTCGCTTGGGGTATGTCTCTATCAGTTTTGCACATCGAGAGACTGAAATTCTTGCCCATTCTTCCTTGCAAAACAGCTCGAGCTCAGTGAGGTTGGATGGAGAGCGTTTGTGAACAGCAGTTTTCAGCTCTTTCCACAGATTCTCGATTGGATTCAGGTCTGGACTTTGACTTGGCCATTCAAACACCTGGATACGTTTATTTGTGAACCATTCCTTTGTAGATTTTGCTGTATGTTTGGGATCATTGTCTTGTTGGAAGATAAATCTCCGTCCCAGTTTCAGGTCTTTTGCAGACTCCAACAGGTTTTCATCCAGAATGGTCCTGTATTTGGCTGCATCCATCTTCCCTGTCCCTGCTGAAGAAAAGCAGGCCCAAACCATGATGCTGCCACCACCATGTTTGACAGTGGGGATGGTGTGTTGAGGGTGATGAGCTGTGTTGCTTTTACGCCAAACATATCGTTTTGCATTGTGGCCAAAAAGTTCGATTTTGGTTTCATCTGACCAGAGCACCTTCTTCCACATGTTTGGGGTGTCTCCCAGGTGGCTTGTGGCAAACTTTAGACGAGACTTTTTATGGATATCTTTGAGAAATGGCTTTCTTCTTGCCACTCTTCCATAAAGGCCAGATTTGTGCAGTGTAAGACTGATTGTTGTCCTATGGACAGACTCTCCCACCTCAGCTGTAGTTCTCTGCAGTTCATCCAGAGTGATCATGGGCCTCTTGGCTGCATCTCTGATCAGTCTTCTCCTTGTCTGAGCTGAAAGTTTAGAGGGACGGCCAGGTCTTGGTAGATTTGCAGTGGTCTGATACTCCTTCCATTTCAAGATGATCGCTTGCACAGTGCTCCTTGGGATGTTTGAAGCTTGGGAAATCTTTTTGTATCCAAATCCGGCTTTAAACTTCTCCACAACAGTATTACGGACCTGCCTGGTGTGTTCCTTGGTCTTCATGATGCTCTCTACGCTTTCAACAGAACCTTGAGACTATCACAGAGCAGGTGCATTTATACAGAGACTTGATTACACACAGGTGGATTCTATTTATCACCATCAGTCATTTAGGACAACATTGGATCATTCAGAGATCCTCACTGAACTTCTGGAGTGAGTTTGCTGCACTGAAAGTAAAGGGGCCGAATAATTTTGCACGCCCCACTTTTCATTTTTTTATTAGTTAAAAAAGTTTCAAAAATCCAATAGATTTCGTTCCACTTCACAATTGTGTCCCACTTGTTGGTGATTCTTCACATAAAATAAAAAATTTATATCTTTATGTTTGAAGCCTGAAATGTGGCAAAAGGTTGAAAAGTTCAAGGGGGCCGAATACTTTCGCAAGGCACTGTATGTATTTTTTAGCTGGCAATTTTTATCATTAGTCACCCACTCTGTATACTTAATAACTACGCCTACGATTCAGCCAATGGATCATTAGAATGGTTTATGGGTCAATTTACATGATAAAGTCACCTCTAATGACATTTTGAGTGTGTGTGTGTGGGGGGGGATTTACATGTTTCATGCTTATATCTGTTCATCCATTGCTACTTTTAGTGAAAAAGAGGATACTGTATATACAATATGTGCCATATAGGACAGGGGAAAGAGTGGAAAGGCAGCTGCTGGAAGAGGTGATGGATTAGTAGGTTCTGGAGTAGAATAGCCAAATAAAAGACCCAGTACAGATGCCCCTGGGCTTCCTTCAGATATACTAAGTGTGAATAGTGTCTTGCAAAGTGTATTTGCCTCTTTCCAATAATGTCCACTTTTGTTGAATTCAAATTAATGTAAGGATTTTAAAATAAAAAGAATCATAAAAAAAATTAATGATAGTAAAAACAGTAATGCCCAAGATCAAGTTTATGTGTCTTGAACACAGCTCTTGGCTTTCCTGAGGGCTAGAAGGTGATCAAAGTCTCCTGCGTTGGGTTGAGCCCATTGGGTTAAGGTCAGGCAGTAGCTAAGCTGTGTGGGAACCAGAACTTTCTCTTCATCTTCTTAAGCTCCACCTCTTTGGTCTCCTGGTTAGGACTGAGTGTGTGTGGCCTGACATAGACACTCCTTCTCCTTGAGACCTGGAAGCTTCTCTCTTCCTCTCTTTTTCTCTCTTCCTCCTCTCTTTCTGCCTCCTTTGCCTCTAGGCTTGGAGTACAGAAAGTATAAATGGCTTCTTCCCCGCACTTGCTCTTTTTCTTGAGACTCAGAAGTGGTATCCTTTCTTCCTTTCTCTGCCTCTTGTCTGGGAGTGTGTGTGGCTTGACCGCACCACTGACTGCTATCCCTGTGACCAGGAGGCACATGCCTTCCTCTTCCATTTTCTTCTTGCTTCCTCCTCTGCCTCCAGGCTTGGAGTGTGAGTGTGACTTGTCAGGTGCTGAAACAGTGCTTACTGGAGACACTGTGTTTCCTGCCAGCTGCCACCAGGGGGACTTGGAACTAGACAACTCTGCAACCCAGAGGACACCGCTCCTTCATTCGACCGGGAAGCCAGATTCTTCCATGAAAGGCGTCTGACTCCTCTCCCTCTTGTTTCTTCTCATCTTCCATCTCCTCCTTTCCTTTTCTTTTTCCTCTGTTCTTTTTCAGGACAAGAACAGGACATAAAACACTGTTTGACTCTGAAAAAGGAGGCAAAAGAAGACCTGTCAACCAGACAGAACTTTGCCACCATCCTGTTAAGATGGTAACAGGATGGATGAGACTCCTGAGGCTAACAGTGAAGGAGATATTTTGTATGGATCAGAGTGGGTCTGGAGGCTACATGGATCTGTCCCTACCAATGGAGTCATGTTACAGAAACTGATAATTTTCCTGGGTCATGATCATGTGATCATGTGACTGATCTCTCAGCCCCAGGACATGAGGGATGATATGGGGATCTGGACTAGGAAACTTGCATAGTCCTCCTGAGAGAGGATCCAGAAGGCTTCAACGGATACCACTACCCTCCAGCACAGTTCACCATTGGAGACCACAGATAGCCAGAGTTCTACAGGAAGTGCAGATCCTCTGGCCATAATTAGGACAAATACACCCCAGAAAGACATCACAACTGTGGAGCTGAGGGACATAGAGCAAAGGAGGGCACTGTCCCCAAAAGGTGTAATGGATATGGCTTTGTGGGGCACCTGCTGATGAACTGTAAAGGTGAGTAGGCCTTCCTATGCCCAGATAATAAAGGAAAGGAAGCAGGAACCCGAGCCAAAGCAAGGGGATACGAGAGAAATGAGCAGACAGGCTCTCGCCCCTCCACTAGGCACCAGGAAAGAAGCAAAGCCCACCACTACTCCACTACCCTAAGCAGTCGAAAGAAGAGGGGAAAAAGAGGAGGAAAAGCTCTGGAACTCCCCCTGCAAACAAGGAAAAAGAAGGGAGAAAAGAGCTCCAGAGTGGATCTGGCATCAGAGGGGGAAAAAAAGAAACCCCTCTTTGAACCCCCTTTCATCTCCTGGAAGCAGAGGTAGGAGCACCATCCTCCAGTGCTCTCAGCCGACTGGAGACCACTCTATAAGGGAGCCTGAACAGTGAAAGGGCTTATAGACTCATAGTTGATGAACATTACTTCATCTAGCAGCACAGAATCTGGACACCCTGGGCATCAATCAGATACTTATTTAATCAATGAGGATTCAATGGCCCATACTACCTCTAAAGGGTTTCACATATTGTACCTTCTTTGGATATTTACCTCCCTGCACATTAAGGCCTTTCTGATCACCATTTGTCATGCCATTAACTTCCCAATAGGCCTTACGTTAATTATAATCAATTACAATCAAATTGTATAGCTTTACCAAACTCAGGATCATGTGGTGTATTATTGCAGCTGGTCAGTATATTTTTTTTAATCAACCCTATCTTTAAAGGGAAACGTCTCTCATAAGGTCTAACCAATGTCTTGTCACCTTATATAAACAACACCTACCAACAAATGACTTGCTCTTCAGTGGAACAACTGCTAGTATCCCTCTCATACAGAACAATAGTACAGTTATTTCCCAGTCCATCTTAATAATCATCTCAGGAGGAAGCTGGTCATCCCTTGGAAGTGATAACCTGTAGAAAAATACTTGGTAAATGGAATAGAGCATCCATTTGTGAGTTAAGGGCAGCACGGTGGCACAGAGGTTAGCATTACTGTTTGAATGCTTTGTGTTTGCATGGGTTTCCTCCCACAGTCCAAGACACACTGGTAAGTTAATTGACGTCTGAGAAAACTGGCCCTGGTGTGAATGTGTGTCTGTGTCTGTTTGCACCTGTTGCTTGCTGGGATAGACTCCAACTCCCTTGCGATCCTGAACTGGATAAAGGTTAGAAAACTGATGTATGTATTACTACAGGATGCTGTACTGTATATCCTTAAAGTGAATGAAAAACAACACAAATCATATGGTCCCGGACTCGCACGATATGGAAATCAGATGCAGAGCCCGGAAGAGCATCAGCGCCTGGCCTTTAAGGTGGGCAGGGAATGGGAAACAGGTGCAGAGAATGAAGTCTTTAGTGAAAGGGCTGGAGCACCCTTAAGGAGGGGGGACTATAGTCGTGACATTTAAAGTGTATTTATACATTTACAGTATGTTAAAAATGCAAACAAGCAACAATGCCCACCAGAAAATCTATTTTCTTCTATGATATACAGTATAACAGGTACTTGAGCCCAAATAGAACACATAACACAGTTATTAAAATATAAAGAGAGATTTATTGAGCACAAAGCTGTATTTTGCAAAAACTATGAGAAGATAAACATACCATCTGCGAACAAAACATCCTCACGCTGTATTGCCCATGATACATTATACAAACTGAACGATATCTTCTTAAAGCAGTCAAATTTCTATTGTAAATGCTAAACTATTCAAATATGAATTAGCATAAAAAGGCCACACTGATATTAAGGCATCAAGGCAAGAACAATATTAATAAAGCATTGCATATTTTTGATCGTAGCCATAATGCAGACAATAAAAAATGTCATCACGTAAAGTAAAGATGCACCACTGAAATTACTGAAATGTCTTGATTCACTGTGTCTTGCAGGGATTCCATCTGAGTAGTCTATCCTGTGCGTATATGAGGGGACTCGATTTCACCAGATAAAAAAAAATCCAATAAAGTTTAATTATATAAGACATGTCTTATTCAAAAGAAACATAAAGACAATATTTATAATAATGAGTTTAGAAATAAATAGGTTGATTTAAGATCTAGAGCATGCTAAGCTGCTTAGATGTTCAATGCATGCTCTGAAATCTCCCCGATAGACAGGGTACCAGCAAAGCATTTCACAATACTCTGATGTCTTAACAAATTACCGTATGTCTGTTACTTGTCAACTGTTTAAGGCTTCTTGAAGTTTTCAAACTAAATATGCTCTATAACACATTTATTAAGAATATGTATTCTTACATATATACTGTATATATCACTGAATGTATTGTGCATGTTATTCCCAATATACAATATTTCATACAAAAGTCTTTGTTAATGAAAAATAAATCAGTTTGTATTAGTTTTAAATGGAGAAGACAGAAGTACTGCATAAACTACTGGCTAACATACAGTACAATGCTATTGAAGTAAAGCACTTAATATTAAAATAAGAATCCATATATAGCTGTTAAATTGCTTCCTGAAATCTGATCTGTATTTAAATGTATTTTACAAAAAAAATGATTGTGATGTTGCTTAATCTTCCTGTTCTAGTTCCAATGTCAATATAAAAAGTCTTTCACAAACCTTGATTTACAACATCAAATGAAAATGAAAAAGATACATTTGAATTTAACATATATAAACTAAGAAAATGATAAAAAACAAAAACATGTGTACTGTACAGTATATCTTACAAGGAAAACCTTCCGTGTTTTTTATGAGCAAGCAGTATCTTTGAATTAAATGCCAGAAAACCAATTAAACTTCCGTTTGTGGCTGGTATGTACGACTTTACATACAGTATGGAAAAGCTGAAGCAGAAGATACCCTCTAGATTGGATTAGATTCTGCTTGCTGATGTTTTGCAATGACCAGAGTTAATTAATATTCACATTCTCATAATTAATTTGAAAAATTGTTCCTTTCCTGATGTTAAAAAAGCTACACTGTTAAAGTAATCAGGTTGCCGAGTTCTAAAGGCCTCTCTGAAAAGAAGGAAACAGAAGGCACAGGGCTTAATTACATGCACTTTATCACTTTATGTTCGTGCTGACATTATGATTATTTCATCCAATTAAAGAAGCATTTCTAGGGAGTGTTCATGCTTGTGTTCCGGAATTGTTGTTTGCTTTCCTTTACATTTTGTACCAGAGAGCTACTTTAACACCTGAATAAAACAGTACTTCAGGAAGAGTCTTAGCAATCATATTTTGTATCCTAAAAACGTGCTCATGCAACATAGTGCTAAATCTGTGGTGTATGATGGAACTTTTGAATGCACATATCTCATATTGATGGTCACAAATTGGTATTAAAATACTGGTATGACATAAGCTTGATTTATTTTCATAGTGTGACAAAGTTCAATCAAATGAAAATATTGCAATGAATTATTTGAAGGCAGCAACACGATGAAATTAGTCCAACACTGTCAATAACCCAAATCAAATGAGGGGTATCCAAATGATTTTGTGGCCTCACCAGTCTTCGAACTTTGGCTTCAATGAATTGCTATATGATAAAACTGTCAGTACAGAAGACAACAAACAATTGATGGGATCTGATTATGCTTGAATAAGCATAATATACAACAAATATAATTTGGACAACAAATACAGTATACTACACAGCTAATGCTGTGATAAAAAGCCTCAAGTATGTATAGAGGCAAGAGGCATGATCTATCATAGGCAAAGACTGCTGTGTATTCTTTTGAAATAATCTATTTCATTGATAATCATAGATGATGTCATATAGGTGAGTGAACATTGAAAGCTAGTACATGAACTATCTTACCAAACTATTTCACATTCAGCACTGACAAGTTATTTCTGAAGCTGAACAGTTATCTCATAAGCAGAAACAGAAAAAAGGGCACTTAAACCATAAACAAATCTAAAAAGTATTATGAACTTAACTGCATATTGGTTAAAACAAACTTTCATGAAAAAAAATCACACTATAACAATGCAAGTTTTTTTTTGCATAGGAAATAAGGCAATCAGCTTCTAGATCTAAATTAACAATCTTGTGCAGACAATCGTACCTTTTATTAAATTGCTCTGTGAAACTCTAGTTTTGGAACTGTTGACCTGCATGTATAATTTGTAAAAAAAGCATTCTTTATAATTACAGATTTTAATGTCTTTTGATGTTTATAGCACAAAATTATTGAAAGTGGGCAAAAATGTTTGATAACCATTGTGTTGAAGATTGGCAAACAAAGCTCCTTATTTGTTATGCGTTCATAACCCCTAAAACTTTGTGCTAGTCTGGTAAATTGTAGCATCCACTTAACCTGGCATATAAAAACTCTTCACTTGATTGAAATGGTGCTGATACAGTTAAAATGCACTGTTAAATGGTCTTTAAAAAGTTATCAGATCTTTAAATAGTAAAGGGTTTAAGTGTGGCTCACAAGCAATAAACATTCAAATTGAAACACTTATGAGAATGAAGACTGAACAAATATGTTAACAGGGAATGAAGTTCATTTATAGGTCTTAGAGGGGTGGTAATTTGGAAAGCACAAAACAAGTTAGATATTACAAAATCACATGACCTTTTACAAAATTAGTTTTTTAAATTCTTACTAAAAGACAACAGTGACATATTATGTACTGTTAAACAAGAAACTAAGCAATTCTAGAAATTGTAACAACTACCTTGTGAATAATCCTGTGCTCTTTTCAGGTCTGTGATCTGTTTTGTAACATCCATTAATGTTTGTCCAGAAATTCTGCCTTTCTCTGGTTTGTACCAGAGGCTACTAATGTTTTGCATAATAGCACAAAATAGGCACAATGACTAAGTGAGGTGTTCACAACAGATGAAAATTCAATTGGAAAACGAAAGGCCAGCTGTGCTTTATTCATATTCACTGTCCCTGTGTGTGGGGGAAGAATGTAGGGGAGACTTATCTGGAATCATGGGGGAGATCAGGGTAAAAAAATAATGCAAGGCAATTTTAACTGGTAGGGACCTTCTACGGTTATTTAGAAAATCCAATGCAGTGTGGTTATACACAGCACAAGAATGGTTCTGTAGCTCAGACTGTCAAGCAACGATTTGTACTTTAAGGTACAGTAGACAAGTTGTGCCTTTCCAGTATTTGGCACAGCTGCGTTTGTTTGTTTCACTGGAGGAGTGACAACCTTTTGTGTTTGGTGCTAGGCTGCTGGCCCCATCCAGTGGGGATGTGCTGTCTCTGCTCTGTGACTTGGATGTCGCTGCACACTATGAACTCCCCTTTCCTAAGCATCCATTTACACCTCGTACGATAGCCAGACTCCCGTTAGGTTGTTAAAACATTACACCTACAGTACCTGCCTCTAGAGAGGAACTGGCAAGAGCATGTTTGGATTTAGATGACTAGACAACTTTAGAAGGCACCAGAGTAATCACACAGAAATCAGATTACACTGCTGTTCTAAGTGCAGCAAGCATTCCCCACAATGTGTAGTCCTAAAACACACCAGTAAATTCACACAGAAGATGAACTGTATTGCTGAACACAATACAGAAAGCACTTCACTAAATGTAGAGAATTTATAATTCCCCAAAGAGCTCACACAGCATAAAACTGCACTGATCCACCCAGGATGGCTACATTTAAGGAATCTGCCAGCAAATTCACACAGGGGAGATATCACACTGCTGTAGGAAAACATTAATTCAATCAACAGAAAAATGGTTTGAGTAAACTCCAGGCCATATGCCAATCCACATTGAGTGAGTTCATTTTTTTGGTCCACTTGTGGGAATACCTTCACAATATAGCCAGCTCTTCAAAATCATTATGCCCTCTGTCTGCACTATGGCCCATCTCCTTTTTCATCATGGCATGAGTTTCAAGCAATTGAGATTCTTTAAAATGTCCATAGTGCCCATAGTTCTGAAGCACCTTACAGCTGAAATTTGTTTGGCAAGACCTTTAGTGTCTGGTGTTAACTGAGACAACGCCGGCAGATTTGCATATTGTAAATCCAGGAAATTGTTCATTCATTTAGTCACATTTCAAAGCTGGTTAGACTGAAGAGATGTTGTTCCACTGAAGTGAGTGCAGGAAAAGCTTAAATAAAACCATGACAATTTAAAAGTTCAAATAGAGGATTGAGTGTGGTATTAAAAAGGGAAGAGCAAATTTACTATACATAGTGTGGGAAAAGATTGACTGTTATAAGGAACCTTTGAAGTATCCCAGCAAATACAGTAGGAGAGAAAAAACAGCCTAAGGAGCTAAAAAAATTCATTACAGAAAAAAAAGATACCACCCATTCATTAGGAGCTTTAGTCACTTCACACACTCTAAAACAGACCTAGACTTACACCAGAATAAGGTGGCACAGTAGTGGTAAGCCCAGCCCACCTCTTGTTAACCTTTACCATAAAATGCAGAACCTCCACTTCATTTAGTCACAGAGAGGAACTGGTTGCTGGCTGGGAGGATGTCTGATATGTTGCTGAAAAGTGATGTGATAAATTCAGGTCAAATTTAGAAGTCAAGGAATCCAAACACTATTGTGGGCACTGAGCCATACTGCAGCTTGGAGACAAAGCCAGCCTTTGACATCTTTCAAAAACTGTCTCTAAAAAAGATTTTTCTATAAATCGAATAAACATATAATTTTGTCATCTTTGACCCTGCTTATATTCTTGAGGAGCTTAATGACACCTTATTTTATTTAAAAACAAATGATTTGAATTACTTGGTGTACTTATCTCATTATTACTACAGTATGTTGTCTGGTTGTAAATACTGTATACTTGTCCTTGATGTTGCAAAATACATTATTGCCTCTGTATTTTAAATCAGGTTGTAATTTACTTTTATGAATATTCATACCATTTTATATGGTTTTAAAATCTTCCCTTTTAAAATATATAATTGAAACAAGTTTTTAAATGAAATTTCTAATGTTTTTTTATATAAACTAGTTAATAGACAACTACTGTACAGTCAACAATCCCTAGTGAAAAATGGTAGTGATTTAAATAAAAGTTCCATGAAATTTAGAATGAAAATTAGAGAACAAAAGCACCATGAGAACAAAAATACAGTGTATGTTTACATTTGGAAATGGGATATTATTATTCCATTGCATGGTAAATATATACAGAGGTATTTCAAAAAGTAAAGACATTTGTATTCAAACCACTCACAAACAGTGTCTTTGTGATTTATACTGAAATCAGAAAGCTTCTACCAGGACAGCATCAAGAAATGTTGGATTGTTCTGAATGCATATGCTACAAAATGGGTGGGAAGCGAAGAATACACAGGGAAATTATGTACTTCGATTAAATTATATCATGTACATGTTTGAACCTATGCCTTTACCTTTTTGACATGCCCTTGTACATTGAACGTATGAAATATCTGAGAGAGCTACCATAAAGCAAACTGATTAAGCAACTGCCTACGTTGCATATTACAAATGAGAACAAAATGGATGAAGATGCTTATTTGAAACATGTTTATAAAACACATGCATACATTAATGAGTTAAGATTGTCATTTATGTTGAGCAGGCAATGGTTTATCCTGAAGGAACGTTCGTGGTGGAGTTTTCAGTAGGGATCCAGTTTGATTCTTCGGTACAGGCAACAAGTAAAAATCATTCCACAGAGCTGAAAAAGAATTGACAGCAAAGAGTGAAACTAATATCAAAATGAAAAATGGAAATAAAAGTTTGTCACACTCTATAAAATGATGTAGGTTGGTCAAAAGTATTTTAAAAGCATGAAAGCCCTGCAGGTCACAGTTACCATGGGAACTACAATTCCATCAGTGGATACTTCAGTGGTGCTGTAATTAGGTCATTTTTGTGCATGTTCTATAACAAAATACCACTACAGGAGTGATAAAGGGAGATTTTATTTCCCAAATAGTATATATTTTAGATGAGGACACTTTTAAGTCTGGACTTTAGATCATTCTGTATTTTAAATCTTGTCATGTTATTTTATTTACTTTTGTACAAGAGGCTATAAATCAATTTTCAAGTCATGGTATCCATTCCATATTAAAGTACAGGCTAAACAAAAATGAAAATACAAATATTTCTGTAGGTGCTTTAATGTAAGTTTCAACTAGAAAATAAAAATGGAAAAGATTAGTCTTACAATATGGTATTGCATTAGTTATCTTAATGCTCATTACCATGACATTTTAATGCTTATTCAGCAAAGGTAAAAAGAAATAATGAGGGTAAGTAAATGTGATCTAGACAAGTTTTGAATCTGCTGGTCAATGTGGATTTAGAGAGCAGTGATGGTATATTAAAATGCATAACTATAACACTTTCACGATCACACCAATTTTCCATTCTGTCATCGCAAATACTAATCCCATTAAGAAATTGCATCATTTATATACTGTATGTTTATTTTAGCCAATACTCCCACTAAACATACTGTAAGTTTAATTCTCAACCAAAGAATTGTGTTTCAGAAGCAATGTGGATTTCTCAGAAATCAGTCTCACTTTACAAGCCTGCTTATGTCCTCTGTGTCTTAAGTGAATTTCCAATGCTATTTTATAGAGAGAATGATATAAATGAACAGTCAATGAAATGTCTATTGTTTAACATATCTATCCAACATGGACACGCTGGTTATAACATCTTTTACTACACTGATACCTTCTCTGTTTCAGCATCTGCAGGGGAAAGGGTTTACCACTGCAGTGCTCAGCCTGCTCTTTGGCTGCACAGAAAGTCTATAAGAGTGGGGAGCCCGAGGTATGGGCAGTTATCACTGGGCACTGTGCCCAGTCTCACTTGTTCTTTCTTTCGTTCTCCTTACCACCCCCTTGCTTCATCATCTTGCACCTTTCCCCTCTAGCAGAAATGTGTTTTATTTCTACTTTTCATGATGGAATTAACCTTGATATATTTTGTGCCAAATGGAAATGTAAGAAGAGAGCATGATTCAAACTACAAGCACGATTTTTCCAGACTGGATGTCATTATTAAGTAGTGTATCTATGTTCAGGCTGCATGTCCCTCAATGTGATGGATAAAAAATGACAATTTAGACCCAGTAGGCATTGGCATGGTCCCAAAGGTTTTAAATTGTCTTCTGTGTATTTTGGAACATTCTCAATGAGCAGCTGTAGAGCTCCCAATTGCTTATGCTCTAGTTCCTACTTTCTGTTTCACCACACTGCCCTGCAGATATAACTTTGAAAGACCTGACACCTCAAAAGACTGTTATTTTTATAGGCAAAAAATAGTTGTACAGAGAAAATATAATACATTTAAAAGTGCTAAAAACCATAAAAAGAACAACTGATTTAAACTTGATTTGGTCAGAACGCCAATTAAATATTTGTGCATGCACTATTTTCACAGCTCGTAAAATAAATACTGGCCTACTACATGTGAAACATTGGGATTCAAATGGAAACAACTGCCAATAAGCAGCATGTTCTATTACACTTCAGGAATAGCCCCAGAGCAGACCAAACCCCAGCTGTTAATATATATTTATAGTATATTTAATCACCAGCCTTTATCAATTTTGGATGAGGGCTGCCACAATATTCTTCCATTAATTTCTGCTTCCATTACCTTCATCCTCTTTGCTCTTACAGATTCCATCTTGCCACCATACAGGAGGTCTGAATTCAGTTGTTCACAAGCCTCTTACGGCCGTGTTCTTCACATTGTATGTCTGTGTCATTATCACATTAGTCTTTTTATTCTAACAATGTCACAAGCTCTTGTATCCTCTAACATTCCTGTAACTTTCTCTTCTTATTATTCCAAGCAGATATCTTTTTAGGATTCTCTGGGTCACCTGTAATTCATATCAATTATGTATTCAGGTCCTCAGCATCCTGGTCCTCATCCTTAATGTTGTATTCAGGCTCCTGGTTCCACATTAATCAGGTTAAATACACTGTCTGAGTTTGCTCTTTGAAATCACATTGTCCAAAAACCACTCCAGTGTCATTTAGTGCTTACAGTATTTCTATTTTTGACATATTGTTACTGGTTGACATTATTTGACCCAGATGCACATAATTACTGACTTTTTGCAGTTTAATGTCTTTTACTTCAATTTCCTTGGGAGAAACATATTTCTGAAAATTCACTTGATGCTAGTTTCATATAGTTATGGAACTCAAGAATGTAGTGGGTGCAAGTATACAGTTTATTGTATTTATATTACCAGTGAATCAGAGGTTCCCTTCCCCTTTTTATACTTTTCTTCGTGAGTGTCGTGAGTTTGTCTTGGTAAATGGGATGGTGGGGCAGAGGCACTGAGCTTACACAGCTACTAGGCTCTATGGTGTCAGTCGAGTGCCGAGGTGCCAGTGGAGGTAGGTAGGATCCACTCTAGCTGTAGGGGTACTTAGGGAGATACCTGGAGGGGATTTAGAACTCAGAAGAATGGAGACCGGATTTACAAATAAGGGTCTTGTGCAGCATGGGGAATACTTATTTACTTTTGTATTGCATTTTGTTGTGCTTACAAAAAAATGTGTGCAGAGCTCAACTATTTTTTTTTTAGAATTCTACACTGATTCTAAAACAAACACACACACTCACTGCAAATTAGAACTACCTGTCCCTCCACTTGCAAATGGTCTATTGGTCTATTGGTCTATTTCTGAAACTTGATTGGTCTTCTGACTATTTTAAATATTTTGTCTGTTTTTCTTGTAGTGCAGTGAGTTAACACCAATAAGCTTGTAAATTATACGTAGTAGTAAGGTAATTTAACTTTAATTCTTTAAATAATTTTCTCTTCTTTCCTCTGATGAAGTATAACATTGTTCCAGTCATCAATATTTTGGTTTGGTTTATATATTCTATCAAATCAAGCTACATAGTCATTGTCAGTATTTAATTTTTAAAATAATTTTCATCTAAAAATAATTAAATTTTGTTCACATTTCTTTGTATAATATAATAACCTTCCCTCTTTTTCCATGATGCTCACCACATCCACATATTCAAAATATTTATATAAATGAATTTAATTTATTTAAATTGTTTCACAAAACAAATAGGTACCAATCAATGTATTTTCTTTTGATCTCTAATATATAATCAATTGAAATTCTTAAATATGTCTGCAGAAAACATTTTTATATTGCATGTGGTATAATAGCCAGCAGTAAGTTTTATAAAATTATTTTTTTCTTTGACGCTTTTCCTACATAATAATCCAGTAATGTAGTGAGAGAAAGGTCTATGAGGAAACCACCTTCTTGGTTCGAAACCTTAAATAGATCCTAGACTATTAATTTAGAAAGACGAGGCATAACTGAGTGAGTCTTTAGCACTTAGAAGGAGTGAAAGGAGTTATCGGAATAGGCTCTACATGGAATTAATCACTCCTCTGGGATTTATTTATGAAGAGGCTTTAAGACGAGCTGGGAAGAAGGATTTTTAATCTGTGTTTAAGCTCCAACCTGGAACAAGAGAGTGAGAACTCTAGTGGAGAGTTCTTACCAGCATTGGGCTGGCCTATAGACCTGTGGGATTCATAGGGTAGCTTAAAGAACATACAGCGTAGGCTGTATTGAGAGGTATAACATTTCCTGGACAAATAAGCAAGCTTTAAAGCAATTAAGATTTTTTTATACATATACACAACCTACTCCACACATTCAAAGGAAAAAAACAAACAAACAAACAAACAAACAAACAAACAAACAAAAAAAGATAAGTGACATAAACATTTAGGTTAAAAGATTCAACAATATTCTATAAAATAACAACAAACCAAAGCAGCAAATTCTTATCTTCTACAACCCACTGTGCTCTTCCATAATTTTATCTGGTTCCTCTTTTTTCTGTTTGTTACCGCCCCCATTTATGAGCATTATGAGATTAAATCTGACACAATGCAAGAGATGGCCTGTGGGTGAGAAATACAAGAGAAGAGCTCTTGTATTTCATGATGAACATGACTTATAAACAGTGACAATGAAGAACAGGACTTGATTTATGTAAACCACCTGAAAGTCACAAATCAAATTAATCACTTTAATGGCATCTCTGTAAATGGATTTGTCAACAGGACTTCATAATCATCATGCTGTATGAACTTAACCGTGAGCACCACTGAGAACACTGGCAGATGAAACAGATGGCAGCTTGGTAGGATGCTTTCAAATCATGTGATCTGCAGATCAGCATGAGACTGATCACTTTATGAAATAATATAACTGCAGAAGGAATCGGTGCTCAGAGCTACAGTACAGTACACTGTAAGCATCTGCTGGTTAGGAGCGACAGGAGCGATGTAAAATTACTGCTTTCTCAGCCATGCATCAGTCAGCGTGCAGTGGAAGCAGATGCAGCTTCAGCATGACTCTTTCAGCGCGTCCCCCACAGCCCACTAGGTGTTCCATTAGAATCCAGCGGCAAAGCTTGCATTAGCCACAGTGAGCAACAGCACAGCTGCAATGGAGCTCAGAAGCATGACATACACCATGCACCCGCCCCCACTCCAGTTTCCCAACCTGCCATTATCACTGCAGAAAGTAGATTGAAACAGAAGCTAACCAATCACATGTCAGAGAACTCTTCTTCCTCTTCTTTATAGAGCAGATAGATAAAAGCGGCAGTCAGGACTGCACCAGCCAGCTAGCACAAGACGAGTGAAACAAGGTTAGTTAAAGGTAACAGACAAGGTGCACTTCTGCTGTTGAGAAAAAACACTGACATAATAGAAAGCCTAACAGTTCTCATTAATAACCACTCTGTGGGTTTATAATGGTCTTTAAAACACTATGCTGAGAGATCTACCATCACCCACAGAAGAACTGCAATAAGGCATATTTCTCTGCATGTCCAGTAGGACCTTAGATGTGGGGTCTGTACCTCTACTGAAAGAAACACACTGGAAAAAGAGAAATAGAAACCTCAATGTAAAATTATAACAATACAGACACCATAATATCATCAATAACATTCAGAAAGAAGGACTGTTTTCCCTTAGCCCCTATATTAATATGCATCTCATCTTATTCATTTTTTTCCTACATTACAGACATTTATGTTAATAACATACCATTCCACCTAGGCGGATTGATTTATATCATGCCATAATTTAATGCTCTTCTTTAGATGGTTGAGGCTCAAGGCTTTTGGCAATCCTGGGCTGTGCTTTGCAACTTTACACATTAATTAACAAAATGTTATGCTACAAATGCAGGCTTGCCTAAATAAAAACCAGAGCAGCTAATTTAACAGATCAGCCAGTTACCAAGTGCCTCAAGTGTTTGTGATTTATAATGAAAATGTTTGCAATGACACTCAAAACTATAATTAGTTATTTTGGAACTGGCAGAGAAAGCAATTAACATGCTAAACTGTGCGTTGAGGGTGCTCTGTTGTATAATCTACTTTAGGACATGTACATACAAGTGGATAGCAGACCCATAATTGGGCTGTTTGGAAAATGAATCTTTGGATAACAGTTAATTAGTGTAATGAAAACAGCTTCAATTTAAACAAACTGCATAAAATAATTCACACTACACAAGGAAAGACCTGATTCAAGCATTTTTGTTCTTGTTTTTGATGCAGCAGTTCACATAAACAGCTTCTACACCTGGATTGTAAGCAACATACTGTACTAGTGCTTATACTTAGTTTTTTTAAATTCCTTTATTAAGCAGGTATTTGGAGTTTTTGTAATTGAACTTACCTATTGCAAAATACCTAAATAAAAACACACATCTTTTTCCAGTGATATTACATTGCAAACACATTTTCTTTACCATCTTTTGCTTTATATGTTGAATGGCTTATAACACAATAGGAAATAGCTAGCCAAAAAGGCAACATGTCCCTATGTTGGGAAACTACTGTAATTAATTATTGAAACACTCAGCTGAACACAGATACTGCTTGAACTTTTCATTCAAATGTAATTTTCTATCTAAGTGAACTCCTGTCATACTAAGAATATACAATACATTACAAGTTCAACATTGACAAACCTTTCACTAGTACCTACAGTACTTCTACAACTGATTCCAGTACTTCTTTTAAGAGTTTGGCAAGATTGTGACTCCCTGCAATTTCTAAGTAAAGCTACTCCATTTAACCAAAACATTTATTATAATGTTAATTTATAATCTACAAAAATACTATCATTCTAATTTATAATATGTCTGTATTTTCAATGCAGTTTGAAATGGATTCATACAGTATTTAAGTCAAATGATTTACAACACAACCGTACTAAACCAAAATCAGTATCAAAAGGAGATGCACAGAACTTAAAAAAAAATGTTTGCCTTTGCCTGTGATCTCATTCTCTTGCAACAGTCAAGGTTAATTGTCAGTATCACAGTCGGTAATGAACGATCAGTTAATTAAAAAGATGCTAAAAAAACTTCTTCAATTTCTAAAATAAATGTACTTTATTTTCTAAAAAACAGAGTAATATGTTTCCTTTGATACTCAGTATACTTTCAAAAAGCAGAATTGCCAGACCATTTCTTTACGTACCCTTAATTTAGAATGATCAGTTCTTAAGTCACCTCAGAACTACAACCCTCTTGCTTTGCACATGTGGGATTAAGGCAATATACATGTGTTCTCTGAAAACTGTCAGCCCTTCTACTTCCTCCTCATGTGAGCCCCCCACAACACCAACTACAGAGCTGGGAGAGCTGAAGTAAATCTTAAACACTGACATATACAGTACTAATGTATTTTTGCACCATCTACTGAAAAGCTGTAACAGTGTAACATACCTGAAGCACCTCATCCACAAGAAGTGGTCAATCTGTGGTATTATTTTGGACTCAAGGTTGGTGGAAGAATTATTTGGGCAATTCCACTGATGAATTTGGCCAAATGGAATCAATTAAATCGAGATTCTACAATCCTATCTTATAGTACATGTATTCCTTCCAATTTTGAGTCAACTGGTAGTTCTGTGTGGGGCATGCCAGTAAAAGGAGCAGAGTTTTTAATGAACCTCAAACAAAATAAACTGCTTGAACCAGGAAACCTGAAATACAGCAAATACGACAAACACAATGGCTCACAATTAAAAATGAGAGACAAGCATACAGTACAAGAACATGGCACAACCAAAAAGCGAGCCCTGGTCTCTAGTTAAAAGCAGGGCAATTGTGAGATGGGAAACAAAGGTTCTGTGAACAATGACTCTTCATTGTGTTAAATGTACATTCAAACAAATTTAGTAAGAGTTAACTACATATTGAAATATACTGCTAATAAGAATTGCAAAAATACAGGAAATGGTCACAGAGATGTGATCCTTTGAAAAGTAGCCTGAGAAGGAATCAAAAGGACTATGATTGTGACATTGTTTTAATTAGATTGTATTTATTTGACCTTTTCTTTAGAAAACTCTTTGGTAATAACTACTTATCCCAGCAAGCCAGTGCAATGGCCTGTAGTAGTCAAGATCAATTACATAATAAAGAAACTAATTTCGATATCTTTATTATATTCCCATAAGAGCTTAAGCTCTGAACCTAATTTAAAATACTTAGTAAATAGTTTCACAGTGAAAAAACTGCTAGGTGAACCGTCCTTGTGTAGCGTCCAGAGACTCACTCAAAACATACTGATTGTGGTTTCAATTCATTTTGTCTACAGTACAAAGCCTCAACACACCTCATTGAGCCAACATCTAGAAACACTGGGGTTTAGTAAATCAGTTATTGAATCTCATAGTCACTGCCATATATCCTGTTGTCTCTTTCTAATATACAGTATGTTAAGGACAAACACTGGACTCTCTTACCAATCTCTCAGATGATTACTATATTCATTTTAAAGTACTACCTATGATGTTTTCTGTTACCATGGAGTATCATGTTAAATCTTAAACACTTCAGTACACAAACATTTCAGGAACTTGGTTTTCATTAATTCTTTGCACAAGCCAGGACCTTACTGATCATTAAAATGCTACTCAAATTTCTGAATGCTGCAACACCATCGATAAATAGTAGTTTAAGAGATTATCTCTATGGTTCATTGACACAGCTTGTGTCTGCTCTACTTTAATTTGTTTAATGAAAGTTAAAACACTTATGGAAAATATTATATTTACTGTATATATTTATTCATATTTATATTAAAATATATTTTAATATATTTTAGCAGAAAACTATTTTTTTATTTCAACATTGTCCTGTTATCTTACATTATTATTATTTTTCTATTTTGTTATGTGGTTTGAGGCACTTTATCAAGATGCTATATAAAGTGATTTGTCATGAGTCAGGTTACAGACAATTTTTGAATTACAAGAGCCTAAGGGAAGTTTTAACCTGAATGGTTTTATTGAACTTTTTTCCTGTTTTTGACAGGTTTAAAGGTAATGATTACCAGTTAAAATTGGAAAAAAACAGTTCAAAGTATTACAAAACCTTTTAATTGATTTAACCTATTCCAGAATATATCAAAGATCATGGGAAAGCATCTGCAAACAACCTAAAATTGGATAATTGCACGAGTAATGAAGACTAATTTATTTACAATTCGATTTAATGCTATTGACTGAGATGAAAATCGTGCCATTTGCCTTTTAATTTATATTTCTTTTCTAACATATGAAGTGCCCATTTTTGAAAGTACATTTTTTTGCAGGGTGATTTAGGTGCGTCTGTCCTATGGCTGGAAACAGAAAAATCTAAAAAGACAAGAAATAAAGAAAGGGTACTATGGTACAACTGTGTTTTTTTATTTTAAAAGTGTTGATTTAAAATATTTTCAAAAACAAATTCTGAAATATTAATTTGGTTAAATATACAGAGTTCAGATACAGCCCCTTTTGGTACTACAGTCTGTATGTATATTAATTCTGCAAAAGTAAGCTGTACTCTGTTGTACTCTGACTCTTGGGTAGATCTCAGCTGTCACAGAGAAACGCACCGTGCTGAATCTTTTGGATCACAAACATTTTAGCACTACTTTTCAAATAGTTTTCAAAATTCTATGTTAAAGGAATGTGAAATGTGATGTTTTTACAGAGTCTACATAGCTTAAGTTCTGAAAGTAGACTGAACACAGTTACAACACTGCAAGAAATGTTGTGCAAGTAAAAACTCGCAAGGTAAGTTTAAGCAAGGTCGTTTTACTTTTAGGTTAAGTGACAAAGATTAAGAATGTCTGTATTAATAAAATAAAGTGTTATTTCTCCTAGATTTTAATTTCTCAAAAAGGAAAAACACTCAGAAGAACACTTTTTTGATAATTTAACCAGTTTAACTTTCCAAAATAAAAAGATAAAACAGAATCAGAGAGAATAAAAAACGTAGATCAAACAGAGGATCACAGAGGTCTGGATCTGTGAATCCAACAGTATTGCACAGCATGAAACTGAAATGTAATACAAAATACATCAGTAACAACTATTTAAAATGGAACTGTAACTAACTAAGTATGCAGAGTCATAAGCTGAATGTTGTTGAAACTTAATCATACATTCAAAATAAAACATATTTATGGCTTTATATTTACATTTAATTTTTGCTTTTAATTAAATGTAATAATAAAACTATTAAATGTCTATATTTATTAAAGCTGCTATTGAGTACCCAAATGCCATC
This sequence comes from Lepisosteus oculatus, assembly GCF_040954835.1. NCBI lineage: Eukaryota > Metazoa > Chordata > Actinopteri > Semionotiformes > Lepisosteidae > Lepisosteus > Lepisosteus oculatus. The sequence continues at coordinate 12,255,928 of NC_090702.1, read as the reverse complement.
ATTTCTACTGTATAAAGTTTAATCCTGTCTGAAATGATAAAATGAAAGATAGGATCAATACTATTATTACAAAGACATTATTTTTAACAAGTAATCATCAAGACAGACTACTGTGGATGGAAATGTGATTAAAAGAAAATTGACAATTTTAACTGAATACTGAGGATTTGAAAACTCGTCCAAGACATGCTGGTCTACAGAACTTTAGTACAATAGCTTTATCCATACACACAAAACTACTGGTTTCCTTTTCACTGCTGGAAAGAGCAGCTAAAAAGACAAAGGACTTTAAGAGACAGATTTTGCTTCAATTGACTGCAAAGATCTAAGGAACAAAATGACTTTCTTTAGAAAATGTGCAATAAAAGGCACAGCTTTTCAGAAAAGCTCTCTGTGTGACCAAAATTAACAACAGTAGCTTTCTATGGAAATTATGGACTAGTGCACTGACAGATTAATTCCATTTCTCCTTTGAGTAAGGCTGCAAATGAGAAAAAGCTATTCAGCTCATCTTGTTCACTGCATAGCTAGTTGCAATACTGATCCACAACGCAATCAAGGTACTGTATTTCTTAAAGGACACAATACAGTCAGGTCAAAAATGTAGCTTAGACATGTTCTAGTCCCACATCTGTCCAGAACACCTGCACACATGATTTCCATTTGTGTTACTAAGGTCCTTGTGCTACTGTTGATATAATAGATGCACCTGGGACTGCCTTTGCTGATAAAGTTAAGGATTTTAACTTTCTTGCTACACCTCATCTCTAGATATTATATTATATAAGAGGCAAATAAATATAAAAAATAAAAGGAACAGATTATGATATAGAAATATATCATTGCTCCAGAATTAAAATATGTAATATTGTTTTATAATATATATTTCTCATATTTAATCAAACAATGGTGGAGACTCAATTTAGCAGACTATGACCCTGAACACACCAGACCAACCCACCTAAATTGAAGCAAAGGGAAATAAGACAGAAACATCCAACAGTGAGCACAGGCTCTGTTTTAGTCAATATATGAACTTGGTTTTGATGGTCTCCTATACTTTTCAGTTACTGATGTGACATTTTGTTTAATTATATTCAGCTGTAGCCATGAACAAAATTAAATTATTCATGCCGCATTACTTTAGAACAGAAAATATACATTGGTAAAACCTGTCTTTTCTTGCATGTCTTTTTGGGAAATATTAAGTATACTGATTTTGGATATATATAATAAATATATCTGGTGTAATTATATAAAAGGTTTGTTATTTAATTATAAACTCTGCTAATCACCAAGACCCAGGAGCAGTCTAGATTACAACTGCATGAGGCTTCTCTTGTCTTCCTTATACATTTTAATACACACTACTCCCGTCTCTGAGACTGGAAAGCTTGTCAATCATTTTGACTTTCACATTTATTCACATTTCCTTTTTTTTTTTATCAAGCAACAACTATTCTCTCAAACCAACAAAAATAATTTTAAGTGATTTGAGATGAAAATGTCATAAACATTAGCATTAATATCCCTAATAATTACCATAGTTATCAGTCAGCCTTCTGTCTATTAATATAGCTTAGTGCTGATTACAGTTAAGCATTTAGAAGGCAGATATTGTTTTCCAATGGACAATTTCCTTAAGGTATGACTAAGAATAGTCGGAAATACAGTTATAAGAGAATTATCACCGTAAGCCTGACCCCTATAACTGACAATAAATGCAAAATGAATTATCAAGGCCAAATAAGTTACCACCTGTTTTTTAACTGTTGTTGTTCGCTGTCAGGTTTTCATTAGTCTTTATAAAAGGCCTAAGTGTACAAGATTTGCCTTTCATAGTAGTACTGCTGCTGCTGTATGGATGACGCCAATACAAGGACTGAGGTGGCACTGCCATCTAGTGATGGGAAAAACGCTAGGTATAAACGGATGTAGTTTTTGAACAGTGTGTGCCATGCAAGTAGATCGTTATAGCCTCGCAAGCCTCCTTTCTCATGGGCAGCATCAAACCTCTCAGTGGGAGTTACACAAACAAGTCGGTGATAGACAACCCAGAACAGAATTAATTTACAGTAAGTAATAGTAATGGCAAGAAATAATCCTTGCAGCAGACTCCAGCAATAATCTCCTGTAAAATGGTCCACCTCTTCTTCTTTGCCTTGATGACATCTTTGCCTTACTCTTGAGCACATACCATGAGTACATGCTGAGAGTAAAAAGGTGCTTTGGGAGTGCAAGCCCAAAAAAATTATGATGATTTATTGTCGCCCCAATGTTGTTTGTTTTTGCTTGCCAGAGGGTCTATACTGTACATCCTGACTGTATTGGAAAAATCTTTTGCAGGCAGTGCAGACTATACTAATTTGAACTGCCAGAGCTACGGACTGCTCATTCAGAGATTCCTCAGAGATTGCTGAGGGAGGAGTTTACTCTTCTCAGGATTAAATGACAATTTTCATGTATGCCTCATTAAAGCTGTTGATGATTGTCTGAATAGCCACACTACAGCAAAATCATCATACTGGAGTTCAGTGACTGAAACTTAGATGGTCTTTGTTCTGTAAAAGACTTGCCTTGTCATTTCTTCCTTGTCTGCTCTGTAACATACGAGTAATGATTCTCAGTAAAGGATCAACTGCATGCTCCTTTGAGGTCTGCATCATTGATCCAACATTGTTTTTAACACTGCTTATCATTGAGACTTAAACCGACCACCCCCAAGCTTCTAGCTGAAGTGGAACTAATTTTCTGAAAAGAAGGTTAAATATTAGTAACTAGCATATTCCGGTGCATGATCAGCATTTCAAATGATACATTTCCTACCATGATGACTGATGAAGATACTGAAATCACACTGATTGTCTTTAAAAAGATGCTTAATTGGATTATACAAAAGGAAGAATAGTTTTGGCATCTGATTATAAGTCAATATAGACATCAAAGAAATTGGTAATGCAAACCATTGTATTTTGACTACAGCATGTTTGTGTTAGTACTGATTAGCTGTAGGTCTCTTTGTCCTGGCACTTATTTTACTGCAAATACGCCTGCATAAATAAATAAATTTCTGTCCGAGACAAAAACAACTGAAGCAAACTAAGTGCAGACTGCTACTATTTTCTGAAGGCAAGAAACTTGTTTCGTTTTTTCAATTGTTTCAAAAGATTCTATTTTTCAACATTTTCAATCTTGATCCACTACAGGTCCATAGTTGATACCATCTCTCTTGTACTACACACTGCTTTGGCTCATCTAGAAAACATAAACACCTAAACCAGATTACTATTAATAGATTATATTTCAGTTTTTAATACCATAATCCCATCCAAATTAGTCAAACTCTCGGACGTGGCCCTTAGTACTTCTCTCTGTAAGTGAATCCAGGATCTCCTGATGGGCAGACCTCAATTAATGAGAATATATAACATCTCCTCCACTCTGATCCTCAGTCCCCAGATTTACTCCCTTTTCACCCACGATTATGTGGCTAGATACAGCTCCAATTCCATCTTTAAATTTGCGATGACGACACCACCATTGTAGGTTTGATCATAAATAATGATGAAACAAAATACAGAAAAGAGGTTGAGGACATAGTGGTATAGTGCCAGGACAACAACCTCTCCCTCAACATCAGCAAGACTAAGGAGCTTGGTCATGCCTTCAGGAATCAACTCCTCACACTGATGTAGGGAGGAGGTCATGCCTCTGTCTATATCAATGGGGCTGCTTTGGAAATGGTCAGCAGTTTCAAGTTCCTGGGTATTCACATCACCAACAACCTGACTTGGTCCCATCACATAGACAAAGTAATCACCAGAGAACACCAGAGCCTCTACTTTCTCAGGAGACTCAGTAGATTTGGTGTGTTTTCACACTCACAAATTTCTACAGATGCACTATAGAAAGCAATCTTAGTGGATGCATTACAGTTTGGTATGACAAACTGCTCAGCTCGTGAAGGTAAACAAAAGGTGGTGGACAGAGCTGAGGCCATCTGGTACAGAACACTCTTCCATCCAGATCATCTTCACCACACGCTGCCTCAGAACAGCAAATAATGTAATCAAAGACCAAAACCACCATCGAAATGCATTTTTCTCTCTTCTTTCTTCTGGCAGAAGGTGTATAAAAGCCCTGATTTTTAGGTTCAAAGAAGCTCCTAAGCTCCTCCCTTAATTCCTCCCCTACTCACAACCCTCTTTCAATGATTTGTTTTAACAAGGCTGTCAAAGGCTTTCTGGAAATACACAAATGTGAGATGTAAGGATGCAGTCCACTCTATGGTCTGCTGGACAATGATATGCAGCGTAGCAATATGATTGATTTTATTTAAGCTGTGTGCCAAGAACTAAAACTCAAGATGTAAAATAAATTGAGCAGTAAGGATACATTTAAAAAAAGAGCATAGATCTTTTTACTAATTTCAATTACTCCACTAGACAGAAGAATTCATTATTTAACATCAGGCAAGAATTCCTAATGATCTTTAGTTTCAACATCAATAAAAAATCATTTTATTCATTAAAAGTCTTTAAACTTCAATTAAATGATTTAACTGTCAAATCCTTGTGGAGCTAAATTAATTAACCCCCCTGACACCATCTGCTTAGTACTGGAAGATACATTCCTAGAGCAATACAGTATGAGAACTGATACACTGTGGACCCATGAAATGTGTGGTCCTGTGTACTGAAATTTAAAATAACACAATGAATATGAATTACACTGCTACTTGTTTCTGACTTCTTTTACAAATTAGGCTGATCCCTAAAATATCTATTGCAATCTAATATAACACATTAGTACTCGTGTGTTGTATATGAGAGGGTGTCCTATAAATTTGAAAGCAGAAAAAAAGGTAAAAATCCTGTCAATAAATAATGGACCAAACAAGTGTGATGTTGGTATAACAAGGAGATGCAAACATACAGTATACTGCTCTTCCAGTTCAGGAGCAACCTCAGTGACTGAGCCACCATTGGTCTCACTGAAATCACATGTTTTTTCTATGATTTCTATGAAATCACATGTATGTTTTTCTATGAGCATAAAGAATATTCATGATCAATAAAAGCTTTGTAATTATATTATCAAAAAAGAGAAGAACAGAAAAGGCTACTTTTCATGTAGTAACACAGGCACTGAATGTCTCATCAGTCCCTTAAGCATAATTTATAGGTCATTCTGATAATTAATTCCTAATGACCAAGCAAATCATTCAAGAGTAAAAATCAAAGTTAAAACAAAGGGGAGTTATTTCGTTGTAGAGTAAATGGGATTTTGCAGCTCTGTGAAGCTGCCCCTCTACAAACAGCACAAACACACCACATTTGTTTTGTTTCATGTTTCATTTTTTAATTATATACAGTATACCAAATTATAAGCAATTGTGCATAAATAGTTAATAGAAAATAAATAATTTTAATATAGGATTTGAATGTTAAAATATATTTTACATAATGTCTTTAACACATATTGTATTTAAAAGCAAATAAACACATAAAAAAGCCAGAAGAGGCCTGAATGAATTTCAGAGAATGACACATACAGTATAATAAGTTGCACTGGAGCTAATACAAGTCTGCACCATAAAAAGTTTTTTTTAAGGAAATCACATATTCACTACAACAACTCCACAATAATTGTGACAAAATGTTTTGGATTTATAAATGCTGTTTTAGTGCGTTTCTCCGTGATTTCAATTGTCAAGTTTTCATTCAGTGTTTTCTATTCATATAATTTAACTTCAAAATGTCCATTTCATGTTACTTACAAGCAATGATAACATCAGTTATTTTCTCTTATTTGTTATCATATACTGTATAATCGTTCTCTTCAGTATAATGGAAAATGAAACACAGGTAGGTTATAGAAAAAACAAATATGTATACTAATATGACATTTTTATTAATTTTAATATTAAATATTAAATTAATATAGTAATAACGTTAGCAATAACATGGATGAACCTTCATAGTGTAGACCTACTGTAGCAAACATGATACCATGGGGCTGTTTCACAAAGCAGGAATTCTCAGTTGGATATAAAAATAGTTTACTGTGAAAATAATCTCTTGCCACAACATCAAACGTTTATGCTACACAGCAGCATCCTGGTGTGGTGAAAGGCTATTTTCCAGAATACTTTTTAAAATGTTTTTTGAAAAAACATTTTGGTTTTGGAAGCAACACCATGCTGCCCAACTCTTTATTTATTTTTCATTTTGGTTCAAATTTTGTGTAAATGATTAACATTGCATATTCATCATTTCTTAACATTTAATTTAATATGCAACATTTTTAGAACTACATTAAAATATACCAGCCAATATTATTGGTATTAGAAAATACCTTAAATAATATTTTTTAATATTTTAAAAAAAAATATTTGACCACATTAACTCTGAATTTTCCCTGATTACTAGAGTAGGTCTACGAAGAATTGTACTTCAGCCTGTATGGCTGCTCCCACATTACCTAACAAAATAATCCATTCTGTAACAGGTACAGTAACCAAGGAACCAAATGACAGTTTGTCTAGCACTGATTTTGCTAAAGCTATGCTTTTCATGTAGTTTAAAATGTTCTGCATGTCTAGAGCTGCTAAAACAAAACAATCATTTTACTTATGGCAAGTGTTTAGTTATCTTGGAGCTGGAGGAAAAAGAATGTGAATTGGAGGAACGTGTATGGCTTCTCGGGTAAATTAAAAAAAATTGGCTTGATTCAGTCTGTCTAAGTCCCAGTTCTCCTCCTTGCCCTCCTGCAGCCAAGAACTTGGCAGCCTCCACATCCAAGCTGGATGATCACTGGGTCTCAGTTAAAAGAGGCTCTAGAAGATCAAATACTAGAGCTTCCACCCACCAATTCTCCATTAAGACTTTTAACAGGCTCGAACTTCTTAGTTGTTGTCAGTGCAGTATATGATTCCATAGCTGGACATGAAGATTGTTAAGATCCTGGTGGCCAGAGTTTTTGACATAGGGGCTAAGCTACATGAATAGCCACATAATAAAATTCCAGCACTAACTGTCCATTCTGGCACTAGTATATAATATACACAATCAGAGATGTAAAGGAGCAACTTTATCCCACTGTGCACAAAAGCACAAAAACTACGTCAGTAATTATCTCTGGCCCTCTGTCTCAATTGCAGAGAGAGGATGAATCCTTTAGAAAGCTGTTCTCTCTGAACAGTTCGCTGACAACCTGGTGTGCATGAGTTTTTAAAATTGGCTTCATTAACTACTGGGGCTGTTTCTTGGAAAGGGCTGCTTTTTATAGGAGACAGGTTGCGCTTTAACTGGCGGGATGCTTTTATGCTTTCAGAAAATGCTGCTAGATGTCTGAATACTTGACTAAAAAGAGCACTGCAGATTCAGTTTTACAATGGAGTCTGTGTATCTCCCAGATTATTGATCCATGGCTTTAAAGCACTCTTTTAGGGCATGTGACGAAAACAGAGAAATCTTTTCAAACTTTAGCTCAAATTCTAGTCATCCCATTAAAACATTTCCTGGCAATTTAAAATAAAGACATATTTAATGGAACACAGACATCTCGAACTGCAGCTTTGCCATCTCCCACTAGGTGTGCCTTACTTAATATTAGCTCCCTGACCAGTAAAGCAGTTTTAAAAAATGATAATTGGTACCAATATAGAAATTCTTGTACTCACTGAAACATGGATAAGACCATGGATATTATACCATTAGGAGGCCTCCACAAATTGATTTTTCTGTCTTCCTAAGAACTGAATATTGGGTTGGGGGGGAAGGCCTAGCCACTGTTTTTATACATAGATTTTTCTCTGGCTATGTCACGATGGATCCCCATCCTTTGACTCTCATTCTTTTTAGCTAAAATGCCAACATTCACTTCAACTCATAGCTGTTTTTAGACCCCTATTTAAATGTTATGGCAGAATTTAATGAGTTTCTAAGTTAGCTCTTAATTATGATTAAATTCTTAATGCTTATGATTTTAAACTTACCATAAACATTTCTACAACATCCAGAGTGACATAGAAAGCCACCCCTTTGACAAGAATGTCCTTTCTGCCCTGGAGACTATAGGTTTTCTAATGATCTACACCCTCATACACTCACCCTCTTTAAAAACACACTTGCTACTGCTGAATTTACTCACTCAAACTTGCTAGATTTGCAAAAAAATAATCCTCACTTTCTATTCAACACCATAGCTAATCTTACTGATAAAAGATTAGATGCACTAATAAATATACCTTCATATATTAGTTACTGTATAATGACTTTATGGACTTCAATTTTTAATTGAAAAATTACAAGAACTACAAAACAAACAGTAACAAGTACTACACCCAGCATGAGAAACGCCATCTTGTCCACAATGCATGCTAGAAAGAATTAATTGGATTAACTGACAAAACCAAAGTGACAATATGTATCTTATTACATACTACATATAATACATACAGTGAAGTCCATAAGTATTTGGACAGTGACACGATTTTTGCTGTTTTGGTTCTATCGTCCAGCACATTGGATTTGAAATAAAACATTGTTTTTTTTTTAAATAAAACAATGACTATGAGGTTCAAGTGTAGAATTTCCGCTTTAATTCGAGGGTATTTACGTGTATATTGGGTGAACCATATAGGAATCACAGCCCTTTTTATACATAGTCCTCCCATTTTAGGGGACCAAAAGTAATAACTGTGTTGTTCCAGGGGTATGAACACCACTTTTGGGTACAGAGCAGATGTTTCTACAGTGGCTGAAGCACCCCGACAGTCTGTTTGAGAAACCTTTTGCTATATTTCTAACTAGTTTCCACTCTCACACAAACTCTCTTCCATAAGTGGTACTACTACTTGCCCCCCTGATCAAGGCAACTAGGACACAAGGCATAAACTCATGGGTTTCTCAGCTCACTCCATTTGAGTTTGTCTACTCTCAATACTCTCCACTTCGATGGAGCCTGGAACAGGCCTTGATTTTTTAATGTGCTTGGTTTCACAAAAGTAAGGAATTTCATAGAGCGACTGTAAACTAATCAAAAACAGTTCAGTTGTTTATATTGACATTTGCCATTATATCGTTGGTGTATGCACTGTTCAAACCATTTTCCTATTTTAAAGATCATTTGTAAAACAGTGGTGTGAATAATTGCATTTAGAAGGCAGTCTACAAGAGTGGCAGTTATTTGTCAGTTGATGTACAGTGTGGATATCTGGGAATATCACTTCACAAAACTCTTTAACATGTATAGCTGTCAGGAAATGTAATTTTTTTGTCCATTGATGCAGCTCACATGCCAAATTAAAAACTATTTTGAACAATGCATACCTCAACAATTTACAGTAACAACAAATTTACAATATTAACAATTTATATATATTAATCTAAATATAGTGCCGACTCCACCAAAGTGAGCATTTGTATGAACTACAATGAAACGTACAGTAGGTAACTATAATGTCATTCAAAACTGCTGAAAACATATTTAATTGGGCCTGTTTTCAATGTTTTTATTTACTTTTATATACAATGCTTTTAAATCTACTATGTATCATATATTTTTATAAAATAAAATTATGTTTTCTAATTAGTCTTTGTACATAATTACTAATAATTCATTACTACATACTGTATGTAATTTAAAAAGATCATTCTGTTAGTGTCATACAATATTATGACATACTATATTCATTTGGAGTGGTAGCTTTGTGGTCACAACATCCTATCTCAACATTATCATTAGATTATATAGAAATTGTTTGCTGCTGTTATGCATACAGTATGCTTAGCACATGAAAGCATTAAAATACAGTATGAATAGTACAGAAAAGCACTAGTGGGTGAATAAATATTTAATTTTATTATCAAAATAAGATTTGTCTGACAACAACTCTCAGCTGCAGTACTTTATGGATTCACTGCACCACCTGGCAGTTTTAGAGAGTAGTGTTGTCCTGCATCATTTTATTATTTAAAAAAATTAAAAGGTGATGACCCAAGCATACATGACACCTCGCACATTGTAGATGACTGCATTCATACCACAAACGCAAGAGAGTTGTTATTATACTGTTAACTGATTAGTCAATCTTTAATTCACATTTATGAATCCAACTCACATGTTCAAAATCTTGATTATAACTCAAGATAAACTAACTGAAGTAAACATGAGAAGTCACTATGAAGTGCTGTAATAGACAATCTATCAAATTAACCACAATCAATTCTTCAAGAAGTGTTACTTATCATTAACATTATTTGCATGTTTCTCAGTAAATCAATCAATTCTTCAAGAAGTGTTACTTATCATTAACATTATTTGCATGTTTCTCAGTAAAACAAATGTTTTAAGCACCTATCCTCTATTGTACATAAACAAAGAACCTCACCATCTTGATTAAGGCACATAAGGTGCAGGGACCACAAAGGGGCCTGTTCTCCAATGCGGGTGTTACCTCATGTATTACACAAATAGTCACTCTAGGTTTCCTTTGCTCTCCCAGCTGTTCTGTCTTCTTTCTTCTCTACTTTTAAACTTCATTACTTCCAACCACAGACGTTACAGCAAATCCCTCCTTTCTTCCTGCGGAACCTTGTCACTGTCTGTGCTTCTGGCTGTCCTATCTCTGCTGGCAAATATGGCTTTAGCTTTTATCTTTCCGGTCCCTGTTACTTCTGGCACCTGCACCTAGTCTGCATTATCAATACAGTACATATGTCCTGAAGAGGACTCAGACTACAATTTTCCGTTCTTCACTCCTGCTGCCCCAGCTGGTGTCCTGTTGGATTTAGTGTAGGTTTCTGATGATTTTTTAAACTTATTCTCATAGTTTTCACTGTTGAAGTTATCTGCGCCTATTGAATGTGTTTATGTGATTCCACTTATTCTGCACTGACAAACCTCTTTGATTAATTGTTCTGAGGGGTACAATGACCATGTCCATAGGCCCCAACTCCATTTTCATATACAATCATAGTTAGATTTACCTGCATCTCTTGAATGCTATGCCTTTCCTTTGGACTTATACATAAGGGTGAACGGTAATAATGTAATACTTGATTAGTAAAGTAATCTTGCATTTAGGTTCTGCAATGGCCTGTGTGGGGGTCTGTTTGGTTTGGGGATTTCTGACTTTTCTGCCCATATCACCAAGCCTTAGATCTCAACCTGAATTGGTTAAAGACAAATACTCTCTCTTTAGTGTAGTCAGATCATATTGGGATTTGCCAGTGTTAAATGTGCCAGTCTTGTTAAATATTACTGGCAAACTGACATACTTAGTTCTTCAGTGGTGTTCCAACATTTGCATTAAAGAACCATGAAAGAAATAATGATAATTTTTCTAAAAATGATATACAAAAAGCTAAATGCATTTTGTTTTGAAGGACTGTGTCCTATAACAGGTGAAAAGACACCCCTTTCATAAATCCGTCACTGGTGTTATATTCTCCACTGATTTACAGTAAGTTAAGATCAAAGCGAGTTTTGTGTTCTATTTCTGTTTTGTCAGATACTAATATAATAAAATATATTTATTTTGTATGCACATATATTAATTGTATTATATATATATATGCATCCAAGTTACTGCAAAGTACATTAATTCCCAAGAACGTTTTTAGTTTTTTTCAAAGATACGCTCTGCAAACTTTTTTTTAAGAACCCGGATGCACTGCAGATTCACTACCATCCAGTTAAACCGTAATGGAACTGAAGACTGAAAGAGAAAAAGGAAAAATCACACCCATTTCAGCTTTCATGCACCTGTATCTAATGTGTATTTGCTTTCCTTTCTGGCAGCATTTCTAATGACACCGAGCTCCAATATTTAGGCAGACACATTCTATTTCCCGAAGGTCCGCATGAGTAAGCCTGTCATGCATGCCATTTATTTTTAATGTAGCAGTAAGCTTTAAAATTTAAATAAATGTTACGGTGCTATGTTTACAACAGAATACATAGAGCTATGACTGAGCACATTTCAGCACACTGTTCAGCCCAGTACGATGCAGCCCACTATACAGAATATACGTAACAATCAATAAAAGTGCTGCAACACGAACATCCAATTACTGAATAGTTTATTTACAGAAAGAAGATCAATGTCTATTTTGATGTGAAGGTCAAACTAGAATTTGCAGAGCCCCTCTGTAGGATATCTATTGAAATTCAAGGATTTAATTGAATGTCCTTCATTCTATCACAGTGGAATAGATTGGATCTGATTGGAAACATATGGTGAGAAACAAGTTTAAATTGCAAAAACAAACAACCATTTAAGGGTATTCAGTGCAGACTAAAAATGAGTGGCTCCATTCCAGAAAATCCAGGAAAGAGAATCCAACTAGATTTGTAGGAAAGATTCATATTTTTGTTTTCCTGTTCTTATGTTTTAATAGATTAGGACTTCCTGCTGCCTGCTTAGATTCTTGAAACATTTTATCCACCTACTTTTCTGCAGTTTTTTATTTACCCTTTTCAGATATGGAAAGAATGTAACAAACTGTTATACACATAGGGGTCCCAAAAATGTCTGTATATTCTACCCAACAAGTGCTGATGTTAGGTAATTTTAATTTCTTTTCACTTTTTAATTTCATTTTACTGGCAAACTGACATACTTAGTACCTCAATAGTGTTTCAACATTTGCAATAAAGAATCCTGAAGAATGAAAGAAATAATGAAAATATATCTAAAGATGATATACAAAAAGCTTAATGCATTTTGTTTTGAAGGACTGTGTTCTATAACAAGAGAAAAAATTCCCCACTTAATTTCATTTCACAATATAACTTTGTAATAAATATACACACTATACATTATATATAACAAATGTTGTAATATAATTTAACAAAAGTATGATGATATAAACACATATCATCCACCTTAGGTCAGCAGAGGTGAATAAACAGGACATGCAGTAAGTGACTGAATTTCAAAAAGATTACATCTGATTTATTTAGGCCAGAAACAAAAACAAAAAAAAATAATATTCAGGGTTATACATTCAAAATGTAACTGTAAAGCAGTATGAAATACAAAGGTTGTCTTAAATCAGTTTTAAATATATAATCCTATACATTCACTTAATGAATGACCTTACCTGGAGACAAGCCACTCCAATTCCCACTGCGCCTATAATAAGGAGATGATCTGCAAGAAACTGTTCCAACTTGGTGATACAGCCTCCCTGAAAAAACAAAACAAAAACTGTCCTTCTTACTGGGCCAAAGACTTTTTGGGGGTTTATTCAATAGATTTCACATTTTTACAAATGCTCATTTAATTTTCATTATGTAAACGATATTTTGCATACAGTAGGTACAGATTATCTTAAATCAAAAGTGGCCGAAAATACCAACATACTGTATGTGTCAATGTATTCAGTTTCAAAACATAAGCTACAGCAAAATCTGGCAGCTGCTGTTGATCAATATAGCCAAACACAACTAATACATTCTTAAACAGCAATATCAGCATCACACACAATGGCAAAAACAGGAGACTTACTGATCAGGTGTCTAGAGAGCACAACTGTTTATCTAAGCCCAGATTTGAACAACTTGGCTTGGATAGAGGGTACAAAAACTGTGTTCTCTGTCAGATAGGACCATTATGCATGATACATAACGCTACTCCTCAAAGTGTGAGTTCGTGTTAAGGTAACTGGGACTCTCAGCGGTTTAACCACAAATTAAAATGGTTCTTATACAGTAGCTGAAAGTGAAGTATGAGGGAGATGAAAATATAGAGGGAATCTCAAGAAACAACAGTGCAGCATAAGAAAACACCAAAACAAATTTTATAATAATTTAAAAAAGAATACAGGGCTATACATTTTATCAATGACAAAGTGTTTCTTGAATTTTATAAAGGAGTGTTTATGTGACCTAAGACCAGAGAACACTGTTGTCGACTAAAAAATACACCATAGTTAGTACTGCTTTTTGTCAGCCTTGCTATTGACAATTTTCCCCTAAAGAAATGTCTATGAATAGCAACTACTATCATGAAGTACTGGAGCTTAGCGTCAAAAGAAATACTGCTAAATAACAAACATGATCTTATTATGTTGTATATCACATTGTGACCATTAGAAATTGTGACAAAAACAGATAATTGTAAGAGATCAGAAAATAATGCCATTTTCCCCTTCTTTGCACTAACGCATAGAAGTTATAGAGTCAGAAACATGTTTTCTTAAATTACTTTAGATCACTAAGCTCTCACTTGTTTAAACTGCTTTTCTGTATACTTGTTCAAACAGGGGCGTGAAGAAGTTCACAGTAAACATGACATTTCTTAAAGCCAAATGCTAACCATGTGTAAAAAAATTACATTTGCATAATACACATATGTAGAAAGCTGCAGGAACCTTAGAATAATTAAAATTATGAGATTAAGAAATAAAGTTAGCATAAAGGCAGTTCAGGGGAATACTTCAAAGAAAATATGCTTTTCCAAAGAGAAGTAATTCAATTAAAATAAATGGCATGAAGCTAGACATTGCAAACATAGGACAGGTAGTTAATTGATTCAGGGATCGCATCTAGGAATTTCTCTAAAGGAACCAGGGTCTCAGTTTTATGTAGACATCTAATGATAAGAAAGCTCACTACAAAATCTGATGGACAAGAATACTGCAGGATGAAGGCGTTCAGGATCAATCATTCCACCTCCATTCCAAAAGCACTTCTAATGGAAATTAAGCAACTGTAATTCAGCCACACATAGTCAAGTGTCCAATACATCACAGCCAAAGGGATCAGGTCAGGGAATGCTTCAACACAGAAAAATTACGAGGGATAGTTATCTGCTGCAAGAGAGAAGGGAGAAGATTTTCCATTAGTTCCTTTAGGAGGCAAACTCAGGAGAACTAAGAGAAGCCCACAGAGCTAGAGGCAAATAGAAGCAATCAAGACTTTGTGTGCAGTACGTGGATTGAGTTTGTGGGTTGTTTTATTTTGAGGCTGGTAAGCAGCTTAGCTGCCCCACAGTTAATAATATGGTACCGAAACAATTAAGTTACAGCTCAAAATGAGAAGGATTTATTTTCTGTTTTTTATTTTTGAGGCCTCACTGTCACAACAAGCTGTCACAACTTTTCCTTTCCTTGGGTATATGTCTGTACTTTGTGTTCCTCTGATCCCGAACTAGTTTTCCACCTTTCCCAACTGCAAGTATTACCTCAAAGAGACTATCGTGAGGGAGACACTTACTGTACCAATGTCAGCTGGAAAAACACAAGTCATTGACATGGAAAACAATTGAGCAATTTTTCACATTTAGGATCTGAAGAGGTAGACCAAATTTCCACATGTGAGTTGGATCACCTCTAGAGCGTGGATCTAATTTGACACAGTGTGACAGAAGTCTTTACTTTGATCATCTCATAGAACACATAAGTTAGGAACTCCTTAGCTGGGAAGCTTACAAGCTCTGTGGCTTGAAAGGAGCCTTACTGACCTGTATGTTGAGTACAAACCCAGAGCACTGGGGATCCTTTCCTTGCCCACACATTCCAGTTGACCCTGTACTGACGCTGGAACCTGTGGGATCTTGCCAAGAATCCAGGATTTCTTCAGATCCAGATCTCTTTCTGCATTAGCTTAAAAATGTCTAGAGATTCAGCACTGGCTTTACAATGATCAAAACGAAACTACAACTCATCAGAACTTGCATTTACAGTAGGAGTGTTGTACATTCAAAGGAGGATACTTATTAGTGACTATCAATTGATCAGTTTATAAGGTGCATTAGACTTGGACCCTTCCTTGTGCCTGGGAAAGTATAAAAATTTACCTTACCAGATCTGTACACAATGAGCGCTCTGGCATGGATCAGAAGGCAAGTGCAGTGAAATAAACAGCTGTTGCTAAGGCCCTCGTTAAAGATTTTGAAAGATGTTACTGCTTCATAACATAGAGGCCTGGGCTGGACTGCTTCTGTGTGGAGTTTACATGTTCTCCTAATGGTTGCATGGATTTTGCTAAGCACGCTCATATCTGAAAGACATGCACATTTAGGTTAATTCAAAATGGTCACTTTCTCGTAGGACTTTTGCTCTCAATGTTGCTAGTACTGATACCTGGACTGAGACCACCAGATGAGCTTGATGGCCAGAGGGCCTCCTCTGATCTGTGGTTTCTAATGTATTGAAAACATTGAAAACTTTGCAGACATCACAGTTTTAATGCTGGCAGTGTAATGTATGGAACAAATGTCAGTGGCCATCACAATGCACAGAAGAATTCAGACAGTTTCGAGGCCTGTATACCATGTGTTGCTATGGCAACACCAGTGTCTGTGTAATACATGGTAACTCGGTCCACTTTATTTTGGAATTGTGCTTCAAATGGTTACTTAATTGTTTAAATTATCATAATTTTAAAAGTATAACAATGAAGGAGATGGTTGTACACCATCCCATTTTTATAAGGCAGGTATCAGGGTTCAGTAAAATTGCGTAATATAACAAGGTCTGAGAAATCAAGATACTGTAAATGTAAAAACGTACTGTACAATAAACCTATTGTCGGTGTCATATTCCAACATTTACTATATGTGTCTGTTCTAATAAAACAAGCAAATATACATCTAGAAACAAATCATTAAGCCAAAAAATATGACAGATTTGTTTCATAACTGAAATGAGGTACAATCGATGAATGGATGCATTGATTTTTAATCTTTTATTCACCTTCTCAGATTATTTGCTAATTTGACACATTCTACTTTCAAAATATCAGATCTTATTTATCTCGAACCTGGGTTGCACCACTACTTATTTTCCCATAATTTATTTTATTAATCCTGTAAATCCACATCACACCATATCAAGTAATCATGAATTATTGGAAAGGAATGGAATTGTTTTAATCTTGGTTGCCATATGTAATTACATTACGGTACACATTCCGGAATAATCCATCCTGGCATTCAAGAGGAACAGCCTGATTAGCAGTTTACTTAAATAAAATTTTAAAAAGTAAAATTTCTACTAAAACTAAATATTATAAATTAATCCTTGCTCAACTTAAAGCACTAAACCCTGCCAAGAGAGTACTGAGTGCCTAGTAACTGCTTGAACAGCACTTATTAAGGAACTCTAAAGCAAAGGAATTATTATTAATGGTTCAAGTAAATGCATTAGATCAGTACAAAAGCCTTCATTAGACATTAATGAAGTCTTATTGACATAATGTCCATCGGAATAGGGGGTTTCATAACAACTGCTTTTTTGCACTAGCCTGTCCTTTCTTCTCTACAAAAAGAAACACATTAAAACAAAAAAATTATATGTGTTCTATATGTTCATAGATTTCTATTTCAAGCCCGTTTTGAAATGTTCACACTAAGGTGAGATATTTCAAACAACTGTAATCTTGAATGGGATACGAAAGAGAGGATGAAAGAGAAGAACCTGAAAAGTAATATTTGAAGGAAGTGTCAAACGTGGCTCATGTGGCATGCTCTAAAAGTGAAATAATTAACCATATGGTAAGGGTCGTAGGCTCAGAACACAGTGGACAGTCTGTTTTGAGGTTACCAGTTTGTATCTAGGCCAAGCCATTTATTACAAGTTTTGATACCATGCTGCTTTTTGAGTTATTAGCACTGAGCAGAGTGGAGGTGGCTGGAATATTCTCCTTTCACACTGCTCCAGTGAGGAGGTGGCTGGATGTCTGGCCATTGCATTGCATTGTACCAATTCATTGCTCTATGCTATAACCCTGCCATTAAAGAACAAAATCGAAAAAATACATTTAAAACAGAAAACAAAAAACTAGTTTGCTTGAATCTGCAACTCAACTGAATTTCTTCAGTATCAATACTACCTGTGAGGCTCCTGAACTGTTTACCAGTAAAAAAACAAAATTCAAAGCTACAGTAGATGGGACAAATGGCTTCCTCTCATTTGTAACTCTTATGTTCTAATCAACATACTACACATAAAGTCTCAGCTGCTCAAAACATCAAGTTTATAGCTTGATGCTGCATATCTTAAAGGATGTTGCACTGCTGTCTGCATTCAAGAAGAATTGGCCTAGTTAGCAATTTACTAAGTTGCCTACTAAATCTAATGTAAACCTTGTACAGCTAAAACCCTTCCAACAGCTTACTTAGTACCTCGTAACAACTTATTCAGCATTTATTATGAAACTATATTCCAGCACAATAGTAATTATTATTACTAATAATTTCTCACAGAACAGGGTAGTCACCATGCACCGGAAAATGACCGATTCATAAAACTTAACAAAGTACTTCGACTTACAAGATAATATGTTTTGCTTTCATTAAATAAAAGGTTATGGAATCAATCATTAGAACTACTGTATATTACAGAATCACCTGTATGAAAATAATATCATAGTGAATAGTTAACGTGGATTTAGAAAAGGTAGGTCTTGCCTAATCAACTTGTTAAAGAGTTTTTAGAACAAGCAGCAACAGTAATTGATAAACACAGAGCATATGATATACTGTAGTATATTTACAATTTTTCAAAATCCTCAAAGACACTGACAACATTATCCCAGCAAAAATGATGATTTCTTCAGAATAGGCAGTGAAACATGAAGCAGCAAACCCAAGTGGAAACTATGTGGAAAAATATTTAAAACTGAGAACAGGAGGCACTTCCTTATCCAGAGGGTCATGGGAATCTGGAACAAGGTAACCAGCCATGTTATTCTGTTATGAGCCAATATCCCGGCTTCTTTCAATAATATAATTTAATCAACTACCTACCTACTACAAAATGAGTTAGATGGACCAAATGCCTCCCCGTTTGCAACCTTTCTTACATTCTTAACTACTGCTCAGTGGGAAAGAGCGAGTTGCAGCAGGAAAATAATTTGAATGGTTAGCTATTCTAGTTTGGTATAAAACAAGAACAGTTGAAAGTTTTACATACTTTTTCTAAACTTCTTAATGACATTATAGACAACTGTATCCAAAATCAAAAGTCTATATGGAAATCTCACCAAAATCCAATACTGCTTTACAGGTATATAACAGATATATACTCATTAAGAGGTACTTTATTTGAATTTATCTTTGTGACCCATTCCATTTGTGACTTTCAAAGTTTGTCATAAATCTTGTCTACTTTAAATTTTGTTTTTTTCAGTGAATGTATAGTGAGATCTTTTCTGACCCACCTACTATGCAAACAGTGATAAATAATGAAATAATGAATAGAGCCTTTTACAGTACGTTCTTGACATTGACCTGTTTCATTCACATCAGATAGAAATGTAACAACCTAAGTAAGCAGAAATTACTAGAAGAACATATAAAGTATAACGTATAAAAACAAGATAAATATATTTTTGTACAGACAGTAAAGGTAACCAATGTGTAAAGACTATGTAAATTATACTGTTGTTTATGGACCACTACTCCCCCATTTGCTCAAATTATGTTGTGTTGGTCTATACAATGTACTGTAATATAACAATTAGCATTTGCATTTCTTACTCGTGTCTGTGTTCCAAGCGTCATATCATTGGTGTCAGAAGTGAGGAGCAGAGCGGTAGCAAGGCACCAGTTTACTGGTGACTAGTGGAAAGAGTCAAGGTTGCCTCAGAGTGATGGGAAATGAAGTAAGAGTTCTTGCCTGTGTTTCTGACACTTTGGGGTAAACGCAGGGACTGAGGCGGTACTGCCAGACTTCCTATAGGGAATGTGAGACCATTAAGCAGAATTTAAAACAATTGTAAGGCCAAAACAGGAAAAAACAAAAACTGTAGACTTTAAGCAGCTTCAGGCATCCAGGGGCATTGTAACAGAAATTGTAGCTATAATGTAACGGTTTTATCCGTCCACCCCTCTGTCTGACATATGACAGAGTGACAAGATGGGTGCAGGTGAGAGAGGAGAAATGAAATTGTGGTCATGCAGCACTCACAGTGAACAAGTGAGAGAGAGAACTAGTGGACAGATTGACCAGTGGCAAAAGAGTTTCTCTCTCTGGATGAAAGCCATTCTCCTCTGGTGTTGGGGATAAATAAGGTTTTTGATGTTCAGTTACATTCTCTCATGTAATATAGCAGGTATATCCATATCCTTTATCATTTTTTACTCAGGTTTGTGTTTGAAGTGTGAAGTTGTGTGAGCTTAGAACCCATGAGACCACAGGTTTCATTACAGTACATTTCCCTCTTGTCAGAAGGCTAAAAACAGCTATCAAAAGTATTTGAAATGAGATGTGAAAATCTAGGGCAAGATTGCAGCTCATACATTCGGCAAATCATTAGGTAATTCATTTCAACAGGGACCGTAAAAGAAAGGAAAGAAGGAATGTTACATTATGTTCTTTAAAAAAAAGTTTTTCTTTTTAGGTGCATCGACAAGAAAGCTAGCCTCATAAGAGTGAAAACTGATCTAATTTAGTTAAAAATAATGTACAGTAAATGCATATCTCACATGAAGAAAAACCTTTGAAAAGTGGTGAGAAATGGAGAGGGATGAGTGTATCTAGAACATTAAAAAAGGATTAATAAAAATCACAGCATAACATGTAAACTGTTATACCAAAATCCAGACTTTATGACAAAGTGCTAGACACTCACTTTAAATTATACTTACAATCAAGTTCAATATTTGACATCTTGCTATGCTGTGTTTACAATCTAAACAAAATAAAGTATTAGGAAAAGCCCAGCTACAATTGTTTTAAATATTAAAGCACCTAAAAGTGTTTGAGAACCAACAAACATGTTGGCTTTTCATCCACTTTGACACAGAAATATAAATTTCTACTTCATGTATTGGATTCCAAGCAGAGGCTTTGACCACACCTGCCATGATACCTGAACAGATACACTTGGGAGGATCAGACACAGCCTGGATGTGTGAAACTACTTACTTTCCACGCTTTTGTAGAGGATAGCTCTAAACCAACCCAGGTTCATCTCTGGAACTGTCCATTTTAAAGATGGCACAGGGTAGGTTTATAATGTTTACAACTGCTCTAAGAAGGCCTATATTTATCCTAAAAATAGTCACAACAATCACAACATATATATATATATAATTGTTGTTGTTGTTGTTGTTGTTGTTTGAAAATTAAAGTTCCAGCTGTGAACGTTAATAGGGCATTATACTGATGGTAATGGTTTACAACTAAATCATATTCTCCACTGCATTTTCTGAGATAATTTATATTGTATACACATTTCCCCAAACAACAAAAGATGTTATGTGCATTTTACAACAAATAGAAAATTATATATATTATATATATATATAATATATATATATAATTGGGGTGGAGCGGTGGCTCTGTGGCTACGGATCTGCGCCTGTGGCTGGAAGATTGCCTGTTCAAATCCCGCAGCCGGCAGAGGACTCCTACTCTGTTGGGCTCCTGAGCAAGGCCCTTAACCCCAACTGCTCCAGGGGCGCCTTACAATGGCAGACCCTGCGCTCTGACCCCAGCTCTCTCCCTGTCTGTGTGTCTCATGGAGAGCAAGCTGGGGTATGCGAAAAGATAATTCCTAATGCAAGAAATTGTAAAGGGTTAATAAAGTAATGTTAAATATATATATATATATTTCCTTACTTAAATGAATTCAAGTTAAATTTTCAGGAGGTTCCACAATTTGCCAGGGTATAACACAAATACAGGTCACCCAATTTAACACAAGTGCTTTCAAAAACAGATGCTGGGCACTTGCAACTAAAACATAAGAAGGAAAAGGTTAAAAAATAACTGCCATCTGTCTGGATTTTAGATTTGTGGGCTCAGGTGGAGAGAAAACGAAATACTCACAGCTGAATGAAAATGTGGAAATCAACGAATCTGGGTTAGACGGAGCATGAAAGAAAAATGTCAGACGATAACAGTAAAAGAACAGATTTCTTATTTAGCAAGTAAAATTATTCTCCGATTAAGTTTGTGAAAATCTCCAGTTGAAGCTGACCTCAGCCTGTAAATGGGCAATAAAACTCCTGTCACTCACCACAAACACCCTAAACAGAAGTAATTCAAGTTCCTTTAACTTCCACATGTGCTAAAAGTTTGAGTTTAGTTTATATTTGTACTTTTTTCCCTGCCTTCATTGTGGAGTACCGCTGTGACTTGGTAAATGACAGAGCACCTCATGTATTTTTTAAGGCTTCATACATCTAATAGGGATTTTTTTTTCCAACCTGTCTTGATAGCATTTTTGATTGTCTACATTTGGAATCAACATTTAAATTATTCAACAAGCTTCAGACTGAGTTTCAGGAACAAAATCCTAGAAAAACTCAGAAAATGTGCTGATAAAAAATATCATATGGCAGAAATTCTAATTTCATTCTTAAATTTTGATACTGCATGGTTTCACTACTTACAAAAAAAGAAAAAAAACATACAATGTACAATAGTTTGGAGAAGTGGTTAGAGCCTATGTCGGATTGGCTTTTCTGGTTAAATAAAGTACAGGATTTATTCTGTTTTCTTTTCTGGTTAAATAAAGCACAGGACTCCATTTAAACAATCATTTAATTTGACTACTGAACCTGACAAAAAATCCTCAGTTAATATCATCACAGTTAATATCATTGCAATGCTTTAAGAGGAGGAGGGAAATGAGCTCAAACGAAGCCTTTCATGTGGTTTTCTTTAAGAAATATGGCTTGGCCCAATTCAAGAGAAAGGAGATCTATACTCCCCACCTCACTGCTCACAATTAATTATTCCAGGGATTAAAACGCAAACAGAAAAACAGTCCTCTGTCAAAAAGACATCTTAACAGAAGGACTCAACAAAACACTACTCAAACTAAAACCTTAAAAATGTATGTTCAATCAAAAATAAATAAAATCTTTGAAGGATTTCAGTCTAGTCTTAAATATAGATGACCAAAAAACCTCTTCAAACACATTTTTTAGGCCAATCATTTATCAGGATAAAACCAAAGACAACATATTTCTGAATTAAAAAGACAGCGCCATTTCAAGGCACAATATAAATCATAATAAATATGCCTGAAAGATCTTCAATGTAGGCTATTTGTTCGCTTGCTTTTTAACACAGCAAAACATTACTATAGTTATATATATATTCATTGAAATCGTTTTTTTTAACGACACAGCATTAATGGAACAAACAAAAACAAACAAACAAAAATAGTAACAAAAAGATTCATGCTAAATAAATGTAAGTTTTTCATCTTTACTCAGCCTACTCAGACATGAGCTGCTGACATCACCACAAAGCCCTTTTGTTTCCAATACAGTCACCAACACAATATAAGAGGAATAACACTTGATGGAAACAATCCAAAGATTGCTCATTCTTCCTAGAGGGCCATAAAAAGCAATAAACTATGGGAAAGACAGTGCTCAGCATAAAAGAATTAGGGAGAAAAATACATATCAAAATCACCATAAGAAATGTATACATATTCAATTTGTTTTAAAAAATATTACTAATTCAAAGCAATCTCAGATGTGAACATTGCAAGTTTTAATGTTCAATTGGAGCTCTAAGCTAAATCATTCTTGTGCTGTTTTCATTTGGCCTTCAAGTGTACAGCAAGGACCAGCAATATGCAGCAACAGAAGAAAACAAATTCATTTCAAAATCCACCTATATGCAAACTGCAATATTATTCACTTGTTAAAAATATGGGAATAAAGATAAAGCTACTTTGAACTTTATGTGGAACATAAAATTTATGTGGAACATTAAATTATGAACAAGGTATTTAAAGCATTTACTGCTCAGCAGGATAGTACAGATGCTGTTAATTCTTCAGGAATGACATCTTCTCTAATTCTTATAAGAAAATAAAGGTGGAGTTTTAATGCACTAGACGGGCCTACTTGAATTATGAACCTACAAACATCACCCTTAATTATGTGTTACATCAACAATAAAGGCAGTGCTATATTGTATTGTCTCCTTCCTTCTTCATCTCATATTTTTGAACTTCAAAATGTAGAAAATATTTCCGTTAAGTGATACTAAACGATAGCTGATGGCCAGAATATAATGTACAAGTGCTTTGTTCAACAGTTTTTATTACGCCATCTGCTACAAAGATATTTGGCAGTGAGGAGTACCAATTGGAGCTCTGGACCCATGACAAAATATCTGAGAGCTCACGTTCAGTTGACACTTCTGTTACATACATGAGGAAGATACTTTGTCTCACTACACCATGCAACACAGCTGAAAAAATTGGGCTTCTTGTTTGGTCAAAAGGGTTATGTGGTATAGACTGATTGGCAGAGGGATAGTTACTTGGAGATCACAGTACTACAAAAACTGGAAGACGCTCCTGCCCAACAAACCATTTATGCTCAAGAAGCACTCTAAAATAAATATCAACCTCCAACAGGATTCATGCTAGACCCTAAAGAGAAAACGACAGCACCTTTTCAAAACACAATATTAATTGATGATATACCTGAAAGATCTTACCATTAAGTATAAATAAAATAAACAAGTAAAGGTTTCTTCCATGCAAAAAAGAAAAGAGACAATGTTTCATGGGTGTGTGAAGAAGACTCATCTGAAGAAGACTCAGAAGCCGAAATGTTGTGTCTCTGTTCTTTTCAGTATGGAATAAACCTTTACTTGTGCCTTTGCAGCCTACGCATGCTGACACAGCTACCTACTTGAACTCTATAAAATAAAGCTTAGAATGTAGTCAAAACAGTGTCAGAGTATTACTCCCAGGATTAGCCTACCTCCACCTTGTAGATGTTTGATGGATGAGCTCTAAGTCCACAGTGAGGCGTGATGGTTTTACAGCAGCTATCAGGCACCACACGGTTCTCTGCTTCTGGGGAGCTGATGTATACACTGTACTGCCAGTCAGAAGCATTGTTGCTGCCACAGCATTTGAACTAGAATGAATGAAAAGAAGACGTCAATGAAACAAATAACTTTTTTACTTGCAATAATTTGTGAACTGAAAAAGAGATGGTGTTTTCCTTGACAATTAAAGGAGATCAATGAATAGTCCCACAGGCTTCCAAATGGTTCATGCAGTGAACTTGTGCTTTAGTGCACAGGTCAAGTACTACAAAGCAGACATGACTGGTTTGAATCTGGGTTATATCATCAGCTGAGCAGAACATGGATTTTTATCAAGTATTTGGCTGATGGAATTTGGTGGGATCCTTTGTTTTTCAAGCAACAGTGTATCCAGGTTGCAGTTGCCAGCGTGAAATACAGTAACTTTGAAGTCCTCTATTCAACACAACTTGATCACTGGTGCTGGTTGAAAAAAAGTGAATGAATCCATATGTGAATGCACAGTTTGGAGGAAGAATGTTATATTACAAAGACTTTGTATGAAAAATTATTACTACTAGTGATTCAAAATTATAGGTACAGTAACCTTAGTATTCAGTGATACAATAACAAGGTGCTTCAACCAACTAATTTCCAGTGCTAGTAAGCCAATCTGAAAGGGTAATTTTTTTCTTGTAGGATAATGCAAGTCTCAGTGGATTACAGTTATAGACCACTATACACTGATTCATATCCTTTATTCATAAACATGTTGCTGCTGTACTTACACCAAGGCTCAGTTTCCCTTGCCCGATGCTCCTCAAACATGTCGCTTCTATGATCAAGTCATATCAGCATTTGACAACAAACTCCACAAACTATTTCATATCTCATTTTAAACAAGGCTTTTGCAACGTATTTTATTACTCAAACGCACAACATACCAAGTGTGCACAGTCATACTACTGTACAGTAGATTCACAACTATGCAGCACATATCATGCATAGCACATAAGCAAAAATGTACAGCTATTTAGATGTTTTGTGTGGAGCAACACAAACCTTTGTTAATTAACAACCTTCATTTTGTGCACTGTTACTGTATTAAGGAAAATAATAAATGTGTCAAACACTAAGTGTGCAAGTGTATAGGCAGTATTTGTTAGTCTCTTGCCCTTATCGCAATGTGTCACAATTAATGCCAAAAGTGTATTTTTCTTTCATCTGCTCACATTTTCTGCATTTTCTCTTTGATATCTTTAATTAAATGAATTAGACCTGTGTGTTCTATTTTGTTTTGTGTACCAATATATCAGAAAAGGTGACATTTGTAAAGAGAATAAGAATGAATCAAAACAATCTCTTCTAACATTGCTGCAGTGTTACAAAACATCAAGAAAAAATATCCAGATTTACCTGCCTGATAATTAGATATGATCAAAGAAGACTACATTCATTTATTTTTTAACTTAATCACTAAGGATGAAGGAGAGGCTCTGCTGATTGTAGTGAAGCTGCAATACTTTAAACAAAATATTGTTTTCCTTATGACTTGTCCTGCCAATTTGTAAAACTTTTATTTTTTTTATTAAAAAATTTTTTACTGACACATCTTTCTGTTTGTTACCCGAAAAATGAATTCATGACAAACCGTAGGAAATTCCATTGCATAATTTTGTTTAATTAAAATGTAAAGAAAAAAAAAGCTGAGCAATGTATCGTACCCATTCAGATAATGTGAAAAGAACATCTAGAAAGTTCTGACATTTTGTTTGTGTGCCTGTGTTGCCTGTGATCCAAATGCTTCTTCTTTTATAAAGCAATATTACACACTACTACAAAATGTGCCTCACGGCATCACTTACTAACTGTTCAGCACTGCAGAAAAACAGCCTTGACGGAATACTGTAACTATTGAACAGAAATAAAACCCAAACATGCCAGGCTTTTAGAAACATTAATTCAACTTAATGGATGCCTGGCTTGCAGCTTTAGTGAGCCTCTGCTGAAGTTCAGACACAAAGATAAGCTTTTTCCAACAGACAGGGAATGCACCTTTAACTGAGAAGCTTTCTTGGCAATATCAGGTCCTTCATACTGTGCAAATTGCTGCATCTGTCCAGTGCAATTTACTTTTGTTTTTCTGTATAGCAATTAAAATGAGCCAAATATACTCTTTGTATTTATGTGTTTAATTTGGAAAACATAGACATAAAAAATAGTAAAGAAGCAAGAGCAATTAAAAGCAAATTCACAGTAAAAGCTTTTTTGAAGAAAATGCACATTGAATTGGTATGTTAACCCACTTCTACTATGAGATAGTCACTCTTGACTGTATCAGCTGTTTGCTGTTATGAAAAAAGCAGGCAGACAATAATCCTGCACTATATGAGCAGCAACGATACAGTTTTTCATTTATAAGAGATATAGTAATTCCTGCCTGTTTTTTCATTTAATGGGCATATTTCCACTCTTACAACCTGGGCTCTCGTAAAGCATTATTCTTTTCTCTTATCTTCTCAGAAGAGGATTTTACTGTTTAATTTTTATTACATTTTAGTTTTTTGTAACAAAGGCTTGCCTGTTAAGTGCATTAATACATGATAGTATCTTATGTTTATGTATTTGCTAATAACTGTAACAAGTACTACTACACAGTACTAAATGAGCAAGAATTCTATTGTTTTCCTACCTGTTGTTCATGCTTTGGCTATTGAGTTTAAGCATCGTAAATAACCAGAATGGTGTTGTTTTCATACTTAAGTATCAACTTCTGCTGCATTAAGGTGAAGTTTGCGAGTCTGGGGGAATATTTGAGTTCTGGAAACAATTAAAGATTATTACACAGGAAGTAATGGGAATTATTTCTGCTATATGAGTTTTCACCTTACGAGTAGTCTTCCAGGAACATATTAGGCTTGTATATCAAAGGATTACTGTACTGTCCTAAGTAACTGTTTTTTAGGTTTCGGGTAAAATATTAACTTGATCCCACCAAAACGCTTATGCTGTTAAAGAAAAAAAACAAATGTGTGCTACCACACTTTTTTATTAAGGTAGAAGCAGAAAATATTAATTTGATATATGATTTAAGAACTTTATCAAACTTGAAACTAATTTGATTTGAATGCAGTCAGGGGTCTTGATGTTAAGCAACAAAAGTTCTAAAAGGTTTCATGCATTTTGAAATTTGAAATCTACATATTTCCTTTCTTTTATCTGTGTCAATTAATTATGTGGATAATATATTTAACTCATAAAAACAGACTATCATGATTTCCAGGAAATACTTTTTACTCCATCTCTAATCTCTGATCTTTGACAAGCATCTGACAAATAAATGTACATATCTTATTTGCGGAGTGGTCTAAACTAGCTTGCAAACTACTGTATTCATTGTCCATTAAACAATATATCATAAGATCTAAAAAGGGCTTTATTTTCTACAGCTTTATAAAAAAGTAATAAATGTAAATACAGTACAGAGATGTATCAATGTGACTCTTGTACCACTGTCAAAACTCTGTGAATTCTCATTTAAGCTATTATCTAGTATTGGTAACAGATAAGAAGAGCTAATACACAAATACATTTTAGTGTGGATAGGCAACAGAAATCCTGATATCATACAAACAGCTGTAAACATCTGCACAGAATATTCATAAAATCTACTGAGAGGCAATAGAAACTCACATAACCTCACATGCTGCAAAGCTTGCAAGAACTGCGCTATGGTATGTGGGTTGATAATGTGGCTGTAAAATGCAACAATTGAACTTATCCCGAAGGCGTTCAATTTGGTCCATAATAGGTTATTGTGTCAGCAAATCCAACATTGAACACAGCATGCACGACAGAGATTTAGAATTGGCCACCATCAAAGTCCATTGATAACTGAGGGTCTGGTGATGATAAGGCATACAGTAGTTTGCTGGACATCTTTGGAAACAAGTTGTGTAGTTAAAGATGAATGGTCTGTTATCTTGGTAACATAGGATGAAGATGTCTGAACATGTTTAACAGAACAGAAATGGTTCTGGAATGGACATTACAAGGGTATGTTAACAATTCTTCAATATTCCCATATTTGAGAGAGTATGGTACTGAATATCCAACATTGTTGCCAAAGCAAATAATGTTTTATTTCGGCTTCTTCTTAAGAAATAACTGAATGGGAAATTCAGATCAATACACTGCTAGCAACCAGGCAGCCTAAGTAGGCCAAATGGCCTCATCTCCTTTCCAACATTCTTATGTTTGTTCCATCTTTCACCATCTTGAGTATCTGGTTATTTTTTCCAACAATCAGTTATGGTTCCTTGTAGGTGAATGGTAATATGTATTGACGTGTTGTTATTATAGCTAGGATATGAACTGTGTGCCATAACATCCTCAGTCAAAGTGAATCACATTAAAATAAACTTGTGCACTGTTGTGTTTCTGAACACCTGTCACAAATTCAGAAGAAAAAAAATAAATTCACATTGGCAGTAAATAAGATAATAATAATTATTGCATTATTTTAAGATAATACCACTGCTTACTTTTATTGCTTCTACTTTGAAACATTACTTTTTTTCTCATAGTGGTATCATAAATTGCAGTTGGACAGAAGAATTTAAGATACTTCCTGGTATCTGTTAAATAGGATTCAATGAATATGAGGAGACCACTCCAAATTCATTGAATGCTGCTTCTTTTCTTACTGTATGCTTTGAGACAATCACATTGATGTCCACTAGTTAGGAAAGCAAGTAGTTGAAGCAATACTAAATACTACACAATGCATGATCTATAATAAGACAGTCATGTATTACTCATTATATAATTATAACCCAAGATATAGCAAACATAAAATGCTCAGACTGACAATAAGGACTGCACATTTTGTTCATGTAAGCTTGCTGACTACCTTTCACCAGTCTTGGTTGAATCATTTATCTTTGCAGTTTTTAAAAAGTGAAACTTGGTCTGGTCTGTTTTGGATGCCTAAGAATAGAGCTGAGATAAGAGAAGATCACTTTATTAACCCTGTACAATTTCTTGGATTAGGAATTTGTCTTTTTGCATACCCAAGCTTGCTCTCCATGACACACACAGATGGGGAGATAGAAGCTTGGGGTCAGAGTGCAGGGTCAGCCATTTATATGGCGCTCCTGAGCCAGTTGGGGTTAAGGGCCTTGTTCAGGGGCCCAACGGAGTAGGATTCCTTTGCAGGCTGCAGGATTTGAACCAGCAACCTTCCAGCCACAGGCACAGATCCTTAGCCACAGTGCCACCACTCTACCTATGTATGGCATGTATGGCAAATAAGCTATCTAACCCCTGCAGTTAATTGCTGGCTGGATCATTCAGCACAATATTGAATAAAGCAGTGATCTCTCTTACATCTTGTTGGAGCCTGTCAACA
Organism: Lepisosteus oculatus; assembly: GCF_040954835.1. Lineage (NCBI taxonomy): Eukaryota > Metazoa > Chordata > Actinopteri > Semionotiformes > Lepisosteidae > Lepisosteus > Lepisosteus oculatus. The sequence goes on along the minus strand of NC_090702.1, from coordinate 12,225,766 downwards.
GCATGTGTGATGAGGTCTTTTCCGGGCTGTGCGTAGTTTTCTGTCATGGTCTGCTTGAGATGCTGTTTTAGCTCATCACTCAGCTGTGCAGTAGACCCACCATGAAAAAGAAAATCACAGAGAAGATATTAACAGGGCAGAAATAAATACATGGGCACACATCTGCTACATCTCACAGACAACCATGGCAAACATGGATTCCTGGTCTGGGAAAAAAAAAAATCTCTCAGTGTACAAGGCTTTCAAAGTGTTTTTCTGAGAAAATACAAAACAACAGGAGAGATAATGTATAACTTTCATTATGCAGTCGGATTGCAGTGAGAGATCACAATTGACCTAAAATTTGAAAATGAAAAGTCATTGAAATGAGAATCAGACAAAAATAAAAGTTTTTTGTCAGGACTAAAGTAAGCCTGTACACAAGTGCACTCCTCACTATATAGATTGTACATAGATTCACCTATTGTAATTTATTGTCCTTAAATGTTCTGCAGTATTTTTAATTTAAAATTCCCCTTTAACTAGTGTATGACAACAGATTTCAATAAGACATTATCACCATCATAACTACCTTGAATTTTTTGTCTTTTGCAGCTTCACATAAACTGTTCCAACAGAATTTGTAGAAAAAAAAAACTTGTTAAAGGAATTCTTGGAATAGATGGTCTTTTATACACATTTTACTTTTGTGCACAATTTTCTGATATTTTATAAGTACTGTAACTGATATAGACAATTACATAAGCAAGTACTGTTACTGATTCTTCTAAAATATTTATATTTGGAATTTATATTCTTCACATTGTTTGAACTTATTGGACTGCTGAAAGGTTCTATTTTCTACATATAGCTTGTGCAAGTATTTTTGTTTATTTTGCCTATCACAAAAAATCAAAGCCCACTACAATCTATTATTCTTGAAGAATGTAGAAAATCTCTTGGATACTATCCATATATTTTGCAACTACTTTATCTAGTACAAGGTAATGGGGGAGCCTAACCAGCAAGCAATGTGCACAAAGCAGGATATATATTGGAAGGGACACCATTGCAAGCCACAAAGACATAGACTCGCATACATTCACACCACTTTTCTCAGAAGCCAATTAACCTACCAGTATGTCTTTGGACTGTGGAAGGAAACCCACTCAAACACAGAGAGACCATACAAACTCCATGCAGATAGCAACTCAGGTATCGAACCCAGGGCCCCAGCACGGTGAGGCAGAAATGTTATGCACTGTGCCACAGTCACCCAAATCTCTTAGATATACACAATTGTAGCAGCAAGGCTTATTAATAAGAAAGAATTAAAGTGTTTCTGAGCTTTCCCAAATTAGGCCTCATCTCTCTGTTCATCTCTGTGGTGCAGCCACAGAGAAACTATTCATGCAGGCTGATTTAAGGTTTCTTTGATAAGATTTCCTAGGACAGCTCCCAAAGGGGGATGCACTTAGCTAAGCCTGGCTATCATGATCAATGGTCATCCATTGGAGCCTATCTGTCTAGGGAGTGCCAGATGGACATCTGGACTGCATTCCTAAGTGTCAGGAGTAAGTGACTCATATCTCACCTTGATCAACCAATCAGGGACTGGTAGGGCCAAGTAACTCACGTGGGACTCTGATGCCCATGGAACTTTCAGCCAATCAACAAGCTGAAGTTCCACCAGGTAAAAACAGGCAACACAGAGAGCCTGAGAGATTCAGTAGGATTCAGAGTGGACTTCTGAGACTTTTCTAAAGGGAATTCAAAGGAGAATTCCAGGGCAGGATGGCCCAGGAGCAGAAGGCTCCCAAGGGCAGGACATTCTCACAGCGCGCCTCCTGACCATCCTGAGACTCAGCCCGGACAACCACGGAACGGTCAGTGTGTCTGGGTGCCAGAACTTTCCTTTGTTCTAAGAGTCTAGAGTGGAGGTTGCCAGAGAGTAACCAGAGGATCCACCCGAGGTTAGCACCAGCAGCAAGCCTCATGAACAGGTCGGAACTGTGGACAGCTGACAGCTGTGGATTCAGAACTAGCGCTTCATCAGGAACGAACCAGTCCTCTTCCTGACTTGCTGGGACCCACAGTCATCTTTTCTCCTGTGCACAAACTTTGCTAGTTAAAGCCAACACTAACTAGCTGGTCAGTGAGCATCAGCAGCGCACCGTCGCAAGCCACACAGCACAGCCTGGCACGGAGCCAGAGAGCGCGGATTGGACAGCAACAGCCTGCAACTGTTTCTTTGTGCCCGCAGGAGATCTGAATCCCCAAAGATTGGATGAGTATTCAACTTCAATGCATTACAGCTCGAGAATTCAATTGTTATCCCAACCAGTTGATATCAATTTAATTCCTAAGAGTTATGTACTTGTTTTGAGTATCTAATGTAGAAGTTTTAACCAAGTTCATTTATAAACCGGTCTTAATGAATGATATACTGAACGTATGTCCTCTTGATATATGTAACTCTTTGTAACTGATTGAATATATATCTTTTGTATTCTGATAACCCTCTCGATAAGATCTGTTAGGTTTATATGCATATTCTATGTATTAATAAATGTATCCTCGTGTATTAGTACCTGTGTGTGTGCGTTGTTTGAGTTATGTCGCATGGTTGGATTCTAAAGCCATCAAAAGAATCAATTTTGTGATTTACTGCTACAATTAATAATTCTCCCAGTAAATGCCCAAACCCTACAGAACTGGTGCCTTCAGAGAGCACACTACATTTAATATGGCAACGTTACACAATAAACTCTAGAAAGACCGACTTAAATGCCCCTCATTGTAGAAACCTGAAGGTTTTACCTGGTTATTTAAATAAAAAAATAATATTAACAATACTGTGGAGGTTTTTGCCCAGTATGAAACAATGAATGAATGTGTCAGCTTGTTTTTGTGGTGTCCGAGCCACAGCAGGTGCTGTATTTGCCAACTTTTGAGACTGAAAATGTCAGAATAGTGGGGGTTCTCATCCAAAACTCTTAACCTGGGCCCAGCACAGGAGACAGCAAGCCTCACATAAACATGCAAGTTTCAGCAAGATGGGTCAGTTGGCCGCCCAGATGCAGGTGGTAGGCATTTATTCCATCTCTAATGCTGTTTTGTTGCCGATGGTTATTTACTGGATCCTTCTAGAGTTGTACAGTACCATTTAGTAGAGTACGCCAAGTATGTAGCACAGTCTGGACCTCAAACCCTCGAAAAAAACTTTGCTATTAAATGACAGTAACATCGGACTGGGTTGATGATATTTACTATGGAGGGTATTCATTTAAGACGTTTCAGATGTTTGTGACTGTGTAAGGATATTATGTTGAAAAATAAAATTGATGTATCTTTAATAACTCTATAATAATTTAGTATTATTATATGTATTGCTTATAAATTTAGTGTTCATCAAAGATGAGGAGAAAATTTATTGAACACAGAATCACAATGAGTAACATAGCATTTCACTACAACTCACAGTCCATAAGGCCACCTGAGTATCTAAGTAGCTAATGTACAGTGCAGTCCGTCAGTATTTGGACAGTGACAATTTTTGGTTTAGCTCTGTACTCCAGTACATTTGAAATGAAACAATGACTCTGAGGTTAAAGTGCAGAATGTCAGCTTTAATTCGCCCTTTTTATACATAGTCCTTCCATTTTATGGGACCAAAAGTAATAGGACAATTGGCTTCTCAGCTGTTTCTTGGCACGCTGTGTGTTGTTGCATCATAAGGTCATGCTTAATAGAGCTAACAAAAGGTCTAGAGTTGATTCTAGATGTGTGGCATTTGCATCTGGAGTATGTTGCTGTTGTCTCTCAACATGAGGACCAAAGAAGTGTCAATGCCAGTAAAGCGGGCCATCAAAAATCAGAATAAATCAATCAGGGCCAAAACATCAGGTGTGTCAAAATCAACTGTTTGGTACATTGTTAAGAAGCAAGAACACACTGGTGAGCTTAGCAATAGCAAACAACCTGGTAGACCACAGGAGAACACAGTAGTGGATGACGAAGAATACTTTCAATCGTGAAGAAAAAACCCTTTTCAACTGTTGAACACATCAGGAACACTGTCCAGGATGTAGGCATAGATGTGTCAAAGACTACCATAAAGAGAAGAATACACCAGCATAATCTCAGAGGGTTCACCACAAGATGCAAACCACTGATAAAAAAGACCACAGAAAGGCCAGGTTACAGTTCACTAAAAAGTACATTAAAAAGCCCTTAGAGTTCTGGGACAAAGCCTTAAGGACAGATGAGATAAAGATTAATCTGCCCCAGAGTGATGGAAAGAGGAAAGTGTGGAGAAAAAAAGGAACTGCTCATGATCCAAAGAACATCACCTCATCTGTGAAACATGGTGGAGGTAGTGTTATGCCTTGGGCATGTACGGCTGCCATTGGAACTGGCTCACTTGTCTTTATTGATGAAGTGACTTTATATGGCAGCAGCAGGATGAATTCTGAAGTGGACAGAAGCATCTTATCTGCTCAGATCCAACCAAATGCTTCAAAACTCATTGGACTGGGCTTCAGCTTGCAGCAGGACAATGACTACAAACATACTGCTAAAGCAACTGTGGAGTTTTTCAGGGTCAAAAAGTGGATTGTTTTTGACTGGCCAAGTCAATCACCTGACCTGAATCCCATTGAGCATGTATTTCACTAACTGAAGACAAGACTGAAAGCAAAAAAACCCTGAAACAAGCAGGAACTGAGAATGGCTGAATTACAGGCCTGGTAGAGCATCACCAGAAAAGATACCCAACGTCTGGTGATGTCTATGGGTCAATTACTTTCGGTCCCATGAAATGGGGGCACTATGTATAAAAAGGGCTGTGATTCCTATATCTATATTCCTATATCATTCACCCAATATAGACATAAAGACCTGAATTAAAGCTGACATTCTGCACTTTAAGCTCAGAGTCATTGTTTCATTTCAAATCCAATGTGCCAGAATACACAGCCAAAACAGCAAAAATTGTGTCACTATCCAAATACTTACAGTATGGGCTGCACTGTATGTTGCTTTAATAGGAAGCTAAGCAGATTACCTGAACCAGAGACTCTAATGTCCACTCTGTTACTGTCAACTGTGCCAAAAGCTATTAAAGGCACATATTTAACAATGACAAATGACCAGAAATGACCAAAAGTGAGGTCCCTTAAAACATTTTAACATATTTTGAATAAAGCCTCCAGAAATTAAATCTTTAATTTCTATCAAGGTAGCCTCAGTCTTGTTTCAACCCATGTTGACTGGATTGAATGGGGTGTTGGTTTGTAAAAATAAATTCATTAGCAATTCAGCTACAACCGCTTTCTGGTACTGTACCTGTGTTTGAAATAGTCAATAAATAATGATAAAGGTATGTTAGTGACATACACTCACTTGTTTTCCTAAAAAACAAAACTTACACCACTCCAGAAATGTATAACAGTATGATTTCTTTTAGAGGATTCAATAACACTGGCTATAGATACAGTTACTATGCAACCATGTTCAATATTTTATAACTCTCTTGTGCAATCAAATAGTACATTGTAAAGTAACACATAAAAAGCAATAATATTACACAACATCTGAAATGTATTACATTAGTACTCACCCTTTGGTAGTAAACATAAGCCAGAAGGCCAGCCACAAGCTCAATCAGAAATATCAGCAGCAAACAGGAAAAATACTGGGAAAAAAACAGATGTCATGTTAAATTTAACCAAAGAATAATGCCCATCCTTTTGTCAGCCATGCAGGGTGGACTATTAAAATCTTTTAACTGACAACATCTACAAAGTATGAGGAAGAAAAATATTGAACATCTAGAGAAGTGTATAGTAAAAGCATACAGATGTTAAATGTTACTGGCCATGTGTACTCAGAGCTGTCAGCCTTGTAAGAACAACATCCATTTGATTTGAATTTATGCTGAAAATAAAACCTGCAGAATGTCTTAATGGGGTGGGGAGTCACTTTTTTTTTTAAAGAATAGTGAACCTTCAAGGCACAAGCCAGCATATTGATAGAACAGATTTATATTTGACAAATCGTGGTGCATGTAGTCATTTAAATCAAAACCATTTTTGAATACAAGGAAATCACCATTACCTAACTGAAACACACATTCCCATTTTTGCCACGGTGATACAAGCATCAGTGAACATGACGTTTCCTCTTCCTCTGACTACTTTGCTGGTCAGAGAAGAGAGGAATGTGATCCTTGAATACTAAACACAGCACTCAAGGCAGCCATAATAAATACACGCACTTAGAGCACCGTCTCTTTTTGTGGCCCAGGAAAACGACAGCTTTCCAACTGTTGAAACATCTCGGCTCAGTAAATGCCGCTGCTGCCTTTTTAAGACCTTGTAAACCCCATTGTAATAATAGTGTGGAGCTAATTGTGTTTTCCCACACATTTGCTCTTGCCTTCCATTAAGGCAGAACATGTCTAAAATACATATTGCATGTATTAGGTATGAAAACCTAGTGGAAGTGGAATGAAAACAAGAGTCTACTGTCATTGTACAGTACTGGAAATATGGAGCCACCACAGTTATGAAAATAATGCACAGGTCCTGTTGGGCAAAAGTCAACACTATCCTTGTGCAGTCTTAACCTAGCTGCAAAGCTGTGAAAAATCCCCACAAACGTTTTTCCAGTTTGTTATTGTTGAACTCAAAAGAAGTATTTACATTTCAAATTAAAAAAAAATAGTTGACAATAATCCTGGAAAATAATTAGACCCTGATTGTTGAAGAAACATAAATTATTTAGGAATACCAGATTTTTTAGAAATAAAATTGATCAATTACCTTTTAGTTTCTTTTTTTAATTATAATACTGTTATTCAAGACACCATAGAAAACACCTAAAAAGCTGTGTCCTATGAACAACATCACTACTTTTTATTAGAAATTAGTCAATCAATTGTGAGAAACTCGTTACAGCTAAATGTATTTCTGTCCTTTGAATACAGGATTTTATAAAGTTTAAGTCTCCATAGAGACATCTGACATTATCAAGCATGCAATTCAGTCACTTTCTCCACTTTCTATACAATTAGATTATTCACATAACTGCCAGTCAAGGCTCTGAATGGATGAGTGTAAAATAGCTGTGAAGAACACTTCTGCCATTTCGGGTTCTCTGTCAAGCACTGCAATTTTGTTATTGTGGAGGTAGTCTGAGCTGCAAAACAACAAAAGTGATGGAATTTAATAACAGCTGCTTTAATAACGAAGGGTGCTTAAGAGTAGTGATTACAGTGTGCCACGCATTATTAACTTGTCACCCTTTCTGGCTGCTATTCTGCCATGCACACCTGTGAGGTTGCATATGGCCTGAGAATCATCTCTGTGACAGTGGTGCCAGAAGAAATTAACATCATGAAAAAAAAGTAGGTCAGAAGTTTAAAACTGCTGCTGCAATGGGACACAAGAGCCCATATACTGTATAAACAGTATACAGTACATTACTTTGTCACTTTCTATATTTAGAAGTCCACAAACCTGACTGTAAATAGACATTATCAGACTTTTATCAGGAAAGGCCAGTTCTTTCTTTGAAAGAATCCATTGCGGAGAATGACATCAGAGAATTACAACAGTAGGCTTAAATCAAAACATAATCTTTAACAAATGTGCTAGTGACTATTTCTATCAAGCTGCAAACTGTGTCACTTTCAAAAGCGGCTGCAGTTGTCTGTGAGATCAGATCTGAAGTCAAACGTTTGACAGTAATCATTTGATTAAATCTTTAGAATGAACTCAGGGTGGCTACAGTGCAAGAGCCTTCAGGCTGGAGTGCTGTAATGTGGAAAAAATCATTAACAGGCTCTAGTAAGGTATTCCAAACACGAAGGCAAACTCGCAGACGGTAAACGTTGAAGAAAACGCAATAAAACAAATTTAAAAACCTTGTTATGAAAATGGTAACAAAAGCTAAAAAACAACTGCTGTTTATCATTTTGGCACCTGCCTTAATTTTCTGACTTCGCATTCTATTTTTAAGATTTTTAATTATATAACTCCAAGTAGATTTTTTTGGCTGAAATCAAAGCATAAAGGAATGGAGTATCATCTCATATACTATGTCTAAACTTTTAAGGCCTCTCTAAAAAAATACCGATATGCACCAAAACTCCACATTGCTGTATCTGAAAGGAGAAATAGCAAGTATATGAAGCATTTTAAAATATGTAGACAATAAGATTTAATCATATACCAGAGTTCCTGACAAATATAGAAACTTTTATCAGCAGAGTGCTACCATATAAACATGTTCACCACCTCCACAGACACTAGCTCCCCCTCTATGTGCACTAAAAACCCCACAGAGGACAGTCAGCGGCACTAATGTAATAAGTAACATGTACCAATAAGCATACTCTAGTATAAAGCATGGGTACTGTTACAGGAGACTGTACTAAAATCTGAGGATGGATGCAAATTAAATAAATCCATAGGCAAACCACTAATTTGGAAATATTGTCTTTAAATATCAAAGTGATTTTCTCAAATACACACGCACACACCAGTGTTTTCTATCTGAACTACTTAATATCAGCGCTTCTCTGAACACAATGCTACATACAGTATAATATTGATGTTTGCTCCATCAGCCAAATCAATGTCATGTGAAGAATGCTGTATTTCATACACTCATTGTAATGGAGTGACTGCTTGTATCCATGGCTATGCTGTTTTTCATCTGCCCAGAGGTTTGCAGCCATCTGATATGAATCTGAGGACTGTTGCCATTTTGTCCCGTTGTGGGGTTTCTTTTCAAAGGTCCTGTCCTTACGCATTTGTGGGAGAATGTAACCTGAAGTCTTTACTCTTCTCCAGAGAATGCATGTTCCTAGATAGGGCACCCAGTTTCTCCTGACCTTAGAGTATAAATATGGGTTTCTTTTTCTGCTCTAACGGTGGCGTATTGTAGTTCTAACTTTCCAAGCCTTTTCCACTGTCTACTCACTCCTTACCAAACTTACCATCCTCTGAGATCAGTGTGGTGACTTTCAGATCCCTCCCGGGAAACACCCGGCTTTGGGAGTCTGACAGCTGCCTCCCACTTACAGCAGTGACAGAGGTGAATCTACTCCATACCTCAGACTACCTCCAAGTGAATCCTTCCTCAAACTCCATCCAGAGTTTGGGAACTCTGCTGTTCTTAACCTTCACCTCCCTGGGAACTGAGAGAAGGGTCGGTCTCATGTTCTGCGCTGTCGAAACTGTTCAACCAGACATGTCTTCATATTATGAGGGAGATCCTTGCACCTAACCTGTGGCACTAGGCTGGATCTTAGAAGAGCTGCTGCTCCTTTAACCTTTGACGAGACTGGAGCTCCTTACCTTTGGAGTCAACCTCTGGGGAAAGCTAACCTTTGCATCTCCAACACTGGTTCTATCTTCTCTCAGAGCTACCCAACTACTCAGTCTGCTTTCCTGGATTTCCCCTAATCTAGTCAATCAGCCTCCATATAACTGAGAATCTATTTTTCTCACTCACACTAAACATATTTTCTAAAATTTTCAATCAATTACTTCTCTCTCTTATTAAACTCCCACCAGGGTTAGCAACCTAGAACCTAGAGTTTCCCTACGAGAGAACCTTGATCTCCATGATCCCAACCAGGAACCATTAAAATCCCCTTTCAGAATGTATAACTGGTTGATTGCAACCTTATAACTAAACCTAGTTATTGAGCCCTCCTGCAACCTGAGTCCACTACTTACATCTCTTACATGTGTTAGTCTGCTACATAATAACTGCCTAACCTAACAGAGCTAGGACCACTCTTTTTATTTATACTCCACTACATTGTTCGATTTTCTACCTGAGAATGTGTTTTCGAATGTGTTTTGTTATTCACTCACGTTTCCCAATTGTCCTACAATGTTTTAGACATTTAATTCCTTGCCACTGTCATTAACTGGCTATACCTGTAATGTATATCTATATGCACTGTTTGTGGATTCACATGCAAACTGGCAATCAAAAGAGGGTTTTTCAATATAAAGATGAAGTGATTTACCAAAGAGAAGTTCTAGGTCCACATCTGCACCTGCATATTATTATTTGCATAAATGTTTTTATTTAAATGTGACTTGAGGGAAAACACGGCAACGTGTAGTGCTTAATTTGTTAATCACAAGGTGCCAGAAGTCAATATACTGTACATGGGAGAGAGTGGATGTATGAGGGGCAAGGGAGGAACTCATGTATTCAATTGTGACAAACTCACACATAACACACTCTCAAGTCACTGTCGATAGCATGCTAACAAGGTAACTGAAACAGTCTTAATTAGTAAATTCAAACAGCATTATCATATGCGATTAGTTCTACTCTATTTTTGAAACATTATCATTCTGATGGAGCTGTCATTGGGTCCATAGTTTCAGAATTTGACTGTATGTTATCCCACTAGACTACTGCACTACAGGCCTTGGGTAACCATATTAACAAAAACTATTGTGACTCCAGAGCCTGGAGTGATGAAAGTAGACCAGAGCGCTTGAAAAAGCATGTCATCACTCCAGCGAGCAGCAGTTACCTGGCACATTCGGCACAGGGAAGACAGAGAAATCAGCAGCACCTGTAGACTGTTGAGTTCTCTCTCTGCAGAAACGAGTAGGACCAGACAGAAAGCATCTTCAGCCAGATTTTTTGACCAGTAATGTCTCAAGTGCAACAAAGGCTTTTAAACTGTTTTGCTCAAGGCATGACTCATCTCTCAGTCTTTAAGTTAAGGTTTTTGGGGATAACGGTTATATCACCAGCCTCCGGCCAAACAGTATCCACCAGGCTAAATTCCAGTTTACTAAAGGTTTAAAAAAATCTACAGGCAAGCGAAGAAAGAAAAGCAAAGGTTGGTTTCTTTTGCATTTCTCACAAAAAAAACTTTGGGTTTATGCACCTTTGGTTTAGGTCCTCTCTGTCAAGCTACCTCACAGAAGGATCTTTTGCACTATAGAGTATATTTTATTTTAAGGAAAAAAAAATATATTTTTCATTATTTTCAAAAACCATGATTTAAAAACATTTTTGATATATAAAAATGTATGAGCAGGTATATAAAAAGAACACGGCCCTTTTTATTTAAAACTGTAGCTTCATCTAGCATTACCCAGATTTTAAGAGTGAACTGTAACATTTTCTCAAAGGCTGCACTAAGTCTGTTTTTAAGGTATTCACATAGAGTAAATAAGCAATATTTGTGGAAATACACCTGTGGCTGGAAGATTGCCAGTTCGTATCCTGCAGCCGGCAGAGGAATCCTACTTCATTGGGCCCTTGAGCAAGGCCCTTAACCCCAACTGCTCGAGGGGTGCCAAACAAATTGCTGACCCTGCGCTCTGACCTCAAGCTTCTCTCCCTGTCTGTATGTCTCATGGAGAGCAAGTTGGGGTGGGTGAAAAGACAAATTCCTAATACAAGAAATTGTACACAGTCAATAATGTAATCATATCTTATGTTACCTTTTCATACCAAGAGTATTAAAAAGGAAGAGGAGTCTGAGAGGTAGAGCTGAGAGCTGTACCAGAGCAGCACACCAGTACATATTAAGTATAGGCTTTGTGAATGTGACAGTGGGACCCACTATTATAAATTTAGCCACAATGGTGACTTTGTAGAGGTGCTTGAGCAAAGAATTATGGTTAGTCTGAAGTTTGGTATTTATACCCTACTAAGTAGCTGTTTGGCAGATGTCTGAAAGATTGTCTTTCAAGTTCAAATTCCAGATTTTAAAAGCAGTCAAATCACTGATGGAGTACATAGGTATGCATTTCAATACAGGCACAAATGAAAAACATCAAATTCTGTTGCAAAGAAACTATTAAAACAAAACTAGTTCATTTTTGTAAATTGTCACCTTTTGTGACATTTTTGTAAATATTGTTCACCAGTTATTGTACATAGGACTTCAATTTTGCTTTAGCTGAGGCAAATCTTTAGTACAACTCCATTTATTTAGAAACTGTGGTTCTTCTGAACAACAAAACAAAGCACTGTACGTGAAACTCACTGCATTGCAAGTTTCAGTTAAAGTACTAAGTACACTCAAAACTCAGTGCTGTCTTAAGTAATCTTAAAAAGCTTCTAAAGGATTGTGTTAATGATTTACGCAAGAATAGTTAGCCTTTCCCATTAAAATATCAGTTTATATGGCAGGGAAGGAAGACAAATAGCTTATGTCGCTTCTGTTTTCCCTCCCGATGGCTTGGCTACACATGATACCAAAGAGGAATATACACTATTCAGACCACAAAGATGAGACACAATTTGCTTTGCTGTTATGCCTTTGGGCTGATGAGGCTGTCAGGATCTAATCATGATCAACAGGCGAAAGGGAATGTAGGTGTAGAATTATAATCTAGCTGTGGCCAAGAAAAGCAACATCCTTTATACAGATATGGCCTGGTTATACTTACATGAACAATAAGCATGTTGTTCATTGTGTCTTTGGCATGCCAGAATTACTGACCAAGTATATAACTGTGTTTAATTTATATTACAGATAATTTGCTTTACAGCTGAATTTCTAGAACAAGAACATGTTACAAATCACATGTATTTTTGTATGGACAGATTTTGGAAAGTGTCATAGTATTTTATCATTAAGCCTATGCCTTAAAGAGATATTACGTCTTCATGTCACAATAGATACAAGTGGCAATACCAGGTGAGTGCTACCACAGTAATTCATTTCTGCTTTCAACAAAGTCAAGAGAAAACCCTAGTATTTGCTCCTGTATACTATTTTCAAGAACAGAAGCAACAGCAGCATTAGCTGAATTACACTGGGACTCTATGTGCAGAGAAACAAACTGGAAGAAATATTCCCCAGTTCCAAAAGTTGCCAAAGCTGATCTTGCCTGCCAATCGTTTACTGGGAGCTGGAAAAAGCATTTTTCTCCCTGTCTACATAAAAAAACTGTTGGATGAAAGTTTTCATACTGAACTAAAAACTGTTTTCCAAAAACATATAAGCATGTAAACAAATCTACTGTTTCACAACTAGACACAACAATAAACAATAAACATCAAATATTTTGTAAATAAATGTGCATTTTTAACCCATAAATCATACTATAAAAGTTGGTGAAAAGATTAAAAGATTAAACACATTTCAACAGTGACAACAGTTTCGGAACAACAATAATAAATCTCTGTTTTTTGTGACTTATGTCACCTATTGTAAAATACTGTAATCACTGCAATTATTTAATAGTTTGAGACTATACATTTATAGTAAATTGGTGCTGTTTGGTGATTTATTTCTAAAAATAGTTTAAACTGTGTAACGGAGTGTACTGGAGTGACTGCAGTTCCTTTACCATCCCTTACAAATTGTAAGAGCCAGTGAAGCTTTAGGAATGTTACACGACAAGAGTTTTAGATGAAATGAGAGATCTTAAACAAGTGAAAATATAAATTTAAATTTTATTATAGAAAGAAGGGAAAGCCTGCTTAATGAAAACATTGATTATTGAAACCAGCAATCAGGGAACATATACAAATAGTTTGCTTGTGATGCAAACTGGACCAAGCGTGGGTATCTATATTATAACACTCAAATGCATATTTGATTATAAATATCTGAGATATTTTTTCAAAGGGGAGTGTAGCAGTTTACAACTTTGATATGACTAGAGCAGGAAAATAGGTTTGTTGTTTGCATTCCAAGTTTTGATGTGATAGGGCATAAAAAACAACACTGTGATAAAGGCAGCAATTAAGACAAAAAAAAGGAGAAAAATAAGTTGGAGAAGAAGGTATTTTTTTTACTGAAAGCCGAGATATTACTTTTTCAAACCAGTGTTGTAATTTGTGCTATTCTGTACAGACAAAAATATGATTTTACCATATGCAGCGATGATTTTATACTCGCGCTTATTAGCAGCACCTTTCAGTAACATGGACAATGAGGGTTTAAAGGAAAACCTATTAAGCTGAAGCTAATTTGCAGCTTCCTGATGGAATGAAGCAGAGCTATCAAAAAGCGCATCTGCATTCTAAAAACCCTAGTCCAGCTGCAAGAGGAGATCAGTTTCATTAAATAGAAAAATAATGTATTTGAGCCACTGACTGCACAAAAGAATACAAAAGAAATTCACAGCACAGCTGAATATTGAATTTGCCACTGGTTAAGCATCTGTCCTTATAGGATGCAGATCGCCAGATAGATTCTTAGCCCTTTCTTCCACCTAGCTTCCACCTCTTGTCACATATCCATTTTCACAGCTAATACATTACATTAACAGCTTTCTAAAAATAAATCTGCTGCAGTGCATAACACTTTTCCCTGATTTTTTTAAAACTCCCTGTGGAAGAAAATGAGGACGGGAAGGCACTTGTCAGCTCATTTATCAGCTCACAGGCGATGTGTTGCAAATTATCTGGGCCAATTCACCAAGGCCTTGGAAATAGACATTCGGGTTCTGTTTTTGTCTATGTATAGGATGAACCACACGGGATGACAGAACTCAGTTGCATTCTATTAGTGAATAGTCCAGCAAAGCAAGCACATCTGGATGGTATAATTATTACAGTGGTCATGGTGAAGATGACCAAATTGCAGCAAAAGCTGCTGTTGCCCATCTATATTGAACACATGGATGCTTACTTTTACAGATACTTGTGAAATAATGTATAGGAAAAAAACAGTTTGCATTTCTATGTTTTCTCCAATGCATTTAAACATTAAAAGTACAAGAGCAGAAGAATTTACAGTTGAAAATTACATGTCTAGTGGAGCTATCAGGTACAATGTTTAGTAGAACACCATTAATGCTTGAAAACACAAATGCAAGGGTAACAGAATAATCACCTAGAGCTGACTCAATACTTTGAAATGTTTTAAAAATTAACCCAAGTTAGAACATCTTTCAATATGACTAATTACAGAAAAGGAATTGTAGCACTTTGCTGGCAGTGCACACTGTAGGTTCCCAATTTTGTGTTCGTTATAGTTTATGGAAAACAAACAAGCACTCCAGATGAGTTTGTGAACCCAATTTCATAATGTACAAACAAAATGTTTAAAAATTTAAAAGCAAGCAGCAGCTTTATTTGAGCATTTCAAATTACTGCTGACCCTATCTTTTCTTACTTTGGTAGGAGCCAGGTTTAAAGCAGGTGGAATGACATAGTAGAATAATTCATCACTCATTACTAGGTTAAGCTTGATGCAATTCACTAACAAAGAAATATTTTGAATGTGGTTCTGATTTCAAGTTGGCTGAGGAGCCTGGAAATGGTCACGATTGTTTATATATGAAATTTAAAGAGAACTTGCATTTGCATTTTGGTTTGCTTACTGTATGTCAAAAAACAGCTTAGCTGCCAAACAAAATATAGAAATGCCTAAGGCAAGTTTATTAAGAGCTGAAAAAGATATATTCTTCATTTTATTTCAGTGTCCAAACTAGTGTGGGTAGTTTTGGGAAACTTGATAACAGTTTTCCTTAAAAACAGTAACATCCTGCAGACTCAGTTTTTCTATATTCTCTTCTGACTGTGGCGCTAATGAGGTGGCTTCTCCACCCTGTGCCTCTGTGGATGCCTTCAAACTCTGTAAGCCCCATAAAAGCAAGTCTTCAGATTCTGAAACACTGATCACTCTGGGCCAGGAATGAGCTATAGGTTGGCAGGTCAGCAATTCTATTCCTCTGAACATCACGTGTTAAAAGTAACCAAGGTAATCGAATTTTCTCAAAGATATAAAAACTTTAAAAGGAACTGTGCCATATGCAAGAATCACCTCTGGGAAATTCATGCTGTGATAGAGTCAGATCTAATAGGGTGCTGCCTGCAGAGCGCTTTCTTTTATCGGGTGGTGTGCTGGTGTGTAGTCATCTTTGGAGCTGACTGTTCTCTGGTATACGAGAGAATCCTCGATGAACAAGGAGAATAAATCCTCTTGTCGATAGAGCAATCGGTTCTGTAGCTGGCTTGTGAACACATTCGGTTCTCTGCTTTAACGCTGTCTGTGGGCTTGTGGGGATCTTAAAGCGCAGCCCTGATTAGTCTCCGGTGTGGTAGCGCCGTGGAGTGAGGAGTGCAGTGGGAGGTATGTTCCACTGTCACAATGCAATGAGAGCAGAACCCAACATCATTTCAGTATAGGATCCCCTTGGTGGAAAGCAGACATTTAGAAGCATGCAATCTGCATACTTAACACAATGTTTTAGCAAGTTCTCATTGTTATCATTTTGTAGAACCACTCTATTTAAAAAACTAAAACTTTGAAACTGATAAGACCACTCAATGTGCTCAATGGTCATATTCCAGTTATTTTTTCTTTAAAAACTGAGTCTTCCATATAAATTAAGTGTCTACTGCTCACCAAGTGAGTACAGAGTATTATATGTCTTACTGGTGACAGTAGCACAAAAATTATCTTAATGTAAACTATAGCCACTAACCCTAAGGCAGTGGATGAGAATGGATAAGACCATGAACAGACCAGGGGAGGGGCCTATTGTCACGATCCAGAAAAATACAGTCAAAGGAAGGAATAAGTCTGTGCAAGATAAAGTCAATAATTCCAGTCAAAAAAATTAAAGCAGTTTTCTTCACAATTCTGTGAGAAAAATGCCCACTCAAAAAAAACCCATAAGATTTGGCTGGTAGTTAAAATTTCAGGGGGCACTGTGTTTTCTTCTGGAAAACTACAAGAGCTGTACAAATACAACAAAACAGGCTACTCCACCAAAATAAATCTAATGGATTGGGCAAGGTACATATAGAATACCTATATAACATTTAAACAAGGTACATATAGAATACCTATGTAACATTTAAACTAGGAAGCTATGTTGGACATCATTAAAAGGAAAGTCATTTTTAATATCATGGGCCTACTGTAGTTGTTGAGACAGCCATTTAAAAAATCAATGTTTACAAAGAGGTGCAGAAGACATTAAACAAAAGAGAGAGAGATGCAAACCAGAGAAAAAAATATCAGCAAATA
This sequence comes from Lepisosteus oculatus, assembly GCF_040954835.1. Taxonomy (NCBI): domain Eukaryota; kingdom Metazoa; phylum Chordata; class Actinopteri; order Semionotiformes; family Lepisosteidae; genus Lepisosteus; species Lepisosteus oculatus. The sequence goes on along the minus strand of NC_090702.1, from coordinate 12,208,794 downwards.
AAGATCAAACAGTTAAAGGAAAAAATATCACCTCAATTAAGTCAGACCTTAAATATGAATCTCAATGCATACTATTAATAACAATACTGGAACTAGAAACTGCTGTACTGCATGGGAACTACAGTATGATGTACAGTAATAGTATTCATTATTCAGTATAAGTGATTGAGAATGATGTGTTTGAACCCAGTATTAATGAGTATTCCATTATCAAAGTAATGCAAGCTAGAATACGCGATGGAGTGATTAAATTAAAAATAGCATATTGCTATTTTTTATGTCAGAAGATTTACACTCCTCCAGTTAGTACTTGGCTGATGATTTCAATGTGGGGGCTGCTACTACTACTCAGGACTATGAAAGAAAGACAGCTAATTGAAATTTAAAGCAAGAAAATACAAAGTACTATATTTCATTTGCAATAATACTACAAATATCAAATGAGTTGCAATGACACTGAAGATGCAAAAAACATTATAGTGTGTCCTAGATTAAACATTGTGGTGAATCAGAAATTAAATGTCAGTAGAATACTTAAATACTATTTGCAGAGTGCTGAAATTAAAAGACAGAAATCAAAGTTAGCTAGAGTACCAGGAACATTTCTGCTTCACTATAGTCTTCAGTTCTGATCCCACATTACAAAAAGGTTATAGTAGCCTTGCAAAGAGTGCAGACGAGAAATCAGAGTAATTCAGTCAGCGGAATGGCATAGGGTCAAGTTAGTGATTTTTATTTTATTCTTGAATAAATTAAAAATTATTAAGGAAAGTAAATCTTGTGTCATAATGTAAGAAAGGGCTAGGAGCTCCTTTTTGCGTAAAATACCAAAAACATAAAACAAATGTCAAGAAATGGACTGAAAGAAAACAGGAAAAGAGTGTTACTCTTGGGTTCAAAGTAAATGCTTTTTGAACAGACAAACTGCCAGAGTTCCTCAAAGGCTTTTATAGAAACCAGATTAATTCAGGAGGTACAATGAAGGTTTGGGGATCTTCTGGTATACAATATTACTTTATTCTCCAGTGTTGCTAAATTACTTCAGTGAGAACTTGTGGGCTTGACATGCTTCTATATACTACTAGCTTCTTCTGTACTTCTGCTAGCAACTACAGGTACTACCATGCTGTTGCTAAACAACCAATTATCAGCCGCAAGCACTAAATCACTGAACAAAGTGTGAAGGAATGAAAAAAACACTCAAAAGGAAATTTGAAATTAAGGCCCCACTATGAATATTAAAAACCAATCACTGAACCATGAGAAAAACTCATTATTGTCATGCCATAAAAAAGCACAGTCATTAAGTTCTAATCAAAAGACAAAAACATAACGAGAGGTGAAGACCTCTCCTTTCCATCCTTGTGCATTGACGTATCAGACACTTTTCTGATAAGAACCCTTCATCTCTAGGCTCTGCTTATTTAGAAAAGATCCAAGGGTAATCTTTTTTATTATCATTTTTATTATCCAGAAGACGGCTGTTAAATGTTCGTGTGCATCTTACTAACATGATTTTACTTCTGAACCCTGGGAATTCAAAGCCTTTATTGCGTTATCAGCTAACTCCTGTACTGAAAATGAAGCATGCAATTTCAGATCCGATTATACAGTATCAATGAAAGAAAACAAAGAATTTAAATTCAAAACTGTGGAGACTCAAGGACCCAACTAAAAAGCAGTCTCTTCTTGTTTTTTCCAGTCATGGAATTAAAAAATTGAATTATTTCATAACGTTCCCCCATTCTAAAACACAGATGTTGCTTTATGCAAAAAAAAAACATAGGGGTTCTATTATCATAGCCAACCTTTTTTTAATTTACAAGTTACTCTCCACAGTTATAGGTCACAATGTTATCTGCAAGCTTCAAAGCTAGCCAATTAAACTGCAACTAAAATCCCTCAACACTAACTATATTGAACATAAAAATAAATGTCTATATACATGCATACTGTACATAGTTTTAGAAAAAACATATAGATCTCTGATATATCATTATATAATACAGTGCCTTGCAAAAGTATTCACCATCTTTCAGTGATCTCCCATTTTTCAGATTTAAAGATTTTGTATACATTTTTCATCAAAACCTGCAGGCTAAAACTGAACACTTTTTAAGGCTAAAAGTCAAATGTCAGCATGAACTGCAAAAAAAACAGGGAAAAGATCCCATCAGGACTGAAACTGCCTTGGGTCCTGTCAAGGTTCATCAGGGCCGCTGCATCCTCCATACCCAGCCAGGGGGCGGGGGCAATCAACTCCTCGATGGCAGAAAGGGAAGAATATGCTACACCTCCTGAAATACCTCAACACGCCCCCAGCACATTCTCCAAGTCCTGTAGTGTCCAGCTAAGGGCAATGGGAATGCCAACAGGATAGTCTTGTCTGGGAGCTTCTAGTCATGATTTGGCTGTTACAAGAGGGTTGTCAAGTGCTTGGGTTAAGACGGAAATGCCTTCTGGCAGTGAGAACTGTGACTGAGCAATCCACTTTGAGATTCATTCTGCTCGCCGCTTTTCAGAAGGGTGACTATGTTTCAGATACCCTAAACATAATCTGCCTCATGACTCCTGACTGAATAGCCACATCAAGAAGGATTACTTTTCTACTTGCGTAAAGCATAAATAATGGATGAAAATCTGTGACTTGAAACATCAGGAACCTCATGGATTGTCCAGACAAAAATATCGGATGGCTGTTTGTATTGGTTGCCTCAAATATCCTTAAATATAGCATCAACACTGCCATCCTGAGCAAATCCTAACAAACTAAGGGCAGCAAGATAGGGAGGCATATATAATTTTTTCAGGAAGGGAAAATGTATTGAAGGAAGAATGTTAAATTCATTGAGCTGGATTTGATCAAGAATTAATCTTTATTACCTTTTTTTTCCCAACAATGAATTATTCCTAGCTTTTTAATTAACTCTATTCTCAAATTACAAGGAACCATTATGTCTAGGTCATTTGCTCATATTCTCCTATCTAGCCAGACAAAGAAAATATTCAGGCCAAGTTGGACCAAAACACTTTGTGGAATCCTGAAGGAAGACAAACTTATTTAACTTGGAGAATTCAATGCCAACTGAATGGAAAAGATGCCAATCTGAGAAGGAAACAGATAAGGAAGCAGTTGAAAATATTAACTGGCAGTATTCTTTGCAGTATTCTCTGATGAAAATGCTCAGAACACAGGCTCAACATCAGTTTCACCAGAAAAACAGACACAAAAGATGTTGGCCATGGCCCTAACATTATTGATAACCTTATTGATTTTGTCATTGTCCAACCCCCAGCATCAAGACTACTGTCTCAGCTGTTCAATTACTGGATGTCTATCACCCTCGTTCCCAAACATGGGTTATAGAAGTAATAATGTTCAATGTCAAAATAAATATTGGAGCACTAAAGAATTTCTAAGAATAAAATCAATAATTCTTCAGTGAATAATTCAAACCTCAACCAGATCAGAACAAAAGTGTTCAAACCACCTATAAAATGTAACATGTAACAAAATATAATCGACAATGCCTGAGAAGACATACTTGGATGATTTATACCAGGAAACACCTAGATTTGTCAAAAATAATAAAATCCCATATACAGTAGGCCTGCTGATCACAAATGTAAGGATTTATGCGCAGTTCTACCACAACGACTAAGATGTAAAGGAAGCTCATTCAATATAGAAAAGTATGTGAAGAGGAAAGAAAAGGGAAGTCCAACATTTTAAATTGTATCTGTGGTTTCCTCAGGGTCACAAGAATTGTTTACAGCCTGAATACTAAAAGGCTAGTCCCTTTTAAATCAAAGGAAGGGAAAGACCTGATCATAGAATGAGAAGGACAGGTAAAGGTTTATTCCATGCTGAAAAGAAAAGAGAGACAACGTTCCAATACTCCTTCACTCCTGCTCCCCGCCTCTGCTCACCACCCCGTCTTTTTGTTCCCCCAAACTTTATCAGCTGCCAGTTTCCCTCTTTCCCTCATGCCTGAAGAAGGCTCCACAGCTGAAACGTCGTGTCTCTTTTCAGCATGGAATAAACCGTAATCTGTTTCTTTGCAGCCTACGCATGCTGACACAGATAGCTACATGAACTTTATACAAAGAAAAGTAGTCTATGCATATTGGGAGAAGAATTTTGAGGATTTGATATTTATCTACTGCCAAAGAAAGCATTCATTTCCATCCCACAACACCAAATCTTTTAAGTCTACCAGCACTAATCGAGGTGAGAAAAGTCATTACACAAATGAACAAAGCACCAAAAGGTGTTGGAATTTCCCCTGATTTTTCTTAACCCTTGTAGACAGAAGCTAACACTATACTTCCAAGCCCTCCAATCAGATCTGGAATAGAAAGGTAATCCCAAATAACTTCAAATCATTGTCACAATCTCTAAGAAAAGTAAAACAAATATATAGAATAGTTTTTTTTATCACTGCAAAAATGCTTCTGAACCATTTCTTTCTTCATTGAAATAGTTCAACCATAACCAGAGGCATAGCTGTCATGATTTTTACAGCCTGCCAAATAAGGGAAAACTGTAGGGAACCACACCAAAACACCTACTAAGAACTGTCAACATCAGACACATGAAAGCATATGAGATGTGTTACACTTATGTTTCAGAAGAGCAAGCTCCAAATGTAAATAAGATGGTATCAAAGCTTAGAATTCACAATAAGAAGCATTTTCAATACCTTGCTAATTCTCTCTTACAAAAGATCGATACAATAAAGAAACCCAACATTACCCAAAATCTTCAAATTCAGCCCATGTTTACATGATGAAGTAGATATTTGAAAATTATGACATTAAAAGAGAAACCAAACTGATGGTCTACTATGCAGTCACCACTCCTATCTTACTGTACATGGCAAAACATGGACATCATAAAGGAGATATTTAAAAGCCAGACATTAAAAAGCCAGTCAGCCAGCAGCCATATCACACTGTAGCTCACAAATGACAACCCACTGAAGCTACAACACTATACTGTAAAAAAGGTGCTGCCCTTTGGATGAGATTTAAATCCCAGGTTCCGACTCTTTGTGGTCATCAAACATCCCAGGGCGTTTCTCGAAAAGAGTAGGAGTGTTACCCTGGCGTCTTGGCCATATTTCCCATTGGCCTTTACCAATCATGGTCTCCTAGTAGACCCCATCTATGAACTGGCTTCATCACTCTGTTCTGTTAGCTGATGTGTGGTTAGCATACTGGTGAACTATGGATGCCAGGTAGATGCTGTACATTGGTGGGTGTGGAGGGAAGACCCCTTTACTTGTAGTGTCCACAAAAGCACTATATAAATGTAAGCAAACTTTTTTCTGCCATTTCTACTGCTGCTATTTAGAAGGGGTTACCGGTAAATCTCTACTTTAATTTTAGCCCCAATTTTTAGAGCCTCAAATCTGTTCTTGGCTTCTACCTAGCACTCACAATGTTTGGTGCTGTCTTCTCCTTTATGACTGATGTTTTCCACTGTTGACTAATAAAGATATAGGCCTAATCAGCCTCATACTTTATTCTGTCTGGAAATGACCTCTTGGCAATTTTCTTATAAGTAATCCCTATGCCTCTCTCTTATATGACTACACTGAAAATATAATAATTTGTGTGTTATAATTCCTTGACTCTCTACTTATGTTCACTAGTAAGATAACAATTTCATATCTGTTTTCCAGTGTTCCTCTGTTCAGGTAGTGACAGATGTAATGTTTTTGACAACCAGAAATTGGAACTTTAGGGACCTCCATGCACCTATTAAAATATATTAAAAAGTGAAGAGATATAAAAGAATATTGCAACAGAGGTTAAAGTTAATGCTATTTTTCAGTACTACTACAGCAAAAGAACAGTAAAGGATGAGGTGAAGTACCTTAGATAATAATGTGAATCTATTATAAGCCAAATGGGAAACGGCTAATGTATTAAATTAATATTTCACGTTGGTATGAAAAAACACCAATATTCCTCAAGCTAAATAAAAAATAGTATATTAAACAGGCTGGAAGAGGCAGAAGTATTACAGGTAATAGTACTTACATTTCGCAACCCTGACATTTTTCTGACTAAAAGTAATTAAACAGACACTTTTATAAAAAAAATCAAAACAGCCCTTTTTAATAGTCAAACATGACATAAGTATTTCTAAATGGAAAACTGCTATAACAGTACTTACCTACAAGGATGGTGACAAAATAAAACCAAGTAATGAATAATTCAAAAGTCTTACTTCTATTGCATGTAAGGTGAAGCAGATGAAGACCTGATCTGAAACGAGGATCATCTGTGTAGTACAGTGCCTATAGAAAGTCTACCCCCCACTTGGACTTCTTCACATTATATTGTGTTACAGCATGGAACCATGATGTATTTAACTGTGAATGTTTGCCACTCATCAACACAAAGTAATAATAATGTAATAATGTTTCTTTATTAGCCCTATACAATTTCTTGCATTAGGAATTCATCTTTTCCCATACCCCAGCTTTTCTCCATGGAGACACAGACACACGTACAGGGAGAGAAGCTTGGGGTCAGAGCACAGGGTCTGCCATTGTACAGCGCCCCTGGAGCAGTTGGGGTTAAGGGCCTTGCTCAGGGGCCCAACGAAGTAGGATTCCTCTGCCGGCCACGGGATTTGAACCGGCAACCTTCCAGTCACAGGCGCAGATCCTTAGCCACAGAGCCGATCCGCCCCTAAGTACTCTACAATAACAAGGTTTAAACAATCCAGACATTTTACTGAATTAAAAATAAAAAACAGAAAATAATTGAATGCATAAGCATTCTCCCCCCAGGGTAAATACTTGGTAAGACCACCTTTGGCAGCAATTACAGCTGTGAGCTGAGAGCTTTGGGTAAGTTTCTATCAGCGCTACTATCTTGACACTGGAATTTTTTCCCAATTCTTCTTGGTAAAATTGCTCAAGCTCCATCAAGTTGGATGCGGACCGTCTGTCAACAGCAATTTTTAAGTCATTTCACAGACCAATCCAATTGAGCATCTGGGCTTTGACAGGGCCACTCGAGGACATTAACCTTTTTGGTTACACTGCAGTGTGGCTTTTGCTGTATGTTTCGGGTCATTGTCCTGCTGGAAGATGAATCGTCTTCCAAGTCCCAGTGCTCTTGTGGACTGCAGCACATTTTCCTCCAGGATTTTTCTGTATTTAGCTCCATCCATTTTCCCTTCTATCTTAATGTGTTTTCCAGTTCCTGCTGCAGAGAAGCATCCCCAAAGCATGATGGTGCCATCACCATGCTTCACTTTAGGGATGGCGCTCTCAGTGTGATGTGCTGTGTTAGGTTTGCACCAAACAAAGTTCAATTATGGTCTCATCAGACCACAGAAACTTCCTCCAAATTGTGAGTCTCTCACATGCCTTTGGACAAACTCCAGCCGTGATATATGAGGTTTTTTCCACAAAGGCTTTCTTCTTGCCACCCTTCCGTACAAGGCAGATTTATGAAGTGTGCATGCTATTGTTGTCTCATGCACAGTTTCTCCCATCTCTGTCATGGAGGACTTTAACTCCTTTAGAGTTGCCGTAGGCCTCTTGGTGGCCTCCCTTACTATGGCTATTCTTGCCCGGACACTCAGTTTTGGAGGACGGCCAGTTCTGGGTAGATTCACAGTTTAATGATGGACTTCACCGTGCTTTGAGGTATATTCAATGCCTTGGAAACTTTCTTATATCCTTGCCCTGACTGGTATTTTTCAAGAACCTGGTCTTGGATCTGCTTGGAATGTTCCTTGGAAATGCACTAAGTGAGGAAGCTCCCAGACACAGGTGGATTTATTCTGAAATCATGTGAAATCTCCTCAACTGCACACAGGTGGACTCCAGTCAAGTAATGATGTGACTTGGAGAAGAGAGTTGGTTACTTCAGAGGTAATTTAGGTGTGTCAAAGCAAGGGGGTGAATACTTATACATTCAATTATTTTCTGTTTTTTATTTTTAATTTAGTAAAACGTCTGGATTTCGTTTTCACTTTGACATTATAAAGTACTTTGTGTTGATGAGTGGCAAACAATCTCAGCTAAATACATAATGGTTCCACTCCAGGACATTAACCGTTTTGGTTTTAATCCACTGCAGTGTGGCTTTTGCTGTATATTAGGCACTGTAATATGATTGTATAGGACAGTCAAGATATAATTATAAACCACAGTTATAATACTGTAGATACAAACAGCAAATCAAATGGTAGTTCCAAATTTAGACATTCCAAACATTTCTGATAAAGTTCCACTCTTAAATTGCTCACTGGAATCAGTCCAAAGAAGAGTGACCAGGTGCACTTGCTGGCTTGAAGAAATGTTCTAGGTTGAGAGAATAAAAGAAATGACTCATCTTAGACTTGAACAGAGACTAATGCAGGTGGACATGATTCAAGTAATCAAAATCCTGAAAGGCATTGAAAAACCCAGCCCAATGGACTTCTTCAAGATACCTTGTGAAAGAAACCAGATAAAAGAAGAAACTACAAGAAAGTGTGAGAACAGGAGAATATTACCCTTTCTTCTTTCAAGACCCTCTTAGAGGAGCATTATAACTTTTGTCTGAGAAATTAGTACACAAATAAAATGGCAACAAAACAATCTAAAAATTAAATAATAAAGGGCGATTTTCGTTTTACCATATTTTCATGTGGTTTTATTTCTACCCTGCATTTAGTCAATGCAGGGAAGTGAAACAAAATCAATTAACTGCTAGGACACACTTTGTTAAATAATGCATAAAAAGCACATTGCTGCCCTGAAAAGAGTTCCCCAGAGTTATTTCATGTCTAAAAATAAATTCTATAAATGTTTATATACATCAAACTCTTTAGACTTAAACAATTTAGATTATAAGAACATTTGAAACACAAGTGAAAAAATGAAGGTATATTTTAAGTTAAAAATAGTGGGTGTCTGGAACAAATAAAACTTCTTCACACAAGTAACTACAAAAATAGTTTGAGAGCAGGTGTTTCTTTATGTAGGAGGGTTATCAGAGAATGGAACAGTTTTAAAGGCACTTCATTGTTGTTTGCCATTGTGTCCTTTGGTTCATATATCAATGATAATTCTGAAGATGTCCACAGTTTATTTTATCAATGCCTTTAGATTAAGAATGTAAATATTAAGTTTAAGAAAATGTTAAGTATATACATCATTCTGTAATTTCAGCAAATGGTACACTACAGGTAAGTTCTGAATATTTTTGCAAGACACTATGTAGTTTGAGAAACAATGTGATATTTCTGTTAAAATACTGGAGGAAAATATTTTATATAAAAGCTTAATGTGTGATTAGCTTAGTTTGTGTCAAATTGTCTAATATAGGGTAAAAAGCAGCAAAAATAAACGCTTAGCAAAATATTGCCCAAGGACACAGAGTTCAGATTGAACTTTTTATTTATAAACAAATATATTGCCAAAAGAAAGAACAAAATAAAATTATAAACTGAGAACTTATAGAAAATATAACAGTAACATTACAAATTTGTAATTGTTATTCTTTTTGTACTTGTTTTAGAGCTCGCCGTCCTGTTTAGGTGGCGATGCGGTGGCTCTGTGGCTAAGGATCTGTGCCCGTGGCTGGAAGGTTGCCGGGTTTGCATCCCATGGCCGAAAGAGGAATACAACTCCGTTGGACCTCTGAGTGAGGCCCTTCACCCCAGCTGCTCCAGGGGCGCTGTATAAATGGCTTACCCTGCGCTCTGACCCCAAGCATCTCTCCCTATCTGTGTGTCTCATGGTGGGCAAGTTGGGGTATGCAAAAAAACTAATTCCTAATACAAGAAATTGAATATAGCTAATAAGGTGATCTTGTCTTATCTATTTTAGGAAATTCTGATTTCTTCTATTGTTCATGACATCCTATCCTCAAACATCCTATCCAATGTGATGCTGGATCTTCAAAAAAGTGGGAAATGGATTCCTGTTCATTTTTGGGCATCCATGTAGTACAGTAGATTTAGTTCTGAGTTGTATTCTTTCATTAGGGCACAAGTTTTGTTTTTTTTAAGGCATTGGATAGTTTCAGGTTACACTGATAGAATTATGTGTGATGTGGTCTGTAAAACGCAGGGCTCTGAAGTGCACAAATTTGTACACGTACTGTATGGAGTGTAAATGTCGTATGTTGTTCAATGTTTTCAGTTGTTTAATGGTGTTTCATTGTTTATATTGGTCTGACCACGTTTGACCACGTCTGCCTCCAGAACCGTGGTAGAGAATATAAAGAACCCATGTGCCTCAGATTGTTTTCTACCATTCAGGTTTATTTCCTTTACCATTGCCCTAATTGTTTTTTACAATGATACAAGGATTTCATAAGGATTTTTTTTCAGTGCCCATGTACACCAACAGCACTTTGGGCACTTTATAGGGTAAAAAAAATCAAAATAACATTGAACAGAAATAATGATAGAGAAAAAAAAATCATGAAAATGGAAACACTAATTAAAAGCCTGACTAAACAGATACAGTACTGTAAGTCTTTATTTGGGATATAAAAATTGTAACAGAGTTTACATTTCCCAGATTGACAGGGAGCAAGGTGACTGAAAGAGCGTGCCCAGAGAGGCTTGTACCTGTAAGAAAGTACTACTAAAAGGTGTGCTTCAGCAGAGCGAGAAACCCCGGTACACAGGGAGTAACATGAGTATTGCAGGGATTTGGTGTGCAGGGCTTTTAAAGCTAAGAGTAAATTCAGAACTGAATGTGCTGGATAATGGGGAGTGAACACATGTCAGAATTGGAGTGATGTGGTCACAAAGCTTTGAACATGTTAGAAGTTACAGTAGTGGAGCAGTTGCATTTTTAACTACAGTATTTGAAGTTTGTTTAGGTTTGTTTGTTTAACTGTATGCATTATTGAAACTTTAAAATGAGACAATATGAAGTATTCCTCTTGTAGAATGTACAGCATATCCTACTTGTATGCCTACTGTTTATTTTTATTAGCCTAGTGTAATTAGTGCAATTTACTGTTGGAAAGTTAATACAATTCCTTTTAAAATGCAAGCAAATACATTCTTCATACACACCTTCCTCAAATCACAACACTTCAATAATATGAGAACTGTGTGTTTCTGCTGAGCTTAGCAAATTATAATTGCTTAATATTTAACTGGACCCTCCAAGTTCCTCTCTTAGTTCTCTGAGCTCTGAGTTTGTAAGAAAGTTTGAGTTTTCAATCAATTTCTTGACTCTCTGTTCTTGGTTTTTTATCTGTGTTACTGAGCCAAAAGACTTCAAATGAACCACAAGATAACAAATTAACAAATTATCTGTCAATTGATATAATTTCATCTTAATGGTTTGCTCAAAAACAAATGTTTCTGAACTGTACATCTCTATTTCCCAGCATGATTTAAGGTTAAAAGAAACATTTACGTACTAATCTGTCGCACAGCCTAAAATGCTTTAGGTGTGGAAACATTTAGTGTTATTCCAATGCTGTTCAGTGGAAATACAGTATATACAGTAGGCAATTCTCTACTTCACTTCTCATGATTGTTTCTATAACCTAACATATAACAGAAGTCAAAAGTATTTTTCTTTAATTATTTCGTTCAGTTTTTTGCCCTTTTTATGGATTGGCAACCTGGAGCAATTCTCCAGTTCATGAGTACTGCCCATACCTAACCTTAGGAAAAACTGCAATATTGGCTTATAAGTAACATCGTTTCCTTAAGCAGAATGCAGGTTAGCCTGACCTTTGATAATTTATAACTATATTGGCACATATTTTAAAATGTGAATTATGCATTATAAAGTTTTGGGGAGAACATACCAGTTGTCTCTATGGATTAAACATCAAGGAAATACAATGATTATGCATAGCATTTCCTCTGAAAACTGTCAATATATAACTTTTCAGTCTAAAAAAATTGAAGATAGCTTTTAAAAATCTTCCAAGCAACCATATTGTACCTAAAAAGGTCTATTTTTCTCGATAGGAAAAAGCTTGCTTTCATGAAAGGTACAGTAACTTGTGTTTGAAGTGCACACCTCTCGAAGTGCCCATTAACACTGCATCTCTAAAGGGCAATAAATTCAGCTCTTCTAGCTGAAAGAAAGTGAAAGGAATGCAGCTGAGATTTTGCATGCAGCTCTTAACTAATTTGGGGCTTCATTGCATTATCAAAAAAAAAAAACTCTTTCACATTAATATGCAACAAGAGTCTCCTGAGCACCTGCTTTGCCCCAGTGCTTCATAACCGGTAACTGATGTTCTCGCAGATGGAAGTTAAGGTTACAGTAACAACAAAGCCGAATTTAGGGAGACTGTTCGGTAAGATCTTACTGAAGATGGGCAGCTCATTACAGCTTGTGTCAGACACAGGATACCATGTTCTGTAGTAAATTACATGAGAGATAAAAACAAGAGCTGCCAATCTTTCTACCTTCCAAAGGAGGCTAATCAGTCTTTCAGAAAAGGAAACTCTCAGACAAAGGCTGTCTCTGCTTGCAGAGATCTTTCATTTGATTTTAATTTGCTAATGATGCTCATTTAGACAAAAGCTTAAACTCAGTTCTTTTAATTTTTCGCTTCATGCTGAATGTCAGTTCCAAAAGGATTAAGATAAGAGGGAACTTTCAGATTACTAAAATTGGAAAGGGACAGAGTAAATAAATGCTATGAATGACTCATTTTAGAAATGATCTATGGTACCCTACGTCAAAGATCAATTCATGCTATGCTTTCATAAGTTACAGTACTAATCAAGTAAGATTACAGTTCTTTCCTGAAAATTATTCTCAGGATACCAAAAAATAGCTTTTTATTTTTTAAATTAATTTTTGGAGGAAAAGTCCTATGAAGTGACTTAAATGCATTTGATATGATTCACTGGCTTTATCTTGAATACAAAGATCAGAGCTCATGAACTTTCACTTTTTTTTTACTGTTGAAAACAAATTCACATTGAACAAAGGAGGAATGTACCTGTCAATAAAAAACAATAAATGAAACATTAACACTTTAATTACAGTATAGTTGAAATTGGAATGACTGCATGCCAGCCAATAAGATCTAATGCAGAGCCCTCTCTGTACAGAAAATCATAATTGCTTGGTTGTTCCATTACTGCAACACCACTATATTACACAAAAAGGATAAGAATTTACCAAAAGCAAGGTAAAACAAAGCTCAATACAACACAGAAAAAATGTGTCACATATTTCAGAATTCTTAAATATGAATCATTTACTGTTATCTCAGACTGTACATACAAATGGATAAAATATATGAGGGTCTCTCTAACATTTTAAAATATGCAAATGAAAAACTATAAATAGTAATTTTAGGATTATATACTTTCAAAAATATTTTTGGGAAATAAAGAGCGCACAGTAAAAAGCCACAGTACGTCAGCTTCTTAAATGACACCATACCCATTTGAAATGGTAATTTTTAAACATTTCTTGTTTGCATTCCACAAAAAGAACAGTTTTTTGTACACAGGAATTATGTCTATGATAACAATTTGTACTGCAATAATAACAGTGCTGTTGAAACAGAAAAAGTGTAACCTGTGGTTTAAAAGGTTTATTTTGATTTCTGATCCACTGCAGATTACAGAGGTACTTTGCAAATGCCTTTAATAGTAAACATGCCACAAGAGATAACTTAATTCTGCTTTACAGTGACTATTTTTATACAGCATTGTGTTTCCTTTCTTTTCAGCATGGAATAAACCTGTTACCTGTTCCTTTACAGCCTACGCAGCTACCTACTTGTACTATTTTTATGTGTAATTTCCTTGGTATTTTATTCATTTGGATGAATACTTAGCATTCAGAACTTTATATAACAGATTGTTTTATTAAAAAATATTATGGTGAAATTAGCCTCATTCAGGTTTAGAAAAGTCTAGAGAATAAGTGCCTGAGCATCTTTCTCTGAATCCATTCTTTTAGTACTTGGCTATTCCTTTTTGAAGTGGCTGGTGCTAGATTCAAATCATCCACATCCTACTTTTTTTTACACATTCAGACACCTCCTGAAACAGCAAAACATATGTGTGCAGGGTTGGTGCAGGGAGGCATATGGAATTAGGCAACTGCCTAGGGCCCCGAGGTCACCAGGGGGTCCCCTCAATGCGCAACACAACCATTTGTAATCTGCACGTTCATCTATGAGCAAAACATTCCCTAGAGCCTCTTTCTGTTGCTGCTATGGATTATACTAATGGAATCCCAGTTAAAAATATGACCAATCGTAATCGAGCACGTAAAATGTTTCTGCAGAAAAGAAGGGCAGGATAAGCAATCTCAAAACAGAGACATGCCTAATCAAGTCACAGTAAAAATGCACAGCATTCATCATAATGTAATAATTTTTATTTTCATTTGGTTTTGATTTCACTTGGTTTGAGTGTTTTTTTGTCGGATCCACTCACTAACGGCAGACGTGACATTTCAAGCTAGATACGAAGACTACTGGAGGTGTTTTATCAGAAGTTAACCGATTCATGTTTCCTACAGTAGTACACATCTTGTGGGTTACCTGGCTAAATATCGGGGTATTATGAACTTCAGTTTGCAGTCTCTCTCCCACTGACAGCGGCAGGAGCAGAGAGAAGCTTTTCAGAGCCGAGGTTGATTAAAACATACCTGAGGTTGAAAAACTAGGAAAATATATTTTTATAAAAATTCCCAATCTACCCAGCCTTACTGAGATCAATTCCCTTGTTACTGAGTGCACTTTTTTTAATCTCACTTAATTTCATATTTATTTCTGCAATTTCTTTCTACAAAAGGTTTAAATGCAGTAATTTGTAAGTTATGATTTTCTAAAATTTGGAAGTTACAGAGATCCTCTTTATCATCATGTATTGCTACTAATGCACATTTTTAGTACTTTTTAACGTTAAAATATGTCATCTATGGAAAAAGTATGCCTTGTGTTCCTGTTTATGAGTTATTTATTATGTTAAAAAATTTAAAACAAAAAGTTTTAAATTACAGTATATCCAAACAATGTCATAGATTCAGAAATGATCTTAGCATACAAAGTATTTTAAGACAACATACACATTAGCTATTATACATGTCTAAGAGAGTCCATAAATCATATTCTTTAGTTTGGCCCTTAGGTTTCAAAGTTGGAAGTGTTTAAATCCAAAAATAGCTTCATTTTTAATGGTTTATCAACATTGTCTGCCTGAAAGGGTACAGCAAATTTTTTTCATCATACATGGTACTGTTATGATGTTAAAAATTAGAAGGTACAAATAATTGCGCTAGCTTTAAATGACTACGATTGCTTGGGTATTTACTTTTTTTTTAAGCTACAGTTAAAACAGTGTTAAACAAACTCATCCATATGCAGAGAGAATGTTTGTTGATCCCAATAAGAAATTTTCAGATGGAAAGAAACTGATTGGTTTAAATGATATTGACATTCTTATTCAAAACAGACAACTGGTAATGGCAACTCACTGTCACCAAGAAGATGATCTAGAAAACTACCCAAAATGAGACTGACATTGCAGCTACGTGGCAGCATCGGCACTGATATGGATCTTATTTAGGAAAAGATTCAAAAGGGGTCAATTCTGGCAGAAACTTCCCATGTCTATTCACGTTCTATTACCTAAGAGAAATTTGTCCTACAGTTACAGTAGCTGAGTTTCTGTTAGCCATTATATAGAAATGGTGTCGCAACATTTGCCCAATCTTTTTTCCCCAACCAAAAGGTTTTTGTCTGTGAATAGTACTTGTAGTCACTGACAACCTCTTCATTCTGACTATTACAGTAAGTTCAAAGAGTGGCATATTTTTCCTAATAGTAATTATTAGTTTTTTTAACAAATAATATTAAAGTGAACTTTAGTAACATTGTTATAATGCACCCATGATGCACCCATGCCCTTTAATAAGCAAACTTAATGACTGTGTGTATGCTCTTAAAATTGTTAGTGTACAAATTACTGACTTGATCTTCAGTATGGTATATCAAACATTATGAATAAGCAGGGCAAGACATTGCCCTGTGATGATCCAGTAGAAGTATAAAGTAATTCCAGTGTTCAAATAAATAAAACTGAGGTCAGTTGATTTCTATCAGGATGATGCTACATGTCGCTTGTAAAAATAGTCTGAAAAAAATATCTAATGCCTTAGTTGGATCATTTGGATTAAGAGAATTAAGCATCCTGATGTTCTTTGTAGACGTACGGAGAAGCTTTTACCATAGCTATATAATGTTCTACTCAGTAGAGGATCGTCACAATACAAAAAAAATCTTCAGAAGAAGTATAAAAGGGTCTCTCCTTATTACATTTTTTTTGTTTCTGCACCTCATTCTTGCATTTCAAACTGCAATGTCATGGTGCAACATAACTATGTTTTAGCTTTCAGATTATACAGTACATTCTCTGTTATGATCATAAATCTTGTAAAACAACAGCATATTGACTAATATCTCCTGACAATAAAAGTAAATTACTGACTTCATCTTCAGTATGGTATATCAAACATTATAAATATATTAGCTTTGGCCTCTGTTCATATCTCATATGTCTCATATCACATATTTCTTGCTTTAATGGGAAACGAATGACACCTGAGCCAGCATGAAACTGAACCTACAATAAACCTGTGCGCACATAACAAGCAAACAAAGATAATGATAATCAAATACAGTGTGACAGGAAGGCAGGCAATTGTCACACACAAGCAGAAAAAAAGATAACTGCATGGGCTGGAAATCTCCCATTCTCAATCAATTCATAAAAAGACTTAAAAAAAATTCTAACCCTTGGTGATGTTCAAATGAGTTTTTGTTCAAATAAGCATTTACTTTTAATACTGAATGCTATGTATTAAATATTCTAGAAAATTATTTTGGAATCACATGAGATGTTAAACCACACCATGTTTTGTAATTTATGATGATCTTTGTTTCATTGGTTATTCTAAGGCATTGAACTGTCAAAGGCTGTTTCTGCTTACAGGAGTTTTAATCATTTTGTTTTGGTTTTCCCTTCCAAATCCAAAATACCCACACTCCAGGTCTTCTCATCAGCCAGCTCTGGACAGATATAGAACAATATATTGCTTCAGTTCTTCAAACAGTAATGAGCTTAATTCCACAGTACAAACTATAAAGCCTCTCAAGTTTCCATGTACTTTCCTCAAAGCACTAGGCTTAAACACTTTAAATCACACTTAAAAAAAAGGCACATGTACATGAAGACATATTTTATTACAAAATTCCTTACAGAAGACAAATTTTGGAGAAAGAATTTGTAGATTTCAACAAGAGCAATAATGAAACAATAATGTTATACTAAAAGTGTAGGTGAACCCTTTAAAAGAGAAAGTTACTTGTTTATCCTTTACAAATGGTAAAAAAGTAGCTTTTCTCATCACCATCATTTTTAAATGGTCCATGATCAGAAAATGTTTATAAACTCTTAACGTGCCAATACAAGCATAACACCTTGGCCTCTAAACATATTCATCTGCAGTAGACTACAATCTGATCAATGCCCTTGTCATATTCCCTTCTTTGGCACCAAAAATAAAACCTTTTTCAAGCAGGATGCACAAGCCCTTAAAATGTCACTATACAAGAAAGTATTATCCATCAGGACGACTTATTTTTAGATAGCCAAGCCAGGTGTCCTTGGCCACTGCAGCAGTTGTTGATATTTATCTTACTTCAAAGGAGCATGTCTAAAAAACTTTCTGAAATAATTTTATTAAAGTGCAGAGCCTAAAGGTTTGAGGCCTTTACACATTTTTCAGGGCACAAGAGACCTGAATCAGTACCAACCATCTTTAATCAAATAGTCACACGTATTAAAGAAGAAAAACAGTACTGATAATGAAGAATACAGGGGTTGTTTGGCCCCCATTCACAAAGTAAAATAACTATGTACATCAAAGTAAACCATTTGAATAAGGTTTGCTTTTAGAACTGAAAGTTTCTGACACAAAGATCTAGCTAATCACAGAGACTTTGAAATGTTTATACAGTATATCTTAAGATTTACATGTCTGTGAGTCTCATATTTACTGTGAAACTGATTCATAAAACAAATTCTCTCAAATAAAAAAATTGCAACTCGGCCAACATTTGTTGGAAATGTTTTACCATTCTAACTGACTGTGACAGGGATTACCCGTAGAACAAATGCAGTACTTTATCCCTGCAAGATATCTATAAATGCTTTGTGCGAGTTACTGGAAGGGTTTGCTTTATTGTTTTCTAGACCACCTTTTCAAACGATTTAAACATTAAAATTGCATAATTAGGTACATTCCCTTATTAATACTCTATTTATATAGGGAGGCAATCACTAGCAAAATCACTCACCCTGATCACACGTTTGAGCTTAGGTCATGGTACTAGCTGACTGTGACAGAGATTCCCAAAGCTATAGATGTCCCCAAGCTGGAACGATGTTTTTGGCTCCAGAAATTGTGGTCTTTCCCCATTTTTTCTTTACTAGAAATCAGGATCCAATTAGAGATTTGCTGGCACACAATAGCTGCTACATGCTATCCAGGTGGGAGATGAACTATGGGTCCTACATGTTTAACACTTTTGGAATCTTGAAATGAAAACTGCTAACCAAATGCAATAAATAATTATCTTGTACAAGAAAGATACATAAATCTAAAATGTATTGCTAGCAATACAGTTTCTAGTTAGTATGATAAAGTAACAAGGATGTTGATAATGTCGAGATATTCTGTGACGCTTGAGATTTAAGAACCACTGAGCTAGGGAGTAGGTTGGTATTAATCAGATGTGGCATTACAAGGGGGCATGCCTAGTGTGGAGGCGGAGCCCTGGTAGAAGGACGACACTTCTCCTTTGTAGTTCCAGCTGTCCTGGCTTCAAGGTGATGAGCCACAGCTGGGCAGGTCCTATAAAGGCACACTGGACACCCCACAATGGGACGAGCAAGGCTACTCCCAGAAGGGGGGAGTTTACACCAATAGTCCTGGAGGGTATTGCACCCACATAAGGAGGATCCTTTTCTCGCTCAACCCGATAACAAGCTGTTACAGAATTGGAGTGGCACTAAGCCAGCAGAGCACGGATTGGACAGCACCGCGACGGACCCAGTCAGCTGTTTCCCCATCCTTCCACTCAAGAGTTACAAAGCCACGGGTGTGGATGAGTATAATTCAATCTTCATCATTACAGCCCTTGAGAATACAACTGTTATTTTAACACCTGTTGATATCAATTTATTTAATTTAAGTAGCCGTATTTACCCATGAGCACCTGAATGTTATGTTAATGAGACTGATTAGGAAGTTAGTGTAACCAACAGCATACTAAACGTATTATCCTTGTTTTTATGTATCTCTGCTTTGTACTCACTACACAGTAGCTTGATAATTCTCATGTGACGAACTACCATCTGTATTCAGGAAGACTCTCATGTATTTACCCTGAATGGGTTTATGTAAAAATTGTTTTAAGCACCAATAAATGAATCCTACATTTTGTGAGTCCTTGTGAAGACTTCTTGTTGTTCTGCCGATTGTTCCCTAATAGCCAAAATAAATTAATGCAATTTACAGTTACAACTAAACATTATGCCAGTAAATTCACACAAACCCCTACATCAGTCAGGGTTCGCTTGCGGCCCAGAGGCCACCCGAGCCTTTGCAGACATGCAGTAGTGCTGGCAAGGGATGTGCCTCTCCAGATGCACCTCCTGTACTGCCTGTTGTGTGTTACAGACGTTTGCCTACACTTCCTCATTCTCCCTTATTTGGTCATTGGTTCACAGCTGTGATCAAAGATATGAAGAACACACAAATGACCATTCTAAATTGGGTGGGTTTAAAAAAAAAAACAATGTAATTGGACATGATGTAAGTTTTCATTGGAAAAAATCAAAAGTGGGAATGGTGAACTAAAATGCAAAGCATGAAATGGGGGAACTACAGTGCCTTGCGAAAGTATTCGGCCCCCTTGAACTTTTCAACCTTTTGCCACATTTCAGGCTTCAAACATAAAGATATAAATTTTTTATTTTATTTGAAGAATCACCAACAAGTGGGACACAATTGTGAAGTGGAACGAAATCTATTGGATTTTTTAAACTTTTTTAACTAATAAAAAAATGAAAAGTGGGGCGTGCAAAATTATTCGGCCCCTTTACTTTCAGTGCAGCAAACTCACTCCAGAAGTTCAGCGAGGATCTCTGAATGATCCAATGTTGTCCTAAATGACTGATGGTGATAAATAGAATCCACCTGTGTGTAATCAAGTCTCTGTATAAATGCACCTGCTCTGTGATAGTCTCAAGGTTCTGTTGAAAGCGCAGAGAGCATCATGAAGACCAAGGAACAATCCAGGCAGGTCCGTAATACTGTTGTGGAGAAGTTTAAAGCCGGATTTGGATACAAAAAGATTTCCCAAGCTTCAAACATCCCAAGGAGCACTGTGCAAGCGATCATCTTGAAATGGAAGGAGTATCAGACCACTGCAAATCTACCAAGACCTGGCCGTCCCTCTAAACTTTCAGTTAATACTTTGTAGAGCCACCTTTTGCTGCGATTACAGCTGCAAGTCGCTTGGGGTATGTCTCTATCAGTTTTGCACATCGAGAGACTGAAATTCTTGCCCATTCTTCCTTGCAAAACAGCTCGAGCTCAGTGAGGTTGGATGGAGAGCGTTTGTGAACAGCAGTTTTCAGCTCTTTCCACAGATTCTCGATTGGATTCAGGTCTGGACTCTGACTTGGCCATTCAAACACCTGGATACGTTTATTTGTGAACCATTCCTTTGTAGATTTTGCTGTATGTTTGGGATCATTGTCTTGTTGGAAGATAAATCTCCGTCCCAGTTTCAGGTCTTTTGCAGACTCCAACAGGTTTTCATCCAGAATGGTCCTGTATTTGGCTGCATCCATCTTCCCCTCAATTTTAACCATCTTCCCTGTCCCTGCTGAAGAAAAGCAGGCCCAAACCATGATGCTGCCACCACCATGTTTGACAGTGGGGATGGTGTGTTGAGGGTGATGAGCTGTGTTGCTTTTACGCCAAACATATCGTTTTGCATTGTGGCCAAAAAGTTCGATTTTGGTTTCATCTGACCAGAGCACCTTCTTCCACATGTTTGGGGTGTCTCCCAGGTGGCTTGTGGCAAACTTTAGACGAGACTTTTTATGGATATCTTTGAGAAATGGCTTTCTTCTTGCCACTCTTCCATAAAGGCCAGATTTGTGCAGTGTAAGACTGATTGTTGTCCTATGGACAGACTCTCCCACCTCAGCTGTAGTTCTCTGCAGTTCATCCAGAGTGATCATGGGCCTCTTGGCTGCATCTCTGATCAGTCTTCTCCTTGTCTGAGCTGAAAGTTTAGAGGGACGGCCAGGTCTTGGTAGATTTGCAGTGGTCTGATACTCCTTCCATTTCAAGATGATCGCTTGCACAGTGCTCCTTGGGATGTTTGAAGCTTGGGAAATCTTTTTGTATCCAAATCCGGCTTTAAACTTCTCCACAACAGTATTACGGACCTGCCTGGTGTGTTCCTTGGTCTTCATGATGCTCTCTGCGCTTTCAACAGAACCTTGAGACTATCACAGAGCAGGTGCATTTATACAGAGACTTGATTACACACAGGTGGATTCTATTTATCACCATCAGTCATTTAGGACAACATTGGATCATTCAGAGATCCTCGCTGAACTTCTGGAGTGAGTTTGCTGCACTGAAAGTAAAGGGGCCGAATAATTTTCCACGCCCCACTTTTCATTTTTTTATTAGTTAAAAAAGTTTCAAAAATCCAATAGATTTCGTTCCACTTCACAATTGTGTCCCACTTGTTGGTGATTCTTCACATAAAATTAAAAATTTATATCTTTATGTTTGAAGCCTGAAATGTGGCAAAAGGTTGAAAAGTTCAAGGGGGCCGAATACTTTCGCAAGGCACTGTATGTATAAAAAGAGCTGTGATTCCTATATGGTTCACCCAATATAGATGTAAATACCCTTGAATTAAAGCTGACATTCTACACTTTAACCTCAGAGTCAGTTTCATTTCAAATCCAATGTGCTGGAGTACAGAGTCAAAACAGCACAAATTGTGCCACTGTCCAAATGCTAACAGACTGCACTGCACATGAGAAGCACTGAGCTTTCTTTTTCTCAACATTATTGTTCTCTTCCTAACTTTTAATGGCTTCCAGGAAAGTGTAGCATTTTAAGCAAATGTTTAAATTAATACAATGTACCAATTTAACTCTCCACTTGGAATACTATATAATATTGTAATCACTTTCCTAGAAAGAAGGCACATGACAAAGTATATTTCTGTTCTAAAGCAAAACAGGAAGATAAGAGAAAGTATACTTAAAACACAGACTGTTTTACATTCTGGTTCTGTGGGTGCCCTTCTGTATGTTAAGCAGTTTTGGATTCTTCACATAAAAACTACTATACAAATGCAAACAACTAATAATTATCTTTGATCAAGATTCTTCCTGAGGGAGCTGCCAGACTGGTAGAAAAAACAGAAACCAACCTACATGCAACCTTAAAGTACAATGAAGAGCACACACCTCCACATGTTGTAGAATGGGTATTTGGCTAAAAAGCAAAGCTATACAGTTAATTCCTATTGGGGGAAAAAACAGAACACTTTTCTTGAAGAGAAATTAGATGGGGAGAGAAATTAAGGTAAATTCTTGTCATGGTTTCCTAAGCAGGAACCTGTGCTTAGACTCATTTTTGTCATGAAACGTGTCATGAAAATAGAGCATGAAACAAACTATACAGCAATGTGGTTCACGCTTTTCCCCTCCCATTTAAACAACTGCTGGATGAGACCCTTGGATTAAAGGGTTAGTAACTACTAAACAAGCCACATGGGCCAAATGACCTCCTCTCGTTCATTACTTTTCTAATGTTCTTACTGTATGTACTAACTGAGATGTTGTTTTTCGAGAGGCAGTGCAAATAGCAGTGCTATCAGAATAATATCTGGTCTAAAAGGAACATCACAGTAATGGAAACATGGCAGCCTGGAACATCTTCAAAACTGAAAAAAATCTGAGAACAAATGTAGAAATTGGTTTCAGAAGAAGAGTATTCAGAAGAAAAAACAGGAAATGCTTCCTTGCACAGAGTCGTAGGGGTCTGGAGCATACTCCAGGGCCAAGCTATTGAAGCTAACATCTTGTAGGGGGATGTTCAGAGAACTATTCAGGGATCATCAGGTTAATAGAAAACAAGCAAGAGGGTCTGAATGGCATCCTGTGGTTTATAACTCTGTTCTTGTATAACTCTAGGAATGGTGAAAGAAGGAAAAGACTGCTCAAAAAGAAAGTCAAGAAAGTATGTTTTCAATGCAACAAAGCGACACTGCAGGAACCTTTTTGATCCCCAGCATAGACGTACACCTTCATATCTTTTTAAAAACAACCTGATGTCCCACTCAGCACAGAGTATTAATGTCATCTGAGAATCTGAATGAACAGAACTTACCATCGAGAGGCAGCTCCTCTGCTCTCGGATGACAGCACAACAGCCCAGGAAGCCAGTGATCATAACCAGACCACCTGCAAAGATGAGGATGTAGGCCGAAACTGCAAATGTACTGGAAGCCAGGAGGCTGAGATAATCACTCTTGTCAATCAGAGTCCATATACCCACAGCCATTACTGCAGCTCCTCCAACCTGGAACAGACAGATAGGCAGAGAAGGTTCAGCAATCCAGAATTATTTAAAAATTCATGTCTGTGGGGAAAAAAAAAACTCTTGGATGCAGGAAATACAAAGTGTTATTTACTCTGATATTAATGATTGACATTACTTGTTTCATAAACATGATCTAGAATTACGTAAAGTATCTACAGTGTTTGTAAAAGTAGATGGTATGGTAAGTTATGATGGTAAATTTAAAATTAAAGCACATTTTGTATAAATAAGAAGGAAATGCAATACAGTTATTGAGGCTTTTTACATCTTTTTAGGTTTTAGTATCTTATTTCTTTTAACACAGGAGTTCAGACTTAAAACAAACAGAAAACTAGTTTGTCAAACTGCTTGTTGTACATATGTCTCAGTACTCATCATTAGTCTATCAAAATCCACTAACCTAGGCAGGGAGTTATTATTCCCAATTAACTTCACTTCCTTTTTGTCCCCACATCACCACTGTAGAAAAATTTTTAAAAATCCAGCATTTACTATAATTATAACTTCTAAATATCATATAATTTACCATTTCAGCTGCCTCCCATCACAACAGCTGTTGTTCAATTCAACCTTCCTTGAGTGACAATTGTAATTGCAAATTTACAAATTAATAGAGTGTTTGGGGTTTCTGGAGTAGGTAGCTGTCTGGCAGTTTGCAGAGAGATATTCAGGAAACAGGTTTAGTTAGATTTTAAAGAGAGGCTTCTGTTTAATTTTGCTGGTTATCAAAAATTCTAACCAGTAGCTGAGTTTTTTGTATGTTACATGACACTTGCCTATTTAAATATCCTGTTACAGTAAAACCAGAATATGGAACTGCACAACTTTTTTTTTAGAAAATCAATGTCATAAGAGTGTTAATGAATAAATACTACGTTACACTTAAGATGTTTGCTTTAATTACAACTTACAGATGCAGCCATTCAAAGTGCGAGGTACAGACACGTACCGCAGGTAAATGGCTGCGGTATCGCGTATCATGACGCAATATGACGCGGTGCGTGATTGGTTGACCGACAGGGGCACTCGTGGTCCGTTGGTCTGTCATAGAAAGACTTACTGTAAACGTCTTTACTGTGCCAGTTGTAGATATTGAATTTTACCACTGAAGGGAAATCTTAGTAGCTGAGCATAAAAAGAATAGGAGCATACTGTAATGCGTGTGAAGGCCATAAATGATATTAATTTAACGAGTCAACAAGCATACTTTTAGAATTTGATTAAAAGGGAATATAATATGGAATCGCGTATCTAAAGAATTTAATAACGGTATGATTATATCCGTGTACTGCGGCAGGGCTGTGTAGGGCTGTTTCGCCTCCCTGTGAATGCAAGTTGTCTTGTAGCCTACTGGTCTAGGTGCATGACTACCAACTGGCAGGTTGTGTGTTCGAATCCAGCTGGTGCTAACCTTTTCTTTTAACAAACATTTCTTCGAAAAAAAAAGAATAGCGATATTATGGACAATCAATTGACTTTTATATTTCAAAATATCGCAACATGATCAATTCTAAGTCATTTTTGATAACAATGAATAGTCACCTTCTTCCTTTCTGACAGCGGTTCCTGCTTCTATTGTGTGTGTGTGTGCAACAGAGTAAATTTTTATAGAGAAATGGAGGCTGGACAGTATGCTTTGCATGACATTTATATTGATTTAAATCGTGTTCTGATTTAAATCGCAAACGCGTGTTTAATTATGTGTTTTTTAATCATAATCAGGCTAATGCATTTCTTCATTTTCTGTATGAACCAGCTTAGAGGTTCATACAGAAAGACAGCATGTGTTTAAATTGAGTGTAAGGTAATTTATGCTTCTAAAGTCATGGTCAGCATTTATTATTGTACTGTGCTGTAAACGTTTTCTGTGCCTAGTCACATTATTTTATAGCGTTTTTATTGCGTTATTAAATCCGGTGGCGCTGTGTGTTAGTTTCCTGACTCCCATGTCACATGGTCTGTGATTGAATCCCATGGAACTATAACTTTACTTTTTAACAAACATTTCTTTGAAAAAATGAAACGTTTCCCTTGGTCAGAGATTAAATAAAACTTCACTCGCACCAAACAAATTTATATTTCTAAATATCACGACATGATCGAATTTAAGTCTTTTTAATAACAATGAATAGTCACCTATGTGTTACAAAATATACATTTATATTGATTTGAATCGCGTTTTGATTTAAATCGTAAACACGTGTTTAAATATATGTGTTTAAAGGCGATATACTGTATAAAAGCGCTGATTCTTATGAAGTGTGTTTCCTTGTAAGGATGGTATCAAAAGCAATCTTAAGTGGTGAGAGAGCTGTGCTCAATGTATTTAAGGGACTTAAAACAGTCTGAGGTACAGTTTGAGGTAGCCTATCGTGTAAATTTCGCTTTGTTGCTGATAGGTTAAGCTTTTGAAACTCTGCCCCAAAGTCATGTGACTGATTTTTCGCCCTGTTTCGTTGGTTAAACGCAATGATCACAAGCACCACCATGGTAACTGGGATGTGTAGTTTTTAATTCCGTTTGAATTATAACTGTACGTATTGTCTTCATATTACTAATAGTATTAAAATGAATGACCTTGGACAAGCTGTAAGTGTAAACTCAAAGTATTGCCCTGGTCAACATTCTTTTTTTCATTGACCGTCTTTGTAAAAGTAACACCACAGCATTTCGCAATCACGCATTTGTTTCCAATCATGCAAAGTACAGTGATTCACCATGCCTTTCACATGCTCATAAAAGAGATTGATTTAGGAACATAAACATATTACCGTATGCAAACTGTACTGTATACAGTATGTATATGTATATTTAATGTCTTAACTGTGCCCGTTTAAGTATTGAATATTCATATCTAATTTTACCACTGAAGGGAAATCTTAGTAGCTGAGCATAAAAAGAATAGGAGCATACTGCAACCCGTGTGAATTCAATTCAATTCAAGGTGTTTTATTTGCATTTATAACTTAGTTTTTAAAATTAGTCAAGCAATATGAAGCATCTCTTTTACTTTTAAGTCCCTTAAATACATTGAGCACAGCTTTCTCACCACTTAAGATTGCTTTTGATACCATCCTTACAAGGGAAATCTTCTGCCCGTTATGCAAAACCAAACCCTCCTCCCATCCCAGTTTACCCTCTTTATCATCCTCAAAATCTACCTCGAATTTCAACTTAAAGCATTACTGCTTACTGGGTTTTTGAGGGGGAGGTGTCTTTCGCTGGAAATCTCGCCTGCCTCTACTACTCAACCCCTCTCTTCCGGAGTGCTGGCTGTGACGAATTAAACCGGTCTCACAGGTATTCAAAGTAGGAAGTACAGTGTTAAGTGGTAGCTGGGCTACTCCCTCAATAGAATCACTTTAACATGCTAATGCGTTGGTTTAACAGTACGCTGTTGGTTTAACAGTACCTACTGTAAATATAAAGGAAAAGCATTTTCAGAGAGCAATCACGCTGTGTTTATGTAGAAAAAGCGATTAGGTTTATGAGCAATCTAATTACCTATTCGCTTAAAACGCTATATAAAATAAAGTTTATTTAGAGATGAATGATCAGCGTCGCAGTTTAAATAATTTTTGTAGGAGGGCTTGGACAGATTCCAAGTGCATTTTTGCAATTTACGTTGCATTGTCCAATGTTCTGTTGTAATACAGGCTAGAATACAGTTACAGTAGCCTAAGCTTTATCAGCCTATTTAAAATATTTTTTTTTAATCCCCGGCGGAACACTTTTAAAGGCGATATGTAAAATAAAGTTTTTTATTATTGTTATAGAGAAACATGATCAGATTTACCCTGGTTCAGAAAAAAAGATCTAAAGTGCTACACATAACTTTCTTAATTCGATGTATTTAAAACAGTGAACTACTGCAGGTGTAACATAACATTCAGAAATACAATCGAGAATAGTTTTGTGGTGTTTGTTTAGATGAAACGTTCCTAAAACGTATAACGTAATAAAATTAAAGACTATTAAAATCTGTAATCTTTCCACTTGTACTGTGAGTCATCGGAAAGTTTCTGCTTTGTGTAAGGATGGTATCGAAAAGCAATCTTAAGTGGTGAGAAAGCTGTGCTCAATGAATTTAAGGGACTTAAAAGTAAAAGGAGATGCTTCATATTGCTTGACTAATTTTAAAAACTAGTTATAAATGCAGACGCTCCCTCGGTGCCGCGCCGGGTGTAAATATCAAAGTATACATTCCCAACAAGAATTGTACCCATCTGTCATGCAAATAAAACACCTTGAATTGAACTTAATTGAGGGAGAGAGGGGGGTAGGGGGACAAATATACTGTGGACAGGACTCAAGGCAAATAAGATACTTATGGGTACGCAGGCATTCACGACAGCAACATACGAATCGTTTGCACATGCTGTATAGTTAAGTTATTACTTGGTTTTCAAAGTGCAATGAAATACAATATTGTTGTTGCTGCTGTTCTGGTTGTTTTGATCCTGTAAAGCAACAGGTTTTTATCCTGTAAAGCGTTTTGAGAAGCCACCTTTAAAGGCGATATATACTGTAAAACCAGTGATTCTTATGGAATGTGTTCCACAGGAGATTCAAATTTTTATTTATTTATTTTTTAATCGCGTATCTAAGGAAATCTCAGTATAACTTTGTTCATGAACAAACAGTGGCATGTTACATTATCATTAGTTTTTTTAACAAGGCTCGCCAGCTAATGTGAATCGAAACCTGTCTTGCTAGCTTTAAAAGGGAAGAAGGTGACTATTCATTGTTATCAAAAATGACTTAGAATTGATCATGTTGCGATATTTTGAAATATAAAAGTCAATTGATTGTCCATAATATCGCTATTCTATTTTCTCGAAGAAATGTTTGTTAAAAGAAAATTCCAGCACCAGCTGGATTCGAACACACAATCTGCCAGTTGTTAGTCACGCACCTAGACCAGTAGGCTACAAGACAGCTCGCATAAACAGGCAGGCGAAACAGCCCTACACAGCCTTGTCGCAGCACACGAATATAATCATACCGTTATTAAATTCTTTAGATACGCGATTCCATATTATATTAGCAGAAAAGCTTAAAACTACCACTTTTTCACATGCTATTTCACATGCTAGTTAAATACTTCGATGCTTAAAATCATTAGGGAGAAATGGAATACCGGTGTGTATTTTTCCTTTAAAGTGCCGATTCCTGGAATCTGACTGGCTGACACCCCTCTGAAGTGGTTCCATAAAATCTGGTATACGGAAAAGAAAGCGTTGATAAATACAAGTGTCTTTTAATACACTCTTTGCCGTCCTCTTGAGGATCCTTGTGATATTTTAAGCTCTAGTTGAATGATAAGTGTCGCATTTTAAATCATTTTCGTAGTTAGAAATTATGAAACGCCCTGTTAAAAGCAAGGAAGTTTTTATGCCCGTTGAAGTAAAACAAAATGTCTGACAAAGTATGGCTTGGACAGATTCCAAGTGCTTGTACAAATGTGCTAAAGAAATTATACTTTGAGTATACAGCTTGTCCAAAGTCATCCATTATTAATACTATTAGTAATATCTTCAGTAAAGGCTTTGATGCATAAATATTTCTGATAAATGTAGGTTGTGTACTTTTGTCCAACTGAGCAATCTTGCTTTCATAAAATATACCAACATTTTAATGACTGATGATTAACATGCTGTAATACACAGTTCAAAATTAAAAGCTCAAATGCTGTACATGAGAGGTTAAGCTCCCCTTGGCGGTTTTGATGACGTCAAATGACGCGCGATTAACCACGTGATACTGCGTGATACTGCGTGATACCGTGTGATACCGTGTGATACCGCGACACGCCCACCCGGGTATGCCGCGAAATACCCCACCCATTTTGAATGGCTGCATCTGTATAATGAAAAGTACTTTTTTTTTTTATCAGGTGATATTAAAAAATTCCCAGAACAGTTTATAGATAGTACCAAAAATAATTTCTGGACTGACAGAACATTATTAAGATAGCACCTATCAAAGACAGATGACAAGATCTTAAATCTTGGAAACCTATAAAAATAGCGGATTAGGTTAAAGAATTTTAAAAAATTATGAAAAAGTTTAATTTATGAAAAAGGCTACCTTTAACTTAATGAAATGACAAACCAGGGCCTGTATTAATAAAAGATTACTCCTCTTAAATGCTTAATACCCCATTTAGTTAAATGATTTACTTAATTCAGAATTCTAACATTTCCAAGTGTCCTGGTGGTTTTAGCAGAGAATTCAAAAACCTCCTAACTTTGTTGCTACATTTCAAATATTAAAAAAACAACCTAATCAAAATGTAGTTGGGAGGCAGCAGGAAACCAGAGCACCTTAACAAAATTCATTTGAACACAAAATATCCAGGCTCCACACCAGACAACAAGGACCCTAGAGCTGAGACAGCAGCGTCTAATGCCACTATGTCACCCTGGTGAAATACAGAACTTAATTACAGATGACTAAACATTTCTTTTATAAGATACATTCAGACACAAAAAGAGCACCATGTGCTTCAAGACAAAATCCAATCAAGTAGAACTAATAACAGACCAAGACAGATGAGTCACACACAACATGAACCCAGTCCAGTGCTATACATTTCTTAATTGTCCTCTGCAGATGTTGTTGTCTCCCAGAAAATGTAATAAGTGGTAAAAGTAATGATGAGATGTCATTGTGTATTTTGTTACAGTTTTATGGATATTCAAATATCTCTCTCTTTCAGATCACCTTAGTTACTCTGAGCATATGTCATCTAGAAAAATAAACTCCCAAGATTCATAAAGATCACTCAAGTGCTATGCTCCCATTGTAATCCAGAGTTCAAGGATCTGCTTATATATACTGGCAGAGTAGATGTCATGGTTTGCTCCAAAACGCACAGATAAACATTCCACTGCCACTTGTTGATTTGTAGAATTGTAGAATTGCTCTTGTGTGAACAAAGGGGAAAGTAAAAGCTACTAAACACACAAAGAGGATTCTTCAAGATAAGGTTACCCAGCTTAAGGGTAACCCTGTATTAGAAGATAACTCCTAATACAGCTAACGCTCTTTTAGGGATCCCAAATTGGTTTCCACATTTATCACAGGAACTAGAACTTAGATGTGGACAGGACACACATGACATGATCACTGTTTTGGGGGCCATGACAAACCCCAAGTGTTTATTTTCAGACTTATCTGGTATACCATGACAGAAATACTTTTCAAAGCTATCTTTGGCTGAAGGGTCTATACTTCTGCCTCTATGTGAAGTGAAGACAGGCAGTGGTGTACCTTGGCACAGGCTTACAAGGCCTTCAGAAAGTACTCACCAAAAACACTGCAAATATTAATGTGTTACAATGAATTATATTCCCCTTGTTTCACACAACATGCACAAAAATTTAAAGGGGCAAAAATATATTTTAAAATACTTTTTAGTAATTCTTCCCTTTTCATTATGATGGACCTGACTGTGGTTATGGGAACATTCAACACCCTTGATACTGTATGTTTTCAGACTCCATCTCAGATCTATAGCTTCTCACAATTGTGTCATGGAGTTGTGTGGACAGCTCCTTGGTCTTCAGTGCAGAGTTTCTGCTTTGACATGCACTGTCAACTGAGGAACCTTATACAGACAGGTGTTTCTTCTAAAATCATCCAATTAATCAACCAATTAAGCTGACCACAGGTGGACTTCATTCAGGTTTTAGAGTGATCTCAATATCAAATTAGAAAGTACATAGGCCCAACTTGAACTGTCATAACAAAAGTGGTAAATACTTATCAAGCTAAGACATTTGAGCGTTTTATTTTAAATGACATCAAAAATGGTGGAATTTTCTTTCATATTGACACTACAGAATAATTTGTTTCAGTGACAAAAAAAATCCATGTAAATTCTCTCTAGGTTTGCAATCTAGGTTGCAAAATCTAAGTGTGAATACTTTCTGAAGGCACTGTACCTCATCAAATCAGACGGGGCAAAGCCTTTCTCTTAAGGATACTAATATTTCCCATATTTTCCTTGTTAAGGCTAGTGGTGTGTTAATGGTAATAATAATAATAATAATAATAATAATAATAATAATAATAATAATAATTGCTCACCACCAATGTGCAGCCCCACCTGGATGATGCGACGGCAGTCATAGTGCGCCAGAATGCTCATCACACAGAGTTCAGAGATGTGGGCCATGATTAGGAGGCCATGATTGGTAAAGACCAATGGGAAATGTGGTCAGGACATTGGTGCAACACCTCTACTATTTTCAAGAAATGCCCTGGAATTTTTTAAATGACCACAGAGAGTCAGAACCTCGTTGTTACATCTCATCCAAAGGACAGTGCCTTTTTAATAGTATGGTGTCCCCATGGCTATGGGGGCCACACAGACCACATGGTGAGCGCCCCCTGCTGGCCCCAATAACACCTCTTCTAAGCTAAGCAACCTTAGTTTTTCCCCAGGAGGTCCCCCCATCCAGGTACTGACCAGGCTCACAGCTCCTTAGTTTCAGTGGGTTGCCAGTTGTGAGTTGCAGGGTGATATGGTTGCTGGAACACTTTACTTATTCAAATATTGTATACAGAGCATTCCAGAAAAAAACTCAATAAAGAGTATTTTTAATCCATGCTGTATGGACCATTTGTCTGCCTTGTCAGTCAGTTGCAGATGTTTGCTTTTCCTATGCCTGGTTTCCTAGACCTTGATTACCATCTTGGACTGTTTTCCACTCCATTTCATTTCATTGCAGATTAGTGGTGATTTCAGCAGTACCCAAACTTCATCTCTGTTTTCCATCAGAAGTTCTCTAGCAAATAACCATAGCCTATATGTAGCACTGGGGCAAATGTTGTTTAATAGAGCAACACACTGGCTTTATTTTCACCTTTTTCTCTATTAATAGAAGATACGACAGATTCAAAAATGTTAAGATAAGTATTTATGCATGCTTAGGACTCCTCTGAGGCAGTTTAAACATGCTGTTCTCATTTTGTAAAATTAGTTTGATTTTCTTTTAAGAAAATAATTCTAAAAAAACAGTCAGATTAACTACAAGCATACAACTTCATGATCATGGCCCCAAGACTGGGAATGCCAGTGGAGCGCAAAGCGTGGAACTCATGTTTTTCAAAAACTGTGTGAACCTTTTTTGAATAAACAAACATGCACATCTGAACATCACCTCGCAGGGATTTCCCCCCCACCCCCCACAGCAGAAATAATTTAAAAGTTTAAATCAACAACAGTTGATTTACTCATGTATATTAATGATGAAATTCATGATGTGTATGAAACATGTATGCATTGAAATAGGTTTAGGCCTGCACTGATTAAATAGTTTCAGTTTGAACAATGAGAAACAAGAATTAATGACCCATATAAAAGATTTTTTTTCCAAAACATGTAATGCATATTCTTAACAACCACATACTGTAGGATCTACACTGAAATGAAAAATTGGAACTTGCACTTAGATGTTATGTTTTTGTGGTCATTGTATACTAATTAGGTTTCAAAACACTCGTATAAAGAAACAATCCCCGTGTGCCAAGTAAACCGTAAGTGCTCTGTGCTCAGCCTTCACACATGCCTTCTGGTGCACCTCAAATTGTACTAATGCAAACTGACGCTTGCCCAGTCACATATCAGTGGTATATACACTATAAATTCCCTTTGGAAGCACTTATTTAGGACAGTGTAGCCTTGGCCTACAAGTTTTGCGTTAGTGGTTGTGGGAATCACACAAAGATGTACTGTAGTATTGTTTTAATTCCTGCCTTCACATTCTTACTGTATCATACAATCTGCCCATGCCAACCACTTGCTTTTGGTACTTCAGCACCATGCATACAAAATAGAATTCCCTTTGTGTTATTGCCGAAGAAATGTTTAATGTTTACTCCTTTTATTTAATTGGAATTCCAGCGCACGGAAGACCAAGATCAAATAAAACAGGATGCCAGTTGCCTGTAAAGATATCACATTTCCAATAATAAAATTTGCTTTGAATAAAGATCACGCTATTCCCTTCTTTTTCCCCTTTTGCACTACAGTTCTTAACTGGTTATACAAGTTATACTTTCATACATACCACAAAGAACATTTTCCTTGAGCTGTAAAACAACAACAACTGATTTCTAATGGACTGATGGTATCTCTAAATTGTGAGCAGCTGACTATGCAAATAACGCCAACAAAAGAGGAATTTAATGTATTATAACAAACTGGGATTGCTTTTATTTCAGGGTCATTGGTTTTAATGTCAAGCTTCAGTTACTCTAGATTAATTCTGGTGATATCCCTGAGCCCTGCTTTTAGCAGTTTAGTTTCTATAAACACAAAGCAGGAATTAGTGTATTTTCATGAAAACACGCTCATTGCTGTGGCCTGCTTCTTTGGGCTGCCAGTGGTTTGTTGCCAGGTCAATACTATAGTCTTCAGGGGCCTCAAGATTTGTTTAACTGATAAACAAACTCGCCTGAGCACAGACTGACACTCTATGATCACGGGGTGAGGCTGATGTCCTAGCTGACTTCTGGGTTTGAAAGTGCGAATAGGGTTTGAAACTGAGAGCTGAGGAAAAATGTCACGAAAAAGACCGTTGGCTATTCCAAATACTGGGAGGCTATTACAAAAAATATTGTATATCAAGAATTCTTAATTAAAAAATACTAATGTCATGCAATACCTCCTCCACTCACATGCCATACCTTGTTAACGTCTCCTCCTTTAACAAGCAGGCAATTGTCATGCCACTTACACAGGTAGGCCAGCCACCTCAGCTGTATGGGACTCATTACATTAGGAAGGCAGTACAGTTTATTCATTATAATGTAGCTAAGTAAGTCACTCACCAACTGTCATGTTTGAATCCAAAAGAAAAACACATACTGATACCACCAGTGTGTGCACAGGCTGTGTATCCCTGGCAAGTCCCATGAATGAGTCAGGGAAAAAACATGGTTTGTGCTTTGCATTCAGTTACATAATTCTGAAATCTGACAGATTTCAAATCATCTTGTGCATGTCCTGTGTGAAACTCAGCAAGGATTCTGTGCCTGGGTTCCCCTTTCTAATTAAACACGAGAAAAAAAGGCTTGAAACCACCTCTCAAAAGTATTTTGTCAGGAAGTGTGACTGGGGAAAAAGGTTGGCACTGTGCATTACTGTAAACATTACTGAGGAGCCTCAGTTATGAATCATGCATAATATTCACAATTAACCAATTGCCTTTGTCCTTCTTGTCCTGTCAGCTCAGGGAACAGTCACTTCTTACCTTATATTTCTTCTCTCACTTCTTACAGCACTGTCAATACTGGCTAATCCATACCCAGAAACTAGTGGGTTTTAGAAGAGGTTCTTTATGTTGCTGCGTATGGATCAGAACACATCCACAGCAGCACAAACGGTCAGAAATGTAAAAATATAGCTCAAAACTGAAATACCACTTCACTAATGCACAAGCTAAAGAATGCTTTTTTATACTAAGCTGTAAAAATTACTAAGCACTATTTATGCATTCAAATACTTCTTCTTAAGGATACATACTCTGGATACTGATTGAATATTTTTGGTATAATTTTCATGAATTGATCATTCATGACTCACCATGATACTCTTGAGTAATTCTGTTGCTTAAGCACTTAAACACCTCTTTAGCGAGAGAGTAAGATAATGTATCTAGTACTTGATATATTAGATATCAAGTAAGAAAAACACAAAGAAACTGGTATGCGTTGAATTTCAGGGGAATGTTTGTGCCATAAACTGGAACCAGCAGTTGCAAGCAGTAGAGCCAGGTCCTCTTTTACAATGAATGTCAGAAAGTATGGCGCAGATGTGCAAATAGTAATTGTGTGTAACAGACAAATCGACAGAATAATACAAGTGCTACAGTGCAGAAAGTGTGTAGTCACTATAAACTTCCACGTGTTGCGATCACTAGTAACATAACCACATAAAATTGCACTGATCAAGCGCTGGGACCTGTGTGCGTTTTCTGCAGTCTCATCCTGACAATAAGGTTGTAGAAGACCAAACCAGCACATCTGTGCCACACTGAACATTTGTGGCCAGAATAGCATGTGGCATCTGGGGCTCAAAGCTGAGTGAAGAATACTGCTCTTTCTGGCTCTATGAGAGGAGTGGAACAATCCCACCAGGCAGTATCAGTAATCTGATAAAAAGCAGGCATCACAGATGTACAGGTCTGATTGCACCTAACCTTTCCTAGTGAAAATAAATATGGCAAATGCCCTCAAAATATAACCAATTAGCAGAAAAAAATCAAAAGCACACTGGTTAATAATCAACAAAAGCCATGGCACAAATAAAAATGTTCCAAGTATCATCCTAACTAGGCAGTTCTATAATTTCACTGGAAATCCAGAGGTGAACTAAAAATAGTTTTGCTTCTTTGCTTTTTAAAGAGACGGGAGGCACCTCATTGGTAGACTGGTAAATTGAAAACTAAAGTCTCACATAATGCAGATTTCTATCCTGATAAAAAGTACATCTCCCCCTCCCCTCACCACTGCACTCGTCTCTAATTCTCTGATGCTTTTTTGAATGCGATCTTTAATTAGCTGAGCAAATAAAAAGCAAAGCAAAAAAACCAACAGGAACACACACAGAAGGAACTGCAATGTAGGAGCACTGAAATAAAAGCTAAACAGCTGGTAATTGAAGCTCCTGAAAACATGTGATTTTAGAATGGAATGTTTCTATCATTGGTTCACTCAACACCCGTCAAGCTTTAGGATTTTGTTAACACATTTATTAGGCACCTTGAGATAAAACATGCCGGGGTTTAGCTACAACCATGACACACTGTTGGGAGAAAAGAACAGGAAAAAGGTGATAAAAATATGCTTTTAATTTACACTTACAGCTCTGAACTTCAAAACAATTCAGATCAGTTTTCCAACTGTACATCCCCTAGGAGGTTATGCTCATATTAAGAATTCATACTAGACTGTATAATTTAAAAGCAAGGAGTCTCTTTATGAACAGAGGTTTCTCTTACCGTGCCCTATTTACATGCAGACTGGTTATGAAATATGCATTTTGAAGGATCACCCCACATGCAGTCTCAGGATGGGCCATGTCTGGACTGAAATATAACAGCAGCACAACTAATGTGACCCGTTTTCACCCCCCCACAGCAGGCTGCAGTACTGACCTGGCTTAGCCACACAGAAGTTCTAATGAGATTGTGACCACATAAACCACAGACCTAAAGCTTAAAATAAATCAGAAACTGAGATTCCTGTAGTAGCACTTAATGCAGCTCATGTTTAACATCCATCTTTTTTCTGTTTCTTCCCATTCACGGTCACAGGGGATCTGAAGTCTATCTTGGCAAGTAACAGGTGCAATACAGGGTACACCCTGGACAGGACAGCAGACCATCACAGGGCACCCACAGACGGACACACACTCACACCAGTGGCAATTTTCCCCGAAGCCAATTAACATCCAAGTATGTTTTTTGTTTTGTTATTTAATGTGGGAGAAACCCAGAGCACCCAGAGGAAATCCTTTCAAAACATACAAAATCCATGCACATAGCACCCCAGGCCTGAAATTGAACCCAGGGCCCAAAATGCCGTTTTAAAATACCTTAAAGGTTATTGAAATTCTTGTGTTCCAAAAAGAACAAAGAAGAATGCAATGCTTCAGTCATCGCATATGCCAGCAACCATATCACCCTGCAACTCACAACTGGTAACCCACTGAAGCTAAGCAGGTGTGAGCCTGGTCAGTACCTGGATGGGAGACCTCGTGGGAAAAACTAAGGTTGCTGGTGCTGGAAGAGGTGTTACTGGGGCCAGCAGGGGGCGCACACACTGAGGTCCATGTGGGTCCTAATGCCCCAGTGTATTGATGGGGACACTATACTGTAAGCAGGCGCCGTCCTTCGAATGAGACGTAAAACTGAGGTCCTGACTCTCTCTGGTCATTAAAAATCCCAGGGCGTTTCTCGAAAAGAGTAGGGGTGTAACCCCGGTGTCCTGGACAAATTTCCCATTGGCCCTTACCATACCTCTTAATAATCCCAATCTGTGAATTGGCTACATTACTCTGCTATCCTCCCTACTGATAGCTGATGTGCAGCACTATGGCTGCCGTTGCATCATCCTGCACATTGGTGGTGGAGGGGAGTCCCCATTACCTGTAAAGTGCTTTGAGTGGAGTGTCCAGAAAAGCGCTATATAAGTGTAAGCAATAATTATTAATTATCGCTCAAAAGTGTTAATGCTGGATGTTACGGCTTTTGCCACCATCTAACCTTTTGCTCCATTAAATAAAGCGGCCTGCTCTTCACTCAGAAAACCTGCTGATCCTTGCGCAGTTTTTGTTTTCAAAATACTAAACGCTGAAATCTTGTCTCACACTGTGCCAAACTAATCTCTCAATTTTCTTTTGGTTTGAATACCCTCTGCAGCTTTTAGATGTGCCCACAGCACCATAATGCCATCATTTCCTAATGAAAGATCATGCTGCTCTGAGGTGCAAACAAAATTCAAGGGCAAATTAATGGAACATGGGGATCTCCAAAACTGAATGAAAGGCTTAACGTCTTTACATACTGAAGCTTCACAATGACAAACAAAGTACTGCGTGCAAGAAATTTCACAAACAACAAAAGCGAAGACCTGATCACTCCAATGCTTAGATCTTTGCACTGGCTGTCTGTAGATTTTAAGATTCCAGGTTACAACTAGAATATATGAAGTCCTTCATGCATTTGAACCGGCCTGCCTTCAAGTGCTGTTCAGTGCACATTTAACAGATCATTCAATTAGATTTGAGAATGTAGAAACACTGGTGTACCCAGACATATTTTAATGTTAGCTAAGTAACATTTTTTTATTCCAAGGCTCCCCACTTTTGGGACTCTTTTTTCTCTTTCTCATCAAACTCAGACATTAAAATTCCTCAATTTTAAAAGCAAACTGAGAACAACTATTAAGATGTTTTGTTTCTGCAATAATCTGTAACTGGATTTGTGCACTCTGGGATGCCTAAGCGTGAATATATCACGAAGAATAACTATATATTTGATTACAAATTTGTATTGCAGTGTGCAAGGGTTGGACAGCTAATTTATTTTAATTATGGGATATTGTTTTTAGTCATGGTTGGCCAAAAACAGATCTACTGCATTTTGGTATGATTTAAGTGTATGGAAAATGAGTAATTCTTCCATATCGGTTCAATAAATTATACCGCTATTCAGAAAACCAGGGCAACAGTGTACACAGTTGTTCCCACCCACTGCAGCTGCAAAGAAAAATATTTCCACAAGTACAGATCTGAAGTGCTGTCAAGAGCTCCTTTGTATCAAGGCAGCAGGCAAGGAGAGCATTTCTTTAAATCAAAGAATAAGGGAAAAAAATGATCTCCTTGTAATTCTGACAAGGAACAAGTTTTAGATTATTTCTTTTTTGTTTTCCACAAGGAACCAGCCTTTCCCCAAACATGAAAATAAAAAAGATAAAACAGCAATTAATTGGAGACTGGATTTTAATATAATCGAGCTATACTGATGTTCAGTTTTACTCCAAGATTAGAAGTATGATAATTTTAACAAGAACCTAAATTTTAGTCTCTGGATCTTTTTATCTAGGTTTTAAAGACCAAGAGTAGATTTGAAATGCAGAACAAATATTTAATGTCTCTCTCCCTTGCAATGTCCCACCTTAAAGGCAACATTAACCTGAACTGTTTCAAAGTTATCTATAAAAAAACATTTACTGTTTATACTGTTTATCTACAGGTAACTCAGTTGACATTTCTTCAGATTGATACAAATGTACCCAATGTGTCTATACTGAACATATCAATAACTCTGGCTGCTACATCTCTGCTTAGAGCTTATAATAAATGTGCACCATGAGCCTGACAGCTTTTGTGTTTGAGGCATTACACAAACAGATGTTGAGAAATTATGATCCTTTGCCATTGAACTGTAACCACCAAATGAATTCACAATCTTCCATAATTGTATAAAAAAACGTGACAAATATCCCTAATTCTTCACAGTGCAAATGTGCACAAATTATAACGAGCCCCAATAGAATTAAAATATTTATATAAACATATAATAAAAAGAAAACTGTAGAGACCTGTAAAAAAAACAAGCTTCTTAAAAGGCAAAATGACATTTGCCTCTCACCTTCTGTGAACAAACAAACAAATGTTTTTTGTGATGATCAATTGGGCTACAGTCTACATACCAGAATGTATTTTTCAGTTCTGGTTAAGCAGAGATCTCAATATTCCCAAATATATTATACGTGTCTAAATAAGAATATAACAAATTGTTTAATGGACAACTGAAGTTGGAACAGAAATTGACACTAATGCTTTACATAAAGTGTGACAAGATGCAAAGCTAAATCTGGTTGCTTTTAAAAAAGTACTGGGTGAGATCCGGATCAATTATATTTTCTTTTTTATTATGTAATTACATAATATATATATATAATTAATATTTGCCAGTAGCCTGATCACCCTGCAGCTCACAACTGGCAACCCACTGAAGCTAAGCAGGTGTGAGCCTGGTCAGTACCTGGATGAAAGACCTTCTGGGAAAAATTAAGGTTGCTCCTGGAAAAGGTGTTAGTGGGGTCTGTGTGGGTCCTAATGCCGCCAATATAGTGATGGGGACAGTATACTGTAAAAAGGCTTTGGATGAGACGTAAAACTGAGGTTCTAACTTTCTGTGGTTATATAAAATCCCAGGGCGTTTCTTGAAAAAAGAAGGGTTGTTACCCAGAGGTCCTCACAGAATTTCTCATTGGTCTTTACCAATCATGGCCTCCTAATAATCCCCATCTATAAATTGGCTTTATCACTCTGTTCTCCTCCCCACTGATAGCTGGTGTGTGGCGAGAGTCCTGGGAGCTATGGCCACTGTCGCATCATCCAGGTGGGGCAGCACATTGGTGGTGGTGGAGGGGAGTCCCCATTTCCTGTAAATTGCTTTGAGTGGAGTGTCCAGACAAGCACCATATAAGGTTAAGCACTTGTTATTATCATCATTATTGTCATCGTCAATTAGCTGATAATAACTCAATGAATCTCAATATATTCTTACAATGATTGAAACGGGGAAAAAAAATTGAGGGGGTAAACCACAGCAGAAATATGAATATGTTGTATCTTCACCGGAGACAATACAACAGAAACAGACTGGACATGTATCCCAAATAACACAAATCACCCAAACCACC
Source organism: Lepisosteus oculatus (assembly GCF_040954835.1). Classification (NCBI taxonomy): domain Eukaryota; kingdom Metazoa; phylum Chordata; class Actinopteri; order Semionotiformes; family Lepisosteidae; genus Lepisosteus; species Lepisosteus oculatus. Next base: position 12,167,878 of record NC_090702.1, on the reverse strand, counting down.
TCCTGAGGGCGGCAAGTAAATACAGACAAATATTTCACAAAGTCGGATTCATAGAGTGGTACCTTATTAAAAAAACTGAACTATTAGCTAGAAAAAGGCCTAAAAAATACGAGGGACAGTAAAATCATGACAAATGCAATTGGGTCTGATACTCATTCGTTGCACTTTTAATGCCTGTCAGTGCTGTATATACAATCCATTATCATTCATCCATTTTGTAATCTTCTTCCAAATCCATCATTGTAAAGATGCTTATTCCTTGCAAGGACGGACCTAGAAACATAAGGCACAAGGCAGGAGAAAAGCCTACATAACATAAGGTCACTTTATTGGCCATATACAATTTCTTGCATTAGGAATTTGTCTTTTCGCATCTCCCAGCCAGCTCCATGAGACACACAGGCACACAGACAGGGAGAGAAGCTTGGGGTCAGAGTGCAGGGTCAGCCATTATACAGCACCCCTGGAGCAGTTGGGGTTAAGGGCCTTGCTCTGGGGCCCAACGGAGTAGGATTCCTCCACCGGCCGCGGGATTTGAACCAGCAACCTTCCAGCCAGGCATAGATCCTTAGCCAGCGCTTCGCCCCTGACATGTGACAATAGTCTATCACAGGCTATGCCCATAGAGGCACATGGACACAGGGACAGTTTCAAGACAGCGTTAAAGCAGGCCAGACTACAAAGAAACTGAGATTTCAGGCAACCTGCCACTTGAGGTGCATCAGTAAACAACTGGGTGGCAATGAGCTAATTGGTGGTTAGATATATATATATATGGGGCTATTTACTAGCATGTTTGGGGCTAATTCACAGTGTTAGGTTGTGGCTGGGTTTTGGTAACAGACTGGACAAGCCTGTTGTAGAGCCTTTATTGGAAATCTAATGGAAGCTCTGTAATAAATCCTTTTGCTCTACTGCTAATGCCCACTACTAGTCTTTAATGTGTTCAGATCTCTGGAGCCACCATGGGGGGAGGATGGCCATAACACCAATTAACCTAGCCTGCGTGTCTTTGGAAGGTGGGAGTAATGTCTCACTGGTGAAACCTTATGCCAACCTAGAAAGAACACCTAAACTTCACAAAGAAGGCACCCCAATATGGACTCAAACCCAGAAACTCAAAACCCCTGCACTGAGTAAATAAACAGAAAATGTCAAGAACAGATTTTTTTTTTTTGCAGGTTATAAAGACAAGCCAAATGCAGCCGAGTTTCATATGGCACCCAGAATAAACAGATGTGTTCAAAAATCAGTAGTCAGAATTCCTAATCGGTAGCACTCTCTTTAAAAAAAAATGTAGGGCATTAATCAAAAACTTTCCACAGTCGTTTCTGAAACTTACCCAGAAGAGAAAATTGAACACAAAGAGAAGATACTTCAAACAGACAGTGATCCAGTCATCTTGTTCATCTTTATAGTGTCGAGACATCTTTTCTCCTGAAACCAAAAAATACATGGTTTTATACTGTATGCAGGAAAAAGATCTCAAGCTCAAAAGGCCCCTATGGAGTCAATTAGATATAACAGCAGGTTTCCCTAGTTAAATATCAGATCTACTTTTAAATTCAGTACTTTGCTTTCACTGTAAGGAGTGGGGGAAAGGTCATACAGTTCCATGAAATACAGCCAGTCAAAGGGCCTCTCTTTGTTTCTCAATTTACTTTTATAAAAAAAAATGTGGTAAAAGTTCAAGTTCAAGTTTATTGTCATTACACTCATATACATGGTATATGGTATAACGAAATGCTATTTAGGTAGCTCTCGGACATAAGTAGTACAAAGAGAAAAAAAACACAACAACAACAACAACAAAACAATTGTGTAGCAAAAGAAAAACAGAGACAAAAGGCAGTGTGCAAAAAACAACAGACATATCAGGTCTGCAGTTTTTATAAAGAGGGTAAGTGCAGGTTTCTGACACTTCAGACTGTCCAAGAACACTGTATTGGTACTATGTATTAAAATAAATAAAATAATACCTGATAAAATGCTTTTAGAAGGAAAAAGGATATACAGTAAAATTTAAAATAACAGACAACCCATCTATTTTGAGCAGTCCACCATTTTTACAGTCTTCTGGGAACAGGAAATGTCAACTGAATGATGGCTTGGCCCACTCAATTCACTTGCTTACTGTACTGTGCTCAATTTAGTAGTCTACTGTGATGTCTATGTTTTTAACTGATACACTCAGGAATGTCACTTTTGAACGTGGCAAAGAAATTTAAATAAATGCTTTGACTTCTCTCACACCCAAACGCACAGCAATTAGCTCAGAAGAAAAACATTGCAGCATTAGGACTAAAGTTTAAAGTTTTGGATGTGTTGATATTTTCCATTTCTAAATGCTTTGCTTCTGAAACTGTAGTTTTATCACTTAAACTGTAAAAATCTTTTCAGCTGCAGCGTCTTATTACCACTAAACAAAGGAGTAGGACTGACATACATAATTGTTCCAAATATTTCCCCTTGTACACAGGCTGCAGATGAAGGTAATTTCATATAAAAAAACTTAAAAGCTAGCAAGGTCAGCAAATTAAGCAACCTCAAAGGCAAAACTTAAAATTATCCTAATAATACGCATGGGGTGCCATTTAAATGTAATTATATAACGTTTTAGATTATATTCCCACACAAATATATTTAATTATTTTCTAAACAGGCAGGATCTCGAAATGATTGACTGTGATACGATCGTTTTCCAAAAAATGCCATTCTAGATGGCAATTCTTAACATTTTAAAAATATAATCATTGCAGTAATGAAACACTTGCTGTTCTTCAAAGGACCAGAATGCATCACAGAACGTAACCTTGCGACCTCTAGTGCAAATGCAATCAACGCAATTATACGGACATTTAGAAAAATATATTTTCAGCAAACAAATATGCAAGGATCTGATTTAATTGTTCAAAATCCTCAAAGGCTCTGACAAAATTAATTCAATGGACTTATTCAGAATTAACAGTGAACATGAACCAAACTATGTTAAACTTAGAGCAGGAGGGTGTTCTTTTTACAAAGGGTTGTAGAAGAATGGAACAGCCCTGACATGTTTCTGAAGCCGAATCCTAGAATAATGAATACCGTTCTTTCAAGAAATGGCTGGCTGAGATTCCTGGATCAATTAGGTACTAGGTATTAGGCCCCCTCTCATTTATAATCACTGTATGTTTCAGTTCTCTCTTTCATTTTCTTAAAATGCTTAGAAATATCTGGTGAGCGGATACCAGTTGAGTACATAATGAAAACTGTACTTACCACTGGACCCTTTTCAGTCCTTATCTCCTGTTTAGAGCTGTACAATGTTTAATGAAATAAGTGTATTTAATGGCATCTTATCTTTTTTTTTTAATAAAGCAAAAGTAAACAGATCGATCAGGCCTATTTCAACCATTGGGGAGTAAATAAATTGAGATTACGTGCAGGGACAGTTAAATCAGTTTTGTTCTTTGTCATTAAAGACAGCAGAAATGAAAGTCTATGAACTGTAACTCTTTACAAATATATTCAATTAACTAAAACAAGATATAACTGTAACCTAAGTGCTTCAGACAAATGCAAGCATGGAGCCTAACTGCCCTTCACCCCATCACAGCGTTGCAGTTTGGTCTCTTTGTAAAACTCAAGTCGGGCATGCACCCTAATTATTTGGTTCCATTTTACAATGCAAACTGGCCTGAATTAACTTGGGCACAGCAGAAAATCCATCATCAAAAACACCATAGCAACTATCTCTAAGGATGCTACCATCCATTCAAATTTTGGGGGAGAAAGAAGAAATAAAAAGAAAAAGAAGGATTTGACATAGCAACACAAGATAGTGAGAAGACAAAATACTACCAATACTGGTTGGACAGATGGGCTCATTTAATAAACTCAAGTTCAAGGTTCTCAGAAATCATTCCAAAATGTAAGTCAAATTCTATTTTCTATGGGTCAGGGAGAAGGAATATTTCACCATCTACAGAAAAATTAAAATCAAACATCACAGTAACAAAAACTCATGGCAATTCTGATTTACCAAAGACCAGGAAAGTACACATACACATTTTTTTCTATGCGTCATATTAACATACTTTATAGAAAGATAATATATTAGTGTAGTGATTTCTACTGTGCCAACATTGCCTGCAAAACAGTGACAGTGATTCAGTCATCACGCGTTACTTTGAATTTCTTGGTGTGTGACCTACAATTTTTGACCAAACATTCAAGTTTCCTTTCAATGAATAAATTAGTTAAATCACATCATACATTTGCTATACTTTGATGCAATGTAGTTTGTACAACTTTAAACAAGTAAACCTACAGTATGAATAATTTAAAACAGTCTTACACAGTAGTCAGTTGTTTGTAGTACTACATTTTTCTAAGCCTAAAGCCTAAGATTTTTTGTTCCTTTCTTACATTTCCTAGAGATGAGTTTTAAAATAAAAAAAAACACAAGCAATGGTATCTGTACAACCACTATCCTGATGTTCTAAAGTTCAAACATTCCTAAGTACGCTACAGCACAATGTAGTGGGTCTCACCACTGAAGTAATATCAGTGAGACCTGTCAAAATAGCATACAAATGCTATGGAGTGCAAGTGATTGCAAATCACCTGACGACAGACCAAATTCTTAGTATGTTAGGATGTTTCAGCAATGCTTCAGAGAACTACTGATGAAAACACAAAAGGTATTTAAGCATTATTTTTCTGAAAACATTTCCTACCTACCCGAACATTTGCTTCCAGTCTGCGAATTATTAAATGATGACATCCAGTACTATACTCAAATGGTTTAATCTTCAAAGGTTTGTTTGTAAGCCAGTTCAAAAGTAAACCTTCAAAGACTTAAAAGAGTTTATATGTATTCATGCAGTAGTGGACTCCCTCTAACAAATTTTTAATGCCTACTAACCTCACTGTGCGTTAAGCCAGCAGCCATATCACCCTGCAACTCACAACTGGCAACCCACTGACGCTAAGCAGGTGTGAGCCTGGTCAGTACCTGGATGGGAGACCTCTTGGGAAAAACTAAGGTTGCTGCTGGAAGAGGTGTTAGTGGGGCCAGCAGGTCACCCTGTGGTCCATGTGGGTCCTAATGCCCCAGTATAGTGATGGGGACACTATACTGTAAACAGGCGCCGTCCTTCGGATAAGATGTAAAAACTGAGGTCCTGACTCTCTGTGGTCATTAAAAATCCCGGGGTGTTTCTTAAAAAGAGTACGGGTGTAACCCTGGCGTCCTGGCCAAATTTCCCATTGGACCTTACCAATCATGGCCTCCTAATAATCCCCCTCTATGAATTGGCTACATTACTCTACTCTCCTCCCCACTGATAGCTGATGTGTGGTGAGCGTTCTTGCACACTATGGCTGCCGTCACATCATCCAGGTTGTTGCTGCACATTGGTGGTGGTGGAGGGGAGTCCCCATTACCTGTAAAGTGCTTTGAGTGGAGTGTCCAGAAAAGTGCTATATAAGTGTAAGCTATTATTATTATTATTATTATTATTATTATTAAAAGTCAGCAGCGCCCATTTTAAAATTCTGAGGTGCATTCTACTACTCACATATCAAGTTTGCATTCATTACTACACCTGCTCATTTTAGAACTAGCTGAACCCACCTGCATTATGGTAATGACTGGTCATTTCACAACTTTTCCCTTTACAAGCCTACTGCTTAGCGTATTGGCTACATTGTTTTAAAGCTTATAGCATTTTGGACTTGAAACTACTATATGCAGGAGGCACGGCTTATAACACTACTGCTTTGTAACCATTAGTTCCTGGGTTCAATTCTGGATCTGGGGTACTACCTGCCTGGAATTTGGATGTTCACCCTGTGTTCAGGTACTGTAGGTTTGCTCACACACCCCATAACCATACCAGCAGGTTAATTGGCTTCTACGAAAACTGGCCTTGGTGCGAGTGTTTGCAAGTATGTTTATGTCTGTCTGCCCTGCGATGGACTGTCATCCCCGTCCAGGGTGTACTCTGGCTGGCATCTGCTGCTTGCCAGAATAGGCTCAGGCTTCCTTGCAACTGTGAACTGGATGAAGTGGTAAGAAAATGGATAATTAGATAGAAATACTAAAAGCTTGTGCATATTGCTAAAAGTACAGTTTCAATCAAGAGAAAATATTTGTAAAAATATCCGGTGCTGGATTGATTTCTGCTGATTTGTCAAGCACAGCAATCAGGCCTGGTCTATCAAATAAATGAGCATCCACTGCATGAAGTAATTAATGCTCCTGTGTTACCTCCTATTCTAAGCATAACTAACAAAATGTTAAAAAACACATCTTTACAGTAAGAGAGGAAATGCAAAACCCAGTTTGAAAAAACTAAGTAAGACCTGCCATTTCACCTCAAGCATTGCTGTATGCTGTAACAATCAGAAAATTATAAAAGGGCAAATGCCTTTTTACTCAAAGTGGGGAGTTCAATATGAAGCATTTAGCTACCATAAACTTGTCACATATAAAATCAAACATCTTATTATCTGAAGAATGGCATACTAATATTTTCTTAAGACCAGTTATTATAACCAGCAATTAATGAAAGGCAGATATACAGATAGAAAATTAAAAACAAAAAGTGAAAATCCTACAGTACACATGCAATAACTGCTTTCCCATTTTCTTTACAATTTTTTTTTCCATAGGCTGTAAGTTCCCAAATAAACTTTTGTAATACCGATTCACTTCATTGTATTAAAAAAATGCTTTATGTCCATGATACTAAAGATAATGACAATCTGCCTCATCTATCTGGCATCTCATATCTGGCAACCCACTGAAGCTAAGCAGATGTGAGCCTAGTCAGTGGCTGGATGAAAGACCTCCTGGAAAAAACTAAGGTTGCTGCTGGAAGAGGTGTTAGTGGGGACAGCAGAGGGCGCTCACTCTGCAGTCTATGTGGGTCTTAATGCCCCAGTATAGTGATGGGGACACTAAACTGTAAAAAGACACTGTCCTTCGGATGAGACATAAAACCAAAGGGCCTTACTTTCTGTGGTCACTAAAAATCCCAGGGCTTTTCCTCGAAAAGAGTAGGGGTGTAACCATTTGGCCTTTACCAATCATGGCCTCCTAATAATCCCTTATAATAAATTGGCTTCACCCCTCTGTTCTCCTTCCCATTGATAGCATAGGTGTGTGAGCGTTCTGGTGCACTATGGCTGCCGTCACATCATCCAGGTGGATGCTGCACATTGGTGGTGTTGGTGGGGAGTCCCCATTACTTGTAAAGTGCTTTGAGTGGAGTGTCCACTACTATATAAGTGTAAGCAATTATTATTATTATTATTATTATTATTATTATTATTATTATTATCATCATTATCATTGGAGCGACACACAGGTTGGAGTATTCTCGGTTGCATTTAATGGCAACATCAGCTTAAAGATTTGGTTCAAACCACCAAATGGAGACTGACGTGCCGACAAGCGGACCCTGCTGATGCAGGATTAATGCTAGGATGAGAGACTGTCATCAATTAGCTGATGATAACCCAATGAATCTCAATCTATTCTTACGACTGAAACAGGGGGAAAAAAGGGCACTATATAAGTGTAAGGAATTATTATTATTATTCTTTACTCTATACTGAATTTTAATATACTAAATTTTAGTACTGAAAATATTTCCCAATGCTACATCATATGAATATCACTGAAACAAAGAGGCTAATAGCTGTGAATAAGAAAAAAAGCCTATTACACACTTACATTTAGAAGCCTAACAATTAAATATTTTTATGGCTCTAGATGTAATATACGTAGACAATTTGTAGTAGGTCTTTTTGTTTTCTGTTTTCAGAACAAAGTCACAAACGTTTTAATATCATGCAAAAGGATACAGTATTTAAAAATAATTATTAAAATTAATCTGGGAAAAGAAGTAATTTTTACTTCATATCCAAGTACTTCAAGTAGTCCAAAACATCACAGTATGCACCTGGCTGTAAACTAGTATCTACATTTTCCCTGACAGTGCTCCTTTTGAAGTGCACATCTGAATGTTGTTTAATGGCTTTGGAGGGGAGTCCCCATTAGCTGCAAAGTGCTTTGAGTGGAGTGTCCAGAAAAGTGCTACATAAGTGTAAGGATTTAATAATAATAATAACTTGTCTATTGACTTATACATTTAGATTCTGTGCATGACTTGCAGAATACTCCTTATATTTTCCCATCAGTAACCTGTAGGACTCTTTCTTCAATCCATCAGAATCCCAGTCTAATCCAATCACCATACTCTCATTTTACACTAGGCCTTTTTAAAAAAAGGGTTCGTTAAAGGTCCTCATACAAGAATTATTATTCAGCAAAAAAATGCTACTATCATATGAGTTTGAGTTCCAACATGACAAGGAATTCAAATAGCAGTAACACGAACTGCATGAAGAAAGCGGACAAAAAAGGTCAGATGTATTCTTTTCCACAAGAGTCCAAACAGGGTAACAAAGTAACAAAAGACAACGATAGTACAGATTTACCCAAATCCTTTATTGCTTGAAAACTATTTCTACAGTATACTTTTTCATGCCCTAAATTTTAAACTTTCAAAAAATCTTTTCTGGGACAAAGAACAAACTACTTCAAAAACTAGGAGATCAGCACAAATTTTACAATAAATACAGTATCAGGGTTATTGTTCCTCTTTGTTTGCTTTTTGTGGAACAGTCTGCTTCCAATGAGTATTTCCTATCATCCTCAAGGTGCTGTAAAAACAAGAGCACTAATTGAAAAGTGCTGAATAACAGACTAGAAGTGTCAACAGCATACAATACAGCTCAAAAGTGATTTAGTGGTCAGGGTTTAATTAATGTGAGGTGTTTTGTATACAGTACCCAAGTATTATGGTGCCATTCACTGTAATGTGTGGTGTGGATCAAATTAATATTTATTTACTTGGCAAGAGTTTAACTAGGCACAAATTTCTAAAAAGAGACATGTCTGTTAAATTGTATGGTCAGCAAGTCCTTCTAACATTAAAATCCCAATAAAAATAATTTTAAAATATCTCAATTTCAATAACGATGAAATCCATACAAATATTTAAGAAGAAAGAATGACTATTTTTCCCAGTACTGTCGGTTTTTCAATAGGCTACTACCATTTACATTGCAGAAAGTACAAGAAAGATTATCTTATTGAAAAACATTGAAAAAAAGTGAAGAATCAGTAAAACGCTCATTTATAAAATTCATAGGTACGAATCTTCTCAAAATAAAATAAAACAATATTCGATGCCGAAAAACAAAATATATACTATTAAAATTAAACATATCATAAATAAGATTGGGTAGCATGAATGGCACAGTGGTCAAAATAGCTGTCTTGCAGCGCTGGGGACCTGGGGTGGTATCTGGGTTGAGTTTGTACAGTACGGTGTTCGGGTGGGTTTCCTCTGGGTGCTCTGGCTTCCTCTAACAGTCCAAAGACATGCTGGGAGGTTAGCTGGCTTCTGTAAAAACTGGCCCTGGTGTGAGCGTGTGCATGTCTGTGTCTGTGTGTGCCTTGTGACGGACCGGCATCCCGTCCAGGGTGTGTCCTGCCTTGCTAGGACAGACTCCAGGCCACCGTGACCCTGAACTGGATAAATGGTTACTGTAAATGTGCTGATAAAAAAGCTCTCTTTAAAAATGTCTTAAGACTTTTTTTTTACAATTTAAAACACTGAATCCTTAATAGACCTAGGAAGGGGAGTTCCCAGGGTGTGAGGGCTATAAAACTACAACAGAAGACATGACCTCCAATGGTATGCTGTAGTTTGGTCCTTGTATTGTAAGAAACTGTAAGGTGGTCATTTAGAAACAAAATTTCTAAGTTAACCCTTCTGCAAAATGCACCAAATATAGGACAAATGCCCCAGTCACTTCATGTAGTTCTAGGATATATATCTGTAACATAAGCAGATATGTGGAAGAAACGCTTCACCTTGACTTTAAAGAAAATTCATAGAGACTTTATTCATTTATAAAATAATTATCACCATCACCACCGATGTTTACCATGTTAATTGTTCCAGATGAATATTTGATTTTACTCACGGGGACATATAATTCTACACCCTGTATAATGAGCACCATAAATGTGGATGGAATCGGAATGGAATCCCAATTCTTGCTCACATTTACAAGCTGAATAAAACTTGTTTTGTCTAAAGAAAATAAAACATCTTTCACAGTTACTTTTTTATTGCAGACCTTATTTTATTTTCCACTACAACAGAAAAACATTAAGGTTTAAGGGGCAGAAAGAGCCTATTGAGAAAAATCATGCATTAAAATCTCAAACTGCTTGTCAGATTTCTAAATGAACAGTGTATTCTAAACGAACGCTTTTGTGCCCAGAAAACGTTTGCCATTGTTGTACCTGAATTGGTGACAGGAAAGCAAATAAATACAACAGTTAAGGCTGATGAATTTTATGAATCATCATTTGGTGCGAGCCATGTATTGTATACATCCCCAGTCCTACAAAAACAACCTATGAATGCGTTTTACCATCCATCATCAAGACTACACGATTGACTACCGCTGAGAAAACTATTTTAATAATTGCTAAGCAACTGTGTGCATGTTTGAATATCCACTTAGTAAGCACTTTTCTTCTGTTAGACCATGTTAGGACAACTGGTATTAATACTACGAACTGGGGTTATCAGGATGACTGTGTTATCACCTTAGTATCTTACAGCTCACCACAGTCATACTATGGATAATAATTACATACAAAATAATTATCTTCAAAAACTTCACAACTGGTTTCAAGTGGGTCAGAATAATGACAAATCTTCCGATTGAAAACTTGATGTTGCGGGCTTGTTTAGAAATTGCTTATTTCTAAACAAGCCTTGGTTATGTACTGGATAATCTTAAAGCCCACAACTATCCATCCAACATTTTGCAACCAATAATCTGAAAACTTATTGTCACCAGACAGAACAATGTTCTAACCCCTCAAAGGCAGGGATATACTGCCATTGCTGCATGCACACATTAGACTTTAGACACGTGTCTCACCTTGACATCAGTGACCCCCTGTTACATCCCATCCAATTAATATTCCTGTGGTGATAATTTTCTCTGCCTACTGATCTGATAAACTGCACCAAGCACTGATTTTGGCCAAAGAACCTTCAAGGAGTGCTAAAATAATTTCACTGAACGTTTTTATTATGGGCTTTGTGTTAAGTTTGAATTAATACTTAAAAATTTAAGGAACAGAAAGAACAGCAAGCATAAATCTTTAATAAAAAACAAAGATTGACCTGTTAACTAAAAAAATGACAGTACTTTGGACAGATTTCTTAAATAAAATTAATATTAAGAATTCTTAATAAAATATTAAGGAGAGATGCATGCAATCCCCTCAATCAGGATTGACTTTTTCCTATATTATTTCTAATACTCCTAACAATTTCAACACAAATAACTTACAAATATTCAATTCGCTTTTTCTCACATTTCTCAAGTCTGTTAAAGGCGTTATCCTCATGTATTTCCGTAATTATCAGCATATATATATGATGACAGGACATTCGTGTGACATTTTCCGTAAAGCCTGCAATAATAGTTAAGCATACTTTTCCTCCACTTTTAAAGACGCCTAACACTTATAAAGCACCATGCATCTTACTTCATTTTTACTGAGCTTTTCAACGAAAAGAAAAATACGAATTGACAATCTAATCATTTTCGGAATCACATTATAGAGGAAGTGCATGAATTCCCCCATGTTGTCTTAATAGTGAGCAAAATGTTTAAACCTACAGTATGCACGGCTTGTTTACTGGCGAAGTTGTGATTTATTCGGCTCAGTCCTCAGGCTACAACGAAATTGAACTGCCGAAAGCGTCTGATTGCTAGCTTTCGAGACCATCCATATTCTCTCACACATATGCAAGTTATGCACGAGTCTGAGGTTTTTGTTTTGGTACATCACCGGTAAGTAGTTTTCACTTCATGAAACAGCTTAGTTTGGACAGCGCCTCCATCGTGTGCAAACAAGTGCACTGTCTGTTCATGATGCGTCACTACTGTACATAAAAAAAACACCGTGGTTCTGATTTAAGCACTGCAATGCCCTTTTAGTGATCTTTTCAATCATACGATAAGGTTCTTTTTTCAAACTTATCTGAATCAGTACATACATTCCTACCCCCCCCCCCCCCCAGAAAACAAAAAGAACACGCAACTCCGCTCATCTGCGTCCTATCCTCAAGGTTTACATTGTATTTTTTTAAATCAACAAGCGTGTTCATTTCCAAACAGCACGGTATTTAAACTCGCTCAGCATTGCAGTTCCTGCTTGCATCTAACGGCTTACCGGTGAAAATTGTGTGGTCCTGCTCTTTAGGCTGTAATCCGGCTGATTTGCTTCCCGGTTTGTGGCTTCACTCTTGTCTCCACGTCCACTCGGAGAAGGGGATTGGGGTCATCCAGGGGTCAAAAGGAAATACACAACACCCCCCCCCCCCCCCTTTTCTTTGTGCGTGTAACTTCTACAGCTCATGCACCTGTTGTAAATCCCTCCCAGACAGAGACCACCGAGAAACTGCTAGGACTGCATCTGTCAGTTCTCACAATAGGTTTTAGGGTCCTTTGGATCCCATTTGTATTTTTTATAAGATGCACCTCTTGGGTAATTCTATGGGCTAAATAATAAGAAGACGACTTAATTATTTGACCTAATTTAAAACTGTAATTAACACAGATATACAGTGTAAGTGTTAATGAAAAATGAAAGCTTTCCTATGTTAGTTTTTATTGCATAGAAGAAAATTATGACAGCAAACAGCACATGATGATGGATTCTTGTTTTGATTTAAAACACTTTATTTTACTGGAATTAAATTGCTGGTATTACTTTAGAAGTTTAATGATACATTTGCTCTTTATAATATATTTTCAGCTTTTTTATTTCAGAAACTTGGTACAAAAAAAACAGCCGTGGGTAATGTTTACTCAGTCATTGCCACCATCATGTCATGATAGTCATATTACTCTCGTTAAAAATTATTAATAAAAAAACATAATATTTTTCCATGTATTATACTTCTTTACCACTAAACAAATGTGGGTGTATAATTTAAGGGTTTAAACCACAATTTAATTATTATCAAAGTATAGAGATTTTGGTCAGTGAAGATGTTAATGGGAATAAGCTTACTGCTATACACTTAAGTAATACTGTACATAATGGTACATAAAGTTAAGGCCTATGGTGACACTAATAGATATGGTATAGTACATTACTACAGGTGGGTAGTTTCTGCCTACCTCCCTCTCCAACAGGACCCTACCACTGACTATCAAAAGAAAGTGGTATCCACCATCTCCCTTCTTATCAGCAGTAAGGAAGCTCCACCAGGAGGCAAACAGGCTCATCATTGAACATCCCAAGGTATCTCAATTTTACCTCCTCCCCAAAATCCCAAAAAAGGACACCCCTGGATGCCCCAATGTATCAGCATGCAACTGTCTGACTACTTAAGTCTCAGCCTTTCTCGACAGCCTCATGAGACCACTGGTTGAAGGTCTTCCCTCATACATCAAGGACACCAACCACGCGCTCCAACTTTTTAATGATTTCCAATTCCAGAGCCCCAAATGCTACATTTTCACCATGGACATCACATCTCTTTACACCATCATTCCCCATAATGACAGTCTTACAGCCCTTAAGCACACGCTGGACAAATGCACAGTGCTTGATCCACCAACCCTAATCCTTGTATGCCTTTCAGAATTGGTTCTCACACTGAATATCCTTTTTTTCCAACAGGTTAGTGGAGTTACCATGGGCACCAGAATGGGACCCAGCTATGCCAATATTTTTGTCGGCTGGGTAGAAGAACGCTTCCTACACTGGCTTTGTCCCTGACCTCTACAAGTGATACATTGATGACTGCATTGGTGCCGCCACATGCTCTAATGACCAGGCTGAGCACTTTCTGTATCACTTCAACAACTTCCACCCGTCCCTTAGATACACAGTTAACATATCTTCCACTACTATTCCATTTCTAGACATCAAATTCTCCATCAACTACCCCCAACTCTCTACTCCAGTCTATTATAAACCCAATGATTCCAACAACTATCTGCTGTATAGCTAATTTCATTCCAAACACACTAAAAACTCTCTCGCTTTTCTATGTTCCTTCAGCTACGACAACTCTGCAGCAACGACATTGATTTACAGAACCAAGTCTTCTAAACGTACTCTTTTTTCATCAACAGTGGATATTCTAACAGTGTAATGGACAGGTCCCATGCCCGAGCCAAAAACACCCCTCGGACCATCAACCCGAGCAGGAACTCCCGCCGTAACAACTACATTCCTTTGGTGCTTCCCTACCACCCTGACACACTTCCTATCCCCAGGAATATTAGCGACAACTTTTCCATCCTACAGGATGATCCCTCCATTGAGGCCCTCTTTTCTAACCATCCCATCATCTCATATCACTGATCGCCTGATTTTCATAACCTTGTTCACAGCTCCCTTTACCGCCCTCAGCAACCATCCACACCAGGCACTTTCCCTTGCAACAGAGCTCGCTGTATCACCTGCAAGTACATATCCAACACCACAATCATTCAAGGCCCGTCAGGACGATTCCGGATCACTCAGATGACATCTTGTACAGTACCTCCAGCAACCTTATTTACTGTATATCTTGCAGTAAATGCCCAGCCATCTACATTGGGGAAATATGTTAGGGTTGTGAAGATTAAAGATTTCTCCAAGCCTATTGTTTTTTATTTCACCTCTGACGGCCATGATCACACTAAACTCTCTGTGTTCTCAAAGATGGTTTTCTTAACTAAGACTACAGAAACTAAAATTATCCTGCCGCTAGGATCACACCTTTCCCCTTCTCTCAACAACACTCATTTTCTTCTAAATTCTCTCTATTCATTGTAGGTTTCATTTCACACCTCTCTTCACCTATCCTGACTTCACACTACCTGATTAGCCACTCCATCTGTCCACTGCTACCGCCTCTCACTTCTCCTCTCTCCTAGCTTTTGTTCTCCTATCCTACATTACCTTTGCTTACTGCCCTGTCTTTCTCACACCTGAAGAAGGCACAACAGCCAAAACATTTTTTCTCTTTTCAGCACGGAATAAACCTATTACTGTTCCTAGTACAATACTTTACATGATAATCTCTATCATTTTTAATAAACCCAAAGAATGAGCATATTGCTCACAATCATGGTATAAGATCGATAGTGCCACAATATGTACGGTACAGTATGTAACATACAGGCAACGTTATTCAGTGTGGCCTTTAGGAAAACACTAGAGAAGTGAGGCTACAAAGCAGTGTGTCAGTTGGATGTCTTTGCGATGCCAGCTCAAAGTAGCCAAGTTCAGTCAGCCTCAGCTGTCCCAAATCATAATCTTTCCTGACATCTTTTGCTCACATTACACAATTAAAAATAATTTCTGTAGCCCTTCTCTCTTTTGCATTCGTCTTTTGCATCCCTCCTCCACCCCATCTCCATCTTTGCATCTGCCCTTTGGTCAATCCTCACTCCTTATCGGGCAGAGCCGTGGCACTGTGGCTAAGGATTGGCACCTATGGCTGGAAGGTTGCCAGTTCAAATCCTGCTGCTGACAGATGAATCTTACTTCATTGGGCCCCTGAGCAAAGCCCTTAACCCCTGTTGCACCAGGGGTGCTGTATAAATGGCTGACACTGCACCCTGACCCCAAGCTTCTCTCCCTGTCTGTGTGTCTCATGGAGAGCAGGCTGGGATATGCAAAAAGAAATTCCTAATGCAAGAAATTGTATATGGCTGTAGTGGCAAGGCTTATTAAAAATACAGGAATTAAGTTTGCTGCTCCCTTGCCAGTCTGTCTCTCCCTCATCTCAGTGGTGCTGGATACAGAGAGGCCATTCCATTTGGTTCACATTTAAGGGTTTTTTTCTAGCTGATAGAGTTTCCTGATAAGGAACAACTCCCAAGGCTGAGATTCACCAGTCAACCTAATAAATGGTAATCTCTGGCGCCTTACAGTCTGGGAGATACCTTGGGAGAATCGCATCCCAGGTTGTTTACAACCCTAATGTCAAAGATCATGGTTACTCATCCTCCACCTCGATCAGCCAATCAGGAACTTGTAGGGCAGGGCAACCCCACGTGGGTCTCAAATGCCCCCGAAACATTCAACCAATGAACGAATGTAGTTCAGCCAGATAAAACAGCCAGCACAAGGCCCAGAAAGTGGCTCCTCCAGGACATTCTCAGACTCATCTTGGACAATCACGTAAAGGCCAGTGGGTCCGAGTGCCGGGACTTTATGATGTTCTAAGAGTCAATAATGGAGGTCACCCGCGTGTAACCAAAGGATCTGCCCAGCAGCAAGCCTCATGAACCACTGGTACCCACCACGAACGCTCGCCTGATCAACGAGTGAACTACGGTTGGAACTGTCGACAGCTGAATATCAGTATTCAGGACTAGTGCTACATCGGGAATGAACCAGTCATCTTCCCGTCTAAAGGGTGTGACTTGCTTGGACCCGCAGTCACTTTTCTTGTGCACAATCTATGCTAGTTAAGCCAGTACTGACTAGCCGGTCTTCAGAGAGCCCTCTGCCAGCGCGTCGCAGCAGGAATCTGTCCCTCCTTCTCACCCACCTCATGCCGAACCAGGACTGCCTGGCACAAGGCCAGAGGACGCTGATTGGATGCAGCAACAGATTGGATGAGTATTCAACATTCTGCATTACAGCTCGAGAATTCAATTGTTACCTCAACCTGAGTTGATATCAGTTTAATTCCTATGAATGATGTACTTGCCTCTGAGTATCTAGTGTACAGTTGTAATCAAAGTTCATTTCTGAAACGGTATAAATGAATGGTATACTGAATGTATGTCCCTCTTGGTTTGTAACTCTTCGTGATTGAATATACTGTATACCTTTTGTATTCTGCTAACCCTCACTCTTAAGATCTGTGATGTTACAGTATATGACATTTTATGTATTAATAAATGTATTCTCGTCTGTGAGTATCTGTGTGTGTGTGTGTTGCTGAGCTGTCCCGTAAGGTCAGTTTTCTAATAGCCATCAAAGAATCATTTTGTGACTTACTGATACAATTGATAATTGTCCCAGTAAATGCACAAAACCCCTACATGGCCAATAAAGTGATCTTATCTTATGGGAGTCCTAGTCTCCTCTTCCTACTGCCAGGAGGTTGGGACTCACCCAAGTTGGTAAGATCAAATTGACTATGACTAAACCGCTCAATAAATATTTTCAGCACACTTAGGTATTGTTATTCCTAGTGAATTATAATTTTTAAGACTAAGTTCCCCCAAGTACTTAAGCTTTCATGTATCTTTATTTATAAAGATATGATTTCATTACAAAATCACCTTCCTTTTCTCACATCTAGTAGTAGGAGCATAATAACCAATCACCAAGCATACTTGAAGAGTGTCCATGTTACTCTATATTTCTGCATGTTTCAATTTTATTACACATCCTGTTGAGTTTCTATTGTAGATCATTATATAACTGAACCTGACAATTAGTCAGTATCATCTCTATGACCCACTGATGAAATCTTTCAAAGCCAGAGGAGTTATTTCCATCACTTATGCTTAGCAAATACTGAACAGGATTTTAAAAAATAATATGGTAATTATAAAGCAAAAGATAATTATCTTTTCACAATCAGGTATCAGACAGAGAGGAAATGAAAACGCTTTGGAGGAGTGTGATATGTTATTCATATAGTTTAATAACCGCAAAATCAGAGTAATTTCCTGGTTACCCATCTGTGCAGCCAGGATTCAAACCCTCAGATAAATGTCATTGATTTTGCCAACAAATGCCTTGAAAATTGCAGATACTTCAAAGAATAAGCTTAATGTGTTGGAAGCAGATATTACAGTGAACTTGAAGAGGCTACTTCTTTTATTGTTCTAGACAATGTGGGGAAGTAATTAAGAGGGAAATAAAATGCTAGGATATGTAACTAAAAGCATTACTTTAAGGGATGTTATCTTAAAATTACAATGCAAGACCTAATTTAGAATGTTGTGTACAGAATATTCTTTACTGTCAGTCTTAAAGAACTTAACCTTCTTAATCTTAAACAAAGATAATTATGAGGCGTCATCGAACTCAGCAGACCTCTTCAGAATAAGCAGTGAAACAGAAAACAGAGGACACAAGTGGCAACAATGTGGAAGCTCATGTAAAACCAAGAGCATGGAACACTTCTTTACTCAAAGAGTTGTGGGAGTATTGAACAAGCCACACTGTAGAAGACAATACCCTGGCTTCTTTCCAGTAAAGGTATCAGATCCTCAGATCAATTAGCTACTAATTATCAAACAGACTAGACTAGTCAAAAGGTAGAAACTCTAATTTTTAACTGTTCTTATATTCGTTCCCCCTTTTCATTTGTAAAAACAGGTTAAATGTATTTTAAAGGAAGGAATACAGGTGTAATTCAAACTGAACAATTTTCTGGTATGTTATTTTTAATATTGATGATCCATGATGCAGTTCCGTTTTATCAATTAGGTACTGTATTTTATTTTGGTCTTTCATTTAATTTGAAAAAATTAATTTGTATAGAGTGAAATGTTAATCCATTGTTGGCGAGTTGCCACCCAGTTTATACCTGCCACAGTAATATAAATAAAAAGACTTGCAAGAACCAAGTCAAGAGAAGGTCTTTGCAGTGTAGCCTAACTTATACAGTAACTAGCTACCATACTGTAAGTATGTTTCTGTGAAATTCACAAGTAAACTCTAGAAACTAACATACACTACCTGGCAAGGTTGTATTCAGTTATATAGTAAATCCTTAAGATGTTTATCATGTTCTGAAATGAAACTGAGCTGAAAGTACAATAAAACACAATAAAATACAATATCAACACATGAATCATATATGATTATACAATATCTTGACAAAATGAAGCACAACTGTGACCATCTAAACTTTCAAGAGCAATCTGTCACATGCCACAACATCATGGTTGTTACTGGGTACCACAGTATGTTTTAGCAAAGGCTTTGTGTCCCTGGAAAACATTGTTTTTTGAACATCATTGTTCTCTTTCTACTTTACTTTTTTAAATAGATGGTTGATACTTTTTATTGGTTTACAGATTAGTTTATAGGAAGTAACACCACATGACTTGCTCTCATTTGGGATTTTTGTCACATTGGGCTAAATAATAGTCTATTCGGTATGTACCTGTATGCACTGTTATTCACTATAGAATACTTATAACTAGCCCTCTTCATACTACAATAAACAGGTTCTGAGGCACTCAAAAGGAGGTGGAATGCCTTTTTGTCATCTAGTTGTACTGAAAATATAAAAGACAACTCTTCACACTATCTCAAGTAGAACCTTGTCTTGATAAAAAGTTTCTAGAAAAGAGGATGTCAGCTTTTAAAACATGGACATCTCAGATCAACACCACGTCACTGCTGCCATTGTGTTGTACATAAGTGGGACGAAAGAGACAAAAAAGAAATTCAGTTTCTTCCATTACAAGGAGAACAAAACATCTATAACCAAAAACCAAGAAAGAGCTGACACTTTAAACTGCCACTGAAAAGAAAACACAAAACAAAGACTATGGAGTAGGACTTTTACCCCTGCAAATTCATTGTAATCTTCTCTTTTGTGTATTTGTTAGAAGACATTTTTCTTTCTTCAACCATTCTCTTTAGTTTTTAAGACCCAGGAAATAAATGACTGAACTGATGGGTGGCTGGTGTTCTTCCCTAGTGCTTTCCAAAATTACACACAGCTACAAAATGGTCAGACTAACCTTTTATTTAACACAGCTTGCAGTCTTCACATACAGTACAATCCCTTGCTAGTTTGTTGAAGACAGGAAATCAGACAATTTATTGCAGCCTGTTTTTGTTCTGGTAATTAAAGGCACTATATAAATTGCATTGAATTAACCTTTATTGCCCCTAAGGGAATTTGTCTTGCACATCAAGAGCTCATAAACATATAACATATACGACAATAATACAATACAACAACTGTACAATATCATAATACTCTTCCAGTAGCATACAATTAAAAACAAACAATTAGCTTGTAAAATAGTCTAAAATAACAACAAAAATAAGATAATGTAAACATTTTTTTAATTGTTCACCAATTGAATGCTGTTAGGTATAAAGGAAGAAAATGCTTAGTCTTTGTACAAGATCCTCCCAGAAGGTAGAACGGTAGGTATGTGTTTCAGAATAAATCTGATCTTTATTCTATTTCTAGAAATATTGCCAAATAGATTTACATTAAAACAACATTGTTCCAAAGAATATGCTCAAAATATCTACCAAACAAATCTCAATCATATGACATAATAACATATAATGTCCATTATGGATAGAACTGAAAGCTGCAACAAGAAGCTGCAAGCTATAAAAAAAAGTCAACCCTGAAACTTTGTTAGAGGCTATTGAACACAAGTAAGATGGGTTTGAACCAATTATCTGACTCTGAAAGCATCTTTTGTATTGTTCCTTTAAAAAAAAAACAGTTCGGCATTTAACAAAAGAGCTGCTTTAGTATAAATGTGAAAAAAAGACAGAAAATGATCCACTTCCCATGAAGAAAAGATTTTGCAGTCTTTTAGAAAGATAGCTAATTTTAGAAAAAAAGAGGAGAAAGAAGTGATCCATTGCAGTGAATGTCAGAACAATGTCGACAGTACTATTCAGAAATCATTGTTTAAATATATATGAATGCCTTAATATAGCATGCCTTGAAAAAGTAAGCACCCCTTCCAATGATATTCCATTTTCTGTATTAGAAATGATGTATACACTTGAATGTTCAAAGTGAACACTTTTATGGGTGAAAGACGTTCAAATTTAGCAAAAGCTGAAAAGAAAAATCAAAAATGAAAATATGCTGATTGCATATGTTTTCACTCCTTTTGCCATGGCAAGCCTAAATTAATTCAAGGGCATAAGTGGTGTGGCAAGCTGCCAAATTAGTTGGAAGTGTGGGTACAATAATATGACTTCAGCATACACCTGCCTCTGTTAGATCTCTCATTTAGGTAGTACAGTACATTTTAAACACTGGACAGCCAGGTTGAAATTGGCTAGAAATGACACTGAAATAGAGTTCAATAGCTGAGATGAAAATCAGAAAGTGTCTATAACTCAACAATATCCCAGTCACTCCACAAAACTGGCCTATGTGGGAAAGTGGCCAACCTTGGTGGTTGCAGCATGATGTTACTGGGATGCTTCTTATCAGTAGGGACTGGATTGAAGATTCACTATTCACCAGCACAATGGCCCAAAAAACAAGGCCAAAGCTACACTAGAGTGCTTTAACAAAAAGGCATATTACCTACTTGAAAACTACACCACCCTCATGTTCGAAATTGGTAGAGACCCAAAAACTCTTCCAGCTGTATGTGTTGCTCACCCAGTATTGATTCAGGAGGTTGAATGCTCGTGAAATTAGTTTAATTTAGCTTTTATCATTGTTTACAGTTTTTACTGACATTAACATATTTCATCTATAAAAGTGAGCTCAGTTTAAGCATTCATGTTTTGATTAAGAATAGTTATGTTAAATAGTTGGACAGCACGGTCATGCTGTGATTTGTACTGCTGCTTTTCAGCGCTGCTCCCTGGGTCCAATTCCTGACCTGAAATTCTATCTGCTTGGAGTTTGTATGTTCTCTGCATGTTCACATGCGTTTGCTACAGGTGCTCCAGTTTACTCCCACAGTACAAAGACATACTTTAAAGGTAGGGTAAATGGCTTCTGAGGAATGACCTGGTGTGTTTGTTTGTGTTTGTCTGCCCTGAAACGGACTGGTGTCCCAAGTATCCTGGTATACTGGTGTATCCTGCCTTGGGCATGTTGCTTGCACGGACAGGCTCTGACTCCCCTGTAACTGGACTGGATGAAGTGATAAGAAAATGGATGGACAATTAAATAATGTTATGAATGTTAACTAATTTGTCCCGTTTTAAAAATGAATGCAGTGAATGTAGAAATATGACAAAAATATTTTTATCAAGTAACTTTTGCCAGTTACACTTAGTCCAATTGCTATAGTTTGTGAAAAAAAGCATATTAGTCCAAAAGGCATGTTGTGTTTTTGTGGGAATGGATACAATGAGTAATACAGCAATTCTTCAACGGCACTATCAATCACGCATTCTGTGGAAAAATACAGATGTAAATAGCTTTTTATAAATATTTCTCTGAGTGCTATAACATCTTCACGCAGTATCACAGAGAATGACATCACCTCTCATGGTTCCCTTGAGCTTCGGACTATAGAAGACTTGTAGAATGCCATGTCTTTGTGTAGATTATAATTATATTGTAGCACATCACATTACAGACATTCTACTTGGGAAGTGGTTTCAAAAGTCATCTAGAATGAACTAATAGTTCCCACTACGAATCATGAGCTATGCTTAACTAAAATGAGTCTTAATGTTCCATAAATCACTTAAAGCTGTGTTCAACACAAGTGGTTAAGCAATACTGAGTTAAATTACCTTTAAAAGAGCTGGGGTTTTGCTGTATTGACTCAATACTTTGCCCAACAAATCTTTTTTGTCAAGACTTTAAATGTATTATGTGGTTACATTACATCTCCTGGTACATTTATGGCTTTACAATTTCTGTTTAATAGTGAACTGAAAATTACATAAGTAAAATGTAACTAGGACAATAATCTAGAAAATGACATGGAAATGGCTGATGTACTGAATAAGTGTTTCATTCAGGTGCTCACTAAGGAAGAATTTAATAACACCCTTCAGGCAGAGAGAGGACAATGTTCTGCATTGAATAGTATGGCATAAACGTTTTTAAGTACTAGAATCACTCAAGATTAATAAATCCCCATGACCTGATGATATTTTAGCAATTCTACTCATTATAAAAAATATGTTATTTTTAAAGCCAATAATGCAACTGTTTCCAAAGTGGTACAAGACTGGCATAGCACTCATGGACTGTAGAAGTGCTCATGTAGTGCCCTTTAAGAACAGTGACAAGACAGAATTAAGTAACTACAGACCGACGAGTTTGAGGTTAAGGAAACAATTATTAGAACAAATTAGAGAATCATCTATTGTAAAAGGAAATTAGATTTGACGGATTAGTCAACATTGATTTAGAAAAGGTAGATTTTCAATTTGATATTGAAAATCAATTTGAAAACCAATTTGATAGAATTTTCTGAACAAGCAACTAACAGATACATACAGAGCAAATAATAAGGAGTATTTAGATTTTTGGATGACTTCTGATCAAGTTCCCACAAAAGATGAATTATTTTTGAGTAAATGCTGGAAGCATTCAGTAAAAGAGGTGTTTGGACCAAGATTTGATTAAAAAATAAAAAACAGAGATAAACAGATAAAGGTACTTTATATCACCCCAAACTGGGATGATGTAGAGTAATTAGTAGAGTAATTAGTCAAATTTGCAGATGATACCAAATAAGGATTGGCAAACAATATAGAGCAGTAAAATAAATTTTGATAATCTTCAAGCTAGGCAAACATTGGGGAGATGATATTTAGTGCAGGGTTTTATATGCAGATAGCAAAAACATAAACTATAAATACAAAATGGGAAACACTGAGACAAAATAGGCTTCTTATAAAAAAGACTGAATTAGCTCGGCATTATTTATGATGACAATGTGGGGAAACCATTAAAAAAAGTTTAAGATTTAAATCAGAAATAATATAAATAAACATTATTTTAAAATGGTATAATGAACTAGTAAACCCTCATATAGAATCTTGGTCACAATATTTGTCACTATGTTATGGAAAATATATTGCTGCTCTGGAATCAGTCCAGACAAAAGAAACCAGATACATTCCAGGTCTTACAGGAATGCCCAACACAGGCAGAAGGAACATATCTTTCTAGTTTTGAAAAGGGAAAATTGTGAGGGAACTTGACACAAGAATTGCAAGTGTTAGGCTGATCACATGGAGCAGAAAATCAGAAAACCAGTAAAATAGGGAAGTCCAGGGCTGGAGTCTGAAAGCCAGGAAAAGTCCAAATAACCAGGAGATAGATTCAGTATAAAGCACCAAAGACAAGACCCAAAAATCAAGGTCAAGAGACAGGCCGAAATAAGCAAGAAGCCCAGGGCAAATACTGTATAGCAGAAGACAAGAAGGAGAGCTCAAGGTGTTGAAAACAATACTGAGCAAAGTTTGTACCAAAAGCAAGGTTTAAGTAGGCTTGGGGAGGGGAGGCATAGTGACGTAAAGACACCAGGCAAACAGGGATTGGCTAATGCTGTCTGCTAGATCTACACCTCTTCTGAATGGATGAAGTAGGCACCAGCGGTTGAGGTGCCCTCTGGTGGTGGGCTGCGGGGACTGTAACAGCAAGTCCTCAAGGGCATTGATAGTCAACCCATTGGAATTCTTCAGAATGAACCAGAAGAGGACACGAAAACCATATGAAAGTGCATTTAAAACTGAGAACACAAGGCTTTTCTTCATCCAGAGAGTTGTGGGAACAAGCTACAAAGGTTTGCAGTTGAAGCTTGGCTGGAGGAGATCCACGGTTCAATTAAGTAATTACTGCCATATTGGCTAGATGGGCCACATGGCCTCCTCTCATTTCTGACAGTTCCTATATTCATTACATATTCTATCTATTAAACTGTAGCATTCTTAAAGAATATTTTTTTCATATTTCCTGGTATGTTCATATCAGAACTTACATTCATAATTGTGACACATCTATGACTCTTTTGATAGCCTTTATATTATGGGTAACAAGCTTCTGCAAGGGGAGGGTTGTAAGAGTCTTTAATGCAGTTACTTCTTATGAAAACATCAGTTAAGTTTTGATATCTCTATGACTGACACACTCAGGACATTCATGAATAACTTATATCAGTTACAAAATTAATTAAGCTGATTCCCCAAGCACAACTATAATTCATAGTTTTCATTTGAAATATTCCTGTCTTACATTAAAATCTGTTGATAACTAAACACTAAAACCCCAGATCCAAAAAATTAAAGAAGTAGCCCAGAATGCTTGGTGATTAACTGCAATCTTTTATAAACATCAGGCAATAATTATCAAAGCTGGAACTGAAATTTGTAAAGTGAGCACAGCGATCATAAACATCAAAATATATATTGTAAACTGGAATGGACTTTCAAAGTTGACTGTCAAGAGAGTTTGAGTTATTCCTGGGCTAAGCAAAACAACACATAAACATGTAAATGTTCACTTGCCTCTTGAACCTTGCTTGCTTTACATAATTTACACAATAGCACCTGAAAATTGTAAACTGATTTTTTTTCCACTGAAACAGCACAACAGCAATAGAATAACTCTTTACAAATGGCAATCTGTGAAATGTACACCCACATGCTCTTACTTTCTGGTATACTTTTTGACATCCACATAGCAAGTACAATTGAAACTACACTCCAAACTTAAATTTTATACGTAGACTACCAAACAAATGTGATGTGTTGGCGTGGGCAGCTTCCATTTGATAATGCAAATATATTAAAATATTACAATGAGGCTCAAACAGAGTATGAACTGCTCCCACAAAACATGAGAGAATGAAAGTTACATTCAGGCAAGTATTTATTTGATTCAGATTGGTTATGCAACATAAAAAGCATTCTGTAACACTCTGGGGGTGTACTGAAAAGGAACAATACCCACTCCTTGTCTGCTCCTTAATCATTAAATGCAGATTTTGTGAGAAAAAATAGTAAAAGGGATGCACAAATTGATTAAATAAAAATGTAAGAATGTAAAAGTTGGCATTCCATTATCATAAGGCTCCTCATCCTGATGAAGACTGCACCTTTCCAGAGCCTGTCCTGGAAGCATTGAGCACACACTGGGACAACACCCTGGATGGGACACTTGTCCATTTCAGGGTACACACACAAACACATAATGACAATTTAAAGACACTAGTTAACCCAGCCAATATATTTTTGAATGTAGGGGAGAACCTGGAGCACCTGGCAAAACCATATTTGACTGGGAAAGACATGTCAATTCCATATGGAGGGTTCCTTCAGCTGGTCTCAACCCAGGATACAAGAGCTGTGAGGCTGCAGCTCTAACCACCATAGCACAGTCCAGTCCACTGTTCACATCTGACATCGCCAGTCACATTCACATGTAGTGAATTAATCCCCAATAAGATCTTATTTTTTGGATGGGGACGCACCTTCACTTTCTCTAGAGGTTCCTGGGTCCTCTAAAAATTGTGCTTGTTAGCCTTTGTTCGAAGGAGATTCTTTCTGATCAGTATTCAGGCATCTGAACTGCTCAGTTAAGCTCCCTGATTTTCACTTCATCAGCTACCTTCACTTTCTCATTCCCTATCAGTGCTTCCCCCAACAGTAGGCTCTCTTACAGTATGAAATTAAAATCATTAAACAACATCCAATTTCCCTTACAGCTTAAACCTTTCTTAAAGACATTTGAAATTCCTAATTTTATCATTACTCAGAGGAGTTCAGAGAACTCCCCCCCCCCCCCCCAGCCCCCTGGTTCTTCCTCCTTCACACCCCTCTCTGACTCACTCTGAATCAGACATTTCCTTCCTGCTCCAGGGCCATAAACCTACCACTTCTACTGAGAGTCACCTCTTCCAGCCTGCTGCCCCTGATCCCACACAGCACCTCTCTCTTCGATGCCTCTCTGGTTCTAGGCTGTTTATCTTCAGCTTTTAAAGAGCCCCACATTCCACTTCTCTTAAAACGACTACCCTTACTCCTCGGCCTTCAGACCTACAGTATTTTTTAGTCTGCCTTCTTCCCTTTCTCTCCAACACCCTCAAGCAGGTGCTTCACTGCCGCCACTCCATTTTCTTCTTCTTTCTGCACTTGGCAATGAACTCCCTCCATTCTGACTTTCACTCCTCACAATCAATTAAATTCTCTGGTACTGATTCTCACTGATTCATTTCCTACTCTCTCCCTCTCCTCAGTCTTAATCCTGCTTAGTCTTTCTACCACTATTGACACTGTGGCTGCTCAATGACCTGTCAACACTTCCTGACATATATATTTCAGGAACTGCTCAAATAAGATTCTCCTCCCACTAAATATCAGATCTTCTGGAAAGACTTGCTTTGTCCTCTTTGCTCTGTCCATTGGTCTCCCAAAGCTGTGCCCAGGGACCCATTCAGTTCTCTCTCAACACCTCTCTCACCAATTTCCACAGATTCTGAAATTATTTTTGCGTTGATGATGCTCAGATATTCCACTCTTTTCTTCACTATTATGGTCATAGCTGCTACTTACACATATCTTCTTGTCACACAGGTGTCGTCACCTCGGTGGATTCCCATCATCTTAAACCCAGGTCCTTAAGGTCTTATGTCCTTTTCTTCCTTTTCTCTTCTTCTTCCAAACTGGACCTCTCCATCATATTTCCTCTTGACTCTCAAACTTCCTCCACCTCACCCCTTTCCTCTCCTCATCTGCTAAGAATCTTCAGAGTCTTATTGCCCTCCACATTCTCCTATTTCATACACATTTTATCACACTCCTGTTTCTTTAACAGCACAATCAGCAGAATCTTCCTCTTATGTACTAGCTTTTCAACACAGCTTCTAGCCAGGCTCTGGCTCATACCAGTCTAGACTACTGCAGCTTTCTTCGATCTTTCCTGTCTACTAACACTATCCATGCACTCCTACTCATTCAGAATTCTACTCTCTTTTCTCAAAGTTGCTTTGTTTATGCTGCACCCTTACTGCAGTTCCTCCACTGGTTCCCTATTACCACACACACCCAGGGCAAAACTCAAGTTCTCGCCTACCACTGTTTCATCCTCCCCACTCCTGACTTTCTTTAGTCTCATATTTCTCCCTGCGTCCACTCCTGTTCCCTATGCTCCCCCTTTGTGAAAGCCAAATTTTCTGTGTATCCGTTCTCCCACTTCAAGAGCCCATTCATTTTCCACTCTTGCCCCTGATTGGAGTGACAGCATATACAGTACTACCTGTCACGCCCTCTGCAGCCAGAGGGTGCTCCTTCTCTGTCCTGTCTCTCTTTTCCGGTTCTTTGCTGTCCTTCCGGTGTTTCTCTCTCTTTGGGGCTATATATTTCCGGGTCTTTCATTCTGCCTTCGCTCAGCATTGACGTTCGGATATCCTGAAACCCGCCTAGCACCAGTTCGCTCCATGTCTGCTACATGAGGGCATAGGTTTCTATATGGCATTCTCTGAACAGTTGAGCCTGGGCTAACCCCCAACTCGCCGCTTCGCATAGGGTCTTTTACGCTCTCCTGGCATTCCACGGTTCGTCCCTTTCTGACATCCGTGACACTACCTTCTGAAATCACAACTGCTCAGTCCCTGACCTCCTTTCTCTCCTTGCCCAAATCTCATTTGGTTAGATAGAGATAAATCTGATATTACCTGCTATATTAGATAATACCTGTCACCTCTCATTTCTTAACTATATATCCTTCGGTATATTTTACTCAGTAAAACTTGCCAGTATGACATGCCTGGGAAACTTGTTCGATGATACCAAAATCATTTGCATTAAAAATGCCACCTAGCCTTTTGTTTTGCATCCCCTAATTTTTGTTTGACTTTTGATTCTGAAGTCCTTTGGGTTCACAATGGCTTTGAAGATTTTGAGGATACATGAATTGGGTCTACCCTTTAGACCGTCACGAAAGATGGATTAGAAAATAATGTGCAATAGGTACAGTAGTAGTCATTTGGTAGCCACTTTTCAACAGTCAATTAACTATTGAGTTTGCACAGTTACTGTACATCTATAATAATCAATATCCTCAACAACACAGCATAGTTAAGATGGAATGAATGTTATAATTTCAGTTTCTTGATTCCTTCATATTATAGAAAAAAATACAGGAATTTCCCTTGGTTCATTATCTCTGAACGTAAAAAAAAAATGGCAAGTTGTTATTTTAATTTCCACCCAGAATTGGAGTTTTGTTTTAAATCTCAGGGGTGACAAACTTTCCGATTCTAAATCGGCAATAAACATTTAAAACACAAAATATGTGCAGTGTCTAAAGGAAGTATTTAGGCAATTCAGCTATTTTTTTATCTGTTCTACTAAAATTGAATTTAAAAAGAAAAAAACACTTTGGTTTAGTATTTGTGAAAGGAACTAGAGAATCGTGGTTTAACCCGTTTTAGATTAAGATCTACAGTAAAACGGCTTGGCTGTAGCTAGCGTTGGAAAACATCAAGGATTCGCTTCAAGACGTCATACTGTATACAGTATCTGCAGTGAGGGTAGGTTTGTAAAGTTCGATATTCGCTGGATGTAATTTCTTAGAAGTGCAAGGTGCCGTATATCCAAAACCAAGCTAAAACTGAAGTTTTAAATTTACTCCAAGAGTACGCTGGGTGTATTATTTTTCTCTCTGCGTCTCAGAATTCTATTTCACACATTAAATAAGGTTAGTTTTTGAACGATTTCCAGATTATAAACCATTATACTATGACATTCTCTTCCCAAGATACACGATACGCAGAAGCGTTACTATAATATAGAAAACTCTGCTACATATTCTACATTAACTTGAAGCTATGCTACATAAGCATGAAAACATTCCGATTTGTGTTTCTTAACCTACTCGTATTGATGGTGATGCTAGTTCTCTCACCCCCAGGGAAGGGGTGGGAGTTGAACGGTACAGCAAGAGGGCTTAGTGTGTGGGTTAGATTAAGTCACTCTAACTGGAGAATTTCGGCGCACGGAGATTTTGCCCTCGGAGTGGTGTTATGCAATCCTGACCGTGGGAAGATGCAGTGGTGGGTGTTGTCTGAAAATAAACACAACTTCTAATCTTAAAATTGTGAAGAAGCACACATTGGTATGCTTAAGCATTAAAATCCACCAGGCAGTTGTGAGATGCATTAATTTAATTGTTTTACTATCAAAAGGAAATTTGTGTATTTTAAAAGATACTGTATCTCCACAGAGATATGCATTTGGGTAACCTTCAGCGTTGATAGTTTTTCAGATTAGCCTTGCAAAAGCTGGTGTCTGTATGACTTGTTTTTTCCTCAACTGCCTGCTACATGACATACAATTTCGTATAGATTTTTTTGAGAACTATAAAACGCAAAAAATAAAAACGCTTATAGGTTTGTTTCGTCTCGACAACTGAAATAATTGACTTCTACAGTATGTTCTTCTGATGTCTATTTTTGCAAGAAAAGCACGTGTTCATAAAATAATATTTAGCATGCCACCTGTAAAAACATGCTAAATCGAATTCTTAACAATCACATGAAACACAATAAAAATCCTAATAATCCAACTATACATCGAGTTTCATCCAAGTGAAGGCAGCGGGGAAACCGGAGCCTATCTCGGAAACCAACAGGGGCAGGGCGGTATCTCGGAAACCAACAGGGGCAGGGCGGTATATACCCTGGGCTGGACGCTAGTCCATCGCCGGGCACACACACAGACGCGCGTTCACACCAGGGCCAATTTTCCCAATTTGTCCAATTTGCCCAAGGTCTTTCCTTGCGCGAGCCATGCTAATCTTCTCTGTATCGTTCCAAATTAGTATACTGTATTAGTATACTGTATGTGCTGCCTATGTCTTTGGACTATTGAAGGAAACTGGAGCCCGCAGACAAAACACACACGAACACAGGGAATACATGCGAACTCCCCACAGATAGCACCCCAGATCCAGAGTTGATCCCAGGACACCAGCGCTGCAAAACAGCTATACTAACCAATGCGCCACCCTGCCGACCAACCATAATAATGCCTACTTTGATTGTTCATATAATTTGCTACATTAAAATATATTTTAGGTTTTCATTGCTAGAGCTACAGTATAAAAGCAAAGCGTTTCTGGACTTTTCATGAAAATGAAGGCTAATTAACGCGTTTTTAGCAAAGAAGTCCCTTGTTAAAGTGAAAATGAGAACTAGACAACATGTTATTTTTAACTGTTCCTTATTTTCACATACTCAAGCTGTTCGGTGATATGAGACAGGGGAAATGATGTTACTTAAAATGATCATCATAGATGAAACTGTAATACTATTTTGTTCAGCTGTACTGTATACGACTATGAATGTACTGTATGAATATTTTAATCAACATTCAGACCTACATATCTAATCTCTGAAGCAAATGTTGCTTTGGCAATAATCTTATTTCGTAATACACCGCATGGATATTTCAGAATATTCAGTATTGTACGCCATTGACCTGTGTCATACTTCGGAGAATAAAATGCGGCGTTAAGTAGAAAACAACATTAAGTAGAAAACAACATGTTTTGCCATTACCACGTATTAATTCCTTTATGTGAAATGAGAGTTTTGTGTAGGAACGCTAAGGGAAAAGGGCGAAAAATGCACGGAACATACAGTACAATAGAAACGCACCCAGCAGGTTGCTGCGTACCCGAAGGGCACGGCTTCCTTTATTTGTCAGAAGGGGCTCGATCTGTCAGAGCTTAAGATCCACTGGTAACGCGTAGAGATGAGGAAGGCTGGGAATTCTATTGGCTCATATAACTCTACAAAAATGAGTTCGACTTCTATATTCAACAATGCAAAGATCTGCTGGGAAGGTGGAACAACAGCAGGAATGTGGGAGGCAGCAATTAAAGAGAGGCATTCCTAAACGGCAAGGGCGACAGAAGGATTATTTGACCATGACTATATGCTTGACTTCGCAAGTTTCAATCCTGACTCAGAGGGAAGTTCGGCTTTCGATACCAAGCAGGTGCCTAAAGAGTCGAAATCAATAAGAAAAACGGCAAATAAAAGATCACGAAGAGCTTGGCTCACTGCGATGGCAGAAACGAGTCACTCGTACAGAACTAGGCTACATCAAAGGGATCATTGAAGGAGATTATATTTACTAGTTCACACTTGCAATATCTGCAAGGTTTAACATCATCAACAGACTTTTAAAAAGCAACAGATGTATTGCGATTTTATAAATGGGACAGAGATGACTAAAATCTGACCTAGTAAAAGACAATCGTTTTGCAGTGAGAAAATTGCATAAAAGTAAGAATTTATGCATAACCTCAATGAGTTTTCACGAAGAGCCTGTTTTAGACAAATTGGAAGATGTTACGAGATATTAATTGCTCTTGTTTATTTTAAAGACACTTTAATTTGTGTGCATACTGTAGTGAATGAGGAAAAGGGAGTGTTTTTGACCCTGTCTAAAATCACTGTCAAGTGATGCGAGTTATCCCAAATCCACACACAGGGAACAACACCGTTGACAACTTTGCACTATGGATTCAAAGATCTTTTTGACTTGGAAAAGAGGTTTCTCTTGTTCGGGGACTTAAGTTTATTTTTGCTATTTATTTCTTTTACTACTGAACAATTTCTCACTAGATTGTTTCAAAGCTCATATATAAGTCAAAATAGTCAAAAAGCTAAAACAATAAAAATCAACCTGATTTTTTTACCCTCATCGAGTTAAAAAATCACTTTGGCTCTTATGGGAATGAAACACTCCTCCCGCTGCCTGCTCCTAAGGAGAAAAATGGCGGAGACCGAGAATCCAGAGGTAGGTAAGAGAAAAGCTTCGTCAAAATACTTCAGAAAATCTGACAAAACAGTGGTATGTTCTGCTATTATGCTTTATTCTTAAATAGGCTAGAGGACTGGAAAACAAATAACACAAAACCCGCTAAATTCCGTAAACAATTATCTTATGTCTATTCAATGTCAGTTGTTGCGGTCATCTGTATAATTTAACAGTTAAAGGTAGGATGGAAAAGACTGCATTATGTTTATGGCATGAGAAATGACATACACATTTATCATGCTCCTGTTCTGAGACAAAATTAGAAACCGTGGTGATTAAAAATTCATCAGCCATTCCAGACTGTAACGGATCATCGTGATTCTATGTAGCAAATGCAGTGGATAGACCTTAGGCGAAACCTTGACCTAGGTAACAGACCTGTGTCCTATATTCTTCCCTTTACGACTATGGGGAAGGCGTTTTTGTTAAAATCATATTAAGATGCAGATTAAATAATAATATTAATTATGTTAAATTACACACGACGTACTAGTTGTGAGGGTGAGCTGTCCTTGGTGCTTCAAAAAGCTGCAGTTTTCTAAATCTCTGAAAACCAACGTTACACCCGGCTATTTTACTAAATAAAAAGGCTAAATAAGGCCTTCTGATTTACACGTCGCGTAGAAGGAGGAAATCATTATCATACAGTGCCTAGTTTCACCTGGAGCAGCTACCTTACTTTTTGTATTGTAAATCTGAGGAGTTGTGGGTTATCAGATCTGACTTGACTCAGTTGACTGTACATTTGAAGCACTGAGGCAGTTATTTTTAGCAATCCGTCAATAATATGATTAATGATATTCATTCTGAAGCAGTTGAAATAGATCTGTACTCTAAATGAAAGCCTTGCTCTTAAAAACCTTTCCCTTGCTCTGTACAAACTATTAGGATTTGTACATCCATGTTTGACCCAAGAAACTATTAAGAATAGCTCTAAGCACACAATAAAAAACAAAGAAAAATTAAAAGTACTTATTTTTGGAATATTCATATTATTTTGCAAAGGAACAAGTAATAGGTTTATTCCATGCTGAAAAGAGACGAGAGAAAACACAACGTTTCGGCTGTGAAGCCTTCTTCATATTATTTTGGCTGTTAACATTGGAAGTATTGCTTTCGACTTGTCAATAACAATATTTCACAATTTTCCGATAATCGCTTAAATGCTTCCATTGGTAAAAAAAACTACCATTAAAAATGTTCAAAGCTCTTCTTTAATCAGTACTCATAAAAAGAGCAGGATAAGTGTGTTTATATTTCCTAGCCGAAACATAATGAGAAGTGTGAAGCTTATCAACAACTATTCCAGTTGTTTCAGTCCCTTACTGTTCCCCCAAATCTTCAAAGTGAAATCATTTTCATTAGCATAGGGTTTGTGAAAAAAAAATGGATGAATATTAATTTAGGAATACATGAATGGAAACAAGTAATGAGCATCCTCCAAATCAACCTAAAGTGACAGTGGTGCCTTTTGAGTCTCAACAGTGATACACTAATCAGAGATCATAAGTGCACAGTATTTGGAAGGGAACTTGACTTGCAAGTTCAGGAGGCAATTCTGATGTGGCACAAGGGATGTGGGAGTATGGAACAAGCTATGTAGTGATATTGTCAAAGCTGATACCCTGGCTTCTTTTAAGAAACTGGTGAACGAAGTCTTCAGATTAATTAGCTACTAACTAATTAGTAGCTGAAAGACCCAGATACCTCCTCTCATTTACAATCCTTCTTATGTTCTAATACATGGAAAGATTGTGTGCAAAATTTCCCTTTGTTGGCAACATAATTGTGTTATAAAAATGACAGAAGATACTCACTGAAAAACGTGTCCCCCAGTTATAGAGCATGACTCTAGTCATAAATATAACATTATATTATTTAAATATTCTTTTTTTGGGTAATATAAGTGGATGCACTGAAAATGGACGAATAAAATTCTTTAAAAAAATTAGAGCTTCTGTTATCAGTGGTCAAAAGTGACTTTAAATTCAGTCTTAATTTGATTTTCTTTCAACATGTCTCATCGCTTCTGTTGTATATTATTATGTATCTCATAAATTATTGGTTTAATGTTAATTATAATATCAATTCACAGAAAATGAGACATTGATGGTAGCAAGTCCTTACAAAACTTTTTTTTTCTGTCAGGAAAGTGTCACATTGGATCGTTAGGATTTTCTTATATGATTGTATGCTCATTTTCTCCAAATTTGGGGAATTATTTTTTTGCGTTTCAGAAATGTGAAGTGAGGAATACAATTATTGTAATAATAAAGTTCACATTTTTCTGGAATTTATTTTAAGTGCATATAAAATCATTATGCAATTTTATATTTATTTCTTGTAAAACCAAAGAATAATTCAATTAATTTCACAGCCTTTGCTTAGTAGATTCAATCTGCCTAGTAATGAAGGTGCATCAAAAAACTTTTTTAAAAAGATACAAAAGATATTTCAGCTATAGGGATAATGAAAAAAATCTAGCAATAAAAAAGTAAAAGAAAGTAAAAGTAGTTAGAATATGTTATCCTTTTTATTATCCAGGGAATAAAGAACTGGAGTCTCAGAGTAGCTGTCAGTGAATGAAGTGCTGAATTTCAGATTTCTCTCTATTGCTTATAACTTAAGATTTCATTTTACAGAGAGGAAACAGAAAAATAACACAGAACTTCTTGGTGATAGTTTATTAAAAAAACAAGAAGCCAGTTTATTTTGAAGGCAACAATTGTTACTAAATATAAGAAAATAAAAGTATAAGAAAAATTATGTACACTTATTACTTACTGAACATGGTTTTGTATTAGCATCGATTTCCTAATTAACGGCTACTCAGGGTAGACACAAGGACATTATTTTTTTTCCAAATTTCTATATTCATATTTGGCAGAAAGGGGTGCTTGAGCTTACAGAACTTTGAGAAAAGTGTAAATGTATGTGAATAGTGTATTCTTTGGGTTCTTGTAGTCAATAAAGAAATGAAATAAAACTTGGCGTCATCTTTCAACTAGATTTTGGGCATATCTTTAAAAGGTTATAAATATGCTGTTTAACAGAAATATTTATACATAGTACTACTCCTGATTGTAAACTTCCCACAAATCATACCAAAAAATGTGCTGTAACTTGTGTTGTGTTGTTGTAGCGCATCAGTGACTGAATCAGAAACACATAACGATAAAGTGGCAAATTCTTTATGAAGTGACGAGACATAATTGTAACTGCAGTGGTCCTTTATGACACAAGGTTTAAACTACAAATTTTAAAAGACACACTTTACTCCAAATAACCGTACAATAATAGTGCAGTTTTCAGTTTCTTTTAATATTTGTCTTAATATACTGTATACAGTATATTAAATATAAGGCATTTTTTATATTTGTTTCCATATCTTGGTTTCCTAGTGAAAAATAAAAACTTTGAAGTCTTAAATGTGTATTGTGTAGTTTAGGTGAAGCAGAAATTCAACAATATTCTGATAACATAATTAGCTTTGTGGTAAGACCTGGTTCAGGATCTGCTTATTGCCACAAAAATATGCATTTTATTTATGGAGAATCATATTTAAAAAGACTTAACATTATACTGTATAGATAACTGTTTTCTATTTAATTACAGTGTTTCCTTAGGAAAATGGTAGAATCCTGGTCTGGTATTGTACTGGTAAGAAACAGTTTTTTGCTAAAGCCAGTGTCATATTTTAAATAATAGGAGGCAATTGTATGTGTTCGAGCTTGTCAAAAAGCTTAGTGAGTTTAGAGCAGGGGAAAGTGGGTAATGCACTCCTCAACCATTGGCTTGCTTTGACAATATTTGTTGCCTCCAACATTTTGAATGAAAACACACATACAGTATTCATTTTAAACACCTAAATGATATTATGATCACTTTAAGCTCTTTAAGTACATGTTAATAAAAAGGTATCAATATTGAAGGTCAACAAGTTATGATGGTAGTAGTTCACACAATGTGTTAGGATTTCCAGCATAGACAGATCAGCAGTGTTTTCACTGGGCTGGAAAGACTGTTATCTGACAGAAATTGTGCTGGTCTTAAAATGTTTTCAGTTCTTCTCAGTGGTTCAGCTTACTACATAAGACTGAGCCAAGGTGAAGAAAGAAACATCTTGATTACTAAAGGAGGACCACAATGATTTTTACTTTTTATTTTTGTATTTTACTGTTCTTCCAAAACACTTCCAAGAAATCCCCCAAAATCTTGATATTTTTCATTTTGCACAAAATATTTTTTTATTTCTTTGCCAGTTTTCATTAAGCTAAATTAAAATAATTGATAAAAATAATTACTGGTCAATATGTTTTAAACATGAACATAAAGTTCTATTACTATATTTCATGCATGTAATGGAAACAATAATTAGAACTAAAATAGAGCTTAATCTGACCCTGCTTAGAGTTCTTTGAACAAATAACAGAAGTAATGGCTGCTATTTTTCAGACAATGGGAACTACCCGAATCCTGAGTAACTGTCAGAAGTATTTATTAATGGTGTTGTATTTTCTTAAGTACAATTGGTATCACAATGGGTATCAGGCCCTGGAGATTTGTTTATCTTGAGTGCGTCTAGTATAGTACATGTTAAACATTTGCATCTTCTATGCTAGTATTATTTCATATATACAGTACACTCTGTATTATTAGTGTAGTTGACTTTAATCAGCCTGAGGCATTTTGTGTTGCTGAGTGAAATATTATTTTAATACATCAGTCTTTTCCTTTTATTTGTCTAATGGGGATGATTGTACCTGGACGTTTCATCATCTACAGTATAACATATTCCAACTGCGGCTAAGGATGTGTATGAAACTTCTAACAGAAAAGCATAGACTGAGGAAACTGGTTTCTTTGATTTGCCCCCTGAAATGCAGCAGATTGTACACTTAATGTGCGGACACCATAGGAATGTACTGCAGAATGGAGGTGTTAGTAAAAAAGAAAGAGGAGCCAGGGCACTTGTACTAATGTGTAAAAATATCAGAGACCATCCTCGTTATAAATATGTGCTAGAGTGTAAATCCCACTGTCACTCCAAAATGAAGCAGAGACTTGTAAGTAATTCTGTTAGGTTATGACTGTAGAAAATACAATTACCACTGTTTTCTGGGACATTGTGAGTCCTCCCATCAAAAAATATTTAATTATAGGAACACAAACTACTGAGTCTGGAGGGAATATTGGAATAAATTTAATCTTGATCTATAAAGATAGACCAGGTGTTCCTCAAGGAACAGGAGTATCAGGACTGAACCGGTCGGACAGTTGTCACAAAACGACAATGTAAAAATAAAATTTAAAGTCTGTCAGATTTAGGCAAACTACTGTACATATGAATATTGTCCATGCTACAGAGAATATAAATCAAGTTGACTTCTCTTTCTTTGCGGTTAGAAATTCAAGATTTTGAGACTTTAGGAATGTTTTTCCTTCGTTATACATATATCATTATTTCATATTTTGTATTAGAATTTGGCTTGAAACATTAAGAAACAGAGAAGCTCATCCAAATAATTATGCCAGCCTGACCTGTGGTGTCCAGTGGTCACACATTGATCATGGTTATGTCAGTGGTTTCCAGCAGGGTGTCCTAACAAGCGGTTTTACATCAAACGGCTCTAATTATTATTTTTTGCCTGCTGAGATGGAGCTACAGTATAGCTGTGATTATTGTTTTGGCTAGTTGAATGTATAATTGCATTTTTCGGTGCCAGACTGAATCAAAAGGCAGTAAAATGACTTTGTCTTGAAAAGGGTTGACAAGACAGTCTTTCATAAAAGGATTTCTGGATCTGTTTACTGTAGAACATGTGTCAAAAACAAGTACAGTATAGGAATTGAAAAAGTTTTTTTTTCAGAAGAATCATAAGTATAACTAGTAGATATAACTAGTAGGGGGCGCTCACCCTGTGGTCCATGTGGGTCCTAATGCCCCAGTATAGTGACGGGGACACTATACTGTAAACAGGCGCCGTCCTTCGGATGAGACGTAAAACCGAGGTCCTGACTCTCTGTGGTCATTAAAAATCCCAGGGCGCTTCTCAAAAAGAGTAGGGGTGTAACCCCGGTGTCCTGGCCAAATTTCCCATTGGCCCTTACCAATCATGGCTTCCTAATAATCCCCACCTATGAACTGGCTTCATCACTCTGCTCTCCTCCCCACTGATAGCTGATGTGTGGTGAGCGTTCTGGCGCACTATGGCTGCCGTCGCATCATCCAGGTGGATGCTGCACATTGGTGGTGGTGGAGGGGAGTCCCCATTACCTGTAAAGCACTTTGAGTGGAGTGTCCAGAAAAGCGCTATATAAGTGTAAGCAATTATTATTATTACTTACAATGTTTTGGGTAAAAAGGAGCAGACACGCTCAAACCAAGGGCCAATTTTCCAAGACAATTAATCTACATGGATATTTTTTGACTGTGGGAGGAACCCCACAATAACTGAGGAGACCATACAGACTCCACACAGATAGCAACTTAGCTCTGGAATTGAACCCAGGGCCCCAGCAATGTGAGGTAACAATACTAACTACTGTGCCACCATGCCACTCAAACATTATAAGTTATTTAGTTTTTATCAATACTGCTGCATTTTTGTCATTATTGTATTAATGAGTTATTGATATAAATATAATTCTTCTACAAAATAAATACTTGGCAATGCCGTTCTTCTTTGATGTTCTATCCTGATGATCATAAGTTATAAGTGCTAGTGCTTGTCCATTTCTTGTCCTATTTGAAAACCTTATTATGAATTCATTATTGGCCTGCCTTTCCAATTAAATATAGTTATTGAATTGGTTTAAACAAAATATCAATATGACAAAAGTAATAGATTTATTACTAGTTTAATAATCTTTCTCTTTCTATCAGTATGCTCATAAGCAAGAACTCATCACTGGCTTCATAAACAAGCTGTGGACATTGTCACCTCAATGTCTTGGCTTCAGTCTTCATTTGCTTTTTAGAATCATGTTAAGATCTGCTTTTGATACATGTGCATCTTTTCCAGTAGCTTTGCTTTGTCTACTGCTGGTTGCATGTTCATTGCTATCACATAAACTAGCACTCCCTACCTCCTGGTAGTTTCATGTTGTCGACAAAGCCGTTAGATATTGGTATCTGCTGGTCCAGAACTGAGGGCGGGTGTTGGGTAGTATCAGTTATACTGTATGTCATGTGCAAGAGAACAGAATGGACTTCATGTGATTCTTTTCTTACGTTTATAACAGCCATGCAGGAATATTTTTAAAAACATTTTTGGGTTGGATACTCAGTTTGCAGAAATAAAATAATGGAAAATAATGACACTAAATTATTCTTTTACTGTGTCATGCATTGTATTTATTGTGGACTCAATAATGTGACCCGTCACTGATCTATGTGGCTCATAAATAAAAAGTAAACACGATGAGGTTTAAACATGCAAGAAAATAACAGGGAATCTTTAAAATTGCCTTTAAGGTTTGCAGTTTCATACTCATTTATTTATATTGAATTTATCGATTATTCACCATCACGAATAGAATAAACGATTTAGGTTTACAACTATATAAAAGCTTCTAGTATTATGCTGCTAATCTGTGTGATTGAGTGATGATAGAAGATATACAGTATGTTTCAGTTCAGTGAATGAGATAGGGAAAAAAGTACAATTCAATTGTATTCAATTCAATTCAATAAAATCAATTGTGGATTTTAAATGTTCATCTTGGAGTGCATTTATTCTCATCTTTAAGTGTCCTATTCATATTTGGTGTGTTGTCAGTTTTCATTTACATACAGCATTATGCATGAATAAAAACAGGAAAAAAATAACCATAAACTCAGGATCCGTTCTAAGTCTGAAGGAATCCATACCATGGCCCTGTGCACTGGTGACTACTGAATCTGATGTCGTGTCTCATAGAGTGGCTTGTAACTTGAACAGTACAAAGAAATGTGACAAATTCCAGTTTGGCTTAGTTCAAACAAGTGTTCCAGTGTGAAAAGAGTACATTTATGCTTTATTCTGGTTTGTTGGTTGGTTGCATTATCTAGTATCAATGTATTATTTAGTGTTATCTGGTGGTTATCTGTATTATTTGTAATCTGATATTGAAGATTATAGATTAGTCAAGATAAATAAAATTAATACATTCATAAAAACTTGGCCACGGCATCTGTTTTTCAAAATGGCTGTTTTTGAAGATGAAAATACCAAAGACTAATTGATCTGGAAGGATGATTTAATCCACTGTACTTTTAAGTAAATGTACATCCGCTGTGAATTTACCATTGCTGCAGTTCTGGAGATTTTGGAGTGGCCTCTGGCTGGGAGGAATCCAGTTATCAGAGTCAACATGTAAAAGACATAGACAATGGTAGGACTGTGATTATGTGCAGTATATTCAGGGATTAAGGTACAAACCTTAAAGCAGAATATTTAACATGCTGGGGTTAAAATCCCAGTGTAGGACAGAAGTTCATTTT
The DNA here is from genome assembly GCF_040954835.1 of Lepisosteus oculatus. NCBI lineage: Eukaryota > Metazoa > Chordata > Actinopteri > Semionotiformes > Lepisosteidae > Lepisosteus > Lepisosteus oculatus. Next base: position 12,126,785 of record NC_090702.1, on the reverse strand, counting down.
TATGGGATGATAAGCTTTTATGGAAGAAGTGGGACCTAGGTAATGGAACTGGGTACATCTACATTAAAGGGAAACCTATGGATTGGGCATGTACACCTGTGCAGAGTGAGAGTCTTAATGCCCCCCAATTCAGAGTGTGAGCCAGGATCAGAGGACAGAGAGATTAGTAGAGAGGAAACAACTACAGTACAATTCCAGTGTCCCTCAGCAGTGAAAAAATCAGGCACTCAACAACAGATCTTGGGCCAGCAGATCCAGACTCAGTGTCTCTTTTCTTTTCACCATGGAATAACATTACATGTTCCTTTGCTGCCTGCACATGCTGATTCAGCTATCTACCTGAACTATATCGATACTATACTGTACTGTATATTGTATATATAAATTAATTATATAAATGGTTGATAGTAATTATTAAGTACTGTAATTATGAAATTAAAAGAGTCACATAAACCTGGTTAATGGAAAATGATGTCGTATTTGTATAGTTTTTCTTAAAATTTAGTCCTCAAGGAAGGACAGGCGGAAATGTATAGCTTAAATAGAATCCAAGACAATCGTCAAATTTTGAACATACATTAGTTGATACGGTACATTTTCAAATCCAGTTAGCAAATCACACCCTAAAATGTATGACCTAAGTATTTTATTGGATAACTAATAAACTAATAAACTAACTAATAAAAATACAGGAAAGCAAAACACCCGAAGAAGCATGAAAAGTACATACTGTTGCACATTGTCCAAAAGTCATATTTTGCAATGGGGGCAAACGTTAGCACAAAAAAGTTGAATGTTAAATGCTTCCCAAAGTCAGCTCCACTCTTCTCCACTGTGCAAGTGCAAATGAGTAAGACTGTCAAAACACTACCAACATATTCATATGTCATATCTTATAAGAAGTCTTCAATTCTACCAAGAATATACAATTAGGGTTAGTCAATAAATCAAAGAATAGCAATTGCAGTTGAAACTGAATGTGTTTTAGTATTGTATGGTCAATTGAAATCAATTTTTACAGTGCTAAGAAAACCCTCTAGGTTTACAGTGTTGTGGACACCCTTGGTTAGTCCTATACTCAGATATTTTACATTTAAAACATAATTCTATTTTAGGAAAGTGTTAAGGATGGCAGAATGGTGCAGTGACTAGCATTGGGGCCATAAGTTGAATTCCTTGGGTGCTATCTGCATGCGGTTTGTACTGTATGTACTCCACAGATTCAGATGGGTTTCCTCCCATAGTCCAAAGACATACTGGTAGGACAATTGGCTTCTTCTTGACTTCTGGGAAAATTGGCTCTGGTATCATTGTGTGCGTGTCTTAGTGGGTATGTGCCCCGTGATGGACTGGTATTCTGTATAGGAAGTTTCCTGCTTCGTGTCTGTTGCTTTCTGGGATGGGCTCCCCCTATAACCTTTTTTTGGATAAACCAGGAAGAAAATGGAGGGATGAAAGTCATAATGAAAGTGTCAAGTAACAGAACTAGTATAATTTCAATGTGATTTACATCCAGACTTTGACTTGGCTCCTCTAAAATGTGAATTGTAATTTGCATATCTGTAATTATACTGGGGGTTTTATCAGGACTATTTAACATTGTATTTTTCTTTATTATGGTATCTTCTAGTGGTCCGAAAAGAATTGGAAAATTGTAGTTTTTCTGGGTTTTTAATGCAGTAATGTAAGTTATTTATTTCACCAACACAGATGGGTGTGTTGATTTAAGGGTGGGATTTAAGGTGGGATTTAAGGTTTTTTGCTAGATGACTCATTTTGGGAACATCATGGTAAGAATCGTAGATTTTGTATTATTCACAGAGTGTTAGCATGGCAGAGTACTGATGTACTGTACATTTCTACTGGATCCAAACCATTCAGCTTAATTTCTGGAATCAATGATGTTTTTTTTTACCATTGTAGTTTTTGTTGTTCTGTATATCAGAACAAAATACTGTATGTACATTATTAACAGAATTAATATAAGAAAAGATCATGTTATTGGCCATATACAATTTCTTGCATTAGGAATTTGTCTTTTTACATACCCCAGCTCTCTCTCTATGAGACACACAGACAGGGAGAGAAGCTTGGGGTCAGAGCACAGGGTCAGCCATTTATATAGTGCCTCTGGAGCAGTTGGGGTTAAGGGCCTTGCTCAGGGGCTGAATGGAGTAGGATTCCTCTGCCAGCCACAGGATTTGAACTGACAACCTTCTAGCTACTGGTACATATTCTTAGCCACAGGGCCACTGGTCTGCCCCGAATATATGATTGTAGATGGTAAATTAAATGTTATAACAATCAAATTTCACTTGAAACAAAGCTACTGAGTACAGATGTGTTGAGTAAACCAGGGAGGACAGTGATGGAAGTGAGATGGCTAGAGATGGACTCAAACAAGGGAGCTTCATGATATTTCTTCACGTAGTGTATTTTTGTCTTCATCCTGTCTGTGTTTTTCAATAATCCAAATCCATATTAAGATCATTTTAGGAGGAACAAGCTATTTTTGATAACCAGACATGTATTCCTACACAAATTCTGGTAATGCAGTAAATGTTTTGTTTTGTATACATGGACTCATTGTTAAAACTTTCACAAAGAAAAAAAAAGGGAAAATGACGTATCATCTGTCTGTCTTTTCCTTGCTGAAATTATTACAAAAACAAGACAGCCCTCCCAAATCTGAAGTATTAAATCTGATTGTTCTTTTTTTTCCGATGTCCAGAAATCATTATCTGTCCTACACCTTCTGATACAGACATATGAAGGCTATTTCACCTCCTTTCACAAAATAAATAAAGCAATTTTCTTTTGGATAGGCCAGATGCTACCTCATCAAAGATTGTTGAGTAAATCTCTTGTTGGATATCTCACAGATTATCATACCAGGGGTATATTCGAATCCCTCTGGTTTCACACTTATACAGACAAGACTTATGATATTAACAGGATTGTTTTATTCAGAGGAAGCAATATATCTCATATACAGTATTTTCATCTGCCCATTAACAGTCCCAGCAGCAACTGTCTGATTTGGCTAAGTGAAGTGTTCTTAAAAAGGGTTTCTCCTGCTCCTGAAATTGTAGCAGTAACAATTTGAATAGATTTAGGGGATCTATTAATGTTTTTTTGTCAATAGATTCGATAATCTGACAAAAGTCTGACAAATTTTCCTCTCTCAGTCAAGGAGTTTTAGGGGTTCACTTTTAGTGATCTTTTAAAACAGCTTCCCATACGGTAGATACAGGATACTGATCATTGTGTTTTCAAACAGGTCTTGTAAAATTATGAATATAGATTGTTGTACGGAATCATTGGTCATATCCCTGTTGGCCATAACTGTAAGCACTCCCTTAAGACGTAAGAGTTTACCAGCAGAGCTGAGCTGATATACACACTTTAGTGTATAGTTCAGACGAATGTACTGCAGAGAGGATAAATTAAAAAAGCTGATTCATCTTTTGGATGAATATCTACACATAATGTGCATTAATCTGCAAAATACTAAAACAATAAATGCATGACAATCATAAGTTTCCATTAGTCTTATTTTTCCATTCTGTCATTTCTCATCCCAGTAGGGTGAACAATTGTGAAATTTTGTAAACACCTCAAGATTGATTTGTTCTGGAGAGAAGCCTTTCCAAGATTGCTTCTCCCTGAAGGAACTGAAGGTGATAATCACTGCTCTATTATCACATATTTCTCCACCATTTCTACAATGTCTGTCCCTCTTCAAATAAAACTCTAGCCTTTCAACAATGTTACAGTTTTCTTTCATTTCTTTGTATGGTGTAATGGTATTGTACTGTAGTCTGTTCTTCACAAGATTTTAATGCAACTGAAAGTTTCAAAGCCCAAACCAAGAAAGCGATCAGAATTCAACCTGATTAGAAGAAATATATCTCACATAGTGTATCCCCCCGAGGGAATTGTAGTAGAAACAGGAGGAGGTGTATCTCTGTACTTTATGAGATGGCAGGGGAATTCAGGACCACCCATTCGTTTCAGAGATGTGAAAAGGGTGTGTGAGGTACATGGAAAATGTAATCTAGTGCAGTAATTCCCAGCCCTGGTCCTGCATGACCTCTAATTTTTGTTCTATGTTCATAATTGCAGGCTAATTGATTTTAATTTTCAAATGCTCTTTGCATTTAAAAAGAGTGAGATTTAACGAGCTTTGTACTGGGTGTCAACCCTGTATCAATTTCTCTGTTTTCCAGCTCTTTTCATTCAGTAACAGCATACTGTTACTGTTACATATCCTCTTAATGTTCCCAACAAGGGATGAAAAATACATGTTGCTTGTGAGGGGTCCGATACTTTGCCATCTAAAAAGTGTGAATTGGCCCCAGCAATGTCAGTGCTCGAGATCAGGAGCTGAAAGCATTCTGTCTTGTGGCCTTTCAGCAGCAGATCAACAGCGCCCCGTCGCAGTCTGTCCAGCCTATGCCACTGCCCAAACCAGTACAATCCATTCAGCATGTTTCCCACACGTCTGCCTTGCCCAGCTGTCCGGGGCGAGGGAAGATGGCCAAGTTCCTCAGCCCTGAGGAAATGACCTCCAGGGATTACTACTTCGACTCGTACGCTCACTTTGGCATTCATGAGGTAAGTCTTCTTTTGTGCTTTGCAGCTAAACCAAAATGAATGGTTGTATATGGAGAAACAATACAGAATGTATCCATTGCATGATTATAAACCTCAACCACAGTGTGTAAATTGATATTTATACTGACACAGTCTGTGACTTTTCACCTTTGTGTAATGCTGTGAAGCAGAATTTAAAGAATATATTTCTGTCAAGGAAACTCTTATACACCACTGGACAAGGGTATAAAGTATTCAGACAATGCATTTACTGTGCTTTTAAATCACTAGTAATGTACATAGCATGTGTGGTATACCTAGGGCTGAGGAGTACTGAAAAAACAGTAACACATGTACAGATGGAAGGTACAAAAAGTGTTCTGAACAAAACACTGAAAAGGGGTCAATGTATCATTTACCTGTACTCCTTTGAATATATTGCACTAGATACAACGACATAAGATCCATCTAAAGTAATTAGGTACACCTTCAGGAAAAGTGTAAACCAAGAGGTAATACAGTATATGTATGAAATGTGCAAATCTGATTGCTACAAAAAGTTCTTGTATCTTGTTTTCAAGGAACTCTTTATAATTATGAGTTAAGCAATTGCTTCAAATTATTAAATTAGTGGTTCAGATACATAACAGATTCTCAGTGTTCCAGACACTTCCTCACCTTTCTAATGACATTCTTGTAGCAAATTAAGACACATTGATAAATGATGATCAGCAACAGCCACAAGTTCATAATGAATTGCCAAATACTGTGTAGTTCTTAAAAGGTTGGTTTCAAATGTAACTAAAATGAGACACGATTATTAAAAAGTTTCATGCAGTACATTAGCAAATACAAACTCAATGTGTTAATAAAAGTTGCCAATATTTACTTTGTGTCTATAATGAATGCCACAACTCATTGTGACCTGTAACCTGCCAATGAACATGATGGGTGAGGTGCTTTTAACTGGGGTCATGGTCATGGTGCCCAACAGCAAAACGGATTAATCCATTTGGACTTTTTGTTGTGTGGCTCTAAATGCAAGATTTTCTCCCTTTGAATGAGCAAAATTATTGCACACTCATTGAATATGTGAAGTATTAGAAACTTTTCTGTTGTTGCCCTGAATTTTTGCCAGCTTTTACCAGTTTGGAAAAATGTTCTTTTGATTATAAAATATTATTAATTAATATTAATATATTAGCTGAGCTCTTTTTGAGCTCTTTGCCTATTCTGGTTCATTAGATACTGTATGTTCATACTGGTGGTATGTAGTGACATTTGCAATGAAAAGAATGTGCATGTTCCAGGATCTAAGACAATCTTACTACTGTAGCTCCCTGATTTAGATTACATTCAGCTTCCACTTGACCCTTTACGCCTATGAAAAATAAGTTCAGAAAACCAGTTAACTCATTGTGAATTACTACTACGTAGAATGTACATACAGACAATTTCAGATGAAGTTTCCTCTTGATCCTTCTGTCGCAAATGCACTCTTGTTGTGACACCTACTGTACATGTTTTCAAGGAAAAGATAACCATTTTTGTGTACCACTGCTGATGTCTTGGCATAGTTTCCTTGTATTGTGCAAAGAACCATGAAATTAAACAGAGCTTCATGATTTCAACAGGAGATGTTAAAGGACGAAGTCCGTACACTCACGTACCGGAACTCCATGTACCACAACAAGCATGTCTTTAAGGACAAGATTGTTCTGGATGTGGGCAGTGGCACTGGGATTCTTTCCATGTTTGCAGCCAAGGCAGGTGCCAGGCATGTTTATGGGGTAAGTACTCTCATTGCTCTCAAGTGGCCAGCAAGCAGAATGCAGAATAGTAACCAAAGAGCCATCCATTTCACAAAAATATTAATTCACAATTCCAGTTTCAGTTCAGTATGATATGCTTGAAATTAGATTTTATGAACAGATAATAGAGAGCAAATTTGAGAAATCATAAAACTCGCAATGAATTCATATCTTTGAATACAAAGATGTATATATATTTTTAATGTATATATTTCTCCTCATTTTGTCCCTCTAGACAATAAATCTATTTAAGTGAGCAAAAGTAGCTGCTTTATCATACATGTATACTGTACGTATTTTATATGCGAAGCTTACAAAAGTAATTTTGAGTTGTTTTATCCAGTGTTTTAATTGCTCAAAACAACAGAATAGTAATGAATTAAAAGTGATTAAAGAGAAAAAATAAGTCCTTAGTTCAAAAGATTTATAGCAAATGATCTTAGCTTTATGAGATCAAAGAGGAAAGTAAAACAAGAGGCAACCAGATGTGAATCATTAATGTTTCAGAAACAAACTCTAACAAGAAGCTTGTACTGCATGGCTTTCTACCTTCTTTTCTGTGAGGCATCTGCCAGGTGGTTAATGTACAGTACACTATCTCTGTAGTCTGTCCTCTATCTAGGACTGTAGTTAGTCTACATGCTTGAAATCTTTTAGATGTGAAGAGCAGAAATAAGCAACCCTGGGCAAACGCTTGGTAGCTCAGACAGAAACATGCTGACGAGTGTATGTTACATTGTCATGCATTTTTCCTTTTGTATTGTTTCTTAAAAAAACAATATACAGTACATCACTTTCCAGCATATACAGGTCTCTAGTTTGAATGTAAGCACAATGTTCATGCCTTTGCTCTCAAGAGTGTCTAGTCTGCTTGCACTCTGTACTGCAAATCAATTCCCAGTCAGGTCCTGGATGTCCTGCATGGGTTATTAGAAGAATCAGGAACTCTCTAGGCTGTGTTGATTCTGCCTCCCTAAGCTCTTTCAGAGCAAAAATAAAACCAAAAAAGCTATTTGTCTAACTCAGTCTATTCATGCTTGTTTATTGATCTCCATGGGATATATCATTATTCACGTATTCCTTTACTCACGAAAGTTGCTTTGTGTGCTCAATTTGGCGAATGCTTGATTATGTGTGTGTTGGATTGCACATTGTTTGATGAATAGCATCATTCTTGTAGTTACTGTACAATATCACTGCATTCAAAACAATGGCCACTTAAAGACTGCTGCGTTCTGTTTAAATTACTGTGTTCTCACTGAGAGTTTACAAAGGTAGGTTTAAGAAAGTGTCAATAGGCTTAATTCTGAGAATACAAATGAAAATAAGAGAACAAAAACTATTTAAAAAACTGTTCTCTCTTCCATCAAACACAAATGTCTTAAATATTCTTTTAGAAAGTATAGAAAAGGAACCTTAGGATTCATCATTTTAATTTTTACTTTTAAAGATGATGATATTGTGATTTTCACAGATATCGTACAGTTAATTGGTTCACTGAAATTCAGAATTGAAAGTGTTGGACTAGCCTTGCTGAAACTTTAAGATATTGATCAAACTATCTCCAATTAAAAGCTTATAAAGAATGCTAAAGCAATCAGTATAGAGCCTGCCATTTAATTATAAAATAAAATATCCCAAAAACAAATGTGCTTAAAAGTACAGTTTAAAGACAGAAGACTATATTTTAATGTCATAACATGTTAATGAGAGGTTAAAGTGCTCTGAAGTCATTCTTCAAAAAGAAAGAAAAAATTAACAGGGCATTTCTTAGTGGCTTAACCGGTGATGGTACTTGCTCAGATCACAAGCTGAGCCCCAGTGCCTAGGCATCACTGGTTTGAGCCTGGCTGTGTGATGACTAGGTGATTGTAGTGGGAGTTCTCTCATTAGCGAATGAGCACTGCAGACGGCGTGTATCCACTCTACAATCGCGCTTATAGAGGCACTGCATAATCAGCAAAGAAAAATGGTTGGTTGTATGGAACACAGGATGTAGTATGATATTTTAATAAATCTTTATTAGTCTCAAAGATGAGATTGATGTAACCTTAAAGTATTGATTCATGTTCCCCTTTTGTGGACAAAATAGTTTGTCCACAACAAAAAATGAGAATACTTACTGTAGGACTATTCTCATTCTCATTTACTCTTAATACTTAAGAGTAAAGAATACTCTTTAATATTTATTAAAGAATAAATTGAAGAAAAGTATCATAGGGTGTGTTGTTGTTTCTCTTATTTGTCACTTGTGGCTTTACAGTGTACAGTATGTACCTTTGAAATATACAGTAAAGAATTATGTCTGAGATTTCTGTTGTATAAAACCATTCACATGTACGTATATATTACTTGATTCTCATACAATTTTTAATATTCTATGCTCCACTGAAGTCAATCTCACTATAAGTGAAATTTATGACTTGAAAGATTTAAAAGTGATTTATTAATCAAATGTGTCCACAATGATTGAGTTCCTATATTTGTGTGGACATTTTCTCAAATATTTTATCACCTTCTTGATAGTAGTACCTGCATACACTCCACTCCATCCCACTCCAATGCATACACGAACTATCACCATTTTTATAATGACAAAATACTAAGTATAAAACACTTTTACAATTATTGTTAAGCAGAAAATTACATCTACAGTACAGTATGTATCTAATGGCTCTAGTTTGAAAAGAGTACATACAGTATTTAAAGAAACACTATTTCAGAGCAAATAGTGTATCTGTGCTTTAAAATTGATCCCAAAATGCATATTAAAGTTAATGAATCACTACTATCTTCTAATGTAGATCAAACTTATGTGAAGTACCTTGCTTTTTACTTGCTTTAAATGTCAAGGAACACATCTGCTTAAAAGTGGGTGTTATATGAAATAATATAAATATTATTAGATACTACAAATTTAAATCTGAAAAGGAGAAATTGGTTTACTTCAAGTCTGCCTTGGATCTTAAGCATCACAGGCCCCTTTTCCATCTGTGACAAATGGAAGTCTGCTGACTACATGGCTGAACTCCTTAAGGTGAAATAGAAGCTCCATGTTGAGGACCTCATGTTTAAAAATAGATGTCCCACTAGGCCCAGCAGACACTGATGGAGGATATATATTTTTTCAATTGCACAAGGGATTTTATCTGACTGCTCACGGTGTGTGATTTCTACACAGCAGTCAGCTTCAGTCTGAACCAACCATTGACTGAGAGACAATGAAAAATTTCCATAACCTGATTTTTCTTCGAGACTTTTTTTCTTCATACTGACCTAACACGTAACACCTTTCTTCATTTTTTTTCTTAGTCTGTTAAATATCATTTGCGGGCACAGAGGGCTAGTAATGAATTTAGGTTGAGGAGGAAATCTGAAAATAAAAATAAATGACATTAAGTCTTGACCCTCACCTTCTAAAACATGTTTGCAAAGCTCATATATTTATTAAAAAAACAGATTTTGTGCAGAAATGTTTTTAAATGTTGGCTAATCCAATTAGGGTGCTGTGGTTAGCATTGTTACCTCACACTGCTGGGGCCCTGGTTCAGTTCCAGACCTGGGGTGCTGTCTGTGTGGAGTTTGTATGATCTTCCTGTGTTCAAGTGGGTTTCCTCCAGGTGCTCTGGTTTCCTCCTACAGTCCAAATACTTGGAAAACTGACCACTAGTGTCTGTGTTTGACATCCCATCCAGGGTGTTCCCTGCTTTGCACCTGTTGCTTGCCTCAGCTCCCCTGCAACCCTGTACTGGACAATGTGGTTAGAAAATAGATGGATGGTAATATACAAACTGTATATTTCAATTTGTATGTATCATGCATGCAATTTAGAATAGCCAATTATCATTTACATATTTTGAAATAGCTGATTGTTACCCAGTAACATGTGGTGACGTTTGTGTTTGGGTAGGCACTAACAATTCTCATACCCCAGTCTACATCAACTCGAAGGGCAAGCTTATTGCTAGGAGTGTTATAATTTGACATGCGACTGGGATGGAGGTTGTATTTGATGTACCTCAATAAAAACCCTGATGTAACTGCAAGATTCAACCAGTTGATAGCTCTGGATTTCATATCATCTAACCTCACTGTCAAATTGGGGTTTATTATTGTCCACAGTATTGTTATAACTATACACTGATATAATTTGTATTAACATTTTGAAATAATAATACCCGGGAATTGAAAAGTAGATAAATACTTGTACTTACATATTTACTAGTAGATGAAGGCCATCTGTCTCTCCCTCTGGATAAAGATATCTTTTACAGCATTGTAGCTTTGCTCCTTGTTGGCCGCAAGTTTCAAAAGGCTCTCCTTTTCAATGGAAACCAGCCTCACGGATGAGGGCCATTCTAGGTCAGTCACATTCTGGCTGTAGGTTTTAATTAAATCACACTGCAGAATATATCCTTTCAACTAATGTTGTTGTGACTGGTATGGTGAGGATCAGCTGCAGTAGCTTTGGTGCTTATGGGGACTGTCTGCATGAAATCACGCTTGGTCAAAAAGTTAGGAGTGAGCAGTCCAGATGATTGTCTCCTGACAAAATGTACAATCTGATAATATCAGATTTGAATGTAAAATGTATTTGGAATGCTTTGATATGAAATATTTAGACTGGTTTCTAGTTTTGTCACGGACGTCCAAAGGGACTAACCGTGGGGAGCAGGAGAGCGGAAAAAGACCCATATGCGTAGCGGCGAGACGGGAAAAAGGCCCGGGCTCATTAGTGCAAAGAGTTCAGGAATGCCATATAGAAACCTATGCCCTCAGGGAGTGGACGTGGGGCGCCCTGGTGCTAGGCGGGTCTCAGGACATCCGAACATCAATGCTGAGCGAGGACAGAGTGCAAGACCCGGAAATATATAGCCCAAGGGAAAGACAGGGACAGGAAGGACAGCAGACCGGAAACTAGGGACAGGACAGAGAAGGAGCGCCCTCTGGCTGCAGAGGGCGTGACAGTTTATTGTCATAATTTATTTCACATTTCTTCTGATATTTCATGATCAACCAAGCCCAGGAAAAGTCTTGACAAATCCTTCTGAGAAATAACATTATCCATTTTCAGTTAAGGCAGCTATAACTTTTTTTCTCGCCATTATTGAGACTGATAAGCTTGGAACACATTTGCACAACTGAGTAGAGCATCTTCCGTTCAAGTTCAGGGTAGAGAAAGGCACCTCATTGCCTCTCATCTTTTCATCATGCTTAGGTGGTGAGTGACTGAATTTTGTATTAATACTATCAACAACTTTATGTTTGCTGGATTTTCACTAGGAAGGTAGTGCCAACCTTACCTGCCACAAATCTATGTACCTGCTAAGAACCTCACACAGCACACAGGGAAGAGAGACTGCAACAGACTCTGAATAGTATTTACCAATACTCCCACCTTCAAGTCATTTGTCTTCTAAAACATCACAGCTGAGAAAGCCCCATGTGGTTCAGCGCCAAATGGAGAAGAGGCACTTATTCCACTGACATTGTTGCTTGCCTGCTAGCATTCAAGACGTCTCAGGGGTTGTTCCTGAGAGCCAAGAGACCCCTGGCTGACCCCAATGCTCAGCCTTTTGCCTGCTGCTTCTTGGGGAATTCTGGTCACAGTTAGCAGGTGATATGACCTTGGCTCAAACCTTCTAAAAATTAAAATATAAAAGATATAATCCTATTGCTTTCCATGGTTGGATCTACTTTAACATTAACTGTCTATTTAATCCCTACTTCTTTTAAACTATACTGTATTTCACGCCTTTATAATTTGCTTTCCTGAAATTAGAAACCTTTGTTCTGGACATAATATACATTTTCCAAATATCCTTCAAGAATACCATATGAAAATCACAATTAACTAAAGGTTTTATCAAATCCAAACTCTTGTTTGATTGTTTGAAAAGGCTAAATCTAGTTGTACTTTTACAACCTAAGTAAGAATGCAGTACATGTAGGTTTTTTTGTGTATGGTCTAGTATTTAATCCACAGTACATTGCCTATTGAAAGTCTACTCCCTGTTTCCAAAGTAAATTCTGTGGCCCAACAGCCAGAAATCAAGAAACATTAAATTAGAATATATATACAGTATATATAACATTCTGAAATGGGTTGGAATAAGTGTACACACCCCTGGATAAGTTCTTGGTGGAAGCACCTTTTGCTTGAATTACAGCCAAAATTGTCTTTGGATAGGTCTCTGCCAACTAGTTTTGGCAATGATTACCTTACATAACTGTTCAAGGTTGGTCAAATTCTGAGAGGACCATTGACAGACTACAGCCTTCAAGTCATTTCACAGATATTCAATGGGACTGCGGTCAGGACTCTGACTAGGCCATTCGAGAACGTTTATCTTTTTGCCCTTTCACAGCTCCAATGTTGCTTTGGCTGTGCTTTGGGTCGTTGTTGTGCTCGAAAGTGAATGTCCATCCCAGTTTCAGTTGTCTTGCAGAAAGCAGCAGGGTTACTTCAAGGACTTTTCTGTACTTTGCTCCAGTCATTTTTCCTTCTACCCTGACAAGTTCCTGTTCCCTGCCAATGAGAAATTTTGCATAACACACAGTATATTATTTGGGTGATGTGCTGTGTTTGGTTTGTGCCAAACATAATCAGAATGTACTTTAGAATCAGAATCTACTTTATTGTCCACATACTGTACAGTGGATATTTCCATTCTGGTTCAAACCAGTTCTGTATGTACATCCTATAAAATACTGCAACGTTAGCAGAAAAAGATGTAAAAAAGTTCAAAAAGACCTCCTCAATAATGGAGACTTGATGGTGCCCATCTGTGCTATTTATCATGAAATGTACAGCTTCATACAGTTTTACAATGTCTTTTATAAGTTTGGCCTCTTTTGCCACATTCAAGGCAAAAAAGATCTTTAATAACACTTAATTCAAACTGAAATAATAGGCCTTGTCCTACAATAGTGTGTGCTGTCAATGCAGTGCTGCAAAGGGGAACTCATCAGAGTTTAAAAAGTAACAGCACTCAGAATAAATGACTTCTTTGTTTTTTGTATCCTTTGGTACTTAGAACCCTCATCCGAATGGTCAACAAAAAGTTCTATTTTAGTTTTGTCAGACCTCAAAACATTTTTCCAGGTGTTTGCAGTATCACTTTAATGCTTTGTTGCTATTGTCGTAAGTGAAGACTTCCTTCTTGTCCTCCTGCCATACAAGCCAGACCTGTGGAGCACTTACAGTAGGATATTGTTGTCACATGCAAACTTTGTGTAGTCTTGACCATAAAAGCGTGCAGCTCTTTCACTTCTTTAACAAACATCTTGACTGTTCTCCAAGAGATATTTGAAGTCTTTGAGTCTTTTTACAGTATATACTGTACATCCTGTGCTTTCTGCCTCCATAGCCTTATCCTGGAGGTCTTTTGACAGCTCCTTGCTGTCCATAGATGACGTTTTACTTTGAGATGCACTATCCAGCAGACGAGACTTATAGCAACAGCTGATTTTATTCAGAAATCTTCAGAATCATTAGAATTCAATACAGGTGGAGACTAATTAGGCTGTTGTGTGATTTCGAAGGCAATTGTTTAGCAGAGGTAGTTTACAATTGGTCTTACTCAGGGGAGTGTATACTTATCCACCCATTTTTCTAGATTTTTATTTCTAATTACTTTTCAAAATGTGTTGAGCATTTGTTTTGCACTTGGAGGCTGTGTAAAGGTAAAATATATTCTGATATCTACATTAGATAATTTCTGATAATGTGTCTTGCTTTCAGGCTGGTACTGTAGGTCACAAAACATATTACTATGGAAAGGCTGTGTAGATTTTTTATAGTCTAGTAGAAAGGTAGTGGTAGTGAAGTATGAGAGGGAACTAGGCACCACAAATTTAGGAAGTCATGTGACTTCACTGCCTGGTGTGATGGTGATTGGAAACAGTTTGAGAGAGTGTAATGAGAAATGAACTGTGAGAAAAGACTTGGGTACTTATGGAAGGACACTGTTTCATCTTCCACAAAAAGGGAGCATTGTGGACAGGACAGACAACTTGACACTTGAAAACCTAAGGTGGCATGTTGTCAGTATCAAGATGTATGAAGAGCATGGTAGAGTTTGTAGCATTGTCACAATTAGTTTCTCCCAAAACTGTACAGTTTTTTAATGTATTTTCCTTCAAACAGAATGTGCTATGATAATAAGTTCCAGCCCTTGAGGGCTGATTAATTCCCTGGTTTTTATTCTACTTCTGACCTTAATTATTTTATTGAACTAATTATTTGGATAAGAAACAGGATCAGCTCTGTTAATTAGTTGCTAATTCCAAAACAGCAAGAAAACCTACAGGGCGCTTACGGTTTAGAAAACAGAAACAACTGATGCTAAATACGTAAAGATATTATTGTGAATTAAAGGTATATTTAGATTTTGTTCAAAACAATAATTTGATTAACTGGTAGGAGGATTTGAGAGCAAGGCTGAATTTTTTACTTCATTAAATTGTCTAATTTACATATTTCCCTCATGTGCACCTACAGAAATAAATGATCAGCAGTACTTTGGAGAAACAGGCCTTCAGAAAATAGATTATTTCGAAGTGCTGTACATTTCTATCACAACCCCACATTTAAAAAGACCTTGTTTCTCAGTCATTTCCTTGAAGGATGTCTTTTTGACTGACTGTGTAATAGATTAGTGAAAAAACAAACTGACAGAAACCAGCTAGTGGCAGAAGGAGGATAAGGAAAGTGTTATTCACATATTTATGAAAAAAAGACTCAAAATGCAAATGTGACATTTTCTTTGGGCTTTCTTTGCTACAGAATACTTTTTGAGCATTTGCTTTCCAGAGGAAGAAATTAAAATTGATAGCCAACCACACAAGATTAATTACTTAATCTTAAAGCATTACATTTTGTGAAGGACAGAAACAAGCTTGATGCATGTGGCTGTTTAATCGAAATATTTCCATAATTGTACACTCTTAATGATACTCATGAGTTCTGGACCCTAAACAAGCTGTCTTGTTTTGTGTATTCATGTATTTCCTACACTGAGACCATAAACCTTAGCAAACAAATACAACACTGAATACTCAATTCCCTCCCATCTCAGATGTTTGACATTTCCAGTTGGTGCCTGTTTTAAAGCCTTAAAAAGATCAACAACAGAAATAATAACAGGGAAATGGTGCTAAAAGGCCACTTCAATATTTGTCTTTGAAGTGTTATGTGACAGTATTTCAGGACAATGCAAGTTTTTCATATCTAGTGTGTCAGTGGACCAAGAAGAATAATAAGATTTTTTAAATCTTTAAATTACAAAACCTTGGATATTTTGTCAAATTAATGACACTCAATTCAATCCTATTTTAGTAGTTTAGAATATACTTCTTTCATGATTTTTGTCAGTCTATCCCTGGCTCTTATTTTATCCTTACAGATTGAATGTTCCAGTATATCCGACTACTCAGAGAAAATCATCAAAGCCAATCATCTAGACAGTGGTAAGTGTTACATTTTTACATTCACTCTTCCTTATATAAGATACATTTGTAATGTAGTGTGCTTTCTGAAGGCACCAGTTCTGTAGGGTTTGGGCATTTAGTGGGACAATTATTAATTGTAGCAGTAAATCACGAAATTGATTCTTTTGATGGCTTTAGAATCCAACCATGCGACATAACTCAAACAACGCACACACACAGGTACTAATACACGAGGATACATTTATTAATACATAGAATATGCATATAAACCTAACAGATCTTATCGAGAGGGTTATCAGAATACAAAAGGTATATATTAATTCAGTTACAAAGAGTTACATATATCAAGAGGACATACGTTCAATATATCATTCATTTAGACCGGTTCGTAATTGAACTTGGTTAGAACTTCTACATTAGATACTCAAAACAAGTACATAACTCTTAGGAATTAAATTGATATCAACTGGTTGGGATAACAATTGAATTCTCGAGCTGTAATGCATTGAAGTTGAATACTCATCCAATCTCTGGGGATTCAGATCTCCTGCGGGCACAAAGAAACAGTTGCAGGCTGTTGCTGTCCAATCCGCGCTCTCTGGCTCGGTGCCAGGCTGTGCTGTGCGGTTTGCGACGGTGCGCTGCAGATGCTCACTGACCGGCTAGTTGGTGTTGGCTTTAACTAGCACAGTTTGTGCACAGGAGAAAAGATGACTGTGGGTCCCAGCAAGTCAGGAAGAGGACCAGTTCGTTCCTGATGAAGCGCTAGTTCTGAATAGTGATTCAGCTGTCCACAGTTCTGACCTGTTCACGAGGCCTGCTGCTGGTGCTACCCTCTGGTTCCTCTGGTTACTCTCTGGCAACCTCCGCTCTAGACTCTTAGAACAAAGGAAAGTTCTGGCACTCGGACACACTGGCCGTTCCGTGGTTGTCCGGGCTGAGTCTCAGGATGGTCAGGAGGCGCACTGCGAGAATGTCCTGCCCTTGGGAGCCTTCTGCTCCTGGGCTGTTCTGCCCTGGAATTCTCCTTTGAATTCCCTTTAGAATTGTCCACAGAATCCTCCTGAATCTCCTTCAGGCTCTCTGTGTTGCCTGTTTTTACCTGGAGGAACTTCAGCTCATTGATTGGCTGAAAGTTCCATGGGCATCAGAGTCCCACGTGGGTTACTCGGCCCTACCAGTCCCTGATTGGTTGATCAAGGTGAGATATGAATCACTTACTCCTGACACTTAGGAATGCAGTCCAGATGTCCATCTGGCACTCCCTAGACAGATAGGCGCCAATGGATGACCATTGATCATGATAGCCAGGCTTAGCTAAGTGCATCCCCCTTTGGGAGCTGTCCTAGGAAACCTTATCAAAGGAAACCTTAAATCAGCCTGCATGAATAGTTTCTCTGTGGCTGCACCACAGAGATGAACAGAGATGGGACCATTTGGGAAAGCTCAGAACACTTAACTCTTTCTTATTAATAAGCATTGCCGCTACACATATTTTTCTTACAGATTGATTTCATTCAGTATTTCAAAATAAGTAGCATAAATTAGAGATTGGAAAGTTTTGCCTGCTTATCACAGTGTTTATTTGTCAATTGTAGAAAGCTGATTTTTGTGGACCTATAAAATGATCATAGACTTTACATATCTTTCATAAGTGTATTTTAAAACCTTATTCTTGAAAGCAAAAGAACAGTGAGCGGTTGGATGAAAAGGCCATTATACTAAAAATAAAACAGAACCTTATAATATACAGTGTATTTATAAAGCTGTAAGCACAGTGGGATGTGTTATGTTGTAGCTTTAGAAATGCCTTTGAAAAGCTGGATACATTGAGAGTAAATTACATTTCAGGATCAGGCGGTTCATTGGGCCGCACATGGTAATGGTGGAGATGGTGAATTCAGATGCACACAGTATTTAGGAGTTGGGATGATGGCTATCATTAATATCAAAATCAATTAAGCATATGACAGATTTAAAGGGGAACTGCAATGCTATGTTTATATTTTGGGGTTAGAAAGAATCAGCATCAATGAGTGTATTTCAAACCACAATAAAAGTAAAATGTACAAAGTAACCTGTAACTTACAGTAAATCACAAAATAGATTCAATTTCCAGGTATGCGCAGCACCATATTCTGTGATTCAATGAGGCAAAAAAAAGTTCTGGTGAGGTGAAGCGGCCTTATTACGTTGTAAATAAATATATGGCTCTTTTTATACGATAGAAATATTGCTCTAGACTTTGAGACGCTTTTGTCTCTTTAACTCTGATCACGTTGGAACATTTCTGAGGTAAAATGTCTGCAGCACAACCTGTACTTATTCGTTCGTACTTCACATTAGTCATTACAGTGACTAGTGAGCAGAAAGGGGCCACAGTCTGTGGGAACTCTCGCTCTCGCCCCTGGCAACATCAGGGATTTGCGACAACATGGCGACTTACAGTACTTTCACAAAGTTCACAATTTTGTGCCTAATTCTAAATTTGTATTTTTTTTCTAGGAGTTTATTTTATTACCAAAATAACCTGTCTGAGAAATTGGGACTGCAGTTTCCCTTTAAATATAGCCTACCTCCTGTTTGACTTCACATTCCCCAATATTGGGTATTCCTGCTCATCAGGCTAGCATGTTTGGAGTCTGGGGTTCTGGCCCGCCTCATCTCTCAAAAGGTGATCCTCTCAAAGGTTCAAACGATCAAATTTGTCATAAGTATGTGATCACAAGTTACAGCAATATTAGAACATCTATACAGAGTAATGCAATGTCAGAGTGTCCATATACATATGTACATGTCAGCACTGTCAGATAACAATTGCATTTATTATATGACAGACTGCATTTAAGGCAGAGAGGAATGTGCTTTATTAGTGTATGTTATTACAGTGCAGAGAAAACTTCTGTAAACCCCCAATAAAATAATGGGAGGAAGAATTTTCTTCCTGACATCCTTTTTGAATCAAAAGCGGTCTAAACAAATAACCAAAAGGGTTCTTAAATAACCAAAAGGATTTATATTTACTAATTCAGCGTTTATTTGTATATAAATGGTTCATGTGTAATAAGTGAACCCCTAGCTACATATTTCAAATTTGCAAAAGTGCACTTGGGCGACTTACTAAACTATGGAAGACTGTATTCTGAACAGACTGCTTTATTGCCTCAGGATCAAGATGTCTTGCCATCACTGATGGGACCCTGAATTTGACGTTCTTAGCAATTAGCAATTTGCAGTAGTTACCCTCACTCACCATATTTCAAAGCGTTTGGACAAGTACATAACATACAGTATATTATCATGCCTTTTATTGACTTTTCTTTGGCTTTTAAGAGAATCTGACTGGACATTTAATCATCAAAAATGATTCAATTACAGATCAGCCCATATCTCATATTTGGGTACAATTCATTCCTTACAAAAAGACTGCAGCAGGTTAAAGATAATACTGTGCTTTCTGTGGTATAGCCCAGTGGTATGTGAGATTACCACTGCTCTTTAATCTTTATAAGAATGATCGTGTTGCCAGTAGTCCAAACTGATTCCTAATCACATTGTCTCGATGATTTCACCTTTGTCTGATGAATTATAATGATTATCCCAGCCTGTATCAGGATAGTGGAAATACTGGAGTTTGGTTGCATGGTGTAACCAGAATACTGTCATTTTAAATACTAGAAAACAGAAGAATATCCTTCCCCACTCAAAATTCACATTACATCCTATAGATACCCAGGAATACCCATAGACGCTAATCTGTTTTGGAAGGCACACTTTTACTTTATTTGTAATAAAGTACATAAGCAAAGTTTCTTTCTTAGCAGGTAATGGGTTTTTGGTACGAGTATTGAGATTCTGTCCATGTTTTTCAGTTTTGTGGTACAAAGTGTCATGCAGTACGGAAGAACCATTTTGTGCAGTATAAGTTTTTGTTTTTCTGTGCAACAAAGATCGAGATGTCCAGACTCTTAAGAATGCATTCTACAGTATGTTAGTGAGGCAGCCACTTGAGCAGAGCTTTCATACATCTTAGCTAGCTGTTAGTATGTTCTCTGATCCCTCACATGTTCTGCCCAAAAATTATCTTCAAAGACGTTTCAGAGTCCCTAAATGGGACTTAAAAAAATTAGGAGCACCATTATCACACACTCAGTCAACAAATGAGTTCTCAATAAAGAAGTATTCGTTTATGGACAAGTGCAGTAAGTGCTTCTGTGCAAAAATGAAGGGGTATCATGGGGCTTACAGTGATTGTATGGGACATACACTGACATAATGATACACTATCACTGACACCGATATAATGTCTATGTATGTGTTTTATATTTATACTCTTAGTATGTTTTTTGTCAGACAAAAAAGTACCCACATAATTTCTGGAGGAGAATGAAACTCTTTTAAAAAAACTTTTATAATTACATAATTATGGTTTGCGTCTAAATCATATGAGAATATGGATCAGCCTTAGGGATTCACAAACATGTTCCCTGCACTGTGTGTGCATGTACAGTATGTACCTATAGTATAGTTGGAAAGCTAAAATACTGTCAATAGCACTCAGCTACTGTAGGTTCTATGCAAGCCCTTATAAATATATTTTATTAAATATTTTTTATTATTATATCAATTAAAATACGGTAAGATGATTTTTACATTTTGTCTACAAAGTGATATAATAAATATACAATAGCAAGAAAATTCAGATGAATTTTAAAATAAGCAAACAAATATACAGTAGGTACTAGATTGAGGGTGAAAATGATATGCCATGCATATTGTAGCTTGACATTTTGCAGCTGGGAAAAGACTAATTATAAAACAAATGATGATGAAAAAGATTTCACTTCAACCAGAACAGAGCTACTAAAATCTGTTGCTAACTTAATAGACAGAAAAAAGCACAGAATGTATTTTATGACACTACTAATTTAAGTGAAGATTTGGAAAAAGCAACTGGCAGGCTGTGAAAAAGATGCTATGTGGAATCAGTTTTGTCAACTGTTTAGAATTTATCTCTAACAAGACTTTCTTTTTTAATTCTTGATAATTTATTAGCATAAATTCACAAGGAATAGAATTAAATCTGCACAATTTAGAATTTTGATTGAAAAGGGAGCATCTGTGTTTCAATACAGCTGAAGAGGAAAGTTATAAGACATATAATGATTTTAAAAGCAGACCTTTCAAATCAAATTGTCTTGATTTTCCTAAAGAAGTTTAGAGATCACTATGTGTATAAGAAGGCTGCAGTCTAATATTGTTACGGCTGCTACTCTCCACAAGCACCTAATCAACCCTAAGTGCCGCCGCACGAGGTAACTAATTATCTCCAGCTTTCTACCATCAACTTACTTCCATTTAAACCCTCACTTCACATCACACTGTGCCTGGTATTGGTCTCTCTCTCTGGAGTTCATACCTCGCCTTCGCTAAAACTTTTCTGAACTGAAACCACGACTTTGAACCTGACCTCGTCCTTAGACCACGGCTTCAGTCTCACGGATCGGATTGTTATCGCCTGAAGAAATACCTCATCTTCTGAGTTCTCCCTCTACTCTGCACAGGGTCCAATTTATATTAAGGCCGGCTAGGCTCAACAAATATCTAATTTTGCACATATATATTTTTTTATGTTTTAGATATCTGTTTGGTTTGAGTACTTCTTAAGTAATATTGTTCTTTTGGATGAGGTTTCATAAATGAGATCAGGTGCTCCATGATTAATATTTGATATGAGTGAAACTGAATTACTGGAATAAGTTAATTAAGAATCCACATAGTCATTCAAAAAGGCATGATTTTAATGAATGCCAGAAGAGCAAAAGATACAGTTATGTCCTGCTTCAGTAATAAAATTGCGTGGTTACTATCAGCATGATAGAACGTGGGTTATCTGTTAGGCAAAATTCCTTGAGACTGAAATGTTCTGATACAACAAATCATCAAACTTGTCCAAAGAAATCGGGAAACCAGCTTTGTGCAGCTCAGTACAATTACATCCTTTGCATCCATCTGCGTATTAACTTTCTATCAAATATTGACTCAGGAGTTAGTACATATTCAATCAGGAAATTTTAGTTTTCAATATTTCTTTTCAGTTTTTGCTGGCACTGTATTTAAAATTTTCTACCAATAATAGTGTTCATTTTGTGCATAGCTTTAATTAAATTATTCACTTTGAAAATATGTATACAGTATGTCATTAGTAATTCAACAAAATTGACATCATTGGAAGGAGCTTGGTTATTTCTTTTGCAAGGCACTGTGATGTATATTGATAGAAAAATTAAACACCTTGAACCTTTTGGATTGACTAGAAAGGGTACTTGCATTCAGTCTAAATGTACAATTACTGCATGATATGGTTCCTGCTACGTCAATTATAAATTTTGGTATTTCATTCAGTTACAATTATAGTTATAGTTATGTTATTTTATCACTAACTGTGGATGAAAAGCCGATCAACACATTTGTCTTCTCCCGAATCGACTACTGTAATGCTGTACTCTCTGGGTTTTCTAAATCCACATTGAACAAACTCCAGTATGTCTAAAATTCGGCAGCCAGAATCCTTACCAAGTTTAGTGGAAGTGATCAAATTACTCCTATCCTGGAGTCTGTGCACTGACTTCCTGTCAAGGTTCGTGTCAACTTCAAAATCCTCATGCTCACCTATGAGGCTCTGCATGGCTTGGCACCTCAGTATCTGTCTGATACCTCGAAACCTTCGCTATTCTAATTCTGGTCTCCCGTCGGTCTCCCAAGCCCGTCTACACTCTATGGGTGACAGGGCCTTCTCCTGTTATGCCCCCAAGCTCTGGAACTCTCTCCCCAAGGATATCAGAGAGTTACCTTCTCTAAACTCCTTCAAATCCAGACTCAAAGCCTTACTTAATTGGTTCTGTTCTTTACCCCTCTGCACCTACTGTATTTAGTACCACCATCTAATGTCTCCTCTAGCTATGTATTGTCATCATGCATATCTTGTATATTTCTTTTTATTGTTGTTGTCATTCTGTAAAGTGCTTTGAGAAGCCACCTTTAAAGGTACTATGTAAAATAAAGTTTATTATTATTGTTATTATTATTATTATGTTATGTTGCCATAATTACAGTTATACTAAAGTTTACTGTTGCAATAATTAGGGTTACACATACATAAACACTTATTTAAAGATAAATGACCATGTAATTTAAATTAACATCTGTTTGTTGTATCTGAATAATGTAACCTCTTCAGTTCTTGTATCTGACAGAAAACATCTGTTCAGCTAATGGATCTACCATTAAAGTTTTAATTTAATTTTTAAATTAGATGAGATTTTTAAGAGCTGTAAATAAAGCAGATAGTACAATTCAAATTAATTTAGAAAAGTCTCTCTGATGTTGATTCAAGAAGGTCACTGGATGGGTAGCTTTGTTGATACTAGGGTGCCTAGCATACTGAAGCTCTGGCTTGATATGAGGGGGCTGCTGGGAGCTGAACCTTGTGGGAGTTGAATTCTTCATACAGGCTTTGCTGCAGCCAAAGCTGTAAATTTTATGTCAGGCTCCTTGACCCATTAGTTTCTTCTGTTAAAACTAAATGTTAAAACTTCTGGTAAAACTAAATGCTAAATGTCTTCGCAGACTTTCAATATTGAAATTTTGATCATTTTTGAAATTTTTGATCATTTATCCAATTTACCCCTTAAGTCCACATACAGTACTGTAGGTATGGAAGGTTGAAATAGGGGTAATGTCTGTCATAGTCTTGTCCTATGCATCCGTCTTGCACTCTTATAATCCATCCTAACCAAACAGATAATCAATATTGATCAGTTATTTTTATTATTACATCCACCAGTCTATTAATTTTTTAATTGCTTTATCCAGTATGGGTTTATGTACCAAAACCTATCCCAGCAAGCAATGTGTGCAAGACAGGATACACCCTGGACAGGAACACTAGCCCATTTGCTCATCAGAAAATCCACTACTTGGGGTACACACTCAGAAGTGACTGCTATGCCAACAATCAAAAAAGGAGTTTAATCGTTTCTCTACTTCGTTGGATGATACTGCTGGTTCATACCAGACTGCTCAGGTTGCGTTTCCACTCACAGAACTTACTCATACTAAAGGATGACGCATTTAACTGGATAATAGAATGTAAACAAGCCTTCTGACAACTAAAGGACATCACCCCAACCTGTTAAATTGAGTTTTCCTGTTAGTTCAAGTTCAAGTTCAAGTTTATTGTCATTATACTCATATACAGGTATATGGTATAACGAAATGCTATTTAGCTAGCTCTCGGACATAAGTAGTACAAAGAAAAAAAACAACAACAATACAATTGTATAACAAAAGAAAGACAGAGACAACAGGCAATGTGGAAAACAACAAAAAGGTAACAGGTTATGTGCAAAAACATGCATCAACAGAATGAAATAAAGGGATAGAAATTATGAGGAGTGAGCTTTTGACATGTATGGTAGAGGTAGATTTTCAATGTGGGTTTTTGGTAAGAGAGAAGCCACTGTGAGGTTCAGATCATAGGTGACAGGTGAGGTGAGAGTGAGAGAGGCTGGGAGTTAGTCAGGTGGGACCTGGGTTGGGGCTTAGAGTATTTAGCCTGGCCTATGTGGGAGGAGAGGGGGAGAGTGTACTGTATGTTTGTTGTTTAAGTCAACCTCCAGTAACTTTTTTTAACCAGTAACAGTTTGCACTAGTTCAACTTTATCTTTTGGTGTCCTGCATTTGTCTATAACCTGAGTGGCCACTCTTGTTGGTGGGCAAGTCACATTGTTATATTCAGTTCTAGTAAAGAAATGACATGAATATCTTTAAAAAGAAGTGGCAGTCTGAGTGGACTGCACGAGACCTTCGGTTATGTATGTTTCTGCTTCTTGCACTGAAGTAAACCAATACCATCTGCCACCATGAAGCACTGAGGACTGCAAGGTGAAACAGGAAAGACTGGATGCCAGCTTCTTTCAGTGATTTCCTAACTCCTGCAAAGGCACATCTCTTAGCTGTCAGTGGGCTGTAATCTGGGTAAAAACAAAGCACAATGCCCTTAGATGTGTGAATAGGACCATTTTTTTTTCTTTTAAAAAATGTATCTACACTTTACCTTAGAAGCCTAAAATTAAATATTTAGGACTTGTTGCAGCCTCTTGACAGACACTCCAGATCTTCTGTGCCAAGCTTGGAAACCACAAAGGATTTATATTTTCAAGAATCTGACATTATTGTCATGTTCATTTAACTCTGGCATTATCACAGTACAAATATTGTTATGCTGATAGTTGTCATCCAGCTCAATAACCTTTACTCCGGCATCTACTGTAGTTTTGTGTGTATGTGTTTATACCCTTTTCTCTCCCCTTTGTCTCCTGTTCACCCAAAACCAACTGCAGTTCTAGAAGTGATCACAAACATAAGTAAAATAACAACAAAATGCCATGCAATGCCATATGCGAGAAAATGAAGGTAACACTGGTTTTGAGTTACCATCACCACAGATTGGTCAATCGATCCTTCCCTTCAGCCATTTCCTAAGAGCCTGGGTATCAGCTTCTTCAAAATGGTTCTTCTAGACACCCACAACCCTTGGTGTAAAAAAGTGCTCCCTCACAGGCTGTGGCTCTCTCTATATAACTTTAACTCCATACCTGCATTTAATAATACATTTATACTAGGGATATTTTCACTTTTATTTTCAGCATAAAATATTAAAGTAGAACAAAAGATTACCACAAGTTATGTCTTTTTCAGTCATGGTTATATGAAAAGTCTCCGTGGAGCAGCGGTTAGAATTGCTGCCTTGCAGCGCTGGGGCTCTTGGTCCAGTTCTGGACATGGACAGCTTTTTTTTCTAAGTTTATATGTTTTCCCATGTTTGCTGGGTACTCCAGTTTCCTCCCACAGTTCAAAGACACGCTAGTAGGTTAATAGTCTTCTGGGAAAATTGGCCCTGCTGTGAGTGTGTGTGTGCCCTGCGATGGACAGGATGTACACTACCTTGCGCCCATTGCATGTTGGGATAGATTCTGGGTCCCCTGTGATCCTGAATTGGATGAAGCAGTTAGAAAATGGATGGGTTATATGAAAGTCCCTGATTGTGCCACACCATATCATAACATGTCATCATAACATGACATTGTGTTGCTTGTGAAAATATAACATTTTATAAGTTATTGGAACTTTTTAATTGCCCTTGTTTTGCAGTTATCACAATCTTTAAAGGTAAAGTGGAGGAAGTGGAGCTGCCGGTGGATGAAGTGGACATTATCATCAGCGAGTGGATGGGTTATTGTCTGTTCTATGAATCCATGCTCAACACTGTTATTTTTGCCAGAGACAAATGGTTGGTAGGTGCCTTCATTCCACGGTTGTCTGTTTACGTTATCCTTAAATGTTCAGATCTCCTGGGCAGAAGGATTAAAATGCTGGAATAGGGAAAGCAGGTGGATGATGGGGGGTTGAAACCGTAGGCTCAGGTAACAGTATTTGTCTTTTTGAAAGGAACAGCGATGTAAATCCTTGCATACACAGCAAACCACTCTGAGAAGGGCTGCAGGGTTTGGCTGAGTGATATGAGATGATGTGACAGGCAGACATAGGAACTATATACTGTAGGCACACAAAAAGGCGAGGTTGTCTGTTTTTTTTGTATGTGCAGTTCAAAATGTGATGTCTTTGTCAGGTGAATTGATTACGAGACCCATTTCCCTCCACCATTCATCAACAGAAACCTGGAGGGCTGATGTTCCCTGACCGAGCGGCTTTGTATGTGGTTGCCATTGAAGACAGACAATACAAGGACTTCAAAATTCATTGTAAGAGCTCTGGTTTCTTTACATAGTTGATTTTTTTAAAGATTTATGTGAGCGTTTCTGCAAATTTAATTGTACTCTTATTTTATGACTTGGTAAACTTCTTCCAATTTTAATGGACCAAAAACAAACGACGTATGGTAAACTACATAAACACTCTTATGAGATATGTTTCTGGACATCAAGTACGCTGCTTGGGAAGGGGGAGATTCAGCATGTGGGGTACCTGTAGCTCACAACGTTAAATAGATGCCATGGCCAAGGTCAAAGGTTCCACCAGATTTTGTCAGCACGGAGGGCCTTGTGCCTAAATGCTGCCTGCTTTCAGTTAATCTTTGTGGAATCATATTCATGGTGCCATGATGGAGTTTTATTGGCCTGAAAGATAATATGCCCTTTCAACAGGAATATTCTTACTGTGTCTTTAAAACATGCTGGGCCTGGATGGACAAATAATACAGTCCTGCTGTGGCTTACACTAAGCCATGACCACAGTCTCATCAAGGACCTGTAGGAGCAATTCAGTAACTATGGAGACAGCGTATGTCAGACTGAATAGCTAAGGAATGCAAACTAGGCAGTCCGTATAAACAGTTTAGTGAAAGATAGCTTAACTTGAATTTGGAGAGTTCTTTGTGCTTGTTTGTGGGTGGCTGTCAATTACAGCTCATTCTCAGTCTTAGAACATACAGGTAATAGGATACTGAGGTATACAACTTTTTGATGCCTAGATGCTTTTGCCAGTGGAGCTTACATTAAATGTATACTGGCCCTGTAGGAAAAGATGGCAATAATGTCTATGCAAAAAAAAGAGCACACTGTCAGGACTTTCACCTTCAACCACGTTAAGCCAAGCTAATATTGTTTGATTACACAGCTCAAAATCATTTACCTTTTGAAGTCCATGAGTTGAGTATCAATGATACATAAAATGCAGCACAATTATAATGGTTGCAGAAAAGGCTCCTGACTGTCAGACCTTAGTATTTCAGCAAGGTTTCTGACTTAAGAATTGTGTCTACAGTATAAGAGTGTTTCTTGGGTCGTGCTATGCTGCTTGCACACTGCTAAGGTGGCAGAACTGGCTGGTGTTGATTTATTCATCCCATTGGAACATCATCATCTGAGCAGAGGTGATAATGGTATGATTCTGCTCAGGTTGAATGCTCGTCTCATGGGTTATTAGCTTCACCAAGTACTGTAGATTCTTCAGATAAATGTCACAGCAAAGAAATCTGAAGAAAGTCTTTCACCTTCTGTCTTTATTTTTTCCTGTATATGTAACAGAGTGTGTGTAAAACTGGGAACAAAATGTGGCGTGGAACATAGACAAGCTAAATATATTTTTAAGTTTATTATTTGTATTGCTATAAACCTTAATGCTACAGGAAAACAGCACTCAAGGTAATTAAAGCTCTCTGAGAAAGCAATAGCTATTAGGAGTCTAGGCTACAATCTACAACGTTATGCTAGAGATATTTACAAATCAGTTATTTTTTTCTTAAAACATACACATAAAACATTGTGAATTCAATTTAAAAATCAACCTAAAATCTCTCCGTCCAGGCAACAGTTGTCGTTAATGGCTGAAAACAAGGTGTTAAAATGATCAGGGCTGTAGATGTTACAGTCTTGTATTTTTTCTTGTTTGTTTTAAGGGATGGTAGTGCCATGCCAAAAGCCCAACATACTGTATATGCAAGACTGAGCTACTATATTGGGTTCTGCTTCCCACAGATACACAGATGGCACAAAGATGTAATCGCTGCTACTTTCAGCATGTCATCTTGTTAGAGTGTCATCAGGTACTGTAGTTAAGATTATTTACTTATTTTGTAAATTATATAAGGAATCTGTACCATATATTCATAATATGAGATAGTGGCCAGGAAACATTGTTATATCAGTTTGTTGACATGTTTTTTGCTTAACAAAAAGAACAACAATAATTAAAAATAACTAATTAAAAAAGTCATTAAATTCAAAAAGTAGCATTAAAATATCAAACCGTTAATTTTTCTTGTAATGCAGAAATCATTGGTGACAACATAAGGATTAATTATAAACATCTTCACAAATTACATAATAATCATACACACACTATGGCATATGACACACAAGGTAGATATGCAGTCAGTGTACATTGTGTTATTTTCATAGAGTACAGTATGTGAAATATAGATGTTTTGTAGTTAAACTTTAATGACAGACGTAATTGCAGCAGAATGGATAACAAGACTCTGGGTATTTCATTATTACATTTTTTCTTCAGTTTTTTAAAAGCAGCCACTACTTAAAAACACATTCTATTAAGAATAAAGCAGTGAAACAGCAAGCTTATGAAATACAGTAATACAATTAAAAGGCTGGATGGGTTTTTAATATGTTGTAAAAAATAACCACAACATGTGTATTGTAATTTAAGGGGAAGGCGGTTGAAGGTCTTAGATTAGAACACTGCCTAGGGGATGCTTTATAGTCTGGTGAATCACATGACAATAGCATATGCTGTGTTTAATTAGACATAAATGGAAAAATCTGAAAATCTGTCTTATAACAGAAGTCAAAGAGAAAAGAAGGAGTAGACAGAGCATTTGATCTTGAGCAAACAAAGAACCTGTTTGACTAAACACTTTAAGGTGAATATGTAAAATATTCAGGTCTTTGTTTTTGCCATGACCAGATTGTTGGCAGTTTTCATTTCTTCTTTGAAAAAGCAATGATTCATGTTTATTGAGAACCTATTAAATAATTTGAATTAAGCAACAACACTGATGTGAAAATATTCCATTATGAATAGAAATCAGCATTCCTTGCATTATTCCACAAAGGTCATTAATAGGTGTTTCAGAAATCTATTTCTTAATGTAATGTTTGGAATTTCTCACTTTCCTTTATTCTTTGCAAGCTTTTTAATGGGTTGAGTATTGGCTCAACAGAAAAAGGCAGTGCAGTGAATAGTTTGTAATAGCATACGGTACATGCGTGTTGTGAAGCAAGTTATTTCTTCCTATAAATAGGATAGCTGATAGCATTTAAGACAAAGACCATTGCCAAAACCATTATGCAGAATGTCTAAATAAAAGGTACCTGTGTAAAAGAACAGAACAAAAATACCCTGATACTTAGTATATGAAAATGCCTCCAGCAGTCATTATTAAAAGCCCAAACTAGCTAGAAATCCACTTTTTGGGGAAATCTAATGCAAAATGTCCTTGTTTCCATTCCTATGTGATTTTGTCAACACCTCTGGGTTGGCATAGCTGTCAGAAAGAAAGCCAACCGACAGTGGGGTGTTTATCGTGAAATGCATCCCAGGTGTGCTCTGAGTGTTCTGCTGTCCGGTGTTTTTGCAGGGTGGGAGAATGTGTATGGCTTTGACATGACCTGCATACGAAATGTGGCCATGAAGGAACCCCTGGTGGACATTGTGGACCCCAAGCAAGTGGTGACGAACTCCTGCTTGATAAAGGTCAGAACCCAGTTTTACCACTGTGCAGTGCAAGAATGCTTTATTTATCTGTTTGTAAAGTGCATGCTGTAGTCCAAAAGGTCAGGTATTGCAATAAAATAATATTACTATTTTACTTCCTTTTCAGTTAATGGGAAGGAAGGACTAATATTAAGTTTATTCCAGATTAATTTAGAACGTTGACATTTAGTAGTCAGTGTATTGATTTTGATAAAGGATAGTGTTGTACAAACAAAAATATGTGAAGTGGAAAGTTCAAGTACTATTCTGTTTGAAAGAAATATGTTCCAAGAGCATTTATACAAAGCATACATGTATATTTCATTTTTAACAGCTAATGTATGTAATATGTAGACTATATTAATTCTTAGGTCTAGACTGCAATACAAAGAGAAAGAAAACTGTAAGGCGATTTCATTTTTATTGATTGGCAAGTACAGTGTGGTGAAAAATAAGGTACACCCTTTTAAGAGTTTATGGTTTAACTTATTTAGACATATCTGACCTTCACCTAGTCCTCACCAATCCTAGTAGATTTAACCTCATTTGACAAATAACACAAAAATTTTACTTTGTCATTATTTATTAAAAAATAACCAGCATGCTTTGGGTGAAAACATAAGTGCACCCTTAGATCTATCATTACAGTTAAGAGGGTATGTAGAATCAGGAGCACCAAAACATTTGCAAATAATAAGTTTATCATGTATAAATTCAGAAACTCTGTCAGTCTGGTCTGAAGCACTCAGGATTGTGATAATACATCATGCTTGATCAAAAGAAACCTGGGGCAATCATGGAGTAAGACGTTTTCCTGCTTATCAATCTGGAAAGGGTTACAGCACAGAGTCTGTCTTTCCACTATAATCAGAGATAATCTACAAAAGGAGAAAATTCAAGACCATTTTCAATCCACCCTGGAGAGTCTGTTCTATCAAATTCTCTTTAAAATCTGAGTATATGATCCTCCTAGAAGTCTCAAAGAATCCCACAATTACATCCAGGGGGCTACAGGCCTCTCCATGGTAAATGTCAGTGTTCATGAGCTCACTATTAGGAGAAAATTAAATCATAATGGCTTCATGAAGGTAGGATAGCCACTAGGAAGCCCCTGCTCTCCATGAGGAGCACTGCTGCATGGATTAAATTTGCAAAACAGCAATTGAATGTACAATTAGACTTCTTGAACAATGTGCTCTAGTCATGTAAGTCTAAAGTGAAATTGGCCATAATGCAGAACATTGTGGTTAGAGAAAACCAAACACTGCCATTGACCAGCAAAAACTCATACCAACCATCAAGCATTGTGGTGGTGGGGTGATGGTTTGGGCCTGATTTGCTGCCTCTCAACTTGGATGCCTTGCTATTGCTGGGTCTACCACACTATGCCAGAGTAAACTAGAGAAAAATGTGAGATCATGTGTCTGACAGTAAAGTAGACAGGGCATGAATGCCTCCCAGGCGATGTGAGACACTGATCAAGTTTTACAGGAAACATTTAGTTAAGACTTAGTGAGGAGGAGCTGAAGGTCTAATATGTTAAAATATGTTAAACCATAAGATTTTAAGGGGTGTAGTTAATTTTTCAACACACTCTATATACTGTATTTCCTCAACCATGTTATTCATTTTGAACTTATTCAACTGATAAATTACATTGTTTATATTCATGTGTCAAAGCTTGTTTGATATCCAGAACAAATAAAAAACTAAGCTATCAGCAAAAGGGTTAACCATTTGCACTTATGAAAAATGAATAACTGCATTCTAGACATCACTGTACATGATACTGGTTAATAGCATATCTTCTTTCAACACTTCATAGAATCTTTTTTCATACCCTACAGAACAAAGGAAAGATTGTAAAGATTCTGAATGATTGAATTACACCATTGCTCTAGTATTGTTCATTTACATTCAAGAACTGAAACTGTGTGTATCACAATGAACTACTGTATAAAGCTACAGGTACTCTGAATATACAAACCCTTAAAATAATATGCATAAAGCAAGGATGACATAATATTATGGATATGGACTACATTTCCATCCTATCTCAACACTTAATATATGATTTTCTGGGTTTGGTGCATAACAATTATCCAAAACAAATAAAGTGTACCAGTTATGGATTATTTTACTACTCAGAACAAAACATTCTGAAAAAATAATACAAATTTTAATTAACATTCATGAAATGTTTTTTCTATCTTCTAATTATTTGAAGTATCTCAGCTTCAGACTTTAAATTTTTAACAGAAACAGTTTAGAAACCGGTGGTAAATGTGGTAAATTGGTAATAAAATAAAAATATTTGCAGTAAATTATAGATTTGATGACATATTAGGTAATAAGAAGTGAAAAATTATTCACCTTTTATTGTTCCTGCAGTAGGGGAAATAAGTATGAGCAGGAAGAAGTGACTATATAACAAAACTAAATATTACAGATTAATAGCTTTTGTGTAAAAATGAAATGTTATCTAATACAGTATTATACAAACAATTGTACTGATTGGCAGACAGCCTGTAAGAGAGTGCCACATCCCCTGAGACCTACAGTACATACTGTAAGTAGACAGTGATACCATTGTAAAGTTTTAAATATGTGGTGAACCCTATTAAATTTGGTAAGAAAATCTCACATGACAAAAGCACAAAAAAGGCTTTAGTTAATAAAGCCTTCTCCTATCAACTGATCACAGCTCAGCTTCTTGTTTCATCCAGTGCTGTATGTAAGATTCTGAGCAGTGTTCATTAAAATGTGTTAATTACTGTTGATAATAGTAGAGTCGATATGTGATAAAGAAATAGCTAATAAAGAAAACCCAAACTTTCCAAAGTTTTTGTCATATTGTATAGCACCAATTCTCAATGTGATAAGTGACAATCCATTAGAAATCTTAAGAAAAGCCTTGTTGCAAGTACAGGAGTTAATATTTCTTCAAGAACAGGAGGGTGCAAATGCACTCAAAATAGCCTCAGTTTGGAAACGATTGCTTCATCCTTTCTGCTCTGTATCTTCTCACTATAACAGGACTCTAGGCAGCTATATACCCGCCCTTGAGACTATTTTTGTACTAATGTATATTTGTACCCATTTTCCTTTCTGTTTTTGTCATTATTTCCTATACTGTATATTTTCCCCAAGATCATCAATATAAAAATTTTTAACCTCTTGCATCAGGCAGTAAATTCTAAAGATCACGTTAAAAGTGTGTAGTGATATTAGTCATTAAGCTAGTATTTATTTGGGTTCCTGAATGATGTGTATATGCTGAAACTAGCAAAATGTAATATCCAGTTTAAGAAGTCTGTAGAGGAATATATTAACAGAATTATATATGTTGCAAACTGCAGTTGTAATCTCACTGAAGGTAATTAAATCTTTAACCATTCTTTCATAAAATGCAACCAGAAATAATTAAATACATTGTAGAACTGTTATTTAAAGACAAGCCTATATCATTGCAAAACAAGCAATACACCCTAAATTAACCAGTTCTCATTTCCCGACTCTCTCCAAACTTCCGTTCATTTAAATTTGAGCCTTTTGTCAAATGTAAGCTACAGTTCTCATTGCCATGGGAATTTATTGTGCAGCTGATTGTGTCTGATGGAAGCAGTATTTTAGCTGGTGGGGAACAGTTAAGAATGGCTCAGCCAGGACAAGAGAGAAAGGAGCTTTAACAACTGGTTATTGCGACGTGAAATGTAGAAGCACTCCTGAGTGCAGCTCACAGAGCAGAAAGTACATTTGGCCTCTGAGCACTAAAAGCAAATCCACACTGGAACACAGGCAGACATCGACACTTGTCACGCACTTTCTGGGCTGAAAGACAAAAAGGTGAAGCTGACATATGATACCGCACTTGGTTGGCAGTGTTCTCTAAAAAAGGAGCTAGATAGCTCCCAGTTGATGACTGAGGGCTGTACAAAGACCAGGTTTCAAAAATACTGTATTCATTTGACATACAGTATTTGTTTAAAAGGCCAGCCGGTTCTGCTCAGTACTATATTTAATAAAATCCCATGAATTTACTGTGTTTTATGAAAGTGAAAACAGAACAATTAAATGAAAAACATTATAACTAATATTTAAGCTACTCTGTTTTATTTAAAATTTCAAATACTTTTTTGCATTTTTCTGGTGAGGTTTACTGTAGCTAATAAACTTTTCTGTTTGAGTGCAGACTTCTTGTTCACCTTGGTCTGCTGCTATAAGTAATTTCTTATGGACTCATTCTGGCTACTTCAAACCTCTCAAAGGTTTAGTTCACAGGGAAAATGTTATCTCAGGCAGATGATAATTAAGCAGATTAGGCTTAATTGATG
The DNA here is from genome assembly GCF_040954835.1 of Lepisosteus oculatus. Lineage (NCBI taxonomy): Eukaryota > Metazoa > Chordata > Actinopteri > Semionotiformes > Lepisosteidae > Lepisosteus > Lepisosteus oculatus. The sequence goes on along the minus strand of NC_090702.1, from coordinate 12,092,296 downwards.
CATATATGATGCAACACACTACACACTAAAAAAATAAATTTAAAATAAATTAAATACTCATTGAACAGGCTTTTTTTCTAGTGTCATTCAAAGGTGCAGGGGTAAACTGCACCAACAGCTGTTGCTGCAGAGGTACCTGTATTTATAATTGTTTTACATTTCAAAGGACAGAGTACAAGATGTTACAGTAAGTAACTCACCAAGGGTAACTCGAAACTGCACCTTTAAAAAACAAACCTCTCAATAATATGTTTTTTCCTGGTATTTTTTCCCATAACCAGTAGGTTGCTAAACTTTCATTGGAGAGCCATAATCTACTGTTCTTCTATTCTGATCATTGCAATGAAAATGTTACCTTTTGTCTTAAATACAGGAGATAGATATATACACAGTAAAGACTGAGGACTTGTCCTTCACCTCTGCATTCTGCCTTCAAATTCAGCGCAATGATTACATCCATGCTCTCGTCACCTATTTCAACATTGAGTTCACCAAGTGTCACAAGAAAACAGGTTTCTCAACAGGTAAAGTACCCTACTCCCGATTTAAAAAACCATAATGAACACAGCTAAATATGTATTGTCCTTACCTGCTTGCATTGCCCAGTGGAAAGCAGGATGTCCTATAAAGAAATGTGTGTGCTTGCATGTATGGATAAATGCATACAGTATACAGTATGTATGTGGCAAATGTCTGTTTTTTACTCTTTTATCATAATAAAAGATGAATATGTTCTACTGAAATTGTAATATTGGTAGGGCTTAGAATTCTGGCAAACATGCAAATTGCATTACATTATTCTTTCTTCTAACACCTACTGAGTAATTATATCTGTGCTGTTTAAGGATTAGGAATTCTCTGTACCTGAAAAATTGCATCTATTTTTACACATGGACAATAACTAAACACTTAATTTCCAAGCACTCAGAATCAGAAAATGCACATCTTTAGAGAATATCCACAAACTGCAGACAGCTATTCACCTGCTGACGGGCAGTTTAAAGTTTTAGTTATCAATGACATCAGAATGTAAAAATATATAAAAAAACACTCTGTCATGCATTGTCCAAATTATGTTTGCAGTTATGCAAGAGCAGATATTCCAGTGGTTGTATGAAAGACTGGAAGCACGTTAAGGGAAATGTTACACACATCAGGTGTGTCTTCAGTTTAAGTCTGAACAAGAAGAGTACAGACTTAGGTCTTGTACCAGACAAAATTTCCTACACATGTACATAAAAGATTTCTTATACCTTTGATATTCTGATTTTTATGTCAAGATATAGTATGTCTTTAAGAAAAGAGTGTCATCATGTGATATTACACATGAGGAACAAGTAAAAAATCAATTGATGTTTCACATATGCAGTCTGACCCTTTGCCCAGTTGTCTTTCTATTCAGGAAAGAATACACAGAATAATTAATACCCCCAGCAAAAATTGAAGAGGGATATCCCTTAACACATGTATGAGCAAATCAGACGAGAATATCGCTGAGTATAAGAGAATATAACTTTCTGGTAATTAAGTGTCATTTAACAAAAAAATGTAGTTAAAGGTTAACAATAAATTGACATTGTATTGAATACATCAGGCATAAAATTAGTGTTCATTTTTATAACATTGAGAGCAATAATAATTAAGCCAGGCCACTAATAATGACCTGTGGCACTTCAATTTAGTAGTTTGACAAACATAATGGCAAATCTCCCATCCCAGTACAAACCAGGTTTAGTCATACTTAACTTTTAATATCTGGTGAGGCTACGTGGTGTGTCAAAGTGGTATTAAACTTATTTTAAATTTCTTTTAAATGACCTTGGTACATTCTTTCAATATGTATGCTGCTGTTTGCCAAATGACCTCTATAATTACCCATAACACATCGTAGTTACAATGACGCCAAACACTAAGGTCATTCATCCATTATCAGAAAGCCACTTATTCGTCATAAGAGTCATAGCCATCTGGGGTCTACATTGATGTCATGAGAAGTCAGGTTTAATCTTTACTGCCTAAAAACCCTAGTCTCTGTAAGGTTCACTGGTCAAGTAGTGAATTTCAAGCAAAAACTCAACCATGAAAATTAAGGAACTTTCAAGGCAAATCAGGGATTAAAATTGAATAGCACAGATCAGGAGGAGAGTCCACAGTTTATTCAGGCAAGTGCCAAGATCAGGCCTTCCTTCCAAACTGAGCAGCCAGACAAGGAGGAAACTGGTGAGGGATGCTACTGTGAGGCCAAGGACAAGTTTGAAAGAGCAGCAGGAAGAAGGCATTACTAAAAATAATCTCAAAAGCCTTCAAAGTGTTTGAAACGAAGCACCTTAGTGGTCCTGCACTAATGTGGAAATGTGTTAGTTTAATCTGTGCATTAGGATTGGCACAGATCCATCACAGCACCCAGTCAGCACCATTCCTTCTGTCGAGCAAGGTGGTGGCGGCATCATGCTCCTCAGCAAGTACTGGAAATCTTGTTAGCCCTGAAGGAAAAATGGATGGACCAAAGTACTGGGAAATTGTAGGGGAAAAGCTTCTTCATGCTGCTAAAGATGTAAAACTGGGTGAAACGTTTCACCTTTCAGCCCATTCAGAACAATGATCCAAAGCACAACGCCAAAGCTACATTGGAGTGCCTTAAAAACAAAAGTGCACAAGGCTGGGGTGAAAAGTTGGTACTTACCCAAAAGATTTTTGGCTGTAACTGGTGCTTGCGCCAAAAACTGAGTTCAGAGGTCTGAGTACTTATTCAACACTTTTCATGTTTTTCTCTTTAGCTTTGCTGTCATTTACTATAACTGACTCTTAAAAATGTTTGGTTTGAGCATTCGGTTCTCGAATAATATATTAAGTTTAAGAAATGTCTGTGCATCATTTTGGAATAAAATGGGACACCACAGATGTGAGATTGCAAGGAAAGAGGAAATATGCCACTATTATTCAAGTTGCTTCTTGACAGTAGAAATAAGCGGGTTTAAAGACTGGAGCTGTGTGGGCAACTTGTTTTCACCTGTCAAACATTTTCCATTGCAGAAAAGTCATCAGAGACTCATGCTATATATTATCCGTACTCAGTCCATAGGGAATGTGGCAAAAACAAAGATTTCAATACTGGGCCCAGACTAAAATATACTGATGGAAAAAAGAAACGCAATATTTTCTGGAATGAGAATACTATAGTTATAGCTCACTGTATGTACTTTCACAAAAAGTTGTCAATTTGTTTTAAGCCCTCTGACCAGCAATACAGCTTGTGCAGTGGCACTGCAACTTGCCAATCACACAAAAGTTCGTTAGGTGGACTTTTACCCAATGAGGTCCATGTGGAACAATGCCTGATCACGTCACCTTTAAAAAGGCTTTTAATTCAAAACTTAGGTCACTCCAAGGAAAATGCCACAGTTACTCAGTTTTCTGTGCATTCCATAATGCCTCGAATGTCACTGGAAGCAAGGGAGAGGGCTATTGGCATGCTGCAGGCAGGCATGTCATGTACCAGCGTTGCTAGACACTATGGAGTAAGCCGCTCCACTGTGTCCCGACTGCAGAGAAGTTTCAGCAGACCGGCAGGACAGATGACTGTCCAAGATCCGGTTGCCCTCGAGTGACCACACCAGAGCAGGACCAACACACCAGACTGGTCCATCTGAGAGATCATTTCAGATCTGCCACCCATACTTCTGCTGAAACTGCCGACAGACAAAATGCCCACATCAGTGACAGGACACTGAGGCTCCATGCTGCTGGTCTAAGAGCAAGGTGACCTGTCAGAGGCCCTCTGCTCACACCTCCTAGACGTCAAACCCGACTAGCTTGGGCCAGAGAGAGGCTGGGATGGACTCGTTAGCAGTGGCATCAGGTCCTCTTCACGGATTAGTCACTCTTCAGCCTGTTCTACGCAGAGCGGAGGGGAGCAGAGTGTGGAGTAGGAGGTGCTGCATTTCTTTTTTCCATCAGTGTATTAGTAAATATGTTTTTAATGTTTGGGAAGCATAAATACAGTATAAAAATAGTATTTTTCTAAATTTTAGTATATATTTTCAACATATAAAATAAATCACAATTAGAATTATATTAGTTTACAATTATATTTAAAGGTAAATCTATTGCAAAGGTATCATGTACATGTATTTAAAACTTTTTATATATTACTAATACAATTTTACTGTCTAAAATATATTTAAAAGTAGTTAAAAATGTATTTGCTCATCAAACAGCTTGTTTACAAATGTATAGACGTTTGTATTCCATTTGTCATACATCTTAAATATTTTATGTATGAATTTCATTTAAATATGAAAAAATAATAAATTGGTATGCATATTTTGAAACTGAAAACAAATGTATACTGAAACGTGTATAGTACATCCATAAGGATGCTACTTACAGTATATGTGATATTGACCTTAGTCAATGATCAAAAACTTCTGTCCAGTTGCAGGGTTATGTACAGTGCAATAAACTCATGTATGCTGTTTGCTTTCCACATATACTAGAGTCTTTCCTAGGAATGCCGCATAGAATCCCGCATACTATTTAGTTTATTGTCTGTTAGGTAATAGTAAATGAGTCAAATCAAGTGGCTCTTCCTAACAGGAGCAGAAGCAGTAAAGAATGAAGATTATATATTGTACCACACCACATCTAATATCCAAAAATATACAGGAAATATTCTAAAACTCTAACAATAAACAATTTTAATAAGCGTAATAAATAAAAAGAATAACAATTATCATGCTCAAAATATTGAAATATACAGTTGCCCTATAATAGGAATAAATTGAAAAAAGCTATTTAAATTCCTGTATTTACAAAGTTGTCTAGTCCTCAATACTACTGTAATTGTCTTGGCATCTCTTATACAGTTTTTTTCACGAAGCAGCCAGGCCTGTGTTTGTTACCAATCTACCAGTGCATACTCTTCAAGTATACATTGCATTTTCACAAATGACAAGCTATAACTGTAGTTACAATAAAACATTGAGAATGAAAAATCAGCTATCTCATTAATACACAGGTTAATCACTTCCATGATTTCATTTGAGGGACTTGCATGTTAGCCAAATCTTCCACTGGTTTAATTTGATATATATTTTTTTAACTGGGAAAGAACCTTCCTGTCTTAGTATATTTATTGCAGTGTTACATGCCACTTGACCATTTAGGATTTAGTATCTTCATTAACCAGGTGTAGATCTGGCCCTATGAACTGCTGGAGCTCTGATATGGACTTGACGTTTTTACTTTTATGAAGCTGGACCACCCAACCAGAAATACTTTCTTTTTTGTAGTTTAATTTCAATGTAATAGCTGAAACTATCTATTTGTGTCTGAGGGTATTTTTGTATTATTAAATATTTTGTACCTGATACAGTTTGAACACTGCTTTGTTCTGTTATATCCTGTCATTTTATTTACAATTTGTTTATTTTTCTCTGTTTTCTTTTCCGATATCATTACAATAGTGCATCAGCCATTTGCTGCAAATGAGTTTAGTGGGAACTGTAAGGTACTGCATGTCTTGGTTCATTGTAATTGGAAATAATTAGAATCCTAATTTAGTGTAGTCCTTCCAGATAATCTGCAGCTAGTATGCTATTTCTTGTTCATTGTAATTGATATATTAATATTATACTAAGTACAGTGGCTATCAAAAGTATTCACCCCCCTTGGACTTTTTTACATTTTATTGTGTTTCAATATGGAATCATAATTAGTATTTAACTGGGAGTTTTGGGCATTGATTGACAGAAGACACTCTATATGGTGTCAAAGGGAAAACAAAATTCTACTGATCCTCAAATTGTGATTATAAATATAAAATGGAAAATAAGTGTATTAATCTGTAGTAAGTATTCACCCCTTTTAAGTCAACATTGGGTAGACATGAGTCTGGATAAGATTCTACCAGCTTTGCACATAAGGACACTGAAATTTCTGCCCATTCTTCTTTGCCCAGTTGCTCAAACCCCCCCAGGTTGGATGGGAAAAGCTGTTGAACGTCAATTTTCAACTCCTGCCTGAGTTTTAATTTGATTTATGTTTGGCCTTTGACTGGACCACTCCAGAACATTGACTTTTATCTTTTTAAAGCACTCCAGTCTGGCTTTCACTGTATGCTTTGCGTCATTGTCTTACTGAAAGATGAATCTTCTTCCAAGTCCCATGTCTCATGTACTGTAGACTGCAGTAGGTTTTCCTCCAGGATTTCTCTGTACTTTTCTGAATCCATTTTTCTTTCTTTATAAATCTTCCAGGCCCTGATTCAATGCTTGCGCCAAACATAACACTTACCGTTGAGACAGAACTGTTCAAGCTCAGTCAGAGTGCAAGGAGACTGTTGGTGGAATGCGGCCTTAAAGTCATTCCATAGATTTTCATTTGCATTGAGGCTAGGGTTCTGAAACCATCATGAAATGACTTGTTGATCACTTTACAATATTCAGATATATGAACAGGATGTAATTTGTGTCTTTAGCAGAAATTATGTGTTTTATCCAGTTTGAAAGAAAAGTTCAAAGAAATTAATGTATAAAATATTTCCAATAACATAAAAAGTGACAGACTTGTAGTAACCTGTTTGGTTAGTTGAATGTTGCAGTTTATAATTAAACTGTCAATGGTAACATCTTGTTTAGTAACGTCAGCTGAATTGCCTTGATATGTGTCTGAATGACACCTAGTGGTGAAACAGATTTACAAGGTTAAAAGGCAGATGTTCCTTTTAATATTTATTTTAAATTGATGTCTGGTATTTTTATTTAAGGTTGGGGCTCTATATATTCCCCTTCATTTCTTTTTTGTTGAATAAAACAAGTGTTGTGCAACACCGTGATAATTAAATTTCCTTCCTCACTAGCCTTATATAATGTTTTGGTAAAGTGCCTGGAATCCTTTTTTTTGTGTACTTTCCAGTTGTATTTCTTTTCAATGAAATCCAAGTAGAAGGTTATGCATTGTCCTAGAAAATCTATTTTCCTGGGTCTAGACCTTTGTTCTTTGAACAGCTGCTCAGAGAAGTTTATCAGGCAGTACACTGCTTGGATTGAACCTAGAGGCCAATCAGTTACAGTACATTCAAGTGGAAAATCTCAAAATGTCACTTGCACGGCAGACAGTTCAAAAAGGAAAGGGAAAAAGCTACGTCTAAGTGATGTTTTGTCACTTATGATGAAACATACCTAGTATGCATTAGTACGTAGAGCTCCAACGGTAACTCTTGTAGCCAGACGTATTTTTAAATGTAGCAAGAAAAGGCTGCATTTCGCGACTGGAAACAGAAGTGGTTTTCCAGAAATTGTGGAATAAATCCTTTTATGACAGATCCAACCCTAAGCCACAGGGGATATGGGGATCTGAATATGTGAAAAATTGATAGTATTTTCCAACAAAATATCAAGCTGTAGAGAAATCCAACTTGTCTTTTCCATCAAACAGAAGAGCAGTCTATGCAGGCTGCTTCCAGCCCAATCACCAACTAATCCCTGAAACCTTACTTACCTGCTAAAACACAGTTTAACCCCATGTGAGATTATGGGCACTGATCATTCATAAAGGGAGTTTTTTTCTACCTCTCTGGTGAAGCCCAGGTTAGTGAGGCACCCAGGCCATCAGGGCTGGCACTGAACTAGGCGACTGCTTAGGGCCCCAAGGCCACCAGGGAGTCCCCTCAATGTGCAACATGTTTTTTTTTTTCAGCATGTTCAAACGTGAAGGAAAAATTCCCTATGGTGGCTCTTTTTGTTGCTGCTGTGGATCATCCTAATGGAAGCCCAGTCAAAACAATGACCAGTCATAATGGAGCATGTAATATGTTTCTGGAGAGCAGAAAAAAAAAGCAGGATAAGCAATCTCAAAACAGAAGTACAACAAATCAATTCACTATAGTAATACATTTGTATTTCATTTGGTTTTGATCCAACTAGCAACGGTAGACAAGCCAGACACGTAGCTTACTTGATGGGTTTCACTCAAATTTAAGTCACATTTCCCATAGTTGTACACAAGCCGTGTGGGTCATGCTGCTAGAAAAGTGAGAAAGCAAATGTACAGTTCAAAAGACTGTTCTGAGATTATATGTAATTGGCATTAAAACACATTTTTTCCTTGCGGTTTCTCCTGTATTTCAAACCTTATTGTAGGTTTGTAAACCTTACCTGTAGGCCTTCGGATTGCAGTCACTCTCCCAGGGACAGTGGCAGGAACAGTGCGAGGCCATTTCAGTGGGCCGGCCATGATGAGCATCAGTCACTCAGGGGGTCGACTACTATTGTATGAAGATGTACAGTTATTGGCGATCTTGCCTCCCAAAAATGTAGGCAAAATAGATTTAAAGAATGTTTTTTATAAGCCCTTCCCATCAGCCGTGGAAGACTGTAATTCCTCTAGAGCCGCCTGCGCCTTCAGGTGGCCTCCGTGATACCTGGATCACCTGGATACTCAGTTTTGGAGGATGCCCATTTCTGTACAGTTTCACGGTTGTGCCATATATTCTCTATTTCTTTATAATGGACTTTACTGTGCTTTGGAGGATATTCAATGATTTGTAAATTTTTTATACCACTGCCCTGATTGGTGCTTTTAAATGACCCTATCCCAGATTTGCTTTGAATCTTCCTACATGATGTAGGTTTTGTTGGGAGCTGTACTAATGAAGTGTGGGACCTCATGAAATCATGTGAAACACCTTAAATTGCTGCAGTTCTGAGAGGTTTGTTAGGTATGGTTGCAATTTTCAAACTTTATCATAACAAATCATGTACTTGATTCATGTTAGGACTTGGACAGGCCAGTGACAAGGATGTGAGTCTGGGTCAATGTTCCCTCTAATTTTTAATGGCCTTTGTGCCAACAAATTTCAAATTGTGCAAGGTTTTTCCCCAGTGACAAAAACTTGTGCGCACTAAATTGAGTAAATGTAAAATTGTAAACCTGAAATTATTTTTTGTTAATACAGTATAGTCATTCACATACAGTAGAAGCATAGAGATCCAAAAGACTGGGACAAGCCAAGTCATTGAGACTGAGTGTCAAGCAAGGACTGGCAGTGAGGTATGAGACTATAAGAACATAGATATCGATTATGGGGTAGCAATGCACACAGCCAAGCTGGGCCTCTTGCAGCTAGTCTTGTGGTCAATTTAGCATTTTTCAGTTGTTTGTTTTATTATTATCATATTTTTCTGAAATTTAATTTTTTGTGGGCAGTTCAATTTCCTATGTGGGCTGATTTCATAACCTGTGTGCGTGCACACATGTGCACCGCCTAGAGGGAACACTGGTCTGGGTGCTTTTAACCGTTTGAACTACTGAACAACTTCAGTTTCGTCAAACCACTCAAGACAGATTTTTCTACAGTTTACAAAACAGCCAAATGTCATAGACCCACTTATGGTTTTGAATACAAAATTGTCAACAATTGAATAGGATTAATATCATATGTATTATATTGATATATGTATATAATGATATGTGAGATATATTGGTTTTGCATTCTGATGGTACAGTATATGCTTATTCAACAACACATTGCCTTAGAATGAGGAGATAATGTTTGAGAAAATCATAGAGTGCACACCTAAAATTTGGCTAAGTCTAGATGAGACTATTAGTTTGAACATAAATTGCCTTTATTGTGTTACACACCTGTTTGTAATTTTTTATTAAAACGTATATAAAAATGATTTATATTTACCCATTGGCTGTATACAGTCCCAGTTAGATGGAGATCATACAACATATGATTATGGTATTTGAAATTACTAATTGATCTTGTGATTTACAAAATAGCACTACAGAGACAACAATTTCATGAGAATAACTGGGGAAAAGTACCTGTAAACATTCACTGACATATTTTATTTGGAAAATGGTGTTTACTTTTCATACACTCCCTTGCATGAATATTTTGCCTGAGCTAATCTATAAGATTTGGTTTATTTTAAATAATTCAGGGTGGTGTTCTCATTTTTGTTACTTTAAATTTAATAATTGATTAATGCAGATAAGTCAGTTGAAAATTGTTTGAAAAATGATGACCCTGTAAAGTATCTGGTTATATAACGGGGCTTTTACTACAGTAGTTTGAGTGTAATATCTTGTTCAAGGCTACAATTGTAGAACCACACTCTATCCAATCCTATCCCACAACTCTCTGGTCTAAAGTCCAGATCCCTGACCACCTCTGCACAATATTCCAGTAGGGCTTAAATAATAAGCAATTAATGCAAGAAGAGCAAAAAAATTATTGTTATAATAAGCAATAACCAATAGGAATTAAATAATGAACTGCCAGACATTTTAGTATAAGCACAACATACAATTAAATAGTCACTTTTTGTGAAAGTGTCACTTTTGCAACAATATCCTACTTTAGGAATGTGACAGAATTTTACCATTTCTAGTCACGCATTGTTGTTCTTATTACGGAAAAGAGCTTGTGGGCACTGCTGTCCCTCTTAAAGTCGGTTTATAGATTAAATACTGTCAATCACACCAAAACGGCAGATAGAGATCACAAAACAGGGATGCTCTGATTGACTGTCTCTGCCTTCTAGAGACAATATGCCTGAAAGACACAATGACATTTACTTTGTGTTTGAATGAGAATGGTCTGGAACATAACTGAATACACAACCTTCCATGAGTAACAAATAACATGTTCAGCCTATAAGCTGTTCAGTTAAAGGCAAAAGTATTTGTATTCCCATAACATATGCAAAATAAGGATTATACAGTGAACTAAAGGTCAAAAGCTAACATTCTCATAATATTTAAAGAAAACTATTGTGAAAAGAGTCTTCAAAAGGATCTACCAGTATATACAATTCATATGTAAAATACTGGATATTTATATTGCACAAAATTGTAATTTGGCACTTTGGCTTCTATTACAATGCTCAGATGTTTTCTTTTAGTTCTGGATATTTTGTTGTCTTTTTCCTGTGAAATATTGCAGGACTTCCCAAAGAATACAGAATTGAGCTCAAGAAGTTGGTGGGTTTTCAGGCAGCTACACCATATTTTACTTCCACCAAAAATATTTTAAGGACTGAACTCTTTTTCCTCTTTAGAAGTTCAGTTCCAGATCAGAAAACGTTGTAATATCATGCTGAATAAACAAAACAGCAAATGGAAAACATTCGTTTATAATTAATATTATAATAATTAATTAATTAGTGATGATTGTAATTTGTTATAATGATTTTCATAAAAATAATTCTGTGGTTTATGTTTTGTTACTATATTAGTAGTAAATTCATTATTTAGAAAATGAAAACATTAAGCAAAACTGGAATGTTAGAAGATTTCCAAAACAGGTACTGATGATAACAAGAAGAGGTTAAAAGGATCTTTGTCAAGTATTACGACTCTTTTATCATGATATTGGCCTGATTTATCTTTGAAAGAGAACAACAGAATTGCGGTTGAGGAACAGGATCAGAGTGCTGCATTCATCATCAGAGTCACATAATTTTACCCTAACTACATTGATAAGACTGGAAATGAAAGATGCAGTAGCTGCCAAATGACCCACCGATCCTAATAATGACTTCCGAAAGAACAGCTGCATTTTTCAGAGGTATAGCAACTGCGGTCTGTGCAAAGAGAGTCCTTGAAGAAAGTCTGTGAATTCAGAACACAATGAGATAAAAACAGTCAAGGACACAATCAGAGTTTATCAGTTTCGTTGATAAGCCTGATCAAAGGTGATTTCTATCTCAAGCTCATCTTGTCTGTTCCTCCTGCTGATGTTCTGTCAGATGTTCTTAATTAAATACTTAGCTTCTTGTGTGTACAGTATTTGCAGGCACAGGTATGGTTGGGTACGAAATGGAAGAGTAGATTATTTTAAGACCAAATTACAACACATGCTCCTCCTTTTTTCATGCTTTGATTGAAACTGATCCAAGCATCTCATCCATCTGTTTCTTGAAAGAAACCAGAGTATGGACTTCAGCAATGTGGCTAAGTAGTTTATTCCATACTCCCACAATCCTTTGCGTAAATAATTATTTCTAATAATTCTATTTCTGTCCCCTTTTGTCCTTTGGCTTGTGTTTCAGGGTTACCTCACTTATTATAAATGTATATGATTATAGTGTAAACAATGTGCCATCTACATGCATTTTAATTTTTGTTTTGTGGAAAGTTAATAACTGACAGAGTATTGGCAGATATTGCAAATATCTATTGACATTGAGAAACTTGTATTTGTAATTATGCAGTAAGTTAGAACAAATACCTGAGGATGAAGGAAATAATTCTGGAAATAATTATATTTTTGTTTTGCTCTTGTAATGTAATACTGTGTAGCTGATGAATCGGCAGGTGTCGTCTGTATGTAACATACTGTACCACAGGTGGCTAACCAACTACTTTTGTTTCTGTGTGTCTAGATTGATGAGTATTGCAACAGTCTAAAATAACATCTGTAAAATGATAAAATACCTCTACAATAATATCTCTGAGAAGATAATTTTACAGTACAATTTACTTTTATCAACATAATACTACAAAAGATTTCAAATTTAGTGACATTATTTATAACTAATGAAACAGTACTTTAATGTATATACTGTATACAACAACACTGCTTAATTTGGACAGACATTTACACCCTTACTCACATGCTTTATATAAATATCCATTTCACTGCCAATTATAACACCTGCAATCTTTTTGGTACCCCAAGCAGTAGCTTTATACTAACAGTAGCATATACTGTATATTCAATCATAAATATACAGTACAAGGCAATAACTACATGATATTCAATCATGTCTTCAGCAGTCTATGCTGTGTAGATATTGATCAGTATGTTTCACATGCTGTGAGAGAGGCAGGGCCTGGAGCACAGGTAGATCAGTAAGGCACAGCTTCCCGTTAATATACTGTAGGAAAAAGGTTTTGATTCAAAGCAGATTGTAAAATGGCGGTTGACCCAATATAAGAAAACCATGCAAAATGGCTAAAAACATCCTTGGAAAATTGAAGAGTAGGCTGGTAGTGTACATTCAAAGACATTCAAACATACTTGTTTGGAATAGAACTAGAAAAGATGTCAGATTAGCTGATTCTTTAGGATTTAGTCAACAGCTGAGAATTACTTTTCTCAGGAACATGTTTACAAACCTTTGCCAACATATTAGATATTAAAAGATGTTATTATAGAGTTGTTTAGCAAAACAAAAATGTAAAAATAATATCCAAATAAAATATTAGGTGGTTGCATTTTAATTAAATTTAAATTAGATTAGAAGAAGTAAATAATCTTACAAATCATAATGCATCACTATACAGTAATTTTAATAACAAATGTCCAAATTTTTGCTGTAGAAATACAGGTTTTACTCATGGTGTCGAGTCACAGATTGCCAAAGAAATCATAGCTGGAGGTAATGCACAAGAATATGAAACTACCCCTAACCCTGGGACTTTGATTTTACATGAGTTAAGGTAAATAGAAAAATGTTAATTAAATCAACATTTACTGTAAAAGTACCAATCAGCAGAGTTCTTGAAAATGAAAGAGCATTTCATCCAATTAACACATAGGTTAAAGACTAAAGACTAAACTCACCATGCAGACACCGTTTAGACATACATTTATCAAGCATTAAGCAGAAGTTTCAAAAGTACTTAAAAGAGTATTATTATATCGGTTTAATGATGGTTTATATAAAAATACAACAAAGCAGTTATTTCTTTAGATATTACATCAATGTGTGTTAAGGTTGTAGTAATTAAGTACAAATTCAGTATTACCCTGATGGGACAGTAGTTCTTGCTTTGCAATTGGGGTAACCAGAATACTAAATTAGTCTAATACTGAGGTACTAATTGAGAAATGATATACAGGTAGTCCACTAGCATTTCTTTATCGTTGGAAATGTTCTAATATGTTTTAGTGGGGGTTGAATTGCAAAACTACAAAAAAAGATTGTTTTAAATGAATCAACAGGCGATAAATATTTTGATACATTTTACATTACAGTATGTACATCACAAACCAAACTTTCTGTACTTTTTTGATCTATCTGCCTTCCAGATCATTAAAGAACACTCTAACAGTGTATTTGTCCACACCCAGCAATATGTTGCAGTTAAAATATTAACATCAGTTCCACTACATGTCCACAGATGTACAGTATGTGGAAATATGGCAGCATACAGCCAAAAACAGTTGACACAGCTTTCCCTGGGATGTGGGCAGTAGTTCAGAAGCTATCATATATAATTCAAGAAGAGCAGGGGAACTAAAACAGGTGCCTGTGGCATTCCACTTACAAATACACATTACCCAAGCCTAGATAAACGTTTTTGGAATTTATTCACGAAATTGGTGTAATCTATCCCACAGTGTACTGTTCTAATTGTTATTATCCCATCATCACTTTCAATACTGTACCTTTACATTTTGTGAAAGCAAGATTGGTTGGTAGTTTCCAGCACATTAGAAATCAGGACTTTCAGCTTTACATTTGATGCTGTGGATGATTGAAGACGGTTGGTGAAGAACCTGTGTATATAAACCCCCTTTTTTACATTTGTCTTATATTCTCTAATGAAAGCATATTATCTATAGAAAACCAAAGTAACCAAGATGGCGCCAGAGAGAGGCAACATCTTGCGAGGAGCTCCTGACTGATTTGACTTTATATCTGGTTAGCTGTTATTATTGTTAACTTTATACGTACAATCTGTTTCAGGAATAATCTTGTACAACTGACATGCTCTTTTCAACATTAGATAAAGAGTTTCAGACATAAGGTTTAATATTTTGGACCTAGACCAGCTATCCGGACTTAAATTACTTCCACTACTTAAACTGTGTACTGAGCTCAAAATACTGCCACTGCTGAATTTTGCACACAGCTGCTGTCTAAATGCTGGTTAAAATTATAGCTGCTACCCTGTTCCTGTCTCCAAGAATTGTGATGTCATTTGTTATATCACTGTCTATGTCAATGTTATGTCATCTGTCATGTGAGAAAAACACGCAAGCATGCATTTCATTGTACTCAGGTACATATGTGTCACGATTATAGTCCCCCCTCCTTAAGGGTGCTCCAGCTCTTTCACTTGAGACTTTATTCTGTGCACCTGATTCCTATTCCCAGCCCACCTTAAAAGCCAGGCGCTGACGCTCATCCGGGCTCTGCATCTGGCTTCCGCACTGTGCAAGTCCGGGACCTGGAAGCGCCTGGTCCCGTTAAGGTTTTAACCTCTGTTCCTCTTCCTAGTCCGCCGGTTCCGACCCGGTTCGTGTTTTTAATTCCGTGTTTGGATGGATCACCTGGCTATGGAATTTCTCTTGTGTTTTTGGATACCCTCTTTGGATTACTCTTTTGGATTGTTTGCCTCGGCCACACCTCCCCCGTGCACCAGCGCACTTTGGACACGCCCCCCTGTTTTCAGCCCTGTATTCCTGCATGACGTTTTCCTAGTGTTTCCCCACTTCTTCGGATTGTGTCGTCCGCATAGGGTCCGGAAAGAACTGTTTGTTACAATATGGAAATGAACTTGAACTTGAGAACCTCTTTTTGAGGAGGGCTATAGTAAGACCAGCTTAGGTGATGTGCACAAACCTTCCCACTGTGTAACATGACTGTGTTCTGTTAACCTATCTACTGGTTCTTTCTGTCTGTACTGGTCTTCAGGAGGCTTAACCTCTACCTTAACGTCCATCTGAGATCATGCTGACCACTGTGAAACTGCCAGTGGGGCTAACTGGCTCCCTAGAGGGTTTCCCTAGACTTGTACCTCAACCTATATGGAATATGAATAATATAACCAAATAACCTCTCTGGAACTGGATAAAACATCCAGTGGTCCTACAAGAGAATAACCAAGTTGTTTCTCTCCAAGAGAATAATTAAGTGATTGCTGTAGACCTTGAGAAGAGGTCTTCCATTAAAATGACTCAACTTAGATATACAGTAATATATTGTGAAATAACTCAAATTGTTTATTCACACTGTATAGAACTAATATTAATCGTGGGTCCACAACATTCTACTAACCACGACCTTTTGTGTTTGCATGCTCTCAATCTTTTATTGACCCCTTAACGTTTTTTAACCCTCTTGTGGGTTCAACACAATATTGGCATTCAAACTATGCTGGACAGTGATTGTAACTCTTAACTTAATTCTGTGGAATGATTTCAGTTACATTCTATTAATAACATCTCTTATGATGGAAAAAAAATCTGTAGATGCTTTTGCTCTAGTCCCTAAATGGCGAAGGAACAGGACTGCTCAGAAATGCCAAATGCGACAAAACAATATGAGCTCAACCGTGATTCTGCAAAAAATATTTTCTTCTAAATAAAGGTTAAAGTACTCACCTGCATGTAGTCTACTTTAAAAGTTCACAGTTGCAAACTTAGCTCAAAACAAGGCAGAAAAGATGAGATTATGATATAGTGCTGCAATGCATCTACAAGCAAGAATGGCAAAATAACTGCTAAATACAGTAGTTTCAATCCAGGTGGATATTCATCTGGTATCCATTTGTAGAACACAAAAAAAGCATAATTTGCATTATCTTGCATTATATGCTAAGCCATCGAGCAATTATCATTTTATGTAAATATGTATCCATATAACCTGTGCAAAAAATACAATGTACTACATTACTTTTGTGAGAAAAAACATTTTGACATTATAGATTTACTATTATTATATACCAATGTCTTCCTGGAGAATTTCTAATTATCCCTCAAATCATGCCAGTTCTAACAGGGGATGTTGAGTGTATTTGACATATAGTACATGTACAGTACCATGAATCACACTCACAAAATGA
The DNA here is from genome assembly GCF_040954835.1 of Lepisosteus oculatus. Lineage (NCBI taxonomy): Eukaryota > Metazoa > Chordata > Actinopteri > Semionotiformes > Lepisosteidae > Lepisosteus > Lepisosteus oculatus. Next base: position 12,075,484 of record NC_090702.1, on the reverse strand, counting down.
AAATAAGGTACCATGTTCTTCCTCAAAAGTGAGAGATTAAGTGGTTTGTGATTTTATTTTCTCCTCATATGGAGAGTCATGTTTTTCATTGTGCTTTTGCACCACAGCTCCTGATGCTCCATATACACACTGGAAGCAGACAGTCTTTTATTTAGAGGACTATCTGACCGTGCGGAGAGGGGAGGAAATCTATGGAACCATCGCTATGAAACCCAATGAGAAGAACATAGTGAGTCTGAAGCTCCTTTTGCTACTTACAGCCAGGGCTTCCAACTGCTACCTGCTGCTCACAATGTTTTAAACCAGCTGAGCTCCGAGTTACTCGATAAACCCTCAAGTGGACTAATACATTTGCTTAACTATAACCTATTTCCATTGTTATTCAATCAGTAAATCAGGGGATTTCAAGTTCCTACAAGCAGAGTTGAAAACCATTAACCATTAACCATTAACATTAATAAAATTATTGGTTCAATTAAGGGTTAAATGAAGTGTCTTCTGCCTGACCTGGATACCACAAGGTTTACAGAGACTTGCTCACATACTTGTTTTCCATTCTGCAGAAAGCTCCCTACAGCCTTCCTGTACATGATTACATCTAATCTTTATTTAGAATCCCCACCAAAATTTGGCACAAAAAATGTAAACGATTGCCGTGTAGCTGTAGAGATGTGTCTCTTATACATTTCTTCTAATACTCTATCAGTAAACCTCTTGGTCAGATTGAACTGCTTAATCTTCATATGAAATCTTTCATGACTGTTGAAAGGTGGTTATTTAGCTCTTCAAATAGGGATTGCTGCAACCCCTGTATGCCTGGATTGTAAAAGCACTTATTCGTTTCTGATGTCAAACCCTGTACTTGATGTCCAAATAAACTTTCCTTACTGTTACAGGTCTAATGGATAGGTTCCATCTTTTTCTTGTTTAAATGCAGCTTTATGATTGTCCTGATGGAAATTGTTAAGTTGTTAATTCCAGGCTTCTCAAACCTGATGCTTGGGACTTATTTTCTTCAGTTGCATCAGAGCTCTTGCTTAATGATTTGTTTAATTTAACACATTTTTACATTTTAAGATTTTTTAATTATCACATGTGCTGAAAGGTAAAGCTCACCTGGAATGAAGTCCTAGATACAATGTAGGCCAGGTTTGGTGAATCTCACTTCAATCACAGTAAGGATGTGTCAGATTTGCATGGATAGGCTTGGCAGAATTTATGCGAGACTGAATGGTTTTCTCTTCCATAAGCATCTCTCTCTCTTTTTTTTTTTTAACAGCGTGATTTGGATTTCACTGTTGAGCTGGACTTCAAAGGCCAGCTTTGTGAAGCTGCAATATCTCATGATTATAAGATGCGTTAAACATTCAGGGGAAGATACAGTCAGCAGTATTTCATAGGTGCTCTCTCTACTCTTGCTGGAGAAAAAGAAGGAACAGTACTTCAGTGGCTTCGAAGTGGTGACTGTGGGAAAGCAATGAGCCAGTTGGAAGAGGATTGTACTCTGTTTTGCTGTCATCAACATCAGGCACCACAAAAAAAGAATAAAAAAGTAGCCAAACTTGTCTTTTGAAGCTGACATTTTGCACTCATCTGACTGTTCAGAAAGTGACTTCGAATGTAGTAACTTACGAATGTTGTTTTTGTTGTTTCATTGAGAAGAATAAAATGATTGTATATTGATTTCGATTTCAAGGGTGCATAGGTGGATATAGATCTTCCACTTTCACAAGTTCCAGAATAATCAGGGCTTGGGAGAAATACAACTTCTTTTGCACTTATATAAATATATATATAAAAAGCTTCCAGTAATTTACAGTACTCTCATACCCTGGTTGTTTGTGAAACGTTAGTGAAAAGTGACAGTACAGTATGTGTTTAAAGTTTCCTGTTCATACGGTATAGAGTATCATGCTGTAAAAACCAGTGCTGGTACTTGATTAATTGCTGGGTACAAGAATTTCAACTGTTACTGGTTTAATTCCAATTAGGAAACCATATTTTTCTACCAGTGTTCCAGTAATATACTTTCTAAATATTTTCTTAGGGATAGATTATTATGATTTAGTACCAGTGCTTCATTATTAGTGAATATATGCATGTGAATTCTTTCCTGTTTTTGTTATCTAGAATTTCTGAGAGGAGAAATATTCTGATTTATCAATAAAATATGTTAGGGTATACATACATATAGGTTTAGATTCAAGACATTTTCTGGATTCATTGAGAATTTGTGTTTAATGAAAAAAATGTGATAAAGCATGAAAAACAAAATAGACTAAATTTAAAGTATATTTCATTTTCCACTGTAGTGTTCTCTAATGCATCATTATAGTAATTGTTTAGTATTGAATACATTAATGAAATAGTCTGAATCATGGATGGTGATTTTTGGGGGGTAAAAACTCACATTTTGTGAGACCATTCTTGAGGATGAAAGGTCTAGCTGCAGGCTGAAAGGCCTCAGATTGGCTACAGGAAGCTGTAACAAATGCACCACTGACTCTACATCTGTTACACTGTGATCATTAACATGTCAGCGTGTTTTAGAATGAGATGTTTGATCCTGTTGACTGTGGTGATTCTTGGTTGTTCGTATAGTGACATTAAGCTTAACTGGTGACATTGAACTTAACCTGATCTCCCAATGTTACATGGTATACAAAAGTCAAGCTCCATTCAAACAGCTGCTTTCCAGTCACAATGCTGAAGGAACTAACTTTTATGTAAAAACAACAACGAGCAATTCAGTGGTTCTAGAAATGTAAGGACTGTAGTGTTCTCTGCAAGTAACCTAACACATACAATGAAAAAAACACCCCTCCATTGAAGTGCTTTATGCAATTTTGGAACATGATTACTTTTTCTGCAGTGATCACACCATGGAGAATTATAACAACAGCGTTGCTTTCCTGCTCACCTCTTTCCAGCATGGTCATTGCCAAGGACATTTGTACAGCATTAAACAAATCTTTACCTCCATTGGAATGGGACAGTTATTTCTGGTGTAATTTCTTCTCTTTGTAGTGTAAATATAAGAAATAGCAATACAGTATTTTTTTCCTCAAGGTTTAATGAATGCCTGATGTGGCAAGATTTTATTTTTTTCCTTGCAAAGTTCATTTCAATAGTTAATTCACTTGGAATTAAATGTGTCAAGCTTTTATGTACCATAATAATTAAAGAAAAATCAGAAGAGTACAAAAACAGAAGTGTAAGAGCATGCAACATTGCAGTGTGTTATCTTGTGACTTAAATTAAAGTAATTATATGTTTTAAACTTTACCTGGTTTTTCTGTAAGATTTAACTTCAGCATACAATTGATTTACATCCTCTCCTTGTAAATACATGAATGCAGCAATCTAAGCTAGGAGACAGTTTTACAGATCGGTAAGTACAACAGTATATGTAATAAGAAAGGGTCTTTGTTGATTTAAGCCTAGATAAATTGCTTTAACTGTAAAGACACATATGTTTAAAACAGATACTTATCTGTCAGACTAAAGCAGCATCACAAAAGAGCTATTTATTACGTTGTTCATTTAAAATTTGGAGATTAAGTTATATCAGAAATAAACAAATAACCAAATTTAGAAGAATGCCCGTTTATTGTTCCATTAAATTCCCACTAGGTGGAGTCCAGAGACAGAGAAAATGCACTACAGTCTCAGGAAGTGGAGCATACTTTTTAGCACAGTCTTACTACTAATACTAACCTGTGTGACACTCTGTATATTCTATTGCAACTCTCTTCAAAATAACAGGTGAATCGTTTTCCTATTTTCTGTTAAAGAGAACTTATTTTTCATTTTGGAATAATCATCAGTTAATGATGATTTACTATTTGGGAAATAGTAAATCATCATTAAAAAAAAGTTACTAAATTAAACACAATTGTCCATATTCCTTGAATTTTCAACATTTCAAAATGAACATTAGGAATTTTTAAAATGTAAATGACATGTACAGTATTCATATATTCATCTAAAACTTTGGAGTCATGACTTTAGAAATGTTATGTTGGAATACCAGTTAAGATTAGTAACCAAAGTACTTATAAAGTTAATTGACTGTACATTCATTTAAATACATTTCTTATGGTTCAAAAATTAAAAATATTTTAACTGCAAGCAATTTTTAACATAACGATTTGTATTCTACTGTTTTATAACTTTGATCAAATACAAATGCACAAAATTATTCATTGGGTACACTAGTGTATTCTGAGATGTACCTATTAGCTTTTCAGAGAAACATAGTAAGAAAACCTTTATCTATAATCCAATGATTCCCAATCTTCTGTAAACAAATTATGGAGAATACTGGAATCTTAATGGTCAGTCTAAGTCTCTTCTTCATAGAAAAAGTTCCAACAACTCTTAACTACCTATATCATAACTACCTATATGTACTGTAAACACACAACAAAAGCTCACAGCAAAAAGGTCACAGTTGCGACAGGAAGTATTTAAAATAGACATAACATTTTGGCTGTGGAGCCTTCTTCAGGTGTGAAGAAACTTATGCTTTGCAGTCTATGCATGTGGATGCAGCTGCCTACTTCAGCTATATAAAATAAATACTGTCACTTAATAAAATCCAGCAAAATTAACACATGTTCATTTTTTTAATGAATTGGAACTGATTTGCTTTATTTGTTAGTCTGAGCCAGTCATTCATAATGCATTCAAGCAAGGAAAATTCTATGAATCATCAACAAAACATTCACTTACAAAACATCTTCTTGCAGAGTGAAAAATCAAATATGAGGTTAATGTGATGTTAAATAATTTGGTTCCAATACTTGTATATGATTATCAAGAAACCTGCTTTTTTGGAGTGAACATAGTGCTTCAAATATAATATTTCAAAAACACCCAATGTGAAGAAGTTAACAGCTCTCCTTTATCAGGTCTTTAGCCCAGGTATTTCCCTGGATCTCTGAATGGTGGGAATTTCAGATAGAAACAATAAGACAGTGTCCAAAATGTATATATTAATTAATATTAATTTCTAGCATATCGCTCATTTAAAACACAGTCCTAAAACATGGTTAATGTTGTCATACTGACATACATTTATATTTTATGCCATAAAAATAATCATATTCCAATTCCAAAATCAGTTCTTGAGAACAAAGGGCTCCAGCTCCCAAAGAAATACTCCCACTCTGGGTCACTCTGACTTTGACTAAAGTTATTCTATTAATAGTATCAGACTTACAAATTCAAACAATTGTTTGAGAGTGTATACTGAAATAAAGAAAGATGAGGAGGGAAGAATCATTTGGGTACTAAAACCATAATAAAAATGATCTACTGTACAACAAAGAACATGTCCGTAGCTACACATTCTACAATTAATCTTTTGAATCTATACCATAACGTATTTGTTGTAGTAATTGCTTTACGTTTGCATTATCATATACTGTATACTCTAGATTAAACCAAATGAAACAGTACAATTTTCATGTATCTGTTTATTATTTATTTTAACACAATATAAAGAAAGCATGCAAAAACACTCGGTTCCTATTTACAAACCCAAATAAGCAATAACATCCAAATATAGTGAGGTACAATCCAATCTAAATTATTTTAAAAAATGATACTAATGTCAGCAGTGTTATACAGTATAAAGGTCATATAAACTGAGCATATATCACAGAAAATGTCTGAAAAGACACCCCCCTAATTGCTTTCCACAGTGTTACTAAACAAGAACAACAAAGATTTTCACTGCCAGTTTTCATCAGGTCATCCAAGAAAATAAGTTCAAATGAGGAGTCACTTGTCAGAAATAGGACAAAACAACTACAAAAGAAAGGCAATGAAGATAATGATATGATGAGATACCTATTGTTTTTCACTTCTGACCTATTTCTTGCACGGACAAAATGTGACATATTGTATACCTTTCCTTAGGCTTTCCAGGTTCTCCAAGATACAATAACTGGCTTTAATATTGTTTTTCTAGGTAATTTGTCTCCATTTTAATAGTAAAATGAGCATCATCCAATGTCAGAATTTCAAAACTGATGTGCAGCACACTGCTGGCTAAGTGGTCATTTGGCAAAATGTAAAAATAGGTTCCTATTTAAAAAACAGTTAGACTTTGTTAAGGGGATGCCATCACTGTTACAGTTGCATGTTAGTGTTTTACATGAAGTCGAAATTAAATGGCTCCAGACAAGGCTGTATGCCACATATACAGTATAAGTATTTCTTGAAGACAGACAGGAAAAAGATGGTAAATTAGTTCACTCTAAATAACATGCAAGTACAGTAACAAAAAGGAACACTTGACTTCTTAATAAACTGTAAACAAAAACACACAAGTATATGGTGAGCCCAGTAGCTATTTGGATGCCTAATACACATTAAGCATCCTGTGACTACTGTTTTATGAAGTGACCCAACAACACCCATTATGATTCTATAATGTGAGCAGTAGTGATGGTCTGAACAGGAGAAACTGTCACATGAATAGTGTCACATTAATTTACTTGGTTGACTTGTACCTTATATTGTGTAAATACAGTTAACAGTAATTTAAGCAAACTCTATACAGTATACAATTTGTCATCTATAAATTATTGTATTCATAAAGGAAGTTGATATTTTCTAAACATTTTCTTTAAGGCTCTTTGTAGCATATTTTCCCTTAGAAAGAAGACATATCAACAAATACCCTGTTACAATTACAAAATAAGTCTAATTAATTTGTTCATTTTCTTTTTTCCTTCTAAAATAATGGAATTACCCTCCCCAGATATGAGATACCTGTACTTTCAGGCCTCATATTTCATAAGGATGATGATATCGTATCATGATGAGTCTACCTTAGGTTTTTGGTGAGCAGTGTACTTTCAGCTTCCTGAAACATTCTGTCTGTGCATAACACTGCAGTGAATTTCACAGCAACAAAAACTTGACCAAAATGTATCTAGTATTGATCACTGAGGGGCAAGTGTTGGGACATATACAGTAGAATGTCTGGTATAACTACAGATTTGACATTTAGCACTGAATTGATTGACACTTAGCATTTATTAAGAAGTTGTGTTCTCATTTAAAAGCTTTCTTAAAATTGAAAGAAGGTAATTGATTAATTTGAAGATACTACATCTCTATAGTTACTGTATATGAAATTACATATAAAATATTTTGGCCAGTCAAGAGTTGTGGCCTTATTTTCTAAAATCATTTTAATATCTAAATATACTACATTTGTTTTGCATTAGCTACCATTAAATACATTAGACTTAAGGGTACTGTAATTAAATATATTTATATGCACATTAATATTGTGTTTAAATATATATTTTTAAAATTAATGAACAATGTAGATATAACACTTTCATTGCACTGTATTCCATCTTAATGCAGACTTCTCTGTGCTGTCGATTTCTTCAGCTTAAGTGCTGGATTTTCAGATCAAATATAACAGATGCTTCTTAACACGATGGATAACAGCACTTCTGGAGATTGACTTTTAAAATTATCAGGTGATAGTTTGAAAAGTGAAAAAATATAATGAATACTGGCATAAGACATAGCACGTGTTTTCCAAGAAGTTGCTTATCAAGTTACAAAAAACATTTGATATGCGAGTCAACTGTCATTTGTGTTACTTTACAGAAAAAAAAGTTTTCTACTGTCGTGAGCAGCAAGATTTTTTCTTTGAAGATTCATCTGCCAGTTGAATTGTCTTCTCTTTCTCCTTGTCTTCTTGCTCTTTTAAAACTCTGTGAAAGAAAATGTGGTCTGTGGCAAACTCATAATTCCATTTTAAGCAAAATCAACTGCAGCTAAGGAATATAATAGCTAATATAAAAAAACAAAAGGTCTTGTACTGTACAGTATGTCACCTCTACATACAGAGCAGTTTGTTTTTCCACTGTATTGTGGTATCATCAGGCATCTCTATATCTGACAGACATTACTGTACATCAACATCAATCTAATTTTAAATTATGAGAGGTTTGATTATATATGATTACAGTATATGAGGGTTTGATTATCTGAGGGCTGACAATGCCAGTTTAAATCAATCACGCCAAAATCTAAATGTGATTTTAGATTTAAAACTGAGCTACTACTAAATTTGCCAATTTATTGATATTATAAATCAATAAAAACACAATAATATATAATTATAGAAATACATTTATCATTCTTACTAGATTAGACTTATAAAACAAAACATTCATTACCTGTAGATGGAAGTATTTGTACTATGGCAGAAAAATACTAGAAAACCTGTACCTTATTTTACAAATAATAAAGAACCAAATATTTTTATTGGTTTTCTAGCTACCACTTATTGAAATGTACAGCAAAATGCATATTAAAAAGTAAAACAAGCAGTGTAAATACCATAACTTGCCAGGGCAAACCTCAATAAAGCAGTAGGGTTTATCACTTATGTTTTGAGTGCTTACTTGCTGTATACTGTACCATATATCATATGTGTTCTAAAGGACGTTTTTGCTTTAATGATTATTCACCACAACAACTAGGCCTATTTCTATGAATATAGCTTCTGTATAACTTTTTTAAAGCTGACTGATTGGAACAGGACAGTTGAAACTAATACTAATGCTACACAGCTGCAAAGAGCCTAAAAACTGAACATAAAAGAAATCACAAACGTGAGATTTATCATGATGATCAGAGCCATCAGGTGTTTCAAAGCTTTATATACTGGAGGGGTTAGTTAAGACACACATTCTCAAAACACATGCATATTAAAAGATGTGAAACCAAGAAAAAGTAAATAACATTAATGTTACGATGATATACACTAGGAGCGTAGCACGCAAATACTGCATAGTACGTAACATCAATTAAAACAATAGCTTTCATTAGAACAAAATATACTGTTTCTATACTGCAATTTTATAATATAGTTTCTATACTGCAAGCTCAGAAATATAAATTCTTTATATTTCTGAGCTTGCAGTTTTCCTCCTGTAATGTCAATCAAGACCAGCAGTTGTTCACCTGGAATCACACCTCATATTCTAAAAGTAAGCCTGCCTGTAACAGATATATTTTAGTGCTTCACTGATCCCCTAGCAAGGAAATCAATTCTCTACCCACACTGTGCTGCTCTCCCTCTGCTCGAATTGAACTTCTTATGCTTTGGCATAATAATTGTCATTCATGTGAAGAATAATGAAATTGAATATGCGATTTTCCCAGTCAAACCAGTTATTCTAAAATGAACAAGATAAGGGCTTCCACTCCCCTATATGAATCCCTACCTGTCCCTGTTATCTTTAACTTTTCCTTAGTTATTTGCCTGATTTCATTCCAACTACAATATTCAGCCGAATTAAAATATTGTACTTTCAATAACAACAAATTATATCAAGGAAAAAGAAACAGTTTATTATACAGTATTAACCGCAAAAACATACATATATTAGGACTGCCAACTACATTTTTGGTGAATGCTTTCAACCAAAGCACTAATTTGTTTAATCCTGCCAGCTATTTTATAAGGCCATACTTACTGTACAGTGCCTAGCAAAATAATTCAGACCCTCCCTAGGGGGGGCCATTCTGTAAAGTTACAAAATTATGCATACACATTTTTTTAAACCTGAATATTCAAACTAAAGACTTCTAAGGGTAAGATTAGTTACAGTAAATACCAGTAAAAACGAAGAGAAAAAAATATGAAATATATTGATTGTATCAGACCTGTGAGCTCAATATTTCGTGATAGCACCTTTTGCAGCAATTACAGCTGCAAGATGTTGTGAATAAGTCTCTACCAGCTTTGTCAGTTCTTTTTTCTCATCAACAGTATGTTCCTTTCCATTTTGATAAGCTTCCTAGTTGCTGCTGAGATCTAAAGAAGGCTTAAAACCTGAAATGTTGCGTTTCTTCTTTCTACTTTTCTGAAATTTAACCATTACATGTCCCTATAACATCATATTTCCACTTCCAGATGTAACACTTTGCTTTTAGACCAAAACATTCCAATTTTGTTTTGTGTGACCACAGTCTCATTCCACATGTTTGCAGTATCACAAAGGAGCATGATCTAGGCAGCATCTGGGTACCTTCCATGTATTAATAAAACTGTAATAACTGTCACTCCAAAGGGTCACAACACCAATATTAAAGCAACAAATGAAAACTGCACAAGGCTCTGAATAGTTCTGCAAGGCACTGTACAGTATATTATGAAAATGATTATTTAACACAAATAAGGGAGTGCTCACTTTGTTTCACTACATAAGCCAAGTTCACAGTAGTAAAGGGAAATAGGATTTATAAAAAACTATACCATAATTTAATGCAAAAGCAACCCTGCTCTTATGTATTTGGATATAGCACCAAATGGAAGACAAGAAAGGACCAGAGGCACAGAATAAACAGACTGCTGTATATTCACAAATATATGTGATGATATCAATATCAGTGAGCATCGCCCATATTACAGTAACAAACGAAAGTTGATGCAATATGTGAAAACATTTCAGTGAAGGTGTGTTGACATTAATACTGTATCTTGGACACTGTAAGATACAGTGGTGGGCATGTCAAGTGACCACAGGAGACATGATTATGTTGAAGCGAGCCTTGGATCAGAAGCTCATGTTTATTCTGTTTTCCTGCCCGATGCAGAAAGGTTAATGTATGTTTTGGTTTTATAGGATTGGATTATGCTGTGTTTGCTGATCTATCCAGTTGTGTTCTTAAAATACAACATATTCAGAATGCAGCAATTCACTGCATTTACTCACTCATTTATTCATTTACTCACTTTGCCAAATGAAGCATGGACTCAGTGACATTGTGACCGGAGAAGGCGCTGCACTCATAGAAGATCAGCTGGGAATCCTAAAGCAAAAAGAAAATTGCAAAGCTCACAACAAATTTTTCTTTCAAATTTGGTATCAACAAACATTGCTATTTTCTTACACTCCTACCATCTAATCACCAAAAGTCACCCATCTCAGCTCACCGTTCTCACCTGTGTGTGTCTTTTCTGACGCACACAATTGTTTCAAAATTGCCATTACTCCTCTTTTACAAAAATCTTATTTGCATACCTCTCATTATGCAAATTGCCATCCTATTTCTCATTTTCCCTTACTTTCAAAGATAATAGTCGACATATATTAATAATCTTGTTTGTCCTCAGCTGACGTCTATGTGCATTTTCAATCTGGTTTTAGACCATCCTGAAGTACAGAGACAGCCTTGGTCTCTATTAAACTCGAACCCTGGCACTACTTTTCCATCGGTCCTATTAGATCTCACTGCTGCATTCCACAGTGAATCATCACTTTATGCTAGATTGCCTCGTGTGAATGGAACGGCTTTGAAATGGTTTGAGTCTTATTTGTTAAACTGAGGACAATTTGTTTCTATTAATTTTAAGTCCAAAATTATCCCACTCTTTTCAAGTGTCACCCAAGGCTCTATCCTAGTACCTATTCTGTTATACTCCCATTAGGCAGTCTTATGGGCAAAAACAAAGTCCACTTTAAGTTTTACACTGACGATATTCACCTTTACATCTATATCTTGTCCGGTCCACCATGTAATGTCTCTATTCTATCAAACTGTGTAAGCAAAATTCAGACCTGGTTGAGCTCAAATGTCAACCTTTTTCAATACGACAAAAATGAAGTGATGTGCATAAATCCCATGGATATACAGCACATTTATTAAATTCTCTACAACTTAGAAACAGTAGCCCCAAATTATGCCCCATGATAAATCTGTTGGTCCCACTTGATGTTCAAACAAAAGCCATCAGTAAACTCTCAGATGTTTCACCTCAGAAACATTGCCCACATCTCAGCTGGATTACTGTAATACCTTTACTTTGGACTACCTACCCCTAAACAAGCTTCAAACGGTCCAGAACTCAGCTGCTCAACATCTAATATGCTGAAGGCTCTGTGAGCACATCACCCCAATTCTGATATGTCTTCACTGGCTCCCCATTACTTAGTGCATTCAGCTCAAATTTTTGCTTTTAACTTTTAAAGCCCTACACACCAAATCCCTGCAATACTTGAGTATGTGAGTACAATGAGTAATGAGAGATGCTACTGTATGTACAGGTACCAAGACTAAATACATACAGTACTGTATCTGTTTAGTAAGACTTAATTAGCGTTTGTCTTTTCTCTTTTTCCACTTTTTATCTCTACCTTTATTTCTGTTAATTTTATTTTTTTTTACCCTGTAAAGTGACCCAAACACTTTACATGAGCACCAAACCAAATCCTTGTAAAATCCTTGTAAATCCTTGCACACACTTTTATGCAACTTGCATTAGGTTATCTTGAAACCTGTTGTACTGTAAGATAACAGTGCTCTACTGCACTCACAAAAGTTCTTCTGGCTTATCAGTTCTATTCTTCTTACCAGTTTAAAGATTCCGTCTTCATATAGGCAATATTTGGATGGGTCTCTTTTCTAAATAAAAAATATCTCTTCTCTGTGCTACAGCAGTCTCTACGAATTGAACACATAATGACAACTCCTTCACTCTTCATTTTCCCTCACTGCTTGTAAGACACCAAACAAGTCCTCATCGTAGGTTATTACCAATATTAAATTTCTTTGATAATAATCATGCACTTTAGAGCAGATGAACTATAGCAGATGGATTGGTCAGATGAGTTCTGTTGGAAATAAATCTCCATGGAAACATAAGGAGACAAAAACTGATAATGTGGACCAAAAGTGCACTTTCCTTAATAGAGGCCACTGAATTTTTTTTTAAACAAAAACAGCTCAGTTCATTTGCTGGTGTGATTAACCATACTGACAATAATAATGAGCAAAAGCAGAATGCATGACACAAACCTTAGCTAATTTCTCGCCTACTTTAAACTGAACTTCTCTTCTGGCCTCCCTATCGGTTTTGTTCCCAAGCAACATGATAGGAATATCATCTCCTGCTCCTTCCTGTGAAGAAAAAAAGACACAAAAATCCCAATACAGTCCATTAGCACAAGTCTTACATCATCACGGCACACAGTCATACAGGTTGATGGTAGACATTCACGTTGGGGAAAAAACAACATTTTCATCCTTCAAAGGCTTGTATGTCGTTAGTTTAGAAGTACATGTGAGTCATACATCATGCTTAAAATTAAAATACACTTTGAGAAGCTTGAAAGAAAACATTGTTCTGAGAAAGGTTACTTAGTGTTCACTTCCACATTGCAATATAAGAGTATTGTAATGTACGTCTTTCATATATTAACTAAATAATTCACATTAAGGCATAACATACAGTAAATTACAGCACCACAAATACATTTTTAAAAATATTCTAATATTTCTAAAAAAAAACACCTCACAAAATAACTGATTCAATCAGAAGCTATAAAAAGAAAAACAAACATTCACATTTTAAAATTACATATAATACATACTATATGCTGTATACTATAGTCAATTCAATTCCAAATACTTTATCCATCCACAAGGCGGGAAATTTAAGCCGTAAGCAGTTTTATAACATTTAACAAATAAAACATTACTAAGAAAAAACAACGTATAAGATACTGTATCTCCATAAAAATGATTATGAAAGTAACAGTGTGTAATATTTAAAAAGGTATTAAAGTACATGCACATTGTTAGAGGGGAATCTATGCAATAGAGATTACATTGATAAAACTTCTTTACATTCATTGTTTATGAGTCTGACAGCCTCTGGAACAAATCTAAATTATTTTATTTCTCTTGCACTGTGGACAAAAAACATATTCCTGTAGGTACAAATTTAAAAGCCTGATGAAGGATATGAGATGGATCTTCAATGACAGCACAGCCCTTTCTCAGGACCTGCTGGACATAAAGCTGTGCCAGGTGTCTTACATCACCAAAGATTTTAGAGCTGGGGTTTTCAACATTTTAAAGGTAGTCTTTTTGACTGAGTGACGTGAACCAACAGATATAAGAAAAAGTTAAAATACTTTAAATAAAGGAGCTATAAAATATTGATATTCTCAACTCCAAAAGAATTGTATATGGTTTACTCTGACCATATACAGATGCAGCCATTCAAAGTGCGCGGTACACACACGTACCGGAGGTAATTGGCTACGGCGTCGCGCATTGTGACGCACGATGACGCGCGGTACCGCAGTACGTGATTGGTTGACCGACAAGGGCCCTCGTGGTCCGTTGGTCTGTCGTAGAAAGATAGTCTTTACTGTGCCCGTTGTAGTATTGAATATTTATATGGAATTTTACCACTGAAGGGAAATCTTAGTACCTGAGCATAAAAAGAATAGGAGCATACTGCAACACGTGTGAAGGCCATAAACGATATTAATTTTGGAACTTAAACATACAGTATATGGCTGGTCTCGGTACTTTAAAGAAAACATACACACCAGTATTCCATTTCTCCCTAAACATTTTAAGCATCGAAGTCTTTAACTAACGTGATACCGGAGTCAACAAGCATACTTTTAGAATTTGATTAAAAGGGAATATAATATGGAATCGCGTATCTAAAGAAATTAATAACAATATAATTATATTCATGTTGCAAAAAAACTGCAACGGACATAAAAACTCTCTTGCTTTTAACAGAGCGTTCCATAATTTCTAACTACGAAAATTATTTAAACTGCGACACTTATCATTCAACCAGAGCTCAAAATATCACAAGGATCCTCTAGAGCACAGCAAAGACTGTATTAAAAGAATCGCGTATCTAAAGAAATTAATTAGATATAATTATATTTGTGTACTGCGACAGGGCTGTGTAGGGCTGTTTCACCTCTCTCTTCATGTGACTCTATTCAAAAGCCATTTAGCAAAGAGGGGATGAGAAGAGTGACAAACTAGAATACAGTACAGTACTTTAGATCTTTTTTTCTGAACTGGGGAAAATCTGATCATGTTTCTCTATAACAATAATAAAAACATTATTTTACATATCACCTTTATGTGATATCACCTTAAGGACAGCACATACAAGGGTTAATTGCACAATGGACCGCGCAAAGAAATTTAAAATAGTCTTCGTTAGGTGTGAGGGTAGGAGTGGATCGCAGCAGGCATAATCGGCAAATTAGGAAAACAAAGAACAGGACAGGCGAGACGTTTATCCAGAGAGCGAGTGATCAGAAAAAGGAACAGCTGTTACGCCCAGGTTTTAGCTCTCTCTCTGCTGAATGAATAAAAGCATTTTATTAAAAACGCGTTTGCGTTTGTCTGGGTATTTACTTTGTAATCTGTGGTTTACATCTACTGTATTGTTTTGAGATGCCACTTTTAAAGGTGATATGTAAAATAAAGTTTTTTATTATTGTTATAGAGAAACACGATCAGATTTTCCCTGGTTCAGAAAAAAGACGATTAAAATCTGTAATCTTTCCACTTGTATGTCATCAGAAAATACAAGAAGTTTCTGCTTTGTGCTAAGACATTAACGAGTACAACCCTCCTCTCTGCGGGAGTGCTGGCTGTGACGAATTAAACCGGTTTCACAGTTCTTTTCAAAGTAGGAAGTACAGTACTTACTAGTTAAGAAAGCTAGGCTCCTCAATGAAATCGCTTTAACATGCTAATGCATTGGTGTAACAGTCCGGGCGTTGCAAGCTTCTAATGTCAACTCGACCCGATTGGAAGACAATGAACATATTCGAGCCCCAAATGAATTAATAGCAAACATGGTCTACATAAAAGACATTTTTCCAAGAAAATTTATAATAATACGATCTATAGTTGAAATCTGAGCCTAAATATAATAAAAAGCATTTTCAGAGAGCAATCACGCTGTGTTTATCTAGAAAAAGCGGTTAGGTTTATGAGCAATCTAATTACTTATTCGTTTAAAACGCTATATAATATAAAGTTTATTTAAAGTTGAATTATAAGTGTCGCAGTTTAAATAAATTTCGTAGTTGGCAATTATGAAACGCTCTGTTAAAAGCAAGGGAGTTTTTATGTACGTTGCAGTTTTTTTTAAACCGAACTTGTTTGAATTGACTGAGCTCCGTGCTGTACCACACAATGTCTGTTTTTTTTTGTGCTTTCCTTTGACAAAACAAGGCTCACCAGATAATGTGAATGGAAACCTGTTTTTCTAGCTTTTAAAGTCGTGCGATGTGTAAGTGGGAACACATCATTATATCTTAAATATGAAAAATACATAAAAATCAGTAGATCAGTAAATCAAGGCACAAAACAGTTATTGCGCCCGGCTCCTCGATGGGCTTTGACGTGCTAATGCGTTGGTTTAACAGTCCGGGTGTGGCAATTTTTTTTATTATTGTTATAGAGAAACATGTTCAGATTTTCCCCGGTTCAGTACTGTACTGTATACTAGTTTGTCACTCTTCTCATCCCCTCTTTGCTAAATGGCTTTTGAATAGAGTCACATGAAGAGAGAGGTGAAACAGCCCTACACAGCCCTGTCGCAGTACACAAATATAATTATATCTTATTAATTTCTTTAGATACGCGATTCTTTTAATACAGTCTTTGCTGTGCTCTAGAGGATCCTTGTGATATTTTGAGCTCTGGTTGAATGATAAGTGTCGCAGTTTAAATAATTTTCATAGTTAGAAATTATGGAACGTTCTGTTAAAAGCAAGGGAGTTTTTATGTCAGTTGCAGTTTTTTTGCAACACGAATATAGTTATATTGTTATTAATTTCTTTAGATACGCGATTCCATATTATATTCCCTTTTAATCAAATTCTAAAAGTATGCTTGTTGACTCCGGTATCACGTTAGTTAAAGACTTTGATGCTTAAAATGTTTAGGGAGAAATGGAATATTGGTGTGTATGTTTTCTTTAAAGTACCAGCCATATACTGTATGTTTAAGTTCCAAAATGAATATCGTTAATGGCCTTCGCACGCGTTGCAGTATGCTCCTATTCTTTTTATGCTCAGGCACTAAGATTTCCCTTCAGTGGTAAAATTCCATATAAATATTCAATACTTAAACGGGCACAGTTAAGACATTAAATATACATACAGTATACATACTGTATACAGTACAGTTTGCATACGGTAACATGTTTATGTTCCTAAATCAATCTCTTTTATGAGCATGTGAAAGGCATGGTGAATCGATTCTCAAAAATTACTGTACTTTGCATGATTGGAAACAAATGCGGATTGCGAAATGCTGTGGTGTTACTTTTACAAAGACGGTCAATGAAAAAAATAATGTGGACCAGGGCAATACTTTGAGTTTACACTTACAGCTTGTCCAAGGTCATTCATTATTAATACTATTAGTAATATCTTCGTTAAAGACTTTGATGGCGACAGCTCAAACATAAGAGGTTAAGCTTAATTAGCTCCACTTTGCGGAAAATCCGGATACTATCATTTTGCTTGTGGTATTATAGGAGGTTTTACGGTAACTAGCGGTAATTACTGGTAACTCGCGGTAGACTTCGTACAGTGCACCGGAAAATAATGCGGTATCGCCCGTGCATTTTGAATGGCTGCATCTGAAAGCACTGCCAGGAATTTCTTCACAATTACATCAATCATAAAATATACTGTATACTGTACAGGAATAAGTAAGAGTTTTAATGACAGACTTCTCTACTTTTAAATTTTCTCCATTCATTGGAAGTTTCATTTCACACCTCTCTACACCTATTCTGACTTCACACCTCTTGATTAGCCTCTCTTTCTGTCCCCTGCTCCCGCCTCTCACTCCTCCTCCCTCCCAGCCTTTGTTCTCCCGCTACATTACCTTTGCCTACCGCCTTGTCTCTCTCATACCTGAAGAAGGCTACACGGACAAAACGTTGTGTTTTCTTTCTTCTTTTTTTCAGCATGGAATAAACCTATTACTTGTTCCTTTGCAGCCTACGCATGCTGACGCAACTACCCACCTGTATACTGTATATGTAATTATGTCATAACATTTAAGGGCATTGCAACAAAATGTCCCTTTTTCATATGTACTTGAGGAATGCTCAGATGCTTAACCACAATAGACTATAAAGCATCTCTAGAAAGGTGAGAAGATAACTGCCTAAATAATTATGTGCCAGGCCATTAATTGCTATATACTGTAACTTGGTCAGTAATGAGATTGGATCCCTATATAAGAAAAGGGAGGCTGCTTCTGTAAGTTGTGTTGTTGGATGTACTCTGAAGCCCATCTGGACAAGGATTTCAGAACTACTGCCCTATGGTGTTGGCAGGGTACACTGAAGAATAAGAACATGAGAACGGACTGACACCTGAAATTGAACTTATTGAGCTAGACTGCAGAAAATGTAGTACTTGATACTGTAAATGTCCTCCATGTTTGAGATCTGAGCCCATAATCAGCCTGCTGAACAAGCTCCAACCCTTACAGAAGACGAGCTAATATGCCATGTAATATTGAAGTAGAGAACTCCATTCTTCTGTATATGAGATTTGAGTATACAGTTAATGCAACAACTTTGAATGTCTCCGCTTTTGGTGGAAACCTTAACATCTACTGTAACTCCCTCCTCTAAATTAAAAAAATAAAACTACAGTGCATACTACTAATCAAGGAAATGTAGAATATCAAGGTAATAAAACCATGAAGCAGACATCTAAATAATACATTTTCATTAAAAGAAAGTGTAATCTAATGCTTTTAATCCTTCTTTGAAAACTCCTCAGTCTGCATGTTTGAGACTTTGCTTGAAATTCAATTCCTAATTAAGCAACCTCAGAGATTTTTTTTTCTGAAATCACGAGAATTAGTGGAGAAAACATTTCACACAAACAGAGGCTACTCAACTAATTGTGTGGCTTATTAAAGTAATTTTGTGCACACAACTTAATTTAGGTTTGTCACTGCAAAGGGGGGTTTGAACACTTACTGTATGCAGCATTAAGAGTGCAAAAAGAATTTTACACTCATTTTTCATATTAATTATAAAATGAATTATAATTAACTTTAGAGCAACAAAATGTGAAAACTATGCAAGGGTCTGAAAACACCTGCATCCAGATATAAAACTTACATGGACACTTGTCAGCCATTGCCGTACTGATGTAAACGTCTGTTCTACGGTGATGTCATACATCACTATTACTCCATCCGCCTTTCGGAAAAACTGCTTTGTAATACTGCGATACCTGCAGAAACAGTTTATTATTATTATTGTACATTCACAGAATTACACCACTAAAGTCTCAGAATTCAGAAATCGTAAGGCTTATCTATAAAACATGATTTACTAGTGAATTCACCTGAATAAGTCTTACCTCTCCTGTCCAGCTGTGTCCCACATCTGCAGTGCCACTTGGCTGTTCTCCACTGTTAATGTTTTCACACTGTAGTCTATTCCTGTTTGTAACAGACCCAAACATGTTAAAGGGCACAAAATCTAGATGTCTGAGACAGTAGTAAAGAATGCCTTGTCCAAACAAAACTGGCTGTCAGAAATGGCTTGTATACACAAAACTGTTTTTAGTTTATTTCTAGACTGCACAACTGTTTAGTAGGTTAGGGAATATTATTAACTCTACATGAAGAACAAGACATTATTGTGGTTATACCACACTACAATCTCTGGTACTATATTTTAAAAATCTTTGTTACTCATTTGAGTTGCATATGAACACCAGAAAC
Organism: Lepisosteus oculatus; assembly: GCF_040954835.1. Classification (NCBI taxonomy): domain Eukaryota; kingdom Metazoa; phylum Chordata; class Actinopteri; order Semionotiformes; family Lepisosteidae; genus Lepisosteus; species Lepisosteus oculatus. Next base: position 12,055,888 of record NC_090702.1, on the reverse strand, counting down.
CTAGTTATATTCAAGCTGTGATTCTATCTAAGGTACTGTATGAAGTTCCTTCAGACACTCTAGCCCATGAAAGCAGATTAAACAAAACAACCAAACAGGTTTATATATAAAATGTGTGCTAATGTGTGGGCATCACCCATATCTCACCTCAAATCTCAAAAATCTATGTAAATTTTAACAACTTCACTTAGTTGCTACAATAAAGAACCACACCTGATAAAAAATGAATAGTAACTATTGTGGATGTTTCTCTCTCAACCCTACCATTTACTTAGAAAAACTCTTTTACTACTCATGGAGACAAACATGGAGGAAAACCTAAACCTTATAGGTTTGCACCAACTTAAATATTTTGGAAGCTTAGCTCTTCCCAATTTCACACAACAGGATTACTGGCAGCTTTTACTATACTGGGCCATATCTTACTGTTACTCATGTGAGTTGCATATGAACACCAGGAACCTTGGTTATATTCAATCTGTGATTCTATCTAAGGTATGAAGTTCCTTCAGACACTGTAGCCCATGAAAGCAGACTTAACAAAACAACCAAACAGGTTTATGTATTAAGAAAGGTTCTGCAGAGCTATAACTAAATAATGTACTTGCTATGTACAGTATGATATTGTACATTGAAGGTCATACTTGCAGATTTTATCCAGTTAATTGCCAGTTATTAATTTGAAGAATGAATACTTTAATCTGTGAACAATTAAACAATTTCAACTCATTCCTAAAAATGTAAACAAGATGGTTTAAATGGGAAAACCTTTTATGAAAAGTCCTCATGAATCAGTTTCACGAATAACTGACAGCAATACCATTGTCAACCACAAAGTGGCACTTAAGAGTCTTTTGGTTCCAACTAAATTTGACAAAGACCTTGTTAATTTTGGAGCCACAATACTGAACGTAATATAAACGTCCATACAGGTATATCCTGCAAATGAAGTAACTGCAGTAAGGATACATCACTGACTTTAATAATCATTTTTACTATTTAATCAAAACATTTGTTAGGAATTATTAAAAAGAATATTAAGATAGAAAGCAAAGGTGTAGCAATAGCCAAAGCTCAAATTAGAAAATAAGCCCAAAAATTGTAACATCCACTATTTTTAATATCTAGAAGACAATATCTTAGTCTTTAGCATCACAATGGAAAAATTCTACATATTTATTAGAGTGTAATTTTTTTTTTCTAAAGTCTAAACATACGTATATGACATTGCATTACGAATGGCTCAATCACAACTGGAAAAAAAATGTGGAGACTAAAACACGGCTGCAGATTTAAAAGACTTTCCGAAGCTGAACAAGGAGCTTGGCTACTAATGGACTGTATAAAGCTTTAGAATAGGTGCCAAAAATAGTGTGCGTGCTGACAGCCTGAACATGACTCAGTCTTAATATTAATTGGAGAACAAGACAGGACATACTATTGTCTGAGAGAGCACACCATCGCTATTACCGATTGGTGTTTCTTGTAAGGATGGCACAAAGACGTGTCTTGAAATAGCTCCCCAATTTTATTGAATTCAATTTCTTTTTCTAGGAATGAACAATATACAACACAATATAGATAATCTGCATCAAGGCCTGTAATAGTTGTAAATAAAAAGAATTGAAAGGCTCTTATTTTTATGCTGTATGTAGTTCTCTGCAAAGAGACTAACATCCTTAAAAAGCACAAGGAAATATTTGTCATATACAGTACTAATTCAGTTTTCAACCCAAATACTCTCAATGCATTTGAATATATATATATATTCAGTTGCTAATGTGTGTGCATCACCCATGTCTAACATCTAATCTCCAAAATCTATGTAAATTTTAACTACTTCACTTACTGTAGTTGCTACGATAATAGTTCCTATTCATTTTTTATCAAGTATGGTTCTTTGTGGATGTTTCTCTCTCAACCCTACCGTTTACCCAAAAAAAAACCTTTTAATACTCACAGAGACAAACATGCAGGAAAACCTAAACCTTATAGGTTTGCACCAGCTTAAAGATTTTGGAAGCTTAGCTCTTCCCAATTTCACACAACGTGATTACTGGCAGCTTTTACCATACTGGATGGAGAAAAAGTGCGTGTTAAAAATCAAAACGCTCGTCAAGTCAGATCCTACACTGACAAATTTTTAATAGGGTCAACACAAACTATAATATAAAAATAACTGATATATTTTCTCACAGTTGTCAAGTTGATGAAACGGATACTGTACTAGAGTGAATATCAAAAGAAAAGTATCACAGTAGCAACTAATTGATCAAGTTATTAGAAGGGAAAAAGGCCATGTTTTTTGTAGCTGGTGAACTCATATTTTATTAAGCAGACATGCCATTAAATTCTTTATTCTAATTAACTTGCAATCAACTTTATCAACAGGAAATCTACTGTACAGTAAATGTCACAGTCTAGTGGCATCTAGTGTATGGCCCATGTTGGAAGCAATACAAGCAGGATATCTAGTATAATGTATGTTTTGCTCCAGTTTGCTGATGCTGTTTTATGGGATTCAACCCCATTCCTTTCATACAGCCTGGATGAGAGTTCCTATTCATTTATTTTAAGTGTATTTCCTTATCGCAGTAATAGATTTGAGGTGAGATAGGGGGTGATGCACATACATTTGTAACCAAATAGATTAAATTTGTTTTCAAATGCATTTGGGTTGAAAGCTGAAGTATGACAAAAAATTTCCTTGAGCTTTCTAATGATGTTAGTCTTTTTGCAGAGAACTACATACAGCACAAAAAGAGAGACTTTTATTTCTTGTTGTTCACAACTATTACAGGCAGTGATGCAGATCAATATAATGGTAGCTGTAGATATTCTGAGCCCTAGATACCACACACTACCCCAGCTCATCACATAAATGTTCAACGGGGCTAGAGTCTGGTGAGCAGAACATCCACTGTAAAACTGTCACTTTCACATCTCACAAAAAAGCTGTTGTTACCCAAGCAGCATGAGAACATTTCTTTCTAGGATTTATTTCTAGGAACAGTGTTGCCCAGTTGAAATATTGCCTCATCAGGTGAAGCATTTTGAAGTGATTAGACACTCCTGTCCAGACCATAAAGCCTGAAGCTACCCATCAGTTTATCTGTTATACACATCAATTAGCATATTGTTCTGCATGGTAGAACAATGCTTGCCGAGTCCATCATGGTCCTTTATGCAAAACCTCAATTTATCCCTAAAGAAGACTTAGTTCTTTTCTGTGTTCACTTCATCGCCAATGCCTAATCAAAACTCTCACTAATAAGGTGATTTAGTTCTTATGCAATACTCAATGTCGCTTGAGTGTATTGTGGTCAGTCACAAAATGTTAAATTAATCAAACTGATACAAAAATAATCAGTAACAACAATATGCATATTTTACTGTAAAAAAGTATGCATAGTTTCTTTTCTTATTCTGTATTCAACATATCACCCATGTTATGAGTATGTTCACTATGTTCTGCATACTGTAGTTAGTTTCACCTTTTAGAATCATGCAATCCTAGCCATCAGTAAGCCAAGATATCAGCCTTGTAAGTCTTACATTGTTATTTGATCACCCTAAATAAATCAAATGATCTTACCACCACAAAAAAGATATCCAAATTGTAATTAAATGGATCCCTCAATAACGAATACAGCAGCAGAGTACTGTACACTAAAAATCTACCCCAAAAAACTACAAAGATCTATCACAAAAACAAAATCTTCATGTTCTGCGTCTGCAAGAGTCTGGATCATTCAATACCAAAAACGTTTTTTGTTTTCTATTTAAATCAGTCCATCTCATCATCATCCTAGTCTGCTGAACTGAAGTACACAATGCCATTTGGCTAAAAAACAGACAAAAACAAAAAATTAATAACTTATTGCAGTTTTATCCTTTAGAAAATGTAATTTCTAAATGTGTTAGAAAAATGTATTATACTGTGCAAAAGCACAAATGTTAAAATATTTTTCAAAAATTCTAAATCAAATCCATGATATTAAAAAGCACCCCCCCCCAGGTAACTTCAAATTCTTGGAAAACAAACAGTCCCCCAATGGATTTTCAGTGTGTGATTACTGTGTCTGGGAGTAAAATAGAAATTACCACCTAATAAAAATAATGGACATAATGCTAATTTGTTGCGAAACCATACAAACTAACCTTTATCACCGCTTTTTTCTCCTGAATTCTGAAATGAACACAAAATCAACCTACACACACACACCTGGTGTGAGCTAAGAGCCTCACAACATACAAAGGCATATTTAGCCGGCAGGTTAATTACTGGAAGGGCTACACACCTACAGTGGCAGAGGTTCCTGGGAAGAAACGGTCATCACAGAAGCGCCTAAGCAGGGAGGTCTTCCCCACACTGCAGTTGCCAACCAGGACAATTTTAAACAAGCGATCAGGCACTGAAACTGTTCCCTCTTCCTAGAAAAGCAACACGAGAGTGCAAGACATAACACACTGCAAAAGAAATCAAGCTGTTAAACACACAACACAGGTTTTCAAAGATTAGAACAACTACTATTTTCTGTCTTGAGAGTATTTTTTTTTAAGAAGGATTGCCGTCAGATCTTAGTTTTTCTATGAATGGTGACTGGAAGGGGAGTATGATATCAGGGCTCAGCTTTTAAAGTCACGGAAATGGTTTATAGTAAAGTAAAAGAAAGCATTGTACTGCCACAACATTTCAATTGGATTAAGGTCTGGACTTTGACTCGGCCATTCCAAAACACGAAATTTCTTCTGCTTCAACCTTTTTGGTAGACTGACTTGTGTGTTTAGGCTCATCGTCTTGCTGCAAGAACCACCTTCAGTTGAGCTTCAGTTCAAGAGTGGATACCCTGACATTCTCCTGTAGAATTTGCTGGAACAATCCAGAATTCATAGTTCCGTCAATGATGGCAGCAAAACAGCCCCAAACCATGACACTGCCACCACCGTGTTTCACAGTTGGGATGGGGTGTTGGAATGTAGTGTTTGGTTTTCGTCAAACAAAACGTTTCTCATTTAAGCCAAAAAAGTTGGCTCATCCAGGTAATTTTTAGCAAATTTTAAACGGGCAGCAATGGTAATCTTGAGAGCAGTGGCTTTTTCCTTGTTATCCTCCCATGCACAGTATTCTTGCTCAGCGTTTACCTGATTGCGGGCTAATGAACACTGACATTAGCCAGTGCAAGAGAGGCCTGCAGATCCTAAGACGTTACCCTGGGGTTCTTTGTGATCTCCCAGAATATTATATGCCTTACTTTTGGAGTGATTTTTGTTGGACAACCACTCCTGGGGAGAGTAACAATGGTGCTGAAGTTTCTCCATTTGTAGACTATCTATCAGACAGTGGATTAGTGAAACCCAAAGTCTTTAGAAATCATTTTGTAACCTTTTCCAACTCTTTTTCTGAGGTCTTCAGAAATCTCCTTTGATCGAAGCATGGCATGCGTTCACAAACCTGTGGTGAAGACTCAGGTTTGTTTTTTAAATAGGGCAGGGCCACCCAAACTCACACCTGATTGTCATCCCATTGATTGACACTCCTGACTCTAATTATCCCTTTAACTAAACTGATAATCCTAGAGGTTCACATACTTTTTCTGACGAAGATATTTAATGTTGGATGACTTCGATCAATAAATGAATGAAAAAGTATATCTTTTTATGTGTTATTTGTTTTATTGGGTTCTCTTTATCTATTTTTATGACTTAGATGAAGATCTGATCATATTTTAGGTCAAATCTATACAAAAATTCAGAAAATTCTAAAGGGTTCGGAAACTTTCTAGCACCACTGTACTGTACGTATTGCAAAATCATGCATATTTGTCATGATTTGGGGCATAATTCAATACTTAAAGCTATTTTTAGTTTCATGAATGATAGTGTTTAGACAAGGTTAGTTTGCATTTAACACCTTCTAGTTTCACAAAAAAAATTTTTGGTTTTGTTTCCAGGACAAAATTTGCTAATGCATCAAAGAACCAGACCAGCAGAAACCTAATTGTTCCAGAATAAAATGCAAGCAGATACTGCTTTGAATAACAAATTACATAAGAAATACCTGTCAACTGTTACTATTATGCAAATAAATGAATGTTTTGAAGTTACTTCACCAGCCTGTTATACTATGTCCTTTCATTAAATAAAGAATTGAAGTAAGAGTAAAGGCTTTTGCTACCACTATAAACTGAGATACTTGCCACCTGTTCAGCCCATTTGACCATCTCTTTCAAAAATATAAAATTGTGCACAAAGGGCTTGGTGCTGAAAAGAAACTGAAACAGTTCAAATACCATTGCTGTAATAGGCTTACATGTGATAGTGTTTCTTTTCCCACTGGCTGCCCTCTTGGCGAGGAAGGAGCTCTGCTGCAAGAGGCCTGGTCACTCTCCTCAGCTGTGCTGTCTTCTGATATCACCGAAACAGCAGCAACCTCAAGACTAGGAGACTGAGCTGTTTCTAAGGATCTCTGATCCTCCTTTGACTCTCCCGAGTCGTCCTCCACATCATCGTCCTCCTCAGTCCATTCGTTAAGCTGGGCCTCATACTCCACATGAAGCAACTGGGGGAGGTGATCTTCCTCAATAGAGATGATTCTCTGAAGCTGGGGCTTCCTCATCATTTTCCCGTCAACTTCATTCTCCTTGCTCACCTGACAGTATCCATTCAGACCAGCGGAATTTCTCCTCCTGGCGTATGAGAGAATCTCATCTTCATCCTCGCTGAAAGACAAGAGACAAAGGCATAGGAGACTTTGCTGTAATATTTTCAAGCAAGTCTGGGTATCTTATTTTCTCCACTGTTATGACCTCACTTTTCATTATGATCCTCACTCCACACCTGCTTAACAGCAATGTGCGAGTTGTGAAGTGTCTGTGAAGTGGTGGGGTATGGAGTGAAGACTGCATTTTGTATTAAGAAAGCTCTGACATTCATACATTATCTTACATAATTAGGTTCTGTGTTGACAAGTTAATTTCTACAGTGCTTTCAACAGCTATATATACAGGAATTTCAGTTGTTCGGTCTAATTCTAATAATGATGAAACAAGGTGACAAATAAAGAGTTAGCATAGTTTGTATTTTGGCTTTAACACATATGGCTGAGTTAAAGGAGGCAAGGACATTGCGATGCAGGGCATCACATTACTACAAAAGAACTCCTAAAATACCTATACAGGTTTCTAACCCCAAGCCAGGCTTGCTGGCAACAGGAGACCTGAAAGAAAAACACTGACTGCACGGAGTCGCTTGTTTTTGGTGGATCTCTGAGGCTGGGGTGGATGAGAATAGCTCCGGTCATGAATGGAAGCGGTGAAAGCAATATCCTGGATAGGCCGAATGCAAGAAGCGTCTGTGGCAAAGTGGTACGCTTTGCTTGAGAGGATGTGTGGTGGTGCAGTGTTCAGCTAGGAAGCTTTTATGCATGTGGAAGCACAAGTTTGACCTCCACCCAAACGTCCATTCAATAACACCCTTTATTACATTATACTGGCTCATTGTCTGCCCTGTGAAGGACTGGCATCTGTTGCTTGTCAGGATAGGCCCTGGCTCCCCCGCGACTTTGTGCATCCTAAATTTGATGAAGTGGATAGAAAATGGATGGATTGATATTGACTCATAGTACTAAACAAACCTTTCCACCGAGTCCACCGAGATATAATAAAACTACTAAGAGAAACTTTATTATAAAAATTAATGTATCTCTAAGAATAGCTGTCTTGAATTTTATTAAAACTTTCTATGACACTATTAGGAAAAAGAGAACAAGGTTTCCAAACAACACATTGTTCTAAATTGTGTCTACTTACTGTACATGTCTAAACTAATACTTCAATATTAGCTTCAACTCTGTATATTTTAAGAGTGACAATTATTTTCACAAAATGGTCTGTTTTCCCCATTATAATCTTTTTTAAAAAAGTGCTGCAAAACAAACATTAAAACACATTAAAAACAAGGTCTTTCAGAAACTCCATTATTTCACAAACAGAGAAGTCCATTACAAATCACCTGAATGTCTGACATACAGTACATTACTCAAAACAATTAACACTGAAAGCATTCTTGAACAAATGAACTACCTTTTAATGGACTGCTTTCTTTCCATGTGTTTACCAACAATCGATCCAGATCTCTGATTCCAGGAAGAGTTTTTGGCAGAATTCTTCGGCTTCTGCAAGAATTAAATAAGCAGTGTTATTTCCAAACCTAATGTTCCTAGTTTTGTATGATTGCTTTAATGGCTAGCCATTAGGTATACCTCACTGTCCTTCTAAGATTACTACATCTCACATTGAAAGCCAGGATACAAGAGGCTATTAGATGGTCTTTTTTTTATTTATTACATACGACAAGTGAAAAACACACTAACCAAAACCATCACAATTTAAAACATAAAATAAAACTGCAATTAAAGATTATATACAGCCATTGTGAGGCATTATATTGATCTAGCTTCTCATCAGGGTTAATGAAGTGCTAATAAAACTTGGATTTAAATTGTTTTAGAAATTGCCATACCACAAATCATGTCTTTAGTTTGATAAAAATGTACATTATGTAGGAAACTTGTACATTATGTACAGTTATGGACATATCCATAACTGTGAACCATTTAAAGGGGAAATTGTGGCCAAAACAAAAATCAAAGATAAATCACAACAAACTGCAGTTTATACCATCTACAGATAAACAAAGCTGTAGACTGAACAGCACAGGAAGAAAACATGCCATACAAATATCTTCATAAATGACATCTATGATCTTCCATCTTTGGTTGTAAAACACAATCTAAATCACATTTGACATTACGGACATGTTCTGGACAATTATTATTAGACACGTAGAGGTTAATCCGCGCTAAACAATTGAAAAAGAAACATGATATTGGTTGGGGTTTCAGTAAGGTGTGAGTGAGGGGGATAGATATGGAGAACAATTTTTATGTCTCACCAGTCATTTACAGATTTAGGCTCTGAAAATTCCCATGGCATTCCCAGATTTCAATTTAATTGGAAACACAGTCTCACTCTGTGCCCATTTCCAAATGCTCTTTCCTTTCTTCTACTTATCCACACCATTTTTTTATATGCCTGCTGTTTTCTACACGACTGAAACATGTTTTTCCTCTATCCTTCTACTTTTCAGAGTGGAATTACCCTCTACTTGTTCCCTTGCAGCTTTCATGTTAACTCAGTTGCCCACTCAAATATTATTATTATACAATTACCTTGTGCCCTCAGAACTGTAGTTAGATGTGATTTATGTTTGATGTTTGTTTTGGACAGAATTTACCCTTGAAAAAAGTGGCAGTAATTAAATTATGGATTCAATAGCTCTACTTCCTCAGACACAATAAATCAGATCAGAACTGTCTACTTAAAAACAGAACGAAAACCTGGCTGCTTTATGATGTAATTCTTGAAGTTTTTAATGTTCTGTGGGGTTCACCACCAGTGCTCTGTATTTTCTATGAAACTCATATTAGCTCATATAGCAAAACCAGTACTATTTATTTTAATAATTTATTGGGAAGACTGTTTTTCATTTTTCTCAAAATTGGTATCTCTAATAATGTCACAAAAATATTCTATGTCTTTAAAAGTTACCTACTGTAGTTCAGCTGTTGATTCAATTTACTTACTTGATAGCACATATCTTGCTCATCTCGTAAATGTTTGTTCATTTCCCTAGGAAAGATTTTTACATACAACAAACTTTAATATGTATATCAGGTGACAGAAATTTTCATTAAAAATGACCAACAAAAAGTATGACAAAAGCCACTATAAATTGTTCCCCACCAGTTGTTTGCAACTGTTCTGTCCATTTGCAACTATAATACATTAAGAAAATGGATAATTGCAAAAGCTAAATATTTTGCATTTAGTAAAAGTAAAAATTATTTCTCACTTTATAGTCTGAGTTTGGAAACAACACTACAACCTCACAAAAGAGATGGAGCCAACATACTCACTGCCCCAGAAATATGCATTGTTGGGCACTTTTCACATTGCAAGCAGCAGAAGATGAGTCACTAATAACACCGTGAGCTCACAAGCAATTGACAAACATCATGGGCTGTTAGGCAGCAAAGCCAAGGAGACCCTGGCCAATACATCAAGCCTGCCTAACCCTGGCAGCATTTGGCCAACTAGGCAACAGCCCTTGGAAAACCCAAAGTTAATGGCCCAGCCTGGCTAGAGAGACCAATCTGGGCTCAGGCATTTATAAGCCCCTGATAATATCCAAAATTAAGTTAGTGCATATTAATTGTGTTTCATTCTATAACCTTTAAAATCATAATAGATTTGTGTTTCTTATAAATAACATTTGTATATATTGTAAGTATTTTCCATTACTTGGTACATTAAGTATTTGCATGCAGATCCAGACTTCTACAAAAACTCAGAAAAAAAACAATTTTCAAAACATGACTCAGTCCTCTGTGGTGCAAGGACATATGCTATAGCTTTTATTGTGGGCCTTAATAAAAAGAACAGAAGTGTGTGGCTCATACCTCAAGAGGTCAAGTTGTTTCAACAGGCTCGCTCTTTCTCTTTGTAGTCCTTCTGTTACCCTGTAGAGCTCCCTGTGAACAACAGCAGTGAATAATATTGTCAGGGGGCATCTTTCACATAACCCCCATATTTGACCCCTCAGAAATTAGTTTATTTACTTGTTTTCTGCCATGTAGTCAGCTTAAGCATGGTCTACCGGGTCATTGCTCACTTGTGAGAAAACACTGAAGTCAGTACATAATAATGCCATCTACTTGGCAATGGTACACTCTTTAAATGCACATGAATAGCATTATTCTCATAAGGGTTTGACTAGTCTCTTGGGTTCAAAATAAATAACACACCTTTCTTATTAAATAGTCTTCCCTAAATCCCTAAAACCATATTGTTTCTATATACAATTGTGATGCATACAATACAGTATAGGGTAAACTGCACACTAAAAAATTGTAGAAAGAGCAAAATTCAGCCAGAACTCTACAGAATTTAGCTCTATGTGTTCCTATTCAGATCTCGCACTAATGCAGGTCCCCTCTCAGACCTCTCTCTGATATATACAGTATATATATATATTTTATTGCATTAGAAAGTTAGAACTCAATTATCAACAGGTCCAAAGTCTTTTCTTCCAAGGTTTTGCGTTCAAGAACCAATTTCACAAAAAGACGCTATCATTTAACAATGGAAAAAGGAACATCGAACAAAGATGTGGAGAAATAACATAACATCTACAGTAGATTGCTAAATTGTGAAGCCTATTTACTGTACTCCAATACTCTGTAGCAGGTATTTTTAGGACAACTGTAAGGAGGATTAGGGCAGTGTAAATACAACTAATGTACCTGGCTCAAGTGTAACCTAAAGTATGATTATCTCCAGATAAGAGCTACCCTGCCTGCAGAACTAAGGCAAACCTATCCTTATGATAGCTGACACGAGACTGCAATGCCAAGAGACATGCTCTAAAATGCAAAACAAATCTTTTCTGGTAAAATCATCTTTAAACCTTCGATCAAACCCTCAGTTGAAAACACTAATAGGTGTGAATGGGTAAATTACCAAATGTGTGTTAAATCATCAATTAATTTTATTTAGTCTACAAACACACTATTTGAGAAATATATACTACTGTATATATAGGATTTCTGGATCTTTTGACTTATTTTTTAACAACTGCAATCCATACAGTCATTGAAAATTGTTCCTGTGCCTTTTTTTTTCATAAATAAGAAAACACCCATCGTAAGCAACTGACCTACCCCAATAGGGCACCATTGACAATCCTGAATTTTTACCTCATTTAATTATTTATGCTTTATACAGAGGTTTTTTTACAGTACAGTACTGTACATATTGTTTGCATTTTAGCTTATTTTTCAAAATTATTTTTTAAAAATTAACTAAAGCATATGAAACACAATCAACACCCATGGTAAGCAGTTTGCTTACCTCCATACCAGCCCTTTCCCTGTATTTCACAATGATAGCCATGCCTTTTAGACCTACTGTATTTAAAGGTATTTTGTTTTTCATTGCTTTTATTATTTTTGAATTACTGCATTATAATTTTTTGAAAATATTTAATTTTCATGTTACATATTGTTTATTTAAACAATGCTAAACCATGACACAATCCCTGTTCAGCATATGTACTTTAACAATATTTTACCACTCATTTATACTTTAATTTCTTCCGTTCTACCCTATTTCTAAATATACACCAAGCCTGTTTTCCAAACCCCTTAACCAAGCCTTGTTATTCTGTCCATTATTGCAGGAAAAATCTGGTGTTTCTGATTTAACAGACAAAATTCCCCTTTAGCAGATATTGTTGATAAAATCTGAATCCCTTTATTGTATTGGATTTTGGCTATGTATTATGATAACATAAGATAAAGTTCAGTTCAGCTTCAGTTTAGTTTACTTGTCATATGCACATGTGCAATAAAATACTTATAAAAACAAACTGGATACAAAAAGCCCACAAGACAAAACAGGCATACAGACAAGGAGCAACATGTAATGCGTCAACACACTCCAGTAAAAGTATACTTTATTGGCCATATACAATTTCTTGTATTAGGAATTTGTCTTTTCGTATACCCCAACTTGCTCTCCATGAGACACACAGATAGGGAGAGAAGCTTGGGGTCAAAGCGCAGGGTCAGCCATTTATACAGCACCCCCGGAGCATGTGGGGTTAAAGGCCTTGCTCAGGGGCCCAACGGAGTAGGATTCCTCTTCCGGCCGCGGGATACGAACCAGCAACCTTTCAGCCACAGGCACAGATCCTTAGCCACAGAGCAACCAGACTGCTAGCTACAGTATAATAAGCTATAATAAAATATAAACATCTTTAATGATTATAGCTTCTTATATACTGTGTATGGGTGGAAGAGTGGTGCTCCGGTTTCTTCCCATACTCTAAAAACATACTGGTAGGTTAACTGGCATTGGGGAAAAAAGTGGCCGTGGTGTGAGTGTGTGGATGTCTCTGTCCATTTGCCCTGCAATGGACTGGCTTCTCGTCCAGGGTATACCCTGCCCTGTGCCTGTTGCTTTCTGGGATAGACTCCAGTTCTCCTGCAACCCTGAACTGCAGGAAGTGGTTATTCTACATGTAAAAGGACCACAAGAGTGTGCTCACATCTCCCTCTCTTCATGCAGTCGAGATGCTTGCTCCTGTAGAAGGTGGAGCTGCTCCTGGGCCAGGGCTAGCTCCTGGCAGGTGTGTTCCAGATCCCTCCCCAGCTCCTCGTTGGTGTGCTTCAGCTTCACATTCTCCACCTTGGTCTCGTGCTGCTCACTGTGCAGCTCCACACACTCTCTCTCCAACTAAGAGGAGGCAAAAACACAGCACATCATCTCCAGCTTTGAAACAAACATGCATGTATACTGTACAAAGCATCTCAACCCGTTTCAAAACAGCATTTTCTAAACATGTTTTATACATAATATGATGAACAGTAAGATTATTTTACTAAATACTAAATTAGAATCAAGTGGGTCAAAGCAGAATGACCTCAAAAACAAAAAAAAAAAGCCAGGTATTGAACATAAGGTATTCCATGAAACTGTGGGAAAGTTATGAAAGGAAATTTCAACATGTTAGGCTTATCCTATTTCAAATATGAATCATGATGTATCTGGCTTCTGATACCAATCATATCTCAATCCTTTTCATAGAAAGTCCCACTGAACAACTCAGACTGCAGACTATTCCAGTGTTTGCTATAAATAATTATGTAGTATAAAAAGGAATTTTCAGAAGCCTGGAGCAGCACAATAAAGAACAAGGATTCTTTTTACAGGAATATGTGATACGAAGCTCCGTTGTGGAATGGATCATTCATGCAATATGCTCTACTTTTACTCTTTTTTTTGTATGCATCACATTAGGTATAGAAGAGGTACGGTACTTTGGCAAGCACCCCAATTATACTGGTGTTTTCTATCAAATAATTAATTGTGCCTAAATGTCTGTAATGAGACACACTCCTTAAATATATAGAAGCATCAAAAACTATTTCCAGACTGCCTGGAATGGCTAACCTGTTTATCCAGTAGAAATTAAAGTGAATGCTGAAAATTAATTGAAAATGGAATAATATTAAATAAACAAAAATATACCTTTTAAGAGGCAATGCCTTTTCTGTAAGCTACACAAACCAAGGAAAGAAAAAGGCCAATTTTCAATTCTGATGTAGTTGGCTAACTTTGTTTATGTGTTAAAAATGGGAATAAGGACTTAAATCCTCATTCATCAAAGAAATGCAAAGAACACAATGTGACCTTGAGCTACCGACAGTTTGATTAGCCTGCCCTATCTAGGAGAGATTCTTTTTGTGAAGAAACCATGTTGTCAATGGGGAAGGATGCAGAGCTCATTAGCAATAAGAATAATTAAGAGGTGCCAAGGAGTTTTAAATTCTATACAAAAGAAGTGACTAATGGCTCTAACGCAGAATCAGGCTGGGAGTTCTTTATTAAAAAGGGATTATAATAAATTGAGTAACAGAATTCCACATTATTTTGATTAGCTTTAAAAGCCCTAGTGTGGATCTGTTTAAGAGGGTGAAAGCTAGAGATCATTAAAATCTATTAATTTGCATCACATGATTAGTGTTCTCTAGAAACAGGTGTTGCTATACATTCAGCTTAATGCATTAAATTTTCTTGTTATGCTACCAACATACAAAGAGATAAAAACACAACTTAATTGAAATGAAATTCAAACCAGAACAATGCAAATAGTATGGCACACAGAAATTACTAACAGGAAGTGGAATCTAAGAGTGGAAATGTTTTGACATATATAATTTCTCACAACATAACTAGTAACTGATAACTGATTTGTCTCTAACAATATTAGAATACTGGAATTGCCTCAATTAAACCTTCTATAACAGGTCATAATAGGTTAAAATATTTATAAATTTGGAGTTTTTAAATATAGTGATGTTACAGTATGTTCATTTTGATTCTCTACTCCTTTGCAATGTAGTTCTGAAAACAGAAAAACGCACATCTTTGGTAGTTATTATTGTTTCTTATGGCAGTAATGTCTTGTCAGTGTAGGATATTCATTTAAGCCCTAGAATGTATTTGGTTGCACTTCTTTGGACTGATGCTAAACAAGATCCTGCTGCTCTAGAATCAGAGATAAGAAACAAGATAAATTCCAGGGTTTAATGTCCTACACTGACAGGCTAAAGAAAATAAACCTTTAAAATCTTGTAGAGAGAAGGGAGCAAAGGGACTTGATAAAAGTACAGTATTCTCATTAAAAAATGAACTGGGGAAACTTTTTTTACCCTAAAGGACGTTGGAGTCTAGCACAAGCCAACCAGCACTGTTGTGCTGATATCCTGGTTTCTTTCAAGGAACAGCTAGATGAAATCCTTGGATAAATTAAGTTATAACTATGAAATAGGCTAGATGGGATGAATGGCCTCCTCTTGTTTGCAACGTTTCTTAAGCTCTCATGCAATCAGGGATAGAGCCCTGCACAGCCACACTCCTACTGTGAAATACAGCAGCAATATTAAAAAAGAACAATCACTGCCAGAGTGCCAGGCTGAACATTGAGGGTTTCCTTGTGCAGCTCTGGCAGTGGCTGTGCTGCCATTACCCTCTTCTGCTTCTGGATCAGCTGCTCCAGCTCGAGCTCCTTTCTTGACAGCTGCTGCTCCAGGTCCTGACTGTGGGAGAGAAAGCGCTCCGAATCCTGGTCAGTGACAGAGAACACATGCTGAGATAGCAGTCACCCGAAGATCAAAACCACGCTAAAGGGCATAGGCAAGAAATACATGGAATTAAAACGCTACTGTAGCTCTGTGAAGGTTGCCCCCCTACAGGGAGCACAAACGATGAAACCCACCTCATTCGTTAGTGCTACGTTTGTGCCGGTTTGTGCCGTTGAAAGTAGTGTTTATTATAATATGAAGAATGGAATTTCTTTAGGTACTATTATGTCATTAGGAACATATTTCAAAACCCAGACTTGCAGAGGAATAATACAAGCAAAAACAAAAACAAATAGGCAAATATCTGCACAGGGCCCCTCTGAAAACATAGACCCGGTACTGGATACAGTGGTTTGAAAATGGAAAGATGATGATTGCATCCTACTGTAGCTCTCAAAATGAAGCACAAAATCGGAAGCTTTTCTCACCTGCATAAGTATTCGCTCCTTTTCATTTTTAATCTGTTGTTCCATTTCTTCATAGAGGCGCTGGATCTCATCATCATGTGTTGCTGCCTTTCTATAAATTGTGGCAAAAAAAGTTTATAGAATTTTCCTTTTGATTTTTTTTTTCAAATCTGAAAAATGTGCAAGGAAACTAAAGGGGTAAATCCTATTAAGATGGGAAGAAAATATTATGTCCTAATATTCAATATCCATATTCTTCTAGATTAAAAAGTTAGAAGAAAACATTTTTTTAAAAATCATACACCCTTCATAATATACAATCTTCAAAACAAAGGTTTTCTCTCTTATGAAGAAAATTATTTATACTTTTAAGTACTGGAATAATATAATCAGAATAAAATCCAAATTATTCTTCAGGACAATTACACACATTTCTGCACACTGGAACCACTAGGTTAGGTATTTGTGGTTAGGCACTAGGATATTATCTGAGAAATTCAATAAAAAGTAAAATAATTAGCTTTTTTACATCCTAGGTACTTTGGCTTTTTCTTTAGAACCTGCTGAGTGTTAAATTAAATTGTCTTTATCATTATAACCTCACATTGTACAACGGTTACCATAGAAGACTCTGTATAATCTAGAAACAGCTTTAGAAGTTTGCTTTTTACAGAGATTAAACAGTTTAGAGCAGCGATGCATTCTTGACCACAAGTAAGCAGAGATGTGCAGAAAGTTGGTTTGCTTTTTAAGAATTCTTCTGCAAATCACAATACTGAACATAAAAAAGAAACATCATGTACTTTTAACAAATTCATAACAAGCTATCAAAAAATGACGAGCTGTTTGTAAAAGGTGCACTGAAATTTTATTGAACATTCATTATTAATTATTCATGCTGATTTCACTCTCCTCACGAACAGTACTGATCAAAGACAAGTCTACTGTGTACTGCAAGTCACAGGTGAGTAGGAGGTGTGGCCACTGTGGTAAAAAGTGCACATGATTTGCATCAGGTTCCAAACACCATCTTATTTCATATATTGTAGATCTAGATCTAGTGCATGTCTGTTTAGTGGTCTCCTGAGTTCTAGATTTCCAGTTTATCCTCCAAACGTTCAATGGGGCTTACTATAGCCAGTAGCATATTCAAGAAGCCTGTCAGAAACGATGAGCAACAAAAGGAATGTACTGTCCAGATGTAATGTTGCTTCATCAGGATGAGTCCACAGAACAACCTGGAAGTGAGGTACCCGGACCCGGACACAGATCAATACAGAGCTGTGCAGCCTGGTAGAGTAATATGGAGATGACATTATTTTATATTACCCTATACTCTATATAATATACAGAGTAGACTAACATTTGGACCTCCTATCAATCATAAATGTGTCCCATCATTGATGGACTGATATTCATTCTCATGTCTCATCTGGCTAAAAACTGCTGGCTGTGAACACCTCAGAGAGCAAACTGACTCACCTCAGACAGTTGACTGACTTAACCAGCCTCCAATTTACTGATGCCACATTTTCTGGCATTGTTTGGCAAATTATTGTTCACTTGATAAGCAGGGCATATTGTTTCCTGATTTATTTTTTATTTTGACCAATTTTGACATTCAACATATTTAATCTCATCACCTCTGCTCTCACTAATAGCATGACAACTTTTGACCAACTTAATTGAAGGACACCTGTGCAGAATATGCAGGACTTTGTTGGACAGTGAGCAAAAATGGAAAAATAAAATTGGTGCAGGCTGTCACCAGTTTTTCATGTTCAATTGCAGTTACTGTATAATAATGCATATACAGGGGGTTCCCCTTAACTTTACCCTGCTTAAAAATTCCCTGACTTTACATCCCAAAGACTTAAACTCCACCCTAAAACCGGCATCCAGAACAAAAAAAGTCATATGTCTAGTAAAATTATTGAAAAATATCCCTGTATTATATAGAAATCATTATACATTACAGTTTTATCTTATGCTGTAGGTGTTTGAGACGTTTATGCAATGCTTTTCTATACCCCGAATTTAAGTCCTTTGAAAGCAAAGCACCCTAACAAAAAAGTTGAGAAACATCAAAACGTGCAAGCAGATTACATTGCAAGATAAATTAAAATAATTTTACTCCATACAGTATTAGATATCCTTATTCATCATGTGTACTGTATTTAATGTAGTATTATACTCTCATACACATGAGCTTTCTCTAATTCATTGCTAATTTTCAAATACTAAGTGTTACTAAAACGTTTCAAACAAAGCTTAATTACATTTAAGTGCTGAACTTAATGTCTCAGTGCAGTAGCCACACAGAAAGCATGAATGTTCTGTTCATACACAGAAAATGTTAATACAGAGACTTACGTCATGTTCTTGTCCCTATTACTTTTCAAATACATTAATTCATATTGAGAACTATGTCACACTTAACGTCCTCTGGAATATTTACATCCTCCTGGTCCCCATTAAGCCCCATTTTTGATTTCTTATGGGAAATTCCCCCTTGAAGTTGATTTATGTAACCTCCCCGTTTTACGACCCCCATTAAGGACATTAAAAGGGGACCTCCTGTACTACATTTAGTTGTATTTAAAATGAAGGTATTAATAACAGCTAGTGTACAGTACTACGGTTATGTTAGTGATACACAGACAGAGCAAGATGGAAATTTGGAAGCATAAAGTGCTTTCAGGAACTTCACTGAAAACAAATGAATACCTACAGTATATTGTATCAATCAATCTACTACAAGATACTAGATAATTAGATAATTAAACAATTATGGTTTAAATATATTTTTAGTTACAATACCATATTTGTATCTCAAAACATGTTTTATCCATACCTTATTTGTTGTTAGTCAGAAGTTATAAAATGCCTAAACTGAAAACAGACTCAACACAGTATGTTACAAAGCTTCTGCATAGTATCTGTACACTGCAGTAACACAGGAAACCAGATGAATAGAATGTGAATAACCGTGGGCACTCCTTAGGAAATGTATGCACTTCAGTAGGATACTTCATTAGTCCACTGAGACAGCAGGTCAAAGTGACATGGGTTTTATTAGGTTCTTTTACAAATACAAATGAATTTTAGTCCTTGCACATTCCTATTTTACAAAAGAAGACCCAGTAACAAAATTCAGAGGGATGTTCGATTTAAAATAAAAAATATATACATTCGGTAGAAATAGTTTGTGACTTAGAGATACACTGAGGGTTTTATTTGCATCATATTGCTCGCAAAATATTTAACCACTGACATTTATTTGGGTTAGTACTTGCCTTTCTACATGGTCACTATGAGGCAACAAGGGGTACAACACTAGTTAGAAGTGTCCAAAAGGGTACAAAAACAGATAAAAGACAGTGGCAACTACTCACTGATTAAGAAAAATCATAAATGCAGAGCCAGCAAAACATTGCATATCAAAAGGAATCATCAGACCTTAGTATCTTACTTAGAGGTAAGTGCTATTGTTTAAAGAATAATGCACAATGAAGATGCACTACTCATTATTAGGACCACCTGCAGGCCATTACACCACAAACCATTACAAAACATTAACATCATGTATCAGTACAGCAATGTGAATGCCAGTGTGTACCTGTAAAAAGCATGAAGGTCAAAAACTAATACATGTACATTTTAAGACCTTGTTATGGTGGAGTCCATTATGAGTCATGGAAATTGACTGTATGCTGTAGCTGTTAATGTACTGTAGTAGACATGCTCATAAAACTGTGCACTTCAAATCTTCTACAGTATACAATATTGAAAAAAGCAGCACTAAATGTAAATACAGTATCTAAAACTATAAATTTGCACATGCTGCCAAACATGGTCATTTGGAATATTATTTTTTTTTTATTTTGTTAAGTGTTTGAAACTGCCTTTGTTTTCTTTGAAGTCATTTCTAGAACAGTTAATCAAAACTGTTTTATCGCTAATGACTCATGGACCAGAACAGGAGGGATAAGGAAACGTGAAACTGAGCAAATAATGACTTCTGAAAACTCAAGTGATAGCAGTTTTCTAAACTGAAAAGTGTAAATAGCAGTATTTTGTGTAGGAATAAAAAATGTATAATAGTTTAATATATAGTTTTAAAAACAATGTTGAGACCCATCTATGATTTCCACTGTGTCAAACCCAAGTAAGCATTGACTGGAAGAGCGCTGAACTGCAGATTGCCATCCAGCATTTCAAGATAAACTGGCCAAATCCAGCTCCATTTTTGGAAAATCCCAGTAACCACCAGCTGAAAACAGATGATATTTGGACTGCAGTACCTTTGACTCAACGGATTTGTTTTACTGACTGAGCTGCTCAGGAGTCCAGAAACTTATGCTTTAATATTACTTTGTGGTCCGTTGTTATTTAGACCAAATTCCTCTGATTTTCTGTGAATTAAAATCATTAATTTGTAGCGAATCTATCTATGAATGACAGAACAAACAATTCATTATTTTACTTTTTTTGAGTGATTATTAATGTGCCACTTATTGTTAAAGTAACATGTATTTTAAATGCACAAAAATAAGTTGCAGCTTTCAAAAATATAATTTTGTGCCATAGTCTTAGACTCAATACAATAAGTTTTAAAGATCGATTCCAAAATCAAGATAAATTTGATCTTCATCGTCCTTGAGTGCCTTCTAAGTAGAAAGCATATGCAGTAGGCATAAAGTTAATAAGCAAAGTGTGTATATAAGTTAGTCTAGTTGTAAGGTCATAAAAATAATCAACATTATAAGAAAACATTATCGAAGGTCTTTGGAGTGGGACTCACAAACTCCAATTAAGTTACAACACAACTAATCACAAAACTTGGTCAATTAAAAATACCCACAAAAACATAAAATAAAAATCTTAACTACAGTGAGAGGATTTGCATTACATGTTGCCACAAAATTAGATCAGGTGTCTGAACATACAGTATAGTGGGTTTAAAAAAAATCTAGAACAAATCCTTTTCCCCGTTTCCGACACTAATAGACTGATGCATAAAAGGCAGCATGTCAAATAAGTTTAGCAAATTTTAGATCGCCTCAAATCTTCCTGAAAGCAATCAAATATTTCAGTATAATAAGAATGTGTGTTAATTGATACATAAGAAAAGTAAACTACAAACTGAAAAAAAAATACAGAAAGATAGTGAAAAACTCCAGAAGCACATGTATTGGTTTTGAGTATGGTATTAGCAGAAGCTCTGATTTTATGACAAAAAAAACAGGAGGGGTCAACATTTTATTTTTGCACAGCATCCAGTATGAATGTGCAGTAATAATAATCCATACACTTCTATGGCACTTTTCTGGACACTTCATTCAGAGTGCTTTACAGGTAATGGGAACTCCCCTCCACCACCAATGTGTAGCATCCAAATGGATGTAAGCACCCAAAGTGCGCCAGTACACTCACCACACTGCAGCTACTGTATCAGTGGGGAGGGGGACAGAGTAATGAAATCAGTTCATAGGTGGGGATTATTAGGAAACCAAGATTAGTAAAGGCCAGGTGGAGAATTGGCCAAGACACCAGGGTTAACATCCACACTGTCATCCACAGACAGTCCGGACCTCGGTTTTATGTCTCATCTGAAGGACAATTCCTTTTATACAGTGCAGTCTCTCCATCACTGTACTGGGGCATTAGGACTTACAAAGACTGCAATGTGAGTGCTCCCTACAGGTCCCACTAACACCTCTTCCAGCAGCAACCTTAGCTTTCCCAGGAGGTCTTCCATCCAGGTACTGGCCAGACTCACACCTGCTTAGCTTCAGTGGGTTGCAGGGTGGTATATCTGCTGGGCATAATACTGCTATAAAACTATAATATATAATATATACTGTACTGTCACACAATTGTCTATAATACTACTGGCAGTAATTGTGTGTAGTAAATTACAGGTTTCTTATGTTCTGCTTTATACAGACTATCTAAAAGATACTCCCAAACATCCTGTTGGAGTTTTTCTTATGCCTTCTCCCCATCATTTCTTAAAGACATTTCCCTCCCCCCGCCCCAAAACACTAAGTTTCTCCAGAGGGGGATGCAACCATATTCCATCCAATATTTGAATTAAGATTTAGAAAAAAAGAAAATAATGTTCGCCTCATTCTCATAATGCTATGTGAAAATTAATGTATAATTAGAATGATGTTTGCGATTTATCATTCACTATGAAGGCGCTGTAGGCAATTGACATGATAGAACTTGAAAGTCGTATGACAAACTGGAATCTAAAGCAGCGCAAACAATAAGCTGCCACTGCTGAGAAGGTGTTAATCAGGTTTAACTCTTCTTCAGACTTGGCAAACAGTTTCCATCTAAAGTCAAATTCCTCTTTTGGAATGTTTACTTAGATCACAAGAACAAGAGTTGCCCTTGCTAGACATTGAATTATGATTCTCCACGACACACTGCAGCGGAAACCTGAATGGAAAATTGATTAAGACAAAATGATTCTGTAGTATTCTCGTCATTTCGTTTATAATGCATTTGGGAAACATAAGTTATATATTAGTAGCTTTATTAAAGTATAATAACTGTCCTTTGATCATAATTAAGACTACACCCATCTTATTTTATGAAAAACTTGAGCTTTAGCCAGATACTATGGATAAGTAGCTTTCAGTGACTGCGGCACAGAAGTGAAATTGAAAATGGGCATTCCAAAGTAAAAAAAAAAAGATATCTGCCACACAGAAAATCATCATTGCACATATCCATAAAAGAATAAGGCATAGCACACCAACCTCTTTAGTGCACTCTCCATCTCTCTTTTCTCTTGATTAGCCTCCTTTATCTGGAAGGTCACTCTAGATAAGAACTCCTCGAAATTGGACAGAAGATGGGGTTCATCTCTCCTTAGCTGAGTCCAAAGGTTCCTCACTTCACAAGGGCTAGGGGAAAAAAAAAATCTGTGAAGTTCAAGACCATGCAACCTTATAACTTGATCTTTCGATATTTTAATCAGTTTTCATCAGATATTTTTAATTACCACTTGAGTCACAAAATCTCAGCCTTCCCTATTATATGTTAAAATGGTAATGGGGATATTCACTATCTTTTTGGTGCCATGAAATACAGTATCTTAATATGGGTGACATTAAATGAAATTTAACATTTTAGAAAACACTCATCACAGATATAGTACATATTATTTAACATGCAGTTTGTAGCTGCGTGTCACCGAGTAGCATAGATAGCTGGAGGCTAAGGACAGGACCCCAAACATTCTGAAAACAAACTTGCTCCTATCAAGGAAGTTAAGAAATAGTACCTCTGAGGGTTTGGTGAAACAGAATACTGTATTACATTCAGCATCAGTAAAGGTTCTCAGTACTATCTGTGTTTTAAGAAGCGGAAGGGCAGCAAAGAAAAATAATACCAGTTATCCAAAAAGGAACAAACCATCCCCTTCATTTTGATTCTAAAAGATTTTAATAAACCATAACTACTAATGGTAATTATGTCAGAAGATGACATCCTTTGTACTGTAGGTACCAAGGTGTCCACGCAATCGATAGAAAACATTTAAATGTGCAATATATGATTTAACTTGCAGATATAAGCATTTCAGATACATCTCCTACATGTATTTCTATGAACTAGCCCTTAAGTTCAATGGGTTCTGGTAGTATGACCTCCACTGTAAAAGCAATATATGCTGTAATTAGTGTTATTTAACAGTTAATTAACAACTACTCAACAGAATTAGTGTTTAATTATACAGTACATAAAACAAAAAAAAAGCAAATCTTGTAATTATTTCTTCTCTTTGGTAAGAAATCCATTAGATTTGGCTTGAAAAACCAGACAAGGGCCTGGTATTTGTAAAGAAGGAATTAAGCGTCTGTATAATGAGGGTATTTGTTCTGTTGTTAGGGGAGTTTTTTTAAAGTGTATAACAAATGTAGTCAAATTACACATCCTGGCACTTTTTCCAACAATATACCAAATCTGACAACAAAATCTTCGATCCCCAGTTTTCTCAAAGGTCTAGAGCAAAATTTTTGAATAAGACCTCTGGATATAGTGGGATCTATCAATACTAGAAAAAAAATTCTAATCACCTTAGAATAAGGACGTACTGTACAAGGACAGAATAAATGGAGGCAATGCACATTAATCAGATTTGGCAGCTTTATTTTAAGTACCTGTATCTGACCCACAATGAACACATCTGCCTTTAATCGATAAAGTGCAGTAATCGATCTGAAACCTTCTTCAGCAGCTACTTACCTTTAACTGACATCAAGCACGAACAGATTTTTAAAGGTTAGTTTACTGTCACTGTCTATGGACATTACTTTCCCCTTGGTCTGCCCTACAACGGTGTGAGGTAGTGAATGCAAAGTTCTGACTTCTTAAAAGGCCGAAAAGACCTGAAGATCTTACCTTACATAGTAAAATGTACAGTATAGGGATCTGTAAAACAATCCAGGGCAGAAAGCGAACTCAGACAGAAGCAGTAAGAAAGGTTTCAGATAAGATATTCAATGCATGTCTTTTATGGATGCATAAAGAGTGCACTATGTGGTTTATGGATAAATTATACTGCTTTGAATCTGTTCTGTTCTCAGGGTTAATTTGTCTTTTTAATCTATTTGTCCATGACATGGGCTGGCATCCTATCCATGGTGAACCCTGCCTTGCGCCTGTTGCTTGCTGGGTTATGGCCCTGTGTCACACCCGAACCTGTGCTGGACACATTGGTTAGAAAATGGAAGGATGGTGTGGTGTCCTTCCTGCAAAGAAGGAGTGAGTGCATTTTGCAAAGGGCTACAAGACAAGTGGTTTGAAAGGCAACCGTTTAAAAGGCAGCAGTTTATGGTTTTTAATGCACACTGGCATTTTCAGGATACAAAATGTCAAAAACTACTATTCCATGCTGCATGCATGTATGTTGAAAAATTGAAAGGAATAAGCCTCTTCTGAGAGTGAACCACAAAAAGAGGTGACTCAAACTTGCCAAAAATTCTTTGAAAGACAACTGAAACATTGTTTTCTGGTCAGATGAAATGAAAATTGAGCTATTTGGACAATTCTACATGTTGATGATAATCATTAAATATTTTATTTGATTTCTTGATTTAAACTTACTCTTCAAAGATTCCACTGGCCCCTAGACTCTCCATAAGCACACAAAAATTGTGCTCCTCATCATCCTCGCCTCCTTCCAGTCTCTCCTCCCACTGGCTCTGGTAGAGACACTCTGGCTGGCCTTGACTTTGTGCTGGCTCCTGCACTGCTTCAGCGAGAGAGATCTTCTGCCCAAACAAGAACTCGCCTGAAAAGCATTGCAACATACATCTAAACTCTCCTGTGCAGAAAGCTACCCAACTGATCAACAAAATTTGATACAACATTGTGAAAAATAATCTAATGTTTCCAATGCTAGCAGTCTATTACACAAAAGGCATTTCTGACCAAAACATAATCCAATGATTAATGGTTCACAACATCCTAAAAACTAATATGCACTGTTTATTTACTGGTATCAATCATGGATACAGTACTATAAAAATAGAATCTCAGAATAGGTATTAAATTACCACAGATTTATTACAGTATAAAATACTAAGTCATAGATTTATCAATCTTCACTGAAAATCTTTCAGTTTTAAATACATTTTAGTGATTAGCCCTCTTTAGTTTTGCAATTAACATCTAAGCATAAAAAACAGGTTAACATTGTATATTTTTAAACGCACTAAATCCGGTGGTGAACTCTTCCAGGGTAAGGTAACCATTCCCATCTGCATCCAGAGTGTCAAACACATTCTCTAGCTCTTCCGGACTAAGGGGTAATTCACCATGAAGTCTCTAAAACACAAACCAACAGACACATCAGATTTGGACACTGGAATAAAAACAGATGGAGTGTAGAAGATGACATACTGATAAATACATTACACAGCACAAGTCTGACTTGAACAAGAAGAAAATGTTTGAGGACCTAGCACCCTTTAAAAACTTATTTTTTTTATAAGTTTATACATGAACAATATATAAGAT
The DNA here is from genome assembly GCF_040954835.1 of Lepisosteus oculatus. Taxonomy (NCBI): domain Eukaryota; kingdom Metazoa; phylum Chordata; class Actinopteri; order Semionotiformes; family Lepisosteidae; genus Lepisosteus; species Lepisosteus oculatus. The sequence continues at coordinate 12,029,674 of NC_090702.1, read as the reverse complement.
ACCTTCTGGGACAGAACTGGTAGCGTGGCATAGGGGAATCTGCAATACTTGTATTAACCACTCAAATTATAAGGAATCACAGAGTCGGGGCTAAGGCCAGACCAAGTCTTGTGTAATAAAATCACCATCATTCCTTATTTTTGATGCGTTACTTAATATGCTTTCCCCTTTTTTATAAACTGTAATTCCTTCTTCCTGAATCAGTGACTGAAGTTACTCCATCCACCTGAGAGCTCCCATCTCCTCCAAGAATGTGCTAACTTTTGGCTGATAAACTTTTCACCATACTGAATCTATTTCCTTAACACATGGGAAATACTCTAAAACTATTATTCTAAATGAAACTAATCACACTAGATTCCTCTAATTGTAAGAAGGTAGCAAGTTCAGAGAGAATGGAGATCCTTGTTTTGGACCACTTTCCCCAGAAATCATTGTGGACTGAAATGCTGCCCTCAGTCACCTTACCAGTTGCTAGAAGACGAAGTCTGAAAAACAGGGCTTCTAACTTTGTGATATCAGGACACTGAGCCATGGACCATCCAAGGAACTTTGGAACTGTGAAATGCAAGTTGATGATTTCTGGAAAAGTGTTTTTTAATGAAGAGACTCAGAGAGACTAGAAGAGTTGTATACAGTTTCAGAGTGAGAATGGATTTTTTGAGATCTCAGTTATTTGGTTTTGGAAACTGGTATTTGGCTGTGCACAGAGAGGAGTGCAGTGTTGCCTACCATAGCTCGTTCATTGAGAGACCCTTGAGATTTAGGTTAAAAAAAACATATAATTTTTTTCATATGCAAAATGGGTAGTAAACCATTTCAAAAACATTTCAGTGCTTGAATTTACCAGTCCCTACCAGTCCCTACTGTTTTGACTGGTAGGGACTGAAGAATAGGGCAGAAGCTCAGGTTATGTTTTCCATTATTGTAAAAAAAAACAGTACAATTTTTTTTCCTGATATTTTGAAAAATATCCAGTTACAGCATGCCCATGTATAGAGCTTCTCTAAGCTGTCCTCTGATGGCTTCAACAGACACATACAGCTCTGAGAGACAACTGCTCTGTTACATTCTTTAAATCCTGAACAATTCATCATCAAGAACACTGTTTTACACAAACTTCAATCCATATTGTGGACAATGTTCTTTATCTTTGTTGTTTATTCCTTCATTTATGCTGTACTATATTTTTGTGGATTCTGGAACATTTCCAATTCTATAGGTGTCCCGTAGACATGCTGTAGTATATCGAGACTAAACTATAATTTGACTGAAAACTTTTCAAAGGTAATTTACTGTCAAAGTGAATGGTTATGTATAGAATCATAACCTCTAAATCTTTAATGGTTTGTAAAAATGTCTAAAAAACAACCCTTTGAATTAGTCTATCAAACATCATAAAAAGGCTGAAGTACTATAAAAGAAAATAACTTATCTTATTCCCAAAAATGGAAATTAAAAAAATACTTTAATATATTTCTCAAACCATACAGTATATTGAACAGGCTATGCAGTCACAAACACATCAGTACATCAACTACCCTGTTGACATGGCAACAAAGTATTTCCTCTTTCAAGATAACATATTCAGTACACCCACTATTAAACAATTCAAATAGCATACTTTAGTTACTAAAGACTTATGGTTGTTCCATGTATGCATGTTACATTGTAAAAATAGTTTTTGACCTGTTACACTTCACTTTCATTTAAAATAAAAATACTATCAGGCCTATACTGCTTGAATACAAAAACAACACTTTTCTAACAGACTTCCTGTTGGTTTCTGAAAGCACTAGCTTAAAACATTAGGAAATTATAATTTGTAGTGTTCTCCATTACCAAATGAGCTTAAGTCTCATTTAAGCAATGTAACCAATCATTTGCTTCAGTTTCACTATAATCAGCCTTCCTTCACTAGACCTAGGAGATTCTGCCAGCACCCAAGAACATAAGCATGAAGGTTCTTCATCAGCTTTTCTCATTTTTCCAACTACTGGCTCTGTCAGGAAACATGAAGCAGGATTACATTTCTTTTTCAATAACTTATTTCTTTTTCATGACTTAGCTAGAAATCCTAAAATGGTGAAATGTTAGGGATGGAACAGGACAATGTTGTTCATAAATTGATAAAAACAAAACTAGGTACAGTACACTGCAAGGCTTCAAGAAATCTCCTACACAGACAAGCCAAACCAACAATCTCTTTAGACTGGAAAAGAAAAGTCTACTAGGGAACTTGATTCAAGAACTTAAAATTCCAAAAGGTTCAAAGAAATGAATCTAACTGACATCATAAGGACCAACAGTAAAATATAAACCATAGGACCCAAATAGAAGCCAAGGAGTCGCTTCTGTGCACATACTGTAGGGCTGTTGGAGTGTAGAAGAACCTATTTGGCCATATTGTGGAATCAACATACCTGAAATCTTTCAAGAAAATGCAGAGATTCTCTTATACATTAGATATGGGCAACCAAACAGGATGGAAGGACTGGATTATAGTTTCACATCTGTAGCTTTTTTCCTGTTTTTTATATGTATAGAGAAAATGAAAAGAAAAAGAACGCACTCATTTATCATGTGATAACATAAGCCACAAAAGAAAAAGGACTTCTTTTTACAAACTGTTGAACACTTTTCTTCTCCTCCTGATTAAAACAAGTCAACATATTAACTGTGGAATAATGTCTCAGACATGCATGACTGAAAGCATAAGTGTTTTGTTAAATCATTATTCTTATCAGGTATGAGAGCTAATTCAGAGATTAATTAACTTGATCTGTGTAATAATTCAAAAATAACATTATCAATATAAACTTAAGAATTAGTTTAAAAAGTCTGCACTGAAAAGTTTGAAAAAAAAGCACTTAAGTATTATAGCAAAGTCCAAAAGAACCAAATCATTATGAATTGTGTTCTCCCCCTGCTTTCCAATTGTTGTGCCCATTTTGTGTTAATGTATACATACTTTACATGTTTATGAAATGCCCCCATGCCTTACGATAGTAAATTGTTCTACACAGAAACAGCCCTAACCTCCAGACCGGCATTATGAAACATAAGAGATTTACTTAAAACAGCAGAATAATTTCATGTTTAAGCAAAAAGAACCAGTGTTGTTTAATGTGATAGTGACAGTTTTAGGGTGGTGCGGTGGCTCTGTGGCTAAGGATCTGCGCATGTGGCTGGAAGGTTGCCGGTTCGTATCCCACGGCTGGCAGAGGAATCCTACTCCCTGCGCTCTGACCCCAAGCTTCTCTCCCTGTCTGTGTGTTTAATGGAGAGCAAGTTGAGGTATGAGAAAAGACAAATTCCTAATACAAGAAATTGTAGATGGCCAATAAAGTGATCTTATACTTTTACTGGAGTGTGGCGAGGCATTCCGTATTGCTCCTTGTCTGTATGTCTGTTTTGTCTTGTGGCCTTTTTTTTTCCAGTTTGTTTTTATAAGTATTTCATTGCACAAAAGCTCTTATAAAAGTTCTAAATGTCATTCATATCGTGATGGAAGACTATCATATGGGAATTTATCTTTTTACTTTGGTTACTTTAAACCCAACCCTATTCATTTGAAAAATAATTTTAAGTATTCTAACCATGCTAAGGTAGCCATACTTAAAGCAAGTGGAGGAGTCCACAATTATAAGTGCATATTCATAAACAACAGATAAGACAGTACATTATTGAGTAACCTCTTTTATATGAATGAGTAACACATCAAAGGCCCATTCATTTAGTTTCTGAATGCTCTAGTATATTAATAATTTGTACAAAATATGAAAGAAGGAGAAGGCCCACAGGAGATATTCAAACAATAGAAGAGAGCAGAAGGCAACAGAGGAAATGAAAAGAATTAAGTACTTTCTAGGAGTCATACTACAGCCAACACTGTTTCTCGGCAAAAAAAGTATTATTTGCATCCCAGTCATATTCACCCAGTCTTTTATGAGGTGATAACTGGTTCTGCTGTATTTTTACTTATTGCACATCAGAAACACAGCTTTCCTTTTTAGCCTTAGACCCTATGGGTTTGCACAAACCCATATCACCCATCATTTCCTATATCAATAAGTCGTTATGTACCAGTCTTTCTTACGTACATTACTCTGAAAGTCAAGGTCAAAATGTATACTTTATTTGGGTATCAGCAGTATTAAAGAAATATTGTACATCTCACAAAAGGTGAAATCTTTTAATATCTTAAGGGTTACTTTACATAAATACAGTACCCTTACAGTTTTCACATCTTTTTTGCTTTGAAGCTTGCAGTCATGACACTTTGAAGTAGCAATTCATTATATTCACAACCTGCTCCACACATTCATCCATTATTTTACCTCTTCATCCAATAAAGGGTTTTGGAGCAGCCAGAAGTACTCTCTAGGGAGAATTCTAGATCTGTAAAGATAGCTGTGGCAACTAAAACCCATAACCTAGAGCATCTGAGCATAGGCAGGTCATCTGCAGAACCAACCAATGACACTCTAACCCATGCCTGCCCACCTCTGTCCAGCAGCTTTTGTAGGTCTCTTTAAATCTCCAGCTTCATATAGAGAAGGTAAGGCTTCAGCTTGTCCAATTAAGACAATAATGAGTTCAATTAGTAATTTAAAGCTCAAGTAGAAAGAAAACAAGACCCCCTGGCTCTTCAGGACTGGAATCATGCACCCTTACTCCAGCCTCAACTCTAATACTAGCCTCTTTTACTGACCGCTTGTAAGCGGGCCACTGGGTGTCACTAATAACTTTTTGTGATCTTGCAGCTTCAAAGCACAGGGAAAGTAGGTGGCATCCATCCTACACAGTTCTCTGGTCTTCGTGTTGGTTAAAAAATGAATATTCACAAAACACATCCAGTATCTAGAAATCTAGTATTCATTTTCTACCAATACAGTATGTGGCACAGGAACTCTAATGACAGCTGAACTGCCACTAGATGCAGCCATTTCCTCTAAATGTTGTATATGGATTCGCTGGAAGTGTTTAATAAAGGCAGAAATATGCACGTAGTCCTTGCCTAGTATACTATTCTGTATCCTGCACAGTTTTGTGGAGCACATTTTGGCAGTTAGTTTACTGACTAATTCAAAATAAGTTATACAAAACATGTTTGTTACCTTGTCAGCAGTGATTTTTAAAGTGTATTGAACATTGACTTGGCACTGTAGTTTGTAAATAATTTAAGAATGAGGCTCTGTCTCTCCTACCAGTTTTCTTCCAAGCTGTCAATCCCCAGAGTTTGCCATTCCCAAGGCATGGAGAAAGTTAGCTCTGTGTCAAGCTCTGTGGCTGCTCGTGTCTGGTCATGTACCCTACAGTCACTAGGTTCATTTTCCTTCTCTGGTCTGAAGCCTACTGCCTCCATGATTGTAGCACTCAAACTCCATATAGAGTCAATTAGAGGACAGAGTAGAAGAACTAAATTTTTTCAAATGACTGGTAGCATTCACAGACAAAAGTCAATAATTCTGCAAGCACACACTGAAATGGCCTCATGCTGTTATTGCTTCTTCTTGTTTATTATACAGCAAAATTAGTTCTTTTTGCTGTGTACTAATGAAATTAAATGCTTAACATGTATGTACAGTAACAATATAATCTGTTGTGTTCAATCCCCCCCATTTCAGATGAGCATTTAGTACTGGGATACATGGCTGAAGGTCTTTATAAAGTAAGTGCTCAAGTGTTCCATGTTGAAATACCTATGAAAACATCAAAGAGCTGTGAATGTACAACTTTGGAATTTACGTTGTGTTTTTGCCTCTTGAATTACAAGGCATAAACCAAAATGAAGACTAGAGAGTTGTCTATGATGTAAAAATAAGCCATTGTTAATATAAGAGTTGATAAAATTAGAAACATTGTAGAGAAATTAGGTATTGCAAAACCTACATTATGGATTATCTTGAAAAAGACTAATTGAGGAGTAAGCAAGTGGTAAAGACTAGGTCATCCAGGGAAAACGATAGCAGTTGATGACATAAAAATCAATAGAAAATAACAGAAAAGAGACAATTTCCAGTGCGCAAGGGTGAAAGCATCTATAATTCATAGAGAGCAAAATAACAGATTTATGAGATCTATATTGCAAGATGCAGACTCTGATTAGCACTAAAAACAGAAAGGCTAGATGAGAACAAGTACAAAGATGAGCCGCAACAGTTCTAAAAAAAGTTTTATGAACAGACAAAACAAACATAAACCTGTGTTCTATGAGTCGGCTTACACATGTAAACACCCTGCTATAGTAATTACAAATATGATTATTTCTGCATGCCTAGTGCTACTAATAAAATTGTGCTCCCATGGAGGCAAAATAGGAAAAATGAACTGGAAAAACATGGGAACAAATTCATCCTCAGTTCCCTCTAGGTGATCATAAAAGGTGACCTGGATGAAAGCCGATTTAAATATTACCTAGAACTGAGAAAATATCATAACTGAACAGATTAAACAATCGTCCATCAACCATCAGTCAACAGAAAAGAAGCATTAACAAAGGGGACTCTGAAGTTTTCTTTAATAAAATCTTCCACTTGAAGTACACGATTCAAGAGTGACATGACAGGACTTCAGTGGGTGTGGACAGAATGTAAATTTCATTCCCATGTCTCTCTTCAGCAAATTAATCCTACAGGTGAATTCACAGTTGTCTTTGTCTCTTCCCAATCAAGGTCTTGAGGTTGCACTAAACTGGTAAAGTCTTATTTGATAGGGATATTTCTCCGAATACAACAAAACTACAGTATATTCTAGTCCTTGATAGCAACAGCCCAGCATGTTATTTGAGTCACATTAAATTATATCAGTACAAGACCTCAGGAAGAGGGCCATTTTTGTTAAATTAAGGCTTAATTGGACTAATTTAACTGTTGTGCACATCTGACAAAGTGCTGATGACTTAGATTCCCAAAGGCTAATATACATTTGCAGAGTTTGAGAGTTCTACTTTTAGTGAGGTTTTTCTGTGGTCTTCATAATCTGTGACAGTAGTAATAGCTGGTCAGTGTGATGCCGTATTCAGAGCTTCAAAGTCTGTTTTTTTGTTTCAGTGAAAATCGATAAGGTGAGAAGGCTGTAAATACTGATCTAGTTATTCTAGGGGCATAAATCAGGAATGTTACATTTATACAAATCCCAAAAATCCACAAAAAGCAACAAGGGTCTTTCTTGTACTTTCCTAGTAGTATGCAAACTGAGGATTAAATTGTGCACTGTGTGGTGACTGTGTTGAATCTGCTGGTGTCTCAGAGAAGGGCACCAAATGTATAAGATGACAGTAATTGTTAATTTAACTAAATAAAATATTTGAAAACCCTTCAAGTGCTACAGTATTATTTTTAGACTGTGCAGTCTACTTGGAAAATGAGCAAATCATTTGGATTTGCTATATAAATAAATAATAAATATTTAAATAAAATCATAAATAGATAAATTATTTTGCTGAATAAATATTTATATTTACAGTAACAGCTCACCATGTCTTTGTACCGTAGATAGAGCACAGCACAAGAACCCTTTTTAATATGCTCTGAAGAAATTATTGTATGTGCTTCTAAAATTATAATATATAAAATCACTTTCAAAAAATGTGCAAAGAGTAAAGATAAATATCAGAATTGCTTCCCTGTCTTGTCAATTGGGCACAGGAACAAGTACAATTTATGTTAAAAACATCTCATTTTTAGAAAGTGAGAAAAGTAAGCATTCAATTACATGTTCAAGATATGCAGAACATTAGACTAAATTTCCCAATTTCAAGATTATAATTACAGCAAGTACAGAAGCAAGTGTGTATTGACGTGAACATTGTTCAGTTCAGTAAAGCTTCCAATATTTTTCTTTTATTTTCCAGCTCCATATATTTCAGAGGGTGCAAGAATGGCTACTCAAAACACGCACTGTAATTAAAATCCCATTTCCAAATTTTTGATGAAACTGATCAAGCTGCTGATGGTGCCAGTATTCCTTTTCAAGTCCATGAACTGACGTAGAACAGACAATACGTACCTTAAGTTCTATTAAACAACAGATAAAGTAAGTTCTATTAAAAAAATAACAGAAGTAAGAATTCTGGCAAGTACCAGTTCAATTTACAATCTAACAGAACAGATTACTTTACTTTAACAGATCACTTTAAATTCCGTCCAAAGTTAACAGAAGTGCAAATCACTTATTGCACTTTTGAAAAAGTTTGGAAATAACTTGCTTTCTTAAAAATATTTTTTTCTGCTCCACTGTACCTGCATGTCTCTGCGAGTGATGAAGCCTTTATCTTCAATATCGCAGATCTGGAAGAACTCGTGTCCCTTCTCGAACATGGCGAGCTGTCCAGTCTCTAGGTTGCCAATACCAGTCCATTCTCTGGACAAGTCTTTCTCTTTTGTACGGGTGCTCCTGGCAACCTTGTTGGCACATGTGCTTGTAAAAGCTGCCATGCTACTTTATTATTTTCAAGGGGTCAAAATCTGGTGGAAAAAAACCCTGAGGGTCCAAGCAAAAGCACATCAGAGCCTCCCGATGATGGTGCTCGTCATCTCTTAGCAACCGCCTCTTTAATTAGCCAACAAAGCCTAGGAGAAGAAAAAAAAAAACAAAAAGAGCTTTTTAAAAATCCTTTCTATGGACATGACTATGTAATACCTGTGCAAAAAGAAATTGAAGACTGAACTCATGACACAGAGAGGAAACATAAAATAAGAACAGAAAATGGAACATGAAACCCTACTGCTTCTATACTGCACGTTGTATTTTAGAAGTGTTCACACCTGCACCATGCTTCAGAATCCCTTCTCAAATCGACTACACGGTGAACAAAAGACACACTGGTTGCGCCTTTTAATATCACCATGCACACGCGCGTATGCAGAGAAAATGAGAGGGAGCAAAGAAGTACAGTAGTCTTGTTTGAATGAATACCGAATCAACTGCATGAAATGATAAAATAAAATAAAAAACACGACAGAGTAATGCGCTGTATTAGATTGAGCTTTGCCGTTAATTTGGGCCATCACAACAAGTTACAAATGCGAAATAAATCAGATTTGATTTTAAGGATATCTGACAAAACATACAGTTACAGCAGGGAGAAAAATAAATCCAATTGATATTTTTACCTGATTTTAAAAGACACAAAAGTACCCAGTAATAGGCAGAGTATCTTATAGTTACTTTTATTTAAAACTTGTAATATTACATAGTTGCTATGCATGCGAGTTTGTATTAGATCATGTGCAAAACATAAAACATGCAGTTCAAGCTATTAAAGAAATTGAATCTACATTGCCATGATATTTCATTTATGACTTTGTGTCAAACATACAATATGTACAACATAGCCTTTAAATGTTGTGGAGCTTCCAATACTGCTTTTTTAAAATTAAAATAATTTCCTGAAAAGGAATTCATAATCGGTAATATGTCAGAGATGCAGACCTTCAGTATAACTTACAAAATGTGTCAGCACATTATCTGATATCATACTATCAGATATTAAATATTGCTTTTGCTTTCCCCTATAACTAAACCTTAAAACTAAATTCAGTCTTATCGTTTGTAGAGTACTGCATCTCAATTATTTTACATATTTGAAAACAATGCACAATACATATTTTTCTTCAAATACAAAAATCCCAAACCAGTGTAAAATACCTATTTATAATTTAAAAATCAGATAATGTAACAGAACACTGTACAACAATCACAACATCATATGGCCCCATGTTCCTTCATTTTAAAGACTGCTTTGCTTAATTAGAAGCAATGTTCCTCTTAAAGGAAAGGCTTTCTTTGAAACGTGGAGGAAGAACAAGGTTATGTAATGCCTGAAAAGGATACATTTGCACATCAATTATCTGAACTCAGAATGCATGTAATAAGCAGAGAGAAGAGACTGGAGATAGTAGATAATAGGGATGAATATTTACTAAGTCCTTAGTGGTGGGGCCATTACTGCACCTTAAAATAAAGTCACTACACCCATTTGGTCAATATACTATACATACAGTAAACCCTAACATCAAGATAATTCCATATTGACTTCATTGACCTTACTCATTTTTAATTTACATTTATGTTTTGTTAATAAATTACTTAAGTTTATATTTTACTTTATTTCTTATCAAAGTTCTTATCATGTGTATTATGAACTATAATGACTACTTTGAAAAAAGCGGTTTTTGTTTTCCCTTTAGGCTAACAAAGCCATTTTTTTGTTCCTGACAATTAAAAGCTTTTTGGTATGTTGTCATGTACAGTATCTATATTTATAGGATTCCTGTATATGAATGCTTTGGCATCTGTGGCATACAAACATTTTTGTAGGTGGCAAAAATGTATTTGCGACCCCCCCTCACAGTCTACTGCAGAAGTGCTAGTTTGTGAAGGTGCCCAATAAAGGAGAATGAATATTTGTTATGAATATTTGAGCATAGCTCAATTAAAATATTGAAAAATGCATGACTGGAAAATGCTTGAAACTCATTCTTACAATTTGCTCAAATTTATGCTACAAATAAAACAGAAGTTGCTTATTTACAGCTTTAAAATGCAATATAAATTAGACAAAAATGTATCATTAAGTACAACAATTATTTAAACAGTTAAATTCAGGTTAAGAACTTACTGTGTTTACTTTTGAACTGGTACATTATCAGAATTGCAGAATAATCAATTAAGCTTTAGTTTAATCAATCTGGAAATGTATGACTTGAAAAAGCTAAAATCTTTTCAAAGAAGTTAGAAAGGAATCATTATGCATTTGAATTACCGAACAAAAGGTCTAAAATAGAACACGGATCCTTGTGAAGGTTTTTTTTTTTAAGTGTGTGTCTCGCAATTACTCTAGAATTAAAAAGAATCATTGCCGCAGTGCACTGAGATTTTCTTCCTTATCGTGCAATTATCACATAAATAAAAACAGCAGCAAACAATGATCAAATTTTATTAAAATCACATTCTAATGCATTTCGTAAAATCAAATCTTAATGTTGTCGTCTGATAAAGCTGATCAATGGGTTACAAATTAAAAACAGCTTTATGGTGAATTGAACGATCTTTTCTAAGACTGTAAATGCTGGAAAAGTTATAAAAGGATGATGACTATCAACTGAACTTTTAAATAATGTTGACTAAAGAAAAATTTATTCTAAACACAGTACAAGAGAATTCCTCACCTACCGGAACAGATGGGGGGGGTCTTTGAAAACTACAAATATTTTTGTTTGTTTTTTAGGGAAGACATTTTTAGCATTTCAACCAATTTTAATTCAGATACAGAAAACCCTACACCCATTTTGTTTCACGTGAGCAGACAGAAGGAATGTGAATGTTAATTAAAGACACTGCCAAACTACTTCCTTTTTGTATTTCTGAACAATGTTTTGCAGCCGTCAGTGGTAAAAGCAAGGGAAATTGAGAAAGAAGCATGACATCTAACTTTTTAACTTACTGCTTAAAATGTAACATTTGTAATTCTTGCTCTCTTTTCCACAAAACCTTCAAAATTAAATTAGTTTTTAAATACAATCTTGTCAGGAATGCTACATTTTTAAACTGAAGGATGAATGCCGCATTTCACTTAACATCTTTCAAAAAACATGGAAATGGACCTGGTCTTTGTTTTCTTTGTTATAGTAAATGTGACATGCAATGATCAGTATTCATGTGTGCCGTTTGCATTATCTGTTCAGTATTCTATTTGGCTTGTTACACTTCCTGTTTGATTTTAAATTTAACAACACCTTGTTAGCATAATTATTTTAAAAATCAAATTGAATTGAACATTTGTACAGTTTTTATTAAAAATGCATACAACTGTTTTGCTTTATCTTGGCAAGACAGAATAGATAAACCCGGTATTCATTGCTCAGCCACTGCTTTCCTAAATATTATATTAATATATTTAACTTATCGATCAAAAGTACATTCTAAAATGTGTCAAATTTGGCCAGAATGTCACAATAAGGTTTATTTATCACGACAGGTTTATCACCAGGTTACTATTAAACTATGCTCTTCTCTCAAAATGTAATTATGTGAATTATTATTATAATGAATTATTTCTCAATAGTGTTATTGTAAGTGTGCTAAAAATGGCCAAAATACTAGTATTGAGTCTGACAAAAACTAAAACTAAACAAAACAGAGGACTTTTCACTGCAGAAATACACATTATACTTTATGTGTGTCTCTTGAATTCCTGTTTCTGCCTTAAACAGCTAATAAAGCCCCAACTCCGTTTCAGAGGAGCATGCATTTCAATATCACAGACACAAAAATTAAAAAGGTCCAAATATCCAAAGAAAAAAAGAACCTGAAAATGACTAGATTTTGTCTTGGTTGACAACTGATGAAATGTAGCCTATAGTACATTGTCGGACTAAGATAATTAGAATAGCTGAAATACTTAAAATAATGCACTTTGAAAAACTGTATAGCTGTGTAGACATTAAACTTTCTTAAGTGCTCTTTCTGCAAATTAATGTGCAATAAATACACTAAGCAAGTATGGCACAGATTTGTTTCCAATGGTAGCCACACACACTGTTGATCAATTTTAATTAGCCTGGTGCATTTACCTTTATGTCTGTTCAATATAATGTCAATCCCCCCGCTACAAAAGTACTGTATTTTGTTTTTCTAATAAGTTTGGAAATGTGTTGCCATTCAAATTGATAATTGTCTTTTGATGGTCAGTTTACAAAATACAGTATGTACAACACTGACAAACAAACTGTTCAAATAACTCCCATAGCAGAACATATTAAAGATGCATACTTATTTGCTCAACTCGATTGTACATTTACCTTTCATGCAGGGTGGGGTTTATAGCCAGCCAGTTACCTTACAAATGTTCTAGCAAACAAATGTTAATAGTCTCTGAGCAAAGCAGATCTTTTTCTAAGTGACTAAGAGGGAAATGCAGAGCAGGAGACTTTTCTCTAGAAACTCTACAACCAATCGAACAATTAAAAGAAATATTAATGAAAGGACTGTGAAGGCATTCTAAAATGTTGTCCAATACATGCATTTGCACAGGCTGTTAGAATATTGTTAAATCCCTGGCTTCACTTAAGAAAATCTAGTAGAGGCAAACAAAAAGCATCCACTCTTGAGCACTGCTGGGCTACCAAACTGCCCAGAGTGACCACAATTCAAAAGCTAATCATGTTTCAACACAGAGCATAGAATAATTATTCCAGCTCTCTCAAACTACTAATGAATTGCTAGTAAAGAAATAAGACATGTTGTGAGATCATCTCCCTTTAGAATACCATCTACTCTACCATCATTGATTTTGTACCTTTCCTATAATCTTTTATAAAGGTCAAGATTCCATTACTTTAAATATTTCTGCATGGTTAATCTAGGATTAACTACTGTTGACCGGCTGTACCTAAACTACAGCAATCTGCCTGCCATGTCTACGTCTTTCGACATTGTAAATATTGACTCAAAACCACAAACTGACTATTCATCTGGGCTACTCTGTGCAATGGCATGGAAGGTTGGCCTAAACTGTCTGCCTATCTGTCTATTAAGTGAGTCACTCCAAGCAGATGACATCCTGTACTGTAATGGCAACCACCACATGTAGAGGTGTGGTGCTTTTAAACTTTGCCCATGTCCTGAGGTTTGTAAGGTAGCAGCATTCCTTTATTTTGGTTTTTAGAGATGGATGCCTCCTTGTATAGATAAACAAGTCATATTCAAATGTACTGTATGAACTGAACCAAAAAATCTCAGACTGTCTGTCATGTTCAAAGTTCTTACATTAATGGTTGTAAAGGAATTTTTCTTTGAATCATACATTTTAAGCTGTTTTACTTAATAGTACTTTAGTCTTAAGTCTTTTTAATGTATTTTTAAATTTAAATTGTTTCTTTAAAGTATTTTTAAAATTTAAGTGATTTAAGAAAACCAGATAAAATCCCTACCTAAACTCTGAATGATTTAATTTTTAAAAACTTTCAAAAGATTTAGGAAATGTTCCTATTTGTGTTACAAGCTGCTTGAGTTGTTAGGCTATTTCTACACTGTTATCCAATGCTTAACTTAATCTGTATTACTTTTGGTTATGTTCCTGGAATGTCATAATTAACCTAAATCCTGCTCCTGTGACTGACCAGTGGTGGGAACTAGGCTTAAACCCCAGGAAACTGTGTCAGAGTAAATGAATAAATTGGGTTGGATAGAGATTTATACAACAAAAAAAGAACATATAATACTCCTTAAAATTCAATTCGGGATTTTTTCATCTTGGAAGCTCTTTTTTTTTAAAGCATGAATTTCACTGAGTTTTTCTTCATCTCAAACAGAGTCCCTTATTTTTTAAGAAACATTACTTCCAACAAATATTTGAAGCATTTGAAGATAATCTAAAATGAAGATACTTTTCAAAAAGTTCTTGAAGCATATCGTTTGGCCTACATTCAATTATACCTAAACCACTAAGCAGACCCAGAGTGATTCAGTATTTGCTATAAAGAGGCATACAAACTTTTTAAAAATAACTGTCCATCATAAGGATGGTTCATCTTCCTGTTCTTCAGGAAGTTCCTAAAATACTAAAGTCTAAATATCTCAGTCTAATTACAGTAAATCCATCACCTTTAAGAGTGGCTTACACTATGAACCCATTAAAAAACAATTACATAACATGTACCTCACTATGCAGTGAATTTGAGACCTCTCCCACATCTGTATCCAGGTCTCAGTCATTATGCTATGACTATTACAACACAAAAGAGCCAAAAAGGTGCTCAGTGCGAATACTGTACAGTATGTCACACAGCTTCCATTATTCAGAAGTCAGATCAATTTTTAGTCAAGATGCTGCCATTCTTATACTGTTATACTGTGCCAGCAGTTCTTTGTAATGCAGCTCAGAGATTTGTTTTTGTAATATCTTTGGGGAAAAAACAACAATAACTTTAACCATAACATCTCTCATGTAATAGTAACTCTCCAGGAAGCTAACTGATGTAAAAGATGTGACACAAGAAAAGTCACAGGAACAGATACAAATCAACTCACTCAGGAGGAGTTAAACTGTTGCTTACTCGTGGCTCAACCAAAGTTCCTCTTTTGTGGATTCACTGCAATGGTGAGTTAGATACAGAAAAAATAGTAGATTTATGTACTGTACTGTATTTAAGTCCCTTTCTTTCAAAGCATATGACTTTTGTAAAAATGCACAGGAGGTACCTGTGTGGTTATCTTGTTAAAAACAGCTGTAGTTTGAAATGAACCACTAGAAGTTAAAAAAAACAACTTAGAAATGTAATTCTGAACTGCAGTGGTTTAAGGATTAATATCTGAAAGGTCTTTGCATCTGTAATTCCACTTTCATTTTCCTACATTTCCTAAAAATAGTTTTGCTTTCAATATACTGACAGCTAATTCTGTAATTAAAGGAGTAACAGACAAAAATCATGCAACAATGAAAAAATGCTTATAATTACAATCGGTAGTGAAGACAGCTGTCTTTCAAGTACAGGAGATTTTCTTCATATACAGTACACAGTCAACATCACTTTAGTGTATATCTTATATGGGTATATAGAATTATATACTGTATCCAACTTAACTGCACTGAATTTTGCAAGGCAAAATGTTTAATTGTCTTTGTCTGCATGTACTGTGAGGCTCATAAAAACACAAATAATTTCTTTTAAACAAGAAAAGGACTATCATCTACCAAAGAAGTGTGAGGTGTTAAAATTAGCACAGCAAAATATTAAGATACAAAAAATATTACTGTATTGTGGTGCAGTTTTCTTAAGAGTGAATTTCCTTTTAATTACTGGGACTAAGCATGATAATTCTGGACTCGTACCTCAGAGGATATTGGTGCAAGACCCTGCTGCAGACGCTGTGTTTGTCTCAAGGGTTCATTACTCCAGTCCACACAGATGTACAGTATAAGTAGGGACCAGTACTCCTGGGGGTATTCCCTGCAAAGCACCAGCATCTCATTCAGGGACATATTCACAGCCCACTTTACACTATGGAAACCAGGATGAGCTCTTACATGGCAGACCACTCTACTCTGGTATGGAATTTTACCTTTACCTTCTAAGGTGACTAAGAAGAATCTAAAACTGTAAGATACTTTTTGTCCCCCTTTTCAACCCTATGTTCATACATTTTGGACAAAATGAAAAAAAAAGCCTGGTATACATGCTGTGTGTTATTATGTACGTATATCTTAGATACATGATCCCAATACCTTTAATTTGATCTGAAAGCTGTTCATTGGCCCCAAATCTTCATGTTTGACTTCTTTCTGATACCAACACAGCCTTTCTAATACACAAAACCTCCTTTCATTTATATTTTTGAAAATTGTGTCTCTTATTACATTTGATGTGCTCAATCCTTCAGCCCTTGCATTTTTAACTCTGACTTGACTCTGTTTGAAGTTAGATGAAAGTAGCACTTGACATTGTGGTGTTTCATCTCCCATGACCATAGACATGAAAGTATTTTATTAATATGAAAAGCAAGTTAGAAAACATTGGTTTACATCTAATACTTACTGCTACTAAATTCTGCATGTCCTACCAGAACGTGATTAACTTCAGTTTAGTCTGACTTTTGTGTGAGGATACACTCTTTAAATGCACTGCAGAAACTGTGCACTTGAGGTATAACATTCATGTAGTTTAAACACTATGAAAATAAACAAAGTTTAGCTCAATTACTTTGTTTCTACCCATACAATGGATTAGTTCTTGGTGGGCACACACTGCAGTCCTGTCAGTCAGAAAGCAGGACAGCCATTAATTGAAGACCATATTTGAGACAGAAATCACTTAATCAAAAATGATCAAAAAAAAAATCAGAAATTACAGCAACAACAAGATTTGATCACTTATACACCACTCTCACCATTAACACTTTCTGCTGCAACTATCACGTCTTTTGTGCAATAAGACACTTTTATGGAGATCAAAAAACACTACTGCAGTCCTTTGCCAGTCCGTTGCAACTACTGTTATCTGTTCCTATCCCGCGGCTGGCAGAGGAATCCTACTCCGTTGGGCCCCTGAGCAAGGCCCTTAACCCCAACTGCTCCAGGGGCACGGTATTGTAAATGGTTGACCCTGCGCTCTGACCCCAAACTTCTCTTCCTGTCTGTGTGTCTCATGGAGTGATAAGATAGATCACTTTTTTTTGTCTCATCTATCATATGATACCACAGATCTCTTTCTACATTACCATTCTTCAAAAGAAAACAAATTTGTAATGCATCTTATGATCTAACAAGGTAAACAAAAACATCTGGCTCTCCTTGCTGTTGTAAATGCTGTTCATTGTTTTCTAATTTGACTTGTTTTGAAATGCAATAATCATTTGTTCACAAACAAGCACTAGAGTATGTTTCACCGACATTCAAATTACTGCATTTACACGAAACTAGAGATACACATTCCAGTTCCAATATTCCTCAGAGCTTCAAGTTAAATTCTGGATGGATACATTGTTGGGGTGTCAGTGCTTAAGAATTTACGGGGTATACAAAAAGACAAATGACTAATACAAGAAATTGTATATGGACAATAAAGTGATCTTATCTTATCTGCACTGCTGATGCAACTAATTAAACTTTGTCCCCTGATAAATGGAGAGTCTCTTAAATTTAAGAGGTCAGAGATCAAATACATAGATTTAGAATTGTGGACAAACTTGCAAAGAACTTAAGATAGTGATATACATTTTATATATAGGCTACAGACATTTTGATGTGCTGTTTAGTTGTTTAGGACACAGACGTACATTTAAACTGCAAAATCAAGTGACACCTGAAGAAGGCTCCACGGCCGAAACGTTGTGTTCTCTTTCTTCTTTTTTTCAGCATGGAATAAACCGTAATAGGCCGTAATTTATACGCATGCTGACGCAGCTACCTACCTGAAATATTTATAGAATGCACCCTATTTTAATTGAACTACTCATTCAGTAGTTCAGTGCGGTGGCTCTGTGGCTAAGGATCTGCGCCTGTGGCTGAAAGGTTGCCCGTTCGTACCCTGCAACCGGCAGAGGAATCCTACTCTGTTGGGCCCCTGAGCAAGGCCCTTAACCCCAACTGCTCCAGGGGTGCTGTATAAATGGGTGACCCTGCGCTCTGACCCCAAGCTTCTATCCGTGTCTCATGGAGAGCAAGTTGGGATATGTGAAAAGACAAATTCCTAATACAAAAAAAAATTGTATATGGCCAATAAAGTGATCTTATCTTCTCTCCTCAACATCTAGTTGGGGCCTTTTACCTGTCTAGTTTGGATTATTAGAACTCTTATATCACCTTTACTCTTTGACAAATTTGCCTCTTCATCTGACTTCAAACTGTGCTGCTCAATTTGATTCCTTTGTTTTATATCTAACATATATTCATCTGCTTCAAAAGCTCTAGTCTTCCAATATCTGCATGCATCGTTTCAAGATTCTTATGAACAATTCTCTCTCCATTAATTTGTACCCCGCCAATCTATTTCCTTTCCCTATATTCCTTCTTCCTCCCTATATTCCTTCCACTCCTACACACCTAGTCCTACCTTATCTTTGCAGTCTTATCTCATTCCCACTCTCTATTAACTTAACAAACGAGTTATCCACAGACATCAGGACTAAACCACCCCTGATGACCTTTCAGCACCAAAATACAGTAGAACTCATCTCCTCCGTCTATACCTGCGATTCTCATATTTTGTCTACAGTATATTGATACCTACAGTACAACTTTCTCCCATGAATTCTTAAGCCACAGTTAAGAATCTAAGTCACTACTTTTTTTTTTCTTGTTGCACAGTGTAACATTTATATTTGATCAAGAAATTATTTTACTGCATAAGTTAGGATTATTTTATAATGAGGCACTTTGTATAAAAGTGTCTGCTAAATGGATCAAATAAAACCATGTCCTGATTTGTTATGGATTAAGCCTAATAAGAACATAAGAAAGGTTGAATGACTGGCTCTTGTTTGTAGCCTTGTTCATTTAAGTGTTAAAACCTTATATTAGAGACAGGAAAATATAAACCCTACCTAAATCTCACTTTAGGCGTCTTTTCTTGATTTAACAAATTATTTACCCATATAGAAGAAAAAAAAACAAGCAAAATATTTTTGCTGAATATACTGAAATATCCAATTAAGCAGATTCACCATCATGCATTTTTATAACTGAAGGTTATTTTAAGAGTATCGACAGTTTTTACATCCGCACATACAGCAAATGAAACAATGTTCATTCGATTCTTTCACATGCAGCCTTATCAGTCCAAGCTAACTGAATAGAATATTACCACAGAATCTGCATTCAACAAAAAGCTCACAGAGGAAGTGGTAGTGGTGGTAAGGTACACTTGTCCGATCATATTATAGTGACCTGGAAAAAATGAAGCAGGTCCTTTACAGTACATTTAATCTCAAACATGCAAGATAGGAAAACAGTCTGATAATGGGAAAATTGTTCTATTTCAGCACACCTGTCGTATTGTAGCTGAAGACTGAATCTCTGCGTCTGCCATCATCCACATAACTACTGGTAGTCATTAAATCAAGTGGACTGTTATTTTCTAAAACAAAAATTGAACTGTAAGTTACTTCATGTCTTTTAAAACCAATAATCTGTTTTTAGACACCTGAAGAGGAAGATCTATGTTTTTTTTTTTTACACCTGAATATGTCCACGTGAAGAGGACTCACCCATGATTTTTAACAAATATACAGTATACAAAGAAGCACTGAAACAACACAGGCTATTGGTTCGAAAACCCACTTGTAATTATAAAGTCACTCTATACATTTTAGTAATTGACAGCAGTCCTGTGTGATGACAGCATTCTGGTATACACAGAAACTTTTTACATCAAATTATTTTTCACACACTGATTAGACTACTCTAACTCCTCTTTTTTTGTGCGTAGACATCAGTTTACACACTAATACGTATGGCCGAATATACTGTATTAAGGAAACTATAATTTTCTATAGATAGTGATACAGTACATGTCTAAGAACATCAAGAATCAGATGCGAAATTTGCAGTCTACAAAAGACTGACATAACATTTGTTTCACTGAAATCATGGAACATAACTTATGCCAAAAGCAACAGAAGACACATCCTTAGGAAAAATACAATCCTCACAGATAAATATTACTTTCCTGAAAGGTCCAGTGTATTTTCCACATTAAAAGCAGATTTATACTAACATCAGTATTTGAATGTGTTTTTTTATATTTTTGACTAGTGGCAAGATTCTCTCCACGTGGTGTTCAATATGTTCATTTTTAGAAAATAGACTATTTCTAAATAGATGAAAAGCAATACCTTTTCCCACCGTATTCCAAACTTAAAGTAGGAAGTACACTTTTGTACCTTCAATATACCATCTGCTTTCTATTTCAGAACTGCTGCCGAGTCTTTAAATTTTACTAAAAAACGTCATTATTGTTCAGCGTTAAAGAATAATTTTAAAACTATATTGAGGAATTCAGCTTTCAAACAACACACTTTAAATTTTAACAAACTTCCTGTTAAAACATTTCAATGGACTTGTGCTCAGCTGGTAGTACTCTAATAGATTGCACATGCGCAGACAAATACAAATTCGTTTTCATGTATACTGCAGAAGTTAAAAACTTAAGTTATTGAGAAAACATTTCTTACCTTTACTTCGATTTTGCGGTATAAAAATCATTCTTTCAGCAAGCGAAATAAAACCGTTCTACAGTCTTGCATGCGCAATTTTAGTCTCCTAACCTTGCAGGTGTCTTGAAAGTCGGTTGTTACGAATCGCCGTCATTGCTTTCTCAAACTTATTCTGTATCTCTCTGTAAACAGGTGGAAAGCAAACACTACAACTCCAGCCAGTCCTCAGAAAAGTGCAGGTTGGGTGACTCGAGGGTGGGACTTAAGAGCAGTACAGCGAGTGCCGTGTTGCCACAGTGACGCTGTACTTAAGTTGAACAAAGTAATCGTTCTGGTCTGGGTACCAAGAGTACGCTGTTCAGTGATCAATGATACGTGTTCAGTCTCCACGGTTCTGCTCTGTGAACAAAAGGAGGTAAACCACAAGGGGTAAGATGACAAAGCAGCACGCTGTGGCTGAAACCACGTAGCACAGTGAACACGAATGCTTTGCAAAGTTATGCGGCGTCCCTTGGAGTTTTGGTAGCTAGCTAGTCAGAAACTGCTACCGGCTATACTTGTACCACGGTTTCAACAAATGCCTGATGTCTGAGTAAAAATTTCTCAGTAGATGTTCCTGAATGATACAAATTAAACGCTACAGTCCAGACGTCAAAGATACAGTAATTAGAGTTAATGCAACAAATATGCAGATGTGTTCACTTACCTGTAGTAGGAAAATAGGAACTACTAATTCTTCTTGAATTTTTTTTAAATTAATTGCTTACACTTACACAGCACTTTTCTGGACACTCCACTCAAAGCACTTTGCAGGTAATGGTGAGTCCCCTCCACCACCACCAATGTGCACTATCCACCCAGATGATGCTACAGCAGCCATAGTGCGCCAGAATGCTCACCACACATCAGCTATTTAGTGGGGAGGAGAACAGACTAATGAAGCCAATTTATAGATTAAAGGCCATGATTGGTAAAGGTCAGGGGGAAATTTGGCCAGGACACCAAGGACAACACCCCTACTGTTTTCGAGAAATGCCCTGGGATTTTTAATGACCACAGAGAGTCATGACCTTGGTTTTACGTCTCATCTGAATGACGGTACCTTTTTACAGTATAGTGTACATGTCACAAGTTTAGCAACCTTTAAAAGAACATTTTCTCTCAATTAAAAACTTGACCAAACTCACAATGAGCAGTTTGTCTTGTAGGCCTTTTATCAGTTAACTTAATTTTTCTTCCCAACTGTATTGAGAAATACCATAGGCTTCAGTATATTTTGTAGGAAACCTTTTATTTAGGATAAAATTATTTTCCTTGTATTTTTCAAGGAAGTTACATTATTCATATTATAATATTAGAAAGATGGACTAGGGAGAAACAGAATGTGCAATTACCATCACCCCCAGTCATCAATAATATGATGATTAGTGTTAGATGAACATGTGTGTGGCAGAGTTAACTTTGTTTCAAACAACAAACTTTCAGAAATGAGTCAGATTTGAAGACCATTATGGTTCAATTTCCTGTTTGCTTGTGGCAAAATATACATACTGAATTCATAGTATTTCATAATACAGTACGTGTATCATATATCTACAGTACATATCAAACATGTTGCAAAGTTGTAAAGCAGTATCAGTACGTCAGGAAACCCTCAAAAACACAGGTCCTGCCCTGCAAGTATCATACTGTATACAGTACAAGTACATGTTTTTAACTTTGTTAGAATGCAAGGCCTGATACAGTATGTGTAAATTAAGCATATTAGACCACAAAATTATATGTGGTAAGTGGAAAACCTTTAAAAAGACCTCCCAATCCTATTCCTATCTGTTTGAAACCTAAGTTAAGGAGCAGCAGTAATTTTAATCTTTTTATGTACTTCACGGTGAAGATTGAGAAACCCAGATAAAAAAGCTTCAAAAATAGATTATAATGGTTATGGCTCTGGGGTTGTGCCTTTGAGCAAGGTACTTCACTCTGCTCCAGTAAAATGATCAGCTACAGTATATAAATGGGTACAAAGGTGTACAGTAGATCTCTTTGGATATTTTCATCAGCCAAATAAATCAATAATCAAACAGACACTCATGTACTACTCTGGAATTTCAGGTTGGAAAAATGTTAAGGTTGAAGTTTTGACATACTGCTGTTGTAACCAGTGCCAGGTAAGTAATTTTAATAAATCAGGAAATTAAAATATGCTCAGGTTAGATGGAAATCTCTTTCTAGCATGATTTAGACACAATACAACCAGCATACTGCAAAATATCACCAAAATTACCTGTGATCCGTATTTACAAATCACTTTACAGAGAAACAATTCCTCTCTTTAGAGCATGTCTTAGATAAATCTGAACCCACGTTTTCATCAAATTCAAGACAGAAAAGCTGCAGCACTTAGAAACCCCTCTCAATTGTTGTGGTATAGTCCACTCTCAACAGAAACAAATCACAATATAATTAATAAAATATTAAAGTATTTCAGATCTCCTAGGTATATGTTTTGTCTTTTTAATTACAATTCATTAAAATGAATGGACCTCTGATCTTTTTGTATTATATTTGCAGCTGGCTCCTATTCACTGATAATGTCTGTAGTGATATCAGATGATGAATTTCATAGCAGTCTATAAAAAACAAAATAACAACCTACTTCAAAGCTGCTTCTGTTTACCATTGCTTTTGAAATGCTTATGTCCCGTTGAATCCTGTAAAGCTTCCTTTCTCTCATGATTTGCCATTCAGATATTGAAAATCCTGTTAGTCATCTTTTGGGGTTTCTGCAGGAACTGTAATTACAAAAAGAAGGGCTTTCATTTAAATAGTGTTCTGTTCCAATAAAATAATTTAGTGTTAGTTAACAGGAATGACAGCAGCTTCTGTTTATTGGGAAAATACATCTCCTGTAATAAATTAATCTGTGATTCAGTCATTTTTCCATAATTTGTGTACAGTATATTTTCAATATAACCATATAGAAATCCATAATTTCTGTTTATAACCATATATAATGAATTTTACAATAAATGAATGCATTTCATATTCATTTCTTTTACAGTATGGTTCATTCACACTATTTAAAGATTACATGCCGAAGTTACTGACTTTGACAGGTCTACAACAGATTTTGAAAACTTCAAAAGGCAAACAAGAAATGTTTTTGTGGTAACATAGAGAGACCATCATTAGCTTTACAACAAAGACTACATCGAATACTTTCATATACAGTTCATGCCAGAGCTCTCAGTCAATCAATGTAAAGTAAATAATTTGAAATCAACATAAAAGTCGTCCTGGTACATCATTCAGGAGTCTCAAGACTTTGGAGCACCACTAAAAAGAATCATTAGATTCACAAAGAAATTCACATTGTGAGCATGTAAAAATAACCCAGTTTGAAGAGTGAGACAAATATGTTCTTAAAATATACTATATGAAATGTGCTATAAAAAAAGTAGCCAATCCACAATGGGTCATGTTGAAAGGCCAAAATGAAAAAAAAAGAAAGGTCATCCATCTAACCATTTTCTAACCACTTTATCCAGGGTTGCAGGAGAGCCGGAGCCTATACGGACAAGCCACAGGTGCAAGGCAGGATACATCCTGGATTTTAGTCAATTTACCTTTTGTACTACTATGTCTTTGGGCTGTGGGAGGAAACCCAGGTCCCACGTGAAAAACCTTTGTGAACATTTATGTAGGCTACAATATAAGCATTGTGAAACTCATTATATAGAATACATTTTCTTTCATTATTTTATATTTAATTTCAGTATATTATATTTATATTTTCTCTCAGACAATGTACATTATCCAAGATATTAAAGATACTGACATATTTATTGAAATGAATCAAAATTTAAATCTACAATTCTGTCTTTACTGCAGGAAGGAAGCTTGAAGAAGGAAATAAGTACTGCATGGCAGAGGTGGATTTTGGACCTAAACATGTGCCAACATTATGTCGTTTTGCCAGGATTCCTTCTGACCTGATTTTGAAGTTTACTCCATAAGTAAAAATCTCCTTTAGACAACCAATGTATCTAATCATTTTTATTTTAGTGAGCTTCTTCTAATAAAGCAACCACCTTTCCAAAGCCATCTTCCAAATTACAATAAGGCATACTCAAAGGACAGTATATACAGTACTGTACAAAAGTAAATACAGGTAAAATACAAAAGTTCATCAGCTTTTTAACCTGTTAGACGATGGATAGGGAATACAAGCCAATTTAAATCTGAAGTTCATGTGCTGTATTTTGTGAATTTATCAAAAATTACACTACAAATAACAAACAACAAAGGACAGTTTAAAAATTCACAAGAAAAGTTAATATATTACAGAACAAACATCAGCGCAGCTGTAAAAGAGGTAATGGTTTAAAGGGAAGCAGAATGTCCATCCAGCAATTTTCTAACTCCTGTACTTCATCCAAAACAGGGTCATGGCGGGGTTGGGAGTCTTTCCCAGTGAACACAAGTACAAGAGGGGATACACCGTGGACAGGACACCACTCCATCACAGGGCACACAGACACAAACACACACACTCACACCAGGACCAGTGTTCCCAGAAGCTAATGTAGTTAGCCTACCAGTATGTCTTTGGACTGTGGAAGGGAGCCAGACCACCCAGAGGAAACCCACACAAATATGGAGAGAACACACAAGCTTCATTTACAGTAGACAGCACCCCAGGAATTAAACCCAAGGCCCCAGGTTTGCAAGAAAGCAATGCTAAAAACCATTGCACCACCATGCACAATTTGTCAATTAAATTGGAAAAAGTGACAGTAACTAGCAGAGTAGTGAAATAACTAAAAATGTTCCTACAGTGTAAATTTTAGGCACAGGAGATACACATAGGCCACAATAAGAAGATTTTAAATGCATTATTACAATTTAGAAGATAAATAGATCAGAATAGGGCATGTTGGGAGAAGAATGCAGAATATAAATCGGGCCTTAATGAGTGAGTAGTGCAGATGAGACCTGACTTCTGACTGCTGTGCTTGAAATGACCTATTCAGGGAGCACAATGAGGGTAAAAAGAGTGTGAAAGTGTGTTACTGCATGTTCTCCAATAGGGAGATGGAAGCACACCACTGCTATGATTCAGAGATAGTAGAAGATATTCCAGGATGGATGGAAGGTGGCATCTACTGTTGTGTAACCATGAAGAGTATGGAGGCAATGGAGGAATATCCCTCAATGATTCTCACGTATACTGTATCTGCAATTCTATTGTGACCTTACCTTTTCAGCAGGAAACAACCTACCATCACCATACTCTGAACAAAGATCAGCTGACTCACATAGAGTTTTTATCAGGAAGTCTGACCACAAGACAGAAAGTGATATACAGTATCAAGATTATGTCTACTATTGCATTTTAGATCATAGAAGGCTTTGGCCACTTGATAAATATAGAGATGTTTAACTATACAAAACAAACAAAGCTCATTTGGCGAAGAATATAACAGGAGTTTAGATCATATGTGTGTCAAAGCCTTAGAAAAAAAACATAAGTAGGGCTTACTTAGGCTTGTCGCCAGTTTCCTAAATTAATGTTTTTAAACAACAGGATTACAGCTCCACAGCTTAGATTTTAATTCAATAATAAGATAAATGTAATGTACACAGTACACAATAGCTAATTATGCAAGACCTACTGTACAATTTTAGACAAAGATTACACAGCTTTGTTAGTTGTTGGCCATCTGTTGTTTTTGTAGATTCTGATATTTCTGTATTCTGATTAGGAGTTTCTTGAAGTGAAAACATGAGTAATCTAGTCTTTTCACCTGACCTAAAGTGAGAAGGTTATAGCGACAGTTCACCCGAGAGAATGCAGCTCTCATTACTTACTGCTTGGATAGTCAATAGCTCTGCTTCTCTCTATATAAACTGGCTATGAGGCCTACAGAGGTTGAGGCAGGAAGACCAGCTGAACTTCTGAGATGAACAAGCTTGAAGGGAGAACAGTTTTGTGGAAGCAGACCAAGGAACTGATGGGTGTTAAAAAAGTTTTTCTTTTCCCTGATAATATACACAATAAATGGTGCTGCTACATTGTGGATGTCCTGGACCTTTACACATTCTTGTGCTGTTGTTTCTCCAGCTGGTAACAAATACATTGTAAGCTTGAATAAAAAAATGAATGATCTCATAGTTCATAAAACATGGAAGACTATGCCTCATTTCTGTAACGAAATACTTTGAGACTATGACACACAGCAGTGCAAAAAATTAAAATTAAAGAAACTAAAACTAAAATATGGCAATTTAAATTTAATATATTTTAATTTTTCACAAATCCTTTCAAAAAATTTTTTAATTTGTGAAATCTGTAAATGAACAAATAGGTCACTTTGAATAGCAAAGTTTTTTTATTTAAAAATTTGTTAGGTACCATTTACAAGTAAGAAAGATATTTTGGGAAACTCAACCTACTCAAACTCAAACTCAACTCAAACTACTGTTTGAATAAAAAAAGGCAGGACTGTCTTTTTACAGCTGTCATACTGAAATTAATTTAGTCATAGACAATATATGTACTACATACAGTAACCAACATCACTATCTCCAGTAACCTACTTAAACTCTCAGTAATTAATTGTTTCTCTTGTGCCTGTTTAAGCCCAGGCAAATCCTTGAATTTGCAGCCGTTCAGTCCTGTGTTAGCAGACCACTGAATTAATGCCAGATTGTGTAATAATCTGTGTGCGGTTATAGCGCTGAATTAATATTGACCATTCTCTTGAACTGGATTGGAATTCAGGCCTCGAGCTGTGAAAGGATGAAAAAGCTTCTGATACACACCAGTATCTCTCAGCACTTGGCACCGTTTCATAATATAGTAGGTTCTTGTTAGCTTGCATGATTAACTAATAAAGTTTAACTTTATTTATTGGGTGGAGCAGCGGCACTGTGGCTAAGGATTTACACCTGTTGCTGGTTCAAATCCCACAACTGCCAGAGGAATAGTACTCCATTGGGCCCCTGAGTAAGGCTCTTACCCCCAGTTGTTCCAGGAGCACTGTACAATGGCTGGCCCTGTACTCTAACCACAAGCTTCTCTCCCTGTCTGTGTCTCATGGAGAGCAAGCTGGGGTATATAAAAAAAGACAAATTCCTAATGCAAGAAATTGTATATGGCTAATAAAGTGATCTTAGTCTTAAAGTCATTATTTATGATACATTACAAATATATTTTTCTAATTTAACATGGGTTATTTAATTTTTTCTGTTCTAATAAGCAAGATGTTAAAAAAGCTTTTTCACTTATGAACAAGGGCATATACACACCCTTTTCAGGAATTCTTTACTAGATATTAAGAAGACAATGATACATCTAAATAATATCAAACATATGTCACTGTATCCTACGCCAGGAAATGTGCACTGAAGATGGCAGAATGGAAAGACTTCTTCACTGAAGTCCAGTAATACCATGTGACAATGTTTTATTTTCTACAAAAAATTGCTGAAATTATTTTGAGATTGTACATTTTTTATGACGTTTGTCAAAATATTTTCTTTATATCAACATGTTATTACGGTGTCTGTATTCAGAATGGACTTCATTAGAAACAACTACAGTATATTGTACACATTGATGTTGCAGATCCATAAATATTAGCCACCTTACACACTGAATACCTGTTGCAGTAACACAAGAAGGTTAGGCTTTTAATATGTTTGAGCATAGAACATTCATACTGTAATGTTTTTTTTTTATCTTTTAATTATTTGTAAAATAACTTGTAGTTATTATAAATAAAGTAAAATTTAAGACAGTAGAACAGGTTTTAGTGTTATTTTCCTTTTTCCCCTACAAGCAATATTCCTGCGACACATCACCACCTTGTGGGGGTACTGTATAAAAAACAGAAGGGAATTTCAGAGATGGAATAGGGATACCCTGCATACAGTAAATATCTGTTACAGTAAATATCTTCTCTTACTGTACATACTGTTCTGTACATATTTGTGAAAATTCAAGTTTTCTTGTTGGCTTTGTCCTGCTACCCTCAGTTCAGTTTGTGTCTTTTTTACAGAAGTCCAATTAGAACGTGTTGTAAGTAAGATTAGACTAGGAAAGGTCATTACTCCCATATTGATTAGCTGTTAGTAGCTAACGCACTAGGGAATCTCATCAAAGCACTTCTTGAACGTTATCTTCAACAACATACTGTAGGTGAATACTAGCCAACCACTACTCCCCCTGTAATTCAGGATGACCTGAAATGCAATGGTAATTTTTACTCCGCATTCCTGGTCCCTGTTTTCTATCTTGTGCTTATCTATCCTTTGGTTCAATTTGTCAAATCCACTGCTGATTCTGATAATCCTTTCTTTTCATAGCCCATCTTGTTGTAGATTGAAGAGATGAAGTTCCTTTATCCTGACTATACTGTATATGGTATTTCCTTTAAGACCTGCTTTTCTGTGAACTAAAGTTAAACATTTCATTATTAAGACTTGACAAGTGTTTTTAAATACGTTTAATGGATGCATTTAAAATCAGCTCTTAATACTTCTGTATTAGTACAGTACATCACCATGTACAGGTGTGGCCCTTGGTTTAGGAAAACTAGGCTACTGCCCCCTCAATGTGCAACAGTTTTTTAAAATTCAAATGTAAAAAAAAAGTCCCTCCAGGGGCTCTTTCTGTTGCTGCTAATCTAGCCTGTAAGAATGATAATATTAATAGTTTTGAGTGTAAGTGTAGTGGTTTATTTCACTATTGATGTAGTAAATGACTGTTGCCATAAGATGTGGTTGCCATAAGATAATATCAGTGTGGCTTCAGCTACTGCTACACCTGCTGAAATACCTATCGGGCACTGAGAAAAGGAAGCACAGAAAAGAAGAGAAGAATATGCAGAGATAAGCCAAATCAAGTTGTTTTTCATTTGGTTTTAAGTAAATCATGAGGAAATCATCTCACATTTAATATATCAGAAACTGAAACAGAGCCTGTAGTTTTATATTACAACAGATTGTTGTAGTCTAGACTTAAATGTTGAATTAAAAGAAAAACATTCCACAGAATAATAAACCCAACAAAATTCTATGTGTGTAAACTGCACACACTCAAGGCAAACAGGTACAGGTGCCGTGGTTAGATTTTTAATTTATTTTATTTTTTTAGGACATACAGATAATTGTTGATCCTCACCACCCCAGTATAGGGTATCCAGTTTAAATCATAAAACTATATTAATTCAATAATTAGTCATCACATCACCAATACATTTTGAGTGTGGATATACAGTATAATGTGGTACTGTAGGTCTGTGCTTTTCGGCATGTGGCTCAGGGGAACTTTGCACATAGTACACTATGAACTCAGATGGACATTATTCCAGGAGGATTCCTGGTTTTAATTTTTAACAAGACAAAAAGACTTCTTAATAAAGTAACATAAACAACTACAAAATAAGAACTTCAATTACTAATCTTAAGTCCCACACATCCTTACATACACAAGAACCCATGTGAAAATGCACCTGTTTCTAATCATTACTCAATAATGATTAGAGTAATGAGGGGGTGGAGTGGTGGCACTGTGGCTAAGGATCTGTGCCTATGGCTGGAAGGTTGTCAGTTCAAATCCAGCAGCCGGCAGAGGAATCCTCCTCCGTATGGCCTCAGAACAAGGCCCTTAACCCCAACTGCTCCAGGGGCACTGTACAATGGCTGACCCTGCACTCTGACCCCAAGCTTCTCTCCCTGTCTGTGTGTCTGTGTCTCATGGAGAGCAAACTTGGGTATGCAAAAAGATGAATTCCTAATACAAGAAATTGTATATGGCTAATAAAGTGATCTTATCTTATAGAGCTTTTCTGGACACTCCACCCAAACCATGTACAGGCAATGGGGCTCCCCTCCACTACCACCAATGAGCAGCATCCACCATTGGTAATGTTTGTCTACAAATTGTAGATCTGAATATAATTAACTTGGTTTAAGGTGTGGTAATGAGAATTCCACTTCACTAAAGGTTGAAGTTTACTGTCAGAAGTTGTCACTACATTAAAGCTTGGCGATGGTCAATAATGTTCCTACAGTTGATTGAAGATTCAGAAAGCCTCATACATCAAAAGTAGGGTTAAAGAAACATATATAAAGGGTGTTAAAGTTAAATTTGAATTCTAGTATACTAATATGTTCACTAATTCAGACACATTTGAAGTAAAATGTTTAAGCCTAAAGCATTCGGGCTTTGATTAAGATTGAGGATGGGCAGATTACTGTACATGTTTATGCATGCAAATTGATTAATGCTCACATTGTCATAACAAACTAAAATTAGGTGTGAATTCTAATAATTTCAGAGGGAATACTGTATCTTACCTTTTCATAATATCATAATCAAGCAGGCTAATCAGTATGGTCTAATATACTGTATGATAGTGGGTTTAAACTGGTGTTCTAGTACACTTACTGAAAAGCAAGGTCAAGCAAATTCTAATAGAATCTGCTGTAGGGTTTTCTTTTTATTGGTACAGATTATATATGAAATACTGTACTTCTAAAAAGCTGCTGAAATAGCAATGTTGTTTAAATTGTCCATTTTTTGTAATTAATGGTAACAGGTGGGCATTTTTGCTTATGAAACGTATTGTTTTCAGTTTTGAAAAGTGAGTAGAATGCCTTGGCATAATGAACAATATAGAAAGGCAACATTTCCATTCTGTTGCATTAATATACTTTTACAGATGCAAGTACTTTTGAATGGGATCTGTGGCTTAGGTGGTTTTGGTATGGTGGTGATACCATTTGTATTCAAAGCCATCTTGAGAAACCATCAAACGTTTTTTTATCATCTCATTATCTTACTGTAAAGTGCTTTGCAAAAGTATTAACCTATTTTCAATTATTTGTTTTCTTTGTTTTGATTTTGTTGTATTAAGAATATACACATTATTTCAAAGTGAATATGTTGAATCAGAACTTGAATTTTCAACCTGAACCTGGTGAAAGAAGTTACTGTAAATGTCATCAAAATGAAACATCTATTATTAGTACAATACCTGAATTAATCTTTCAAAGAATAAGTGTCATAATGTCATAATTATCAGAAATATAAAGCTGTGTATCATCTGTGAAAGATTGAATAACCTCACCAAGTGGATACTGTATACAGATAAGATAATGATGCAGAGAATGGGCCCTGTGAAACACAACATGTATTATTAGTCATTCTTGATGCAGTCAATGGAAGATTTTGTATTTGCTTAATATGATCTAAATACATTAATATGGATCAATATCTGAATTTGACAAAAGTCCAAATCTAAGAATCGACACAGCACTTAAATAAAACATTACTAAAACAGATACAGTATACAATTTGAAAATACACTCATAAATAGATCATTTACTGTACAACTTAACTAAAGCAAATCCAGTGTTATGATTAGAGAAAAAAATACACTGAAAGGTATTACTATCAAGGAAAACTTTATCTGTCTATCACTAGTACTTTTTCAAAAAACTATCCTAAGAAGGTTTGGAATAAGTCTGAAATTACTTGGAATATCATAGGAGTTTCACAAGGCTAGTTTTAAAAGAAGACATCGGTGTTGACAAAGAACTATTCACTGTTACATCATTGCACACACTGCTAAACGCATTCTTCAGAACTCTGGTTAGTAATGGATTCAAAGGATATGCAACAGATGCCATCTGCAAAGTATTACATTTAGTTCTAACAAAGAAAATGTGTCCTTAAGAAACAGGGTAGCGGGTGCAATTGATATAATAATTTATTGAAATCTTATCCCCAAGTGAAACTATTCTGTTTTATAAATAGTTAAGGTACTCTTCACACTTCGCAATTGAGGCCTTGATATCAATTAAAAGAAAGGGTATCTGTTTACTGTATCTTACCACCTGTCATTGTCCACTCATTTTTCTCAATAAAGGAACAAGTAAAGGTTTATTCCATGGTGAAAACCTATTACTGTACCTCTTCCTTTGCAGCCTATGCATGCTGACGCACGCAGCTACCTACTTGAACTAATTCCTTTTTTGGTTGACAGATGGCAGTGTAAATCCAAGGCACAGTATATCTGAAAGTAATTCCTAACACTTACTGTATATACTGTAGTGCTTTTCTGGATAGTACACTCAAAGTGCTTTACAGGTAATGGGGACTGTCCTCCACTACCACCAATGTGCAGCATCCATCTGGATGATGCCACGGCAGCCACAGAACGCTCACCACACATCAGGACAGAGTGATGAAGCCAATTCATAGATGGGGATTATTAGGAGGCCATGACTGGTAAAGGCCAGGAGGAAATTTGGACAGGCAAATCCGAACCAGAAGATACAATGGAAACTACATGAAAGTGCATTTAAAACTGAGAACATGAGGCACTTTTTCACCCAAGGGATGTAGGAGCATGGAACAAGTTACCCAGGATTGTTCTGGAAGCTGATGTCCAGGTTTCTTTCATGAAACAGCTGGATGAGATCCTTGGTTCAACTACTAACTACTAAATCTAACTGCTTTACTGATACAAAAAGAACAATACATTTCTTTTTCTATGACTAAGGCACACTAAAAAAAACATTCCAACACAGGAAAAAAATGGAACTGAGAGAGGCTACATGTATTTTAATGTAAGCCATTCTGTGTATTAAAATTTCTGTTGCAGTAATACAATGCATTTGACTCTTTTCTTTTTTACATAATTACACAAATAATTTTTGACGGGTTTAAATTAAATAATTTATTTGTGAGTAAATATCTTTGTAAAAATAAAAATAACTAATACAGTCTTTAGAGGTCAATCAATTGTATATGCCTAATATTACCACAAATAAAAAAAATCATTAAGAAGAAAATAACTGACAAAACTGCAATCTAAGGTACAGTCTTTTTTGATTATTTAAACATAATAATCTGATAACAAATTAAAGCATTAGGGGAAAAAAACCTCATTCATTCAATAAAACTCTATTAAATATTCTGGATATATCTGATTGCTATCAAAGATCACAAAAATATTTGGATGGGTGATATCATCCACACAGCTGTCGTAGAGGTTCACAGTGCTTTTGTCTTTGGATGGCGGTCGGTAATAGGTCTCCTTTCCCATGGTGTAATCGCCAACAAGCACTCGAGCGAGAAACATTGCCTTAAAGGGAGGTGTGTTCTCAGGTAGAGGTGCTGGCTTTGCCACACTGTAGTTTTCTAAAGTTCTTATGTGGTTTTGAGTAGTACAGCAGTATTTCTTAGAGTAGGATGCATGTCTTGCAAAATATGCTCCTAAAAAAAGGAAAAAAAGACATCCAAATTAAAAAAAACAAAACATGTACAATATTTCTATACATACATAATAATTACTTGATGTGCTAAAGTATTTTATTAAAAGACCTGATTGAAGCTACTGTAAATGAAGTACAGATAAATACACGGGAGCAGCTCTTGTGTTTATAATTAATCCAAAAACATTATATTTCAGCTCATAAATCAAACCTTTCAATAAATTTGAATATATGTATGGAAGGGTGATGATGGATGCATTTTATGTTTTTTACATTGTGTTTAAATTTAAAAATGGTTACTGTTCAATTTTATGGCAAAAGTACCTGTATTTTGTTTAAACGCCTTATGGTTAAGTTACTCAAGAACCTCAAGACCCCTGTTCTATCTGTTTTAGAACTTTAATATGTAGTCATTCAATCTAGGTACAGTATCTGATTGGTCAACATTATCTATGCTAAACGGGAGAAAAGGAAAACATAGCAGATGCACAAATTTGTTTGACTGTATACAGTACACTGCAATGCTAAGTGGTTGCATTTGTAACAACACAGTAAGTATTAATTATCCAGTATGTAGCCACACATGTAATTTGTATTTTATTTAATTTTAAAAATATGATTGCTATTTAATTTGATAAATGTGAACAAATATGCAGTTTTAAAATATGCATATTCAAATCATAAAGACATAAGCCAAAGATTCCAATCATCTTTGAGGTACGCATGTCACACCTTTTAAGATTAAAATGTGTTCTTCATTGATACCCTGTATTTTACTTGGAAGTGTCTTTTGTGAGTTCATTGGAACTTGCCTCCAGTCCTTATAAACCTCATTGTAATTTAAAGTAGAAAATCATTAGTATGATAAACAGTGATTAGAATGTGATATATCTGAGAGCTTAATGTCTTGTCATGAAACCACAAACACAGGCATTACAGGATAATAAACTTTATTCTGAGCAACAAGAAGACTCAAGATGCATTTACATGCTGCTAAACTGAAAATATCTTTACAGAGCACTACGGTATCAAAGACAATTCATTTTGTAATAGGATCTTGATGGAGTTTAAATATTGTGAAACTATTCATGTTAGGTGTTTTTTTAGAAAGAGAAAATATTCTTCTCTAAATGAGATAAAAACACTTGAAGAAAAAAGACTTCTGAACACAAATCTGCAGTCAGATTTTAAAATTCCATATGCCTGGACAATCCCACTGGGTAATCTTGATTTTTGATGACACAAATGTCCATCTTCTTATGGTCAATTCAGAAATAAAAATAACTAACAGAACAAGTGTTCTCCGCTAATCACTTTTGGGAAAACCTCAACATCTGCCTACCTTTTCCAAAAACATGCCCATGGCTGCCACTTAACCTGCAGTCAAAATTGTGTGTGCATATCGCATGGGTTACATAAGGGCTGGTGCCATGGAACAGCATTCTTTCTTCGATGTCTTCAGCATGTTTTATCTTTCTCAGTTGGGCCTTTTTCCTTTAGAAAAAGAACTTAATGTAAGGAAAGTTTCTTAGATTATGACTAAGGTTATTTTTTTTGATGCAACACTTTAAGTTTTACTCTAAAATGAAAACATATTGGCTATTCAAGGCCCCTATTGACCAATACATTGATTTTCCAATTTAGGGATAATTCCTTGCTGCATTATGTTCTACCTGTGGCTTATGTGGTGAAAGTGAAACATTTATGTATTTTCTAATACAGATAACTGTAACACACTCTTAAAAGGAGTTTGAAGAGTTGTCTAAACTTAGTACAACATGTTCAGAACAGAGTAGCCAGGGTTATGTCTCAGTCTGATGTCAATACGTCTCTTTTTCTTACTGTGCATTGTGTTACAATTGAGTTTCAAATTGATCCTAAAACATCTGACATTCATGGCCTCGAATGGCTTGTTCTCTGCTACATTGTTGTTTTTTTTTCAAATGATTATCCTCTCCCCTTCTTTCAAAGAATTTCAATGTACAGTGTTTTATAGAATACAGACTATTATAATTCCAATTTATCTGTGCGATGCACTGGTGTCCCATTCACAGTGTGGCCCCACCTTGTTAAAGGTGTCTACTACTCCTGTTAGGATCTGGTTCACCACAGAGTTATTCTAATTTATCCAATAATATCTAAATAAACACACTGATGTATTATTAATATTGATAGTACATGTTGACATAGTATTGAAGAAAGATGTGAAGACGGGTTTAAATTAAATCCTTTTCTGTATGAGGTTTAGACTTCTAAACAACAAGCTGGAGTTTATGGCAGGAAAGGGGGTTAACTGATAAGGATTCCAGATGCCAGCTAAGAACCCCCTGGGGGACGTAATCTTAAACTGACCATTTGGCCAGGGTCTCTTAACTGGCCAAATACCATGACCCCCCTCTTTACCATAAGAACGAATGACGTCAGAGCAGCAAGGAAGGACTATATAAACCTAAAGTTTGTACCGGCACTTTGAACAATATTTTGGTTTTGTTGTTTCTTGCGGGAAACAAGACTTTGGCTGTATTGTTCCTTGCATGCAATAAACTCATCTGTTTAACTTCATCTCGGGATCCAGAACCTTATTCTTTCTGTTACAACAGTATCAATAACCACAGAATAACTATTCATAATACTTACCTGCAAAAAAACTCCCATAGGTCTAAGTTCTGAATTCTCTTAATTGCCTGAATCATCACTGAAGTCATTGTCCTTTCAAAGAGTCTGGCTACCTCTTTGTATTCATAGGTGTCTCTACGCAAACTGACCACCTGGAAGAGATAGGAAGTACAAGCATTATCTTTGATTAAATTTGTTCTCCGGGGCACAGGTTTGTGGTACAAGACTTAATCCTTTGGATGACTCTTTTATTGTTCAAACTTTTTTTTTAATACAAGAAAAAAATATGTCTGACCCAATGCAAAGTGATGAGTTTTGCATTTTTTCTAAGAAGGCCTAACATTTAACATCTTTGGCTGCTATACAAATCACTGTAGCCTTAAAGGTAATACAGGGCTTCAGCAACATTGTGTTGTTTATGTTAAATTACAGTACATTCCACTTTATAGGAAAAACAGCTAAACAATATTTAAGGAAAAATTTAAGTGTATCAAAGACCATTCAGTTATGTGTTTTTACAGTAAATATCCATCCTTTCATCAGAAATCTACTTGTTCTTCATAAAGCTCATGGCAAACCAGACTCTGTTTCTGAAACGGGGTGCAAAGCAGGACTATTTCTTGGATGGAACACCAACCAACCGCGGGCCACATAAAACAAACACATTAACCTGTATATTGTCTTTTGAAGGTGGGAGAAAGTACTTGGCAAACTCCACACAGAAACACATCCAGACCCGAGAGCTGTAAGGCAGCAACACTAACTGCTACTATGATGCTCTAATTACCAAAAAAACATACAAGTACATGACAAATCTATTCAGCAGAACAAGTAAGGGGTTTATTCCATGCTGAAAAGAGAATAAAAGAAATACAACGTTTAATCTGCGGAGCCTTCTTCTTCACACCCAAAGAATATTTCAGCATGAAATAAACCTTTACTTGTTCCTTTGCAGCCTATGCATGCTGACGCAGCTGCCTACAGTATTTGAATTAAATCTATTCAACTACTAACTCTGCTTTATGGAACTGAAAAACATTTAAGATCACTTTATTGGCCATATACAATTTCTTGTATTTGGAATTTGTCTTTTCGCATACCCCAGCTTGCTCTCCATGAGACACACAGACAGGGAGAGAAGCTTGGGGTCAGAGTGCAGGGTCAGACATTTATACAGCACCCCTGGTGCAGTTGGGGTTAAGGGCCTTGCTTAGGGGCCCAATTGAGTAGGATTCCTTTGCCGGCCTCGGGATAAAAACCTATTCCAGGCACAGGTGCAGATCCTTAGCCACAGAGCCACCCACTGCCAAACAATATACTTTTTTATACTAAAAATATCCAAATATATACAGTCATGCTTGAAAGTTTGTAAAACCCATTGCATAATTTGAGATTTGCATTACAAAATGCATATAAAATCAGATGTCGTCACTTCTTAATTAAAATAAAGTATAATTATTCACCAATTTGAGTGTTTTGAAAGCAAATGTCCATGCAGCAAAATACTGTAATACACACAGTTAACAGAAATTGTGCAGGTGTAAAAATAGTTATATGACTTACATCAAAGTAAAGCAGGATCAGGTGGGTCAATGACAGTTTTAACCAATTAACTGAGGTAACCAATGAAATTAAAGATCTGAAATGATGTGTTAGGGAGGAGCAAACATAAATAATTGCAAGAAAGCAGGTGAGTTACTCTTCCTACGAGTCTAGCATCATGCCTCGAACTAAGGAAACATCAGCAGAACTGTAGTAGATGCTCATCAATCTGGAGAAGGTTATAAAGCCATTTCAAAAAAATTCAGACTCTTTAAACTTTCCACTGTTAGGCACATAGTATACAAGTGGAGGGCATTTAAAACAATGGCAACCCTGCCAAGAAGTGGACGTCCTCCTAAAATTTCACCCAGGGCCACAAGGAGAATAATAAAAGAGGTAAAAGGTAATCCTAAAATAACATCCAGAGATCCATTTACAGTACGTCTTTGTGTTTAATTAATGTTCTGGTTAATGCTATCTTAATGCAATATAGGTTTGCAAGTTAAATAAGATCTGAACACAAAATATCCTTTTTTTCAAATTGCCATGTTTTCTTACCTGGTAGGGTTGATCTGTGTCAACAAATTCCCAATGAGAAGGAACTGGCAAAGCAAGATTATCACATATAAACCTATGTTTAAAGAAAAAAAATGTATGATTAATTGTGATTCTACAAATGATGATAAATTAAATAAAAGCAAAAAGAATAAGAAGAGACAAGCTGTCATCATCTTATATTTTCTGTACCTGACTAAAACCCTCCACCGGGTTCTATTAAGACACATTCACACAGTATACAGTACAAATGAAAACTGCACTGATGATCTAGCCAAAAGATCTGCACTGATCATCTCTCATTTCCAATGCAGTAATTCACTTGGGAACTTGTAAAACACCCCATAAAAGTCAAAAGAAGGTGCAGAATCATCAATAAATGACCAAAAAACAAAGACCTGACTGAAGCCTATCATTATTGTATGTGTATACAGCATTTATAAGGCTCACACAGTTACTTAGGACCGTTTTGTTTACATTCTGAAATAGTTGGTTCAGCAATCTGATAATGGATAGATGAAAAAAACACAACTTTTGCCCATTACAAGAAAATAGATCATGGTTTAGAGAGAATGAGTTTAAATTCTAGTAAAATAGTAAAGCTAGTAAAGGCAATAATGATATTTGAGTGCTCCAAGCCAAATCCCCACCAAGATTTAGTTCCATACCTGAAAGCAGTCACAGAATAAAGTGCACGCTTGATCGGCTGTTGTTTTCCAGTTTTTGTGTTTGTCTGTTTCATCACTTAGGTTGGCAAAAAAACACACAAACAAAAAACATGCTTAAATACCTCAAATAGCTAATATTCCAGTAGTTTCTTTGGAAAGATGAATCAGAATATACAAATATGTTTTCCTTGTGAACTATTGTATTATCAATTGTGTCATTGATCTTCCTCCTTTTCTGACTTAACAGTAATAACCCAAGCAAAGACTTTAATCTCTTAACCTCTACTCAATCATGCATATGGAATAATTAAATCAATTCATTGAATTTACTGTATGTAGTCCTTTTTATTTGAAAGAATCCCAAAGAGCTTTAAATATAGAAAGGGACTGACTTCACCCACCACTGAAGTCCAACACATACAGGTACCTGTGTGACACGCAGCAGCCATCATGCACCACCAGCAACCCCATTACATACATTAGAAGATCAGGCAGAGAAGTGAGCATTTACTTCAACTAAATTAATGGGTAAATTGAACTTCAGGTAGACAGATTAAACAAGCACCTACAGTACTGACATTTATTCATTACATCACGATTAACACCCCTTCTCTTCCTAACAGGAGCTTTAAAAGCCAAATAGTCAGGATGTCTCATTCAAAGGATGCCAACTCCTACAGCACAATGTTCCTGGTTTCAATATGGTGGTATGACATTTTCTTTGGAAATACTGATCCATAATTGGAAAATTGCCCATTTCCACGAACCACGACCACAATTTACAGCAGCAACTTGGTTCTCCCTCGAAATGGGAAGAGGGTAAGAAGAGGGATGACCTGACAAGATCAGATAACAAGGTGCTGTCTCGCTCACATACAGTGGATTTTTTCAGAATGAACAGTGCAACACAAACTAAAGAACAGAAGAGAACACCACCTGGAAGTGCAATTAAAACCAAAAACAAGAGACACTTTCTTACCCAGAAGGATGTAGTATTAAATTAAACAAGCATTTTACCCAGGCATAATGTTGAAAACAGGCTTATTTCATGAAATGGCTAGATGAGATCCTTGGCTCAAAAACTAGTAACTAGTAAAAGGCTGCAATAGATGTGCCAATTGGCCTTCTTTCAGTTGTATGCTTTCTTTTAGGGTACTGTACGTACCATGTACAGTAGTGTATAATGTCATTCCTAATAGTAAAACAAATGTAATGCAGCATGAAAAACAAAAACAAAAATAAGCAACACAATACTATAAACCCCAACAATACATTTTCATAGTTATTCCTAATAGCATAATTTCCTGAGTGTAACAAGAAAAAAAAATTAATCTCAGCCCAAAGTTTGGAGTGGGCAACCGCTTAATGTGGGCACTGACCTGGATAATTTATTAACCAAAGCTCTTCATCTGCATTAGGCAAATGCTTTTTTTCTTCAATCAAAGATATTTCCTTACATTCAGATGCACACCACGTTCATTTTTGCCTGGGAAATACAATATCTCCTTTGGTATATAAATGCATGTAGTACTGAATTCAATGGAAAGAAATTTGCTATCAAATGAACACCAACAATAATACACAAATTTAAGTTGAAATCTGTTGTCAATAAGTTAATTTATGAAATACATAAAATAGTAATGAATATGAAATACCTGAAAAATCCAACAGATATGTATATTTGGCTGTAGAGAATTCGACAACACCTTGCTGGTTGCTTCTGTAGTGCTTCTCAATGACCTCACTTGTCATGTTGCATGTTGAGCTTGAGTCAACCTATTAAAAAACGAAAACAGCAACTGAACATTGTAGAACTGTATGTTCAAAATTAACAGAATATATTGCAATGCAATACTAGATACCTCAAACATATGCCAAACCCCACAATCAGCCAGATAAAACCAGCACCACTGAGTATCTGAAGTGTCCATATCCTCAACCTCTGCGAAGTCATCTTGACCTCTTCCTGTGGCAAACATGGTCTGGAAATCAGAACATAAGATATCAAGGACATACATGACATCAGTCACATCAGCAGATCGAACAAGCAGCAGTGGGATTAATTTTTAATACTGTGTGG
Source organism: Lepisosteus oculatus (assembly GCF_040954835.1). Classification (NCBI taxonomy): domain Eukaryota; kingdom Metazoa; phylum Chordata; class Actinopteri; order Semionotiformes; family Lepisosteidae; genus Lepisosteus; species Lepisosteus oculatus. The sequence continues at coordinate 11,988,262 of NC_090702.1, read as the reverse complement.
ATGCAAAGAAAAATAAATATTTGTCTTTAGAAATCCAGTGGTTAGTTTATCCATATCAGAAAATACTCCATTGTCTCATTGTTTTTTCACCTTTTTGCTGTACAATATTCTAACCCAATGGCAAGTAACTGAACGATAAATCTGACTTGAACAATCTTTGGAGAAAATCGCACATTATTGCCTACAACTCCAATATCAGTTTGTAATGCTAGAAAGACAAAAGATCAAGCAAATGGAAAAAAAAAAACAAGAAGAAAACTAACCCAGTAAAATTCTGCTGGTATAAATTCAAACTTTATTAATTTGAAGATTGTTTGTTTATTGAAAGATCATTACATTTAGCATGATTTTGCTCATTACCCTGAAAGTGACCCACTACCAGATGAAAATAATACAGTGTGAGTTCTGGACCGCCATTGTACCGCCATTGTTGCTCAAAGCTTGCTGTTTATCTGGATAATAAATACAATATCCAAAGATTACATTTCTCCTAAATTATGACTATTTTATGGAGAGCTGGTAAAATCCTGTATAAAGAAAAGATCTCCCTTTAAGTGTCAACATGGGTTACACAGAAAATAGCTGTTGACTGTATCAAAATGCAGTCAGTGAATTCAGTTTGCTATAATTTCTTTATCTGGGGATTGCTAATGCATTCTAATGGGACACTTGAGGCACAACTTTGGATGGCAATGCATGACTAATCCCTGTAAAATAGGAATTTATATTGACATTTAAATGTATATTTACACTGCCTTCAGAAAGTATTCTTCCCCCCTGAACAATTACAAATATGGTTGTGCTACGAAGACAGGCTTTAAGGCAATTATTTTTTGCCATGCTTCACACAACATACAGTACATAACAATTTAAAAGGATACATTTTTATAGTTTAACAAACACGTTGAAGAATAGAATTACCATTACCATTATTTACTGGAGTATCAATCCAATGAAGCGGCTTTTTCAGCAATAACAACTTTGAGTATTTTTGGTTAATTCTATATCAGCTTTGCACATCTGGATTTTTAGGATTTTTGTCCATTCTACTTCCTGATTTGATCAAGCTGTGTCAAGTTGGATTGGGAGAATTATTCAAATCCTTTCACAGATTCTCAAGGGGATTCAAGTCTAAGCTTTGGCAGGGTCACTCAAGGACATTCACCTTCTTTTTCTGAAGCTGCTCTGGTTGTGCTTTGGCTGTATGCTTGAGGTTGGTCTCTTTTTGGAATATTTGTCCCTGTCTAGGGTATTTTAACAACTAAACCAGGTCCTACTCAAGGACTTGGCTGCATTTGGCCCCAGTGCCTCTCTCTGAAAAGCATCTCATAAGTTAATATTGGCACCACAATGCTTCCTGGTTTGGATGTAACACAGGTTATGTCCAATATAATATAAGCTATATAGCACTCCTGTATATAGTCCAATATAAGCTAGGCATTGCATTCTCCACCCAGACTAAAGAATTCAATATTTGTTTAATCAGACTAGGGAATAAACTGTAAGGCAATCAGACATAGGCCCTAGAAATGGGTGAGTTTTAAGTTTAGATTCGAAAAGAGTCAAAGAATTTGTTCCTCAAAGAGTCGTAAGAAGGGCATTCCATAACAATAGAGCAGGGGCAAAACAAGCATGGTCACCAAAAGTCCAAGATTTAGTCCTAGGTGGAATGAGCAAAGGACCAGCCTCAACTCAATCCTATAGGAAAGAGTGTAAACATGAAGGGATTCAGAGATAAATGACTTGAGGCAGATTGTTTAGAGCCTTAAAGGTCAGAAAATAGAAAATATTTGACTTTATAGGCAACCAATGTTGCAGCTTACTGAGAACAGTGCTAGGGACCACAAAGAGCAAAGAGTTGCAGAAATGAAGCACATTGATGTTATAAATGCACAAATCAAGCATTCAACATAGTACACTATGTGATAATGCCTAATGTGGTCAATATTTCTAAGTTGACGAAAAGAGGGTTTAATCAGAGTTTTCTCATGATTTAAAAGACAGGAGGGGATCAAGTGTGATTCACAGATTCCTGACTATCATGGCAAATAAACAAGCGATACGTGACAGGTGAGTACTTTCTGAAAACACTGAAGTTTTGCAACAGACATGAATTGATTTTCTATACATGACAGCTGCTTAAATAACATTAATAAATAGCATTACCATACCTCTTCTCCATGTGTTTCTGTAATTTCCAAACTGATTGCTTAACCAGGATGTAAAGTGCAATTACCCATTAAGGGCTGTTTTTAAGTACAGCAACTCTTCAAACTTTTTATTGTCTTTCATCTACCGTATTTTACTTAGTTTACTTCAATGAAATATGTCCTGTAGAACCTTCTCATCTATAGACATCTCCAGACGGAATTATGTATTCCGAAGGAGGATAATTCTCAAGACCTAAATCAAAACAATATTTCCTCAAACCAAACCTGTCATTGATAATAGTCCCAATAACACCTGTGACACCTGTTCTTATTGTATACAGTAGGTTATTTTTTTATACTGAAAGTACTCATATTAAAGTACTGTACACGTACTGTATAACTAAGAAATACAACTACAATAAAAATACAAAATACAAATACAATACGACATTGTACTGTATATCCCTTTTCTATTTTGCCTTGTATGAGTCATTACTAAATCATTATTTCAAACATACAGTAATTATATATTTCTTTACCTTCTGTTCTTAATCAATGATTTGCGCACCGAAACAGTTCCGCAGTTCTGTTGTGACTAGAATACTACACGTCCTGCTCGATTCCAAAAAGCCGTACCATCTTCAGTTTCTATTTCTCGCTTGTTGGCTGCTTTTTCATACATGACGTTAAACAATTCTAACAATATCTATGGAGAAAGTACATCATCAATTGAAAGCAACAACATAAGAAGAGAATATTATTTAAATTTAATTGACCTTCAGCGATACAATATTAGAAAAACAAAGTTTTCCTGATTATTTAATGTTGCAATTTCCCAAGAAATGAAAGTGATTGGCAACATGAATTTAACAAGCGGAAGAGCTCTAGAGCTGCGCCGATGATCTGCTTTGAAACATTTGGTCTGGTATAAAAGTTAGCTTTCGGCAGTCTAGATAATTTGCTTTTGTCTGTGATTCTTGTGAAAATCCAAAATCCACAGTTTTACTCGAATACTGCACGTTTTCTATATGCGTTCGAGGTTATATTGATTTTCCTTGAATTATCACGTCGCTTTCAAAGTGACCGTTTTCCAATTTAGGTTTTTAAATAAAAAACAAAATCTTAAAGAAAAAGGTGGGTAGCTGCGTCAGCACGCGTAGGCTGCAAAGGAACAAGTAATAGGTTTATTCCATGCTGAAAAAAAGAAGAAAGAGAACACAACGTTTCGGCCGTGGAGCCTTCTTCAGGTCACCTAAGGAATAATGTTATATACTGTACTATGAAGTAATAATATAGAAGGTGCTGCATCAGTTCTCTGTTTAATTGTTTAATCTCGTTTCCCTGAATGCCTACTGCCTGAGAATTAATCTTTTATGAGGAAGTTTATCACAAACCTTTGGAAAAACTAAATTCACCATATTATTATATTCACACTTATTATAGCATCTAGCACCTGGGTTTAATCCTAGTTAGGGGCAAATGATGTAGCTTGCTCTAATTCCTTCCAGATGGCTCCCAGGTCCCCTCTGCCTGCTTTCCAAAAGAGTACAATGGCCTGGAAAAGGACCTACCTACCAGTATATTCATTCATATTTTTGCTTGTTCAAAGAAACAAGCTGTAGTTGGGCAAGACGAACAATTTCTCAATCCATACTGACTGCCCCCAATACATTATTTTCTTATACTGTTTTGTCGGTGAATATCTCGTTAAGCTAAAATTGTTCCAATAGCTTTACATGTAATACAAGTCAGGCTTATTGGTCTATAATTACATGGTTAAAGTTCCTCAACCTTCTTATGGGTTGGCACTATATTAGCAATTTTCCAGCCCAGATGCTACCCCTAATGTGAGTGATTGCATTAATTGCTTCTGAACAATATCTTGATTTCTTGAGTACAACTGGTAAGGGATCATCTGGCCCCAGGGATTAATCTTGAGGACCATGACTACCTGAATTCTATCTTATACTTCTTCTATGCTAATACTGTTGAATATAGAATTTTGTCTTGAGGCATGCTACTGACTTTCCTTAGTGAACATCTGAGTGAAATTGAGTGTCAGAAAATAAACCTTTAACTCTACTTGCACATGTAAAATGCTCTTTTAAAAGATCAGCCATTGTCTTGGAATTGTATAGATGTTTCTGATTTCTGTTCAGGTTATATTTTACTTCATCCTTGTTAGTTTACAGTTGTTGTACTAAAATAACTTTTTGTTAATGATTTATTGTATCCTCCATTGCAATGTTCCTTTCCATTTCTGTTGGGGTTTCCAATATCCTTTTTTATCTTTGATTGCAATTCTTCTTGCACATCGTTCTTTAACTGGATCCTGTTGTTTCATTTAATGAAGAGCTTTCTATATTTCCTAAAACATTGAAACTCACTGAAGAACATGTGGATCCACCAGAACCGGCAAGATTATGTTACAGTAAAATCTGTTACCTGTAAAATTTTGGAAACATTAGTTTGAGCTAAACAAGTACAGTGGAACCCTTACTAAATAAGTGCAAACTTGGAAATGGAAATGCAAAGGTCTTGTTTGACCTCCCTGTATATATGAGCATATTTGGGAAAGGAAAACATGATAGTTAATGATACTAAAGAATATATAGTATGATGTATTTAGAGATACATTTATATCCAGAAAGCTATTAATAAGGTCACTTAAAGAAGGGTCATTCTTAAAACAAAAAAGTCATAGGAATCCAAGATAAGATTTCAGTGATCACTGTTTTATAGCATGTGTTTGAAGGAGCATGAAGGAGAATCTTTCTCATCTGATTTTATCTGTAAGATGTTTTAAACAATACAATAAACTTTGTACCTGATTTGGCTTTATTAAATGGAGAAAAAAACTTTCCCTATCACAACATTTAAAAATGTGTGGATCTTTTTATAAATAATTTTTTTCCTAGTATTGTCAACAACTTTTTATAAAACATATTGAGTTTTAGGGTTAAAATCACATTAGCTGTTGGTTTAGCCCTAATAAGAAAAAATCTTAGGGAAAGGCTAGGGCGTCTAAGACTGAAAGCCATTCATTCGGGCAATTTCAAAATACAGTAAAAGCACAAAAGTTATTAGATATTCCAAAATTAGTTATTATAGCCATCATCCTCTTTAACAATTCCTAAAAAGTTTGAAGGTCAGTTCAATTTATGAAGAACACATTAATCACCTTGTCATTTACCAGTTTTGAATTACTCATGGCAATAAAATGGATGGCCAATTTACTAAACATAATTAATAAGGGTTGTCTATTGAATAGGTTGAAATTTAACAATAATGATGATTCAATTGAGTTTGAAGCCGTGAAGTTCTATAATCAATTTAGTTTTACATTACAATCTGCAATACTGAGTCAGAAGTACTAGCTGTCTACTGCTATGATAAGTAATAGTATTGAACCATGTTTTAGAAATGTTACTGCTCATTTGATATTTTTTCTGTTGACTCACTTTATTATTTCAGAATTTGTGTTCATTTGTTTGTATACCTTTATTTGGGAAGTCAAATTCTTTCAATATCAAAATGAAACAAAGACCACATCCGGTGCAAGTGTCTGTTCTGAAGGATTGACTGAGATAACAGATACTGTATATACAGTACTAGTTTCTTATATCAGATGTTTTTAGTTTAACTGTGCCTCTCTCCAGCTGAAAGAACAAATAAAATCCCTTATTATCCTGCAAATCTATACCCTACAAAATAACCACATTATTACACCCAAATTGCATATCTCCATATGGAACATTAGTATTTGCAATGAACATTTTAAAAATGTCAAACATTAATTAACCGCAAATTTGAACACAATATAATTCTTTATATAAATGCAAACATTTTGTAAAGCAAACTGGCTTTCATAAAAAATACACACATTTAATATTTGTAGGCTGCCCATAATTAACTTCAAGTTACAAAAGGATATTGCTGCTCCGGGAGCTCTACACAGACAAGCAACCAGATCAATTCCAGGTCTAAAGCAATGTCCTGCACTGTCAGAATAACAGGACTGAATCTTTTATTCTTGAACAGAACATTGAGGAGTATAAGGAGCCTGATTCAAGTAATTAAAATCCTCAAAGTCATTGAACCCAGTGGACTTCACAATAAAAAAACTACAGGATACAAGTGGAAACGCATTTTTACACCAATGGAGTATGAAAAAAAAAAGTTGTCTTTCTTATGTTCACAAATGCCACCACAATGTTTGAATTACTACAAATTATTTTTCATAAAATTGTGCACTGTATTACTATAAAGCGCATTTTCCTTTTAAATTCTTAAAAAGACTTCAAGAACAAATTTCAAGAACAATCAGGCAGCAGGAGTACAGTTTAATGCTGATAGACTACATTCCAAGCATTTTAGAGAGGAACTTCACATACTGTACAGTATTGCTTCAGTAAAATGTAACAGTACCAACTACATATATTGGTACAAACGTTAGTTGCTTTGTATACATACAACATATTATATTACACTGCAAATTAGTTTGGAACCCTGATAAATGCATCACAATCACTACATATTTTAAGTATAATCATGTTTTACCATTGACTTTGTATCAGTAATCTATGCTAACTATGCATGTTCTAACTGCTTCATCCATTTCAGGGTCGCAGGGGGGCCAGAGCACATCCTGCCAAGCAACGGGTGCAAGAGGGATACTCTCTGGACGGGACATCAGTCCATCTTGAGACACACACACAGATACAGACACACAGACTCACATCAGGGCCAATTTTCCCAGAAGCCAATTAACCTACCAGCATGCCATTGGACTGTGGGAGGAAACAGGAGCTCCTGGAGGAAATCCTCACAAACATGGGGAGAACATGCTGTGCAAAATCCACACAGAGAGCAACCCAGAACCAGAACTGAGCCCAGGGACCCAGCACTGCGGGGCAGCAATGCTAACCATGGCACCACTGTGCTGCCCAGAGATGCAACCTCAATTTCAAAATCAAAATACAGCATTACTTATGAGCATTTTTTCACCAAATTTAAAGAGTATTAGCACACACATAACATACAACAGTAGAAAAAAGCACAGTGGAGTTTGTGAGGTTACACTTTAAAAGGCTTAGAGAAATGATAGATCTTTAAAAAAGGTTCCATAGGTTTGGTCCTGCACAAGATGAAACTTTATCATGAATTTAGCAGAGCCTGTGTCTTTGGCAGAGTAAAAATACTTGAAACAGCAAATTTATGATTAAGTGCTGGACTCTACTAATGCAATAAATCATTATAATAATCAGGAGACAGACCATTTGGTACCTTATACTGTACATGAACTGAAGATCCTTGGACTCCCTTCTAGATTTCGCTGTGCAACTAACAGAACGTGTGTTAACTTTAACTTGTGATATCATGTTTCTGTGTGCAAAATTCACTTAGTGCTCAGAGTGAAAAACTATTAAGGGTGTGTGTCATGTAGGACATTTATATATAAATGTCTTTAAAGTATGATAACCTGCAACCTATTCACTGTACCTTTGTACATTCCCATCCTAACTGCCCATAACCTCCTTTTGGTTCCCTGGATTCCGCTGTACACCTATTCTTTAATGTCAGGAGAGCAGCACTGTGCTTTTCCCATTTAACTAAAAACTTAAGGGAAAACCACTGCGTTATTTAACCATTAACACTACAGTAGAGCCAATCTGCTTCTTTCTGTAGCTATGTGGGACATTCTAATCTTTACTTCCCTGGACGAACTGTAGCCTTAAACGACCCTTGAAGACTAGCCGATTAGACATTAAGACTTATGAGCTGAAACTTTTCATTGAGAGGACGGCAATTGAACACACCCACTGCAGATCTTACTCCCTGCCCCTTGCAAACACCTGCACTTTTTTTCTGAGTGGCCCTTAAGCCTCATACCCATAGTATGAAACATGACAGATGGGTGAAAGGGACTGTTGCTCCATTACAGGGAGTTACAGTTAGGTTGTGGACCAATGTCCTAAGAGTTGGTATAGCTGTGCACACTTGGTCGAGTTAAAATGATCAGACATTCGAGTAGGAAGCTGTGGCATGTGTCAACTGTGTATGATAGACGTCATTGTATTCGTAGGCTGCAAAAGAACAGGAAAAGGTTAATTTCATGCTGAAAGGTAAAGAAAAGAAACACTACATTTTGGCTGTGGAGTCTTCTTCAGTTGTCTTTTCTTCACCTTTGCCTTTCCAGGGTTGAGGAATTGAACCTTTACCTGTTCCCAGTTTAAAATATGCTTACTGACTTGTTTCTTACTAATGGGTTAATATTTTTGATTAATCACCTAAATGTAGGTAATGAAGCTTAAGTCACTGAAACTACTGATAAGGTTAGGGATAGAAATAATGCATGTTTAAGAGTGCAAATCTTTTCCATCTCATCTCGTCAGTTCCTACTCAAAAACAGGATGAGAGCTCCTACATTCTGTAGGCCTATCACCGGCTCCCATAATATCAGAAAGAGTCAGAGTTATTTATCTTATGTGACAGTATATAATGGGAGGTGCCGTGGCGAGCACTGGTAGAAAGTCTACGCTCCGGGTGAGGAGACGGGAAGGACCGGTGTGAGGCTAGCAGGGACCAAAAAAAATACTAAATGAGTGAAAATAAAAAGGCAAAAAGGCAAAAAGAAAGGGTACCACTCTGCTGTGTTACCTCCAGCCTGGGCTTACCCTACTTAACGGGGTCCAGCTTGGAAAAAAAAGAGCCGCTAGCACAGTGGTGACCTGACTGGATTTACCCTATTTAGCGGAGTCCAGTCTGGTGAGCAGGGCGCGTAAGGGAATAACATAACAAGGCGTGTGTGTGCGCCTGCCTCGGTGAAAGTGCAGGATGGGACAGGCAAAAAGAAAAATCTAAAGAAAAAGAAAACCTTACGCGGTTGCAATCCCGTCTGGGAATGTCGGTGAAAACTCCCCCCCCCCTTCTAGTGGTGGCCCTGCTCATCCCGTCGGAGGGTGTCCAGTGTGCCTTTATAGAACCCGCCCAGCTGGGGCTTATCAGATGGAAGCCGGGACAGCTGGGTATACAGAGGCGAAGTGTCGCCCTTCTACCAGGGCTCCGCCTCCACACTGTGCACGCCTCCGCGTAATGCCGCACGGGACTAGCATAGTAAAGAATGGTTGAAAATAATACTGCATTTCTCAAGGGCTTCATTTTATTAAAAATGTTATCTTTATTATAGTCTTTAAAAATGAAATACGTTTTTAAAACAACATTTTCAAAGATCTAAAGAGGTAGATGATTTATAAAATACTAAAGTGCAAAATCTGTTTCTCCTTTCCGTGCTTGTGTGACCAATGGGACAAGAGGAGTGCAATTTATTTTTTTGCTTATATTATGCTAGGGCATGTTGCTAATGCCACCGAATAATTCAGATGGGAAAACCATCATAAAGAATGACTCCGGAGCTTCTCTAGTGTACAATCTAGATATTTTCAGGGACTATACACACAAACTTCCGAACTCTACCAAAGTGCAACACCTTTTGCAAAGAAAGGTATTCCTAGATTTGCTCCTTTTCAATATTTATATTTAAGATCATAAGTGCTAACAAATCACGACTTGTTCCTTTTGATTTCTAAATTCAAAGCTGGTAAATAAAAAGCTCACTTGAGTGATTATAAATTCATAATTTGCTTTCCATCTGCTGAGCACAAATAGTACTGTTACACATTGTTTAAGACTTCCTGCAATGTACAATATAATGTTTGTATTCCTATTTCATTGGTTAAATATGGAGGACACTGTATGCTTAAAACATCAGTATATAATAATTTCCATTCTGAATAAATTAAGTGTGGTGGATCCAAAAGGGCGCAAAGTGTTTCTCCCATAGTTTGACTAAAAAAGTGATACGAAGCTCTGATAGTTCTATGTTAAACTACTATAGAAATAAATAAGTGTAAGTTATTATATTATACAGTATACACATCCTTGTTATTATCCGGTAACAAAATGATATTAAAAAACAAAACTATGAAAGTTTAGTGATTTGTCTAGGAAACAATTTCTGCAAATCAATAAAATAAATATTGAAAAGGAGCAAGTCTAAATAGCTCACAATTAACATTGTTTTTATACCTCTGTTTATACATACAGTAATACTTGATCCCAGCTTATTACATTTACTTAGTCTGTTAATATCTTTGTTACGCAACCTGAAAATATAAGTGTCTTTTATAAATTCTGATTAAGCATAACCTTAATAAATGTATGGAGGTACCATTAAATAAATATTTAGCACTAAATAAATACATTTTAAATTAATACATTTTTACATTACAAAGTAGATATAATTTTTTTCTGGAGAAGTAAAACAATCCTATGTTATGCAAACTTTTGACCTTAATACACTCAGTGGACTGCAATGCCAATGATATGGTGAATTGCTTGATTAAAGCCAGAACATTCCAGAATAAGGCTGAATAGGGCTTCGTGGCCTATTTGAACTAAATTTCTCAGCCTTTACAAATGAAAAGACATGACTACTTTTTATGTACAGTACAAGGCACATTATAAAAGACATTTTATAACAGCCAAATACAATATGGTTTTAATGTTAACCATTTTGTACATTAATGTTTCAGTTATACTAATCTTCTTTATTGTCAAAATAATGACAAGACATTATGAATGTATAATCTAAAGTACATCATATTTTCTATCATAAATCTAAATTAGGTGAACCGACACAACACAGGTAATGGCTAAGTATTGCTCTTTTTACAGTATTCAAAAATAGTTTCCATTAAAAAAAAATAATGCACTTGGAAAAAAGTCCAAAATGAATTAATTTAATAAAACTCTATCAAATATTCTGGATATACCTGGTTGCTATCAAAGATCACAAAAATCTTCGGATTAGTGATGTCATCCACACAGCTGTCATATAGGTTCACAAAGCTTTTGTCCTTTGATGGTGGCCTACAATAGGTGGAATTTCCTACAGTGTAATCCCCAACAAGCACACGAGCGATAAACATTGACTTAAAGGGAGGTTCACTTTGAAATACAGGTGGCGTAACGCCATGCTTTTGTAAAGATGTTAAATGATTCCCAGCACTACGGCAGAATTTGCTTGAGTACCCAGCATCTCTTGCGAAATATGTTCCTGAAACAAAATAAAAAAAAAATATGAGTACGTTTTTTGGACAAAAATACATTGTGAAAAAATGTACTAAAGCAAATTTTCTTAATGGAATAGTTTTATGACACTTGTGAGGAAGCATGTTCATATTTTATTTTGAATACATTTTCACTGAAATTTTGACAGCTGTCTTACAAAGAGCAAATTGATATAAATTATATACAGCATACAGGTATACAGTAACACCATATATATATATATTATGATTTTCTTTAACAGATTAGCACACCTTCATATACAGATTCAATGTCCTTTATGATTCACAAAACTATAACAACATTTTGAGATATAGGCTGGAGCTGGCAGACATCTTAAAAAATTCTAATTTGCTTACAAGCAGAATGACAGCTATTTGCATTTTATATTCTCTTCATTCATTGTCTACCCACAGAAAATATTATAGTATAGAATGTCTTTCAATTTCACCTTTTTATACCCAAAATTAGTTAGACGTTTATAATGCACACATCAGCACTTTCCACTTTTAACTGGAGACATGTACCCAGAACACTGAACCTATTGATAATCACCACATGAATATTCTTCCTCCAGTAATAAGGAGAGCTAAATAACATAGCTAGGTACCTACAATAATATAAACGTCTGAAAGCTGGCAGGCAATCCAAGTTCAAGGCACTTAGGTGCCTGTCTATGTGATTCTATGTATCTTTCTCTCCCACTTTAACTTTTTGAACTACAGCACGTTTCCTTTTTTAAACGTCATTACTCAGTGTTTCCAATTAAAAGAAACATAGAAACACGAATAAGATAAAAAACAAATGCCCTCATTTAAACTAGAAAGCTAGCTGAGAAGCTACCCAGTAGTACTTTTCACCAAAAACATAGAATGTAAAATCAAGAACAATGACTGCTGACCCAGCAATCTCACAACTAAAAATGTGAAATGTCAGGGATTCAGAAAAACGTAAACTCTTCACCCACTTCCTCTCCAACTGAGAAAAAGATTAAAGAATTTGACTATCCTGAGTTAGCTGAACAACCTGTTCTGCTGACACAGTTCAAATATGGAGCAGCGGCTGGCGCTTATTAAAACGGGGAATGTGGCCGTGAGTTCATTTCTCTTTCATTTATTCAGCAATCATTTTCAAACCAGATTTTGTTTAAGGTCAGAAAAAGGAAAAATGGTACTGCTTATTCTCACTCAATTTCACCAGAGATTCAAGAATGCAAGACTGTTGACACAGAAGTCTGCTGATATCATAACATTTCTTCAGAAAAACACTAAATAAAAAACACTACATGTACCTATAGGGTCTCCAGCTTTGGCACAGTGTGACCAGGTAGTGGAGGAGAAAACAGAATCTATGTTATTGTATGTTATATCACATTTACAAAAGTCTGAATGACATCCTTTCGTACATTATGTACTATGAGATAAAGTACTGTAGGTGACACAGGAAAATGACCAAGGGTATTTCATCTAGTATTGATGACATTCTTCCTGAATTCTTTCAAAATTATTAGCCCTAATTAAGTCCTCTTCTGCTTGAAATAATCCCACCATTGAGGAGGATCTGTTTCAAAGTATTGTTAATACTGTCAATATATAGTGTATGCCTGTTGCTGAAAAAAGATTACACAAAAATTACACATTTTTCCAGAATTCTCTGCCAAAATTCCTTTAAAGAATATCCTTGCTTCCTCTGTGTTAGAGTATAGGGATAGAATACATATTGGAATTTCTAAATATACAGTACATGGAAAGAGATGTGACCAGATAGTACAGTATATTCCTCCATTTACAACATACAAATCTTAAAGAGATCTTAAGGATCTGCGGGGGGCCAAAATCTCTTAATACCTTAAATTTGAGTGCTATTCCTTAGTTATGCAAGCTGGTTTGTTTGGTTTAATTCTGACATTCTTGCGTCTTGACACAGACCTCAATTTAGACTTAAGTTTATACACGTATTCAATTTATGTAAAGCGCTTTGAGTGGAGTGTCCAGAAAAGCGCTATATAAGTGTAAGCAATTATTATTATTATTATTATTATTATTATAAGTAAAAAATAATGGAATTATAGAGCCCTTAACCAACCAACCTCATTATCAGTGTTAATACAGAGCTACAAATTTCTGCTTAATACTGTTACAGCTTTAGGTAACTAAGAAGTGTCTCTAAGAGTTTAGATAAAGTGAAAGGCACCTGGCAGTGTAAACACTTCCAGCTTCAAATCAAAGAACTGGAATTCCCAATTGGAAAGTTTACCTTGGTGTATCTAGTTAAGTTGTGGGTAAAAGACTGACAATGATCAGCCCAGAAAGGGACCATATAAGAACACATTTTAACAACAGAAGAAAAGAGCAAGAGAGGGCAAGAGGAGTGGAGAGAAAAGAAGAAAGAAGAGAGGCAGAAGAGAGAAAGAAGGTCAGACCTCAAAAAAGGAGTCATGAGGAGTTGGAACTTGAAACTTGCGCCAAGTGAGAGCACTTCATCCAAACAAAAACTGATTGGAGCCAAACATGTAAACTACTGTAGTTAACATTTTTGCTTTACTGGATAAAATATACGACAGTTACAGACATCTTTGCTGCTTGTGGGGGCAATTTTAGAATGGGGACATAGGAACCCATTTACTTTGTGGCATCCGGATTTGCAGGACGAGAGATTTTTTGCATTTATTAGGAAGGCAGTTTATATAGTATTGTGACATCTGTGGGTATTATTTAAGAGTTCAATACTTAGAAGCCATCTGAGGTTTTCTGGGTGAGTAGGATGTTAGGCATCTGAAACGTCTAGTCTGTAAATACTGTATACAGTACATACAGTAGAGTAACTTGTGTGCTGTGTGTTTTGTTGTGTGTAGCGTAGTGTTTGTCTTGTCATTGTTAGTAAACACTTGTTTAACCAAGTGTGCCTGGATTATTACTCTTTTCACCAAAACTGTGCCAGAGAATAAAGAAATCACCTGCATCTAATTATACCAAACACTCAGGAATACTTTGTTGGCTTTAGTACGTTTGCCCATTTATGATTGTGTGTGCCCTGCACTGCCCTGGACTAGCGCTTCAACCAGGTTGTATGTTGCCTTGCATCCCATGCATTCTGGGATAGGCTCTGGGCCACTGTGATCCTGAACTGGATATTAAAGGCGTAATTGAAAGCGATGTGATGTGAAATTTTTATTTGGACTGCAAAATATATTCTATTATTTAACCTCCAACATGCTCAACTGTCAGATCCATTAATCAAGACTCTAGTCTCTAGATTAAAGTCAGCACTAACTGGAAGTGTGACAGGTCTTTAAGCCTGCAGGCATCTGGCAAGTTACTGCTGTATTGAAACCTGAGAGCCCTAGAAAAGTAATACCAACCCCATCCCAGCAGAGTATATTTCCAGAATTTAATCTATAAATTAAGTACCTCTGCTTAGGAAATGATAATCGGAGTTGGGCAGTGAGATAACCTGGGTCTGAACCAAACCTACTGCTCTGGCAGCAAGTGCCTTTACTGGCAGAGTCACTTGGGAGCCCTTTGCATATTATGTACAGTACTCTTTTAATAAAAGTAATACATTCCCCAAAAAGAAAACCAAAAAGTTGTATTTTACATAATTGAATATAAACATATATAATGGAGGAGTAACCATATAAAAAAAGATGTGTGAATGTTTTATGTAATGCAAAGTAATTACTTGTAAAATGATAGTAGTTTTAAAGAAATTATTTAAATGTGTACACCTATAAAATATGTTACATTTGCAAGTGTCAACCCCTTTCTGGATCTACTATATGCTGTATGTGAAACCTTGAAAGGTAAAAATGTATTTTTGGTTAAAGCCCACCATTCTACTTCTGTGAGCTTACTGTAAATTGTCTCATGGCTTAACAAATACTGTATCTATCTACAACATGATATATTACGTGTCTATTGTGAATATGATGAATTATGTTTCTGATGTGTGGACTGCATTGTGGGGCGGAGGTTAGCATCACTACCCTGCTACTCTGGGGCCCAGGGTTCAGTTCTGTACCCAATGTTCTATCTGCGTGGGGTTCATACAGTATGTTCTCTGGGTCTGACTGGGTCTCCTCCAGGTGCTCCGGTTACCTTCAACAGAACTGGTAGGCTAACTGGCTTCTGGGAAAATTGGCTCTGGTGTGTACAGTATGTGTGTATCTGTGTGTGAGCCCTGTGATGGACTGACATTCCATCCAGGGTGTATCCTGCCTCGTGCCCACTGCTTGCCAGGATTGGCTTTGGCTTACCTAAATTGGAACAATCAGTTAGAAAATGGACAGATGGATGTTTCTAATGCAATATATTTCCTTCCCCTAAAAGTGGAATTGTCAATAAACCACACACATCAAAACTTTCATGCACGTTTTCAGAGCATTGTAAGATAATATCAGCATGAACTTCAAACCTACAACCAATTGCATAACATAACCTATTTACATGCTGAAGTGAAATAATCTCTACGGAACTATACCAGAAATGTTTTGTTTTCTCACGTGCATAAGAAAATGATGCAAGTAATAGAAAAATAAGTCTGTAAGCTGTATTAAGCTGAAAAGGGCCTTTCCTGTGCATGAACACTGTGTGATTATACAAATCTTTCTTCCCTAAAACAACAGACAAAACCTGGAGAAAGAAGACTGTGCTCCAGCAGAAATAGTTGTACATCACAAGAATGGACCTCATAAACCAAGTTAACCAAGTTGGGCAAGATGATGCTGTTGATAACGTGATTATGTGTAGGCAATATTACTATTTTTAACTGAATTATTTAATTAATTAATAAAATTGAATGATGTAATATAGTACTGTATAATATATTTCCTAAACCAATGTATACTCCTAATTCTCCTAAGTAAAGATCCCAGCAACTGCAACCTACCTTTTCCATAGACATCACCATGGCTACCACTTAATCTCCAGTCAAAGTTGTGCGTACATATTGCTTGTATAACATTATAGCTGGTGCCATGAAACAGCATTCTTTCCTCAATGTCTTGAACTCGTTTTATCTTCCTCAGCTGGGCCTTTTTTCTTCAAAAAGAAAAAAATAACTTAAGTAGCCTTTCTTTAATTAAGACTGAGATCATCACATTTGGTTCTCAACACAAAACTAAAATGATTTGAGAGCAGTTATTAACTGGTAACTGAATTTTTCTCTAAAATGAAAAATTAACAATTATTCTAGCTATATCATATGATTTAACTGAAGAAGTATTTTCTTGATGCCTTCATTTCTATTTAAGTGATGTGGAGACATGGAACATGCCTTTGTCTCTTCTAGGACTGATTACTGCAAATACTCTTGTAAGTACTGCCTCTTCTAGGATTCACATAATACTCTACACAAATTACCGAATGTTCAAAACCCAGTAGACAGGAATTGTGATTAGCTCTTTTTTCTTACAGTATGCCCATTTGTCTTCTACTCTGTAGTGTTTGCAGTGGCTTCTAATAATTAATAGATGGTGATCTTCAGACCTTCAAGGCCTGGTCTGTGTTTTGTTTTCTCCTATTTTTAGTCTCCACTCCACTGATGCAGATGTTTTACTTTATGTGTTGTTAATAACAGACTAAAAACTTTGGGTAACAGGGCTTTCGGTGCCTAAGCCTCTAGTTTGTGGAATGTCTGTCCAAAATGGACATGGGAATCTAACTGCTTTGATGCAGGAGATTTTAAACCTCACAGTATATTTAATCCAACAAAATAACGTTTTCTTCTAAATAATTAGAATAATTAGGTTTATATTTAATTTAATATTTTTTTCTGTTTTATAATAATACATTTTTTGTAGCTCTCAGGTACACAGCTTTGATACATACTGTACAGCATTTAAGACGAAAGGTGTTTTATAGAGTTATTATTGTTATACTGTAACTTGCCTAGTAACATCTACAAGAAAGAAAACTGGCCAACATACAGCAGCAAATACTGTAGCTAGTATCTTTCAAATCCAAACAGTAGTAGCATTTATAATCACATACTGTATACTGTAATTACAGAAAATGCATATGGATACTAATAGGAGTTACCTGCAAAAAAATTCCCATAGGTCTATGTTTTGAATTCTCTTAATTGCCCTAATGTGTGCTGCCATTGTCCTCTCAAAGAGTCTGGCTACCTCTTTGTATTCATAGGTGTCTCCAAGTAAACTTATCATCTGTAAAACAATACATAAGGAATGAAAGTATTATTTTAGATAACATCGTTCTCCACAGAATTCATTTCACAATGACATATCATTCAGATGTCAATAACAAAGTTTTTTTTTTATTTAATCAGTTCATATCTGCAAATAATTGAATCACAATGATCACATATACAGTATGTACTGTACATGTTATACAGTATAAAGTTCTCTTTAAAAAACAACCAATGAAGAATTTCTTATATAAACAAATTCAAGATATACAATATATTGTAAGTCTATCAACCTCAACCCTGTATTTGAAAATTGCAGTGTTACATTGTGAAAAAACTTTAAGCTTAAGGGTTAAGCTTTAAAAACTATTAGATTGAAATGGGAAAGAAAAATTGTAATTGTAAGTCATTTACTAACCAAAGTCCTTAGAACAATTACCCATGCAAGATGCCAAACTGTTCTGTGTGTCATCCTGTTCTTAATGTGTATACAATAGTTTACAAGAGTATTCTGCCCATTGATGTCCCATATTGTTGAATTACAAATTAAATATACTGTACACATTTAAAGTGAATATTTTTTTATCAAAACTTTTAAGTGTCAGCTGAGCAATTCTCTTCTACCACTACCACTGGAAGGAGGTGAATACTTTTGCAGGCACTGTACAGTATATACTGTAGTATGTGTCCCTGGATTTTGAAAGCCTTATATGTAGAAACATTGTCTTCACTAACAAAATTGTGCCTCACAATTATAAGATTCCAGGAAATGGATAAAATAACACCTTCATGCGTACTGTATGTTGTGATATGTAAAAAAGCATTCATGAAATTTCAACTTACCTATCCAGTCTATGCATTTCACGCTTCAAGTGTAATACAAATATATTTCACACACAAGACTCAAAATAACCTGTTCTCTTACCTGATAGGGTTGGTCTGTATCAATCATTTCCCAATGAGAAGGAACTGGCAGAGAAAGATTATCACAGATAAACCTATATAGTTAAATGAAAAATACAAGTGTATGTGATTTAGACAAAACTAAATTGATGAAGTGAAACTAAATAAAAGCCTAAACAAAACAAAAATAACATTAAACAACACTAGACAAAAAAGAAAAACAGGCAGCCAAGAATTTCACCATCTTTCATTTACTGTATAACAACCTACATGCTCTGCTGTTGGGAAACAACAACAAAGTATGCAAAACAAATGCATTAATGATGCCGCCTAAAACTACCTCTCATGTACACTGCAGTACTGCACATGAGGACTTGCAGAAGTGTGGTGAATTCCCTATAGTAGTCAGAAGGTGCATAATAATTAATAGATGGTGAAGCATATAGCCACAAAATTAGGCTATGATCAAAGATAACTAGACATAGCAATTAAGATAAAGTCCTTAAATTTCTATATTTAATTATTTTTCTAATATTAAGTAGTAAAGTAGTAAAGTAGTAGTAGTACTTAAGACTGGACAATTTACATCCTATTTTCATACGTTTAGGTTAAAGTATTTGTACTCATACCCCTCACCTACTGTGGCAGGAGCCTGTACTTTAGGACTGAGTACTGTTCTGCCAGAGCTGGCTGAGGAAATCATTACTTTTTCTCATATCAAGGACCCCCCTGGCTTTGGCAAGTCATCTAGTGCTCTGCCTACATTCAGCACTAAAGCAGTAATGTGTACTGTATGTTTTCCATGACCCCTATGGCACTTGCCAAGTCACTGTTTGTTGCAGCATGTTGGCTAGATTTACAAAAGGTTTTTCTAAATTAAAGGGTTAAAAACATGAACAAAAAAAATCTAAATGATACATTCAGAAAGACAGAAAACACTCCTAAAGTGTTCTTGTGGTACATGTGGCAGCTACAGTATGATGGAAATTCTTCAAATCAAACCCACCTGGCAGAGAGTTTATACAGAATATTATCATAGATTTATGTTGCTTAAATTTGCTTGTTGACTGCCATCTTGTAGCCTAAACTCAGATTAGATCACAGAATCAAAGCCTACAGTAGCTAGCCCTGGTCAATACTGGGACAGGACACTTCAACTTGTCATGATTCACCTTTTGAAGGTCATGCCAAATCCCCTGTAAGAGTTAGTTCCATACCTGAAAGCAGTCACAGAATAAAGAGCACGCTTGATTGGCCGCTGTTTTCCAGTTTTTGTGTTTGTCTGTTTCATTACTTGGTGGGGACACAGGGACCAAAAAGTAAGAAACAAATGTGAATGACAAATTAGAGATCAAAAGGCTGCCCTACTGAAAAAATCAAATATTAATGTTTACATTTTAATTTGCAGTTTCCCAATTTCACTCTTGATACAGTATATTGTTAGACATGTGACATAGAGAATATACTGTAAATAACATTTCTTAAGTACTTGAATATACTGTAATCAAACGTACCACTGCTTTCTTGCCCTTGTACTTCCTTTTATTTAGGCATGGTTTTTGTGCATACAAATGATTAATCTGGATCTCAATCAAAGTGGGCAATCTCCCAATATGGGAACTGATTAAGCAGAATCTAGTAATATTTTGCTTTTTAAGGAGAGCTACAGTATTTGATCTCAAAAAGGAGCTGTAACAAGAATCCATGCTGTCCAACAATCCAATTCAAACTGTTTGCAAAAAATAATCAGTACTCCATTAAAAAAATACAATTGATTAATACATAGTATATTAGACAATATTTACAAAAAGGTTATAAAATAGCATTTCACCTAAACAAGGGTGCCAGAACTTTAACTGGGACTATTAGAGCTCTACTTTCACTATCTTGAGTTTGGGATGGAAGTGTAAGGCTTATGAACATTTTTTGAATTACTGCATACTGTAACCTAAAAGGCAAGGTATTGACTGTAATTAGGTCCTGTTTAACTGGGTAATTAAAAGGTGTTATAGTGGCATGGGTGTTGCACTATTTCTACAGCATGCATTTAGCAGATCCAACCAGAAATCTTGAAAATCAAGGAGATGACCCTATCGGGCCCTTTGAACCTATCAGGATCTATGCTATTTCCCAAGGTGAAGTACTAACAGAGTAACCTCACTTTTTTCCTTGGTGAGGAGAGCCTGTTTTCATGACATTCCATTTGCTCAACTCTCTTCTGGATAAGTTCTCTCTTTCCCCATTAATTGTGGTCTTGTCTTTTCTTAGATTTCAGCTTTTACCTCGTGTTCATCAGTTGGATATTGTTTTGCGGTATGATACTCCACGGACCATGGACTGTGGATTTTATCAGCAAACCTTACTCCCGGAGGGGTCCTTTTAAGTACCGTGTTTGATGAGTGGCGCATGTTGGTTGGGGTATTATTGATCCTTGCATTTTTTCTGGATAACGCAATTCCCATGGGAATTTATGGAGAACCTCATGAAAATCTTGAAGGTACAGTATAAGTTCAGGCTACTCCTGAAGGTCAGGAAAGCCATTCAAACCTTCTCCGATGTTTTTCTTTAATTCACTGATTTCTTTTTTAATGGAAAGAAAAAACAATCTTCTTGAAATACTAGATTCATCTGAAGTACCTCATTAGTGATCAAATTAAAACTATTAAAATGAACAAATAAGTAATGATTATTTAGTACCTGAAAAATCCAAAAGATATGTATATTTGGCTGTAGAGAATTCCAAAACACCTTGCTGGTTGCTTCTGTAGTGCTTTTCAATATCCTCGCTTGTCATGTTGCACGTTGAGCTTGAGTCAACCTTTTAAAAAAGAAAACATCAGTCAACACTGTGTTGTTCTTCGAAATTAATAGAACATCTTACAATTCAATACCAGATACTGTACCTCAAACATATGCCAAACACCACAATCAGCCAGATAAAACCAGCACCATTGAGAATCTGAAGTGTCCATATCCTCAAGGTCAGGGACGTCATCTTCGGGTCCTCTTGTGACAAACATGGTCTGGAAATCAATCAAAGATATCAAGACATGCAGGATACCACTTAGGAAGTGAAAAAGACAGCACTAATAAAATTTAGAAAAGCCTCAGATTTAAGTATCAGGTGGATGAAAAGTTAAAGAAACTCCACTGGCGCGTGTTAGCTAATAAAACACCACATAATCATGCCTGTATTAAGAATTATTGATTAGTCCATCAACAAGCTACTGTACCTACAGTGTAGGCATGTTTTTAAAGCCGATACCAAGAAACAGCATGGAACTGTCTTCCTTTGTGTGAAACCTACAGTATGTTTTTGTCTTAATCAAAATACAATTAATTTATATTTCCTGTTAACTTTGCCCAGGGCTAGCCATAGCTCCGCAATAATAAATCCTATAGGATCACCAATGCCTGCCCAGTATGTTTGAGGCACCTAATCCAAGAATTGTATTTAGTTTTGCAAAGGCCTCCATGAAGCTCTCACATTCTCTGCATGACAGCAAGCTACAGCTGTGAGCCTCACTAGCATAGAGGCACAATTTTATTTCTGTGTAAAGTACTGTATGCACTGTACTGTATATGCGTATGTAGTGTACAGTGCATGTAAGTGGTTTGGAACATACTGTATACATTGTTGAGATTCTCAATAATACACAGAACGTGAATTAAAACGCTCTTTCCTCTAACTTGCTGCAATTGCAAACTTCGATTACGCGACTGTGAATGCTTCTTCTTTACTACAAGCTCTTACACTAAAATGTGTATAAGTACACGTTCGCTTCTTTTAAAGCTGTCCTAATCAACACTTGCAAATGACAATACTTTAAAAATTTAATATAAAATCTTAATACACATAAACACTTACAAACTTTAGCTAGCGTTAGGTCGATATTGTTGTGTCGGTGACCTTCTACTGACGTGTCTTCATAAATTTAAGAATATAAATTCTCTAAATTGTAGAAAGTCTTATACCATCCTAGTTCCTATTTCTGTTTCTCGCTTGCTTCCGCACACATGACGTTTTCATTGTGACAAGCCAATTGGAAGAAAGAACTCCAATTTCGTCACAAACATATGCTGCACAGGAAAGCGAGAAAACAATCTTTGTTTTTCATACATCATTGGTTAAATCCATTGGGGAAAAGATTCTCAGATTCAAAACTGTTTAATAAACAGATTAAGAGTTTCAAAATATCATGTTCCGCTTTAAAATCCCATGTCTGGTATAATAAAAGCATGAGTGGGGTGTTACCTTTTATTTTAATAATTCTTGTGAATAGAGACAACGGTTTTTCTTCATTCGAAAATACATTTTGGTTGATAGATTTTAATTTTTGATTTTATTTTTACAGTAACTTGACCGTACTGTGCATTCATTTACAAAAAAGAAAGGATGGATCCTGTACATGTTGTTTAACAAAATACAGCAGTAAGATGTCAGATACATTAAGATGTCAAGTAAGAGTTGTGCTGGTAGAAGTAAAGGAGTCAATTACTGTATAAGGTTAGCTCTTTATGGTTATCGATTGTTGTGATACAGATACTTTTAAGTAAGATTACCAAGTCTGAGTAGGTGTGAGAAAACTAATATTTTTTTAAAAGTGGATGAAAAAAAATCACATAATTCCAGTCAAAAAGCCCAACAGGGTTAAACTACTGTATGTTGGGTTCTGATGGCTGTACACCTCAAGAGAAGTAAAAAAGGATATAAAAGAAGTCAATAACCTGCAAAACCTATTTAAGCCATATTCTAGAGCAAAACAATGTGGCATTTAAAGGTATAGCAAAAACAGCAATGTCCAGAATTGCATTTTCATATACTGTATGTCAAAGTTTCCCCTTTCAATTTCCATGCTTTAAAGAGTACTTTTAAAGGGTTTAAAAACACAGCTACATTCTGAATTCTATCATTAATGAGTGACAATCATCAGGTGTTGCAGCACTGAAATGTAAACTGTAATGGTGCTACAACATGCAAAGTTGTAGGTTTTGAGTCAAACTTCTGTTTTGCTTTAGCTGCTTCGTAGAAAACTTACTGTACCTTGTATTTTGACTTAAAATAATTAGTCCTCTTTTTCTTTACTTGATTTCAACTTAAACTTCAGTAACTCTTAAATGATTAGGTGATGTCACAGATTGAACATCTCAGTAGTGTGTATTCTACATTTCTCAGTTGAATGCCGTTTCTGAGCTGCTTTGAGAGAATGAGATACAGTAGGTAAGAAAGGCTTTTTCCTTTCCCCATTAAAACATGAATTTCATTTAACCTTTTCCAAAGAAAATGTATGTACATATTCTGCATTTAGCGTTGTGGTATCCATGTTTTGAGCAGTACTGTTGTTGCTGAGAAATGACTGAATGAGATGACAAATGAGAACTTACTGATGTTACAGTACATATACTGTAGCTCCTGAATTGAAGAACCCATCTGCAATGATGTCATCTGTAGAACCCTTATGGAATATGTATCATCAGTCACTAGCTACATCAGGAAATGTGCTGATGATGTTACACTCACAAAAGAAATAAGAACTTTTCCTAACCAGAAAACATGGATGAACAGTGAGGTTCGCACCCTAATCAAAGCAAGGGATGCAGCATTCAAATAAGGCAATACATCAGGACTAAAGCCAGCCAAGATCAATCTAAAGAATGGTATTAAACTTGCAAAAAACACACTCAAACAGGAATTAGAGGAACACTTCACCACTAATGACCCATGTCATTGGCAAGGTATACATGCCCTCACAGACTACAAAAGGAAGAACGTCTGTGCATCTGCCCATGATACCTCCCTGCCTAACGAGCTCAACACATTTTATGCTTGGTTTGAAGCCAGCAACACATAACCAGTCAACAGAGCTGCACCCTCCACAGCTGACCAGGTGCTCTCGTTGTCTGCAGATGAGGTGAGGAGATCTCTGCTAAAAGTGAACACATTCAAGGCTGCGGGACCCGACGGCATACCCAGTCGTGTCCTCAGAGCCTGTGCCAATTAACTGGCAGGTGTATTCACAGGCATTTTCAAAATGTCTCTGGCCCAAGCTGTAGTCCCCACCTGCTTCAAGACAACCACAATCATCCCAATACTGAAGAAAACCACAGTGACATGCCTTAATGACTACCGCCCAGTGGAACTAACCCCTGTTATCATGAAGTGCTTCAAGAGGCTGGTCATGGGGCACATTAAGGACGCCATTCCAGACACACTGGACCCGTACCAATTCGCCTACTGGCCCAACAGATCCACAGATGACGTAATCTCCATTGCCATACACACTGCCCTATCCAATCTGGATAAAAAGAACACATACGCAAGACTACTATTCATCAACTTCAGCTCAGCTTTTAACACCATCCTTCCAGAGAAACTAGTCAAGAAACTCAGTGCACTGGGTCTTGACACCACCCTCTACAACTGGATTCTGGACTTTCTGACATCAGACCTCAGGCTGTCAGGCTTTGGAAACTACATCTCCAGCACACTAAGCACTGGGGTCCCCCAGGGTTGTGTGCTTAGTCCAGTGCTTTACTCCTTCTACATCCACGACTGTAAGGCCAAATATAACACCAACTCCATCATTTTGCTGATGACACCACAATTGAAGGTCTGATCACAGACAATGATGAGAGGGCCTACAGGGAGGAGGTCAATCTCCTTACAACGTGGTGTGAAGACAACAACCTCACCCTCAATGTCAGCAAAACCAAGGAGCTGATCATTGATTTCAGAAAACTGCAAAACGGTCAGGCTCCTATCCAGATCAATGGGACTGAAGTGGAAAGGGTCAGTAACTTCAAATCCCTGGGCATCCATATCACCGAGGACCTCACATGATCTTTCAATGACACTTGACTGATTAGGATAAGATAAGATCACTTTGTTGGCCATATACAATTTTTTGTATGTGGAAATTGTCTTTTCACATGATTCACTGATTAAGAAAGTGCAACAGCGCCTGTACCTCCTAAGCTAGGAGGCTGATATGTCCCCAGATCCTCACTAACTTTTACATAAGCACTATAGAAAGCACACTGACAGGTTACATCACAGTGTGGTATGGCAACTGCAGTATTACTGACCACAAAGCCCTACAGCGGGGGCTGAAAACTGCCCAGTCCATCACTCGGGTTGCTCTCCCATCCATCCAGGACATTTATGACAGACGCTGCTTGAGGAAAGCTCTAAGCATCATCAAAGACCCCACACACCCCAGCTACAGACTGTTTGACCCTCTAGCATCTGGAAAACAGTACCGGAGCATTTGAGCTAGGATTACGAGACTCAGAGACAGTTTTTACCCCCGCACTATCAAACTACTAAACTCTCAGCCTCTCTCACCTGCAATCTGAACCCTCACGGTGCCTTCTCTCTTTATCAAAACTCAAACACACATTGAAATCTACCTCTACCTCACAAGTAAAGAAGTTCACTCCCCATAATTTTCTATCCTTTATTTCATTCTGTTGATATATGATTTTGCACAACTGATGTTGTTTTGCACATTGCCTGTTGTCTCTTTCTTTTCTTATACAATTGTTTTTTTGTACTACTTACCATCTGAGAGCTAGCTAAATAGCATTTCGTTATACCATATACAGTACCTGTGTATGACTATAATGACAATAAACTTAAACTTGAAATCTTTTTGCAAACAGGTTATTAACTCAGTGGCGCTGAAAGTAATCTGAATATGTTGTTAAACAGATTTATGTATCCATTTATGAAACATATGAAACAGCATATACTGCAGAAGTGAGGTCAGTGCACTGGCTTAGAGGTGTAATGAGAAATAATCTGAAGCTTAACACTGGTAAGACCAAAGTGTTGGTGGTTGATTTTCATAGGCGCAGAGGTGATCTATCACCTCTTGTCATTAATGACCAGCCTGTAGAGGTGGACACCTTTGGGTTTCCTTGCACGACCATCTGCCACTCGCTGAAGTGAGAAGTTAACACCAGCCTCATCATGAAGAAAGCCCATCAGAGGATGTGATTCCTATGGCCGTTGAGATAGTTTGGAGTTAATCAGGCAGCAATGACCCACTTCTATCGAACTGTGATTGAGGGCATGGTTACCTTCTCAATAATAGTATGGTGGGACAATACAACTGCTCAACAGAGGAAACAACTGGAAAGAGTCGTACACACAACATCCAAGTTCATCAGAGGTAATCTTCCCTCTGTAGCCTCTACTGTATTTTTGACAGCTGTATCAAATGGAAACCTAAGAAGGTGTTCACAGACCCCTTCTATCCTGCCAGCTCCTTTTTTAAACTTCTCCCTTCAGGGAAGAGGATTCAAAGTATCAGATGTAGTACTGTTCGGTTCCAAAATAGAACCTACTGTATCCAGAGGCTGTTGGGCACCTCATTATGTAGCTCTTGGATGTCTGTAAGTATTATATAGGAGTGAATACAAATATAACTGGAATGGATCCTGTGGTTTTAATTTTAAACTTTGAGTCTAAGATTGCTTGAATAATGAGTACTGTACAGTACAGTACAGTATGTGTAAATGAAATATGTGTTGTTTTTGTTGTTTTATCAGGGCTGTACTTGGGCAAATTCTATTTAACTTTACTGACATGACAGTAAAGTATTGAATCTTGAATCTTGAATCCTGAATCTAGAAGCTGAGCAAAGTGAAACATAAGATGTAAGAGAAAAGAGTATATTTTGATATCAGCTCAGAGTACAATCCAATGCAGGAAATGGTGGATGGTGTACCAGGGCGCTGTGGTACTGTTACACCCCTGTTGCTGGATATGGTTCTAAAGACAGACGGGCTTCACACATATACAATATATTTAAACTTTGGCTCCACAATGCAACATACAAAATTATAGTGCAATTCAGTCCTTATGTGGGTTCTGAAGAAATGGGACACTGTACAACTCGGGTCTATAGTGGAGCAGTGCTGTCATGGTTATGTGGTACTTATATAAATCTAGCAGTGGCATGCACATACAATACATTTGTTTAAATTCCAGCCAAGGAGGAGGGCTGGGAATTTACAGTTTACCCATCACCTGCTCCTGGCTTGAAGAATGATTTTTCTATATCAATGTCTTATTTAGTCTGCTTCCATGAAGATGGTCCCCATGTCACCTTGGCTTGTGCTTGTGTAGTTTAGCTCTAGGGTCAAATGTAAAGAGCCCTTATAGCACCAAAAGAAACCTGTCTGTTTCATACAGCTGTCAATTTTCCTGCCCCGGGCCCACTGTTGTTAAAGCAAATCAATTACTTCAAGAAAAAGTCAA
This sequence comes from Lepisosteus oculatus, assembly GCF_040954835.1. Lineage (NCBI taxonomy): Eukaryota > Metazoa > Chordata > Actinopteri > Semionotiformes > Lepisosteidae > Lepisosteus > Lepisosteus oculatus. The sequence continues at coordinate 11,960,668 of NC_090702.1, read as the reverse complement.
TTTGGGTTGCAGTGTAGTTGAATTTGTGTCTTTTAATAGTAGAGAGTAGAATGCCATCTAGTGGTGTAACAGGCACATGATAGGAGTTCTTGAAATGCTTCTATTTGTAGCTCTGCCAAACTCTAGCACTAGTGGAATTGTACAGTAGTTATTCACTACTAAAGAATGTAAAACTAAATAATGAAATACACAACGTTACGGTGTGGAGCCTTCTTGAGGTTTGTTACCTCTGTTGTCAATCTCTCTTCCATACATACTGTATATACTGTACATCTATACAGGACATTTATGACAGACGGTGCTTGAGGAAAGCTCTAAGCATTATCAAAGACCCCACACACCCCAGCTACAGACTGTATGACCCTCTACCATCTGGAAAACGGTACTAGAGCATTCGGGCCCGGACTACCAGACTCAGAGACAGTTTTTAGCCCCGCACTTATCAAACTATTAAACTCCCAGCCTCTCTCACTCTCACCTCACCTCTCACCTATGATCTGAACCTCACAGTGCCTCACAGAACCTCTCTCTTACCAAAAACCCAAACACACATTGAAAATCTACCTCTACCATACATGTCAAAAGCTCACTCCCCATCATTTCTATCCCTTTATTTCATTCTGTTGATGCATGTTTTTGCACATAACCTGTTACCTTTTTGCTGTTTTGCACATTGCCTGTTGTTGTTTTTTTTGCACACTGCCTGTTGTCTCTGTCTTTCTTTTGTTATACAATTGTATTGTTGTTGTTGTTTTTTTCTTTGTACTACTTATATCTGAGAGCTAGCTAAATAGCATTTCGTTATACCATATACCTGTATATGAGTATAATGACAATAAACTAGAACTTGAACTTGAACTTATACATTAAAGCAAGCTATACTAAACTTATCTCACAGCTCTGATCAGTCTGGTGTTTTATTGTTCATTCACAGCTATTCATTGTTAGATGCTAGTCTTTCTACTGTATGCAGAATGTTCTCCCAGTTTTAGGGTACATGATGTATTTTTTGTTCTATTCTGTAATAGTTGAATTGCACTATGTGCATATCATGTGTACACTGCCTCTGTTCTGGTGTACACCGTCCTATTTCTAAGTGTTAGTACTATTAGTATAGTATTAGAAAAATTGCACTATAGTATGTGTATCCTGTCTACAATGTCTATGTCAGTGTCTTGTCTGTATTTCGCTTTTTGGAAAGAGACAAAGAGACTTTCGCTTGTTGGAAAGAGACAGCTCTATACTGGGTTTTCTGGTTTACCATCTCAAATCATTCTTTGAGGTTTCTGCCTGACTTTTCAAAGCTACTAACTCTGCTTTGTCTTGTAGAATTCAGACACATTTGGATTGTTGGTTTTGTCAGTTTCTGTGGAATGGGAATTTCAAACTACAAGCAGTTAAACTGCACATTTATGAGCACAATATTGTCTTGGTGGAGCTTGTCCTGCTCCTGCTAATAGTAAATTTACTAGATACTGTAGTTCTCTACTATAGACTGAATTTGGTTAGTTCAAATAGTTTGGGAGAAGATCTCACAAAACCTTTATATACTGTAATATGGTTAATGTTGTTTTGTTTTGAGAATTCTGTTCTGTTTATAATAACACCTTATTGCAAATTCTTGGTATACAGGATATAAACTTGTTTCTTTTTCTTATTCTTGTTTGTACACAAATGAATTGCTCTTTCTGAAGGCAACATGACAACATATTTTTTTCTCTTATTTTGCCAGGTAAGTCAATTGAGAACAAATTTTCATTTATAAATACCTGACAACATCTACAGTATATAGCAGAGGTTTGTGACCCTCTTGTCAAAAGTACAGAAGCCTAACCATTCCTTTTCTCATTACAGTGATCAGTGATTTCACAACAGAATGCATAATATGAATGGCCAGTTTCTCATCTCAGCCCCTGTTGTCATAACTATGCCCTCTCCTGCTTTCATAAGTTTATGTTTCTCTTATTTTACTGGTCTTGGTGCTGCCTACTGTGCCTTGAACCATTACTCATTTCTGCCAAACAGCATTTCTGGCTCCCTTGTTCAGTTGTTGATAACAAATAAGTCCCTGAAATCTGGCCTTATTGCTATAGGCTTAAGGTGTGCTGCTGTAGCGTGTTTAAAAAATACCCTTGACTTCCAAGTACTTAGAAACTACCATCCAATTTTAAATTGACCTTTTCTCATATTACAATTACAATTTCGTAGAGCATTTAATTTGTTCTTGAACCTTTTCAGGCAGGATTTAGGTACACAGAGAAAGAAAAGTACCAAAACAGCTCTTGTTAAGGCAGATTTGCTGATGGCTTTTGACTGTCTCAGTTGATATTCTTCTCCTTCTACTTTTGAGTGCAGCTTTTTAAACTGCCAATCAAGGCATCCTACACAGAGACACCAGGCGGTGAGGTGGCTCTGTGGCTGGAAGGTTGCTGGTTTGTATCCTGGAGCTGGAAGAGGAATCCTACTCCATTGGGCCCCTGAGCAAGGCCCTTAACCCCAACTTCTCCAGGGGTGCCGTATAAATTGCTGACACTGTGCTCTGACCCCAAGCTTCTCTCTCCCCATCTGTGTGTCTCATGGAGAGCAAGCTGGGGTATGCGAAAAGACAATTTCCTAATACAAGAAATTGTATATGGCTAATAGAGTGATATTATCTTAGGTTACATGGAAAATTAAGAGTGGCTGATAGCTTCCCTTTACTGGTTTGGCTCCTATTTAGTACCAGGAGTTGATTTAATTCTGAATTTGGTCCACCTACTCTGGGTGTTCCATTGGATTCTTTGCTTTGATTATTACTATTAAGTATGAATTATGTAATTAAGTACGAGTAATGTTGCCTCTTTAGGAGAAAACTCCACAGATGAAACACTGTGTCTCTTTTCTTCATGGAATAAACCTTTACTTGTTCCTTTGCAACCTATGCGTGCTGACACAACTACCTACTGTACTTGAACTAAATTTTGACAAGATTGAGGTTAAGCTCATAAACTCCCAACAAGAACCTTGTTTTACCAGTTTGATGATAAAATATTGATACTGTACATGCCTTCATTTAATAAAGAGTATTGTAATGCCTTTCTTACTGGGGCATGTACTGTGCATTAGCAATTCATGCTTGTCTTCTGTAATTACACTAGATACCTGCAAAACATGGAGAGAACATTAACATAGTCTTGCTAGTGTATAATGTATTGAATTGACTATCTCCAGATTATTTTAAGTATTTTTTGCATACAGTAAGTACAGTATAGTCCAGAAGCTCACTGCCCAAATCTGTTAGAGACTATGCAGATATCAACATTTTAAGACCTTAAAGACATTACTGTATATCCATGATTTTACTTGGTCAATGTGTTGTGCTTTTGTATACAATTGTATGATGATAATGGTTATTATCATTATTATCATAATCATCATTATAACCTTCAAGTGTACTTGTTCCCAAATTCTAGTGTACTGTTACACTAATTAGAAGTTGAAATAAAAGACACATGCAGAACAATATAGGAAATGATCTGTAAGTAAATCACTAAATCTAAACAGAAAATATAGTGACAATGAGACCTACCTGTAAATGGCAAAATATAAAAAATGGCATGTTTATAAACTAACAACTGACATAAAGCTTTCATCATATACTGTAATTATGACAAAATAAGTGTTTATGTCTCTAAAAATTACCTAATGAAATGTGACTTTGCTGCAGTGTCAATGCAGTCACCTTAAGTGTGTTAAACAAGAAATATTAAATGACTACACAAAGCAAAAAATTAAACATTGGACTACTGTATATACTGTACTGTCTAATGAATCTACTGTAAATGCAGTATATGTTTCAAAATTCCAAAATCAATATCATCAATATCCCATATCATCAAAATTCCCATATAATGCCTGGAACTTTTTGTTTTGTGTTATTTCTAAATTACATATGTGCAGATCAAATGGTAATTTATGTGTTCATTATTTTTGCCATGTGAGAGAAAGCAACATGCAAGAACAAAGGTGCTTTTTCATAACACGCACTTTACTATCATGATTGCCAACTAATAAATACAGTAAATAGATCTTGCTAGATATCTGAACTGTGTTCTTGTTTTCAAGTACCCTTCAATAATGTTATATTAACTCATATTCAATGCAAATCCACACAAAGTAATGATTAAAACAAAAGAAAAATGAGCATTTTTAAATTAAAAGTTAAACATATTCGATACTGTACATTTCTTTTTCTCGTTTGTTCTGTCACTATCTTCTACCAGTCTCTCGTTGAAAGATGAATCTACAGTATCTATCAATGCTATGACAGAATAACATTGTTTAATGATGTTGAATCTGGACAGTTTTTCCCATCCTGTCTATTTGCAATAGTTACAGTAATCTGGATCTCTACAGCTTTAAGTCTGAGAATTAATCTTCTTCAACAAACTTTAGCAAAAACCTACTAGGCATGTAAAAATATCACGCAATATGTGATATTTTTATCCATTGCTGCTGTGGCTTGTTGAAAGTGACTTAACAGGTTTGTTTAACAAGATCTAACAAGCCAAGACGGTCATTATTGTCAAGATACTTTTAGCAAAAAAATAACTTTTAAAGTATCACTTCTAAATATGCTCAGAAAATGTGCTTGACAACAATAATTCAAAATGTGCATTTTAGGTACATTTTGAAAAGCTAATCAGGATCCACACCTTGACGAAAGAAGACTCACTTCATGGAGTGCCGTTTTCCTGCTTGTGATTTCTGTGCTGCAGTTCTTTGGAATTCGAGTAGTTTCTACATTAATGTTTTCATTAGTTATGGTCAGTTATTCCATATATTTATTTATATATATATTTATCAAGCATAGAACTGTGTAAGATTCAACATATTTCAACTTTATATTTTTGGGTTCATTTAACAATTTTTGACAATGTATTGTAATGTACAGGACAGTATGAAATTAAGAAGGAGCAGACCTTTGAAAATTACATGCACATTAAAGAATTTCAGAACCCATCAAAGAGGCCATAGTTGACCCAGATCACATTGGGTTCAATTGTCCAATAAATTTTAGGAATTTTTCCAGACCCTTTTTGTAAAAGAGCCCAATATAATTCACAGAGAACAAATAAGCTCTATTTGTTCTCTTTGACATAAAGCATCGTATGAGACTGTATACAGTATGTCTCTTTCTAAAGAGGTTCTGTCTGAATACGCCACTTATTTTAAAGCCTGCATTGCTTTGTGTTGTGGATTTTGATTTCAAATTGCAGTCCTGTCAATGAGGAAACAAGAGCTGTTCTCTCCAGGAAAAGCCACCTGATTTACAGCAGTAGCATTAGTAGCAATCTCCACATGTGCTGAACAAACTTCATATTAAAAGGAACTAATATTTCAGATTTCAATCTTTAAAATACCCTTCTTCAAGACCAACCACTAGAAGAGAAAACAGGGGCGGCAGTCATTTGATTTCAGTAACTGAATCAGGCGATTCTGGCAGAGCATTCCTCAGTCGGGTGGAATAACGAGAAAAGTTTAGTCCCAAGACACCTGTAGCTGAAAGTTAAGAGCAGAGCATTTTCTCAGATTTCACACAGGAAGGCAGTTCAACTTTATTTTCACATATGTAGATTTTTCACTTGAATAAAAGGGTATTAATAAATTAAAATGCGGTAAGATGGTACTAATACAGTGCCTTGCGAAAGTATTCGGCCCCCTTGAACTTTTCAACCTTTTGCCACATTTCAGGCTTCAAACATAAAGATATAAATTTTTTATTTTATGTGAAGAATCACCAACAAGTGGGACACAATTGTGAAGTGGAACGAAATCTATTGGATTTTTGAAACTTTTTTAACTAATAAAAAAATGAAAAGTTGGGCGTGCAAAATTATTCGGCCCCCTTGCGTTAATACTTTGTAGAGCCACCTTTTGCTGCGATTACAGCTGCAAGTCGCTTGGGGTATGTCTCTATCAGTTTTGCACATCGAGAGACTGAAATTCTTGCCCATTCTTCCTTGCAAAACAGCTCGAGCTCAGTGAGGTTGGATGGAGAGCGTTTGTGAACAGCAGTTTTCAGCTCTTTCCACAGATTCTCGATTGGATTCAGGTCTGGACTTTGACTTGGCCATTCAAACACCTGGATACGTTTATTTGTGAACCATTCCTTTGTAGATTTTGCTGTATGTTTGGGATCATTGTCTTGTTGGAAGATAAATCTCCGTCCCAGTTTCAGGTCTTTTGCAGACTCCAACAGGTTTTCATCCAGAATGGTCCTGTATTTGGCTGCATCCATCTTCCCCTCAATTTTAACCATCTTCCCTGTCCCTGCTGAAGAAAAGCAGGCCCAAACCATGATGCTGCCACCACCATGTTTGACAGTGGGGATGGTGTGTTGAGGGTGATGAGCTGTGTTGCTTTTACGCCAAACATATCGTTTTGCATTGTGGCCAAAAAGTTCGATTTTGGTTTCATCTGACCAGAGCACCTTCTTCCACATGTTTGGGGTGTCTCCCAGGTGGCTTGTGGCAAACTTTAGACGAGACTTTTTATGGATATCTTTGAGAAATGGCTTTCTTCTTGCCACTCTTCCATAAAGGCCAGATTTGTGCAGTGTAAGACTGATTGTTGTCCTATGGACAGACTCTCCCACCTCAGCTGTAGTTCTCTGCAGTTCATCCAGAGTGATCATGGGCCTCTTGGCTGCATCTCTGATCAGTCTTCTCCTTGTCTGAGCTGAAAGTTTAGAGGGACGGCCAGGTCTTGGTAGATTTGCAGTGGTCTGATACTCCTTCCATTTCAAGATGATCGCTTGCACAGTGCTCCTTGGGATGTTTGAAGCTTGGGAAATCTTTTTGTATCCAAATCCGGCTTTAAACTTCTCCACAACAGTATTACGGACCTGCCTGGTGTGTTCCTTGGTCTTCATGATGCTCTCTGCGCTTTCAACAGAACCTTGAGACTATCACAGAGCAGGTGCATTTATACAGAGACTTGATTACACACAGGTGTATTCTATTTATCACCATCAGTCATTTAGGACAACATTGGATCATTCAGAGATCCTCGCTGAACTTCTGGAGTGAGTTTGCTGCACTGAAAGTAAAGGGGCCGAATAATTTTGCACGCCCGACTTTTCATTTTTTTATTAGTTAAAAAAGTTTCAAAAATCCAATAGATTTCGTTCCACTTCACAATTGTGTCCCACTTGTTGGTGATTCTTCACATAAAATAAAAAATTTATATCTTTATGTTTGAAGCCTGAAATGTGGCAAAAGGTTGAAAAGTTCAAGGGGGCCGAATACTTTCGCAAGGCACTGTATAAAATATAAAATAGATATAAAATTATTGGTAAGTTATATTATATATTGCTCTAAAAGCAAGGACAAACAGCATAAAATAAATGTGAAACTATACTGTATTTACTGTATAAATAAGGACTTGAGAGGATACTATTAATCCTTACATTTATTAAACCTTTAGAAAAACAAGTACAGACTTGAGGTAAGGATACAGTTTACAGAATACAGAATTACAGAATAAATTAAAATATTTACTTCCTTTAGAAATTATAACAAACAAAAAAGGTGGGTAGCTGCGTCCGTATGCGTAGGCTGCAAAGGAATAATTAATAGGTTTATTCCATGCTAAAAAGAGAAGAAAAAAACACAATGTTACGGCCATGGAGCCTTCTTCACATTTCTTAGATGTTTAGCCTTTTCATTGTTTTTTAGATTTATACCAGCATCCATGAAATAATAGTAAAAAATAACTGTTAATACTATCAGTTTCACACCATATACGGTATAAAACAAACTTGTGAACATACAATAGTATACCAATAACGGCACCTTTATCATACGTCCTATACATTTAATATTTGTTTGATAGTGTTTTTTAGCAGGTAAAATAGAAAAATAAAACAGACACTTAAAAACGTAATGAAATTTAAAACAAACAAATTAAAATGAGTAATTAGAAATAAAGCTAAATTGCTATCTTCAACAGCCTCTGAGATTCTAATGAGTTGAAAAATGAATCTAATTAAATGCAGTATTTCTTATTAAAGGTTACAGAGGTTTAGCGGCCATATGTACAGTACATTGAGGAAGTAGTGTGGAACTGCACAGCAGGGCTCCAGAGCTACGTCTGGCCTCCTTTTATGGCCAGTCTGAAACTGAGACAAGGGCTGCTGGGGCCAGCCTGGACATGGTAGGTTGATTTCAGGTGGAAGAAAAGCAAAATAACAACTCTAACAACCTATAACTCAATTTCTGTGTTATACAGTTGAAGAAAGATGTGAAGACGGGGGTTTGAATTTAATCCTTTCTGTAGGGGGTTTAGACTTCCAAGTCACAAGCTGGGGTTTATGGCAGGAAAGGGGGTTAACTGATAAGGATTGCAGATGCCAGCTAGGAACCCCCCTGGGTGTAATGTTAAACTGACCATTTGCCCAGAACATCGTAAACTGGCCAAATACCATGAACCCCCCTCTTTACCATCATACCGAGTGACGTCAGAAACGGAGAAGAAAACACTATATAACCCAAAAGTTTGTAACAGTACGTGGAACAATACTTCGGTTTTGTTGTTTCTTGCGGGAAACAAGACTTCGGCTTTATTGTTCCTTGCATGCAATAAATTCATCTGTTTCACTTCATCTCGGGATCAAGAACCTTATTTCTTCTGTTACAACAAATTTGGCGTAGTCGACAGGATGCTCCAGAAGGCGCAGAACTTCCCATCGGCAGGAGAGACGGTCAGCGCGCACATAACAAAGAGGTAAGGACTCCTCTTTTTTTAAAAAAAAAAGTCCCGACTCTCTCTGACCGATTGGGAAATCTCTGCTCCCTGCGAGAATCGCCCGAGATGACGGAGTAAACGTGAGTTTCTGAATTCCTCTGGCCCGGGGAAGGCACCGGTGTATGTAATGGGTTGTTTGCTGTAAGCCCAGAATTTGGTCTGGCAGGGGTTCCGCGGTATTGTGTACAGGCGTTCGAAGCTGGTGTATGCCTTAATTGCGCGTGGAGTTTTGAACGGGTTTTGTACCCTTACCGTGAAGTCAGGACTGGTGTGGGTCTTAATTGCACCCGGAGTTCTGAAGGTCAGAACTGGTTTGGGTCTTAATTGCACCCGGAGTTCTGAGGCTCTGAATCGGTGTGGGCCTTAATTGCGCCCGGGGTTCTAGAGCAAGTGGTGCATTGAATGCACGTAGTTCAGGACTGGTGTGGGTCTTAGTTGCACCCGGAGTTCTGAAGGTCAGAACTGGTGTGGGTCTTAATTGCACCCGGAGTTCTGTGGCTCGGGATCGGTGTGGGCCTTAATTGCGCCCGGGGTTCTGGAGCTGAGTGGTGCATTAAATGCACGTATAATCCAGGATTGGTGTGGGCTTTAATTACGCCCGGGGTCCTGAGATTAGCTACGCCTTGATCGTGCACAGATTGGCGTGGCGTGGTTTTTTTTTTGTTTGTTTTAAAGGAAACAGGAGTAGAAGAGATATATGTATGTATGTTTTTGGTGTTTTCCTTGTTTGTGAAATACATATACACACGCACGACACTAACATAAACACACCTCATAATAAAAGAGCAAAGCATTAAGTAGCAGGATTTAAAGGACGTTGAGACCCGAGAATCGCCCTGATTGAGCTCAGTGCGTAAGTCCACCCCGGGGCAAAAGCAGCGATGGTGGCGTTCTGGGGATGGTGAATTACTGATCAAGAAAGGGGGTTTTCGAGGTCTCGTTTCTTACCTGTGAACAGTGCGGTGTAAATCCTCTCTAAAGTCTCTGAGAGGTATTTAGATCCGGAGGTAACAGACGCCCTTGGCTGAATGAGTGCAGTAATGCACAGGTTTTTCCAAGTGAAAACATCCCCCTACTGAATGAGCTGTTACCTCACACACGACAAAAGTAAATCTTAAAGAGACCGAACATGTGCGCTAACTGATGGTTTGAGAAAGTGGTGGAAGGGTCCGTTTAAATATCGGAAAAGTGTAAGTTGACGGAAAAGAAGGAGAAAAATATGGAAAAAGCTGAGTTTTTCAGAGGGAATTTGGGGCGAAGACGCCTGTAAAGAAAGCATATATGAGTATTGATTGGCAAAAGCACAAGCATGTAGCTCCCACCCTGGTGCACGGCCGGCACCAGTAGTGGCAGATACATGACGAAAAAGAAAGAAATTGGGATGTGACTTAAAAGTGTGTTTACGGGGAAAATAAAAACCCGGAAAAAAAATATACTTTACTCACTACAAAAGAGTATAGGAAAAAAAAGCTAGAAGAGGCAGTACAGGAGAATGAGAAACTAAAGAAGGAATTAACTCCTGGTCACGCTGCACTGGTTAATGTGCTGCAGCCGGCGACTAAGTTATGTCCTGCTCTCCCACAGGGGAACAAACAGGCAGGAAACGAAAATAATTGGGATCAATTCCCTCAGTGGCCATATGGAGAAGGGGGGTCTGATTGGGATAACACTTGGTATGAGTGTGATAAAGACGGATCAGGGTCTCCCCTGTTAGAGGGAGGGCGCCCGCAGATCTGTACTCTCACTCGAAGTGGGAAAGGACTTGATGTAGCAGGGGCTGGCGCCGTTGATGACAGTGCCACTCTAACACTGTCTCGCACCCCGTCGAGGGGGTCTGCAATCGCACCTACCTTCCCTGATTTCCCCCATACGATCAAATCCAAAACCGTAAGATATTGACCGGTGGGCTAAAGTACCGCACCCGAAATTAGAAATGCAGCGAACCTGGAGTGCGCTTCAGGAATTAAAAGGATTCATGTAAAAGTAAAACAAGAATACAGCACATTGTATTACGAAGAGAAAAATATATTCTCGATGTGTATGTGTGTTTTATGAATTTGTGTGCCGGCATGTATGTGTGTAACTGTGAGTTTTGGTCTACTAAATGACGGTGTGAGTGTGTTTAGCCAGCGGGACTGGCTAGAGACGTAACTAAAGAGACTTGACGAAAATCGACTTAAGGAGATTGGAAAATATAAGAGCGTCTGAAACGTATAAGTACAGTACAGGTGGACGTAAAAGTAGTTAAACAGTTTTTGTATTTTTTATACAATTAGTTGCAATAATGGAAACAATTTGGTTTTATTCGAATGTCTCGAAACCAGACATGCTGAAACGACTGTAGGTTTAGAATCGAGACTGGGGAGAATAACGTCTTGTGAGAAAATCTGTTTACCTAACGATTAGATCCTGTAAATCCCTTGTAGCCTCCCTAAGTCTGCCCCAGTCCAGTGGATAAAAATGTACTGTTAATGGAGTGGTGGTTTCTCTGTTAGGGGATACTGGAGCACTACTGTCATGCTTGTTTCACTCCTCTGTTCAACAGTGTACTATAGAGCAATGTATAGGGGAAGATGGCAGGAGGCCACAGGAGTATTGGGACAGCAAGTTTTACTTGCCGAGTACCAGATTTTAATGGGTGGTTTTATTCCAGATCTATTGGGTTGGAATATTATGCATTACAAAGAATGACTATGCAGAACAGGGTATCACGTGGCTTCAACTGGCTGTGATCACTCAGTATGTTGATGGTATTCTGAGTGCTTCCCCTGACGAGGAAACCCACAAGTCTGAGTTGCTTCAGCTTTTGAGTGTCTAATAGAAGCAGTTATGATAAGGCCCTTTTGTGTCTAGCATTGTGAAATTTTAACAGGGCCTGGGTGCAATGTTTTTTACAGGGTGAGCACAACTCTTAACAGATCTGCTTAAGGGGGGAGTGCAGTACAAGGACAAGATTGCCTTGGTTCCTGCAGCAAAAGCCGCCTTTAATAATTTGAAACAAGTTCTCTTACAGGTGCTGAGACTGGGGTTTCCTCAGATGGATCAACCATTCCTTTGTATTATTGCAAGTAGCTGACAGAGGCCACCCAAGGAGCCCGCGAGCAGGTCCTGGAGGCGTGGGGACCACCACCTGAAGGAGGGCACAAGCTCATCCCAGGAGAGTGGGTGTGGATCAGGAAATTTCCTTCACAGGTTCTCCAGCCCAGGTGGGACGGACCCTACCAGATCCGGTTGACAACCGAGTCTGCGGTTCGAGTGGAAGGAAAAGATCGCTGGATCCACGCGCCACACTGCCGACGAGCCTCATCCCCATTTACAGACCCAGAATGAAATCATTTCTGTCAATAATGATAATTGTTGCTGTAGAACTATGTTCCGCAGGGATTAATGATCATCTCTCCCACAAAGGAGAACATGGAATTAATTCCTTTTTTAGGCCTCTCCTATCTGACAGCTAAGAAAACCAACCAAAGTGCCTGCTGGGTGTGTGCCGCATTACCCAAATATGTACAGGGAGGACTTCCTATGGGGGCCATTCCTTGGCGTCTCAAGGAAGTCATAGGCATGATCATTTGGAGGGATAATTTAGGAGATTTTAATATGACAAACTATGGGGGTTGCCATAACACGACTTTAACCTGCACAACATTACAATATCTACAGGAGCGAGGCTTAGAGCCCACGAGTTTCACAGGCTCTTACGCTCCTAAATATAACAGAAGCCATACACCACCATACCTGACTCTAAATAAGGAACGTGAGGGAAACATATGTTTTCAGCACACTAATGGTCTGCACTTGGTTGGATGGAGTCGTTGCAACCTTACCATCGCTGCAAATATATCCACCTCTACCTTCCAAATTCCAGGATGGGATCGGCACACCCCACAATTCGGTATAAGTTTCTTATTTTCAGAGGCATGGGGAGCGCCAAATGGAACATATTTCATTTGTGGAAAACGAGCCTACCCATGGTTGCCAGCCCAGTGGTCTGGCTCATGTTATTTAGGATATGTGGTTCCTCATATCCGTGTTCAAACCCACACCCCCTTCGGACCTAACCACAGACCACAAAGAAAATTGGCTGATTGGGAATATTATTTAGGTATAATATTTCCACAAGCCGGCATGAACTTTCTGAGTCGAGAGTTAATTCAAATGGCTTCGACTTTAGAAGAATTAGCAAATTCTACCTCATCTAGTCTGAAGGCTGTTAATGATGAGATGGTAGCCCTCAGAACAGTGGCCATGCAGAACCTACTAGCTTTAGATTATGTACTGGCGGCCCAAGGAGGAACTTGTGCAGTAATTGGCACTGAATGCTGCATATATATTCCTGATAATTCTGAGCACATCTCAGATCTGGCCCAACACATTTACAATGAGGGACAGAAATATCAGGACTATTATACTGAAAATTGGGGAATTGGGTCTTGGGTAAAGTCTGTGTTTGGGGCCTGGGGTGGAACCTTTTTATAGTGTTTATCTGTAGGAGTAGTATTGTTTATATGTATAATTGTAATCATCACATTCACAAAAACATGTATCACATCTTGCTATAACCATGGAACGTACAATGTCATGGCAATACATACCTGTTCGCCAAGAAAGGAAAGATCTGCCCTGTCATTGTATGTATAAAAATAGGCTACACTGACGTATGCCATATTTTATAAGGGGGGAATGAAGAAAGATGTGAAGACGGGGGTTTGAATTTAATCCTTTCTGTAGGGGGTTTAGACTTCCAAGTCACAAGCTGGGGTTTATGGCAGGAAAGGGGGTTAACTGATAAGGATTGCAGATGCCAGCTAGGAACCCCCCTGGGTGTAATGTTAAACTGACCATTTGCCCAGAACATCGTAAACTGGCCAAATACCATGAACCCCCCTCTTTACCATCATACCGAGTGACGTCAGAAACGGAGAAGAAAACACTATATAACCCAAAAGTTTGTAACAGTACGTGGAACAATACTTCGGTTTTGTTGTTTCTTGCGGGAAACAAGACTTCGGCTTTATTGTTCCTTGCATGCAATAAACTGCTCACTTCATCTCGGGATGAAGAACCTTATTTCTTCTGTTACAACACAGTACTCAAAGTAAATTAAAAGGAAAATGCCTTTTGATGAATGGGTTTCCTTTATTGACTTAAAACCCTTTAAAAAAACTCTAAATACTGTACATGCTAAATTTTTTCTCTAATTCATGAGTTTGAAAATAAAGAGGTTGTATTCCTCTTGTGCAGTGCTGTTACAAGCTTTCTGTCAGAGTCATGAGAGAAACCCTGTTCAAACAGAAAACATCTTTTGGCAAGATCTCATCAGGAATGACTTCAGTTTTTAATACAAAGATGTTGTTTTAGGTTTTGTTTTGTCTTTCTGATCCACCTTTTAGCTATCTGAAACACTGGAGTGCCAAGAAAATGCAGTACAGAATTTCTAAGGTTATAGTTAAAAGTATGTTCTTAAATGCACTAAGATATTATAAATGTTTAGTGTACAAATAACTAAGTCTCCAAACTAATTTAACATTTCCATACAGCATCACCCCTGTGATATTCTGCTGGCTATTCCAGTAAATGAGTTCTGCTCTGTCTTGTTTCTGTGCTAGTGTCATAAACTTTGTGATGGATTTACAAGATTACCAGGATATTTAGAATTAGAATGAAGTTTCCTGCTTACTTTCACTATTGATGGAACCTCCTGTTTTCTTTTCTTAGTACTTCTATTCAATATAATTTTTTTCATTGCATTTAATGCTTAAGGAATTGCATTCACTACAGACAAGCATATCTACTGTATACATGCAAACAAAACATGACATTTATAAAAAATGCAGTTTAATCTCTGTTTTGAGAACCCAACAAAAAAAGCTGGATTAATCTGTTGGATTTTTTAAGAAAGAAAGAATAAAATCTGGCATAATTTGGGATTTCCAGGAAGGCTATTTGTTTTCTGAAATCTCTGTGGAACACCCTTGGTTTACAGTATTTCAATAGAAGAAAGGATGTGTCCTTTGGAAATAAATGTCCTAATGCTTTTCAGCATAGACAAGTCTTGGTTTATGAAATGAAATGTATATGAAACTGTGCCCTCACATGTCTATTCCTTTTGTCTGTTTTCCACTCCTGTTTCTGCTGTTCATAATAGCCAGTAATAAACTGTTAGTTTAAGCTGTCTGCTAGTTTGAAATCCGTTTTCAACTCATTTTGTAATTGATTTGATAATAACATAAAGGACTTCAAATTTGCAGGTACTGTATGATTAAAATATTAACTTCAATGAAAACATATGTGCAAGTCATCAGTCTTGGTTTTAATTGAAAAAAAATATGATATACCTTGTAAAGAGGTAAATATTATATACCCTGTAAAGAGGTAAATATTACAGTATATACCCTGTCTCTGTATTCTATGAACTGATCTTTTTCATCTTTGCTGTGATAAGACTGAGATCTTGTTTTTGGTCATGTCAATCATAATGTGCAAAATCTTATAAAGACTGTTTTTGATATTAGACATTTTAGCAGACTACATCCTATGCTATGTGTGTCTAATGAGACAAAACAGACTCTGACAGCTAGGATTTTCACGTCATGTACAGTACAAGTGATCAGATCACTCCTGTCTAGGAATCCTTGCACTGGCTTCTTATTAGGTTTCAAGATGGTTTCAAAATCCTTCTGCTTATGTTCAAGGGTCTACATGGTGTGGTTCCTTAATCTCTCACCCAGGGCACCTCTACTGCCATTTCGATCTTTCTAAAAGTACTGTATTGATTAAAGCATGTAGCTGAAGATCCTGTGGCACTCAAGGACCAATGTTCCCTTAATTGAACCGATTACTTCTTTAAAAATTGACCAATAACTTACAAGTGCTCCTAATCTTATACAAACAAGTGATAGTGGATGGCCTATAAGGCAAACTAACTTGAGACTCTCAAAGGCTAGTGTTGAAGACCACTGACCTAGCTAATACTGTATCCTATTGGCTTTTGGAGTGGAGTTCTGGAACAACATCCACTTAAACAAATCTGGTACTCAGCTACTTCTAGTCTAGTCTGAAAAAGGTATTTTTGCAATTGTTTTATCTTCTGCATCTGCTTTGTTTTCAGCAATGTTCCTTTTTTATTTTTTTTGAGAATGGTGATTTTTAAATATTGCAAAGTACTTTGGGATACTAGTTTTTAAAAGCAATGTATAAAATAAATGTATGATTATCCTTTCCATAAGTTATGTTTAAAGTTTAAAAATGCACATTAAATTACAGTATGTGCTATTGAAACACTAGGAATTCCAAGATTAAGTCTTATGTCTGACACTTTGATGTACTATTACTATTTGATGTACGTAATAATAAATGCTAGATGTTTTTCTGTTTGACAGTGAATACTTCTGCCCACCTGATACTATCCATAAACACAGTAAGCTTTATCATTTATGATTGGTGGGTAGTTTGAAGGACTATCAATGTACTGTACATGGTTACAAAAGTCTAGGAAGCTTTTCTTGAAAAATGATTAACCAAAAAGCAGATGATTTCTGTAGTGCTGTACAAATGGTAAGTGTAAGTGTTGAGAAAATAATTGCAAAAGTTTAAACTTGTGATTTTATGACACTTTGTTTTTTTATCAAGAAACAAGAAAAATATTTTTAAGTTATAAAACCACATGAACATCTTATGTTGGGCTAGGGGAGAAACCAGGAAAGCATGCATTCTTACATCTTTGTCTCTTTCATTTTTAAAGATTGAGTCTACTGCTTTTTCTTCCATTGCACAAGAGAGGCATCTCTGCTAGTCAAGCAGTTCAGCATCTGTAAGATACAGTATTCTGAGATGCATCAACAGTGAACAGTGAATCAAAAGTGAAGCACAAACCAGAGGATGTAAATGGTAATCACAGGAAAGCGCATTTGAAACTGAAAACAGGAGGCACAGTTTTACACAGATGGTTTGGGATTTCTGATGCCAGCTGCCTAGTTATGTTGCAGAAGTTGAAAACCTTTGTTTCTTTCAAGAAAGTACTTTTCAAGAAAGAAAGTACTAGATGCCCAGATCACCCGGCTGCTAGCTACCAAATGAGAACAAAATGGGCCAAGTACTGTACATAGCTCCTCTTGTTGTAATGTTTTTTTTCATTCCATTGCTTTTATGTGAAAATACTTACTTTTAAAAGCAAAAAAATCTAGCTGCCTGCATTCAAAAATTAATATTAACTTGAACATTACGTATATGAATATAAACTGTGAAGCATAAAAATGCAACAGATATTATTGGAACCTATACCATTAATTGTATTTTAATACCTCTTAGTATATGGAATCAAACAAATTTGAATTTATATCATACAAAGTCAGATTGCCTTCTCTGCCTCTGTATACTTATGCAGTGGAAGCCTCTGGGGAAATACTGTGAATCATTTTAGAAGTAAAGAATTTAACTTCTTTTGGCTTGATACAGAGGGCTGTGCTTTTGTTAGATTCAGCTAAAAATGTAAGGCATTATTGTAGGCCATTTTCACATAAATATCCCCCAAGTCTTTTGGAACACCTTGTGTTTTACTGCATATCTTGTCTGCTGTGTGTTGTTTATGTGTATCCACCATGACCTTTATTATTTGTGTAGTGGTACTGTATTCCTTCTAGTCAGTCTGCAAAGACAATTCATCCTTGTTCTCTGCATTGTTTAGGGCATTTCAAAATGGAAAGAAATTCTCCCTACTGCACGTTTGCCATATTATTTTCACACTGTGAATGGTTTTAATATGAGTCCTATACTTTTGTTTTGCCTTCACTGTGATTATCTACAGTACACTTGACCCTGAAAAACAAATGCATTATTCTAATTAACTTTTCTTAGGAAATCTCTTATGGTGCAGTGTACTGTAGATATTACAATACTGTCATGAAAATCATGGAAAATGCAGGTTTACACATTTTTTTAATGTACTGTATAAACACATGTAGAAGTGGGAGAAGATCTAAAATTGGCTGGTTTAGGCCATTAAGAGCTTAGCTGGAATGAAGACACAACAGCTCTCCAGGATCAGGATTGAGCACCCCTTCAGTCTGTGATGCTGATGCCCTTGTATGGAGAAGAAGCACTAGGGGAGAATAATAATTGATATCAACAGTGTGTTCCTACACTGTTCCATCTGATGCACTGAAAATAAAATGAGAAACTGTATGTTATTAGCTTTGTTTGTTTGCTCTATTTACAGTATACACTATTTGCCACAAAAGAATACGTCCAAATTTCTTTGCATGTGTTAGCAACATTTCCAATGGACATGTTCAGATAGATGTAATGAGATAATTTACATTTAAGTAGTAGTAGTAGTAATAATAATAATAATAATAATAATAATAATAATAATAATAATAATATGGGATGTATGTTGTCTATGGAGTTGTAAATAACCAGTGACTGTGCACAACTTCAGTTGATCGCATCCTCTGGCCGTCGTTCTGATTCTCAAAAAACTTTGCTTTGTCTCTCGAAACTAATTTACAACATTCAACTTCTTAAAACAGATAAAAGATATAAAGCAATTGTAGTACTTTTTCACTTCTTGAATAAGGAAAGTGCTGAGACCAAACTTATTTATTTTTACAATTAGTCCAAATTCTCCGAATACTATATCATTGTATGCGTGTACATAACTTTGGTCATACGTACTATATTTATATTTTCTCGCTTAAACCTTAAACAATTGAAAAAAGCAATTTGATATAAACGTTTTAAATGGAGGAAAAGAATAATTTATATTGAAAATACTACTGTTTATGTTACGGAATCTGGCCACTATAACACTGCTAGTATATAAGCTTTTTGTGCAGCTTTACCAAGCAAATTTAAAAATGGCTTACCAGTCTGTCATAATTTAAGTGGGAAGTTATTATCTCAAGTCCCCTCCCCCACTATGTATAGGCAAGATTGCTCTGAGCTCCTTTTTTACTTTTTCTTCGAATTGAGAAGTTTGAGGAGCTCTTCCCATTAAATGTCCAAAAGTGGATTTAAAATCTAAAGCGTCTGGTAAGTGATACCAGCATAAAAAAAAACACGTTTTCCTGCCTTCACTAAACCTCTGCTTAGCTTTTTTTTAAATTCCTTTTCCTTTAGTTATTCAAACAGTTGTGTAACGCATTAACATTTTTGCTGTTTGTAACAGGACAGTGACAAGCCCTGGCTTTCAATCCCTCATGCTGTTTCGCAATAATCGATTTTCAACTTTACACCGTATTTAACATTATTATAAATGTTTATTTAAAGACTAAACGTAGGCTATACTAATCTACTGTATACTAATCGCAAATTAAAATTAAATATGTTTATTTTACTTTTTAAATGTGTGGATTAGAAAACATCTTTGTTTTAAGAATGCGCAAGAATAATGGATACAATATAAAGCATTTTGAAGGGAAAATAAGTGACTTGGTATTTGGAAACTCGCATGCTTAGATTATTTACAGTACATTTACTCTTCTGCGTTATTTACTACTAGAACATGGTTTACAGTTTCTCTGAAAGTCTTTGAAAACATACTGTAACTATGGTCTCCGGATTTTACATATATAAATGATGACCACCGGAATAGAAATATGAAGAGCTCTGGAACCTCTTAAGGTGCTAAGGAACGGTTTATACAGTACATTAACCTAGTCTAGTTTTTCACAGATAGGATAATTGTTGTTTTTCTAAAAAATGTTGTTTTTAATGTTTTGACATGCTAGGGGGATTAAGTGATTTCTCTGTTATACCAGTGAAGTTTATGTCTCCTGATATTGAGCAACATTAGGAAATTGTATTGTGCGATTCATGTATTTTAAATATATTTACTTCAGCTACAAAACATCTCTACATCTCTTCTGTTCTACAGTATAACATTTTGTATGCACATACTGTACCAGTCTCTGCTCATAGTTTTCCTCTTGTCAAAAGATAGTAGATTTAAAATGCTTAAACCTACCATATACAGTATACAGTATATATATATACAGTAATCAGTCCTCACATAGTTCTGTTTAGTTAACGTACATCCATATTTCAGATTTAGCCTTAAACAGATTGGTGCAGGCATGGACAGAACTGACCAGCTAAAGTAGCCTATGTACTGCATGTGTAGGGATAATGCTTTGAATTGCCTTTTTAAACTTTATACAAGGCAAGGATACTTTATTGTAAAGACCTGGTCCATTATACAGACCAGGTCAGTTGCCCTGGACTGTGGAATTGCAGCCTGTTGTGTCCTGGAATTTGTATAATGGAATCCCAGGAAATGAGTAATTCGAATTTTTTTGTCCTGGATACCTTTCAATTTTTTGGAAGGTATGAGTGAGCTGTAGCACTAAACAAAGATTTAAGACAAGGAACCTCCACAGGAAGGTACAATTTCTACTGCTAAATGACTGCAAATGTTATATAAAGAAATTAAAAAGAAACTAACATTTCAATGTAGAAGCTACTACAGTACGTTACACTGTATATCATTGAAACAATACATACGTATGAGTGCATATTTATTTACTTTTGTCATACTCCCTTTTGACATCAATGTAATGTGTCAAATGTACAAATATATTGTGCACAGATATGTGTAATGGAGCACTACAAAACGTGCTTTAGGCAAATCCTTTGTGAAACAAATTAGTAAAAAAAATACATACTGTACAAGGTAACACAACTAACTCCTGAATCTAAAAAGATACATGCAGTATAATAATTAAAAACACTGTGCTCATTTGGAGAGACTGCATGCAAGATGCATGAGATGTGGATAACCTTGTGCTAATACAGAATACTTTCTCTGTTCAGCTCCTAGCCTGACATCATGGACGGAACAGCCGAAAGGGAACATCTAAATGGGCAAGACAGAGAAAGCTGTGTGGTGGAAGAAAACAGCCTGAAGGAGAGAGGGAAATGGGCCAATAAAATGGAGTTTTTGCTTTCCATGGCAGGGGAGATCATTGGCCTAGGCAATGTATGGCGATTCCCTTACCTGTGCTATAGAAACGGCGGAGGTGAGTAAAGGGCTTGTGTCATAAACATACAGTACCATGAAAAATGATTTTCCTGGCTTGAATGGGCACATTATTTGTAATAGTGAATAAGAACAGTACATAATAAATCATAGTTACTGAAAAAGCAATAATACCCAATTGTCAGGAAGGATGACAGCCATGGATGAATGGATAATATCTAAAGCTTCATTGAAAGAACCATTAAACATTCCACCTACTCAAGAAATGAAAAAGGAGCAGTTGTGGTGATTGACACTGTAATGATGTTTGACAGCACAGAAATTCATACTTACAAAGCTACTGTATTCCAGAATATCCAGCTTTCTTGATTATTTTTCTATTGGTTTTGCCATAAATTATCACAAATTAATTAAATAGAGCTATCTTTTAATTTTGAGCTTTCCAGTATATTACAGCACTTGCAATTGGATAAGGTTTTCTGAGAAAGAAAATTGCAGTGGTAATGATTTTGACCTGTCATTGCCTAGTCTGTGGTTGCACAAAATGTACCGTAGGTGATCTGTGTGTATGCAATAGAGCTCAAGTTGAGTCACAATATTGCTTAATATTGCCTAAGGATAAATTGACAAAGGTATTTTTTATTTACAGGTACAGTATAAGAGGCAAAAAAGCCCTGTTTGTTAATCTCTAAGCATCGCAAAATTTGATTTTTTCTAAAACATATTGCCCAGTTTGTATTCTTAATGTAATACTTTTACATTTTTATCAATGATTAACATTTCAAATCAATAGTTGGCAGCCCTAATGTGGTGTTCCTTCCAATTACTTACATGTGCATTTTTAGTTCTGTGTAAATACAACCATGACTCCATTATTGAAGCACTGGAAAAAATGTGTCCTTCAATAATAACTACTGGTAAGTTGTCTCATGATAATGAGTGACACCTCTAGAAGCTCATGTTATGCATATTATATTAGTTATGCATAAACTAATAATACATGCATATTTATTTAGAACCATGTGGCTTGTTCTGTCACCATTCATTTTTTTTAATATGACACATTTTATCCCTTCAGCAAATCTTTGTGAATTTTCATCTGAATGTACAGTATGGTTCCTGATGTACTGCACTGTATATTGTTTTCCAACACTATAGAAATAAAGTTATAGATGATCAAATACAATTTATCACCTACCCAGCAAATATTCTTTAAATTACACCTGGGCCTGATTTAAAGGAAAAAATAGAAACTGTGCAGCCTTTTCAACAAGGGAAGCATGCCTGGGTACAATTCCTGGGGTATGGTCTGTGTGGAGTTTGTACTGTATGTTCTTTCCATGTTAATGTTAATGGGTGCTCTGATTTCCTTACACAATCCAGAGATGTCCTGGTCAACTTCTGGGACAATTGGCCCCTGGTGTAAATGTGGTTGTATCTGTGTGAATGTGATGAATTGGTCCCATCCAGGGTGTATCCTACCTTATGCTTATTTCTTGCCAGGACAGGCTCTGGCTCCTCAAAGACTCTGTATTCTACTGTATAAAGTGATTAGAAAATTAATGGATGGATTTTCAACAAAGGCAAATTAATTTATTGTACTAGAAAGTTCTTTGTGACTACAGTCTACAACTGATTTTATTTCAAGCATAAAGTGGTTTCAGGTTCATTAACAAGTCAGAGAGGTATTTTCCAACAATGTGGAGGCATTTGAACAATAAACATTGAGGCAGCACACAAAACCAAGTTGTTATTTTTACAGAGGATCTGGGGACATGGCTACAAATAAAATCTGAGAACATAATAAGAAAAGAAATGTTAAAGTGAAGAGGAGACCCATCAAAACCCTAACCCCATCTGCTCAATACCTGATCAATCAGGTAACTACTGGGGCAGATCTGGATCAAGATACAGTACAACAGGAAAGGCTTCTCAGTTAGCTGAATGTCTAAATACGGAATATTTTTTTTCAAACAACCAGTTTTTTAATAGGTTGATATACTGTATCGTAGCGTAGGCCTCATGTGAAGTTGCAAGCAGCATACTGTAGGCTTAGTGTACATAAAGTTCACAGTACAAAATATTTTGAATAGAAGAATTGGTAGATGTGAGCAAAATTGTGATATTTAATAGCTTTTTAAACAATAGTAATAATGATTCTTTAATTCTACAATTACAGTATAGGGCACAGTAGAATACTTGCAGTTTGTATAGCATATCAAAATAGGAAAATAATAATATTTTACTAGCAATGTATTCTTGGATTTAGTATAAATATGCATGTTTTTAGACATCATGTCTGTCCCGAGGGAATGAAAGGGAGTTGCCATAGACAGTTAACACCTGCCCCACCAATATCCTGAGCTATGTTTAACTGTCAGTGCTTTAAAAAAAAATCTGGATTTGCAAGGTGTCTTTTGTGTTGCTGAAATGCAGTCAAAAAAGGGTGTGGAGAAGAGGTAAGGGCATTAACAGGATTTTAAGAGCACAAGATGGGAAAGAGCAAAATCTTCCGGATATCAGAATGGAAATTGTTAACAAAGAGAAAGCCTCTTACATTTCCATGGAAAAAAAAGTTCAATATCATGACGGAAAACAAAAAAAAGCAACAAAGTGAAGTAGAGAAAGCTATTCAAGAATAGGTGCCCATTCTTCTCCATGTTCTGAAGATTACAGTATTGGCTATGTAGCAAAATGTCAACCCCTGAACTGCTATTCCACAGAAGTAGTGCTATTTGATTGATTTAAAGAAAAAAAAATATTGAAAGTCTGTAATTTTAAGCATAATGAAAGTTGTGCCAATGGAATAATTCTATGACAAAAATCATAATAAAAATGTCAAACAGCAATGCACGTCTAATATCAGATCTAATATCTGTCATATGATCCATTGATCTCATCTGGTTCTAAAAAAGGAACAATCACACAATCTTGTGAGGTAGGAGGAAGCCAGTCCCCTATAAAAATCCATAATACAGGAAGATATGCCAAGTTGTATTCAAACTCAGAACCCTGCAGCTATATGGCAGTGTTGCTCATCTGCAAATCCTCCATAGCTGATTATAGCTGAGTACCCATTAGTAGTTATAGGTGACAACATGATACAGGTCATTATTTGCACTTTTGCCTATTGAAAATAAATTGCTTATCGCATATTACTTCACAAGCTGTAATATGAGTGTAGTTTATAAAATGAATGTCACGACACACCTGAGTTGAATACTTTTGGCAAATATATTTTGCCATGTATCCCTTGATGCACAAGTACTTCACAACCTTTTTACCTCTCTCCTTTGGAAATCAGGTTATTAATGCTTTATACAGTATATGTACAGTATTATACCAAAAGCACTGATGCAGTAGTCTATCTAAACTTGTTTTTTCTGTATTGTACTTGCCCTGACCTTGTACAGATGCAGCCATTCAAAATGCGCGGGCTATACCGCATTATTTTCCATTGCGCTGTACGCAGTCTACCGCGAGTTACCGGTAAATACCGCTAGTTACCATAAATTCTCCTATAATACCGCAAGCAAAATAATAGTATCCGGAATTTCCGCAAGGTGGAGCTAATAAAGCTCAACCTCTCATGTTTGAGCTGTCGCCATCAAAGTCTTTAACGAAGATATAACTAATAGTATTAATAATGAATGACCTTGGACAAGCTGTAAGTGTAAACTCAAAGTATTGCCTTGGTCCACATTCTTAAGTAACACCACAGCATTTCACAATCACACATTTGTTTCCAATCATGCAAAGTACAGTAATTTTTGAAAATCGATTCACCATGCCTTTCACATGCTCATAAAAGAGATTGATTTAGGAACATAAACATATTACCGTATGCAAACTGTACTGTATACAGTATGTATATGTATATTTAATGTCTTAACTGTGCCCGTTTAAGTATTGAATATTTATATGGAATTTTACCACTGAAAGGAAATCTTAGTGCCTGAGCATAAAAAGAATAGGAGCATACTGCAACGCGTGCGAAGGCCATTAACAATATTAATTTTGGAACTTAAACATACAGTATATGGCTGGTCTCGGTACTTTAAAGAAAACATACACTCCAGTATTCCATTACTCCCTAAACATTTTAAGCATCGAAGTCTTTAACTAAAGTGATACCGGAGTCAACAAGCATACTTTTAGAATTTGATTAAAAGGGAATATAATATGGAATCGTGTATCTAAAGAAATTAATAACAATATAATTATATTCATGTTGATAAACTTGCTTAATTGTACTGTCTGGCATCTTGTAATTCCCAGTAAATACCCAGTGATGTTTAAAAATCAAGAATTGACCGGAAACATTACTACTGTGATGTTAACTTTCACAGCTCACTGATTATTTTTAGAGTTCATTTTTTCCAACTTATTAAATGGTTTGGTTTGGAAGCCTATAGTTAATTGATCTTAGAATCATGGTCAGTTTTGTTTTCATGCAGGATCACAGAGAAAGATCACAGAGAGCTTTTTAACAGATGCCTAGATGGCTTTTGAGGTAAACTCAGGTTTACTCAGGTTAACTTGGGCCCTCATTTCAAAGCATAAAGTAATCCATTTGATTTGGTTTGTTGGTACCTTTCAAGTTTTTAAGTACCTGTTTGAAGTCTCTACCTAATCTCCTCTTTTCAAAACTAAGAAGACTTTTGTTCCTGTAATCTTTTTGGACATAGAATCCTCTTTAGACCCAGACATATTGTGGTCGCTATTCTCTGAAGTCTTTCCGTGGCAGCAATGTAATTTTCGTGATGACCAGAATGTGGTAACCAGGATTGTGCACAATGAAATGTGATTTTGTTCCCTGTGTGCTTTAGTACATTGCTTGCTCTTTTATTTCACCATGGCATCTAAAAGAAGTGATTACATAGAGCTTGATATTTCATGATTATTTCCTCATGTTGAGTACATTTAGAAAGAAAATGTGGAAGTAGTTGGTACAGAGTTAATAATTCTGAGATGGTTAACTCTTTATTTAATTGATCAATTATTGAAACAGGAGAATCAATACTTTAAAAAGAATACATATAGGTGTACAGTACTTATATTCTCAGCATTGAGAAAGACTTTCCTACATCTTTACATATTAACATGACAATGCTGGCCAGTGTACAAAAATGTGATTCCTCCCATATCATGTAATTTCTCTAGCTACACTTTGATGGTTTGGCATTTCCCCATTGTATCTTTATCATTGTCTACTTTACAGGTTCTTTTATTTACCGTCTAGCCCAGGGGTGTCCAGCTCTGGTCCTCAGGAGGGCTTATCCAGAAGGTTTTATACATCTCTTGAAATCTCCCGTCTTCCTAAGAAAAACAGAAAGCTTCAACTTGTCCAGTAAAGCAAATATTGAGTTCAATTAGGCAATTAAGGTGGAAGGCACAGTGGTGCAGTGGTTAGCAGGGCTGTGAGAAACAACAAAAACAGAAACCTTCTGGCCCTTCACGAATGCAGTTGTGCACTTCTGTATTAAGTTTCCCAACATGTTGACCATATGATGGAGCTGAGTTGTTGTTTTTCAGGTGTGTTTCTCATACCATATTTGGTGTTCCTTTTCTTCTGTGGGATCCCTGTGTTTTTTCTGGAGACTGCCTTGGGTCAGTACACCAGTGAGGGAGGGGTTACAGCCTGGAGGAAGATATGCCCGCTATTTGAAGGTACAATAATGATTCAGATACAGTACCTTAGGTCAGATGTACTTAATCTTATCTATGGAGTCTATACAGTATATCTAATTGGCAGTGTGAAATGTAAGATATCAATACTGTATGTAAAAGCAGAATTTTTTGCTGCAGTATATGGTATAAGCTGGAGATGTCTCATCAAGTTAAAAATTCTGAGATTCTTAAATGAAGTTTGAATTAAAGTGAGTTCACCATATAAATTCCCAGGAATGTATCATATCCCATTCATCTGGGGAAAACATTAATTTAGGAAAACTTCTTGGAGCATAGGAATTAATTTTGGAAAATATAAAAATAATCAAATTTGCTTTAATAATACCACATTTTCATTTATACTTTGATTGGTGGATGACCTTTAATGTTTTCTCTATAAACCCAGGCAGTGCTTCCTGCCAAAAGAACTTGTTAGTAACTGGAAATTCAGTTCTATCTATTTGAGTATGAAAGCTTTTTCTCTGTCATTTTG
The DNA here is from genome assembly GCF_040954835.1 of Lepisosteus oculatus. Classification (NCBI taxonomy): domain Eukaryota; kingdom Metazoa; phylum Chordata; class Actinopteri; order Semionotiformes; family Lepisosteidae; genus Lepisosteus; species Lepisosteus oculatus. Next base: position 11,933,741 of record NC_090702.1, on the reverse strand, counting down.
CAGGAATTGGCTATGCATCCCAAGTGATTGTTATGTATCTAAATATCTACTACATAGTGGTTCTGGCGTGGGCTATTTTCTATCTCTACAATTCATTTAAAAACCCACTCCCTTGGGCAACCTGCAGTAATCCCTGGAACACAGGTATGTGGAACATAAGAAAATGTGTTTTAGATTTAGAGGTGGCAGATTTTGAAACAGATGACAGCTGGCTAACCAAGGGAAGCTGAAAATGTTACCATGGACTTGTCTCAAAAAGTAACTTTTATTAATAATGATATTATTATATTATTGATTCAATTAATACTTATTAAAACAAATTACTGGACAGCTATTTTTCCCCAAAACATACTGTATATAAAAATGATTTGCTATTACAACCCCCATTCCACAGACACTCTATGAAAACAACAAATAAAAACTCAAGTAATCTCTTCACCTTGAAAGAACTTCAGATGTTTCTCAAGGGGAAGATTCCTTAAGTTAAATTATCACTGAGACTGGGACTAGAGGCAACAGATATTCAACCAGTGAAGACCCTTTAGTTCTTCATCTAACTCCACCTGAGTGTTAACCCCTTCTAAGGTCTCTGGATTCCCTGACTCAGTGATTGATACACAAGGTTGTGCCACCCAACAGCAAAATAATCTAATTTCTTGTTGCATTCTGTGATGCATCTACCTATCATAAAAGCCTTTAAGGGATAGCTCAGGGTTACTGAAATTTCTGAAGTGTTCCTCCTCCAAAACACCCCTCTCTCTTTTACACACTTCTGCATCCGTAGCTCTTTGCACACATACAGATGCAGCCATTCAAAACGAGCAGGGTATGCGGTACAATGCGGTGGGCGTGTCGAAATTACACGCGGTGTACTGTATGCAAGTTAGATTATGTTCATAGTATCCGGAATCACCTTGTAAAACCGCCAGGTAGAGCTAATCAAGCTTAACTTCTCATGTACAGAATTGGAGCTGTCAACAGAAAACACCCGGTTTTGAATCCTGATCACTGCTGAGGGACAATCTTTATTCATTTAAGAATTTAAAATGTATACTCTTTGGACTTTTAAATTTAAACTGTCTATTACAGCATGTTAATCATTATACATTAAAAAGTTGGTATATTTGATAAAACCAATTTTTTGCTAGTTGCTAGTTGGCCAAAAATACACAACCTGCCATCTTTATCATAAATATTTTAATTATGCAGAAATAGTTTATGCATCAAAGTCTTTACCAAAGATATTACTAATAGTATTAATAGTATTAATGAATGACCTTGGACAAGCTATAAACTCAAAGTATTACCCTGGTCCACATTCTTTGTAACTGTCTTTGTAAATTAAAATACTTTATTTTTTCATTGACAAAAACAGCATTTCGTTGATCTGATCATGCATTCGTTTCCAATCAAACAAAGTATGCCTTTCACATGCTCATAAAAGATATTAATTTAAGAACATATTATATTACTGTATGTAAACTGTACTGTATATGGCTGGTCTTGGTAGTTTTAAGAAAAAATACACACCAGTATTCCATTTCTCCCTAAACATATTAAGCATCAAAGTCTTACATGTGGTTATTTCAGAAACGTTTTTTCGTGCTCTTTCTGACCATATTATTGTACGTTTATATACATTGCGAAAGGTGATTATTCTAACCTTTTCTGCGAATATGCTTGTTATCGGAGTAAACAAAAGCATACTTTTAGAATTTGATTAATAGAGAATATACTGTAATATGGAATCGCGTATCTAAAGAAATTAATAACGATATAATTATATTCACGCGATAGCTTAAGTGACTGACTTATAAGCGTGAGGTTGGGTGTTCAAATCCAGCAATCGCTGTGAGTTTTCTTTTAACAAAAAAACATTTCTTTGAAAAACTAAAATAGCTAATATTATGGACACTACAGTATATTGACATTTTTTATATTTCTTAATATCACAACATGTTCGTACTGTATGTACACAGCGGTACTGCAGGGTGTAGGGCGCAAACGCGCAAGCCCTACGTTAATGTTGCACATTCACCTGGCGCTGCGGCCGAAGAGCGCCCGGCTGGGGTACGCAGCCAGGAGCTGGACAGGAATGGTAGTGAAGCCGCTGACCAGTGCAGCTGACCCACTTTGAAATGACCATACAGTCTGGGTAGATCGCCCAGTTTTTGCACCCCTGTGTCTGCTCTGCTCTGCTCACTCTCTCTCTCGAAAGTGCTGGCTGTGCCGAATTTCACTCCACAAAGTCTGAGTCTCTGTGTCTACATTGTTTGTAAACAAGTACTTCCTCAGCTTTTTCATTTTCAATGTAGAATAGGTCAAGTCTTCCAATGAAAGACAGTCCACCTTCCCCCCACGGACAGACTGACACATGTTTTCTTAGAAAAACAGATTCACAACGCAAACCTGTGTCAGTCTTCTGTGTAAAAAAAATCGTCTTGAACACCGTGGGTGCTGTTTTTAATAAGCTGCTGAGTAAAGAATAGGAATTTTCCTGTTGTCAGCAGTATTGTGTATATAATTATATGTACAGGCTGTGAAAAGTTTCACAAGTAGAGGTCTTTAAGATTAGGCTGGGCAAACGATTTTTTTAATTCTTAAAAAAATAAATAAAAGTAATGCTTTATAGTATCTTAACAGATTCTTGATGGAAGAATGTTTGACAAACACATAAAGTTTATAAACCAGTGATAATTTTATTAATGTACTTGATATGTTAATGCTGTAAGTTAGATTTAGTTTATGAAGCATCATTGTTAACACCTGTTGTTAAGACCTGTCTGTCTTACTCAATGCCCCACAGACACCTGTTTGACGTCATGGAACAAGACAAACAGCACATTCTTCAATTTGAACTCTTCTGATGCAGACAACCGGGAGTAAGCTTAAAACCTGGGTGAATTTTAATGATTAGATTTGGCTATGTTGATATGAATTTTCAATTTATTTTTATTGGCTAGAGCATTTGAGTTTTTTATAAGTTAAACAAACTTGCTGTTATTTAATTTTGTAAATTACATTTACAGCAACAATTACAAAATGCCAGTGATTTTACTGTAGAAAGACTGCCGTAATCCCTTGTTATATGACCGTAAAATATTCCTTCTCACACAGTGAAAACTTGTATAATGAAAAATTAATTCCCATTACATTTTGTGTTTTAATCTCTGGTTCCAAAATTCAAATCTGTTCCCTCATGCACCCAAAAATCACTTTAATACAGTATAGAACAGTACCTAATTATGAAAACAGTAATAGAAAACAGTCCCTACTATTTTTTTTGAGTAACATGCTTAAAGCCAATAAATAAACCATAGGGAGGAAAAAATAATACTCTTGATTATTAATTTGAGAAGATGTGATAAATGAATAAACCTGGCTTCTCAAGAATGCTTCATGAGAGCCAGATTGTAAGAGAGAGTATCTGCTTGTTAAATTAATAAAAATAGGTATGAATTACTACATCTAGAATAACAAACACTTCTTGGCTTGTGGCTTCTTGTATCATGACGGATTACAGTACATAACTATATACAGCATGCACAGATAAGTTGTTTTCCTAGAGACGTTTTAAGCAGTCTTCAATACTTCAAAAATGAGTGCATCATGCAATTGTGTTTGCATTTGCCACAGTTTGAGTAAGTTCATGTAAATACAGTATATCTCATTTTCATAGTTTGTTTTACCCTTCTTTTAAAGTAATAAAAAGCAGTATTGTTTGTGTTTCAAATTGAATTATCAAATTGACAAGACATCCAATAGACTGAAAAAACAGCACAACCAAACCTTTTAAAGAGGATTTGTATATACAATATGTATATTTTGTTCTCTATGAATTTGCTAACTACAGTATATAGTTTGTATAAACTGTATAAAATGTATACTTACAAAATGACCAAAATTACATTGGAAAACCTAAAACATTGTGATTAATGTATTAATTTTAACTATTCTATTCTTAATTTATTAAAAACAGCAGTTATAAAACCACCATAGATTTATTGTAAAATGATTATATGTGAATGTATCTCCTTAAATGAACTGGGCTTTTAACTAACAGTTTGTGCCCTGTCAAAAAAAAAAAATAGTTTATTTTCTTTTTACAGATTTCCTGTTGTGTTGGGAAAAAATTCTCCAGAAGGTGAATTTTGGGAGTAAGTATAATGTCGCACATAATATTATTCAGATTTTGCATTCATGTATTGATTAAAATATTCAGTTAAAAAAATGCCTTATATTGCACATCATTTGTAATTCACCAAATGGGAGTTGTTAGAAGGGGGTGAATACTTTAGCATGGCACTATATACAAATGAAAAGTTAATCTTTTCCATCAGAATGTTATTTTACAAGATAAACAATAACATAAAAATTGTAATATGGTACTTACAAAGTATAGTTTGTATTATACAGCATCCTTCAGATATATTCATACAAAACAAAAAAAATAATAATATGACCTGAATTTGCCAGTCTAGGTCTGAAGGACAATTGAAACCAAGTCTTAAATTCAGAAAACATTAAAATGAGGATTTATGGGCATGCTCCTCAGTGTTATATTTGAGCTCTAGAACATAAATTTCATGTTGAGAAACACTCATGCCCACTGTAAATTATGGTGGAGGGGTCTGTTGTGTTTTAAGGATGTTATATATTGGTGGGTCCTAAATCCTTTGTTAAAACAGCGGGGTATAATGAACACTAGCATGTACCTGTCACGGACGTCCAAAGGGACTAACCGTGGGGAGCAGGAGAGCGGAAAAAGACCCATATGCATAGCGGCGAGACGGGAAAAAGGCCCGGGCTCATTAGTGCAAGGAGTTCAGGAATGCCGTATAGAAACCTATGCCCTCAGGTAGCGGACGTGGGGCGACCTGGTGCTAGGCGGGTCTCAGGACATCCGGACGTCAATGCTGAGCGAGGACAGGGTGCAAGACCCGGAAATATATAGCCCAAGGGAAAGAGAGGGACAGGAAGGACAGCAGACCAGAAACTAGGGACAGGACAGAGAAGGAGCGCCCTCTGGCTGCTGAGGGCGTGACAGTACCTGCACATTTAGACCAAAGAACTTGTTTGTTTCCCTGTTCCAAAAAGCTCAAGCATGGTAGAAAATAGACATTGCAGTATGAAAGTGATCCAAAGCATATGTCCAAGTTAAAAAGAAATGTTATGTGAACTGCACCCAAAATAAATGTTCTCAATAACCCATCTCAGTCTCCAGAAATCAATCCATTTGATCAAGAACATATGAAAACTAAAGTGTTTGAAGAACTTAGCATGATTATGTTTAAAAATCCACATAAGTGTTTATGTCTAACCCTGGCCAGCACAAAAAACTATTAATTAGGTTACAATAGGAAATTTTTATTTTTATCAGCAATGCATCATCCAGTCCATAAACCTTTCTATTATATAATATTTGTTATCATTGGGAGGATACATACTGTAAATCTGCAGGGAAATCTGCAGTTTTTTTTACTGAACTCTGCAGCCAACATACTGTAACTAATGCCTCTGGAAAGATGTGACTGGTTAAGACCCTAATTTAAAGGGGAAATACTGTATACACATATTAAATGCTATTGGAATCTCAATGATAAATTTCCTGTTTTCTCACTGTTTGCCTTTAGGTATACACTGTACATAGTTAATTTGAATACATATAGTATTACTATATGCTCAAAATGGTAGTGGTAATGCTAATGGTAAATCACAATAAATGAGGCCTTACTAGTAACATTCAATGATTTAAATTCTAGCTTCTAACTATACAATATATCCTTAAAGTGTCTTTTTAATTGCTTCTCTAGAAGATGTACAGTGAATGTGCTAAGTTAAGGAAAGACCTACACATTTTTCATAAATAGCCTATTCTAGATCAACATTTCCCATTTTGGATATTACTGTATGTTTTTACATTTGCATGAAAAACCTTGAACTTGTTGAATACAGAAATTTTATAATAATAATAAATTCCCTTCACTTACAGTATATACAGTAGCACTTATCTGGACCGTACACTGAAAGCATTTTACAGGTAATGGGGACTCCCCTCCACCACCACCAATGTGCAGCATACACCTGGGATCCATAGTGTGTACAGTATGCTCACCACACATCATCTCCTCAGTTGGGAGGAGAACAGAGTGATGAAGCCAATTAGGAGACCATAATCGGTAAAGGCCAATGGGAAATGTGGCCCGGTCAACGGGGTAACACCTCTACTCTTTTTGAGAAACACCCTGGGATTTTTAATGACCACAGAGAATCAGGACCTCAGTTTTACCTCTCATCCAAAGTCACTATACTGGGGTATTAGGAACCACACAGACTGCAGGGTGAGCGCCCCCTGCTGGCCCCTCTAATACATCTTGCAGCAGCAACATTACTTTTTCCCAGGTACTGGCCAGGCTCACACCTGCTTAGCTTCAGTGGGTTGTCGTTGTGAGTTACAGGTTGAAATTGCTGCTAGTTATGGAAATTTGACCTTCTGCTGCCTGGGACATGTTGCTGACTTCTTCCTTAGTGAAAACCTGAGTGAAACACTGATTTAGTACATCAACCATTTTTTTTCTCTAAAACATCAGCCATTTCCCTTTTATTGTCTGGCGTTCTTACATTGAATTGATTTACATTACATAAGGTATTACATAAAGAGTTACATAACAAATTTACCAAATATATGCTCTATCACAAAACACTAATAGCATATTAAATTATATTATAGAGATGGGCTCAAATTTTTTCATGCTCTTGAGAAAATGTAACTGAAAGCTGGTCCTTATGGATCTGTATTGGACATTGTATAAAAAAAGGGGCCAAAATAATTACATTTGTTATATTTTACATGTAAAATGAGCTATACCTGTATATGGTATACTGTATATCAAAATATAATAATATAATAGAATAGCGAAGAGTATTTCATTCATCCTCTTTTGGCTTTGGTATCATAGAAATGGTGATTAATGAAGACTGTGAATAGGAATTATTGTTTATATTCTGCTATGCGGGAAGAATTTCTCCATCCATTTCAGGTTATACAGCTTGTACCTTGAACTAATTTCTTCAGTTCAAACCACATTTTTTTTATTGAATTGAGGCCTGGAGATGGTGGACAATCAAGAATGCTGATTTTATGTTCCCTAAACACTTGGAAGTATATTTGGAGGATTTTCTCAGCTGCTTATCGTGTGGAAAAACAAAGTTCAAGCTTCTTAGCAGAAGGAATGAGACTGTGGGATAAAATACCATGATGAACTTGAATATCCGTCTTGTACATTCTAATAAGAATAACAGGACAACAGGCTGGAAAACACTTCTCAAGCAAAATTCCATTTCTATTTTTTTTAGAGAAAGGGTGCTATTCTTTCCTGTGTAATTGCTACTAGGAAAATTCATTTACCTTTTTTGATGTATTGTGGCACTCTGCCACAAACCCTGATTCATAAGGCCAGCTTCAAAGACTACCTTTATTAATCTCAAAGGTCCTGTAACCTGAAGATCGCAGAGTTTTTAGAGGGTTCCCAGTTGTTATCCATGGGTCTGGGTTAGGTTTTCAGATTCACTTTTCTGAACACATTTTTATCGATACAGTAAGTGATTGAAGACAAAATTGAATATTTTGTCTTCACTTACTGTATCACTTAATGTACTTACTCTTTCTAAAATCAACTTTTGGTTACAGTTCATCGATGGTACAGTATGAATACATTTGGAGGTTAGAGGACAGAATTTAACAGGACTGAATATTCTAATACTAAAAAGTTAGTTACAGTATAACAAGGACTGTACGCATACTCTTGCTTCATTAAAAGATATAATCAAATAAACAGTATAACACCACAAAATAAGAACTGAGAATCAAACTTTATTCATGTATGTTTTAGAATATGGTTAAATGTTACCGGTGCCATTTTGATGTACTGTACCATTTCTGGCAGAAATACATTCAAATGCCTTTGACAATTTCCCTGGTTATTAAGAGAGAAACATTTTTGAGGTAATGAGGACTCCCCTCCATTCCACCACCCTACCACCCCACCTCCCTACCACCACCAACATGAATGTCTTCATGAAAAGACATTGAAATTGCATTTGGTGTCTTGACTAAGTCCCCTGAAGTGGACTTGCATGCAGTCTGGCCAAGGCCACTTTAGTGATGAATAAAAGGTACCAGTGAGTGTGGTGCAGTAGTGCAGAACAATATACCAATTGGAACAAGTTAAGGTTTATTCCATGCTGAAAAGAGAAGAAGGAAACACAAGAGAAGAAGGAAACTTTACTCCTTTTATCCTTCCCAAATTACTACACTTCGGGTGACACACCTGAAGAAGACTTCACAGCCGAAACTTTTTTCCATTTTCACTTTTCAGCATGGAATACAGTAAACCTTTACTTGTTCCTTTGCAACCTATGCATTCTGATGCAGCTACCTCGTTGAATATAATAATTGTTCTAAACAAGAGACCAATTGATGTGGAAGTCAAAGTGTGGCTCAGGAAAAAGGAAAAGGAATGAGTTCCTTACTAGTGTGAAACTATGCTCAGATTTCCTAGAGTTTGGGCACAAGATCTAACTTGGGTCTTTCTGCTGAAGAAACGTAGGTGGGACGAAACTCGGTCCCATCACCCATGTTTTAGCTGCTGTGTTGAATATACATATTCAAAAATTCAATTGAATTAATTTTGTTGATCAGGCAAATTTACAATCAACATAGCTAGTGCAAAACCTCTTGTTGCAGAGAAAGTCTTAGGCCGACTTTCCATTGTTTTTCATCAACTTGTGCATCAACTGATCATGGTTTGTGATTGTCAAGATGTCTTTCTTGGGATGGTAGAGTGGAGGAGGCAGTGAAGCTGGGGATTTCATTAATGGAGGTATCAAAGATGAGCCCAGTCTTTTATATCCTGGTTTGTAGAAAGTCAGGACTTAATGCTTAACAGAGAGTTGCATGTCAGCATCATTCAAAAATAATTTAATCAAAAGCGCTAATCTGTACCAGGGTTATTGATCATTTAGGTCAAAACTTTACTATTAGAGGGAATCTTGCATTTGCCTCCCCCTTCATATTTTACATGCACCATTCTTTCATTGGTTGCCAAGAAGGCTTGAGGATCAATGTTAGGGATGTTGCTGTCCTGACCTTTAAAGCCATTTCAATATGCTGTGGGTTTCCAGGACAATCTGCAACTACAAAAGATATACAGTATGTAAGAATTTCTAAGCCTTAAAATATAATGCTGCAGTGCTTACTTTGACTAAGCCAATGTTTTCTCCATAAAGGTCTTACATAAAACATTGTATAAGCTTCATACAAGATTACCGTGAACATAACCCTCCTTCCTCCCAAAAAGAAAATATAAATATCCTCTGGACTGCTTAAATGTTTTTGGTAACGGATGTAGACAAAATTAGACACAGTCACTGTGACTGAATCCAAGGATGCCATATGTGACTGTTCTGATATATTTCTCCCAGTTTAAAACCAAGCTAAACTAGGGAAATGAAGCATCTGGTTTCTAAATACCATGGCAATCACACAAAATTGAAATAGTGTTCTGTAGCTCACCGTACAAGTTCTGAAGCTCATTATTTTGGTCTTTAGGTTACCCAAGTGGTTATTAGTTTTTATGACTAGACGTTTTCTGATGCATTTTTAGTGATTGTGCTTTATTCTTTATCTGAGAGTAACTGAGTACACGTGAGTATACAGATCTTTTTAGTCATTCCTTAAGTTGATTATACTATAGGTATATACATGCCAGAATTGTGTGCTACGTGTGCACTTGAATTTAGATTTTGAAAAGATCTTGAAAAGCCACAATTCTTCACACATTAGACACTTCTGAAAATTAATGAAAATCATGTGATCATATGACCTGCGTGAGTTCATTGATTTAATAAAATATCATTCAATATAAAATAACTACTTCCACTGACATGATTTTAATTATTGCAAAAACACACCAACTAAATAATGATGATCATCTGGTTTGCATTGGCAAGATTTAAGGTGCTCTATCTGTGAGATAAGCTACCTGGAGAATGAGATGATGTGCTTCAGTAATCAGCAGTATCATTCAAACCAGAAAAAAACATAGAACTTGGCAGTATGAAGGACAAGCATTGTCCTGGAAGCAGTGGATCATTATACAGGCTTACCATACAGTATATATAAAATAATATAGAAAATAATATGCATACTCAGAAGCCATTTATGGGTATGTGGGTATGTAAACGACAGACCTGAAATACAATGTGAAATACAATGTATGTGGAGGCTGTAATGGGTGTTGTGATGCATATTGTGCTGTTCAAGCCATCTGCTGTTCAACATTCTGCATACCTAGCAGCATGAATTTGTTAAATAAACAGCACCATTTGATGTTAATGCTAAGTAAGTAAATCCATCATACAATAGCAGGCAAGTCTTGAAACTGATTAAAACCAATTGTGAAATATTGCAAAACCAAGGTCTTGTCTCCACCAGTAAAGACACTTGCCTGAGTGCAGGTTGAACTCCGTGCTTCAGGCAAGTTTTGAACCTGGGATTCCTCAAGCACTGGAGCACAATTATTTCAGTACCACGGAGTATAGGAGCAGAATTAATTGGCCAAGGTTTCTTGGATTCCAGAGATAGGAAGCCCTGTGACCTTCCATGACCTTCATTCCTTTCCTCCAATTGGCATCAGCCATCCAGGACAGTGGCATGTAAAAAGACGAACGGTAGGAAGTTTGGAGAAATGCAATTGTCAATTCCAAGAGTATAAAACAAAATATTTGGAAAAAATGTTGCCAAAAGTGATGAGGCTGCTAAGCTATTGTATGTTGCTCGTTTTTTACATTTTACTGTAACTAAACTAATGTTAATGAACTGTAGTTACTCTTCCAGCTGTTTTTTGAAAATCGTCAGGGAATTATCTTCAACAGCATGGCTTTGATTTTGCAGGAGGAGAGTTTTAGGGATGTCAGAAGGACTGGATCACATCGGCAGTCTGCGAGTGGACCTGGCATTCTGCCTTCTGCTGGCCTGGATTGTGTGCTACTTCTGCATCTGGAAAGGAGTAAAATCGACTGGCAAGGTGGGGGCCTTTTACTGTACTTTGTTTACAAATACTGCGCAGAAATGAAATAAAAAGGTTTGGATAATCAGCAATGTTTGCGAATAGCAAAAACATGAAAAACATACAGTAGGCTGTTGAGAACATAGGCTTTCAGCTTGGGGACCACTTATGTTCCTCTGAGACTTTTCACTGGACCCCTAGCAACTGTAACTTTCAACCCCAGTTCAGTAATGTATAAAAAAAATTGAAGACTCCAATATAGTACAGTACATCTGTTCTAACAGCATGACCGTGGTGCATCTGTTTACTTACAGCTGTGCATTTACATTCTGCATTTAGCATTATTTGTAATAATTAGATTAGTTTTATTTCACGTAAAATGCAACCATCACAGAATGGGCTAGTGCCATGCCATTGTCCTTTCTCAGAGTCGTTCAACTGGACCATACAACGTCATCCAGTTTTGCCCACATCTCCTAAAACTTGTATGCAGTAGTTCAGTGAGCAAACTAAATCTATTTTTCTAATTGCTACTTTCTCACATTGAATCTCACTGGACTCAGAGCATATTCATTTGTGGTGTACGTTGCTGCAATTTGCAGTGCAAACAGTTTTGAGACACTTTGTTAACATCTAGGGTTTCCTTACTATGGTTTTATAGGAGGGTTTCCAAGAGCCCAAAATAATAAATTAGCACAAAAAGGCAAAACAAAAATAAAACACAAAAGATTATTATTACCTTTTATTATTTTTCCAAATATCTTTTATTCTTCTTTCAGCCTTTCAGCCTTTGACAGTCCTATCAGTCCCATTGTTACATGATGATTATAGTTGTTGTAACAGAAGGAATAAGGTTCTTGATCCCGAAATGAAGTAAAACAGATGAGTTTATTGCATGCAAGGAACAATAAAGCCGAAGTCTTGTTTCCCATAAGAAACAACAAAACCGAAGTATTGTTCCCCGTACTGGTACAAACTTTTGGGTTATATAGTGTCTTCTTCTCCGTTTCTGACGTCACTCGGTCTGATGGTAAAGAGGGGGGTTCATGGTATTTGGCCAGTTTACGATGTCCTGGCCAAATGGTCAGTTTAAGATTACACCCAGGGGGGTTCCTAGCTTGCATCTGCAATCCTTATCAGTTAACCCCCTTTCCTGCCCCAGCTTGTGACTTAGAAGTCTAAACCTCATACAGAGAGGATTAAATTCAAACCCCCGTCTTCACATCTTTCTTCATAGTCTAGAAGAAGCCATTTGACCCATTTAGTCCTTTTGGTACTGTAGTTTGTGACTAAGTGAGATCCACAGAACTCATGCAGCAGTTTCTTGAAGGAAGCTATGGTACTTGCTTCAATAACATGTCTTGGTAGCTTTTTACAGCTTGATTTTACATGCTATCTCAAAACCTGTGTAAATATACTGTAATTTCTATTGAAGTAATGTACAAATATTGCAAGTTATTTTTTTATACTCCTAGTTGGTTGACTAACTTTCAGCAGCCCATTAAGCTGATTTAATTGTTTTTCATTTTATAGAGATTATTTCATAGTGAGTACCATCGAGAGCTCAGTTCACTGAGACAATACTGTACTGAAGTATGGTAGAAAACGTAGAAATTATATTACATGTAAATTAAATAAACCAGTCAACAAGGATGTCTTTAAAAACCAATTGCAAATCTGACTATAAATACAATTGAGAAATAGTTTCCATCCATGTAATGTGATTTCTATGTTACATTTCAATAACATGACAACTCTTTGTGCCTTTCAGGTGGTCTACTTCACTGCAACCTTCCCCTACCTCATGCTGTTCATTCTGTTCATACGGGGCATAACATTGCCTGGATCTTTGGAAGGAGTGAAGTTCTATCTCTACCCAGATATATCCAAGCTTACAGATCCCAATGTAAGATTTTTTTTTGAATCATTTTCTTAAGGTAGTATGTTACAGAGCTTCAAACATAATTACAATCTTACTAAAACACTTCACTTGATAGTTTTAAGATGAACTGAATTGTGTGCTCTTGTGCACAGTTTGTGCCTTGTTCAGTTTTTTTTTATGTGGCAAGCACTAATCCTGTATGTATTGAGCACCGTTCAAGATTTCACTCACACTGCTTGACTAACACATGGAACACAGCATGTGGAAATATTACCACATGGTTTCATTTTCTGAGTCATTTACATTTAATGTTAATGACTGATTACAATTATGATTACGTGGTGCTTAGCATTACTTCCTTGCAGCACTGGGACTCTGGGTTCAGTTCCAGACCTGGGGTTCTAACTGCTTGGAGTTTGTATGTTCTCCCTGTGTTTGCATGGTGCTGCAGTTTCCATCCACAGTGCAGACATACTAGTAGGTTAACTGGCTTCTGGGAAATCTGGCCCTGGTGTGAGTATGTGCGTGTTTGTGTCTGTGTGTGCCCTGTGATAGACTGGCATCTCTTCTAGGGTGTAACTCTCCATGTTGTCTGTTGCTTTCTGGGATAGGCTCCAGCTACCAGTGGCATTGTAGTGAATAAAATGGCTAGAAAATGGATGTATGTATTGCTAATGTGCACAAATAACATCACCAAATACCTTCCAATCAAATGTATAACACTGAAATGCTTTTCAAATAAGTGTGGTAATTTCTCAGTGCGGGAATACTGCAGCCAGGTGTTCATAAATTGGTGATGAGTGATGTAACCTACCTGAATACTTTCTTAATGAGCTCACTAATATTTTATTGAACAGACATGACATAGCTAAATTCTTTAGATTAATGTTTTCCATCATCAGTAACATCATCTGCTGTAAAATTCCCATGTTAGTAGTGTGTGCTTATTCCCGTAAAATGATTGGTAACTATACAAGCTATAAAGTATGTCAGAAATTCAACACATGCTTTGCATCAGGCTGCAGATGCAGATGGTGTTGTGGACAAAGAGTGACAGTTCACTGGTCTCAGAGCCAACATGTCATTCCAGTCCATCCTGCAAATGCTTAATAGAACTCACATCTAATGAGGATGACATCCATGGCGTAACTGTCACATTCTTATCTGTAAAGAAAGCTACAGTTATGCATGCAGGAAGGGCAGAAAGCGTGGTCCCAGGACTTCATCTGCATGGCACCAAGATGCCATTCATCACTGCATGTGGAGTTCTGTAGCACTCCTGCCCAGTCCATCAGCTCATTCTCTTGTGTTGGTGAACATTGGTGAGCATAGTCCTTTTGCACAGTGTAGTTGTCTGGCCAGCAAAAAAAAATCTGTTTTTTTGTTTCCTCACTACTGAGCTGCTGCTTTGTAGGTTGTAGTGACCTACTTTTTATGAGGCAGTAAATTTATGAAATGGCAGTACAAAATTCACCCATATTATTCAAATATGGAGCATGCATAAGATGCATCAATCTTAGCCACATGTGATTGGCATGAGGACACCGTCCTCATATTAATCAGGGCATACAGTATTATTTCAATTTGGCATTTTTCTTTCTTTGCATTTATTCAAGCTTGCCATTCAACAGGTTAGATGATCTAATCATTAGCACCCAGTAAGCTCTCAATGAGGCGAATATAGTATAATTGCAACAATCAGAGGCAATTTTTTCTAAAAACATACACAAATATATTTGGGTTTTTTTATGCCCTGTACTTTTTATTAAGTATATTATTAAGTTTCAAAATGATGTGCACAGATGTTTTTAAAACAATATTTTATTTGAAACCCACCGTATGTGCTCAAACTGAAAAGTTGTAAAGGTAAGTAAATGTTAAATTTATTTTAGCATAAACTAAAGACAAAAACAATTAAAATCATTAATTATATATCTACAGTATTGCGTAAGGCTTCAGACATTATAATATGTGTTGGAAGTACAGTGTGTTTGGCAGCAGTTACAGCTGCAAGTCATTTAGGGTTAAATCTCTACAAACTGCACACAGTTTTGATGCGATTTTTTACCATTCCTTGTATATTTGCTCAGGCTCTCTCAGGTTGCTTGTGGAACACTTTTCAACAGCTGTTTTCAAGTCTTTCCATAGATTCTCAATAAGATTCATGTCAGGGCTCTGAGTCACTCCAGGATATTAATTTTCTTATTCTTAAACCACTCCAGCGAAGCTTTGGCCTTGTGTTTTAAATTATTGTCCTGCAGAATGGTGAAATGTTGTCCCAGTTTTAGGTCTGAAGCTTATTTTTCTCTAAGGTTTGCTAATAATTTGAGTCCTCAATGTTCCCATCAGTCTTGACATATTTCCCAGTTCCTGATGATGAGAAGCAGAACAAGTTACAAAACTGCATGGACACACTTCAGAAGTGTGGCAGGTCAATCTGTGGAGGGACTGCAGTAGCAGCTAACCTGCCACTAGATGCCACCAAAATGTCTCTAACAATTGTCAGCTGAAAATTAGATGCAGTGTGGGGAACCTGCTTGGAGTTTGATGGCAGTAGCTAAGACTTGATAGTCTTACTTGCTGTAAGACTTGATAGTACTCTGAAATTAAGCTTCCTGCACTTACAGCTCCCTGCACTTTCATGCTCTCCTACCCCTGGAGGAACTTTATTACAGGGGAGGGTTGTTTGGATTGTCAGACAACCTTTAAAATTGGAATGCTAGCATATGGTTTCCCTAAAAAGTAATAAAAAAAATCTAAACAATCCTGTAGTATTTGCCCTGATCAGTGTATCCTTTCAATCATATTTGTCACTATGCTATGATCTAAATAGGACAAGAATTTAAACTGTCTTTATATATGAACAAGTAATAGGTTTATTCCATGCTGAAAAAAAGAAGAAAGAGAACACAACGTTTCGGCCGTGGAGCCTTCTTCAGGTGTGAGAGAGACAGGGCCAGTGTCTCTCTCACACCTGAAGAAGGCTCCACGGCCGAAACGTTGTGTTCTCTTTCTTCTTTTTTTCAGCATGGAATAAACCTATTACTTGTTCCTTTGCAGCCTACGCATGCTGACGCAGCTACCCACCTGTCTTTATATATACAGTGTAATAAAATTATCCTCACACCTGAAGAAGGCTTCACAGCTGAAACTTTCTCCCTTTTTTTCAGCATGGAATAAACCTATTACTTGTTCCTTTGTAGCCTACACATGCTGACACAGCTACCCACCTGTATAATAAAATTGTCTCTTTTTCTTTTGTTTCTTTTGCACATATTTTTTATTATACTGTAAATTCTAAACTGAAGTCAATTTTTAGAAATTAACTTTTGTGGCTAAGAGGACCATAGTAATCAATTATTTTTGTTCTAGTCTTATATATTTGTATATATTATTTTTAGGACCGTTCAACTGTCATTGTCACCCAGCATGGTAAGTGACCTGTATTACAGTGCCTTGCAGATGTATTCTTACTTGCACATTAATAGAGCAATTAATTTGTATTATACACACAGTTTACTCCACACATTCAAAGAAAAAGACAAAAACTGTTTGATCTAAATTCAAAGCATGACATTTGAGACAAATCCTACATAGTGTCACTCAAATAACTGCATCGCTGCTGTCAAGCATGGTGGTAGCAACGTTATGTTATACAGTAGTGCTGATTCTTATCAGCAGGATCTGGGAAGCTTGTCAAAAGTGATGGGGATATATACAGTATGGAGCAAATGTCTGGGAAATCTATGAGAAAAATCAGCTTCAGACCAAAAACTGGAAAAAAAAATAATCTTTCAGCAGTACCAAAAGCTAAAGCACAAGACCAAAGCTATATTGGAGTGGCTTAAGAATAAAATAGTCAATGTCCTTGAATAGTTATAGTCCTGACTTGAATCCTACTGAGAAAGTATAGCAAGAATTGAAAATAGCTGTTCCCCAACCAGCTTGAAGGAGCCTGAGCAAATATACAAAGAAGAATGGTCAAAAATTGCATCAAGCCTTTGTGCAGTTAGTAGAGACGTAACCCTAAAAGACTTGCAGCTGTTACTGTTGCCAATACTTCCACCAAACATTGAGTTCATGGGTCTTACTACTTTTGCAATAAATATATTCAATTATTTTTTCTGAGATTTACCATTTACTTTTATGTTACCCTTAGAAGTCTCACGTTTGAGCATGTAGGTTTTGAATACAATATTAAGTTACACAATTGTATAATTTACATCATTTGTATTTTCACAAATGGAACACCATAGCAAGGATCTAAACACTTATGCAAAGCACAGTGTGCCTTTCAGAAGGGGTGATGGATTTGGATGTTGTACCGTTAATCTGCAAGCAGCAGCAAGTGACTTGAGCCAAAGCACATACTGTACAGTACAGTAAACTTCGTAGCACAGAAATTTAACCTCATGTACTGGGTAAAACAGGTGATAGTTCTCCTTGATCTTTGTAATTCTACAAAAAGAAAAAGACAAAACCAGAAACGCACAAAATCAGAAAACAAAGAACAAAAACAGTTTCTTGTAAAAATTAGGCCTTCAGTTTGTCCAGAATAAATCCTCAAATGTCCATTGTAATTTTGTAAGTACTCACAAGTAAAATTGCTCAAACTCAGTAAAACTAGATAGATTAAGATTGAATACATAGGATTTTCATTAACACTTTACATTTTAAAAGAATTAAATGTCCAGAGGTCTGTACAGAGAGTCATTTTGCAGCTACTGTAGCTCCAGTGGAACTAACTGCAAACTTACAGTATCTGTAAACATCAGCAATGGAGAAAATTCTCAAGAGACCAATTCACAATGGCAAACTGAAATTTCCTGTTCATCAGTTCATTCTATATGAAAACGGTTGTCTTCTAAGGTGTGGCGAGATGCTGGGACACAAGTGTTTTTCTCCTATGCTGTGTGCCAAGGGGTTCTGACAGCCCTTGGAAGCTACAACAAGTATAATAACAACTGCTACAGGTAGGCAGGTAAAATAATGTGTATAAGTAAAAGTAACTAAAATATAACTAAAAGTATTAATTTAAAATATAATTGTTTGGATTTATGCCAGGATTTATGTCTCTGTTACAATATACTGTACTGTATGCATGGGAAATAGCCAAAATACAATATGTATTCTGTTTTATTTGTCATTTATATTAATCTCATAATAAAAAAAAATAAATAAAATAACTGTACAGTTCCTAACTATAAGCAACAAATTACAGCTTTGACTTTGCTCTGACTTTGCTTTGATATTTTGGAGGGCACAGTCATTGCATATACAGTACACTGCAGAATTTCAGTGATTTCCAAAGAAAGAAAGCTCAAGACCTCTGAACAAATCAAATAAAACTAATCCATTTCAGAAAAATACTATTGCTATAAATCTACAGTATATCTCGCCCCTGTTAGCTGTAATTTATTTAATAGAGTTAAAAATATTGATACCATCATGTCAACTAAAGTAGCTTTAATGTATATCTCTATGGCTGATGAGACCCGGTTCAGATTTAAGGTCTCAATATTATTCTATTGTCTAGAATCTTAAAAACAAGCTATTGAACATCATTTGTACTAATAATGTAGTTCAGCCACAAAAGGAGACTTGGAGATATACTGTATATATATATTTGAAGCATGCCTCTACTTTTTATAGGGTCTGATGAGACCAGTGATATTAGCTCCAGGTCCTGGAGGGCTGCAGCCCACAAAGTTTTATTGTTAACTTATACTCCTCAATCAGTAAAGACATTAAACTGTGGCAATATAGACCAATTAGGTACACAGCTGATTCAAATCAAGTGATTGAGTGTCCATGCTGTAATGAAAACCAGAAGACATGGTTACTGTCTAGGACTAGGAGTAATTATCAGTGAGTTAGACCCTATTCCTCTTCTTGGAGGTTAAGTTTGTACCACATGTTCCTTTCCTGCAGAGACTGCCTGGCCCTCTGCCTCCTCAACAGTGGAACTAGTATATTTGCCGGTTTTGCTGTTTTCTCTGTACTGGGTTTCATGGCTTATGAGCAAGGTGTGCCGATTGATGAGATTGTCCAATCAGGTAAGTTCTTTCCATGACAGTAGCTAATTTCTTGGATCCATGCATTCAAAATAAAGCAATACAACAAATTAAATTATGTTTAGCAAAGCGTTTCTTAAACAGCGTATTATTAGTGCAAGATGTACAATATACACACTCTTCCAATATTCTAGACCCAACTGTGTGCACTTCAACTGACACCTTTTCATTCTTTTATAAGCTGAATGTTGTGAAACTGAAAAGAAACATTAGATTATTCCTTAACTATGTGTCCCTGAAAAAGAAATGTTACCACCGCACTACAAAGTTGTCCTCTTGTGCTTTAGGTTTTCTAGAAAGATCCCAGCATGCAGTGTGACAGAGGTGCTGTTTGAGTGAAATTTTTATACATTTTTAGACATACCATACTCCAATTAAGGTAGAATGTAACCCATTCCTACTGGTAAAATATTTAAGAGATCCAGGGATATAGAATAATGTAAAATTCAGTCATTAATCAGGTTACATCACTGAGCAATACAATAGTACAGCCGAAGGTATTGTTTATCTCGTATTTGTGAATGAAATAAAAGCATTGCTCTCTTCTCATTCAGGTCCAGGGCTGGCCTTTATAGCCTATCCGAAAGCAGTGACCATGCTGCCTTTTTCTCAGCTTTGGGCTGTGCTTTTCTTCCTCATGATCATATTCTTGGGTCTTGACAGTCAGGTGAGTATGTAAAATGTTGAAAAGTAGTAATTAGAACTGGATAGGGGGTCATTTGTTCCTTCTTTGAGTTAAGTTAGCATAGTTGAAAAACATGGAAGTTTTGGTTTCAACATTTTTTCTCTGATCATTTGGTTTCATGTCTATATAAAGAACACTATATAGAGATATAACATTCAAGCTACAGTGTATACTGTACCAACATAAAATTGCAATTCTAATGCAGTTATAATAGTTTTGCTACAAAACCCATAACATAAATTAAATGCAAACGAATCCAACATTTGCAGCACTTAAGCAAATGAAAAATCACATTCTTGTAACAATATAAAATGTTTTTTTTCCCAATAAATATCTTAACTTTAGTGGACTGCTCTTCATAGATGAGATTTAAAATGCCTTCTCCTCACCATGTATTCTGCTTAGTTTATTGCACTGTAAGGAGACTGGCATAGTGTTCGTACTGTTTGGCAGGCTATCTTCATGCTGTTATTGTGCCCGTGTGCAGTTTGTCTGCGTGGAGAGCCTAGCCACTGCCATCATTGACATGCACCCCCGGGTCCTCCGCAGAAAGGGACGTCGGGAGATTCTTATCCTTCTCATTG
The DNA here is from genome assembly GCF_040954835.1 of Lepisosteus oculatus. NCBI lineage: Eukaryota > Metazoa > Chordata > Actinopteri > Semionotiformes > Lepisosteidae > Lepisosteus > Lepisosteus oculatus. The sequence continues at coordinate 11,913,447 of NC_090702.1, read as the reverse complement.
CTGTGGTGTGCTTCTTGCTTGGCCTTCTGCTTGTCACAGAGGTAAGGAAACAGGTCCTCACTGTAGCCTCGTGATGCATCATAGCATGAGCCGCCATAGCCAATGCTTTAAAAACATCACAGGACCCACTGATATGGTATATTTGGACAAAGAAAAATGTCTATCTTAAAGCTATGTTTCTCAGCCCCCATTTCTATGGACAGACACCAAAACCTGGAGCAATGCAGACCTGTCCTTAAGTAAGGTTAACGATGAAGTTGTTTTTGTTAACTATGGACCCTAAGGAAGGAGACCTTAGTGAGTGCTCCTTGGTTAAAAAAGGTTGTGAACTGCTGTTCTAAAGTATTTCTGTACATCTCACATTGGTCAGATAATGTGGAGTATGATGTACTGTAACTGAAGAAACAAGAGCCATGACCAGAGGCAGATTTGTGAACTTTTCCTTAAAGATTCATTTTGACTTGTTGTCATCTTGTTTCAATCAGGGAGGAATTTACATCTTCCAGTTGATTGACTCGTATGGTCCAAGTGGGAAGAGTCTGCTGTTCATTGCTTGTTTTGAAACCATCTGTGTGGGGTGGATCTACGGTAAAGCTTTATCTTACATTCTAACATAATGTTTTTTTCATGAACTTATCTTTTTTTTTCCTGTAAAAAAAAGATATCATGGATGGAAGAGAGGCAATGAACCACTAATCCCACGCTCCCTCTGGCAGCACTCAGACAATTGTGTGCTGCCACTTGGAGAATCCTGCTCACAGTTTGATATTCATATGACCCAGGTCCAGATATGAGAGACCCCCTACACATAGATTTTCTATTATGGTTTCTAGAAGATTTTTTAAGCAAAAATACTTATTTTATGACAGCAATCCTTTCTTCTGATTTTAATTGTCACTCATGGAATTACATTTTACACCAGAACAAAAACACCTGCAGATTTCTTTTGCAGATACCTCACTGTAGGGAAGATGAGAAAATAAGGAATTGATATTTTCTCATAAAAAATAATCGTAACAAATAATGCCACTCTATGGTGAACAAGTCTGAGCTGGTTAAGCAGGCAGACAAATGGCAAAGACAAACACATTGAAATTATGTGGGAATGTAATGGTAAAGTGTGCTATGTGGATATAAAAATGCTACACTAAAAACTGTTTTTTCAACAGACATGTGGCATCCGTAGTCGATAGCCTTTTTCTTAATTTCCATATATATGTGAGGGTAGGAATCAAACAGAGTTTGTTCATGGTTATTTCCTTAAGTTGAAGGTGATATAATTTGCTCTGTACACAGCACAAATTCAGTGATAGATTTGTTTCTTTTTCTGAGGGCTAGTAACCTCAGACTTCAGCTGAATGCCAGAAACCCACTTGCATATTGCATGAGGAAAACATTCTAACTTCACCCAGAAGATGCCTCACTCCAGAAAGGAGCCCAGGACCCAAGGGCTGTGAGAATACGTCTAACTGCTACACAACTGTATTGCCCTAGTCATAGCATGTTTGATATAAAGCAAATAAACTGGCTAGCAGTTTTCTGACTATACATGTACTGCTATCTTTTGAAAAGGAAGTGTCAGTAATGTGCTGTTTGTACCATATATTTGTGTATATATTTATATTCTTTGAATATAGAATTCAGTTTGTGCTGTGATTTGTTGGCATTTGGATGGCTGATACAGTATTAGCAACAAAAAAGAAAATCACTTCAGTTCCCAACCAGGTAGTACAGGTGTCCTGCACCATGTAAAAGCATAGCAAGCTAAACTAACTGGACCATGCCACTTTCCCTAACCAGGCCATTCTCACAGTGTCATTATTTAAGTTTAGTACTTGCACATTTGTTTTATATTTATTTAAATGAATAACTCATAAAAGTAAGATTTGGATGTCTGTAAAATTACATAGAAATGGGAGGTCAGTGACTAATGTCTGGTTATATAGTATGTTGCTGTGAAGTAGTCATAAGTCCCTTAGAGATAAACTGAATTTACAAAATATAATGTTGTTTTGAACATTAATAATTTACACAAAGTCTCATTCAGTGTTTCAGATATAAATAACCATGGTTGTTAATAATACAGCTTAGATTGGGTGAAATCAAGATTTGCCAGATAATTTTTAATTCACATTGATTAGAGTCTTCACAACAACTGAATGTAAATTCTACCTGAAAACCCTTTATGGTTTTTTTTTATGTTAGATCATTTCAAATGTAATATACAACTTGATTCACCTCTATTTCACAATTTTCTAATAAGGGCATAACTGTTGCATCCAAAACATTTGGATAACTATTAACAAAAGAATTTAATCTTTCGGCTTTTCTGACGATAGCACATCACTTCTGCAAATTTCTGGTTGATATTGTCAGACCCTCACCGTAATTCAGCATAAGTGATAAAAAATACACATTGAAATCTCTTGCTATCCAAACAACCTCAAAGTGAGTTTTTGTTTATGGGAGATATAGTATTTTCTATCTATATTTAACGACCAGAGTTTCAGATTTATGAATTGGAATCTCATAAAGCATTGCCTCCTTATTATTTTCTTGCTTCTCCTCAGAAGAATAATTTATTGTTTATTTTTATTACCTTTTTACAATAAATGCTTGTGTGTGTTATGTGCATATACAGTAGCATAGGATGGTACCTAATATGTATGCATTTGCTAACAATTATAAAGATGCACAGTAAGTACTGTAGTATACCTTAAGTGAGCAGGAGTGTTATTGTTTTCCTACCTATTGTTTATGCATTTGATTAATCACTTTAAGCATGTTTCTCAAATTATTACCCAGGAATATTATTGCTTTCATGCGCAGCTGTGTCCTGACCACTTTCTTCAGAAACCTCTGGGGGAATGAGCTGGTGCTCTCAGTTCCATGAAGACAATTGTTCAAGTGCCATTTTCAAAACCAGGAAGTGGAGGCACCCATAGTGCGCCAGAACGCTCACCACACAGCAGCTATTAGTGGGGAGGAGAGTAGAGAGTAATGAAGCCAATTCATAGATGGGGATTATTAGGAGGCCATGATTGGTAAAGGCCAATGGGAAATTTGTCCAGGACGCCGGGGTTACACCCCTACCTTTTCGAGAAATGCCCTGGGATATTTAATGACCACAGAGAGTCAGGACCTTGGTTTTATGTCTCATCCGAAGGACGGCACCTGTTTACAGTATAGTGTCCCCATCACTATACTTGGGCATTAGGACCCACGTGGACCACAGGGTGAGCGCCCCCTGCTGGCCCCACTAACACCTCTTCCAGCAGCAACCTTAGTTTTTCCCAGGAGGTCTCCCATCCAGGTACTGACCAGGCTCATACCTTAAGCTTTTGTTTGGTGTTTCTTTTTTGTGATGGGTGCCCTGCACTATAAATAAAAGAGCACTGTTTTTAACCCACGACTGTGTTTTGGTGTGTCTGTTTTCCTTGACCCACCTACTTTAAAGATCTTGTTATGAAATGCCTAGTGCAAGATCACAATACTGTAGGTACCATACTGTGCTTTAATAAGGTGAAGTGTGTGTGTGTGTCAGAGAATATTATTGAGTTGCGGAACCAATCAGAGATGATAACACGGGAAGTGTTAATGGAAATTTAATTTCATTTATATGAGTTTTCACCTTTAAAGAAGTTTTCAAGGAACAAAGTAAGTTTGCATGAAGAGGGATTACTGTACTTTATTTTCTCTCTTCTCCATAGTTTGTCTAATAATCGATTAGTACAACTAGTATGTAATAATGGCTTACGATTAGTATCTGGATATTGGTGCAATGCAAATACTGTAAAACATTACTTCCACTGATGACTTTTCTATGCTTCAAAAACTTTAAAAATCAGGAATTTAATATTGTTTAAATTTGATTGCTTGCCAATGTTAGTCTGTCCTGCAAAAACTGCTCCCTGAATATAAAAATATGAAAAATGGCTTCTTGAAACAAAGCTCCCACAGTGGCTGCACAAGAAATGAATAAATTGATGTTTAGCCACCTGGGTTCCTAGATAATATTTTGTGTACATCTGTCCACTTTCAGAAAACCACCTATTCCTGGTAAGGCAAATGTTTGTCATACATATTAAATCTTTTGATTTAACATAAAACAAAAACCTTTTCTAACTGTTCTACAGGTGCAGATCGTTTCTACGACAACATTAGGGACATGATTGGGTTTCGCCCGTTCCCTGTGATAAAGTACTGCTGGCTGTTTATTACCCCGATTATCTGTGTTGTGAGTGCTCCACTTTGTTGCCTTTTTTATTAAAGTTTTTGTTTTTTACTATTAGTTGATACAACACAGTTACAGTGAAGAAAAGGATGTTATGCATGCCATATAATCTGTATACCTGAAAAAGGTGTTGACTAAGAATCACTGACTTTATCAAGTGTGGCTCAAATTGCTTTTGTAAAGGTAAATGAATTCATGCTGTTTATAGAAGTCTTTAGGCTTATTTTTTCCGCTTGATAAATACATGACTATTTATTGAGTAATGGTGATAAATTGTCACAAGGAACATAAGTAAGATTATACTGTATTACAAACTATTTGACAGTTTAGTTACTAAGTAAATCTAAAGTTTCATCCAGTTGGATCTTAAAGAGTCCCAGAGTTTGGGCCTCAACCACAATGACATTTAAGTTTTTCCTTGCATGAAATGCTTGCTTCAGTTCCTGCCATAACTTCTCAGTAGGGTTTAGGCTACGACTTGTCCAATCCAAAATGGAAATGTTTTCTTTTTAAGCCATTTAGTTGTAGATCTGCCTTGTTTGTTCAGGATTATTAGTTTGCTGCATTACCTACTTTCAGCTGACAAATAGATAGCATTTGGCATGTCTATCCTGAGAACATTCTTCCACTATTTTTGTAGATGCAGGTGTTTGTTGGTGAACTTGAGACAGATGGCAGTGTTCTTTGTAGAGAGTAATGGTTTCTTCTTGGCTATTCTCTTTTGAAAACTACAGTACTCTCTTCAGTCTTTTCCTCATGGCTGAAGCACAAACATTGACATTAGCTGTTTTGAGAAAGACCTGCAGATCCATACAGTAGATGTTACTGTCTGATTCTTTTTGATTTCCTTTATGATTTCCCTGGTTGCTTTTTAAGGATGATGAGTCCTGTTTAGAGTCATTGTTGTCATGGGGATATTCTTGAAAATATTCCCTCTTTCTGAGAGTGGTTGGATGGAGCCCTAAATGTTTAAAAATGGTTCTGTAACCCTCTCCAGACTAATGAGAATGAACTACAATGTTTTTTTTTAATCACATTTGACTGTGGCATGACATGCTTAATTAGTGCAGAAAATTAGTAATTTAGAGGTTCAAATATTATTTGACATACACTGATCTGAGTTATTCATTTTTTCTGCTTCATACACCATTGTGTTTCAAAAACATTAAATTGGTTTTTATAAGCCTGTACTGAAAATATAAAAATACATTTTAAGACTTTTGATTAAACCAAGTTTACTGAATGTTGTGGGTTCAGAAACTTTTTCTTAGTATTGTATGACATATATTATGATTGTCATAACCCAAAAACTGCAATATTACTTTCATTTAAACCCTGGTGGTTCAAATTCAAATATGACAACCATTTACAGTATATACAGTATCTTGGTAAAGAATTTAACGTTTTATACTATCAAACAGATATACAATAAGATAGAGTTAAAGAATTCACTTTATTGTTCCATTTGGACTATTAATAATGGGGCATTTACTCTTCAGTTGCATTCATCTGAACTGGAAACAATTGCCCTATAAATAATTATTATCTTTTGTACTCACATTCAAAGCAAAATGTTTTTTAATGTTGGCATGATCTACAGTACTTAGTGAAGTCAACAGAACTGATTGACAAAACAGATTCCAAGATGTTTTCACATTTTGAGTTTAAATACCTGGTTATTTAAGCCTGAGTGAGACACACAATCGTCCTGACAGTTAATGTTTTATCCTATAATCTTGATTTCCTGTATTTTCGAAGAAAAAAAACTAATCTGAATTCACATGATACCATTCTAGTTTTGCTAGTTTTGTTTGGTAATAGTTTTAACAAATGCTACACATGTACATGAGACATTTATTCTAGTATTAAATTAGAAACATCATTAAGAAGATTTTCCAGCGTCTTGTTGTATTTCATTAGTTTAAAAAGTTCTTATGACGTGAAATAGAAACAGTTCTACAAGAGATTGATGATATTTTTTGTTTTCTGACAGTCCACTTTAGCATTTGACCTGTTGGAGAATACAGGGTTTGGTTCAACACCTTATCCTTGGTGGGGAAAAACTTTGATAGTGCTTCTGACATTGTCTTCAATGATATGCATCCCCATATTCATCTTGTATGCCACGTATTTTTCAAAGGTAGGTTTTCTTTTGTATGCTCTTGGTTTACTAATCATCTTTTGTATGGATAATACTGGTTCAACAAACAAGTGACAAGAGAAAAAAGGAAAGTGTCGATGTCCTCTAAATGAAATCATACAGTATACTATACCATGTTAATTGAGAACACTGAACTGTTGATAGCATAAAGGTAGACAATACCTTTATTTGGCTGTATTGCCTTTATCAGGCAAGATATTTTTTAAAGTCTTTCCATGTAATTTAATGTGATACAGTATGTCATTTAGAAGTTGTACCTTTCAAGATATTCTAGAGGTCAGTGTTCATTATTTTCAACCTTCAGCCTTCAGCTCTCACCTTATCCTTACAAAGTCATTAGAATGTTTTCTTTAGGAGCAACAAATTACTTCATACAGTATGTGGAAGAAAGTCTGTATAAAGTCCTCTGTTTTTACATACTGTATTCACAAGGCTGAATATGCAAGTTAAAAGTTCTATACTGTACAAGTGAGTTTTTGGAAAGCATATTTTATGCTCTACAGTAGGAGCACATTGTGTGCCATATGGTTGATAATCACAATGCTGTTGTTGGTCTCCTCTTTCATAAAAATTCTTCTGCCACATCTTTATAAACAGTGTTTAAATGGTATTGAACCAGATTAACATAAGTAATATACTTTTACTAAATTAAATTCTGGCTAGAACTGGATATGCTGTACTTGCATTTAAATTGGGTAACAGTTAACCAGTGTTTGAATGATTATTGTTTATTTTTACTTATACCAAATTCCTAAAAACAATGTCTCTTTACAGTGAGTTGCACTCTATTAAATCTATATAGTGAGAATGTTTCTGACCTGTCATTATAAAAAATAGAGAACTACATTTTCAATAGCTCATTCACTCCTTTATACAGTAGAAAGAAATACCCTCTTGTATCTCACCTGAGCCCTTCTGGTTCCATATTGTGGAACTGCGGAGATCCTGACAGTTGTTTATGTATCTTACTTATTCAGTATTTTTTTATTTTCCAGAAATATGTTCAATCAGTTAATTAAGTTAACTCCGATATTCCAGGAACTCTTGTTGGCATTTTGTTTTTTCCTGAAAGTCAGGTTTAAGTGATGTATTACAGTATGTTGTGGTAATCAAAGTAATAGATTTTGAAATTAATTCTAGGACACATTCAAAAAACACATTTATGCATTTCAATGAAGCAGAACTGAGTCTTCTATCAGTGTTGTGATTGATTTGTCATAGTACAACATGATATAATATTGTGTGTTGTAATACATACAGTATTGTGACCTTGATTGTTCATCCCATCTCCTAAAAATGATCCTTAGTTTTTATAGTCTGTTTGACAATTAATTTCTTTTTGGTATTCACAGTCTAAAGAAAACCTTACAACACCTTCCAGTGAACTTAAGCAGGTGGAGCCACAGAAGCCGAGACTTACTATTTTTAATTTTGTTGTCTTCAATGGGGACAAGCCCTCCAGCAGAGAGGAGAAACCAGATGAGCATCATGTTTCTGGATTCTGAAAATACCTCCAGGTAGCAGAAATGTTTTGAAGCTACTGTGGATCATGTTGTTCACAGAAGTAACGAAACATCTTTAAAGTTAGATGTTTTATAACAGGAAACACCAAGTTGATAGTTGCTCACGAGGTTTGATTTTATAAAGCAAATGAATGGTAAAGTTTATACATTGACATACCGTATCAAGCCTGGTCCAGCACTCAATGGAAGCTTTTCTCCACAATGACAAGTTTGTGACATAGTGTGTTCATTTCACACATTTTTCTCTCTAAAGGTGATTTATGGCTGACTTACTGTATGAGGAAGACTTACAGTACAGTATAAGGCAGGGCCAGCTGCTTCTAAAGCAGTGCTTTAAAAAACCTTGCAAGAAAACAAACCCTTGTTTAAAAAAATAAAAGAAACTGCAACAAATAAAATGAACCTTTCCTCATTTAGCATTAACACAAATCTGTGTTTGTATCATTTACTGTTTATCAGGATACATTTATCCAAAGCAATTTACATGTATAACCCATCAGTTGAGCAATATATTGAAATAATCGGAGTGAAATATTCTGCATTAGGGTACAAACCAGTGTTCCACCTGTACTTTAATCCCTCAACCAGCCAGTCATGAGTCTAGAGCCCAACTCACTAGTCTACACTACTGCCTTATCATATAGACCCAAATATATGTTTGTATACACTCCTAAATTGTAACCTAATAAGCTTTAGCTTTGTGTTTAATTATAACTCATGTTTGTTTTCATGCCTTTAATATTAATCGTGTGATTTGCATTAGCAGATCCTCTAAGCAGAACAGCATAGCAGTGCATTTCCTGGCACAGATTAGCAAAACATCAAAGTAATGACTTCTTCTCAGTAATAATGTAAACCCCGCTACTACTTAGCACTTATAAATAAAGAAGATGTATTTAAAAATTTAAATAAGACAATAAAATACTTAAAATAGAAGCTACCAAAGCAACTGTGATCATCACTAGGTTTATTTTGTACTGGTATATACTGTATATATATCAGAAATTTGCAGTCACAAATATTGGAACCCTCCATTAGTTGTTCATTAATAGTGATGATTTATACTGTACTTAATTGCTGATCATGCCACTGCTAAATTCTTTGACTTTATTCTATGACCTAAAATGTAGAGTGAATTAATTAAAATATGAATACTTGTTTATTCAGCTTCTAGGCTTACAGTATGTTGTGCTACAGAAATTAGTATTCACATCCTGGGAGGATTTACAAATAGTAATGCTAGTGTTAAGAATCAAAAAGCTATGCCACATCAGTGACTTGGCATTTTCCTTATTAATCAGGCTTACCTGCTATACAAATATGTTGACTGAGATGCTAACAATCAGTATTTGTGACTTCTGGACATGCTTGCAAGAGATGTTATTTTTTAAGTATTATTTTCCAAGAGTAAGGTTGCTCCTGAAAAAGGGTTGTCTTAATATAAAAAGATATATAATTGGTCTAGAAACACCAGTTTTTATATTGGTTGTTTTTTTTTCTGGGAGCTCCAAATGTACTGTTCCTTTTGGGTTCAATGAGCCACAAGCTGACAGATCCTAACAGCAGAAACACAGAGATGGCACAGAGATACTGTACAGTATACAGGACGGACAATAATTCACCAAATCCACATAGAGAAAGCAGGTATTTTCTACCATACTGAAACTACAAGAAGACTTTGAATGTTCTACAAATAGGGGTTGCAGTGTATCCACTCAGATGAAGTTGTTGGTTGACTTTGTGGGATTCAAGTTCATCTATCACCTGTACTGCTCTATATCTGCAGCACCAATCTGCTTGTCAGTCTCATGATCCCCTGTACTCTCACTCGTGAACAAGACCTTGAGGTATAGCTGTTCCCCCTTCACCTGAAAAGAGCAATCCACCCTTTTCTATGAGGGAAGCATGACTTCAGATTTGGAAGTGCTGAGCCTCATCCTGACAGCGTCACACTCCGCTGTGAACCTCTCCAGTTTGTACCGGAGGCACAGAGGACAACATCACCTGCAAACAACAGAGGTGCACTCCAGCGCACCTTGGACACGCCCCCCTGTTTTCAGCCCCGTATTCCTGCATGACGTTTCCCCACTTCTTCGGATTGTGTCGTCCGCATAGGGTCCAGAAAGAACTGTTCGTTACAGTATGTCTGTTCAAACTACAACATTAAAGGGCTAGTCTGCAGTGCTAATTTATTGAGGTAAAAGTAAACTGGAGAACTAATACCACATTTGTTAGGAAATTCAGAATATAGTTGATAAATTAATTTAAAAATGCGGTAAGTGTTCTAAACACAACAGAAGAGGCAAATAACAAAACACTAAATAATTAATAATATAATAATTAATAATTGCTTACACTTATATAGCGCTTTTCTGGACACTCCACTCAACGCGTTTTACAGGTAATGGGGACACCCCTCCACCACCACTAATGTGCAGCATCCACCTGGATGATGCGACGGCAGCCATAGTGCACCAGAACACTCACCACACATCAGCTATCAGTAATGAAGCCAATTCATAGATGGGGATAATTAGGAGGCCATGATTGGTAAGGGTCAATGGGAAATTTGGCCAGGAAGCCGGCGTTACACCCCTATTGTTTTCAAGAATGCCATGGAATTTTTAATGACCACAGAGAGTCAGGACCTTGGTTTTACAGTATAGTGTCCCTGTCACTATACTGGGGCATTAGGACCCACATAGACCGCAGGTTGAGCGCCCCCTGATGGCCCCATTAACACCTCTTCCAGCAGCAACCTTAGATTTTTCCAGGAGGTCTCCCATCCAGGTACTGACCAGGCTCACGCCTGCTTAGCTTCAGTGGTTTGCCAGTTGTGAGTTGCAAAGTTATATGGCTGGCTGATTAGAACCCTATTCCAAGAAAGGCATCTGTATTATTTTTCCTGGATAAGGAAGCAAAATTACTTAGTTTTGGAACTTAACCTCTGGTTAGCAATATTAACACAAACGTATGAACCCTCAATTAGAAATGGATAGGTACAGTACAATGAAACTTTGTTATGGTTCTTTTCCTGACTACAGAGTACTATTTCTATAAGTATTTAGTCTGAGTGGGATTTGTTATAGTGTGAACATAAACATCACAGCAAAATGCAGGATAAAGTTACTTCATATCCTATAGCCTGATTATTTCTGAATAGATAAGATAAGATCACTTTATTGGCCATATACAATTTCTTGCATTAGGAATTTGTCTTTTCGCATACCCCAGCTTGCTTTCCATGAGACACACAGGTGGGGAGAGAAAACCTTGGGGTCAGAGTGCAGGGTCAGCTATTTATACAGCGCCCCTCGAGCAGTTGGGGCTAAGGGGCTTGCTCAGGGGCCCAACGGAGTAGGATTTAATAGAACCCAATGAGATTTCCTGGATATTTCAGACCTGAATTGCATTGCTAGTTTCTTGACTAATTATGAAGTTAAGAATGAGATTTTCTCAGGTCCTTAAATAGATTATTTATATTAGAGGGAGGTGCAAACAGTTTCTAAATTTGGGCAGAAATACTGCATACACTCACTTTTAATTAAAACAATATTCCTTATAGAAACTATTGGATACCTCGCAGCTAAATAGAAATGAGCTAATTTGCTCATGCCCATTAGGAGTTTAGCACAAAATGTGGGGGGAAAAGCATTTTGTTAATTTTAACAAAGCTCGCAAAATAGAACACTTGAAGGAGTGCCAATAAATTAGGAAGTCTACATGGAACATTCTATATTCTCCAAATAAGACATTGAAATAGTGGAAATCTGCATTATGGTATAATGAGTTCAAACATGTAATACTCCAAGGACAAACCCATGGCTCATAAGATACACAGGGGGACTATCACATCCTATTATATCATCTTCCAACATGTGTGACTCATTAACTCATTCTCACCCTGGGATAGAACCTTGTATTGCCTTAATCATCCTGGGCCACCATGTTCTAGACTTACCTTTTAGGCCCTTGACACTTTGAGACATAAAAGGATAGTTGTCTGGAAAACAAATAACATCTAATGGAAATTGCATTAGTAAATCTTTACTAAATTGATTTTGCTGGTTAATTGCTGCATGGTCCTGATATGGTGCTCCATAGATGTAAACACATCAAAATGCAGTTTTTATTTTCTATTTTACTTCATTATTTGCAGTTATGCCATTTTAAAAGGTGCCGCCTGTGCTGATTAAAGTATAACGGTATGCACGGACTGCCAATCTAATGTGTTCATCTGTAAAAGGAATAGTACAAAGATTATAATTTATTTAATCAGCCAGCGATGTAAAGTACTTAGCTGAAGTAAATGGTTTTAAAGAAGCTTTTAAACAAAAATGTCTGCAAATAACAGGCAATTTCAAATATAATAAAACTTTTTATAAGCATTTCATTTTTTGGCATTGACTACAATTCTTAAAAACACAGTAAAATGATACATATACTGTATACATTTTCTGAAGATGAAAATACCCTTAAAATTGAAAGTAACACAAACTTTCACACCATATTGCATACCTCAAGGAAAGATTAGTGCTGTCAAAGTTTCAATGTTTTGCTTATCATATTTTATTACTCTTCCATGTTCAAAATCTAAGTTTGAATGTCTGAAAAGGAAATAAGTTAGTCTTTCTCCAGGTGCACCTCTAAGCTTCTTTTGAAAATTTGAAAAAAAAAAAAGCTCTTTCAAATGACTCCTGCTCTAAGCATTTTCTGGAAAATTACAAGGGGGAGGTGCTTAAAGGCAGAAGTGCTACTGGATAACAAATGTTCTTGGGGTCCAAAGAGCCCTGGAGTGTCCTCAGTGACCTTGAGAAAGGACCCTAGATCATGGCATAACACATGTTTCTTTTTCTCTAAGACCAAGCATCTTTTACCAGAAATAAACATATTCATAGTAAGGGTGGTGGCGACCACGAGCCTATCCAAGAAGCCTCAGGTACGAGGCATGATTACATCCTGGACTCTAGTCCATAACAGAGTGCAAGTGTCGACACACAGCAGAATACAAAGAAAAGTTAGAGCACCAATTACTGTATCTCTCTTGGCATCTCTTGCAGTAAAGCACAATTGTCTTCCACAACTGCCTTAGATGATCACAGAATGTGTTAGAATTGTGGTCATCCTACGGTAGGTTGTTATCATTCATTGTTTCATTCATTGTTTCATACTGTTCACAAACTGTGACCCTGAGCCAGCTTATCACCTGATCTTGCATGCAAGTTTGGGTGGTCTGTCACTGTTTGGCGAGCGGAAAGGCCTTCTCCACATTTGGTGATGGTAGCGGGATATGTGTTCCTTGGTGGTCTGTCATGCTTACATGTCCAATTTTCACTCCAATTCACACAAAAATGGTGTTTGAACAGTTGTGTGGTAATGTGATGGTGAAGTCTGAAGCTTGGTGCAGTCTCCTCATGCTGGAGTGTAAATTGGAAACACCTGCTTTAAGTGTCTGATTGCCTCCTGTGGAACGTCCACTGGTGAAAAAGTGCTTATTTGATTGTCTCTGTGGGCAACTGAACATTCCACAGGATCAACATCCAGGGTATATGAGCAGTCAGGTGGATGAGTGTGTAGTGGATATGGACTGTAGAGAGTTTAGATAGCACAGCAGAAGTTATTTGTCTCCTGTGCTTTTACAGTACATCAGTACTCAGCCTGCAGTCTTAATACTAGTGTAGATTTGTAGGTTTTAAGAATGATGATGAAAAACTTGCAAGCATTTTGTTATGTATTGAATTGAATTAATAAAAGATAGAGTCAGAGTGAATTTTAACATGTTATTTGAGTACATGTCCCTGAATTGAGTTTGAACACACCAGAGTCTCTGTGGAGTTGTTGTATAATGTTGATGACATTTGGAAGCTGGCTGCTGAGGGTTAATCCATGTGAGGCACACCAGTCAGTCTGGGACATATCCTAGGGGAAGCCTGGCTGTATATGGATGGATGAGCCCTGTTAAGTGTGTTAGGCTATGTGAGAGTGAGAGAAATGGATGATTTATTTTTTATCATGAAGATAATAGAGTCTTCAACAGGAATTCATCTGTACTGGCTCTTCCTGTGGATGTTTGATGACTGAAGAGTTGTTCCAAAGGCGATGAAAAAGAACTGAAACCTTTGCTAACCACTAGCTCTATGAGATGAGCTGGTTTTTGGGACTAAGCAAGCTTCTACGAAAGGATACATCATAGGAGCTCAGAAGGACTCCGTAAACCAAACAGTGACAGTGACTCACATACGATTGCTTGCTCAGGGTCGGGTTGTGGCTCAGGGGTTGACATTCAAAACATACTTGCTTTTCAATTTCATATTGTTCTGTGGTTTCAAAGTGCTCCTTGCAGCAGACTCTTACAACCATTCAATGTTGTCTTGGGTAACAGTTTTAGACTGTGTACAAGTAATTGTTTAATGCTGGGTGTTTCAACAGGTGTCTTCTTGCAAGATGAGTCTTACAAGTCCTTTTGAAAAGAATTGTTGGATAAGGACTTGTTTGGAATTTGATAATTTGTTATGGTTTTCTATGTACATTGTCAAGTTCTTGTTTCATAAACATGTCCAGAAAAACTACACCACACACTCATAAAGCCCCCACATTTTCACAGGGAGTGCATACACTGTAGAACATTATCTTACCTTTGCTATTTGAACCTTGTGGAAATAGCAAAGGAAGCACAGTGAAAGGCTTGGAGACTGTGCAGACACTGAAAATGAAATCTTTTTAAAAGAAACTGAATGAGGACAAGCAAATCACAATGTGTTTTAATGTTAATGGACCTGAAAAAATTATGAAAAAGATTTATCAACATATTTTATGTTGGTTCACTATGTCTATATTTCAATAATGTCCGGAAACAGAAATATAATAATTGAAAAATGAATGGAAGTCAGTAGGAATGTATAGACCTTAAATCAAAGGAAATAATATAAATTTTAATGGTACAGTATAACCTTAAACTTGTATAACTTCAAAGAATGGGTACTTCCAGAAATGGAAGCTCAAAGACACCTGTGTTATCCCCCATTTTCAAATTTATTATACAATATGTATTAAAATCATCCCTGAATACAACCTCTTTTGTTTTCTTTTTTGTTTGAGCTTGTGTTCAATGCCACTGGCTATGTATATCCAGTTCTGCCATCCATATAATCTGAAGAGGCATTCTATTAACCAGCAATTTAAACTGGAAATTCATGTGACTTCAAATCCGCATCACCATTACAAAGTGCAGAGCTCACAGTTATTCGAGTTGACTGTTATCCGCTTACTGGCTGGCAATTGGCAGGCAGGGTTTTAGCAGGACTTTTGAGAGAAGCTCAAACCAGGGGTGTGAAGCAGCTGTGAGGAGACTTTTCTCCTGACCTTTGAAACTCTTAAATAAAGTGCCCTGATATCTCACTTCTCATGATATATAAGTTTACTGGAGACTCAACTCAGCTTTTTCAACCTGCAGTATAACTGATTAGACACGTATCCTGCCAGGCACATTTCTGATTTATTTTTAAGTGTGTCTGCAGTGTTGAGTTATGAGCAATTTCATACTCTAAAAACTGTATACAGTAGATGTTTACTAGAGTAGTGCCTCACAGACTGCCTTAGAATACCGTTGAGTTTTATTTTGTTGCATTTCCCCTTTTTAATTTACCCTCTGATGTACAGTATGTCTCAGTTTCCACCTAATTTAATGTAGTTTTTCACATTCGGAAGCTTGTTTTCTTTGATCATTGTTCTGTTTAAGAAACAACATGCAAAAACCTAATATAGAAAAACACAATCTCATTTGCTTCAGTACTCACCTTCTCCTGCCCTTAAAATCCTCCCCCAGGTGTTAACCCTTCTCCCAACCCATCTTCTCTGCCAAGGTGACAATCCTTTCCCTCCCAATCACAAAGGACCCCGATAATCCCCATCAAACTCTGGCATTTTGGGTATTCAAAGCTGATCCACTGCAGCTCTCCAGCCTCAGGCAGTTCCATGGATCCATTAAAATCAGAGCTCAATATGGATGATGTCAGGAAAGGGCACTGTGATGCCAGGTAAGATAATGTACAGGTTGGTTGTTAATCCTCTTAGCATCAGTCATGTCATTTATTTTAGTTTCTAAAGTCCCATTATTTTAGAGTTTTAGCTGAATATTAATAACAGACTTGTTTTGTTAATTGAATATTAATATTGAATATTAAGGTTAAAAGTTTAATGTTTGACATTTTCAAAATGACTGTAACAATGTTTTATTTACATATCCTTGGCATTACATTTTGCTTTAAGGATTTTTTCACACTATAGCTTGATTTAAGGTCTTATTGGTTTTACTTGAAATGTAATACATAAATTACAGATTAAGACAATAATGACATCTTATAAAGTTACTTAGTAAGCGTGAAAAGATAAGAGATGAAGTAGATGAAGAAGATGAGTGGTTGCCACAACACTGAGGCAAATGTCTCCCTGTTATCTGTGTGTGCCAAATGATTCTATTTATCCCTGCATGTGCCTGATATTGTACATGCAGTATGCATTGTTTGAAACAGTCCATCAAGTTGTTTGTTGCTGGCTGTGCCAAAGCAAAATAAAGTGAAAACTCATTCTTATTGTGTATATTATTGAAGCACAAAAATGCACAATCAGAGAACAAATAAATACACAATCACTTTTATCCAGTTTATTATAGCATGATTGCAGATTGCAGTGCTGTATACAGTATGCTGCACAGGGACAAGTAAAAGCTTGTGAACCTCCCAGGTGAGTTTATATACTCACATATGTAAGCCCTAAAATGTAAATAGATCTTCATGAAAGTATTATTAATAAAATATTAAGGTAAACATACAGCATAATACAAAGAAATAGAATACAGTATACTATATTGAGAACATATCTTAAATAAATGATTAACACAAAGACATAAGATGTATTGGGATTGTTGAATTAACAGAATGATTCAAAAGTATTGTAAATATAGTAATTTGAGTAAATATGTGATCCCCCAGATTCATTGAGTGGTGGCACCTCCTTGGAGAGTACAGTCTTCAGCTACTGTAGATGTTTCTTATAACTGTTAGCAATCCCTGGGCTTTAGAAATTTTGGCCCCTTCTTCATTAGTGAATAGATTCACATGGTGACATTTGAGGGTTTCTTTGCTTTGATTCGGCCACTCCAAAAGGCATAATTTCTTCTTCTGTTGTAAGTGTGCTTTTATGTTCCGGATCATTGTTTTGGTCCAGCTTCAGCTGATAAATGACCTGACATTCTCTTCTGCAATTAGCTACCACTAATCTGAAATCACGGTTTTGTCAATGATGGCAACCTATACTCTGGGTATTTTTAATGCTCTGTTAAGTTACTTATTCAAATTCTAATTGTCTAAATAAACTCAATCCATGCAATTAATACCGTACAGTATGTACTGTAAGTGACCATCTCATAGTGCACATTACATTATTTCCCAGCTTAGGTTTGAACATCCATCAATCCATTTTCTCATCACTTTATCCAATTCAGGGTATTAGTGGAGGCTATCCCAGCAAACAATTGGTGCAAGGCAGGGCAGAGATACACTCACACACACTACGGCCAATTAACCTACCAGTGTGTCCTTGGACTGTTACAGGAAACCAGAACACCCGGATAAAATGGGAGAACATAACTCCACAAAAATAGCACCCAGGTCTAGAACTGAACCCAGGGCCCCAGTGTTGCAAGACACCAATACTAATTGCCATGCCACTCTGTTGCCCAGGATTGAGCATTTTATTTTTATTATTGATCTGTTGATGGGGTATTTTTCTAGAGTAAGTGGTGTACAACAGTAGTATCCTACTCATTGTTTAAGTCCACAACCTTCCAGTTACTAATACATAGCCCTAACCAGGACTCCACACTGGTGATATGCAAAATGAGGAAAGGAGAGGTATTTACCATGTGGATGCACGGAGTACTTCAAGCAACTGTTTAACAAGATATTTTTACTTTCTTCATGGGTTAAAGCACTGCTGCTCAACCTTTTTTAAAAGCCAAAATGAAATGAAAGCAGGAACTCCTATAAAGTAAAATATTAAAGAAATGCATTGCAAAGTTTTATGGTAAATATTATTTTACACATTCATGGCAAAGGCAAACAAGTCCGAAGGGAGTCCGTAAGAATATCCAAGGGAATGCAAATGGCCAGAGCCGGGTGACACGGGCCCTATGCAGACGACACGATCCGCAATTGTGAGGAAACACTGGGGAAAAAGTCATGCAGGAGAGGGTATGGAGACAGGTGGTGTGTCCAAGGGGTGCAGGTGTCCAGGGGGAGTGAGTCCGGGGCGAACGATCCAAGAAAAAATCCAAACGGGTAATCCAAGACAGAAGCAAAGTCCAAGGCCAGGAGATCCATCCAGGGGATTAAAACCATGAACCGGGTCGGGACCGGCGAAGGGAGGGGAATCAGGAACAGAAGGTTAAAAGCATAACGGAGCCAGACGCTGCAGGACCCTAGGCTCTCATGGAGCGGAATTCAATGAGGAACACCGAATGATGTCAGCGTCTGGCTTTTAAGGGAGAACAGAAATAAGAAGCAGGTGCAGGTAATGGGGCTAAACGAAGAAGGGCTGGAGCGCCCTTAAGAGGAGGAGTAGTGATCGTAACACCCAGTAATCCATCCTTGACAGACACGACAGGAGTTAAAACTGGAGCGGGATCTGGTGAAGGGTCGTGGGAATAAAAAGGGGTTACGAGGCAAGGCGCTCCAAGCCCTGGACCCAGATGGTCAGGAAGCCGTTGCAAAGCCTATGCCATCAAGCCTCTCCGTCTCCCAAAGCGGAGCCTGGAATGGTGGGAGTGTCTGGCTTTTAAAGGGAAGGGCTGGAACAAGATCAGGTGCAGGGAAAATCAGTCCAAACAAGAAAGTGCTGGAGTGCCACTAAGAGGAGGGGCTTACAATCGTGACACTAATATCTTATGCCAAGGTAACATGATAGACCTTTTTATATGGAATAGTTAAGTCTAATGACTTTCCCCAGTCTCAAACTCCTTCAGTATTGTGCCATGTACAGTATGGGGCTGTAATTGGTAATATCAGGTGTGAGGATGCTATGGAGATATTCACCCCATTGAGTATTTCTTAGTTTGGATCTTTGTTATTTTTTATAGCTGAAACATCAGTACCAAATACAGTATATGCATGTGCACACAAATCTACAAAGCTGTTTGCAATATCATAAGGTGAAGGGTACTGTGTTTTCAGAAGTCAATTGTTTCACAAGACATGTTGTAGGTAAGAACTTAAAAAAGGTTACAAATGTGAGGCGGATGTTTGGCCCATTTAATCCATTCAAGAATCAGATGCTTTGTGAATGTGGGAGAATATACTGTAATACATTTGGCTTGACTTACTTGGTTAAGAGGTAGCTTCAGAAAGAAGAGTTAACCAAGGGGTAGCTGCAAAGGTGGAGATGGTGTGGAGGTAGGATAAATGTGAAAAAAAGCAAGAAGAGGTGTGTGCAACAGCTATATATAGTGAAGGTCAGTAATGGTTGCAATACAAAACTGCTGGATGTCATTTTCCCTCCCAAATTTCAGTTATGAATTTCTATTTATAGCTTATTCATCCATGGTCTCACCAGCAACTGTAAACAGCAATATTGCGCTGCCCCTTACAACTTGTAACCCTCTGAAGCTAAGCCGGAGAGAGCCTGGCCAGTTCCTGGATGGGAGATCTCCTGGGAAAAACTAAGGTTGTTGGAAAAGGTGCTATTGGAACCAGTAGGGAGTGCTCACCCTGTGGTCTATGTGGGTTCTCATAGAACAGTGTACAGTGCCCCAGTTCAGTGATTGGAACATTGTACTGTAAATTGGGTGCTATCCTTCAAATGAGATTTATAACAGGGGTCCTGACTCTTCGTGATCATTAAAAACCCCAGAGTCACTCTGCATATCACATACAGTTGTATTCCCCTTATACTTTTAGCTGCTACAGGTAAGATTCTATCTGTCCATAGAAACGTACAGTATTTATCTTAGGTAGCTCACTATTTTTTGCATGGCCACTTTTCCTTTCTCAATCCCTCTGTATAAAGCTCATTTTCACCTACATTTTCTGGGGTCCTAGTTAGTGGGGTTGCAATGAATTTCATTGGGATCTCCTTAAAGTCCCTCTGACAACAATTAGCAAAGCACCTGGGAAATAGCAGAAAGTACCACCTGTTAAAGAAAAAAATGTTCTTTGAACCTTCTAGAAGCTCACTCCTCCAAGCTTTCTGCTTTCCGCCGTGCTCATCAAGTCAATCCTTCCCCCGCAGCTGCAGATAAGCCTGTGTTGATCTTCAAGCAAGTTCATAATTGTTGCCATACCAAGGTTCCTACTCAGCCACCTTAGTTCTGAGTGAGGAAGCATCTCCATGCTTGTCCCTAAACTCTGAGGTGAACATTTCCAAAAATAATATTTACTATGTAGAGGATTTTATCATTTTGTGATGAATTCATCTAAAGTCTCCAGACCCCTATCATATTTAAATAAGAACTGCCAAAGAGATGAGTCCACATACTGTAAAAAATATTAGTCTTTTCTTATTGTAATTTTATTATGGCACACAGTACCATGATAAAAGCAGTGTAAAGTGAAACAAACCTTATTAATCACAATAAAACACTATAAAATGACAGAGAGGCAGGGCAAAGATAGAAGTGCCATGCAAATTTATCATGAGGTCCAACAAAAAGTTTGTGCCTCTTCCATTATGTGCTTGGTATTTTATTTTCACTTTTAGTTTCTGTGCATCTTTATAGTGTCATTGTGCTCTGTACTATAATTGTGATATTTACATACACAATACAAAATTAGTCCTTTCTGTCTGAATAATGTGGTCATTTATGAAGTCCATTGCACAACTATCATTAGGTAGTATTATTAATGTGTATCTCATAGTCATACTTCAGCTTTGAGGTTCTAACCTTAGGATTAATTACTGTAAGTATTGATTTGATTAAAATTGACTTTTTAGTTGTGTGACCAATCCCACATGACAGGAGAAGGATTGTCTGCTTATCTGGGTCATTAACATCCCTCTGGTAATAAAAATAAACAATTTCAGATCACATATTGGAGTCTACTGTATGTATGTGCACGGTATGTTTCATAATGCCTTCACCTCAGATGAAACCTAACTTACATAAGACTTTTCACTAAAATTATTTATTAACATGGTTACATTACTTTTTCATCTGAATTATAGAGCTCTTTACTGTTATATTGCACAAAAATACTCTAATGAGAACTATATTAAATCTATTCAATATGGTGTAACTATATACTGTATATACTGTACTGTATACTGTAGTAAGGTTGAAAAGCATATTTTCTATATTCCATATGAATGTGATGGTTTCAGGGTAATACAGTGTAGTTACAGGAAGCAAATAGTCATCATGTACTGTATGTTACAGGGAAACACTGATTTATAGAAATCTCATGCTGTATCGCTACTGTATAAAGACTTTAAAGGCACTAGAAGTAAAAAAAGAGGTAGGTGATTCCAATGGGTCTTTGTAGTTTGAATTTCATCAAATGATTTAATGAAACAATGAAATTTCAATAGTGAAGACTCATTAATGACAGAAGAAGAACAGCATGCATTAGAAGTTCTTATTCTGGACTCAATATAATTTAATACAAAGTTACTGTATATTGTTGTTACCAAGTATGATTTGACTTTGCTTACGTAATATAAATATATAATATATAAAATAAACAGGAAGTCTATCAAAAGTTTATTCATGTTGGACAGGAATTGAAATACTGTACTGTATATTGTCACTAAGGAGAGGAAAAATAGTAACACAAAGGATGAGATTTGCAGTAAGCATGACATTTCCTGAACTACTGGTAGAAAACTAGTAGTGTTGACTCACTGACATTAATTTACTGCTGTGTTTCATTATTCACCTTGAGTTGTGAAGCCTAGCCAAACATGGCTGTCTACTGTTGTTGGCATTGCTGAGTTAGTATCCCAGAGCTTCTGGTAGACCCTTGAAATGAAAAATGATGGCTGTGGCAAAACCTAAACATTGTTATATAGAGTAAGTCAACACTGAAGTTGTGTTATTGTTATCCCATCACTGTGTGTTTTGGCATTGTCCGTCCATCCATTTTCTAACTTCTTCATCCAATTCAGGGTCATGGGGGAGCCAGTGGGACACCCTAGACGGGACTCCAGTACACAGTACATTGCATAGATACACATGTACACCTGGACAATTTTTCCAAAGGCTGATTGAATTACCAATAGATCTTTGGACTATGGGAGAAAACTGGAGGACCAGGAGGTACTCACAAAGGGGAGAATATACAGTACAACATACGAACGGTACAAATAGCACCTCAGGTCTGAACCCAGGGGAGCCAGTGCTATGAGACATCAATACTAACGACTGTGCCACTATACCACTTTATATAGCACTGTTTTGCAAGAAAATGAGAGATTCTGATTGGCCTACATCAAAACTGTTGGCTCAATAACTCCATGAATGTTTAACTGAGCAATAATGTCGCCCTCAATATGGATCATAGGTGTTCTTGTGTTGAAAGGATTCCTATGCACTCACATTTCCACTTCCACAATGTTTGGGTTGAACAATGAACTGTCTGTGCAGTACCACGATATCTCTACGAGTTAATAATAATAATAATAATTGCTTACACTTATATAGCGCTTTTCTGGACACTCCACTCAAAGCGCTTTACAGGTAATGGGGACTCCCCTCCACCACCACCAGTGTGTAGCATCCACCTGGATGATGCGACGGCAGCCATAGTGCGCCAGAACGCTCACCACACATCAGCTATCAGTGGGGAGGAGAGCAGAGTGATGTAGCCAATTCATAGAGGGGGATTATTAGGAGGCCATGATTGGTAAGGGCCAATTGGAAATTTGGCCAGGAGTAAATTTCCAATTGATGCTACACACTGGTGGTGGTGGTGGTGGAGGGGAGTCCCCATTACCTGTAAAGCACTTTGAGTGGAGTGTCCAGAAAAGCGCTATATAAGTGTAAGCAATTATTATTATTAACTCGTAGAGATATCGTGGTACTGCACAGACAGTTCATTGTTCAACCCAAACATTGTGGAAGTGGAAATGTGAGTGCCAGGACACCAGGGTTACACCCCTACTCTTTTCAAGAAGCGCCCTGGGATTTTTAATGACCACAGAGAGTCAGGACCTCGGTTTTACGTCTCATCCGAAGGACGGCGCCTGTTTACAGTATAGCGTCCCCATCACTATACTGGGGCATTAGGACCCACACAGACCGCAGGGTGAGCGCCCCCTGCTGGCCCCACTAACACCTCTTCCAGCAGCAACCTTAGTTTTTCCCAGGAGGTCTCCCATCCAGGTACTGACCAGGCTCACACCTGCTTAGCTTCAGTGGGTTGCCAGTTGTGAGTTGCAGGGTGATATGGCTGCTGGCAGTTGCCTTTTGTAAGATCTGTCCAGGGCCATTTTTCAGCATTTTGTATCTTAAAAACTCTACAATGATTGTCACTCTCTGCCTGGGTTGCCTGACAACCAATGACATTGTAGCTTGTCAATAAAATACTGTATTAAGTACTATTTTAATTTTTATGCAAAAATCTTAATCTAAAATGAGTGATGCAATCCCATTGTATACTTGTATACTGCTCTTCATTTCCATAATTAGTTTCTATATTGCAGACAAATACATGAACTGTACACAGTATACTGAAGATATAACATTTGCAGTCCTCTGCCATGTTGTTTCTTGTAGTTTCATTTTGATTGTTAAAGACCAGGTTGCTTGCTGGAATTATACATTTCAGCCGCCATTTCCTACATCATTATGAGTGTTTTGTTTCGTATTCTCTGGGCCACATGCTTGACTAAAAGGCAGTGAGTGATAACCTGTGGAATGACTTCATGAGGTGTGAGAGAGAAAAGCTCTGATTTCTGATGGCTTGATGAGCAATGTCTACTAAAGCCATAGTGAGTTTCATATGGAGAGAGTGTCTGTATCGAATAGCTTACTGTCCAAGATCAACAACATCCGGGATCACATTCTCTCCACTACACATACAATTTCCATACCTCCTCCTTCCTTATCCAACTTCCCTGGTTCTCACTAACCTCTCTCTTCTTGACTCCGCATCCCTCAATAAACTAGTTACACACATGAAACCCACCACATCTATTTTAGATCCCATTCCCACCACTTGATTTCAGTCCTGTTTCTCTTCTCTCTGTCCCATTGTCCTCAATATTATAATTGAATCCTTGAGCACTGGCGTTGTACCAACGGTCCTCAAAACTGCTGCAATTACCCCCGTGAAAATCTTAACCATTTTTCCCCATCTCCAACTTACCCTTTCTTGCAAACATTCTAGAAAGTACTGTCACATTTCAGTTACATAACCACTTCATAGCACATAACCTTTTCAAACCTATCCAATCTGGCTTCCATCAACTTCACAGCACAGAAACTGCCCTGGTTTTAGTTTTGTTCTACTTAATGTTTCAATAGGCTGGAGTGTGTTATTTTACTGGTAGTGTGAGAGGGCAGTAAGTTCAGACAAGATGACAGTTCTTGTCTGAACTACATGCTTTAGTCAGCTGTGGTGAATGTCCTGCTATTCTCTGTCACCTGACAAAGTGGTCCAAGACAACTTAAAAACCAGGATACTGAGGCACCTACTGTACGTCAGTCTGGAAACAGAAAGCAGATCCTCTGATATGCAAACTGGACCAGAAAGAGAGAGAGGGAAGGAAGGACATGGCCAACAGACCAAGTGACAGGCAGAACTGAGAACTCTGTGAGTTTTGAAAGTATCAGAAAGAGAGACTTTGTTTTAAAGTGGCTTAATTTCTTGGCAAAGCTTATATTGAGGCTGACAACGAAGTCTAGCTAGAATCTGAAAGACAAGCTTAGGTATAAAAGATGTGTTTATATTTGTGATTTCTGGACATTCGGTTATTTTGCCTCATGCTGTTAATAAAAGATAGTTTTACTTTACAACTGTTTTGTGTGTCTGTTTTACCTAAAACTGCCTGTAATTGTTCCTGTTTATGACATTCTAGTCCAGGGTGTATTACAGTAGAGCTCTACTTACTGTATGGTATACGTCAATGCCCCAGTTTACTCTTTAGATAAAGCAAATGTTACTTAAATCAGAAGTGGCCCTGTCTTAACCACTATGTGATCGCATAGAGAATTATATTCCCTTATTTTCCTTTGCTAAATCTTTCATTGAGGAAGGACTCCTTATATGCTAATCACATATAAGGTGTAAGAGAGAGATCCTAACAGTCAAGAGGCTAGAGAGAGACAAACGAATCTTTCCTCTTTCTATAGGAGGAGAGAAATTAAATGATGATGAAATGTCATTAAACAATAAATGAAAAAAGCTTTGGAACCCTATAGTTATAATGATTAAACACCAATATAACATACATCTAAAATATATTGTAAATATATTAAACATTGGAGAGAATTATCTTTTTTTTAAATCTGTACATTTCATTACAATACATTGTACTGTTCAGTAAAGAAGCACAAAATAGTCAAAAGTCAAAAATAAAAACAATAGAATCACATGGATGCTTATCTGACATGATTGCAGGAGGGGTTCATCAGAATTTTCAGTGTAAAAGTGTGAGATGATATGCTGACGTTAGCACAGCTGCACAAAAGCAAAGTGAAACTGAATGCAAAATAGAGTCTCGATGGATGCTGGTCAAGACCACAATATGCTTAATCCATGCTTTTTGTGTGTGGAAAGAATTTTTCGCACCTGTTACTCATTACATGTGTAACCAAACTTGAAAATCTTAGTATGTCCTTTAAAAACTACATTAACTGCAAAGATGTGATAGATAGTAATCAAAAATAGCCACTTAAAATTAATAACTAAATCTCTGTAAAGAAATGTAAAATTTACAAGGTACTGTATTTGGCTCCATGATCCAACAGTAGACAGAAATTAATATAAACACCATATGAGATTGGTATTGGTATTCTCTAAAATGAAACTAAACTTTATTTTGACGTTCTTTTACTATTAAACAAAAGTAAACCATCAACAAAATTTGGTTTTAATTACTTATACAGTATGAGTTTCATGTAGATTTTGTTTATATCCTTCTTTCACCATGAATTGGTTATGTTTTCTTTGTGGTCTGTAGAGATGTGATTTTGAAGGTTTCTTATTTCCATAATATGCTTAAAGGTAGCATTTCCTGTTTTCCTTCGCTTTGCAAAACCATTGTCTGACTACTAATGCCCTCCTTATTTGAATCCAAACTGTTTATCGGCCTCTTTACTAAAGTCTTTTGCAACCACAACAAGGCTTTTCAAATCATGAATTAAGCTGTCCTTAATGGGAATATCCCATGGCAACTGGCACAAGAGGCCTCAAAAATCAGTGAATGTTTTATTGTACGCCCAGTGGGTATTGGCACCAAACCCCTGTGGCACAAGCACAGAGGAGTATTCTTTAAAGTTTATTTTGTTTCCCTGCTATTGTGAACATGGGTATCCACAGAATCCTGTGTTCCTCAGTGTGTGTGCTTGATTGTGTATGTGTATTTGCCTGTGGGGTGCATTGTACTGAAATACTGCTAGTGTTACACTCCTCCTCAAATTGGCAGATTGATTTCCTTTCATGCACTGGGACTTCAGTGAGGGTGAGCAATAATCTAATTAGACAAGAACTCAAAGCTTATTATTTGTTGCTCAAAATCAACAACACAGCCTATGGGAAGGATCTTCCCTTGCTAAAAACTTTCCAGCTTTAATGTTTTTCAGTGTTTCCTCTGCCTGTCGTGCGGATAAGAGGTTTGGGACTGTTGAACATCACCCTAACAGAGGAATTCCAGTGATCTTCATGCTGCACGGGAGGAAGATAATACTACTTGCACCTTTTCCAAAGAAGTCAAAAACTACAAACATACAGGTACTGTACTGTGTCTTTCTCCATTTTTCAGATGAACAACATAAAAACAAGCATCTTAAACACTACTACACCCTGACAGCATACATACTTTTATAATCTGCTTAAAAAGCACATGGTACTGCATATGAGGAACAATGGATACTGTATATTGCAGAGCAGTAAATAAAATAATGAATTAGTAATTGCCAATACTTTTAAACTTGAAAAATGAGTAGACAAGCAAAATATTTTTCTTTGAGGTTACAAAATAACCCTTAATGAGACAAATAATTTTAAATAATAATTGTATTTGTAATTTATAATTGTAAATACCTTTTTAAAAAGAAACAACATTTTGTATGGTCTGTGGGATTCGGTGAAATTTTAAAATGTGGTAAAAGAATGGTATTTAAGATAAATGGCAAGAGCTTTATATAGTACATTTTTTTTAATCCAAGGTGAGTCTTATGAATAGTATATGGCATTAAATAGCACAAATACCGCATACAGTATGAATACAATGACTTATCATTATGTATTTGGAATAAAGTTTTTAAAATGATTGGAGTCAGAAAAGGCCCCAAATTCAAAACACTAAGATGATTAAATCCCTAAAAATTTTGAATACAGACCTCAATGTTCATGGAATATCTCATCTTTCTGTTGTTTATCCCAGCTAAAAATTTACTTCAGGCTGGTCTATTTGTACTATTGTTTAAGAAAGAAGGTACACTATGAAGCAGCTGCACACACGAGGACAACATTAGTTTGTTTTATGACTCATCTTAGTTCAACATATTAAGATAATATTTGTCTCTCATTAAAGTGCGGGATAGATAAAGACAATAGACAGCCTTAAAGTCAGTTATCATTCCAGAAAATTGGTGTTGTGATCTTACAATACCAGTGGTTCATTGTTTAATGTTCTTAGAGGTGGTGGTGACCATGGGACCTTCACTGTATGCCTCTTATTTGTTCTAAGAAACCAGTTCTAAACTACTTGAGCAGGGTTTTCAAACTGCTTACATTAAGAGTATTTTAAGATATCCACAGATCTGTCACATGCACTGCAGGAAGAATATCAACTTATGTCTTCAGACATGTTTGTGTCCCTCAATGTAGACTTAACAAAATGAGGAATTATTTATATCATTCAATAATACTTTATTGTCTGATTCCTCAGATTTTTTTATTCAGACAGCTACTGTATGTTTAACACACACAGAGAAACTTACAAAAAACATGCAAACAGCACACACAAAGATTGCATTCAAAATATATAATTTTACATTATATAACATACAGTAAGTATAGAAATAGATATAACATAATATTACATAAATGACATCAACCAACATTACTACACACTGGACATAGGTTTAATCACCGTAAGCCCCTATAATTGCATAACACCCCATCATTGTTAACCCATACTCAATCAATAAATTAGTTTATACTAAATAAGTAACGTTTTATTGGCAAGTGTAAAAGAGTAATGTTTAATTATATGGCCTTTGCTTAAAAGAAAGCTTCTGACCATGCTGTCATTGGGTTAGCTCTAGCAAAATCGTATCATATACTTCTTCCCATAAGCATTTCTTCAAGTGCAATTTAATCTCAGCCTTCATTGGACCTTGTAGAATATTTTATCTCAATTTGCAATATTTTGCATGCAAAAGACATAATGGCTGGAAATTGATAGCAATTTCAGAGTTGTGGATGAGGTGGAACAACTAACAGCTCTGCAGGATTGTCACAACAGCCATATCTGAAATCATGGTAGTCACATACTGTATAGTGCTCTCAATACATACAGTACTTTGGTAAGGGCTGGGTATATCTTGAGAGGGTAAGGGGTATTCTTTGCCTGGAGCCACCATTGAAGTGTTACATTCAAACCAATTGTTGACAATTTTTGCATGTATTTTTTAAAGGAACCTGATAATACTCAATCTTAAAGTTAATCATTTTAGTTTGAAGTTGCAAAATAACATGCTTCAAGATTAACAAAGAACCTAAAGAAATACATCTTAAACTTAATAAGAATCAACTTGTAATAGAGAAAACAATTATTTAAAACATCAATTTTACACATACAGTACCAGTCCTGTAATGGCTACAGATCCACTACCACTACTTAAGTATATTTAAGGTTCAATCACCTTTTTATGCACCAGATGCAATTATTCCACCTGGATAATCTTAAGAATATTGTATAATTAATACTTGTAAGCTACAGCCATACAAAACCTGGAAAATATTCTTAGGTATACCTATAGCAAGAAAAACTATTGAAGACCTATGGATAGTTTTAAAAATCTAAAAGCCTCTTTACATTTACTGTAGTTTACTCACAAATCCTGCTGTTTGTGTAACACTCACGCTTGCCGGTGCTAAAAAAGCCAATATACTGTACTTTTGCTTAAATCCTTTTATCCACTGCATCACTGGGAAAAATTAGTCCAATAAAAATATTGACATTTCTTGAGAAGTAAGTTCTTTGATTTTTAGACGAGGGATGAGAAGGTTAAATAAAAAATGTAAAGAAACTGTAAGAAACATGAGAAATAAGTATGATTAATCACAAGACCTTAGCAGTCATTCTTTTTCGAAAAATAAATTATTCATGCCGATAACTATATATAAAATAGAAAGAAATAGATAAAAGTAGCATCATGAATAGAGTTCATTTTTGCTTATCTTGTCTTTGTTCTAATGTTCTTTGTTGAAACCAAAATAACAAAAAAGATCTAAAAACTGAATGGTGTTCAGAGTTTCAAAACTTTGAAGACCCTCAATTACAGTATTGCCTCCCAATAGATTTTTTTTAGTTTCTAATAGGATTAGCTCCTTCTAAATTTTAATGAGCAATCTTTCATGAAATAAGTGCAGTGTGACTGATTCAATCCTGTTATATCCAGTGCAGAATGTTAAGTAGGACATCATATCTTTCCTGTCACAAATGTGCTGTACTTACAGTATGTTTGCTGTGACACCGAATGTAATTTTTGCATACTGTATTAATGATGCTAAGAAAATACATTATTTGACAATTAAGCAATTTAGTTCAACTAAAAAGTTCAGCGTTATTCTTATAGATGGTACAGTATGTTATGAATCCTGTGTATTACTGTATTATTAGAGCAATTTACAGTAGGTGGCGATGAAACCTGTGTTGCGAGACTTGTTAAAAGTACTTGTGAAAATTAGCCCATGGCAGAGATTAAGGAACAATAAATAGATTTATATATTTTGTAAAACTGGTTCCCTTCCTTGCAGTAGCCAAAGTTTGGTAGTTTGGCCTTTTCTGTCTGTAGGATGAGTTCCCACAGTCTCCAGCTCAATTTCTCTAAGGTTTCAATGAACACTAAGCTGCTTCAGCTCCATGTGATGGCCATAGTTAACTGACTGCTCAAGGAAGTATTCTTGAGAATTAGAGTCTTCCCGGGATCAGCCATGTGTTCTCTAAAAATAGATTATTTTAAAACCATGATGCACACTGCAGATGTTGTGCATTTAGGAGCTTAAAGAACCATCTGGAAGCAGGTAGTACTTCCCTAATGATGAAAATCCTGTATGGGGGGGGGTGCCAGTCCCTAATTCTTCTGTCTCTGTGTATTGTCTTCGGGAGTTTAAAAACATTTAAAGTTTTGTTAAAATGCTCAATGAGACCATCCAGTTGAGAATGGTACACTGAACTATGTAACTGATGAATTTTAAGAAACAGACACAATTTCTTTGGAGCATCCTTCCGAAAAACTATACATTCTATATAATTATGGTTTAAAACTAATTTTATTCAGGTCTAATTTTGTCTTTCCTGATATGATTAAATGAGGTTTCTGTATAGTACCTACAGTACGTTTCTACTGATGACATCCTTAAAACATTTTTAAAGCTTACACAGTTCAAAGATGTATTCATAATGCAGAGTGAACAGGATTAAAAATGACAGTCCCGTTTTTAAATCAAATCCTTTGTACATCATTTATTGCATTTAAACTGTCTGTAGGTATTAAATCCAGACATATATTATATAAACTCTTGGGATTTGACAGAATGTTTCTGTGCCTTTGCAGCTCATGCCTACGTTTGATGTGACAGCCGAAGCCTGAAGGACAAACAGTGAATGTGGGGGTTTGGAAAACGGCCCTGAGAACTCTAGGAGTATTGTTCATTTCCGGCAGTGCAGACACAACCTAGGTGACAGGCAAAACGCATTGCCATGGGAAAGACTGGGCAGAGCACTGTGGAAATCAGTTCTCCCACTGAAGTCAAGCAGGCCATACCATTTGAGGCACTGCATCCCGTACCTTCCAACAATGCCAACCAAGGACTCCCTGACCGGGGCACCTGGAAGGGCAGATTTGACTTCCTGCTGTCCTGTGTGGGGTATGCTATTGGACTAGGCAATGTCTGGAGGTTTCCGTACTTATGCGGCAAAAATGGTGGAGGTGAGAGTAATGACAAACTTACTAATACGGTGCATGAAAATATTGCTTAGAATGCTTTGTGATTGTTTGTATACAGGATACAGTATGGCATGATAAAGCCAATAGGTAATGGAATATCTTGAAAAAGAATGGAAAATTCGTATGTTTAGGGAATCTAATCCAAATGCTGTAACAATAGTTCAAGTCACAAAAGGGTTTTTAAGATAGAATTTGTGTATTGAAGTGTTATTAGACACACATTTTATACATTTACTTATAGTAATGAAAAGAAAAATAAAGAATAAAAAATAAAGAAAATGCATTTTATTTACAGGAATTATGATATTTGATTAATATACATTAAGATAAAATAAATATTATATATATTATATTTACATCTCTTTATATTTTATGATGAAGTTTATATTGAAATCTTTCCAGGATGTATTATGCTACGGCTGTGCATTTCCCTACCATTTGCTGCATTCATTCCATATGTGGACTGAAAAAACAAGAAACCAAAGACAGAATAAAAGAGAAAATACGCTATGTCTCTCATCCACCTGATGCAGTATTTCTCTATACTGTATGTGGATCATGCTCCAAACAGCAAGCAAGGAAGAGAAAACAAGAGAACAGAAGATAAGAAATATGAATCTTTCCCCTGGCTTCTCCATAAGCTTGGCACCAAGGAAAGGTCTTTTACTCTGAAGTTCTTATCAAGCACACTGTTGTCTTTCACCATGCTTCTGCATATGGCAATACATTCACTCAGCACACAGCAAGACAGTAAGACCCCTGGTGCCACTACTACCACCCCGGGTCCATTAATTCGACCTTCTTCCCATGTTTGTTTCTTCATTCAAAATTCTTTCTCAGTCTGTATCTGTTTATCTCTATTCAGCCACACCAGGAATTCACAATTAGCCAGCACTTTCCTTCACAATGCAATTGTCACACTTACTATACTTGTTAAACCACAGGATGAAATTATCATGCCAGCTCTTCTGCATCTTCAGAATCTTACTCAGTTGCAAAGATCTTATACTTCCAGCCTCATGAGAAGCTTGACTACATTCAGCTGTATATTTCCACCTTCCTGTCAGTTTTCTGCAAAAGCCACTTCTGTTCCTGCTTTGTCACCTCAACTATGCTATGCTAATTATACCCCACAACCAGGGCCGGCTCGTCCATATAGGAGAACGAGGCAATTGCCTAGAGCAGCATTTGAGCAAGGGCGGCCAAATGTACTGCAACAGACTTGGGCTCTTGGGCTTGTGCTCCTGCCCCAGTTCGTCCCTCACCGCATGGGCTCGAACCCGGGTCTCCAGTGTAGCTCACAGGGAACTTGCTGGCTAAGCTAAAGGAGACCTCCTTTAGCCCAGGTGCCCAGCTTCCCTGCTACTGTATGTGCAGGGGAGGGCTGTGTCGTCACCAAGCTGCGACCGCCTCACACAACCTGTATGTCGGCCGTTCGCTACTGTACCATTTTAAAGTATTCTGCGACCTATTAGAAACTTGACCGCAGAGCACGTTATCCTACAAGCTCTCTCTAATCACTCTAAATGACCGAGGAATGTATCAGTCCTAACTTGGGCCGCCCACCCCCGAGCCTGTGGCACTGGTGCCAATTTCGATCAACTGGAGAGATTTTTCGTGTGGACAGCGAAGTGCAGCATGTCAAAATGACCAAAACTGTCCGGCTGCGAATACAAAAAGAGAAGACTGTCAAAAGAGCAGGCACACCAAAAACAGAAAGACTCATTCTTAAAATACATTGCCTCAGAATCAGACTCAGTTAGCTCTGTTACAAGCAACTGTGGATGTAGAGGGTTCTGCTTCCAAGGATAGAATTAGCGGCAACTGCGTCTCAACCAAAACAGAGACTCACCAGCCGCTAACATTACAAGCTGAGGAAAATCTGAATGATCCCAGTAAGTGGTCGACAACAAGTAACCAAGGACTTCGAGACATTTTGATACAGAGGGGACTGCATCAATTCAAAAGAATCGATTTTCCCAGGGACAGTAAGCACAGAAAATGTTCCACGTGTAATTATAGTTGGACTTTAGTAAATGGGGAGAAACTGGTGAGGCCATGGCTCATTTATTCAGTTAGCAAGGATGTTACATTTTGCGTTTGTTGTAAACTTTTTGGTGAAAGTGAGAGAAAATCAGCTCTTGCAAAAGACGGTGTCAAAGACTGGGAAAATCTTGAGTGCCTATGAAAAGTCGAATGAGCATATAGAATGCTTTCATAAATGGAAAGAGCTGACACAAGGTTGGCGTCTCAAAACACTGTAGATGCGCAAAATCAATAGAAAGTATTAGCCGAGACAATGCATTGGCAACAAGTGTTGTGACGTTTGGTTAGCCTTATAAGAGTAATGGCCATGCAAAATATAGCATTCCGTCGTAGCACAGACAGACTGATTGAGCATGATAATGGAAATTTCCTGAAACTTATAGAGACGATTGGCCTTTTTGATAATGTTATGGCTGAACACATTAGGAAAATAACTTCTAAAGAAACGCATGTTCACTACTGGGGTAAAGGAATTCAAAATGAAATCATAGCAATGCTACTGTAGCATTCCAGATTAAGCACAAAACTCTTACGATGCTCAATAATTTTAGATTGCACGCCAGACGAGAGTAGAATCTGACAGACGACAATGATCGTGCACTTTTTTAAAACACAGAAAAGCAGCGTGAAGATTAGAGAGCATTTCTAGGAATTCAGAGCTTACAGATTCTACGAGAGCCAGCATGACGGACATTATGATCAAGAAACTTTGCGAGTTGGTGATTGATATTATGGACACGAGAGGTTGGCTGAAAATTGACAGCAATTTTGACCAATTAGATCAGCTTTTTTGAAGCGGGCAGATTCAAAATTCGATTGCAATAGCCAATACATTTCAGTTTCCTCCAGGACTTTAGATGAGTCAGGCTAGCCTTTTGTGGATATACAGCTGCTCTTACAAAGGCTTACGGAGGCTCCAAAGAAGGTACAAACATGGGATATATTATTTTTTTGCTGGTTTTTGCGGTCATGTTTTGCTGGCTTATTGATTACTTATTGATACACATGTGCTGAAGTGTGTCTTCCGATAAATACGTTTTATTGCAATCGATTGCCGTGGTGCTTTTCAGTTCTGAAAACAGTTTTGTGAAGCTATTTTCGATTGATATAAGGTGTTCTGTAATGGTTTTGTGGTGGTGTTTGTTAAACACGATGAAATGAGACGCGCGTCCCAATGCAAATAATAGACTACCCCGGCCCCGAGGCCGGAGTAGTGGGAATGGGCGGCACAATTGTGTTTCACCTAGAGTGGCAGAATAGCCCCGTCCACAACCGATCTTTTATTTCATATCTTCTCAAATTTGCATCTTCAGTGTCATGAAGAAAAACTTCAGCTGAAGCATTCATTTCTAAAAGATTGTAAGGATTATCTGTCTTCTTATTATGTGGTTCGTTCTCTCCAAAGACTCTCTCCAGTTTTTTACAGATGCAGTGACTTTCATTGGCTTTGGAGGCTAACATTGAGGCCAGTGGTTCACAGTACCTTATCCATCTGAGTTTGCCTACATCTCTCTTTCTAATTATTCATCTGCTTTTCAAACTGTTTCCAAATGTTGTAGCTGCTTCTTCTGGGGGCCACAGTTGAAAACAAATCAGTTCTTATCCATTGATGAGATCATCTTCTCAGTTTATCATGAAATTCATCCATTGTCTTAAATGGCTTTCTCTTATAAATCAAGTTCTAATTTTTGCAGTGCTTTTCAACAGTGTTGCTGATTTTCATTCATACTTCCATTTTCAGAAGTTTAAGAACTATCCCTGGCTTCTAACCCTGTCCAATTCCATATTATTCAGATATCAAAATCCTCAAACCACTCTTTTTATCTCTAATTCCAGCAGGCTCTAAATACTATTCTAGTATTTAGTTACGCTGGAGTTACACCTTGCACCCCCAATTCCTACTGGACCACCTGGAAATGTTTTCATTGTTTTTACCTCTCCTCTAATCTAAAGGTTTACTTATTTTGATATAGCCAATCTTGTCCTTCATCTTCATTGCTGTGATATCGGGATCCTGTGACCAATAGTAATAATAAACTTTATTTGATATAGCACCTTTAAAGGTTTTGACAATATGCTGCACATGTGGGTCGAATGTTAAGCCAGAATCTAATATTACCCCAAGGTTTTTCAATTTAACCTAAAGCTCAAGTACAGAACCATCTACAGATAGGGTTACAGGATTGGCTTTACGAAGTTGATGGGGGGTGCCAATAAGCATGACTTCAGTCTTGTCACAGTTAAGATGTGAAAATCCAATATATCCATCAGGATGTTATTTTCTTCCTTCATCCACTTGCAGAGTTGCTATCCCTGCTTTTTGATGCAAGGCTGCTAGAACCATCCTGCACCATTGCTGACCTATTAAAGAGAACAGAACACAATTCACAAACCTAGTCTGGTCAACTGGTCGCCAGCTGGTAAAACTTACAGAGCATGGGGGGGAGTGAAACAGGACATTCTAGAGTGAAGAGAATAGCTAAATGGTCATTTCAGTTCAGTGCTGTTTCACTGACGTTGTAAGCCTTTGAATTTTCAAACAGTGTTTTGTTCGCCTCTCATTTGCTCTGCATACCAGTCCATTAAGAGCCAGCACCAATCACTGTGCCACATGTGATAGTCCAATATTTTGACTGTATGAGCCTCCTGTTCTGTCGCTGTGACATTTGGCACACTCCTACTGTTTAACCACTGTTATTATTGGACCAAGGACACTGTTCCAAAGAACTGTCACAAATAATTAATTTTAAAAAGATAAAAATTTCCTCTTTAACGCATCCTTACATTTGCCAACACAACTGTATCCATGATTCCTTGATATTCCTGCTTTCCCGCATACTAAAGACACTACATTCATTAGCTGTATAGCGATAATAAAGATAGACATTAATCTTCATTATTAATAAATTACACTTTTATTCATCAACATGTATGAGTAAACTTCATTATGAATAATTGTGAAAACCAAAATGAAAAATGAAAAGCAATTTTAGTTAAATATTAAATTATTTTCAAGCAACAAATGCATAAGTTCATTTGTTCAGATGATACAGTATTATTAACAGGAACATTCTAAAGTGATCCAATGTTCCGCTTAGTATGCTCCTTTGTTGTTTAAACCAGTTATTCTCAAACTGTTTGGACCAAGTACCACCCCTGTTCAAACCAAAGCATCCAAGTACAGTACCACCTGCAAATCATCTTCTCATAGGAACCCCAGAAATTCTCAATGACCAACATGAGCGCGCGTGCGCACATACACTCACATACGCATACAGTATAATAAATATTATAGTAATAAACTTTTTTTGATATAGCACTTTTAAAGGTGGCTTCTCAAAGCAAAAAAAAAAAACAGGAACAAACAACAATTAAAAATAAACAATAAAAAAGCACTATTTCAGTGAGAGTGGTGAATCTGTTTGGTCGAGCAAAGCAGATGTGAATTTGTTTTTTGAGCCTTGATACAATTCACAACAGAGTCTAACAGATATTAAATCGTCAGGCATTTTCTTGATGGCAAAGGTCTCGTGGTGGATGTTGCAATGCGTCCATTAATTTCTGGAGCAACCTCTCTAATTCGTGCAACTACACTGCTGTGTCGGCTTCTCATTGCTTTAGCACTGTCTGTACAAACTCTGACCCATTTTATCCAGTCGATGCCATTCTCTTCGATAAATTCATTCAGAAGTTGAAATATATGCTCTCCTGTAGTTCCTGTTGGTAGCAGCTTACAGAACAGAAAGTCCTCATGGGACGTACCCTAAAACACGTATCGAACGTAAACGAGCAAATTGGGGGAAAAAACGATGACATCTACAGACTCATCTAATTGCAGTGAAAAGTATCTGCTCATCTTAACGCACTCTATCAGCGTACTTTTGATATAATCCACCATATCAATAATTCTATAAGTGGCTGTGGCTTTCGGAGGGGGCAGCAGGTTGTCTTGTTTCTCGTACACGTATAGTGTAGAAATTAACAACCCAGGACGACGATGTGACACTTGAACAAACACTTTTTTTCACCTGTAACTCCGAACCCGTTAGCTCCTACATTCACTATGACCTGTGACCCTGAGTAACCGTTATTCCCGCTCAGGCCTCCACCAATCAACATGCAGTTTCACTGCTGACGCACACAAATATTACATCCCCCTTCTTTTAAATTGAGTTAATGACTAACACAAGAATAACTACCTCTTGTAGTCCTAATGAGCTTCTTTGCAAAAATTTGGTTAAGCAATGCTTACTGCGCTCTTCACTTAATATCAGGATCTTAACGCTATAAAAACAAACAACTCTTTACAATAATCTAACATTGCTATCACTCAGCTACTTGCTGACATCAGTATATTTCAACTCCTATGTAATGACTTAAAACCTTTCAACAACAACCACCAAAACTTTTCATAATATATCAGTATGTTTGCATTACAATTTTTTGTTATTATGATTAGGGCAGCGATCCGCCTACACCCTTTACATTTATAGGTCCAGTACGATCCTGGGCTTCACCATGCGTCCGGATTTAGTGCGGTAATAGGCGGAGCGTCTGTGTACTGGGGGTTGCACTGCTCATCACAGTCAGAGCTTGTGTCAGTGTGCGCATTGTGTATTTCTTTTGCGCTGAGCAGATGGCGACGGTTTCTTCTGTACACCCGACCTTCTGCAGTACGCACATAATATGATCTCTCAGTTTTGGCTGGCTGAATGACGACTGCTGGCTTCCATCGGTCAGTTTCCTGGATGCGGATAATGTCTCCTTCCTGCAGTAGAGAGAGTGGTTTGGTTGACCTGTTGTAATACCTTTGCTGGTGCCGCTGCCTCTGTGTCCTCCTCGCAGGTACATCCTTGTAGCGGATGGTCTGGGGCTGGAGTTGCTGGTTGGTGCTTGGGAGTATTGAACGCAGGCGACGGCTCATCAATAACTGTGCTGGGGATTTGAAGTTGTCAATTGGGGTGTTCCGGTACTCTAAGAGACTGAGGTAAGGGTCTCTTTTGTCAGCTCTGGTCTTTTCCATCAGGGCTTTTGCAATTTGCACATATTTCTCTGCAAGGCCATTACCTTGAGGATAATGTGGGCTTGTTGTAATGTGGATGAATCCCCATGCACTAGCAAAAGTTTCAAAATCGGCAGATGTGTACTGGGGGCCATTGTCGGATATCACAGACTCTGGGATGCCATGCCTGGCAAAAGCTGCTTTCAGCTTATGTATTACGGCTGTGGACGTGGTACTGTAATGTCTGTCAAGCTCAAAGTACCTGCTATAGTAATCAACAGTAACCATGTACTCTTTATTGTCCCAAGTGAAGAGGTAGGTTGCTATAACTTGCCATGGCCTGTCTGGTATCCTGTGGCTGATCATGGGCTCTTTTACCTGTGCTGGGCGGTATTCAAAACAAATGGAACATTTTCCGATCATTTCTTCAATTTGTTTACACATCCCAGGCCAAAACATGATGTCACGGGCTCTCTGTTTACACTTCTCCATACCCATATGCCCTGTGTGAATGCGTGAGAACATCTCTGCTCTGAGTGAGGAAGGATTAATGATTTTTTCTCCTTTGAAAAGGATGCCATTCATCTGTGACAGTTCATCTCTGTGATTCCAAAATTCCATAATGTTCTGGGGACACCTTCTCCTCTCCTCAGGCCATCCTTCCTGTATAGTTTTTCTGAGCTTTGCGA
Organism: Lepisosteus oculatus; assembly: GCF_040954835.1. Classification (NCBI taxonomy): domain Eukaryota; kingdom Metazoa; phylum Chordata; class Actinopteri; order Semionotiformes; family Lepisosteidae; genus Lepisosteus; species Lepisosteus oculatus. The sequence continues at coordinate 11,874,400 of NC_090702.1, read as the reverse complement.
GCTGTGCATCTTTTGTAGTTTCTGCACGTATTTCATTCAGTTTTGTGTCGCTCACTGGTAGACTGCTGCACACTGTGTGCACTTGCACATTCATCCCTTCACTGAGGCTGTCGTCCTGGCAGGATAGTGACTTCCTGGAGAGCGTGTCTGCGACAGGAATGCTATTCCCTGGGCGATGGAGGATTGTGATGGAGCTGTAGTATCATCCTCTGTAGTCTAGGGGGTGCAACTGCTAATGGTTTCCTCGTGATGGATTCCAGTGGTTTGTGATCACTTTCCACAACAACGTGACGACTGTAGACATACTGATGGAAACGCTTGCATCCAAACAGGATAGCATATAACTCTTTCTCGATCTGAGCATAATTTGTTTCACTTTCTGTGAGGGGTTTAGATGCATAACTAATGGGCTTGCCTTCTTGTAGCAGAACAGCACCCAAGCCATGCTGTGATGCATCCACTTGAAGTCGGAGCTCTTTGCTGGGGTCAGAGTATACCAGAACTGGACCTGGTTCCCTTGTGATAAGATGCTTCATCTTCTGGAAAGCCTTTTCCTGCTGCGCATCCCAAACAAACTCACTGGACTCTTTTAGGAGGTGACGCAGCGGGGCGTTGATGTCAGACAGGCTAGGGGCAAATTTTGCTAAGTCGTTTGCCATGCCTAGTATTGTTTCAAGCTCTCCTTTGTCTTTGGGAGGTTCCATGTCCTTCACAGCAGCTATTTTAGCTGGATCTGGCTTGATCCCCTCCACGGTGAGGAGATGTCCAAAGTAGCTGACTTCAGTGGCGCAGATCGTGCTTTTCTCTTGGTTGAGCCGGACTCCTTGCTCTCGGGCCCGTAGTAGCAGAGTGTGAAGGTTCCTGTCGTGTTTCTCCTTGGTTCTCCTATAGACCAAGATGTCATCAACAATTGCTGTAATGCCTTCGAGGCCTTCATATGTCTCATCGATTTTCCGCTGAAACTCGTCTTGAGCTGAAATTACCCCAAAGGGCAAGCGTAGGAATCTGTAGCGCCAAAACAACGTGTTGAACGTGGTTAGTTTTGATGACTCTTCTGTGAGCTTGACAGCCCAATAACCTGGCCTAGCATCCAGGACACTGAAATAGCGTGCTCCAGCCAACTTTGGTGTAATGTCCTCAAACGTTGGCAAGGGGTAGTGTGGACGTTTGATAGCCTTGTTCAGATCCCTTGGATCAAGGCATACTCTGAGTTTACCCGTGCGAGGTTTCTCCACCACCACAAGTGCATTAACCCATTCCGTTGGCTCTGTGACTCTGGCAATGATGCCGGACTTCTCCATGTTGTGCAACTCCTCCTTAAGACGGCTCTGCAGTGCAAGAGGTATCCGTCTCAGTGGGTATACTATAGGAGATGCATTTGGTTTGAGGTGGATAGTGCATTCACCTGCAAAAAGCCCAATTCCTGTAAAGACATCTGCAAAATCTTGTAAGATTGGCTTTGTCTCAGTGGGGGGGGGGGGTGGTCACAGATAAGACCAGTTTAATAAGGTCCATGTCTAAACATGCTTTTAGTCCGAGTACTGGAGGTGCATGAGTGTCTACAATATAAAAGTCCAGACACATTTCTCTGTCCTTGTACTTGCATTTCAGGGTGCATGTGCCTTTTACAGCAAGTTGCTTGCCGCCATACCCTGACAGTCTGCGAGATGTGGGCTGTAGCACAACGTCACTTTTAAACTTGTCATATTCATGCAGAGGAATGACGTTAACTTGAGCGACTGTATCTAACTTAAACTTTATAACCTTTTGTGCGTTTATTTTAATGTCTACAGAAATCTGTTCAATGTCAGAGGTCTGCTTTTCGGGTGACACTGAATTGACGTACAGCTCAACGTTTTCGGATTCACCACTTGCTTTATTCTCTGCCACAGAGTGCACTCCTTTCCCTCGTCTGGAGCGGCAAATTTTACACATTTGAGGCACTGCTTACCTTTTGCCGGGCAAACGTCCTGATCGCCGTGAGCCTTATTTCCGCAGTAGCCACACTCTTTTTGGCACTTTACTCTCCACTCCGGTCTAGCGTCTCTAGTTCGGGCGGGTTTCTCAGCCATGACACGGCGCACTCCTCGAACTGCCTGTTTCGGCGCCTGCTGCTGAACTGCGAGTACTGCGCTCTTGCGCAGGCTGCTCGCGCTGCTGCCCATCGTTCTCAGATGAGTTTGCGCCAAGTCGTGAGACCTGACGATGTCTATGACCCTGTCTAGCGTCAATTCAGAACCAACATTCAACAGCTTTTCTCTCACTCTCGGTGAATGTATTCCGAAAACGATGCAATCCCTTACCATCTCCTCGCTATCAGAGTAATTACAATCTTTCACAAGGAGCCGCAGCTCTGTTACAAATTGCTCGAACCATTCCTTAGCTCCCTCTACTCTCTTGTGAAATTTATATCGAGCAAATATAACATTTGTTTTAGGCTTAACGTGCAATTCAAAACGGTCATAATAGGTTTTGAGTACATTTGCCTCCTCCGTATAGAGTGTCCATGTGTTATATACGTCTCTGCCCTTTTCTCCGACCCACAGGAGAAGATAACTGCATTGCTCTTCCTGTCCTGTCTTCTTGAGCGGACCCGGAAACATGAGCTCCACATGCTGCTTGAATTTGCGCCAAGCCTCGGGCAGGTTGTTCGCCTCCCAATCCATTCGTGGTGCGGGAATTCCAGAGATGTTCATTTTAAATCTTTTGTCCTGACGTGAATCCTATTTATTCTGACACCATGTCTTGTTTCTCGTACACGTATAGTATCGAAATTAACAATCCAGGACGACGATGTGACACTCGAACAAACTCTTTATTTCACCTGTAACTCCAAACCCATTAGCTCCTACATTCCACCAATCAACATGCAGTTTCACTGCTGACGCACACAAATATTACACAGGTCAGGCTGTTTAGCAGCTTTTTCTCCACACATAATATAGTACGTGTCAGCTTTCGCCTTCGGTAAATAAGATTCTTCAAAAATAGTGTAGGGCTTACCTGCTTTAGCAATCCGCAAGCTTGCATATTTCCCCGTTTCCATTTCAGGAGTCCGTCTCAGAAGATAAAATAAGTTTTTATTTCATGCGCATGGGAGCGAAACACAGAGATGCTCGGTGTATTTTTCTCAAATTAACCTAGAACAGTTCTTAAATATTTTTCTGTTATCCATCACGCTCTCCTGTGCTCACACGATTGCCAGCGTTCATAGAACGCATTTCTATGCATTCCTGTGCTTACAAGATTGGTGGTGTTCCAAAATCACGCACATTCTCCTACCTCCCTATTTGCTGGAGATACCTTTTTTTAAATATAATTGGGCACTTATGTTTGTGCCACGCATTCCTATAGAATGGTATAGAATTACATAGTAGCTCTTGTGTCCACTCAAGTATTAGTGCGCACTGTATCGTAGTACGTAGGCTGCGTATTTGACACGTATTAAAACAGAAAATCTGAAAACCCGTCCCGATTTTTCAGTGCACACAACAAAGATCCAGGGTCATATGGCGTACCACCTGGTGGCGCGTGGTACGCGTACCATAGCTTGAGAGCCACTGGTTTAAACCATATAAAGAGGTGGTTTAAGTTAATCCCCAACTTCAGTAACCTTTAGGGGGCAGCAGCTGTTACTTTGGGTTTGTTGCTATTGAGAACAGGTTGCTGGAGACTTAATTCAGCAGCCATGTTTATTGGAATTGGTCTTAGTTAATGCATTAGTTTAGCATGGAGCTGCGTGCTAACCAGGGGTTGAACTCCAGTTAGAACACTGCTTTCAGTTTGTTGCAATTGACCCATAATGTCCAGTAACTGGTTTCTATTTCATCTGCATTAAGTCATTAAAAAGTCTGAATTTGCTACTGAGCAATTCTCTGGCCATCCTTTCTGGATTGAAGCTGCCTTCTCAGCAGTTGTCACAACATTCCTAACTATCTCATTAAGCAACTTGGCCTCTACTTATCAGAGGCTTACCTCGTTTACATACAGATGCAGCCATCCAAAGTGCGCGGTACAAACCCGTACTGCACGCAACTATCTACGTCATACCACGGTACGTGATTGGCTGGCAAAAATGACCGACAGGGGCACTCGTGGTGTATTGGTCGGTAGTGGAAAGATTTAATAATTTAATCTCTTTACCGTGCACGTTTTAATCCACTTAGAATATTTATATGGAATTTTACAACTAAAAGGAAATTTTAGTAGCTGAGCATAAAAAGAAGAGGAGCATAGCGCATCTGAAGGTCATAAATGATATTAATTTAGGAACATAAACATATTATGTAAATTGTACTGTATATGGCTGGTATTGGTACAGTATCTTAAAGAAAAAATACACACCAGTATTCCATTTCTCCCTAAACATTTTAAGCATCAAAGTCTTACATGTGGTTATTTCAGAAATGTTTTTATGTGCTCCTGACCATATTACTGTACTTTTATATACTTTGTGAAAATTGATCGTTTTAAACTTTTCTGTGAATACACTCGTTATCAGAGTAAACAAAATCATACTTTTAGAATTGGATTAATAGGGAATATAATATGAAATCGCATATCTAAAGAAATTAATAACAATATAATTATATTCATGTACCTCGCTCGTTTTGAATAGCTGCATCTGTTAAAACCAATACAAATACCCTTAAACAAGCACTCATCGAGCTTTCTAAAGAACTACAAAAACACCCCATGTCTCAGCCATACATCACAAACACCTCTCTCACCTTCTTTTTGCTCTCTTAAATTCTGCATTGGTGATTATAGGGTTCCACTTAGTTCTTTTGGGGTGTCAAAGCCTTCTTGTCCTATGGCCAGGACATTAGACCTCACCCAAGCCGGTTGAGCCAAATTCACTGCAACTAAAACACTCCACAAACCTTCTGATATGCTTCATTCGTGTTGCTATTTCTAGTGTGATGAAGTTTGGGAAGAATGACAACAGCCAAGTTCAATGTGCTTAAGTTGTCAGTCTTTTGTAATCACTTTGACATAATTTCTCCACATAAAACATAAATACAATATAAAATTCCTTTTTCTTCCTCGCATACGTCTTCTGAATTGCTCCCCCACCCCATCTCCACCTTTGCATCTACATACCCCTTGGTTACACCTCACCCACATCCTATGCATCTTGTCCTATTGCCAGGAAGTTAGCCAAATAAATTGTGACTAAAATAAACCATCTGATACACTTCATACTTGGGTGTTTTTATTCCTAGTAAACTAAAAATAATCTAAGACTATTGCTCCTCTTTTGCAATACCTTCATTGCAGTGCATTTCTTACAGTGTTAAATACTGTATTCATTTTGTATTAACACAGTCTGTCATTGTGTTATTTTCAAAACAGATTTGTATGTTGATATTTAAAATGAATGTTCATCAGTTTAGGTAATCATTCCACACAAAGAAATGAAATTCTCAAAATAAATTTTCAAATCTATTTTTACTTCAACAGTCTATTCAGAACTGAGGGTTTTTCTTTCTAGCCTCAAAGTATGGAATTCAGTATTATTTTTCACTCTCGAGTGTAATACTAGGCTAAAAATGTGGATGCTTTGTTCCTGTGATACAAAATGGTTTCAAGAGACCAGTAAACCTACTCTTAATGCTTTCATTGATCATTACTTGATGCTTTAATGTGAACACAGCCAGAAACAAAAATGGAATAATTGCTGCTGTGTAAATGGTCCTTGCTGCATAAAAGATGTCCTGTGAACCCCTAATGAAATAAAAAAAACTATCTTCACATAAGGAACAACAGAAATCACAATATGGGGGTTGTTCCTGGGCAGAGCAAAGAGGGGCTTAGTGTCATGGAACGAATTAAAATAACACTTGGATAACACATTTTGTTCATAAGGCTCGTGTATTTAAATAAATACCTAGATAAAGAATAACTTTGGACACATTTTATTCATAAGAGGTAAAGTTGCAGTGATCAATACAGATATATTAGGAGTGATGTCCTAAGCTCAAGCTAAAAATACGAAGACTGGATGATCAAGTAAGTTAACATACTCAGCATTGAAAATCACTGCTTTTGCATGTATGTTTTTTTTAAGTTATATAGATCTGGAATAATGATTGAATATTTTGCATTACTTTTGATCAATAGAGCTGTCATTCATGATATTTAAACAGTTGCATTAACAATAAATGACTTAATTATTGAGAAGGTTGATTAGGCTCAGGAGACGAGGTGACCAGTGAATGAAAAGGAACCAATGTGGCACAGTATGTGTCACGATCATTACTCCTCCTCTTAAGGGCGCTCCAGCCCTTCCTCGTTCTGTCCTATTCCCCACACCTGTTCCTTATTCCAGCCCCTCTTTAGTTCCACCTTTAAAGCCAGACGCAGGCGTTTGCCCGGTGCTTCTCATTGAATCCCGTTTCGTGAGAGCCTGGGGGTCCTGCCACGTCGGGCTCCATTATGGTTTTAGTTTCCTGTTCCTGTTCCTGTTCCTGTTCCTGTTCCTGTTCCTGTTCCTGTTCCTGTTCCTGTTCCTGTTCCTGTTCCTGTTCCTGTTCCTGTTCCTGTTCCTGTTCCTGTTCCTGTTCCTGTTCCTGTTCCTGTTCCGCCGGTCCCGGTTTTTAATTACTTTGGATGGATACCCTGGTCTTGGACTTTGCCTCCCGTTTTGGATTTCCCTTTTGGATTTATGCTTGGATTGTTTGCCCCGGACTCACTTCCCCTGGACACCTGCTCACCACAGACACGCCCCCCTGTCTCCTGACCGACTCCTGCATGATATTTTTCCCTATTGTTTCTTGATCTTTCGGATCGTGTCGTCTGCATAGGGCCCGGAAAGAACTGTTCCTGACAGTATGGTGGAGTCTGGATTGAGTCAACCCAGGTGAACTCACCCACAAGTCCCTTTCAGAGATGAAGATTTTTTGTACTGTACAGTAGATCAACATAATGGATGCTAGTGGTAGTAAATATGTAAAATAAGGTGCTAATTGCTGTGTATATTGTAAGTGTATGTTGTAAGTTGTATTCCTGAGATTAGCTGGCAGGCAGGGAGTTTTTATTCAAATCAATTTCACAAGTGCGTTTTTACTGTCTTGTCACTGGTGATGATTACATCATTTCTATATCAGTTACTAGCCACATATCCCCTCCCTTGCTCAAGGAGACCAGCTGAGTGCTCACAAGGCTCTGTGAGGCAGTGGTGCCATAATGGATCTTCTGTGATGTCATGGTTTGCCCTATGGTGAACGTGTAAGGCTGTAATATCAGGAATGTCTGCATTGTCTGAGTATTATTAAATCACTCCTTTGACTGCCAGGTACTCCTACCATTGCAGTACCTTCTTGAAGGAGTAGTTTTCTACTGAGGTAGAAGATGGTGTGATCTTCTTCCTCTAACACCTGTTCTAGAATAGGTACATACTTGCAGGTGTTCCCTTTCCCCAAGCCATCTGTTTACAGGTCAAGGGGATTCTGACCCAGAGCCTGTATCAAGTCTTGGAATTGATTTATCATCTCTGAACTGCATTTTGTGTTATTCTGTTCACTCTGTTCTGTTAAGTTAATCAAGGGACTTTTGAATTAAATTTCTGATAATATGCCATTAGCCTCAGGAGAGTGTGGATGGAATTTTTAATTTTTGTAGGAGGGCAGTATTGAATGATACTATTTCCAAATAAATACAGTACTAATTGTGTATCTATGCTGCTCTTGTCTGGATTTTTTTCAGCCTAGTCTCATGCAGACCTTCAGAAACAGATTACAAGTGGCTGAAGTGGGTGTTCCATGTTATTTAAACAGAGTGAGGACGTAATCTAAGTGGTCCATTTGCCTTGGGAGTGTAGCTTGAGAGCTGTACAATTGCAAGGGCAGCACCTTGTATTAATATTATTCTCTAGTTGTAGTAAAGGCCATTCTGGATTGGCTTCTCTCATTAATTTCTGCTTTCCTTTGGTGTTATCAGCTTTGGGAGGTATTAAGATTGATTTGTCTTGTCAAAATAAGACACCTCATTAAGTCTGTGGAAGTCATTGCAGATTATTTGAATTCCATTTTGTTTGGCTTTTAAAACAATTAGTCAGATTAGAGAACAGAGCTGCTCTCTTCCATGACATCAAATCCAGGATTTGTTATACGTCACTATGGATTTATGCATGTTATGCCTCTAGACCTCAGTGGGATGGGCTCAAGGGTCAGAATGAGGACCAAAAGTCAACCCCCAGGTGAAATTGATGGGTCTGAGCTCGGAGGTATAGTATACTTTTCATCTGTGCAGAGCAATCTGCTCTTGTATATTTTGAACATCCAAGAGTTACTCAGTTGGACAGCTAATTTCCCTTGGATGTTGTCTATATAGCAATTCAAAACTGGAAGAACTCAGGGAAATCCTTCAGGTTGCCTTCTCTTAACATCTGTTAGATGACTATATGAACCTCTCTTCTCAGTTGTCTATTTTGGGATGATATACAGAGAAAATGGTACCACTGCAAATGAAGCACCTGAAACTACATACAGTACTATAGCTGTTTCTTGCAGTAGATAGGAAGTAAATGGCAAGTCTTGCTCTCTTAGTATTTCTTGGAAACTCCTGATTTTCTATGGCTTCAGATATTGAGGGGTGTAGTGTACTATGCCTAAACCTACTTAAGACACTGAACACCTTCCAACAATGGTCATACATTCTACCAATCTGATCTTAACAGCAGACACCACTTAATCAACCCTACTGAAGATACATTTTAATCACCATAATGCCTACAGTGTGTCTGTGATGCTAATACAATTCTTATTTTCCTCATAACTTTGTGAATTTATTATAGATGTAAGTAATCCTTTTCATTTGATCAGTATAACCTTATAATTATCTAGAATTTGTTATATCAACAAAGGGTCACATATTTGTGGCATCCAGTATTATTTGTGTATGCTCCTTGTGAGGTTGAACAGGTTTGCAAATGTGTGAAGTGTTTTAATATTTTGCTTAGATATTTTAACAATGTTTTAAGAGCAACAAAAAAGTACTTTAGCAATGAAAAAAAAATGTAAATGAGCAAGCTTGAGCAAGGCTTGCAATGGAATGGAAATGTTAGGGTTCCCTGATCTATGCAATCAATAGTCATCAATCTGACACATGAGCCATGACACAGCATCACTTCAGCTTGAGTGGTCACTGAGGTTGCCATAGATTGTTTTACAGGGGAGTGCAATGACTTGAAAAGTTTAGACAATTTGACAAGCGTAATTTCTCTCTTCTGGGGATGTCTGTTACTCTGCTACTTGTTTCAGAGGTGCGGTCTGAAATTTTTAAGAGAGGTTATGACTATAACAGGAATGACCAGCGTAGTAATTGTGGTTTGCCACCTTCTTTTGTCAGGTGCTTTTCTGATTCCATATTTTTTGACACTGGTCTTCGCTGGGATTCCACTCTTCCTGTTGGAGACAGCTCTAGGCCAGTACACCTCCGTGGGCGGACTGGGAGTATGGAAGCTAGCACCCATGTTCAAAGGTGTGTGGAAAAACGTACAGCTTACAGTTTTCTGACCACTTTATGAAATAAATTTGTATGAGCTGTCAATGAGACACAGTGTTGTTTTGTGTGAAAGTGCTGCAATACTTTGTAGTAGGATTATGATATTACTATTAACTCAAAATTAAAAGCAAACAACTTTCTGTTAATAAAGTAAAGCAAACACTCCCTTGAAATATGAATTATTTTCATATTGGTCAATAAAAATATTATTGTTTGGTGAATAATACTAATACTAATACTAATACTAATACTAATACTAATACTAATACTAATACTAATAATAATAATACACATGGTGGTTTAATTAAACTATTTGGCAAAAAAAAATAAAGTTCTGTTTTTATACAGCAAAATCTATAGTTTACTCAAATTTATGAGACTAAGTTTTATATCTGCTGTGTGTATCAGACCAAACTAAATAATATATTGTATGTTTCTCATTGAGCAGTCAAGAGACTGCTCCACATGAAGTAATCTCTTTAAATGTTTCAGTAGCTTGTTGTTCTGTCTTCCTCAGGAGTTGGTCTTGCTGCTGTAGTCCTGTCTTTTTGGCTGAACATTTACTACATCATCATCATCTCCTGGGCACTATACTATCTATTCAATTCCTTCAGATCTGTAAGTTTGACTATTTTAAAGTGTTCATTAAATCAAATCACAAGTACTTTTCAACAAATTTCTATTTTTTTAGCTTTTTGTCACTTCTTTAACCAGTCAATGTGCACATTATATTATAAAAAGGAGGTGTTCGTAAAGCTCACAACAGTATTTCTTTTAACATTCCATTTGGGGGGAGGGGGGGATTGTGTTGTTTGAATTCCTAATACCCTTTTGTATCTTGTGTATCTTTTCACTGCTTTGTAATCTTGAACAAATTGTCATTTATGTGACTTAAGGGAAGAGGAAACTTTTAACTGGTGTACTCTGTAAGATTATTGCATCTACTAAATGATGAATTGCAGTGATTCTACCCTTTTAGGAAGTATACAATGCTATGCCATGTATAATTGGATAGGGGAGTAGAGGCATTGGCCAACAGCTGTAGCAGCTGTTAGTCAAAATAACTCTTGAGTTTTTATATTTTTGAACGACAGGAGCTGCCATGGCAAAGTTGTGATAACCCATGGAACACTGAACGCTGTTTCTCAAACTACAGCCTCTTGGACACCACTAATATGACAAGCGCTGTCACTGAATTTTGGGAGTAAGTTGTTCATGTTAAGAATTATTTAGAGCCAATGTGACGAATGACACTGAGATGCTCAATCCACTCAAATGCATCAAGAAATGTAAAAAAAATACTCGTATATTTACTCATATTGTCCTTTATCCCCTGGCATTAGATTATCATTTAGCTTTCAGAAAGATATCTATTGGAGAGGGGAATTCTAATTAGGAAGAAAATGCATTTTAATGTGAACTTCATTAAACAATTAGGAGAGTCAATATTTAAGTTAATGTTTTCAGTAAATACAAAAATTACCTCTTCTAATATGAAATTCAGTGTTTCTTTGTGATAATATCCCTTGAAGATAATTGTTGGTTATTCAATTGAAAGGCTTTAGGTTGGTTTTATTTTCCAGGAGAAATATGCACCAGATTTCCAATGGTTTGGAGGAACCTGGTGAGGTGAGATGGCCTCTTGCAGGTACTCTGGCACTGGCATGGGTTTTGGTCTATTTTTCCATCTGGAAAGGGGTTGAGTGGACTGGGAAGGTAAGCAGGTTTCACAATGCATTAGTTATCCATTAAGCTGACTAATTATTGTCACATCTTCAAGATATGTTTGGTGAGGACAGCCTTAGAGAACTCTTTAAGACTGTAGCAGAGAGAGCTCTCTTAGAGATTTCCATAGCAACCAGCTGAGATTACACAATCTGAGTGTCCCAATGTAATGTCTCTCTTTTAGAACCTAGACAGTGTCGAGGCTTTTGACAGTATAGAATTTGTTAAGAAGATGATGTGAGTTCTTGGTAAATATCATTTTTTTCTGGAAAGCCAAAGTGTTCTGCTTTCTTAATAACAGTACTATTAGAGTAAATGCAAATACATGTTCCTTACTTTTGGTTATGTTAAAGAGCCCTCATACCAGTCTTTGATCTGGCTGAGGGTTGTGATCTTTGGCTGTACATTTATGTCCTTAGGAAGCAAGACAGACATGACACACCAGTGCATTTGATTTCAAATGGAGCAGATACAGTATCATAGCGCAGCTATCACAAAACGAGCCAAATAACAGATAGTAAATGCACTTCTTGTATCAGCTGTGAAGTCTAAACTGTACAGTACATCTTTTCCATGCCACCTTATGGCAAGTGAATTCCCACAGAGCTGAATTTTAGATTTCTCAACAGACATCAGTTTGAAAGCCTTCCTTTCTTGCTCACAGCTGTGGATCTACAAATTGCCTCTTGGAAATGCTTCTTATACTGTAGGTCAAATCTTTGCTAAGACATTGTGTTTTCAGAAAAATGCCAGTTTTTCTATTCTAACACCTCAGGAGATAGGCTTGTACATTTTCCTTTAAATTTCAGTTTAAAAGCTTTTGTGTGGTGGACAATTTATCAGGAAGTTAGTCTTGTGGAAATAGAGAAGAGGAGATGGTATTTCCACCAAATCTATTAAACTGTACAAGAGGACGCAAAGCCTTTGTGATTGCTTTGTGTTATCAACGTCTTTAAAGACATAAAAGTTACTAATGATGATGAAGAAACAAAAGAGTACTTTCATAGGAAATTCAAAACACTAAGCCATCTAAATGGAAAATCTAATAAGTCAAAATAAAAATTATATCATTTTTTAGGTTAAAATTAAACATCTGAGGAACATTTTTTTTAAATCTGGATATTAACTAATAATGATCTGTACTGTACACCATTATGATCTAATGGATTTAATCAAGACAAAAGCCTGTCATTCACAATTTATCACATCATCTTTTTACAAATTGTGGAATTGCTTAGCTTCACATTTGTTCAAAACAGGCCTAAATGGTCATAATAATCCTTATTGACCCAAAGACTTTTTAATTCAGTGCACTGTAACACTACTGACTACTAAGTATACAAACTGTATGGCAGCTTAAAATATACCATGTTCAGCAAACTTTATAAATAAGAAACAGAAAGGTTAAAACTGATTAGTAATACTGTGAACACGAAGTATTCACATCAAAACAGATAATGCAATATCTTTCAATATATTCATTTGACCTAGAAAGAATGTTTGAGGAACATGTTTTAGTTTCAAGGGCATCATGACAAGAGTCAAATGTAAAACCTTTCATGTAAAGAATAAATAACAAAGTGTTACATGAATAAAAACAAACAGAAACACTATTAATGTCATGGTTAACTACAGTAAGTAAATAAAGTGCTGCATTTCTAGGTACTTCCAAAATGGATTAGTCTTGCTTTTGACCATTGCTGTTGGGTGTGTTGAATTATTTTTTCCTTCCGTTTCATTCTCTCAGGTGGTCTATTTCTCAGCCACATATCCTTATTTCATGCTTTTCATCCTGTTCTTCCGGGGGGTTACTCTTCCAGGGGCAAAGGAAGGTATTCTGTTCTACATCACACCTGACTTCAGCAAGCTTACCAGATCTGAGGTATGTCCAAGAGCCTAAAATGGAGCTCTGTTACTCTATGACATGTAGTAAATCACTACAAACAACATCTAAGAACAAAGTCTATCGAACATGTTTCTTGACTGTATTAGTCATAGTAAATTTGGCTTAACCTGCTTGGCCGAGCACCACTCTTCTGGCCATAGGACAAGGAGGTTACAACCCCCATACAGAGTGAGGAAGGAGCAGGAGGTACTGTAGCTCCAATGGTAGAGATGGCATGGAGGAGGCATGAAAAAGATGAATGTGAAGGAGAGAAGGGTCTAACATAAAGATGCAGACGCTCAGAATGCATGTTAATTCGTTGGTGGTACCGCAGATCGGCAGGATGTGTGATTCACTGGCCAAAGCCACTTGTGGTGCATTAGATGTTAGTGAAATGATTGCTTCATTTAATCTCTCTACTGTGCATCTTAATACGTGTGTCTTCAATCCACATAATATAGAATGTTAATATGGAATGTATGTAACAAAAGGGAAATTTTGGTACTGTAGCTGAAAGTTAAAACAATAAAGGTATAACATCTCTGAACATCATAAACTATATTAATTTATTAACTGAAATACATTAGAAATAATGTACGGTAGCTGGTAGAGGTAGCTAGAAATAGAAAAATACACAACACTATTTCACCTTCTTCATAAACATTTTCTGCATCAAAGTCTTTTACTCAGTCACTGTGTTTAATTTGGAAAAAAATGATTTGTTCGAACTTTACTCATAGTAACTACAGTATATAGTTTATAGAAACATATAATGTTTTAACCTTATCTATGAATACCTGCTGCCATTATTGTTGTAAAAAGAGGTAAAGTATGTTTTTAAAATACTTAATAGGGAATATTAATATAGAATCATGTAACTAAAGAAATGTTGGTAACTGAAAATAAAAATAGTTTGTAAATGTCATTAATGATATTAATGTATGGATATATATACATAAAATACAGTTTATAAATTGTAGTAGTACCATATTCAATTTTCTTGTAAATATCTGTATCAATTTCATTAACTCATTCACTTACGGTTATTTTGAAAACATTTTGATGTTCAATTTAAAATTAAAAAAATCTACTTTGCAAGCAAACACAAGTTCTCAAAATGAATCCTTTTCTTTTGTGCAATATTTTTTTATAATTTCAAAACCTTTGACAGTATGCCTCAGGGATAAATTCATAGTATAATCAACACAAAACATCCACTGGACACACCTGGATCTCAAATGCAGGTGTGACATACAGTAGGTTTAATAACTTCTGTTTCAAAAGATTTCTGATTTGTTTTAAAACTTGTATCTATTGTAATTGTTAATATAATGGAGATATAATCGACTGCTTTATTACTTCAACATCTCTCAATAGCATCAATGGCATTTCCTGGAGCTTGCCTTGCATTTCATTTGTCCCGCAGCATCAGAGTTCCTGTACACCTCGAGATACAGCAGCACTAATGCTACTTTCTAGAGCACGTTGTTTGTGTAGTCTAACTCCATTATTATTATGAGATGGTACGTGTCTTTTAAAATTGAATATATTTCCCTCACCAAGTGTAGTTTTAGAACTTCGGCCACATTAATCGACTACAGTACATGAACAAAGACTGCATGCCTCACATGCTAATCACAAGAAGTCATATTCAAATATATGCTGAAAGAACAGCGTATACGTCAATGAACCGCAGTATTATCGGATACTGTTTAAATATACTGCATAAACAGTAAACTATTTAGGTGGTTTTACAAAATAGTGCAGTCCTGCAACAGAATATTTTTTAATAAGAGTGTTGTAACATGGTACTGTATGTACTGTATACCAAATTATCATCATGCATTCTGAATTGCTGGATCTGTGCTGTAAAGCTACTATATGCAATGTACCATTGTAAAAATGCTACAGTAAAATTATTATGTTTTTTTCGAACCATCTGTAACACTCCCATTTTTTAGCTCCATCTTTTTTATAGCTCAAACCTCCAACTATAATCTTTTGCATGTACTGTCATAGTGTAGGCACACTCCAAAAAATGTGCTCAGGTGTGATATGAGTGGAACTTAAATGAAGTGAACAATGTCATGCTTATACAGGGTAGGTTAGGATTTATCAAAGCTGTAAAGTGGAATTTGTAAAGGCCTTTCCTTATTGCTTTTAGATTTAGAGTTTCAATTTAAATGCCAAGCCTATGAAGCAAACAAATGTCAGAATGTGATTGTGGCACATGATTTTAATGCATCTACTGTAAGATCAAAATAATCTTCCCTCTAGGTCTGGCTGGATGCTGCCACCCAGATCTTCTTCTCCTATGGCTTGGGCTTGGGCTCATTGATTGCTTTAGGAAGCTATAATAAGTTTCATAATAATGTATACAGGTAAGTTTTTTTTCTGTTTTCCATCAGAGCTGTGCCGTATTGCATGTTTGCCATGTTTTAATCAATACTTTCTATGAGGTACATGAGTTTATGACTATTTTCCAGCTAAATGTGGACAGTGCAGGCCAGTATTTTTGACTTACTGTACTGTATATTCTTAGACCTGGGTAAAATTCCGCAACTGGGGTGCTATCTGCCTGGAGTTTGTATGTTCTCTTCACATTTGCATGAGTTTCATTTGGGTGCTCCGGCTTCGTCCAACAGTCCAGAAACAAACTGATAGGTTAATTGGCTTCTGGAAAAATTGGATCTGGTATGAAGTGTGTGCCTTGTGCCTGTTGCGCTCCTGTGACCCTGAATTAGAAGAAGTGGTTAGAAAATGGATAGATATATCTGAAAATTTTGAAAACTCATGCAATATGCAGTATTACTTGCCATTAATGCAGTATTTATTCTTGCTCAATTTCTGTATACTAGAACGTATATTAAATTCCTATAATACACAGTAACGCATTAGTGGTGTTGTAACTGATTAAAAAATAAACATTTTATATTTGATCAAAACAGGATTGACTCACATGGTAGCCTTGTACTGTACCTCTATATGAATAGTCAGTACCCAGTCTCAATACTCCCAATGAAGTATTGTCAACTACTATATAATTATATAAATCACTGTGTTATTTTTTGTTGCTTTTCTTTGGGTTCTAACTTTTTGAAGAATAATGCTAAAAAGTAGATTGGTGATGCATTTCATTCTCTGCAGGGATTCGATTATTGTATGCTGCATCAACTCCAGCACAAGCATGTTTGCAGGCTTTGTTATCTTCTCTATTGTGGGATTCATGGCCTACATCACCAAGAAGCCTGTTCAAGAACTTGCTGCCTCAGGTAAACTTATGTAAAGCTCTATACCTTCCAGTGGGTTACTCTGTTGTGATGTCATGGTAAGGTTAGTACAGAAACCCTGAGTATCTAGAATCTGTGCCATAGCCAGCAGCCATATCGCTCTGCAACTCACAACTGGCAACCCACTGAAGCCAAGCAGGTGTGAGCCTGGCAAGTACCTGGATGGGTGACCTCCTGGGGAAAAACTAAGGTTGCTGCTGGAATAGGTGTAAGTGGGGCCAGCAGGCGGCCCTCACCCTGCGGTCCATGTGGGTCCTAATGCCCTAGTATAGTGACATGGATACTATACTGTAAACAGATGCCGCCCTTCGGATGAGACATAAAACCGAGGTCCTGAGTATCTGTGGTCATTAAAAATCCCAGGCTGTTTCTCGACGAGAGTAGGGGTGTAACCCCGGCATCCTGGCCAAATTTCCCATTGGCCCTTACCAATTATGGCCTCCTAATAATCCCCATCTATGAATTGCCTTCATCACTCTTCTCTCTTCCCCACTGATTGCTGATCAGCGTTTTGGTGCACTATGGCTGCCGTTGCATCATCCAGGTGGATACTGCACATTGGTGGTGGTGGGGAGTCCCCATTACCTGTAAAGCTCTTTGAGTGGATTGTCCAGGAAAGCGCTATATAAGTGAAAGCGATTATTATTATTATTATTATTATTATTATTATTATATTATGTTTGTACATGTTTGAAACTGTCCTTAAATTATCACAAAGAAGGTGAATCTAAGTACACAAAGCTTGGTTTGTTTTGCAATAACCCCTCATTGTTGCTGTGATTGGTTAAAGATGGCTAGTTTTACAAGTACAGTATGGATGTCATTGGTGATGATGTTAAAGGAGCCAAAATGTCAGGAAGCTGGACCCTAAGGTGTTGGAGACATGTGCCAGGGGGAAATCTTTTGTAATTGTAATTTAAGTCTCAAGCTTCTCTTTCTATAGCTTCAAATACCTTAGAAAGAGAGGTTGGTTAAATTGCAGCATCAAATTTGGAGCCTATGCAGAAGTGTACATGCTTTCAGCAATAGTCACCAGTAGTGTACAAAAATGTTAGTAGTTGTGAGGAGCTGAAACCTCAGCATTCAAAACAATGTAGGACTTGCTAACAAAAAAGGGAACCTGTCAAATTGTGATTAATGAGCACATGTGCATCAGTAAGAGATACTGAAGATGAGCTTCTTCTAGGAGAATAATCTCAGTTAGAAGTATACTGTAGTTTGAATGTCATCCCCTACACTCTGGAAATACTGTAAGGTAAAGCCTTACAATTATAAACATGGAATCTGAGTTTAGAAATTATCAGAGCACAATTGCTTTTGAGAACCAGGAGATACCTCAATTACCAATCTGAATGGATGTCCTGTTGCTATGAAACAACATACAGTAGTTATTGCTATAAATTTTCCCTTATGGAAAAAAGAACACAAACTGGAGAGAGTGTAAAATGCAGGTACAATGACTACACTACAATTACAGTGCATTTACACCATAATATAAATAGGTCTTAGAAATAAATTACTTGCATATACAGTAAGAACCTATTATTCAACATGTAATTGCAATACAAGCTGGGACTTTTTTCTGTTTTGATAATAACATTTAAGTTTAACTCCACAATTTACATGTACAGTAAGATATAATGCAGATGTATCGTAATTACAGTGAGCATTAGGGTGCCCGTATTATGAAGCAATTGAAAAGACATTAATTTAAACTTTTTTCTATAAGCCAGTAATTAATAGTTAATATGAATTTATAGTTACAGGATTCAGTCTTAATTTCTGAAAATTGTCATACTGTACAGTATGTGAGTTATTCAGGGTGTTATGTTGTTTCCATAGTTGAAAATAGTTAACTCATATACCTCACCTGCATATACAGTAGTGTGTCAGGATTCTTTTTTTCTTTACTTTGGATGAATAAAAAAGTCATTTTAAAAAAGAATAGTATGTTTGAACCAATTTTATTGTAGTGTGTCATGTTCATCAAAAGTATTTTGAGTCTGAAATGAATTTTATTTAATATGGATATGAAATATGAATGATCAATTGTTATTTTATATCAGTAGAAGGGAATTAAAATGAAAGAAGCACATGGGCCATGTTAATGGGTGATCTCTGGTGCCATGTAGGTCCAGGCCTGGCATTCCTTGCGTACCCACAGGCTGCGACTCAGCTGCCCATGTCATCCTTGTGGGCCATCCTCTTCTTCTCAATGCTCATGATGCTTGGCCTGGACAGCCAGGTTAGTAGCTACCTGTATCTCATCTCACGATACATATCCACACGTAATTTCAAATATTCAACAGCTTAAGATATAATAATGCTTGTATTTTCAACATTTTTTCCCTTTCTTACAGGTATGTATCTTTTAAATAGTAGGTACTCTGTTTCCTTCAGAATAATTGCTTTTGTACATTAAAACTTTGTGGTAGCTTTGGTTTCCACCCACAGTCCAAAGGCATACTGGTACAGTAGGTAGGTTGGCTTCTGGGAAAACTGGCCCTGGTGTGAGAGTGTGCTTGTTTGTGTCTGTGCCCTGTGATGGACTGGCATCCCAAGACCACATTCCTGACTTGTGCCAGTGCTAGGATAGGCTTTGTCTCCCCCGTGACACTGTATTAGATAAAGTGGTTAGAAATTAATCTTTATTGGAAATAAACAAGCCCATTTGATTCATTTTTGTGGCTGAGCTAATAATGCTGATTTTTATTATTAATGTCTCCATTCAGTTTTGCACAGTGGAAGGTTTTATCACTGCGTTGATGGATGAATATCCACAAGTGCTAAGGCAAAGAAAGAAAGTGTTCATTGCTGTCGTTTGTGCAGTTTCCTACCTTATTGGCTTCTCAAACATCACTCAGGTAAGCTAGTTTGGGAAATCAAGGCGGTACAAGATGTACTTGTTCTTTTATCTGGGGCTGATCAAAGCAAAAAAAAAACTATGCACATGTAAATTCATTTTAATTTTGGGGAAATCATGAACTTTAGAAAGTCTAAATTTTACTGATTTTATCATGTTCATGGGGTCAATTTGGTCTTTTACAAGATAACTGAAAAAAGAGTGAGAAAGCAGCCAGTAACATCTTTGATCTCCCCAAATCATGATACATGTATAATATACAGTAGTGCCTCCTGTTTTTTGTCTTTTAATTTAGAACTTTAG
This sequence comes from Lepisosteus oculatus, assembly GCF_040954835.1. Classification (NCBI taxonomy): domain Eukaryota; kingdom Metazoa; phylum Chordata; class Actinopteri; order Semionotiformes; family Lepisosteidae; genus Lepisosteus; species Lepisosteus oculatus. The sequence goes on along the minus strand of NC_090702.1, from coordinate 11,854,827 downwards.
ACTTTATAAGTTGAGCAAACAAATTGAATTCAGAGGGTTGTAAGGATAAAAAGACAAGCTTCTTTAGGGCAACAGCGTTTGCTACGGAAAAGTAACTGTTTTAAATATTCGTTATTCTCTGCACCAAAAAACACCAGCTCAAACTTAAACGTTGAGTTGGAAAGCAATCAAAGAATGATTAAAGAACATATTCCTATTTGACTGCATTATCCCTCATTAAAATGCTATATTTCATAAATCACTTTTATGCAAACTTGTTACAGATCTCTTGTATATGATTACAAGAACTAAAACAAATCTGTATCTGTAGTAGGGATGCACAAAAGCATTATTAAACTGCATAAGGTTAAGCATTTTGTGTAATCTGTATTCACCAACTGGTGGTGTAAGAGACTATACTTCATCATCCTTAAACTGGACATGGCCACAAGGCAAATTATTTTTACATATTTGTAAATATTGAGCTTAATTACCAAGACATTATTCCAAAGGAATTTACTTAGCCATGTTTGACTGAATATTTAATTTTACTATATGTTTCATGGGTACTACAGCAAGGGGCTATTCAATACCTTTCAATTCAATGCAATACCTTTATTGCTATTAATAGTAAGTCAGTTGTCAAGGCTTTAGCATGCAGTGTTTTTTAAAGGCAAAGCAGCAAGAGGTCTGCCAATTATCCATTTTGCTTGGTGTTTTGTGACCTATTTACACTTAACAATTTGCTATTATTTTTGAAGGTTGCTTATTTCTTCTTATTTCTAATGAATGGCTTGACTTCAGAGCTGTCTGTTTCCATGTGTACAGTATGTGTATTGCTCTCTCCAGGGTGGCCTGTATGTCTTCAAGTTGTTTGACTATTACTCAGCCAGCGGAATGTGTCTGCTTTTCCTTGTCTTCTTTGAGACAATCTCCATATCCTGGTGTTACGGTGCGTACGGACATCTATTTTCAGCAGTATTAAAGCTCCAATTAAAAAAAATCTTCAGTAATATTTCCCATAAAAAATGACGGAAACTACTGTATCATCTATTTTTAGATGTAATACAGTATGTAAAATGTGGATAAGTGAGGTACAGACTATTCTTGAAACTGACTTTGAAAATGAAATTCTTGTCATCACCAAGGCAGTAAGACAGTGGCTAGAAAACTATTGATCCAATAACATATTAATTTAATCTAATAACAGAAGTTTTAATTGTGAGCCAAATATGAAGGTTTTGTATTTTATTGCATTTTTTCTTTTATATTTCTGTTTGTTAAAAACCATAAACTGCCGAACTAATTACTGTACAGTAGCTTTCATAAGAGTATAAATGTGAAAACAATTTAGGAACTCCCCCTATTACTGCATTTAGTTTACGTCATGTGTTGTGAGGCAAAAACTGTTCTGTTCCAAGCTCCTTGTTGAGAATTCAGCACAATTCAACATTGTTCTTAAACAAACAAAAGATGTGGTTCATAAGCCATTAGGAAAACTCTTCAAGCTACTGCTCAAGGCAATAGCATTACCGATTAACTGGAAAAGGATATATTTAACAGGCAATTTGGAGGAGGTCAGATTCTATTGTTAAACTTCTACTCTCCTTTATTTATACTCCCCACTGTACATTCCCACAACCCTGGAATACAGTACATTTTTTCTAGAAATTCACATTTCGGTCTAATTGCAGACAGACATGTTTTACACCCTGTAAAGAGCATACCTTTATCACTTTCTCTGGTCCAGACCAGAGTCATTTTCTTGCCTTGAACAACCAACACTTTAATATCAGATTCTCTGGAGTAAACCCCAACCACCTCATCTTCTTGATTAAACTTGCATTATATTTGCTGCTCATTCATTCCACACTACATGGACATTATCTTCAGCACCTGTGAAACTTTCATGCTGGACTTACTTGGTCCTGACAAAGTATTTAGAACACTATCTCTATATTTGTTGGCTTGTTTACTCACAATGTTTGCATATTGACAAACATGGAAATGTGTTTATCAGTATATATAATACAGTATATTATAAAAGTAATACAATTATATATAACATTATACTGTATATACAGTAATAGTATTTTTTATACTTTACAGTATATGCAGCAAATACTGTTTTTTTCCCTCTCCTTGTCTGTACTAGGGGCAGACAGATTTTACAGTAACATTGAAGAAATGATTGGCTATAAACCCTGTGTCTGGTGGAAGCTTTGTTGGCGTTATTTCACACCTTTAATCTGCTTGGTAAGAATAAACCATCATATGTTTCTTAGGATTGATTCAATTGTGGCTATGAAGGGGGAGTTTTTATTTGAAAGGAATGATCTTCAGCCAGAGCTGTATGACAATAGTTTACATTTTCCTTTCGTTTACAGCCATTTGGATGAGCTTTATTATGTTCCCGGATGACAGTTTAAATTAGTAAAAAAGTTTGTTTAGTGCTTTTACCATAGTTTGATGTGTTTTTTTTGTGTCAGTATGCTTTTGTTACTTTACAATTGTGATTGTGTAAACACTTTTTCACTGTCAGTTTTATATAAATAATTTATTTACTTTCAGGCCTTAATTTATTCTGAACATTTCTTAGACCTAGATCTTTTTATAAGAAACTTAAAAGTGTTATTCCTAATTTTATGATAATACAAGACTGTTCCATAGATTTTAAAGTGGGTTTTGAACTTTTCTCTAGACAATGAACTGGCAAAAATATTGCTCTGTTTTTCCATATATAGGGGGTATTCCTTTTCAGTGCCATTGAGATGACCCCTCTGACCCTGGGGAAATATGTTTTTCCTGCTTGGGGCCAGGGAATTGGGTGGTTAATGGCACTTTCTTCCATGATACTCATTCCAGGATACATCATCTACATGTTCTTGACCACCAAAGGGAGCATCAGGAAGGTAAATACCCTTAAACCTTGGTCTATCAGCTATGATAAAGCCAAGCTAAACATAACTGCCTTAGCAATGCCTAGGACTTGAGCTCCGACAAAATTGTTCCAGTCCTTCATTGAAACTAATTTGACTACTCTGTTTTGACCGGTAACTGCTCTTAACACCAGTGAAAGTGTAAATGGCTTGCTAACCAATCCTTTTTCACAATTGAAGCCATTATTTAACAACTGACTTGGTGAAACAACTCCAAGGCTGAGAACTATAAAATCTGAATTCTGATAAACAGTCACTGTCAAAAGAGAAAAGGAATGTTAACTTGACTTTTCTAATTTCAAAATTGATTTTCTAGGGGACAAGTGAGCTTTGTTGAATTGAAAGATTTTGGTGTATTCCTTGACATACTTTTTGTTTTTTTGTTTTTTCATAGCGTTTCCATAAGATGACCAACCCCAAGGAGGATTTCAAAGCTCATAAGACCTCATTGACAGGAAGTTTAGAAGATGCTGTAGTTTAAAACTTCTCTACTACCCAAAATGTATTACCAGCCAGAACCAAATTATCACTACTTTTCTATAGAGGGAAGTTGAACCAACCCGAAGCCTGTGATTCACCCTAATACTGTATGTCAAACATTGTCTAAGTAACATAGAGAATGTGGAGGCTGGGTCTCACATTCATGTGACCTTTAATTGTCCTCAATTGTAACTGCATCTTAATGATAGAGCATCACAACCTTTGAAGTTCTTTATTCACCCTTTACTGTTGTCATTCTTTACTTCGACATAGAGGATGTATTACTCATGTAGTATAAATGTGGGATGATTGTGTTACCTAAAAATTAGATGTATACAAATTCCGCTAAATAATCTTGGTTGTGAATGAATACTTGATCAGAGGTAAATGTAGGAGTTAATTAGTATTTAAAATTTTCCAGTAGATTCATCACAGTGAATTTACATTTGAAATACTAACAGCCACAAAAGGTGAAATTCTGTACTTAAGCTTCCTCTCATTTAAACATTGTCTGTGACATCATGATATTGTACACATAGTATAATGTTAACTTTATAACTTAAGGCAGTTATTTAATGGCACATTATAATTACTGGTTTATATTTTAAAATGGCATATTTTAAGTGTTTTAAGTGTTTGAGTTTTTCAAATGTGTATACTTACTTTCATGTTTCAGTTAAAGATTATATTTCTAACTTTATATTTTTAGTGAATTGCAAACAGAAATGTTACAAATATACTGTGGCAAAATTTGTGTCCTGGTAAAACCTTTCTTCCAATATTGGATTTTATATTAATTAATTATTAAAAAGATTATTATTGTCTTGTTGTAGTGAAATTATTTAAGCTTTGGCTTCGCTAATTTAATAGACAGATACTTCATGAAGGATATAAAATACAACACCTTTACAACTTTTATATTTATTTCATGTATTATTATATATTTTGTACATTAAGTTGCCTGAGATAAGGGATTCTACGTCCACTAAGCAAGCATCTAACTTAGGAAGCGTCACTTGCAGTTAAGATCAAAGTGATATGTTTACTTGTTTTGCTTTTTTTTAACATTCCTTCCTTGGGATTCTGTTGTAAAATAAATTTTAATTCAGAAGACACTATTTTAAAGACCAGTAACACTTATTGAAGATTCTTGTTTAGGTAGCAATATTTAGAACATAAGCTGTTTTTTTCCTTTTTTAAAGTTTGGTAATCCATTCTGGAAAACCCAACATTGGAGAATTCAGTGCAGCTCCAAGCAAGGCTCAAGTAAATACTATACATTAAAAATAATTCATCATCTTATAGATAAAGACATGGCTACTGTATAGACACAGAATTAGGATGCAAATTACTTAATCAAATGTGCTTGCCTGTGCCCTGTCTTAGATCAGTACATAGATGGATGACAAGAGGCCATGCTGAAAAACTTTATTGCCACATCACAACTTTTAGTTCACTTGGCTTCTGAATGTTCTGTGTCTGTGTTTTTTTTTGTTTTACACCCAAACCTAGAGTCAAAGTCGTTGAAGTCATTAAGGAGCACTAAGACCTCACCATATTTGCTAGAGTTTGGAAAGGCAACATATTCCCAGTAGTATTACATGGAAACTAAATAAGATAAATATTATTTTACATTAGAGATAATGGCTTATATATTCATGACAAAAGACTTATATTCCAGTATCCTCCCATTATGTTGAACATTGAATATAACATGGGTTACTCAAACTTTTTTTCTAATTTGTATGGGAAATAATGGAATATGGATTACTGTACCTTATTGAGCCATGCTCTAAAAAGCTTGATTATCAACAGATATAACATATTTTTTTCTGATTTCTGATATTATTAACATACTGTAGTGTATTAATATCATTGCTCAGTAGTAGAATACAGCTTGGCAGTCTTAACTATACTACATGCATTTGAAGAAAGATGTGAAGACGGGGGTTTGAATTTAATCCTTTCTGTATGATGTTTAGACTTCTAAGTCACAAGCTGGGGTTTATGGCAGGAAAGGGGGTTAACTGATAAGGATTGCAGATGCAAGCTAGGAACCCCCCTGGGTGTAATCTTAAACTGACCATTTGGCCAGGACATCGTAAACTGGCCAAATACCATGAATCCCCCTCTTTACCATCAGACCGAGTGATGTCAGAAACGGAGAAGAAGACACTATATAACCCAAAAGTTTGTACCAGTACGGGGAACAATACTTCGGTTTTGTTGTTTCTTCCGGGAAACAAGACTTCGGCTTTATTGTTCCTTGCATGCAATAAACTCATCTGTTTTACTTCATCTCGGGATCAAGAACCTTATTTGTTCTGTTACAACAAATTTGGCGTAGTCGGTAGGATGCTCCAGAAGGCGCAGAACTTCCCATCGGCAGGAGAGACGGTCAGCGCGCACATTACTAAGAGGTAAGGATTCCTCTTTAAAAAAAAAAAGTCCCGACTCTCTCTGACCAATTGGGAAGTCTCTGCTCTCTGCGAGAATCGCCCAAGATAACGGAGTAAATGTGAGTTCCCGAATTCCTCTGGCCCGGGGAAGACACCGGTGGATGTAATGGGTTGTTTGCTGTAAGCCCAGAATTTGGTCTGGCAGGCGGTCCGTGGTATTGTGTACAGGCGTTCGAAGCTGGTGTATGCCTTAATTGCGCGTGGAGTTTTTGAACGGGTTTTGGACCCTTACCGCAAAGTTCAGGACTGGTGTGGGCCTTAATTGCGCCCGGAGTTCTGAAGGTCAGAACTGGTTTTGGCCTTAATTGCGCCCGGAGTTCTGAGGCTCAGGATCGGTGTGGGCCTTAATTGCGCCCGGGGTTCTAGAGCAAGTGGTGCATTAAATGCACGTAGTTCAGGACTGGTGTGGGCCTTAATTGCGCCCGGAGTTCTGAAGGTCAGAACTGGTTTGCGCCTTAATTGCGCCCGGAGTTCTGAGGCTCAGGATCGGTGTGGGCCTTAATTGCACCCGGGGTTCTGGAGCTGAGTGGTGCATTAAATGCACGTAATTCAGGACTGGTGTGGGCCTTAATTGCGCCCGGAGTTCTGAGGCTCAGGATCGGTGTGGGCCTTAATTCCACCCGGGGTTCTGGAGCTGAGTGGTACATTAAATGCACGTATAATCCAGGATTGGTGTGGGCCTTAATTGCGCCCGGAGTTCTGAGGCTCAGGATCGGTGTGGGCCTTAATTCCGCCCGGGGTTCTGGAGCTGAGTGGTACATTAAATGCACGTATAATCCAGGATTGGTGTGGGCCTTAATTGCGCCCGGGGTCCTGAGATTAGCTACGCCTTGATCGTGCACGGATTGGCGTGGCGTGGTTTTTTGTTTTAAAAGGAAACAGGAGTAGAAGAGATATATATGTATGTATGTTTTTGGTGTTTTCCTTGTTTGTGAAATACATATACACACGCACGACACTAACATAAACACACCTCATAATAAAAGAGCAAAGCATTAAGTAGCAGGATTTAAAGGACGTTGAGACCCGAGAATCGCCCTGATTGAGCTCAGTGCGTAAGTCCACCCTGGGGCAAAAGCAGCGATGCTGGCGTTCTGGGGATGGTGAATTACTGATCAAGAAAGGGGGTTTTCGAGGTCTCGTTCCTTACCTGTGAACAGTGTGGTGTAAGTCCTCTCTAAAGTCTCTGAGAGGCATTTAGATCTGGAGGTAACAGACGCCCTTGGCTGAATGAGTGCAGGAATGCACAGGCTTTTCAAATGAAAGCATCCCCTTACTGTATGAGCTGTTACCTCACACACGACAAAGGTAAAAGAGACCGAACATGTGTGCTAACTGATGGTTTGAGAAAGTGGTGGAAGGGTCCGTTTATATATCGGAAAAGTGTAAGTTGACGAAAAAAAAAAGGAGAAAAATATGCGAAAAGTTGAGTTTGTCAGAGGGAGTCTGGGGCGAAGACGCCTGTAAAGAAAGCATATGAGTATTGATTGGCAAAAGCACAAGCATGTAGCTCCCACCCTGGTGCACGGCCGGCAACAGTGGTGGCAGATACATGAGAAAAAAAAATTGGGATGCGACTTAAAAGTGTGTTTACGGGGAAAACAAAAACCCTGAAGAAAAGATACCTTACTCGGTATGAAAGAGTATAAACAAAAGCGAAAAAAGGCAGTGCAGGAGAATCAGAAACTAAAAGAAGAATTAGTTCCTGGTCGCACTGCACTAGTTAATGTGTTATATCCTGCTCTCCCATAGGGGAACAGACAGGCAGGAAATGAAAATAATTGGGATCAATTCCCACAGTGACCATATGGAGACGGGGGGTCTGAGTGGGATGACACCTGGTACGAGTGTGATAGAGACGGAACAGGAACTCCCTTCTTAAACAGAGGGCGCCCACAGACCTATACTCTCACCCTAAGTGGGAGAGGGCCTGATGTAGCGGGGGCTGGCGCTGTTGATGACAGCGTCACTCGTAAGTGTCTCGCACCCCGTCGAGGGGGTCCACATTCGCACCTACCTTCCCTGATTCCCCCATATGATCAAATCCAAAACCGGAAGATATTGACCGGTGGGATATAATGCCGCACCTGAAATTAGGAATTCAGCGAACCTGGAATGCGCTTCAGGAATTAAGGTGTGCCGGCATGTATGTGTGTAACTGTGAGTTTTGGTATACTAAATGACGGTGTGAGTGTGTTTAGCCAGCGGGACTGGCTAGAGACGTAACTAAAGAGACTTGACGAAAATCAACTTAAGGAGATTGGAAAATATAAGAGCGTCTGAAACGTATACGTACAGTACAGGTGGACGTAAAAGTAGTTAAACAGTTTTTGTATTTTTATACAATTAGTTGCAATAGTGGAAACAATTTGGTTTTATTCGAATGTCTCGAAACCAGACATGCTGAAACGCTGTAGGTTTAGAATCGAGACTGGGGAGAATAACGTCTTGTGAGAAGATCTGTTTACCTAACGATTAGATCCTGTAAATCCCATGTAGCCTCCCTAAGTCTGTCCCAGTCCAGTGGTTAAAAATGTACTGTTAATGGAGTGTTGGTTTCTCTGTTAGGGGATACTGGAGCACTACTGTCATGCTTGTTTCACTCCTCTGTTCAACAGTGTGCTATAGAGTAATGTACTGTATATGGGAAGACGGCAGGAGGCCACAGGAGTATTGGGACAGCAAGTTTTACTTGCCGAGTACCAGATTTTAATGGGTGGTTTTATCCCAGATCTATTGGGTTGGGATATTATGCATTACAAAGAATGACTATCCAGAACAGGGTATCACGTGGCTTCAACTGACTGTGATCACTCAGTATGTTGATGGTATTCTGAGTGCTTCCCCTGACGAGGAAACCCTTAAGTCTGAGTTGCTTCAGCTTTAGAGTGTCTAATAGAAGCAGTTATGAAAAGGCCCTTTTGTATCTAGCATTGTGAAATTTTAAAAGGGCCTGGGTGCATGTTTTTACAGGGTGAGCACAACTCTTAACAGATCTGCTTAAGGGGGATCAAGGTCAAGATTGCCTTGGTTCCCGCAGCAAAAGCCGCCTGTAATAATTTGAAACAAGCTCTCTTACAGGTGCTGAGACTGCGGTTTCCTCAGATGGATCAACCATTCCTTTGTATTATAGCAAGTTGCTGACAGAGGCCACCCAAGGAGCCCGCGAGCAGGTCCTGGAGGCGTGGGGACCGCCACCTGAAGGAGGGCACGACCTCATCCCAGGAGAGTGGATGTGGATCAGGAAATTTCCCTCACAGGTTCTCCAGCCCAGGTGGGACGGACCCTACCAGATCCTGTTGACAACCAAGTCTGCGGTTTGAGTGGAAAGAAAAGATCGCTGGATCCACGCGTCACACTGCCGACGAGCCTCATCCCCATTTACAGACTCAGAATGAAATCATTTCTAATAACGATAATTGTTGCTGTAGGACTATCCACAGGGATTAATGATCATCTCTCCCACAAAGGAGAACATGGAATTAATTCCTTTTTCGGCTTCTCATATCTGACAGCTAAGAAAACCAACCAAAGTGCCTGCTGGGTGTGTGCCACATTACCCAAATATGTACAGGGAGGACTTCCTATGGGGGCCATTCCTTGGCGTCTCGAGGAAGTCATAGGCATGATCATTTGGAGGGATAATTTAGGAGATTTTAATATGACAAACTATGGGGGTTGCCATAACACGACTTTAACCTGCACAACATTACAATATCTACAGGAGCGAGGCTTTGAGCCCATGAGTTTCACAGGCTCTTACGCTCCTAAATATAACAGAACCCATACACCACCAAACCTGACTCTAAATAAGGAACGTGAGGGAAACATATGTTTTCAGTACACTAATGGTCTGCACTTGGTTGGATGGAGTCGTTGCAACTTTACCATCGCTGCAAATATATCCACCTCTACCTTCCAAATTCCAGGATGGGATCGGCACACCCCACAATTCGGTATAAGCTTCTTATTTTCAGAGGCATGGGGAGCGCCAAACGGAACATACTTCATTTGTGGAAAACGAGCCTACCCATGGTTGCCAACCCAGTGGTCTGGCTCATGTTATTTAGGATATGTGGTTCCTCATATCCGTGTTCAAACCCACAGCCCCTTCGGACCTAACCACAGACCACAAAGAAAACTGTCTGATTGGGAATATTATTAAGGTATAATATTTCCACAAGCCGGCATGAACTTTCTGAGTCGAGAGTCAATTCAAATGGCCTTGACTTTAGAGGAATTAGCAAATTCTACCTCATCTAGTCTGAAGGCTGTTAATGATGAGATGGTAGCCCTCAGAACAGTGGCCATGCAGAACCGACTAGCTTTAGATTATGTACTGGCGGCCCAAGGAGGAACTTGTGCAGTAATTGGCACTGAATGCTGCACATATATTCCTGATAATTCTGAGCACATCTCAGATCTGGCCCAACACATTTACAATGAGGGACAGAAATATCAGGACTATTATACTGAAAATTGGGGAATTGGGTCTAGGGTAAAGTCTGTGTTTGGGGCCTGGGGTGGAACCTTTTTACAGTGTTTATTTGTAGGAATAGTATTGCTTATATGTGTAATTGTAATCATCACGTGCACAAAAACATGTATCACATCTTGCTATAACCGTGGAACGTACAATGTCATGGCAATACATACCTGTTCGCCAAGAAAGGAAAGATCTGCCCTGACATTGTATGTATAAAAATAGGTTACACTGAAGTATGCCATATTTTATAAGGGGGGAATGAAGAAAGATGTGAAGACGGGGGTTTGAATTTAATCCTTTCTGTATGAGGTTTAGACTTCTAAGTCACAAGCTGTGGTTTATGGCAGGAAAGGGGGTTAACTGATAAGGATTGCAGATGCAAGCTAGGAACCCCTCTGGGTGTAATCTTAAATTGACCGTTTGGCCAGGACATCGTAAACTGGCCAAATACCATGAACCCCCCTCTTTACCATCAGACCGAGTGACGTCAGAAATGGAGAAGAAGACACTATATAACCCAAAAGTTTGTACCAGTACGGTGAACAATACTTTGGTTTTGTTGTTTTTTGCGGGAAACAAGACTTCAGCTTTACTGTTCCTTGCATGCAATAAACTCATCTGTTTTACTTGATCTCGGGTTCAAGAACCTTATTCGTTCTGTTACAACACATTATACATACTGTAATTATACTACATGCATTGCAAAGTAATTTGGTTGCAATGCTTATGTTTTATCTTCTGGTATTTGTGGTACATACTGTAGGATATACTGTACAGTATGGATTATTTTAAGGTATAGTTGTACAGTGTCTTGAAACTAAAGCTTACAAGAGTCATTTCTTGCATTCTTTTCTCAGTAGTGGCCCCAAATGTATGGGCTTGTATTTGGCGTTGGGGAATCGCTTCTCTTGACTTGAGAATCACCAGGCCTTATCTGTGCAACTCTCCTTTACAGTTCTTCTAGCCTTTGTGGTGACACAAGGAATACACATGCACCATTATTAAGGCATGTTCCATGTTCTTAGAAAGGAATGAGTACACACTCTCTCTAATATCAAATACTATGACTTACAGACCTAACTGGCTCCTAGAAAAGTGGGCTCAATGATGATGGCTACTGTAATCTCTAGTTCACAGAGAAAAGTGCACTCCCCCTGTACCAGTGTGTAGATTTTTCATTTGCGTTACTGTATGTCATGGAGTGACAAAAGGGGAAGTAGGGCAGCAGCGGCATGGAGGCCGTGTATCAGTTAGGCACATAACGTTCAGTGATTTTGTCAGTTATGGTGATTTGTGTTTTTGTTCGCTCTTGTGTCTGCTTCCCTCTGCCTTTGAGGTTTTCTTGTTCCGTGGTGCGTGCAGTTCAGCAGGCGAGAATCCCTAATGATCCATCACAGAACAAATGGTGCGAGACTGTCAGGTCTGAAGAGGTTGCTATAGAGAACTAAAGAAGCGCACTACATTTGTCTTCTTTGGCTAGGCAGAAAGACATTTACCTGGATGATCAGATTGAGCTGATTGGGGAATGTGGAGCATATTGGAATTTTCGGGAGATGTGGCAATGAACAGACAGGGATGGAACTGCATGACATATAAGGAGTGCTCCTTGGGACCTTTATTTATAATTAATAATAATAATAATAATAATAATAATAATAATAATAATAATAATAATAATAATAATTGCTTACACTTATATAGCGCTTTTCTGGACACTCCACTCAAAGTGCTTTACAGGTAATGGGAACTCCCCTCCACCACCACCAATGTGCAGCATCCACCTGAATCAAATCATTATTTGATTTCTGGGGACTATGGCTTTAATTTTTGTGTCCCTTGTGGATATGTTTTTTTAGAGTAGAAAGTGATAACATACTGCCGTTTTAGAGAATTAAAAACTGTAATTATGTAATATAAGCATCTTATGGTTGTCTGTGGGTATGATTGTGGTTCTGTGGGATATGACAGCCTGTGTGGAGAGAAGTATCTTAGTACCTTAGAATTGCTGTGTGGTGTAGCCAGCTACAGGATTTGCTAATAATCACTACCACCATACTGTGACAATCAAACCAAACCAATTAAATCCATTACCACCAAAAGGGAATACACTTGATCCCTAATTTTTAGATATCAACTGCACTGTTTTGCATGATAGGCAAGACCACAACCACTCAAGCTGATCTTTATTGTTCTGTTACCATAGAATGCTCTCATGAGTAAATTTCTCCTGCCTGCACTATTTAAAAAGAAAGCTTTGATTGTTACATCAAGGTTTAGTACAAGGTGCACTAGATTCATGTGCACAAATGCAAACCCATGCACTTTAATATACTTTACCTTTCTCTGAACTATTTTTTACTACCTTCTAGCAGCTTAACCTGATACCTGAGACACCGTGAAGAGTTTGCTTAGGCTCCATAATAAAGATTTGAAATTCTACATTTTTAGACAAATAGAAGAAATTACAGTAAGTGTAAAGCCTACTCAAGGTAAATAAATCTCCTAATTAAAATAAAAGATCTAATTTCTGAATATGCTCTTCATGTTTATTGAGAAAACTCACTGATTATATGTAAATTATGATAGATTAGTAATGAACAATATTTAATGTCTAAAACAAAAATAGTAGCTCCATTAAAATGAATCGTAAGTGACAAAAGTCTCCAATGAAGTTAAAACTTAATGCAAAAATAATAAGCAACTGTCTCCAGTTACTACCAAACAATCCTGTTGATTTTACTATGGTGGGGAACTATTAGCAACCAGTAAAAATAAGAGACTTTTTAGTATGATAGATACAGTATTTTGTGCAAAAAAGGAATTCATAGTCAGCTGAAGACTCCTTGTGTTTCTGTGGAGCATAAATAACAATTTCAAAACTTTTTTCACTTAAGTTCATTATATTTGTAAATTTCTATTTACTTTTTCAGTTCTGCCCTCCCCCTCCACACACACACACAAACAGAATAGAACAGTCTCAAAAGATTCAAGCAAAAGCGAGAGAATACATTGGAAAAAAGTATTTTATTTTTTGCCTATTTCTTTTTAAATATTACACTTCCTTTCAGATGGTGAGAAACAGTTCCAGTACAACAGAATATTCAGAAGGAAAAGAAAATCTAAAACATTCTCCCACTACAATAAATGTGTGTTCCAGTAAATTGTAGGATAGCAGAATTGCAGTCTACATGGCTACTGAGGCCCGGATACCTATATCTGGAGGAACACAAAATTCAGTGAGAAAACATGGTTGATCAACAGAGTCTACAGGTCATATAGAGGCCTCGAGGGTACAGCCCTTTCCACAGTGGCATGCAGGTGTAAAGAAAGATGAGAATATACCTCCATAGCAGACAGATTTCTCAAAAGCCGTGTGATCTCCCATATAACACGAAAATCAAAAATTAAAAAATGAACGAAACTATTATATCTACTGACCAAAAGCCATAGGATGCATGGCTTCTCATCTGGTCAAAATGGGAGATTAAATCAATTTGAAGGATCCCTACAGAACAAAAACCTTCTACTGTATGTGATTTTTCCCTTGGCCTTATATTTACAACTCAAGTTAAGAAGTTACATAAACATTTCCACATAATAAATGTAAAACCAATTTCTACAGAGGGTGTATAGTAGCTAGTAAGCAGCTAATCAAAACAGATTAAGCAAGATTATAAGACCCTAATATCTTTAATGTAAATTTTAAATATTGTCCATATCTCCATCTACATGAGCAGTCCATACAGTACAAAGACAATTTCTTCAAAATAAAACTTGTATTGAAGTAGAATCAACTGTGTACAGTATGCTTTAGTTTTTACTTTTCAACCCAAAAGAAAGAACCCTTCTGCTGTCTCACCCATTGCAAAGGCAGTGACTTTTTCTTATAATAACTAGTTTCTTTCAGAATATCGTAGCGCTTTTTTGTTCACGTGGGTATGTGCCCTCACCGCTGCTGCTTCAGGTTGGCCCTCCACTGCTAGGGGCTTGAACCCAGGCCTCCAGTGTCACCCAACAAGGAACCAGCCAGCTGAGCTAAAGGGAGATCTCCCCTTAGCCCTGAGGTCCCTGCTATTCACAGAGAAGGGCGGTGACGTCACCGCGCTGGCAAGCCGGCTCACACAACCTGTAATGTCAGCTGTATGCGTTACACTATCATTCAAAAATGTCCCACAAATATATTACTTTACAAATAAACAAAAACATTGCCCCACTTTATTAGAATGAAAAGCAGCTCTCCTGTTACATGATTTTAAAGGATACATGGGCCGTGTATCCTTAACCATACAGCTTGTTCAGTGGGAAACAAGCACTGGTAGCCAACAGCTTTTTTGTTGGCTTCTTTATTTCACCATCTGCTTAAAACTTGGAAATAATGCTTAATCTGTTCAACATGACAAATTGAGCTAAGGAAGTGGAAGCTTAGGTACCCTGAGGAGCCCGGAGCCCTGGAGACCAGAGTTACTCATCGCTTTAAATGGTTAAGAAAACTTGCCCCCAGGGTAGTGCTGGAAACATTAACTCTCATACCTGCTATGCATCAGTCCACAGGAGCTTTAAAGGTTTTTATTTGACTATCTACAAATTACGACTATTTAAAAAAATCATCTGTTTTCAGCTCCTAGAATCTGTTAATTTCAATTTAATTGCAAACAATTAAAATGGTCTTACTAGCAAAAGTGTTACTTGATTAAGACTCACAGATCCCAGTTACTGTACAATAAAAAAACATGAAGACAAAGGTGGCACAAGGTTCAGGGCAAATCTTGCCATGAGGGTAACAATAATAATTACCAAAGGTTTTTCCTCAGCAAAACATCAATTCCTGTTCTTGTAAAGAAGCTGGATGGGCTGCTTACTTTGAATGAGGACAGCAACAACAGACTATTAGAGTAGCCCTTTTCAAAAAAAAAGGTGTAAAGTGTATCTTTACTCTGCTCAGAAGCAAATCCAGTCCTTTTTATTTTTTTTCTCATACTACTGGCAGAGACTTAGTGCATTCTGCCATAAAACACCAGGAAAAGATAAATAAATGTTGATAATATATAATTTCCACAAGAATATTGCACAGTCATTGAGAAATACAACTCTATATATCTATACGTATTGTAAATATATAGATATATAAAGACTCTTCTTCATACATACTACAATGCTATTAGAAGTCTTTTTTTAAAACAATATACAGATTTCTTCTTTTCTGTCTATATTTACACAAACATTGGCACACTTAGTACGATTAAGTAAGCCTCTATTGCCTATTTACAAAAGTAAAGGAGTTTAATTGTGCAAGTACTATAGTAAAGCTTTTCATATGAACATTTTAATTTATTGATCATTTTAGCTATTCCTCAAAAGCAAAAGCTTAACATACAGCAAACCAGAGTCAGCTAGAAAAATTCCCAAGAATGCTTGTTTGCTTTCTAGTTTGTCAGTTCATGGAACGTCTGTCATGATTTACACAATTTAGCTGCGCTGATAGACAAAAGTAAAGAGATGGCTCACACAGATAGTCCCATGGGGCAGAGTTCCCCATTTTTGTTCTTTACAAGATGAGTTGGCTCAGTTTTGTTTTTGACATCTGTCAGTGGACCTTTTAAATAAGCATGTCAGATTAGATTGCAGCCTTGGAAACTAGGTCTCGGTGGGTTTTATTCATATGTGAGCAAACGAGTAGTCTGTCCAAAAACAGCTTCTGAAGTTTGTCCATTCAACACGGATATGGGGGTAGTAATAGACATGTACAGTTTTCAAAAGTGTGTGATACCTGCTAAAACAGCACTGCATGTCTTGATTATTTATAAAGCCATAGATAGGCAGAACACCATAAATATTGCTATTAAATCGGGACAGTACTTTCCTCTGTAGATCACAAGAATGGCATCAATTATGGATTGTATCTGTATCTAATAACAGAAGATTTAGAAAATGTGAGCAATACAGATACAGGTGTAAGAGTTCATCATACAGTATGTTCATAAATTAAAAAAAGAACAAAGAAACATGTCGTACTTGGCAATTTGAAATTCTCCCTTGGTTGTGCCCTGCAGCCTGTGCTTATCTCAAAGCAGTTCCCCTCGGACACCCATCTACACCGCAGCACCCGCCCCTGTGATGATTGTTGAGTGACAATAAAAGATCCCCCCTTTAGTCAGAATACAACAGGAATCTACATCTCAGGAAACATACCAGAAATAAATCACATTTTGTTTTTTCACTCCACACATTTCTAAATGGAACATATTGAAATGGTAAAGCAATTAAATATGTATACAATATAACAGTGATTTCTTAAATACTGTATGTATTGTTTAAATAACAAGGAAATATGAATTCCATTATTTTTTAAGTTCATTGTTCATCATGTGTTTGCATATTTTAAAACTTTACTTTAACTGGGATTATTTAGTTCCTTATAAGAATGTACAGTAAATCTGGAATTATCACACCACCTTCAGTTTACTACTTCTGCTATCTATAAAATATTTCCCTTAGTCATTTGCTATTTAAACCTAGGAATATAATACACACATTTAAACCATATGAAATGCATGAATATGTATACTAACAAAACAGAAACTATTGTTAAACTATGTATGTAAACATGAAAGGAACACCACCCAGCAAATATACTGAAGGTTTTTGACAATTAGACATTCTTCCCATTTCTGTAGGCTGCTTATCCTGATGAACAATAAGCTGGAGCCTAGGAGGTAGGACAGGACTGGGAGTACACAAGTGCTTTCCTCCCAGGTGATGGATGGATGGAATGAGACAGGATGGGATGCCTGTCCATCGCAGGGCCATGGAGAAAGGGAACATTTAGAATAGCCAGTTAAACCGAGTCTTTAGGAGGTCAGAGGAAGCTGGAGCTCCCAGTGAAAACAAGAATCATATGCAAACACCACACAAACAAGACACCCAATACCAGAATCAAACTATGGGCTGTGGAACTGTAAGGCTGCATTTTTAACCCTTAGTTCAGGTGGGTACAGTAGCTGCGTCAGCATGCATAGACTGCAAAGGAACAAGTAATACAGTAGGTTCATTCCATGCTGAAAAGAGAAGAAAGAAAACACAACGTTTCAGCCGTGGAGCCTTCTTCAGGTGTGAGAAAGACAGGGCAGTAAGCAAAGTACTGTATACTACATTACCTTTGCTTATTGCCCTGTCTTTCTCACACCTGAAGAAGGCTCCACGGCCAAAACGTTGTGTTTTCTTTCTTTATCATCTAAGGCACATCTACTGTATATACAGTATATTAAAGAGTTTCAGAATGCATTTGAATAATAATAAAAAAAAAAAACATTTCTTTCTGGAATGCTGGAAACACTTGCAATCTCACAGCAGAAATACCTAACAGATATAGTTGTTTTCTTACCATAATTATTATGCACTTTAGCTACTTTTTTACATTTATCGTATGGGTATATGAGGAAAGAAAAGATGAAATCATGACTAATCTTGCAACAGGGATAAATATATTTTATCTCCATGGAAAGAACATAGCAGTGGTGATAGTTCTCATTTGCTCATGTGCAAAGTTCAGCATCAGGATGGCTATTAGGACACTTCTTTTATCAAAGTGAATTAATGGCTGTACCATGTTTTTTTCCTGCAGAGAATTGAATCTCTTCTTTGGAAACCAAATGCAGTTTCTTTCTAGACAGAACAATTACAACTGCAGAGACATGTCATTGTTTTTATAGGTGAAAACAACGCAAAGTTGTAAAGTAACTAGAAAGTAAATTAGCAAAAATTGTATCTTAAGGTTTTTAAGGGACAGCTGAAGAGCAAATGACTAAAGCACAGGATGGGGAACAGGGATTCACTCTATATCAGGAGTGCCCAGGTACCCCTAGAGTCTTGCATCCAACATGGTATGCTTCTTTGACATCTAAATATCTTTTTATCTGGGAGAAGTGTTAAACTGATGTAGAGTCTAATTTGACCAGTCCATCCATTCTAGACATTCTTATGCTTTCAATACTGTTGCATAGAAAACCTGCTGAATTCTGGACCCAAGAACCAGTGTTGGAAAACTGTATTATCATTTGAACAGTATTCACTGTAACATCCAATATTAAGGTGTTGTTATAGCTAATCTATCACATTTACCAATCATGTTGACTTTTAGGTGTTCTTTATCAATAAAAATATTCAAACCTCTCTTCATATCAAGAAATCTACAAGGCTATTTTTGGTTTTTGATGCTTAACTAATCAGATGTAATACTAAAATATAAGTGGAAGATCACTTACAGAACTATGTTTCTCTAAAGAAAAATTGATTAAATAGAGTTGAACAATACAAAACTGTCTCATGCAAAACAATACAAAATGCATTGTGCTGTTCTAAAGTCCAAAGACTTTTACAGCAGTGGATGTACTGTACTGTGAAAGTAGTTAGTACTGTAGTAAGCAAGATACCATTAATGAAAGCTTTTGATTTAATCAGAAAATGAATTTAATTATTATAATTTTATATAGAAAGCTACATTTACGTCTCTGCTGAAAATGGGAAATTACCAAAACTCCATCCCTGATAATCAAATTACCCCATGTAAAATATGCATTATTTAATTGAGATGCCCAAACAAGGTGCTATAAATGCAGTGCGGTGGCTCTGTGGGTAAGGATCTGCGCCTGTGGCTAGAAGGCTGGTGGTTTGTATCCTGCTGGCAGAGGAATCCTACTCCGTTGGGCCCCTGAGCAAGGCCCTTAACCCCAACTGCTCCAGGGGCACCGTATAAATGGCTGACCCTGTGCTCTGACCCCAAGCTTCTCTCCCTGTCTGTGTGTCTCATGGAGAGCAAGTTGGGGAATGTGAAAAGACAAATTCCTAATACAAGAAATTGTATATGGCCAATAAAGTGCTCCTATCTTATATCATTATGATTAATGCTAAAAAACATATACCAATTATTCTGGAAGTACTTTGACCTTTCAATTGGGACACTTGTAAAAAAAAAAACAGAAATATCAAAATTGAAAGAAATACCTAAAGGAAATATGATACTATAATTATTAGTTCAAAAGGGAAATGTGTCCATGTCTTTCCACCTATGGCTTATGGAGTAGTGCTTTAATACAGGACAACCAAATTAGAATGTGATTGATGAAAGGAATATTGTTCAGTTTAGATCAATAGTGACTTCTCAGTTGCTTAGCATTGAAAATAAAAATAACCTTTCAAGGACAAGTAGTCTTACTGAAACCACATTAACGAATAGATACATGGAAGCTCGGGCTGGTATATAGATTAATACTGGATCAAGGTTTTCAATCTCACAGTCATCCACTTCTTTGAGCATAACAAAAATGCTCCTTTTCCCATCAGCCCTCATTATTTCATTAGAAAAATATAATTTTAATTCTGGCTATACAGTATAGTCACTGGTTCGTATAGTACCCTCATAAATACATTTTGTGTCCCATGAGTCAGATTAGACGATAGAGGAAGAAATGTTAGTGAGGTATTCAATATGTGTATCTTTTAACGAGGATCAACAAGGCAGACAATATATCCATAAAAAAGAGTTGTCACTAAAATGGAAATATTATATTTTTATAAATACGTATTTAAAAAGGAAGGAAAAGTAACATTAGACAATAAAGCTACCCAGATGGGAAAGTTATAATAAAGAGAAACACATCACAACAAAAGCAACATAAACAAGCATACAGTATAAATCTCTGTGTAGCAGCAAATTCTAATGATTTACTGTAAGTGTGGTACTTTTATAGTGGCTAAGCTTAGAATAAGCAGCTAACAAATTAAAAATATATCTCTAAACGGAAAGATCACAGAACTTGGCATCATGCTTCACTGGAATTTTTCAGCATTTTTAAGATGTCATTATCTGTTATTCTTTGAACTTGGAAGTCTGTGCTGTTCCACTTTTATGCATTGCACATTTCTATAACATCATAGAATAAATGAAAGAAAACAAACACACATAAAAACACTACATTATCTGAAAAAATAGATATGTTAGTGCTCAATTATTGCAAACTTCACTCAATCTTTAAATTCCTCAAAAACTTAAGTCAAAGGTTGTTGGACAATTCATTTTGATTACTCTGCAAGTGGTTGTACCATGAACTATTTTCTCATATAGGCAAGATTATGGATCTCATACTGTATGGGTAATGTCATGATGAAAAGTAAAACTAAGATGAAAAGTTCATTTCAACAATGGAGCTATGTTCAGGATTCATACTTTTGAGTGTGGAATTAACGTGTTTTTGTTCTTTTGCAGCTTGCACGTAGACACCTCCACCCTCAGATATTTTCTCAAATACAAAACCAGCTTGTCTCTGACACTTCTAATAACTCAATATTTTGAAAAGAAAAGAATGTAGCTATTATTACACAAACTCACAGCACTCTTGTAAGCAGATTGTATAACACATGCAGCCTACACATAAAGGCCCTCAAAGGGTTCCCTGGTTTGGCAGGAGGGCAATAGAAAAGATGTAGGTAACTGAGTTTCCTTATGTAGGATTACATGGGAAACCGAATAAATTAGTAATAAAAAGGAGCTAAAATCAAACCAGATGTAACTGCTTAAAAAACATAATTTCTATTACAGTTAAACAGTATCCGTGGTGTCCTCACAGGTGCCTTTAATTCAATAGTTATTTTGTAGTCATAGTTATTTCCTATCAAGTATGCAAACAAGTTATTTATAAGAATATAAGAATATGAAAAAATATCTGAATCTACTTTTTTTTTCATTTCCAAGCTGATGGACAATGACTATGACAAAACATTTCTCAGATTACAACTTTGGCTTTAAAACTCCATTCGCTGCCAAACAACACAATTAATATACACTATGTAACAGTGAAATTCAGAATGATGACAAGTATATTTAGCGAACAACGGACCAGGAAAAATATTTCAATGGCATATTTTTTTCTTTTACAAACCTACCAAGGTACAGTAAACACAAGAAGTTTTGTTGAATGGAAGAAAGTCTGTTTTTGTAAAATGGACCACACCAAGAAATGGTGTCTGCTTGTTCCTTTCTATGCTTCAACTAGTCTGACAATGTTGTCTCATGTTACTGACGCAGGAAAAACAATCTAGCTCTAGTTTTGAAAGACTGTGAAGTCCATGTTGAGAAACTGGCCATATTTTGGCACAAACAGTACAATTGAAATCTAACATATATGTACACACACTATAACAATAGGATTAATTAAAGAGCAAAAGAAAGTGTCTTGAAGTTACGAAAGCACTTCCAAATCAATCAGCTTGTTGACGGATTAGATACGTAAGACACAGTATTTAGTGTTCAGAGCACATGACCGTTTATAGAGGAAGTGTCAGTTATCCTAGAGAAAAAATATTTAAAAAAACAAATGAAGATTCTAACATCAAGCAATAGCCCAACAAATGTCATACAAATTTGTTAAAACTACTTAAATATTTCAAAATACACATATGAATCAAGTAGAACTCTTGTTTCACATTTTTAAATATACCAGTTTCTCTCTTTCATGTATATATATATATTTATATATACATATATAGTATTATATACTGTATGATTCTTCTTTATAAAAAGTCTCTCTGGGAGCTATTTACACTAAACTTCGAGAGCCACTTGAGTACCTTCGCCTACTCATGAGTGGGTTCGGTGGGCAGTACTGGTGTGGATGGTTGTAAGGTGGTGGTGGAGGGGGTAGTGGAGGCTGAGGGCTGCTCTTCATGGGTGTCCCCTGGTTCCCACCCTCTGGTGACCTCATTGGAGTGGAGGCAGCGGATTGGATGAGCTGGTGGGTAGGAGTCTGACTGAGGAAGGCCTCCATCCGGTTGTGTCCGCCCTTGTCGAGTACAATCACCTTGACAATCTGTTGGCACTGGATGAGTGTTTCTGGGTGCAGGTCTGCAGTTGGTTGGTGGCCTGGTGTCCCAAATCCAGGCTGGAGTGGGTGGTGGTAGAGCTCCCCCCGCTGGTTAAGAAGGGCGCCCGGTTGGGATCCACTCTCTTGGTTCCGGGACGCACTGAGCTGGTACGTTTGAAGCCTGTTGTGAATTGACACCTAGTTTAGAAACAGCCAGAGACAGCATTAAATGTTATAAGACTTTCTTTCTCTAAGATGATAGCCCTCTGGTGTAAACAACACAACAGGCATGCGTCTTTGGGAACGTGCGGCAAGATGCAGGGCCAGTCAGAGAGGGTGCTGGTAGTGCTGGAAGAGGGAGTGGGGATGAGAAGGGAGAATGTTTCTCGGGGGTGGGGGTGAGGAAGGAGGATAGGAGGGCCTGGTGTCATTCTGTATTACGGGTGCAGCACTAAGGAAAAACTGTGCTAAAAACACATTGTTAAATGTAAATTGTTCAGTAGTGGGTGTCTATCTATTGAGCCTGTAAGCTCCAATGGTGGTGGGAATTCAAGGGATGGTGCTCAGACAGGGTAACTTACACAGACGTCACAAGCGACACTCATCAGAATTCATGCCTTAGTTTTAATCAGTAGCTTTCACCAAGCCAAGAGTGAGTTCAGGTTACATCACTGAACTCCTTCTAGGATAACACAACAAATCTTTATGTTTTTTTTTTTGGCTGAACAAACTACACTGAACTTTTATTAATTGTCCGAATTCAGATCCTTATTAAACTATTTATCTCCTGGGTTTAGTTGGCAGTAGTTGAAAATTTATTTTTAGTCCCCACATGCCAACGAGGGCTTATGTGGTGTTGAGTTTCTCTCCTACATAGAGGTAACGTAGTGTATATATGTCTAAACTGTATGTATATGTACTTTATACGGCATGTAATGATATAGTGCACTTACCCTAAAAATTACATTTTCGGTGCTTTGTTGGAAGACAAATTTGTTTGGCTTTACAAGGGTGGTCAAATAGGAGCCTAGATAAAGGTAAGATAAAGATAAGGTATACAGTATATTGTCATATTTTTTATTCTTTTACATTTAATGTGGGAGTCTCCCTATAGTTAGTTTTCTTTAGAAAATATGGTTTGCAAAAGCATATAATAAATAACACTATGGTGGGGTGCCTCCTTAATGTATACAAGTTAATAAACTATTTAATTTTTTTTAACAATTAAAATTACGGTCCAGAAAAAAGGCATAATGTGCAACCAAAAGCTATATTAACACAAGCCTGGTGCTGTACAATATGTTTTTTGTTTAAAAAATATCTACTAAAAATTTACTTTTAAAGTTAAAGATTCAGCAATTACAGTCTTGTGGTCTTTTTTAGAAAGAGTGTTATTGGCAGTTATGCCTTTATCTGAGACCTACTGTATACAGGCTTATTTCTACTGAACTTTTAGGTTAATTAATTAATTGTTCCTGTTGGAGAAATTAAAGGTATACACTTTCTGCTTATAAAAGGCACAACTGTACTGTAAATATTTTTCTGAAAACAGAACAAGTTTAAATGTTATCCAGTTTGTATGAAGAACACTGGTAGTTTATTGCAAAAGAGTTCATCATGTTTGCAGAAAAGCATTTTTTTGTGCATTTAAAAAGTGCTACACTTTTGGAATTGAGCAATTATTTTTTTTTTGTTGACATGACATGGAGTACTGCCAAGAAAACCCAGGAAAAATGATAAAGCAACTTGTAGACCTTTTCTGTACTTTTTGTACAGTGCAGTACGTCTGCATTTTGCAATTTTTATCAACAGAAATAAGGAAACGGTTCTCGAATGATGTTTAGGATTCCGATTTTGCCTGTTTTTTTCCTTGAAAAATTATTCTTAGATTAGTTTTATGTGAAATTACAAATTCCCTATATGACCATTATTTTGATTAAATAAATAGATTAAAATTCTAAAATTAAAATGACAGAAACAATCTTGTTTTTCCACTTTTGGTTACAACAGCTTTTGAAAAAGATCTTTGATTAATTAAACTAGCAAAAAGATTACCAAGTATTTTTTATACAACAATTTGCTATCAAAGAGCACTATTGTACAACAAGTGGTATCTTGTCGTCCCCCCACTCCACTACTTTAACTTGTAAGCGTAGCATGAGTGAAGCTGTCTTGACACCTATTAATCAAGGCAACTGGCATAACGAATATCTTTGCAAAATAATAATAAATTAAGCCCATTTTTGCACCAGTCCTTTCTCTATTAGAAGAGACGTTGAAGAAGGTCAGAGTGACTATATTTTCACAATGGTAGCTAATAAAAAATATTCTCTAATTCAACACAAAAGATCCAGAGCTAGCAAGGTAATGACTATATACATTTGTATGAAACATATTATTTATTTGTCTACAGCAATCGCCTACTGTACTTCCTTTGCTACACCCTCTATAATACCCTTTAAGAACTTTCATCCTGGCTCTGGACAGTTACTAACAACTGTTATTAGTAACACTCCCAGTGAAACTGAGAAAAAACAATGTCTCAAATGTCTCCACCACAATTAATGTAGCCTGGACCCTTGGATACTTTGTTTCTTATGGATTGCATTTCTGTCATTGGTCCAATCTTGACTGACATACAGTACTGTACAGAAGCAAATTCTCCTAAACATAAAGCATAGGTCCCTTAGATTTAAAAATAGCTGAAATAAGACATTTCTTAACATACCATCATCATTTTCCCAGAAGGACTAAAAACTAAAAATCAGTCTCTTTCATTTCTAATAAATGTAATTTGTAGTAAAGTGTTGGCAGTAAACTTTGAGCATCTCTAAGGAAACTGATAGTTTTTAGTCTGACCTTTGTTCTTGATATACTGAGACAGTCACTCCATTTTCCTCATTTTTTGATAGATTTAGTTTTCATATAGATTATTTTCATTCAAAACCTCTTGAATTAGGTTGACCTACAGAATATAAGCCTCAGATATATTCGCTTCTTATCAATCTGGTTGCCATCATTTATAGGAAAAATAAAATCTAGCATGGGTGCTAGAGTATGATGTACCACAGAACTCCACAGTACTGTATATTGAGTCTCATCCATCCATTTTCTAATCACTTTCTCTAATACAGTGTCACAGAGGAGCCGGAGCCTGTTCTGGCAAGCAACTGGTGGAAGGCAGGATACACCCTGGACAGGATGTCAGTCCATTTGAGGGCACACACAGACACCGACATGTACACAATCACACTAAGGACAGTTTTTCTACATTATGCCTGGGAGCACCCAGAGGAAACATGGCGAGAATAAACAAACACACAGATAACACTGCAGGTCCAGAATTGAACCCAAGGCCCCAGTACTGTGAGGCAACAATGCTGCACCACCATGCAGCCCTAATGTTAAACTTTAATAAGAAACTGCAACATGTAAGATCAGTTCTTTTTATTTTTAGCAAAAAGGAAATTGTATTTATTTCAGTTTTACTAATTCAGTGTCTAAGTAAGAATTCTACTTTCAACAAAGAATAAGTTACTGGTATGCACAGGACTGAACATATACTGTACAGTAAATGAAAAGTATTTTAATAATCTTTGTTTTCATAATAAAATACTATGAACGTAACTGTTGGCACTGTATTAACAAAAGAAGGTATAAATGTGTTGTTCACGTTTTAAATAATTATCTGTGTTCTTTATGTATCACTTCCTGCAATAAATACAGTTTGAATTGTTCTTGTTTAATTTATTTCTTCATTAACGGTATCATCCACATCTTATCCACTATTATGTTTTGCTATGACTTACTTTTGAAGCTCTTTTTAAACTATTTTTATATTGATAGTTTTGGACTTTTGTGAACATTTATAGTTTACAATATTTACAGTCTTTACAATATTTAGTTCAGCCTTAATTCACATTCCATAGATATGACGGAAAGTGATGGGTAATAGATCAGTACAAAGGAAAAACTGCAAAAGCAATTAGAGAAAAGGTCAAAAGCACTTGGTCCTCAGAAGATTTTAGGATATTTTGCCCATGTGACAGCCCACCAGTAGGTACTCATCGGGGAAGTCACAGCTGCAGGAAATACTTCAGGTGTCTGGATGAACACCTGGTGTGAGCTGTCCTATTCAAACATCTAAACTCTCTTTGGAAGAAAAGAAAACCCTTTGTGAAAGCAGATTTGTGTCAGAATAAAGCTCTCCTGAACCTGGGGATTGGAGAATTGGCATGACTAGGCAGCCTAGTACTGTGGGGGGTACACTATATGCTGTGGAGATGTAAGGAAAGTAGCCCGAGGGGGCAGCAGAGTCTGCCAACTGTATTGCAAGGGCAAGGGAGGTGGTAAGGTGGAGCTGTATGCATGCTATGAGCTACCGTATAAGTACCATGGAGGTATAGAAAGATGGATGGAATGGAGTCCAAGCCTTTGACTGGGGCTCTGACTACCCTTAGGTCCAGTAGCAGTAGAGGCTGATGGGTGTTGTCCACAGAGAAGCACTAGGGCTGGCCAGCAGATTCACGGAACATACTGTATGTGTAGTGATGTTTTCAGTCACCAGAGAAGCAGTGTAGCCCGGAGAGTCGAATGCTGTTGGCTGCTGACGCCAGAGAAGTGTTGCCAGTGTGGTTGGAATTGAAGAATGGTGAGACGGAAGACCGGCAGGTAGAAAGTTAGGATCCCAGAGAGGTTCTGATGGAAAAGTGGTTCCAACAGGGGATGTGCTTATTGCTAAGATGTGTGTTGCATGGTGGTGCCAAAAGTGTGAGCCGGAGTGAGTCCCTTAGCGATTTTCGGGCTACAATGAATCCTCTCTCCACCGTGGTCCTGCCCCAGAATGACTGAAGAGGTAAGTATTATGAGTATGGAATTATGTGTTAAATGTGCATGTGTAAGCGAGTGTGGTACTGTATATGTATGAGTATGAGAGAGCGTATTGTGAAATGTGAGGTGAAGAAACCAGAGAGTAGGAGATGCAGGCTGAAGGGCTCCCAGCACTGATGGAAGAGGAGTGGGAGCGGCTGCTGAGGCTGAGGAAATGTCTGCCATGTTTCTGCAGCAGGGCCAGAAGAGAACCTTGGCAGGGGGTGAGTGTACGCAGACTGGGAGAATGTTGTGCCAAATAAAAGTCAAAAGCAATGCTACACAGTGTGAGTTAACGAGAGTTACTCTTAAAATATTGTGAGAATACTGTGAAAAAAGTGTGGTTATGGTGTAAGGATTATGAAAATGGTGATTATAAGTGACAGTGGAAAAACATACTGTAGGTGCAGCAGGTCTGTAAAAACTCACCTGGTAGGTGTGGTAATTATCTGTCACAGCCCAATTATTCTTCTAGTTATTGGTTATCATTACGAGCTGTATTTTTCCACAGACTGATGACTCATCAAAGAAAAGACTGATCGATAAACCTATATCACTGCATTCTTGCATAAACATATCAATGTAAAAGAAAGGTTTCACAGGGAATTCTCAGATGAATTATGTAAAGAAATCAGAGACAAATTAAATTTCAAAATTAAAGCAGGAATTTTTAATTTTCTACCTCCTTATTCTTTGAAGTTTTCTGTTTAATCCACATAATTTAATCTTTGGGGAAATGTGAACCTAATGTTGGTACTTTGGTACATGAGTAAACAGGCACCATGTGATGGCTAACATTTGCTCCTACAGTGCCTTTAAACCCCACAATTAGAACCAACAAAAACACCCAGTCCATTAATTAATTTACAGCAGATAAAAAATATTGGATCAAGTGCCAAAATTTCAGTTTGAAGCCTTTTGTTCTGAAAACTGTGTAATAAAGCATATACTGTAATGGCATAATAGTGAACCAAGTTTCAAGAATTCATAGGGGCTATGAGAGGAGAACGTGACATCTTGACAACTTAAATGAAGTATTTCCTAATCAAAACATGCAGATACTCTATAAACTGAAAATGTTTGAGCGCCCACACAAAAAAATCCAATAACTTAAAACATATTGTATCAAAATCAAATTATTACATGTACAGCATGAGTCATGAAGGGCTAGGTTTAGTTGGCACCTGAGGCATGATAGATTTTTTACACATAAAAACCCATGCTAAATATTGATTCTGTTTTACTGTGCCAAAAAATATAAAAGTAGTGCTGTTCGATGGTTGAATGCTTCAACTGCAACAACACAATCATATGGCATTTAGGTTTTAAGTTTGTTAGTTTTGTGAAATACAACATTTCTCTAGTTCAATATTTGCCATACAATTTATTAACAAGCAAACACATGGCTATTAATTATTTTGGTAGTGTGATTAATTTCAGACACCCTGTGAATATCAGATTTCATTTTTTAGTGCAATTTTTGACTGTCCTGCCACTTGAAAGAAACAAGAAGAAAAACATTATTTGGCTTCCACCACCATAAGCAATAAAGCCTTGCAAATTTTACTTCATGTCATAATTTAATGTAGATGGTCAACTCAAACTTGGCAAAAGTGCAAAAACATCTAGATGAGGATCCTCACTATACCTAGCAGATCTGTGACTTTTATGATAACCTTGTAAAAATGTCCTCTGTCGCATGACCGTTTATCTTTTTGACAGCTAATCTCCTTAGGTAGCTTGACATTTGCACAAGGAAATATAATACATTTTCTTGCAGATTGCAGCTTTGATAGTACATGGTTCTGCAGAAGAACTGCAATGAATACTGATTTCACATCACCTTTATTCTTTCATTTTATTTTAAAAGCTTAACAATACACCCTAAATATTGCGCCATATCAATATTTTCATGTACTGTATATCTCCATAGGGCAAACTCTTTATGAGCAGTAAATAGCATAATATGCTGCAGTGAGAGGCTAAAGACTCTCAACGAACATTTATCTCATAAAGGTTTACTATGGTATATCTCTTCCATCTGTAATTTTCCGATGTTTTTTCCATATTTTTACAAAGCATTAGGATTGCTTTGCCAACGTTTCCTATATTTTCTATCATTCTTCCATGATCTGTGCTTTATTTCAATTTACTCTGCTATTAGGATGTAATACAACAGTATACATTAATAAGGCCCACTAAAAGAGTAAAGAAGGAAAACCTTCTTTGACATTTAAGTTTCAGATTACGCAATTAATTATTATGCTATTATTAAGATGTTTAAGACTTCTGTTTGATTTGGTAAAATCACCTTATGATGGTGGAAAACAGTTTAAGAATATGGCCTTAAACAGGCTTTCTGTTTAGAAAATTCCATTGATAATTAGTTTGAAGGCTTCCAACTGTGTGAATTAAATGTTTATGACTGTAATGATGAATTCAAGTTCTATAAATAAATACAAATGGAAAAATAAACAAATAACCTCATCATTTATGCCATTAAACTATTTTTAATCACTACAGCCAGCACACAATTAAGGAGCACAAATATTATTAGGTATATACAGTATATGTTTTTTTTAAATATATATATTTTACAGTCTTTATAGCTCTTGGTATCCCTTTTTACTCTTATGACCTTTTATATATTATTACCTCTTTTGTTCTTCTGCTCTTCACTGCATTTTTTTCATCAAACCAGTCCTCTGTTGTGTCTCAGATAAAGCTTTCACATCCAATTCAAGTGTTATTCTTGAAAAAAGTTATTGATAATTGACACCATTTTTTGCTTTGTTGACTTGCTGTGTCTTCAAATCTGCCATGTGGGCATGTGTGCTTGTGTGTATGACAGCATCCACAGCATCATCAATGAAAAATAAAACCAATTACTCTGTACCATAAATACAGTACAAGCACGTAGCACTGTACAGTGCTGGGTAACCTGTAATACATAGGAATTTTAGGCACTGTTGTAGATAAACATACTCAGAAGCACACTTGTACTGGTTGTTCTCATAAACTTACTTAACTAAACTCTCCTTCAAATCAAAACAAAATAACTTACCTGTATTTGGGGTTCTCCATATTAAGGACTACGTACCTCAACTTTGTTGTTCCCTGTCTTTTCATCAAGATCCTGCTTGCCTAGGAAGAAACCAATAATATATACAGTATATAGTATTAGTATTTCTATAAAAAAGTCAAACTCAATGGTATAGCTTGTGTCTACAGTAAAATTTTATAAAGCAATTTTAATGTTTGTATTGATTATCTCCCCAATAAAAACTCAAATTTAATCACAAAGAGAGCCTTAGTTCAAAGAATAGTAAGCTATTAAGTCTTTTTTAACTCTAAACTCTAAGAATTTAAAGAGGTTTGTGCCTATCTCAAGAATTTTTACTATATGTTACTACTGTATACTGTATATATATTTACTGATTTTTACTATACTGCAATACATGCTTTAAACAATTTCCTCTCTTTTACTTGCCAAGTAACATACAATACTCTGAAAACTGGTAGTGTTCCATTGTATATTCTACTGTAAATGGCAGCCTTAGGAATAGAACCAGACTTCAGCATAAGATTGCCCACATTCAGTCTTTCCTTGATAATACTGCTGCAGAAACCCTGATTCATCACATCGAGGATGGATTACGGTAATAGCCTTTATAGTGATCTCCTTACCGGCTCCCTAAACAAACTTCAAATGGTCCAAAACGCAGCTGCTCAACTTCTAATACGTTCAAGGCTCTGTGAGTACACAAATTCTTCTCTAGCTCCCCATTACCCAGTGTATTCAGTTCAGATTTTTATTCTTAACTTTAAAAGCATTACACACCACATCCCTCACAATATTAAGCATCTCTCATTACTCCCTATGTAATACCAAGAAGGGCTTTATTTTGAGCTGAAGCACACCTTTTAGTAGTTCTTATAGGTACAAGCGATTGGGGACACGCAGTTATCAACCAGGTTGTCCAAAACTCTGGAACTCACTCCCTGCTAATCTGAGAAATGTTAACTCTTTAATATTTTTTAAATCTAGTCTAATCTTGTCTGTTTAGTCAGGCTTTGAATTACTGTTTGGCTTAATTTTGATGTTTTTCTTTCTTTTTTTTTTTGGTTCAATACTATACAAAAAACAATAGTGTATCGTACATGGGCACTAAAGTAAATCCTTATCCTTATAAGTCTTAGTATTCACACTTCATTGGAAACACATTTCCACTGAAAAATGATGTCTGCACTAATAATGCCATAATTTGAATGTTGGTGCTATTTTAAAACTGCCAAGCCATCACTAAATAGTCATTGAAGTAACAATCTTGGATAAAATGAACCATAAAGTCTTCTGTAACTGTAATGGAGTTTTTAAACACAAAATATTGTTTTGCCAAATTGTTTTGCTATTAATATAAAGAATGATTAATAGCCTATTGCACCCAAATAAATTGATGGGAATACCAGATGGGCTGGAACAAAGAAGTAAATGTAAACAAAACCTTTCATTAATATCTGACTATAGGCTGCTACATTCTGGAATTAAGATAAGGGCAATTTAATGCAGGTCAGCATTGTCATAAAGTTGTTCCAGAAAACAACAGCCCAACAAAAAGTACCAGAGGAGTATTGTGTACTGTATTTCTGTACTTCAATTAAATTGTTTTGAATTAAACCTTACTACTGGCAGTTGGTATAAGAAATATTAATTCCTACCAGTCTTATAAAGAACACATTTATAATATGTTTATATAATATGTTTTATAGTATGTTTAACTGTGTGTAATATTCTGTATGTTTTATGGTCTAATATTTTCCAGTAACCATAGATTATTCCTCTGCATATGTCATAATATTCTATAACTGGATATGTAAAGCCATCACATTTTTATTAGAGCTCTCATTAATTGCATCTTAAATACTAGATGTTTAAACTGATGTTTTGTATTCCCACCAATGTTTTTAGAATGCTGCATTCATGCTTGTAAAAATCAGATAAGAAACATTATATAAACAGAAGCAATCAAAAGAAAACACAATTAAATCTGAGAATATCTGGGTCTCCAGTGTCACATGTGCCTTACAGGAGAATACATTAGAGCAGGCTCAGAATGTGCACAAGACAGGATGCTTTGTGGCAATTTATGGAGATTAACTCAGACTAAATGCTTTGAGGATATCTGTTCCATGCACCTGTCTGTAGTTAAATCAAAGCTCCTCTCTGATCTTTAGGAGTGGATTTCTGTGTGTAATCAAGATCAAGAAGTAAATAATCAATCAACAATGAGAAAGTGAAACTTGCTTTAATTGCTTGCTCCACTATTAAAACATTTATTAATTTTAAATGCATTTAAATTTAAAAGCATTTTCTAATTTTTAACAATAACAATAACTACACTTCAAACAATATTTGGTCTAGAAACAGGGCAAATAAAGAACACTGAACAGTAGTATTTGGAGTATTATTTGATAGATTCAAAATTTCAGTATTTCCCTGCTGCTTTTTCTTTTTCAGATGCACTGCAAAAATATCATTACAGATTTCAGCTGTTCAACCATTATAATGTACCCAGGAAAGTGTTGCCCTGTAAGGATTTAACATAGGATAGGTGGCTCCTCATAAGATTTTGCAGTTCTTTTGCATTTTTCCATGTTTTTACATGGAATCTGTAGTGTAAGGAGTACCTGGCGGGGAGCTCTGCTTTCCTCGGCTCTCCAGCTGTGTTCCGTTGTTTTTGGAGGAATGAGTCTTTGCCCCCTGTTGTTTCTCTAGCTCCCCTGCAAAACATAAAAAGACCAGTTTAGACTGAGAACTGCGATAATATTGGAGCAGCATGGGACAAGAGAAAATGGCATTGCTCACAATGTAATGAATCATGCATTTAGTGTGCATAACTGTACAGTACCTCATTTTGAGTGAAAAGTAAGAATTACAAAATCTTTTGAGCAGGATAAAATTTAAATCATAGTGTAAAATGTTTATTAATTTATTGAAATTACAACTGTTCTAACCTCTTCCACATATTTTACCACTGGTTCTCATTTGGCGATTAAGTGGTGTCACTGTTTGTCTTCCTTGAAAAAAAAATAAACTCAATCTACTAAAAAAAAAATTCCTAAGTGTCCTAAGAGTAACACCATTCAGGAAAACAGTCCAACCTTTGTAGAAGAAAAGTTGTGGTTTCCCCAGATCATTTTTACAATTAATTCTTAATTCTATTAAAATAGAGAACAGAGAATATCCTGAAATAAACAAATTTCATGGAATGTTAATATTAATAAGGAAATAAAGTGGCTAGTATTAATATTTAAGGTTTTAGAATGCTGTGCTCAGTAACCATTTAAAAATAGTTAATTTTCAAGATCAGCTATAAATTATGGAAAACAAATTTACTTAATACTGTATATCAGTATTCAGCTTATTGACAAATAAAACTAAGCACCGATATGTTGCAGGTTTATTAAGATGTGCTTTCAGAAAAGTAACAATTTTAGTTTTAAGAGGTAGTACTGACAATTTTCTAGGAATTTACTGCTGTGTTTCTCTACAATATTCTTTTGCCAGGAATTTTCAAAGATACTGTATAGAGTACATACTTTTGTGTTTCTGTGTTCCACTAATTGTAGTGGAGATGGCATGACTGTTAGTGTGTTAGCCAGAGCCTTATCCAGGAAGATTATTCTTTCTTCTGAAAAGCACTGCTTGCATTCATAACCTCTGGCTCAACTAGTTTTACAGCATGTTCATACTTTTTAGCTAGCTGTACTGCATTACAGGTAATGACAAGGATACTCTTTGTGTGCCTGAACTTTGACATGTGTTAATGCAGAGCTGAGTCTGCATGCTGCTTTATTTTTTATCTAAAACAAGATCAAGATTACAAAGGGCTGTTCAAACATAATACACGCAAAGGCAAATATTACTGCTTGCTGACTTTCACAGCCATTTCCCATGAGGGGGGACATGGATTAGAAAGGTCAGCTCCTGCATATTTAACAAAAAAGTTAGTTGTAAAGTATAGTCCCTTCAGTATAAATTCTGCTTCCCAATCCAGACTCATGTTTAATTTTACAGTTTGTCAGAGAAGGGCATTTTAAAGCATAGCTCTTTGGCAAAGGGGAATAATTCATAGTGGAAAAATTCATGGTGGATGAGGAAAAGATACAGTTGCAAATGTATGATTCTTTTTCAAGATAGATTTTGAATTGTTTTGCGTCTCTTGCAAGCGATAGTATTTTCAAGCTACAGTTTAAGCCAGACTATGAAGTAAGAGGTTAGAAAAAAAGTAGTTCTTTCTCTGCACTTTTCCTTAAGATAAAAGAAAGAATTGTTTCGTTGGGTGAAATATCTGTTTTTTATCTTTCCGCTGAAGAGAGAGGGAACAAAATATTCAGTGCAGCACTACACGTATCTGTAACCCCTAACAACCACAGGGACAGTTTTATCTTCCAGTTGAGCTCTGAATGCCTTAATTGTGACAGTAATGAGGAGGCAACAGTACAGAGTAGTGGTTAGGGCTTAGGATTTGTAATTGCAAGGTTGTGGGCTCACAATATTTTAGTTTTTTTTACACTTGGACAGTGTACTTCACTGAGACTGGTGCAGTGAAAATACCCTGATGCGTAAAGAAGTACTAGTTCAGGTCACTTTTGATGCTTTTTTAAAAATATATTTTTCGCCAATTAATTAAATAAACTCATTCTACTACAAAATTTCAGCTCTAGATGTTACACCCCGACGAGCTCCAGCACTGCCACATTAGCTCCACCAATTACCAATGCGCATTCCACACATGCTGGAGACTCACTGGGGCCATCCTCTAC
This sequence comes from Lepisosteus oculatus, assembly GCF_040954835.1. Taxonomy (NCBI): domain Eukaryota; kingdom Metazoa; phylum Chordata; class Actinopteri; order Semionotiformes; family Lepisosteidae; genus Lepisosteus; species Lepisosteus oculatus. The sequence continues at coordinate 11,819,933 of NC_090702.1, read as the reverse complement.
GAGATCAGGCCGGGCCTATCAGGTCAATTAGGGAACCTCGCACAGTATTTAAGCCCTGAGGAACCATTCCTCAGGGCTCAGACATTGAGTCACTAACCCTGCTTTGAGGTTGTCTCAATCCTCAATCCTCAATCCTCAATCCTCAATCCTCAATCCTCAATCCTCAATCCTCAATCCTCAATCCTCAATCCTCAATCCTCAATCCTCAATCCTCAATCCTCAATCCTCAATCCTCAATCCTCAATCCTCAATCCTCAATCCTCAATCCTCAATCCTCAATCCTCAATCCCTCAGTCATCATTGCCACTAATCATCTCTTCATCACCTCAGACCTCAGCCTCTGCTCTGCCTGCTTCAGCTGCACACCTGCTGCATCAGCTGTTTGTCCTCATCAGTGCTGTCATTGTGTAAATTATCTCGATTGCCGCATATCTTGGCTCATTGACTCTAATTTTTGCTGAGCCTGTTTCAACACCTTGTTGGGCCTGGCATGACACTAGTATGCTTTATTAATATTGGTAGTATTAGCTCCTAGGTTTCTGCCCATTGACTAAAACCTCTGGAGTGTGATTTTCTGGAATAAAGTTTGTAATGCACAAATGAATCTACATATACTGTACAGTGCTATACATATTTATTAATACCCCTCAATGAAATAGGGACAAAATGAGTTCCTATTTCCTATTTGAAAGAGATGTCTTAATCTGACTTAAAAGAAGTGTTACACTTCTAAATATCCTTTAGTGCTTTTCCCTAAGACATTCAGTAGTAGCATGTACTGTACCATCAAGGTTAAAATCAAAAAGCTCTCCAAAGAATGCAATCAAGGCTCATTACCCTTTGCAAGTTGGAGTATGGTTATAAAGGAACAGAAATCTAAATCCTATTCCACAGTTGGATCCTGTAAAAGTAGGCTTAGGCTTATGTATACAGTATAGTGGCAATCCTACCAGGAAGAAGACTTGCAACTGTGGCAATCAACCATAAATCCATAGACAGCAGAGATCTCCAAATTAAACTGCCAACTTCAGGACACAAAGTATCAAAAACTACCATTCAATGTTACCTACGTGAATGTGGCATTCATGGTTGCATTGCAAATCAGCAACCTTTTTCTGACAGCAAACCACAAAAAGGGGCATCTGAAAGGTAATCAGTACAATGTTTTGCTGGACATTATCATCAACTTTATGTGTGGAATAAACAGGACAGCCAGCAGCCATATCACCTTGCAGCTCACGACTGGCAACCCACGCAAGCTAAGCAGGTGTGAGCCTAGTCAGTACCTGGTTGGGAGCAGTCCTGGGAAAAACTACGGTTGCTGCTAGAAGTAGTATTAGTGGGACCAGTAGGGAGTAGTTCAGATGGGTAGCTGCAAAGGAACAAGTAATAGGTTTATTCCATGCTGAAAAAAAGAAGAAAGAGAACACAACTTTTCGTCCGTGGAGCCTGAAGAAGGCTCCACAGCCGAAACGTTGTGTTCTCTTTCTTCTTTTTTTCAGCATGGAATAAATCTATTACTTGTTCCTTTCCAGTAGGGAGTGCTCACCCTATGGTCTATGTGGGTCCTAATGCCCCAGTAGAGTGATGGGGGCATTGGTGTGGTAAGATTCACACATCACATGTTTCATTTCTATAGGCACCAAACAACACAGAGAAGGGAACTCACATTCAATGCGGATCTGCTCCATCTCAGTCACCTCAGCAATTGACTCCTTCAGGTCTTCCACAAATTTAAGCAGCTCTTCTGCACTCTGGGCACAGAAATTCAGCACCTGTTTCTTCTCTGACCCAGAGTAAGGAGACACGATAGTGATCCCATGGGGGTAGTCTAAGTTAAAAAAAGACAGATAAGAATAGGGTTGATTGATGTGATGCTTTGACCGAATTTAGGGAGAATTGGACAGGATGGTATAATGCAATTAAAAAGTGTGCAAAGGCTGAAAATGACAAAAGCCTATATATATATAACTATATATATACAATATATATATACTGTACATATATAACAGGTTTCATGTGTAGATGTGGAACAATACATTGCTGAACAATGTGTAAAGATCTGAAAGTACATTTCAGAAGATATAACAACACTTAGTAAGAAAAAAAAACTTTTAGGAATATTTATTGAGAAGTTACAGTAGTCATACAAAGCTTTGGCATAACCCACATGTGATTTAACTAAGTGACAGAAAAATGCACGGAAGAGAGGGGCCTACTATGGTATTCTAGAAAATGTTATAAAATAATTATATGATTGTATTATATACATATTATATCATACTGGAGTTAATTTTCACATATTCCATTCACATGGCAGAGGGTTTAAAACTACAGTATATGCTATGAAGGAAATACTTCCTGTTCCATTTTATACAGTCTCAGAATAAAAGAGGAGTTGGACCACCTTTAATCGCACAAACAATCCCATTATTCGAGATACTTTACTGTACCATCTGCAGCATACATTGGTTAGTCTCTATAACTAAATGGAAAAGGGAACTTTAGAAAATATTATAAATGAAAACATGGAAAAATACCAGGAACGTGGATTACTACAAGTGTACAGGTATGTATTAAGTTGACTAATAGTATGGAGCGCTAAAGAATGAGACCAGTTCTATCATACATTTAGTGGAAAACATGTCAAACCAGTCATAAAATGGTACAGTACAATACACACTTTGTTTGCTTTGTGAGGGAGACGATGAACTTATATTTTATTTTAATGCTAAATATACAATCTGTGATAGAAGAAAGCAGCCGAAGTTTGTGTGAGGGTAGAATTGTTTATTGAATTTAGTGAAAACTTTGGTTTGTCCCACTTGGCTAAGAGTCAATTTCCTGTCAATAGGATGGGGAGGCTAGGATCCCCATGCTTAGTGAAAAGGCGACCAAGGTGGAGACGGAATGGAGGAAGGATTTGAAAATGAGCAAGGAAGAGGAGAGGATGACATGTGGTAAAAGGAGAGGATGACATGTGGTATATATGCGAAGTGAGGCAATTACATTGGGATTAGGTGCAAATTGTGCCAAGTAAGCATAATTCGGCTGCCTTCGTCCCTCACAAACTTTCACTAGAAATCCATTATTTAGTGGTAGCTCAGGGATACAATTCCTGACTTTTTATATAACAGGGTGTGGGTTTAATTCCGACCAGTACAAGATTTGTGCTTTTCAGAAATGTTCCCTTACTTTTAAATTATGAAATTTAAAATGTAAAATGTTTATATATATGTTTTTCCCCCTTTTATCTTATTTGTTATTGATATAATTATTGTATTTAGCTTCACTAAAGTTGTTAAAGCACTTTCCTCACATACAGTAGCACCTTTTTCTGTTTAAAGTTTCTCATCTAACAAAGGGCTGTCTCATGCACTCTCTTTCTTGTCCGAATCATTTGTTGTTAAGAACCAAAGATTACCAAGCATTAATGTCAAACTTTTTCCAGCCATCTCTCATAAATCCATGTGTGGATTAGGTTAGCCATTGTTACTCAACTAAAAGGTAATTGGTCAAATTTATCAACAGGTTTTTTAAATTTAATTTATCATGCTGAACATTGCTTCTGGGAGACCCTCACTAAAGCAAGTTAGGCCCTGTCCCAATATGCACACTTGCAGTCTTGCGCCCTTCATATACTTCATATACAACATTCCTGTTGAAGTCTGCTACAGCTTAGGGTGTTGCATTTCTAAATTTCCTAAACTTTCCTAAATGTTAAGTTCCTTGTACTGTCATTTTTGTACTGTGACAGACATTATGAAATGCATTTAGTAGTAACTCTGAATAAATTACTACTAAATAACCAGCAGCCATATTAACCTGCAACTCATAACTGGCAACCCACTGAAGTGAAGCAGGTGTGAGCCTGGTCAGTACCTGAATGGTAGACCTCCTGGGTAAACCTATACTGATGGGGACACTATGCTGTAAAATGGCACTGTCCCTTGGATGAGACATCAAATTGTGGTCCTTAAAAATCCCAGTGCATTTCTTGAAAAGAGTAGGGATGTGACCCTGGTGTCCTGGCCAAATTTCCCACTACCCTTTGCCAATCATGGCCTCCTAATTATCCCCATCTATGAATTGGCTTCATCACTCTGTTGTCCTCCCTACTGATAGCCCATAAAAGCATTACATAAGTGTAAGGCTTTTTTTACATTAATAAACAATATTGTAAAAGATTCTTTAGTTTACTTTGCCTGTTTTGAGTTAAGCCTGCTCAACATGATGTGTCAGTACTTTTGTGCACAGACAGATGAGATGAAATTCAATTTAATCAAACTGCAAGCAGAGACTGAAAAGAAGCATCAACAATGGACAGTATTTTGACCCTGAGCCATGTAAGCAGCAAGTGTCATCAGCGAGGGGTGTCCCATTACCCTGTTTATAACAATCCACCCTCGAATACTCACACACTTGAAGTCCACACTTGCACTTCATCACAGAGGTGCAGACTTGGAGGAAGGGCTTAGTGCACAGTGCGAGAATTGGGACGTGAGAATTGGCCTTAATTTACAGGAAATGAATCAACAAGCAGTTTTAAAAAGAAGAATGGGCTAAAATTATTCAAAACTGATGCAGGAAATAATAAATAACTATAGAAAATGTTTACGTTAAGAACTTTATTTTACTCAGTATTAACAATGTACTCCGCTAGAGCTGTTAGAAAGTAGTGTTTGTGCTGTTTTGGTTCCCGAGATAAAGCAACTATTTTTTCCCGCTCCACTACAGAGGCACAGACAAATCAGACTATTTTCATTTTTCATTGTACTATTTCTATTTGCTCTTAAAACAGTATGATACAGGTACTGTATGGTTTTAAAGCCATTACAGTATGTGTATAATATATTTTTTATACTCAAAATCTAAAATAAGCATGATCTGTTTCCTAATTACTTTTGATTTAAATTATCTGTAAGACAAGTATAGATGTAGTGCATATGTAAACATGAAAAAAATATTGCATTCACAACAGCCAACAAATCAATAATAAACAAACAAACAACCTATAAAACAAGAAACCATGTTTTAATATATATCTGGCTCAGTAATTTTGCTTTGTGAAAATCCCCTACTTAATATTTTAATATTAATTTAACATACTATGATATGTAACATTATTAAATCTGTAGTATACATATTATATTTTCAAAGAAAGAGTCTTCTATTTGTTAGAAGTACAACTTGCATTGGTATTAGCCAGGCATTGAGCCCTAGAACATTCAGGTGGCAGGCAAGAGTTTTACCACTAAACCAAAGAAACATATCAAATTCATTACAGTATGAACATTATGAATCACAATGGAAATCCCTCAAACTCTGACTGTTGAACATATAAAAGGGGAACAGTTCATTTCTGTTCAGTTAATTAACCTTAAGTGCAATTTTTACTATTAATTCTTTGTTTGCAAAACAAAATGTAACTTTAATTTGAAAAAATTAATAACCAATTCATAAAGGTACAGTAACAAAATGTAAAACTCTAAATATTCTGAAAATAGTATTAAGATGGAGTGAATGGTGAAAATATGGAAAATAGACATGCAGTGAAACATTTTTCTGGAAAAAGCCTCTAATAGCAGGTGACATGGTAGTTCAGTGATTAGCATTGCTGGGCATTGTTGCCATACAGTGCTGGGGCCCTAAGTTAAATTCCTGGAGTTTCTATGTTGACATGGGTGTTTCCCCATTTCCTCCTATAATCCAAAGACACACAGATACTGTAGGTTAATGGATTTCTAGGAAAACTGGCCCTTATGTGAGTGTGTTTGTGTTCTTTTGTTTCTGCCCTGTGATGAACTGCCCAGGGTATTTCCCACCTTGTGGCCTTGTATGGGATAAAATGTTTAGAAAATGTACTCTACTATGTATATTTTGTACTATAAGGAAAAAAAACACCTCTGTTATTATACAGTATTTGTCCAGTCTTCATCTTCTGCTTGTATACCAATGACACTCTTAGTATTACTCACAGTACTTAGGAGTCTTTATGTGTACTGCGCATCTAATTTTTTCAGTGTAAGATTAATTTAAAGTGATTGAAAGACATTATAGGGCTGTAACACTTTAGAAGTTTAACCAAAAAGCTTTACGTATAAAAACAACTAAAAGCATTAAAATCAAAGCAGTAAGTTTTTTTTACCCCTTAAATACAGTAAATTACAAGAATAACTGCAGAACATACAGTACAGGCTTAGAATAACCCTTCATTACTTTTGTAATTCAAAACAAACATACAAATACATGTACTGTACTTTGTTAGACAATGTCCAATACTACCAAGGGGTTTCATTTTTATTCCTTTTTTTAACAACTGAACATAGTTTGTGTGAGGAGTCTGTTCAATGATGTAACAACCACTTAGACCAGTCTATAAATCTTTTCTTGGGAACAAACTGCAGGATTTAATGTAATTACACTTGAGTAAATCGCAAGACAAATGGGACTTAACCATAAACTGCACTTCCACAATTTTTAATTCAGTCTCTGTTAGCTCTGGATAAAAGTCCTTCGAGGCTAGTTATTGTCACAATTTGTATTCATTTAAAATAAAAGTAAACACAAAACTGACCTCTAGATTTGTTTTTGTGGCCATTTATTTAAAATGAGTGACTTGGGACCTCATAATGTCTACATTCTGCTTATATAAAGTACAATGCATCCGGCCATGTAGTGAAGTGTGCAGTCTAGACAACTGGCAAGAAGTTACTGTACCTGCTGTTGGTATGTTCAGTTGGCTTACACACAAGTCCGGAAAAAATTAGATGAGTCCTATAAGCTGCTTTAGTCCAAAAATTCCATACAATGCTTGATAGTGTTTTCCTTCATTTACTTTTTATCACAGAATATTGTTAGTACTGTATAACACAAATGCCTACTATTTACTACAAAGGACCTGTTATTTATGTTGCAATGATAGTGTCTTTGTTTTGAAAGTGTCAGGCTTCTTTCTAACCTTCATCTACTAAGTACTAATACAACTGAATCTGGTTGCAGTAATCTTATATTACATTTTATAGATTTATCTTCTCCTTTGGTTAGTAGCTGTCCTGTCATTTTGGATTCACTCTTTCTGAAGTTTCAATAAATACCTGTGGCAAATCATCCTTTTACGATTTGTAAAATACAGCCTATTTCTGGGATAGTTAAAGCAGCTTTGACTCTTACAGTACTTATCACTTACTAATTCTTTGGCATTTTCAAGAACCAGAGCTCAATTGGTAATCATGCATTCACCTCCTATGCTCCTCGGTAAAGGGACTCTGTACCTCTGAAAATTCACAACACTAATTCTCTTGCACTTTTTAGATTTCAATTAAAATTGCACCTTTTCACTTTTTGTATGAGGAATGTTTGATTTATATTCATTTTGTGAGATCAAGTGATTGTGTATTGATTTCTACATCTGTAGAAGTATAGTGCTTAGAGGATTTTGGTGTAAGTTATATACTAATTAGTATATAATTAGTGATGATGTTGGGACCAATCCTGTAATTACACAGTTGCTTTGGATTTTGTAAATTAGGTATACAATGAATTGATTTGAATAAGGTCATGATCGAATGTCAATGTGCCATTTACATGTGTAAGGCAAGGTTTCTTTCAAGGTACAAAATAAACAAAAGTATAATTCACTCCATATTTTTAAATGTACTGTACTTTATACAGTATCTCTACGTTTTGTTAGGAAATTTAACAACAGTGTTTAACTTACATGATTTTTAGTGTCTTTTTATTTGAATTACAGGTAAAGTAGGTCTATAGCTACCATGGGCTTTTAGAAACTTTAACTGTGACATCTTAATAATGAAACAAATAAGAAACATTCCATAGTCATGTGGTAGTCTGCATTAATGAAACAAAGTATTACATTAGACATTCTTCTTGCATTGTTATGCCGTACCACTTTGAATCTAATGCTGCGAGATATGATTTAGTAATTTACAAGTAGACTACATATTTGAGCTTAGTTGCAGTAATGAGTTAATGTAGAATTTAGAATTGTATGAAGAGTCAACAATGATGAGAATTAATTTTTACCACTAGAAATTTGAACTAGTAATCAAAAGATCACCTTAGAAAATGCAAGTGAAAGGACCAAAGTCATATAAAAATGTAATCTTACTATATCTTTAATGTTCCTTTGTTTTGCAACATGCTTACTTGAAGGAACAAGTAATAGGTTTATTCCATGCTGAAAAAAAGGAAGAAAGAAAACACAACGATTCGGCCATGTAGTCCTCTTCAGGTGTGACGCAGCTACCCACCTGAAATGCTTACTTGAATAACACTGTAGTGTGTTAGTAATGTAATTCGGAGATACTGTATATAATGATAACATGCAGCATATGCCATCTTTATGAACAAAGAAATGAAATGAAATAAATGTATGTTTTCGATTTTACATATTTCTCATATTACATAACATGATTCATATACACAATGAGCCTGTTATATTATATTGGTTGGATTGGACCTCAACAAGATGAACATACTGAGGGATCTGTCTTTTTTAAACTGGTTTTAATTCGACTATCAATAGCACTTTAAAATATTTTTTTAATGTAAGATAATATAGAAAATATAGATCGGAGTGTATAAAAATGGGAAAGAATATTTTGACAGTATGTAAGAAACATACACTAAGTTTTTTTTTAAGTTTATGTAAGATAAACCTACAGTATTCCTGTTTGCAGCCCTTCCTAATATAATAATGTACAAACTACCCACAGAAAAACCAAAGCACGTGCATACAAATTAAAACAGAAAAGAGCATACCGAAATCATATATTCTGCTGTCTCTCAATTATAATCTGGGGGTAAAACAGTTATAACATTCATGTCCTCAGGAAAAAAAAATCTTATTAATTGGTTTTATTATCTATTAGCCTTATTGTCTATTATATTACAGTGGGATACTCTGTAAGTTTAAAGGAAATGAAATTGCCTAACGATTTCCCAAAACAGTTTATTATTCATGCCTTACAGTATATAATGAATAAAACAGCAACACAGAACTGGTGCTTACACTCATTCTCGAAGAGGTGGAACTGCATTCCCAGAAGGCCCATAGCTTTGCAGAATGTGTAGGTGGCAGAGCTTTTCTTTTTTGGACATAACTTCAGAATCTGAAAAAAATGAAAGAGTTATTAAAACATAAAAGTATGAATGAATCAACTATGGCAGATTCACATGAACAGGACAGACTCCTTAACAAGCATGAGTAGTTCAACAGTGCCACACACTATGTGCTCAATAACCACCAAAGGGCAGCAATTTTCTCTGGGGTAGAAAATGGCATACTATGATAGCAACATTAAAATCAGTCTTTTAAACTACAACTTCTTTACAAATGAGTGATAAACACATGCAGCTGTGCAAAGTGTCAGTTGATATACCTCTGTAGGCACCATGGTATCACAGACAGCAGAAGCATCATGGCTTTTTTATTTTTTCAAAACTGATGCAGGACTGCTCAGTTCTGAAAATACTACAGGTGGTGTAGAGAATCCTTAAAGTACTACAGCTGTTTGTGGTTGCCAGACAAATCAGTACAGTATTAAATGTTTATTAATCCATTAGTGCCGCCTTGCTGCACTAATAATATTGTTTGTATACAGAACTTGTGACAAACAATTTCATTAAATAGAAAGATTACATTGTTGGACAAGATGTTGTTACAACATTGCTATCACAACTACAAATTAGATACAGTATGTCAAAATACTGTATAACAAAACTAAACATCATTTGTTAATTACATACAGTATACAGTTATTAGCAATTGGGTATAAATAGGAATTTGAAAACAGATCATTTTGTTTTAGATTTTATTTGTAAAAATATATTATACATAGTGACTTTAAACACATATTGTGTTTAAAAACAAATAAAGACATAAAAAGACAAGATTAAAATAAAAGTTTGAGTAGTTTTTTTGACTGACTCTGTCATGCACTGTAAATTGCATTGTACCTTATACAAGCCAGTACTACAGTATATTCAGATCAATATACAGTATACAGTACCTTATATTTTCTAATTTCATTCAGATGTTTTACATTAAGAATTTTGTTCTAAACATTGTGTGAGTAAACATATGGTATATTCTGTTTTGTATGGTATATTCTGTCTTCAAGAACAAATGCTTGAATGACAGTAAGCAATGAAGGAATACATAATTTGTTATTAATATTCCTTAAATATACATATACATATATACATTTAAATATTAATATTAAAATATTAATATTCCTAAAAGTATAAATTAAATCTTACCAACTTTAGTTTGTGATAAAATTGTGATAAATTCCAAACACAAAACAATTACTGACACTTACTGAAATACATTTTAACGATGCTAAGCTTGGGTTAATTTTAAGGCTTATTAAATGTAAATGAAATCAAAGCTTACCACAAGCAGGTCATTGAAGAGGAACACTTCTCTCTGATGAGCTGCCTGCTTTTGAGCCTTATTGACATCTGTGACTTCAAAGAGCCTACTACAGCACACAAGTCTCCTGTGAGGCACAGACAGAACCTGGAAGAATGAAAGCAATGATGAAGATTTTGCAGTCTGAAAATCACATCGACGTTTCCTAAGTTAACATTGCTTGTTCAGAGAATCCAGTGTGATACATTTTGATTCCAGTTTTGGAACATTCTTTTTGGAAGTTTGGATTTTCATTTTATAACTACACAGATTGCAACAGGTTCCCACCCATCCGTCCATTCATCTTTTGAAAAAGTAAAAGCTCTACAGTACCCAACATAAGAGCTGGCACCACTCAAGGAACAGGACATTTCTCACTGATGTTGCTACAAGTCTGCAGGCGTCTATGAAGTTGAAAGACTTACTGATATGCCAAGACCCAGAAGCACTCCTGGCTCTCAGTTTCATGACACCTTGCCAAGAAAGAGTGGGTCTGGGAAGGATACGAAACTGCCCTTTTAGCGCTATATTGATCAAGTCCTAAGACCTCTCTTGCTGCCCTTCCTGTGGAGCCATTCTGACATGACACCATTTCAAAAGGACAGCACATGTCTTCATGCCGATTGCATAGCAATGGCTTTCTTGTGAGATGGGAATGTCTATTTGCCTGATGGTTTGCCCGGTGGTTGCTCTATTTGCCAGAATTAAGTCCCACTGAACATGTGGTCTGAGCTGGACCAGTGAACAAGCACATGCTTGTCCATCTCTAAGAGACTTGCAAAGAAAGTGTCACAGAAGTATAACTTGTACTGCTTTCAACAGTGGTCACACACATTACCAGCCTCAGAGTTTCACATTGACTGTTGATTATTAATTGATTTTGTTGATTACAAATGTTAATTAACCTTTTTGATTTTCCAGATTAAAATCTTCGTGAATTTGTTCAGTTATACAGTAAGTGATAAGCTTCTTTTAATGCTCAGTATAGGAAAAATTATAAGTATTACAGTAAAAAAACTAAGCAAATTTTCCTCAATCATACAGTAGTTCCTCTGAAATTTTTAATACAATTACTTATGGAAATATGTGGTTACTTGATAAATACGGGACTGTATGTACTTGTTTACCCCAAGTAGAAATGGTACTACCAATAATTCTGATTAATTACTTGTACTTTCAATGTCATTTTAATTATCTGTTATGTTTTTTTGGTTATGTTGTTCAAATAGCACCATGGAAATTAATTAAAATACCTCTAGATTAGTGAATTCAGCATGCAGAACAAAAAAAATAGTTTAACAAATACAAGTTTAACTAACAAAGCACTTAATAGAAGTGTTTTTGTTTTGCAATTCATATGTGTTTAAAATGTGATCTTTCCAAACATCTCCAAGTTATAGTGCATATATACAGTATTTGTTATCTATGGTTACCTCAGCATTTTAAGTGTGGACGAAAGTAAACTTTCAAACTTGCATTTTAATGATGATGCTCACAAGTTAATTTTCTTTCAGTGTGCATCTTGAAAACTGAAGTAATCAATAAAAAATGTCTTTAACAATTTTCCTCTTCCACATTCTTACCTTTCAATACTTTCATTGCGTGAACATTATAAATCATTACTACAGATGAAAACAAGTATTGTAATAATCTGAATTATAAACCTATATTACTGTATACAGTACCTTACAATGCACACAATTATGCTTCCGAAGAGAAGCTTTTGTTCTGCATCTACTACTATAAACGGGGATTTCTGCTTTGTAAAGATTTTCTTGAAACACTATATGAGGACCAATAGAAAAGTATCAACATTTACTTAAATGAGAAATTAAATACAAGGTATTAATGCCTATTTGAAATGCATCAATTAAAGTGTTTCTAATTTTGTAAAAAAAACACCTACCTACAGTACCTACAGTAATGTTACTTCATTACCTTGAAAATCATGTGAATGAGAACACTATTATCATTAGTAGGTTTTGTGCAGGTGTCAAAACCACTCTTTATTTGACCAGCACTTTTTATAATGAATTTGCAAGGGTCAATAGTACAGTATCTGTTTCATTTCAAGGCTAAGGGAGTGGGAATCCTAGTTCTCAAGTCCATGTTTTGTTGTAACAAAAGAAGCAAACTTTTTAACACCTCTGATATTTTGTTCAAAGTTTATACAGTACTATCACCCTCAACACGGCAAGCGTTTTTAGGTTTCTCTTTCTGTCCTCATCTGATTCTTAGAGGGGATTTTACTTGTTGTCTTAACTTAGATCCAAAATGCTCTTCAACCACGGTAAGTCTAATACTTTTTAGAAAATGCTGCACCTAGTGTATTACATTTTTCCTCAATTTCAGACCCTTGATGCTTCCTATCCCCCCTACAATATAATATGTGTTAATTTTACATGGTTTTTGTAACATTAGTATTGCTAAATGTTTGAGATGAAGTGTTCAGAGTTTGTTGTTGAAGCCGTTACCCCAGATCATTCAAAAAAATGTATGGGGAAGATTAATTGGATTAATTAACTTTTAACCTTGGATTAATTAACTTGAAATGGGCTGAATGGCCTCCTCTTGTATTGAAACATTCTTATGTTCTTATGTTTTTATCTCCCCTCTGGAACAGTTTGGGGATTCTAGCTGTGGGGTCAGCCACTCCAAGTGCTGAGTGTCGGGGCCAAAGGTCTGCTGGGAAAAGTGAAAATGCTACAATATTGTACCTTCGGGTTTAATGAAATAGCATACATTTCCTGTATGTGTTTGTAATATTAAAATCACAACTTTCTGCAGCATTGCAAAAGTATTTTACCTAGTGCACATAATTGTAGCCTATCCTGTCCTGTCTCATACTATACATTGCACAACACAGTACATACAGGCCTTCTCCTGTGCATCCCTGATACTGATGCATTTACTGTTGAACTTAATACGTTTTGCCGATATTTTGCCGAAAGTTTTGGTGAGGGGCACCAAACCAGATATTTCACTTACATTTTTGTGTGGTCATCTGAAACATTGTGGTTTCCAAAAAATTTTTAGAACTAAAGCCCTAGGCCATAGATCTCCAATCCTGGTCCTGGTGAGCCCCAGGCCAGTAGGTTTTGCAGACTACTATGAAATCACCAGCTCTAGAGAGAGATCTAGAGATCTAGAACAATTCCATTGTTCCAATTCCTCACACTTCTCTTAATCAAACAGCTTATGGTGCCAAACTTTAAAAACACATGACCTACTGTATAAGATTAAACTTATTGAGATTCCAAGATGAGTGTGAGCAATGAACTAATATGATTTGAAACAGCAGTGTGTGTGTAAGCATACAATTGTTGCTTAATTTTTATTTGGATCAGTTTTGTTTTAGAGCACAGAAACATATAATGAGATTTTGCACTGAAAATTCACCCTTGAAATTCACAGAGAGTTATGTACAGTATGATGGAAAATTAAATCTTCCAAATGAAAGAACTCCCACAAAGTATATTTTAGATACCTTAATCATTAAAAAAACAGTTATGTTTATTACAAAGTTATTAAAGGCATACTTTCACTTAAGCAGAAGGGTAAATACACTTTTCTTCAGCAAACACTGAGCATCTTTCTCTCACTCTCTTTTCCACCCCCTCTCCCTTTTGTTTTTTGTCTGGTGATTGCTAAATATAGTACTCTGTCAAACACAGAACGTGATTTCCAACTTTCTATGCACCCTCCTAGGCAACACGTACTGTAGTTGTTTGACACATTCCATAAATACATTTTATTTCTTGACAATGTTTACTTTTATTAAGATTGGTTATTTTTACAAAATATAGGTCAACACTGTTCTTTCAGGCATTTTGTGCTATTGAGAAGTTTTTGTTTTGCTGTTTGGTAATTTATGACATTTGTTACTCAAGTCTGGTATTTCTGTTGTACAATATCTACAAATTGCTCCTGTGAGTGATGGATCAAACATTTATTTCCCTTATTTCACTAGTTTGCTTTTATTGTGTAAATAATGTACTAACACCATTTACTAACTATCCTGTTAGAATAATGGAAAATTACTAACTGCAACCTAAGTATGAGCTGGCTGCTCGCCTGGAACGTGAAGGGCAGAGCCAGCTTCGGGCAGCCTGACCAGAACTGAGAGTGCCTGATATCTGCTTAAGCCGTGATTAACAAAATCTAGTACATAATGTCTGCTTAAATGATGATTAAAGGAACCCAAGAATGTTCTTACAATTCTTACGGTTTATCACGTACCAAGGCTAGCAGCCTTTGTCACGGACACGGACTGAGATCCGTGTCAGATCTTGTAGTAGACCCTATGCGATGCAGTAAGAGCTGGGGAAAACAGGAGGCGTGGTAAAATGAAACACACAGGGGTTTAATAGTGCACAAAATAATAGTGACAATCAGTGAGACAGTGAACGGGGAAGACAAAGAATGGCATCCAAATCCAAACGGGTCCAAAGGCAGGTCAGGGTATAGTCCAAAAGTCCATCAATGAGAAATCCATCCTGGGATGCGACAAGGTTAAAATCCCCGGAAGGGGGAACACACGGAGAGACAAAACATGGAGGTCCAAGGATGATGGGGTGAGATCCTCCAGACCCAGGGCTCAGAAAGCAGGAGGTGTCAGGAATGAGGCCTATGCCCTCAGGAGACAGACGTAGGGTTTCCTGGTGCCAGGCGGGCCTCGTGACATCTTTACCCTAGGACTGGAGGAGCTAGTCTTTAAATAATAAAGCTAAGAGGGTACACCTGAGGAGCATAACAATCACTAGGACAATAATGGGAGCAGTGGAGCGCCCTCTAGGGAGGGATGTCGGACATGACAGCCTTGGCTTTACACCATACTGTATATGGAATGGAATTGAACTGAAACCTTATCTGGGTTCTGAGTTGAATCAATGCTTCACCGGCTTCGGCTCCAATATGCATATGTAATAAAGGAAATGCCAGCTTCATACACCCCTGGATCATGACTGCTCTTGTTGGACACAACAGAGTCAGGGTTGTGGAAAAAAACCAAAAAGAGGCCTGAACACCTATACTGGAGAAACAAAAGCACACTCTGTACAGAAATAACAATTTAAATATGAGCTGTTCTTGGTTTTATTGCACCACTGGTGCTGCTGTTATGTTAACAGGGGAAAATTAAATTTAAAGGAAATGCCATTTTTCTATACACTAGTGAATTCAGTATACTTAAGTGTCATTTTAATGTGTTTTCAGTACAGGCCTGTATACTTTAATATCACATTAAGCAGATTTTAAATATGCGTGTAAATATAATATGCAAGTGCATATTGTTATATTTGTATGTACAGTAAAATACATTTTCCTATGCTATCAACATACTTACAACTTAAAACATACTCCATTGAGCTGTGTTTTTAAAGTTTTTCTCTCAAATTTTACCTTGCAAAAGTTTCATACCTTTTCTAAGGTGTCCCATCAATTCCGAATTCAAATCCTGAATGTGCAAACTGTAGACTTCTAAGGGTATAATAAATCACACTAAATGTCACAAAAACCACAAAAACTTACAGTAACTAGTGTATGTTGATAGCATACAAACTTTATACACTGGTTTAGTGCAAATTATGCAAAGTTGCTTTGGGGATGACTTACAGTATGAACAGCTTTTTCACAGACTCTTAACAGGATCCAAGTCAGGACTTTGACTCAGCTACTCAAAAACATTTGTGTTGGTTCATTGTCTTGCTAAAAGGTGATTTTTTCTTTCCAGTTTTAGGTCTAAGGTAAGTTTTCCTCTAAGAGTCCACCCACCTCTTAATAATTGAAAACGCTCTAAGAAATTTTAAGGGTATTTGAATATATGCCTTTATATAACTTTTTTTGTTAATAGTTTTTGAAACTCTTTGGTCTCCAAGGTTGAATTTGTGTTTGACTGAGGGGATCTTACAGAGATCAGTATTAAACTCAATTTTTGCCACAGCAACGGGGTTGAATTTCTATGCAACCATGACTCTTCCATATTTGTTTCATATTGATTATCTATTTACTTCTTTTACTTACTACTTTGTTTTGAATGTGTGGAGTAGGTTGTGTATATAAATATAAGTTAATACTGAAAACTGAATAGTACTCAGTGATGACTGAAAACATTAAAGCAACAAAATGTGAAAATTGTGGGTTTGTATACTGTATATAGACTGTTAATCTAAAATATACATTATCAAATAGTTATTTTCAGAGGAAGTACAGACTCTCCACTGAAAAGCTACGCAAAGCTACTACGCAACAATCTGTACAGTATAATTCAGTATTCATACTTCACAAAATATGTAAGGCAGGCTTCCTCAAAGTAATTCATAGGTCTATCTTTTCACAAGGTTTAGCATTTTCTAAATTCTTTTAAAGAAAGCCTTTCTGGAGGCTAAGAATAAAATATTGTGCATTTTACTAAGAACTTTGAGAAACTTTGATTAGATGGTACTTGCTTCAAAGTAAAGGGGTTATATACTGTAGCTGTACTGTACACTGCTAAGGTCATGAGGTATATTGTATATGAAGCAAGTTCCTATAGCTTAATGCAAATATAAGAAATTCAGTATGCCAAGGTGTGAACAAGAAGTGCTCACTGCTTCTTATACAGTGCTTACATGAGATATGGTGCTGTATATAACTCTGCACTGAGGGTACCAATTAGATATTGGTTTATTCCATGCTGAAAAAAAGAAGAAAGAGAACACAACGTTTCGGCCGTGGAGCCTTTGTTCCTTTGCAGCCTACGCATGCTGACGCAGCTACCCACCTGAGCTACTTCCAATTAGATATTGCTGTGGGAAATATAGCGTATAGCCAATTGTGTAAGATTTATTTAATATTAAGTGGCTTTTTAAAAAAGTATGGTGTTTTATTTAGGGAAACAATTGGATAGTTAATTGGAGGCCTTTTCAATCCCCTCCAATAGAAATTATAAATATAACGTGATCTTTATTTATGAGATCATAAATGATCTGTAAATCACATCAACTTGGCTAAGATTCAGCATTAGAACAGTTTATAAATTAGTCCTCATACTCCAGGAACAGAATCACTTCTAGAGTTAGCAGCAGTTCTCATATTGCTTTTTTCAGTATAAAATAGAAAACGAACAATTAATGAAATAGGAGAAAAACAGAAGTAAAAGAATTGTTATAATTTGCTTAAAAATGTGATTTGATAAATCAAGGCCACTTCAAACTTAACATATATCAGTCTACAGTAAATCAAATATTTCAACAAGCTTATCTCAAAGTGTCTTCCCTGTTTAAATTAAATTAAATTGGAAATAAAACTTTGATTTGAAAAAATCATCAGGATGTCTAGGGAATCAGAAGATTCTTAGATTAATAAAGTGAAAGTTGTACATTGTGAGACAGTGAAGTGAAATCTGTCATTTTTGCTGTGTATTAATGGAATTTGTGTTTCAGATAAAAAGTTAATTGAGGAACAAAATTCGAATCTAAACTTTTCTTTCTAGGTATTATTTTGCATATACTGTATGTTTATTTACTGTATATTAAAAAATATAGATTTGTGTTCAATCTCCACCTCCAATTTCAGATCTGTATACAGTAAGTATTGAGACAAATTAAATTAAAGTAAACTAGTATAACTTAAAGTAAAGTTAATTAAATGTGTGTAAAGTTAGTATTTATATTTATTAATTATTCACAGTATTATCAGTTTAACAAGAAAAATAGAAGTCGAGAGCACTTATTAATGCTACGTCAAACCACAGTAGGTTGCATGTTTTTAACATTTTTATCAGCTTCCTCTTCCATCTCTATTAATAGACAAAGGAGATTATATTAAAAAGAAGATTAAACGGAGTGTAATGTCTGAACTGGCTGGCACTCAAGGGAGAGGTAGGATTAAAGGAGCAAACACACTTGTTGTAAAGGCTGGTGCAGTCATACAGACACCTTTGAAAGATCTCCTACATCTTCAATACAAAATGCCTTAGAGATAATTGTTACCATGGTGATTATGTGTCCCCTCACACATTAATATTCTACAGTAAAAACATTGAAATGTTCAGACAAATGCAAACAATTTATACAAAATTAGCTGTTAAAGATTTTTCAAAGTGTACATACAGTAAGTGTTAGCATTATCAGTATAAAAACAACAACATTTTTCACAGGAGAGTAAGTATAACCTAGTAATCAACTATATTCAAACCTAGAGGCTCTTCAAGGCCTAGCTCATCCCAATTTCTGCAGTGTTAAACTGAGTGATTAGTACGTGACTCCCTAGATAAGATACTGTTTCATTGCAGTTACTTTCAGCAATGCATTGTACCCCTTTGTACAGCTAGGTGGAAAGAAACGGGTACTGTAGGTAAGATGTCTTGCTCCCAGGTACAACAGCAGTGTCTACAGCAGAGATATAGAAATACAGCTCCCATTTTAATGTCCTAAGGT
The DNA here is from genome assembly GCF_040954835.1 of Lepisosteus oculatus. Classification (NCBI taxonomy): domain Eukaryota; kingdom Metazoa; phylum Chordata; class Actinopteri; order Semionotiformes; family Lepisosteidae; genus Lepisosteus; species Lepisosteus oculatus. Next base: position 11,801,078 of record NC_090702.1, on the reverse strand, counting down.
ACTGTAATCACTCTGTCCCCCTCACAATGAGATTGGAAAGATAGTAGATCTTGAAAAAGAAAATAATTATTAATGATTACTTTTAGAACTGATTTCACACTTGTTAAAGATATTTTATGGGGCCAGTTATTAAGCCTCATATTTTATTATTTCTTTCCTAGTATAATCAATTGCTTTATAGTACATATTTAAATGTGTCAAGAGAAGCCTTGTCTTCTTTGCAGCTAATGGTAAATTATTGTTTTCCCTTTACTTTTTGTTGTTGTACCTTGTATTTTTTACTTTTTGTTCACTGGTCTCAAAATCACCAGTTCACCAGCTATCTGCACGAACCTCCGTTCATAACTAAACAGCCCCAAGGAACTGAAACATGGCTCCCCAACAAGAAAATCAGCCTGAATTAATCTGAATTGTCTAACATTACATGACACTTCATCTCTATTAAGCAACTGACCTTAAGTTCAAAAGTTCAAAATGATCTCCATGTGCTAGTTTTTCTCTTTGCCCTTATTTTTGAAAAATGGTCAAATGCTACGTGTGTAGATAATAAATAGAAGTAATAGTATTTTTTTTTTCTTATGATATTTTCTATGTGCAATTCTTGACCAACACGTAACTGAAGGAAAATGTATAAACCTTTAAATGCAACATTTCATTTTGATAAACTAGCTCACCGACGGTACAAAGGTGAATATAGACGGGAGAAGCACTCACGGTTTTCATGCCCACAATGGACTGCTCCACCTTGGTGACGTAAGTGACATGGTCTTCGTTAGATCGCAGCTCTCTCTGCTGGATCCTCTCATAGATGCCAACCACCATCTCCCGAGGGATGTCTGCGCCGTCATCTACTCCTGGGAAGAAAGGTAACAGTGTCTGATCTTTAATCCGATAACAGACATTCTTTCATATGAGAGAGGGAAGGGAGCTCTGCTGTCAAGTAACAGGGCATTGGAGTCACAACTGGTGCCAGATATTTTCTGAAAGGGTACATTTATTTTTGTTTTCTAGCAAACATTTGGATCAAAATGATCTTCTTGGGAAATGTTATCGTCCCAAGAAAAAAAGGAAAGCTACTCTGTATTGGCACTCTTTTGTAAGAGAAATGTAAGAAAAATCTCTTTATGTGAAACTGTTCATTTTACCACAAATAATAAAGAACAAAAAGAGCACAACATAAGAAGAAACAATAGACTACAATAAACTAACTTCAAAAAGCGAAGGCTCAACATGCAACCAGCAACCTCCAACCTTGGTTGGTCCACTGATCTAAATCTACTAAACACTACAATTAATGATTTTTTAAAGTTCAAATAATGAAATAGTCTAATGAATGAAACTATTGCAATGAAAACCAAAACACGGATACTCCAGGAATGGATGTGGGATACACTGCTATACCTTCTGATTTCTAATAACAGGAACATGTTCTGGGAGCCACAGTAAATGACAATCTGCAATGGTTATGCTTTCTGAGTACATTTAGTGTTGCTTACATTTTTTGAGTACATTTATGATTCTGTATTCAACCTATTTCCTCATCAATCACACAATCAACAAGTTGCATAAAATAAGTTACAGTAGATTGGTGATTAAACAACTGATTGGATTTTAAATAAATTGCAGTCTTTGTGATTTATACCTTAAGGATTGTCCAGTCACTGACAGCTGGCATTTTTAAATGTTGTGTGTAGAAATTAAATGTGACATTAAAATGAACAGTTTGCATTCTATTCAAAAGCCTCCTATCTACCTGTGATCGGCAATGACCCCTGTTTGTCTGCATCTTCCTGAACTCTGAAAGTCCATATTTAGAGACAACAACATAGCTCCAATCTTATTTAAATTAGCATTGAGAAAAATGTATTTTTATGATCAACACCCTCTGAGTGATTGTATGAATGTATTTAATACAAATTCAGAAAAAAAGACCCATAGAGGACTGTTCACAATGGTATACTGAATGGGTTTTGGGATTAGATTACGTACTGTATAAAGGGCTTTTGTTTTTGTGTCAGAAAAAATAGTAGTTGCATTTTAATGGTTATATTGTGCGTTTGTTTTACTCAATTGAAATTCATTAACCACATTCAGCTGTCACTACTGACTTTCTCAACAGGTAATCTAGTGGACATTTAATCACATATCAAGACAGGAGTTCAATGGTACAGTACTGTATATACTGTAGTACAAACCTAAGACATACTATATTGTATATTTTTCCACTGCTGTAATTTTTAGTGATCTAAAACCAAAGCAGCATTTATTCAAAGCTACACTACCTGGTATTTTTTGTAAACATGTATTCTTAGAATTTAAAACCTTTACTTTGTTGTATAAAAGCACTGACAGGTTTGGGCCTTTCTATGTGGAAACAGGAGAGGCTGTAACTATGAAAGTATGAGACACTTGCGCCATAGGACAAAGCTACATATTGCTACTTTGTTGTACTGCTTTTAGTTTCATCCTCAAAAAAATTGAACATCAATATTGTATACAGTATGATTCTGAATAATTATGTTTTTTTTTTCCAGAAATGACCAGCAAACGTATGTATTGGGTGCCTTTTCTGTATGTGGCTTTTACCACTGCCCCTTCTCACATGTGCCACTTAAGTTATAACTCTAAAAGCAAAATTATGACATTTAGTATCAGTTTTCAGTAAAAACAACTCATGGGTTGAGAACTGTTATGGGCAGAACCCAATAGTGTACAAGGGACTAGAAAGTTGGTTAACTAAAGAGAAATGACAAAACATCCTTCATATTTTCTGAAGATAGCACAAAAAAGCTGCTTTCAAACCATACCATTCTTTTTAACAAAAGGATTTAGAATGATCTGTCCCTGAAGCACCACCTTTCAATTACACAGTTCAGGCAGAAACATAAGAGGAGGGGTATACTAGCTATCAGGCAAAATGGCATTGGTTTTGTGATCTGAAAATGTAGGTGGTACATTTGATAGCATCAAATTCATTTTATAGAACCAGGACTTCAAGGTCACTGAAGAAGCTAAACAGTCACTGCGGTCACAACTTCAAAAGGCTTCAAATAATTCAGAGAGTTATCAAACATGAATGGGACCTTATAACACTTGAGGGCAAAACATCGTCCTTGATGAGGTTAGGACATTTTCCAGCTCTGATTTCCTGCTGTAACCTCATTCATCTTTTATTTGAACACTAATGCAACAGGAATCTACAAATGATTTTTCTAAACTACACAATTTGCCCCCTTACATAAAGAACAGTAGGCGATTCACCTCCAGCAGCAGCACATGCAATATGTAAGACTTCCCAGATATACTTGAAAATACAGTAGATCCAGTTGGTTGTTAGGATTGACAATCCACTTATACACCCCAATAACATTAAATAAATCCTGGAAATTTCTCTATTCTATCTCAATAAATTGTAGTGCAATCATTGGATTACAGTAGATAATAGATAATACATTTGAGACTTCAACTTTAATCAGTCCAGTGTAGCTGCAATGCTTGTTAATAAGACAGAATTAAGTGTTGCTGTGCTTTCCCAAATGAGGCCCCATCTCTCTCTTCATCTCTGTGATGCAGCCACAGAGAAGTTATTCATGCAGGCTGATTTAAGGTTTCTTTGGATAAGGGACAGCTCCCAAATGGGGATGCACTTAGCTAAGCCTGGCTATCATGATCAATGGTCATCCATTGGCGCCTATCTGTCTAGGGAGTGCCAGATGGACATCTGGACTGCATTCCTAGGTGTCAGGAGTAAGTGACTCTTATCTCACCTTAAAGCCAAGTTAAAGCCAACACTAACTAGCAGGTCAGTGAGCATCAGCAGCGCACTGTCGCAAGCCGCACAGCACAGCCTGGCACGGAGCCAGAGAGCACGCAGGAGATCTGAATCCCCAGAGACTGGATGAGTATTCAACTTCAATGCATTACAGCTCGAGAATTCAATTTTATTTATTTTTATTTAGAGTTATGTACTTGTTTTGAGTATCCAATGTAGAAGTTATAACCAAGTTCATTTACGAAACGGTCTAAATTAATGATATACCGAACGTATGTCCTCTTGATTTGTGTAACTCTTCATAACTGAATGAATATTTATCTTTTGCATTCTGATAACCCTCACGATAAGATCTGTTAGGTTTACATGCATATTCTATGTATTAATAAATGTATCCTCGTGTATTAGTACCTGTGTGTGCGTTGTTTGAGTTATATCGCATGGTTGGATTCTAAGGCCATTAAAAGAATCAATTTTGTGATTTACTGCTACAATTAATAATTGTCCCAGTAAATGCCCAAACCCCTACAGAACTGGTGCCTCTTGAGAGCACACTACACCAGATAGGGTTAATCTTTTTACCTTTGTTCAATTCAATTTGGATTCATATTTCTAATACAATTGGAATCAATATAGCTCTATACAGTTCACATACGACATGTTGGAAATATATATTGGAAATATATATACTGGATACCCAAGGATTAGGGCTAAACCCAACTGCCAATATAAACAGTTCAGCAGCTTTCTTAAATCCACATTTTGCAAGAAGATGACAGTGTGATTTTGAGCAGCTAGTTAAAAGGCATCTATACAGTACATACAGTAGTGTTGCAAGAAAGAAATGCCACACTGAGGTTTAATAGATTTAATCACATACTATTAACCATATTGTACTCACCAAGCCAAAAAAAAAACCATGATAAATCTTGCATATGAAACTTGACTCACTGTCAAAATGAAAATCTAAAAAAGTTAATATTAGGTATGGGTTCCTTGAGCATTAATCAAGTATTACTGTAATTACAACTGTTCAAGTATACTAAAACTCTCGGGGTGGTGAGGTCTGAATTCATTATAGGGAAAACCATTTCAGATTTTTTTTTAAGTTAATGTGTCTCTGCTTTCATAACGTAATTAAAAATCATTATAAGTCTAAAGGACACTCAGTTGAAAGAAAATAAAAAAGTCATAAATATTTGAAAAAATCACTCTATCTTTGGTAAATTTAAGGTTCTTTACAGTGATCACAGACATTTCAAGCTTTCCAAACCAATAACACACCCTGTGGAAACAAAGCAAGGAAAACAATGAATCAGAATAATTTGCAACTGTCCCATCCTGACATGACCCTTTGCATAAAGCAGTGCTGTCTGTTATGTTTTAAATACTTTCACTTGATTCCACTAGTTCATGTTTTACTTCTTTATTTTAAGTCCACTGAATTGACTTTGACAATGCCTTTGAAAATTGTGAATACCCTAAGGAACTAAAAATATTCTATTCCTTCAACTTTTCAGTATTGACATGAACTTATGCTCCTAAATTTATCTTGGTAATCTCTGAGGTAATTCCAGAGCTGTGGCATCTTTTTTATAAGATTAAATTGATATTTTATAAGGTAACAACAGTTCTAGACAATATTCTAAATGACATCTAACAAGTGCATTGTACAATTATACAAAATATCCCTTGATTTAAATTCTAAAAGCTTTGACTATTTACTAATATTTTATGTGTCATTTTATTGATTCCCCACTGTCTTTCAGATGATATATTTTAAAGGTTTTTGTCATAAGTAGCCTTTTCAAGATCAGCATGCACCATGTTCTATTTATCTTTTATGTTTTTGCTATCAGCATGTAGTACTCATGTTCTGTACCTCAGACGGCAAGGACATCTACAGTAGCTCCTGACTTGAAGGTCCCAGATTCAATCCCAGGTCAGGTAAGGGCAAGTAATGTACACTGTAGCTTGTTCTACTTCCTTCCAGAAAGCTCCCAGGTTTACTCAGCCTGCTTTCCAAATTAGAACCGGGGATTAATCCTTCTGTCCTTCTGGGGGTAATAGGCCAGCCGGAGTGTGATGCTGACCACATCACCTCCACTTCCAGTGTTGGATGGCCAAGAAAAATGGTGCCTCTTTCCCCCCATTCCCCATGGGCCTTCATGGCCTGAAAAGGAACTTACCTATGTAGTACTCTGCACCTGTCTATATTAAAAATCTTATGCCCCTCGTTTTCAAAGTCTTGAATTTTATCTTTTCTTTTAAATATTGTTGCAGTTTCTTTAGTGTTTTCTAATTCTCCTATTTTGAAATCATCTGCAGACTAATTTACTAACTACACTGAAATCTAGGTCATGCTCAGGAAGAGCAGTGGACCTAATACTGGAGATTCATATGGTACAGCACTAATTTCTGTACCACATGGAGCATTCATGCCTTAAGAGTATCCTGTATCAACCAATTTTTAATCCAAACATACAGATTCTCCCAAATAGTTCCTGCTTAGAATCTTTAGAATCTTGAAATCGAAATTCTCCACATCATACACTATGTCCTGTGTGTATACACTACTGTTATTGCTTGTTCAAAGACATCTATAGTATCAGGATTGTGAGGTTAGTGAATTTTCTAAATCCATGTTTACTATTCCCTTGGACAATATTTTCAAAAAGGTGATCCTCTAATTTAGTTAACTTGTCTATAATTATCTGATTCAGTTTTGTCACTCTCTTCTACTGTATGTCAGGACTATTTATTAAAAACATTTGTCTTTCCACTGTCAGAGGTATGTTCTTAATTTCTTGCTTTGTGAACATCAGTGAAATATAGTATTCTTTCACTACATCAGCCACTTTCCTTCCATTGTCTAGAATGTATCAAACAATGGTACCTACAGTAGACAAGGTAGAAGTGTACCGTTATTGTCCAGGATATATTTTACTTATTCCTTATGTTTCTTTTCCTATTATTGAACTGAAAACCTAAAGTGCATTTATTATCTTAGCTTCCTTTGTAATATTCTTTTTAATCTCTCTTACAGTACAGTATATTATTTTTACCTTTTCTTTCAATTTATTGTACTCTTAGTGTTTTTTTTAGGTTTTGATTTACTCACTCTTGGGATAAATCTGTTCTGCATCGCAGAATCTGTTGCCATCCATTCTCCACCTATTCTGCCATATCCTATTTACAATACTTCTTTTTATACTTACTGTACTTTGTTGCATTTCTTTATGGTTTTCTTTACTGAAATTTCAAACTTGCTCTCATCACTGATTTCTTAATTGTCCAAATAAAGCATAAGTTGTTGTGCTTTCCCATATGCTGTAATGTTCTTGTTCTTCATTCACTGTTACTTTTCTCAATTCTTTCTGCTCAGATTTGAATGAGGAATATTTTCTCTGGCTACAGTATATTGTCTTCTGTTAATGACACTGGCAGTTTGGTCCCAAAAATGGTTTAAATACTGGTTATTGCAAGATCTCACCATTGTTTTTGAAGAGTTGTCATACAGTAGTTGACCTGTCCAAATATTGCATGATCTTACATTTTTTACATTTTGCAAAAATCTGTAATCCAGGGACAGGTTTAAAGGAAGAACATTTGAGTCTTTGTCAATGCATTGATGAGAAGTACTGTACATTCCCTCTCAACCTGAACCACAGGTGGATTTGTGTTAAAAGATGACTCCCCTGCGCATTATCACACTTACACAGCCAATCAAGTTTGTCTTAAACATCAACAGTCAGTATAAAATTTCCCCCAACTTCTCCAAACACCTGTCTTTGGTCAGGTCTGTCAAGTGCAAAATGACATTCATCTGTGAATAAAGCAATTTACTGTTCTCTCTTCTTGCACCTCAGCTGTACTCTGGCTCACGGAAAAAAATGATTTAGTCTCATAGTATATTATAACAAAAAATGCAATTATAAATGAAAAACAGATGATTGAAATCAAATGGAGTATTATATTTCAAACAAGAAAATTAACCATCAAGTAATCATTTCATTATAGCAATCAAAATAAAGTTAAGGTCATGTGACCTGTGGGTCTTTATGAAATTAAAATGAAATTAAAAGCAATTTCACATCAGTTGTTTTCAGCTTCAATACTGAGTTAGTCCTGTTAACTTTGTTTGTGTTGCTGTTAATTGTTCTTTTATTTTTGTTTAATACTGTATGTGATGTCTGATATGCTACTTCATAATCTGCTGGGGTATGCAGTTCTATTTCTTCTGCAGAAAGCCCTCTTCTGCCACACATTCTGTGCAGGAACCTCAGTGGGTATCATGTGTGACTACTATTAGTTCAAGTAGATAGCTGCGTCAGCATGCGTAGGCTACAAAGGAAGTTAAAGGTTTATTCCATGCTGAAAAGAGAAGAAAGGAAACAACATTTCCGCTGAGGAGCCTTCTTCAGTTTGTCTCACACGTTGTGTTTCTTTATTTCTCTTTTCAGCATGGAATAAACCTCTATATGTGAATACTGCTGTCTTATCAGGGTGTTCCTGTCGGTGACATTGGAAAGTTTTAGGCAGAACAACATAAGGTCCCCAAGCCATAAGATAAGTGCCGTGCTTAGGCATACTGTATATTCCTGTAGCCTGATGAAGGTATTGGATTCAGGAACCTGTCTCTCAAGATACTGTTTACCACCAGTTGATGCAGTCAATAGGTGGACAGCCACTACAAGGTAAATCAGTTGGTTTTGAAGTTTGATAATGTCAATTCTATTGTTGGCCAATGCCATATTGTGATGTATTGTCTGGCAGCATTCACATGGTTTCTTAATGGTAACCTGTACAATGGTAACCTGTGGCCCAAAATCAGCAAAGCAGCTCAAAATCATCACTCTCTCACAACCATTCTTGATGACTGGGATAAGGTTCTTTTGTTTGAAAGAAGTGTTTGGTTTTTGCCCAACATAAAATGCCTTGTTGAGGACAAAGTATTCTACCTTTGATTTGTCTGTCCAGAAACATTGTGGATCATCTGTATGCCTTTTTGGTAAACTTCAAACTGGCAGCAACATTGTTTTTAGAGAGCAATCATTTTCTCCTTGCTATCCTTCCATGAACATCATTCTTGTTCAGTTGTTTTCTGATAGTTGAGTCATGAACAGTTACATAAGCCAAGGCAAGAGTGGCCTGCTGTTCTTTGGATGTTACTCTGGGGTTCTTTGTTACTTCTTTTTCTGGTTTGTCTTGGAGAGATTGGAGAGAGGACTGAGAGGTCTGACAGTGGAATTGTAGATCCTCAAATACTTGGAACTCTTTACGAGCAACTTGATGAGCATAACTAACTCTTTTTTTCTGAGGTCCTCAGCCATTTCCTTAGATTGTGTAATGATGTTTTTCTACAAACCTGTATGGTAAAGACCAAACTAGTATGGATTCTGAACTTATATAGTGTGTGTCTTTCATAACCCCTCCTTGAGGTAGGTATTCAAAAACCTGATTCTAATTATTCCCTTAATTGAGCTAATGAAACTAGGGGTTATCTCACTTTTTATTCATATCCCCTGTACCTTTATTAGTCACTGTTTGTTTAAATCATACATCATACATCATTTTGTTTTCCCCAAGAGACATGGAATTGGTTACTATAAACTCTATTGGATATTTGCACAAACTCTTTCTGGAGTTAAGAAGGCTACCATAGTACAACTATGGAATTTCCATATTTATCTATGGGATTTATCTATGGCACTGTAGTAAGAACAATTCTGATGTCAGTAATTTGTGTGATGTCCCTCTAATTACTATCTCATGCATCAAAGACAAGAAAGGGCTCAATCACCTCTTGAGGACAGAGATAAATTATATCAAAGGAAGGAAATGGTGGTGGTTTCCTTTATTGTGGTCTGATCTGTAAAACCTTTTCTGGACAGCCCATTTAAAATCTCAGTCATGAAGTATAAAAACTCATATGTTCTGTTTTTCAAACAGCAATACATTTAAAATGTATTATAAGATCAAATGTAGTGCTTAAACATTGCTTTGTGCAATACGAGTAAATAAATTGAAATTGGATGGAGGGTATACGTGGCTGCAAGTGATCCATCATGATAAACCAAGATATTCACGAATCACATTAGCTGGAATCAAATGGAACAATGAGAAGAAATACTGTACCATATTGTGTGACTGCAAAGTGAATGCAAAAAATAACACAATGAAGATCGACATCTTCACCCGGACCTCATCCTAACCATGTTGGGACTGACAATATACAGTACAGTACAGCTTCTCATTAAATAATTAATTTAGCATAATCAACAAGCTCTGAGAGGTGGGAGGGAACTTGAGAGCCCCTAAACACATGAAACCATTAGGAGAACATGGAAACACCACACACTAAGAACACCAATCAAATTTTAAACCTAGGACAAAAGAGCTATGAAGTACCAGCTGTGTCATGCCATTGTGTTACCTATCACAAACAAAGACAATGCTCTTAAAAATTTGATTTCCAAATTATGTAACCTGTGAGAAACCATGGCTTATGTAAGGGACCATGTTTCTATATGGATATTCCTATATACAGTATATATAAGTTAACATGAACTTTCAGGTATATTAATGCATTTATTTGTATAAAACTACGAGTATAACAAATAAGAAGGTAAGAAATTATACATTAATTTCAAAATAAGGCCCTATATTAAAATTATGTAATGTACAGTCTGTGCTTATCCCCCAACCAGATGCAGAATCCAGAACTGTTTAGTCATTTGTTCCATTTTGCAACCAACATATTGAACCTGGCACAGCAAAACTCCATGTCAAAGTGCTTGAGCCAAGACTTAACTGGTTGCAGCAATTAACTGTCAGTTGCAAATTGTTTTCTGGAAAGATGCTTCTTTATAATAACCATTGGATGCCAGGTCAGGCATATAAGGTGGATTGTCAAGCATCTCCCAACAATAAAGCTGTAAACACTCACAGGTGTTGTTGGCAATGTGTTGGTTTCTGCATAAAACAAAGACCACTATCCATATGGATTTCTCTGTCTGGGTATTAGCATAACTGCATGACTTGCAACTCCTTGAAATGCACAATCTTAAAGCTTTGAATGTTGTTGTTTTTTATATATTAAAAAATGCACCCTCTGGTGCAATAAAGCAAAATGAGAACAGCACTGGATATTAAGATTAATATGGAAATGGTTAGAATGTTTTCTACTTTTCTATATTTAGCTTTAAACAGATAATTGCTCATTCATTTGTGTAGATTAGTAAGTCACACTGTTGCAAAAACTACTCCTAGTTCTCTGTAGAATATCAAAAGGGAAAGCTAAATCCCATACTGTTTTAAAACTGACAGGCTGGCATGTCTCCCTGAAAGCAAACTGTGCCAAACCCTGTTAAGATAGAGAAGCTCAAAGTTAATGCCATGTGAATATCATTCATACCAGACATACTTCAAAAGGGCAGACTAAATTGCAAGAGACACTAAAGATCGCAGCAGAAAAGTAAAACTGAATGTTGAGGTATTGAATGTACAACATGTATCAAACGTGAAATTCTGATTTGAACATTTAATATACGGTTCAAATTGCTCACCATATTTTGATCTAATCGCCAAGGAGCACTAGTGAAATATTAACAGCAATTAAACATTTTTGTTTTAGTAACTCACCACGCAGGTTACGAATAAAGTCTTCCAGCATCATCTTGCGGTCAGGCTTGATATTTGGGCTGTACATATCAGTGTTGAGGAGGATGATGGCGAAGGCCAGGATGAAGATGGTATCAGGGTTGTGGAACTGTTGCACCACATCTGGATTGCACATGCAATAGCGTTGGCTAGGATCAAAGGAAAAGAAAACAGCATAAATATTGTTGCAATGGAACTTGACATGAATGATTTTAATAAGTGGAATCTAAGGACAGGAAAATTAAATGAAAAATATTATCACTTGCCATTAAATTTGCTACTGAAAAATTTCCAGCTACACCAACTAACCCAACGTTTAGATAACTCTTATTATGGATATAAGACAAAACATTTTGCTGTGAAGTAACCTGTGTGCGCAAAAGCATAGGTTTGTACTTTATATCTGATTTACTCTTTTTCCTAAATTCACTTCTTTACATCATTCACCTTTTTTGCCCAGGAAAAGCAAGATCACTTACAAATGCTCTTCATTGTATTAACTATTGATTCCATTACTGTATATACTGTACACTACATATGACAAATTGTCTTTTCACAAAGTTGTAATTCTTTATGCTAGTGCTTAAATCAGAAACCTCTCCAAGGTTTTTGAAAATGTATGTCTTTCTAACAGTTTTAGTTTCCACCAAAATCTAAACAATGATGGTTAACATTAAACATAAGTCTGTTTTGACCTTGTCATTGTTATTACAATTTACACAAAAAGTTTCCTGAAAAGCCTTTAACACATTTTGAGCAATTCTTATCTGTATGCCACAATGAATCATGTTGACTGCTTATCTTATCAATTAATTCATATAAAATCTGATTGACATGAAATGAAACTTCTGAGGATTCTGAAATACAGGGATGAAATCTTTGGGAATATAAACTACTGTACAAGCCACCAAATGAGCCACGAGATGTGCTAAATAGCCCACTTTCAGTCTTACTCTTTCCGATGTTCTAACTTTTTTTCCTCTCAATATTTTCAAATGCCACTACACATTTTCTCAGTGCAAAACATTTTTTAAAACCATCTTAAACTGAATCGTTAATTCCATAGAAGAAAATCTATGCACAAATGAAAGGACATGGCACAATACAATACCTAGGTGAATCATTATCCAGTGAATTAAAGCTTTCAAGTTTCATCATTCAGCAAGGAAAAAGACAGAGCTGTCACAGATAAATCTCATCTGTAGTTTCTGCACATACAGCATATTTGCTTATCTTTGCCAGTGCCCTCATAACTAAATTTTGTTCCAAGTCTGCACATTATTTTGACTTTGCAGAATTACTGATAGAGAGACAGAACATGCCTGCATACTGTACATCCTTAGATTTCACAATTATTGCATCCAGTATGACTCAAAATCCTTTCATCAAATCAATTAACTTGGTTAATTGTGAGTTCAATAGCTTTTGGCTAACCCTACCATTGAGAATAGTGTGTGAGCAATTTGAGATACAAATTTAGTTTTAACTCACTTGGCTGAGGGAACAACAATGATAAGGCAAAAAGAGCAAAACCTAATCTACTATACAGTAGTTCTTGTCATGTAATGTAAATGTAAGTATTAACTACGCTATGCTAACTTTCACATTCTCCCAATTATGAATACAATTAAAAAATATATTTTATATTATATCCTTTCCATACACAGGTGTTGGTTCCACATTCCTTTATGTGTAAGAAAGTCCTGGTAGGACTCTTATGATTATCGGAACACCTAGTGAATGCAAACACTGTGCCATTACTGATCATTCATGTTTCCAATACAAAGTAAAGTTAACTGTTTTATTTTAAGTGTCTTTAGTATTTGCTTCCTGTTGTGTCTCTTGCCAATTATGCACTAAAATATCTGCTGTGATTTATGGAAAAAAAGTCCTCTCAGACTAGATGCAGCTGGTTGGATGCGTACAGTAAATCAGTTATAGTTGAAACTAATTGCATCTCTACAGATATGAGAACATCAGATTTGAAAAAAAAAGTAAATTATATTCAATTTAATCATGCAGCAGTGTTTATAGCATATGTTAGTAACAGGAAACATTTCTTAAATATTAGCCATGCCCTTAATTTTTTAGATGAAGTCAAAGCAAAAACAGATAAAGGCCTTGGATAGTTTGCAAACCTTCCTAATTTAAACACAAGGGGGCTCACTGTAGCCAGGTTTTATTTTCTGAAAAACAAAATTAATGAACCTTCAACAGTATTTTTTTAAACATTTTTTCAGAATGTTTTGATGTTTTTTCTCCTAAAGAAAGAGGAGAGAAAAAGTTGACACTGGTGTAAAGTACAGCAAGACAAAGCCTATCGTATCCTTCACTTGTTACCAAACCATTTGTTCTTTAATTCATCTGTAAACCACACGGGCAGTGGCCTGTCACTTCAAGACAGCCCACAGCATCCTGGCTGTCTGTATTTATTGAAACCACACAACACCCACCAGTTCTCATTAAGAAGCTACTGCCAGTCTTAATATTCTACTGATGTTAAATGCAGTGTCGCTTAACAGGTGAAAATAATGAGATTATTATGTACTGTATGTTTATGATACTGTAGGTCATGGCATCCAAATATTCCATGACCTTGATTCAGACTATATATTATCATTCCAAACTAATATCTTCTTAGTCAATAAAATCATAAAAGTACTTCTTTATTATTATGAATTGCAGTACACCACCAAAATGTAATGAGCGTGATTAGTTAGGCCTATTTTAATTCTCAGTTAACAGCCAGTGTTGCACTTTAGTCCTGCAGTTTCTACTTTAAGCAGTGTCTGGAAAATAAATTGGAAAAATAAACAGTTTGGATTCACAAATACACCTGGCACAAACAAAATGGCTGTTTTCTGTTTAATCAGATTTTAGCACTTGAATATACAGTACATTGTTTCTGAAATGTCAGTCTTGGTATGGTCACTTAGTATCTGGGCAATATATTCCCAGTTTATTGCATTCCACGCACCCTTTACTCTTCTGTAGAGTTCTGGTATCTAGGTGCTGGTATTTCAGGTGAAATATTTCTGGTATCTTACGTGCTCCCACATTCACCTACTGTACATTCTATGGGCCTTTTGTTGTTATGCCTTATAACACTGGAACACCAACACAAAAGAAATCAGGGACTCATACTTTTGGTGCTTTTATATCTATCATTATTTAGGAAAGTGTGTGTATGTGTGTTTAATATTACAGTATATAACTGTGATTATTTTATTGACTTTTTAATGTTTTGAATTTTATTTAGCAAAATGTGCTTTTTATGTATTGATAAGCACTTTAGGATGATGAATATTAAATGTCCCACTGTTTTTAACATAGTTTACTATTACAGTATCACCTTCTTATTTCATCATCTGCAGGCTCTGAGATCTAGTGCAAAGAAAAAGATGAATCACCATCTCTGATTACGCATTAAAAATGCTAGCTTACATACTTTATCTGTTTTATGTACAGTGTTGATTTTTATGCAGATTTAAAATAAATGCATTTATTCAGAAGTGGTCCATTTCTTGCTTTATGATTCTATCATGAATCCACCATTGCTAGCTCAGAAAAGATTGCATAGATTATGCCTAGTTGTTTTTTTTACTTCAAGCATCAGTCTGATATGATGCACTAAAAGACACATGTACAGTATAGCACAGCACTCCAATAGACATCATGAAAGAATAGGTTTGTAATGCTACTTTGTGTTTCCTCAGTTAAAGCAAAATATATTTCTCATCAATTCCCTTGATCATATACTGTAAGAATTTCTCTTTTAAAACCTTTTGCACAGCAATATGTACTGAATGCGATCAAGTCCTTCTACTTCTATTGATGGATCAAAAAAGTTCATTTGGTAGGATGATAACAAAGAATTTTCTTTTTAAATTTTAAATGTTAAATGTGATCTGATTAAAGGGGATTTGGAATTAGTTTTTTTGGAAACCCATTCATCCATCCTTTTTTCTAACCATTTCATCTAATTCCTATCCCAGCACCAACACAAACACGTGGGTAGAACATTCAAACTGCATGCAGTTGGCACACCAGGTCCAGAACTGAACCCAGGGCCCTAGAGCTTCCAGGCAGCAATGCTAAATACTCATCAGCATGCCCCTCTCTTTGTAAACCAGTTTTTATTAATTATCAAAAACAGAACATAAATAATGAAGAATAGCATGGTCCAACAACACTCCTCCCCTCATTTGCACAGTCTGTGGTATCCCTTTCAATATTCAATAGACCTCAGGGAAAGCCTCAAGCCATTTGTAGAGTCTGGGAGCTCAATCACAGTACTTCAAGCATCCACAACACAAAACCAAACAACCCAACCAATCACCTCTTCCAAAAGCACCATAGAAATGATTCAGTGTGCCAAGGGAGAGAATGTGAAAGGGCCTCAAAGGGCCATCTCACTAACTGCATTCACCTGAAGAAGCATTCTCTCACAGGGAACACAGCAGCAGTGTTTGTGCTTTTATATGAGAAACCCTCATTCAGTTATTTTTGGTCAGGAACCTGAGAGACAATATCTAAAAAAAGGCCTTTACTTCTGCATGGTGGGGATTGGACATCTGTGCAATTTGCTTATCCTGGCAAAGCAAAGTGTAGGCATTTTTTATTACATTTTTCAAATTTCAGTTGCATTGTTCAGGCCACCATCTTTGTGGAACGAAGATTTAATGTGCAAAAGTAACATCATACATGATTCAGTGTACTCTACGTGTCTATCATAACATTGCCAGACTGAGAAGCCCTGAAACACAGCAAGTTTGAAAATTGTAGAAATACAACTTAGTATTGATAATTAGAATAACATTGTGATGATAATAATACGAAGCATTAGTTAGCTGTTATATTTTTTAAGAGTTGGGGACAACTTATGGGGACAACATTTTTTTATTTAATATTTTATGTATATTTTTATTGGTTAGCTGGTGTGCGACTACTGTATATGGTATACTATATATGTATACTACTGTATATGTCTCAGCCTACAACTACTGTATATTACAATTGACATTAAACTATTCACTATTTGATTGCTCAATAGGGAAATAATCTTATTGGAATGTTTGTTTACTGTATGTTGTGCTATATTTATTACAAACTTTTAGGTGATATAAAATGCCTGCTGAAGTCTTGATTCTGTATGATAAGCAATGTTTTACTAAATCAATACTGCTCCTTCAGGTGCTCAAGGTTTCTACTACAATATAAAGAAAAATACATTACAATTAATTAACTTTCGCAGTAAAAGTATGACATATAATAGACTCTTTTATATCAATGATCAACGTTCTGGTAAAGTTAAAAAACTAGTCATGTTTGCAGATTATAACAAATTAGTAGAATTAGCAAACACTATTAAAGCAATCAAGGAAATTAAAAAATATTTAGATATATTTCAAGATTGGGCAAGCATGATGGTGTTAAGTGTAGACAAGAGCAGGGTTTTCATTCAGGTAGCAAAACAGAAACCATCCAAGGTTCATCAAGACTTCATTTAAAATACTGTGTATAATTTTGTTCACCACATTACAACAAAGATATTGTTCGCTGATTTCTTTAAAAACTGATATAATGGAAAAATAAACTTTAAATATTCCTATTTATAAACTAATGCTTTAATAGTAAACAACAAAAATACAAAACAATTAAAACACCTCATGGAAACTATGTTGGAAAATGCGGCAGTTTGGAGTTACTTGTAAAAATGGCAGGTTTCCAAATCACAACAAAGAAGGGAATTATGTGAACAACATGCCACAATTCAGACACATACAGTACTGTTGAAATTATGGTTGGAGTGGGGGAGTTCTTACAATGGAGGAAAATATGCAATAGTTCCTTTCAAAAAATCACATCATTTATAGTCAAGAACGGCAAGGGAGAACATAAACACAAACCAGATTGAGATCAACATCTAAAATTACTGAGCGAGCGTTTATGGAACACAAAAGTCCATTACTGTATGTTGTTGTAAGTTATAAGTTGTTGCCTGCTGAGATGGGGACCAAAGTGAACTTTATTACAGTATCTCCTCTAGAGTGCTGTTGGAAAAAGAAGCAGGTTGTCACAGGTTCTAATGGATACTTCCAAGCATCCAACACTAATACAGTGAAAAATGTTTAAAAAAAAACAACATTTAAAAAAAATATTCAGCCAATAAGAAGTATTATACTACAGTATGTTATACTATTTTGGATGCAAGGGAGTTATAGTATTAATTTGTTTATTTTTATATTTTACATCTCCAGTGGGGAACTTGTGGTGTCCAGAATATTTATGTCTGAAACTAAGGTTATATACAGTACTGTACTGTATGATAATCAGGAGAATGAAGTAAGCTTAGAATTTCAATTGAAATTGTTAATATGGAAGTAAGTTCATATCATTGTCATAACTTTTATTTCACACATCCAAATTCTGTAAATTGTAGCCAGAGGTTGCCAAAAGGCCTCAAGAACACCAGAGTGCAGAGAACAATTACACAGGGGGACTTACTGTAACTTGTTAACAGGTCCGCACTGCTCTGAGCCCCAAGGTACTCTGGTTCAAATTGTCCTCTACTTGCTATTCGAACCCCAGAGGGGACCCAGAGCCCTGCAGCTACCAGGGAAACATCTGGTTCTGCCATAGGTTGCCTCCACCATGATCTGTAAGCAGTTTATTACACTTTACTTTAGGTTTTACTAAACAGAACAGAGCAGTCAATATTAGCTGACCTTAGAATTGTGTTTCATAATATGGTTTCTTGATATCTTGGATTCTTGTTGTAGTTTTCTGAATTTGTATTTAATATTTTATACTGCTTTATAGTCCATGATTACAGATGTTCACCCACCTGCTATGTCTGGCAATGTCATCCACTTTCCACACATGTCAAAATCTTAAAGACCATGTAAAATAATATTCTGTCCATTTTCTCAGAGTCTCTCTGCTGGTGCAGTCTTTCCTTACTCCTCACCTACCTAGTTAAGTCCTAATGAACAGGACTTACATATTCAAATCATTCCATTAAATGAGCTTTGTGTCTACGTGCAAGATAACTTTTAAACAAAACATGCACACTTATTTTATATTGTTTAATGATTGATGTATTGCTCATGATTTATACATTTGTTCAAGCAGATGTTCTACTGTTGATACTTCAAAGTGCAATTATGAGTAAGTGCACAGAGCTTGCTGGATAATTAAGCTACTGTTTATTTTTATCAAAACCATTCATTCTTGAAATGAAAGTGCTTCTAGTTTACCTAAAGACAGGACATTTTAACCCTATTTTTGCATTGATGTCTTGTGGCTTAAAACAACCAGCCAATACATTTTCTAGAAATATATGTTGACTTGCACCGCCTATAAAGATGAAACAATTAATTTAAACATTTTAGAATTAATTACTTGTAAATATTTTGGGCACTATGCTTTGGTTCTATTACTTGTTTTTGTAGTAACAACATTCAGACCATCATGTGTAAATGACGCATATCCAAAATTCCTGAAATGTAACGTTTTGGAAGTTCTAAATAATCATTTTTTCATTGTCTAAAATCCATGGTCCTACTCATGTCATTGAATTGCTGTCTTGAGTTGAGTTTCACAGTAAAAGAAAATTTCACTCTGTAATAAAATTTTATATTTTGCCTTTATCTGACTTTCTGTCATGATTTGTTTTCTCAAATGACCTTGCTTTCTGTTTCTGTGTTTCATCCTAATATTCCTACAGAGTTATATTATGTGTAAAAAAATGCCATTTGGATTTAAATTTGGCCTTAAAGTTAAAAAGACACAATAAAACCAAAACACAGGTCCTTTTGGCTCTCATTGTGCATTATGTTTTAATTACCTAATTGATCCTATTAATTTCTTAGCTGAACCAACTTACAGTACAGTTAAAGTCTCCATTTCCCTGGTCTTTGATGATTTAAAAAGAATAACAAACAAACATGACTTAAAAAATACAAGAAAGCAAGCAATAGATTATTACAAAGCTGACTTAATATAAATACTTCTCAGAATCCCAAGCAGCAGAAACAAACAAGTAAAGAAACTGGGCTATGTGATTATAAAACTGTGATAAGGATTCTGTAGAAAGTGGTATAAAAGTGACCAAAAACTATTTTGGTTGTCTGGGCCTGAGTCATCAGAGTCTCCTTGTCATATCACACAACAACAACCCATAGGATATGCCAAATGCCTATGAACTAGTATTTCAGTAAAACTTGTCACATGTCTCCAATAAAAGTAGTACTATTGTAGTTGTAGTGGGACTCTCTAGTGTCACTCTGGATGCATATACTGTACCATCTTCATTTCTCCTCTACTATTGAAAGTGAAAAAGTGGTACTGAATAGTTCCAAGATGAAGATGGCTGACCAAAAACTACTGGAGGAGAGCCAAAGAGACTCTGCCATTGTTGAGCACAATACTGTATCTGATCTGCAACCACAACACACAGACTCATATTAGACCACAATAGAAATATACAGTATGCATACATTTAAGAGTGATTGTACTGTATCTAGCTACAGGTTACAGGCTACAGGTGGGTCAAACGTTTTCAGCTGTTTGTTTCCTTGCTTGTGGTATCATGTTTCTCTTGTGGATGTGACAGAATGATTTGTGGCTAAATAAACAAAGATTTATTTAAAAAAATTGAGAATGTATGCAAAGGAAATGAGGAAAAATTCCACTGTGCAAACTTGGTATAGACTTAACCTAAAAGAGTCAGAACTGTAATTGCTTTCAAATGTACTTGCAATAAAAATGTACTTTAGGGAGTGAATACTTATGCTTTCAATCGATTTTAGTTTTTTTTTTCTTAAAAAGTGTTTTGCCCATAACAATGTTCAGTTTGAACACTGATGTTTAGATCAATTTTAAAAAATGTGTACACTTCATTTGGACTAGCTTCTCATACTGAAAATACAGTGCAAACCAGAGAAACAAATCTGTTCTAATTAGGAGTGTAGGAATCAACTACAAAATTATCATCCTATCAATGCATAAAGCACTCTTCACAACATAAACAGCCATATTTGATATCAGAGCTGGATGTTTAAACATCCTCTGCGATCAATTAATATTAATGCAGTAATCTGCATTATCACATCCTGTTTCCTTTCCTAAAACTAAACTGCACAGCAACTATTTTCAAGGAGAGACAAAAAAATAAGCAATGACATGTCCCTATAAATCACGCCATTGTTATTTCTGTGCCAAATAACAATAAAACCTAAGAAATCATACAAATTCTTATTTTAAATTTAAAATCTTTATGATGTAAAAATAAAACAATGTACAGTATTTTGGTCTTTTCTGACTCTTTCAAGGACATCAAGAATAAATAAAGAGGCTTCTTAAAAGGCTTTTCTTTGTGATTTTCAATGCCATCTCAGGGAAAAATATGAATGGTTTATTTATTTACTGTGCTGACCAAAAACAAAAAGAATATTGTAATAATGTAACGCATATGGCCGACAGGTACTGTGTAAGAGCCGGCTTACCAGAGCGGTGACGTCACCGCCCTTCCCTGTAATAGCAAGACCACAGCCCCTGGGCTGTAGATAGCTCTCTCTTTAGCTCACCGGGCTGGGTACCTGTTGAGTGACGCGGGAGTCCCAGGTTCGAGCCCCCGACAGTGCGGGGCTGACCTAATTCGGCAAGGGCGCCCACCTGAACCCCGTTGCGTTACAACAATAATAAACTTTATTTTAAATAGCGCCTTTAAAGGTAGCTTCTCAAAGCACTTTACAGGATGACGATAACAATAAATAAGCATAGTATAACAATAAATAAGGAGAATAAGACATAATAATAAGATAAGATAGATAAGATAAGACACAATTACAATATATAGAGGAGACTGTGGATGGTGGTACTAAGAAGAGCAGAGGGGTGAAGAATGGAACCAGTTAAGTAAAGACTTTTCTGAAGAAGAGGGTTTTGAGTCTGGATTTGAAAGAGTTAAGAGAAGGTGACTCTCTGATATCCTTGGGCAAAGAGTTCCAGAGCTTGGGGACAGGAGAAGGCCCTGTCACCCATACAATGTAGACGGGCTTGGGGGACAGTAAGGAGGGCAGAATTTGAAGAGCGGAGGTTGCGAGGTGGGGAGTAGGGCAATAATAGTTCAGACAGGTAGTGAGGTGCCAAGCCATTCAGGGCCTTATAGGTGAGCATGAGGATTTTAAAGTCTACACGGAATTTGACCGGAAGCCAGTGCAAGGACTCCAGGACGGGAGTAATGTGAACACTTGCACTAGACCTGGTCAGGATTCTGGCTGCTGAATGTTGGACATACTGCAGTTTGTTCAGAGTAGATTTTGATAACACTGCGAGTAGAGCATTACAGTAGTCAATTCGAGAGAATACAAATGTGTTGATCAGTTTTTCAGCCACAGTTAATGATAGCATAGGGAGTAGTCTTGTGATATTTCTAAGGTGAAAAAAAGATGTTTTGACAGTATGCTGCACATGTGGGTCGAATGTTAAGCCAGAATCGAATATAACCCCAAGGTTTTTCAATTTTGATTGAAGCTCAAGTACAGAGCCATCTACAGTTTGTCGATTAAGGCTATAAAGGCTGTTACACAAATGAAATTAAAAAAACATACAGTCCTAAATATTCATAATATTCAAGCTATCACTGATCACTGGAGGAAATATAAAACTGAGATCTGTCTATCCCCTTTAGACTTAGAATCACGTACCCCAATGATTTATAGATGCTGGATCAAGAAAAGAAACTCATTATGCTTTCTACTTACATCACCACCTTCCTAATAGCACCTCAGGACATTTTGCGTTAACGTTGTGCTACGTCCACAAGTAAAAAAGGCATGGTACTGTACATCTAAATTGCCACAAAGGTTTTTGGATTTTTAAAGTATATAATATGAGAAATAAATGTGCAAATTCCCATGACATTGCCAACTTTCATTCTCTAACAACACTTGCTTGCACCATTCATCGCTTGTGTGTCACATGACCTTTTGTCATTCTTAGTATTTTGCTTTCTCTCAGGACCCTAGATCTTTAAGTGGTCTTCTTTCAGGGAAGGCTGAGCAAATCCTTTAGATGTTTCCCGGTCTCTTCACTCAGAAAAAAACATTTTTATTATTCATAGAAAGTCATTTACACTGGCAATGGTATATTCATTATGAGTCACTTCACAATGCCCTTCCTCAATCTCTTCATTACCTCACTTTTTCTTTACATTTCACTGGGCACTTACTCTCTTCATTTATGCTTTATCTTCTCTAGGCATACAGTTCTTAATACAACAGTGAAGCCCAGGTCTCCCTTCCTCTTGAACAAATCACCAGACAGAGAGTTGCCAACTTACTCTATGGTGCCTGTGTGCTATTTTTCTCATTTTCTCTGAACTAATTCTCTTCTTACATCACTGCACTTCTCTTCAGTACTCTTAATACTGCAATTTAATCACTATACCGTTCTTCACACTCTCACTTTCAAGTTCTCCTAAATTCTCTCTCTGTTCTTGTCTACCTCTCATTCTTAAATAATACTTATTTTTAATGCTTTACTTCTGGCTGATCCTGTTTGGCCAGGAACACTTCTCTATAACAAATCCTGGCATCTCTGACACCATAGAAGCTTGTTTAATTTGACGTTCTTTGAGAGTTTCTGTGTTTACCAGATTGGTCCATTGTGTTGTACTGTATTTTATTGTATTGTATTGAAGGTAGAGGAAACAATCGACAAATAAGATTATTACACACTTATTTGCCTGGTAAAGATGCTTCTAGACCAGGTTTAACAATGCGAGCATTGTGTCTTCTACTTCCCTTCTTTCTCTATATGCTGACTGCATGAGGTCAATAAGGTGTATTCTTCATAATGTCTTGCTGCTTCACTATTGTCTCCAGATTTTTCATTGGGAGAAATGTGGGAAAAAGTCGCTTTGCATCTGTTCATTTCACTTGGCCTGGCAGTTTTTGGATTGGAAATTATAAAAGATTTCCTTCACAGAGAGGGAATGATCGGTAAATTTAAGGGTATCTGAAAAAGCAGAATACAATTTTCACATAGCTGATCAACACAAGATGACAGAACTCTTCCACACAAATTATCTGGGCTTGCACTTTTATCACTTTTACTTAAATTAATTCTCCTGAACTACTGATGTTACTTCAGTTGTCTAGATTTCTACTCTGTGTTCTGTGGTAAGAAGATACACTGTTATCATGCAAAGCAATGCCCTTTCTCCAGGTACTAATGCCTCCAATCAGTCATTTCCTCACATATCCTAGAATATAAATCAGTGCAGTTGTGACTCATTATGTAGCAAATTCCAATTACCAAGCAGCCATGACTTAAGTCCCTACTGTTGTGCCTATTGGATCTATGCCTCATCACATTGCACTACCATTTACGTTGACTTCTGTTGTTTTGATCAAAAGCACATTTGTAATTTGGGATAACACAATGTGTCTGCTGATTTAAACCATCACAAGTCCCCTTGAACACTGAACTTGAATGCACACGTCACACCTTCTGAAATATTTCAAAAGCACCTGCTGTTTCTGGACTGTAATTGAAAGGAAGAGTCTAAAACAGAAAAATAAACCACTGGTTAGGGGACTTTCTTTATCTTATCTCACAAAGATCTTACCTGAATGCTTCAATGAGCCTCTCAACCTTCTGGGCCTCTCCTTGCACCCGGATATGTGCCTGAAACTTCCTAAGAGCTTCATCCAGCTCCATCCCAGAAAAATCCATCTCATCCACCACACAGCTGTAGATGAGAGTGAGAAAAGGTAATGGTCAATGACAAGGGCTTAGAGGAAGTAGCTAGTCAAATCCTGTCTTCTGACTTTCTTTCATTTCCACTTTTCATAAGAGAAAGAAGTTATCAGAAAGTTGTTTATTCCTTGTAAGGCATATGCAGCAAGGGTCATGGCAACCTA
This sequence comes from Lepisosteus oculatus, assembly GCF_040954835.1. Lineage (NCBI taxonomy): Eukaryota > Metazoa > Chordata > Actinopteri > Semionotiformes > Lepisosteidae > Lepisosteus > Lepisosteus oculatus. The sequence goes on along the minus strand of NC_090702.1, from coordinate 11,776,712 downwards.
AGGCTTATCCGTAGAAAACAAAAGATGCATAGAGGGAACAGACACTGGATAGCCTGCCATTACATTGCAGGACACACACAAATTAGAGAACCCAAATTAACCTAGCTGGCATATATACAGAAAGAGAAAGCTTTGAAGTAGATGGAAGAAAACAAGCAAATCACACAGGAGGTGCCTCTGGCCAGAACTGAACTTTGGTCCCAAAAGCTGCATGTCAGCAGCCGTAAACCTACAAACCACTATGATTAATGTGCAATTTTTGTCCCGATCGTTACTCCTCCTCTTAAGGGCGCTCCAGCCCTTCCTCGTTCTGTCCCATTCCCCACACCTGTTCCTTATTCCAGCCCCTCTTTAGTTCCACCTTTAAAGCCAGACGCAGGCGATTGCTAAGGGCTTCTCATTGATTTCCGTGTCGTGAGAGCCCGGGGTCCTGCCGCGTCTGGCTCCGTTATGGTTTTAGTTTCCTGGTCCTGATTCCCTGCTCCGCCGGTCCTGACCCGGTTCTGGTTTTAACTACGGATGGATCCCCTGGTCTTGGACTAAGCCTCCCATCTTGGATTCCCCCTCTGGATTTACCCTTGGATTGTTCGCCCTGGATTCACTCCCCCCGGACACTAGCACTGCATGGACACGCCCCCCTGTCTCCTGACCGACTCCTGCATGATATTTTTCCCTATTGTTTCTTCACCTTTTGGATCGTGTCGCCTGCATAGGGCCCGGAAAGAACTGCTCCTGACAATTTTAGTAGTTTATTAAAAAAGTAATGTATTAAAATGCAAGATCAGTCTAATTAATAAGTGCTGCATATTACAATGTAAGACTGAAACCTGAAAAAATGTAATGCTTGGCATTGTACTGTACATTAATCATTTTTCCTTACTTTGTATTGATGGGGAGCTTTGTAAACCAGAGAATTCCTCGATTTGTTTAGCTACCCGTGTTCATATGTTACATTTCCAATCAGGTCATCAGAAAGCAAGTCTTAATTTTACATTCATATTTGTAAATGTATTTGAGTAGCAAGCACTATTATTAGCCTTCAACACCTGAAGAAGGCTCCACAGCCGAAACGTTGTGTTCTCTTTCTTCTTTTTTTCAGCATGGAATAAACCTTTTACTTGTTCCTTTGAAGCACTATTATATGCCTTTTACCCCTTAATTTACTTTTTTCCTACAATATAATATGCACTCAGAAAGAGAGTAGGCCATTCCTACACTACATCAAACAAACTTCATTCCACTGGTTATTGTCGGCTGCCCTGCAATGGACAGGTGTCCAATCCAAGGTGTATCCTACCTTGCACCCAGTGTTTCAATGGACAGGCAATAGTTGCAATAGGCAATAATTTTTGTCCATTCAAGGTTTATGTTGTGATTCCCAAAACAGCAGGAGTGATAATAGGCCAAAATCCTCAAACAAAGGCAGTCTACCATCAAAGAGATAAAGGAAAGAATGTAAAGTTTCACAAATCAATTTATCAGCACAAGTTACAAGATATAAATAAAGAGACATCTTTCAGTGTCACTCGTGTGTTGAGATAAACAGAGAAATAAAACAGATGTGCTAAATGAGGCACATTTGAGAACTGCAGCTGTACTGTAAGCGAGAGCTGTTCTCCAGCTAAACTGCTCGAAGCACTGTTCCCTGAATAGACTTTATATGTGGAGCCAAGGGACCCAGGGAAGATAGGTATATTAGGCAAGCACTGACCTGTAACATAGCTCAGAGACTGACTATTAAACCATCATTGAAAAATAAATGGACACACATTCTTAGAAGAACAAGAAATAAGCTTTATCGAGCCATGACATCCTCTTTAAAGGCATGTCCACAGGCCACCACATACAAAGCAATAATCTAAATATAGAAATTGTAAAGGCGGTTACATTGTTACATTAGAATGTAGAATTACATTGATTACCCCTTTTATGGCTATAACATAACATAAAAAACAAGTATACCAGCATTAATAGGCAGCCAGGAGCATAGCTGTTATTCTTGGAGAGACACAAAAATGTATGCATGAAGCCTCAAGGCATATGCAGTTGACAACTACTGTATAATTTGGAGATCGTCACTCGACCAACATACAGTACTCTGTTTCAGGATTGTTTTAGCAGTGTTTCAGTTTAGTTGGTGTAGGCAGTAATGGTCAGTAAGTAAAGTATACTGTGCTCAAAGAAAACAAGCCAGTAGCAAGATGAAACAATGAGTGCAAGAAACTGTTGGATACTGTGGGAAAAAATGGCTGTCTAAAACTCATGCCAAACTGGGAAAGCAGGCACCCTCTGGAACCGATAAGTCTGTGACTGATGTTAAACCTTTGTTTATATACAGAACTGGAGACTTTGAAGCAGAAAGCTAGTAATTGATCAAAGAAATTGCACTGGAAAGACTCCTTGAGAAATCTTGTTTTACGTGTTGTTATCTAAGAATGAATGGATAACTCATAGCCCCTGCTCTTTCTTTTACATCTGTCAGACCCATAATGAAAACGAAAACAGATACCAATATACAGTATGCAATATATGCCAGGGACCTGTGCAATACATTTACATCTATATTTATATCTATATCTATATTGAAATCTATATTTATATTCATATGTGTGATACGATTTTTCTGTGTACTGTTCTGTTCTAGTCTGTTCTTTGTGTGTCCGGACTGTGAGTAACTCTTGTATTGTATTGTATGTATTGTACTATTATTATATAATTTGTTACACTGTGGCTGTGTTGTCTGTGTTAAGCTGCTGTTGCACTGCAATTTCCCTCACAGGATCAATAAAGTATCTATCTATCACATAAAATAATTTGCATAATAGGTGCCACAGTAGCTACTGATATTTTTCATACTGGCTGATTAGCTTCCTCATTGGTATTTTGGGCAGGTACACACATTCATTAATTTAGGCCATATTCACAATACATGTCCTATTTGAAATACATAGAAGACATTAATAAGAAACTTTAAAGAAACAAACAATATACCACATTTGTCCAAGAATTGATAAAGTAGCCATCTGGCAGTACAGCCATTGGTGGGCAAGTCCTTCCTTTCTGTAAAATTTACAAACGTAAACACTGAATGAGCGTCCTGATAAATTAACATACTGTACTTTTCCACAGATACTGTAGTCAGCTATCCTGAATCAAAAGTTTCTTTCTCATTATGAATACTGTAGGTATGTTATAATATACAGAATACATGTCGTATCTTAATCAACTAACATGGTTTGGACTAACTAAAATTAGTTTGAATATTTTTTTAGAAATACTGCTTAAAGCTTATTTTTTGCTTGATCATAAAAAGGTGTCATCTTTACAGCTCAAAGGCTTTGGAGTATTAATGGGCTTTAAGATCCAGAAATGTGATGACTCTGCTAGTAGGGGTGCAAGATTTCTAATTTTGCATACCTAAACAATCAAGGGTTAGTTTGCTGTTTTGCTGTGACCCATGGCCTGTACATTGCAGTGTCTGGGATCATAACCTATTGAGAAGTTTGTCATGAAATAAGAAACCACAAAAAAATCTACAGATCAATTGGAAATGATAAGGCATCATTAGGAAGCCTCCAATCACATGTTTTCCTGAATTTAGAAAAATATATCAGGGGATATTGTTTCTGATCAATACATGTAATATACAGTAGTTTATGTTAGACTCACATGTAACCATTCACATGATTTGCTAAAAGAATTTTAACACATTGCAAATTGTATTAATTACTTCTGAACAGATATTTTTTCCTCCCATGTCCTTGATACCTCCAAGTGGACACTGCACAAATCCCTAAAAATTGAAAAGTCTGATGTTTAGCAACCTTGCTGCTAATGCTAGAGGTGATATTAAGAGAATTAGAAAACTGATAAGCTTGTTGAAACAACTGATTAATCGGTACGAGTGAGCATTTGTTTGTTTTTTTCAGGAATGAGACACTCCTTTCAACATTTTCAAAATATACTGTACAGCTTTTCCCTGGATTTTCAACATCTTAGCACCTGGTCTAGGAATTGAAATGGTCATAAGCTGTTTAATGTAAGGAAAGAGTTAAATTGCTTTATACAGTAGTTGGGTATGGGCAGGGACTTCCTGAGTGCAGGAGAGTGTGTGCTATGTGCAGTGACCTATTTCAGTGCATTAGAGATTTTCATGCTGCAATGCACTGAGTACAGAAAATTATTTGTATGAACAGATCTTTTATTACCCTGAGAGTCTGTCATCCATCCTATCAATAGACTAAAGAAAATGTGTTTGTTATTTTGGTTGGACCAAGTGGATGAGTTATTTCTATCTATAGCTACTTCAACTAACTTTCAAATCTGTTGATTTTGTCTCTTAAACATTCGATCTACTTTCATAGTGGTATTCCTATCATTTTGCTAGATGCAACTTTTCACATCAAGATATCAGAACTACTGTATGTAAGTATGCTGGTTACTAAATAATAATATTATTTAATAATAAATTAGAAAATAAATAATGAAAACATTTTATATCTTTTAAATACAGTACACATTTGAAATGCTGTATGTACAGTATTTTCTTATTATTTTCAAAGAAACAGCCAAATAATTTTAACTCTTAATTCTTGAACACCAAATTACCTCAATTTACTACTGTAACTTTCTGGAATTTAATACATTTTTTCAAAATAAACGATTGAATTTAAAGTTAAATAAATTGAATTAATGTAATTCAGACATGACTTTTTCTATTTAATTGTATTATTATTTTTTGGATGGTTTGTCACTGAAATTGTCAATAGTTTCTCTTCTAGTTGAGTATCATCAATACTTGACTATTTCTTTTTTACAACCTTTGTAACTTATAAGGAAAATAAAGGCCTGTTCACACACTCAACAGATAGAGCTTTGTCAGAGCCATTTGTCTTTTAGGAAGGGTAGAAAAGGCAGCAAGTTTCTTTGTGTCTTACATGTGAGCTTGTAGAAGCTGGAGGAGTGCACCTCTCACTGACACCAGTACATGTTCACAGTTGATGGCACAGGAGTCACTGATGTTGTCCAGAAAAACCCATGCAAACTAAAGCCAAAAAAAAAACAGTGGTGCCAAGACAATTCCATGTTGTCACTTGGGGAATAAACAATAAAGCACCTTAATGTGAGTTAAGGTCCAGGCTCTGGCTGAAGATGACTTTTCTGTGAGCATCAACTTGAATGAATGGCTTTACTGATTAATCCAGCAGGATGCCTCCATTAGATGGGTTAAAACATAATATTTAATCAAAACTAAGGTATAAACTTACTAAGAGCCAGGTTGAATGGATTATTTTTTCAATTGATGGATAATTATGTTTCCTGTGTTTTGGTTTAATGTACATTTAAAACAGTGAAGATAATTAACTTCCCTTTTCTGTAGACACATACTGAATAATCCTTTTAAAAAGTGACAGGAGACCATTAAGTTTCCTCGTTGACAAATATCACATTAGTAGCGGCCTGCTATCCTGAAAAATTAATATATCCATAAGAAGTAAAGAAGATCATTCTTCCAAGAAAAAAAAATGTGAAAGCAAAAACAGTAAGCAAGTTTAATGCCCCAAATGAATAAATAAAACAACCTAAATATTTTATTGTGTGTTGAATATGAAGTAAACTTGTTGTGAAAAGCAAAAATTGAAACACAGACAAAAAAACTCATAAAGTGTACAAAAATGGACTCCTTTCCATGTCATACATGATTAGACATTTGATGTGATTTTTTAAAATCTGATTCATGTAGCCAGAATCTATGGAATCACTTTAGTGCCACAGAGAATAAATATTATTTGCTTACAAGATGGTTTACAAGATGTATACAAAACAAAAACTTTTTGCATTTGTATGAGAAAGTATTGCATTTAAACAAGATACGTTTTGCATTTATATGAGAAAGTATTGCATTTAAATGAGGTATTTCTTATATGAGATAACATTGCATTGAAATGCAATGATTAATTTGTGAACAATATTGCCTACTATATTCATATCTTGCATTATACAGTATATACAGTACAACAGAAGAATATCGTCACTTTTCACTTCTCTTTGTGCAAAATAATTCTAAGCTTGTAAGATCATCCCAATCTTACAAACAAGACTGCTATTAAACTCCCAAAAACCAACTAACACCATGGAAGCCCTTTATACCCCTAAACATTACCTATATCAATCACAACATGAGCATGTGAAATTAACCACCATCAGTAATCACATCAAGTATCAACTATTTATCCATTTAAAAGGCCTTAATGGCCTCTAGTGGCAGGTCAGTTGATAAACAGACCCCTTAAAGTCCAGCCTGCCACAAGTGCTTAACTACAGTGGCTATGAAAATTATTCATCCCCCACCAGACTTTTTTTTACATGTTTTTGTGTTTCAATATGGAATCATAATCTAAACTGGGAATTTTTGCTCTTGTGTGACAGAAAACACTCCTTACCATCTCAGTGAAAACAAAATTCAACAGATCTTCCTAAATTAGTTGTAAAAATATAAATAATATTATTTATTAAATAGAATTTTGTCCATTCTTGTTTGCAAAATTGCTCATTCTCGGGTGGGATGGAATAGCAATTTTCACCTCCTGTGACAGATTCTTGATTGGATTGAGGTTCGGCTTTGACTGGGCCACTCCAGAACATTGACTTTTTTAAACTACTGTAGCGTGCTTTGGCTGTATGTTTTGGGTCATTGTCCCACTGGAAGATGAATCTTCTCCCAAGTCCCATGTCTCTGCAGATAGCAGCAGGATTTCTCTGTACATTGCTGCATTCATTTTTCCTTCTGTCTTCACTAGTCTTCCAGGCCCTGATGCAATACATTTTCTCCATAGCATGATACTACCATTAGAATTCTTTACAGTAGGGATGGTGTTCTCAGGATGATATTCACTGTTATGCTTGTGGCACATATAGCGCTTACCATTGAGGCCAAAAAGATCAATTTTGGTCTTGTCAAAGCATAGAGCCTTCTTCCACTTGGTCTCAGAGTTTCCCACATGCCTTCTGAAAAAATGTAATCAAGATTTGATGTGAGTTTTTGTGAACTCCCCCATGAAGCCCAAATTTGTAAGGCACCCAGACAATTGTCATTTGCACAGTTTCTACCATTTCAGCTATGAAAGACTGTTATTCTTTTAGAGTTGTTAAAGGCATCTTAAAGGCCTCCCTGACTAGTGCTCTTCTTGCCTGGATACTCAGTTTTGGAGGAAACCCTGTTCTTCACAGTTTCACAGTTGTGCCATATAAACTGCAACTCTTTATAATTACTTTACTGTGCTTTGGGGGGTACGTAATGCCATGGAATTCCCCCGATTGTTGCTTTAAAATAACCCAATCCCAGATTTACTTTGAAAGTTCCTTTTCAAAAAAGACATTTGGTTGCACCAAAGCCTATTAACTGTAGCTGTGTAGGTCACAGTAAAGGGGGTGAATACTTATGCAATCACATTTATTTGTGTTAAACAGTAAAACATGAAAAAGACCATGGAGGATGAATACTTTTGATAGCCACTCTAAATAATAAGTAAAATGAAATAGGATCAAAGATATAATAAAAGCCCTCAAAGCCCTGAAAAACAGATGTGCAACATGTAAAAAAAAGAATATTACATAATTGTTCACTTTAATTCCTCCAGCTCCTAATAGATTTCAAATTTGTTTTTGTTTTTTTCTTCTCTAATCAGAACTCTCAGAGATTCACTTTTTAAAGGTAAAGGTGGACAAAGTAACCTTGAAAGTACTTTTCCTAATATCGCCTTCCCTTTTGTGCATTGCTAAAGCTCACACAGCACACTGTGTAATTTCTTAGAGGCAATCGCAGTCTTTTTTTCAGTTTAATCAGGTGGTTTATATTCACCACCAAAAGTCTGAAACATTGTGTATTATCTTGGAAGTGAAAGAAAACGATGCCAGCGGGGCAAAGTGAAAATTTCCAGATGAGGCTTTAAAAAAAGGACTACTATATGTCTTAAACAATATCTACATATTTTTACACCTTAATATTTAAAATATAATTGCAATGATAATATTTACTATTTTCAAGAAGAGTTTCCTCTAAGATGGACATTACACAGTATATTTAATGCCGTGCATACTCTTAAAAGGAAAGAAAGTGTTGTTAATTGACTTAAGCTCAGCATTTAACATCATCATACCCATAAAACATGCTACCAAGCTCAGAACTCTGGTTCTAGATACCACCCTCTGTAGCTGGATCCTAGACTTCCTAGGCAGACCCCAAACTGTCAGAATTGGCAACCTCACCTCCAACACTCTCACCCCACTGCTTTACTCCCAGTTCTCCCACAACTGTACTGCCAAGTTCACCAAAAACACCATCATCAAGTATGCTGACAATACCACAGTCGTGGGCCTGATCACTGACAACGATGAGACTGCCAACATCCTATGTCTCAACATTGGCAAAACCAAAGAGCTGATCCTTGACTTCAGGAGACAAGGAAAAGTCCACTCCCCCATCTACATTGAAGGAACTGCGGTGTAGATGGTGAATAACTTCAAATTCCTAGGTGCTCACATCTCTAAGGACCTCACATGGTCACTAACACCCCCAGTCTCATCAAGAAGGCACAACAGGGGCTGTACTTCCTGAGAAGGCTGAAGAAAATACACCTGCATACATGGATCTTCACCAGCTTCTACAGATGTATGGTAGAGAGCATACTAACCAGCTGCATCACAGTCTAGTACAACATCTGCACCACATCCGACCATAAGGCACTACAGCGGGTGGTCAAAACTGCCCAAGACAACATCGGCAGTGACTTACCATCCATCGAAGAAATCTACAACACCAGGAGTCTGAAAAAAGCCACTAAAATTATGTCTGATCCCACTCACCCCAGTTATAGCTTGTTTGTCCCCCTACCATCTGGTAGAAGGTTCCTGTCACTCCAGTCGCACACAACAAGACTCCAAAATAGTTTCTTCCCCAGAGCCGTCAAGCTGGTGATGCCCCCACTCCCTTCCATCATACTATGATCTCTCCTCACTTCTTCCTGTACCCACAATGACTGTACTCCTACACCACTTCATACAAGACAACTGAATGTAAGCCAAAATTATACTTAAAACTGTACTAGTTGTACTCTTCAATAATCACTGTTTTATTTTTGCACTGTTCACTGTATTGCTTTTGCACTGTTTTTTTTCCTGTTTGTATACTTTTCTCTGTTTGTGTATTTGCAGTTTTTGACAATTTTGCACTTGCACCATACTGTTGTTTACACTGTTATTGTTATTGTATTTCTGTCTATTGTTTTGTCTGCTGTTCTACATATATATTGCACCTGAGAGACTAATGATAAACACTTTTCACTATACTATTGCACCTGTGTAAGTATGATGACAAATAAAGTAATACACACTGGGTAAATGTCCCCATCTTTAAAAAAATACAGTCAATATAAAGGAGTTATCACAGAGTAAAAATCGGTGTAAGGGAGTATTTTGACTTTACGTTTGCATAGAATTGTCAGTATCTCCATATGGATTGGAGCCTTTTTCTTTAAGTAGGCAATTACCACACCATTCAAAGGTGAAATGTGGAATTGTGAGACATGGCTAACAAGTCTTTAGACTGAGAAGTGAGGGGAGGGGCAAAGAACAGGGTAAGAAGAGACAATGCATCTTTACACCTGGCATCTGCATGCAGCCAGTTCATTAATTAGCCCAAAACCTCTGGCTCTGCCAAAACTCAAAACATCCACCTCACCCTCATAATGAGTTTGGAGACAAGGTTAGAAAAGGTCTTCACAAGCCCCAGTCAGAGGACTCAGACAACAGACAGACACTGGACACATGAGAGAACTTGGATACCAGAAAGAGCAGTAGAGGAAGACTCAAGAATCATCTTCCCCACACACCACCTGATACAGGACTCTGAGCAAACAGGGTACAGGGGAACATACAGTACATGTAAGGGACAACTTTGCTTGGAACATTAGAAACTGAAGAGGATGCCTAAGAACATTGAAAGACTTCACAGGGTTTCTTGAATATGGCAGAAGGAGGCATGTCAAGTCACTGACCAGAGCTGTTTTTGGAGAAGAGCACTGTAGGACTGCTGCTTTGGGAGAGTGGGTTTTGGTAACAGGGTCCCATGGCATTTTTGTGCTGATCTCAGTGTGTGCCCCTTGTGGATAATTTGTACCATGTTCTTTGTGTCAGTAGGCAGAAATAGATATTGTAACTGCTACATTGGTTGCCTGTAATAAAAAAGGGCTATGATGTAGGATACCTGTTATGTGCACTGGTGGTTCTGGGAGAAAATGTTGGGGGGGGGGGAATCTTATAATTGCTAGATGGCATATTCAGCTACAAAGTTTAAAATCAGGTCCTGCATTTAAGGGCCGCCAACCACGACAGAGTCATAGTGTTAAGGGAAGTTAAAAATTATTATTTGAAAAAGGGAAAGATTTCATATTTGGCTTTTTGACTTTCTATTTCTACCATTTGAGCACTTCACTTAGGGGTTTCATGCTGTTAGAAAAATGAATTTCTTCATAAGAATATATAGATTCTTTTTTCATATGCTGATTGATATTTCAACATTCTTAAAAGCACTTTGAGGAACTCTTCAATCCGGTGGACAAGCCCTCCTTTCAAGAGGCAATGCAGGAAGTTTCTGATGGGACCAGGTTCATTGCTGTGGTTGAAGTCACTGCAGCGATTAAATAGATCAGTAATGCTAGGACTGCAGTGGTGAATGAGATATGGCTGGAAACGCTGGGGACACTGTACATTGTTGGGGTGTTGTGGTTGCATGCCTCTTGTAAAGTGGGGACAGTGCCTCTGGATTGGCAGATTGGGGGGCTGGTCCCCTGTTATGTTCAGTTTTTTTTTACTCCCCCCCCCCCGTGCGGGGTCCATTTTTGGAGGTGGGTGTGTCCCTAAATTGGCTCTCTTTATTGGGGACATAACATATTATATACATTACATATATGTTACATATTTTTAACAAGGGGGACTCAAGGGTACTGTATATTCCACCAACAGAGGGTCACACTCCTCAGCCTCCTTGGGACAGCCTATGCCACAGTGCTAGAATGGAGACTATCCAATAATCAAGTCTCAGATACAGAAGAAATAATATGGATTCTGTACTAGCTGTGGAACAGTAGACCAACTCTTTGTCTTCACATGTATATTTGAGGAGATATGGGAGATTGCCACCACTGTCTACACGTTTTGTGGTCTTGGAGAAGGCTTACAACTGTATACCCAGTTGTATTTTGTGGGAAGTGCTGCGGGAATATGGGGTGCCGGAGCAACTTCTGTTAGCCATCTGGTCCATATGTTTGCAGAGTGAGAATCATATTCACATTCACGGCATTAAGTCGGTGGGTGTTGGACTCTGCCAAGGGTGCGTCTCATCTCCTCTCTTGTTTGTAATTTTTCATGGACAGGATATCAAGGTGCAGCCAAGCTTTGGAGTGTATCCAGTCTGGAGATATGAGAGTTGCATCTCTGCTCTTTGCACTCTGTAGAGGTTTGCAATCGAGTGTGATACAGTTGGAATGAGGGTCTGCACCTCTCTGAGGTAATGGTTCTCTCCCAGAAAGGAGTGCCTTCTTTCTTTAGTTGAGAGAGGAACAGCTGCCCCAAGTGGAGGAGCTTAAATACCTGAGGGTCTTGTTCACAAGTGACTGTAGAGGGGATCGTGGGATTGACCAGCAGATTGGTGCAGTAGCTACAGTAATGCAGATGTTGTACCGAACCATGGTAGTGAAGCGGGAGCTGAGTTTTCAGATACAACTCTTGGTTTTCTGGTCGATCTACATCCCCATTCTTACCTATAATTACAAGCTTTGGGTATTGACTGAAAGGTGCTTGGCCACTTTAGGCATTTCAGGCATCTGGTGAGGATGGTGAGGATGCACCTTGGCACCTACTGCTGGGAGTGTACTAAGCACAGCCCAATGGGAAGAGACTCCAGGGTAGACCCAGGACACGCTGGAGGGATTATATCCCTCAGCCGGCCTGAGAGTGCCCGGGAATCTATTGCTTAGACTTGCTGAGGAAAGGGGAGTCGGGTCTGCCCTGCTGAGCCTGTTTCCACCGCAACCCTCACTAGGAGTAAGCAGTGAGAAAATAGATGGATGGAAGGATAACAGCCTATCCTGGCACTTTAAACTTCATGTGGGTATGTCTGTTTGTTTTTTTCACCTTCCAGCTAACTTCCATTTTTCTCCTTAATACATCACCAACACCAGGTAACACACATACTGTACATTAAAATCAGATTAATAAACCTTGGCCACAGAATGACTGCCATTACTCCTGTCAGCAATTGGGTGTGTGATATTTTTATGGTAGCACAAGTAATTTACTGCAATCAGAATTGCAATGGATTATGAATCAAATAAGAATTGTGAATGCAAATTAATAAAAAGTGATGGCTGCAACAGTATTTCATGATAATGAAATTACCATGGAAGTAAACCCTATTTATAATACTGAAAAACACCCATAAAACCAACACTAACATCCACCTCTTTGTCCAATGTTTTATTTATAAATCCAAAAAATTTTGACTTGTAGCCCATGTTTTAAACTTCTTGCTGACAATTCAATGTGGATATAAGGAGTAGCATGATATTTTTTTTTAATTTCCCTTTATTTGCAATTTCACTTATTAACTGTTAAAATGTAATTCCCAGCTGAATCTCATTAAAAACGTGTACTCATGTTAAAAGGAGCAGAATGTGGTGCGAGGCACAGTGACTGACCTGTTGTCATGGTAGCAACATGAATCCTTGATGTGAACACAGAGCTGGTGAGGATTCTTTGAGATCTGAACTGGAGAAACTATAGTGAATGCTTATCAAAGTAGTAACGACTAATTAAATGCTGTCACTGCAGTTCAGATGCCAATTCTAATGTTTGATACATTTTTAGTACTTCATAATAAAACATTTGCTTGAAATCTGTCAGCTGAAAAAAAATGGTAAATTTTAATACCCATCCATAAAACCAAAAACTGATGGATAATCTAGAGTACTCTAAGCAAGCAATGCATGTTGTTTTATTTATTGCAGTCTATAAGAATGTCAACAAAATGTGAACGTAAAGTCCAAAATAAAAGAACAGTTAAACTGCAGTCAGTTAAAAAAGGCTTGAATAGCAATCAACAATAAGGGCTGAAAATATCTTTTGTTTAGTAAGATATTGCTATATTATCATTATTGATGTTGCTATTACAGCAACTTTTACAGACATAGTATTCAAATATATGAAATGTTAACATTTAAACTGTTTGGCACATAGCTTAATATATTTTGAAGTGCACAATTAATTGTGACCCTGATTGAAAATCACTCCTCTTCAAGCTGCATGTAATAGCCCTTCTGACAAGAGTAGGGTTAGCATTTTAAAGTAAATTGCTTTATTTCTGTGTGAATGACTACATTTTGTCAGAATACAGAATACTCAACGGGATAGAACCTAAATGTCAGAGAATTTATAATACAGTTCTTGAATTTACTTTGACATGTGACTGTTAAACTGGATGTACCTTGGTCACAATTGATGTACCTGTCCCTTAACATAATGATGTCACAAACTCTTTACGGTGATAAGAACACATAAGAAGCCATGGATCTCTGATGGTTTTTGTACTGTCCCTTTGGGCTTTCATTTAACAAAATATTACTGTATGTATGGCCAGCAGCCATATCACCCATATCATATCACCATATCACAACTAGCAACCCACTGCAGCTAAGCAGGTGTGAGCCTGGTCAGTACCTGGATAGGAGACGTCCTGGGGAAATCTAAGGTTGCTGCTGGATGAGGTGTTAGTGGAGCCAGCAGGGGGTTCTCACCCTGCGGTCTGTATGGATCCTAATGCCTCAGTATAGTGATGGGACACTATACTGTTGCAATGCTCCATGGGAAGCGAAGGGCATGACAAGGCACAGAAAGGCGTCATGACCATCCACTGAAACCAAGGAAGTCTCCAGTCGTGACGATTACTCGTACCTCTGGAACCAGGCTTCTGAGGTCGAGAGATTGGGACTGCCCCAGTGTAACGGCTTTTCCACATCAAGTTCAACCGTCATCCACGGACAACCTACCATCACTGTATTTACGGGTGTACTGTAAATGTGCCAGTGCTGAAGTGGTCGGCACTGCTGTCTTGCAGCACTGGAGCCCTAGGTTCAATTCTGGACTTGGGATTCTATGTACCGGCATTTGTATTTTCTGCCTGTGTTTACATGGCTTTCCTCTGGGTGCTCCACTTTCTTCCTACAGTGCAAAAATATGCTAGTACGTTAATTGGTTTCTGGGAAAATTGACCCTGGTGTGAGTATACTTGTGGTTTTGTGTGCCCTGTGATGGACTGGCACCAGGATGTAACCTGTTTTGTGCCCTTTGCTTGCTGGCATAGGTTCTAGCTCCACTTGGGCATGAACTGGGCCTGAATTGGATGAAGTATTTAGAAAATGGATGGATTTCTCATTTGTATCTGCCAAAGCTCTCTCCTTGAAAAGAGGACTGCAAATGGATTGATTATTGTCTTTATAAGTCCTTTGAAAGGGTAACCTTAGAAAGAGAATACATTAAATCAACTAATCATATCCATGGCACTTTGTTGGGTCACAACTGTGTCACACAAGACCGTTAGAGTTTAAAACTATACAAAGAAAATATAAAACGCCTTAAATATGATAACACCTCACTGTTTTTCTAGTTACAGTCTTTAAATATTATCAGCTTTATGAAAATGGCTCCTTTTCAGCTCTGTATAATCGATATATCCTCAAGAATATATTAATCATTCATTAAATGTAGTTGTGATCTAGAACCTGAATATGACATTTTGGAGGTCAAGTTGTGCCAATGACTAGTTGATACCAAAATCTTGTAGCAGTGGGGCTGAACGTTTAAAGTGTCTTCAGAAAATCAGTGGGGTGTAGTACTTTGGAGGTGGCAAGACGTAGGGGAGGGCCTGGATTGAAAACGAAATCAGAGTATACTCAGACTTTGTTCTTCTGACTTTTGTTATGACCTGATTTTCCCTCATGCTCTTATTTAAGAAAGTTTCAAACAACATATACAATATGGACTGTTCTTCCCAGTAGGTCGGCACATACTATGTCTTTGAAAGAGTTGTCTTGAGCAAAATTCCTCAATCATATTAATCACAATAAATAACAGTAACAGGGCACAGTGCTAACCGTGAAGGGCTCTCAAGAATCACTCACAAAGCTGCAGTCTGTCCATTTCAGGGCTGATTAGCCCGAGCTGCTCAATGTCCCAATGTGTCTTTAATAACAAGATGCTGGCTACTAACGAAGTGGAAAGACTGAGGTCTCGGAACCTTCTGTGTTATTCTCTGAGGGTGTTGCCAATCCAGAGAAAGCTTCTGTGACATTTCTGTACTTACAAGCAATTTACTGGCACTCCCATACACAGACAGTTGTCAAACCCCCATGTTGCCTTTTTTTCTCTTTCAAGGCTTGGAAGCCATAATGCCACTGAAGCTATCTAAAAAAAAGTTACCATTGAAGGAGAAGGTCTTGTTACATATCACACATGTAGGCGGATATTTCAAAGAGCTCTCACTTGTAGCTACATGGTTTCTTCTTCACTACTTCCTTTGCATGGTGCCTCCTCTGCATTATTCTTTTTTTAATCAAAACTGCTAACTTGATAGCTTGTGCAGTCACGCATCTTTTCATATTAGACATTTCCTATTACCATTGCTGCTGTGTGGTAATTACACACGGTGACAGTACATCTTAATGGAAGAGTGTACTGCCAGATTCAAAGAGGTTTTAATACAGAGGTGTCATTCTTCTGAAATTAATTTTGCCTTGCCTCAGTTTACTTAATCTTTCACATAAATCTTGGACTGTTTCTGTCCACTCAATGCTGCACTTTGGATTTGTTTTCAGAGTTGCTTCTTTCAAGTCTTATTCTAGACTTACTATATAAAACATAAAAATAAACAAATTGATAACATTTATTAGTATTATTTTAGTATTACATATTAAATATTTTCAGTATTACAACAGCAAAAAGAGCAGTAAATGGAAATTAAATATGCATATATAAAATCATGGGAATACAGTAGCTACTGTAATGCATTAAATAAATATTTCACTCAGATGTTTACCAATGAACAAACTGATAGGGAGCCGCAGGGTGGCCAAAGATAAAGCACTATATTAAATAATATTAGGATAGATGAAGCAGAAGTGTTATGGTTATTAGAACCACATGAATTTAAGAAATCCACTCAGTTCGGTATTATACTTAATTGACTTTTGTAAAAACTCATTGAATTCTGCATTGATATCCATCCATAAAAGGAAAGACAAAACCAAACAAAATAAATCTAGTCCAATAAGTTTAAATTTTATTATTGTTATACACTACCTCATATTTGTCACATTCCACCTGGCTGTGTGTGGGAGAATTTGGCTTCTCCACCCTTTAAGTCATTGCCCTTTTCTCTTTATTACCTTAAATGTTCTACTGAGAGAGCCAAGCAACAAAAGTCACAGCATTAAAGATGTTCCTACTGTAGTATTAAAACATGAAATTCTGGAGACAGTAAGCCTGTTCTGTATGTTCCTTCCATTCTTGAAGTGAATGAAGTGACATTAGAGAACATTATACATGCTAGTCTTCCAAGCTGTTTTTTTTTCTCTGGTATTTTAATATCTTGTGTAATTTGCCAGTAGTGAGCACACCCCAAAGAAAAAATGTGAAGCTATGTGTTAATTTGTGGAGTTATATTCATTATCATTCTCTAATTATGAGATTGCAAACCCTTACAGTATACAGTATCTAGTAGAAACCTTATTTTTAAACAAATAATGATGAAATCATCTCATTTTTGTATCTGGATTAAGTCATACTCTTGGGGTCATCTTGTGTACTGTATTTCTGTTTTAAAGAGAGGCAAATGTACCAAGAATCATAAATAATAATCGCTGTCTGGGTTGTTCATAAAATATATTCATGTTTCTTGTGTTCTATACTCAGAGCTTTTCCTACTCCTGGAGAAGGCACTTTATTTTTTGATGGGGATGAGAAAGCTTAGAATGTCTAAGACCGAGATACTGCAGCAAAGCAAAAAAAAAAACTTTTGAATATTCAATGTTTGGATGTAGTTAAAAGGAAGCTATGATTCATAACACGTTTTTTTTAGAGAACTGAGAACTCTCCTTCATTATTACTGTACTCACTCTAGAACATCTCTGTTGAATTGTTTCTTGCTGTTGCCCAGGAATTCGCCAATCATTTGGCGGCTCAGCCCTTTCCTCTGTAATAGGAAGTGTGCCACACCAATGGGAGTGTCCGGAATAAAGCCCCGAGAGATGAGGAACTGAATTCCTTTGTCCGGGTTCCTGTGAACAAAAGAAATGAAAATGAATTAGGCATATGCTGCCTTTTAATTTCTTTTTCAAAGTAGTTATAGTATACTTTAGTATTGTTAACTGAACTAAATAAAGCATTTATTCATAAAAGCAGAACTTTTGCCTAAAGAAAATGTATCTCCTAAGCACTAAAAGTCTTTTAAATATTCATAAACATTCATTTTAAAATGCATAAATTCACAGAAGGACATTTTAAGTCAAAAGCATTAAGACATGTACAGTGCAATACTGTTCAGTATTATATTAACAGATATACTGGTCAATCCATTAAACACTAGGTTTAAACGTCTGTCCATCCATTCATTTTCTAATAGCTTTATCAAATATAGGCTCACTGGGATGTGTATTCAACTCAAAACAATAAAATACTCGGATCATATTGAATGAAATATGTCAGACAACAGGTACAATATTACAGTAGTGTACTATACAGTATATACTACAGTGCAAAAGACTTAGGCATTGAAAACAATCATCAGTTACCATATATGTATGCTATGACTATCAACAATTTATTTATGACCACTACTATGTGTTCTATTTGTTTCGTAAACTTATCAGCAATTAATACATTATTTGAGATGACAAAAAAATCAAGCTTGTGATTTAGTTATCTTTAACTGACAATAATCAGAATGCATGAAAAATATATGAACTCAAGGTATACAGTAACTGTACTTAGGCAAGCAATTTGTAATGATGCAGTGGTTATTCCATCAGATTCATCTGTCAAATCTAATTAACTCATTGCCATTAACATCATTTCTTCCTTTTTGCACTTCTATTAATAAATGGTTATTTGTGATTATTTTGGAGTTACCGTATGTTTGAACTACAGAATAAAGATCCCACAGGATTAACTGAATTTCCTAAATGGATGTTGGCCATAGAAGTATATCCATGCATAAAAAGTGAAAAACATTAAGTGAATTAACAGGACAATGCAAAGTCTTTGAGACTTCTGCATAGCAGTATACAGTATAAAGAATATGCTATACAATTTACTACATTCTGTATATTCTGTGCATGAAAAGAAAGTACTTACTGTATAAGAGTCTTAATCCACAGTAATAAAAAAATGACAAAATCTTATTTGTACCAGTTACACTGAAAATGTTTTGCATATACTGTACATATCAGAGATACAATTAGAAATTGATTATGCTTATAATGATTTGTTATCAACTTGGTTGATCAACAAGAGATCTACTCGTTATAGTCTACTTGTGCACTGTGTAATAGTCATAGTGATGCATACTTTATGTGTTTCGGATTTTGTCTAATTTCTCTGGTAAATGTTCCTCTGCACTTGGCTCTGAATTCTACATGCCACATGCCATCCCAAACCATCTCATAACTGTTTACAATTTAAATTGAACAAAAATCTGTTTTTATGTGTGCAGTATGAGAACCTGTCGTCCTGCAGAAAATGAAGTGAAGTGAATATTGACTGTGAGTAACCAAACATACCAATGGCACAAATGCATTGTTCTCCTAATAAACAGAACATGTACTGTAGGCATCTTCTCTGATTTTCACCAAGCATGATATTCAATAGGTTACCTGTGCTCATTGAACTCTCTCACTAATAAGGTGATTCAGTACTTATGCAAAAGTCAATAGACTGTATCACATCCATCCATCCATTTTCACATGGGGAGAATATACATCCGCCACGCAGACAGCACCCCAGAAACTGAACGCAGGGCCCCAATGCTGTGAGGCAGCAATGACAACCACTATGCTACTGTGATGCCCCTGTATCACATTCATGAATGGTAAATTAATCAAGGTTCAAGTAAGTAATCAGTGTTTAAGTAACATGAACACTGATTCAATTAGATTTTGCTTAACCATTGGCAACAACATATGATTAAAAGTAGATTTCGATGTAAAACGTCAGGCTAAAAAGCATGTATAATGCTATTCATACAGTTGTTAAATAATGCAAGATTATTTAAACAAAATATTCCGCCTCTTGGTATTCCATGGTATTTAGTTGTCGGCAGTGACATTGATTGTATTGTATATGTAGCAGAGCTAGTCTGGGCACGGTGACGTCATCGCCCTCCCTGCACGTAGCAGGGATCTCAGCCGCCTGGGTTGGGGAGGTAAAGAATCGCTACTCCGGAGACCCGGTTTCACGCCCTGGTGTTGCGGGACGAACCGACGGGATGGAGCTGAGAGTAGGTGTGCAATCCCCATGGCAATACGAGGTATTGGGTCTATCTGGCTGTTAACTTCTGGGAGTAGGCATTCTGTGGTGACAGTGTGAGGGGCAATGCTATTTGATGAAAAGCCTCTAATGGCAATTACATTACATGTACATGTGAGAAGACAGTGAAGTTTGGGCATAGGGAATGTGCAACAGAAGCTGTCTCTGAGAGTTTTAGTGTAAAGATGTTGAGGCTGGGCTCCAGAAAGTAGGAGTGTGATAGTGGGACCTTCACCCTGTCAATACAAAACATGAGGTTGGAGAAAGGGTCTAACTAGCTGCAGGCCTCTGACAAAGTGTGAGTTGCGAGTAAAGGTAGTAGTTGCTGGGCATGAGAGAGAAGTGTGCCGGCAGATGCAAGTGAACAGTCTGTGATGCGAGAATGAGGAGACAGCAGATTGTGAAATGAGTGTTATGAGTCTGGGCGTGAGGTTGAGGCGCTGGAGAGTGTTATTAGTGTTGTGATTGTAAGACCCAGCCTGGTGGCGCAAGGTAGAGATATCCCCATCTTGAAGCAGTCCTGGAGGTCTGAGGGCTGAAAGGTAGAAAGTGAGTGAGCCAGTAGCCCTTCCAAGAGAGCTGTGAGTAGAGGAGTGGGAGGCTCTGGGAGAGAAGAGAGAGAAGAACAGGAGGCTCCAAGTGAGATGTCTGTGACATTGAGGGAGCAAGAGGCTCCAAATAAAAGAACAAGCAGGAGGCTTCGTGTATGGTGTCTAGGAGCAATGAGGATTCTAAAGATTATGAGACATCGAAGTGCAGAAAGTATCACGATGAGCAGCAGCCTTGGCCAGTGCCATGTCGGCCGCGCCTGTAAGATATGGAAACCATAGAGTTGGTCCAACCAAACGTGAATGGGTAAGTTCCACTGCTTCTCCTTGAAAGGGATTAGCTTAAGAGACAACGAAGACGCAGAGCTGAGGTTTATGGGTATCAGCGACATGAATTAACCTCAAGATGACTTCTTGGAGGAGATCATGAAAGGATGGTGGTGTGTATGAGTATGAGACTCTGGGCCAGAGAGTCTGTGAGCCGGAGGCTTGGAGAAAGAGTAAGACACTCCTCAGTTCTAGTTGTCCTGATGAGGCGGCCTCTCCTCTCGGAGGAGAATGTGTATAAGGTGGAGTAAAAAAGGTGAAAAGGTTTCCCAACAGTCTGTGAAGGGTGTGCCTACCTGTAAACATTGGACATGTCCCATGGCATCACAATTATTGTTTGAATACTATGAGAAATTATCACTTTTTAGCTTATGAAGCTGGATACACAGAAAATGTCTTGTAAAAGAGTTTGATCTTATTTGATTTTTTTTTCATATCCTTATAATTAAAATTAAGTATTGCCTTTTATTTAATGACAAGCCTCTAATGGCATTTTGGAACAGACATGTAGTCAGTCACCTTGAAATTACATCTACATCTGCCTTTCCTGTGATGCGCATGCTGTATTCCTACAAGTTTTCAATTGACATGCTTTGTACTCTGTTATGTCTTAAGCTAAACACAATTAATCTAATGAGTTACTACACCTCCACTCTGTTTTTGAATGATCATTTTTGTATTGTCAAGGTCAGCATTCCTTTTCAGAATACATCAACATACTCTTTCAATTTACATGTTTAAATAAAGTAATTAAGTTGCAGTCTGCTCATCTATACAAATCTGTTCTAAAAAGTTATATTGTGATTGTTGGGATTTGCTTCATCATAGTATCTGTTATTTATGTTTTGTTCTGAATGTTCATAACTGAACATGCAATTGTTAACATAATAGTTAATAGAGATGTGCAGAAAACAGTAAAAAAACATTTTCTTTATTCAATATTTTTTTCAGAATTAAGCTCCACTAAATTTCAATGCAAACTCAAGCAAGTGCTTTGGCATGAGTATGGAGAACTGAATGTTTGAATAAGACATGACTACTGTATCTCACAAATACAATAGAAAAAATACAATACAAATACAATCAACATGTAAAAACTGCAGTTTCCTAGTACTTCTCCACAAACCAACATCCAAAAAAAACCTGTATAGGTATGAAGCATTTTACCATGTCAGACAAAAAAATATGAATAACCGGTTCACTTTGTGGCTTTATTTGGGATCCTTAAGAAATTGACATTGGAAAGTTGGATTAGAAATGCATTTTGTAACACAATAACCAATGCCCAATATTTGGCAACATCCAAAATTTAAATAAGCAAATGAAAACCAATGTAAGACATCTCCCATAGAGACATCATAGGTTGTACTATGATTTTTTTAAGCTGTGACATTTTTATTCATCTACTGTATTTACCAGAAGTCTCGATACTGTACATAGAAAATTCCACACTGTTACAAACCCAAGAATGTTGGATGACCCAACAAAACATTTCCATTCCCCTCACATCTAATCCAAACTTTTATTTTAAGTTTTATTTTACACTTAAACCTTGGAATCCTTCAGAGCAGACACAGCTGACTAAACCAGCAACATTTCATTGGTAATGTGATGCTGCTGTGCATTAAGGGATGAAATGAGGCTAGTTTAACTTATCTCTCTTAATTACCTGTCTTAGGTGATTGAACTTGAGCTGACTCAGATTGAATTTAAATCTGTAGAACCTCTTCTGAAATCTGAAAAGGCCTGAGTTTATTGCTTACCTTAAGCCTCTACATATGCTCTGCATGCAGCTCACAGTTAAAGGCATCAGAGCTAAGAAATTAAAAGGTGGAACTAATAATCCAGATTGTTTTACACAGTCACGAGAGCGAATGCCTCTGGCTTTCAATTATTTACAGTTTTAAAATGTAAAATGTAGTCTAGCCTATCTTTCATGGGTGTGAGTCTGAGGTTCGGGAAAACTCATAAAATAAATTTAAGGATAGTCAAGTAAAAATATTAATCATCTAAAAATTGCCACAACTAAATACATTCATTGGATATACAAGTATTCTAAGAAAATAATATTAAGAAAACGTGAATTGCTGATTTTATATTTAAGTGAGATCTACAACCATACAGCCTCAGACTGAAGGCTTCTGCTTGGCTATAAATAGGAAGAGTGGAAGTGGCAGTTTGGTGGGTTTTTATTAAACTTTGATAGAACCCAGTGAAGACTGTAATATAACAAAATGACCATATTAGGAAAAGTAAATCATATTCAATAGGGTAAAGAATAATGATTGTTCCCATAGGAGGCACAAATTCATACAGCATAAAAAGAGAGGTTCCACAGTTCCCTAATTCAAAGAATGCAGTACTGTTTTGAAAAAAGTACAAATTTTACAATGTTATTGTTAGCAATGAGAATAAAACATCACCACAAACTGTGAGAACAAAATATCTACATAACTAACACTGTAACAGACTAACAAATTTGAGTAGATAGCTACGTCAGCATGCATAGGCTGTAAAGGCACAGGTGAAGATTTATTCCATGCTGAAAAGAAGAGAGACACATTTCGGCTGCGGAGCCTTCTTCATCCTTCAATCCATTTCCACTACAACCCACTTTGTCTTCCGCTAAATGTTTTTCCAGCCTCTTTGTCATTCCTCCTCCTCCCTGGGCTACTGCCCTTCTCTTATCAAACTGGAATTATCTCTTCGCAGCAATACCTTTTACAAATGCTGTCATTATAATATTCCGAAAGTACAGTATTTTGTCTGAAATTTAACACCTTTTCCTTTGACTCAGACACCACCCAGAGTTAGACTCAGAGACTCCTTCGAAAATATTCCAAGAAATTAATGCTATCTACCATTTTCTCCCTCAAACAACAGATTACTCTGACAACAACATCAAAGAAGCAAATGATTTTTTATGGCTAACAGCACCGCATCATCTTTCTTTTATAACTAACCTTATCAGATCCCTCAATTCCATACCTTAAGAAGGCTCCACAGCTGAAACGTTGTGTCTCTTTTCTTTTTGGAATAAACCTTCACCTGTTCCTTTGCAGACGAATAAATTGTGCAGCCTAAGAGCTTATTTTTGTGAAATTAAGTGTGCTACTGTCAAAGTAGAGAAAGGTGTTTCTTTAGTACTACAGTATAACTGCAAGTTATATCAGCAAGAAGGAAAAAAATATACAATGTCTTCTGAATTACAGTACTAACACTAAATTATGCATTTAAAACTCAGAAGGTAATGACAATGTACTGTACTACACTATATTTTTTAAAGCTTCGTTACCTGCATCATAAAAAGTAATATACTGTACAGTAACTGTGTTAGGTGATCGTAAGGTGATATTGTTATATCACCCTCTGTTGAGGCTTACGTTCCTCTTGCTATACTCTCAATATCAAGAATTTTATCAAGAATCAATATTTCCAAAAGACATTTTCACTTTAGAGTTGGCTATCATGCTAGAATCAGATTAATACTATTATACAGTTCCAAAGACTGATAGATTCTGCTTAGTCAACACTCGTATTTGAAAAGTAGCCCAGTGTTAGTTATTAGCCAGAAGCCAAAATTTATCCATGCATTTCCTCATTCTAACAGCACACATAAAATACTACCTAAATGGAAATACTGTGGCTCAATATGTTGGCCTATTTTCTTGCTTATATTAGGCAATATGTTTATGCTGAGAAAAACAGCAATTTTTTCTGGAATCATCACGATCTGGATCAGACCTTCCCACTAACACTTAAATAACTGAGGAGGGATCAATCTGATTGAACAGAATAGAGAAACAAACACAGTGAAGCAAAGACTGTGAATTGTGTTAATCTATTAAGAATGTATGATGTATTTGTTGTTTAGTTGAATGTCTGAATGCTGACTGAATGCTTTACAGGCAATTTACAATTTAAGAAGATTTCAGTTTTTGTTGTCTGGTTCAGAAGTATTTTGATCATAACCCATAGGTTCCTGTTAAACATGATGCTCTTAGTGTCATTTATAGATATTTAATTAGTGCTATTTTTTAACAAAAGCACACATACTATTATCTTTTTTGGCTGTCAGGGAGCTACCTGTATATTACAAAATCCTTTTGTGGCTCCTTAACATTCACTGTTTCTAATGGTGGAACCTTGCACAGCCACGGACAGTGGCCCTGTTAAGTAGTACATTTCTCACAGAGAATACACAAATATTTTCAGCTGTTCAATCACAGGATCAATCCTTTTACAAAAAAGTAATTATTTTACCACATATAGGGTTAGTTGCTATGTGATGAATATTTCTTGAACTGGTCAGAACAGTTTTTTATTTTTTAGGAAAACAGGAAAGATTGCACCTTGCATGAAAAAATAAACAGAAAGTCAGTTTGCAAAAAATGAAGGGCTCTAACCCTTATATATCTGTGTGTCATTGCAGTAATTTGAAAAAAAAAAATAATCCAAAAAATGCAGAATCCCATAATGGAATGAAACACTTAGATACCACATTAACTTTTAAAAGATAGTTTAATGAGACCTTGTCCTTGTCTTGCTCTGTATTTTCTTTTTGCTACTAATCCTTGCTTTGATTTGATGTGGTCGCAGTCTTTTTTTTTGTTTAAAAATTCAATTGTATTGTATGGATGTGATTGCATTTTGGCATTATACTTTATCTCTGCGCTGTAGTTACAATAAATCTTATCAATAGGAAAATGTGTCCAATGGGATATTAAGTTGTGATAATACAATGTGATGATAATACAAATCAAAACCCAAAACGTAAAATACTGTCTGTTGTATGAGATAAATAGTGCTGCATGCATTGAATAGACTGGCTATAAATGTTTAATTCTGATTTTCAAGAGGCATGTGTGACAGAAACATTTCAATGGGCAATTTAATGTAATTTAATTTAAATTGAGAAAAACTGGGCATTGTAGGAGGCATTATTCCTTAATCTGTCAAACAGAGCTCCTCAAAAGTCTCCCTAGACTGCTTCCTAAAACCCAACCACCCACAAACATCATCTAAGCCCCTCTGATACTGTATTTATATACAGTACACTAATTACACCCAATGTGAGAATGTGGTATAGTATTTACCACCACCAATAATCAATTATCATGCAGTGTATCTAATACACATTTATCTTTGATGGCCTTTAGTAGCAGATTGGCTATTATTACAGTTCCCTCAAAAACTGGCCTTCTACAGCATGGTACAGAAATCCAGCAGTTTGGTGAAAGTGTTACTTCTTTTGATGCCCTTAATGTACATAACATTCATGCTTTAATAAAGATTTTCCTTTGTAAAATATCCTCTGTGAAATAAGATTTATTCAGTCATTTTCTGTCAGTTGAATTTCTTTTATTCCTATATTTTATTTCTTTTATTTCCATTTCTCTCTTCAGATTACTTTTTACAAAAAACATTTTTGTTATCAGACACTTGGCATATATATTGTACTTCACATTGTAGTTCAATTTATTTCCTATGAAAATTTATTTAAATCTAAATTTTACTGTTGGTATTTTATTTACTGTAAGTTGCAAGATAAAAAGGTTTGCATATCTCAAGCCAATTTTAAAAAATATCTCAATATGTGGTAAAATATTGGTATAAAATTACAATCAAGTCCAAACACAGAAAGAAAAAAAACACATTTGTTATACGTATTTGTTATGTTTCAGGTAGCCTAAACACTCCCAGTAATAACCCAGCATACAAATTCCCAGTAACTAAAGTGATGGAAAAAATAATCTATACTAAAACATCTACAAGGTTCATAAGGGATGTCCGATTTATTGTAAGTGTGCTCCTGAGAATAAACTTAACGAAGTCAAGTGTGTCTTACATGGTAGACGTAGGTCAGTAATCCTATGAAAGTGATTGATGTATGTCCCAACCAATACATACAAGAATAACTTGCAAATTGCTTGGCATTGACTGGCAGAGAATATACTCAAAGATCCCAGGGGTGTTCTTTCATTTTATGTGTAAAGCAATAGCCAGAAAAACAAATAACAGTAAGTTGATTCTGAGTGTTCTTACCCGCCTTCCATTGATGTTCGATTGGGAACAATCTAGTGATAAAGCAGCCCAGTGCAGAAGGCTGAATTTAGATTTAGACAGTGTGACAGTAATAATAATAATAATAGGTTACACTTATATAGTGCTTTTCTGGACACTCCACTCAAAGTGCTTTACAGGTAATGGGGACTCCCCTCCACCACCACCAATGTGCAGCATCCACCTAGATGATGCAACGGCAGCCATAGTGCGCCAGAACGCTCACCACACATCAGCTATCAGTGGGGAGGAGAGCAGAGTAATGTAGCCAATTCATAGAGGGGGATTATTAGGAGGCCATGATTGGAAAGGGCCAATGGGAAACTTGGCCAGGACGCCGGGGCTACACTCCTACTCTTTTCGAGAAACGCCCTGGGATTTTTAAAGACCACAGAGAGTCATGACCTTGGTTTTACATCTCATCCGAAGGACGGCGCCTGTTTACAGTATGGTGTCCCCGTCACTATACTGGGGCATTAGGACCCACATGGACCGCAGGTTGAGCGCCCCCTGCTGGCCCCACTAACACCTCTTCTAGCAGCAACCTTGGTTTTTCCCAGGAGGTCTCTCATCCAGGTACTGACCAGGCTCACACCTGCTTAGCTTCAGTGGGTTGCCAGTTGGGAGTTGCAGGGTGATATGGCTGCTGGCCACAATGTGGCGAGTTTGTCGGTTTGTAGAGAATGTCAGAGAATGAAAATAATCTTTCTTAAACACAAAGTGTTCAGTACACCACCCTTGGTGTGTTACTTTTGTAAAGTCCTGAAAAATCTGTGTATCTTCTCACCATACAAAAATGTTTAACATGACTTCCACAGGTGTAGTAGTCTACGTTGCTTATCGCTGCTTTTTTCACAGCTTTTAACAACAAATAGGAGGCGGGCACTTGTGCTCAGATTAGATCAATTAGGTACAACATTTTTTTTCCTAACAGGAGATCCGTACTAAATCCAGAAGCAGAATCGTCAAGTGGCGAAAAAAATGAAATCGGTTGGACTTTTTTTCTACAAGCAAGAAAGGACACTTGGGCAAATGAGTGCAAAGGGGCAGGGGCTTTGCACATCCCTGACTTCTGATAAAATGCAGTAACAGGGCCCAGAGATTTACTCCCATCAACCTGATAAACTACACATACAAAAACAGCGAGCTCTCAACAGAAACTTGTATGATATTTATATTACTGAAATCTATTTAAAAACCAATCCAATCATTAAAACCATAGATAAATATTAACCAACCAACTAAATCAGAATTGCTGATGACAGCTTGTATAAACGAATATTCATTCCAAGCAGGTGACCAAAACTGTCAGTATTCTAGAGCAATTGAGTTTATATTTAAATACAAAACAGAGCTTTTGTTGTCATTTATCAATATAATTAAGATTTTCTTGATCTGAATATTGTTCAGCTTGCACAAAAACCTTATTTTATATTGTTTGGCATTTTGCAAATGTATATTTTTTTCTGAAATATGTTACTTCTTTCGTAAATTTTATAATATACTGTTACTATTTCTAACAATACCATAATAGCTTTTGACAGGACTTTATTTTTTTTACAGAAACCTTTATAAGAAGTGTAACTGCTACTAATTTCAAAACCTGTACTGTAGGTAATTGAGCCAAGTAACTTGTTTTCAACACCAAAATGAAACATGATATAAACTACAGGAAACAAATGATTAATGGTGCTATACTTTATCCAGCCTTTCCTACTCACACTATATTTCACAAAAATATACTCCCTTCAACTTTTGGTCCAATCTCTTTTTCACTCTAGATTGACTCTGCAGCTTTCTTAGTGTTCTCTGTCTTCTTATCCACTCTGTTTCTACTGTTTCCTTCTCCACACTCTCCTGCCTCTTGTTTTGGCTCTTTCTCCTTCTTTATGCTACTATAGTAAGCTATCATACCTAAAAACTTCATAACTGCTTCATTCTAATCACATGCCAGCACCTTCTCAAACCCCCCCCCTGTTTAGACTGTACATTTCATTTCTATGATTTCCATTGTATCATCTGTGCCTTATATTGGTATTTTAGACTGTCTTATGTCACTGGTTTCCAAGTCTTCTTGTCTTTGATATGGGACATGTGAAATGAGTATTGACATGGTGAAGTAATGAAAGTAATGAAAGACTCTTGAGAAAGGGCTAAACATTTTTAAAACATAAAAAAACACAAAAGAGACTATGGGAGCAAAAATTAGGGCATATTTGCAATCTGGAACATCAGGACCCTCGTAGACTATGAGAACTCTGTACAGCAGTTCTAGCCCAAGAACTCCACACATATGACACTATAATTTCAGCTCTGAGTATTACCCATTATGAGGAAGGATGGGAAGCTCAAGAAATATAGAAGTGAATATAGATCTTCCAGGAAGTAAAATCTGACAAAGAATATTGAATCCACTCTTCATCTCAAATTAATATAGAACAAAATGCCTTTATAATTTCTGCATATGCTCCTGGTCTAGATTTTTATGCAAACTTCACTAAGTTATTTGTTGAATCCTAGTTGAGTTTCTAGAAGCCTAGTTTCTTCTCCTCAAGTCTTGCGCTGTTCTCCTGCTTTCTACAGTATGTGTGTGTGCATTTTATCTAAACTTATCTGCAGTCTCTGTTAAATATTGATATTCCCATATGGCTGACCTAACTAACAGAGAGTTAGTTTAGCCTGCGTTAACAGGTAGTACATTATAGTCTCAACATCTGCAAATGTTGATTAGCTTATTTGCTTTTGCTTCACTTTCCAAGCCAGATCTGGTTCTGGGTCAGTCCAGCATCTTCTCAGTTTCAGTACTACAGGGCCAAGCTATACTCATTAAAACGATTAGCTGCCTGGAGGGGGGGGGGGGGGGCATCCATTTGGGCCGGGACCCCCAGAGGTTTATTTTCTCCCAACGGGAGTTTTTGTCTTACTCTCCACAGTGCCCACATGGATTCGTTGAGTGGTAAACAGCGCTTTCAGTCCTGTTCCAGAGTCCATAAGAATCCAAGCAGCTAGTCCCTTATTACTGTACTTAACTCTGCTTCGGATACCAAGAGGTTACACGTCAACAGGTTTACACACCTCAGCATTAAAGCACTACAAATTCAGTGGTTATAGTAGGCCAAGACGTTGCCGTTTACCTCCGTCCCTCATTCGATTCACAGTATGAATAAAGCGAAGGAGTCTCCAATTTCCATTGCTGCTTTTTGGAGCACAATTGGAGACATGGGCCCTTATCCATTCAGATAACACCGCCATTTATAGTCAATTTAATAATACCAGTGACTTCCTTTCCGTTTTACAAAGTACTCGCGAATCCAGAGCAATTGCGGATGTTTCTTCCAACTCAAGGCTGCCTCCTTGCTGCTCAATGCATATTTATTTTAATAAGCAACTCGCCTAGGTCATCGTAAGCATTCCTTCCTTACATACAGTAACCCTAAGCAAACACTCCCCCCGCTTCTATCCAACTTCTGCGATGACCCACAATTCACACCATGAAATCTTCCCACCTCCTCCATGTTTTCGTAATTCTGCATTGGTGGTTTGGGTCCCGCTTGGTTCTTTTAGGGGTCCTGGCCTCCTTGTCCTATGGCCAGGAGGTCAGCCCACAGCCAAGCAGGTTAGGCCAAAATTTCGCTCCATGATTCTTTAATCTTGGGTGTTGTTATTTCTAGTGAAATGGAGTTCATAACGAAGTTTGGGAGGGATGACAACATCCAAGTTCAATCGGATTTAGCTGTCAGTAATTAGCAATCGCTCCTGACATCCATTCCTCTCCCAAACGCTATAAATACCTACGGGATCCCTATCTTTCTCTCTTGCATGTCGCTTGCATCCCACATTCACCCCATCTCCATCCTGCAGCTACCCCTTGGTCACCCTGCATGGGGGTCCTGCCCTCCTTATCCTCTGACCGGGAGGTCAGCCCTCAGCCAAGCGGGTTAAGCCAAAATTTCACTCCATGGCGCTTTAATCTTGGGTGTTGTCATTCCTAGTGAAATGCAACTTTTAAATTAGCAGCGCAACAGACAGGGATTGTGAGAAAAATGTAGCTAGTGAGTAAGCCTCTCTCTGCTGCCTGCTCAAGTGCCCATTACCCTGAATCCACATCTCAGTGTTCTTGTTTTTATATTGTAACAAATAGTCTTAGTTCAATGTCAGCAGGATGGGAAATGACTGGCTGGAGGCATCTTTATGGGTTCTCTGAAAGTTTTGTTGCCCATTTCATTACATTGGGACATGATAATCATTGAGGCAGAGAGAGAAAGTGCAGGCTGGAGCAGGCTGGAGGAGGAGGGATTGTGTTATTTTAGCTGATAACTAAGTTTTGATTACTGATTATTTCTTTTAAATTACCAGTGTTATTTAAATTAACTTAATTACTTTAATTATCATATAAGGAAAGGTTACTTGCTGTAAGGCTCTGTAGCCAAAAAATAAGATAAGATGGACCTTATGCAAAACATGCGAGAGACCTCTCATATAGAGTGAGAGAGAGAAGGGAAAAGGACACGGAGAAATAACCAGGTGTACTTAGCCAAATCGGGGATCAAGAATTGTCGTCAAGTTTCAGTCACAGTTCAGAAAACCGTAGGATCAAAATTACAGCGATAGTCAGGAGTCTCTTGGAAAGCGAGGAACAGGAGCTCCACTGATGAAACAAATACTGAGCGCTGAGATGATAATAGTGAGCCCTTAAGTATGCTGGGAGGCAGAAGGTGAGGTGAAGGGTGAGAAGTGCGATTGGATGATTAGTTAATGCGCCAGTGTTTGCGGGAAAGTGTCTGATTATCTGTGGTCGTTCACCATGAAGAGATTATGCAGTATACACACAGATATCTCCTGACACAATGTACAGAATGTGTAGATCCAGAATTGGTCTTATGAGTCACCTTTGCGATCATAGAAGATGATCATCCTTTTTGAGGATAGCATGAGGGATAGCTAATGATTATGTGACAATATTCATTAGCTATCTGGGTTTTATACCACTTTTATAGCACTTTAATATTTTACAGCTCATTGATTTTAAGTCACTTTGGAAAGAGGTATCAAGTATATACATTAATCATCACCAACATAAAGGTTTGTGGTCACAGGTTAAATATTGTAGAGGTTATCATGTTCAATGTAATATTTCCAATTGATTTAATTATCTATTACTATTAATAGTAGCAATATAAATTACAGAGAATAAATTAGAATACCACATTTCTTTGTCTTCAAGAAAATAAAAAAGTAACAGCAGTGGTAGGTGTACTAAAATCACTACAACCATCAACCATCCTCAACTCTGAATATCAACTTCTTCCTTCTGGCAAACATTTTAGGGTTCCCAAATGTAAGTCAAACTAATACAAACACTCCTTTGTTTCACTATCCATGAAAGCTGTCAATGCAAATGTCAACGATAAATACACTTTTGACTCTTACAACCCACTTGAGTGCAATATGTTTTGTGATGTGTTATAAATGTTACATGTTGTTATGTGTTATACTCTACATGTGCAATAGAATGATGTGCAATGTTTTTCTTATTTTTTGTAATAGTATAATGTGCAATGTTTTTCTTCTCTCTTTTTTTGCATTCATTCTATTTAGATGTAAAATACAGTCCTGGGTGTCCATAAAAAAATTCCCTCAGGGGACAATAAAATTTTATCTTATCTTACAACATGTTTACCCATATGTTGATAGGTGCAGGTGCGTTAAACCTAGTAGCACTTACACATTGAAAAGGTTGAGCCCAATCCTGTAGAGACGCTTGCGCATGACATCAGTGGAGAGGGTGGGTGACTTGCAGCTGGCTGGGTTCTCACAATGGTAGCGGGGAAGACTGAGGATCATAGCCTGTAATGCTTCTTTTGAGGAGACTTCAGAGGTCGACTTGGCTGAGGTGGAGGTGCTGCTGCTGCTCATTTGCTCTGAGCTGTTATCTGCAGTCTCTGACTCACTGCGCTTTACCTCCACCACTTCCTGGTTTTCTTCGGGCTCAGCCACCTCCAGTTTTTGCAGGGCCAGCTGCTGCTCTAAGCTGCTCTCCTCTTCACTGGGTGGGGGGTCTGGAAACTCATTTTGATCTTCACTGGAGTCTGGGTCATTTCCATCTTGGGGGTCCTCTTGAACTGATTCTTGGGGCTCCTTGGTCTCTCTGCCTTGCTGGAGACAATTACTTAGTGAAAGAGAAGTGGACTCCATCACTGAGGAGGACATGTGGAAATTCTGGTTATCTATTTGCACTGTCACATCCCGGAAAGCCATCATTAATGTGCTCCCACTGTGGGGCAAGTCAGAAGTTTCACCCTCTTTTTTCTCCTGATCTGAAGCATCACTCAGACCCACCTCTCCAGCCCCTACTCCAGGTGCACCTGTTTGAAAGGTTTCTGTAAACTGGTAGGTGCCACCATCTTGCAAGGAGCACATTGTCTTCAAACTCCAGGTGCTGAGGGCATCATCGATGGACTTGGCCAGGGACTGGACCTGCTCAGTGAAGGAGTCCTCCAGCTCAGTAAGAGCCCCGCTGATGGTGGCGGGGAGTGATGGAGAGCGCACTAGTGGGATGCCCACAAAGTTGTAGCCTTCAACTAGAGCTTTCTCCGCAGAGAAGCCTTCAGTGTTCTGCACACGAACCTTGCGCAGAGAGATACGCCGTGGCAGTCTGCTCTCCAGGAGGGAATTGCGGATCTTCTCAAAGTTCTTGCTGAGCTGGTACTGTCGGAAGGCAGTCTGGATTTTGCAAGCAGCACGCCGAGAGATCAGATGGCCCCCA
The DNA here is from genome assembly GCF_040954835.1 of Lepisosteus oculatus. Taxonomy (NCBI): domain Eukaryota; kingdom Metazoa; phylum Chordata; class Actinopteri; order Semionotiformes; family Lepisosteidae; genus Lepisosteus; species Lepisosteus oculatus. Next base: position 11,743,376 of record NC_090702.1, on the reverse strand, counting down.
TATTTGTGCTCTAACATTTCGATCTGGGGAAGAAGACAGAAATGGGAAATTCATCAATACAGAATTAAGGAAATTCTTAAGCTTTATACTCAATGGCAAATAGAGTGGTAACAATGTTCAAAGCAAAGATGGCCTTTTTACAATGCATTCTTACAAATGAGAATAGTAATCTTTAGGTGTCACATCATTAGCAATATTTTGAATTATGGCTGAACACAAAAGGGTTTAACAATCCAGTTAAAATTCAGCTTCATTATTACAGTAAATGACATCAGAATTACCACAGAGATACTACACTCAAAGACTTTCTGTTGGCATTGTTGCATCACAGACAAGCTAAATAACAGACTGCTAGGCAAAATTCTTCCGCGATCAATAAATCTTTCAAGTTTATTTCTGAATTAAACTCAAGGAAGCATAGCTTGTTAGTTCATTATTAAGGCTTTCAATTTTCTATTTTCTATTTCCCCAGCTCTGTGGAGCATGGAAGATAAATATCAAGAATTGAAAAACAGAACTTAGAATTAGAAAGACTCTCAGAGAAAGAAATATTTGCCAGAAACAGTGTGCACAAATTCATCTTCCGAGATAAATGTGCTGCATGTTACAAGGATAAGAAATTGAGTCCCTGTCCATTTTTAAAGAAAATGTAAGTTCTCTCCTGTTTTTTGGCTTGATTTCACACATATGCTTAGGCATTCTGTTTTCTTTTATGAGATGCACTGACAAAATATCTCTAATTAACCAGGCATGGCCACCTCTACAACTTTTAAATAAGGATAACCCCAGAATTACGTCCAAAGGATGATGTGATAATGCGTATAAATGAGGAATGATGTGGAAGCAATAGTTAGGGCTCTTTTCCAGATGGGACACTGCTGGAGTAGCCTTGGGCAACACAAATAAATAAGATCATTAGAACATATGAGAGGACATTTGGCCCATTTGGTTCATTTGTAGTTAGTGAACTTCTTTATATTTAGCAGTGGAGCACAAACCAGAAGACACAAATGGAAAATAAGGGAAAGAGCCTTTTCAAATAGAGTACAGGAGACTCTTGTTTTACACAATGTGCTGTGGAAGTCAAACTACCCAGCCATTTTATTAAAGCTAATATTTTATAAACTGGCTAGATGAGAACCTAATTATGGCTTACTTAGATACCAACAATCAAATCAGTTAACTAATTTGGCCCAGTGGCCTGCTGTAGTTTACAATGTTTCATATGCTCTTAAACACTGTAGTTTAAGTGTTGCGTGGTGTGTCCAATTGGAAGTTGGTAAATATTGTACAGTATATTCATTTTAACATTCTTCTTCTTAAGATAGAAAGATAAGAAGTGGTTGTCCTTCATTTATGTTCTTCATTTGTCAGATATCTTTTTTGACAAATGTTAATTGCAAACAAAAGAATTAAGATTTCATTGAAATTTATTATCCCTACACATTTGATTATTTAAAAGTAGATCTTTATTATTTTAGATTTTCTCAGTAAACTCTGTTTGAGTAAGATTGCTTTTTATCTAACATTATCTACAAGGACATGTTTTGTTTCTTAAGTAACAAACAATAAAATAGGGGAGAGACTTTCTATCTGCAATTTTTCTTTTTATTGCTTGAGAGTGTTAAAAGTATATCCACTTTGTTTAAGTCAAGGACCGGTGAGTAATGATTATGCCTAAAATACTTCTCAAGTACATCCCTTATAAGAACAGCGATAAAAGCAAACTGAAATGCTCTAACTTTTCATCATTATTAATCAGATTTAAATGTCTAAATATTTGATCAATTCTAACAAATACCATATTTATAATAATCACTTTCACTTTACTCTAACAAAATATCTTTGTTAGGTAGTGGTTAAAAGCTCTCCAAATTTCTCCTCCCTTTTAATGTCATCACTTAATAATTATTTATTTTGCTTCATATTTGTTCACAATCATACAACTTCCTCACACTTACCCTCATCATTTTCATTACATATTAAAACCTTTCATGAGATTTATTTAACAATCAACAATATTCAAATACATAGAAATACAAATACATATAATGGATTTAATCAATTATCTATTAAAATAAATAATTGTTAAATGGAAATATTTTATCACATTCTCATCAAACCCTTAATTCCAAATTATTGAATGTACAGCTGGAGCTCACATCCTAGTGCCATTTAAATTCATTCAAACACAGTGAGCACCTGAGGGCTGAATTTCCGGCCTTCACTTAGTGTAATATGTTCTGGAAGCACTAAAAACCTGGAAAGCAATTTCCTTTACTTAAAGACTGACTTTGTATCACTGTAAAGGTTTTCCCATAGCACTGTGTGAATATAAAGCCATGGATATAAAGCCAGCCACCAGAGACCCTCAAAATCAAGCACTGAAGAGAAAGCCAGAAAAAGATGCCTCTAGAATGCTATCAACAACAGTAGCTTAAAACAAAAACGTTTTAAAGAATACAACACACTTAGTCAATCACTCAACCACTATTATTGCATAAATTTAACTTCTACAGCATCACTGTACATTAAATGACAAAAAATAAGGATGAACTGTGAAGTGGATAGATCATTACTAGTCAGCAGTGGACAGTTACAGTAAGTTGATGCAGCATCATGGATTTAAAACCTTTTTCTAACAGCTCTCAGCGTCCACTGTGAGTTTTTTTCTAGACAGTTACGCCTTTTTTAGGTACAATAGTGATAACAAGTTCAAATTGAAAAATAATACTAGGTTATAGAATGGAGAAATACATTTTTTTAATTTTATAGAATTAACCTAAATGGACAAAAACATAAATGCTGGCAGTTTGCTTCAGCAAAGTGTCTTTTTATAGTAAGCACCATCCAAAAGTATGTCGCAAAGAGATCAAATAATCAAATAAGTCACAGCAATAAGTCACAGTCCAATTAGAGAGCACTAAAATGGGTAACTAAGCAATATATTCTCAGAAATGAGATTTTAACAAATCTTGAACATGATGCAAGAATCCATTCAAATCAAGCTTAATTTAGAGCATGTTTAAATTTTAAACATTTTTTCTTGACGTTGATCAATGTTGGTAAAAGTGCATAAAGCACTTTTATTGCAGAATCAGCTACTCAATCATTGCCTCTTCCTGTTTCTTTGAAATAAAGCAAGTTAAATTTGACTCGGCTACAGATGCTATAATAAGCCATATCTGTATACTGTATGTCCAACAAGATGCCATTTGTCTACAGTATATTACACTTTATTTTTTCAGTAATATAACGTTTAAATTAACAGTGACCAATTTTATTTGTGTTGTCTTGTACACCCTCCTAAAATGTAGTTGACCAGGCATTTTTATTAGGAACAATAGCATCTTACATTGTAAATAGGCTTTTACAACAAAACTAGCTTATTTCAATTAATCAATTAATCATTTGAAAATCCTACCAATGTCTATAGTTGACTGTGATGGCAATTTGTCACAAATTTCCTTTTAGCTGCATATTTTCAAAAGCCAGACTAAACCTTCTTGTTACAGTCTGCTACAGTATATACTGTGTGATCTAGCATGAAATAATAATGCACTTCTGATTCAAAAGCTGCTACTACTATAATAGCTATGTATTCACACTTAGCAGCTTTTATCAGCAAATAATTGTAAACAATGTGAAGTGGGATCTTTTAGTAACTTTTGCAGGTGTCATCAGTACTTCTTATGTGGCTCATAAGCACTAGAATAATGATGGACTTGTGCTTTCAATCTTCCTCAAAGTGTTCTGAGTAGATAAAATGCTAATTTGACTCAATATTTGCCATTTAAACCTTTAGGATTAACCTTAAATTCATGAATGCTGTACTCTACCCACATTTGCGAGATAAAAATACCAATCTTCCTATTTATAAATGCTCAAGACAACACATGGTAGGAGAGACATACTGTAGGTCAGTGATCTTGTAGCTGCATTGTAAATGCTCTATTGATTATGTCAACTGGTTGGAGATAATTTGCCAGAATTAAATTCCATGTCGCATTCCCCTTAGTCCCTGAAATGAATGAAATCCCTTTCCCACATTATTTGCTATCCATTCATTCCATTGATTAGCTGTGTAGAGTGAAAGGTCCAGTATCTGAACTGATTTAAAAATGCAGTTTGAAAGAGTTAAATGTTTGTATCACTATTGTTTATATAAAGTAACTTAAACTAGTGTTATATCCTAAATATACCTCATAGGTAATTATTACATTAAATTATTAAAGTATTATTATATTATGTCAAATGTTTTGAAGGAAACTGTCATGATGTCATCAGCTTTCAATAAGGCCAACAGTAAACAATAGATTTAATAAGTATTAATGAAAATCAAGTTTCCTTGTTATATGTTGTGTAGTACATAGTATTGTATAGTAAATAAGATGCTACAGTATGTATTAAAAGTCCTACAGCAAAAAGCAATGACTGCACATTGTTTTTTTTTACAAACTTTTCTAAATTTCAACAACTTATGTACAGTATTGAACTTACCAGGAAAAAAAAAGATCTTGTAATGTGAGCTAAAACATTACATTTCTTTCTCAGATGTGATGCTGAGCAGTGACACACAGTAATAGCTCTAAAATCATTCTTTTGGTTTAATGCTGTAAGATGAGCAAATATTTCAGTTTTTTATAGCTTTATACTTAATGCACATTCTTAAACATAGTTTATTCAAAATTTAAGAGCTTTTTACATTTTAAAAATTTGTTTTTAATTTCTCAAATACAGTATTAAGTGAATGTTGCTTTGCCATTATTTACCTTACTATCAACAGATAATACAGTATCTTTAATTATGTAGATTTGTTTTTTGTTATTTCATAGTCATCTAAGCAAAACTCATAACAGAAAACATGAGATGTTAAAGAGGTCAATTCAACTAGGAAATTAAGAATGGATATACTGTTGTAGGGAAAAATTATTAATTGTAGCAGTAAATCACAAAGTTGATTCTTTTGATGGCTTTAGAATCCAACCATGCGACATAACTCAAACAACGCACACACACAGGTACTAATACACAAGGATACATTTATTAATACATAGAATATGCATATAAACCTAACAGATCTTATCGAGAGGGTTATCAGAATACAAAAGATATATATTCAGTCAGTTACAAAGTGTTACACATATCAAGAGGACATACGTTCAGTATATCATTCATTAAGACCGTTTCATAAATGAACTTGGTTATAACTTCTACATTAGATACTCAAACAAGTACATAACTCTTATGAATTGAATTGATATCAACTGGTTGGGATAACAATTGAATTCTCGAGCTGTAATGCAGTGAAGTTGAATACTCATCCAATTTCTGGGGATTCAGATCTCCTGCGGGCACAAAGAAACAGTTGCAGGCTGTTGCTGTCCAATCCGCGCTCTCTGGCTCCGTGCCAGGCTGTGCTGTGCGGCTTGCGACGGTGCGCTGCAGATGCTCACTGACCGGCTAGTTAGTGAAGTTTGTGCACAGGAGAAAAGATGACTGTGGGTCCCAGCAAGTCAGGAAGAGGACCGGTTCGTTCCTGATGAAGAGCTAGTTCTGAATAGTAATTCAGCTGTCCACAGTTCCGACCTGTTCACGAGGCCTGCTGCTGTTGCTAACCTCGGGTGGATCCTCTGGTTATTCTCTGGCAACCTCCGCTCTAGACTCTTAGAACAAAGGAAAGTTCTGGCACTCGGACACACTGGCCGTTCCGTGGTTGTCCGGGTCTCAGGATGGTCTCAGGATGGTCAGGAGGCGCGGTGCGAGAATGTCCTGCCCTTGGGAGCCTTCTGCTCCTGGGCCATCCTGCCCTGGAATTCTCCTTCGAATTCCCTTTAGAATAGTCCACAGAATTCTCCTGAATCCCTTCTGAATCTTATTGAATCTCACAGGCTCTCTGTGTTGCCTGTTTTTACCTGGAGGAACTTCAGCTCATTGATTGGCTGAAAGTTCCATGGGCATCAGAGTCCCACGTGGGTTACTCGGCCCTACCAGTCCCTGATTGGTTGATCAAGGTGAGATATGAGTCACTTAGTCCTGACACTTAGTAATGCAGTCCAGATGTCCAACTGGCACTCCCTAGACAGATAGGCGCCAATGGATGACCATTGATCATGATAGCCAGGCTTAGCTAAGTGCATCCCCCTTTGGGAGCTGTCTTTATCAGGAAAACATCTTGCATGAATAGTTTCTCTGTGGCTGCACCACAGAGATGAACAGAGAAATGGGGCCTCATTTGGGAAGCTCAGAAACACTTAATTCTGCCTTATTATTAAGCCTCGCCGCTACACTGTAAATCAAAGAAAGAAACGAATTGATCCAAAGATCTCTACCAGCAATTTTGAAATATACCTGTACCACATTTTCATCTTCAGCAACATGTCAGGGAAACTAGTTCTATAATCCTACAACCATTTCATATAAAAGTGCCTCCTGTTTTCAATTTTAAATGTACTATGCTACCCTCTAGTTTCCAATGGTGCCCTTTGATTTGTGTTTCACATTTTATTCTGAAGTGCATAGGATTGATTTCTGCAATGCTTTTAAGGATTTTGAATACTTAAAATAGGTCTGTGTCTGAGAAATAACATTTTAGCCTCTTAGCATACTGTAGGTGTCAGCATTTGAGCCCAAGAATGTAGCTAGTCTTCTCTGAACTGACTGAAATCAGTCATCTTTTAACAATGATTTCTGTAAACTGATTTTACACTTTTAACTACAGTATATATCTGTACAGTATAGATAATTCTGTTGATGTTTTATTACTACCCCATATTGCCTAGCTGATCACAATGTGTCTACATAAACACCTAAATCTTTCTTCATTCACATTTTATATTTGTAGTTATTGTTTTTGCTACCTGTATGGAACAACCTACATTCTACAGTTTACATTAAATGTAAGAGGTGTTTGAGGGCAGTGGAGTGTAGTGGTTAAGCCTTTAGGTGTAACGCCATGCCCCCCGAGGATTCAGCATTCCACCTTGCATTCCCGCACGGTTCACAATTAGCCTTTTACCCTAGCCTGTTTAATGCTGTTTCACACTCTCACCTGTGCTCAGTATTAGATTTTTCTGTTAGAGCTACCCCATCTTCTTGCGATTAGTTATGTCTTCATTTATGGCTTCCTGACCCTGGTTTGTTCTCCGACTACGTCTCCTGGTTATTGTTCTGGCTTAGACTCTCGATTTACGGCTCTGCTTCTGATTTTGTACTTTTGCATCAGTTTGTTTTCCTTTGGCTTTCGGACCTCGGACTGTTTTATCAACTACGCCTCTGAAGTACGTCCTGATTATTCTGCATGGGGTCCTCATTAATATTCCGTAACACTAGGTTTATATTTTCTGTGCTCTGGGTTCAAGTCCACGAGAAGACATTGCTTGTTGTTGTTCAGGCAAGAAATGTTTCTCTATTTGAGCCAGTCCATCCAGCTGTATGGCATTGACCTGAATTTTTGGTAGGCTCTGCAATTGACTGTAGTCCTGTTTGAGGAAAAGCCATGTGCTCTATTTGTTTAATAGGCTAGCACTGCAGGTGTTGCACCTGTTTGCTCAGTCCTAAAGTTGATTTACCGTACAATAAGTCTTTTTTTAATATTCTTCACCCATTCTGCATTGTTTTTTAATGGTCCTAGTTTGGTATCATCTGTGAATTTATTATTAAGCTCTTAACAACCAGACAAACAAGGCTGCACATGCAAGATGCCAATCACACCTTACCTACCAAATGTAATTATTGTATTGCTTTGTACAAACACATGCAGAAAACACCCGAGGAATAGAACCCAGAGCGGCAGCACAGTGAGGCAGCACTGCTAACCACTGCACCACTGTGACATCCCCTATTGATAACAATATGTTAAAAAGTAAACATACTAGTGAGCCATTCCAGAGTTCTTAAAAAGCTTCATTAGTTACATAACTGAGCTCTCTGTAATTGCTTATTTTCTTTTCTCATGATTACTCAGCTCATTTCTTCTAGTGATCTCTCAGGTGTGCCTAGATCTCAACCTTATAAAGGACAACCAAAGTAACAAAGATAATACTGATCAATCAATAATCCAAAGTAACAGCTAGAATATAATTTATATAATATTATATTTTTTCTAATTATTTGCATGACTTGCCTCTAGCCTCCTACAGTAGTTTGGGAGTCTTGTGAGTATTGTGGTAAATCACAATAGGTGTTAAATACCGATGCACAATAAAAATGAAATATGTACTTTGGAGGTCATAACAAAAGATCAGAAGAAACTTAATTATCATATCCCAAGAATTAAAGTAAAGATTTTTTTACTCAAGCGCCTCTCAGCCAAACCCTACTTCCAACAACCCTTTACGTTACTTTTTAGAGCGTGTCTTGTCCACATGACCAAACTCTTGTACCTGTAACCAGCTGGGTTCAAGCCAAATGTCCTAGATCTTCATTCAAATGTAGTCAAGAAATGATATTGAAATATGGTTTCACAGATGTGATGGTCATGGTCAATGTGATCACCCTTTGCCTTAACAGACATCACCTGTTTTGAAAAAAGACTTTCTTCACAGCTCTGGCGAGTCTTGTTTCATTTTAAATCTTGTGAGCAACTTGAAGCAAATCATCTTATTGCATAAGCAAACTCTGTTACAGATAATCTTCCTTTAATAATGATGAAAGCAGTACATTTTTGTTACTTGTTACTTGGTTATCTGGTCCTGCCTTCTGCTGAAGACCATGGCTTTTTGTGGGCTTTAATTACAAAGCATGGTACAGGTTAATTGGCAGTTTCAGCTACGGTCAACAGAAAGATAACACATGAAAATAAATCACATTACTCACACCAAGTACTGTAAAATCTCATCCCCAAAAAAACAATAAATACACTAAACAATTAAGTATAGTGGCTCATGCACAGTGGATTCTTTAAGCCCCGTTGACATTTTGATGTTACATTTCTGCACCTCTATTGCTTAGGCTTTAAGAACATTTTTTTTAAAAAATTTTACAGCTGAAGGTAAATTCCCCTCTTAAACCTTCACTTTCCATAATTACTTTCTCTATAGTTTTCATCAGTTATTGTAAAATGTTTGATATCACTAGAATAATTGTATTGCCTGTATATATTAGAAATTGAAAATGTATTAGTAAATGATCTGAATCCTATCTAACCCCAAAACAGCCAACCTGTAACTAACAGTTCTTTCTGGGCCCTATGCGGACGACACAATCCAGAATAGTGAAGACACAAGGGGAAAAATAGTCATGCAGGAAAAGGGTCTGGAGACGGGGGGCGTGTCCATGGAGTGCAGGTGTCCAGGGGAAGTGAATCCAGGCGAACAATCCATGTAGGAAATCCAAAAGAGTAATCCGAGACAAAGAGGAGAGTCCAAGGCCAGGGGATCCATCCAGGAAGTTAAAACACGAACCGGGTCGGAACCGGCGAGGGGAACCAGGAACTAGGAACGGAAAGTTAAAAGCATAACGGAGCCAGACACAGCAAGACCTCGGGCTCTCATGATGTGGAAATCAATGAGGAACCAGGAGTGAAGTCCGCGTCTGGCTTTTAAGGGGGAACGGGAATAGGGAACAGGTGCAGACAATGGGAAGGAACGAGTAAGGGCTGGAGCTCCCTTAAGAGGAGGGGTTAACGATCGTGACACAACCTCTGTCCAGATACATAAAAAAGGTTTAATACAGGCCTTGTGGACTCTCTTGGTGTTTTTGGTTTGTTTTTCATCCACACTATCTACACTTTCAATAAAGCTTACATGAACAATTAGACTGAAATATCTTATCCTACTGATTCTCTCAGTTATAGCAATGGAAATGCTGTTCTCCTAGTTATCACTGTTCTCCTATTTATCACTGTATGTAGCCCAAGAGAAGAAGCATGCCCCTTACAAAGGCCTCCCTACTGAGTCTTGAAGAGCAAATTTTCTGCTTAACAAGCTGTCACTTCTCCTTCTGATCTCTTCCTCGGAGACGATGAGGAAATCATTCAGGACATACAGTATGACATGAGAATTGTAATGACATTGCTCACCAGCTCCCGAACATACAAATTGAGTCTGACAGCATGCTCTCAGCTGGCTAGAGCTACAGCTCTCCATTCACAGTGGGGGAATACATTAAATCGAAGCAGGAAGGTGTAACTGATAGTCAATATCACATCTTGATACAGAAACCTTTAGAACACATGTGCCAAGTGGGCCAGTAATGAAAGGATTCTGAAATTAAAGTAACCAGCTGTTACTTGGTCTTGAATAGTTTAGGTCCTGACTTAAAGAAAGTCCTGTAGTTCCTAGTTTTAAGTTTTAAAAATATATTTAGGAAAAAATCAAGAAGTTAACAATCAGTAGAGTCATTGCAACATAAGCATTTCACAGCTTGATTTAAAAATCTGGTAATTTTACACTACAAGATAAATTTGTATGAAAATACTTTCCTCTCTCTTCTTCCTCATCTTGTTTGTTTGGCTTTGTGATGGTGATAAGCTGCTCATTTCACTAGTCGTGGAAGCCACAGCTGAGATGCTGCTTTGGCCTGTTAAGTCAGAAAATCTGTCCTTCGGATGAGACGTAAAACCGAGGTCCTGACTCTCTGTGGTCATTAAAAATCCCAGGGCGTTTCTTGAAAAGAGTAGAGGTGTAACCCCAGTGTCCTGGCTAAATTTCCCATTGGCCCTTACCAATCATGGCCTCCTAATAATCCCTATCTATCAATTTGCTTCATTACTCTCTGCTCTCCTCCCCACTGATAGCTGATGTGTGGTGAGCGTTCTGGCGCAGTATGGCTGCCGTCGCATTATCCAGGTGGATGCTGCACATTGGTGGTGGTGGAGGGGAGTCCCCATTACCTGTAAAGCGCATTGAGTGGAGTGTCCAGAAAAGCACTATATAAGTGTAAGCAATTATTATTATTATTATTATTATTATTATTATTATTATTATTATTATTATTATTATTATAATGCCATGTGTATTGACCTCTATCAGTAATTGACTTTGTAGACCTCCTCCCCATGATCTTCACCCTGCTGCTGTTTGGCTCATGACAATCAAGTTTATCTTATATTTGCATTTGTTGATGCGTAGTTTACACCCTAACCTGTGTTAAGAACTGTGGGATCTGTCTAAGGTCACAAGGTGCTTTATACTTTACATGTACTGTCATTATAAATTAAAATGAATTACCCATCATATATTTCCGTTTTATATGAGTTTTAAGTTTTTGTCTGATCTAGGTGGTATATTTTCAATTTTAACATCATTATTTGTGGAAATTAAGTTCTAGAGATCATTTACTGGAACATCTGAACTAACAGAAAAGAGTGACTGTAATTCATTGTTTAACAGTTATTTCGATACTGCCATAAAGTACTTAGGAAAATCCAATAAATCCAGTATTTCCTCCTGATAAAGACTGCTATATAAATAAATAGATTGGAAGATTTTACAAGAAGAATGCCAGATGTTAAAGGCTTAACTTTAATAAAAATAACGTGCCTTTTATTAAGCTTCAAGTGCCTTCAAATAAATTAATTTTAAAGGTCATGCTTTATCTCGGGCAATGCAAATAAATCACCTCTTAGAACTTCAGCATTTACAGTATATGCAGTAAACAAGATCAGTTATTGAAGAAGTACAGGTATTTAGTTTTTGGTGTAGAGTTACAGAATCCGTGCAAACTGGTAATGTAATACCACTACAGTATATTTCATTAAGGGTTGCTTGAAAGATTAAAGTACAGACTAAATTGCACATTGATCCATTTAACACATCTTTATTGAAGTCACAGATGCTTAGTACAGTAAACTATTGATTTCAATACAGCTTTCCTAAGACTCAAAATAGTTAAATATACAAAGTGAAATAATTCACAAATAAAAATGTTTTTTTTATCCATCTCAGATTTTACTGTCATAACCTCCATTGCTGAATCAACAGCAAATGATAATCAGCAGGCTGCTGTACGAGGACAGGACATGGGTCACATGGGCTTTGAATACTCCATTCATTGTCAAGATCCAAATGCAGGAGCAAAGTGTTTTACTGAAGACATTGGAAGCTCTCAGGTGAAGCGTTCAACAGGCCAATGATACCGACACAAGTCTGAAAGCATCTTGACAATTAACAGTGATATCTTGCTTGGATATGACAGCATTTTGCCAGTTAACAGCGTTATCAGCACTTCCAGTCACAGTCAAGACTCTAAATAGCAGTATCTGGACCACAGACCTCAAGTACTGTATGCAAAACACTATTTTGTCTCAGTTCAAAATCCAAAATATTTTATAGTGAATGGAAATGTACATTGTTATATTTTATGTGCTAAAAATGTATTGCACAACATAATGAATATACAGTACAGTATTGAGTATAGTGTAATAAGTATTTGGCACATAAATATCTATCAATAATTTCAAAAGATCATGGGAAATTTTAAGATTACTACTCTCACTGTATTTTACACTTGTGCACTGAGAGGAACAGGTCTGCAAGTAAAGAAAATAATGAAGGAAATAATGTGTAATGTACCGTAACATTTTATGAAGTCTGTTTACTTGTATGCTCTAATAGGAATTTATTATTTTGATAGAAATATTTTTTTTTCTTTTGGTATGTCAATGGCAAAGTTGTATAGTTCTCTTTTCACTTAGTTTATACTGTATCTTTATTCCCCAAAAGGTCTGACCTCCCTTTTAAAATGGGTTAGCACATGAATAGGATATGTTATAAATTATCTGACTCAAGAAAAAAAGATTTATACACCAGCACACCCACACACCTCCACCTAGATCTGAAAAAAAAACTGTAAAATATTTTAATCTACAAATATATTTCATAAAGTAAGTCCAGAATCTACAGCAAATCCTAGAAGAACTGTGAATTTAGCCCATCGACACTGGTAGCAGATCTTAATAGCAGCACAGTGATTTATTCCAGAACACAGCTTTACAGAACTCAGTGAATCTTATTTAAAATGCTGAGAATGTATTGAGGTTACTTATTAGACAACAGCTCAGATCAGTCAAGCACTGGTCCCTTGTCACACTTTGTCTTACATTTCAATGTACATGCAGTATTCTCATACTGCAGCCTTTTCATATCTCAAAGTATTGCAGCTGAAACTATTGTGTGAAAGTTAATGATGCATCACGATCTTGCTAGATCACTTATTGTTCCTTGGTGAGAGCCCCAGTAACCCCACTGATTTTTAAAGAGCACAGTTTAAAGATGAACAGAGAGCTTCAATTTAAAGGATTTTTAAAAAGAAGGGGAAACTTGAATCACAGGACAGAAGCTATAGAAAACAATACTATAGTGAAATCAAGGCTGTTGGGACTTGTTTTGTTATGATAAAACCTTTTTCGTTTCATTTCCTGTCCATTCATTTCATTTCAAAGACAATATACCTTTTTGAAAATAAACCTAGAGAAAGTAAATTGACTAGCAACATAAGAGTCAGGTTGAAAAGTAGAATTAAGACCTGCTTTTTTCTATAATCCGCAAATCTGGAAGCATTGTATTTCTTAACCCTTATTTTTGGCATCAGTAAGTTATTGATATTTTTTGTCAGTGCTTGGATGCACTGAAGAAAGAACTCCTTTGAAACATCCCAATTCTCTGTAGAAATGTAAAGGTTTCTGGAAAGAATTTGAAAGCTTTTATAAAACTCTGTAAGATTATAGTAAATGTGTTTCTTTTTATTTTATTTTTATTGTTAAATAAATTAGGTGGAAATGCATTTGCTAATAATATTCACTAGTAATGCAACCCCTTGTCCCAAACAATAGCATAATCAATCTTAGAACTGATCTAGGGAAGTGCTAAAATATTTTGCTTTTCTTAAAATCTTAAGAAACCTTTTTTTAAAAGGTTGTGGTACATTTCCCATTTGATAACAATAAGGAAGAGGGAATATTCCAATATAAAAATAAAATAAAATAACTTGTTCTACTGTACTTCATTCATCCATTGTCAAAGAGCCTAAACAAACCAGAGCCTATCACAGAAACAGAGAACAAGGCAGAACTGCAAGAGGTTGACTGCTCTCCACCTGCGTAGGACACTAGACCATCACAGAGCCATGGTAAAAGGAAATAACTACTGTACATATCTGCTAAATGCCATTTCTTGCAAACAAAGTTCTATGTAAGTAAATTAAAAAAAGTTATAATGAAATTAATGCAACATTGTAAATAGTACTGCAACCGACAATGTCATTTGTTAGTAATATAAAATACAGCCGTTTCAAAGAAAATACAATCAGTTCATCAAATGAATGTGATGTACAATAATATTAATTTACTAACATTTTGTATTTTAAAAACATGCCTTTGACTTTGTTTCAATTTACTATTTTTCAAGATCAAATCACCTCACCTGCTAGTCTATTTTTAGAAAATTGAAAGTATTAAGGACAAATTGGTTCATACAGTAAATGTCTTCAAATCAGGTACCATACAGTATGAGCATTACAGCCTACAAATGGTCAACATCAGGGGATACTACCCGTATTTACCAACACTGGGTGGTATGGTGATGTGATGGCCAGTCTCTGACATGATAGAGTGAGAAAGTTGTCATGAGGATTCTTGTCTGAGTTCTGCTCTGAGTGTTGCTCTGTCTCCGAAAAACACCGGTGGGACTGATGTGTGTCACTGTAAGATGTGCTTATTCTTTGACTGTACCTTAGGCTTTACTTTTTACATTTAGGAAAGTGAGATGCTACTCTTTACTCTCAGAGAAAATCATGTAATGCCAACAGAATTATAACTGCCTATTATTCATTGTCATAGTAATAAGTGAAGAACTATGGCTATTATCAACTTCAAAAATGAAGTTCTGAAACTTATTCCTGTTAGTAGATGCTCCCTTTAATGTAACAAAAATGGCCTTAGATTAATATAACCAACAGTGAATGTCATCTAGTCATGAAACCCTATCTTTAAAATATACAGTATTTGAAAATATTTTTTTCTCTGGTACAGTAACTCAATACTTAATATAATGACTATGGCTGGATCCAGATTTGAATAGTCTAATCCACGAAACCCAGGGAGGCACAAAACCTGCTAAAAAGACAGTTCCCTGCCACAGAGCCAGATTTTGGTATTCGTAGGCCTTAGGCACTTTCACTCCGAAATGTGCAAAAAGAGGGGTAAACCCAATTGAATTACGTCTATTGACATGATGCACTGTAAAGTATTGTAATGACCAGGGGATTCGCACAGAATGAAGTTTGCACACCCTTGATGTGCCGGCAACAACATGTTTATTTACCTCTGCCCCTCAGACTTTGACAGACAGAGATTGAAACTCCAGGAAGGGGTTAAACACACACAGGGTGAGGATTAAGAAGGGGTACTTCAGTTTACGGTGGGTTACAAGGACAAAGTAGCAAACACTGACAATTATTAACAATGGCTCCTCATAAGCTCTCTATGCTATTTACACTGCCAGGTCAATCTCTCCGGTCGACACACTGCCCTCAAGTCCAGCCCGATGGCCGCTGCCCCCAGCCTGCCTTGCGGGTGTGTAGCTAAGGGGAGGTGCAGCCGCTAAAGTGACCAGTTTGGGTGCTACACTATTCTGATGGTAAACCACGTGATTGATGGACCATCACTTCGATACTTCTAATTTCTAGAACAGCCACCAGATAGTGTATGGTTATTGATTTGGAGAACCTAGAGTCAATCGCAAGCATATTGTGCCAGCTCGTTTTTCGTTAGTCACTAGTGTTTCCCTCCTTCATAGGCCCTTAAAATTCCATAGTCCCTAATGGAAATCTAGCACTGCCCTGACAAAGCGAGTTGAAGTATTCTTCAGACACCCAGAGGACTGGCTTTGCTGCAGTCGCCTCTGCTGACACTATGAGACCTGTTAGACTGGCAATATTATCGTGATTAGTGCAATTTATTTCATTGGTCAAGCCAGGACAAGTACCAGCGCAAGTACAATAAAAGATTTTGGAGATTTGCAATAACTTTTATTCCAGACAATAAAGCAAAGCAAAATGTGCAATCATCAAATAAACAAGAAGTCACAGTCATATACAAATGAATTCTCCTCATTTTTATTTTTTTGTACATGTACAGTATTTTAAGATGCTGAAATTAATTAATAAAGGTGCTTCTTGTGATACTGTGTGTCAGAAATTACGAACTGCACGTAAAACCGCACGCTCCTTATTCACAATACCACCACCAAAATAAAAAAAGTACACTATCTTCATGCTACAAAAAACTGATCAAACTGCACTTAAATATATACGAATCAAAATATGCTTTGCGGCAATCATTCTACTTGGTTTTAAAAAAGGTTTCTTTAGCAGATTTCCCTGATGGTACATCTACAGCCTAAATTTAGGTCTGATTGTGCAAACCGGAACTCTGTACAATTCGAGAGATTAAAGTTTTAACAACATGATGGCCAAACTCCGTAAAAGGGCGATACAATGCAATGAAGCATCAGTGTGAAGCACAATGAACTGAAATGTCATACTGCTGGAACTGTCTATTTATAATTTTCTGGGACCCTCCATGTGCCTGTCCTATCTCCAGTCTGTTTTGACCAGACTGTGAATTCCTCATTAAAGACCCTCATCACCCTGTCCAAGTTTCCTGCCTGACCTTTATGCCTACTGTATAGTCATGCACCTGATGCTTTACTCAATATTGCCACATGAACCAGGAACAGTGCACACCAATAGTGTGACCTGCAAATAATCTCCCACCACAACAATGGCAAGCAACAGATCACGTTACTAATATAATCCATTGTGTTGTGTAATGTGTGACGTGAGCTTTGCTATAATGGTATGCACAGTGCACAATACAATGGTTTCCACTCCCAGGAATTTTTTAGCTATAAAAACAGGCTTAAGGCTTTCCAAGTTCTGTTGAGAGAATGTTTGCTCAAAGTAGCTCGGTTTCATATATTGAATACACTATTCCAACTGAGTACCCATAGAGAACCGTAAGCTACTGTATACTTTAACGTCCGGAAATCTGTAGCACTGCAATGACCAAGGATATTGGGTGAGAAATACAATACACTTGAACAAAAAAATTAAAAATAGCCTTCTTCCACTGATTTGAGAAAAGATTAAAATCAGGCTTTGCTCTGCCAGACAATACTGAAATAATAGTAATAGAAGGAACACAATGTGTTACACATAGAGAGGCAGGTTGTTATATTTTCACCTGCAATTCACCTGCAATTGGTTCTCTGTTGCCTTTAAATTGCATTTTGTTTTACTTGTTGCCCATGAACGTTAATGCATTGTTTTTAGAGCCTGTTTTGAGATTCGTCTCTTACTATTGTAATACAATTATTTAACAAAACGATTAATAGAACTGTGTGTGAACTCACAAGCATGCAAACAAGAGGATATATTTCAGTCTTAAAAAAGAGAAAAGGATGCTTGATTGCCCCCCTTTGTAAGTCAAAGGAACCACATTAGAATGAAGGTCTGTAATATCACAGTAACTCAATACTGGTGTAAGCACAATTACAATGTTAGTGACCTGGATATACTGTAGCATTAAAAAAAAACCCACTGGTGAATATAAATGATGACACTGAGAAAGTCAGAAAGTGTTCATCACATTGGAAACACTGATGGATTTGAAAGTTGGCACATCTGGATTCTACCTAATAGCAACAACAGAAAGGTCAAAGAGATACATAATTTCAACATAAAGCTTTATAATGTCTTTCCATCCAAAAAACCTACCATGATCTCTATTCGTCTTCTGAGTTTATGTTTCTTCACCCTTCCAGCAGTGCAAAACACTTCATAAAAACAGGGTTCCCAGCACAGAGGGACGCCTTGCTCCACTGCTAAACCAAGCCTAGCCCCTACTATACTGTACACCAACCATGACGCTCAGCCAGTTCCCCTACCTGCTTGTTTTTGAGGTCAAGCGAAAGCTCATAGTCGGAAGAGGAGGAGTGGGAGCAGGCGCTGGGCCCCTTGTTCCTCTGCACTCTCATGGGAGAGGCGGTGTGGTGGAGACTGGCTTTCTGCCCCGCTGAGGAGGGCCCCCCCCGGGCACCTGTGCCCTCCTCCACTCCGCCGGGCGTTGCACCCACATCATTCCCCTTGCCCTCGGTCTCACCTGCCTCCCCCAGGTCACAGCTTGCTGGATTGGAGTCGCTGCGGAAAGGAGAAAACTGAGTGTGAAGCTGCATTCTCCAACTTCTTCTGTGTTGGGGCTGTTGGGGGGCTTCTGCGTGGTTTTTTTAGGGCAGCAGAAAGCACGCCATTTTCTTTTAAGGTTTCATGCTGACTGTGGATTTAAAACACAACGTCAAACACTCAACCGCGACAAACAAAAACTGGAGGAAATCATGCATTTCAGTTTTGTCTTCATGAGATCTTGAGAAAGACAAGTCAAAATGACTCCAGACTTGAAGTGGGTTTCGTATCTTCGTAGTGGTGTAAGTGTACTACCGTCAGGTGAACTGAACACAATTTTTGCTATAAACTCCTACTGAAAAGAAAATCAGGACTCTGAGGGTGCTTGTGTCAATTTGGATTTTGTAAAGAAGCCCTGTTCCTGTCTCAAACATCCCTCTGATAGGCCGCTTGTGTTGGCAGGAGGCAATTACATTTCCTAGATTCAGGTCTTTATTTATGAAAAATATATATATATAATAATTTGCAAAACATTTAAGTAAAATATCCTAGGTAATTATCATGATCCTAATTACTATAGTTTATTTTAAAAACACTGCATGTTTTTATGTACATTTTCAATATACACGTGTACAGTAAATACTTTACAACCTGATACATACATAAAAACTGTCAACATTTCTTTGTAAGAAACAAAGCAGTTGTAAATTAAATTTGACAACTATTGTATATTCAACTCATTAAAATTCACTCATCATTATTTATTTCTTTGCTCATATATTAACTTTTCAAATTTACGTCATTCAAACAATTACAGCAGGGAATTCCATTGTTGTTCTTCACACAATCAGTAATATTCCTGGTTCCCACTTCCAAAATGATTCCATACAACTGGAAAGGCCTTGAAGTCCAGTTCCTGTCCTGGTCACTTAATTAGTTTCAATGTGATTGTTGATCTTCGTTCTTCATTTAGAAGGTGTTGCTTGCTGTGAAGCTCAGATCAGCCGATTACTGTGAACATAGTTATTTACCAAGATGATCACTCCTTTTTTGTGACTTGCTTTTATTTTCCAGCTGTGCACACATAGCACCAGTTTTAGTTCTTTTATGTTCTCAGCTGAATATGGTCA
Organism: Lepisosteus oculatus; assembly: GCF_040954835.1. Classification (NCBI taxonomy): domain Eukaryota; kingdom Metazoa; phylum Chordata; class Actinopteri; order Semionotiformes; family Lepisosteidae; genus Lepisosteus; species Lepisosteus oculatus. Next base: position 11,724,123 of record NC_090702.1, on the reverse strand, counting down.
AATAATTATAAACTGTCCTTTGTAATGTAAATGTAGTTCTTCATCTGATTTGCTTTCTTCTTCTTCAACCCACATTATTTTTGATGGGTTCTTATAAACCTTTCAAACATGTTGCTTTGAGGATGTTTGAGATGAGTGCTTGTGTTCGAGGAAAGCGAACATGATTCTCATCTTGCTCCTTGCTGGTACGAGGATCATGTGAATAAAGCTTTAAAACTCACAGTTCCAAATGTGGTAGAATAGGTGGCAAGTATAAAAATAAGAAATCCATTTTTTGAAAAAAAATGTTGTATTTATATAATTTTGTAGTTTTTGCTGTTCACATAGTACATTCAGTATACATATACAAGTTGACAGTATGTGGGCATAGCAGTAGCTGTCCGAACATGCCCTGTTAATACTGCTTCGATTTACTAAGACTGTCATTTGTGACCTAACCTTTCTACTTTCTCACTGCAAAAGTTTTAATCTATTCCAAGATGCAATCACTCGATGGGAAAAACCAACACTGAGAAGAAAATGCATCACTTTGCACAAAGTAGGGTGGTTTTGATCTTGCAATGTTTCAGTTCCTTCTAATTCATTCTTGGAATAAATGCCTGAGAAAGTCAAGATTCATAATACTATTAATTAGATTATGATGCTATCAAAGCAATTGTTTCTGAAATATTCAGATCCTTTTTTAAAAATATGTTCCTGTATATCCCTGCCTGATCCATTCCCATGTACTGTAGGTCATCGACATGGTAGACAGACTCCTAAAGTAGTCAATTGCCTTATTCAGAGTTTAGGGAACATGGTTTTTGATTCTTGAATGTTGGCATCATGGAGCACTCCTGTGGACTCCTGAGTTGCCCATTGATATACAGTACTGTATCCTGCAGCTTCTCTCAGCAATGGTGTGTTTGGAAGAAGGCTCTTAACCCCTTACAGGATTATTTAATTTTCCATAACTGAGACATAAACCCTAAAAATTAAGATTTAACACTGTTATGAAGTCCGTAAGACCTAATATACTTATGATAAGGACTCCAAGGAATATCTAAAACAGGTTACATCTTACAACAAGTAGAATATATGTGTGTTTGTGCTCTTCAACAACAACCCCAGATTCTGTGGGCTCGGCTCATGTTCAAGCTTTAACTTGTCTTGATGTTTAATGTTCTTAAGCAGATAGGTTCTATTAAACCCACTGAGTCACTCAGATTGGTATTCCTGGTTGTTTCTAAGGGTACCATTAAATTTAGTGAACAACGCATTACTGTGTTGCTATGTTTCATATGATATTGATTTGTAATTTGAGCTGTTGCTGGGATGCCACAAAAATTGACACAACCTATAGAAACTATTTCATTAAGTTTCATTAAGAATAAGCTTTAATGTGACCAGAATTAAAATGAAAGGGCCATGAAAGGGTAATACGCTGCAATGTTCTCTTATCACTTTTTGATTTTTTAGCATTCTAACATCTTAATGAGGTGCATCCAAGGATTAGACATTTCAACTTAAGATGAATCAAAGACCTAGGGGCAAAGTCATATACAGTAGCTTTGTTGAGCTGGCCATGACATCAGGAACTCCAGACCTCCAAAAGTATTTTTCTACCAGATCAGTCATGGCACCCATTTTTCAATAATTACAGGAAAAGTGGGACAGAAAATACTTCAAAGATTTCCTCAAGGCCAACATGAAGAGGTGCAACATTGACATTGACACAAAAGAGACTGTTGCCACCACCTCATATGGAGGACCTACAGTATATGAGTATGCAATAGGGATCGCATACCATGACAACAAAAAGGGAACTTGAGAGTCTGGGTGAGTAGGAAGATACAGAATAAACTGTCATGTATACAGTACAGTATATGGGAGGATGAACATTAGGATATTCTGCCCGTTTTTTAAAAAAGTGAATGATAGTCAAAAACTTTTTTATTTGAGAGCTCAAGACCTAAAGGTGAAGGATAGGTCTGACTGGAGTTTAAGAAGAATTAGAACAGAAGTTGGAAAGCTAGCAAAAGTTTGTAAGCCTTAAGAATGGCAGCAAATCAGTGTTTGCTGAAAATCTACTGACACATGGACAGAACTAACTGTTATGAGAGCCATATACAGTTCTTTGAATTTTTTCACCTACAAATGTGCTAAAAAGTGGGTAGGAATGAACTGAGTTCAAAGAAAAAACTGCCAAAGTCTGGCAGGAGATCCAGCCTGCCAGAACAGAGCAAAAGACAGAACTGAATGCTGAACAATGCTGGATGTGTAAGAAAAATGCAGGAGAAATTTGATGCAGACAAAGATAAACATTGTCTGTGGCATTAGAAAAGCTGGTTGCAACAAAGGACAAAGCGTAGTTTAATGGATGCTAAGTTTTGTGGACGCAAAGAGACAAATGCTGAGATTGTGAAAGTGTATGCCAGATTCCTGTGCTTCAGAAAGTGAAAAGTGAAGGCAAGGCTGAGATTGAAGGCAAGGCTTGTTCTCCATTAGAATTTAGTTAAAACATACCCAAGTAATGTCTTCTAAAATTATACACACAATTTAAGTGTCTTAAGTGTTTGCAACACAGCTATCATGTTATACTGTATCTTAATGTCTGACATAACCAAATTGCTCCCTTCCTGTAATGTTGTAAAAGTGTTGTTATAAAATAACTAAACAACAGCCTTCATGTGAATAGTGTTAAATCAAATAATGTTACCTGAGTAGTGGCTTTAAAAAAGTTTGTTTGGGTTGTATGTTTGTAAAGAATAAATCAGTCCAAACAGAAACTGAAGAAGCTGTATTCTATTTTGTTCATTTTCAGACGAGGTTCACAGAAGCAAGCACAGTCATCTTACAGTAAGTAGAAGAATAATACTATAATCCATCCATTCATTTTGTAACCACTTTATCCAATACAGGATTATGGGGAACACCAGAGCCTAACCCAGAAAGCAAGGGTTGCAAAGCACAACACCCTGGGCAGGACTCCAGCACATACAGTAGCAGCTAATACTATTATTTGTACAACAATGCACTTATTGTAAATAGTAGAATAATTAATTACCCAATGCATAATAAGTCACACAAATGGATGATGGAAATAAAACCATTACGACCCAGGAAATTAAAAGTACTATATAAGTTAAATGTAAATTAATTTTAAAAATGCTAATTAAATTAAGAGAAAGAAAGTTTACAATAGGAGGATATTCCATATGTCTAGCCCATTTGGTAGTTAGTAGTTAATTGATCCAAGGATCTCATCCAGCTGTTTCTTCAAAGAAGCCAGTGTATTTGCTTTAACGACATGGTTGGGTAATTTGTCCCATACTCCCACAAACCTTTTTGTTTTCAGTTAAAATGCACTTCTACATACAGTAGTTTACATGTGTGCCTTCTGGGTTGTTTGTGACATTTATTATGTTCTTATGGGGCTGCAATTTCATTCTACTCCCTTCCATTATAGTTTAAATGTTCCAGGATTTCTTGTAAATTTGTGTGCCAAGTCGACTGGTGCCCATCTTATTTGTGTCTACATAGACAACAACAACGACTGGATCATTGCCTGCCCAGGCTAAGAGCTTGTTTAATCTGAGTGATATCAGTTACTTTAGCTCCAATTGACAGCAAACTCTTGTCATCTAATTAATCTCAGGTGAGGTGTTTCAGAGAATGGTATCTCCCGCAAAAAACACTTTTTCTTTTTTAATTCTTAGTGATATACTGTAGGAATTCTGGCCTAGATCTCTCATGTGTAATTCCAGGTGCTGGAGTGGGGCAAATTTGTCCGACAATGAGATGGTGGGTAGTGGTTTTTGGATGAGTTGGTAAAATTTAATTCCTTTCATCACCTAAAACGACTAGCTTCTCTCAGTCTGTTTTTCCATAACGTTTCTCTGACAATCCAGGGTTCACACCTTCCTGCATGTTGGTTTTGTCAGTTCATCAATCTTGTGGAGGTCTTTGAGTGCTGTTAGGTCATTTTCCAGTGTTGTACTGTACCTTTTTTCAGTCAGATTCTGGATTTTGTGTTACTTACCAGAGATGTAGTCCTGCTGTTGTGGTGCTTTTTGATGAATGCTTCTTGACACACTATGTTGCAAAAGATGAAAAAAATGGAGGAAACCTGTCGACACTGCAGGCATAAATCTTAAAAAGACAGAACTTATTTTAATCAGGGGCAGCATCCCCACTGCCGTTAGGTACCGAGGTGAGATATTCACTTATCTTGGGATATGATTCCAGTGTACTAATCAGAGCAAAACCTGTGAAATGTGCTTCAAAGGATAATATGATGAAGTTGGTGCAACTCAGATACTCAGTCCAGGAATGGGCATTGCTCCCACCATTAATATCCATTGAATGTTATTATGAAGGTTTTTAGGTATTGTTAAAGTCTCTTGACAATATTGATTACTATTTGCAAACATACAGTAATTGTTGCAGAGTCAATTGATGGGCACTTAAAAAGACCTTTCTCTTTAACAGTATAAAGGACCTTTGTCTTTAACAAAAGTAAAGTACTTTGCATTTGTGACATGGTGGGCATTTTAGATTTACAAAATGTCTGCAATATGTTTGAATTTGAAGTTAAAAGTATACATTATAATGTACTTTATAAATTATTTCATAGATTCTAGGGAATAACCCAACCCACAGGAACCTTCTTCAAGAAGAATGTATCCTCACTGAGTCTACAGCTTTTCCTAGGCTGGATAGAGATCTTAATTATTTTAGGCACTGAAAAAATCAGATACTGTAGTTGCAAACTGTGACTAGATGTGGTCGTTAATTTCAATGAGTCATCCCAGAAAAGTGCCATGAGCTCTGCAATATACATAGAATAGAAAAGGTCTTAATTAAAGATGAAGAGTAGTAATTTCATCGGTTTTAGCCACAGTAAAATTAAATTATGAGTATTGTTTACATAAATACTAATTTGGGTTTTATTTATTGCTTATTAAATGTGGCCTGGCATATAGACTTACTGAATGAACTAAGGCCTCTATCTTTCCCGAAAGCAGTCAAAGCACTGTATTTTGTTTAAACATTCAATAATTACTAGGCACCTACACAGGCGTGTCAGGACTCTCTGATTATGAGTATTTGGGCCTCCATAGTTAAAGATTTGACACTGTCTCTTTATGCACTGCTAAATTACACAAACTCTAGTGTTCAGTGATATTGAATGGCAAACCTTTAGGCACAAATCTGAAACCAACAAAAAAATTTAATCTGTAACCCAACAAAGATATGAACGCTGGAGTCTAGAAATGGAAATATAATCACTGTTTCAAAAGTCTTGTAAGAAGTATAGTATAATTTGCATTGTTATCACTTAACATTCAGACTACATATACTGTCATTTAATTTTAATAGACAGAATATATAATTTATATTGTTTTGCCAATACGCACCAATTTTAATTATTTAATGTGAATCAATGTACTTTTCACTGTCCATTTTCAGTGGTAAACTTTGTGAATGGCACATTGGTGAGTGGTAAACAGGTTGTACTGCAGTCTACAACTGAAACCTACAGGAAGTGCTGCCTGGGCCTCTCTCCTTCCTTGGGAAATAAAATGTCAGCTGAGAATTATGGTGAGAACAGATGGTGGGAACTGGAGAATAGCCACTGACAATCCTTCCTCTTCCTCTTCCTACTCACAGTGTGCAGCAATGATATTTCAATTCAGTCTAAATATTCCATTTCAGAAAGCAACATCCAGAGTGGTGGGAAGATTAGAAATTACTTTAATTTACTATTTATTGTTCTTAAATATGATTTTAGAGACACGGCACCCATCACTTTTCCTCTCAAGAATACATCTTTCACGTGAATGCCAACACAAATGAGCCTGTATCAAAAGTATGTTTTGTGTTTTTTCAAATGTATACCACACAGATGTTCTAGAGTAAGATACAATATTCTGTAAAATAAATGCTTATTGTGCTATACATATTAAATAAATTGTATTTATAGGCCTTAAAAATTTAATTGGGAACGACTACTAATGCGGCAGTGTTTTACAGAGCCGTGTTTTATACAGAAGCTCAAGAGAAACATTCTTTTATCACCATTTAAAAAATATTTTGCAGATATATTAGTTAACTAGTTCACTGGCAAATAGTGTAATTTCTGTTTGTCCTTATGGTCACTTATATGTTTTTAATTTACTGTTTTTACCAGTGTCTTTTTATGTATGTATACAGATAATTGATTCTTCCCTTTTCAGCTAAAACCAATATGTAAAATCTATTCAAAATATATAAAATACTGTAACGCAACAGGGGCTCAGGCGGGCGCCCTTGCCGCATCTGGTCGGCCCCATCCCGACTGGAGGCTCGAACCCGGGACTTCCGCGTCTCTCTGCAGCGACCTAGCCCCGTGAGCTAAAGAGAGATCTCTCCACAGCTCAGTAGCTGTGGTCCTGCTATCACAGGGAAGGGCGGTGACGTCACCCGCTCTGGTACGCCGGCTCTTACACACAGTGCTTGTCGGCCGTAAGCGTTACAATACTCTATGTGGTGTAAAATGACAAAACAATGAAAATACAATTTTTTTTACACTTTACAAATCCTTTTTTTTATTTCTTCAAAACTTTTTGTTTGGGAAGAGAATGAAATGAATCATGATTATCCAAAGTTAAATAAAGCAATAAAATGTAAATTAATGAGCAAAAAAATAAATAACACCAAGGCAAACATATGCAATCCAAAAATAAATAAATGGTAAATGTCATCCCTAGGGAAAGTCTTGATCTAACAGAATACAAGTCATTCAAATCATAAATGCATAATTGGTAAACATCATCAAAGCAACATCTAAAAATCAAATTAATTCTGTAGACAAAAATAACCACCAAATAATTTGTGAATGCTCTTCAGAACATTCTGCATGTTTATGTATTATGTATGGAAGTGCGTGTAAACATGCGTTTGTGTGTTCTGTGAATGTGATGTAAAAATATATCTAGCTAAAACTTTTCCTGAAAAAAAAAAATTATATTTTCTAAAACTCCATACCACTTTGGAATTCTCTTGATACAATATACATTATAATGTAATCGCACTTAAGTGATGTCCATGTTATATCTTTTTAAAATAGTTGTTTATAAAACATTTTATTAACAAACTGTACTTCTAGTGTAGTTACAGATACATCATAAATGAAGCAGGATCTATCATGTCAGAGGTTAATGACTGTATTTCCCTGTTCTCCAGTTATTACACTCCACAATATCCTGCAATATATATTTTGGTGGTCAAAAAGAGAACCTATTCCACCCATGTTTGTCAGGTGCTGGTGCTTTAAAGAGATGTGGAAAACCTACATGCACACACTGACCCACCGGGACCAGCCTGGGGACCCTTGTGATAACTGATGTGATATACAGTACAGGTACCCTTGAAGTGCTTAAATGACATGTTTTCTGTGCATGTAAATCATTTATGTTCAAAGATCATACTGACCTACACAGAAATAACCATGGCATTACCATAGTGATCAAAGTTAATTAAGTTTTAATTCTCCTGCATTTGCACAAACCTACCTGCACATGTTAAAGATAATGAAAATTGCATGTGGCTGCATTACAGCCTAGACTGTAAGGTTCATAAAATCAAAAATTAACCCCACAGAGACTAGTACTGGGAAAGCACATCTCATTTTTAATTAGTTATTAGCTGGAGTATTTTAACTTGAGTGGCATACGTTTGGAAGACTGTGGTAATGAATAACAATAATATGTATACCAGTACTGTATACTGTATATGCAGTACATGAATGTGTACATGCAACAACACACAAACAGATATTGAAGTGCCTGCATGCACACAAATACAGAATTACAGACAGGTGCAGAGAAAGTGTGGTAGACAAGGGAGTCAACACTTTTGTGAAACAATTTAATCCCATTTTCCAAAACACAGATTAGCTCCAATCCTTTCCCTAAATCACATTTGGGCTAATAGATGTCTTCAGAACTACATTGTAATTTCTATATTTAAAGTGCTGTGTGAGGAGATGATTGGATTTGTTACATCTCCAGAGTGAAATCATGAAGCCTCAGTTCATCTGAAGATGGTAGCTATCCAGAAGCCAATGCATTCTTCTGAGCATATTATTCATGTACTGTAACAGGCACATCCTGAACAGCCAGAGACCATCTCTATCCAGGTAGCTGAGTGGCTGCTTTATACAGTATCTATGCTCATCTGTCACTTACTTGGGCAGCAAACACACAAGTATCAATTTTGTGTTCTGCCTTTAATGCTTTCATGCTCACTGTCACCAATGTCTCTGTCTTCTTTCATCTACAAACATGATCTCCATCACAAATCCCCACCAAAGACCTTTTGCTTGATACATAATGGCTGTACTTTAACTCTCCCTGTACTTTTATCCTTTTGTCCCATTTCTTTTTTTTTCCATTCATATTGTCTGTTTGAAAATTCAGCCACCTTTTTTGAATTAAGAATAATAGAGGAATAGAGTCCGGACATACCTTTGATTATTAATGATACACATTCTCCTATATAGTATATTCTTCTTAAATTAATCAAACTTTAGTTAGACACAGCTTTTTCAGTAAGTGTTGGAAGCTCCCTCAGTTTGAATTTGTCTTAAGTTTTTTGAGAAAGTTCTCTTTTGCTACAGTTCATAATAATTGACAATAAGGGTGCTTAACTATATGCTCAAGTACTATTAAGGTGCAGTAATGCAATTCCCTACTGGAAGACACGTGAATGATTTTCTCATTGGCTGCATGCTCCAAAAGGGATCATTAGGACTGAAAGACATGGTCATTGATACGCATACTTCATACAGTAGTATTAGAGCCAGTACAGCTTATTTGCACACTGAGAAAAGATCACCAAAAAAATTACAGGTGTGCAATCCTCTTTAACTGTGTAAAGAAATGGGATAGAGGGGGTAAATATGAGGTATATATAAAGGGGTGAAGTAGGTGGAAATCTGAGCTACTATATCTAGGGTAAATATGGAAATTAGCAACCTGCAATGGATATAGAAATGTAAAAAGGCATTTGCGATAAGGAATGTGTGATAATTTTGGCATTGATATCATTCTGATATACAGTAGATGTCTGTGGATCCCTGTAAAAGGATGCACAATAAAAGATAAGTTAATAATAGCCAGAAGAAGTATAATGGAGAACTGTCAACTTGATTGAAATATTTGATTTTGATTGCTCTAAAATGTTCCCTGAAAAGAATGTCTTCTTCCTGTTTTGCCAATGTAAATGGCAGGACACTTTTTACAAGAGATGTAATCAATGAGATTAATCAAAAAACATAATTCCCTTTGGTTATTTTGACATGTACAGTATATGTGTATTACCAGATATGTATTTGTTTGTCAAACAGCATTTCTTTTGCATGAGAAGTGCCTACGATTTCGTCACTTTTTATCACTTAGTAGTGTACTATACTATAAACTACTATACTGTTGGTACTATAGTGGCTGTGCAAAGGTAGGGAATTGTGAAGATAAGAACATTAGAAGGGCACAAACGACTGGAGGCCATTTGTCCCCTCTAGCCTATTTGGATCCAGGAAAGAAAACATTTTTTTGTTTGATGACTTTGGGAATAAAAGGGTGTTAGGGTGGAAGAGGAGGACACCTACAATCCAGTTCTGGGGAAATATGGGAATTTCTCTTGGGGTTAATGTTCCAAGAGCTCAGGTAAGGATCTTGTCAATGCCATGTGAATGATATTAAATGCATAAAACAGAATTCATTTTAAGTGCTTGGTTTAATACATCTCATCACTGCATAAATGAAAAGGTCTGAGAAACTGAGAAAAGAAGAAAGGTCATAGAACATTTGGGAAAGTTGATTGGGTCCATGGCTCTACTTTGATTCAAGCTTTGCTTTCTTCTGACTTCTGACACTCTTAACTTCAAAGTGGTGTAGCTATAGCCACATATGCAAGGAATACCCATGTCTTTTATAGAATTTCTTAGAACTGACTCCATGGCAATATTCCTGCAGCCTAAGACCAACCCCATCTTTGCTTTGTGAGAATTAATAATGTCTGTCTTCTAGCTTCTTCTGTAAAAGCCAGTTTCTCAATGGCTAGATTGTATAATTTACATTTTTCCCCTCATTTAATGGGATAAGTGTAATATCTTATTATTCAGTACGTGTGCTAATAAAATGGCTTTGGCTGCTTGTCTGATCTGCTTCTTCCCTTAAGTTACATTCAGTTCTTAAAGGATGTTTCTATAACGTGTATTTTTTTGTTTTATTCCAGAAGTAAATTAGCTTTTCTAAGAATGCAAAAACAGTATTGGTTAACAATGTTTGTTACTTATGTCATTTTCCATCAGTTTTGAGAAGTGTTTTCAAAAGATATTTTCAAAAACCTAATCACAAATAAGAATAGAAACTCTTGCAGAATATGATGTAAATAAAGTATACATAGTATATATCAAGTAAAGAAAAGTAGACTGCATTTAAAAAATTGAAAAACATGAAAAAACACATTATGATGCTGTACTGTATATACTTAATCATATGAAAACAAATTTTGCTGACTTATTGTCATGGGAACCTACTGCTAGTTGCAATAAAACATTTAAAGAAATTGATACTAAATTACAGTATTTTATTGTATGTGGAAAATTGGTATGAGGACTGTTTCCTGCTTCATGTTCTTATGCTGACATTTTAACTTGAATAGGAGTTTTACATTCCTTTGTGAATAGGAAACCTTTACACAAAAACAATTGATCAGATTGGAATTAAACTCCTAAATTGTAGTGAGATCTTAACAATTATTTAAATGTAATATTAACAATTATGTAAGTTAAGTGTAGTAAAAGTCAAAACATGAGAATAAAGAGGACTGCTTTAAAGCCAGACTACCACATACAGTACTGTATCATTATATGTCCTCGTACCTCCCACACTAGCTGCATCAGGAAACAAAATTATATTGTTTTAGCTAAAGAGATAAGATTTCTGAGTTTAAACTTAGCTCTTCCACAAGTCCTATGAGAGAATCTGGTACCTTAGGGTTAGATGCATTACTTCTTCTTTACCTAGACATGTTAAGACAAAAAAATTGCTTCCTTTTGTATGCTGCAGGAAATCAATGCTAAAAAAAATAAAGTAACTACTTTCTATACCCTAAGAAAACTGCATTTAGTAACATTTGTTTGTCTGGGTTGCCTTTATGCACTCATGCAGGAAATTATCATCCTACCTCTTCTATTTCATATGCACATGCCTGCTTCTCTCACCCAGGGGGTAATCAGCCATCTCTTGGCACATCATTAATGCTCTTTATCACATCATTGCAATCAGCTCTATCAGTGCTCTGAGATTGCTATCATCTTTTTAGAAAATGAATCTGATGATCATGTTAATTTCACAAATGTTTCAAATCTTTCCAGTGATGAGAGAGAACAACAGAAAAAAAATCCCAGCTCAAAATAACTCTACAAATGTAACGAATGTCACCTAAGCTTGAAATCGGTCTATACACAACACAGAGGTGACATGCACAATAATCACTGATGTCTTTTAGAGCTCTATTTTGATCACTAAACTCTCAGTGAACTACAGTAATTTTTGATTTCCAGACCTTTCTCCCTCAAGTTCCTTAAAAAAATAATTCTTTAACTAAAACGTATCATATTCAAAGTCATTTTGCTAAGGAAACAGCAGCTGCAGGTACTGTATTTCCCCCTAAACTCTTTTATGAAATTTCATATGAATTCTTTCCATTAAATTTTTACAATAGTTTTTGTCTTACAATTCCTACCTTTTTTCAGTTTACACATTGTTTCAGTTTCCTCTTAATCCTTTTTAAGCCTCCTTCCCCAATAACAATCTAAGGACATCTGATGAGTTCATCTTAACTCTATTGCTGTGTTATCTCACTGTTCCGAGAGACCTACTGTACATCATCATAGACCAGCTCAAGGGCTGAGGAGAAAAATCTGTTTTTAATGGTCCCCATTTCATCCTGATAATGTGAAACATTAATGATTTTCAGCCCCCTGGCTCCAACAGTTCCAAATGAAATAATGATTATTAATGAATAAATATTAACATTCTAATTTCCTCATAGCTTTTTTTTAAATCTTTTTTTCTTTTTTAATCCTCCATTGGCAGCATGGAAGTGCAACTTCTAACATTTTACCACAATAGGTAGCATTTAGAATATGCCCCCCCCCCCACAGTTTCCATCACTCTTAAGACCACAGAAAGTCTTTAAGCATTTTCTAATTATAATTGAAATGCATCTTGCCTCAAATTTGTCTACTTTGAGATCTTCCCTTTCCTGCCACATCTGTTTTTGTGCTTTAGATTGCAAATTTGATTTAGATTGAAATTACTTTCGATTTGATCTTTCAGACTAAGACATGATCTAATGCCTTTTTGTAAAAAATGTAAGAAATACAGACTTAGTAAGTGTATAGTATAGCAGATAATATTTTATATTTGGGTGGCATGGTGGTGTAATGGTTATTTTGCTGTCTTAAAGTGCTACGGCCCTGGGTTCAATTCCTGGGGGCTTATCTACAGTATGTGGTCTTTGCATGTTCACATGGATTTCCTCCCTGTGCTCTAGTTTCCTTCCAATGTCCAAGCTGGTAGGTTAATTTGACCAGCCTAGACCCACTGCTGTTGGGATAGGCTCTGGCCCCTCCCATAAAGTGGTAACAGAATGGATAGATATGTTTGCTTTTACTGTACAAAATATTTCCTCAGCTCTTTCTAGAATCACAGTCTATCCCTCTCCATTTATTTCTTCTACTCAGTCTTGTGTTTCAGATACCAATGCAATAAAATGCTAAATTCGTCTAATTTATTTTAACCTCCACATTGTAATACAGTGTATAACTGTATTTTATATCAGATATACCAGTTGATCAAGGACAATGTGAATTAATTAATGAAATAAATCTTTAACCCACATTACAAAGTCCAAAATGATATTCAAACCTCAGCTTCAAACTATCAGGGCAATGGTTAGTCCATAGGATAATGGTAACCTCTGAATGGCTGAATTACAAGTTCCCGTTATAAAATTCCATACTCTTTGTTTTCTTTTATTGTTCTGTAACTGGCACAAAACATCCAAAATACAATGATATCCATGTTTTCTCAACAATCTTCTTTAGACATTCTAATAGGCTGTAAATATCACTCTGATGTTTCTTAATTTAAAACAACGTTTATTTAGTGTCATCAGTGATTGAGGACCGGATTTTTAGACTTCTATAAATGTACAAAACATTTGAAGACTCCTGTGCTTTTTAATGCTTCATGGCAAGTACAGTATATGGTAGGATGTATCACACATGTTCTGTTTTTACCATGTTATCCTTTCGAATTGAAGTCACTGCTTTGACAACAACAAAGTAGACAAAAGACTAACGGTAACCAAACACACCTGAAGAACGTCTGTTCTACTACAACAAAATAATAAATATTATATACATTAATACTATAAAATTTACACTATAAGATATATAAGATTAGATACTTATTTGATGTATACTATAAAAAGTGATTTGTAAAATGTATTTTAAGATTTATACATAACACAAAAAAACTACAAACCTACAATATGCATTTTCCATTGAAGATAGCAATGAAGGCCTTGTCATAATTAGGTTGCAAATTCCAAATGCTTAAAATTACTCATAACCATTAAAGATAGATAAATGCTCTTATTCTGCATTTCCTTATGCCAAAAGCAAATCCACTCAGGAGAATTATGTAACTTGCTTTGTCAAAATCCACTAAAATAAAAACACACTTAGATAAATCTTGAAACATTTTTTACAATAAATGTCTTCTTGCTTAATAGGCACAATTTCGTTTAATCGGTAGAGCACATTTCTTGCAGATTGACTACTCTCCATTGCAACAAAAAATTGTATATTTTTCCTTAGGCATTATCACATTTGAACAACAAAAAAAGGACCACAAGGTTATTCATAAACCATGTAACATGCAAAGAAATGTGTCCCTGACAGTGACCATTTGTTATATCAGAGGATACAGTAAAACAGCACCAGGGGTGCTGCAGTGGCTCTGTGGCTAAGGATCTGCACCTGTGGCTGAAAGGTTGCTGGTTCGTATCCTGTGGCCAGCAGAGGAATCCTATTGCGTTGGGCCCCTGAGCAAGGCCCTTAACCCCAGCTGCTCCAGGGGCGCCGTATAAATGAGTGACCTTGTGCTCTGACCCCAGGCTTCTCTGCCTGTCTGTGTGCGTCTCATGGAGAGCACGTTGGGGTATGCAAAAAGACAAATTCCTAATACAAGAAATTGTATACGGCCAATAAAGTGAGACCAGCAGACATATCTGCCTGGAACTCACAACTGCAACTCACAACCCACTGAAGCTAAGCAGATGTGAGCCTGGTCAGTACATGGAAGTGAGATCTCCTGAGAAAAACCAAGGTTGCTGATGAAAGAAGTGTTAGTGGGGCCAGCTCACCCTGTGGTCAATGTGGGTCCTAATGCCCCAGTATAGTGACGAGGACACTATACTGTAAAACAGGCGCCATCATTCAGATGAGACTGAATGATGTGTTCCTGAATCTCTGTGGTCATTAAAAATCCCAGGGCGTTTCCCGAAAAGAGCAGGGGTGTAACCCTGGCATCCTGGCCAAATTTCCCATCGGTCTTTACCAATAATGGCCTCCTAATAATCCCCATCTATGAATTGGCTTCATTACTCTGCTCTTCTCCCCACTGATGGCTGATGTGTGGTGAGCATTCTGGCAGAATATGGCTGCCGTCGCATCAGCCAGGTGGACACTGCACATTGGTGGTGGTGGAGGGGAGTCCCCATTACCTGTAAATCGCTTTCAGTGGAGTGTCCAGAAAAGTGCTACAGTATATACTGTAAGTGTAAGCAATTATTATTATTATTATTATTATTATTATTATTATTATTATTATAAAGTAGTTATAAAAAGACCTCTCAGCCTACTCTCCTTCAGAAAAAGCTACATCTGTAAAGGAATTCACACATCACAGTTGAGCACATTAAGCTGAAGTATTGCATGTGAAGAAGGTGATGTTGCTACAGTACATAGTTTTACAGTTTTACAGTACATAGCAAGGTGTTGGGGAATTCACAGGCAGGCTGAACATCACCATTTGTAAGCTCACTAGAGATACACCGTACTAGAGATAAATGCACTGTATAGGATAGCTTGCCATGTACAGTAAGTAATACTGTATGTTGTCTTCTTCATGGCCACCTGGCTTAAGAGCATATGGCACTGTGTCTAACCATTTGTTCACATACAAAGCTTTTCACCTTCTTCAGAAATAAACTACTTGAATACATAGTCTTGGTTGAGCCACCAAAGAAGTGAACTGCATATCAGTCTCATGCTTACTTATCTCCAATCACCTTAGAATCTATAGGTACATCTTAATCCATACTGATACTTTGCCTCAACAGTTTTGCCACTTTACCAGCAACTTTAATTGCAAATCTATTTCCTTCCAACATTGTGGGTCAAAAGTGCATAAAAGTAAAAAGAAACTAAATGCATAGTATTTAAGCAAACAAAATTAGTTAAATGACAACATTCAAACCTGGAAATAATACCCATGAGATTTTCCATCTCTAATCCAAACATTTCAAACAATTTGTAGATTTTCTTTATTTTTCAACTTCTAATTTTGTTTTATAAATTTATTTTATATTCTTAAAAAGAACATAATTTTGAAAAACCATTCTAAGATGTATTTGTGCCTGCGGTGTTTTTCTGTTATAACATGTGGTATTTACAAAAGCACATTTCATTCTGCAGATGCAGTATTCTACATTCATGTCATAATAAATATCCTTTCAATTTACATTGACGGCCTTGTATATTCCAACATCCTCCTTCTTGCATACAGTCCTCCAATAAATTATACAGTAGCATGAGCATACTCTTGCACATTATGTAGTGTCAGATGTTTAATAGATTGCAAACTTCCAGGACAGGTATAGATAATGCAATTTTCCTGTGTTACAGTCATCAATCATTATGCCTTTATTCTTTTACTATGAGACTACCTTTAGTTATGATATCATTTCTGAAAATGGTTTTTTTCCAATCAATATCCAAAGAGATTGCAGTGGTGAGGGCAAGAGTGCTTGGTTAGTACTTTTTTATTGAATAGCACCTTTGTACAAAACTCTGAAGGCATTAGGCATTATTCCACCACTTTAAACTTTTTATTATGCTTTGAAAATATCACATTACTTGGGAAACAACTTATTTTTTGCAAATATTTTGCAGGACATCAAAATTATTTCTGTTATTACAGTGTAGAATTTAATGTTCTCAGTTTTCAGCAGCCCAGACTTTTGTGACCATAATTGACCAACAGTTCATAACTGCTTATGAAAGACAAAACAACATTTTACAACTTCTTCCAAAAATGAGATACACTCACCTTGCACAATGCAAAGGTTGACACTGAAATTGAAACTATACAAAATTATACCAAAATATTCAATTGAATCAATGCAAAATTTACAGTGTAATAAGGGCCAAATCCAAATGGTCCTAATGCTTTCCCCTCAAAGTTGCCCTTCACATGATGCAGAAGTGGGTGTTTTTTTAGAATCATACACTGTGAGAGACAAGATAAAGATGAAAATGGAGGAATCATGAACATGTTAATATTTCACAACAAAAAATTAAATGATTTTATTAAACATTTAAAACATTTATTATTATTATTATTATTATTATTATTATTATTATTATTATTATGCAAAGGAACAAGTAATAGGTTTATTCCATGCTGAAAAAAAGAAGAAAGAGAACACAACGTTTTGGCCGTGGAGCCTTCTTCAGGTGTGAGGTGAGCTCACACCTGAAGAAGGCTCCACGGCCGAAACGTTGTGTTCTCTTTCTTCTTTTTTTCAGCATGGAATAAACCTATTACTTGTTCCTTTGCAGCCTATGCATGCTGACGCAGCTACCCACCTGAACTACAACTTATTATTAATATTATTATTATTATTATTATTATTATTATTATTATTATTATTATTATTAGCATGTATGATTAAACATCAACAATATGAATGTTAATTTAAAATTAATTTCATATACCAAAGCAAAAAACAATAAAGTCAGTAAACCAGAGTCCACCCTAGCAGATACAACACAGGATAGATTTATATTCTGGATGTGAAACCAGTCCACTATAGAGTATACTATACAGTACATTCATACACATGCAGGAATGAATTAGAGAAAATAATTAACCGAATTTGAAAAGTGGGAGGAAATTGCATCACCTGATGCAAACACAGGGAAAACATGCAAACTCCACAAAGCAGGCACCCCCATAACCAAGCTGGTCAATCTAGTTCAAAAATTGACCTCACAATAGTAAAACTGTACAAAGAATGCACTAAACCCAGGGCCCAAGCGTCATCATGACAACGCCAAAACAAAATTGCAATAGATCTAACATGAAAAATGGGCAGAGAACATATTAGTTGCATGATCATTTTTTTTTGCTAAACCTTCCTCTTTGAATCAGACTTTCAAACAATAAAAGTTTCTTTAAAAAATAATCTGTTATTAGATATAATCATTCAGTAAATTAAATAAAGGCCTTTTTCTTAACTACTGATCATTTTCTAAATTTGCTAATCAATGGTGACCAAAAGCTCTAAAACAAAGTGCTCCTCCTCGTCACCTACCGTACAGTACATTATGCTTTGATACTTTCCCCAGCTTTTGTCATGTGTAGAAACCATACTTTCTAGGTATGCAGCATGCATCACAGAAAGAGTTACATTGTTCTATATTTAATGCAAATATCAAAAGGATACTTTATTCATGAATCAAAACGTTCATTTGAAATGGCACAATACATGATTCAGGACTTGGATGTATATCTACTCTGTGATTCTAGGTATGCTATGCATATAAACCTCCTTTTAACAAGCTGCCTTCATAATAAATTAATAAATCACGAAGGTATATTATCTTTCTGGAAGGATTGGATTTGTTAAGGTCCCGTAAAATAGAGATAAGAAAACAAGATTCGTTACAGCTTCCTGCAAGTTGAGCATGAACTCAACATTGAAGTCTACCAATGGTACCTTCAAGGCTCTGAATCAATTTGTATAACATGCACTTTTAGTTTTGCCATAACAGACTGTATATTAGTTTACAATGTCAAGCACAGACATTAATTAACACTCAATTTCAGTGTTGACCACACACATTAATATATGTATTTTAAAGCACAACGTTTAAAGCCTGAATATAACCTCTAGATTTCAAAAACTGTGTTACATTCACATTAGGAATAAAATGGGAGGAAGGGCATATTGGAATCAAGACGCCTTTTCTATCCAAAGTATATTTCTGTCCATAATATGGGACTGCCAATTTTAAGTACCAATTCCATCGAACTGCTACAAATTGTAATTTGATAGTATTTCATAAAGCTGGACTGTGAGACATGGGCATATAAGAAATAAAAATAAGAGAGGAGCATATTTCTTCAGAAGTTAGTTTTTCAATACAATCCTTACAAGCACTTTGGTGTAAATTATCTTTTTTATGAATTAATGGAATGAAAGAAGAGAGACAACATAAAATGCATGCTGGTTATACTGTATGTATACAGCAGCTTCCAAATTAATTCAGACACTTGATTAATTCAATAACAAGGGTGGAATAAAAGTTTATTTGGGCTGACATTCTGGATACATATTCAGTATTTTAAGACATTTTAAATAAAAAGGGCATTTGTTAGAAACAGAAATAGTTACAGTTCATACAGTATATTTCTAAATACAGCACATACAGTAATACTCAAAATTATGTATAACACTGTAAATAACATTTTATGAATTCTTTGACTATAATGACTGCGAAGTTACTTCATGTACCCTTTTATAATCGGTTCTTAAACATCTCATGATGGATATTCAGCCAATCTCCTCAATGCTGATCCTTTCTAGCTGAAGTCGTACATCTAGTGGTCAAGGTTTGTT
This sequence comes from Lepisosteus oculatus, assembly GCF_040954835.1. Lineage (NCBI taxonomy): Eukaryota > Metazoa > Chordata > Actinopteri > Semionotiformes > Lepisosteidae > Lepisosteus > Lepisosteus oculatus. The sequence continues at coordinate 11,705,115 of NC_090702.1, read as the reverse complement.
TTCCTCCATTCCTAAGATAAATGTGCAATAAGGACTGTGATGACTATGCTCTCTTAACCATTTAGTCATTGAGTTTGTTGCATGCCTTGTATTGTTGGCTTTTAAAGTACATTTGTTTTATAAAAGGGACCATAGTTTAGCTAAAATACCCTGTGATCCTTATGTGCCACACTTCTAAGCAAAGACTACTGTTATTTTGCATCATCTACAGGACTAGATGATGCAAAATAACACTGAAACAGAAAAGATCCATTTCCATTATTGATAGAGGGAGAGGCATTCCTCTTTGACCCTCGTCTTTGTGTTCATATTGCTGGTACTGGTCTAAAAACTCAATAATGTATACAGTATGTTTCAGCCAACCACATCATTATATCATGATACCAACCACACCATGACATCATCACATATTTGGCTTGGGAGCCAGTTATTATTTGATAAATGACATTGTTTCTTTTTATTTTGCCATGGCCACAAAGGACAGATTCATTAAGTTAACCTCCAATGGTGTTATATTCTGATAACCCCAGTGTTTTCTGATTTTTAATTTTAGGTGTGAGTTTCCCAGACTACATTTCTAAATACACATTTTAGTAAAATCTTATATTTATTACTCATTTATTTGGCTGGTGGTTTTAACAAAATCACTAACATTCGAACACATTTATACGCTTGGTATTTTACTGAAGCAATTTGGATTAAGTATCTTGCTTAAGGGTACAACAGTAGTGTTGTTTCTAAATATTACAGTTCACCCCATTGTTATTTTTATATTCATCAATAGATTTATTGACGTTTATTAAACATAGAGATCTTCATGCCGTTCTCTATCTTGATTCTTGATGAAATTAACTGGAGTGTTTTGGGTCTGTGTCCCTTTTAGCTCCCAATTGAAGTGATGTCCTGGAATTTCTATTAAGTTGCTGAAGCTTTATGAACATACAGTATAGACATGACAGATGCCAAAAAAAACATCAGATGATTAAATCTACAGAACTTTTTTAATGTTAACATACAGTATATGCATTTGAGCATTGAATACTTAAAAAATATGTAATTATTTTTGCAGTTATTGACAATTCATAAACCAATATACAGTATTCAGACCTCCTTTTATTACATTTCCATTACATTTTATTTACCAAATGTTTAAAGGTTCATCATGCCCAAAATATAACTCCTGTAATCTTGATATGATAGTCCATTAGCCCAATCTTTGTGGTAATTTTGGTGTATTTTATTGCATGGTGCACGTACTGTATCTTAATGTTTAAATACAAACAAACTTATTAATGTGAAAGTCAAGATTGAAACACTGATATTCCACTTTACCAGGTCACAATCTACTACACCCCTTTCTTTCTCTCATCATCCTACAGCTTTCCCATTTCTGGCAATTTCCTTCTGCCTGTTTCAAGAAAAAAGTCACAATCCCCACTGACTGAGTGGGCTACCTGCTGCTATTGCTCTGACAGTGCTTCATTTTTAGGACTGTCAGGGACATTCATCGCCCCCTCACCACGCATACACCAAACCCACTCTGTTCCTGGTCAAACCACCCGTCAGAAGGACAGACTGTTAACACAGCCCTCCTAACTCCTCCTTCAACAGCTTCACAGCAAGGAGCAGGTGCTGTGTGATAAAGTGTGCACGGATGTGTGTGTGTGCTTGCTTTTACATTCACGAACAGAAATAAGGCCTCTCTGTGAAACAGACTAGGTTAAACTAGCACAATGGAAGCACACTGCTGCTTTCATTTTGTCTGAAAATCAGGAACCTGCTCAACTTGCTGCACATCAGTTTTACAGCAAAAGCAACATAATATTTGAGCAGCAGCACAGAAGGGTGCCAATCAGCAACTTCCTCATGATGCTGACTCCTGCCAGGCACCAAAGGTTCTAAATTGATAATGTGCACAAAATAAATCTTAATGTTATACTTACGTTAACGCAGTATTGGTGAAACCCCAGATGTTCCTTCATCAAGAGTTGTTTCAAAACAACAAAACATCTACATCATTAAACTGATAAGAGAGTGAATCATATTTAAGATAATAACTACATCTCTTCAGGTCTTCTTTAATTAACAAATTCCTTTAATAAAACTGCAAAACATCTCGAAACATTTGGTATCAGACAAATAGTTTGATTTTGCAATACAAAGGCCAGCCTAAGGATCATTGGCATATAATTTATATCTCTATTTTGTTGGGATCTGCCATTAATATTTGAGATTTAAGATGACTTGCTGTGTTCATGCTTATAAATGAAAAGCTGGTCTATTTTTTGGCAAACTGCTGTTTGGAAATTCAAAAGTGGTCAACACAGAAATACTGTATAGTTAAATGACATCACAGAAACATATACTGTAGGCAAGATGGATATACTGTACTTAAAATCCATCACTTAAAATATTTCTTTAATTTTGGTGATCAGAAACATCAATGACAACAAACTGTCTGTCTTATGACAATTTCATAACTGGACTATATTAATTTAATACTCTCAATTACTGGTCAACTACCAAATAAATAAATGCAACTTTTTATTTGTTCCACTCACCAGACAAAAGTCTCAGCAACATATTCTGACTATTTATAACTATTAGCCTCAGGGACTGCACGTTTAGATTATGTGGCAAACATGTGAGGCATTTGAACAACTTCTTCCAAATTATTAATTGAAATCCAGAAATAATTCTGGACAGTATACAGTATCTGTGAAGTTATGGATTGTCTCAACAACAGGCTACAGCAAGTGTGACAGACCCCACCCTTGACTTGAGAGATCCTGGGTATCTGTACACATGAAAACGGATGATGGTCTGTTTCTTCCATACTGCCTACCACCAAAAGCACCATGTGTGCGCTTTGTAAACTTTAAAAAATACGAAATTAACCTTTGTGAGAGCACAGAATTAATCCGCTCACCAATAATTTAATAATTAAAAAATTAACATCCAGTGAACCAGGGAACCTCCTCCTTCAGTTGCTTTCTTTCATCTCCTCTGGGATTTCTCTTACTATGTCCAGCTCATTTCACAGGAGCACACTGGAGTTGGTTTGTGCTCCTGTGGACCCTTCTTCTTCCCTGTCTTCAAACATAGGAGCTTTGACACCACTTTGTCACCCTCCCAGCCATTCCTGAGAAGACAGTGGAGAACTCTGTTGCCACTCCAGCGAGGCATGCATAAAGTGGTGTTGTAAGATTGCAGCGGTAATGCCAGTCACGACCAGACTCCTCACAGCTTCCACACCAACTTAGTTCTCTTTCAGAGCACATTACTGAGTGGTGAGTAGGAACACCTCACCTTTCACACCATTTCCAAGTATCCCAGGCTGAGGTCCAGTCAATGGTGGCAGAAATGGCCAGGTCCTCTTGATGCACTGGCACACTGCTTGTGTTCCATTGCACATACTGTAGGAGTTCATTTTCTTCCCAGAGCTCTCAAGGGTCTTAGGGAGATCTCAGATCTTCCACTCAGTTCCTTACTATGCCATAATAATACCAAAAAGGTTCAGTTTCCAGAATCTAAAAAAATCTAGGGAAGCATGTTTTTTTTTCTCCACTGGTGCACTTCTGGGTTTAAGCATCAATATGCAACACACGTGACCCTTCCCTGAAGTAGGTCCCACTGATCAAAAACTCACAATAGTTTAAATAGAGCATGGGTTTACATGAGATGTTTTTGTAGAGTCTTTCCATGTTTTTCAACAAAAAGGCTCCACTATTTAGTCCTCCATACTCCTAACCAATGTTAGGAAAATTAATGCCCTTATTAAACTACACTAATGAATTTATCCCTTCGCAAATATGATTGTTAAATCGTTAGCACCAGCCTCTAGCAGCACGTTATTGCAGTCCGCAAAAATTGGTTTGTATAGGTCTACTTGGGTCAGAGAAACTGCATTGCCAATGGGAACTGCACCTCCGAAAAAACAGCTGGGCAATGTCCTGAAGTGCTTCTGCACATCAATTGTGCCAGTTGACGTCTGTCAGTTGTGAGATTCTGCAGGTCCTTCCCTGGCTGGTGATGGTTTGTTGTAAACTGGTTCTCAATAAAAATCAACCCACACCGGATTTCTTAATAAAAGTTGATTTTTATAAAAATGAGAAAGTACAACGGGAGCGTTTCTAGAGATTTTCTAGGATTGTACAGGACAGGACTACTGCAGGTGGTAGTGGAGATCTAACTAGTAGCCTTTGTGAGGACACTACTCCCAGCTCCTGTGCCACAACACTGTCTCTTGGTTACACTTGCATGACAAGCTCTGCTTTTTCCAAGGGTCTGGTCTGATTAATTTACTGTTTTCTCTCTATACCTTTTTCCTGATCCCACAGATTTCCTTATCACATGCATGCTGATGATACTGAAATACTCTTTTTTCCATAATATAAATTATAAGATAATATAAACTCTCTTTTTCACCCAATGATACCCACACAAACTGCTGTATTTCTTACAGCCATCTTGTCCAGGATATATTCACATCATCTCTAACTTACTTTTTTCTGGTCCTGAACTACATCCTTTGTGCACCTCTCATCCTGTCACTTTGCCTATCCTTCTCCCAACATATCTCTCCTATAAAATGTTTCTGACAAGTCTTCTTACGAACCTTTTTCAGAATCTGCAACTTTCTTACCAACACCCCTGGCCATAGTCTCTCCTAGACTATGGTAACTCCCTCTTGATCAGTCTTCCTGCTAATGCTGGTCACCAACTCCAATTCATTTCTCCACTGATGGCTGGTGTAGGGTGAGCATACTGGCACACCTTGACTGCCGGCCCATCATCCAGGTGGGGGCTACACATTGGTGGTAGTGGAGAGGAGTCCCCATAACATGGAAAGCACTTGTAAAATTGTAAATTCACACATTTTGCTAAAAATCCTAGTCTTCCCAAAACATAACACGCTGCAACACACAACAACACTGCTATGATAATGGGTCCTAGTAGTAAGTTGTATACTTTAAGTGAAGAAAATGAAAAATATAACAGAGAAACAGAAAAGCCTGATGTGATTATGTTTCTCCTATTTTTCCTCATGAAATAAACCTTTACTTTTTCTTTTGCATGTTGAAATATCTCCTGACTCAAACATCTAAGTGTACAAAATGTAATTAGTTGGGTTTTTCGTCACTTTAAATGACTAAATCATAAGAATTCAACATAAGAATTCTGTTACAAACGATTACCTATATATTTTATCACTTAAAGTGTTGTGGGTTTATCAGTAATGGGATTTTTGTTCAGTAGGAAAAGCCCCATAAAAACCTCATCCCCAACTATTTGCGACAGATGTGGACATCAGCCCTTAGTATGCAAATATGTTATTAGACTTTAGCAGCACCTAAAAGTTCTAAAAGATGTTTTTCTTAAAACATGATGTTTATTTGAAGAAAAGACATTGTGAATTTCATTTAGTGACACAAGGCAAGACAGTATGATACTTCTGGTTGTCTCATAAAGACTAAAATTCCCCTCTGGGACAAAGTATCTACATCTCCCCCCATTAAATCTATCTGTGTCACTGAGAGGGAGGCAGAAGCTGAGTTGGGAGGGATTACTGCCTGTAGAAGAATAGCTAAGCTCAGATCGCTATTGACTCCTGTGCAGTGTGTAGGACCATCATCTTTATCATATCTGTTCCAGCTCCTCTTATGCCCATGGCAACCATTGTCACTACAGAAAAAAATCATCTCTCAGCAGTTTTCTGATCCATAAATAGCTGTAGCCTGAAGACTCCCAGTATAATGGCAATGAAAAAAATATTCTTCATTTTTCTTTTCAAGATGCATATAATCTGTAATCCCAGAGTCACATTTTCAATTTTCTAACACATCTACAATCAAACAGCAAATATATGTACTGTACATAAACAGTATTTGCACAAACACAAATAAAACTTGGAAAACTAAAAAGCAAGACATTTAGACCTATTTTAGCATTGTTTTAAACAGTATTTTAATTTGTTATAGAAGATTCCTCATACATTGTGTTAACTGGACCCTGAATTAGAGGACTAAATAAACCTATAAAATCCATACATTTAAACTGCCATATAAGCACTGCTGCCTCTCAGTGTCAGGGTCCTGGATTCAATTCCAGATGCGGGGTCCTACAGTATCTGCATGATGTTTGTATGTTCTCCCTGTGTTCATGTGGGTTTTCTCCGGTTGCTCCAGTTTCCACCCACATTCTAAAAACTTACTGGTAGGTTAATTGACGAAATTGGTGTGAGTGTATTTGTGTCTGTGTGTGCCCTGCCTTGTGCCCGTTACTTGCCAGGATCCCCCACAACACTAATTACAAGAAGCAGTAAGAAAATGGATGGATGAATAAATAAAGTTGCCTATTTATACAAAAGAGTGAGAAGAAAAATACACTGGAATATGCAATATTTGAATGGCCGTCTATCCAAGAACATTGAAAGCATCCTAACATTCATTTTTTTGGCTGATGCTAGCATAACCTGTGAACAACTCTCCTTGGTCTGAAATGAAGAATAAAACTGTTCACATTATTTTCTTATATTAACATGGAAGCTTTTAACCATTGCTATCAGAAACTCAAAAGAGCTGAAAAAATATCAATCCTTGAGATGCCCAGCGACATTCAGTGAACTGCGCAGTCAGGAATGAAACCTGAAAGGTAGCCAGAAAGATCAGCTTGTAAAACAGAAATAAAAGCTGCATGACCACAGTCAAATCAGGCTGCAGGTCAGCGGTCCCTGGATAATATCTGCAGAGTAATTTACTTACTGAAGCATAATGATAATGCGACAGTCTAAGTTTAACATCAATATCTTACTAGGAACATACATAATGTAATTTTAGTTTTAATTGAGAGAAGACAGATGTATTGATTGCTGAATGTATCACTCCTTGAGATAAAATACTTCATAAGAATCCTTATTTTACAAAATGGGCTCCTTACAATGGCTCAGGTTTATGTTGTGAATCTGTGATGAGCTCCCCCACACCTGACACATTGTTTCACCTGTTTCCACTCCACTTTACTGCTAAAACTCTTGAGTCTTGGAGGAGTGTTTGTGTTCTCTAGGCAGAGAGACATTTAATTAAAACTGGGGATTTCAGGTAGTGAAATATACAGGGAAGAAATTATAAATTCAAGGTAAATAACAAGAAAAATATTTTCAAAATGCACACTACTGTCAGTTCAAATGACAAATCCAATGTAAAATCTACATAAGATAGCTGTTGACACAAGCTAATGATACTTCAGAAAGAAAAAGAATGAAAATAACTCCATATGCTGAATCAAAGGGATTTATGTTTATTTTGTGTGTTTACAACATGACATAACATATTGTAAACTATGTGTGTATACAATATTATTGAGGTAGACCGGCCTGAAAGTTAAAAGAACTGTGCATCTTAAAATTGTTTGTAACCAAAACATTTCAATACGTTTTTTTTTTATATATGTGAGATATCATCAAAATCTTGATGTAATTGTTTTGAATAAATTGTATTACAGGATTAGGATGGATGGACTTTAAGACTCACTCAAACATGGGCTGCGAAGCTTAGTGAAATAAAAGGAAAGGGTTAGCCAGGGTCCCCCACTAATGACACAGATAAGACAACCAGAATCCCCAGCGGGATTCAGAAAGGCCCAAGACATCTTACTCATCAGCAACCACTGCAGCGTTCTACCAAGTCTCCCTCTACCATCAATTACCGGAACATTCTTCACAATGGCAGAGGACGTCATTCAGATTAAGCAACCGAGTGTGATTTAGAAAGCTGAGACTGACAGGTCTGGGTGATTAATAGCTGTAAACGTGGCAAGAATCTCTATTTGGATGTCAGATCTTAGTGGCTGCAAGTACTGTACTGCATTTCACAGCATAAGATTCCGGAAGTTCATAATGAACGCAAGTCACCAAATGTTTCCAGTCAACATCATTCACAAGAATAAATATCATTTAAATATTTAAAGCATTTTTCAAAACAGTAATTGTTGTTTCCTCACTTTTACTGCTGCATTTTAAGTTTGAACATTTAAGAAAAAAGTATGAGGTGAATCTTTATGGAATATTCTGTATGTAAAACTGTGTATGTTTCTTGTGTTAATTTGTTTTTATTTCTGCCCTATTAAGAATGCAGTTTAAAACTATCAACAACAAAGTGGAGGGTTTGGTTCCGGAAAAGATGAGAAATTACCAACAAAAGAATAAACCCAGATTAACTCTTAAAGATGCGATTAATGTTTGACACAACTACAGTTTTGACGTTTCCAATACACAGCTTTGGTAGGGCGTTATTCAATAAAGAAGAGAACCTCCAGATAAAAGGCAGACCCACAACCACCACAAATCTAAAACAAAAAAAAACAAAGTATGAGGATGGCACCTTAAAGAAATAATCTAGCTACTACACATAATATTTAAAATGCATTATAGATAGAATCATTAAACCAATAGATATACAAAATATAACCCACAAATCCTAAAGCCTTTAAACACAAACACTTTTCTTCATTGCAGTGTTATGATACTGAATATTGTTCAATAAATACATTGAGATATGAACTGGGATGCATGGTGAAAAAATAATCGAATAATTTAGCTCAAATGTCTAATACAAACATGCTCTTTGGTTGCTGCCTCAGGATAATCAGTTTATTGAGGCAGATGAAAGTTGCCTGATATATTTATTTCTAATACAGTTTCACAGTGTTTAAAACTGCTGAATCTGAACTCAGACTCCAAGATTAAGTATAATACAACTAATTAAAATGGGAGAAGACATCCCAAAATATTATTTTATAATAAAATAATTATTTGTAACAAAAGAAATTCAGAAATCAGACTGCCAAAATTAGTATATTAAGTGGTGATGTAGGTGGTAAATCAGGTGGTGACTGATAATTTAAATGGCTAACTAAGTTTAAAAAAACGTTTTCATCAAGACTTTTTCATATTTCCTGTTTGTAATATTCTGGAATTACTGTGCAGATATGTTACTATTATTCATACTATGTATCATTCATCATAATAATGAGAAAGTGTAATAGAGCCCTGTGGAGAATTCTCTCTTTAATGGGCTCTAATACTCAATTTGTGCATTTTTTTCTGAATATATATATATTTGTGTATTTATCTTCAGTGATTTATTTTGTCAAATTAATCAATTATTCAATACACAAAGAATTAGTGTCCCATTCTATATTTGAAAGATATTGCAGCTAGGCTTCCAACCAACAAGTTAAAATACCTGCTCCACTCATTTTCTCTCCCTCATTCTAGACATTCAGTCATTGCTAGGATGCCTGCATCAGAAACCCATCCTTCAGTGTTACCTATCACTTTATGATAGCCCTTTCCATGTAATGATGAAACTGATCTCTTAACTGTACAGTATGTCTCCCTGATTAAGGTATTAGAAGAATCAGTAAATAAATTACAAAAATAAGTAATTATTATCATTAATGCTGACAGTTCCATTTCAATAATACATTTTTAATAATAATGAAGATTTGTTAGTGTCTTCAAACTAGTAATTATTCTGAACAAGAGCTGTACCCTTACATTACCCTTACAAAATTATAATGCCCGAATGGAGACCAGCAAAGGACAAAATGGAGCAATTCCTGTAGAGATGTGAATGAATAATTTATTTGATTGATTACAATTACAATTGGCCTAGGGACTGGCAATTGCTTTAGAATCTGGCATCCCAACAACTACTACTGACCGACAGGGAGAGAATGAGACATGCTGACATTCTCTTCCAGCACACCCACCTGAAAAAGCCATTCATTATTTGATATACAGTACTGCAGTGCCTGATAGAAGAGTTAAATATGGCCACGGGAGTGCTGCATCTCTAACCAACATTACTGTAACCCTGCTGACACCCAAAGAGTCATAAGAATCACTGCTTACCAGAATGCCAAAATGCTCTGATCGACTAGTCCCAGCTCTATTCTAGTGTGCCAGTTGTGTTTCACCACTCTGGGATTCGTACCATAGAGTTAAATTTGTGCCCAGAATGAGCACTATTAATGTAGCCACTTGGGAGCTCAAGACCCACTAATTAACCGCTACCACACAATTTTAACTACAGACCTATGGTTTGTAGAGATCTAAAAGTGACTCTCATGTACCAGAGTTTCTGAAATATAACCAAAAATATCATACAGAATATCCTTCATTATGAGTTAATGTTAGTCACATCTGCGAGGTACTGAAAATAAGGAAAGAACTATAATTTCTGTATTAGCACAAATACAGTATATAATGGTACAGTAGGTCAATATATAAACTGAGTTTGTTTACATCACAGATAATGTATTTAAGGGCTTTAATGTGAGACACAGGAATATATGACTAACTAAAATATTGTATTTTTTAAAATTGAAATAACCCTTCTTGTGTGTGTTTAAAATACTATGCAAGAAAACTCAGAGAATGTTTAAAATTACACAAGTATGTTCTAGCAAAGTGAATACATGTGGTACATTGTGTTTCCCATCCACTGGACTGTTGTCATTGTACTGAGGCTTCACTTTAGAGTCTATCACTGGACATGGCCTTTAAGTACTGTAGATATCTACTGCTTGTTTCACCTAACTGTCAAGCAAGTCTACTGACTAATGTCCCTTTTTTTCTGTCACCTCACTAGATCAGAAACTGATAGACTCCTTTACTTAGCAGTCTTTAGTTTTTTTAAAAAAAACACCCGTGGAATCATGAATTTAAAGAGTTGAGGATAAAGTAGAGCTAAATAAAGTAGGTGAGATTTACTATTTAAAAAATAATTTAATCTACAGGATGTCAGATAAAATAGTTAAGTTAAGATCGGAGAATCTGAGTTCTGAATACTGTAGTTGTTAACTTTTTAAGAATATGTTTAGGTACACCCGCAAGTGCTCTATTGCTATAATAAGTGCCAGGAAAGACAAATGCAATACATTAGTTTCACTGCTTCAGACTAGAAGACACATTGGACAAAATCTATGTTACTAAGATGAAACAAAACACCTTTGCAACACTGAAAACATCAGCAAACATAGAAGATTCCCATTAAAAATGATTTTACGTTACGTTTTCTCACCACAAAACTTAAGGTAATGTCATGTTATAACCAGAAAGTATATAATGTCCCTTACTGTGTGGTCAGTGTTGTAATAACAATTAGTAGAATTTGTAACTCAAACACATCCAAATGCATGTGTTTTTTAACAGAATATTAATAAAAAGATCAAAAAGTCAAACAACATTGCTGTACCCCACCACAATAATGTAATCTTCTTGACATTTCCTGTTATCTGTGCTGATGTGCAAATAAATCCCAGTCATAGAATCGTGACATTATCATTCAGAGAGCACATACAGTACATTGTACAGTACGTACAGTAAGTAGCACAGAGTTATATTCAACATATTTGAACATAGTTCAGGTGGGTAGCTGCGTCAGCATGCGTAGGCTGCAAAGGAACAAGTAATAGGTTTATTCCATGCTGAAAAGAGACGAAAGAAAACATGTTTCGGCTGAAATGTGTTTTCTTTCTTCTCTTTTCAGCATGGAATAAACCTATATTTGAACACAGCAAGCAGCCCACCCTGCAGCTCACAACTGGCAGCCCACTGAAGCTAAGCAAGTGAGAGCCTGGTCAGTGCCTGGATGAGAGAAATCCTGGGAAAAAGGTTGCTGCTGGAAGAAGTATTAATGGGGCCAGTAGGGGGTGCTCACCCTGCAGTCTGTGTGAGTCCTAATGCCCCAGTATAGTGACAGGGATGCTATACTGTAAAAAAAAAAAGGCAATGTGCTTCAGATGAGATGTAAAATTGAGGTCCTGACTCTCTGTGGTCATTAAAAATCCCAGGGCGTTTTTCAAAAAGAGAACGGGTATAACCATGGCACCCTGGCCAGATTTTGCATTGGCCTTTACCAATCATGGCCTCCTAGTAATGCCCATCTATGAATTGGCTACATCACTCTGTTCTCCTCCCTACTGATAGCTGATGTGTGGTGAGTGTTCTGGTGCACTATGGCTGCTGTCGCATCATCCAGGTGGATGCTGCACATTGGTGGTGGTGGAGGGGAGTCCCCATTACCTGTAAAGCGCTTTGAGTGGAGTGTACAGAAAAGCACTATATAAGTGTATGCATTATTAATTATTATTATATTTCAGTCTAAAGGATGTCCAATTGTCTTTAACGCTGTTTCTCAAAGTGACAAATTGTTTTTCCCAGGTAGTACTTCCAGGTTATTCACATGCAGTTGACCAGGTCTGGGTCCGCCACCAGTATATCCTACTTTTTAACTGTGTACTTGCTGTAATGCATTGTCAGTTATTAATAAATGTTACTTATTAATTCTACATTCTTTTGTAACAGTACAGAGAGAGATTTCTCTTCATTTGTTGTTGATAACTTAAGGAGACATTAGAAAACCTGCTGGATGCAGGATCCTGAGAAGCAGAGTTATTAACCCCTACTCTAGTCACTTCATATGGTGGAATTCCTGCCTCCAACAGCCTGATTGTCTTGCACTTAGTCATTGCATCAAATGCACAAATTCACAAGAACACATTTCTTATCACACTTTTGTTGTCACACTTCCATACTCAAAAGGAAACGAAGATGGCAGAAAGAAGATATGACTTCTACTATTTTATGAATTCTTATCACAAGCTGTCATAAAAACAGGTTAATCTCTTAGTATTGCAAAATAATAAGAATGAAAATATATACAGTACTATATTTCCAGTGTGTTTCTATGTAAATACAACAAATTTTAACACGCATATAAAAAATGTTTAGTACAGTATGTAGCCTGTTTGGATATCCTGATTACCAATTCTTGTGTTTAAGGTAAATAAAAAACACTTTGTGTTATGGTTCTTCCATATAAAAAATAACTAAATGTGATGGAATATGTTTTCATGAAGTGGGCAGTGATAATCATGAATCTAATGGACAGTGCATTATCTATACAGTAAATCAATTCACTTTAATTCATTTCAAAATTGATGTGTTCCCCGTTCCAAGTATTCGTAACAGTAAAAAAAAATCACATTTCATGTCTCTAGCAATACTAATGTAGAATGAAAATGGCAATGGTGAAATAGTCATGCCAATTTCAAACTCAGTTCTGTAAACATCATCATCAGTAAAACAAAAATCCACAACCACCTTGCTCTCAGTGCACTTGAGAAAATGCTTTCTTGGCTGAAAAAAAATATCAAAGGGATTGTAGAAGAAATACAGTTCTTACAGAAATACAGATAAATTAGAATTTGCCAGAAAGGAAAACTAAGGGGTCATCCTCATTCATATGGAAAATGTGTCATTGTTACAACTACAAACTCAAGTTATAAGCATTATTCATAGCTGGTATCTTATTTAAACAAAGAACAATAATATAACTTAGAGTTAGCAGAGCCAAGTTAGCATCTAAAATCAAAGTATATTTACAGTACACTTACCAAAGATGAATGCTGCTAAGTTTCCAAAGACAATCTCAAACTTTGTTGTTTTAAAATGATACAAGGTTATAGTTGTTGTTTAGTGTTCAAGGACAATACAAACAATTGTGTGTACCTGATTAAAATGGTAATATACATTCTTATGCTGATTTGTTGATTTTCAGTAATTTGTGAGTATCCTAACTAAATAATTAATTTTGACAGAAACTCAATGTAAGAGATTGCTGCCAAGAATTCTCAACACAAAAAAAACAATGTACTTAGTTATTTCTTTCTGATCTAGTGCATTTTACGGCATGTATAAAATGCCTTTTTGTTTAATGCATTACTGTGAGTAATAAGATATAAATATGGGCTGCATTTCTCCGTCATATTGCTTTGTGTGACTTGTAAATATTTTATTGGGCTGCTCACTCAAACAAGAAGCATCTGTAGTAGTACTTCAGGCAGCGATAAGAAACAACAGATCAGGGTTTTAATTCAACAATATACATTAGTTCACTGAGGATAAATGGTTTTTCATTTCCCAGTACACACCAAGCTGATTCCAAACCATGCTACCCAATAAGTGTCAACCTTCTGCTCCATAGTATTTTTATATCAAGAAGCATTTGTAGGGTATGAGATGAAACCCTCAATCCCTCCTTTTAAGTCATTAATAGTGGTTCTTCTAAACTGTTAGTATAAAACATATAACATATAACATGTTATAATGAACTAACACAGAGATTAAGATATTGGTTTTCTGCTTTTATAGAAATGTCATCCTTACACAGCAGTAAAATAATGTTTAATACTACTACATATTGGATAGAGCCGAGAAAAGATGTGTACACCAAAATTGTTCTGCTGTTTTCTGCTTTATGAAGTAAGAATAAGACTAAAATGCTTTAATCCAGTAATTAAAAATGTTTTATTTGTTGTTATTATGATTAAAAATGATAAAATATCACTATGAGACCTGTAAATATACCTAATATTTACCTAACCTATGTAGCGGCGAGGCTTATTACAATACAGGAATTAAGTTTTCTGCTCCCTTGCCAGTCCCTCTCTCTTTCCTCTCAGTGGTGCTTGATACTGAGAGAGGCCCTTCCATTTGGTTAAAAATTAAGGTTTTTCTAGCTGAGTGGTTCTCAAATTGTGGTACGCGTACCGGCAGTGGTACGCGGAGCGCTGCCAGCTGGTACGCCATATGACCATGAAACTTTGTTGTGTGCGCTGAAAAATTGGGACCGGTTTTCAAATTTTCTATTTTAACACATGTCGAATATGCAGCCTACGTCCTACGATACAGCACGCGCTAATACTTGAGTGGACACAGAGCAACAATGTATTTCTATACCACTGTAGCGGCAATGCTTGTTAATAAGACAGAATTAAGTGTTGTGGTGCTTTCCCAAATGAGGTCCCATCTCTCTGTTCATCTCTGTGGTGCAGCCACAGAGAAACTATTCATGCAGGCTGATTTAAAGATGTTTTCTTTTGATAAGGGACAGCTCCCAAATGGGGATGCACTTAGCTAAGCCTGGCTATCATGATCAATGGTCATCCATTGGCGCCTATCTGTCTAGGGAGGGCCAGATGGACATCTGGACTGCATTCCTAAGTGTCAGGAGTAAGTGACTCATATCTCACCTTGATCAACCAATCAGGGACTGGTAGGGCCGAGTAACCCACGTGGGGCTCTGATGCCCAGGAAACTTTCAGCCAATGAACGAGCTGAAGTTCCTCCAGGTAAAAACAGGCAACACAGAGAGCCTGTAGTGGACTTTTCTGAAAGGGAGAATCTCAAAGGAGAATTCCAGGGCAGGACGGCCCAGGAGCAGAAGGCTCCCAAGAGCAGGACATTCTCGCAGCATGCCTCCTGACCATCCTGAGACTCAGCCTGAACAACCACGGAACGGCCAATGTGTCCGAGTGCCAGAACTTTCCTTTGTTCTAAGAGTCGAGAGCGGAGGTTGCCAGAGAGTAACCAGAGGATCCACCCGAGGTTAGCACCAGCAGCAAGCATCATGAACAGGTCGGAACTGTGAACAGCTGAATTAGTATTCAGAACTAGCGCTTCATCAGGAACAAACCGGTCCTCTTCCTGACCTGCTGGGACCCACAGTCATCTTTACTCCTGTGCACAAACTTTGCTAGTTAAATCCAACACTAACTAGCCGGTCAGTGAGCATCAGCAATGCACCGTCACAAGCCGCACAGCACAGCCTGGCACGGAGCCAGAGAGCCCGCAGGAGATTCCCAAAGATTGGATGAGTATTCAACTTCACTGCATTACTGCTTGAGAATTCAATTGTTATCCCAACCAGTTGATATCAATTTAATTCCTAAGAGTTATGTACTTGTTTTGAGTATCTAATGTAGAAGTTATAACCAAGTTCATTTACGAAACGGTCTAAATGAATGATATACTGAACATATGTCCTCTTGATATATGTAACTCTTCGTAACTTACTGAATATATACCTTTTGTATTCTGATAACCCTCTCGATAAGATCTGTTAGGTTTACATGCATACTTTATGTATTAATAAATATATTCTCGTGTATTACTACCTGTGTGTGTGCGTTGTTTGAGTTATCCCACCAGGTTGGATTCTAATACCATCAAAAGAATCATTTTGTGACTTACTGGTACAATTAAGAATTGTCCCAGTAAATGCACAACCCCTACATTACTGGAGCCTCGTGAGAGGATACTACACCTATGTCTAATTTTACTTATCCTAGTTCAATTTTTATAATTAGGCAAATTAACTATTTTAGTTTTAAAAAATATTTTTAACAGGGATACTGAAGTGAACTGGACTGAATAACTCTTCAGATCTCATATAACATACAGTCCAATTATACTTATTTTGTTCAGTTTTGTTTCAGGAAAATGTGACGTTCTAAACTATACAGAAGCTCAAAATTAAATAGTCTCCTGACAATGTATAAATATAGGCAACAAAAAGCTTTTCACATCCCTGCCTACTGTCCATTAGCCTCATCCTTTGGGCCAGGCTGTCAGTCCCCTCAGCCAAACAAGCCAAACTGCTTTTGCATCAAATGACACTTTAATTCAGTTTGTCTGAGGCTACTGAAATGTCAGTGGAAAGAAAAAAAATGCTTTGGTTACAAGTGATATTCTGATATTTCTGATGTTTACTCTTTGCTCTTATTTACAAATCTTATTATTACATCTGTCATGGTCAACCTGCAATATGTTAATGATACTGGCATACTATAGATACCAGCTATGAATTGGCTTCATTACTCTGCTCTCCTCCCTACTGATAACTGATGTGTGGTGAGCATTCTGGCACACTATGGCTGTCGTCGCATCATCCAGGGGAGTCCCCATTACCTGTAAAGTGCTTTGAGTGGAGTGTCCAGAAAAGTGCTATAGAAGTGTAATAATTAATAATTATTATTCTTATACTGAACAAAGACCAAGGTTTCCTCACATAGACAGGTTTCCTTCAGTAACTGACTTCGGATTCAGCAAAAGATTTGCTGTGAACCTTCACAGAAAATATTCAGTAAGTGCAACGAAACCATCTCTGCCCACAGTAAAAGATTCTCAACATTATTCTGGTAGCAAACAGATTGTCTGTTCCACTGACTGCTTTGAAGTACCAGGCTGTCAGCAGCCGAGACATCCAGCGCATGATCTAAGGTAAGGTGGTATTTCTTTTTCCAAACAGTGTAAAAATGTTGTATTCAGTATTCTGTGGTTAAAAAAGACCTACTGTACAAGATTATACTATAATTTGTAAAACAACTACAGCAAAACCATTGCTTTTCACAATTTTTACTTGAGGAAAAAAATCTGAAAGTTTTTACCACTATGTTACAGTATATGACATTTATGCAACTCCTACATACCTACTGTACTACGATTCTAAAACATTATGTTTCCCTAGAACTACCTTTATACTGAGGACAGAATGTTTGAAATTCACAATTCACACCTTTGCACTGTAAAACAGAGCTTTTTCTAAGAGAAAAGACGAAAACCCAAGATCCACCTGTACCTTTTTTATAGTCTGAAGCCTCGTCTACACTGCTATTCTCCCTGTATGTTTGCAGATAAGCAAGCTCTAACCAGGAAGCAGAATAACTAAGGAATACTGTTTTAGACATATGCATGTAATGTCATGCCCCTGAGCCTTTGATGTAGTGTACAGCTTTTAATCCCTTATTCGCGTGTTAGCAATACTGTATCCGAAAGAATTTTATCATACAGTACATACTGTAGCTGACTTCCTGAATTCCATACTTATCATTTGAAGATTTGATTCATAAGATAAACCCATCTGTATTGCTTCATTCACAAAACAAGCTCCATACAGAATACCTTATTATAAAACATCCTCTGTAAAAAAAAATGAACAGGAATTGCATAAAGACAGATGATGAGATGCTTGGTGGAGACAGCAGAATAGTTGACCATCTAAATGACTATGACTGTAGCATAATACTGTAGAATAGTAAATTTGTGCACTGAAAGTGCTATTGAATTCAGCACAAGTAAAACTTTCTGCACATTATACACATACAGTACATGTACTATATGTACATGAATACATCCTAATGTTCCCGTGAATGAAATCTGTTATACGTTAGCTGTCTTATTTCCTTGAGATAAAAGATTGCCCGAAGGTAGAGATTCCTGCCTTTATTCTTCTTGAGCACTGGATCTCTGCCACGACAGGATAAGTACATGAGGGAACATGTTATACATGTGTACCTTGTAACAGAGACTTCTACTAGCCAGTGAGTCCTGTCACACACGACACTGACTCCTTAGTCACTAACTAATCTTCCTCTTTAGTACAAACGTCTAAATTAGTCTGTTGTGAGACAGAATGCCAGTCTGTTGTGAAAACCCCTGAATCCTTGTGTCCTGGGCTGTTTTGGAAAATAGCGTTTTGGAGAATAGTGAATCATGGACAGCCCAGGTAGCTGGGATAAGCACAAACACCAATGAGGTCAGTCTTAACCTAGCAGTGGCCCTATGGAAAAATAAGTATGTGGCGATGGTTTCTGAAGTAAAAGTAGAAGAGGTGACAATTGCAGCTGTGACTGAGCACAAAAGACAGCTTCCATAACTCAGAATCAAAATTTAGAGAAAGAAAATCCTCTAACAGGGGTATCCTCTGCTGAGAAGGTCGAGTATCTCTGTATAGTTCTTTCCAGACATTTGACAACGTTTACTAATGGTAATAAATGAGAGCAGCACATTGGACATGTGAGTTTAGTCCACACACACAGCCAGGAAGGCAATTTAAAAGGAAGGACTGACCTCTGTGTATTTAATGAGTTCCAAAGCAACTTGTCCTTTGGTGCCAGAGAGCATTATGTGGGTTTTTTTTCCCATGAGCAGAAAAGCAAACTCTTGAGCTTCATTAAACCCATCCCAGAGTCCATATCCCAGGTACAGCTGATGAAACTCATACTGAAGCTTGAAATTGCTTAAGCTACCATACAATGGTTTCCCCAAAGATAAGGATTTGACAAGGATTATGACTTAAACACATTGAAAACACCTAATTGGGTTTTAATTCTCAACACATACTGTATGTCTCCACTTCCCCCTAGATGCAATATTTTAATCCATTTTTCTGTGTACTGCTTTTGCATGAGTCTTGAGATTTACTGTTACATATTCTTTTTTCACATTCACAAATAATTTTGTTTTGATTTTCCTTCAGTTTACAGTATTTTAGATATTGTGTTAAAATAACTTTACAAGTACTGTACAAAAAATCATAATTTTACCAATTAGCATTCATAACACAATCTTCCAAAGCTGGTTATCATTCAAGTCATCTTAGCTGTCAATAATGCCAATCTAAAATTTCATGTCACCTTTGTGCTCACATTAAATTATGCTTTCTGAATGGGGGGTTTTTCTACTTGTTTACAA
Organism: Lepisosteus oculatus; assembly: GCF_040954835.1. NCBI lineage: Eukaryota > Metazoa > Chordata > Actinopteri > Semionotiformes > Lepisosteidae > Lepisosteus > Lepisosteus oculatus. The sequence continues at coordinate 11,685,731 of NC_090702.1, read as the reverse complement.
GGTTTGTATTTGTTGAGGGGGTGTACATAATCTGTGCAATAATTAATAATTAATACTTATAGTGTCTGTTTTGTCCCTTCATGTATATTTTTTTTCTTTTTAAGTGCTTCTTTTTCTCCCTGAAGTAACATTTTTCTTCCCTTACAGAGTTGCATCTTAATCTAAGCCTGCAAGTAAATGTGCACCAACTTATCTATGTGTCTTGGGTGAAAATATACTGTACAAGCCACTTTGGCTCTGCATTTAAGGCTAACATTACCTCTGTTTTGCAAAACAAACAGAATACCCTGATGTGCATTACACACTATGAAGGCTTGTATACAGTACAGTACGTGTCTTCAAAATCTTCCTGGCAGCATTATTAAATATAAATATGATTATTTGAAAGTAATCAAAAACTGCTCTTTCCCCAAATATACTGTACTGAAGTACTTTTTATTGATGCACTCACTGTAATCTATTTCTAATAACATTCTCCATGGTACATCGGTATAATTGTAAGAAATGTAATATCATCCTGCATTTTAAAAGCACTCCTATGAAGCAAATATTAAGCAAAGTAGTTGAAAACATTAAATTACTATTAAAATATTTGGAGGAAAGTGGTATGAAAATAGATAGATGGATACACAATACATACAGTAGTAAAGCACTTTCCCCTTCTTTTTGAAAAATACTATAATACATACAGTACACTTGTTTCTAACTCAGACATAATAAAATATTTTTTTTAAGTACTGTATTTTCATGTTTAGTTATGTAATATATCCATAGAATGTACATAACTTTCAAAATGTACACATTTGTAAAAACCAGGTTGATCCCCACTACAAATTGTTGGAAACCATGACACTACTTGGCTGCAATGATACTGTACTAACACTTTTAAACCTCTTACAACGTAACATGCTAGGAATTTGCTTACATTGTTTGATACAAAATAGCCAAGAAACAGAAATACATTCTTGACAATCTCATAGCACACTATGCTAACAGCAGAAAAGATATTGAGAGGAGCCGTTACTGTACATACTGCATTCTCAGCTGCATAATGTCCCGTCATGCATATTTCATTATATCCTTTATAGTGTTAGGTGCTGAACTCATACATTTTTTATGCATCCAAAGTACAATCTCTCTCTTTTAGAAATCCAAAAAGTAGTGAGTGATGCAAAAATGTATCTGAAGCGTTTCTTTTTTCATGTGGTATGATTGCCTGCTTATTGTATACTGTACTTTGAGTTTTTGCACTTGAGCAAATAAATTGTAATCATAAGGCCACAATTTTTTGTCTTTTTAAATGTTTTTTTGTAAATCTGTATACTTTCTTTATTTTAAATTATAAAGAATGAATTTATAATTTACTGAAGATAATTAGCCAAAGTAATTTTTTATATATGCAGTAAAGCAAGGATATTCTACTCCTGTCTTTGCAGTCCAGAGCTTTTTAAAGATTTCACAGCTTTTTATCAACTATTTTTAAAAACAGATTTTAAAAAAGAATAAATTTAATTTAGTTCACTATTTAAATAAAGAAACAGTAGTAAGTAGAATGCAAACTAGAAGACCCTGCAGCACTCATCAGCTGAGAGCACATGTCTTTTCCCCACATAAGATACTATTCTATGAGGCTGTTAATCCAAGCAATGCTAGTAGCCAGACATACAGTATAGCTGGGTAGACTGGTGCAATAATGGTAAAGTATCTTTCTCAAGGACACAATAGCAACATATGCAGTGGAGACATGAACATGTTTGTTAGAAGCACAGAACCTTAACCACAGCTCTGCACTGCCCATGTTCTACAGTAAATACTAACAATAAAAATAATAACAATAACAATATAACAATATATTAATATATTAATTAATATAGTAATATAATAATAACAATACAATCTTCTAACAATAAGATTGTGTTTTCCATTCTGTTATGCTCATTTATGTTGGCATAACTAGCATGTACAGTAGCATGTACAGTAGCAATGCAGACACCTTTCATCCCTGTAATATAGCCTCTCACTATGATTGCTTTCTGTGCTGAGAGTGCCGGGATCCTGGGTTCAGTTCTGGAGTTGGGGTGGAGTTGTGGATTTTCTCTGTTCTCCCTATGTTTGCATATCTTTTTTCTGGGTGCCCCAGTTTCCTCCCACAGTTCCTTAGGTAGGTTAATTGGCTCCTGGGAAAACTGGCACTAGCGTCATGTGCATGTTTGTGTCTGTGTGTGCCCTGTGATTGACTGATATCCTGTCCATGGTGTATCCTGCTTTGCACCCGTTGCTTGCTAGGATAGGTTCTGGCTCCCTCTGCGACCTCGTACTGAATACAGTGGTTAGAAAATGGGTGGATGGATAGACTCAAGTGGCAAATAAACATTTAGATTTTTAAAAACTTTTTTCAGGCTACAAATACAATTCAAATGTAAAATTAAGCAATGGAAGTGATTTTCTCCCATCTTAGCAGTGTTAGAAACTTGACTGTTTTCTCATTCAAAAGCAAGTTGCTTTCTTGTAAAACAATACAATTGTAAAACAATACTTTCTCAAAGCCTTGGGAGTTCCATACATAATTATATAAAAGGAAACTTTTGTCTCTTTTTTGCAGGAAACTCAATTACATAATTGATAAGTATGTAATTGATTTCAGGGCAATGTGGACTTGGTAATGTCCCCTTTCATCTATTGTCTGGTACAAAATAACACATGATTGTGTTTTCTATAAGGTAACATGAAGCTGTGATTCCTGGAGATAAAAAATAAAATTTTGACCACCAGAAATATCTCAACAGATCATGGTGAGAATAGATTGACAACATAATTAAGGTTGAAAAACAGCACCGAAGATTTCTAAATGGATGAAAATCTATGGCAGAAATATATGTCTGTTTGTAATGTTATTTTTTTAAATGTGCAGTACGTACAGTAGGTAATTTCCCATACACATTTTCAATGTTTTATTTTCCCAAATACAGCAAGTTTATTTTTCTTCACATACTGTAGTGTAGTCTACTTGATTGTTCTCCTAGATGGCGTTTGAGATGTAAACAATTTTATTAAACTCATGATCTCTACTGAGACCACTGCTCAGTAGTAAGCAGGGCTAATGCTTTTCAGAAGATAGGCTGCAAGCACACATCAAAAAACAGCAGGAATGTAGCAGGGGGAAATGCTTTGCATTAATGAGATACTGTATCTTCTCTTAATCATTGACATAGACAACAATTTTGAGGGAAACAAAGGCATAAAAAGGGAACCATTGGAATTTTAGTTATAGCTCCTAAAACAGACTATTTATAACCCCACACACTCCACCACCCCCTAAAAAAATCAAACAATACATTCAATAAATTCACTTTCAATATTTAATTTGAATTAAAGCTTGATTATAGGACCAGTTTCTAAGCAATCCAAAACACCTTTACCATCAGTGTGTGTGGTCAATCAATAAGCAATTTAAGTTTAACTGAAGCAAAACCATGGTCGACCTGGACAAACCCAAAACACCAATACTTGTACTTAACACATTAGTCAGTGAAATTGCCATCTTGCAACCTGAGCTCAGCAAGTCTCAGAATTTATGTAAGGCAGAACCTTGTGAGCTCTGGGAGACTTCTAAGTCATGGAAAGGGAGATCTCTAAGGGAGGTGGTGTTAGTGGACCCTTAGCTGGTACTCTTGGCCATACAGTACATAACACTGTGCTATAAGGAGGTGCTATGCTTTGTTAAAAGCTTACACACTTTTGACAGAGATCTCGACTACTTGGTCATTTTTAGATCTCACAGCACCTTCTCAAAGAAATAGAGATGTCTCAGATGTCTTAGCAAAATTTTATTCTGAGCTTTACCAATATGGTTTACCTAAAGTTCTCCCTTTAATTAAATTGGTAAAGCAATTTTTCAGTTCTCCAACAGATTTACTGTGTGGTGGGCATCCTGCGATATAATGGCTGCTGCTTGACCCGCAAATAAGTACTGCACTTCAGAAGGATATGAAATGAGACTCTTCCTACAGTATATAAAAGGTGTTTTTTTATTGTTGAATGTCAACCAGCTGTTTCTTCACAAAAAGTGATATCAGCTCTAACAACTTATTCTAAGCTTCCACAAACCATTGTGTAAAGTAATGCCTTGTGTTCTGAGTTTTATTGCACTTCATCCTCAATTTGCTTGCTTAATTTTGTTGCACATCTTCTGTTGTGTTTCAATGTTAATTCTAAAGACGTCAATAGGGTGTCAAGGGAGCTGCTCCTGACTCCCGTGTAGTGCATAGTAAAGGATCCTTTGTGGACAGTATAATCCGGAAGTGACTGGATAAGGACAACAGGGAAAACACAGCTGAAACAGGATGGGATGACAGACAGGGGGGCAGTGACGGCAGTGATCCGGTGCTCGGGGGGCGTGGCGAAGACGAACGAGTCCAAAACAGTCCAAAGTGGAAATCAGGGCACAGTCCAAAATCCAATGCCGGCAGGTCCATCCGAGAAAAAGACGAGGAAGAGAGAACTTGGAACCAGGAACACAGAAGTTAAAATCATAATGGAGCCAGGAGCCCTGGACTCAGATGCTCACGATGCCGTTCTGAAGCATATGCCGTCAGGTCTCTCCTGGACCCGCTGGTTGGCGGGCTTCCAGGCGTCCATCTTCCCGAGCCTGAGCCCTAAACTTCGAAGGGATGGGGTTTAAATAATTACGGGGAAACCAGGGATAGGTGTACGAACTGTAATAACAAAACTAAAATACAAAAGGGTCAGAGCACCCTGTAGAAGAGGGATATATTTTTGTCAATGTCCTTTAAGACTGTGAATTCTTTAATCATCTCATTCTCTTCTTTGTTCAGGGCTAAAAAGATTTAGTCATTTTAGCTTGTCAATGTTGAATATTCCTGGTATCCTGCAAATGTAACGTTCTTCTATCTTAACCAACTCTATTGTCCAAGTCACATAATTACTTGACTACAGTCCCTCTGTGTGCAGTTGAGGTGTTTCACATGATTTCAGAATAAATACACCTATGTCTGGGTGCTTCCCCACTTAGGTAGTGCATTTCTAAGGGAACACTACACCATGAAGACCAAGGAACATTCCAAGCATATCTGTGACAAGGTTCTTGTCACCAGTCAGGACAAGGATATCAGAAAATTTCCAAGGCATTGAATATACCTCGAAGCACAGTGAAATCCATCATTGAAAAGTTGTGAAAATATGGAACAACTGTGAATCTGCCCAGAACTGTCCGTCCTCCAAAACTGGGTGTCCGGGCAAGAAGAGCCCTAGGAAGGGAGGGCACCAAGAGGCCTACGGGAACTCTAAAGGAGTTACAGTCCTCCATCACAGAGATGGGAGAAATTGCGCATGAGACAACAATAGCATACATACTTCATAAACCTGGCTTGTACAGTAGGGTGGCAAGAAAAAAGCCATTGTTGAAAAAAACTCTTAGCACATCTCAGTTGGAGTGAAAAAGGCAAGTGAGAGATTCAAAAATGTGGAGGAAGATTCTTTGGTCTGATGAGACCAAAATGTAACTTTATGTTTAGCACAGACCTAACACAGCACATCACACTGAGAACACTATCCCTACAGTGAGGCATGGTAGACCAGCAGAGACTGGAAAACTCATATAGAAGGAAAAATGGATGGAGCTAAGTACAGAATAATCCTGAAGAAAAAAGTGCACTGAGCAATTTTGCCAAGAAGAATGGGTGTAAATTCCAGTGTCAAGATATGTAACACTGATAGAGAATTACCCAAAGAGACTCACAGTTATAATTGCTACCAAAGGTGGTCCTACCTACAGTACAATTAACTCTGGGGGGGGGGGGGGATACTTATGCATTCAATTATTCTCTGTTTTTTATTTGTAAAATGTCTGGATTTTGTTTTTGTTTTTGACATTATATAGTACTTTGTGTGGATGAGTGGTAAAAATTCTTGGTTAAATACATCATGGTTCCATGCTGTGACACAATAAAATGTGAAACATTTCAAGGGGGGTGAATACTTTTGCAAAACACTTTACAGTACATTTATTTCTACCCACATGTAATATTTTCTACTTGTCTAAATTCAAATGTCATCTGGCAAGTGTTTGCTCAGTCTTGAATTCTAAATCTTTTTGAATTTTCTTTGCAGCTGCTACAGTACAGTGTTTTCTAATCCTTACCTTGAGGCATCGTCTGTTGAATTTCACTAATTTACTATGCTAGAGTCTAGATTATTGGTATACAGTAAATTAGGGAGAACAGCAGTCTTATTCCATATCCCTGTGGTATTCCACTAATTACATCATCTTATATGTATCTAGGAGATGCTGACTATCCACTAAAATCCCATTTCCATATACAGTAGATGATCCTCTAGTTCAGTTCATATTATCATATACAAAATCTTATATGCAACAGATGTAAAGACAAATTGGTCTATACTTACAGTATTTGTTTCAGTTTTGTCCATTATTTACAGATGAGTGCTACATAAGTAAAAGAGATTTGCATAAAGTACACTACATAAACTTAATTAGAGTGAGTGGGTACTACCTCTGTCTTAAGTGACATTTGCAAAACGTATGCCCCAGGCCTAAGAATATGTTTTGTTTGCTTAAGTACAATTGGTAGAATACAGCCAGGTCCCAGGTATTTATCTTAAGTGCTTAAGTATATACAATACTTCTGTTTCTTCTGTTCTTCTATTAAATATAGAAATTTTCTTAACATAGTACAATATGTTCTTGAGTTTTTACTTAGATAACACCTCTGTGAAATACATTTTTTGTTTAATAAACAGTATATCAGCCGTTTCTTTTTCATCTTATACTGTACATAATTCTTATTTTTATCTTTACATCTTGCTTCACAGTTTTGAAGCAAAACTGCAAAACAAAACTTTCTTATACTGCTGCAAAAATATTATTTATTTTAAAGTCCACTACAATAATCTTTTCTATCTCTCTTGGACCTTATAATCTTTTTATCAGTGCTTTTTAGTGGATTATTCTCTTTTTCTTCAACAGGCTTCTGTTATTTAAATGATCTAAAGCAGTACTTTCTTTCACCTCATTTTTCTTAATTGATTTACTAAGAGAACTATGCCGCTGCTTTGTAGCATTTGATTTGCTTACTCTCAAGATTTCTAAACTGTTGTCATACATTCCATACTGATTCTACATTGACCCTATATCAATCATTTTAGGTTTCATAGTCAGTTTTTTTTACAACTGTAAAACTTTATTTTTTAATCTAGCTGTATAGTTTCAAAATATACTTCACAGCATGACATGTATTCTCAGTTCCCTAATGGTTCACTGACTTTTTGTCACTATATCTTGATTGTTGAAAAGTCTTGATCAATACAGGAATTCCCTCCAGTAGGTGCTCTGGCAAAGCAAATATGAAAGCAATCATTAGTCATGTCTACAATTTCATTTTCAACTGCTGATGTTCCAAACTATATAAAGAACATAAAAATCTCTAATGACAACTTATTCTACCCCTACACATGATTTCCTTATTATATATATAACTGTATGTATATTCTGTAGGTGGTCTGTAACATACTGTATTCTGAACACTAAGCCCTTTGAATGATCTTATAAAGATTCTTTCCTATATATATTCTGAGACAATTATTTAGTATTCTTGTGCCTATTTTTGATGTGCAGTTTACACATCCACTTCTTTCATCTTGTGCTACACCTCCACTTGTTTCATCTTTTGTGTTACTGTGTAATTTTGTGTAAGAAACATTTTCAAACAAGAATGGTCACTGACAATCACCTAATAATGCAGTATCTTCTTTTTTTCTTATATTTTGTCCTAAACATTCCTGGCATTTAGGTATAAAAATAATTTTCCCTGGGGTTCCCCTTTTTGCTCCACTCTGTGTAAATCTTCTTTACAGATTTTCTTTGAATCCTCCTCCCTCCCAGTGCAGTTAAAATGAAGATAACAATATCACTTGTCCTAGCATAAATAACATCTGGGTTTTCACCTGCATCTTTGTCTTCCCTCCTATTGGATACTGTCAGCCACCACAACTCCAGGGAGACAACATCCTGTTATTGACTCAGGGTCCCTGATGCTTATCTCACTGACATTGTTTTTGATCATTTTCAACACCCGCCACTTACTGAAGATGTTGTAAGTAGTGTGTGAACCTCAAGATCTGTAATGCTGTTGTGCTGGGAGCTTCTGCCTTGAACTCCTAAGTCTTGATTGTATCCTTCTTGCCGGTTCCTCAACTTAATGGTACTGTCTCAGTTTGTGTAGCTAATTCTCCAGTACGTTACATTTTTCAAGGAAGAACTAGATTTTCATATTTCAACTATGTTTTTTAGCATATAGTTGCACTTTTCACATAGTGCTCTACTTTTTGTTTCCTGAAAATATTTAGTCTTTAATGCATACTGTATATCATGGGGGTGCGTACAGTATCGCAGTTTAGCCATACTATGGTCAGGGTGGTTTTCAGATGCTTATTTTCTTTTTCTTTTGTGTTTTCTTCCTCTCCCTTTAAAGTTCTTTGTAGAACACGTGACAGCTAACAATTATATTTGTTCATTCATTCATGTCCTGGAGTTTTGGCCAGAAAGAGAGCATACTGTAGCTCAGCCAGTGGGTCTGGTTCAGGATTCTAGGGGCTTGAGAAGAGGAGGAAAGCTCTGGTGCTACCTTCTTCCCTCTACCCTGTATTTGTTGTGGAGAGCAGGGTAGAGGAAATGTAATGGCAAGTATTGTTTGGGACTGTTATGACTGAAGAGGATGCTATATAGGCAATGGAAGCACTATGCAGAGCTTTGTCTCTTATTCAGTGATGCAGAAGGAGGTGTGCCAAGATAAAGGACGGTGCTAATTCAGAAGAGTGAATTAAAGACTTGGTTATTTTGGAGATGTTGTTATGTTGTTATGGTTACTAGAGACGATTACTTTTATTTGTTTTTATTTGTGTGCATTCCCTTGTGGATACGTTTTTATTTCTTTTGGATCATATAATGATATTTTCTTGTAATCGCTAGGGATAAAAAGCGCAATTATGTAGTATAATTGTTCTGTGCTGTTTTGTGGGAGTATTTGTGGTTTTGGAGGATCCAAAAAAAATGTGCTGGGAGCAGGGTCCTAGCACCTTTAAAATTGTTAGGTGGTGTAGTTGGCAACTTGTTGTGACCTAGACAGGACCTGCATGGTGGTCAACATAAAGTATGTATGTGACATATATTATTTAACATGGTTTAAAAATCAGATCCATTTTATCTTTTGTTTTAAATGTATTACATTTTTGGCCTCAATATGGCTTGAATGAGCAAATATACAGAAACAAATGTGACCCTTAGACCCCTTAGACTCATACCCTAAGGTGCATTTGTGCTTATCTGTGTGGTCCCTACCTTTTTTTACCTAAAAAAATCTACAGCAAGGCAGCAAAATAGATGTACAATTTATTTTCTTTAAATGGTTTAGAGAATAATACAGTAAGGCAAGACAAGGCAAGACCAGGCATGACCTGAACTGTGAGAAACACTCTTCAGTATTGTAAATAAAAACAAAGATAAATTACTTTGAATATCATAGATGTATTTTTATCTACGTTCAGCAGAATACAGTTTACAGAAGTCATGCTGTGGTCCAGTCAAGCAGAAGGTGATCATTGGCTTGTTCAGTTAACAGTTATATCAGCTGTCTGTTGCCTTTGATTCACAAAGTTTAACAATTTTTAACAACACACATAATCCAGAACTAAACAGATTTTGTTGTTAAAACTGTTTTTTTATTACTTCTGTAATTTAAATTCTCTGCTTTTTACTATATGTAGTATATGAGGACTTTTGTCTGTATTCTCCATTGGTTCTTTTACTAAAGTTCAAAGTTAAGAATTTTAATCCATTAACTTCATCCTACAGAACATCCATTTTGTGTAATGCTTGTTCTAATTTATTACCTAAACTCTCACAAAAAAAGCAGGTGCCACTACAAATACTGTGTCAGTAGCACAAGCCACTCAAGAAAGACCTCAGCAGTTGTAACCTAGATACAGTAGCTGGCACATGAAAATTAATCTGGCAAATAATGAATGGATGAATGTACATTATTGTGTCAATAGTTATGAATAATGTACATTTTAAATAGCTATCACATTAATTATGCCTAACAAAGAATATTGTGTTCAGTGTTGGTCACCTTGCTGCAACAAACAAAAAAATCTATGAACTGGCTTCATCATTCTGTTCTCCTTCCCACTGATAGCTGGTGTGTGGTTAGTGTACTGGCTATGGCTGCCAGTGCATCATCCAGGTGGATGCTGCATATTGGTGGCGGTGGAGGGGAGTCCCCATTACCTGTAAAGCACTTTGAGTGGAGTGTCCAGAAAAGCACTATATAAGTATAAGCACTTATTATTATAAAAACAAATGCTGTTCCAGGGGCAGAACAAAACTCAACAACCAAAGTTCTAGGTCTCAAGCAAACATTGGAATTATATACATTAAGGAATTATTTTAAAAGAGAATACATAGAGAGTTAATTCAATTCAGGAGTTTAAAATCATGAGAAGCATTTATCAAGCCAAGTCAAAATTTATTTGAAGGTTTGTAACAACACAAGGACACAAGAAGAAACATTGTCAGGAATATTGCAGACAGAATACCTCTTTACACAATGGACTGTGGAGTCCAGTACCCACCTGATTGAGACTGACTAGGAGGGACTGTGATAAACCCGCTCTTTACAATGGTGGCTCCAGAGGTCTGAGCTCATAAAAACTCTTGATGACTGTAGGTGCTGAGTTAATCAAGTCTGCAAACACTCTGGTGGGAGTCATTGAGACTCTAAAAGACTAAGCATGATTAAATGCAAAGTAATTTATATCAGAGTCAACATTTAGTGAATGAAAAAATAAATTTTAATAACTATGCAGTATGCCACTGACCCTAGCAGTAATAGTTTATAGATTACATTTTTGACGACACAGAACGTATTCAGTACTTGGAAGGTTACATTTCTCCCTCTAGTGGGTGAAAACAAAATATTTTTTAATAAGTGTACATCAGACCAGCTTCCTGGTATAACAATCATCATTTTGCAGTCATTATTTGAAAAAGTGCAAGCTACAGTTATACTATATGATTGGCTCTTTAGCAGTGTGAATTCTAACCAATGGGAATGGAACTGAGCATTGCATGTCCGAATTGTCCTAGTGAAAGGATCTTCTGCCTCAGTTAACTACACAAACATAAAACTTACTGTATGTCGCCACGATCCAGGAGTGCCAACTTAGAGGTCTCAAGACTTATCTAAAATCCCTAATAAACACTACTACATGATTACTTTTTCTTCAGTAAAACTCATGGTGGTTTGATTCTGCTTAGGTTCTACCAAATTACTATTCTAGGCACAGGTGCTTATAATGAAGGCAAAACAACATTTTAAAGGCGTGCGTACAGGGTCACAAAGTTGCTTTTGTTTCAGTGTTCTTACATTAAAGATACACTCCAATCTCTTACAGTCTCTACATTATCTCTTTATTGAATATACTTGACAATTTTAATAAGTTCTTAGGCAATAATATTAACTGGGTCAAATCATCCTCTTTCTTATTTAAATGCTAATCCATCTGAAGTTAATTTATTCAAAAACAACCTAACAGTTAAACATTTTAAATAACTGGGAGTTAACATTAATCCTTCTCTGACAAGGAACACAAGACATTTTTTTCCATAAATAGGAATGTCAAAAAGGATCTACTTAAATGAATGTAATTCAAGTACGAATCTCAATTAAGATGAATACTGTATATTTCCTTGCATTCATTTTGTTAGCCTAATGATCCCTTTAACCCCTGCTAAAGAGTACTGGGACTAAATTAATTTATTAATTTATTACTTGGAAGGTCAAATGGCCTTGTCTGAAGCTCTCTAAATTGCTGGGGGAATAATTTAATGTTGGTTTACCTCTATCAGATATTTTCAAGTATTTTTGTTTCATGCAACCATTATGTGGCTTAATCCCGACATTTCTGTTTCATGGTATCAGCTCAAAAAAAGTTTCTCCTCTTAGGTTATAGGACTGTTTTTCTTCAAAGTGTCTATAAGAGTACAGTACAACCAACTGTTTAGCTCAACTATCTCACATCTAGTTATGATCTGAGAAAAGGCAGAAAAATGCATGAATCTGAATCCTAAATACTTGTTACAGGTCCCCTCCCTTTCATAATGCTTTTAACTAGTACTGTATTAAATGTTTGTTTCTCCATATTCATTATAACGGGATAAACATACTGTACTATTGCAGAAATCATACGAAGAACACCGTTGTGCACTTTCCAGAATATTCCAAACTTTCCAGAATATTACAAACTCCTCCTCTTTTTATATTTATGGATATGAGTCACTAAACAGTAGAAGCATATGTAAGTGCTGTAGGAGTAGATATGCCCAATGCATATGGGGCACAAAAAACACTTCACACTCTGTAAATAATATTCTGTATAAAAGAAAAAAATGGGTTTAGATTCGTCCCTTTATTCCTTCTTTATGTAACAATTTCATAAACCACTTCTCAATACAGTGACTATAGATAATATTCACCCCTTTGGCAGCTGCAATTACACTGGTGAGTCTATTTGGGTAAGTCTACCACCTCTGCATATCTGGACTCTGCAATTTTGCACCAAAGTTGGTGAATTTCCAATCTTTCCACAGATTCCCAATGCAATTGAGGTCTGGGCTTTGACTGGGCCACTCAAGGACATTTACTTTTTTGTTTTTAAGCCACTCCAATGTGGGCTTTGCTGTATGGTCACTGTCATGACCATATGTATGGTCTTTGGTCACTGTCACTGTAGGAATACAAATTTCCACCCAAGTCCTAGGTCTCTTGTAGACTTCAGCAAGGTTTCTTTCCAGAACGTGTCTATATCAAGCTCCATAAATTTTGCCATTTGTATAGTAGATATGTTTTCCAGTCTCTGATGCAGAGAAGCACCCTCATAGCATAATAGTATTACCACTGTGTTTCACGGTAGGGATAATGTTCTTGGGATGATGCACAGTGTTAGTCTTGCACCAAACATAGCGCCTAGCACTGAGGCCAGAAAGTTCAATCTTGGTCTCATCAGACTACAGAATCTTCCTCATCTGGATATGAGGGTCTCCCACATACCTTACAGCAAACTCTAGGCAAGATTTATGCGAGATTTATGCGAGTTTTGTTCAGCAGCGGATTTCTTTTTTCCACCCCCCCACCCCCCCTATAAACTGCAGATTTGCAGTTCCAAGGATTTTGTTTTCTCATGGACAGTTTCTCCCATCTTTTCCATTGAAGACTGTAACTCTGTAGGAGTTGCCATAGGCCTCCTGATGGCCTCTCTAACAAGTGCCCTTCTCGCACAGATGCTCAGTTTTGGAGCAAAGCCTACTTTATTCAGACAAATTCACAGTTGTGCCATATTCTCTCCATGTATTTTATGATGGACTTGACGGTGCTCCAGGGAATATTCAAAGTCTTTGAAATCGATGCTTTTCAATACCCTTTTGTTCTTCGATCTTGCTTGAAAATGCATTAACCAACTGTTAGACCTCTCACAGACATGTGTGCAGTATTTATTTTGAAATTAATTAACACACTTTAATTTTACACAAGTGGACTCCAATGTTATCAAATAATAATGTGACTTCCGTAGAAAAACTCTAGGTGTATTTTAGTTAACTCCATAATCTACACTATGCCTTCATGATGTGGTGGGAACTTTTTACAGTCCATGTTTTCGAGAAAAAACTGCTCGTATCTATATTACTTGAGAGACATTTCCCATGTTCTCCACAACCGCCTCTATTGAATGATGACTCCTCACTGAAACTGTGTATTTCATAAGAAAGAATTTGGCCTACAGGTACAGCAACCAAGCAGATGATGGCACCAAGCCTGTGATCTGCTGGCACTCTGCTCTGGCATCAATGGGATCTTTTCTTTTTGGATGTTTTGTTCAAAGCTTTCCATGGCCCAGAGGCATCAGTCTGGAGACCCATTATGAAGGTTTTGCTGTACTATTTTTCTCTCAAAATAAAAAAGCACATACACATATAGTATTTTTCTCAAGATAAAATAAATCAAAACTACAATGCCAATACACAGTACATTCTTACTTAAAGTAATTTGAAAAAAAAATATTACAGTGCATTCAATGTGAACTGGAGATGAAATCTGGATTCCTAGTGCACAGCTTTTTTATCCATGTCACTTTTTTTTTATTCCAGCTGCTGTCCAGCTGTAGACAGCAAAAATCTGAAGGCCTTCCACAATACATGGATCAGCTGTGACACCACACCAAGCAGTTATCCGATACACTACAACACCATAATGATGATAATCAATGATTATCAATCCAAGGGTTGGTATTCATAGTTGCCTTTTGAAAGTATTAACAACCATCTAATAATGGCCCATTTTTCAAATCAAAACATGAATGTTGAAACTGAACATATTTCTAAGCAAAAGAAGCTAAATATCAGCAAATATTACAAAGGAAATCCAGAACTAAAATATTATGACTGAACAAGTATGCATCCTTTTTACTGTGAGAAACCTAAATTATTTTAGGGGCATAAAATTACTTTGTGAAGTCACACAGTTTGTTAAATGGTATCTGACTGTGTGCAATAATACTGTTTCACATGATTTCAGAAAAAATTGACTTGGAGACAATTCTTTAAATACAAATAGCAGAAAACTTCTAGACATTTTGCTTTATCTTAAATAGGTTTTGTAACATTTCTGCTTTTTCTATCCTAATATGATTTAATACTAGAACTTTGTCTTTCCTCTGCCAGAAGCATGCTGTCAATTTCTGGATTTGTAAGGCATTTTAACTCATCCTTTCCTTTTTTTTAGCTGTTATAATGCTGTACAAACAAGATAGCATTAATGTGTGTACTTGATAATACAGATAATACTGTATATACAGTATGGGGTGGTACAGTGGTTAGCATTCATGCTTCACAGTGCCAAGGCCATGGTTTTAATTTCTGGGAGGCTACTGGATCTGTGTGGAATCTGAATGTCCTCCCTGTGTCCGTGTGGGTTTCCTCCAGGTGCTCCAGTTTCCTCCCACAGTCCAAAGACATACTGGTAGGTAAATTAGCTTCTGGGGAAATTGGCCCTGGTGAGAGGGAGTGTGTGTTTGTGTCTGTGTGTGTCATGAGAAAAACTGGTGTCCCATCCAGGGTGTTTTCTACATTCTGCCCTTTGCTTACTGAGGGTCCAGCTCCCCAGTAACCATGTATTGGAAAAGGTGAACATAGAACATAGATGGAAGGATAATAAACAAACTGTACTTCACACTGATAGAGCCTGTGCTGGGATGAGCTTTAAATTTACTAGGCGGCGAAGTAGGGTACAGATCCTGCAGATTGTTACTATTGGGGAATCAGAACAAGCTATTAATGACAAGACTCTTGGAATCCTGAGGGAAGGAATGTCAAAACCCTGTGTAACCAGAAACTCCAGTGTGCACCAGTCAACAATATCACACATGCAGCTGCATATTTTCAGATGGGCTCAACTCATGACTGACAGCGACCAGAGCAGACATGCATCACCACCTCTGCACAAAGGCAGTATATCCGACAGAGACATCTGAAGGATTGGCATTGTACTGCATCCCATCCTGCATCCAAATACAACTATATCCCATCATGGCCCGACCAGCTCTAGTAAAAGTAACATAGCAGTTTCAGGATGAAAAAATACTGTGCATGATGACTTGGTGCTGAAAAAACAGCACAGGGCAACAATCTATTTACATTCTGGGACACCTTGTATTGGTGTATGGGGTCCATGATTATATACAGTATGCTTGTTGAAATGTGTGAACTTTTTTTCTGAGTGGGGCATGATTTCCCAGAGAGAAATGTTGTATTGCATATGTGCTCAATCTGCATTTTGTTGTTTAATAACATTTGACAGTAAACAAATTTGTTGCATTTTAATGCCTCTCAGGAGATTTTTTGTCACTGATTTTTTTTTAATTCATGTGGGCCACATCTTTCTTACCTTTGATTTACTTTTGGGATAAATGTGTTCTGTGCCATCTGTTCTCTGCTGATTCCTACTCCTTATCTCTCTCAGTGCTTCATTCCATAGTTTTTCCTACAGTTAATATGTTAAACACAATTTTGGGCACTACCAGCACAGTTCCCCAATAGTTGGCTGATCTCTTTTTTTGAACCTCTGTTTTTAATATTGATTGTTTTAAAACATTTGATACATAGTTTCCTTAGTCTATTTAAGGAAAATTAAAATATTCCATTACAACAGCCTACTTTTCATTATGTAAGAGTGCATTGTAATTTATAACTTACTTTGACAGTCTATAGCATACTCGTAAAACTATAAACTATTTGCATTTAAAATAGTTTTATACAGTCTGACCTATATAAATTCAAAGGCGTTTGACTAACCTAAATTAATGTTCTATTGCTGGTTGCATTATTTCTGCTTTACAGTTTGATTCCAAGGTCTTTTGAAATATTTCCATATTAAATGTGTGTAATTTATGCCAGTGACATTATTTTCAACAATTTGAATTTTCACCTTTTTTGCTAAGGGCCTATCTACTCCTTCGACAGTATTAGTCAGCTCAACTTCAGGAAGCTAGCATACTGTGGTTACTCAGAGTCATTGGTGCATATCTGACTTCCAGTGTCCTGTGAATTGAATCTCCAACAACATAATTTGTCTTTCAATTTTTTGTGGCAATGGCACTGTTTGAAGTTCGTAAGACTGGTGTCTAAACTTCAGGATGTGTCATGTTGGTGTCCTTGGGACTGTTACCTTCATGTTTCAAGTCTCAATTGTTTGTTTCCTTGTCTTGAAGTGGAGCAATGTGCAATTATGTGATGTGATGTTATGTGCAATTTTTAGGATAGGCTGCTTCATTTTATTTCCCTTCATAGGTTTAATGTTTGGAAATGTTGTATCTATGGACAGTATTTTGCCCCACACTGAATTGATAAAGTCAACTGTTTTGGTGATAAGAATCAGAACAACTCCATTTTATCTGCCTACAATTGAGAGTTTACTAGTTTGCAAACTAGCCAGTAACAATCACTAAAATGTCTTACTCCTACACAAAAAATCTTAGAACAATGAAATGAGGGTTTTCAAAACTTTCCACATTGACATTTGTTTCTACAAACACTTACACCTACCTATTGATTAAATGACAAGAATCCACAGCACATTATACATTTAATTTATACCTAAAAATATCCCATTGCACAATATACAAAGGAATACTAAAATTTAAAACAGACCAGAAAATACAGATGTGGTCCCAAGTACCTTGGATGTACTGAGAAATGTAAGATTTAATCAAATGAACAGCTCTGACTCCATGGGGCATCTATATGGGCTTAATTGTGCAGGAGTAATGTGTGCCCCACCATTATCACAATGACATTTCTATGTGCTATATTTTCAGATAGGGTGAGCAGATTACAATTTAGGAAAAAATATTTTAGTCTAGCCAGCTGTAAGTTAGTTTTTAGATTTAATCTCAGAAAAGGATCATACAAAAAACAACAAAATACAGTAAGCTTGGTACTTCTGTAATGCACTCTTTAACCACCAGATGGCTGTTAAGGTAAAAAAGAACTGGATACCCTCTCCTAACAGCAGGACATCTAAGATCTGCCTCATTACTGCAAGTACAAGACAGACAAAAACAAAATTGCTGGTAATACAAATTCATCTTCATAGAGGACTATTCGTGTTACTATGTTGTGTATGCAAATTTACGTCTTTACAAGAACCTCCAGTAGCAGATACAGCCCAAAGTGATTCAGTGAATACTTGAGCACCAATCTGGCAGATATCATCTTCTAAGAAAAGATCATTTTTCAGCTGAATGGGACAATGAAGTGCCAGAACATGTGTTATAGGACCCTATTGGTTTGTAGAAAAAAATGGTAATTTAAACTCCAACATATGGTTTGTTGAGCTGTCTGAATTCACATAATTAGACCATTATTTCTTAAGGAATCATATTTAAGAGACAATGGATATGCAGACATCCAGTTCATGAACTTCTTACTTCACCAAAGTTCATAAACTGTTTATTTCAAAATATAAAATTAAGTGTTTCACATTTTACAGCCTAAACAAACACAGTGAATGCAATTTCACTGACAAGTTTCAGATTGATACTCAGAATCAAGACCAGCAGGTGCAGAAGAAAAACGACAAGTGCATCACACAAAATGAATTTCTCTAAACCTATCCTGCGATTCAAGTGTTTCAGTTACTTGTCATCGATTCATGCTGCTTTGAAGTAGAATTTTTTTTTGTGTATCGATGACCATGAATCCACCTATTTTCATCACATTACAAAACATGTAATGTCATGTCAACAAGAAGCACACATGACTATTCCGTAGTTATCATTGAAGCTGATATCCAATGTTTCCTGTCAGACAAATGTTTTGAGGAAAGGGGAATCCTTGATAGTTTTCATGAAGGAGTTAAAGACATTTTTCAGATTCAGATTTCAAATTATTTTTCTAACTCTCCTACGTTGACCTCCCACTACTTCAACAAGCAAGCAAAATATAAACTCTGATCTTATATTTTCTGTCAGACTCCCACTCTCAACCACAGGTCTCTTTGATTAAGATTTGGTAATGACAAGAATGTAGAGACACTCTTCCCTCTATATTTGGAGTCTTTACCTCACTACCAATAAGTGGTAGTGTACAGTGCATTTTCTAAAATAAATCCACCTTTAAAATAACAAAATCTGAATATCAATTCTTTTAAGTGTATCATACATTGTGCTTCTAAAATCTGTATCTTTGCATAATGTATTCAGGTTTAATAAGATATTGTAAACTTTTAAATTGTTATCATAATTACAATACATCTAAAAATAAATAGAATGCATTAGAAAAATTTTGAAATAGTATTTCTATTTTAAATTTCACAATACAGTATGCAAACCTTTGGGTTTCTAATGTCTATAACAACATTTCAATATATGTTTAATTTGTTTTCCTCCTCAATTATTTCTTAATGTATTGTTTCCCTCAACTCCAATCTTAATGTACTAAATCACTCTCTGAAACAATGTTTTGACTGTTGTTTCAAATTTAGCATATAGTACACTATCATTTATTTTCCCAAGCTGATATTACTAACACTTTGGTTCAAGTGATTCATAAACTAAATCCTAAGAAGCTTATCTGTTGACAAGCCCAGGTCACATGGCGAGTTAATGTCCAGTTCCCTCTGGAGGTCAGTCTTTTTACAGCTATTTTATTTTGAAATGAAAACAGCTGAGTTTCCTTGGCACACAATTCAATGGACAGAACCTGGGTCAGAGAACACTGTATTTTGGCAGGGCTGCTCCATCTATTTGTGTTCTTTTAACTTCAAATGGTAGCTTAGAAGATTTTGATTCTACTTTGCTGCAGATCTCCCATGTGACCAAGCAGAGCCACAGATAAATGGGATTCTTCAAGTCTGGCACTCTTAGTTTCCTCAACAGACCTCATAAGCACAAGCAGTCCATCTAAAATGCGGCTGATGCTACAGACGTCACTACCCTGGTCCCTCTCAAGAGATCAAATCACCTGTGCAAGGGGATTGGTCCTTTGGTGCAGCAAAATGTGAAGCTCGTTGGAGGTGTGGGGCCCAGGTCCTCAAAGAACTCCTGTCATGAGTCATGTATGAGGTCAAATTTTGCACGCAGATAGAGCTTAGCCATCGATGGGTAATGTAATGTAAATAAGAGGAACATAAAGTAGCTTACGTAACAGTGCTTCTCTGTTCGGAACATTTCAAAGAACATTTTAAGACGACAAAACTCATGGATAGCTCTTTTGTGAAACTCAATGCGGTTACTTACAGTACAGAGCTATTTATTTAGACATTCCTGATCAATATGCTTGTCCTTAAACAAAATACTGTTTTGTCTACAACTATTATTCTTATAAATATCACAAAAAACAGCAATAAAGAATGGTTATTCTACTGTCCACGAAATGAAAAGTTCACTGGCGTATTCTAAAGAATATAATGTACTGTAGTATCCCTAATAGGCTCTAAGCACAATGCTTTCATGCAAAAGTTATTTCAAAAGTGACTTTGTTACTTTTCAGTTAAAATCAGAGAAGCATTAAAAAAAAACAGGAAGTGCATTTTACCAATGGAATCAAATTATAGTGAATAAAAGCTTTAAAGAAAGGTGGGTATTTGAATGTTAGCTTTATGCATATAGCTATATTCATTTCCTGCACTGTAGACTAAAGTATGTTCACATTTATGTCTATGAATTTCTTATTTTCCAACAAGACATGACAATCTTGCTAAAATCTTCTTAGAGACTGTTTAGGAATTATTCATTTTGAATTCCTTTAGAATTCTTCAGTCAAAATAAATAATGTATACAAATGCAAGATTTATTAATTCAGCTGTGCGAAGCACATACTGTAAGATTAGACAAAAAAAGCTTTGCAAACCTGAAAATGTACTTGATATTTCTGATTCTGCATGTCACAAAACATAAGATGATAATGCTAGCAGATTCATCATACTGTATACTTCCTTTTATTAAATATCAATAAATCTCCTGCACCTAAACACTAGAAAACATACATTAGTCTAGAAAGGAAGAGTTAATTTTATGCAACTATTCAAAAAACATAGATCAATGTATTTATATATTTTAAATGAATAATCTAAAAGGAAATTAAGTAGTGTCTGCAGAAGCCAAAAATGTTAAGATTGAAATCTAATACACACTCCTTTACATACTACATTGATGGTACTAAAGTATATTGTACAGTATATTATACCTTTCAGAATACATTGTTTGAATATATTATCTGTTTCACAGAATATTTTTGATAATGTGTTCTTAATTGGTGATTTGAATCTTTTTTTAGTTTCCCGCTAGTATTTTTCCAGCTTACTTATTTTGGTCACCTGATGCGATCAGGTTCATTGGAGAAAGCAATGATGCTTGGAATGGTCAGTGGAACAAGAAGACAAGGCCGCCAAAGAATGCAGTGGCTCGACCGCATCAAAACGGACAGACTGGCTTAGGCATAGAACAGCTGAAAGGGAAAGTCCAAGACCGGAAAGCGTGGCGAGAGATGCCCTATAGAATCGCAGAGAGCCGGATCCGACTGTCCGGATAACATCATCATCATCAGTATTTTTCAGATCGGAATTTATGGACTGAATATTGTGCTACATTTTCCACAGAAAGACTGTTCAGGTAGCTTAACTACACAGGTGAAAAAAAAAACGAGAGTGGCAAGATTTCCCTAAAATTTGAAACTGCAAATAAATGTCCAGCTTTACATCAGTTGGGTAAAACATGTATCTTGTGTTGTTTATTTGTGAATAGTAATACATTTTTTAAAAACTGCACGTAGCATGAATTCCATATCAGATTAGGGAACTAAGTCTTCTGTATGTGTACAGTATGTGCACTCAAGAAGAGCGCTCATATTGTCCTTTGGAAGGCCAAGCACTACGTGGCAAGAGTGGATGAGAATTCAAAGGATTGGCAAAGATCAATATACAGCACATCGCCATGATCAAGTATCCACTAATGCCAAAGTCCTTCAGCATTCACAAGCTGAATAGTTTATAAGTACCACCATGAAGAGCAAAAAGAGACATTCCAAATACTTTTAAAGCTCAAAAATTTGCAGCCAGCCACAAGGATTGTATCTGAGACAGTCAGCTCCCCCCTCAGTTCCCATGACAACAGCTCAGAAAAGCAAGGTCACTTTCCTGTGTTGGGCATATGCTGGAACTTCCTCTGAAGTGACAGTTAATATAGCAGGCAAACAGAGGTGACAGTAAGCCAGAGAAATAAATGATTAAAGAACAAGAGTATAGAGTTTAATTGGGGAACCTGTACATGTTACATTTTAAGGATGCTAACAGAGTTACTGTCTTAATCTTCTTCTTTATCTAGGTGCAGAAATGTAGCTTTGATCACCATTTTTGTATGAATAAAACATTTTCTTAACTTTGTGAGAAAATATTGTCTATATACAGTAGTTGTGATAGTTATTGGTTTAAGGCAGGGAATGAATGCTAAGTATTTCCATATCCAAGACACATAATAATATGTCATTATGGCTTTTCTCATACAGGAAAAAAAGAAAACGACTCAATAATATTTATAAACCAGGCAAAAAAATATTACTATTGATCTGTCAAAAAATATCAGAGTAATTTCATGGTTCTTTTTCAAGTTCACAACCTACTCTTTCATATACAGAATTCAATATTCTATATATTGTACACTTGATTAATCTGAATTTTGTTTGTCATTTGCCTTCATAAGTTTTTTTATAACCTAGCTTGTGAATTGTTTGGAGTGCTTATTTCCTTATTCAGTTTACATTTAAACTCTAAATTAAGAGTTTAAATAACTAACAGCAGAAACTGTACACTATTACATATTGCCAAAAATGCATATATTTAAGTATGATCTGGTATTTGTAGGTCTAAGAGTTAAAATGCTAAACATTCTAAAAGGCAAGTGGAATGAGACAGAAATTATTTTTAAACCATTTGGTATTGCTCTTAAACTCAGTGAAGCTTAACTGAGTACTTGTGGTCAATTCTGGATTAAACAGTAGCCTATGCTCATTATCAGTTAACTCACTGTGATTATCAAAAGAACATCACAATTTGTGTTTGGGTTTGGAATATTTCAAAATCTTTAGATGCACCTACAGTAGATACACAGTAGACTTTCCAATAGTGATCACATGAGCTTAATTGACAATGGTTTTAATAATGATCTCCAGCAAAATATCTTTAGAGATTTAATCCTTATTGTTTCCTGATACAACATGGCAAATGTGTGCACTTTTAAATTGTAATAAACTAAAATTGTTAATATTTTAACATAAACAGCTGCAGTCTGAAGTAAAATGAATGAAGAAAACACACCATGGAAGATATTAGGACAGAAGCCAGCTGAAGAAACAAAACTGTTGAAGCCTGTATTTGTTTCTGTGTAATGTAGATGCCACAGATTTGATCAAATGTGTTTGTTCCAGCATGAGACAAAGTAGCATCAGCTTGAGGATTGACAGACAAATGCTTTATAAACCTTTGGTTAACAAGGAAAGTTTGCCCTTGGTATTTAATACAAAAAATATCTTGCTTTCCAACCACTGTACTGAAAATTCAGTACAACAGGTTGTCTATTGAACAAGATTAATTACTTTTTGGGTCTTGGCAAGGGTCAGATGTGCTTTGGGCTTGCTTAGTATAAAGGGTTAAAAATACAGTTTACCATAAGTAATACAAGTCTGCAAGTTTAGCATAGTCAATCTTATCTTCCACTGAATTACAATAGATGTGTAAATAGTTTCGTAGTGTCCTTGCAGGATGGGGGCAGTACTACTGTAGGTTTCCTGGTTTAATTCAATTTTAATATAAATTAGGTTAACTTTAGAGTGAAATTTTGCATTGGCATAATTGGTATGTCCCGGTAGATAAATTAAAAAGGAGGCAACTGTTGTGAATTCCGCACGCATTCGATACGCTCTGACAAACGCCTTCACAATCCCACTTTAACAGACGCTCACGCAACTAATCTTCCTATCACCTTTCACTCCCGTTACTACTTTAACCCTCCTCTTTTTCCTCACCATCGCTTATCAATTCAGATTCTCTTTGGAGCTCCCTAGTGCGCGTACCCTTCTTCCAACAGTTTGATCTCTTCATTGCCTCCTAGACTCTCGCTAGTGTCTGACCGCATTTCTGCTTTTGCGATTTGGATTGGTTGTCTCGATTGAATTGTCCCAGGCCGGTTTTGACGTTCACCTGCCCATTGGTTTTTGAATATTAGGACTTTTTTTCTACAAGGACTTCCTGCAACACCTCAGAGAAATCACCAACTTGAGTCCTGGGTCTTTATTTTTTAGCATTAACGATTGCTAATAGTAACTTTGCAAATTCTGTCCATGGTATTAACTGGTCGAACTAGCGGTACATGCGAGGAGGCTGTTAAATGAGTTGATCGCTCCCCCCCCACTTGGACCATGCAAGGGGTAAGATCACTCTTTTGTGTTCTCTTTATTGAATATCCCACTTATAATTGGATTTTGGTTGTGAAGTGGAAAATGTTGCCATCTAGTGTGTGTGTGTACTTTTCTGGCAATAAAGAGCATTCAAAAGACAACTGACCTGGCTTTCATGGTTTTTTTTTTCATGGCTTCATGATCATAGCTTTCTTCTCCATCAAACTAACAAATGCAACTCTAAACAAGGACAGCCGGCTTGCATCTAAAGCAACAAAGGACAAAGGATATTTAACCTTGTGATGACTGAGGAGGGCAAATCTTCTCCTGCCCATTCTTACCACTTTCTACAGAAACACCATTGAGCACCTTGACCAGCTTTATCACTGTTTGGTTTGGGAATTGCAACGCTTCAGACCGCAAGACCCTGCAACGAATTGTGGAAACAGCTGAAAAGACTACTGGGGCCTCCCTCCCATTTCCGTCATCCATCACTAATGCTGCTTAGACAAGGCCTCCAGTATAGGCCTCCATAAACTCTTTGCCCTCCTACCATATGGGAAAAGATATCGCAGTGTATGGGCTAGCTCCACCAGACTCCCTAACAGCTTTTTCCTCCTCAACACCTTGGAATCTACTTCTACCGCCCCTATTCCAGAAAAAGGTGTGTTGTGTGTATTAGTGCATATCTGCACTTTGCACTATGTGTATCCTGTTTACAATGTCCGTCAGTGTCCTGGTTGCCCTGCTTGTATTTGCACTGTGAATGAGGAGGAATTATATACTTGTGCTGTATGTGGCTGGAATGACAAATGAACTTGACCCACCTTATCTGAATTGCCAGTAGAATGATGAGACCAAAATTGAATGCCAGACTACCATTAGTTTTAGCTGAAACTTTGTAACTCTCAAAGGTAATGAACAATAATAAAAAATTAAGCATGAACAAAGGTATTTTTATTCAACACTACCATATGTTGCCATGGAAAAAATAAAGAAACATTTCATCACTCCTTATGTAACATTTTAAAATTATGATAAGACATCGGAATCTTTTCCAACTACTATATTTTTTCATTCTATGTGCTCAAAGTTATGTTTTCAAATAACTGCATATTACTTGGTACAAAATAGGCAGTAGGTTGTTTTTTGCAGCCTGCCAATAAACTTTCTTTATCCAGAGACAATGATTTTCTACACACAGTGTTTGTATTGTCAGATACAATGAAAGAGTAATTGTAAAAATTATAGGATGTTTCTTCGTAACCCCTACTGTTTTCTTCTCAGAAGGTTCTCATGATCTGGTTCCTTCTAGGAACTGAACATTTATTATGGTTTCATTCACTTTTTCTAGATTAATAATTATTAATTAATTGCTTATTCTTATATAGCGCTTTTCTGGACACTCCACTCAAAGCACTTTACAGGTAATCCAGATCCCCTTCACCACCACCAATGTGCAGCATCCACCTGGATGCAGGTGTGGGAGCTGTTAGAAGAGCATGTCTGCATTTAAAAGACAAAGCAGACTAGCAGCTGCAGCTAAACCCCTATTAGGGGAAGAATGCAAATGCCATTCTCAAAGGGGACTGTGGGAAAACCTAGGTATAACTGTGGAAGGGAACCAGGAAGGGAACAGCAACAATCCCAGAGAGGCACTGTAACTGTGCTATTGGAGCCATAATAGATGGGCTAATTGTGGAGCCAGGTACAATCGAGAGATTTCAAGGGACAGCAGCCTGCTATGATATGAGGGCAGGGCTGTTTGTCAGTGTTGTAACGCTGCTCTGTAGAGGTGACAAGGATCCGATGCAGATGCAGGAGTCGCAGGGAGGTAAGTAAAAGTACCAAGCAAATCCAGGAGCTGAGTCGTAGTCCGAAGGCGAAGGTAGGTCGAGATCCGGTAAAGGCACTGGTGGCGAACAATCCAAAACGTGAGACAGAATCGTGGTCGAAAAGAGAGCTACAGGGTCAAATCCAAAACAGGCAATGATAGCAAACAATCCAAGGGGCGAGACGAGATCCGAAGTCCGAAGGCAAAAGGTGCAGGCAGAATTCCAGGAAGGCAAAAGAGGGGTAAGAACGCTAGGCTGAGCAACAAGTAGAGAACTCAATACCGAGCAACGGGAATCAGGTAAGAATGGTATAAATAACCCGGCGTGCCGCACGGTAGAGCAATTGCAGGTGTGTTAACTCGTGCGGCAGCGCTTGTTAGTAGTAATCCGCTGCTGGTGCTGATTGGCTCGCTTATGTGTTGATCTCAGCTGGCTGGTGGTCGTGACAGTACCCCCCCCTTCACGGGCGGCTCCCGACGCCCGAGATGGCCGATTAGGATAGTCCCTGTGAAAGTCACTGATTAGTGTAGGGTCCAAAATATCCTTCTCTGGAACCCAAGATCTCTCCTCGGCACCAAAACCCTCCCAGTCGACTAAATACTGAAGGGTACCGCGGTTCCATCTGGAGTCAATGATCTTGTGGACCATATAAGCCAGGCGCCCCTGAATGCGACGAGGAGGTGGCGGGTGATGTTGGGGAGCCGCAAGGGGCGAGCGGTAAACAGGTTTCAGGAGGGAGACATGAAATGAGGGGTGGATTCTGAGGGTAGGGGGGAGAGCAAGGCGGAAGGTAACCGGGGTGATCCAGGAAAGAATCCGGAAGGGACCGATATATCTAGGCCCAAGCTTTTTGGAAGGCTGATGTATAGGTAGGTTCCGTGTAGATAACCAAACAAACTGTCCTTTCCGAAAACGAGGGGCTGGTCTGCGGTGTCGGTTGGCGAATTTGGCGTGGCGCTGGGTTGACTTAATAAGAGCTGTCCTCGCCATTTTCCAGGTCCTTCGCAGTTTGGCAATACTGCAGCCCAATCCAATGCTTTGCCTGTGAGCAAGGAAAGTGCGAATCCGATCCTCTCTCGAGTTGAAAAAAGCTCAGGCTGCAGCTGAAAAGCCAGGGAGCACTGAGCAATAAAGCCCCTGCAGCCTGCAGGATTGCCATCATACTTCTCCGGGAGTACAAATGGTAAAGTTGAGGGAGTGGTGGGCGGGGCTGCGGGGGTTGGAGCAGGTGTTTGTAAAAAAGGCGTTGCAGGAATCGGTGCGGGTGCCGGCGAAACAGGGGAAGAAAAAAGCCAGGCGACCTGGTTAGTGAGCAGTTGGAGAGAAGATTGAAGCTGGGCGATGGTTTGGGAATGCTGCGGGAGAAGGGAACGAGGGGTCTGTGCATCTGTGGGATCCATAATCAGGCTCGGTATTCTGTAACGCTGCTCTGTAGAGGTGACAAGGATCCGATGCAGATGCAGGAGTTGCAGGGAGGTAAGTAAATGTACCGAGCAAATCCAGGAGCTGAGTCGTAGTCCGAAGGCGAAGGTAGGTCGAGATCCGGTAAAGGCACTGGTGGCGAACAATCCAAAACGTGAGACAGAATCGTGGTCGAAAAGAGAGCTACAGGGTCAAATCCAAAACAGGCAATGATAGCAAACAATCCAAGGGGCGAGACGAGATCCGAAGTCCGAAGGCAAAAGGTGCAGGCAGAATTCCAGGAAGGCAAAAGAGGGGTAAGAACGCTAGGCTGAGCAACAAGTAGAGAACTCAATACCGAGCAACGGGAATCAGGTAAGAATGGTATAAATAACCCGGCGTGCCGCACGGTAGAGCAATTGCAGGTGTGTTAACTCGTGCGGCAGCGCTTGTTAGTAGTAATCCGCTGCTGGTGCTGATTGGCTCGCTTACGTGTTGATCTCAGCTGGCTGGTGGTCGTGACAAGTGCGCTGTATTGGGAGCAGTAGAGGGACCCTTCCCAAGTAATATAGGTTATGGGGTGAGAGAATGGAGTCCCTCTAGCTGTAGACCCCTGATGGTGAGAGCATCACCAATGCTCGACAGCGTGTCAAGGCGCAGTCATGGCTGAACATGAGTGCAAGGCACATCAGCAGCTGTGTGTATGAGAAGCCCAGTAGCGGTCGGGCACGAGAAAAGGTGCCCGGCACCTGTGTGGGTGAGTTAACAGTGGGGTCTGTGCACAGGAGAAGGTGTGCCGACAGCTTGGAAGTCCAAGACCAGACTGGTGCAGGAGTGCCAGAGCCAGTCATAATGTGGAGGAGCAGGAGGCTCAAACCTGGAGAAAGAGCGGGGAAGCGGGAGGCTCCAAGAGGGTGAGACACTGGAGAGTAGGGTGCTCCTGGTAAATTTTTACCATTGGAGGGTGATGCTTGTCGAGCAGATTTGAATCTGCCGAACATTTTTTGCCTATTCTGCTAAGATAATTGGAAAAATCCACCACACCAGTATGTAACGCTGGTAGAGAGTAGCACAAAAAGACCTGGAGCTGTAATTACTGCCAAAGGTGTTTCCATCAAGCATTGGGTTCATAGGTTTGAATAATTACACAACAATTTTATGTACGTTTTTTTTGTTTTCTTTAGACAGTTGCTGTAAGTCATTGAGACAGACTGTCAACAGGTGTACTTTTAAGAACATACAGCTGTAGAAAGCTGGTGCTTTGATGATCTACAGCTACATCTGTGGGTGATGCTACTTACAGTAAGTGGCCTGTCTTACTTTTTTGACAGTGGCTGCAGTCTCTCTCTTGTGTAGTTCCTGGTGAGAGGAGGAAGATCACTTCATCCAAGCAATTCGTTGATGGAGGACTCTCCCATCCCGCCATGAATGTGGTATGAGTAGCTGTGATTTGTAAACAGTGTGTTTACCTGAAAGCCGGTCTAGGGTCTGAAGTGTAGATGTGTGTGAGAAGCAGGTTGTGTACAGCCACAGCCCCTGGGATGCTGCTCTGTGAATGCCACAGAGGCTGTAATTTACAGCTGGAAGGAGTCCACACTGTGAACTGGGGCTCTGAGACAGACAGTGTCCACAGATGTGCATCCATTAAAAAGGTGGCTGCATTTTGCCTGAGACGTGGCTGGGCTGGACAGCAGAGTGCTGTGTAAACACCTGGGAGTGTGTGGTGTGCAGGAAGACAGCAGGTTGAGGAGCTCAGAGGGGTTTTATGTGCCGGCAAATAAATACAGGCAGAGGTTCCAAAGGCGCATCGATAGAGCAAGGCTGTCAGACTGATAAGGTCTTCTTGCCTGCCCTGTCGTGCCCAAGTAAATGTAAAAGAGGCTAAAGACCAGAAGCAGGCTGGAAGGACCCCAGCTCAGGACATGAATACCTGCCAAGCTGCTGGCTCTGTGGCAGCAAGTTGTGTCTGGCAAGGCTCCACCGCAGGGACAGAGAAAAGATCTGGCAGGGGTGATTGCATGCCAAACTGGGAAACTGTGCATGATGTTGTGGAATTTTAAAGGGGAAGACAGCTGTGTGTATTCGGTTGTGATTATGCACAGAGCAGGTCAGCATCAAGCCCACCCAGTGGGGTGGGGCCAGCATCTGTTACACTCATCTTACCCTTAAAAGTATTCAGTTGAGCAGTAAGATATTAAAAAAAAATATTCCATCCATTTCCTAACTGCTTTATCCAATAAAGGGTTGCGAGTAAGTCAGAGCCTATCTCTGAAAGCAACATACAGGGATACACCCTGGATGGGACACCTGTCTACAGTAGTCAATAAAATATTACATTAAAAAATTGTACATGCATAGTTTTGTAATTTCACGAAATGGTAGACCATCAGAAGAGTCTGAACATGTTTTCAATGCACTGCATTTCCACAGACCTGTTTTTTTCACAAAATGATTTTGTTTTCATTGGGCAAGATATGGCACTGCTGTAGCACAGAGTGATGAAGAAGAGTGGAAAGGTTGGGTGTTGGATATCAGGTGTTGAGGGCTGCATGGATGTGAATTGCCTTGATGGGCCAGTAACACCTTAGTGTATTTCCTGCCCTGATCAACTGCCCTCTTAACATAAGCCCTGGGCAATTTTCCACACCATTCAGGGGTAATGTGTGGGGCTGAAAACAGGTGTGACTGGACCTGTGATTGAGAGGGGGGCCTGGGAACAGGAAGAGTATACAGTTTGACAAGTTGTCTTGTCTGGTCTATGGATGCACTGGTTATTCTGGGAGATGAAAAAAGGGCCTAGAACCTTTAATAATTGCTATTTGGCACAGTTGTACTCAAGGCAGGAATAATTCTTGCTTGAGGCAATATCATAACAACTTCTATCAATGACTAGTCATCAATGAAAAGCTTTTCAGAAAAAAATCCTTGTATTTAACTATTTGGCAGTTCCTAAACTGTAATAGAGGAATACCATTTCTTTTACTTTGCTCAGAAAGTTACAGTTGTACTGTCCAATAAACAAAAATTTGTTTATTGTCCAAAAAACAAATTTTACTCCAATCCAAAAGTTTTTCCGCAGTCCTCCCAAGAAGAAATATTAATATAATCTCTGTAAGAAGAATCCATTTAATCACACGGAATCTAATTTCAGATTAAAGGAAAATTACATGTGAATGCTAATGTTTGCTACAGTACTGTATATGCTATC
This sequence comes from Lepisosteus oculatus, assembly GCF_040954835.1. NCBI lineage: Eukaryota > Metazoa > Chordata > Actinopteri > Semionotiformes > Lepisosteidae > Lepisosteus > Lepisosteus oculatus. The sequence continues at coordinate 11,655,250 of NC_090702.1, read as the reverse complement.
CATGTTAAAACAAACTTTTTAGATTACATTTTTCTAAAAATAACTTTTCATTAGTTTTAGTAAAAACGTACTTCCATCATCATACACTGATTTATGGAATGATTGGTTAATATTATTTGTAACCCCTATATTACAAATACTTTCACAAACAATACAATCACAATTAATTAATGTCTTTCTCAAATTCTTGTTTGTGCATACACTGTAATTGTTGATCAGCATGGGTCAAATTTACAGCCCTTGTACAAGACTACATGTGCACATGCTCCAGACAACACATAATCACCAACTTGAAGTAAACTTCATCAAGGACTGATGTGCTTCTCACAGAGATCACTCATCCTCACCAAGGGGTGCTCCTCTCAAAATCTCACCATATCATATCTGGCTGAGGAATCCTTCCCAGAACTTTGCCTGTTTGTCTCCATTGTAGTTCAATGTTCAATGTTTGTCGAAATTTACCTTCTTCCACCAATAAAAGTTTTAATTAGAAATATTCACTTAAAAATACATACTGTAAACCAGCAAAACGGGACATTATTGGAATGAGGTGAATATTATAAGGCACTGTGAGTTCAGAGTTTGCAGGCAGATTTTTACTGCATATGCAATTTTCTGAACAGAAACTGAAAGTCAATGGCCATCAAGATAATTCTAGTCAGTCACACCTGGTTACACCTACTGTATATATTGTAGTTTTCCAGTCTCAGGATTCCTCACCACCACAAAGGTGCACGTAGCACAGTATTGGCCTGAACCAGTGATCTCAAAGCTGCTGGGCTCATCTTACATTCTGGGAGGACAAATTAAGTCAGTAATGCCCTTCACGTTTTATGGGAAAATTTGAAAGGCTCATTGACCCCTTTCTCAGTCTGAAATTGCAAGGCATCTGTTCATTCTAATGAAATGCTGTTTAATAATAATTGAGCAATCACCACATCTGCTAATGACTTACTCCAAAACATGTCCTTAGAATTACTCATGTTTATGGCAAATCTATATGTGATATGTTAAAGAAAAGACAGACTGATAATATGAAAAAAATCAACAGATGCTGTCTTTTATAAATAAACAACAAATATGAACAGGTCTGAACAAAACCCATAACAGTGATGTCTGATTTGATAGGTACATTTCACTATACTTATCTTTTATCACTATACTGTGCTTATCTTTCATCCTAGGACGAATTAAAACATTCACACAAGCAAAGTGTTTAAAATGCTTCTTTAAAATGCTTTGGAGGCACGTTTTAATAAAACACTTCTTTTTGGCTTGTAATACTCATGCATTACACCTCTCTATTTCATAAAACGTGTAATTTAATCAAAGCTCACTTCTCTTTTTTACTGATAAGTGTTGCACAAAACCCTTCAATTTGTTATGTCCACAATGTTACTGTTCATCATAAATTACAGAGTTGCTCTGCTGATAAATATATATTAAATAGTGGCACGTGAATTGCAAAGCACAGGTGCTAAATAAAAATATGATTTTTAATATTGTGTCTTTAAACAGATTTTATACAAGACACAGCAGAGTGAAATGGAAACTTACTATATTATGAGCTTTAATTCTACATTAATTCTTTAGTGCTAGACAATATCGTACCACACAGGTCCCATTTAGCCAGTTTTGTCAAAAAATAAGTCTTCAGTATTTAATCTTCACTTACAAAAAATAATTTAATGCTCACCATTGTCCTGCATTCCTGGATATTTTTTCATTCAGTAGTGCTGTTTACCTACCTATTCCTCATCTTATTTTCACTGGAGTTGCTTGATTGACGTATTCAGATTTTGAAATTGCAATAAAAACTGTTTTTTTTTTCAGTTCTCATTCTCCTATGAATTTCACAGGACCACATCATTGAATCTCTCAAAAACTCCCCCTTATTTATTCAATAATCTGATTCTGAAGGGAAGGTGCTTTTCTAAAGATCCATGGCTCTGGTTTTGCCCCGAAGGATACATTGATTTGAAGAGTTGAACTTTTTGTATTACAATTAGAATTAACAGGCCTGAAAATATATTAAAACCAAGGTATAATACAAATCGTTCTTAGAGAATGGTCTGACAAAAGGAATAAATCATCATGATTTAATCGGTGTTCCATCAAAATGCTGCTTCCTTTAACCATTTTTCACATTGGTTATTTGCTTGCATTATAATGTGAAAATTTGTATCCCTCTGAAGAATTTCTTTGACCCTTCCATCAGAATTCCACTAATTGGTGTATAAAAATGCTTCTTCAATATTCATTTGAAGTGCATGTGTTAATTAGGGGCAGCAGAAATCTGGCATATGGAGCAATTTGCTTTTTTCACAGCTCTGTTCCTTCATGTATGTATGGCTGTATTACCTTCACCCCTCTCAACTCATGAAGTAGCCCAGGCTTCCTCTGATATTATATTCTGGTAAATACTTAACAAGTGAAACTTAGAGCATCCAATAATAGTGTTGAGGCTAATATTAAGGTATGGTTCATAGTGAGAAATTATGAGATATACAGACAAAAGCTCAGCATTACAGAAATGAAAAGGCAGACTGTTTAAGATTGGACTGAATATATGAGAGGAAATATTAAAGGTGTTCAAGATTAAATCAACTACAATAGTGAGTGAGTAAAGACCCAGTGAAATTATAGGAAATGCAATACTGAAGATTGGTAGAGGTGTAAAAATAGGAAGAGGGGGAAATGACATGGAATGACAGGACTAAGCAGGAATGTGGAATGTGGAGTAAATCCTGCTATATAGAGATAGAGATAGGCAGCAAATCCAAGTAACTAACCTCACATAAAAAGAAGACTTATACAGTAACACAGTACATTGAGAGAGAACAGAAAACTTATAGAACTATGAACAAGCATGAGTATATAACTCTATAAGACAACTTTTCTGTTATTGGGCTTAAAATGTGTCACTGAAAATGAAGAGCAACTGTAAGATGATTAATTTTCTTTATACTAGTAGAGTTCAAAATGCAATTAAGATCATTACAGTAAATTATTGAAAAGCATTAGAATACTGTCTCATTACAGTACTTTACAAAGCAGCAGAGAGAAAATTATCAAATTCAAATAAATAAGTAGGTACTGTATACGTAGCAAAGTCCTCTATTTTAAAAACAATATACTGTAATTATGGATAATTGTTCTTCATCAAACCCTTTATTTGTCAATTTACTTGTCACAGAGGTATGAGATAGAGTCCCACAGCGAAACAGTATACTGTCATAACCGCAGGATAGCTCTGTCTCCCATAATTTGTTAGGTAAACTGTAAAATATGTGCCAACTCCATCTTATTTCCCAAGAGTCTCCATTATCTTGATAACTTTTCCAGGGACTACCTCGACAGAGACTAAAATTTTAAAGCGTTAAAAGAAAAGTCCAGCACCAGCTAGATTCGAACACACAACCTGCCAGTTGGTAGTCACGCACCTAGACCAGCAGGCTACAAGATAGCTTGCATGAACAGGCAGGCGAAACAGCCCTACACAGCCCTGTCGCAGTACACGGATATAATCATACCGTTATTAAATTCATGAGATACGCGATTCCATATTATATTCCCTTTTAATCAAATTCTAAAAGTATGCTTGTTGACTCCGGTATCACGTTAGTTAAAGACTTCGAAGCTTACGATGTTTAGGGAGAAATGGAATACTGGTGTGTATTTTTTTCTTTAAAGTACCAAGACCAGCTATATACTGTATGTTTATGTTCCAAAATTAATATCGTTTATGGCCTTCACACGCATTACAGTATGCTCATATTCTTTTTATGCTCAGCTACTAAGATTTCCCTTCAGTGGTAAAATTCAATATCTACAACGGGCACAGTAAAGACGTTTACAGTAAGTCTTTCTACGACAGACCAACGGACCACGAGTGCCCCTGTTGGTCAACCAATCACGCACCGCGGTACCCCGTGTCATCTTACCTGCGGTACGTGTCTGTACCACTCACTTTGAATGGCTGCATCTGTATATTGTTGCAAAAGTAATTTGTTCTTGGAGCTCATTGTTAACATCTCCAATCCTTTCACACAAAAATTATTTGAGTGATTTGACCTTTGATCTTCATAATGAAAAGAGATTTGTTTCATAGAAAATCTCTTGTGAAGGGCAGTTTCCTAGCTCTGAGGTATTCACAAATTCTCTGTCACAAAAAAAGCAAAAGAAGACTGAAATTATTTACCACTAATGTTCCACTAATAACAGCAGGTTAGATGTTTCTCATGCTTGCATTAGATTTGTAGCATTTGAGGTAAATTCAAAAATGTGTGGAACCCATACTATCAGACCCTAAACACAGGCAGTATTGTTAAGATATCTGTCATTGCACTTCTAATGCATTTGTATTACTTCTTTCCAATCAACATATTACTATGTATATATGGTACACTTTGCCTTACTGTAGTTATCCAATTTTTGTGGCAATTTATTACAATTATCTATGAAATACCACTTTACTTTGTTGTACTATGTTTTACATAGTCTTCACCATGATATATTTCACTAAGCTACATTTCATTTTTCTAAATGCAGTCAACAGTTTAACTTTTTTTAATAGCCAGGAATCGAAAACATACCCATACATTTGACCTTTAGTCTGTTTATCCTTTTTTTGTATGTGAGAATGCTACACAATTCTTATTTTGGAGTTTCAAGTTCCAGATGTTTATGATTAGTGAGTTCTAAGATTTCACAATGCCAGTCCTTTGTATTACCATATCCTGAGAAGTGACAGTAATTATAGTTATATTCATATCACACAGTAGGAGGTCTCTGTTAAGCACGTCCTTACTACTTAAAAAAACTGAAGAGTAACAATTTGTCTGACCTTGAAAGCCCAGAAGACTGTGACATCATTTGTTTCCAAAATTAATCCCAGGGAAGTACCAAAATAAATCAAAACATATTAATGCGCATCATTTAATTCCTGAATTTATGTCCAGTACATTTCAATGTAACAATGTCAAATAAGGTAACTTATCCACACAACCGATCCCTATGTGAAAATTGAGTCATCAGAAATGGTATCAGTGAATTTTTGTCAGCCTGACAAAATGGTACTGGTAAAGACGTTTTTTTTATATTGTTATTCCTCTATTCTATGCCTTTAGAAAAAAAATATATCATCTAGGAAAGGCTTTACAGGCCTTCACAGGACAAAATGCTTTTATAGTATATAACATTTCATCTGCATTATGTTTCAGAAGAAAACATATACCTTATCCAATTTAATGTCTTGATGATAATAAATGATTCCATTTTATTTTCTTTTATTTTTGTTTTAGTCAGACATCACATTTTAATACTTGACCAAGCAAGCTCTGTTACTGGTATTTATTATTCCATCTTTTTATTCAACAAGATCAACTTCTCATTAGACATACTCTGTCAGCACAGGGTATCCAGTACTGTTTCCCTGGGGGATGAGAGGCAGCCTAACAAGCAGTCTGTTTAGCTTTGCTCAATGTAATGTGACTGAGCAAGGTGAATCAGTCCCAGCCTATGTCCCTCCCACATTTATAGAAATATAGAGCTTAGTGTCCACATGAGTCACCAACTATAAAACCAATATCCACCATGCAGACCATTCATTGTGCTTTTCAGATTGATTAAAACATTCTAAATACTTCATATAGTATACTGTATATTAAATTGTATTAAGGGTGTTAATAATTGAATGAAAGAAGATTACAAATTATAAATTACAAATATCAGTGAAATCAATATCAAGTCTTGACATCGTGGAAATACAGACCATCATACAACACATATTTTCTTCATTTTTTCTGGCACAGCATGGTAACAAAGTACAGTAATAAAGCTGTAATCAGGTGTCAATCTTAAAAAAGATAAACATTCACATTGACACACAACGTTAGTTTCTGCTACACACAGATCTGTGAGAATAAGATCACTTCACTATATTAAGTGTACACATAATACAGTAAATACAGAATTGTACCAGGCAACTGATGCCACATAAGAAAAAAGAGGGAGATCTGTATGTTATCAAGTAAAAGATTCCTCTTAGGATAAACGTTGTTACTAAAAGGATGCAAAACAATCACAAACCTATTTTACCTATTCAAAATAATGCACCACTAACAGAAATTGGCATTTTCAATAAATATACAACACCCCTATTTAAGGCCAAGTGGTCTCTGAAGTGCTCAAATTACTTAAAAGTTCTGCAGTCGCAGTCTGTTAAGGATATTCTTTCAATACCCTATTTGTTCCTGCTCTCACTTTTCCTTCTCTACTACTACCATATCTCCCTGTTTCTGTACACTTCTCTTTATCTATTCTTGGAGCCTGCTTTGCCTGTCTCATCCTACTTGAAGACTGAATTAGTGAATTAACTTCAATTTGTGTCAGTCCAAGTTATAAATTAGTACAGCTATTTGTTGGTTCACTGCTTCAGGGACACAGACAGCTGCACATACCAAGGCTGCCCAGTGTTTTAAAGAACAGAGCATTTTGATGGGAAATTTAAACTGTGGGATATTCCCTACAATATAATGTTATACAAGAATTATGGACTGGATAATGCATCCCATTGAAAAAAATCCAAACCTGTCATACTCTAATCTGAATTATATTCCACATGGCAGTCATATTTGTCATAAAAACATAAAGTTGTACAGACATGAGACATTTATACACACCTAACGTACAGTTTATACAGTAATACATTTTATTCATAAGCAGTTTAAAAAAAACAAATGTGCTGAACAATCATATAATGTACACATTGAACAGAAGTGAAAAATAATAGAGTAAGATTGTTAAATAAAGAGTAAAAAAATAAAACTATACTAAAATTACATTACAAACACGAGTTCAGGACAGTTTTAAAACTGTTCACAGCTGCAGTCTCTAATGCACATGAGCAATGAGTTTCACAATTGTTACAGAAGCTCTATTGTACATCGCATGCTACCTGGTCTTTGATGGAGTAAGAAGGCCTCAGTCAGCATATCTATCATAGTGTTGGACTATACTTATACAACAAACCCTTAAAGTAACCAGTTAATTCTTAACTCAATAGGATGTCAACGCAATACACACAGATGTAGAGGCACTGTAATTTTATTAGCACACAATTCTGGACATACTGAAGTCTATGTAAATGTCTGATTTTGGCCAACTAAAAGCATATCAATTTTTTCAGCATCAAACAAGGCTACAGGTAGCTTCAATCTTTCATGTGATGCAATGTCAACCATGACACCGAAATCACCACCTTTGCATAATTGCTATCGATTTCCAATAAGCATAACCTAACTCTCATTCAGTTTCTGATGCATCCATTTCTTATTTAAATGAGTATGGTGAGTAAAACTGATTGTGATCACCATAACGGTGAAACCAAAATCCATGATCAAAGAGTAAAGGTCTCAGCACAGAGCCCTGTGGAACACACTGAATAACTGAGATTTCACCAGATTTAAAACAGTCAATGTTCCCAAAGTGGCAAAGTGATTCTCATAAGGTAACATATATTTGACTGTTAATAATATAAAAAATAGGTTTGAGTTTATTAAAACAAAATCTCTATATACTTCTTGAGTCTGATCACTCTAGCAACACTGCAACACGATACATAAACAACAGAAAACTATTTTTTAAATTAAATTTTACTTTAATGCTTAAAGATCTGCTTCCGGTCATTTCCATGTTTTCAGTCATGTTTTCAGAAAAAACATTTTTCAAAGGCTTCTATCAGTTGATTAACTAAGAAATTATAAGGCTATTACTGTACATTTTTTGGACACAAGCACAATAATGAAGACCAAATCCAAGATATACAGTAGTTTGTCACTGGCACTTGGGTATGGAATAGGCAATAATGTACATTTGAAATACAATGTACTGATACAACCAGAATTTATTTTAAATTTAATTTAGCCGTATATACTTTACTGTATATATGTACATACTGTATTTACAATGCTCTGTAAAAGTATTCACTCCTGCCAATAATATCACATTTATGTGAAATACCACACTGTATGCATTTTTAACACATTATTTTTTTTCCAAAAGAGTAATTTTCAATCTGAGCACATATAGTATACTTCAAGGAAGGTAAATGTCAGCCAAACCTGCAAGGAATATTCTGCATAACAAACAAAACTTACTGATTGCATAAGCTCCCTCCGTTCGTACAGTACCTTGGTAGAAATACCTTTGTTAGCAATTACTTCTGTCAGTATTTTTGGATAGGTCCCTACCAGCTTTACATAATTTAATGCTGTAATTTTTTTCAATTTTTCCCAAAATGGAAGATTGTTTTAGTTCATTGGGGATAGTTGATGGACTGCATTTGTCAAGCCTAGCTGTGAATTTTATGTTGGGTTCAAGTCAAACCTAAGTCCGGCATCCACTTTTTTAGACTCTCTGGGGACTCAAACAGGTTTTCCTCTAGAAAAAAACCCCGTAATTTCCCCTTAATCATGACAAAATTCCAAGTTCCTGCTGAAGGAAAGTATCCCCAAAATTTGCTTGTCGTCTGGGACAGTGCTACTGTAACTGGGTGGTGTGTTGTGTTCAGTTTGCAGCAACTGAAACTCTATGTATTTAGACCAAAAAGTTAAATATATGTCTCATCTGAACATAAAGCTTCCTAACACAAATCTACAGTATATCTCGGATGAGATTTAGATAGATAGATAATACTTTATTAATCCCGTAGGGAAATTGATGATTTTTAGCATTTAAGTCTTTTTTACTAAAGGCTTTTTGTGGCTCTCACTCATACAGACTAGCTTTGTGGAAGGTCAGAATTATTGCTGATGTACAGTATGAATGGTGAATTCTATCTCAGACATAGAAATTTACAAAACTTTCAATGTAACTGTAGGCTGTATAGTGGCATCATCCCTAACCTGTTCCTGTTTGACCAGCTGGTCAGTTTTTTGAAGGGTAGTGTGATCTACTGTAGATAGTGTCTGCGTGATGTACTGTGAAATACTGTATATTCTCATTGGACTTCATGAATGATTTCTCGTATAGCATATCACTATAAGAGTTATGGCTGGAAATTCAATATTATCTGATGGATCTTAATGAGTCACTAATCACTTTAATTACACACAAACTATTCTTTTGTACCTAAGCTGATTTAAGTTTGGAGTAGGAAAGAGGCTGGCTATTTATGCAGCTGAGTATTTTCTAATTTTCACCAAAATCTAACTTATTTACATACATGATTTATCAGTTTGGAGTATATTGCACCGTATAAATGGTGAATTCTTTCTTTCAGTGCTATCTGAAAACATTTTGGTTCTAAAAGTGAGACAACAACAAGTGGAAAATTTGCCGGGGGATGAATAATTTTGCAAGACACTGTATATATATATATGAACAGAGGTTATATTCATGCTGAAAAGTAAGAAAACGCAATACTTTGGTTCTAGAGTCATCTTCAGATACAGTATGTTCCACTTTATACTTTTCAGAGTGGAATTAACCTGTACTTGTTTCTTTGCATTTCACACACTAGCAACTCCCCACCTTACATATCACAAAACACACATTAACTATGTAAATTCAATGTTAATAAAGAGCTCTCTGAATAAATACATGTATGTTTAATCTGTTACATTCCAAGTTCAACTTTGACCATACAATATCACATGGTTGCCATAAAATAATACACTACTAATGTACTCCACACACCAACAATCCAAAAAAAGATTTCAAGCTCAATTTGAATGACATGTAACTGACATGGCACAGCATAGAGTTATCAGATTCACAGATCCCAGCATATCTATTTATCTCTCAAAGAATTCACAGCAAGGTTATTTAAAATACACACCTACTGTAACAATCAGCAAGAAACAAGAGAGAGAAGTTTTCAAAGACATCGTGAGTGAGATACAGAATCACATGGTCCGACACAGCCTAGAGGACTAACAGTGACCTTCACTACGTAACAGAAGCTGTGTCCAACCTGCTGTGATAAGCAGAAGGATGGGAAAGATAGGAATCTTAAACAAACAAATACACGTAAATACAGGAAAAACTGAAGCAGCAGCACAGCTCTATTGAGTTAATGTTGTGTTATGGCTGACAGAAACATTTTTTCTTCCTATTAAATACTTAAGGCTTTTAACTTCTATTCAAATGGAATAAAGCAGGAAAAGATGGAGCTTTTCACAAATGCATGGTCACGCTATCAGACTTTGCACTTTGGGTCTAAATTATTGAACGTTCTCATTTCAAAGGGCCTCAGTGACACTAACAACATACTGTACACACACAAAACACAAATGTGCAAATACAACAATGTAGACATTTTAAAAGCTGTTGTATGTTCATTGGTCACACCAACCCCTAGTTTGTATCACTGTTTTGAAAGCAGCAAAAAACATTTAAAAATGTCTTCAGGTAAAATGGAAGGTGGGTTTATGTGCATTGTAGAGCCAGATGTTCATCAGCTGTGGAGGTATGTTCCCTGCCAATCAAGCTTGAGAAAATGCAGCATTTCCTAAGGGTGGTCGCATCGGGGAAGCTTGTGCACTAAAGAAGGCAGCTGAAGGATTCCCATGAGTGTGTTGGATGGGATTCTGTGGCGCTCATGGAAGAAGCTTAATTTTTGTCTTTTACTTCCATTTCATTTTCTCAGGTTATTCTGTGGAAATATATTTCCAATGGAAAAACAGACTCTTTACATTTTGTCATCAAGGTATTTGTCAGATTGGAGCACATAAAACTGAATTTCAAGAAGGTACCTGCCATCACTCCTTCAAAACTAGTATTGTATGTAGGGATAGATTATACAATATGTGCCATTTTGTTAAACCTCATATTTGATATTTGATGTTTAGGTTTTGAAATTCAAACATTTTATTCTTATTTATAAAACCACTCATTTTAATTTTATCTGCTATAAAGACATTTATTTTATATCTGAAGGCTAGAGTTGGAGCCAGTAAAAAGATATTTAAAAAGTCTTGGTTTTATGTTTCTAACAGCACAAATCATTAATTTACACAATTAGCTAATTCCCATTGGTACGTTATTTAGAATTGATTATGGATGATCAATTCTAAAACAACCATAACTATTTTAAGGGTAACATTAAAGCTATTTGTTTTCTTAATAAAAGAGATTTGTCATAGTAATCAATCACTACCAGACTTAGAGAATGCTGTACATACAGTTGTTCATTTCATGCTCAAGCTCAGTGAGAGTGTGGGCGATATGCAGATAGGAGAAAAATCAGCTGTTGTAACACATACCTAAAATATACAGTTCATACTGATTACCATTTAAACATGAATTTACCATTTTAAATTCTTAATAGAGTTTGCCTTTAACATTTTTAAAAAGACATCTGTATACAATTCTAGCAGTGTTGAGTAATTAGATAAAACCGTACAATTGTTTAAAATGCATTAAACGTTCAAAAAGGATAAGGAGGTTAAAAGAACACTAGTGTCCAATATTTCAAACTAAAAGTAAACAATTAACTAGACTAAAACCAGTAGATGGAAGTGCTATAGGCCCACTGTGGAAGACTCATATGTAAATGAGAGACCTCCTGGGAAAAACTAAGGTTGCTGCTGGAGGAGGTGTTAGGGGGGCCAGCAGGGGGCGCTCAACCTGCAGTCTATGTGGGTCCTAATGCCTCAGTGTAGTGATGGGGACACTTTACTGTAAAAACGCTTTACATCTCATCTTAAAGATGAGGTCCTGACTCTCTGTGGTCATTAAAAATCCCAGAGTGTTTCTTGAAAAGAGTAGGAGTGTTACCCCAGCATCCTGGCCAAAATTCCCAATGGCCCTTACCAATCATGGCCTCTTAATAATCCCCATCTATGAATTGGCTTCATCACTCCGTTCTCCTCCCCACTGTTAGCTGATGTGTGGTGAGTGTACTGGTGCATTATGGATACCAGGTGGAATCTGCACATTGGTGGTGGTGGAGGGGAGTCTCCATTACCTGTAAAGAGCTTTGAGTGGACTATCCAGAAAAGCGCTATATAAGTATAAGCAATTATTCATTATTATTATTATTACATGAAATTGTATTGACAATCTCAGTGGATAGTTTTTGTTACATATACCTCCTCTGCTATTATTGACCTTATTTCCAGTGAGAAAACAGAAGAAGATTTGTTTAGTTGAACTTCATCATAATCAGATACATATATACATTATAGTTTCTTTCAATTTCATAACTTAAGAAGGTTTAAAATTGATGTTGTTTATTTTAGAGAAAACAGATATTTCATATTTGTAATAAATATATCATAGCCTTGAGATGGAATTAATTATATTCAATTGTCAGTTAGTACTTGTTTAGGCTTAAAAAGAATTCATTTGAATCCGAGGTCGCAGTTATTTATCTGAGATTGAAATGCTTTATTTTGGGGATTTCTGCAATGCATTTTAATCATTTTTGGAGGTTAGGCCCTGATGATTTCTGGAATGTGTCTCTAAAAGAGACTATTGTAGCAGAGCAATTTCATATTTCCCAAAGAAAAGAGCTACTTAAAAATGCCCTCCTGGGATGGGGGCATCCATCATAGCTGTAGCCCACTGGTGATACATATTCATTATGTACCATCTCCCATGAGCGCTGTCTTTCATGGCTCTAATGTGATGTGGTAGTGGGTGAAAATATGAGGGTGAAGACATGTAAAAGGAATTGAGTCAAAATGATCTGAAATACAAATCATTTCACTACACACTCAAGAACACAAAACAATTGCTAGTGTGATTTGTACACCACAAATCATTTGTAAGATTGTCTTTGCAATTGAAGTGGACTGCTTTGGATGCTGATTTTATTGTAGAAGTCTTAGTCCCATTGGGCTCTGCACTCTTTCTTCAAGTTTGCTAATTCTGCTGAATTGCTGCAATTTGTCTGGTTTAAATTCCTGTGTTAAACTGTCCAAGAGGACAGTGTTGCTGTAACTGCATTTACCTTGACAAAAACAGCAGTGGAATAAACAGACAGTAAAACAGTGTCTAGTATACCTGTGTTACATTTTCAGTAGGTCACTTACTGTATTTCATCACGTGGGTATGGAGAATTATGTTGACTCCTCCAATTTAAAAGAGATTATCAGTTCAATAGTTGATACTAATTAAAATTCAATTATACAGTTTTAAAAGTTTGTTCCATTCAGTGTCATTGGAAGATAGAAAAGTGACTTGGCCTTGGCCCTCATTTATGTGACCTGAGCTCTAACTTAATGTGAAGCACATAAGATAAATTAATTGCTTATTGGAAGACTAGATATGTTTTAGAGGGAAACGGCAAAATTTCAATTTCCCAGGGATCTCCCCAACTTTATCACTTTATGTTTGAAAGACATACTGTATATAGACCCAAAATATAAGTAAGAATTGAATTAATTACTATTGATCTACTGCCATATTATTGTAAATACCAGTGAAAAAATCACCTAGATCAAATGGAGAGAGTTCATGCCCCAGGTATTCTCTGCAATTCTACTAACAGTTTCTTGCAGATGTGCAGGTTAATTAAGACAGAAAATGTATTGAAAACCAGGTTGCATTCAGCCTTTTAAGTGTATGAATGCAATGAAAGTAGTATATTTCACTAAGCACATTTTGCACAAAAGGTTTGAAAAAGCTCCACTTAAGAAACACATGAAAAAGGAATTCTACATTTTTTGTGTTATAATGTAGTTAGTTATTCAGACAAAACTGAATATTATTTTGTTCCTAAAAATGTCACCAAAGCTGTAAAACAGGTACCTGCAATTTATATTCCAATGTCCTCAACCCTGCACATTTATGAAAATGTGTCTACATGATATAGGTAATTATTATTTATTTTGATTTTTTATTCTTCTGTCAAATGTTTTCCATTGTCTGCTGTTTTTTGTCTTTTTATATTGTCGATGCTCTATTAACATAGAAAAAAGTAATGAATGTAAATATATTTTTATTAATTTAATCTGCAAAGTAACACACTAATACTTTAGGGTATCTCCCTCTGCTCTTCCTCACTTAAAAAAATGCTGTCCTTGAAAAGCATTTTTAAGAAATACTTTTATAGAAGAATTAAATCAGAAAGGAAAACAATAGATAGAACATGGAAGGGTAATTAAGCAGCACCAAAGACTAATGTCCACTGCAAATGGAAAAACAAGGCAGTTGCAGTGCAGTCTAGAGTTGATTAACATAGGACACGTTCATTCAATTTTTGTTTCCAGGAAGCACACCCTTACCTTGTGGAACAACTGGAATCAGTTTTTTGATCAGCGTCAGCAGCAGGGCAGCAGAACTGATGCAGCACAGTCTCGTTCCTGTTGGGAGACAAATAGAAAATCCCTTTTAAAATAAAGGAATGTTCAAAAGGTGACAGTTCTCCCATGCGTGGTTTAGCTCTCCTGCAAGTAATAGTTAATCATATTTTGTTTCCTAACAGGGCTTTGATGTGCATTTACAAAATGTCAATAGGGCTTCCCATTGTCAGTTTTAAAAGCACTTTTTTCTTCTGGGAGTCTGGAACAAGCTACTCTGCCATCCTGTTGTTACCCTTTCTAGAAAAAGCTAGATGAGATCTTTGGTCCAATTAGGTACAGTACTTATAACCAAACAAGTTACATGGGCTGAATGGCCTCCTGTCATTCTTACTTCTTGTGTTTGCAGAACTGACTGTTACGATCCCTGCCTCCCGGCAACGAAAGAGGCAGAAGAAGCCGTAGTCTTAGTTCATTAGTCCACCTATCAGTGTACGCTTTCACCACCACACCTCCGTCTCATCTTGTATTTAAGCACTAGTCTTTCCCTACCTCCTCGCTCAGTATTGGTTTTCCTTCCGAGATACTTAGTTGCGCTACGCCTTCTACTTCTTCGTACTGTTCTGGTTTCGACCTTGGTTTCTTCCCTTTTACTACGGTTTTTGGATTACGGCTCGGCTTCGGTTGCTCTCTCCCTGTTTGGGTCACTGGCTTCCCCTGGACTCCCGGCCCTCTCCTTCGTCTACGGTATTTGGATCACGACTTGTCTCTATCGGCTCCTGCAAGTGGGTTCATTACTTGGTTTCGGTTTCACTGGCCGAATCCTTAACAGAATACTGAGCCACTTAACATGGAGCAAGAGGAATTTCGCTCGGTTTTGGATCAGCACTGGCAAGCTTTACTCCAGTTACAGGCTTCAGATTTCAGCGCACCTGTCGGCAATGCCGCCTACCAGTAATAGTGAAAGTAACGCTGGAGATGCCGCTTCGGCTCCGCCCCCGCCAGCTTCTACACCTGCTCCTCGACCTCTTCCACTTATAATACCTGACAGGTTTGACGGCAACCCTACGAAATGTCAGGGCTTCTTAGCACAGTGTGCGCTGGTTTTCAGGCTCCAACCGGAAACTTTTTTTTCTCCTCAAGACAAGATTGCCTTCGTAGTTTCTCTGTTAACTGGCCGTGCTCTGGAATGGGCTACTGCCAGAGATTTAAAGGTTTTTTTTGTCGTTCCTCAGCTGGACAAGACTCCGCCTACCACCTCTCATCTATCCGCCAGGGTCGCATGTCTGCACAGGACTATGCCATAGATTTTTGAGTAGCAGCAGCAGAGACTCACTGGGATGATGAGGTCCTTATTTTTCTTTTTCTGCAAGGGTTATGTGAAGAAATAAAGGATTACCTGGTAACTATGCCACAGTTGGGCAGAACTTTGGAGGAAATAATTTCCCAGGTGTTGGAATTCGAATTTAGAATTCGTCAGAGGAGTAGAGAAAGATCTCGGACACAGATACTAGAGGTTCCTCAGCCACCAACTATCAACACTCTAGACTCGGAACAACCTATCGAAATTGCCCGCACCCGTTTAACTCCACAAGAAAGAGAGAGACGCAGCCGAGAGGGCCTCTGTATGTACTGTGGAAAATTAGGTCACTTTAAAGCTGACTGCCCTGCTTTACATTCGTCTTTTGGAAGGACTTCTGTAAGTCACTGGGAGCCTCAGTTTCGCTAACTTCAGCTTATCACCCTCAGGCCAACGGTCAAATTGAGCATATGAATCAAGAACTGCTAACCTACTTACGGACATATATCTCATCTACCCAAGATAACTGGGTGTCATTGCTTCCATGGGCAGAATATGCTCATAATTCTTTGTATACTTCTTCGACTGGCATGTCACCCTTCAAGTATGCCTTAGGTTATCAGCCTCCTCTTTTCCCGGACTCCCAGCCGGACACAGAACTTCCATCTGTTCGGGAGTATATAACAAACCTGCAGGACTTCTGGACGAAGGCTAAAACTGCCCTTCTTCACACTGCAGCTCAGCAGAAGACCGTGGTGGATCGGCACCGTCGAACCATACCCAGATTTAGACGTGGACAATTTGTCTGGTTGTCTACCCATAACTTTCCTCTAAAGCAACCTTCTGGCAAGCTTGCTCCCAGGTTCATTGGTCCTTTTCGTGTCCTCACCCAGGTTACCTCTGTAACTTATCGGCTGGCCTTACCTCCTACCCTCAGGATTCACCCTACATTCCATGTTTCCCTCCTTAAGCCCTTTCGCAGATCCACTCTGTCTGAACCGCAACAAAAAATCCCACCGCCTCAAGTAATTCATGGACTACCTGCCTACACCGTAAATAAGATTCTAGATTCCTGATGGTCTCTAGTGGATTGGGAAGGCTACGGTCCAGAGGAGCGGCCGTGGGTACCGGAAAAGGATATACTGGATTCAAAACTGATCTGGGATTTCCATCACAGTTTTCCTAATTGTCCTGCTAGGGCGACGGGAGCCGCCCGTAGAGAGGGGGGTAATGTTACAATCCCTGTCTCCCGGCAACGTAAGAGGCAGAAGAAGGCGTAGTCTTAGTTCATTTGTCCACCTATCAGTGTACGCTTTCACCACCACACCGCCATCTCATCTTGTATTTAAGCACTAGTCTTTCCCTACCTCCTCACTCAGTATTGGTTTTCCTTCCGAGCTACTTAGTTGCGCTACGCCTTCTACCTCTTTGTACTGTTCTGGTTTCGACCTTGGTTTCTTCCCTTTTACTACGTTTTTTGGATTACGGCTCGGCTTCGGTTGCTCTCTCCCTGTTTGGATCTCTGGCTTCCCCTGGATTCTCGGCTCTCTCCTTCGTCTACAGTTTTGGATTACGTTCTGGCTTTGGTTACTCTCTCCCTGTTTGGATCACTGGCTTCCCCTGGACTCTCGGCTCTCTCCTTCGTCTACGATATTTGGATCACGACTTGTCTCTATCAGCTCCTGCAAGTGGGTTCATTACTTGGTTTCAGATTCACTAGCCGAATCCTTAACACTGACGTAACTTCTTATCTGTACATTTTGGCATTAAACAATTCTCTTCGTAATACTACACTCTTTGAACAGGAAAAGGAATAGGAACAGACTGTTCTTTACAGAAACATGTTTATGCTGAAGGCCTGTTTCAGCATATTTTTACATTCAATGTGTGTCAGTACGTTCGTTGACGTTTTTTAACCAGTCCAGTGATTCAGTCTATTTAAGTCTTTGGTAATGAACCTTTATTTTGTACTTAAAGGGCACAATGCCTTAAATGATCAGTTTGTTTATGAGAAAATGATGTTCCTGAACTTTTGAATTGAGTCCCTGGAGCACCTTTTCATCCCCACAATAGAAAAACAAAACTCTGCTGTATTTGCTGACTTAACACTAATATGTGCAGCAATATCTTCTGACTGAAGCATGTAAAAAGTGAATCTTTAGATGTATGTATGTGTAATATATATTAACAGTTTCATACAGATGAAACTGTATGCTCATGTAGAAATGCTTACGTATGTATGGAAGCAAGAGATAAAACAACAGTGTTCTTGATTAATTTAATGATGGTCCTTTTAAATAGTACATTGTATATTGGCAATTATAAATTTTAAAAAGTAAAAGATCTGCAAATATGGCTGATGTACTATACATTATTATATTATTTTTTTCAAAATTCAGTGCTTTGCAAGCCCATCAAAAACATGTTTCTAGAAGAAACATGAAAGCATGTTGCTAGGGTTTGTAATTATAAAATACTTATATGATAATTTAATCCTACCAACACATTAAAGGATAGTGATATACAATATTTTCTAGAAAATATATTAAAAGCAGAACATTAATTTAACAGAAGCAGTGACCCTTTTATGGTTTCTTATTCACCAGTTTAGAATCCTTCTGGTGCCAGTCACTTTATAACAGCTGTATTGGACATTCTAAAACACAGAGATGAAGATTCTAAAGCAAAATCAAATATCATTAAGTTATTGCTTCCATTTATATGACCCGTAAAGTTTTTTTTTCTGCCAAACATCAAAATGCTGAAACTCTACGATATCAGATCTTCTCAAGAATACAGTATGTAAAACCTACAGATTAGCATTACAAAGAATGACAGAGTAATAATTCTCATTCTAGAATGTTACTCATTCTATATTAACACATGCCACAATCAACACTGCAGCAGTTGAACCTCACCTTAAAATGAGAAGCTGGATGAATGAAATAATCAAAGGTAGCTAGTTTTTGACATTCATTACAAATAGTTCTCCAGCTAGCTAATGCATTTCCAGATTTTCTGTTTTTATTCTCATCCGTAAGACTTGATAAAAGTCAGCAGTGGCGCTAGATCAGAATCCTTGTGTAAACGCAGTCATTTTCTTTCCAGAGGTTGCAGATAAGTATGACATCTTCTAATATTCAGAGATCCTTATAGGGTCCAGTCTCTCATGAAATTGAATTTTAATGACGGTAATAAATAATATGACTGTGGCTGCTAAAGAAATTTTCCAGCATATAAAACGTTATTCTGGTAATAATTCACAATGAATGTCTTAAGAGTTACTAAAAATTATGTTGACTTTGAGACCACAAGGAAGCTGAATTTGTAATCACTCACATGGCTGTTTCTTAGTTTGCTCAGAGCGGTACAAAGCATTTTCATTTTGGTTCTAGTAATCCAGGTTTTCAATCCCATCTTCCCTACATATTCAATAAATAAATACATCCTGTAACCCTACTGTATCTGTAGATGGTTCTGTACTTCAGTCTAAACTGAAAACCCTTGGCGTGATATTCGATTCTGGCTAAACATTCGACCCCCATTTGCAGCATATTGTCAAAACATTTTTTTCAGAAATATCACTAGACTATGCCCTATGCTATCACTAACTGTGGCTGAAAGCTGATCAACACATTTGTGTTCTCTTGAATTGACTACTGTAATGCTCTACTTGCTGCGGTATCTAAATCTACTTTGAACAAACTGCAGTAAGTCCAAAATTCAGCA
This sequence comes from Lepisosteus oculatus, assembly GCF_040954835.1. NCBI lineage: Eukaryota > Metazoa > Chordata > Actinopteri > Semionotiformes > Lepisosteidae > Lepisosteus > Lepisosteus oculatus. Next base: position 11,635,972 of record NC_090702.1, on the reverse strand, counting down.
GCCAGAATCCTGACCAGGTCTAGTGCAAGTGATCACATTACTCCTATGCTGGAGTCCTTGCACTGGCTTCCTGTCAAATTCCGTGTGGACTTTAAAATCCTCATGCTCACCTATAAGGTTCTGCATGGCTTGGCACCTCAGTACCTGTCTGAGCTACTATCGCCCTACTCCCCACCTTGCAACCTTCCCTCTTCTAATTCTGGTCTCCTAACTGTCCTCCCAAGCCCGTCTATATTGTATGGGTGACAGGGCCTTCTCCTGTTATGCCCCCAAGCTCTGGAACTCTCCACCCAAGGATATCAAAGAGTCACATTCTCTAAACTCCTTCAAATCCAGACTCAAAATCTTCTTCTTTAGAAGAGCCTTTACTTACAGTAACTGGTTCCATTCTTCACCCCTCTGCTTTTCTTAGTATCACCATCCACGGTCTCCTCTGTATATTGTAATTGTGTTTTATCTTGTGTATTCTTTTCAGTTATTGTTGTTGTAATTCTGTAAAGCGCTTTGAGAAGCCACCTTTAAAAGTGCTATATAAAATAAAGTTTATTATTTTTATAGTAATATAAATGTATTGTCCAGAAAATACGTAATGTGGTATTTGATCGAAATGTAAAAGATAAATGGTACTTGTGACTACTTCATTATCCCATACTATACTTAACATATCTAAAAAGTCTAACTTCAGGGGTAATCTTCACAAATTGATTTTATATTTATTATAATATTTACATGAAGACTGATCAGAATAATTTATTCTAAATTATTCCAGTGGAATCTGTTCCAGGTACCATACAAATTTAAAGCAAAAAGTAAAGAAAAAGTGTTGTGCAAATTACAAACAAACCCACTTGTCATAAAAAACAAGTCTAACCATTGGGTGATGAATGGAGATTTTATGAAGCAGATCTGAAATAAAAAACTGAATATTGTAAGTCTGATGTGATTTTGGGAGGAAAACACAAATGATTCAGAATTACTCGGAATTAGATTCAGAATTAAAGGAAAAATCAAGCAAATTCCTATTTTTATTTGGAAATAGTATACAGTATATACTGCTTTCAATTCAGAAACCATTTTACCTTGACTAGTGACAATCTCATCATTCTAAAAAATTTGCTTAAAACAAAAAACAACAAACAGGTACCATTATGCCATTTCAACATCTTAAACAGTACGTACCCTCTGGCCCTCACCCAAAGTCGGCACAGCAGTGCACTTTAAAGTGGATTTCAAGATTCGCTAGATTACTCACAATGTCACGGAGCACTGCTAATAAAACAGACAGCATACTCCTGGGACACTGGGCTAGGGAAGAAAAAGGCAATTTACTGAACAGATCACTTTCTCTCTCCTCTGCCTGCTATTTCTATTTTTTCCCCTCTCTTTTTCTCTGTTTTATTTCTTCCACTCAATCCCTGCAATCTATTGCAGTCACAGCACTGGCAACTGGGGGATTCATTAGCAGTAAGGACCGAGGGTGGGGGCAGGAGGGGGTGGGTTGAAAATGTAGTTATTGCATAAAGTTATATTGAGGCATCCTAAGCAGTGAATAAATCTACCACCTGGAGCTTGGAGCATGGACCATTGTAAATGGCAGTAGGAATGGTTCATTATAAAAGCCTCTGAAGGCAACTGATTGAGTGCAAAACATGATAAAAAAAAACACTCATGTATATTTAGTCAGTCTTGAAAAACACTATTGAGGTGATGTGCAATTACAGATTAAGCAGGGCAGATTCTCATAGAGTAGTTTATGATGAACACTTTGTATTGAAAATACTTTTGTATTTTTAATGACTAAGAAACAACAGTGGGATTTTAATTGGGATTGTCCAGTAGGTCAATTGTACTGAAAGTCACAAACTCAGAGATTAAGGATAAGAGCTAATCCTTGACAGCATATAAATAGTTATGAAGAGTACTGACACAGGAGACATTTCTGAAATAAAATCATTGCTAGGTTTATAATCTTGTTCTTCGAATATACAAAAAGATACAGGAGAATGCATTTTCAGTTTTGCGTTGAACTGAAAATACAAACATTTAAACTAATAATATATTTTAAATGACACAAAATGATTATAAAAATAAGAATGGGATGTGTTTTGGTACCAGTGCCCTTTAGGAACTTAAAGTTTCCAAATAATTAATCTAGAATGAGCAGAATAAAACTGCAGTGAACAGTATTTTCTAAGTTCTTAAATCTAATTAAAAAATCTAAGCAGAAAACATATGCTTTCTCATATTAGAGTCATGGAGAACAAGGCATCTGAAATCTAATACTTTGTATTTTTTTTATAGTAACATAGGGATTCCAAACATCTTTTTCACCTAAATGTTTTACATCAAAACCCGAGTGAGGTGAATAATTTCCTTTAGTCTAAGAAACATTATACTATATGAAAGACTGAGGTGATTTACCATTATAAAGAAATAGGAATCTCTTATGGTCATTTATTATGGTTTTATTATGGCTCTAAGAATCATCAAAGACCCCGCACATCCCAGCTACAGACTGTATGACCCTCTACCATCTGGAAAACGGTACCGGAGCATTCGGGCCTGGACTACCAGACTCAGAGACAGTTTTTACCCCCGCACTATCAAACGATTAAACTCCCAGCCTCTCTCACTCTCACCTCACCTCTCACCTATGATCTGAACCTCATAGTGCCTTCTTTCTTTCTTACCAAAAACTCACACATTGAAATCTACCTCTACCTTACATGTCAAAAGCTCACTCCCCATAATTTCTATCCCTTTATTTCATTCTGTTGATGCATGTTTTTGCACATTACATGTTACCTTTTTGTTGTTTTGCATACTGCCTGTTGTCTCTGTCTTTCTTTTATTATACAATTGTATTGTTGTTGTTTTTTTGTACTACGTATCGTTTGAGAGCTAGCTAAATAGCATTTCGTTATACCATATACCTGTATATGAGTATAATGACAATAAACTTGAACTTGAACTTGAACTTTAACAGGTGTTTTGCAGTTTTACCATTGTTTTACTGTATTTTCTGTGATTTCATATGGTTTCACTATGCTATAATACGTCAGACCACTTGAATATCACAATATACCACAGCAAACAATAATTTGGATACATTTAACACACGAATCCTATGGTCCACTGTAGTGACACAAAGTGAAGCCATAGAACCCCAGAGAAAATCCGTGGTCAAACTACAGTAAAGCCATAGGAAGACTGTAACAGCTTGATGGCAAATATAGCACAGTAAACTGTCATGAGGAACATAAAGTGTAATTAAAGAACAATAAATTATGGTAAAAGTGTGATGGAGTGTATAGAGGTATGGTAAAGTTAATCATGAACTGCGACACGAAAATAAAGTAAATACAGTTGTAAGTAGGAGTCTGCCCCAGCCATGAGTCAAACCACAATTTCTCAAGAATTTCTCAACCACCCAAAGCTGTACAGCGCTTCAGCAACCGAACAAATCCACAGACCAAAAAACAGTCATGTGACCCAATGGATTTGCAGTGTCTTTTTAAGCTCCAGATGTTTACAGCCACATAACAGGCTCATACTCATAGCAACTGTATGGCTGACATGTAAGGCAGAAGTCACATTCAGTCTGTCATCATCAAGGTTGCTCTTGTTGGTGTACAGCAGCTGTTCAATGTTTGCACACATATGGAATGATACATGATGGAACTCACATACATTAATAAAACTAAGATACAAATACATTAAATGCGTTCGAAATCACTTCTAGCCACTTTTGCATTGTGAAACATCCCCAGCAGTTATTAAAGCCAAGAGGTACAGTCCAAAGGAAGGCAGCTTCAAGAGAAACTTTGTCTGTTTAACAACATAAACTATTTTTATTTATTTAGGTAAAAACCTCCTAGCAACCTCTACCATTTGAAGTGCTGGGTCTAACAGACATGCTCTTTTCCATACAATAAACTTAAAATTTCCATTTTAGTCTTCAAGAGCAACTGTAGGTTTTAATTATTTATTTCAGAAGGGAATTAACCAGGAAAAGAAGACTGCTGAAGGCAGTGCCTAGCATAAAAACATTTCTGAATATTTTCTTCAGCACAGCAACTGACTGAGCCAATTATTTTTCCATTGAATATCATTCTACCTTATTTATATCCACATGTAACTTGAAATGACATGTCCCATGAATAATAACATTACATTTTACATGACCATTGTATGATATTACACATTACCTGAACAAGCATAAGCAAAAGTATTGCATGGCATGTTTTGTTTTCCCAACTATATAAAGCATTCCAGCTTCATTTCTTCACTGCAATACACCGTCAAGTCTGGAGAGCAAATTATTAAATATTTTGTAATGATTTATGATTTTGATATTGTGGAGGCTGACACTTAGTTTGTATATTTGGAGAATGATCCATGTATAGGAAAAGTCTCTTAGCGGATTCCTAAAAAATATCAGTTTTGATCCTGTGTCTTTCCTATTGTCTTGTTCTAGTTTGTATGTTCTTCCCAAGTTGACGTGGAGTTCCTCTGGGAGCTCTTCCAACAGTCCAAAGACATATTGGTACTGTAGGTTAGATGGCTTCTGGGAAAATTGGCCCTGGTGTGAGTGTATGGGTGTTTGTGTCTTTGGCTGCCCTGTGATAGACTGGTGTCCTGTCCAGGGTGTATGCTGCCTTGCACCCACTGCTTCCTGCGATAGGCTCTGACACCCTAGCAACCCTGAATTAGATAAAGCAGTTGGAAAATGGGTGAATGTATGGATGGATAATGCCATCATTTGGACTGATTTTAGATTGTTGAAAAAGCCGCTATGACATGAGAAACATATGAAAGTTTGCATGTGGGAAGTGGCCGTTTAGCACCTAACTCTTGTGACTGCCATTAGTTAATAGATTCAAGAATCTCATCCAGCCATTTCCTGAAAGACATGATGGTCAGCTTCATCAGCTGTATAGCTTGCTCCAGACTGTATAACAAAGTGCCTTCTGCTCTTCTCCCGAATTTCAATTTGTTCCCTCTAGTTTATGTTTTAATATTGGCCAAGAGAAAGTTTATACTTGAAATCAATGTAATGTAATCACAAAGGTCACAGACTGGCACATGCCACTGCACTCTTCAGTTGCCTGTATTAGCCTCTTCAATGTACAAAACAGCGATTTTAAAGTTGTTAATGTTTAACTCTAGGTACTGTATGTACATGTATAGGGTCAGATAAATTTATATTATAGAAAAGGCAGGGTATCCAAATGTTCTTAGAAAGACGTTCTATATGGCTGTGGCAGTCGATCATTACTGAATGTATGTTTTTGAAAAAGGCAATGCAAAAACATTTTTTTAGTACAGAATTGTATCCCCTACTGAAAAGAAATGAAATAAATTCATTTGAATTGTGAAACCTTTTTCATGTATGTTTTCACACTGTTCACAGTTCTTGACATATCTTGCAACTAAATGAATAGAGTGTCATAAAAGAAAATGCTACAGTACATCACTATATCTACAGTATATATATACAGCATATAGCACTTTTATGAAAGCAGGAAATACCCATAAGTATAAGAAATATTAAAATAATTTAGAACTCCTTACTGCTACATTCTTTATTTAATTAAAGATTTATCACTTTAACAGATCTTTTTTTAATGAGTTGTAAAAAGAATGTGGCCAGGTTGCGCCTTTAGTACATCACTAATTTTAACTCCCCAATTTCTCTTCACTATACTTAGTGTTTAATGGTAATGGATTTTCTGCATCCAAGACCAAGGGGGTTATTTAATTAGTCATTTCTTTCTGCAGCTGATTAATTAATTAATATTACTTGGAAATGAATCATAAGGGGATATCTCCAAAAAGCCATGTACTGTATGAACAAAAAAAACTTATGGGAAACAAGGAATCTTGTCCTTGTAAATGGACAAAACAATGTATTAAAAACATTTTACACCCCAGCTTAATAAGGATGTGAAAGCCCTGTTTTTGTTTTTAATGTTTTTAAAAGTTGGTTCAGAGATTCTTAATTAATCTTATCTAAAGAGTGAATCTCTGTAGGGTTTCTTGAGATATTTTGTCACACACGTTGTCCATGTCCCAGGACTTTTGAGACATAATAGGTTTGAAAATTATGCCTAAAGCAAAAAATAATCATGCATATTGCATATCATAAAACCTTTGCTAATAGTGATAGCACCCCTTATTCATTATGAGGCATTATGAAAATGCAATATTAATGCATATATAAATCCAGCATTTTACAGCATTTCAAGATCAATTTCTTGTTGTTTTTTAGTTATATTTAAATGTAATTTTGGTTTACTATGTGATATGATATTTTGATCTAGTTTTTACACTCTCTGGTCAAGTGATAAATACTACTAATACTTTGCTTTGTTTTCACACCACATCAAAGTCACAAATTCAAATATTAATTTCTTTCAGCATGCAAAATTGTACCCTGTCTCAAAATATCTGGAATGTATCTGCAGTGCATTTCATATTTAAGAATATGACCAGATGCTTTGACTTGAGGAATGACAGACCAGTCAAGTGAATGAGGCAGTCACAACCCTTTAGCCAAAACAGGTTCTGCACTGGCTGTGGCCGTAAGGTTGATGAACTGAGCAAACAACCCTTGGCAAGAATTCTGAAATCCCATAATTTATACCTTGATGAGCAGCTGATTAGCAGGAACTGGGATTGAATATTTCTCACAAGTTTTCACTATTAGCTCCATTTACAACATACAGAGTTTGCATGAGCAGAGCTAATGGTAATGTCCAATGTGTTTGTTCGGCTTTTCTCCGGTAAGCCATTGCACCTCACGCTCCACTTTGCATTCCAAGCTTTTCTTGACTTTGGCAAGCTTTGCTTTCCAAAGATGACAGTGTGGATCTGAGTACTGAAAATAGCTCGCTAATTTGCCCAAAATAGAAAAGTGTGAAGCCAAGTGCTAAAATTCCTCTACCGCCATGTAAAAATAAATCACAAAGCTCCTTCAGGAGCTGTGTGTGTCAGGAGGCATTAAAAAGCAGCAGATGTGGTGATGGCAGGTAGGAGTGGAGCAGGGGGCAGATGGCAAAAAGAAGACACTGAGGCAATGTGTTATATCACAGAGAAGGCAGCAAGCAAACAAATCACATACAGAGCAGCACCTGAATGACGTCGTGTTGTTTTGTGTTTTACCCTCTCTGCTGAGTGAAGGGATGAAGGAAACATCTCCTGAGACATTGCCTCATCATGCTGCACATCGGGTTTCACAATCTAAGAGGGTGACGCATGGCTATGATTACTAAAAGAACAGTGTTTTAGTAGCACAGTGTTTTCCATGCCTATTCGTAACAGAGTATACCCCCTGGGGCATTACCTCTGTCAGATGGCAAGAACGAGTGCTGCTGAAACATACGGAGCTTAAAGCAGATTCTCCACAGCCTTGTCAACAGCATCCCATTAAAATCAAAACAGCAGGGGCGACTTTCAAAAACTAACTTTCCAGATTTACTAATCGTCTATTGTGCCTGATGGGACTTCTTTCTCAGCACTGAATTGGTGACATAGGAAGCAAAGCAACAATTTCTGAATTCAGCAAAAGATTTTAGCATATTAAGCTACAGTAAGAACTTTTAAAAAACTGTGTAAAAGGTAAATATGTCAGTCAGTGAAAAAAAATAAGACAAATTATCTCTGTCATTAGAAACAGGACAGGCAAACCAAATGTAGAATCACTGTCATATGGGAGGAAAGTTTGTGTTTTTTTAATCATTTTAGAAAATAGCAATTGACCTTACAAATTGTATCTAAAAACTGCATGACCAAAGCAGAAATATTTTAATAAGAGAAAATGAAGATGTCTTCCAACTGGCGATAGAAGTACTGTTACTACTACTACCATTTTTTTTTAATTTTAGCCATAGACACCACACTCTAAAGCAGCAGAGCATTAGATTTCTGCAGAACTTGTAGTTGGATACCATACTTGAGCAGCCATTTTAAGAATCACTCTCACGATCGCTACTCCCCCTCTTAGGGGCGCTCCAGCCCTTCCTTGTTTTGCCCCATTACCTGCACCTGTTTTAGTTCTCACCCCACCTTAAAAGCCAGACGCAGGCATCACCCCGACGCTTCTCATTGAATCCCGTTTCGTGAGAGTCCGGGGTCCTGCCACGTCTGGCTCCATTATGGTTTTAGTTTCCTGTTCCTGATTCCCTGCCCCGCTGGTCCCGACCCGGTTCTGGTTTTTAATTACTTTGGATGGATCCCCTGGTCTTGGACTCTGCCTCCCGTGTTGGATTTCCCTTCTGGATTTATGCTTGGATTGTTCGCCCCGGACTCACTTCCCCTGGACACCTGCTCACTTCAGACACGCCCCCATATCTCCTGACCCACTCCTGCATGATATTTTTCCCTATTGTTTCTTCACCTTCCGGATCGTGTCGTCCACATAGGGCCCGGAAAGAACTGTTCCCTAACAAGCACCTCTAAAGGGCCCGATCCACACAGCCAAGTGTGAGTCATAACCAGTGCTCATTACACATTGTGAGTCGCATAACACCTGCTAGAGCATAGGGATGCACACAAAACACAACCATAATAAAGGTCAAATGCTAACATACAGTATAAAACCAATGTAATGAAGAAACATTCAATGAAGTATGAATTTATTGCATCTGTATTTACCGATCTATTGTGTAAATGTGTCAAAAGCCAAATAATCTAAATAAAAACTCAGGAGTTTTGTAGGTGCTTAACCAGTGTCTCTCACACATTCAAAAAATGTAAATGTGCAGGTTTCTTCAAACAGGTATAATATTTCTGAACAAAATAGGAATTAATTACTTAAATAACATGAGGAGAATTTAAATAAATTTTAATTTATTTTATGACAGATTAAGTGACATTTCTGTTACCTACTGTAGCTGTTGGTAAAGCAGTCACACAATCTAAAGGTTGTAAGGTATCCTCATTTCTGGCAGTTCCAAACAGCCAGCCTTGTTTCACTTCTTCAAAGCGACAGCCCTGATACCTCTTTGTCAGTCAGTGATTACATCAGCCTCAGATTCCTCTGTGACGTGGTCAGCCCAGCTGTCCACTAGAATCAATAAATAACAAAACCATTTGACACTGCAGGATTTTCCTGGATTGCGGGGAAAATTATATTTAAAAATGCCCCCATAGCAGATGAGCTGCTTGTAATAGCTTTTAAGGCACTGCTTAACCAGGATTAGGTACAGGCTGTGAGAAAATAAATTTAGACCTATCTTTTAATTTACATTAATCAGTTCACTGCCTCTTGAGATTTAAATTTAAAAATAAAACACACCCTGCTTGAGACAGTCTCAACTCACTAAAAATATTAGCTTCATACATTTTCCATACAAGAACATACATACAGTACAGTACAAGAACCCTTGGAAATCATATACTCTCTAATGTCCTCCTGTATGGGGATCACTGTATTTTTTATCAATCATATTTATTCTGAACAAATACTATACCAGAAAATCTGTAGGAGACACAAAAGAACTCCTACATCCCTAAAGACACAAAAGTGGGAGATGAAAAGAATGAAGAAGAAATAAAGGAGTTACAAAAGGACCTACATACCACTGAGAACTGGGCAAATAAAACTTAATGTAGAGTAGTGTGAAGAATCTCATGCAAGTTGCAAGAACACACATTGCATGTTGTATGGCTTAGGGGCGGAGTTTCTTCACAAGAAGGCAAAAAGGTTGAAGAGCGTACAGGTGATCTGGCAAGTCATGTGAAGATGATACAATATACTGTTAAGACTTCAATTATAGTGTATACATTTTTATCACGTTACACAAACAATCCTGTTCAAAGAGCAAAAGTGTTAGTTACTGTTGCAAAACATACATGAACTGTACAGTACTGAGAGGCTGAAATAAGTCTGTCCCTGAAAAGATCTGATGAAGTTTCTCCAAACCATTATTTTCTCCAAAGCATTATTTTAACAAAGACAGTGGGGATTAGATGACACAAAATTAGATAGAAGATAGTAGACATTTCTTAATCAGATCTATTTTACTATTATGAGGCAACAAAATGGAACAAGCTATTAGAAGTATTGTAGCTTGACTCCAAAACGTTACAGGCTACAAAGCAGGCAAGATAGACCAAATTCGTTCCTCTCATTTGTAACCTTTCCCATGTTACTATGCTATTTTTTAAATAAATGTTCATATATGATGGGTTTATTGTCTTAACTCAACTAGAAAAAGCTCATTTTAATTTTTATTTTAAAATATAAAGAAAATGTTTATGTGAAATAAATTATTATATTCTAATTTGAATTATCTACAGTAATTGGAAAAGTAACTTTCTAGGTGCTGTTATATAACCTGCAAATTTTAATTTGGGCTTTCTTCTACTTCATGTGGTTGTTCATGTGGTTTATTTATAGCCTGACCTTTCAAGATGGTACAGAAAAAAAAAAACAGATTTTTTTGAGTTTGCCTAAATGAGTCAAAGCCATTGGATGAAATGAGATGGATGAAATCCAGCTCCACTTTCACCACCTCTATTTGCTACTGTAGTTGCTAAATGAAGAAATTTTGGAAAAAAGCCTTTTTATCCCACAGATTATCAGGTCAGAATAAATGTGTATTTTCACTCTAACATTCCAGGCCTGAAAACAGGATTTATAACCAAATGGACACTGAGAGAAATACATCAAGCTGAAACCCTTACACTTCTATGGGATAATTCACTTTTAAGAAAAAAATGTATACGAGAGGTTAAGGTCAAGGATTTCAGAGACCTTCTGAGGTTTGAATCAATATAGTAATTAATTTTGCTGCACTGCTACACACAGTGTCCAGTCTAGCTCTCATGATAGAGTCATGCTGACGTGGCTAAGTTGTAACTGAGCTTCTAGTCTGGGTTTTGAACAGCATTCATTCTTAAATTTACTGGTCCAAAGTTTAAATAAAAAATGTCCTATATACTTTTAGGTTAATGAATTTGCAAAATTTCAGATCATGTTTGAAAGCACGCTGTATGGCTTTATCTAAATGCAACAGGTATTTTATTAATGTGAGAGCTTATCATCATTTTCTATTACTTTAACACTGAGTATGAATTTCCTATAGTTCAAGAAACGCTGCTCTTTGAAATGCTATTCATTGATCTCTTAATTGTTTGTCATCTGTGCTGCTTGCACATCAACCTGATGCTGGGGACAGTGTTCCCATCAAACAACAGCACTGTGAAGAGAAGCGGAGCTGCAGTCTGAAGCAGGAAATAGAGCTTCAGACTACAGCTTCACTGCTTATGAAGGCAAAGTGGAACTGAGTTAGCAGCATAGGACCTGACAGTGTTCAAGGCTTTAAAATGTTTAAAGAATGCCTGAAGGTGTCTTGCACAGAGAGCCCTGTGCATTGCAAACTACAGCCTCTGCATTCATGACTCCAACTCAATCATATACTAAAATGAAGAAAGCCTTTTCCTTAAAGGTTCAGAATGGATGTAACTGACCACTAGGTGGTCTAATTAGCTGTTCTAAATAGAAGGATGCATCATGGTCTTTGTGATGGAAACTGACGACGAAATGCCTCTGAAAAGACTAATTAAAAATAATTTTAATAAAAATTTCATACAAAATTAATTAATTTTACAGAAAAATAGCTGCACAGAATCCTGACCAAGGATGAATTCCTGTACAACACAGTGAAGTGTCTCTCTTTCTCTCTGCCTCGCTCTCTTCCTTCATGTAAGTTGTTTTTATTTTGATTTGCCACATCACTTACTTTTTGTGTCTATAACAGATAAAACATGATTGGTAGTAATAGTGAAAACTGCATGTCTACTGTATGATTGTGCATCAGTAAGGTCACGCTACATGGTTTTCAAGTTTAAATCTTAAATCACAGCAGTATGGCTCATGGCACCAGTGAGAGCTTAGCCCTTCATAAATTCATGCCAAAAATCATAGTGAGGTTACAACCCCCATAAATGATGATGGTCGAGATGGTTGTGGGGGGAGCCCATCCTGACAAGCAATGGGAACGAAGCAGGATACACCCGGGAAGGGATGCCAGTCCATCGCAGGGCAGACAGACGCAAACGCAGACATGCATTCACACCAGGGCCAATTTCCTAGAAGCCAACTACCCAACCGGCATGTCTTTGGCCTGTGGAAGAAAACTGGACTGCCTTGCCTGGAGATTTCCACAAGATCCAAATCCACAGAAACGTGGGGAGAAATGGGGAGAACATACAAATTCCATACAGACAGCATCTCAGGTCAGGAACTGAACCCAGGGCCCCAGCACTGTGAGGCAACAAGGCTAACCACTGCGGCACCATGCCATCCACCTATCAAAACATTTATCTCCCTAAACGTAAGCAGAAACTTCATTAAATACTTGGTCAAAAGAGGTGAGAGGTATACTGAAATCTATCATAATACTGTGGTTCTGAATGATGGTGAAGCTCCCAGATTTTACACTACAGAAAAGCAATGAGTTCAAGTTAAAGCCATGAGTCCTTAAAAAAATGATTGAAGGTTCTGAAGATCCTACTGTTGTCATCGCCAATGACATGATCATCAGTTTGAAGCCTTTGTAATGGCTGACTGTCACATGAAGACTGATGAGATCATAGAAAACAAAAAAGAAAAGCGAAAAGTGATCTGTGAGCATTTTCACATCCAAAGTATAGACAAATGCCTTAAACATTGGCATTTCTATGCTTACAAGCATGGTTTATTGAGAGGGGCACTGTGGGCATATTTTTTTTAAAAGATATGCTTTGGGAGTGTCTAGAGGACGAGCTCTAAAAAAGGTCTCTTCCTGTTTGTCCATTTTTATGGCCAGCAGCCATATTACCTTGCAACTCACAACTGGCAACCCACTGAAGCTAAGCAGGTGTGAGCCTGGTTAGTACCTAGGTGGGAGACCTCCTGGGAAAAACTAAGGTTGCTGCTGGAAAAAGTGTTAGTGGGGCTAACAGGTGGTGCTCACCCTGCGGTCTATGTGGGTCCTAATGCCTCAGTATAGTGACAGGGATACTATACTTTAAAAAGGCGCCGTCCTTCAGTTGAGACGTAAAACTGAGGTCCTGACTATCTGTGTCAAATCCAGGGGTGTTTCTCAAAAAGAGTAGAAGTGTAACCCCAGTGTCCTGGCCAAATTTCCCATTGGCCCTTACCAATCATGGCCTCCTAATAATCCCCATCTATGAATTGGCTTCATTAATCTGTTCTCCTCCCCACCGATAGCTGATGTGTGGTGAGCATTCTGGCGCACTATGGCTGCTGTTGCATCATCAAGGCAGAGTGTCCAGAAAAGCACTTTATAAGTGCAAGCAATTATTATTATTATGTTTATGAATAGGATTATTTACTTTCAGAAATGAGAACACTTGTTGGATGAGTACTCACACCTGGGCCTATCATGGTAGCAGAAATTGATCTGGCTGGGTGATCTGATTGTAGTTAAAAAGTTGAATGATTCTGTTGCTCTGTTGAACAATTCTCTGTCCCCTCTCTTGGCATCATAAGATTCTGGGCTATCTTGATCAATGAAGGTCTTCAATCTACCACCAGTGGACAATATCATAATATGTTTGGTGACTCAGTCAAAATTCTGATGAATACCTATATACCATACTACACTAATATTACAGAGAAAATATCATGCCGATATGATGATAAAAAACAATGCGAAGAGAAGGAAAAGAATGTTACCCAAAAAGGTTTACTTTTGGTTGACAATAATGTGACTACCAAATGGGCTAACCGGGCCCAATGGCCTCCTCCCGTTTGTAACCTTTTACTATGTTCTTATGACTCTGCACAAGTCCTTTGTTGCTCAAGTCACCATTTGTGAATGCAACTTTGAGCACCTGAAAAGCCCAACTAAAAGAGCCATCGTAGACCAGTGTGATCACTGAAGGCTCACAGTTGTGGTATAAGGCTTTCATCTGATAGAAGTCTAAAGGCATCTAGTGATGCACAACCTACAAGAGCCACCTGAAGAGTCCTCTTTTTCTAGCATAGACTAACAAAAAAGAGGTCAAGAACATGAGGTGTTAAATGGGGCTAAGGGAGTAAAGGGATACTGAGAAATATTAAAGGGCTGCTTAAAACAAAAGATTTAAATCTGAAGTTACCAATCTTTTCTGTAGTGGTTATGTAGTATGATGAAAGCTTTTTTTAATTTCCCATCACCTTTTTCTGACGTCAGTAGTAATTACCTTAATAGTTAAGGTAATACTTTAAGACATCAGGACTTATTAAATGTCAATAGAAACAACAGATGGTGGCAAAGCAATAATTTGGCTTCCTCATATTTTTGCAGGTGTCAGAGATGATGAAGTTGACTGACAGGTACTGCTGAATAACAGCAGAAATTGTAACTATTTCATGGAGCTTTCTGCCATTTATCATTCATGTGCTGTACTTGATAGCATATAATATTAAAACTGCAGCATTCTTAAACATGAAACCTAAAAGTCTTCAAAAAATTCCATGAGTGGCATTTATATAAATGCCTGTGCAAAGTGTATACGAAATGTACTTTGAGATAGGTGTTCTTATCAATATAGCAATCAAGAACAGAAGTCTAAATGCATAGCATCCATTACAAATTCGATTATGAAAAAAATAAAATGCATTCAGGCACTGAATAATGACAATATTTCAGAGAATTCTATGTCTATGCCTAGAAACCAAAAAAGCATATTATGTAAATGGGAATCATCACAGCATGAAAGTAAAGGCGGACAGGACATTTTGTTCACAGACATGTACAGGGCCTCAAGTATAAAACTGGTAACCAAAATTGTTCCTGAACTTGAACCATGAAGGATTATAGTAAAGTTTATATGGCATACAAAATGCTGGAAATAATAAATAAATTAAAGATTTATACTCAATATAAAACAGTGTAACTGAATACATTTAATCCATTGGAATATTCTCTAAAGATACGGCACAAACATCATCAATAATTGTGCACCTACAGAGCCAACATCAGTTGCTTATCAAACATCACAGAAACCCCTACTTTAACTGACTGTTTTTTGAGAAACCCTGCCACGTTCGTAAACCCCTCCTCTTAAGGACGCTCTTCCTTGTTTTTTACTCATCTCCCGCACCTGCTCCCTGCTCCAGCCCCCTGTTCAGTTCACCTTAAAAGCCAGATGCGCACTCTGATTAAAGAAGCAACCTAAGATCTCTGCCTTGAGATAAAGTTAGCACATCTAAATAATGAACGGGTCATATGTAGACACATACAGAAGAATGCATACTGTCGGGAAAATACAACACACATAGCATTACAAACAGTAACACTAAGAAATAAATAAAGACTGCATTGGCACTGATAAAGAGTGCCTATGATGCACAGAAACACTCAGACACTAGCACATTTTCTGAAAAGAAAATGCCCATGCTTGCTCTCATAAACCAAGAAGCATTCAGACTCCCTGAGAAATCTTAAATGTTACACACATGCTAACCCACTTAGAACCAAAGACACAAAAGCAACATTAGTGGGGTTAAAGAGCACAATATGCCTTCTAAATCATCTAAACATACCTATCAATTAAAACACAACCTAGAAATATATAGATATGTACGAACTAGTCATGTTGTAGAATGGTAGCTGTCAAAAATACAGTGCTGAGATCAAAATTTAAAAATATGTTAGTGAACCCCAAGATAAATGTGGAAATTTCAGTTTTATCATGATAGTCTTGTTGACTGAAAATAGTTTTTATGTAAATATCTGGTAGGGTTTATAGTAACCAATTCCATCCCACATGAAACAAAATGATGAGTTAAACAAACAATGACTAATTGAAATACAAGGAATGTTGAAAAGTAAGTGAATCCCTAGTTTCATGAGCTCAGTTACAGGAATAATTACAATCAGGTACTGAAATAATTATGTTCTTGGGGGCTCGGTTTGGAAGACCTCACCTTATATAAAGTCAGAAGCATTGTGAGTTTGGGTTTCACCATACAGCTGTATGGAAATAATGGAAATGATCTAAGGAAATCTTTAAAAAGAGTTATTGATGCTCATCAGTCCAGAAAGGATAACAGAACCATTCCTAAAGATTTGGGACTCTACCATGTGATGACGGTGATGGTCAAGTGGGACAGTCTAACCAGCCATATGCCCCTGTTCAGGAGGGTATCCAACGAATTTTTAAAAAAATACTGGCTCTTTAAGAGAAGTGTAGAAATGATAAAGAATCATGATAAATGATAAAAAAGATTATCATAAATCCAAAAATTAATCAATAGTTTAACCTTTTCCTCTGAAACTATGTTAAGACTACAAATAGAGAAAGTTTAAGGCCACAGTCACTTTACCCAGGATACCATCCTACCATCTCCCCAAGAACAACCTGGAAAATCATCCAAGTTAGAAAGAACCCCGCAGTTACATCCAAAGAACTTTAGACCACTCACACCAAAGTGGTAGTGACTGTTTATGACTCAGTTTTCAGAAAATGACTGTATAAGAATGGTGTTCATGGACGGACAGAAAGAAAAAAAAACCTGCTCCCCAAAAAGAACCCTGTTTGTCTAACTGAAATTTGCCAAAGAGCACAACACTTGGATCCCAAAGGCTTCGGGAACAATATTCTCTGGACAGACAAGTCCAAGATAGAACTCTATGATCTCAATGAGAAAAGAATGTTTGACAAAACAAAACACTTCTTTTAAAAAGAAGAACCAGATCCCAACTGTTAAGTATTTTGGAGGGTGTGTGATAATTTCAGGCTGCTGTTCCTGCTTAAGGACCTGGAAGGGCAGCCATCATTGATACAACCATGAATTCTGTGCTGTATAAGAACATTTTAGAGCAGATTGTCAGGCCATTCATCTGTAACCTCGAGCTGAACCAAAAGTCGGTCTTTTGGACCCTAAACATACAAGTATATATACAAAATAATGGCTGCAAGAGAATAAATTCCTTGTTTTGCAATGGCCTAGCCAAAGTCTGGACCTACAGTTAAGCCCATCTAAATGTTGTGGCAGGACCTAAGGCAAGCTGTCCATGCAAAGCAGCCCTCAAATGTTGAAGGAGTTCTGTCAGGAAGAATGGGCCAAAATTCCACAAATTACTCAAATCAGATGGTTAGAGGAAACTTTTAGTTGTAGTCATTCCTACTCAATGGGGTGCCAGCAGTTACTGAATCTAAATGTTCACACAGTTTGACACACATGAATATTGAATGTTGCAGTTTATGAGGATAAATAAATGTTGTTTTTTATCCAAAAAAGATTATCATACAGTGTGTCATTTGTTTGATCAGGTTAACCTTGTGTATTATTAAGACTTATATTAAGCATTTTATTATAATAATTATATTATCTTTATTTATTATATTTAATTTTATATTTATATTAAGACTTATATTAAGCTTATATTGACATTTTAGGTTTCAAATAAGTGAAAGTACTAATAGTATATGTATTAAATGTTAAATTAATTCTACTAATTCCACTAATTCTATAATCAATTATAATAAATATCAAGACAACTGAATAATACACTTTAAAAACACTTTTATTACACAATACCTCTGAATAAAAGAAGAACATAAATTGTTTATAATTCTTTAGCATATTCCTGTACTGTACCTCTCCTAAACTTTAAAGAATATCACAGCAACAATAACATGATATAACATAAAATGTTAATTTGTGTCAATGTATAGAATTAAAGATAGGTTTAAAGATAGGTAGAGTTAGTAACATCATCTTTTTTTAAATCCAGGTGTGTATGTTCTTGTAGTGTTTTACTATCTTGATTCTTGGCTGAGACACTATTATTAACAAATGGTAACAATACACACTAACCAAGAAAGAAACAAGAAATCAGACATGTGTAGCTATGCTGGAAGAGGCAGCTTTTTTTGACAATTATTATTTTTTGCAGTCATTTCTGCAAATGCAAAGTAAAGCATTGATATAATAGTAAAAAATAATGTGGTTAATATGTCTTCAGTATATAAATAATAAGGTCACTTCATCCTTTTTTTTCATCCATTGTTTCATCCATCCTCCACCATTACATTTCTACCATTTGTATTATTCATGATATGCAGTATTATTATCATTATTATTAAGAATAATTCTGCTTTGGGAGTTGTATTCAATATAACCCACACTCCTTCCCCACAGTTTTAATTAAGCTACTGTTGATCAGAAGCAGGAAGGTAATGAAACAGGTGACTCATACACTTGGCTAATAAAGCCAAAGATAACTTCTGTAACGTCATAATTAAACTTTAACAGCATGAAAGATGAAAAATAACTATATTTTAAGAGTATCGCTGTGCCAAATTAATGTATAAGACCACAGAGCTCAAACCATTTGTCCCAATAATAAATTTACACAACAGAAATGCTGCAAAATAAATGTACAGTGTATTAAGTCAAATTCCAACTACCAAGTTTAGTCCATTAAGTCAGTCATCTGCAAATGAAAACACTGATGTTCAATGGAAAACCCACCAATAATCACCTTCAATGGAAATCAATGATGTGGTGTGGGCTGTTGATGAGGCTTCAGAGAGAAATCCCTATGAAAGAGGAACAGTGAGATGAACTGAACTGGTAGACCTTAATACTGCACATGAATATTCATTTCTCATCTGAATATTTACTCTTACCATTGAAGGTTTCTCTGGACTCCAGTTAATGGGAAATGTGTACAATGACCAGTAAAAATAGCAAAATAATAAGTAAAAGTGCCATTAATCAAACGATTGAATATCTACTAGCATTTAAACATCAAACAAAAACACAATTTAAAGTCAGAAGCTGAGCACGCACATGTATGAAGACTTCACTGAAAATAATGCTCAGATATTACCGCATTTCTTTATGAAGATTAGTAATTTGCTTCCAGTGGCTTTTAATCCTTTATAACATATTAAAGACACAGTTCAAAGAATGATATCAGGATTTCACCCTCATGTATTTACTATTTAAAAAATTTAATATAATTTTGTCTTTCTTTTAAACAGTTGAAATTATTTTTGTTAAGTACAATATGTAATAAACAGTTCCACCACAGGTCACAGGTGGCTTGTGTCATTAACCAGGTTTGAATTTGTGACATTAGGCCATAGAGCTCAGCTCCAGGTGAGTGCCTCTACTGTCCTACTACATGCCTCACAAATGGACAGAACCACCAATAGAACTGCCAAATGTTAATTTAATTAATAATTAGATGCCATTTGTAACGGACACGGACTGGAATCCGTGTCAGATATTGTAGAAGACCCTATGCGATGCGGTAAGAGCTGGAGAAAACAGGAGGCTTATTAAAAAGGAACACACAAGGGTTTAATGGTGCACAAAATAATAGTGACCGTCCGTGAGACAGTGTACGGGGAAGACAAAACGGCATCCAAATCCAAATGGGTCCAAGGGCAGGTCAAAGCACGGTCCGAAAGTCCATAAACTGGAAATCCATCCTGGGACGCGACAAAGTTAAAATCCCCAGGTGGGGGGAGCACACAGACAAACGAAACATGGAGGTCCAAGGGTTACGAGGCGAGATCCTCCAGACCCCGGGCTCAGGAAACGAGAGGTGTCGGGGATGAGGCCTATGCCCTCAGGAGACGGACGTAGGGTTTCCTGGTGCTAGGCGGGCCTCGCGACATCTTACCCTAATGATGAGCCCCGAGGACTGGAGGAGCTGGTCTTTAAATAACACTAAAAGGGTACACCTGGAGAGCTTAATCACACGAACAATAATGAGAGCAGTGGAGCGCCCTCTAGGGAGGGATGTCGGGCATGACACCATTATTCAATCAATAGTCAAATGATAAAAATTGAATTACATAGCACAATAGCATGATTAAATTAATTTATTTGGTAGGTTGATTTTGTTGTATGATTTAATTATTATTTGCTTTATTTGGTGAATAATGAATGTGGAGAAATTAACAAACAGGTCAGACACAATAAAGGGATACATGCCCTTTTGACATATGGCTCTAGTGCATGTTGCTTATACCATATAGTCATAAATACCCCGTATGAGGTTTCTTTTGTTGAAAGTTCTTACAGTGATCAAAATAGCAACGGCCATGGGGTTGTAGCTACACCACCAAGTGAGAAACTCATCATGTATGCAGTTCATCTTGTACTTTCATTTCTGGCAATTCCCTTATCTGGGCTCCTAGAACTGGTCTGTGCAGGATGAAACAAGAAAACGTCATGGCACACTGCAAGGGTCAATTAAGTACAGCAGTCAAGAGGTGATGTAAGCTTTAAAGTGAGGTGAATCCCCTGAGAGGCTGTGTAAATGCCTAAGGATTATGTGTCAAGGGATACAGAGATATCAAATGCAGGGATAAAATCAAAGGAATGCTGTAAACATTGTGTATGAATCTGAAAGAAAATAGGTGGCCTCAAGCTCTGTAAAAAATCTCTAAGCACCCCACAGGCAACTTTGATAAAGGGAGCAGCCTGCCAACACAAGCTGAATGAAGACCACAGACTCATCAAGAAGAACTAGAAGAAATATCAAGTCTCACAAACCTCTGATTGATATTCTGGTCAAAGGCTCATATCATATCATGCCTTGGGGCAACCTTGTTCTGAAAGGCACTATATATAAATAAAATGAATTGAATATGTGAAAAAATCATTTTTTTATTCTATAGCGAAAACAGAAATGACATGGTTGGGCTGCTACAGTTGAGGGCCTGCGTGCTTTTTGCGGCATCCCTCCCCCTTAAAGAGGGCTCAATAAATGTATCCATTACAGCAGAAACATTATGTTTCCAATTAACAATGAAATTCTGAAGTTCCCTGCAATATTCTACAACTTTCTTCATATAAATAAATACAGCAAAAAAAGCTTAGTTACTAATATTCATAGATCCAAATAGAGCCAAAGAATATATAAATGCTAAGTATTTCTCAGTAGGTGTTTAATATAGAATATATCTAGCAACAATGCAACAGAAATAATACAAAGCATGATACAGAGGCATACTGTAGGAAGTGGCATTTCCGGGCACTCAAGTTCAATTATTAATGGAAAATTATGTAAAACCATACAGTCTAAAACTGAGTCTGCCAATTTCCATCCTGCATCGTGAGGGTGGCTGCCCCTGGGATGTTTATAAAATAATGGAAATATGGCAATATATAAAGAGTACATATCTGTTTTAAAAATGACAAAAGTAGTAGTCTTTACAGCAAAACACAGCACGGTAATAGGGAAATATTTGTGTCTTTTTTAGAATTATAACAATTGCTGAGATATGCACGAGACTCCTCCAGGTGCTCTGGTTTCTACCCACAGTCCATTGTGTCTGTGTGTGCCCTGTGATGGACTGACGTCTCATAGAGGGTGTATTCTGTCTTGCACCAGTTGCTTGCCTGGAGAGGCTTTGGCTACCCCGATAAAATGGTTTGGAAAATGGATGGATGTTTGAATATGTAGAATTTTTTTTTTATCCCAAACATTCCCTTATCACGTCACATGTAGGAAGTTATCCAGTACATCCAGCACTGAGGTGCGACACATGCTTCTGTGATGTATGGAAAACATTATGTGTCTACAGCTCCATCATACAGAAGATTCAGTGAGAAATCAGAAACTGCTTCATCATTTATATTAAGGGGTTTTGATAAAACATAAATAGAATTGAGAAAGACTAAACAGAGTCAACATCTCTTCTCTTACGAACAGTAAGATACAGGATCTTTAATGACCAAGTAATCAAGTCCTCAGTTTAACATCTCATCCTAAGGACTACACCTCCTATAACACAATGTTCTCAGTTATCATCCTGGGGCACTGGTTAGAAAAAATTGCTCCAAAGAGAAGAGTGCCACCTACTGATACACTAACAGCACTTACAATAGTAAACTGGCTACTATTAGGGATCCCAGGGCTGACCAGTACCAGTCTTGTTCAGCTTTTGGATCTGGCTACATGTTGATCATACCATTGTATTGTATGTTTTATAATTTTGGAGGACAGGATATTTTTTAACTTAATATTGAGATATACTGTATTTTCTTGCTAATAATGATCTGAGTTTGAGGCTACCATTACTTTAGACATGACAACAGAATGTGTTCACTAAAGCCCCATTATCAATAATAACATTAACCCTTTATGAATAAAGCCTTGTGCTAGGAAATCATTTTTTGATGTAAAGTATTTCATTATTAGGCATATTCTCGGTTCTGATTTTTGGCGTTTTAACTGACACACAATTTTGTTGACAAATTCTAGTTTTCCATTCCGACAGCACATACTGTAAGAGAAGGTAGCATGCTTGCAAAGATATACTTTGTTAATTCATTCAACACATTTTTTTCAAACTTTGTTTTTACAGAAGGGTCTGCATTCAGAATAAATATTAGAGTATGACATTCATAATAAACAAGACTTATGAAGTCTGAAAGAGTGGCAACCGTATTATTATGCAGATTATATGAACCATAATCAGCAGGGGCATCAGAAAATAGATATGCCCTTGTTTGGATATATTCATCTTCAGACATTAAAGTAATATACTGAAGTATATCAGGTAGATATTTTGTAAAGCTTTTCTGTACTGCAAGATACTTTCATGACATATGCATCACAATGTTTTCTCTCCCTGCATTGCTTTGCATGATGTCAAGTGCACTGGCATTTCGAAAGGCTGCTTCTCCGGAGTTCACACACAGCTTGTGGCATTCGTGTCTAACATTGACGTCAAGCAGCCCCCACAGAAAACAAGATCATGACTTTCACAGCATTTTTATCACTAATTCCCCTGCATTTCAAAAAACTGGACTTTGCAAACCAATATTTTATAGAAGTTACTTCACACCATCAGCCTTTGCAGAAAATTAAGAGTAATATTACTAATTTGCGGCTTGAATGGTGCTTTAATGTACCAACACTGATTGCAAATAACATTGTCATCTGTGAAAAAGGTTCTTATCTTTTATTAGTATTTAAGCTCACCTACTATAATTTGTTGACTGTCTTAAATCTTAAACATTGCCAATCTACTGTACTTATGACAAAATCTTTTAAAAATGCATCAGATCCAGCTGCACTGAATGGTGTGTCAGGATTTTTGATGTCTCAGCCACTCTAAAAATCTAACTCTGGAGTATTGTAATAATATTGCAAAGGTTCTTGGAGAAGCATACATTAACAGATATGGAGGAATCTTAGAAGTGTAATTTAAGTGGCTATTTCCAGGATATTTGACACAGTTATATGGCTACACACAGTTTGATGGGGTCTGGCAGGCTGGAGACAGCTAGTAGATCTTGTGCACCAACCAGAACAGTGATTTGATGGGACGGTATCATATCAGTTAGAGCTTTGACTGGCCACTAGTTGGTACTAATGCCCTTTTTTATCATTACAGGATTAAAGCAAAGACAGCTGACTAAGTGATTCAAAATATCTGTAAGGATGAACATGTCATCTTCCCTTCTCCCTCTCCAGTGGAGCTGTTGTTACAGTATGTTGGTTTGAATAAAAAATATACTTGAACTCAACTACCCAAATGTAAATGGAGGGAAAATTATTTGTGAATTCTAAATCCCTTTAAAACAATCCTGTCTAAATTGTATGACTAAGTAACATATACACATTAATGATGGCAAAACGAAAGGAAATCTAGCAAAATTGTATTGTTAATGAGCTCTGTCTTTTGACATTCTGCCACTTCTGAAAATCAAAAGCACTTCATAATTTAGTTGTTATCACATTGTTTAAAAAGTGATGATCTAGTCATTTTTCACAAACCACCAGAGCAGAAGAAAAACTCATAGTGATATAATTTAAATTTAACAATTTGTTTACTATGCACACAAAATTCAAATTGTGCTTTGCTCACTAACTATTTTACAGTATATACAGTACTAGCATACTATAATGACCAGCTATTATGTATTCCAAATATAAACTTTATTTTACAAAATAAAACAAATTAATTGTAAAAACAAGAAGGCAGGTAACAAAACTACTTATAATACTTGGAATATTACTATATAATATTACTAATCTAATATAAATTAGATTACCTATAATATTACAACAAATCATGTTGTTCTTCATGCATTTCTGTGAACCATTGTTTATCATATACTTAAAAAATGATTAGAAGAACTTAAAAATGGCATTTCACATCATCCAGATTTTAAATGAAATTACTTTCCTCTTGTAGGACTTTCAGTAAATTTACATCATAATGCCTTTTGTCTTCATTGTTTGTGGCAGCTTCTCCTTCATTTGTTTCTCCTGACCTAACAAAATGCTTACAGAAAGATTCAGCACCACGGAAAGCTCCCTCAACATACAGTACAGTATTAACTGAAAACTGTTGCCCATACTGGAAGATATTTTGATCTTCAAAACCACTGTAATCCCTGTAGCTCATAGAGTATCTAAAAGTAAAGACAACTATGTATGCGATTACTATAGTGGCAGTATATAAGATGAAATGTGATTTCTTATGAAACCTGCAGTGGAAATTATGATACAGTACATTGGACAGTCTAATTCTCCACACATTTATAATTGTTTTGTCTGCAAAAGTACTGCAGTACTGCCAGTACTGTATTTATGGGGTATTTTGAAGCTGGCTATACTACGAAAAGCTGTTATCATTTTAATTCACCATTAATATTTTCCAAAACAAAAAAATGTACTGTATAATATCTGTGCCAGAAAATGTTGAAGGTTTATTTGTGTCATAGCTCATATGAGTAAAGTGTGGCACCACTAAAAAAGCCCTTGTAATACCTCATATTTTAAATGAACTGGATTTCAGAATGACATTTGCAACACCAGTATCTGACCTCCATCTAGACACAGTAAGGAGAAGAGCGATTTGACCATTAGCTGGTCACATGAGAAGAGCTTCTCTCTCATCTTCGTCCCCTATAAACACAAATGGTTTTAACCCATTACTTACCCTATTACATGCTGCATAGCCTCTATGGGACTAACACATAGGGTGGAAAAATCATCTATTTCTTAATAATGTTTCTGTTGTTGATGTTTTGTATTACTTGATTTCACTATGTAAGTCAATCAAGAACATATTCTCATATTCTGGAGACTCATATATACTCATTTATACATCAGTGTGCTTACAAGGGAAACAAAGAGCTACCCAATGCAAGGATATGACAACAGTCTCACCTGGGTGTTAGACCCATGACCCTCTGTTCCTCCTTCTGTTGCGGAGTCCAGTGTTGTTACTACTGCTCTACGTCTTGCTGCAGTACACATATGACTCCACATAATGCCAAAAATAATACCAGTCTCTCCACGCAGCCACTGACTCTTTGTCAGTTTGTTGTCTTTGAAAACCGCAAGCATACAACAAACTGCCAATCAATATCTAGCATTCATCAGCAGGCGCCAACACTTTTATTCACTGATTAAATGTTTACTACTCCAAGGCTATACAATAAAGCGGGGTTTCTCTCCCAGGGAAATATCAATAAGTCATCCACAGTTTAAGGGGCCATTTTTGGTACAATTATGTCTTACATTTGCCTGCATTACTACCACTGCTATTTATGAAGGAGGTACTACTTTTTACAGTACATGTTATATTGTAAAAATAAGAACCATAATTGCAACAGAAAATATACAACATTTTAAAAATTTGGAAAAGCATTACTTAATGTTAACCATAGACAATGGGAATATAAAGCAATTCTAACATATATCCACACAATCTCACAGAAATCCACAGCTACAGTACATCATAGTATGAGGCAGCTGCAAAACAATATTCTATTGTTGTATTATTTGAAGAGGTATTGAGATTTTGAAAAGACCTAGAATGATCTAGCAGGGATTAACTTGATTGTGAGAGAACATCATCTTTTGAATTTGGGAAAATGGACACCTACCCTTCCAAAAAGAAGAAGTCTCAAGCTTACACCACCTCTCAGAAATTCACAGCAAAAGTCACAGTAAAGGCTATAAAGGCATGATCAAATTATAATACGAAAAAGGACAGTGCAATTTATTACAATCAACAGACATCTTTTAACTATAGATACAGTATAGACATTTTTAGAACAGAAAATATCAATATTAACATAAAAGTACCCTTTAATGGACTATCCTGTCTTGTTCTGCACTAACCTCCAGCAAGTTTCTTATTGGGATTCCTACATTGTTTGTTGCTTTTTTGTCAGTTCATACTTTACTACTGTATGTGATCTACAGTTATTCAGTCTCTCAAAAAACAAATATCAGCAAGCACAAGTTTTTACACAACAGAAAAATAAAGAAGCGAGTAATTAAAAGTAATTTCAAAGAGCAGTTTTCCCTTTGATGCAATATCTTCACTATGACGGAAAACAACATAACAGCAATCTTAGTCATGCCTTGAAAAACTGAAACCCTGTATGAAAACTCAAAGAATGGTGCTCTTTCTTCGCATTTATACAGTACATCATACAAAACCGCTATAAGCTAAGAAATAGGTAGTATTGTATAGTTATGAGTCATAAATTGTCTTTTTAGTAAACCTTTGGATTAATCAAGCATTAGTCTTTTACTACTGTTTTAAACATATTATGTATCCCCATACAAGAATTACCTTTAGTATGTTAAGCTAATACATTCCATGCATATTCATTACAAAGATAACACTTAGTATATGGATATATATGCTGTTTTCTGTAATGTTTTGATACTTCTACTTACTGTATTAGAATAAAAACTATACAGAGCATTCTGGAAAGGAAGCTTCCTTAAAACAAATTATTTTTCTTTTTAATGGTTTATCTATCAGATGGTGTGTGTATACGGAATTCACATAGTATGGTGAACCTTGTTAGGGAAAATACTCCTATTATTACACTAATTTACACAAGCGATAAAAGTAGGTTTTAACTACTGTACAATTACAATCAACAAAACGTACGACGTTGATTCTAAAGCTGTCAGAAACGTACTTATGAAGTCCTACGTTGTCATTGGATTTGACTGTTCTGACATAAAACACTGTTCTTTAAACACAAATTATGTCATTTTTTATCATCTTTTGTTTTAAGTTTAAAGTTGTGACTTCAGGATTAATGGACAATACTTTCTCTAACACACCTTTGATAATTTGATTCGTGGACTTAACTGCGTCTTTAAAGCAATTTTTCAAAGCTCTGTCGATATCGAAGCTAATTTTTGATTTTGCTTTTCAACCTGATAACATTAATTCAGGAATAATTAATGCTATCCCTAAGGAACAAGCACTTCAAGTTGATAAAGAAAAATGTTATATGAATGCTATCGGGAAGGGCATGAATCATTTCGCGTGAGCTACAACCACATATGTCGGGGTTTGCTTTGACACAAGTGAAAGAGAAAACCAAAAAAAATCATTATGTTGTTAACGACACTACCCCGTCGTCGTAGTAATAATGATAATAACTCTCCATTGTTTTTACGCACTAAATAAGCAAACATTAAAGTAGGCGTCAAAACAAAACAAAATTACCATTCCGATCAAGGAACGAAATATACAACAAAATGTTAATTTCGTAGGGTATAAAATCAACTCACTCCGGTTTCCTTGCGATTCCCACAGCCCTGCAGAGTGTTGTGGGTGTCTGTGGGACGAGAGACTTGCAGCACGGGCTTCTCTCCTCCGCTGGGTCTGGGCTCGACTGTCCCGGTTTAGGGGACGGAGGCGAAGCGGGCACCAGTTGCAGCTGCTGCTGCTGATGTGGCGGCGGCGGTGGTGGAGGGGGATGTTGAGTCTGTGCCGGTAAAGACTGAATCTGCTGCGGCTGAGGCTGACCGGAGTGGGCTCCGGCTTTATTCCCCGGGTGCTGGTGCAGTAACACGGGAGGCTGCGGGCTAGTGCTACGAGGGGAAAGGTGATGATGATGGTGGTGGTAGTGATGGGGTTGGTGATGGTCCTTCAGCTGCCGATTCTCGCCGATCAGTTCCTCCACCTTCCTCTCGAGCTCGTCTATCCGCTGCCTTTGCGTCTGAATCAGACTCTGTTGGTTTTGCACAATGGTGGTTAGTTCTTTCAGATATAGGACGGCTTTCATAGGATTATCTAACAGGCTCTCCATACCTGTTTTAAATCGCCTGTTTTACTTGTTTCAGTTTTTTTTCCTTTTCAAATATTTTATGCCTTTGGCTGAGAGTAGATTGATGATGCTCCCCTCTTCCGTCTCTCTGCTGTTTGTACGAAGCGCTGGGGTACCTTTTGCCCTCGTCTTTGCTGTGAGGATACGAGGAATGGTACTGATGCGAGAGATTTGTGGAAGAGGGGGCTGAAGGAGGAGTCAGAGTGGGTTGTGTGATGTCAGCACGCCCAAGCGTGTTTTTTTAATAGTACAAATTATATTTATATTCCATCCAACTTTAATTGTGTAATTAATCATTTAAGGCTTAAAGAAAAGAAACATGAAGTGCTCCTCGTTTTCGGTGCTTATATTACAAAACGTACTTACCTTTGAAAGGCAGAGCAACCACTGTTTTAGGTTGTTTTATATCATTATTAACGATCAAGTCTTTTATCAGAGACATTGTAAATATTGTAGTAGCGATTATTGTACACCACACACGTCTCCATATAGTTGAAAATGGTATTCTCGGAGCATTTAGTCATAGACCAGGAGAGAAGACAGAAATGACAAATCACAACTTTAACTGTTGCTAATCTCCAAGTTAAACGGGTTCTGTCTGGAATTAGTGAAAGTGTCACTTGCGAACTCTGCATTAACACCCGATAAGGCTGGTGGAAGTTGTTCAGTGAAAAGCCGCTAAATCAAATATTTATTTCAAGATTAGAAACACTTGTATTGATCAATCAAGCAGGTCTTTTTTCAGTTAAATCAACTTTGGTCCCTGAAGACAGATTTTCATTAAAAATTGTCACTAAATTGCTTAGCAGATCTCATGTTTATTCATGATCATCTCATGATCTCAGGTAAGCTATTCCACCTCTTGATTAATTAATTTCTGAACCTATAAAACTTGTTGGATTGGGCTTTTCTGCTATTCTCCATCCCCTTGCCAGGTTAATTGAAAGATTAAAAAACTCATCAATACTGGGAGTATTAAAATACACTCTCCATATTTAAAATTCAGGACATATGTGCTTAAAGTGTACCATATGTTAGAAAGACTTTGTGTAGAAAGTTTTTTTCAGTTTAGGTTAGTAGACCAGAAAAAGGATATTATAGCTTTATAGCCTTAGTGTATTATATATATAAAAAAAATAGTACAGTATATATCATGTGCACCCAATAAATTATTTCAAACTCAACAAGGACATTGACTCACAATTGGAAACTAAAAGTTCATTTAAGAAGGAGACTTTGAAATGTATTTTTTACATGAAGAGTTGTGGGTGTCTGAAACTGGCTTCCCAGACTCTTTTTTAAAGCTAGATTACATTTTAGAATTACTTAGCTATTTGGATAAGGTAAGGAAGATAATTTGTTGTGAAAATATTTCAAGGTTCAGCAAATTATTTTAAAAACATTTTTAAAATGTATTATGCATTTATATTGATGCTATACTAAGAGGTCAGCCTTTTGAAACAGCAGCAACTCATTATTAGACTACAGTTGATCAGAATCTTGTCAAATGGATGTATATGCTGTAATTATGGAATAAAGGAATGTTTCTAAGGTTCATCAGTTAATTCCATAATTATATTCAGTATCAGTCTTGGAACTCCCAGTATAATTATTCATACATACATTCATACATTTAAAAATACAAAGTGATTTCAAGCTGAATTTATATTTTTAGGTTTATGTTAAGGGCTTAATGGTAAAATACCATGCAGTGATCTGCTCTTTCAAAAAATATTTGTAAGCTTTTTCCAAAATCATGCAGCAGGACTTTCAATTCAAAATGTATTTTGTTAATCCACCAAGAAAGGAGCAAAGACAGACTTTTGAAAAAGCACTGGCATGTCAATCATAAAGTTACATTATTAATATGTTTTGCTGCACCTTTTAAAAATCTGTGGCAATTTCATTTTGTGCCCAGCAGTTAAAAATGCTAGAAATGTATATATAAACCCAATTACAATATACCAATAAAAGTGATTTTAGGAACATTAAGCATTTTAAAAAATACACATACAGTATAGTATACTGTATATATCTATTTAACATTCTCAAGAGCATTGTCCAAATTGCTTCTCAAATAACAATGTAGAACTAGATATATAGAGTTGAGCACATGACAACTGGCAACATAATTTCGCATATATGAAACAAACATTGCAGAGAGCTAAGAATTAGACATTGAATTGTGGTGAATAGTAACAAAATAATGTTGTATAATGAAAATATGAGAGGTATGAGTTTTTTAATGTGCAGGGCTACTGGACCTTAGACCACTGCAAAGCAAATTACATATTCCATAATGCCAGTGCAATTTAGATTTAAGCAACCCCCAGACCTATATATCTCACATATTATAGTATAAAGAAGACACAGACAAAGGTGTTGCCATTCTGTACCATTTGATATTTTTTGTTTGGTAGGGAACAGCTGAGGCAGAAGAGCCTACATGTGATAAAAGATGCTGATTTGACTCTACATCCCTTGATAATGGTTACATCACACACATACTGGAGCAAATGCATGAGTGGCTGCAGATGGAAATTTCACTACAGATACATGTACCAAGTCCCAAGAGCTGGGTTAGGGAAGGGGGTGTACACAAGCATAAGAGGAAAAACAATTGACTTTTCTCAGTGACTTTTCTTGAGAGAGTGCAATTTGTTGTTGAATAAGCTTTGATCTTTCTACAAGGTTTATCCCTTATTGAACAGCTGACACAGTATTAAAATAAAGGATTTCTACTTTGTTTGCACAAATTGGCAATAATCTTAACTTCTTAAAGAGTGCACTCTGCTGAATTGAGTAAGTCAAATAAATTAGATTCTTCCTCCTTCAAATACCATACAATTCTCAAATTCATTCATTCATAACATCTTTGTCTGTTGAAATCCACACAGGGTGCACTCCTTATAGCCATTGTTTTGTATCACTGTTATGTGTCGCTGGTAACAAACACTTCTATTAACTTAATTCACAATCAAAAAGTAGTAGTATTGCCCTTAAATGCCTATTAAACAAAAGATCACTAACTGAGACTTGGTACTTTAATAGCTTTGTATCTCTTAAACGATACTATTCAATAGAAAAAATGTCAAAGTTAAACTATTGGGCTGTTGAAAGGGGAATGTAGAAGGCCACAATTAAGACAGACATAGTCATAAATCAGGCAGCACAGGATTTTCATTAGGCCAACAAAATAACATTGAATTCATTGACACCCAAATTGTACTCTTTTTTATTTTAAATTAAAGAGGGCACTGGCTTTACAACTAATCTAAAAAATAACAGTCTGCTTCTTGTTGCTATTATTTCAGTTTTAATCATAAATGCAAAATTATCTCCTATTTACAAAAGTCAGAGCTACTCACTTGTGGCTGGTCATTGGCTGTGCTGACTGTTGCACAATTCGACCTTGTTTGGTTAATACTAGTATATTGACCTGAGTTTCTCATCCAGTCATTTCTTAAAATAAGGTGCTAGGATGAGGAAGTGATGTATTCAATACCATGGCTAGGTTAATTGTTTTGGACTCACACAACCTCTTGTATAAAGATATGCTTTCTTTTCTCATGACCATCTGCCCTCATACAGTATCTCATATCTCAGTATCTGATTACTTTATCTATAGCATTTTACATTCTGTCACTCTTGGCTTGTATATTGAGAAAATATGTCAAAAATTACCAGGAGCCATAATTAAACAATTACGCTTCTACTTTTGGCTCTGTGCTGTTAAATGAATGCCAAAATATTGCTCCTCACAATATGTGAAACAAGTGGTTCTTTATTTCAAAGTAGGAAACACAATCAGAGTTTCACCAATTCACAACTTCAAAGAAAAATAGGACAAAACAAGAAAATATTATTTATCTAGCTCCAAACAGTGACTTGTTTTCTTGTTCATTGCTCTTGTTCATTTCCAAAGTGAAGCAATAATGTGCAATATGCAGGACGAATCCCAGAAGTACACTTTTCTTCTTCTGTGGTCTATTCATGTTTTGACATTAAGGTTTCCATTACAGACCTAAATTAAGTGTCTCCCTAATCTATCAGTTGAAACAGCATTAATATGTTAAGTGCGTGACTATCATTCAAAACCAGTATTTAATCTCACATACTGTAACTGTAATTGTAACTGCAAAGAGGGTTCTCACCCTGCGATCCATGTGGGTCCTAATGCCCCAGTATAGTGACGGGGACACTATACTGTAAAATAGGTGCCGTCCTTCGGATGAGATGTAAAACCGAGGTCCTGACTCTCTGTGGTCATTAAAAATCCCAGAGCATTTCTCAAAAAGAGTAGGGGTGTAACCCCGGTGTCCTGCACAAATTTCCCATTGGCCCTTACCAATCATGGCCTCCTAATAATCCCCATCTATGAATTGGCTTTATTACTCTGCTCTCCTCCCCACTGATAGCTGATGTGTGGTGAGCGTTCTGGCGCACTATGGCTGCCGTTGCATCATCCAGGTGGGGCTGCACATTGGTGGTGGTGGAGGGCAGTCCCCATTACCTGTAAAGTGCTTTGAGTGGAGTGTCCAGAAAAGCGCTATATAAGTGTAAGCAATTATTATTATTATTATTATTAGTAGTAGTAGTATTAATTACCTCTGACCAATTTTATGTAACTCATATCCAAACATTTCTGTAAAGGTTTTTTCTTCACCCAAAATCCTTGTACATTTGGATACTCAGCCAAGGTGTTTATTGTTAATTGGTTAGTGTATTTATGTAATATCTTTGTAAAATGTCTGCAGTACATATAGTAGTACTATACTGTTTTTGGAAATTAATTTTCTTAAAATATAGGAAGAGAAAGAATGTTACAAATAAGAGATGGATATTTGATCCATTTTGCTGATCTGATTCTTTTGATCATTATAGTCATTTGCTATCCCCTTGGCTAACATTGTAACGGACACGGACAGGAATCCGTGTCGGATCTTGTAGAAGACCCTATGCGATGCGGTAAGAGCTGGAGAAAACAGGAGGCGTGGTAAAAAGGAACACACAAGGGTTTAATGGTGCACAAAATAATAGTGACCGTCCGTGAGACAGTGTACGGGGAAGACAAAACGGCATCCAAATCCAAACGGGTCCAAGGGCAGGTCAAAGCACGGTCCGAAAGTCCATAAACTGGAAATCCATCCTGGAACGCGACAAAGTTAAAATCCCCGGAAGGGGGGAGCACACAGACAAACGAAACATGGAGGTCCGAGGGTGACGGGGCGAGATCCTCCAGACCCCGGGCTCAGGAAACGGGAGGTGTCGGGGATGAGGCCTATGCCCTCAGGAGACGGACGTAGGGTTTCCTGGTGCTAGGCGGGCCTCGCGACATCTTTCCCTAATGATGAGCCCCGAGGACTGGAGGAGCTGGTCTTTAAATAACAACGCTAAAAGGGTACACCTGGAGAGCTAAATCACACGAACAATAATGAGAGCAGTGGAGCGCCCTCTAGGGAGGGATGTCGTGCGTGACAAACATTGTCTTCCATGAACTCAAATGTGATTAACTCATAAGACTTCTGCTCATGATGAGCTTTTCTTTTAAGCTCTCACTTTGCTTCCTCATTTTGACAACTTTGCATCTCAAAGCGCTGGGCTTCTTCACAGATATTCCTCCAACAAGGTTGGTCAAGAGTCGTAATGTCCCAGGAGTTGAATCAATTTTGCATTTCTTCCTGTTTGCTTTTACCATATTTTTTAAATTCTTAGTCTGGCCTCCTCTAGTGCACTTTCTGTGTCTATGCTGACAGAATCTTACTCATATGTTGCTGATTTGCTTCAGTCCTGTTAAATATGTTCTGAATTTTATCCATGCTTCAGCCCTGTACAGAGGTAAGGGGGGAATGTTGACTGTACAGTAGAACTTCAGTCAGACAAAGGCTGCATTTGCAGATTTTAGGTGATGTTGGAATTCAGCCTGAACTTCAGCCTTCAGTGAAAGACAACTCTTAAGGTATGGAAAGTACTCTCCATTCTCCAGACTCTCATCATGAATCTCAGTACATGGTGCCAAGGCAAGTGCATTTTCATCTTACTGACGGAGAACTTGTGTCCTCTGAAGCTTAAGTCTAATCTTCCCATGTGTGTTTCCTCAGGAAATATACTGTCAAAATTATTTTGTCTGAAGAGCCACACTGATGAGCCTTGTCTGACGGCACATACTGCTGCATCATTAATATACTGGAGTATACTATAAGGTTTCAGTTTTGGACCACAATCATTAGAAATTAAAGAATTTCCTGTCTATTTAGTAAGCCACCTGAACTACTGATGGTAGCATGTCTGTAATCAAATCAAGCATGGCACTCAGAAATATTAAATGTAGGGTTGTGATGATGACCCTTTTGATGTCCAAACTCCCAAGGGATAATAGCTTTGAAGATGCCAGATGATAATAGATTCAAATAGAGAATAGATTCATTACAGAGCATTACTGTATGCAGTAATGCATATCATGATAAAGCAGACAAGTTATCTGACAACTTTTTAGAGAAATCTTTCTGGAAAATCTTCCAGAATGCCTCACAATTCAAAGAATGCTAAGTAGAGGTTTTGGTGCTGTTCCCAGCATTTTTCCTGTGACTGGCAGTAAAATTTGATGTTGACCATGTCTTTTAAGTGTCTGAATCCACACAAGATTTCTGGAAGAAGCTTTTCAACATGAGAATTGCTTTAGTTCAGGAGAAGTAATGCAATGATTTTACCGACAAAGGCCAAATGATAGATCTCTGCATAATTTCCACCGGTGTGTCTGTCACCTTTCTTGATGATATGTTACCTTGGTATTTTTTATGTTATTTGAGATTAACTCTTCATTCCAGATCTGTATAAAGAGACCATGGAGATGTAGTGGTCCTGTTCACTATGCTTAAACATTTCAGCAGCAATTCCATTGCCATCTACTGCTTTGTTGTTCATGTACATGGCTGCTTTCATCACCTCATTAAGTCTTGGTGGAATTTCAAGTTCATCTCTAAGTGTTGTGGGATAGAATTGGGTATGTTTGCTCAGTGTATTCTTCATTGAATAAATGAAAGAATGTTTTTTCCAAGAGAAATTGTCGGCTCTTCTTTTGTTGATCAGTTCTCCCCCTTCTCCCCCTTGCCATAAACAGTCCTAATTGTAATTGAAGAAACCAAAGATATAATTTCAAAGCATTAAGACCTTAATAAAAATAATATCAAAATTAATTCATCCATTTTCTTATCACTTCATCAAATACAGGGTCACAGGAGAGCCAGAGTCTATCCTGGCAAGTAATGGGCAGACGATATGATACACCCTGGATGGGATGCCAAACAATCGTAGGGCATATACAAACAGAAACACACACATTCACACCAGGGCCACTTTTCCCAGTATCCAATTAACTAAACTGTGTGTCTTTGGACCGTGGAAACCCAATTAACTCACTGAACACAAGAACTAACACAAACTCCATGCAGATAGCATTAAAGGTATGAAACTGAACCCACGCTGTGAGGCAGCAATGCTAACCACTGTGCTTCCATGCATTAGGATAGTAGACCGCAAAAACAAGGCATAGACTGACCAGAATTTACCTCTGAAAACAACCAGATGTGAATTATGGGATACTAAAAAATTGAATCATTTCCACAAAGTGCACACTCTGCACAGGTTTGCTTTGCATGAATTAAAAACGAATGCTTTTTCACAACAGATACAAAAATCAATATTAATATACATTAAAGTATTAGCCATTTCCCTTTCATTATCTAATAATGTTACTCTTTCTGAGCCATTTTGTCTTAAATTTTTATGCTAGATTAATAATATGTACTACTATTAATAATATAACTTAAAATAATTTTATTATGATACCCTTTTATTATATTTTAATTATATTTTATTATTGTTGTTACTATTATAACCTTCTCATGGGATTCTTTTCTATCTCTTGGTTTTTCTATATCTTTCTTTGCTTTTAATCTGTTGCCACCCATTCACTGTTTGCGCTACTGTACCCACATTTTACTTCTCACGCCTTCATAGTGTGTTTTTCTGAAATTTCAAATATTTGTTTTGGACCCTACGTGCACAAACTATACTTCAACACATTCTATATTATAATCATAGTTTTACTTACATAATTGCTCTCTCACCTCTCCTTTCCTTATTCTATCTGAATTATTTGAACAGACAAAATTAGTTATGTGTAAGGAGAGAGTTCTTATCCATGTGTACCATTTCAGTTTCACCTGTTGACATCCCTACTATTTTTTCCCAATTTATGTGACTCTAAGTAAAATATTCCATGATGGCCATTTCAGTTCAGATCTCGCTGCCAGAAGGCTCCTTAAGCTCTGGTTGCTGTTCCAGCCCTGCTGCTTATCCCTGCACAACCAAACCCTAACCCAACCCCAAACTGAACCCAAACCAAACCCTAACCCTAACCCATTGTCTGTAGCCAATCCCTGATTATAACAAATTACTAATGGATGAATGTACTTAGGCCTCCATGCCTCCCCACTCAGGCCTCTCTCTCAGATCTTGCAGTGTTCAGTATTGTTTTCCTCTGTGTTGAACTCTACTGTAGGTCCTGACTTCATAAGTTGTTTTCCCTACTTCTAATTTTCTTCCTGTCCTGATATCTTCTCTAGTTAACTTGTTTCTTTTTTTGTCTTGTTTATTATTACCATGAACGTTCTTGGATTATCCTTGTTTTTTTTTTCCTTTGCTCCTGGTGTTTTGTTTCTTCCGCCTTGGATTGCTTACCTGGTTTTGGTCGTTGGCCTGTTTTCAAGACTTTGGTTGCAGATTGTGTTTTATTTTCGTCTTCCTGGATTACTGAGCTGGCTCTGGACTTTGGCCTTTCTTAGACATCAGTT
This sequence comes from Lepisosteus oculatus, assembly GCF_040954835.1. NCBI lineage: Eukaryota > Metazoa > Chordata > Actinopteri > Semionotiformes > Lepisosteidae > Lepisosteus > Lepisosteus oculatus. The sequence goes on along the minus strand of NC_090702.1, from coordinate 11,599,042 downwards.
GAGGACTCTGTTTAATTGTTGTCATTTGAACTTCTTTGTCTGTTGGAATCCACACAGGGTGCACTCCTTATTTATTTTCCTGGCTCAGCACTCACTTTCCTTGATACAGTTCCAGACCGCCATCCAGCAACTCTCTGATCACCTATAGCAGTTAGCAGTAACCATCTCACCTCAAGTTCCTCAGCCTACCAATCACCACCTCTTATTACTCTGGAGAGTTTTGATGGCACCCTCTCCAAATGTCACAATATTTGGCACAAAATTTAAAGGTTTTTACATTGCATCTTGCTGATTATCCTATACATTAGGAGAAGATTGCTTTCGTTATCACACTATTATCCGGACAAGCCTTTGAATGGGCAACTGCCCTGTTAAAGAGGAATGCCCCGGAAGTCACTACCTTAGAGCTCTTCAGGAATTTATCCAGACAGTATTTACTCATCCAGTCCCTGGTCAAGATGCAGCTCTTTATTTCCCAACTTTGTGTCAAGGCAAACGCACAACTGCAAAGTATGCTATCGAGTTTCAAACCCTGATGGCGGAGGCTGCATGGAAGGATGAAGCACTCATCACTATTTTTTTCATGGGCACTCAGAAAAAAATAAAGGACCACCTTGTAGTACAGTACATCCATTGAAAGAGAAATCTTTGACCAGGACATAAATTTTGTCATTTGCAATGTCAATGTCAATAATAGCATCCTGGGTAGACACCAGCAGTCACCAACTAAAAATAAGGCACTAGTGAGAGGTTTCCCTTTTCCCATGAACTCCACTGAGGGTCTCTTTGTTCTGGCCATCATATTGTGAAATAATAAATAACTCCCTCTTCTTGCCTTCATTGACTCATATGCTGATGGCAACATAGTCTCTACATTAGTGCAAGAGAGTTACTTGCTTGGTTTCCCTAATGTCCTTGCTCTTGTTGTCCTCTCCCATAACAACTTACCCAAACAATTCTTCAACAAAACATTCTCCCAAAGATTCCACCACAATTCATTACAACTCTCTCAAAGCTGGAACAATCCATCCCTCTATTTCTCCTGCATGCACCAACTTCTTTTTGTGGTAAAGAAAGATGGTGCTCTTCATCCTTGCACTGATTATCGAGGACTAAATGAAATCACCATCAATAATCTCTATCCTCTTCCGCTGATACCAGTTGCCTTGGAATCTAATTTTTTAGATTTACCTTGGAATCTATTTACCTAACTGAACCTCAGGAGTGCTTACAACTTGATCAATACTCGCCAATACAGCAGGCCGCAGGTTGAGAACCACTGGTCTAACCAATGCTCCAGCTGTCTTCAGGCATATGATTCAAAAGTTGGTGCTGGTATATCAGGGTGATACCTTGAATTACTCATCTTTTCTTCAGGAGCATATCTCCCATGTCCAACAGGTTCTTCAACACCTCATAGAACATTGTCTATATGCTAAAATAGAGAAATGTATATACGTGTATTCCCGAGTGCATCTTGGGTACATTCTTTCTCCTTAAGGTGTGAAAATGGATTGCAATAAAGTTTCGACCATACTGAACTGGACAACTTAAAAAAAATTAAACCACTTCAATGCTTTTTATGTTTCCCTAATTTCTTCAAACATTTAATAAGAAATTTCAGTTCTGTTGTCCTAAGGATCCAGGAGAGGGAATGTGAACTCCTCAAGCAGAGGGAACTTTTCAATGGCTTAAGCACCTTCTCACTTCTGCTCTTTTACTGCGTCACCCTGATCTTAGTTTACCTGGCATGGTAGAAGTCGATGCTTCGGTCATGGTGTTGGTGCTGTCCTTTCCCAACATCATGGTGAAAAGGGTATTTTTCATCCTTGCACCATCTTCTCCCAGCCTCTGTCTCCTGCAGAAAGTAACTACAATGTTGGTAACCATAAGCTTTTAGCCATTAAACAGGCTCTTGAAAAGAAAAGCACTGGTTGGAAGGTGCACAACACCTTTTGTGTTATACTGTATATAGTGACCTTAAGAATCCCTCCTACCTGCAGTCTGCTAAATGTCTCAGTCAGATGGTCTTTTTTTTCATCACCTATACCCAAGGCAGTAAAAATACCAAGGCCGATGCACTCTCCAGCCTCCTTGATCCGCAACTTTCATTGCCGCTTCCCAGGTCTGGTTTCTGCTCCATCTGCACAGCAGAGATGCAGAGGCCTCCATGCGTCCCCTCCTCAGGCCTGTATAAACTCTGCATGCAGATCTTGCAGTGCTCAATATTATTTACCTCTGCATTGAGCTCCAGATCCTGATTCCTTGAGTTGTTTTCCTTAAGTATTCTTCCCCAAGTATTCTAAGTACTTCTCGTTCCTTCTCTAGTTAACTTGTTCCTTGTTCTTGTTCTGTTTGTTGTTACCTTATAACTTGAATTGTCCTTGTTCATATTCCCTGCTCCTGGCGTTTTGGTTTTTCCGCCTTTTTTTGTTTGGACTTTCGATTCTGGCCTGTTATTAATACTTTGGTTGAGGACTGGATTAACTAGCTGGCTCTGGACTTGGCCTGTTTTAGACATTAGTTGAGTGTGTTTTATTGTTGTTATTTGGACTTATTTGTCTGTTGGAATCCACATAGAGCCCACTCCTTGTTTTTCTGAGCTGTCTACACAGACATTACAATGTCCATTACTTCTTGTACATAATTTGTCAATTTTGAGATCTTAATTTGGTAGCCTATAGCAAACCCACTGAGCAATCAGGAGGATGGTCAGAGAGACGTGGTCAAAGGCAAGTTCTGTGGTCCGTATGAAGATCGAAGAGAAGGCTTAGAAATAAAAGGCGAGGTAGGAGCTCCAAAGGGCGACCAATATCTGGCAAAGTGCAGAGGGTTTTGGAGGCTTTAAATATTGTGAGAGGAGGAAGGTGTGCTGATTGATGGAGTGTCATGGTTGGCTGATTGGCAGGAGCCGTGTCTATTAAAAGAAGTGCTCGGGGCTGGAGTGTTGGAATCTGGTTGGTTGAGGGCGTGACACGTCTCCTCAGCAAAGACTGGAAACCTTATAAAGACTGAAGGAACAGTGGATGGAGCACAGTATAAGGTTATATTACAGGACATCTGTGTGCTAAAGACTCAAAACTGGGGTCAAACGTCCAGCAAGAAAAATGTTCCACAGCATTTGGTTAAAGCTATACTGCACTGCCTTAAAAATAAGGAAACTAATGTTCTTGAGTGCCCAGTCAATGTCCTGACTTGAATCATAGAAGTCTTCAGTTTGGCCATTCTAGGGTTTGAATAAAATAGTTTTAAAGTTTAGAAAAATGTATATGCATCATTTTGTAATTTCACCAAATTTAATACCACAGGTAGGGTTGGAATACTTTTGCAAGGCACTGTGAGCACATAAAAATAAAATATGAATGAACTGAGACAATTTCAGCCTCACAGATGCCTTTATTCATTTAATTTTTGAGCTGATAGATACACACTCGCTTTTCTCACATTAAGAAAATAATTAGTTGACAGCAATGGAAAAATGCCCCCTGAGGCAGGAATGCTGAGGAACGGAGCTTCTCCAGGAGAAGCGTGTGTCTGTGATTGACTGCAGCTACAGTATGGGCAGTATATGATTTCATGAGCTACAGCATTGGACAGTCTTTCAGATACAGACAGCGTACTTCCCAGAGAGGCAGAGATAGAGTGATTAACCCGGCAACTGCGGGGCGAGGCAAAAGACCTGTCCGAGTCAGAGCGATTGAGGTGCTGGCGTGTGTGTCTAACCAGGACGAGGCTGAGAGAGGGGTCTGTTTTTGTCTGATGCACATGAATCTGTCTCTACTGTGTGGTGAGTGAGCAGGCTCTGTATGTGTAGCCGCCACATATTCAGCTGGAGGCTGGAGGCTGTAGTACTGTAGTTGTCTTGATGTGTATGAAATATGGCAGGTAAGTTGGACTGGAAGTTTAGGTAGAAAGGAAATATAGACCCTGTGCAGGGGCTTAAATAGAATACCTTAGGAGGAGCCTCAAAAGACAAATTGGTGGCAAAAGAACCTAAATACAAAGCTGAGAATCCAAAAACCAACCAAAAAAGCAAGCGAAATGTCTGCGCCGGGCAAAAGCATCGTGTGTAACATGGACTTTATCTGTCGTGTATGAGTGAGTTTATATAGTGTTATGGTTTGTATAGTGAGTTTATATTGTGTTGTTAATGCAGGAAACCAGCAAGAGGAGTAGGCTGCAGGAGTTCTTTAAGATCTAGGAAAAGATCTAGGAAACCATAAGGGATTCATCCATGAGCTCAAATGTAGCCTGCTCTGCTCTGGAGGCTTGTAGTTTCGTACTTGCATTCCCATGCATGTATTTATAATGATAATACATTAATAGGATTTACATTATTTATTTTTACATTACTACGTTTAGTGAAGACAGCAGGGACTATATTATAAGCATCAATGTTTTCAATCAAAAACATGCAATAAAAACATAAACCTCATCCTAATGTAAGTTTTTGAGATAGGTTGCTTTAGAAAGATTTATGGAACTTTCAGTGGCTAAAGGTCCCTGATGCCACATAATCAACTTTTTCAGAGCTTTGGGTCCACGAGATAGCCAGTCACACACGCAGAGCAGCCTTTACTAAGTTTCTTTGAGACATTTGATTCTCAGGGGTGAAACTGTAGTGTTTTTCAGGGATACTGTATAAAAATAAAATAATGTGAATGCTGACCTACTGGGTTCAATATCTGGGACGAACCCATTTAGTTTAAAAAGAAATTGAAAAACTGAAGGACGCTCCATGATTTTTAGTACTGCTCTGCAGTCTCACTAGCAAAGGATGGGTGAGATCTTTAAGGCAGTCTTACAGACTGTAAAGAAAAATGTGGGAGATATATTTGACATACAAAATCTGTCATGCATCAGGCATACTTCTGGACCTGTTTTTTTATTTCTTAAAGGAAATACTATTAAAGGAAGGAAAGCCTTTATATCATTTTACACAAAAATATTAACCAAGAAAAAGAATGACTGGCCTAAGGCATCTGTCTATGTGGAGTGCATTTTTTCTCTGTGTTTGTTTGGGATTTTTCTAGGTGCTTATCTCACAGGAACAACACCAAACAGACAAACTCCCAATATTAGAGCTGAGCTAGGATTGTGGATTAGAAGGAAGCAGGCCTAACCATACGATCCTTCTTGATGTTCATGTAATGAGTCTTTCAGCTTCACAATGCAAAATAAGGTTCTCCTTGAATGAGTGTAACATATTCATGTTTCACTTTATCTACCCTGTTGCAGAAATTTAAAGTAAATTAATGTTTTTTTAATGTCATGGCAAGAACTCTCAATTTTAAACTTTAATCATTTTTCCTAAGTAAATTCTTGTGAATTAATCACTAAGTCTAATAATTCAAAACCCCCATTCCGCATTTAGAGACTTGACTGAGAAAAACAGATGATTTCAAGAGTGGATGCGAAATAAAATATGGAAGCATCATAATCTCCTAGCACTTGCCCTGCAATTTTCCTTTACAATGAAAAGTCGACAATAGGAAAACAAGTTGAATACAAATCACAAACATAACATTCCTAAACCTTCAATGCCACTGATTCATTGCAAACAAATAAGGCAAGCAGAAAAAAATCCAAATGAAACAAAATTGTGCAGAACAAAAACTAATGTAGTAGCTAACCATGTCATTCTATTTAATACTGAGTTAAAAATCACAATATTAAAACCACACAAAATAATTGTTTAAGATACATCAATAATGACAGGAAATGTAGTTTATTGAAGCTTTTAGAGCAGTTCTTCAGTTGCTAAAGTATTTTAAGCAATGACATATTTTTTGTTCATAAAAGAAATAGAGACATGCATAAATGTTCTAAAACCTCTTCAAAATAGGAAGTACAGTAACTTTTAGTAGTAAATATGTACAGTAATATTTGGAGGAAATTAAAGATTTCATAGATTTTCCTTCTAAAAGATTAACACATTTATGTGATTCTTTGGATAAGCCTTCAAACTTGGTGATTAAAATCCATTAATTTGCATTAACTTCAAAGTTGTACACTGTGTGGATCATCAGTAAGAAGTGTATTTCGAAGAATGCCTAAAAATATATCATCCCAAAAATGTTGTATAACATCTATTTTTTGTAGGCTGACTACTGACCCTTTTCTTTGTTTTGCATCTTGTGGAACAGCAAATGTGTATTGAAGTCAATATTGTGAACCAACACTAATCCCAGCAATCACAAGCTGTTAAAGTGCAGTGTGTTTCATTTTACACCTTTCCTCACAAGACAGGAGTGTGAAGAGGAGGAGGCAGCTACTGTCTTGGCCAAGTTCTTAGCCTTTATACGAGAATGCATCTTGGCATTCCATTCTGTTAATCTAAACTAATGTGTTTTCATCAGATCAGGGACTAACACTATGATGGGATTCTATGGATAGATGCTTTTTATTGCAGTATTTTTCACTTAAGCTATTTTTCTGTCTTGAAAATGCTAATCTATTTCAAATAGTGAAAGTAAAAAATAAAAAGACACATAAACCTTACATTTAACAAGTACCACTTTTATATTTGCAGACGTTTAACCTCCATTGCTACCACTATCAATCCCAACTGATATTTTGCAAATGAAATACAGTACATCAATCCTTGTTCTAACCCCTTTATCCAATACAGGGTCAAGCAAAAGAGTACAAGGTGGGATATACCTTGGATGTGGTGCCAATCCATCGCAGGGCACACTCAGACACAGAAACGCACACGCTCACGCTCACACCAGGGCCAGTTTTCCCAGAAGCCAATTAACCTACCAGTATGTTTTGGGACTGTGGGAGGAAACCAAAGAACCTGGAGGAGACACATGCATATCCAGGCAATTTTTTATAATTCTAAGAAAGTCACAAATATTTCCCTGTAACACTGTTGTACTTTGCTGTGTGGAGGAAACCCACATAAACACAGGGAGAACATATACTGTAAACTCCATACAGATAGCACCCTAGGTCTGGAATTGAACCCAGAACCCTAATGCTGTGAGGCAGCAATGTTAATCATTGTGCCACTCAGTTTCACCCATCATTTTATAACCATGATTTTCCTAATTACGGCACATAGAGTCAAAGGCAACAATATTTTTTCCCACTTAATCAGTCATTTTAAAATATGCAGAAAATAATAATGTTATAACCAGGAAAACATATTTTTATATAAGTTAAACTTATCAGATCTTAAAAAAGATTAAGTGACATTTATTGTTAAAAAAAGATTGAGAAACATCATAGTTTTAGATACTTTTTCTCTTCTCTCATGTCTGGCCGGGTCATGGCCTCATCGCATATAGCTCATAAATTCAATACTACTTCCACTTAGAATAACTGTATTTTATATGACTTAGATTTTTATTACATGTCCCTGACATATTCAGGTTTCTTTGGGATACACTGTCCAATTTTACATTTCATGTTAGATTTTTGCAAAGAAAAGGGTTATCTTTTCTACAGACCAAACTTCTTCTCATTTAGCCTACAGTAGGTCAAATATGATACCAGGAAATCCTGCACTGCTTCCCTTCAGTCTGCAAAACATGAGTAGGCCTGGTTGAAAAAAATAGACAAGCAATAAGAAAATTGAGAAATTATTATCATTTACAAATATGTACATCAATAACTTTCTTTTTGTGTGGTGCACCTAGTGTACAAAAGCAGCATCCTAGCTGTGATTCGAACCCACAATCCTTCAGTCTAGAGTTTTAACCAATGCTCCCCCAGAATTCTAGCATTGATGTTGACATTAAATCCCACACAATGCTGGGTTCCAATTAGGATGTCCTTAAAAAAACGAGGACATTTTAAGAGAAAGCTAACGTGTGTTGAGATAGGGGAATGTCTTGTCTAACTAACTTGCCAGATTTCTTCTAATAAGCAATGAGGACATTAGATATTATAAGCATATGACATAGAATATTAAGATTTCTATAAAGCATTTGATATGGTCCCTCATAAAAGGTTGATTTTCAAATTAAAAGTCACAAAGATTCTGGGCAGTGCCACAAATGTGAGTAGTGGAGTGTAGAGATTCATTTTTCCTGAGCAATGGGAACAATCTAGATTCTGGTATAGTTAGCAAACTAGTCAAACTAACAATTTTTTCAATAAAACTAAAATAGGTGGAGTGGGAAACACATAAACAGTGTCAAGGGAGTAACAGAAAGACTTATACAAAATCATGGATTGAGCTGACACTTGGCAAATTAAATTCAAGAATAGCACAAAGTATTTGGAACATACTCCATTTGTATCACATTGGTGCTTCTGATGTGCAAAAAGTTACACACAAAAGGGATCTGGGTGTTTAGGTAGATTTTTGTATGGCCTCATCAAGACAATGTAGGGAAGGAAAAAAAGCCCACACAATGCTTGATTAAAAAGACTGGAATTTAAATTCAGATAATTTATGGTAAAGGTCTACAATGCACTAGAAAGACTTCAACTACAAAATTGTGTTAAATTTTGGTCACCATACCACACAAAACATCATACATCCCTATAAAGACTGAAGAGCCAAAAAATAAGAGCCAGGAAAAGTGTACTGAGATCTAAAACAGGCCTCTCAGCTAGGTGGATGAAGCCCACACTCTGGAAACTTTTTAGATTCACTTAGCTACTTGAAAAGAGCACTTTGGGCCGAATGCCCCCTCATGTTGTTTGCAGACTTATTGTGTTTTTAGGTAATAAAGGATATTTACTTCTTCTCAATGTGAATGATACGCAGTTAATCAAAAATTCCAAGTTACCTAAACAAACTTAGTTTATTAAGCAACTCACGTTTGGTCTAAAAAAGTTCAAACTGAAAGTGACGATAGCGGAGTAGTAACTACTGTAACTTCAGGAAACTATCACAGTGAGCAGGTTGTTTGTCGGGCACTAAGACCGAGCGGACGTGCTGTGATATTGTCAGTTACACTGTAGGATCTGAGTGACAACAGGGTGAAGTTTAAATGAAAATAAGTATATTAAGAAATCATTAATGGTCAGGTAAGGAATCCTACTTTGTTATTCCTGATTTGTGTTTTATGAACTTAATAGGCGTTCTTTCGATACCGCACACAAAGATTTTGTGAGGGGCCTAGAAAAAAGGGAGAGCCAGGGACTCTTCCTGCGCTATGTGCGGGATTGAAAGTCACCACGAAGGGGGCGAGGCTGTAAGTTGATTCCCGTAGGACAGAGAGAAATATCGGATTTAGAGTTAATATAAATTTGAGGAACTGGACATAACAGCTTGTATGTTATATTCATTGAAATAAACGTAAAGTACGATTTGACGTTTTAAAATTGTAATTGCAGAAAATAATACATTTCAAGCATTGTATACTTTCGCTATTTTTTATAGCGTTAGTCATACTTCAATCTGTCACTTAGGCTACATTATAAAAATGTGTGATGCTTCAAAATATCTGTGTACATTAGTACGCGATTGAGTTGTGACGTTTTAAATTTTTAATTCTCACAAGCCTATTCTCAGTAGCCTCTTAATCCCCTATACCCCTATCCCCTATACTCAAATGCAAAATCTGTAATTTAGTTTTGTTCAGACGGTGAAGGTAAAGGCTAGGTGTCAGGTTTTCCTCTCTTATATCACGCTTCTAAGTGGCGGAGAACTATTAACAAGCTGCTTTGTACTGCATCATAATTAGCTTGATCACTGCTGTTTAACCAAGTTGTAGGAGAAGTCACATGAGATGTTTTGACGTGCCTTTCTCGTCTCGAACTTGAGCATGATTTTAAACAGTGCTGATTCATATTACAGTATGTCTGTGCACAGTTTACACTAACTGCAGTTAGATAATTGAAACTGTCTTCCTTACTCATGTGACGCTGGTCTGGTTGACTCTTCCTGTTGAAAAAATGCAGCGCACTAGCCATGATATGTAGAGGTTCTGGCTGTTTTCTACAGTCAACCCCTTGAAGTACTCCAATAAAGTGCTTTCAACATGTGATTTGTATTTCGTCAAATGCTTTTAATCGCGTTAAATTGATATCAAATTGTAACTTAGTCGTTTTTTATAGGAATTATATAAAATTCTATACTCTCCATCTCCAACAAGGAAATTTAATGATTTACTAAGTGTAATAAGCAGTTTTTTATAACTATTTTACTATTTATAGCTATTAAATGCAAATGTATCTGAATTTAACTGGCATCCCATCCAGAGAGTACCCTGCCTTGCACCCATTGCTTGTCAGGATCCCTTGCAACCCTGAATTGGATGAGGCAGTTAGAGGATGGATGGGTGTGATGAATTGGTTAAAAGCAACATCCGAACGCATGGCAAATTCAACTTCAGAAATCCACGAGAACCCAAAATAAATCGATACCATTTTTGTTGCTTCATTCTTGTAATCTAGGTCTTGGAATCCTCTAATCCCATTATATCCATTTTTTCATGGTGTAATTTTGTGAAAACATTGGAAATTACATTTTGGGGAAAGTTAATGACTCATGTGGAGACTTGAAATTACACGTGTGTCACAAACTCTGGATGACTGTTCCTTAAAATTTTGTAGCAGTATTTACATTTGGACCTTGGCTACATCCCTTATGGGTAAATAGTTGATTTAAATGTACATAAAACTTTCCACTTATCCTTCTTTGTACAGCTTTCCTGAAATGAGTTAAGGGCTCAATTTTTCTTGAATGTCCTATTCATTATGAGTTGAACAAGGCATGTGATGCTTGTGTCAGAGTTGAACTTTTTCTGGTCAAGCTCACTCTTTTTCTTCAAGCAGAAGTTTTTTATAGGGTTTTTCTAAATAAAAACAACATGACTACCATTCTTGTGCTCAGTTCACCCACAAAAATCACCTCCATGTGATTGTATTTATCATAACCTAAGGTGGTTAAGCAAAACAAATTCTTTCCTGGTTGAGCTGGTGTGAAAAGGACACTGTACTTTGATCTTGAACGAGAAAAGAATGTGTTTTGTGTGTCATTTTAAATCTCATTATTATCAGTGGCACATTTTACATTACTGAGCAGAAAAACGTGAGAGATTGAGAGTCATCATGAAAAGCTTTTTAGATTTTAAAAGGAAAATTAATCTCACATCCTTTAACTCTTAGTCTGGGACAGCCAGAACCTTCAGAATATTCTCACGCTCAAAAGTTTTGTTCACATTTTCTACATTATTGAAACAAGATTTTTATCATTTTTCTGATGGGTCTGTTTTGTTTCCCCTCAATTTTGTATTGATAAATGCAATTATTCTGAAAGAGTCACTTAAGAATTTCCATGAACATGCCATAGCTCTGTGAAAGAAAAAGATAATTAGAAAGACTGTGAGCAGGGAGTTTTGAAAAGAAGTTCTTTCAATCAGTGCAGGCAATTTCTTTAGCTTCTGTCCTCTGAAACCAAATGTTTCCGTCTCCTGGAGTCTCAGAATCATTTGTCCTTAGAAAAAGCGCTGCAACTTGTTCAGTCTTTACATCATATTTCTCTACATTTTCACATTCCGTATTCATTGCAGCTCTATTAAGTGTACAACTGAGCATTGTAGTACCTCTTCATTGTCAGTTATAAAGTGCTTGATTGTATATTGTATTTCCCTATGTGATGTTTGGAAATTCTGTTCTAGTGTACTGTGTTCTCACTGTGCCTTCCATGCATTTAATTTGGAATACATTAAAAAGATTTTTTTTAAAATCTTATTGAAGGGAAAACTAAATCACATGCCCCTTAACTATTTGTAAGGGACTACTAGACTACTTCTTTAGACTATTCCCACACCCACAGAGCACAGGTTGAAGCTGCAGAGAATTATGCAGATAGTATTACAAAAAAATAAAAACCGAACAAAGGAAAACTGAAACATATATGTTTTATGCAGTGTGTAAATCACGAAAGTGTACATATAAGGAAATGCTGTTGTCCTACTTCTCCTTTAAAGTGCTTATGTAGGCACACCAGAGCCCTTTGGGATGCCACAATAGACAGACCTCATTCAGTACCTTGAAACTCTTATCATCTCCAAACATGGAAGCAGGCACTAATGTAAAGTCAAACAGCTAAGTAATTTACCTCACATTTCTGAATGGTGGCTTTAGCCCCTGTGTTCAGCTGCATTATCAAATCCCAGCAGTTTACCAATGAGTAACATTAGTATATAGAGCGAGAATATTTCTACACCTGTTGACATCTGTAGAAGTGCTGAAATACATATTTCCGCTTCGTGTTGTAAGTTAGATCAGTCTTAGAAATATGTACCAATTGCTGGAATGAGTGTGTGGTTCATTAAAGATAACTGCACTGTTTTAAAAATAGTTATTGAATGGGACTGTTGCACTTGGAGAATATCAATTCTTTTGCCTCCACGTGCATATTGGTAAAAGCATATACATCAATGACATTTGAAATGATCATTAGAGCTGCAACAGTTGCGAAATAAAATGTGCATTTTTGCGTTACTTTGAATGATGAAGTATTTAGCTTACACTTATTACACAAAGAAAAATAAATGGATTCCAGTACTTCTGTTTCATTAATAAATCTATGCTCTACACAGATTACTTGGTACTGTAACATTACATTTTAAATCATAAATTGTTTTCTATTATACCAGAAAATCACTTTACACCCAGTGTTCCCCAGAGAATATGTTGTTTTATAATAAAAGTGTTTTAATGTGCTAGCAATATTAAGTAAATAAAAAACAGAAAAACTAAAGTAAATTGCCCTAAAATGATGTAACTTCATATGGAAGCCTTTGTCATTATAAGGGAAAATGGGTACAGTGAGGTGAAGAAAACATGAACTTTTTTTCTGTTTAACTAAAAATCAAGGATTATTGTAACCGTTTTTTTCTATTTAAAGTTAGAAGTAAGGAAGGTCTATGATAAAGCTTAAATAAACTAGAAGAAGCAGAAAGAAGGTTGACCTACAGATGCAGCCATTCACAATGCACGGTAAAACCCCGTACTATACCGCGTGTTATACCGCAGTATGTGACTGGCTGGCCAAAACTGACAGGTGGCACTCGTAGTTGGTTGTTAGTGAAACGATTGCTTCATTTAATCTCTAACTGTGCATGTTTAAATCCGCTTAATACTGGATATTAATATGGAATTTTACAACTAAAGGGACATTTTGGTAGCTGAGCACAAAAATAACGGGAGCATAACGTCTCTGAACGTCATAAATTACATTAATTTAGGAATATTAACATATTATGTAAGCTGTATGTGGCTGGTATTAGTAGTTTAAATAAAAAATATACACCAGTATTCCACTTTCTTCATAAACATTCAAAGTCTTTCATTCTTACTGTGGTTATTTTGGAAAATATTTTGTGTTCTCCATCTAACTATATTAAGTTTATATGCTTTATAAAACATTACAATGTTTAAAGCTTTTCTATGAATACTTGCTTTAGTTATTGTAGTAAAAAAAACATTATTTTTAGAATTTGATTTATAGGGAATATAATATGAAATCACGTTTCTAAAGAAATTAATAGTGATATTTAAGGATTTCTTTATTTTCATATAGCTCAAATTATTACCGTAGTCCACTTTCTTTGTAAACATCTGAATCTGAATGGTGCTGAGCAGTGGCTCTGTGGCTAAGGATCTGTGTCTGTGACTGGAAGGATGCCGGTTCAAATCCCACAGCCAGCAGAGGAATCTTACTTCGTTGGGCCCTGAGCAAGGCCCTTAACCCCAACTGCTCCAGGGGCGCTGTACAATGGCTGAACCTGTGCTCTGACCCCAAGCTTCTCTCCCTGTCTGTGTGTCTGTGTTTCTCATGGAGAGCAAGCTGGGGTATGCGAAAAGACAAATTCCTAATGCAAGAAATTGTATATGGCTAATAAAGCAACATTATCATTATTACATTATTATCATTATCAATTTGACTAATTCACCCACGATTACTTGGAAACATTTTGCCTGCCCTTTTCAGCTATAACTTAAGTTGTCAAGTGGTGTGTTGGTGTAATGACTTTAGTGTATGACTCGCATGCTGGAGCATGCGGGGGTTCGAACCCAGCTCCCAGCCTGAACTTTCTATTAAATATTAAATATATAGGACAATATATAGATTTTTTTTGTATTTCTAAATATCACAACATGTCCGATGTTAAGTGATTTATTAATAACAACTAATAATTTTAAACTGCTTGTATTTTAAAATTGTATTTTGTTTGGGGTGATTTGTCACTGTTGTCACCACCTTCAATTTATTAAACATCTATTTTTGAGAAGGGGTATTCCAGACCTTTGTTTAATTTCTGAAACTCCCTCTGTATTTCCTGTTTTCACGCAGATAAGAATAAACTACATATGCAAATATTTTCACAGGCGGAAAGATGTTCTGTGTTCTTACCACAGTACGCATTGTTACATTTTTAAGCATCAGTCAAAGCATTCTGAAGTCTTACAAAATCGTAAAAAATGTTACCAAATAGTATTGGTGAAACTGTTACCTGTCCAGGATAAAGTGGCTAGAAAATAGGTGGATTTACACTTGTAAAAAACGTTACAATTTTAACGCAATACAGAAGGTATTATTACTAAATGACCTTGGACGGTCTGTAAACTGAAGATTTATAGAGGAGACACGTTGTGTCTTTTCTTTCCAGTTTGGAATTATTATAATAATAATAATAATAATAATAATAATAATAATAATAATAATAAACTTTATTTTATATAGTGCCTTTAAAGGTGGCTTCTCAAAGCGCTTTACAGGATGACAATAACAATAAATAAGAAGACTACAACAATAAATAGGAAGATTTCACAAGATAAGACACAATTACAATTACAACAATAACAATAGAGGAGACCGTGGAAGGTGGTACTAAGGAGAGCAGAGGGGTGAAGAATGGAACCAGTTAAGTAAAGGCTTTTCTGAAGAAGAAGGTTTTGAGTCTGGATTTGAAGGAGTTTAGAGAAGGTGACTGTCGGATATCCTTGGGCAAAGAGTTCCAGAGCTTGGGGGCATAGCAGGAGAAGGCCCTGTCGCCCATACAATGTAGACGGGCTTGGGGGACAGTAAGGAGGGCAGAATTTGAAGAGCGGAGGTTGCGAGGTGGGGAGTAGGGCGATAAAAGTTCAGCCAGGTATTGAGGTGCCAAGCCATGTAAAGCCTTATAGGTGAGCATGAGGATTTTAAAGTCTACGCGGAATTTGACCGGAAGCCAGTGCAAGGACTCCAGGATAGGAGTAATGTGAACACTTGCACTTGACCTGGTCAGAATTCTGGCTGCTGAATTTTGGACATATTGCAGTTTGTTCAGAGTAGATTTAGATACCCCAGGGAGTAGAGCATTGCAGTAGTCAATTCGAGAGAATACAAATATGTTGATCAGCTTTTCAGCCACAGTTAATGATAGCATAGGGTGTAGTCTTGCGATATTTCTAACGTGAAAAAAAGATGTTTTGACAGTATGCTGTACATGTGGGTCGAATGTTAAGCCAGAATCGAATATAACCCCAAGGTTTTTCAATTTTAATTGAAGCTAAAGTACAGGGCCATCTACAGATAGGGTTACAGGACTGACTTTACGAAGTCACAGTTAAGGAATTAATTTTTACCTACTAGTATATTCCATTGCAGCCACTTTATGTTAACACATCTCCGTACTTCTCACAAGGGATAGGAGTGTTAACACCTCGCTGTGTAATGTTATGTAGAATAGACAGTTTTGTCAGTTCTGGGGGATGGAAAGGAATTTTGAGTAGCATGCTCTGTTGCCATTGTTGCTGTTTACCATAAGGCAACCAGCAATCAAATGTCCTGTTTTTTCTTAACACTCGTTTTTCCTTACTGTACTTTTTAAACAGTTCCACGTGCAAACAGTGCGATGTTGTATAGTTTTAAAGCCACAACAGTATAGCTTATGGGAAATACATTTATTTGTACTGCATCAAAGGTTAACTCGTTCAGAGCGCCCGATATTACAAACTCCGAGTTAAAAGGAACATGTCAAAATATTGAACGAGTTGAGGGATTCGATAATAATAGAGAAATCATAACAATAAACCCCAGTTGTTTCATGCTAATCATGCAATCCAACTGAAAGAAGGACACTTAAATTAACATGAAAAGACTTATATATATATAAATCAGTTAAAAACAATTTTTATGCACAAAAAATGGGTAGTTTTTCTTCTGCGCGATCAGCTTAGAGTCTTTGTGTAAGCTGTAAGTTCTTTTGACTTCTTAAACATTTTAAACACTTTCATACAGAAATAAAATCATGTTTTCTACAGGTGTTAAGCAGATCAGCAGGTTGCTGACAAAATAGCACACCGTCCACTAACCGTAAAGACTGTTCTACAGCTTCTGTTTTTTAAAAACATTTAGAAACGTTTCATCTACACAAATACCACAGACTATTCGCGATTGTTTTTTTCTGAATGTCACACTTAGTTCAATATTTTATTTACATCTAAACAAGTAAATAACAAGTCAGGTGTTAGCATAAACTATTAGTAACCAACAATATTAAAATTCGCAATGTAATAATTTGTTGCACTTCTTCCATGTCTTGTAAAAACATTAGTTTACAAGAATTTGTTCAAATATACATTGAATCTGACAATCAGAAAATAAGTAACATACAAACGTATAAGGTAAACAAATGAAGGTAAAATATAATTTGAAATTAAGACAGGATACACTTTTTTCTGTGTCTCTTTCTACTCTCTCTCACGCACTTTGATTCGGACCCAGAATGATTAAAAATGGGAGGGAATGTTTTGTGCCAGTCAATGTGTTATCATCTCGCACCAGAGGGAAGGGAAAAAGCTGATAGGGCTTGTCATTAATTTCAGAAATGTTAAAAAAAACTTTATTTTGAATTAATCGAATCCCAGGTGTGAGTTCAGAAAGCCAGAATTACGTACTATCCCTACATCTGTGACAACACCTGATCATCTACTATAAAGCTTTCAGTGCTCTGTCTGTGTATATTCCAATCGCAGTGGAGTAGGGTGTGTGGGGAAACTTTTAGGCTACAATTGAATTGGGGATCTGTATTCTTCAAACCTGAAACATTGTTTTCTCTGAAAGCGTTTTCTTCCCTCTTTAGCTGATCTTTTGCAGCCTACGCATGCTTACACAGCTCCCTACGTGAATTCTCATTCTTGACTGAGAAAGCTTTAGAGAACTTTAGAGCCATTTTTATTTTCAACAAATTGTAAATATGACATTTACATTGGCGTTTTTATTTAACTTAAGCGTATGGAGGAGTGTCAGCTGCCAAGGAGAGCTCCCCCCTTCCCCCACAGACAGACTGATAAAGCAATTGGGAAGTGTTAACACCTTCAGATTTAAAAGGTTATTAATAATATCTTCCGTGTCGCATTAACATTGTTCTTACAAGTATAAAAAGAGGCGATACACAACGTGTCTCCTCCATAACTCTTCAGTTTACAGAGAAATTCCGCCAGAGCCACACAACATTGTCCAATAATACTCTTCTTGTGTCTAATTTCTAGGGAGTAACCCTGTTACAAAAGGGAACAGCGCATCAGTCCTTGACTATGGTTGTCAGATGTCTGGTTTCAGCGTTCACTTTTCAGAAATCTGTACAGAACCGTGACCTGTAATCAGTGTTTGGTATCAATAAACTCCAGTAAATAATGTACAGTTTATCGCCTTCTGCAATGCTTCTAGTTTAGCAGGATTTGCGCGATAAGCACATTGTTTAATGGGGATGACATTACCCATGTCTATATCACTGTACGACACAGGTTTGAGTCGGAGTGTCTGTTAATAAAACAGAGTGCCTTCCAATACATATAACTACTGCATGATTTCTTTATTAATTTCAGCTAAATGAAGGGAATTAAATCAGTCAGAATCTCGGAGTGCCAATTATAAAAATAACCCTTCTTCCCTCTTTTGTTTAACTTAAAGATTTTCGCAAAGAAATCCTTAATCACAAAACCATCCCTTAATTTATCCAGATACACAAGTTCACGCCAGAGCCAACAACAAGCTGTATAGCTGTAACAAACTGTATAGCTGTAATAGTGGACTGTTTCTATGTATTCACTATATAAGAAACAAACTGAAAGTAATACTCTGATCACGTTTTGAACCATTGGGTGCAGTGCTTTGTCCATTACCACTACAAGGACAGTAAAAGTTTTTAAAAAAATGTCAAAATGTTTCCAAAATGTCCACCTGTGATATTTTAGCTGCTTAGTTACATGATTCCATATTAATATAACTATCAAGTGGCATTAAATAAATAAAACTTTATTTGTATAGATGTCACTTTGCTAAAATGTATAAAAAAAACAAAACGATTACAACCTAATCTTTCCATGTGTGATGCAATTAGGAAGTACAATATGCTCCCGCTTTGTTTAACAATGGTATGAAAGATAAATCAACAGTAAATGGTGAGAAAGCTGTGCTTAAACTTAATTAAGGGAATTAGAAGACAAAGATAACGATTTACATTGTTTAATTTTAAAAACAAAGTGATAAATGCAGATGCGGTTAGTGCAGTTCGCACTGCACACTATCGAAAGCTCAAGCTGTGCTAAGTATCTTTATGCATTTGGCTATATGAGAAACAAAGCGAAAGTAATGCTCTGATTGCTTTTTGAACTGCCTAGGTGCAGCTCGATACATTACAGTGCTCATGACCACTATAAGGACAAGTTTTTATGAAGTACAGAATATAAGCTAAATAATGTTAGTACAAGCATGTTAAAACCAGAACCCACTGTAAGTTACCAAGTTGAAGACTTTGATGCATAAAATATGCATAACCAAATTATTTATGATGAAGGTGGAAGGTTGTGTACTTTTGTCCAACTGGGCAATCTTGCTTTTATAAAATATACCGACTTTGTAATGTTTAATGTTTGACATGCTGTAATACACAGTTTAAAATTATTAAAAGTCTAAACATTATACTATTCAATTCTTAATTGGAAAAAGATTGTCCCTCAGCAGTGATTGGGATTCGAAACCGGGCGTTTTCTGGTGACAGCTCAAATGCTGTACATGAGATGTTAAGCTTTATTAGCTCCACCTAGCGCTTTAACAAGGTACTACTTGATACTATGATCCCATTTCAAAGAACATGCGTTATGAGGCGGTGTGTTGCATTACGTCCCCCGCATTTTAACACAGCGTACCTCGCTCATTTTGAATGGCTGGATCTGTACAACAGTTTAAGAGCAGGTGATGGTAGAATATGCCAGAGAAACAAGGAAGAGTGGAGGAGAAGGGAAACATGAACGATTCTAAAAGCATTTTAACCATTTGTGTAAAAAGAAAAATGTTAAAGTATCATTTTAAACCAACACAAAGTTGTAGTTTTACCTGAAGTAATGAAGAATAAACATTTTAACCCCTCATTTTTTGTTGAATAGCCAAATTATATCCAAACAAATTGTGCATACTCGTATATGATATCCGTAAAGCTACAGAAAGCATTTTATAGAATAAATGACTGTATTGTATTATAACCTATTTCAGCTGCGTTTTGTCTTACAGAACACTTCACATTAGGCATTCATCAAAATCTTATCAAATGTCCTAAGTTGAGAGGCTGTTCTCCCCATGATAACATCTTCTCTGAGCTGTATATTAGTTCTAATGTATCCACCTACTTCTTAATTACTGCACAATACTCAGAAGAATATATAAAATTTTCTGGGTTTTCTGATGGAGAAACATGTGCCTAAAGCATTGTGTGCAAGTTTTATTTTTTCCATTTTTCAACCCACATTTTTTAAAAATTGCCTTGCAGTTTTGCTAACTTCTGCCCACAAACATGCTCAATTTGAGCCTTCTGCATTTCACTTATACAAAAAAATATTTATACATTTGTAATTCAGAATGCGTGATGGGACATCATTGGAAGAGGTTGAAAACTTTAGGGTGAATACAGTGCAAGACATTGTGTATTGTAAGAGCCCTATAATGTTAAATCATACAAATACTAACTTTCCTGTTCCTTGTATGTTTTGATTTTTGATTTTTATTGTTGGGGAGAGATTATTGGAAAAACAGATGTCCTTTAACACCATTAAAGCAAATGAGGTAGTTCATTGCCCGTTCAGTAGTGTAATGCACTGTTCAATTAGAGTTTCTGGTGCCTTTCAGAACTCTTCATGTACAGTATGTGGGCAGTGGGTTCAAAGACTTCTTGTGACTGGAACATGCTACTGTAGCTTCCCCTTACTAATGGGCCCATTATAATCAGTTACTTTCAGCATTCATTAATGTAATATTTGAGGTCTCAAAACAAGCTTGTTGTCTGGTCTCATCATCAGTTTATGTTTCTGTTATATTTCACAGTGCAAAAGAGTATGTTGTCTTCAAGGGGAAAGTAATAGCTATGTTTTTGTTTTCTGCAGTTTTTCTGTTGTTGTACAGCAATGTTGTATTTGTTTTTCCCCTGGAAAGACTCTTAATTAAAATCTGATAAATTTGTAATGAGTTTTTTGGTTAAAGCATATTCTTTATCGCAGCTGTTCCTCTGAAAGCTCGAATAAGAACGCGCAACCTAGTCCTAGCTGGGTTCTGGTACTTCCATCTAACGTCTGGTCAGAACCTTAGTTACAGTTCACATAACGTGTGTTAGGAGTTTTATTAGAAAAAATATTTTGTGACTAAGTTTATGTTTTGGAATAGGTTTTTTTAAATTAAATGATAGATAACGGTCACCATCTTTTAATTTATGACCATGAAGGAAACTGTTTTAATATTGTATTCTTTACAACCCTAATTAGAAAATTTAAAATAAAACCATTTCTGTAGATGTGAACAATGCTGAAGTTCTTTTAAATTGTCCCTGTGTATACTTAACCTATTTCCTCACAAACGTTTTTAATTGACACACCTTTATAAAGAGAATTCAGGTTACCTTGTAATTAAAATGCATTTACAGAATATAAGTTTCTCTGTCTTTTAGATTGTGAGACTCTCAGTGGGGCTGTTTTATTTTAAGGAGTCTAGATCAAATTTTAAAGCACTTGTAAAATGGTTTCTAGATAGACCATTCATATTGAAAGAATTCACAAGATGTATTTAGATAGATAAGACTTTATTGATCCTGAAGGGAAATTGAGGTGTTACAGCAGTCCAGCCCGAGACAAGCAAAAACAGAATAGACTAAAAATTAAAATAAGTACAGCAATACCAAATAAAATAAATAGTTAGGTGTGTGAAAAATATGCTAAAAGTCACTGTAAAACAATAAAATATGTGCAAAATGCGCTTAGGTATATACAGTGCCTTGCGAAAGTATTTGGCCCCCTTGAACTTTTCAACCTTTTGCCACATTTCAGGCTTCAAACATAAAGATATAATTTTTTTATTTTATGTGAAGAATCACCAACAAGTGGGACACAATTGTGAAGTGGAACGAAATCTATTGGATTTTTGAAACTTTTTTAACTAATAAAAAAATGAAAAGTGGGGCGTGCAAAATTATTCGGCCCCTTTACTTTCAGTGCAGCAAAGTCACTCCAGAAGTTCAGCGAGGATCTCTGAATGATCCAATGTTGTCCTAAATGACTGATGGTGATAAATAGAATCCACCTGTGTGTAATCAAGTCTCTGTATAAATGCACCTGCTCTGTGATAGTCTCAAGGTTCTGTTGAAAGCGCAGAGAGCATCATGAAGACCAAGGAACACACCAGGCAGGTCCGTAATACTGTTGTGGAGAAGTTTAAAGCCGGATTTGGATACAAAAAGATTTCCCAAGCTTCAAACATCCCAAGGAGCACTGTGCAAGCATCTTGAAATGGAAGGAGTATCAGACCACTGCAAATCTACCAAGACCTGGCCGTCCCTCTATACTTTCAGCTCAGACAAGGAGAAGACTGATCAGAGATGCAGCCAAGAGGCCCATGATCACTCTGGATGAACTGCAGAGAACTACAGCTGAGGTGGGAGAGTCTGTCCATAGGACAACAATCAGTCTTACACTGCACAAATCTGGCCTTTATGGAAGAGTGGCAAGAAGAAAGCCATTTCTCAAAGATATCCATAAAAAGTCTCGTCTAAAGTTTGCCACAAGCCACCTGGGAGACACCCCAAACATGTGGAAGAAGGTGCTCTGGTCAGATGAAACCAAAATCGAACTTTTTGGCCACAATGCAAAACGATATGTTTGGCGTAAAAGCAACACAGCTCATCACCCTCAACACACCATCCCCACTGTCAAACATGGTGGTGGCAGCATCATGGTTTGGGCCTGCTTTTCTTCAGCAGGGACAGGGAAGATGGTTAAAATTGAGGGGAAGATGGATGCAGCCAAATACAGGACCATTCTGGATGAAAACCTGTTGGAGTCTGCAAAAGACCTGAAACTGGGACGGAGATTTATCTTTCAACAAGACAATGATCCCAAACATACAGCAAAATCTACAAAGGAATGGTTCACAAATAAACGTATCCAGGTGTTTGAATGGCCAAGTCAAAGTCCAGACCTGAATCCAATCGAGAATCTGTGGAAAGAGCTGAAAACTGCTGTTCACAAACGCTCTCCATCCAACCTCACTGAGCTCGAGCTGTTTTGCAAGGAAGAATGGGCAAGAATTTCAGTCTCTCGATGTGCAAAACTGATAGAGACATACCCCAAGCGACTTGCAGCTGTAATCGCAGCAAAAGGTGGCTCTACAAAGTATTAACGCAAGGGGGCCGAATAATTTTGCACGCCCCACTTTTCATTTTTTTATTAGTTAAAAAAGTTTCAAAAATCCAATAGATTTCGTTCCACTTCACAATTGTGTCCCACTTGTTGGTGATTCTTCACATAAAATAAAAAAATAATATCTTTATGTTTGAAGCCTGAAATGTGGCAAAAGGTTGAAAAGTTCAAGGGGGCCGAATACTTTCGCAAGGCACTGTACATATTGAAAGTACCACAGTATATACAGTATATGCAGTGTCCAGAAAGTACATGAGTGCAACATGCTGTCCATAGATGAGCAGATGAAGGGCAGCAGTCCTAGCCTGGGGCAGTGCTACACACCCTGACAGCCACCGGGAGGAAGGAAAAGTTCCCTTGAACACCGTAGCTGGAGCAGTCTGTTGCTAAAAGTGCTCCACTGTCTAATAACAGTCCCATGTAGCGGATGAGAGGCATTGTTCTTGATGGCTGTGAGCTTGGTCAACAATCTTCTCTCTGCCACTACCTCCATGGGGTCAAGGCTCAGCCCCAACACAGAGCCAGCCTTCTTGATGAGTTTATTGAGTCTGTTTACATCTCTTGACATGATGCTGCTGCCCCAGCACACAAGATGGCCGCTGCCACCACTGATTCATAAAAAATGTGTAACAGTGTTCCACACACACCAAAGGACCTGAGCCTCCTAAGAAAATAGTCAGCTCTGACCTTTCTTGTACAGGGCGTCAGTGTTAACAGTCCACTCCATCTTATCATCCAGGTGTACCCCTAAGTACTTGTTGGACTGCACCACCTCTGTGTCCTCACCCTGGATGGAAACAGGGCTCAGTCGAGACTTTTTCCTCCGAAAGTCCATGACAATTTCTTTAGTCTTGCTGGTGTTTAGCTGGAGATGGTTAAGATGGCGCCACTCCACAAAGCTGGTAAATAAGCTCCTATATTCCTCCTCCCTCCCCTCATTAATACACCCCACAATTTGTATTATGGTTCCATTCTAAAAAGAAAAAAAGCTCTGTGTGTTGAAAATTAGGCTCTCCACCACAGCATAATGGACTCCTTTTGTCTTTTTTCTTGATTTTTTAGCTTTCTCTGAACACCTAGTCTTCATTAAGATTTATGCCCAATTGTACAGCACAATTTTGTTTCACCCAGGATGGTTGAAAATTATATACAATGGACAGTCTCACCTTTTTGATTCTCCAGCAGAAAGAAATTATGCAACAGTTTGAACTAGTCTGAACTGGACTGCTTTTAGATGAAACAGTGTCTTTTTTGTTTCCTTATTATTTCTTTCTGTGAGGAACTGCCTATATCTGAGGCCCATGCCCATAATAGCTTTTTCCTGGGACTTTACTTTCTTTACTTTCTTTTTACATTTCTGACTTTCTTTTTTGGGAGCTAATGACTGCTAAATTTAAATCAAAACCATTGAGAACTGTGAGACACTCTTTCTCTTTCTTATATTTTTTTCAATATATGACAGCTTAGTGTGGCACTCATGCACAGAATTTATTTTAGTGTGCATATATTTCAATGTGAGATTATTGAGATGTCATATAATGCACAGTGGTCTGGGTTTTCTTAATTCCAAGCATTTGGCACTCATCTCAGAAGAGGTGGCACTCAAAGTTTGCTACTGGTCGTTATGAACCTTGCCACCATTCCTGGCAACTGGGAATCCATCACTATGGGTACACTTTGATCAGGCAGCGCATAAGCCTCCAGCCACTTCAGATTATCCCATGTGGACACCAGATTATAACAATCTGTGACCACCATCTCTCTCCAGTGCCAGGCACTGCCCAGCTGCAGTACAGCATCCTGTTGTGGATTGGGGAGCAAGGGCTCAGTTTTGTGGTGGCACCCATCTCTGTTCCAGATCGGGGTCTTTCCTCTGACGTTCCCCAGACACTGGTTCCTGTCTGCAGTGAACCTGAAGATGACAACTTTCTCACACAGGCCCCAGGATAGGGCAGAAGTTGATGTAATGAGCTCCAGATGCTTGACTGTGATTTGATACTGGACAACCAACCACTGGATACTGAACAACCAACAAGCTATTCCTCTTTCTCCTTGAATTCCAGCAGCCAGTGTGGTAAGGGATTATCAGAACGAACAAGGAAGGCCCTCCCATATACGTAGGGGTGGAACCAGACTAGAGCCAACAACTCCTGGCACATGACAGATTCATTTCTGTCAGAACTGCTCAGAGCCAGCTGAAGTAGGCAATTATCTGTTCTCCATCAGGTCCCTCTTGCACCAGGACGCGGATCTGGGTGAACTGGCCTTCTTGAGGTTCCTCACATTCTTCTGACCAGATGATGGGGGCCTCCTTATTCATGAGGCACTGCACTGAGGCAGCCACCTTTGCAAACCCTTGAACAAACCTCATTAATAGGTTGCAATTCGTAGGAAGCCTTGAGAACCTTCACTGTGCTGAGGTGGACTGCCCTGATCTTCTCAGGACAGTGGAGATCCCCCAGTTACTCCCCATCTGTACCAGGAAATGTTTCTTCTTCTCAAGGGGGTGGCACTTCTTTGGATTGAGCTTTAGTCCTGCATCCCAGATTCACTGGCACACCAGTTCTAGGTTTGGAGGGCTTTGTTGAAGTCTCATGATTGTACCATGAGACTGTTTCAGCTGATAGTGTTGGCTGATAGCAGCACCTTTGCTAGTACTTGCTCTATCGGCTGCTGAAAGATGGCCGGGGCATTACAGATGGAAAGGCCATGACCGGGAACTTCTACAACCCCTTCCTCAGGATAATGTGATTTTGGCCAAGAGCTCCTGCAGAAGTCCAGGAAGCTGAACCAGTGGGACCCTTTTCTTTTTACGGATTGTGGATTTTATCTTTGTAATGCACATCCAAGAGATTAAGATTTACTTTAATAACTGTACTTTTGTCTATTCTTTGGCAGTTTGCAGTGTTGTATCTTGGAATGTGCACTGGTTGCACCCAGTGATTTACATAAAGAGACAACATGTTTCATATTCTTACTTAGTTAGAAGATTCTAATTTACTTTATTTCAATACCCATCATCCACCCATTTACTGATGTTCATCTGTTTCAACCAAGTTATTGCTTATTCTTGTGCAATGACTAACATGTAAGGGATTTTTATTGTAATTAACAGGAAAATAAATATTATCAATGGTTGTATAATGGGTTGTATAATGGGGAACTGTGGAAATGTTCTGTCTAGTAATGGTAAACATTAACCATGTTAAACTGCATTTATTATCATTCTATGTGCAAGATGTTTTTGATTTTCAGTTTCTAAATCAAGACATAAAGTAGTAAAATTTCCTGAAAATGCTCTTATCATAGGGGATGACTCATACTTTTCAGCTGTACTTTTGTCCCTTTCCACCGTCTTAAAAAGCCTTTAAACCATTCCACAATAATTAAATGTATGTATGTGTCTTAAATTAAAACAGTAGTGCAGTATTTATTCTCATCTAAGTGTAAAATATGTTCTTGTATTGATTATATTTTTGATTTGCTTGATTTATATTTTTGATTATATATCCTTTTGATGTGATATATTATTTCCACAGCTGTATTTTTCTTATTATCTGACCTCAATTTGTTTTATGCATTTCACAAAGTCAAAGAAATTAGTCGTGCTAAATGCTTGCATTTTACTGATTCCTACACCAGAATGAAATCTTCCTAAAATATATCACAGAGACTTGAAAGAAGTTTCTGGAGACAGATAATGCTTCTGAAATTAACTCTTGTTCTCTATGGGAAGTCACTAAATACATCACCAGGGACTCTTCTATTGCTTTTTGCTTGTAATTTGAATAGGAAATCTATAATGAACAGATTTCTCAATTAGACATTATAGTTCAATGGCTGTAAAACAGAGAATAAGGCTAAACATTTAACAGCTGTGAAAAATGAATTTAAAAACCTGTTAAATATCTAGTATATAAGACGAAATGACTATCTAGTATAGAAGACAATGCAGATTTATTACGAGCAAGCTGAAATACCTAGTAGACTACACACTCACAAATTAAAACAAGTGTGTAGCTTGTATTGAGGCAATTAGACAATAATACCATTCTCTCTAATAATCTGCAGAGGTCAACATGTCTTTAAAGACATATTTTCTCATCTAAACCACTGCAATTTTCCCAGCCGGCTGCTGAGCAGGTGGGGTTTTTAAATGGTTGTGTAAGTTCCAGTCTTTGAAAAAGCAGAAATCTGGCCATGATGTGTTCCACCAGAGCTACTTCTGGCAGTATAGGTTCAAGTTAGCCCTTTAATATGAAATTTTCTTGTTTTTTTCAGTGGAAATTGACATTTCCATTTGCATAGAGATGAAAAATCAGCTTTTATTTCCCTCAAGCTGTAAACCACTTTTGCTGGTATATTTGGACATTAAGCTTTTTCTGAAAGCTCTTTCTAACATGCAAATGTGACTTAATGCATTACGATCAAAAGCATGACAACATATGGTGCTTTTTCTTCACTATAGGCCAGGCTTTTCACCAAATAGTATGTTGGCAGCACTGCCTTTAGATAAAAAAAACGCATCTGATCATTTAGAATTGAGCTACCTTTTGAGCAATTGCTGGAACATTTTGGTTCTGTTCATTCTTTTATGACGTGATGTACAATAGTTCTACAGCTTGTGTTCAGGCTAAGATTTACACTGAGCAGAGACTCTCACCAAGGATGTCCTCTATCAGCTGTTTGTATTTTAATTGGATTCAATTCACTGGCATGAAGTATTAGACAACAAATGACTTTTACTTCAATTGCAGATAAAAATGATGATCTTTTCTTCTTTCTAATATTTTTAAGAGCTATTCAGAGAAACTTCAGAAAAGTACTATTTTTACACATGTAGTACACAGCACAACTAAGCAGGAAGAAAGAGCATAAGGCATTAACTAACCCTGGTTAAGGCTTTGCATCACTTGTGGTAAAATGGATGCATGCTGATTGCATGAATATCTGTATATTGCAAGTATTTGGGTCTTCAAACCAAGAAAAATCATGAAACGTATTACTAATACAGTATTTCTGTATTAGGCACCTTGCCATCAATGCATGATTGTTAAATTTGTGTAGCCTAGGGTTGTCTGGATATTAACAGAGACAAGTGCTTCTGTCAGATCATGACTTCATTTTGGCAAAACTGACCTTTCTTCTTTTTTTTCCCCCTTTGCTTTTTAATGAATGGCAATGTCTTACTACTGTTAGCCTGAGCCGTTTAAATGTTTTCCCTGTTGCCTTTCACTTCTAGATCAACATTGCAAAGATAAATTGTAAAAGGTGTTATACACTTTTAGGTATGTGTATAACATATAGTACCTAAGGTCACACTATTAAGTAAATATTCTCTTTGTGAGGTTTTTGTTAGATACAATGTCAATTACTGTGCACTGCTGTAATTGCTCCTCATAATTAAATGGATATTTTTAATAAGTTTAATAGTTAGCTTAGGTATAATGTTTGTTTAGAATGCTGGAATGTTAGTGCTGGCACAGACCTCTGGTATTTCACCACTATATTGCAATAATTTTAAAAAAGTGTTGTAAAAAGCACATAGTCCTAGTTATAGTATGTGAGTTTTAGCAGGACACAATTTATAGGTCTTTTCAGTATAATTTTTGTATGCAGTCTAAATGGAGTATTAGAAATTCCTCCACTTTGCCCAATATATGTATATTTTGTAACTTCTGCAACTTCTGATGGATCTCTAGGGTGTTAAAATGGAGTCTGCTGTGAGAGACTATCTAATGTATATCCTAGGAAGTCGTGAGTTTTAAATACAACTTTAGTAAATGTTATTTTAGCAAATGTTAGGAATTATTGATGGTACCTCTCAGTATAAACAATGGAGATAGACAACCATGAAACACAATCATGAAAATTCCTACACATCTGTTTCAAAACCGGTTATACACCTTTTTACTAACTGCACAGTCATAATGCAGTGTAAACATATCATCAGAAAGTATAAGCCAATATTGGATATGAATTTAGTAGTCCTACTTTAAGGAAGTTAATTACTGTATTCATGATTTATTGGATACATAAAAATTTTAATCATAATTGGAAATAAAATGATGCCAATGTCCTAGTGAAGTTTGAGTCAGTTATTTGCCAGAAAATATGCAGATGATAAAGGAAGGTGCATTTTTTTTAACAAACTCTTGTTAAATTTAGAAAGGCTAAAACCTACCTGTCCTTTAACCTCATATAATTTTTAGTTTCACTGGTAGCACTTTTATTTCTAGACTTTGTTCCCTGTAGGTCAGAGCTGCAGTTTTTTACTGTAGAAAGAGACTGGGTGTTAAATTCACCCATAGTAAAAATTGGCTTAAGAGCTGTGTTTGTGTAGTATTATTAATTCCGTACTTATTATGAAGCAATATGACATTTGCAGTGGGTGTCTTGAAGTATAAAACAGGTTAGTTTGTGAAGTCAGGGAGTCTGAACTTTTCAAACTTGTTATACTCAAACATAAAGATGATGCCTTTTATATAATAATATTAACTGTAATGTAAGTATTAGTTCAAATAATAAGGGCCCTAAGCAGATGTTAAATGCTTTTTTCTAAATACACAATGGTAACAGCAGCCAAGGATGGAAAATAATTTGTTTTTTGTTAAATCAAAAAACGGTAGGTCACATAATACTAAAAAATGAGTAATAATACTAAAAAAACACTTATTCTAAAGAGAAAAACTATGCTTTAGATATTTTGTTTTCTGCAGTGCAAAACATTGTGGCGTTCATCTGAATTCCCACAGCATAGTTCCTATATTAATTTAAACAATCCTTTAATGGTCCCCAGTGGAGGGTACAAATTATGTTTTAAATCACAGTAATACCATGAGATTAGCTGGGCTCTAAAAAAATGAAATTGGTTTACTTCAGGCTCATAAAGTATTAAATGCAGCAATGCATTCCAAAGGAGATCTGACTACTGAGGGCTCCATTTTTTGATTTTACTTGAAATTGGTAATTTGATGTTTTTCTTTTCCCTGTGTGGTAATTGGGGGCTGTTCTTGATAGATCAGTCATGTCAGTTAGCACTGTTTTTTATGACCACACTAAGCCTAGGATGTGTCTGACTAACTTTGCAAGCACCACAATTCCAGCCAGGTAATGCTTCAATACCAGCCATGTTGAGACGAATTATTGACTATTAATGACTTTAAATGTAATCTAACATGCAGTGGCATACTTGCAAGGGAGAAAAGGCAGAAATGTATTCAGGTTAATCATGAAACGATTGACTTATTGATGAGCATAGCTTAGTTTTGTCAGAAACTACAGATCCCTGCTCAGCACTTTTCATCTACCCTGATGGGAGTTTTCTCCTTTTTCCTAAATGACATACTGAATGTAATGTTTTGACAAATCCATAAATTGCAGAAGCAATTGGACACAACAACAATAATAAAAATGTTCAGAAATGTAAATGCAGGTGTTAATGAAAGAGAGGTAGTCTTTTGACCAAAGAATTAAAATGCTGGCGTACTGTACAAAGTAATGAGAGATGATAAAACCATGACCACATGAAGAATAATTTTGCAAATACACTGCTTATTTTTGTCAGTATAATAAGAAAAGAGTTCAGTCATAGTCCACACATGTATAGATGTGCCCATGACATGTCATGTCATAAAAACATGTGTGGGTCACCAGTGCTTAAGTATGTGTGACCACCTTGTAGCTTGACATATGCCTGAAGTGTGTGTGGTATCTTATAATGTTGTAAAGCCTGGAACAAAACCACAACAGCATGAAAAGTGATCTTTTTCCATCTTCTGTGAAGAATGTTACCTCTATTCAATGTTTAACTTTGCTATGCAAGTTAATGCTGTCGAGTGAGGATTTGACGAGGATAGCTTACATTACCTCTGCATTGATTTACAATTCTATTATTTGTTTTATGTCTTGCTCTTTGAAATTGATTGAAAAAGTGTTGAAGATGGATGTTATGGTCTTGTTTTGCTGTAGTGGCTTCCAGTGTACTAGAATAAGGAAAATCTACAGTTTAATCCTACCAATGCTGTCCAACTAACAGGGGTGTCAAACTCATTTGCTGTAGCCCAACAGTTTTGATTTAAATTTATTTCAGGCAGACCATACATAACCTAATTATCAAAATATTAGGCACTATCTTGCATAGTTTTATTTGTAGTGTTTTATTCCAAAAAATGGTATTCTTATTTTTGTTTTTGAACACACTGATTATCTCATGAGTACAGGATGTTTTCAAGCTTTATGTAAAATATCAGTTATGATTATTGAATACAGTAAATATTGTTCGGACATTTGTTTTCATACCTGCTTTTCACTGTAGAAAGCCATTTTCACTACAACAAAGGTGCTTTGTTTGTAATCCTACTCCCTTTTCATCACTAATCACTGCTTTTTATTGTTGAATACTCTCCTTATCATGTAGCCAAAACGTGTTGCCAAATCTTGAGGTGCTGCAAAACTAAATGAGCAGCAGAGAGATTCACATTTCATTGCCTTGAATATACTGTAGCGGTTCTGTGTGTATTTTCAGTTTTTCCATATTTTATTTCTTGTTAACTACTGGACTACTTTTGAATAAGATAATTATCATAAATAAGCAATAGTGTTTTTATTTTGACAGTTCAGTACTTGTAAAGTAATTAAGTTAACATTAGTTGAGTTTTTTAGAACCTCAGAAATGAGTCATAAGTTTTTAAATGAACAGAAGGGGGAATTCATTTTTTCTTTTGCAAAAGTTCATAGTACAGAACAGTGTTCGACTGAAATGAATTACTTTTGTAAACTGAGGGATGGGATGATGATCGATGTATATTGATTAGTAAATTGAAAATGCAAGTAATGCAGGCTCTGGGATATAATGATCAGTGTCTTTAAATTCTGTTAGTGAAACTGATACAAAAATAAACAATTGAAAATGCCAAACACTGTTTGCTAGATATCAGCATTATGAAAGCAGCAAAAGGAGAACTGCAACATCTACAACTATTGCTGTTGCTCTTTGGCAGATACTGTATTTGCCTGTCTTGTACATGTCAAGCGTGGTAGCTTTCAGTTCACTTCACAAATTAATATAAACTTCTCCACTTCTCTTGAATTGCATGGCATTATTTCTTTACTTCAATAACGTAGTTACAAAACTCATTACTATGTTCAGGGAGCAGCACCGCATACTGGGAAAATCTCAGGGGACATGTCTGGTGGGTTGTAGGTTTAACTCCCTCTTGCATACACTACTGCTGTGCTGTGTTTGCAAGGTACTTTACTCCAATTGCTCCTGTCCACCCAGATGTATGGAGACCAGTGTTTACTGAGTGAAGCCTCTGTGATGGGTTGAATGTAGAACTACCTACCTATAATTATGTCCAACACTCTCCTTTGAGAACACATTAAAACACTAGGTATGTTTTCAGTGAGGTGGTACAATCACTGAGCTTGCTTTAAAGTTTGGAGGTAGTGTATGTACAGGTTTTGTACTTTTTGTGGAAAAACACACTCTTGTCAAATTAGTTCTGTGACGTCAAACAGTTGCACTGTGATTGGGTAAAGGTAGTGTATGTCTGTGAGATACGTGAGATACACGAGATATGTGAGATGCATACTGAGGGAGTGTGCTTTGTGTGTGGGCAATGCAGGCTTAGAGAAGATACAAACTGAATTCTGGCCGGTAGCACTTACCCAGCCTGTGTGCCATATACAATACCAGTCAAAAGTTTGAGTACACCTCTTTGAAACCAGATTTTTCACGATTATCTGTGCTTTAAACTGTATAAACTTGTCTGCATTGAACTGCATTGAAAATGTTAATTTTTCATTTTCAATAAAATGAATTCCCAAAGCAAGCGGATTTCAGTCTGAAGCCCAAGTTAGTTAAAAGTCAGAAAAGTGTATCACATGGTGTTATTTTAGTGTTAGAACGTTTAAAATAGACTTTTCACAGTTAACTAGCATGTTACCTCATTTACCTTTTGTCACCAATTATTGGTAAACAGGTGAGGGTCCATGACTAATGTAAATATAGGGAGCTTGGGCAAAAGCTTGTTATTCATGAATGAACATGGCAAAATTTGCTCAGTCAAGCAAGGAAAAAAAAGTCTATAATTAAAAAAAAACTGAAGGTCAATCTTTAAGACAATAATTAAGTGTTTATAGACATGTTTATACAGTTTAAAGCACGGATAATCATGAAAAACCTGGTTTCAAGCAGGTGTACTGGTACTCCTGGTACTGGAGACTGGTACTGTATGTGATGCCCCTGGTATAACTGAGGAAAAATGGTTAATTGTTACACATTAAGATGATCTGCAGACAATGACATTTCCAGCGTTCACCATCACCTTTCTGTGGCTGTCAATCATGATAGCTTGCAGGAACTCCCTAATATAACGTTTTTACAGAGCTGCAGTGGGTCAGTGTACATAATGACATTCAGTGGAATTTGTGCTGGAAAAATATTTTTAACATCCCAAAAACATTCCCTTAGTATTTATTTTTAATTGAGATTGAATGCCAAAAGTTGGAGCCGAAATTATAAATTAACTTGTTTTAAGAATCTTTTTAAAACCTCTCATATATATTTTTAAAAATGTTGGTACATACCTGACAGTATCAACTGCAAAGCAGTATTTTTGATTCTGCACCTACAGTATTATGCCTAGTTGCCGTATTTTAATTTATACATGATGAATCATTCGTCATTGTGGATTGCTCGGATTTCTTCTGATGTATATTGTAATCTCTTGTCTTTGCCCTGCAGCCTGTGTGCATGATGTAATTAACAGGATTCTTTTCTCATCTCGGAGCTACCAGATTGATTTAGTATGTTGCCAAAGATGTACTGTAGCTGATAGGTTTGGTTCCCTACAGCCAGTGATGGATGTTTCAGAGTGACATTATCTGTTGTACACTTCATCAGGTGTTAATAATTTAAACAGAGGTTTGATTGTTTTACAGATAGCTGTTTGACTCATTTGGAGAAAAAAATTGAAAACCTTACTGGGAGATAAAATCTTTATAGATGTTAAAGTTAAATTTGTGTTGGTAATGTTTAAATTTGCCACAATGATTGTGGTTTTCATAAACTGTCAATGTGATGTTTAATTGCATTATCTTCAATTATCTTAACCTGCAAAGTGCTGAAGGGTTTATATCCATCCACCCCACTTATTTTATTGTAGAACTGCCAGTTGCCTTCTTTCCAAACATATACAGTACTATACCATGAAGCTGTCAGATGTTTTTTTTTAAATGCCTGTAGGACAGTACCTACTGTACAGCAGGACTTGCTATGGAGTATGGAGCTCAACCTGCTTTTAAAAATTAACAGTTTATTGGTGAGATAATTGAAAGCTGCCTTTCTTCTCTATGAATAAACATATTTATATTACTAATGAAAGGGAACTAACAAGTGATTAAAATATTTAATAATTATTATTTTCGGTATTGTTCGTGCAAGCACATCGGTATTTTTGCTTAGCAATTAATCAAGTCAAAAGATATTTTTTGACTTAGGCACCATTCTCAAATGCAGTTATATTTTATAAAGTGTTGGGGAATTTACAAGAAACTAAAACATTGTGGTGTTTTTGTAGTTAAAAAATACAATTATAACAGCCCAGCATTGAAAACAACTAGTCAATTAAATAAAATTGAATTACAAAACTCCTGTTTGACTTCATCCATGTCCATCATGCATTACGCTTGTAATTGGGTCTTTGTACGCCTCACTACTGTATTCCATTAAATCAGCATTGTTACTTCTGGCTGATGGCCATTTGCTTCACTACATTCTGTATTTGAGTTTGATTGATGAAACATTTTAATTTTCCAGTGGTCTTTTTATTTTTACTGCATTTAGAATTTACCATGGATCAGCTGGACCTGTTTCCAAACCACAGTATTCAGACTCAATTTAATTATCTTCAGTTCTTTTGATTGGTTTGGGTATGAAACAATAATAATGTGTTTCAGTAGAATGACTGGTACTGACCCTTTCTTGTTTGTTGGTGTGTTTCCTTGACGCGAGGGACTTCTTCAGTCTGAACCATGGTATTCTGAAGTATCAAGGTTTCACTTGAAAAATTGCGATTTTGCCCCTCAAAGTACATAAAGGAATGAAAATGGACTGTGTTGTTATGTACATAGAGGTGAGCTGCAGCTCGTGAAGAGGGGTGTGGTAGTGAAGTGGTATATTAAAGGGATTTCTGAGTATTTGGTACCTTCAACTCACTTAAGATTTCATTTAACGCAGTTCATCAACAGATGCCTGTTAAGATGCTAATTGAAAAATGTGGATTTCTGCTTTTCTTTAGTGTCATTTTGTATCCAGAGTTTTTGTTGCCAACCTGTCATTGGCAACAGGAGAAAAAGAGCAACTGCTAAACATGCAGAGAAAATACAAAGAGGTATTCACATATTTTCAAGTATTCATCAAATAGAATACTGTAGTTTAAATATTTGAATCAAATTTGTTGTAACTATTTAGCCTGTCCACATCAGTGTATATAAGAAATTATTTGCTAGTAATAAGACCACTTTCCATGCTGAATGAAAGTTCTATATCAGAAAATTGTTTTTTCTGTCTTAAGTGAATGGTTTCACAAGGAAGAAGTGAACATTTTTATTTATTTTTAATTATCAGGAATATCATTGATTTATGGCAGTTGAAATAATTCACAAATTGAGAATCCTTCGAGTAGCATCCACCTCATTCCACAGCCCGTCACTGAAAAGTATGAAATGAATATGCTAAAAGTAAAATGAAAATGTTTCAGTTGCAATATAAACTCATCTTAAAACATGTTGTAACTGAAACAAAATGCAATTCTGAAACAAAACACTGATTACATTATTATATTAATAGGTTTGGTACTTCTAGTCTCTGTTCTATATTCTTTTATTTTGTTAATTTTTTTAGAAGCCCTTTAATAACATAGATGTTTTGTACACTGTTGTTTTTCTTTTAGGTGGACATGTACTGCCTCACACATGTCTTGTGTTACTTGCAGTTTATTACCAGGCAGGCCTATTGGGATGTTAAAAGCTACATGAAGAGATCAAATTTGGCAAGGTTAGCCAAGTGAAGGAAGAAGGTATTTCAGACCACAAAGGTCATTACAAGACACAGTCATAATCCATACTGGCCTTAAAACACCAATAGAGCCACTTGCTTCTTGCAATAATTGGGCTACGACAGACCTTTTGCACATCATAGAATTAAGCCTGGGAGTTCTTTCAAAGCTCTTCAGTTTTCACATACCGTAGGTACATCCTTTTGAATTTATACTAAACATTCAAATGCATGTCTTCATGTTTGTATGTATTCAACTTCATGTAAACACTGATGCACCTGTTTGACTTTAGTATTGAGTATAAGTTTGAAAAAAACAAAAATGGAGCGAGAGCACTGTTAAGAACACAACACTGTGCCTGATGAAAAACAAAACTGTCTCATTTGAAGGTTATAGCATTGAGGTGTGTGAAAGCTTGAATAGTTTAGTTGTTGTGAACCCACAGCTCTGGCTTTCATGTCAATAGCAATTACAGTCCACTGCTCACTGGAATTAATAAGAAGTTTTTGCACCTTGCAGATTAACTCTTTCAAGGCAACTACTTTAGGTGGGTATATCCTGAGTTAAAATGCAAAGAGAGACTATGATTGGAAACAGTTACATTTTTTTTAATTTAGTTTATTCTCAGTGTTGCAGAAAGTTTACAAGTAATCATTTGCCGTTACAAGTTACATGTGGAAGGGATTCTTTTTTATTTGAACCAGAGTTGTGGCTAGATATTATTAAAACCATCATCAGTTACAGTGATCTGTGTAACTATGATCTATGTAAACATATAGTTATTATGTAAAACAGTACATTACTTTATAAGACACATTTTCTCATTTATTTCCCTGATGTTGTCGGGGAAGTATATGTAATGTCTGATACTTACAATAGCTTTGTTTTGACTTTATAATTGCAGCCTACTAAGCTGAATATAGAAAGCATTAGTATTTCACTGTATAACCTGAGATTTGGGACATAAAGTTCAGAGTATCTTTCTTATATCTTGCCTGTATCTTTCCACTGTCTGGATACAATTAATCTGTAGAAGCATTGTTTTTTAAGGATGACAAGAGATTGGAATTCAATGTGTGGAGCTGCACAGTTTTACAGTTTGTCAAGATGTATTTGTTCAATAAACACGGAGCCTTTTTAAAATACAGAAGTATATAAGTGTTTCTTATAGAGGGAACAAGGACAAATTGTATTAAACTGTGTTGGAAGGTCTTATTGTATTTGTTCTAAAGAAATGTCATCTTCAGCTCTTGTGGCGTGAAGAGAATTTTTTAAAGGCAATGGCTTGTTGTGGATGTTGTTAGCTGTGAGTTATCCCATAGCTTCACTGTAGCTCATTTGGATTTTATACTAGGCTGTTTTTACTTGTCACCTGGGATTGTGTCTTGATGCAGTTTTTGAGTGTACATGTGTGGATCTGTTCATATCTTGAAATTCTTTTGATATTTCTTTTTACAAAAGACAGAGATGCAATTTGTGTCTTGCACTACAGAAGGTTTATGTTTACAGAATGAAATAACATTTTCAAATTGGATTTTTTACTAAAATTGATCTTCTTATTTAGTAAATTTAGTATACATATCTTGTATATTTGTGACATGTACTTTCTGTACATGTCACAAGGTGCTAGAAAGTTTGTAAACCCTAGAATTTTCTGAATTTCTGCATAAATGTGACCTAAAATGTGATCAGATCTTCATTTAACTCATAAAAATAGATAAAGAGAACCCAATAAAACAAATAACACACAAAAGTATATACTTTTACATTAATTTATTGATCAAAATGATCCAACATTAAATGTCTTTGTCAGAAAAAGTATGTGAACCTATGCTTTCAGTAACTTGTGTGACCCCCTTGAGCAGCAATGACTTCAACCAAACATTTAAAGTAACTGATCATTTACAGTAACTGTTGATCAGTCCCGCACATCGGCTTGGAGGACTCTTGGCCCATTCCTCCTTACAGAACTGCTTCAACTCGGTGATGCTGGTGGGCTTTCTTGCATGAACTCCAAGCTTCAGGTCCTGCCACAACATTTCAATTGGATTAAGGTCTGGACTTTGACTCGGCCATTCCAAAACGCGGAATTTCTTCTGCTTCAACCATTCTTTGGTAGACTGACTTGTGTGTTTAGGGTCGTTGTCTTGCTGTTGACCCACCTTCTGTTGAGCTTCAGTTCACAGATGGATACCCCGAAATTCTCCTGTAGAATTATCTGGTACCAGAATTCATAGTTCCGTCAATGATGGCAGCAAAACAGCCCCAAACCACTGCCACCACCGTGTTTCACGGTTGGGATGGGGTTCTTATGTTGAAATGCAGTGTTTGGTTTTCGCCAAACATAACTCTTATCATTTAAGCCAAAAAGTTCAATTTTTGACTCATCCATCCACAGAACATTCTTCCAGTAGTCTTCTGGCTGATCCAGGTGGTCTTTAGCAAATTTTAAACGGGCATCAATGTTTTTCTTGGAGAGCAGTGGCTTTCTCCTTGCTATCCTCCCATGAACACTATTCTTGTTCAGTGTTTGCCTGATTGTGGATTCATGAACACTGACATTAGCCAGTGTAAGAGAGGCCTGCAGAGTATACCCTGAGGTTCTCTGTGATCTGCCAGAATATTATATGCCTTGCTCTTGGAATGATTTTTGTTGGATAACCACTCCTGGGGAGAGTAACAGTGGTGCTGAATTTTCTCCATTTGTACACTCTCTGCCTGACAGTGGATTGGTGAAGCCCAAAGCCTTTAGAAATCATTTTGTAATCATTTCCAACCTGATAAGCAAAGCATCGACAACTCTTTTTCTGAGGTCCTCAGAAATCTCCTTTGATCGAGGCATGGCATGCATTCACAAACCTGTGTGGTGAAGACCAGACTTTGGTAGTGAAGACTCAGGTTTATGTTTTTAAACAGGGCAGGGCCACCCAAACTCACACCTGATTGTCATCCCATTGATTGACACTCCTGACTCTAATTATCCCTTTAACTGAACTGATAATCCTAGAGGTTCACATACTTTTTCCGACAAAGATATTTAATGTTGGATCATTTTGATCAATAAATGAATGAAAAAGTACACCATTTTGTGTTTTATTTGTTTTATTGGGTTCTCTTTATCCATTTTTATGACTTAGATGAAGATCTGATCACATTTTAGGTCAAATATATGCAGAAATTCTGAAAATTCTAAAGGCATCACAAACTTTCTAGCACCACGGTAGCTTATATAAACAAGTCAGTAAAATTAACTACTATAAAATTATAAGGCGTAATTTGCATAGATATTTTTTTCCAATTTGTAGTTTCTTCTCATGTAGAAAATGGAAGTAAATGGTTTGTGAAATAGGTGAATTAGACAATGTGGAAATTAGGCTAATAAACCACTTAATGTTCACCATATAAATTTAATTTTACTGAATTATCTTCTTAAACTGCAGTGATGTAAGCATAATATTGATACTTGTGCTCAGTCATTAAAGGGTTAGTTCACTAAGCAGGAATCACAGTAATATTTTACTTTCAAAGGTTTGTAAGCACTTAGTTGACACTGAAATTGCTTCTGTCCCTGGTACATTAGTGTCTTTGCTTATTTGTGATGCCTTGTCTGTGGAACAGAAGGTATCTAGCAATGTCACAGCCATCAGTATTTAAAAGAAAGTTCTATTTTTTATGGCTTCAAAAATGATGATGTAGTAGAGTGTATGACGCACTGTCTTTGACTAGTTCTAGTTGAGCATTGAATCAGCTGTCGGTATTGTGCAAAAGCAACAAATAGAGTATTTGGTGTCTTTTAGATTTGATGACTCAGTCTCTGCAGATGGAGAACAGTATTCTCAGCCTGTGTCCTTGGTCACTT
This sequence comes from Lepisosteus oculatus, assembly GCF_040954835.1. Taxonomy (NCBI): domain Eukaryota; kingdom Metazoa; phylum Chordata; class Actinopteri; order Semionotiformes; family Lepisosteidae; genus Lepisosteus; species Lepisosteus oculatus. The sequence goes on along the minus strand of NC_090702.1, from coordinate 11,559,481 downwards.
TATTACTTTAATTAACTTGATGTGCCTATAATTGCATTCTTATATCACAAGATGCTGTAATGTTACTTGAGGGAAAACCTTTTGTTAAAAAAACTTGTAAAAGTTGCTGACTTGAGAGCTCATACTACTTAGTGTATAATCCTCAATATATGTTTTATTTTCAATTGATTTTATATGTTCTTTTGTGTGAAAGTGCTGCAGTACAGTATACTCTTTTGGACTGTGTTTTTCTGATTTTTTTCTATACAGTACAGTAAACCTTTAATGTATGTACTGCCAGCATCAAGCTGCTGGTCTTCTTATGAGTCTCACTGATGTTTCATCTGCCATTTACCCTCCAGGATGACCCAGAAGCACTTCCTGGAAGGGCAGGTGTACTCCGTGCCCTTGATCCAGCCAGACCTGCGACGGGAGGAGGCCATTCACCAGATTGCTGACGCCCTTCTGTACCTGGAGAAAATCTCCAGTGACATCTTCAGCAGGTACCATTTCCACCTGGCATTGTGCTGCCTGCTTTCAGAGCATTGTTGTTCAGTCTTTCTCCAGCATGTATTTCCCTGCAAAGGTCTGTAGCAGACATTTGTACAAGTATATCATGTCTGCTGTTCATTCTTCATAATGTAAGCTGATGTTATGCAGAAATTTTGTTTTCATGAAGATGTTTTTTTATTTCCTGTGCAAAAGTGGGCAACAGAATAGAGGGTATAACAATTTGTTTTATTAAACACTAATTGTAAATCATGTAATGACTTAATAAATCTGGACCAGAGGGAAAAGAGCCTCCAGCTGGACCGCAGATAATACTGGTTGCCCATGAATGCTTCAGGGTTACCATACCAGTATTTATTGGCTAGGCCTAACCCCTTAGTTTCTGACATTTGCTAGAAGGTGATAAAGCTGCAAATACATGGAAGAAACCCAACACATACCATGTATTTTAGGTTATATCACAGCTACTTCTTTCACAGGCTTCTCACTAAAGAACATTGCTGCAGTCTGTATAGTTCTGAGAATATTGTGTGTGTAATAAAAGTCTTGGTAAAGGTGCTTGATATAAAAAAATTGTAAAATTAACTCAAGGCAATGCTTGACTTCACAAAATCGATCAACAGAAGACTCCACTGAGAAGAAGGAAGCCAAACTTGCAAAGGTTGTAAAAAACCTTTACTTTTTAGGTATTCATCAAAGACTGATACTCAGAAAAAGTGCATCTTAACTGTCTTCAGTGATGTGAATGAAACATTACTAGAATTTGCCCTTTTTTTTTGCAGAGAATGAGTCTGTCTCCTACAGACTTTTTTTTTCGCTGGGTCCTACACACCAAATTTTGTTGAATGTGTTTTCTTGAGTGTACCTCAACAAAACCTTAGGGACCTTAGGGACTTTGATTTACCAAATTAATTATGACAATAGTATATGCAATTTGTAGCCTTTTCTGTAAAAATCAAAATTAATTTAGTAATTCTTATATGAAAGTATGAATTATGGCAGAGTTCATGTCTTCATTCATAATAGCGATCTTGTGAAACAGTCCTTATATTTTGTTCCCTGTAATTTACGTTATTGTAAAAGATTATTAAAAAATAGTGTTCTAATTGTAATACAGTAATGTAATGACAATTTATTGTACATGGGACAAAGCATGCTGCAATTCACACTGCCAGCTTTTATCTTTCCTTTTTCAGTTTATTTATGCATTGTAGTTATTAAAACTTTTTTGAGTAACTGCTGCTTTTGAAAATATAGGAATATTGTTTACCATTGGCTCAGAATTGATGTGCACTCAAATGTACCATGCATTCAGGATACTATATGTATTTTATCTATAACACCTTTATTACTTTGAATTGTAGCACTTGTAGGGAAAACCGGTTCAGGGACGCCAAATATGTAATCATAGTGGCTCTCTGAAGGCACCAGTTCTGTAGGGTTTGGGCATTTACTGAGACAATTATTAATTGTAGCAGTAAATCACAAAGTTGATTCTTTTGGTGGCTTTAGAATCCAACCATGCGATATAACTCAAACAACGCACACACACAGGTACTAATACACGAGGATACATTTATTAATACATAGAATATGTATATAAACCTAACAGATCTTATCGAGAGGGTTATCAGAATACAAAAGGTATATTCGGTCAGTTACAAAGAGTTATACATATCAAGAGGACATACGTTCAGTATATCATTCATTAAGACCGTTTCATAAATGAACTTGGTAATAACTTCTACATTAGATACTCAAACAAGTACATAACTCTTAGGAATTAAATTGATATCAACTGGTTTGGATAACAATTGAATTCTCGAGCTGTAATGCATTGAAGTTGAATACTCATCCAATCTCTGGGGATTCAGATCTCCTGCGGACTCAAAGAAACAGTTGCAGGCTGTTGCTGTCCAATCCGCGCTCTCTGGCTCCGTGCCAGGCTGTGCTGTGCGGCTTGCGACGGTGCGCTGCTGATGCTCATTGTTGGCTTTAACTAGCAAAGTTTGTGCACAGGAGAAAAGATGACTGTGGGTCCCAGCAAGTCAGGAAGAGGACCGGTTCGTTCCTGATGAAGAGCTAGGTCTGAATAGTAATTCAGCTGTCCACAGTTCCGACCTGTTCACGAGGCCTGCTGCTGGTTACTCTCTGGCAACCTCAACTCTAGACTCTTAGAACAAAGGAAAGTTCTGGCACTCGGACACACTGGCCGTTCCGTGGTTGTCCGGGCTGAGTCTCAGGATGGTCAGGAGGCGTGCTGCGAGAATGTCCTGCCCTTGGGAGCCTTCTGCTCCTGGGCCGTCCTGCCCTGGAATTTTCACAGAATCTTGTTGAATCTGAATCTGAATCTGAATCTGAATCTCTCAGGCTCTCTGTGTTGCCTGTTTTTACCTGGAGGAACTTCAGCTCATTGATTGGCTGAAAGTTCCATGGGCATCAGAGTCCCACGTGGGTTACTCGGCCCTACCAGTCCCTGATTGGTTGATCAAGGTGAGATATGAGTCACTTAGTCCTGACACCTAGTAATGCAGTCCAGATGTCCAACTGGCACTCCCTAGACAGATAGGCGCCAATGGATGACCATTGATCATGATAGCCAGGCTTAGCTAAGTGCATCCCCCTTTGGGAGCTGTCCTTATCAAAAGAAAACATCTTGCATGAATGGTTTCTCTGTGGCTGCACCACAGAGATGAACAGAGAAATGGAGCCTCATTTGGGAAGGCTCAGAAACACTTAATTCTGCCTTATTAATAAGCCTCGCCGCTACACACTGTAGCTTTACTCTCTACGTTTTGGGAAATGTGGGGCAAAATCACCAGAAACTTAAGTTTGATGTTTCTTGTGTAAATGTATTAATGAATTACAGAGATGTTATATAAATCGATTAAAGTTCACTCCAAAATTATTTCTCATCCAAAGAACCATGAGAAGAGTACTGCCAACTTTAAGCAGTACTGAAGAATATGTTAATCTTTCATCACAGATGTTGATTATTTTTTAATAATGTCCATTTTATCTATGTAAGCAGCAAAACCTCCTAAGAGAGTTGTCTTTGGTTTGTTTCCAGTTACCTTTTTTGTTGATGCATGTTTTTAGACTTCCCAATTATTTTTTCACTTGTCCATCGACGGTAAAGTACACTTGCCGCTGTACTACAGTACTTATATGACTGAGGCAAAACCTGTAGTGCACACAGCTCTTCAAAATCTGGTTACCATGAAGATGATTTAATTTCTGGCTGCAGGATGGAACAGGACAAATTGGAGCTGTGCTGTCAGCCAGAGAACAGACAAAGTACTGCGTGAAAACTTAACAGCACCTGTGGCATCTGGAAAACCAATAAAGTTATGGGAGCATAACTGTGAGTCCTATTGCTGGGGTTTTGTTTACCCCTCAAAATGTCGTGGACTTTGTGCCACATTTGCAGAGCATCAGACTCACCTAAAAGATCCCAAACCACCTCTATAAATATATATACAGTATATACAGTATTTAAAGCTACGTGACTGAATTAAGTAGAAACACCTTTCTGTGTAAGAGTAATGCAAAAAAAAACAGATGAAAAGGGTCATTTGGCCCAGGTTTTTGCTGTTGCTTGTTTGGATCCTATGTTAAGAATCCAGGAATCACATAAAACTCTGCCTTATAAAAGAGTTTATACAGCGTAGCTAATAGGTTTTCTCCAGACTCTCACAACTTTGCATATTAAAACATACGAAAGAAACCTGCAAATATGTAATGTTCATATAATTCCACTTCTTTCTTGAGACGAGGCACATAGTGCTGATAAATCTGTCACACAGTTTTTAAGAGTTGAAAGCGCATCTTTAGTTATATTTCCATTTTACTTTCTTATTGCCCTTTGTTGCCTTGTTCAACTCTAAACATTGGTTTTGGAAGATTTACAACTGCTAAATTATACAGATAAGTTTGTTTAAAGTAGAAATTTTAAATGTAACACAATTAAGTTATTTCTGCTATGCCACTTGCCAGGCCTGCACGGGCATGAAATTGAAGCCCGAACCCAGCCTGTACCCGAGACCTTGAGACCCACCCCGACCGAGCCCGAATGGTACTGCCAAATTTGAAACTCGAACCCGACCCGAACCTGAAATAGGTTGCTCTCTTTTCCTCTCAGACCGAGTAGACACACATGCACACATGGCGGCTGATTCTCACAGAAGCGGTTTTACAATACGAGCTAGCGAGCACGCGCACAAAATGAGTTCCGAATTTCTTCAAATAAAAATAAATGTAAAACATAAAATTGTAATAATTCATTTTTTTACTTATTAGAAAACAAACCCGGACTGAAACCTGGTACTTTGTCGGGCCCCATCTGGCTTGGGTCAGGTAGCAGACCTTTACTTTCCTCACTCAAAGTAGGCCAGAACTGAAATGGCATGGAAAATATACAAATACGATGCTTACATTAAATCACAATTGAATCTTTCAAGAAGAGCTCTCCAAATAGAAAATTGAATACATGTGATCTGTGCCTTTTGAACTGGTCAGATTTGAAATTACTTCTGTGCTTCAAAAGATCATGAGACACTGACACTGCTGAACACCAGGGGTCAGTCTGACGAACAGTCTAGTTTCCTAAGCTGATAAACTGATTTTCTACCTATTTAACATAATTGTTTCACTGACCAAGATCACGGGGGGAAAAAGGCAGTTAGTTCATTCATTGGAAGGTGATTTCAAATTTATTTTGTTGTTTTAAACCTGAAAACAGTCAGTGTAATATTTTACAAACAAAAATTGAAAATGAAATGGAAAAGTCTGTTGTCACTGTTTTTTTAATGAATTCTAAGTTAAAGTAGTCATTGATTGTTGCAGCCTCAGCACTCATTAGACCAAGTAGCTTTCTGATAATGGATGGATGGATTCATGTTTATCAGGAAAATTATGGCTGCATTGAAATGCCACACAATGTGAAAATCCTAGCAACACTAGTGAATTATCTCAATCTAAGTGTTGGATATTTGTTTTATATAATTCTTATTGTTTTAATGTTGAACCGTATTTCAAACTGTGTAGTTTATTTTTAAGAAATATGACTTATGTTAATAAGTTTTGCATCTTCAGTGTACCTGTATTTTTTGTTTGTATTTAAAAGTTTGTATTTTATCTTCATGAAGTTATTCAGTAATGGAATTTGAATATGTTAATTTGTACATATTTCCGCTGTTTGCAAGAAATGAAATAAGACTACTTAAAAATTAGTCTTGTGTAGTATGATGCAGCAAATATTTTGAGATATAATGGAAATGTTGGTTTCTGGTAATTCTTAATCCACTTGGCAGTTTTTCCATGACCTGTTTCTGTGTGTAATTTCTTGACACAGTGGTAAAATCAGAATTTCCAAGAAGGTATAGCAGAGAAAGGCAAAAAAGGTTGTGCTGAAGAAAAGTACAAAAATGGATTTTTGGAACCACCTTGGGACAGTCAGGTATAATGATTGTGAAATGCTCTTGTGACTTGTGACACTGTCACATCTGGTTAGGGAACGACCTTAGATGCCTGAAATGTCAGGTCCTCTTGAGGGTTAATCTCCAGGGATTCCTTTAAAAAATTCCTGTCACTTACTGAAGGCAGAATCGAGCCAATGACACGCCACTGTCACTGCTTCTACAATCACAGCTCTGTAATTGCATTTTCAATAGAAAAGAAAAGTAAATTAGAAAAACCTAGTGGAATTTCATCACCAGGAATGCTCTTTTATCCTTGGGCATTGCTAATATAAAATATAAGGAAGATAATGCAATGATTGATGATTTCACTAAAAATGTGCTTCCCTGAGGAGTACTGAGTGTATAGGGCTTGAGTAAACATTTAGTTTTTGACATGCCGCTGCAGTGACATGACATTGGCTTATTTCAAGGGAGAAAAAAAACACTTCAAAGAACACTGAACTGTTAGTCTTTTTCTGACTCTGGAATTGTGAATTTATCAAAGACAGGATATATTTAAAAATAAAGATATTTTCCTATTCTACATATTTCATTTTTTTTATTTTGAAATGAAATGAAAGGATAACTAGTTAGACACAGAAAATAATAAAATATATCTGAATATATTATCTGCCAAGTATTTTCAACATTATAAGCTTTAGGCTATCACATTCTAAAAGAATACAAGCTATATTAATCCTGACCCAGCCAATTAATTAACATAACATTACTTACTTTATTAACCCTTTACAATTTCTTGCATTAGGAATTATCTTTTCGCATACCCCAGCTTGCTCTCCATGAGACACACAGACACACAGATAGGGAGAGAGCCTGGGGTCAGCACGCATGGTCTGCCATTCTACAGCACCCCTGGAGCAGTTGGGGTTAAGGGATTGGGGTTGCTCAGGAGCCCAACAGAGTAGGATTCCTCTGCTGGCTGCGGGATTTGAACTGGCAACCTTCCAGCCACAGGCGCAGATCCTTAGCCACAGAGCCACCGCTCCGCCCCCATTTAGATCTTGCAATTTCACAACAGTGAAGTGGGAATAACCAGCATGAACTTGAAAGATGTCTGTGAAAGATCCTGTTGATATTCAAATATAATTATGAATTCAAAAATAAATATTACCATACAACAATACTGTTAAAGTTGCGTTATAGTTGTTTTTTGTTAGAAACAATAGTGGAAAAAAGGTTTATTTTTTTTACAATAACAGCTAGCTGATTTAGGAAAACCAATTTAGGAAAACAAAATAACTAAGAAGTTTTAAAAATAATACAGCCATGATTGTTGTATTCTTAGAAGACACAACTTCTAGAATATTGCGTTATAGAAACCAGATGTTCAATGGAAATTAAGGAGCTAAGGATAGAGAGTTTAGATTCACAATAATGAAGGTTTTTTCTATAGTAAGTGATCATATTAGTTTGTATTACTTCTGCATAGTAGTGTTTTGTGATAATTTTAAACAGAAAACAGTGAAAACTACATAAAGTAGAACATTTTTGTAAGCAATGTTATTAACAGTATACACTACTGTCATTTTAAATGTAACGTAAAGAACATAAAATACATCATTTTTATTATGGGAAAATTTGATTTTCTTCAAATTTTCATACATTGACAATGCTTTTTCTTTAGAAGAAAACTAAAGTGAAGAAAGAAATAACAAAGAATTGACCCTGCCAGACTGCTTCTCCAGTGACTGCTTTCACTGGGTTCAGTCTACACTGAAGAGAGTTTTGCTTCCGAAGAGAGGATAAATAGGGCAACTCACCGATACCACCTGTTAAAGCAATAACTCATGGAAACCAGCTAACATCCTCTCACAGTGGCCTTATAAAATGTACTTGAAATAATACAAATTAACTTTAATGACCCCTGGTTTTGAGAGAGAGAGATTAACAAATTGCGTACTCAAGGACAAGAGCTCAGATATGTCCAGCCATTACTAGAAAAAAAGGTGACTTTTTAACAAAGCTTTGATTTGTTTGTGATTTTAAAATACCTTTAAAGCGTTCTTGTTTCAAGTAAGATCTTTATGCGTGCTGTTAGGAGATAGTTGAAGCTGAAGTGTGTTTCCGGGAGAGACAGCTCAGTTGTCATGTTATGTAATGCATCTATTAATATTATTTAACTTGTCTTACTTGCCATTCCTCATGGAGAAAGAGAATGAAAGGCTGCTGGTTAAAAATTTGAGTGTGTGCCTCAAAACTTGTTTGTGATGAAAAATTAAATGAAAAACTGTTCCATGAGACAAAATGTGGTAATTTAAGAAGGACATACAGTATCTAGTCAAGCATCTGCTCAAATTTGGAACTTGCTGGGTCATAGGCATAGGTACCTGCCTTCCTCAGTGATAAAATCATATTCAAATGTCTCAACAGTTAGTTCTGCAAAGTGTATATGAAAAAAACTAAGAGCAGTTCATTTTAGGGGACAGGGAAGTCCATTAAATGAATCTTATGCTGTAATAACAGCTACCTAAATAACAGATAAATTCCCTGCACAAATATATGTGTTGATATTAATCCTGTGTTTTAAAGGAGCTTTAAAGCGATTGAATTGGTTTCTATGGCAACAACTGGAAGAATCACAAGGATCTTTTCCAGCCAAAGCAAGCTTTGGAAAATAAGAGTCCTCAGCATCATTGCATATGAAGAGAGCGAGTTGACACCTGACCTACATTACTGGCTGCAAATGTGTTGGTGTCTCATTTAGTCACACAGAACCCGATTAGGTTGCAGACCCCTGTTGACTGGAGAGAAATGTATTTGCTTCACGCCTCTTCTTTGAATTCTTCATAATTATTTACTGGGTTACCTTTAGTGAGATTGACAATGAGTCAGTTTAAATATGAGAACAGTCAACTAACAATTACAGTTTCAAAACATATGTTTTTTTTTAGTAGAGTGGCACAGTGGCAGTGTCCTTTGCATTGCGGCCTGTCAGCTCTCGATTACTTGGTTTGATTCAAGACTGGTGGGCCTTCTGTGCGGGGTTTGCGTTCTCACCCTCTGTTCATGTGGGTTTGTCTGGGTACTTTAGTTTCCTCCAACCATCCAAAGACATGCTGGACCCTGCAGAGGATTAATATCCCATTCCAGGTATGGCCTTACCTAGTGCCTTATACCCTTGGGACTCCAGGTTGCCATGACCTTTACCAGGAATGCCATGTTGGATTATAGGTATGCGCAATGGGAGATACTATATGACAGAATCTTGTTTTTATCTAGTGTGATGCTGTGAGGGGCATTGTCCTTAAAGGATCCAATAATTACAATAATAATTAATACCTTTTCCTGCATTAAGATGACTACGACAGAATTCCAGCACACAGTTTATTGCTATAACGGTTATAGCCTCCTGAGACAGAGAGAAGGAAATGTACTGTACCACAGTAAGACCTGAGGCTAGAGGAAAAGGATGCCTTGACTAGACCCAAATATGTAAAGAGCAATATAACAACTTGAAGACCTGAAACAAGAGAAAAGAACTGCATATGGCAGAAACCTAAAGATCCATGTGAAAGGCTTAAATTGAGGAAAGGCTGGAGGGAGGATGCTGAACAGAATACAAATCCACCAAGGATATATGGATTGTGAGTCTGGAAAGTCCTTTTTTGTTTGTTTTTGGACAAAAGGTGTTTTCCCACAAGAAAAACAGATCTGTGGCAGATAAGTTGTCCCTGGTATTTAGTAGAAGAACCTTAAGTTAGTTTGTCGTCTTAGTTTTCCTGACTGACAACTGGTGTGTTGTCACCAGTTATTGGTGTCTGTGTCATGTTTGTGTCCTCCAAGACATCACAGTAGTTAACATTTTAAGCCTCAAATATATTGATTTGATGATATAGTAAGGCAGCAGGAATTTCATAAGGTATGGACAGTCAGCCTCTCGTTAGTTTGGGATTGCATTTACTGTACAACAGATTTCAAGGTCTTAACTATAAGAACAGGGAAAAAAAGTCCAATAAATTGACTGCCAAATATTTTTCCATTTTTTTTTATTTACCCTTGAACAATGTAAACATAGGCTCATAATATGCACATAGTTATTTGCAGTAGAGGGCAGCTAGGTTTCTTCATTGTTTGGATTCTTGGGATAACACTGAGCTCAAGTGATGTGATTTCATCAAAATGCCAGGCATTCATTGTTTGGTATTTGAGATGAGTTATAATTAACCAAATGAGTGGATTCAAAATCTCAATAAACATCCAATAAAAGCATTTTTTTTTAATTAATGAAAGAACATTCAGGGCAGCCTATTTGTAACAGACTTTGTACAGTGAATTAAGTGTTTTCCTTTAACAACAATTTGCAAACTTGTCAAGGAAAACCAGGAAATTGGCGCCATGTAGAATGTTCCTGAAATGATCATATACAGATGATGTGTATGATAACATATACAGTTCTGATCTACAGTATCTGTGCCCTCATTTTAGGGATACAGTGGCTACAGCAAGAGAAGGTCCAAGCAGTTACTTCAGCAGAATGAGTGTATTGTAGCTCAGGGGCAAAACTGACTCACGAGAGATGAAATCAACATCTTTTGTGAGCAAACTTAAAGCGCTGGCAAAAAAAGTAGTGGATTATTTTATTCACAGATGAATGCCAGTTTACATTTGAAAGACTGAAAACAGTGTTGTACTGAGCCTAGTAAAGACTGTTAAGTTGTTCAGTCTAACTGGTGAGGTGGAGGAATTATGATAGTGTGAGAAGGCATGTTCTTTATTAAAGAATGCCTTTAGTGCAGATTGAGGAGAACCTTACTGCTCAGTGATATGTTGATGAAATCACAGGGCCTCAAGAAACAAAATGTCAAGGTTTTGCCATGGTAAGCTTTTTTCATCAATAGAATGCATGTGGGTCCTACTTGCCAACGCAGTCAACAAGAGATACAGTAGCTGAAACCTGCCAACCTTCAATCAATGTGGCTTTCATACTGAACGTGCTGCTGTTTGATACAGAATAAGCAAATGTACAGTAGATATTGAAAGAATGTAAATAAAAGGCTTTATTAATCTTTTATGGGTTTTTAAACTTGAGAGTTATTTGAAAGTAATTGAGTAACTTACAGAAGATTGTACAACAATCTGGATATTGTCACTTAAATTGCAACTTAAAATACGTTTAATGTGACCTTTACCTTTCCTGCTTTAAAGTAATTTCATACAGTAGGTTTAAAACACAGGACAAACGTTTTATTTCTTTACTGACTTGTAAGGAAACTTCTTCCTCTCTTTCCAACCTCTGGCGTTATTGTGGGTTTAAAAAAAAATATTACATACAGCAATGCTGATAGTACTATCTGAGACATTAACATTATCCACTGCCTGATTGAGGCCTGAAAACCACTGTTTAAAAGCATACTTCATATTTAACTATTTTAAACAGAGCTGTTGTACAGTAGTTTAACATTAAATTCCAGGATATATGAATTATCACAAAGGATATAAAACGGTTCATAGAGGTTTATTGGTTAAGTTTGTTTCTGATCCTTTGAGTAGTGTGTTGTGTCAGTGACATATTTCTTGTGTAATAGTTTCTGAAATCTTGTCCTAGGAGAAATAACTCCTTAGGTTGTCAGCAGAACATGCTCCTGTGTTTTTCTGGGCTCCAGCTATGGAGCATATTCAATCGTACACGAGTGAAAACTGTGCCATAGAATTCTATATTTAATTATTCCAGAGTAAGGGAGGGATGTTAATATTTTCCTAAATAAATTCCTTCTTAAAGAAATCTTAGGCTTAGTATTTTTGGGGTGTCTAGTCTTATGGGATGAAAGTTAAGTGAAGGATTATTCATAAAGATGACTGGCTGAGTGGCTGTATTCATGCTTTATACTTTAAAGTGAGCTGTCAGGTTTGCCTCCTGGCCTGTTTTGAAGTAGGAGCTTAAAACTGATCAGTTCTCTGCAGCCCTCCTTTGCCTCATTCCAGGCCTGTCTTATGACATTTTTTTTGTTTCATTGTTGTCCTCCTTCAGCTTTTTTTCTGTGTGATAGCAACATACAAGGCCTTTTGAGATGAATGGCTCAGTAAATTGTGGCACATTTTGTAAGCGCTGAGCTTTATGTTTTTGACAGTGGCTTTTAAGCTTTTCCTCAAAACCTAGGTTTGCATTTTAAAATATTTCCAAAGAGAAGCCTGGATGATTAACGCATTTTGTCATGAAAGGAAATCAGTCTGAATCATTAGCAATTTACTATTGTTTTTAAAAAAGGAAGGGCTTTGCTTTTTAAGTTATGGTTGCCTTCTGGGAAAGAATGCAGTAGGTGAATAGGGGATATTATTAATGCTTAAAATGTCTTTATTTTGTGATCGTTGATTAACCAAAGTGAAAAGGAAGTGTGTCATATCTTTCTAGTCTTAATAGGTCTTTATTTACTTTTAGTTCAAATAATTTTACCTCAGCAGCTATAAGTTTGACCAATCAGCAGAAGAGAAGAAAGCAGTTCTCATTTTCTTTACTTACTACTATTACTCTCCTAAATAATGGTATAAAACTGTTCTTAACATTCATTCTGTTGGATTGCCATTACTGAAATACAGTATGGAAATTGTGTATTTGCTGTCTGTGTCATTTATACAAAGGCTGTTTTGCAAAATGGCAGTGATTGTAATGCAGCTCTACGATAAGTGGTCTGCAATCAAACAAACAACTAAACAGTAGCTACTTGTGTACTGGTAAGACAGAAAAGGTATTACATTTTCCATAATAAGTAGTAAGTAATCTTTGCAGGCTGTGGTGGTGCACTGCTGGTAAAGGAATATGCTGTAATGGTCAGTGAGGTCATTGGGCTGCACTGATAAAAGCTTGAGTTGCAGTGATGTGCAGTTGGTGGGGCTGTGCTGTAAATGTGCTGTGCAGTAACTTCCTGATTGTACTGTAATGACATATAAAACCATTTTATTAGTCTCTCCAAATCTGCCAAGAGTCATATCTATAGTATATGGATTCTTGTGATTTACTTCTTTTGTTTAAATTTGAAGTTGGGATTCCTAGCTTGTGCTGTACCTAAGGTTAATGACTGTAGACTTGTTCAATGGAACAAAATAAAAACCTTCTCAGACAGATCTATCACAAATAATCACAAATCACACTGCATACCACACGTGGCCTGAATGGTTGTTCAACTTTTACAGCATCTAAATATTTTTACATGAACTCAGTGGCTTATTCCACATTCCAGTGCCATGATTTTCTGATTAACAGCTGTCAGGTGAAACAACCCAAATATAATGACTTGTTTTTTATTGCACTTAACACTATTCTTGCTTCAATATATAAAGTTATTATAAAATCCACTTTTCTGTATTATTTTTTTACTTTAAACAAAATAAATAAAAGACAGAGTGCTTGAGATTGAAAATGATAGACACAGAGTCCTAAATGTTTTTTTTTAACATTAACATTACTTTATTAACCCTTTACAATTTCTTGCATTAGGAATTATCTTTTCACATACACCAGCTTGCTCTCCATGACAGACACACAGATAGGGAGAGAGCCTAGGGTCAGAGCGCAGGGTCTGCCATTGTACGGCGCCCCTGGAGCAGTTGGGGTTAAGGGCCTTGCTCAGGAGCCCAACAGAGTAGGATTCCTATGCCGGCTGCAGGATTTTGATCCTTAGCCACAGAGCCACCGCTCTGCCCCAAAAACAACTGAGATGTTTCAGGTCTGATTCACCAAAAGCTGTCTTTCCTCTAGGATGCTGCTTTCACTTATCTTTACGGAAAGAGAAAAAATGTCAATATGAAAAGCCATTGTGACAACCAGTTAAGTGGGTGAATTTTAATCTTCAAAAGAGCCCTTAGGATCAACGTTCTACAGTTTTTGTACATTTAAGAAACTTTCTGTCATGCTTCACACAGAGTTTATCAGAGAGCAGAGCTATGCTTTGAACATGTGCTTTAACCTGTGCTCTCTGTAATAATGTTGTCTTAAGTCTTCCGTGGGTTTCCTGTGAGCCAGAACTTTTGTGCTTTTTTCCTTCACATTTTGATGTCTTGAAAATTGGCATCTCTCACTCCTTTTCCAGGGTTTCCCAAAGTGTGGAGAAGAACCGAACCCAGCTCCAGGCAGTGACAGATCGTATCCACCTAGCCCAGGCCCGTATTGATAAAATTAAGGGCAGCAAGAAGGCCACTAAGGTAACAATGTGATGTGATGTAAGTGTGTTCCTGCACAGGCTTCTCTTAAAAATACAAACTCTGTGGGATTGCTGAAATGAAAGAACTAAACTTTTTTTTTTTTGTCAGTGGTCAGAATTCAATAAAATAATTCACTCACCATAGCCTGCCAGAGATAAGTTTAAAGCCGTTCTTACTTTTACTTTTTATTTTTTACATTAATAGACTGACATATTTTAATTGAACAGTATGTCTTCAAAACAAGATATTTTGTAACACGTCATTCTGCATACTTTGTAAAAGAATGAAGTAACAGGATATGTTATCATACTTTTGTACCATAAGAGACAAGTCATTTGTAATTAGTAAATAAGTCATTCACATTTAATCTAGCAGTAAAAAATGAACCTCTTAAAAAGTTCAGTTGAATTTACTGTTGTTTTAAAGTGTTTACTCAATGGCAAGCAATGTTAATTAAACATGAGCTAAATCTAACTTGTTGTATGTACAAAGCAGAATTTTGTAAAACTTCTTCTCTTCTGCACAGTGCATTCAGATTATGTAGTCACAACCTTGGTTTAACATCTTACCTACAGGATCATACCTCTTATGGCACATACAGTGCAGTCTGTAAGTATTTGGACAGTGACACAATTTTTGTTGTTTTGGCTCTGTACTCCAGCACATTGGATTTGAAATAAAACACTGACTATGAGGTTAAAGTGCAGAATGTCAGCTTTAATCCGAGGGTATTTACATCTACAGTATATTAGGTGATCCATATAGAAATTACAGCCCTTTTTATATATAGCCCCCCCATTCCGTGGGTCCAAAAGTAATTGGACACATTAACATAATCTTAAATACAATTTGGCGAATTCTTTGCAACTGATGACTGCCATAATTCTGCGACCCATAGACATCACCAGACGTTGGGTATCTTCCTGGTGATGCTCTGAAAGGCCTATAATTCAGACATTTTCAGTTCCTGCTTGTTTCGGGGGCTTTTTGCCTTCAGTCTTGTCTTCAGTAAGTGAAATACATGCTCAATGGGATTCAGGTCAGGTGATTGACTTGGCCGATCAAAAACATTCCACTTTTTGGACCTGAAAAATTCCTTAGTTGCTTTAGCAGTATGTTTGGGGTTATTGTCCTGCTGCAAAGTGAAGCCCCGTCTAATGAGTGTTTTGAGACATTTGGTTGGATCTGAGCAGATAAGATGCTTCTGTACACTTCAGAATTCATCCTGCTGCTGCCATCTGCAGTCACTTCATCAATAAAGACAAGTGAGCCAGTTCCACAGGCAGCCGTACATGCCCAAGCCATGACACTACCTCCACCATGTTTCACAGATGAGGTGATGTTCTTTGGATCATGAGCAGTTCCTTTTTTTCTCCACACTTTCCTCTTTCCATCACTCTGGGGCAGGTTAATCTTTATCTCATCTGTCCATAAGGCTTTGTCCCAGAAATCTAGGGGCTTTTTTATGTACTTTTTAGCTAACTGTAACCTGGCCTTTCTGTGGCCTTACTTACCAGTGGTTTGTGTCTTGTGGTGAACCCTCTGAGATTATGCTGGTGTATTATTCTCTTTATGGTAGTCTTTGACACATCTATGCCTACATCCTGCAGAGTGCTCCTGATGTGTTCAACAGTTGAAAAGGGGTTTTTCTTCAAGATTGAAAGTATTCTTTGGTCATCCACTACTGTGGTCTCCTGTGGTCTACCAGGTTGCTTGCTATTGCTAAGCTCACTTGTGCATTCTTGCTTCTTAACAATGTACCAGACAGTTGATTTTGACACACCTAAGGTTTTGGCTATGTCCCTGATTGATTTATCCAGATTTTTCAGCCTCATGATGGCCCGCTTTACTGGCATTGACACTTCTTTGGTCCTCATGTTGAGAGACAACAGCAGCAGACTCCAGATGCAAATGCCGCATCTAGAATCAACTCTAGACCTTTTGTTAGCTCTATTGTGCTTAAACTAACGATGCAACAACACACAGCATGCCAAGAAACAACTGAGCAGCCAATTTTCCAATTACTTTTGGACCCCTAAAATGGGGGGACTATGTATAAAAAGGGAATTAAAGCTGACATTCTGCACTTTAACCTCAGAGTCAGTGTTTTATTTCAAATCCAATGTGCTGGAGTACAGAGCCAAAACAGCAAAAATTGTGTCACTGTCTAAATAGTTACGGACTGCACTGTATGTGCCGTAAGAGGTATGATCTTGTAGGTAAGATGTTAAACCAAGGTCCTGACTACATAATCTCAGTGCACTATGCATAAGAGTAGAACTTTTACAAAATTCTGCTTTGTACAATTTGTCTTACATACCGTAAAGTTCCCCTTAATTCAATTGGAGAAGTAATTTCTTACTTCTTCAGTGATCTGCTGACTTAGTAGGGCAGCAGGTGTATAATGGTTATCATGTTCTTCCTTGGTAACTGGTGGATTTTGGTCCTATCCAACATATGAAACACTGTGGGATAAAAAGCACTATATTAATACTGACAATTATTAGTGATTGATAAATAAGAAATTAAAATGTTTTTTTTCCATCTTTTGATAGGTATTTTCTAGTGCCAAGTATCCTGCTCCAGACAAGATGCGAGACTACTGCTCCATCTTTGCAGGAGCCAGTGACCCAGCAGCACAGAAACGCCCTCGTTATAAAGTGCAGGGCAAACACAAACCTCTGGATGATAAAGCACTGCAGGTACACCTGGAAAACAACATTCTTTACTTAATCTTCTTCTCCTGCATGCAGTCTTTTTTCCATGATAAAATTTTGGTAACAGTTTCTGTCACTTTGTTAATGAAAATTAATGGGGAAAATACAGCTTCAAGTTCAATTTCAAGTTTATTCTCATTATACTCATATACAGGTATATGGTATAACGAAATGCTATTAAGCTAGTTCTCGGACGGTAAAAAGTACAATAAAAACAACAATACAATTGTATAAGAAAAGAAAGAGAGAGACAACAGGTAATGTGCAAAACAACAACAGGTAACACGTAATATGCAAAACAACATCAGATGTGCAAAATCATACAGTGCATCAACAGAATTAAATAAAGGATAGAAAATTATGGGGAGTGAGCTTCTTGACATGTGAGGTAGAGGTAGATTTCAGTGTGTGTTTGAGTTTTGGTAAGAGAGAAGGCACTGTGAGGTTCAGATTGCAGGTGAGAGAGGCTGGGAGTTTAATAGTTTGATAGGGCGGGGGTAAAAACTGTCTCTGAGTCTGGTAGTCCGGGCCCGAATGCTCCAGTACTGTTTTCCAGATGGTAGAGGGTCAAACAGCTTAATGTCAAAAGGGAGTACTGTACAAGATTAAGATTTCAAAATGCTAACTGTTTTATCAGTTGACTGTCTGTTAGTCTGGATATATGGAGTTTGATTTTGGGTACTATGGGTGCTCCAGTTTACTCCCACAGTTCAAAAACATGCTGATGGGTTAATTGGCTTCTGGCAGAACTGACCCTGGCGTGAGTGTGTGCGTGTCTGTGTCTGTTTGTCTATCCTGTGGTGTCCCATCCAGGGTGTGTCCAGTCTTGCACCCATAGCTTGCTGGGATAGACTCAGGCTTCCCTGCCTTCCTTAAGTGGATGAAGCAGTTAGAAAATGGATGGATTATTCTGTGTAGGAATCATAGTCTTTCTCTGAGAAGCATCTGAATGGAAAAATATGTACAGGCTATGGCCTCTATTTAAATGACAAGATTTTTAATGTTTAATGAATTTTTAATGGCACAGTGCTGCTGCACATAATACCATATCAGAGGTAGAGATCTTGACAAGTTAGTCTACAGTGCGAAAGGGGTCTAGTCTTGCCCAGGTGCACAATTCCCTCTTATTTCTGTTGGCATTTGTTTACCTTCAGCTGCTTGTATAGACAGTGGAGTATTGGGGGTAAAACTAATGCTTGTTTCTTTTTATGCTACACAGGATAAAACGTATTACATGTGCATCCATTTGTACTGATGTTCTTGCAACCAAAAAGCCAAAAGCTGAATATGACCTGTCAGAACAGTTCAGTAGAGGATAGACATTCATTAATCTGTAGCCAAATAATTGCTACTGTGCCTAAAAGCTCCTGTCTTGTAGACAGTCACATGTCTGGCATTCTTCCTAATTATGCCCCCAAGTGTCCCATAGCCATGTTAGCCAGCCCAGCTGTTAGGTTCAAGAAGAGGAAAGAGGCACTCTGCACTCTGTCATATAGTTTGTACCTTATGCAATATGATTATTTAGCAGACAATGTAATGCAAGGGCCACCTTACTAGAGTGCTTAGACTTCAAAAGTCATCACAGTCAATTCTGGTAGGATGCCTATGGCCTGCGCAGCTGTTACCCCGGACACAATTAATTCTGCAGCCTGGAAGCCAGAAAGGAACTCAGGAAGGGTTAAGGCGATCTTTGTTCTATAGTGCCACCTGCTGCTGACTTTGCACACCAGCAGATTGGGATGTCAGAATAGCACAGATGGAGATGATGTATGGATATTGTTTAAGATAGCACCAGTTGATTGAACATCACTGCCATGATAGCCTGTTAATAAAAACTTTAGAAAATTAGTCTCTTGTGTTTTTTGCTTTATTGTAACTACCTGGTACAGCTCAGTTAACATTATATTATTTAAATTTGGAGTGAAATCAAATAAGATTCTAAATATTTGCAGTTCTGGCACAATGTGTATATTAAGCTAAATTCATACGTACAACAGAGCATATGATGTTAGTGTGAAGATCTAGAAAGAGGAATTAAAAGTTAAAGCGATTATTAAAAAATGTGAAAAACTATTCTTGGTGTATGATAAGTCTCGGAAAACTAATCTTACAGTTTTGTTCTGTTATTTTTAATATGATATCAGAGCTTTAGCCCTAGGTTTTATCAGTACATTTAAATAACTGAACCACAAATATTAGGCATATCTGTTTTAGCATCAGATACTAGCCATCTAAGTAAGACAGGTAACTAAAATATCAGATTGGGTACTAGTATTTGTGCTGATCTCTGAGGTTTCAATAACATCCATGTTTCTTTGCTGCCTTTGTTATTTTTTTCATTTAATACCTAAGGCATTATTTATAATTCATGTCTTCAGTCAGAAACCTTGTAGAATAAAACATGAAAAATCATCTGGTAAAAACTGCTGAGATATTTATCTTTTGCCAGTGACAGATGTTGTTACATTTGTTGTTGGGCTTTATTTTCTGCAGTACTATGTTTATAATTAATTAGAACAATTAACTAAAACGATACCACTTATCATTTCCTGTCTTTTGAAATAGCCATACTTGGAACAGTTCTGAGACTGAAAGAAGTCTGTCACAGTTAAAGTTTGTTTCTTTGCCCATTTGATGATCCCACACTTGCGTCAGTGCTCCAGATTAGAATGTGATATATATACGGTAGTTATATTTATGGTGTTACAGTACCTTTTGGTATAGTATGCTTCTGCTAAACCATTGAACACGCATGATTTACTATGTATGTAACGTTCAATTTAAAAGCACCATAAGAGTCAGTCAGACCTCTAACCTAGAGTGTCATGTTTCGGCTTGTTTGTATCCTTTCAGCGTGCCAGCTTATACCATTTAAAGACTTTTCCTGTAACCCATTCCCACTGAAATCTTTTGCTCCCTCAAAACCTCATTGTAAAAAAAATGTAACCTAATTTTCCTGTGATATCTGCTTTCAGCACACTGCTGTCTTATGAGTATTAATGACTGTACTGTCTTCATAGGATACAGTATCTTGCAGTTGTTAGTTCTGTTTTTATGGTGAATTACTGGGCTGTGTCATGTTTAAGTGGTGCAAACTGAGTATGTTCACTTTTGGAAAAAATATTATAATATTATAATAAAATAAAAATACAGTCAATGCAAAATTAATACAGTTTTTAAAAGTAACTTCTCTTGACTCTACTTCTGCAGTGGTTGTGGGAGGCAGTAATGGGATTGTGTGGTTATATTAGTATTATGAGATTTTTTTTAAAGGTATTTGCAAATGCAGGAGTTAGTGCCAACTGGGATCCATTCTATTAAGAATATGCCAATGTGCAATTTGTGAAGCTTGGGATTACAAAGATAATTACATTGCTTACTGCTGCTCTAATATTGCTGTAATATGTGCTAATAAATAAATACAGTAGCAGTTTACACTCAGAAGTGTAAGCAATTTAGAGCAATACATTTGTTTTTACCAACTGACTCATTTTATGTCTGTTTTAGCAATTTCTTTTTTGTACATGATTCATGAAAAAATATTTAAGCCCATAATGGCTTCTGTTAATATTAAACAGCAATTAAGAATTATCCTTTCTAGTCATATTACCTCTCAGAGTTATATAAAGATTAAATTATCCTTTTGGAGGTGATATTTTATAAAACTACTCTTTATGCAAGCCAGAATTTGGTTGCTAAACAATTATCATTGTGGTTGCCAAAAAAGATTTGAGTGTGAACTCTCTCAATTTTTATAGTCAGTGCACCCGTGATTGTGAGTGTTCTCACTTATCATTAGAACTGTCAAAGTTGGATGGAACTATAAATATTAAACCATCAGAAGCAATAGTTCTCTGCATGGTAACGGTTCGTTACGTTCCCACTTGCTCTGCCTTTTTTGATAGAGTTGGGAAAGTAATAAATTATTTAAAGATCTACTAACATTTTTATGTATCGACTACCAAATTATGTGCTGCTGAAGAAATTGCTAACTTTTGTAAGTACAGCATTGCTCATTTTGTGTTCTATTTTTTTCTTAATTCCTCTTCACTTCTTCTTGAATGTTTCCAAGAGTGCAAATTTGTTAGATGAGTTCCAAGGGTTACATGGGGTCAAAAAGTGCATGTTAACACACAACTTGTTTAATTCTGAGTGATTCATTTAAAAGTTATCTACAAAAATTCAAGGTAAGCTTAATGCTTAGGATGATGACTGTCCTCACATGAACGAGGCACTTATTGTTAGATTATTCAGGTTACTTCAAAATCGGCTAAACAGATTTTACAGGTAATTGTGTAGTGGTTTGTTATTTTTTATGCAGTGTACATGCAGTTCAATTAAGGTGGATCTGCAGTCCCAATTTCTCAGACCAGTTATTTAATCTCGGTAACAAAATAAATTAATTTACAGTATCACGAAATTGTACAAATTCCGAATTAAGCGCAAAATCGTGAACTTTGTGAAAGTACTGTATGGTCTCCATTTTGTCTAATTTTGTGACACGCCCCTTCTTGCTCACTACTCACTGTAAGAACTAATGCAATGTGATATAAGAGTGAATTAGTACAGGTTGTGCAGCAAACAATTCACCACAGAAATGTTTCAACATGATTTGCATGCAGAGCTAACAAGTAAGTTATATTTGTCGGCAAAACCATCTTGAAGTCGAGCGCAATATTTCTGTTGGATTAAATGATAGGGGTACAATGCGTTACAATGTAATGGATGTTTAAAATGTAATAGGGCCCCTTCACATCACTAGAAGTTTTGTTGCCTCGTTCTGAATCCAGGTGTTGCACATACCTGGAAATGTAGTCTACTTTGTAATGTAAATTCAAGGTTTTATAGATTACTGTGTACAGTACATTTTACATTTTCACTGTGGTTTGAAATGCACTCATCAATGCCAATTCTTTCTAACCCTGAAATATAAAAATAGTGTCACAGTTCCTCCTTAACTGAGAGGGAATATGTATAAACTAAATTGTGATATCCAACTAATATATGCAAAATTCCAAATGCTTTTAAACAGAACACAGGTACACCTAATCACATTGCTTCCAATTACATTTTTTAATTTAGTATAGACTATGTAACTTATCTGCTGTGATGGGCTTCAACCTTCTCTTTGCTAACAGTATTTATTGAAGCTCATAATTCAGTTTCATCAAAGTTATTATTTAAAGTTTCTCCCAATATTATTGTCTCATTATATTATAGCATCTGCCCAAAATATCCATGGCTAATACTTGTTAACTCCCATACATTAATTATGTCTAACAAAGAGGTCAGTCAGAAGTCCGAGATTGTGTCTTTATGCTAACGTACTACTGGATAATATTAAAGGATTATATGTTCACTATAGTTTGAATGTTAGTAGGATGCTTGTTTTAAGGAAATTTTAATGTTAGACCCTTAGTTGCTTTAAAGCAGTTTTTTGAGTGTTCCATTCCTGTTTGTGCTTAGCACCGTTGCTAAGCAGCAGAAGTTTTTATTTCTTCCATCTCCTACAGAGCACAAGGAAAAGTGTTTTCAGGAGACCAAAGGTTAATTAATAGGAGTTAATTGAATTTTTGTCCTCTTATACGTGTGTTTCATAGTAATTTTCTTTTTATTAACTGCCATCTGCTTTTGATAAAAGCTGAGCAGACGCCATGCTCTGGTCGGCTCTCTTTGATAGTGAATCTTGAAACAGAATTTTTAATCCCTGAAGACTATTTACATATGTTCATGTAGTATCCCATACAGTTCATTTGTTTGAAAGCCTGTGATAAATGGAACTTTTCACATGCTCATGCAAATAATTAGGCTGATCCAAGGAAAAAGACAGGGATTCGTACCTACAATTTCACTTCAGTGACCTACAAATCACTTCACCAGATAAGATTACTTCCCTTAACATCATAATGAAAAAAATATATTAAAAAACAAAACTGCTTCTAATCCATTTGATTTTTAAGAGTTCATTCCAGATCGTGGGTTCACATTTCAGAGTTAAATATGTTTTCTGAACTCTCAGACCTCTGTTACAAATTGTTACTGTGCCTCCTGAGAGCTTTCTTTTATTTTTGTTATTTAGTAACAAAAATTATTAATTTGATTTGCATGGAGATTACTCTAAATAAAGAGTATGAAAGCTCTCAGCTGCATATGCTGAGCAGTGGTTTCCAGAACTTTATCAGTGTATCTCTGCCTGTCTTTGTCATTATTTTTCACTCCAATCATATCATCTCATGTCATTTCAGCAGGTTTAGTCTTGTGGCTGGTGAGACTAGTGCACATAACCCACATTTTTATACTATTTTGACAGTCCTTCACTTTTTTTTCCTTCTCAGATATCCTTTTATCTTGAAACTGAAAGTTTAAAGTTGTGTTTCAATCGAACTTTATATTTTTAGTACCACTTCTTGACAATTTCATTTTTTTCTTGTCTGATATGAAGGCTTTAAACCACAACATTCCTTCATACCTACTATGTGCTGTTTGTTTAATGTGGATGTTTCAGGTAGACTTTCTGTCAATTCTGGCTACAAAATGTTGTGTTTTGGATCTTTTAATAGCCACATTTTGAACTTATTTTCCTCAGGGATCTATGTAAGGACCACTGCTCCTCTTAATTTATACAAAGGATCTGAATTCAAGTATATTTTTAACAACAAACTAGTTTCGTTTACAGAGGGTACCACACTAGGAAGAATAGCAAGCGCTGTAGATGTGGCAAATGACATCCAAAAATATTGACATATAATTCAAGACTTTGCAAACACCTGACAGATAAAGACAAGTGCCAGGTTTTACATGCAGGTGATAAAAAAAAGTGAAACACTGAGTTAGAAGTAGCAACTTATTAAATGGTTTTATGTTGACATATCATTTAAATCTAGACAGTGTGGGGAAGGAAAAAGGTTATACACAATACTATTTATACAGTTAAACACAGAATTTAAAAAGGGTGATTTTATAAAAAATCATAACATACTGGTTAGGCCTTATTTAGAATGTTGCCTACAATTCTGGTCAACATTTTATGAAAAAGAATACTGGAGTCAGTCCAGAGAAGAGCAACCAGATATATTATGGGGTTTAAGGGAATGTACACTGCCAAGCTGAAGGAACTTAAACTTTCCAGTGTTGATCAGAGAAAACTATAAGGGAACCTGATACAAGTATTCAGAATCCTCAAAAGCATTGATAAAGTCAATCAAGCAGATTTCATCAGAATGAAAAGTGAAACATGAACCACACGAGGGCACAAGTACAGAACACGCTAAAAGTGCATGTAAAACCAAGAACAGGAGGCATTTTTTTACCCGAAAGGTAAAGCCATGTTAAGGCTTGGGCTTTCAAGAAAGTTGAAGGTTTCTTTCAAGAAAAAGGCTTTATGAGGTCTTTGGGGTTGATGAGCCTCTTGTTTGTAACCTTTCTTATTTTTGAATAGCTACTATTATTTTCTGCTGATTTTGATCTACTGTACATTCTTCAATATAATAACAAACTTGTCCATCAAGTCAAAACTTTGTACATCAAACTTGTCCAGAACACTTTTCTGTGTTGTGGAGCCTTATTAACTCACCATTAACAACTCATAACGATTTTTCAAGCCTCTTTAAGTGACACATCAGCTGGTTGTCTAGAACCTACTGGCTTTTCTCATTTTCCAGGACATTTAGACATTTATTTTGTCTCAGTTGTCTCAGAAGCTGTCTTCAGAAAAGGAAAATAATGCCTGAAATGATCAAGAGCCTCTTGTGATGTGTTGTTCGAAAGGAGCATCCAAGAAGTGTTTTTCTCAGTGCTTTTATTAAGGAACATCCTTAAAAAAGGTCCTATTCCCCTTAGTCATATCAATTTTGCATGAATGGAGGTTGATGGAAAGGCATGTAAGAGAAAAAAGCCCTGATAAAAAATGAATGGAAAACAAATGCTAAGCTGCTGAGCTTGCAGCTGATGCCAAAGTGCTGGCGTGTGTTAATTCAGCCTTTGGATTGCCTTGACGGAGATCGAAGCTGACAGCAGGTCTTACGCAAAGGGAGGTTATGTACTTTCTAAAGGGGTGCTGCTGTTTCTAACATCCGTCTGAATCAGGGATTATACATTTTTGAGTTTAAAACAAAAATGCAACACAAAGCTCAATTTTAGCAGGAAGAACAAATAAAACAATACCACATAAGATGCATAAGTATGTGTTCCCATGTTTTGATTTCACCCATGTAAATTTCACCATTCAAAAGGAACTCTTCCTGTATCTGTGTTTGTGCCAGCAGTGAGATGTGATTTTCTCTGGAGAATAATCTTTTACTCTTTCCACAGGAGAAGCTGATGTACTTTCCCATGTGTGTAAATGCCAAGAGACACTCAGAGGATGAAACAGAGGAAGGACTGGGGAGCCTGCCCAGGAACATCAGTTCAGTCAGCTCACTGCTCCTCTTTAACACCACAGAGAACCTGTAAGCTTGGTTGAAGTCAAACATTAATAAATGAAATGTGATTTTGTTCAATATATGTGGAGCCTGAGGGACTTCAAGCTCAAGAGCATATCAAAGTAGTGTTGTTTGTCACATCTCCCTCCTAGAATGTCAATTTTGTGATCCCTATCACTGTATCCATAAAAGACTGCGTCTGGTATTGATTTGGTGTGGCAGTTGAGGAGAGCTAATGACTCTGTGTGCAACATTACAAGAAGTAATACCAATTCTCCTTTGTAACAATTAATTTTGTAGCACGTTTCTAAGTAGTCAGTCCAAGAAATGGTTTAAAGGAAGGGTACAACCACAGAATGTGTGCCCTTTAAGTTTGCAGTCTGGGAAAGTTTGCACTACGCATACTTGTTATGGCAAAGGACTTGATGAAATGGTCTTATTTGATCAAAATGAACAAAAGTTAATAAAGGTAATAAAGAGAAACCTTTCATTCTTATCCTCATAATCAGAAAATGGGCAAATCAAGCACTGCTTGTTTGGCAGACAATCTATAAGCCCCATTTCACGGTAATGGAGCTGCTTCAGGCATTCTAAGCTGCTTTTGAATGTTTCCAGGACTAGTGGCAGACAAACAGCTGTTCAATTAAAGATAAATCACTTTCTCTCTGAATTAACTGTATTAGATTGAAATTAGCACTCTAATTGTGTCACAGCAGTAGTAATGGTCTAATTATTATTAATATTTTATCCACCGGATCTTTGGTCTCCGTTTCCCACTTTTTTGTCTTAAAACCTGGAAAAGGCAACATTATTGCATACTGTATGTGTACATTAACTGTCATGGTTCGGTTAGTGTTAGAAAAATTGGAGTTAATCTTGTCTGGTTGTTTTTCACTCTCAAGTGGCTGCAACAGCATTAAGGCCTTATCATGATGATAAAAAATCTCACTAGCAAGCCTACTACTTCTCAGCATCCAAACGGCATCAATAACGTACAGCAAAACTACACTGCACAACCCATGACAGAAGATATCCCTTTTGGTATCAGGAAAACATGTATTTTTCAGACAGTTCCTGCTGCCTTGTCATTTTGTTTGCATCCTCTATTATCATTCTTTTATCTGCTTTTATTTTGTTCTTCTTCATTCTCTTTTTGTTTTCACTAGCTATGGTATCTGTCTTTTGAGGCTCTGTAGCACTGTCTAGACAGTGATTGATTCTGTGCCTTTCTTATTAAGTAAATGTCTGTTTCAGTCACACTGCATCAACATTTTAAAATATTTCTGTCCTTT
This sequence comes from Lepisosteus oculatus, assembly GCF_040954835.1. Taxonomy (NCBI): domain Eukaryota; kingdom Metazoa; phylum Chordata; class Actinopteri; order Semionotiformes; family Lepisosteidae; genus Lepisosteus; species Lepisosteus oculatus. Next base: position 11,532,947 of record NC_090702.1, on the reverse strand, counting down.
TTTATGTGCTCTTTGAATGAACTGAAATGTCGCCAAGTCAAATCAGTTGGTTTTGTTCAACTCATTAAGAAAACTGTGTCTGTGCCTACAGCTGACATACAATAACTAAATTAAGCACCTGGGCTTTATTTTGAAAGTACCCTGTAGCCAGATAGCCCTTTATTGAGTCATATTTCCATGTATTTCCGTCACTTCACTCTCTGTCAAACTAGATATAAGAAGTACGTGTTCCTGGACCCACTTGCGGGAGCTGTGACAAAAACACACACCACCCTAGAGACAGAGAAGGAGGAGAAGCCCTTTGATGCCCCTCTGTCCATTACGAAGAGAGAGCAGCTTGAGAGACAGGTATCACTCTTTTTTTCTACCTTCCTTCCTCCCTCCCTCCAATTGTCCTAGAGCACAGGGGTCTGTTCAGAGCTCAACGATCTAAGAGATGAGCAGATAATGGAGAAGCTTTTCCAATAAACGCTTGAAAATTGGCAGCCTATAAAACCATTTTAATGATCACAGAACAGATGTTTAGCTTTACAGCCACCCCCCTTCAGAACCGTGCCGAATTGTGACATTAAAAAGTAAATAAAACTCTTTACTGATCTTCCTTGAATCAGGAATTAAATGGTTTGTTTAAAGGCAAAGCTTTCTCTTCCATTTATTTTGATATAGATCAGTTGATTAGTTGATCAGCAAAAATCAGCAGCATTGTCTGAAGATGCAAATGAACCTAGTGAAGGTGAAAGAATTGAAATTAAAAATGAAAGAATTGAATTTAAAATGTAAAAGGATACTTATTTTTTCATTAACCTATCTATCAAGCAATAGTTATTATTCTCCTTCTTGCAACGATGGCCCATTTTGTAGAATTATATGTGTATACAGTACATGGTTTTTGTGGGAGTAAGTGACTAAAAATGTGTTAGCACATTTGCAAAGAAAAATGGAAGAAACTCACATCATGCCCATGTGCAAAGTTAGTTGGAATTTATCCAAAGTCATTTGCAGCTCTAATTGTAATATGTAATCAACAAATTTTATTTTTGTTTACAGGTTTTTGCTGACATTAACCCTTTTTTACCTATAAAGGTGTTCTGTTTGTGCATCTGAAGCTTTGATTAAAAAAAAATAATTAAAAAAAATGTGCATACTTCATGTGTAAGTTAAACAAGGGACAACATTGACAACTTTTTCAAGGCACTATAAATTCATTTGGAATTAGCCTGTTATTCCACTTGTTGGCATCACAATATTCACATTTATATGTTTGGAAAGAATTAAAAAAAATGATGCAAAACATTCTACGATAGGGCATTTTCCCAAATTCATGCTAATCAATCTTTTCAAAATCAGGTGGGAATAACTCAAAAGAGCTAAAGATTAGAAGTCTATGCTACTCTCTATATAGTACTTTGCACTTTAGGAGTGATGAAACTGCAAAAGTAAACTTTAATTCACTGCTTTAGTAAACTCCAGGAGCATTCTTCAAATGACTCTTGAGTAAAATAGGACAGGGTATATCAAATTCTTGGGTCTGTTCCATTCTTCACAAAAATGTAAATCTTCTTGTCAAGACATGCTTCAAATGAACAAGTACTTTTGGCTTGCAACAGCTGGCCAATGACAGTGCAAAAAAGGATGAAGGGGATGATAAATTAGGATTTTTTTATTTTAAGCCATGAAGTTAATACTTAACATCTGCTTAATTTTTATATGTATTTTAAGAGTTAACTTAAGAGTTCTCTTTCATCTGTGAGTTTTCAAAATACATTTAGTTATTGTATCACAAGATTTAAGTTTTCAAAGTGTTGCCATGAATATTAAGTGCAACACCTTAATATGTAAATAAAGCATTCCTTGAGTAATAAATGAATAGGCTCCAAATGATTTCAAGGTACAATTGATAGTGTGAATAATCAGTGAGCATTGCTGAACTAGGTAAGGTTAGCTATACACTAGAAAATAGCCTTTAGTCACTTCAGTGAAATTGACCATACCACTTTAGTTAGTTAATAGACTTGGCTTGAGTAGCCAACTCTAGCATAGAACTAGTTCAATATTTCTGTTCAGCATAGGCATATGGAAAAAATATTAATTGAAATTGACTGTTTTATGTAAAATAATATGGCTAGTTCATATGAAACCTGAATATATTTTGGTATAGTTTGTTTTTTAAAATCTAAAAAAGTATGCACTTAAATGTGATATGGCCTTTCTCTTGTTTAATACAAATTGCCTATATTAGCTCAACATCTGGTGGTCAAAAACACAGGTTAAGTGTTATCACTGTGTCTTTGGGTACTAGCTGTTCTGCTAAATAAATGGCTGGCTTTTTACTTGAGTTAATAGAAACACAAATGCTAATTATTGTTCATCTATTGCTATTTAAAATATTTCAAACTATTTTGGTATTCATTTTCTGAATATCTTGGTACAGCAGATGACTACATTAAAGAGTAACAGTTTAAGTTTATTCATGGTTTTCTACATGCAGTGCTATGCTGTAGAAAAGTATTCAAAATGCTGATGTCATATGATGTCATTTAGTGAAATTACTAAATGTTTTTTTTAAATTTATATGCACTTAAAACTTATTAAAAACCTGAAAGCTCAGTTGAAGACTTCTAATGATAAGATAAGATGGGGTAAACATCAGCAAAAACTAAAGAGAAAAAATGAAATATGTTGATTGCATAAGTATTCAAACTTGAGAACTATTTGCTGGATCTTCGGCAGCGATTACAGCCATGTGTTTTTGGTAAGTCTCTACCAACTTTGCCTACCTGCTTGGTAGCATTTTTTCTCTTTTTTGGTAGATTTCCTTGGTCAATGTGCTGTTGATCAATCACTAAAAGACAGCAGTTTTCATGGCTTTCCATGGCATATTTGACTGAGCCACTCAAGGATATTCACCTCTTATTTTCAAGCCATTCCATAGTAGCTTCGTCCTTATGCTTGAGATCAGTGTCTGGCTGAAAGCTGGCTATATGGCCCAGTTTTAGATCTAAAGCAGGTTTTCATCTAAAATATACCAGTGTTTTGCTCCATCTATATTAGCATCAATCTTGATATGCTTCCTAAAACAAATCTTACTAGAATTTAAATAATCATATATAAAATAAAATAAGTGAGTCCCTGCTGATGATATAGTGACATAATGCTGCCATCACCATTCTTCAGAGAAGTGTTAACGTGGGTGATGCACTATGTTGGGTTTCCATCAATTGTAGCTCTTCGTATTTAAGACAGAAAGATTTTCTCTTGTCCAACCACAAATTCTTTTGCCACATGTTTGCAGTGTTTTTTCTACTTTTAATGGTTGACTTCATGGTGCTCAGGGAAATATTAAGGGACGTTGGAATGTTTTATGCTGTCCTCCTGATCTGTGATAACTGGGAGAGCCATGGCATATCTTTTACATCATTTTCATGTTCATCAAACCATTCACTGACCACTCCTTCCCTGTGAGTGAGGCCATTATTATCCTAAAGAATCCATTCCCGTTAGGATCAAAATGTTTCACCATAGGATGAACATGATCAATCAGAATGGCTTTGTGTTTATTGGCATTTACCTTGCCCTTTAAGGTTGAGTGACCTTAACTGTACCAGGAAAATGCACCCCACCCCATAACAGAACTGCCAGAACCTCTCACCAACCACTTAAGCCTATAGACTTTTGGGGTGTGCCAAACATGTACTCGTCTGTTTGTTGAGAACACGGTGGAGAAAGACTTATCTGAGCGTGTGACTTTTTTCCACTGCTCAGTAAACCACATCACTTTTCTCACAAAATGTGCTGCAACCTCTTTGATAGTATCCCTCTCTATGAAGCTCTCGACTGACGATAAAGCAGCCTATTCACACCTTAGAATGACATTTGCTGTCAACTCATTCAGAGTTGCTTGTCATTTTTAGTTTGCATCTCGAATGAATGTACGGACATTATTGTCAAGGCATTTGCACTTTCATCCACAGTTGTCCCAAGTTGATATTGTCTTTCCCTCAGACTTCCATGCCAGCATCACCTCAGCCACTGTTCCTTGCGAAACATCAGCACGTCTTCATTACCGAAACTCCTGCCAAACATTCTCCAACAATCACTGAGATTTTTTTTTAGACCTGGTAGCCAAAATAATGGGCAACTTATTTAACGCAGGAACCTCACCTGTGTGGAGGTACCAGCTTTCAGTATGCTTTGTATCCTTCATTTACTCAAGTGTTTCCTTTATTTTGGCAGCTACCTGTATTTGGATCTTTCTTTTTGTTTTTTGCATTGAATGTGTGAATGGCATTGTGTTTCTAACAAAAAATAATTGCTACTTCAAAATGTAATGACCGTTATATTTAATGAAATATTCATTATAAATCAATGAAATGTGATTTATTTAGGCCCCGTATTTAGCACATATTTCCTTCTCTCCATTCTTCAGACAGCCGAAAACTATTTCTATGTCCCAGATCTGGGTCAGGTGCCTGAGATTGATGTGCCCTCCTACCTCCCGGACCTCCCTGGCATTGCGGATGACTTGACCTACAGTGCTGACCTGGGGCCTGGCATTGCACCCTCGGGGTCAGCCACTGCCATTCCAGAGCTGCCCACATTCGGGACAGAACCTGGGGAGCTCAGCGGGTCAGGTGTGTAAGTACAAGTGGACGACTGTCTATTAAACCTCTTGTGGACTCCCTGTTTTGTAAAAGGGAAGTATGGTTCAGATACAAGTTCAACTTGTGCTCGATGGCATGCAGGTGCTTTTCTCTTGATCATGTTGGTCTTCTGTTTTGATTTTCCACCAGGCTTAACATTCACAGATTAAATCACCTCATCACCTGTACCCAGTCACTAATGAGGTGTTTAATGCTCATGCAACAGTCACAGTATAACTGTCAGTTATGAATGATCAATTCATTAAAATGACACTAAGAACATTTAATCAGTATCCAAAACCCCATATATTTATTTAAAAAAAAAACATTTAGGCAGAGTGATCCCTTTTGTTGCTGCATATCTATATAACTTCTTAAGACAGACAAAGCAGAAGCTATAAAAAAGTTTTAAGACCATATTTAATTTTGTCAATAGTCATGAAAACGTACAGAGCATCGTGATTCCCATTGCTGTAGCTACAAATTGATGACCTTATGAAATCCTTGAAGAATCTGTTGAAATGTATAAATATGATTGACCTTTTTTTTGTTTTTTCCAGACTTGCAGTTTAGGGTTGAAGTTCCTCCCCCACCCCCTCCTCCTCCACCCCCTATTGAAGCCTCTATCCAGAACACAGCAATCCCTCCTGGTGCCCCCCCAGCTCCCCCTCCACCTCCTCCGCCACCACCAACTCTACCCACCCCTGTCAGTGGAGACTTGGGTGGCCACCCTGCATCCACAGGTACGTCCTTTTCTCTTATGAGTTATACTGCACTACTTTACTGTGAATAACGTGCATTACAGATTGGTCTTTTGTGGTTTTAAAGTATCCTGTTATAGCTTTTCTGGTGGGCTAATGAACCCCCAAATTGAAAAGAAATGGCTACTTTCAGAATGCTTCCCACTGTGATACTGCGACATTGCTTTTGGAGCCTTTGGATGTAAGTTTTTTTTTTGCCCCATCTGACTCTGCCCAGAAGCTTTTACCCCCTTGACAATCTGTATTGACCCCAGCTCAAGGCTTTCCAATGTCGTATATGACTGCTGCATTGTTTTTTCATTGTGGGAAGGAAAAAAGGTACAGGTGAAATCTGGGAACTGTGGCAATTAGTACATTCAGAAAAAGAGAAGACTGGAGCCTTGAGCCTGTTGTGTGATCTGCTGTGAATGTTTTCATTCTGCCCTAAGCATATTTTGCCTTTTAATCCCATTATTTCTTTCAGTTATGAAATAAAATACTGCTTGCTGGAGACTAGCCATTTCCTTAACCTGAACAACACTAGTTTTTTATACATTTTATTCTTTTCCCTCTAAGGCCATCATTTTGTTGCAAGAATTCTGTATGCTATAAATCCTTTATTCTAGGATATGGATGCCTCCCTGCATTTTGCTTTGAAAACTTGGGGGTGCTCTTATTTCTCTCAAAACTTGCCACCTGTGAAGACCCTTCCTTTAAAGTTGAATTAACCTGCAGTCAGAACCAGAGCTTGTTTTCTATGGGGGCTTAAGAATAAAGTGCTCTGTTAAATCAGTGCAGCTAAATTAAATCTTAAAAGGGGTGAACATGTAAATCCTGTTGTACTGTTCAAAGGCACAAATCACTGCCATCTGGCTCATGTTCATTTCCAGTGCTTTGTTTTTTAAATCTGTGGGCTTTAACTCCTGTTCCAGTTTGCACTCCTGTAACCGGGAGCACAGTAAATTCTGAAAGTAATTTGTTCTAAAGCAAAGCCAGAGTCAGGGATTTCTTCTTCTAATTCCTCTCCTGTCCTCTTGAATGTGAACAGTTTATGGTTGCTCCTCTGTCTCCTGCTGTTGCACATCAGGCAATATTTGCAGAATTTCAACAACTGAGTTATTTTTGTTGTTTTATTTAATTTCTTATTTATTTCACTTATAATTTATTTAATTATTAAAGTTAAAAAATCCCGGGAACTAGGTTAAGTGTCAAAGTGAATTCAAGCTCATCTCCTTTCAAGTTTTTTCATTTCTTTTTGCCAAAGCGGTCCTGATTTGTTGTATTTAGCCTCATGCTGTGGTGTGATGTCTTTCAAAAATTTAGCAGAAACCTCACGCTTTTTCTAGCTGATGTCCGTGATGGTATGAGCAGTGGAGACGTTTGGAACACGTCTGTGGGTCTGTTCACCTGTTCATTTCCGTCACGCACCTGCGTCTTTCATCTCGCCTCTCCATGCAGGTCCCTTGCAGGGGGCACCCACTGAAGTCGTGAGGCCCTCGGATGGCAGAGCCAGCCTCCTAGAGTCCATTCGCAAAGCTGGTGGCATCGGCAAAGCCAAACTCCGGAACGTGAAGGAGCGGAAGCTGGAGAAAAAAAAGCAGAAGGAGCAAGAGCAAGGTAGGGCCCGGCCTGGGCTCCCACCAGGCAGAAAGCAGCTCCACGGCGAATGTCCATCACGGCCCCAGCTGGTCTGATCTGTGATGAGATCTAGGACAACAGTGCTTTCTCATCGGGTTATAACAGTGTTGCTGCTGTGAGGTTATTCTATTTTCTTAATGTTGAAGAGGAAACTGTGTGTTTCTCACGTCTAGAGTCAATGAAAGTGATCGTTGATTTCTTTGTGTGAGAATCAGGCATAGGAACAAAAAATATGTAAAATTATCCATAACTCAACAGTTGCCTATTACTGTTTTGGTTTAAAAAAATTGTATATTAGGTTTAGTCACCAGTTAAAGAATCTGTTGCTTTGGTCCAGAGTTACAGAACATTAATTCGTTTAGGATTTCACAGTAATATTATGTATTAGAATCTGTCTTCTCTTGGTCCTCTGTTTCAACAAAGAATATACAAAGAAAGGAAACCACTGCAAATTATTTTGTTTTTCTGAACTTGAATACAAAAGGACAATCTCATTATAGCTTGCCTTTATGTATCAATTTAGATTGGAAAATTAGTATTTAAAAAAATGTATGATGTATTCCCAAAAGTAGGGGGGGGTTGTAAAAAACTTGAAGCCAATACAGAAATAATATATATATAATATATTTTATTTTGAACTGTTATGCACCCCAATAGTCTAGGAGGGGTATATGGAGTGTGAATTTCAGGCATGCAGGAAGAAATCTTCGGTGTGTGGAAAAGATAGTTGGAACAAATTTGGATAGGTAAACAGAAGTGAAATATGTTCAATTTGAAAAGGTGACTGTATGGGGGAAGAGGAAATATGAGTGGTGCCAAAGGAACGAAAATAACATACAAAATGAAGCTGGCTAATTAAGCGAAGGGAAGCTGACCTAACTACAAAACAAAAACCGAAACAATCGGTCTTCGGGATCTTCTAACACCTTAGCTAACCTTCACTGACTACCCAAAACCATACTAGACAAAAGGCATTCTCCCATCCTAAACTAGTTTTTCTAATACGAAGACCAACTACGTGTGCACAATGTACCCGACAACTTTTACTAACCCTTTACACAAAAGTTCACAAAAATACACAAATGAGCTACGAATACAAATAAGGGAAAATAAGACACAAGAAATAGGGTACAAAAGGGCATAGAGGTTGATACAACATGTTTGGGCAAAGTAATAGCGAAATAAAGTATAATCCAAACAAACAAAAGTAAAAGGAGGAGATAAACACAAACCAACAAAGCCGAAGCTATACAGAAACACACATACAAAGTGAAATGAATGAAAACAAAGAGAGACGAAGCTGAAGTTGAGCCGAGCAGAACGGAAGTCTAGCATAAGGCCCCCTTCATTCTGAAAACTACCAAGTTAAATACAGAGGAAGTTGAGTTCTAATTGGTCGAGAAGCTGATTTCATATGACGTAACATGACAAGGTGAGAGAGAGAGAGAGAGAGAGAGACACTAGCTGAATATTTGACCAAAATAAAAAATAACAAACAGAAACAGACCCTGACGAAGTACAGGCTCAGTGACCACAACCTGGCCATAGAAACTGGGCGACACAGGCAGACCTGGCTGCCCAGAGAGGACAGGCTGTGCTCCCACTGCCAGCAGGGAGAAACAGAGACAGAGGTGCACTTCCTACTGCACTGTGACAGATACTCTGGGATTAGAGAAACATTCTTCCCGAAATTCAGAAATCTAATCCCAGAGTTCCCACACCTGCCAAAACCACAACAGGTCCCAATCCTACTGGGAGAGGGAGGAGGGAACTCAGTTGATCTGGCAGCCCAGTATGTGATCTCCTGTCACAGCCTGAGGAACAATGAGTCCGTCTCCCAATAATGCTCCAGCCGCCTACAGTATATGTCAATATTATATAATATGTCTTTGTTGTAAATGTCTGTAACATGTCTGTAGATTTTATTTTACTTCTATTTTTTGTTTTGTTCTATGTTAATTTTATTATTTTTATTTGCTTTGGCAACACTGATTGTACCCATCGGTCATGCTAATAAAGCACCTTGAATTGAATTGAATTGAATTGAATTGAATTGAGAGAGAGAGCGCTGAAATAACCATGTATGTGGAGAGCTATTAAGTTGTCCGGTTATACAGGGTGGGTCAGTGAAAAACTGTAGCTTGTGGAGTAATCATCTACTGTACTGTGTAGACATTACTCAAATCAGATATTGAAAATGGTTAAAACACTGGTGGAATTGTTTTAAAATGTACTTTCCTGTGTTTTAGATTATGTGGGCCAGAATATAGGGCTTTTGGAAAATACTGTTTTACCGATAGTAAAATTACCCATATCACATTTTCTTTGCGACATAGTTTCTTATTTTCATTTTGAAAAAAATGGCTGCTTTTAGCTGACCCAATACTTCTAAACAGATGCTGCTCCTGTTAGAAAATACTCAATTAAAATGTTTTTAGAATATTTATACTTCTAGTTACTTTCAAATTTTACTCTGTACATGGGACAATTGTTATTGAAACACAGAATATGCAAAGAAACAGGTGTATTTAGGTGTATCCAGGTGGTTGTACACTAATTAAATGGTTAGCAGATGGCAGCCAGACATGTTCTTTCTTGAACTGAAGTCTCGTTTTGTCTCCCTTGCCTTTCAGTGGGAGCCACAGCCAGTGGTGGGGACTTCATGTCTGATCTCTTCAATAAGCTGGCAATGCGGAGAAAAGGTGAACCTTTTCAATCCATACCTGTGCATAGAATGTCTAAATACATTTCATTCTTCATCTCAATGTGGGAGTATATTTCATTTCATATTTTCATTCAAATTTTATACAATATTTTCAGTTAGTATTTCATCCTAATTTGCAATCACTATTTGTTGATCTCAGGTTACAAGTAAAACCCATGTGCACGTACTCTAGGGTCAGAGCGTTCATCAGAATTAGTACGAATAAGAGGAACAATGCGTGCCTCCCTGACGCTACTGCAAGTTCTTGGACATACAGCTATAAGCCAAGGATACCAGGTGTTTTTAATATCTACATCTACTGAATATCTACTGAACTGTAGCAGTTCAGTTCATTGCTACAGTGCTTTTATCTGAAAACTTATCTGAAAACTTTATTGGCCATATGCAATTTCTTGTATTAGGAAGTTGTCTTTTTTCACATACCCCAACTTGCTCTCCATGAGACACACAGATAGGGAGAGAAGCTTGGGGTCAGAGCACAGGGTCAGCCTTTTATACGGCACCCCTGGAGCAGTTGGGGTTAAGGGCCTTGCTCAGGGGCCCAATGGAGTAGGATTCCTCTGCAACCTTCCAGCCACAGGCGCAGATATTTAGTCACAGAGCCACCCACCGCCAAATAATATAATTTATATATAAATATATAATTATATAATAATATATTATATAATAATATAATTTTTTATATTAAAAATATCCAAATATATACAGTCATGCTTTAAAGTTTGTAAAACCAAATGCATAATTTTAGATTTTTAACCACAAAATGCATATTTAATTAGAATTTGTCACTTCTTAATTGAAATAAAGTATAATCATTCATCAATTTGAGTTTTTTTAAAGAAAATGTCCATGCAGCAAAATAATACATACACTATACAGAAATTGTGCAGGTGTAAAAATAAGTGAACACTTAGTTCTATGATTTACATCAAGGTAAAGCAGGATCAGGTGGGTCAATGACAGTGTTAACCAATTAACTGAGATAACCAATGAAACTGAAGATCTGAAATGATGTGTTAGGGAGGAGCAAACATAAATAATTGCAAGAAAGCAGGTGAGTTACTCTTCGTATGAGTCTAGCATCATGCCTCGAACTAAGGAAACATCAGCAGAACTGAGGAAAAAAGTAGTGGATGCTCATCAATCTGGACAAGGTTATAAAGCCATTTCAAAACGATTTGGACTCTATAAATCCACTGTTAGGCATGTAGTATACAAGTGGAGGGCATTTAAAACAATGGCAACCCTGCCAAGAAGTGGATGTCCTCCTAAAATTACACCCAGGGCCACAAGGAGAATAATAAAAGAGGTTAAAGGTAATCCTAAAATAACATCCAGAGATCTACATGCCTCTCTAGCAGCTTCTGGGGTAGTAATGCATAGATCAACAATAATAAGAACCCTGATCAGAAACTCCATCTATGGAAGGGTAGCCAGAAGAAGCCTCTTCTGTCAAAAAAGAACAAAGCTTCCTGTCTGAAGTTTGCCAGAGACAACCTGGACAAGCCTGAAGGCTCCTGGAAGTCTGTTCTCTGGACAGACGAGTCCAAAATTGAACTATTTGGGCACAACAAGAGGGCCCATGTTTGACAAAGAGCCTACCACCAACAAAACCTTATCCCTACTGTCAGGCATGGTGATGGGAGTGTCCTTGTATGGGGCTGTTTTTCTTACTCTGGCCCTGGGCAACTTGACATCATTAAGGGGATCATGAATTCTGAGAAATATCAAGGGATTCTTGAGAAGAATGTTAGGCCATCAGTTCTAAAACTCAAGCTGGGCACAAAGTGGATGTTTCAACAAGACAACTATCCTAAACATTCAAGTAAGTCTACTAAAGAATGGCTTAGGAAAAAGAGGTTCCATGTCCTGGAATGGCCAAGACAAAGGCCTGACCTGAATCCTAGTGGAAATGCTGTGGCAGGACCTGAAGAGGGCTTTTCATGAAAAACATGCTTCAAACTTCACAGAGCTGGTGGAGTTTTGTAAAGAGGAGTGGGAAAAAAACAGTCCAGCAAGATGTCAGAGACTGATAATCGGTTATAGGAGGTGACTGTGTGAAGTTATTGCTGCTAAAGGAGGTGCCACAAGTTATTGACTGACTTTTTTTTTTCACACAAGAATATCTGGTGATTTGTTAAACATCACCTTCTAATAATCTGAGTTCAAATCCCTTTTTATGTGTGGAACGTCTTTAGGATATTAATTATATATATATATTCATTAAGAGTTCAGGTTCGTATAATATCTCTATCATATCTAAAATAATAGCCACCTTGAAGGGTTCACAAACTTTCAAGCATGATTGTATTGCAGTATATACAGTATATTAATATATATTAACATATCAAAACATACAGTATGTTGCTCATACTGTTGCTCATGTTGGTCATTGTCTAAATGTTGCTCATTGTCTAAATAATAAATGTTATTATAAATAATAGTACATGTATATAAAATTAATATAATGTAACATAAATCATTTTATATGTTACAAATTTTTTAGTTACAAGGTAAAAAGAATGATAAAGTGGCCAAGAAAGAAATTTTAAAAAGGAATATTGCAGTGGAGGCAAAAATAATAAAAAAAGCTTTTACTACAACAGCAAAAGAATGTCTACGAACAAAGTAAAATGCATCTGGGACAATCATGAGAACTTCTAAACAATGAAATTGAAATGGCTGATGTACAAAATGAGTATTTCACTCAGCATTCACGAAGGAAGAACTTAACACATGCCTCAGGCAACAGAAGGACAAGTTGTATAGTATTAGCATGGGAAATGGAAAAATGTTTTGGGCACTAGAAGTACTGAAGATTAATAAATCCCCAGGGCCTGATGGTATCTTCCTAATTGTACTTAAAGAAACAAGTTGTTATTCATCAGCCATTGATGTTTTTTTGTTATTTGCCTTTTGTTATTCATTCATTGACGCAGCTTTTCCAACAGGCATTGGGGAAATGACAAGGGTAATATCCATAAACAGGAAAATTGCTAATATACTGCTCACCCAGAAGGTGATAAAACCAAACCAAGTAATTTTAGACATAAGTCTGACTTATTATAGTTATGGTTATGGACACAATTATTATTAGAACTAAATTAGAGGATCCACTGTATTGTATGGACATCGGATACTAGAGAATATTCAACTTGGATTTAGAAAAGGTAGGTAGCTGCCTGACTACCTTGTTAGAGCTCTTTGAACAAGCAACAAATATGAATACACACACATTGTGTGATATGGTATATTTAGATTTTCAGAAGTCTTTTTAAGGACAACATGAACAATTTATTCACAAATTACAGGAGGCAGGTATTCAAGGAAATAAATGTTTTTGTATTGAAACTTTGATCAATAGAAAACAGATAAGGAGTAATTGGGGTGATGCAATGTGAAGTATTCCTAATTTATATTAATGATTTCGATTCTGGTAAAGAAGCTAGGAAGCAGCAAATGAAAAGTTATAAATGCAAACAAAATATTAGAATGTATTGTTAAAAGCGGAGAATTTGTCGTCATTATGTTGAAGTTGAATAATACACTTGTAAGGTCTCATTTAAGATATTGTGTACAATTTTGGTACCACATTACAGAAATGATTGCTGCTCTGGAATCAGTCCAGAAAAAAAGAAACAGATACATTCTGAGGTTTAGGGGAATCCTAGCAAGCAGCCACACAACTGACCACTGAAGTTAAACAGGTGTGAGCTTGGTCAGTACCTGGATGAGAGACCCCCTGGGAAAAACTAAGGTTGCTGGTGAAAGAGGTGTTAGTGGGACCAGGGGTGGTGCTCACCCTGCCGACTATATGGGTCCTAATGCCCCAGTATGGTGATGGGGACACTATACTGTAAAAAGGCGCTGTTTTTCAGATGAGACATAAAACCGAGGTCCTGACTCTGTGTCAAATCCAAGGGCATTTCTTGAAAAGAGTAGGGGTGTCACCCTGGCGTCCTGCCCAAATATCCCATTGGTCTTTACCAATCATGGTCTCTTAATAATCCCCATCTGTGAATTGGCTTCATTACTCTGCTTTCCTCCCCACTGATAACTAGTGTGTGGTGTGTTCTGGTGTACAATGGCTGCTGTCACATTATCCAGGTGGATGCTGCACATTGGTGGTGGTGGATTGTCCAGAAAACTGTTATATAAGTGTAAGCAATTATTATTATTACAGTGACAGTGGACTTCTTCAGAAAGAACAGGGAAACATGAACTAGAGGAAACACGTAGAACCTACATGGAAGTGCATTTAAAATCAAAATAAGAAGACAGCTTTGCAACCAAAGGGGTTGGGAGTATGGAATAAGTTACCCACCAATATTATTGATGTGATTCTCGGATCAGTTACCTGCAAAATTGGGGTGATGGACCTAATAGCCTCCACTCAATTGTAACTCTCACTTCTATACATTTTAAAGTGAAACTAATGTTTCTTTTTTCAAAGTGCATTACCTTTTTTTTCAGAACTTCCATGTTAAGTATTTTTTTTTCAATCCCCCAGGGATTTCAGGAAAGGGTCCTGCCCCTGGAGAAGGAGGGGATGCCCCGGCCAGCACCGGCAGTGCTTTTGCCAGAATGTCTGATGCTATTCCACCCCTCCCAGCCCCCCAGCAACCAGCCGCACAGGATGATGAGGACGACTGGGATGCATAAAAATGGAGATCTGAATTCCCAATGGAGAAGCCCGGAGAAGGAATGGAGTCCAGGATCTAGGTCAGGTGGAACAGCTGCTGGAAGAGATGCTATCTGATAGACTGGCAGGACTCCTGACTGAAAAAAACAACATGAAAAACTAATCTGCTTTTAACTTGCAGAGATTGAAACGTTTAGGAAAACTGAAAACGTTGAAAAATAACCTTAGTCTTATAACACTCAGCTTTTCTTTGTCACTGGAAGGACAGGTTTCTGTAGAATTTAAGTGATTTGTATTGCACGTTAACTTTAAGACAAAAAAATCAGATCCCAAATTGTCCATCCTGCTCTGCAATCTAGTTGAATCCTAGACAATAATCAATATTCCTGTTTTCTGCCTGTCACGCAGGCCTAGAAAAGTAGTATTTTTTTGGTGTATTTTCCCTCACCTATTGCAAATTTAATTATGTCTTCTCATTTGACATTTAGCATGTAGACATTTTCTTCTTTCCAAGACCTCCATCTAACCTTTATTGAGTTACATTTTATGAGTATTGTAGAAACAATGTCCAGATTTACAGATAATTCTGTTCGGTCTTTAATCATCTGTTGAGCTTATACACTATCCACACAATTTGGTGTAATTACCATCTTTAATTGAAGAGACTACATTTACTTGTTTTCTAGTCCCAACATTACCTTTCAAAGGATGAAGGCGTTGCAATTGTAAATAAGCATTTCAAAAACACTATAAAACATAAATGAACAACAATAGTGTGATGCTTTTGAGCTGTGAAAAGTTAGATGGGAATTATAAGCCAATGTTGGCTTGGTAATTAAATAAGTTCAGTCTGAACAATTTATAATGGATCAACTTACTATCTACTATACAACTCATAAGTCATAAGGGACTGAAATCCCCCTTATATGTACAGTATAGAATATGTCTCCACATTCACTTTTTCCTCAAGAAGATACTCTCAAGAAAATCAAGATGCAGATGTTAAACCAAAGTTCTGTTTATTTTGCTCAGCATGAAATACTGTACATAGGTTTCAAGTTATTAAACAAAAAACTGGGAATGAAGATCTATACTATAAATCCAACATATCAAAGGATAATTGTCTAAGCCTAAGGGCTTGAAAATGTTAATTCACTAGTCGCAAAAAAGAATCATTGAGGCATAATATAAACCTGCAATAAATGTGTATGGTTAACCCCAATAAGAGGAGAATATAGTTTTAGAAAGTGGCTTTTTATATCATCAGCAAGAGCTCACTCCTGTAATGCATCTGTCATGAAATCTCTGATGTAAAATGTCAGTGTTGGAAAAATAAATGTAAAAATTGCAAAAACGTTTTCATATTTTGTACCAGTGCATTCTTATTAACATTGGAGCTCTCAAATAACAAAAATAGAAGTTTGATTAATGCCCTCAGATAAATATGTTGTGTGGTTTAAACATTATTTTTTATGGTTCATGTTTTTATCTCTAAGACTGTATGTGGCCTCTTTTCTGTGCAAAACTGATTACTTCAACAGAAACAACCTCCATTCAGATTTTAAGATCAATGTATTCAGAAGATGCAACAGAAGCAGAGGTGCTAGAACAAAATTGTATTATTACTGTACATGGATGATGTGTCACATTTCAGAATAACTTATGCCTCTGTGGCATTCTTCATTTTTCCCCTCTACTTGTTTCTTCAGAATGTGTAAAGAAAAAAATGATGATGTACTATATTTTAGATTTACCAAAGATCAGCAATTAAAGACCGCAAAATAATTGTGCATCAATAACATGAACACACTTTACAAAAGATAACAAAATAAACATTTAAATAATTAAGCTAATCCTTTCAACTAAATCCAATCAGTCAACACTTGAAGTGGACAGTTGGTGTGTTACTAGGTTTTCATTCACACTTGACTTGTAACCTTAATGAAGTCATTATTTTTTGCAAACTTCTTGCAGCTGCAAGATATTTCTAAAACAGTCCAGTTATAATTTGGTCTGGCTAAATTGGTCCAGTAAAAAACCTAGGAGAGACCTAGAAAATATGCAGGACCCGGACTGAATATATATACTGTATGTAACCTGAGAACCTTAGTTATTTTTCCACATACCATTGGAACATATAAGCATTATAAATATGAAAAATGAAAAAGTTTTACAAACAAGATTTCTTTAAATTAATGTAACATTACATGTACATACTTTTCATTCAATTGCTTCTTTTCTGTCATTACCTTTCATTAATTTTAAAGTATCAAAATACAGAAAAACAAACTACTTCAGGCAGGATCGAGTTTAGAGATGAGTAGGTAACTCAAAAGAAAAAGTGTCAGAGCATTAAAGTGCATGTAGACCTCTGTCCCTGACACCCATGACACAACCCTTCTGAGGCTGTAACCTGGAAAAGAGAAGTCTCCCTCAAAATCTTAAGCATTTCACTTTAACACTGAAAAGTTGTAGTAATTTCCATCAGCTCTTAATGAATCCTCTGTTCTCCTGAGCCTGAGATCACTCTTGACCTGTTCCCGGCTCTGAGGGCTTCAGGCTTGATGACCGTTAAAATTGTTTTTGTCCTGTTGGTAGCCTGGTGTTCAGAAGTGCTGGCTCTTGCACATGTTGGATTGGGAGGGCTACAGTCCATGCTGCTGCTTCTTTTGCATGAAGAACTGCAGGTCAGGAAAGACACTATTAAAATTCTACAGACGTGGCCGAGTGCTGCACAAAAATAAAAAAAATCACTGCAGCAGAACGATTCTGCTGTGCAAAGGACATATATTCACTAATAGAATTCCAACTGATTTCAGCCGGATTAATGGCCAGCTCAGAATTCTTAGTGGGTTGGGCCCCTTGCAACCTTAGTAAGCTTTAATAATAATGAGCATGTTTAGTGAAGCGAATCTCTTTCCTCATAACCTTAACCTGTAAAAAACAAAACTTCTGCTACATAGAGAAAAGCCAGTAAAAAATAGACTCCACTTCATGGAACATTAAGTCAAACTACTATTTAATGTCTTGAAGAACCGTAGTTTGGAAACAAATATAAAAACAGGTCTGGAACATTGCAAGATTCTGAAGTGAGAACTCAAAATGTAATAATGGAGGTTTACAGCTGACAGGTTAAAACACTTTGAAAGCTGTGAAGCGTTACAGTATGCATTTTTATTTTATTCATCTCATATAATTTAAAATGCTGTTATCAAGAAGTTTTTTCAAACTTTTTTTCCAAAACTCATCTCTGCATGATTTATTAATGTGCAAAAATGAAATGTGCATCTCTACTGAGTACACTCCAGTCTTGCAACTGTATTCATAGCTTTCACACAACTTTTCCAAGTCATTAAGCTCTTTATTTTAGAAGACGCTTCTAGGCCTGCAAATTATATGTAGATTTCCAGGAATAAGAATGCATGGGAGCCCTAATAACAGAAGTGGACTACAGGGAATGTCTGTGGCTCTAGCTATTTAATACTACTTAAAGATAGCCACTGCTTCTGTTCTGCTGGAGTGCATCATATGGGCAGTAAAGGACTTGAATTGTCAAAATAATGACTTAGTCACGCTGTAGCTGGAAACTGGGAGTCAGTGATGCGATGTGAAGGTTCTGTAAGCAAGTCTGAATTGCTCTTGAGTGGAGTGGCTTTCCATGTGCACATTTTATGAAATACTTGAAACTGTTTCAGAATGTGAAAGTGCACCAGAACATAGAATTTTAAATCACTTCTGACAGTTGATATGCAAGTAAAAATACTTCACATTTGTTGTAGAAGTGATTTCAAGTTCTTTAATATTTACAGTGAAGTACACTGCTGTGTAAAAGTCTATGCTGAGAGGTATTGAAAACACAGTATGAGTATTCGAACCAATAACATTTAGATGTATTTTGAAAGTGTCTCATAACAGGGAGGACTTCCAGTTTTCTTGAATCATTTTTAAACCTGTATTTCAGTGCTCCAGCACTAAGAGGTACAGTAATTACACTTTCAAAAGCCACTTTCTACATAATCCTCTCAATTAGCCATGTAATGACTAAAATTTACGTGTGCAAACATGGTTAGATATGGTTATGGTTACTTCACAATCACAAAGTCCATTTCATTCAGTAGTATCACACACATTAATAAAATTAAACGGGTCACTAGGAACATGTAAATATGTGTCAACAAAACTGTTTTGTCAGTGGCAAGCTAACAGCCCGGGAGCACCAGTGAACAGAGAGCTCAAAAAGTATGAGAACTTGATCAGGAGGGGCAGCTGCTGAGTGAGATTCCCTATTCAGAAAATACTATAGTGATAGAGTTTCAGAAGCTGGGCACAAGTTACACAGAAAAGTCTGCTTTGCTCAGGCAGGTCATTACATTAGGTGAAGCAAGATAGCAGCTAAATAAGGCCCATCTCTGGATTCAAGTGTGGGGTGGTTGTCCTTAATGTGGGTAGAGTAATAGTGCAAAAGCAACAGCAGAAACCAACTTATATTTGTTATAATGTAAGTGCCAAGTCATAACAACTTATATTTGTTATGACTTGGCAGTAAGAGCGAAACAGCTGCATCTGTTGGACAGGCCGAGGAATCCAAAAGCTTGATCCCAGTGAAAGCAAGAGGAGAAATGAGAGGTGGGGAAGATGCTGTGTGGGCTGGCGGAGATAGCCAAGCAGGATATGCACTGCGAAGGCAGACTGAGTTGGCAGAGCGGGGTTCATGTGCAGCTGGGCTGATCAGACACTGAAGGCTCAGCACAACTAAACAGGGCAGAGCTGGACAGGGAAACTGCTCGGATGGATAGTCGGGGGTTCAGCACACTGCCGCTGGTCCGTGCAGGACAAGGCTGCGCTGAAGTGGCATAAGGAGACAGGGGGCAAAATGGCTGACAGCATGGTATGGAATCAGGACAGACGGACGGGATGAATCAGGCAGGTAATCCTTCTTTTAGGCTGGCTGTTTGAAGAAAGAAGCTCTATGACTGAGCACTGGACTGCAGGCAGATCAAGGTGTAAATAACAGGTAATCATCTCATTAGTCCAGGATAAGTAAGAGTGGGTGGCTGGGACAACCGGCCAATACGAGTCCTCATACCAATTTTAAGAATGCCTTATAGAGAAAAAATCAGTTCTAAGGGAATAAAACTGGAGTAAGGAGCAGACATCAAGAAAGTGGGCTGCCCGCATATTGCAACAAAGGTTGGCAAGCAGAAATCCTCAGAGAGCGAGGGAGAAACCCCTTTAGATCATGTATATTGAGGGATAAAAAAGGAGCTCTCTTTCCCCCAGAATCCGTTGTGAGATCAAGCAATCATCCTGGAGGGTGTTGCATGTGAAGATGGGTTACTTTCAACAAATGTAAAGATATCAGTGTTGATTTGCAACTTAAAGAAGGGCTTCAGTGATGAGGGCTCTCCAAGGAGAAGGGTAAATCCTGTTTAGTGTGAAGAAGGCCATTCTCTCTTTAAAGAAAACCTCAAAAGGTGAGGAGTTCATTGGACGTTAAGAATAAACCCTTCTGGCAAGAATGCAGACCTGAAACAAAAGCCTGTTATGGTGGCAGCAGCAGCTAGAATAGGCAAACCTAAATTACCCCCTGGTGTTATGGAGCCTCACTGATCCACTTATATAAGTCTAACTTCAAGCCATTTAGAGATGGAACTGCTGAACTCACATGCTTAATGCCTTGATGGAAGGCATGATACACTGCCAAGCAAAGTGACAGTGGGAACCCTGCTGATTTCATTACTACTGTTTCTGCACAAAGAAGGAAAAACATTGAGGGAAAAGAGAAGAAAGATCCACAGCAATGTTCACCATGTGCAAAATTAGAGAAACTATAAAAAGTGGGGTGATACAAGGTCTTATTATGATGCCGAAGATCACAATGAGGTCATGAAAATGTATCCCTGATTAAACTGTGGTACCCCTGTATTTTGTTTCCCACTTCCACCCAGCTTATACCACTCACCTTCCTGATGCTGGCGAAGGCAGGTCCAAAGGTGGGCTGCACCTGGGTGCTGGTCCTGATCCAGTTGGGCAGTTTGGCCATGATGGCCGGCCTGGAGTAGCGCTGGTCCAGAAGCACAATGCTGGCGTAGTCACCACGGTGACGGATAGCCCTTCCTGAGAGGAAGGCAGAGAGAGCATAGATTGGGACAGGGCAGTCAACTTGATCTAGGTCTTAAAAAACATCTTTAACAAGGCTGAGTTTGCCCACACATTTTCAATATTAATGTAAATTAAAAAAAAAAAACACTCTAAGTGAGAATTTCATACAGAAACGAAAATGCATGAAGGCTGTTGCTGGTTCACACATTGATTGGTGTATTGTTTTTTGTTACATTAAAGCCTATAAAACATGCTGTGAATTATATTATAGGATATACTAATTAAAATATTAATTACCTTTGAGTATTGCAAAACACTACAAAGCAGAACTGTCTAAACTTACAATTCTGCTAATCTAATATATAGATTATTAGCTATTATACTAAGGTTCTGCTTTCTAACATTCTGTAGTAGTCAGAGCAATACTGATAGATATCTCTTTTAATAAATACCCATTAAACGTGCCGGAGTGCAGCCCTCAAAAACAGGATTTGTGTGTGTATGCTAGACAGTTTTAACTGCTTGCCTTTACTTTCAGAAAACGTAGAGGAGCCAGGCTAATTCACATAGAGGAGCTGTTACTTCTGATGACTTGCTGTATTACTGAACTAAGGACTTCCTGGTCCAAGGGATCTCAGATTGGTCATATTAGATGACATCTCAAAAACATACATTGTGGAAATGTACATTGGGGCCCTTAGAAATGTGAAATTAATGAAACAAAATCAGCACTGTCATCCAGTGGATAGACATAATACTGTGCCTGCCAAACAAGTAATCTTTCATCCTTACCTTCCAAACTCCCTTTTAAAAACAAATAACAAAACTGTTCATCAAAAACTCTTTGCTCATACCTATAGACTGATTCACAGCTTTCATGCAGAGATTCTCAATCAGTGCCTTTCCAGGAGTCCTGCCTTTCACCTGCGGCTGCAATGAAGCACAACAGAAGGATATTTATAAACAGCTGTGTAACAACCTCTTTAATTTTGCATCAGAGAGGCCTCCTAATGAATTTATAAACCACTTCTGGTTGTCTTCAAAACAACAAGAAATGAGTAACATCAGCTTTGGGATTATAGTTTCTGCAAAAACATATTTACTATGTGTTACTCTTTAAAAGTTCAAAAACACCCCGTACAGAGAGGCTGTGAGAGAGAACATCCCTGTTCATTGTTCTCAACTGTAATTCATAGTTCACTTTCAATACAGAACACATTCATCATGATTTGGAAGTTATTTGTCATGGTTATATTAAGCACTGATATGCAGTAATACCATTTGGACCCAGCCACGGTATCCGTGTCTGCCCTGTCTTCTGAAGTCAGTAGCAGTGGTTGCTCTGTTTTCAACATGACAGTCGGTACTTATCGTACCTTTACAGCATATCACCGTAGCCCTACCGAGAGCTGGATTGCTCCTTCTTTCCCTGGTTGACTTGATTTGTTTACTCATTATTTTCTCATTTTCACAAGTTACTTTTTTCTCCAAGCATACCTCAGGAATAAGACCACTTTGGACTTTGGTTTGGACACCAAAAAAATAACATCCTGCATATCCATACACCCTTGAGAGCCTCAGCCAAAGTTGTGTTAAACATTAAAACATTTTCCCTCAGCACTGAGGATGCAGAACCTTTTACAACCTCAACAGCACTTGCCTCAACTGCAGGACTTAAACCTAGACTGCCTTGACCAGAGTGTGACCTTCCCCCAGCGTTGACTGTGAGCCACAGATTCATACCATTTCATTTTAATGTTTTAGTGTGATGGGTGACAGTTCTCCATTTCCTCCTTTTTATTGGGAAGACTGTATACTATGAAAGATATACGGGAAGCCTGATATTTTATCTTCAGGTACTTGCATATAATATATTAATCTCAATGAATGATTGCTTTTTTCGATTATGCAGAAAGTTTTAAAGTGTAATCCTTAAAACTTAAATACAATTCTAATCGGTGTCATTTGGCAGGCAACACAAAACACCTTTCCAGTTTTACAGCTTTCCTTATACAAGGAGAAGACATCTCATGACCATCACCCTTATTAAGACAACCTCCCCATCAATTTCTGTAAAAAGACAGTTGTCAGTGTAATCATATGTTATATGCAGGTACCCTACGATTCAGGCAACACACACATCCTCCCCAGCTGGCCAGATTGCCTAGTAATGGAGGACTCGTGGAGATGGCATCACATATGACTGGCTCATCAACATCTAGTGCAACAAACAAAAGGAGAAATGTACCTTTTCAGTGACCTGGGTCTGAGGTCTGATTGAATTTTGAAAGGAAATACATCCTCATAGTCTTAAATTAGACAATGCAATATATTGCAGTCTTGAATCATAGCCACTGGCAACATAATAGGATCATCTGTGTTGAGCTTTATTAAATCTCTGTTAAATATGTATCAGGGTTTTATCTTACAGGTTTCTCGCAGTTGTATCAAGGCCAGGCAGGCCGCTTAGCCAAAAATCAGCCTGGTCAAACAAATGCTATACAAAATACTCAAATACTCTTTCGTAGTAATAAACCACAAGATCATGTGCAAGCCAGCAGCTGCAATGGTACGTAATTGCACAAGTCTCAAGCCTCATGCATTAAGACCAGATCTTATTTTATGTATTTACACCAATCTACAGTAGGTTGATTTAAAAAATAAAATATTAGACGGAAAATTTTGAAATTGTTGTAGAGACTCATGATTCTGTTAATTAACCTATGTGTTATACTGTATATAAAATATATCATCAATACAAATGGTATGTAATATGTAAAGTATGAAATTTTCAACAAAAATATCTTATGCTTTAGGGTTTTGATGTAGAAAACAAAACAATTTCCTTCCAGCTGAATCATCAGCTCACAGGCAAACACTGTGTCTCTGCATTGCTTGCTACTTAATTTTCAAAGTGAAAAAAGACTTACTGCCTCAATGAGAGCAAAATAAAACGCAACTCAATAGCTGAAAGAACACAATGACGGTTTGATACATACAAAAAAAAAGCAAAAATGGCAACATGGTTCAAGGACAGAGCTCTTCTTTGGGCAGTATAATGGGTAGCCAACATCTTTGATTAATTCTATATAATTAAACTAGACATGGTCAAATAATGTTTTGTTCATGATGATATTGTTTAGTTACAGTACTCAAATAGCTAGATTGAAAGTTAGTACAGTAATATAGCTGTTCAATAGCTGGTGGTAGGAATGTATATATGGGTCAGGTGGGTAGGTGTGTCAGCATGCGTAGGCTGCAAAGGAACAAGTAATAGGTTTATTCCATGCTGAAAAGAGAAGAGAGAAAACGTAACATTTCGGTTGTGGTGTGGAGCTTGCACCTGAAGAAGGCTCCACAATGTATATGTGCAATTTATGCAACATTAAAACTTTTGCAGTGTCCTGAAAGCTCGTGCAGACCAATTAACAAAATTAATGAAAATATTATGCCAAAATAAATGAAAAAAGCAGATTGTAATTTAAAGCTTACCAAAATATTCACAAGAATAATAAATATACAATTTATGTTTTTCAGTTGTGTCATTTATTATTTGTCTTATTACTGTACGTGTTTTTAATTAAAATTTTAACATGAATAGTTCACTGTTTTGGTTGTCTGGCTGGCAAGCCACCTTGTACCCTATCCTTTCAGTATAGTCTCTGGGGTGCACAACCCAGGAACAAGCAGCTTTCTAATAATGGATAAATGGATGGATAGATCGCTCACAACTTTGAAACTATAAGATAAGTAATGTAATGAACACCAAATTATTTTTCTTTTTTACAAGTATCTTGGTACTGGTAACCATGAAAGAAACTGCTTAATCACCAGCAAAATGTACTTTGCTAAAAGCAAAACAAAGTAATTATGCAAACATCAAGAACGGTTAATGCGTAGAAGACTGTGAGCATTCAGCATTCAGTTTATAATTCAAAACTGGGTCTCAGTTTTTGCTAGCGCAGTATAAGTATTAATATACAGTATAACACAGCAAACGTGTGGTGTTTAATTCTGTAATGTAAACACTGTTGAAACTGCATTAAAATACAGAAAGGCTGAAGGGCTTCTGAGGAGCTCAAATAGGAAGGATACTGACTTGTTTCACAAGTTATAACTGTAGCCCAGGCGTAACTGGTTCAAGCCTGGACCTCACTATATCAATGACTGATCAGGTTCTCCCATAATTGGCGCACAATTGGTCAAGAGTCACTGGGGTCAGGGGGCCTTGAGTTAGTTATATTTCCATAGTTTACAGCTCAACAGCCACTTGGGGACGCTCCCAGGTGCCTGTGAGCTTGCAGTGACAATAGCAAGAAACAAACAACTTTTGTGACACTAGTTCTCCTGTAAGGTATCGTAGAGCTCACAGTTGTCAATGAATGGCTCACACAGGTGGGTGTATTGGAGGCATGTGAACCAGTGCCCTCATTCTCCACACAGGAGTTATAGTGTTAAGCTATTGTAACAGATTTTAGAGGCATTATAAGAGAAATGACATCACTCCCCTAGAAACAGAGTGTAGAATTCCCCTGTGTTAGAAGACCCTGTCTTTAGAGTAGCAATCTCATTGCTATCCAGGGCAGTGGCACTGTATACACTCTGAGCCCAAAAGCAGCCATGATTGAATCCTACAGCTCTTACATTGGTGCCATGACTCTATCTGTTTCATTAAGATATTTAACAAGTGGAAATACTAAATTACGCGGGTATAAAATAAAAAACAACACAATTACAAATGTATATATTACATCTAGGAACAGTCAGGCAAAAAACAAAGTTTACAAAGCTGAAAAAAGATCAACTGCAACTTATCTTCTGTCAAACAGAATTTTAATTTTCATCTTTTGCTGGTAGATCAAGTCGATAATGGAGGGTGAGTATTCTAAAAGCGTTAGTAACCTTTTTGTTTAGAAACCATCTCACCATGTTTTTGTCCAAATAGTCCATCTTTTCCTGAAGTTCTGGAGACTTGATATTGGGGTATGGCATTCCTACCATTACAACACACCTGATCAGAGAAACAGGAACAAGACTGAAAGCTCATTTTCAAACATAAAGGCATTAGCACATACAAGCAACCTAATACAAAATGTGCAGAGAATACTACATCTACCCCTAAAAACACCTGTATGCCATTAAAGCCCATTTTCAAATGGCATACTCAGTCCTGTCACTTGTAACCTGCTGTCCTAAAAGAAGACTGTTAAAAGTTAACTCTCAGTAATGATTTGAATTCATTCAAAACAGCTCTAGTGTATCTCCTGGCATAGCCTTTACTGCAAATGAAAATAATGCTAAACGTGCTGGCTATGTCCAATTTGATTTAATAATCAAAGCTGAAAAATTAAGATCTGCCTAGTTTTAGAACAGCAGGTCACATTTTCTAATGGTATACAAGTTTTTAGAATAAAATAAATTTTTAAAACTACCCTTCAGAAACAGAATGTTACAATTCCTATTCCTCACAGGATGAGGTGTTCAAATAAAAAATAATCATCAATTTCACGTTCAGGATCCATAAATAAAAAAGATGAACTTTTAAAAAAAAATTAAAATGCAGGAACATTTAGTTTTGTGCTGCTTCATTTAAGGCTCAGTCATCTCAAATGTGAAAAGATAAGAACACAGAACTAGCAGTTCAGTGTCTCCAGGGTGATTCTGGCTGCACTTGGATGTTCGAAGCACGAGTCTCATTCTGACTTCAGTGCTAATTCAGCATTACGTTTTCTCTGCTGATCTGGAAAATTGTCTTTCCTCTCGTAAACCCTGACTGCGCACAATTTCCGATTTCCTAATCCAGATGGAGCAACCTCAGACAAGAGCTTCTTCAGCACTCTAGAAAGGTCTCTGTTTCTTTCGTAATAAGACAAGATGTTTTTTTAAAATAAACACAGATCAAGCATGCTCTGGGAGAGTAAGAATTTAAAAGTCCTTTTCTTTTTCATCTTTCAAAAAGCATACATCACAGATATCGCAAATCCCTCTAAGGCAATACTTGAAGGATAAACCTCTCTTCTTTATAAACTGCTGTGCAGCAAACAGGAAGATTTACTGTGCAGCAAACACAAGGATTTATTTTCCCCAGATACAAAGTAAAATGCCTCAGCTGAGGTCAAACCAGATTAGATTGAATATAAACCTTCTAAAGAAAAATATCTAGCTGTTAAACAATGTTTAATATGTATACTGTATAAATGCACATATCGACAAAAATGCCGTTCCTACTTCAAAATTCTTCTTCAATTAATAGGTACAATATTATTATTTGGAAAAAACAGGTGCTGTATATCCAAACCTGGCCATTCTGAAAATACATCCATATTTTTTAAAGAAAAACAGCTTCAAATCAGAAGTGAGCACTAACCTGCCGAGATCATCTGAAAAGTTAATCCCCTCGCTCATCTTCCCCCCCACGACAGACAGAAGCAGGGCTCCCGACAGGGGTCCTTCAGCTTGGCTGCAGCGCTGGAAGAGGAAGCAAGCTATAGGTCACAAGCAGAAGTATGCCACCTATATTGTGCAAAGAAAAATACAAAGTGGTGTGAAACCTACTGTCTTTCATCAAATAGTATAAAATAACAGGCATTCATTTCAAGTCAGAACCAGATCCAGACATTAGAATGTATTCACAGAAATGACAAAACAAACCTTTCATACAATTACACCTTCTCACAGTTCACATTGTGAAGAAACTGTAATGATACTGAAAAGACAGTGATATTCAGACAGCACTTCTGTGAGGCCTGAGAATCCCAGAGATCGAGGCACATTTTAAAAACGCTCTGCGAACAGGTAGCAAAGAAAAATGAAAACTGCAACAACGGACAGAAGTAGACTACGGCACATGGGAAAAGTTGTAGCCTGCAGCTACAGGAGAGAAAATAATTGAATATTTTGGGGGGAATTAAAATAATACAACTACGTTAAATGAAAAAACAATGAATAATTTATATTCAGTGATACAGCTCTTTTCATAATATATTATTATTTATTATCCATTATGTAGGATAATATATTATATTTCTGTAGTTACTGCACATTTTAGTACATACAGTTGTATAGTTTGTTTTCAAATATTTTCTATATTCAAAATCCTTTACTTCCAAATATGCAGAAGGACAGAAAATATGATTCATTCCCAAGTATTGATAGTATAAAATTAATTTTTACTTTGGTTAACTGAACAAAAATTCATTTTGGATTTTCAATTTAGCCAACCATAGGATAAGGAACATTTAGGGAGGAAAATATCACAACAACAGAACAAGTGCAAGAGCAGACAAGAACTGTTCAGATAGGACAGGCTGGGAACAAAAATGAAAGTAGTCACAGGACAGGAATAAAAAAGGAATAGTTTTATTTCAATTTCACTCTCTTATACAAGTACTGCCGGATTAAAGCACACAGAGAAAAATGTGTGCAAGCAAGCATAATACCAGGAACACAGTAAAGAAAACACAAGGATGAAGCATTCACTGGCCTTATGGTATATGAACATGCAGTGTTATAGATACATTCCAATACATTTGCAGGGTTTTTTCTTTAATCTACAACAATAAAGGAAACACATATTACTGACAAAGTCTTGGAATTGGAAGCCATATGCCACTACTTGTACGAGGGTGTTCAGATTATAATTTTAATATTTGTTAAATAAGAATTCTAATTCATTTAGAACTTGCTTTTCTCATGTTTGATAATGGATGCTTGTTTAGTATTGTGAGGACACTACAAAAAACAACACTGTAATATGTCAAACTCAGTATATTCAATTATTAATTGAAATATTTCTAAATACATGAAATACTAATTTATAATGCAACACAATAAAAAATGAAATCACTTAGTAATGTTTTCCATACATGCTAAGAAAAAGGAAAAAATATGTAAAATGATGAAAAAAAGATTAAGTAAATATTTTACCAATAATACCAGTCCTAGTTAGGTACTAAGCAGGTCAGGAAAAAGGTTTTTAATGTCACATTGTGAAACAGGTCACTGCTTTCAGAGAGCTTAGCTTGATGTACAGTACACTTACTACGATATACAGTATGCTCAGTATAGTATAGTATATGCATATAGCTCAGTTAAACAAAGTTACAGTGCCTATGAATACTGTCTTTAAAACACACCTGGATGCACCTGGAGTATTCAGACAGCACTTGCTCCACCTGACTGGCTTTCTTAGGTTCCTGGAAAATCTGAAAAAGAAAGAAAACACTCCTAACAATCTCATCCGATACCAGTTACCGATATCACCACAAGCTCCTAAATCTACAAAAATTCTCCCAAGTAAAATGGGCCAACAGAGGACAGAAGACTGCTGCTGTGTTTCTTCTGATGTTGAGTTAGTCTTTTTGATAAACGCAATTTATCAAACTCTGTAATTGGCTTTTTATCTTTTATTTAAGTTAAACTGAACAGTTTTAAAAGGTAGTAGAAAGATAAGAACATATGTTCAATCTTATTTCGCTCAGGTTTACTGAAAGAGCAGTTTGCCGAGAAGTAAGGCAGAATCATCTCTCTAGGCCATTTTCAACCATGACTTTTCTTTACAAGTCTGTGTCAGTTTCGCTTTCACATCTTTCCCAAAACAAGAGAGAAGCTTATCTATTGCAGAGACACTGTGCAACGCTCTTTTCTTCATCTGATGGAAACAATGATTTACCTCTGGCAAATGATGAAAGAAACTGATAATCACATCATGCAAATTCATTTCATTAACTTCTTTTGCTGAAAAAAGTTTATTTACCATTTAACTGAATTTGAGAAGAAAAAAAATGTACAAGTTTACACATTACACATCAAATGAATGCTTTAGAGGTGGCACAGTGGTGCCATCTGTGTGGAGTTTGCATGTTCTTCTCGTGTTCATGTTGGATTTCCTCTTGATGCCCCCATTTGCTCCCACAATGCAAAGACATACTGGCAGGTTAAATGGCTTTTGTATGTGCATGGTCCTGGACTGAGTACGTGCATGTTTGTGTCTGTGTGTGCCCTGTGATGGTCCAGCACCTAGTGCTTCTTGGGCTCCAAGCCACCTGTGACCATGAACTAGATAACCAGTTACTGAAAGCAATGGTGATGGTGACGAATGTGCTGGTGTTCTTACCCTCTTCTTGGCTGACAGACGTTCAAGAAGGCCGGTCTTCTCCCAGTGGGAGTATACACACCTCTCGTACTCATAGGAAGGGAAGAAGCAGATCACACCCCCAGGCACCACATTGCACAAGTTGGAGAGGACTCGCCCAGTCTCATCCATCTGCGGGACAGGGAATCGTATGAGAGAAAAACAGTTTTATCACTTTTACAAGGCAATCACAATGGGTAAGTTATTTCTCTACAATTCAGAACCTCTCAATTAGTTTACTTTTTCTATAAAACATTTTTACAAGTGCACATTAGAAATATCCTCCTAAAATAGAGATTGGCAGTAGAACCCTTTTGAAAAAAGAATGTAATGGATTCTACAGAAGTCAACTCTATGCACTCATATAATTCCTACAGTGTATCAAGAAAATGTGTGTGGAAGAAAATATTAACAAGATTCACAGCTCTGACAGGCTTCAGTAATGTGTGTTTTGCAAGGTATTGTCTTTTATTCGTTTTTGTCTGCGAGACTACATTTTTTAAATAGAAAGATTAGAAAGATACCATTTAAAAGACTTCACTCATATGCTATCAAAGGGCATTAAAGGGTAAATCGATTCATGAGTTAAAATGCTGAAGAGAACTTCAATTTCATCTTTAAAATAACTTTTTCACTGTAGCATTTACATGACTAAGGACAAAAGGAAAAAAATACTCTGTAAAATAACTGGCTTTACTGCATTTAACCTCACACATACAGTAGACTCCTAAATTGGCAAAGTATCTAGGAATAATCCAAGCCTGAATATATCATTAAGAAACCCACCATGTGTGACTTTTCTCGGTTCTGAAAGGTAAACTCCAGCTCCTGTCCTGAAGGTCCTTTGCACAGAATTAAAGGTAAGATATTCTGGGGAGGAATCACATGACCTGCAATTTAGAGAATGACAAAAGCTATCACCAATTTGGAGGAGAAATGATATATTTTAAAACACTAGTGCTTTAAAAAGCTCGTTTTGTATATTTTACACAAAATCAGCTCACATTGATACAACCTTGTCATGTTCCAGTAATTTTGCCTGTCATTTTTCAAAGGAAGACAAGATCTTGAACTTGCAGTATAAGCTATTAGTCTCAGGTACTACCTCTCAAGATGTCAGATGGTATTTCTACATCATTAGTGTGTACTCAATGGCACTTCCTGTCTGCCTGAAATGCCTGTTTAAAGTAGGGTGACAATATTTCTTCATAAGTTAAAAACTGGATTTTACATTTTACAGGGACGTCTTGAAGTTTTTTTTTGTCCATTCAGATGCAGAAACCTCAGTATTTCCACTTCTAAAAAACATGACAAATCCCCACTTTGTTCAGAAAAGTAGGTTTTTAAAAAAGTTATACACAGAAGAGACTGCTAATGTGAGACTGTTCCAGAAAAATGGGACCTGTAGCCACCCAAACTTAAAGGAACCTCAACTGTACATCCTTTTGTGCAACAGATTAGTGATGCCAGACTGCAGCAAGTTTAAAATATGGTTACTTAAAAAGGTGTAATATTACAAGAGGAAGCTATTTTATAGAACCCCACTGCCTACTCTAGAAGCAGCACAATTTGAAAATCTGAAGTCGAGCACTGGGAGCAGGGGCACACTACCAGTGCTGGTAAGCGTCACAGCACGGCATACAGTATTTTTTAAAGATACTGTATCAAGAGCACCAGTTTATGATCCCCCGAGCACTGAACAAATTACTAACATGGTGTATGAAACCGTACACTAAGTTATTATAAGCACATTTCTGCTTGCTTTTTCATATGCTAGTTATCTTCTACACCATTTTATACAGTAAAATCAACAAATACTTGCAGGAGAATTGCTCTCAACATCAGCTCCCTCTCTAAACTCACCACAAGAGAATTCCATAATGCGTTCTGGTCTCACGCCAGCGGAGAGCAACAGCTGCTCCTTAAAGTCTGACACCTACAAAAGTCAAACAAATTAAATTATTTTACTAGGGCTTTGCTCCTTAATTTAGCTTCAACCGTAACAGGCTGAAAGAAAAATACCATTAGAGACTCAGGTATAAAATCTCATCTTAAATCAGCCCTGTTTTATATCTGTAATCTACTGATTCCTTATGTCCTTATTACATTTAAACCGACAACTTTCACCGCCCTGTTTATTTTCAAGCAGTCTTCCCACAAACATCACAACCTTGTTTCATTTTCTAGTCCAAAACAGTCTGGATGCAATAAAGGCATGTCTGAATTAGTCTTTTTAATTTTGTTTTAGACCATTCAGATATAACCACTTTCCTTAACAAGTGCTTCTGAACTGAAAAATACTGAGGACCTTGTATTATTCATTTTTTCCAAGCTTGTGGTTTTCTTCTTGTCAAGAAAGCTTCAAAAACTTAAATTTGTTTAAACTTTAAATTGACTTAAAATGTGTTCTAGTAAGCACTTTCTTTTTTAGCTTTTTACCAATTTACTAACAGCCCAATAACTATTTCTTGCTCCGAGAAGAAGGCCAGTAAACACTAAAGCTTACTGGCTGCATGGTGCCTCCCGCAACGATGACAGCTCTGCAGTCTCTCAGTACCGCAGCGAAGTGGATGGCAGGGTTCAGCAGGAGGAACTTCACACTGCTCTGTGCCAGCACACCTTCAACAACACGGAACCTCTCAATGCTCAATGGCCACAGGCCACTAAAAGAGCTCAAAGAAGTTCTAAATTACAGATGAAGCTGCACAAACATACTGTATGCAGGGGAATGTTTTCAGCGTTCCAGTTAACTCTACAAAAAAAAGGGGGGGGCAGCAGATAATGCAGTGGTTCTGAGGCTTTGTAATCATTAACTTTAAACATTACCTGGCTCCCACAATTTTAGCACAAATTTTGTTTCCTCAATTCAGGATAATCAAGCCAATAAAGACTTCACCTTCGATTGAAGGTTGCCATAAGTATCAAGTGATAAATCAAATTCAATAACTCTTCCTGGTAAAAGTTGCAGGATTCCACAAAAGAAAGAGGATTTCCCTGGAGAAAGAACCCAACTTCTGCATTAGCTTATATGCACCCACAACAAAGTCATATAAAGTCAAGTCGAACTATTGGCCAGTAAGTGACAAAAAGACAAGTTGGAACACTTACTCATTAAATGTATTAGAATTAAAATGACTTTCCTATAACAAACTAAGCCCACCCTCAACAAAACCTTTAGAGGTGTTCTGATTTTAAGGTATTCAGTCATAATTCCACAGATGGCAGCTTTGCTCCATTGGCTCCTCAGTCAAGAACAGACACCAAATGTCTGAACCTGTGGTTCCTCTTGTACCGAGAATGATTACTATTGTAGCTCAACTATGGTTAAACAACAAAGCAAGGATTTTAAATTTGAATAGAACTATACATTTAAAAGCAAAACAGGTAAAGATGCTGGTTATGTTAGATTTAAAAACATTACAAAAATTAAGCAAAAACACATTGCAAATAAAAATGACAAGAGAAGTTGACCCTCAAAAGCATTATACTATATTCTAATATTATTTATTAAGATAGAAAATACTACTCTCTCCAATTTCCCATCAGATGTCTTTATATATAAAAATGCAGATATTGTTATGCTGCAATGTACACAGCAGGAATGAGTCACAGAAAATTAGAAAAAGGATGTGGACTATGACCCAGTTTCCTTATATATTAAGTGTTTTTTAAGAAACAAGAACATAAACAGAACTTCCCACAGGGTGTCAGTGAAATTGTTGAAAGGAACGTGGACTCTCGATAAGTTTCACATTCACAAAGAGAAATTAGTAAACAAAAGGTTCTGTTACTAGACAAATATGTAAATATTAAATTAGTAAATATATGTAAATTTAAAATGTGTGCATTTCACAGTAATCACAGCAACAAAGTGTACAACTAGCAAAGATAGTATTACCACATTGCCTCCTTAGACAACACAGACTGTGTTAATCTAATTAAACACGCTAGTAGGTGTTCAGTTGCATCTGTGCAAAAAGGGTTTTAACTATGTTGGGGAATGTGTACTGTTTTTCAGTCTTCATTACTGAACATGCCCTTCCTATCAGTTCCCATCTCTGTGTACTCAAATACCAGCACTGCAGTAAACATCTATAGCGGAGCATTTCAAACTCTTGGATTTCATATCAAACTCCTGGATTGGATTCCCTTTAATGCCGTATTCCTTTAACTAGCAGTCAGCAGTCTTGATCCTGACGCACCTTGTTTGTGTATCACAACCCTTCCATCTTTGTTGGCATTGGTCAAAGCAAATAGGAATCCCTCTAATTGCATCATGGGAGAAGTCATGATTGGCTGCCCGTTATCTGCCACGCTGTTCTCATCTGGTACTGGTGCTGCAAAACATTATATAAAAAAATAAGGGTGCTAAGGTGTCTTTCAGTGTTATCCTGGCTAAAGGGAAAGCAGTGCTTGTGTGACAATATACTGGAGAGATTACAATATTGCTAGATCAGTCACAGGTTTTTAAAAAAACTGCCAAAGGCACTCTTTCGTAAAAACAGTTTTGAAAAGAAAAGCAGTTTCCTCCTATCTTGCTGACCTACTTTTGCATTAGTTCTGCACTGTGGTTGGTTATCCTAATTAGGCTGTGTCAGAGCTTTCTTTCCATGCTGACATATAAAAAACTAAAATAGAATGACTAAAATAAAAAACACAACAAATGCCCATCAATATCAACCTGTTGAAATCTAAGGGGGCCAATTCCAAAAATCTGAAGTGACAAAAGCATCTCTTCATAAACACTCTCTTCAGGAAGTAAAAAAACAACTCACAAGACTTACACTACCCGTATAACACTTAATATGGTTTTTCAACTCCTGTGCTACTCAACATACAATTACATCATCCTATTAGGGCTACCAGTTAAAATCGTAACGGGATCCACAGAAGTACACTACTTGGTAATAGAATTCTAAAATATCTGGACTCGCATGAACTCCACCAGATTAAAATGAACAAATCCAAGGCAAAATTCTAGCAACTACAGATCCATCCAGAAACAATCTGAATGACTTTGCTATTATATGATATGAAACCTCAATCACAAAGAAACAGTCAACCTCTTTTTTTTTCTCTTTCCCTCTTTTTTATCTTGATAACATTATTTGTTATTTATCTTAATACCAATAACTGATACTGTCAACTAAAAATTTGACTGGTAAGAAAGACAGCTTGATCTTCCTAGTAGTTACAGAGTGGGGAAAATGTAATGCTTTCTATCGAGTAAAAAGTTTACCCAAAGTTTGAACACACACAACAAGAACCTTTGCCCCCATAAAGCCTATTGCCCATCTCCATCTAACAACCAAGTTACAACTGACATACTTTCTAACATTGGAATTATTTCGAAGAAAAGAATATGTGCTATAACTCAAAGAGCAAACATATTTGTTGCACAGGAAAACACCAAATCATGTCGTAACTTGCTTCTTTCAGCACTTCGCAGTGCTTTACAGGGGCAACCAAGGAAATTTGCTAACAAAACTTTCTAACCTGAGATTCTGAGATTTCTAACCTGAGGTCTGATGACCTTTTTCTAAATAACCAAAAAGACTGTCTCTTTTGTTGTATACAATAAGGTTAAAGAGCCTGTACTGAATGAACTGTACTTTGGTAGCTTTTCATAGAATTGCAATTAATAATTCTCACTTTTCTCTTAAATGTACTTTTTTAAAACATTCTTATAATCTTTTATTAGAAAGAAATTATAATATGTTGAGACTCATAACACGATGTGGACTGAAAACTGTATTTTCTCAGAATTTTAAAACATTTAAGGATTCGGGTAAACTTTGACATGTGTGTAAACAGACAAATATTGGCAAAGAATCCAGTTTTGTGCTGTGCCTGTCACTTCCCTAACTGAATAAGAAACAAGCTCATTAAAGAAATGTCAAGTAAATTTTATTTACTAGAACACTCTTAGCTGGAGAAAGTACATGTTTTCCAAGGTAGCCCATCAGACAGCACTGAAGCAAATACTTAATTAGGCACTGCAGTATCACAGAAATGAATGAGGACAAAATTCAAAGAGGAAGATTTTCATGCTTATTCATTAACAGAAGCCTTGCAAAGCAGTGCACATTGTGATTATCTGACTGACCTGTGTGTCTCTGGCCCTTCGGCAGGGTCTGCAAAAATCCCTCCAGGCCTTCTGTCTTACAGTTCTCCTTGTTAGATAAGTTCAACCCAGAACCTTGATACTTTTCCACAAAGCCAAACAGCTGAAGTAAAAAAGCAAATGTTGTGATTTTTTATTCATATTGCAATGTGTTATGACTTACAGCATTTTGTCCAAGAATGAGAAAATAATTCAATGACTAGTCTAGAATGCAATGCAGGGCAGATATTGCGCAAAATAACAAATTTGATCTGATATCATCTTTACACAGAAACAGAACGAAACTAAAAAAAATGAGTTATAAGAATTCCCCACAGACATGGAAGTGTTTTCATATTCATATTTCATTTCACTTGTCAAACAAATCTGCATAGAAACATCCAATTTTAGCTCCATATCAAAAATAAATGCTTATTTGCAGTGTTTCATTAATAAAACACCTAAATACTGTGCTGTTGGCAGCAGTGTTGAATAATGATTAAGGCTCTGATCTCATAGTGCAAAATCCCTGAACAAGGAACTTCACTCAAGATTCCTTCAGGAATGTCCAGCATAATACAGTAAAATGGGCGTACGTTGCTTTGAATAAAAGCACATTTACACATTTTTAGGCTTAGCTTTGTGAAATTAGCTGTTTTATAATTATTTTTCTTTAAATTTAAAAAAGGCTTTGTGAAATTCCACAAGACCCTACAAAAGCATGAACTTCCACTGTCAAAAACCAACTGTGACCAGGATTCCCGTAAGCAGTGATGCACAAAAGACAGAGTGCTGCGAGTTTCAAGGTTAGGATTATTCAGCCAGATGTCAGTGAGAGATGTGCCAATCCTCCGATTGGCACTCATCCTCCTGTTAGCCGACGTGGAGCTTGCAGCAGTTCAGGAAGAGAAAATGGCTCAAATGTCTACCCTCTCTGTGCAGGGGGGGAGGAGGAAGGAAAGGAATGGCAAATTCCACATTGGGTGGGAAGAAAATAAAAAATACAAAAAACCTGTTAAAGTGTCGGGACTGATATTATTTATGTAGATGGCTTTTACAGTATATTAAGATCAATACAAAAATATAAATATTTAAACATTAATGCAAATACTGAAGACCCATTATCTAAATCCGGTGAATAGCTCTCTGTATAATAATACAGAAATCAGTCTTAATTAACTCTCTATCAAGTTCACCCTCAAAACTGCAGGACTGTGGAGGTTAAGTGAAAGCAGATGATTTACAGATGAAGGGTAAAGAAGGCCGACCCGTACAGGACAATACTAAATGGAATTGTCAATCCAATTTCCTTATTTTCCCTTTTAGAAAAAAATTAATATGCTTAGATGCTTTTGGAGCAAGAGGCACTGATGATTTCCAGCTGTAACTTAGATCTAAAGCACTCACCTTTCTACTGATCATGCTTTTTTCATAGTATCGACGCACCTATCAAGATGATAAAGAGAAGACAATGACAAATGCACAACACCAATGTAGTTTTATTCCTTTATAAACTGTTCTGTTTTCACATATTTCCTCTCCAATAATCTATAATGCTTCTTCATAAACTCATTACCCTTTCCATCACTCTTTTTCAGGTCCCATCATTTTCCTTTCCATCACTTAGTTACAGAAGCAGAACCTTTTTTCTTTAATCCCCAAGACACATCTATGTTTACACAGAATAAAAGTACCGCAATATATACAGAAACACATTAGAAATGCCACATAATATTTCACCACATTATGAATTATGCACCTCTAACTGAAGAACCTGGTTGAACACTGTATTATGAACAGTTATGATTAACCACGTTTGAGTTCCCAGGCTCTTTATGCCACTACCCATTAACTCGAAAGTATGAAGTTTAAAAAAATGTGAAGTCAAATCCACAGTAGGAACCATGCTGTGAACTTTCAAGTGGAATAGCATTCATTTAATATTCCCATGACATTCAAGATATTCAATTATAACACTGAAATCAAATTCAGAGAAATTCCAGGCTGTCGCAACAGCACTGTTCAATTCCTTGGGGAAAACCCTTCAATCCACTGTTTCTTTATGCACTGAAATATACAGTATGAAACCTAACAAATTTAACATTATTTACCCATTTCTCTTGTTGCTACTGTGTTAGGAGTTCAGTCAATCACAAATTGTACACTGCAGTAAAGGTCAATAACAAAGCAAGTGTTCTCTACCAATTTTATTGCAAGGCCCCCTACATTAAGGACCAGACCTTGCAGGTAATCATGTTTTTTGCAAAAAGCGTCAATATGAATTGTTTCATACAAACAATATAAAATATTTGCATAATGCATTGCACAGACCTGGTTTTCTATCTAATTGCTCATTCGCACTTTTCAGAAAATGAAAGTCTTCAAGAAACCAAAAAGCCACTACATTTTACAAAGAAAACATTCTTTAAATTAAAGTCACTATGGAAGTTGACAGTAGTCAGTTAGACAGCCAGATGAAATGGTGATGGTGACTACATCACCCAGCTACATATCTGTTAACATCCCACTACAGAACACTTCTTATTAATAGAACATACAGTATGCAGGATAACTCTGGCACCAGAAATTTTGAAAATAAGTCAAATATTAAACACTGGCAAAGTTAATTATGCAATATTTATATATTATCAATACACTTACCTTGAAGAGGTTAATATTATCAATCTGTGCTTTACACAGGAAGTTGTTAATAGTCTGCAACTCTGTTCCTGTGTGCCAAAAAACAATAAAATAACAATAAATAATATTTTTTTAATTTCTGCTGCTTTAATTTTTCTTGAAACTGCATTCACAAGAGCAGATGGATGCCTAAATCTAGTGATTGAGGAAAGTTTGTTAGTAGTGATTAACTTGTTTTAACTATTGTTTATCTGAACAAGTCACAATAAATAATGTGCTGTTTCCCTTGGATTAAACAAAAAGCTCAATTTCTATTGTATGTTGCTCTACACCAGCTGTTCACTCCCTTGCCACTTTTGTGAAAAAAAATCAAATAAATGTGATTGCACACGTAACAACTGTTATGCACAACAATCTAAATTCAAATAGTGCCGTTATGGAAAAAATATTAAAAATACATTAAAGAAAAGTTGTCACTGTCAATGAACAACCACATTCTTTCATTCTGCATTTTAAAAACAGCAGGAGAAATCTCATATCAGCACTCACAACAGAAGATCAAACCATTTTTTTCTCAATTTTTTTTTTTAAGCCATGAGAAAAGAAAATATTTGACAACTAGATTAAATAACATTTCAACTGGATAGGAAAAACCCAACAAAAAAATGTCCAGCACAACTCATTTACTTTTTGGCATGAATTATTAAAAAATAAAGTATGAGTGTACCAGGCACAAAGTTTTATATACATATAAATGTACATACATTTAAATTCACTTTCATGTTTCCTTTTACATCCACCAATTTGGAGTAGGGAAATGTTATTCATGCCTGGCTCAGAAATGCAACCCCACATCTGAGGGAGGAAAGAACAGTCTTCTTCAAGACACCACAACCCAGCTACTCATTCCCCCCCACCACAAACTGCAGTCCTTGTTAAACTTTGGATGCGTTTTGCTCTTTTATCTTGTTTCTGCTGAATTCCCTGCCCTTTTGTTGTTTTTTATTGCTTTTCAAGAAGCCTTTTTTTTACCATGACAAAAAGACACCTCAGAGCTGCAGAGGAACATATCAGTGGTACAGGAGATCCCACAGGAAAAGCACCGAGGATTGCACCTGGCTCACAAAAAGCTTACTTTCCATTTCATTCCTTCCAGTTCATCTTGAAGAAACCAGTTCAG
The DNA here is from genome assembly GCF_040954835.1 of Lepisosteus oculatus. Taxonomy (NCBI): domain Eukaryota; kingdom Metazoa; phylum Chordata; class Actinopteri; order Semionotiformes; family Lepisosteidae; genus Lepisosteus; species Lepisosteus oculatus. The sequence continues at coordinate 11,493,404 of NC_090702.1, read as the reverse complement.
AGTCTGAATATACGGTGAGCAAACATTACAGAACAATCTCAGCAAAGTAAACTGACAGTGAGAGCTGTAGAAACAAGCAGGGTAAGATATCAAGAGAAAAACTAAGACAGAGCCACTGTTTTAATCCTCCAGCTATGATTCTTACCTGCGGGTGTTGTCTGTGTGTTTGGGTTTTGCCCTGTCTTCCCTGAATAAATAATGAAAAAAGGTTAAGGCACATTAATGCAGAGGAAGCAAACACGTATGGCACAATTCTTTCCATACTGTATAACATTGCAGGGTTAAGGATATTGTTTTAGGAATGGATCTTGCGTAAAATGGGATCACTGGTAAATGCACTGAAATCATTTGCACTCTTCTGACTTCATGTTTTCACAAAAACAAAAGGCTGGTTGCTTGTTAACTGCTTGTTTTTATACTGGCTATCAATAGCACAATAGAAAAAATAATGTATCTTATGCAGTTCAAATGTTCCACTATTTAGACGAAAACCAAAAAATCCTCTAAGAAAACTTAAAACAGTTTAAAGCAGAAAAAATAGAACACTAAACCCTTTATATTGCTCAGTGTTTTTTCAGCATGTCTTCAGAACCTGCATACATTTCATATTGATCAGTGACTCAGTGTCAACAATTCCCTTCCTAAAGGAACAGTTTTTAGTTAGTATGTATGAAGAGGAAAGACTCAAAACCTAAATTGCATTCCACTGTTCTGGTGAGCACGAAGCCATTTGTTATCATATTTTAAATCTAATTCACCTGTGGCCCTCTTGACTGCTGGTTCTGCATTTATCTCTACTAGCTTTGAGCAAATAACTGGAAGGATCCATTTTCCTTCTCATTGAATTCCATGAGTGTTACAAATCCCATGCTGTGTTACGAAACCTTTCATTTAAAATGACTGCGCGGGACTTCAGTACAGTATTTAAATAAATGGTTTTCATTTGTAAATATAGAACACATTACAACTGCACATAGAGACACAAAGTTACAGCTATCAGCGGTTAACAAGTGCTTGAGGATTTCCAGTGCTTTACAAAACAGCAATATTTTTTTTTTCTGCCTCACACAGTGTGAAGGAGTGCTGAATCTCAGCTGTTCTGAATGGGCACCGGGCAGCGCCAGAGCCTAGCTGCTGCCAAAAAACCTCTTACCTCCCAGCATTCGAACCAGACCTTCCACGACAAACAAGATCTGTTTGATGTACATCAAGTTTTTGGCTTTCAAACGATTTCTGAAAGCAAACAGATTTGTATTTAAATGAAGTTCCCCCTAGCATTGCCAATGTTTCTTAACATGAATATGTTAAGACATCTACTGTATACTCCAAGTGCTTAAGAAGCAGTGGCCTGACAAGTACACAGACTTTCTGTAAACCACTGGCTTTTACACTACAAACAGGACTGCAGGCCTCTGAGCTTAAACCAAACTCTAGATCGAAGCCCACTTTCTTTTCAGCCAGCTGTTTCAGTTTTTATTCTCATCAGGTTAGATTACACTGCCACCAAGTGCTTCTAATTGGGAAGTGTCCACAAACTGGCAGTAACAGTGACCTTCATGAAGGAAATTCTAAATTACTTTGTTACCCTCAGCAGTTATACTGTGACTGTGCCTACAAAAAGCTCTTTTTAACATTTACATTAACATCACAAAACAAAATCAGAAAAACAAGCAAACCAATTTTCAGCTGCCCCTTGATGATGATGATGTAATTGCTTTATTACATGAGTATGTTTCAAGAAACTGTAATATGATACACAAAATACCCAACAGAAACAATATAACATTTACTGAAATAACATTCTAAAGAACAGTCTAAATAATATAAATTAAGTCTAAATTACACAAGAAATGCTTTAGAAAAAAAGGTAGGACTTTAAGCAATATTTGAAACTTTTAACAAATACAGAGCATCTTATGAATCTGGACATTGGCTTCCAAACACATTGTGCTGTACCGAAGATCAGGTATTGTGTGGTTTTCAATGAGTAAGGAGGATCTAATAATAATTGCTTACACTTATATAGCACTTTTCTGGACACTCCACTCAAAGTGCTTTAAAGGTCGTGGGGAGTCCCCTCCACCACCACCAATGTGCAGCTCCTGGATGATGCGACGGCAGCCATAGTGCGTCAGAACGCTCACCACACATTAGCTATCGGTGAGGAGGAGAACAGAGTAATAAAGCCAATTCATAGATGGGGATTATTAGGAGGCCATGATTGGTAAAGGCCAATGGGAAATTTGGCCAGGACGCCGGGGTTACACTCCTACTGTTTTCGAGAAACGCCCTGGGATTTTTAATGACCACAGAGAGTCAGGGCCTCAGTTTTACATCTCATCAGAAGGACAGCACCTGTTTACAGTATAGTGTCCCCGTCACTATACTGGGGCATTATGACCCACATGGACCGCAGGGTGAGCGCCCCCTGCTGGCCCCACTAACACCTCTTCCAGCAGCAACCTTAATTTTTCCCAGTTGGTCTCTCATCCAGGTACTGACCAGGCTCACACCTGCTTAACTTCAGTGGGCTACCAGCTGTGAGTTGCAGGGTGATATGGCTGCTGCCAAAAAAGGTAAGAGACTCATTCGCATACCAGGAGTTGAACCTGGGCCACCGAGGTGCAAAACCAGGAATCCTAACTGCTAGACCAAATGAGAATACCACTATTAAAGAAAATATATATTAGAAAACACTATTAATGCTTAGAGAAAAAAAACACTCAACTAATATGTTCTTCTAAATTAATTGAGGACCCCATAGCAAAGGATCAAGATATTTATTCAATTAGAATATCTTCCGTTTGTCTTTTATTTGTACTTGGTTTTGCTTTGAATCTGTGGTGTATGTTATTTCTATAGAAAATCTTAATTGCTACCTCAAAATGTCATGACTGCAAGCTTTAAAAGAATAAAATGTGAAAACTGACAACTGTCTGAATATTCTTGCAAGTATTCCTTCATTGCACTTTTCAATATGAAGATTCTATGCATCCAGAGTATTGAATTTAACATGTAATCTGTAATTCCATTAAAGCTCTCAATCAAATGCCTGTAAAACAGACATCTAATGTTGGCTGGTGAAGAATAAGACATACTCACCTGTAACGCTCCATATACTGGGTCAGCTGAGAATGAGCACAGCAGAGCTACAGTAAAAGACGGAAGAGAATGAAATTTACTTATATTTTTTGCTTGTTTGGTTACATTTTGTTCTTGGACCTGTAACACCTCTAAATCTATTTTGTTCTATTTCACTGAAACATATATACTTTCATTAAAAAACTGAGCTGTCAAATGTTTTTTGGATTTAAAAAATCCCGATCATGACAAGTGGTAACTGCAGATCACACTTTAGAATACTAATTTCTTCTAAACTGGATGCAAAGAGCTACATACTGTAGCTAACCTCTCAACTGCAGGTTTGTTACATCTTTATTTTATCTAGATAAACTCGAGCACTAGCTTCTGTGTAAACAATATTTTTAGACTTGTAGGTCAAAGCAAAGCATTCTTCCTGATGCAGCAATATAAATATTTTAGTATGGAGAGTTACTAAAGAAATGCAAGTTAAAATAAAATGCCAATGCTGGGAAATTGCAGAGGATGTTTTAGTCTTAAAGGAAAAACTGCAGCTGGTGCAACAAACACCTGACATAGGTGCAGCAAACGCCGAATCACAAAATCTTTCATCTTTCAAACTATAAAGCCAATACATTTCAGTTTTGCACAATGCAGCAGTGTAAATAATTCTTAAAACAAGGAAAATCATTTTGTTCAGCACATTTCTAAAAGGTATGCAAATAAAGTAAAATTGCCTTGCTTTCCCTCAGCAAATCTTCCCTCACAGTATAAATATCAACCTTCTGTGCATCTGCATAAGGCCCTGCACCCAGTTCCATTCTGTGCATAACGTGTTGCACACTTTATCTGTACTTCACAGCTGCTCATTTTGGTGCAACAGGGATCTATATCCTTTACAGCTCCCTCACTGTATATTCCAGGTGCTGTCGGTATCTGTGTACCTGCGCGCCTGTGACCTCCGAGCTGTAGATGCAGGTGATGGTGTCAATGAGGTTGTGGGCCTCATCAATTATCACAACCTGGTCCTTTAGTTTGATCCCAGAAGCCCGGCGCGTTGACTCATGCAGCAGCGTCTGATAGGGCAGCACCACCAGCTGAAGCAGGAAAGGAAACAGAACCACATGTTATGGGAGCCCAGGAATAAAGAAAAAAGTCGTCATGAAAGGAATTGTGGTTACAAATATGGGACAATCAGAGAAGTTCAAGCTTAAAAATGTTCGATGCAAAATATAAATGATAGCAAAGTGAAGGAGGATTATTTCTTTTTCCATATATGAAGGTGAGAGAGGAAACAATAGCTTATACAGTTAGTTCCTGGGGAACTGTAAGAAGAATTAGACTAAGCAGAATCAAATCTGTTTTTTAAATAAATACGGTTTATTAATTCAATGATAAATCTCAGGAGTCTAGAATACATTATCTATCATTTTAAATATATAAACCTGTAAATTTGCAAACATTTTTCCAACTTAAGTGAATTTTGTAATTTGGGAAGAAACTAAAGTTTCTTTAACATGTCTAATCACGTGAAAATACCAGATTTTGAGAAGGCTTTCAACTCAGTGTGTTCTGAGGAAAACCTCAAATGAGAATTACACAAAAAACAGAAAACCAAAACAAGAAAAACCACGAAATGCACACAGGATGTAAGCCTGTTATTTTTATATTCATATCTTATGTCACATAATTATGTTTTCAAGCGGTAGGCTGTTCCACCAAATGTCGATGCAAAAATCAAAACCAAATGTTTTGGGTGCAAAGCAGGTACAATTTTAATTTGGTGGAAAAGCCGAAAAAAAGGAAGGCAAGTCCCAGAAACAGCCAAGGTATTCACAGTAAGCTATGAAGAAACACCAATAGCAGCACATTGGTCTTCCGCCCCCCCATGTTTACTCAGAAACCTCTCATGACCTTCCTTCTGAGGTTGAGAAAATCAGCAGTGTCTCAGAACTCCAAATAAAACAGACTTCCATAGACTTTCAAAAGCAAGCCCCTCCTCCATCTTGCATAAAAGCATCCTTTGATTTGAAGCGACAAGTTTAAACGCAGTGCACAACTCAAACTCAATTATTCCTTAAGCTCGAACAACTTCATATTCAACCGGTTAACATTTTCTTATATCCCTTCACATTTGATTTAGATTCTTATGCAAACTGACTGCTGCTGGCAGAACAAAACTGCACGTGAATATGTTTTGGGGGAAAGGAAGGGTTTGGGGAAAAATGTTAATATGATTAAAAAAGGTGATTCAGTGAATTGTTGTTTTTTGTCTGTCTTCCTTAATTACAGTAGCAGTTATCTATCAGTACACTTTTGTTTTAAGTGTATAAATGGTGCTTTTTACATCCATTAAATACAAACCTATCAGTTTTGTAATGGAAAAATCTCTACAGCAGAGTGATCTATAGTCACACTAAAAGAACAGCATTTTCCTGAAATCTGGCCAAAAGTATTTTGTGTCTCAATCCATAAACCACTGCACAAACAAAAAAGTATATTACTAAACAAAAGTGATGTTGCACCACTTCATAAACTTGAGAGAAAGGTGATGAAAACGTTAACAAAAACCTTTGAAAAAATTAGTCCACCGCTAAAGCAAAGCTATCAAATGTGGTAACTAAAGGGGTTAATAGTAGGTTTATAATCTGCTACAGCTCACATGTTTTTAAAGCTTTTTTGGCTGCAGTGTAAGCACTTTGTAGTCTGATGTCATCAGATCTTAAAATATAGGTAAGGCTAAAACAAGTGAGTACTTGGGTCACTTCTGAGAAAAAAACAGGTTTTTGCTGCAAGTTGGTCAACCAGTAAGCAGTACATCTCCAGCTAGACCAGAATTTCCAAAGCAGTTCCACAGAATGGTAACAGGAACACAGTTGTCATAGCATATGATGTCCTGTCCTGACTATTTGGTTATTAAAGATTGCACTGCATTTTTTAAAACAGCAGGGGTTAACCTGCTGCCCAGGTGTTGCTCAGGGTAAATTCCACTCTGGAATACAATCTGTTTTCTCCACAGTCCCCCCCAATTTAATTGATGAAGCAATTTCCATTGTTTCTCTACGTGACCTGTTATATGAAATCTAGTTAATCAACACCCAGTCGGCAAGCCCACACAGACAAGAAAGCACCGCAAGATGAGGAATACAGAGTTTCACCTCTTTACAGACATTCAACTGTTGGTTTAGTTTAGTAGGTCAGGGGTCAATGGCTCTGTTCTAGTCTTAACAATATATATGTTTTAAATCATAAAATAGCCTTGCTGAGGGAACAGAGAAAAAACATTTGAAATGAATGGCTTACTGTACATTTAGCAAATATTCTGGTAGTTTCTAAACAACTGTTCTATCTTAATATACTATATTAACAAAAATATTTGGATCCTCTCAACCTTCATAAAAGCAACAGATTGTATAACTGGTCTTGTACTATGTAGAAGGGCTGTTTTGATTAGAATCTAGAGGTTACTCCTGCACTATAAAATCAATCAAAGGGGAAAGCACTGAAGACAGGGAAAATCAGTGCTTTTACGTCACAAGAATACATTAAATAAAACTGTAGGATACGAAACATTAATATTTAAAGTGTTCATATACACCTATGATGTTAATACCTTTACTTGTTAGGATTCCCAATGAGATGTATTTTTCCCCATACGATCCCAATTAATATAATGAGATTGGTCAGATCTACTCTAGAGGTCGCAAGGTCATATTCTATGAGGTAGTTTGGTCTTTTAAAAAAGGAGCGAGTTCACCTCCAGGAGATGTACGTTTACATTTATTTAAACAAATTTAACAAACATTTATAACATATAAAGTTTATAATTGTCTTGCAGAAATTTCAGAAAAAGATCTAATCACAGTATATTACTTGGCGATTCTGATGATGGTAAATTATGGTGGTACTAATGATGGTCAATTATTACTTTTCAGTAAGGTGTTTATATCATACAGTATGAACCTTAAAAAAGGCTTAGAAATCTACTTTTTTTACTTTTATTAAAGTATCAGCAGCTTTTTGATAATTAAAACAAATTCTTTAAAACTACCCCTTTCTCTTCCAAACTTCTCTGAACCGGTTTCACTTATCCGATTATGAGGACCTGCTTCAAGGATGCCCATCTTCATTCAGTTCATAACATTACATCCATCAAGCAGCAGGCTAAAACTAATGTGTATCATAAACACTAGTGCAATTCTACTGCAGGTAACAAAACTCAGGAAAGAGACTCCTGGTCTGAACGGAGACAAAGCTTCTTAGCTGCTTAATCTCCCTGTCCCCTGGGATTTTCGGGTTCGCTGACTCACCTGTGCAGCAGGGATGGCCAGGCGGCCTCCATAGTAAGGACAGGCCTTGGTCTCCTTCCCCAGGGCCGCCAGCTGCTCAATGTCCTGCACCTTTACCAGAATCTCATCGCGCAGCGCCTGCAAGGCCTCGTAGCCTGAGAACGGGCACACTGGCTTGGCCGCTCCCCGCCTCCTCTTGGGCTCCTGGACCTTCTCCGTCTTCTCTGTGGGGGCAAAGGATGGAAAAGCTGGCTTTGTCAAGCACAGACATTGAGAAATGCTCAATTCAAAAATACAAAGTATCTGAGGAGGCACACACAGGACTGGATGGAGACGGAGCTGCATTTTCGAACCATTTCGATTCTTTTTATATGTCTACCTATAATCTATTTACTATTGTATATTAGCTATATAGTTATATTATAGTACACTATATTATTACATATTAGTGTAATATACTAATATTATACTATTATATATAGTAGCTCTAAGAATTGTGCCTAGTCTGCGATTCTTTCACAACTGTACTTATGTGCTTTAGAAGGTAAGGATGAAATAATAAGGGTGCTACTTACTCATGATAACATAAAACACATTTTGAATGATAACTCTGCACTGTGAAAACTCTTCTTTAGTTTATGTAAAAATGCGGAGTATCAAAGACAGCTTTTGGAACAGTTTTGTTAACCAGCACAATTCAGGCAGGCTGTCGCATTACCCATAAATGTCTTGGATACATATAGATTTGTATATAAAAAGTTGAAGATACACCAAAAAGAGTGGAATATGGCACAGTTTCACACAGCTCTCTGCATCCACAGAAGAAATATATTTTTCTCTGAGATTTAAGTTAATTTTTGCTGTGCTCACATCATGTTTTATTATATTACCTATGCACCTATCACAGACACAGTAATCATAGTGTGAATACCTATTTTCGATTTCAGTTTGATCATATACTGTATACTTGCCCTGCAAAGTCTATGCCATAAACCCTAGTGTAATTTCAATTGGAATTAGAACTGTAACTATTATAAAATATTAATTTTAAAATAAATAAGAAATGGAAATAAAATGTATAAAAACAGAAATTGACCTATAACCCAATTAGATCTTCCCTGTCGTGGAAAGACGCAAGCTTTACAATAAAAAAAAGTTAATAGATTTTAATTCATACACTGAAAGCTGAGTTTACAAGAGATTTAAATCTTTCTTTAGAGGGACTTTGGAATATATGTTTGCAAGACAGTATAAAACATTTAAAAGAAACTGGCTTCCATGTACTGTAGCATCAATTCTCAGATCAATTCACTGGAAGAGAGTTTTCTTACTGCAAAACCAGGCGACACTTGTGCAGAACCCTCTCCCTGCTCACCGTGCTTGTTCTTCTGCATCTCCATGCAACGATCATTGATAAGCTGGACACTGCTCAGTCTGCGAACATCTTCATTGATGCAGAGATTCTACGGCAGAGCAAGAAATACCACACCCTCAATCCCTTCCATTTCTAAAACACACCTCTCAACTCTTGAACTACTGGAAGTAGACTTTTCAATCTATCAACTTGCCAAAGACGTATAATCCATCAGATTATCAGCAGAGATAGCTTTCTGATGGCTGCAATATCTCAAGGATTCTTGAAACAAAACCGTTAAACTTTACATTTTCATGCTTTTTCAATCCAAGTACTACACAGCCAAAAACATTAGAGGGGCCTGAGTGTATTTCTGCTGCATATTTGTAGTCAAGCTATTTTTGGCACCAGTTGCCCTGGATCACATTTCATTCAGCCAGCAGCCATATCACCCTGCAACTCACAACTGGCAACCCACTGAAGCTAAGCAGGTGTGAGCCTGGTCAGTACCTGGATGTGAGACCTCCTGGGAAAAACTAAGGTTGCTGCTGGAAGAGGTGTTAGTGGGGCCAGCAGGGGGCGCTCACCCTGTGGTCCATGTGGGTCCTAATGCCCCAGTATAGTGATGGGGACACTATACTGTAAACAGGCGCCGTCCTTCGGATGAGACGTAAAACCGAGGTCCTGACTCTCTGTGGTCATTAAAAATCCCAGGGCTCTTCTCGAAAAGAGTAGGGGTGTACCCCGGTGTCCTGGCCAAATTTCCAATTGGCCCTTACTAATCATGGCCTCCTAAAAATCCCCCTCTATGAATTGGCTTCATTACTCTGCTCTCCTCCCCACTGATAGCTGATGTGTGGTGAGCGTTCTGGCGCACTATGGCTGCCGTCGCATCATCCAGGTGGATGCTGCACATTGGTGGTGGTGGAGGGGAGTCCCCATTACCTGTAAAGCGCTTTGAGTGGAGTGTCCAGAAAAGCGCTATATAAGTGTAAGCAATTATTATTATTATTATTATTATTATTCAGCACAGTAGTGTGCAGGAAATGCTGATTTGGGTCTCAAGTCAAACATCAACAAAGTATAACATAAACGTCATAAATAAAAATCCACTTAAAATGTACTGACTCCAGCTATAAATGATTTAATCCCACCCAGCAGGGGAGTTCCCACATGTAGCAGTGTCATGTGGTTTCAACACCTGCCGGGCTAATTGTTTGATAACTTGGAGATAATTAACACTGCTCCTAGAAGTTTTTAACAGGAGCTGTAGGTACGGTACCTTGTTTGAAACACCTTTAAACTGCAATCTTTACAAAGGCTAAGGAAAGGAAGGAAGGCTTTATACAAATAAGAATAAAATGAAAAAATGGGTTATTCCATGAAATATTTTGGAAATCTCCAAGGTAACATTTCATCTGGTAAAGACGTTAATAGCGCTCTGCAGCGTTTGATGAGGTTACCTGCCGAGAGGCTAGCGACACCAGTCGGATATCGCTGGCGAATGCGCTCTTCTGAACTTCTTGAACAAACTGGGCTAGCTGAGAGTGGGTACGGCTGCAGTAATAAATCTGTGGGCATGGAACGGAGAAAAATGCTGCTTATACAGAAACAACCAACTGGTCTCTTATTCTTTAAAGGGTTACAGATTGTTTTGCATAATAATCTGGTTATTCCACATCACTGGAAAATATACACTATGACATTCAAGAAAATCTCCTTCCAAAAAGCATTAGTGTAAGAATTAGACGTCCAGCACCTACATTTTCTGTTCTCCATAAATTTTGTTAATTATCACACATTCACTGTTGTTATTTTATATTAGACTATTGCTAATTTTTCACTATTTGAAATTAAACTAAAACGAGGCAAATTTCCATGTTGCCTTTGATATTACATATAAAATCTAAATATTTTATATAATACTGCATATAAGAATTTGGCATTGTATATTTCTAATTAAAAGTGCCTATGTAAGATTTTGAGAGCAGATGCAACCTAAGAACAGAAAAGATTTTAACAGGAAATTTGTAACAAGTGAGAGGGTACTGAGTCATAAAGCCCTTGGCAGCTTTGGCAACCAAAATTAATCTATAAAGGGCAATATCAACATCAAAGAGAATTAATTCTGACTAAAAGTAAGCATTTCAACAAATGGCACTCAAATACAATACATAACGGGGGATATAAAAATAATAAAACTACAAAACAGGAAAAGAGCATAGGGATGGTGAGAATTCTTCACAAACCTTGGTCACGTGGTCTTCTTCCAAATCATCATCGTCCTCATCTAAACAGCTGCATAGGAAATGACAGTATTAGTACACCTCTTGCAGACGGTACACAAAAAAGAACAGTGTTCATACTAATATTCAACAAAATATATATTCCTTATTTCGGACACTTTTACTCCCTAACAGCAATTTCTATGTTTTCAAACCTGTGCTGTAGAATTCTTGCATCTCCTGACAACAATCAGCTTGGCAAGTCTCACAGCAACAAAGAGGACGTGCATACAAAACCACAGTGATAGTGTAGGTCAAATTAAGAATTACTTAAAAATGAATCTTTACAAAAAAGATTAAGGGCAATAATGAATGCATCATGCTAGCAAGGTTCAAATAATGAGGACCGGACAAACGAAAGAATATCAGATCTTAAACTTTTGTATTCCAATATATAATTTTACTTAAATAATAAAGCAACCAATGGGCTTGGAATACCCTGCAAAGTAAATTTCAGTGGGCAATATGATAGTCCAGAAATAGGCAACAGTTCAGATTTATTAAACAAAGCAGAAAAACAAAATATTAGAAGTCATGGGGCAGCCAGACCCAATCTAACAAACAATGGGCACAACGCAGGGTACACCCTGGATGGGACACCGGAGCCGGTTTTCCTAGAAGCCAATTAACCTGCCAGCATGTCTTTTGATTGTGGAAGGAAACAGGAGCACCCAAGGAAACCCACACAAAAACAGGGAGAACATACAAACTTGTGGATTTAAACGAGAAATTAAATATTTTCACAAATAATGAAAAATTTTAATATATTCCCTAAATTAAATCAGTCCCATCCTTCCATCACTTTACTGCGATGCTGAAACTCTCTCCATTCAGCCTGTCTCTCTTTCTTTCCTCTTTCATTTTCTCTGCTCCTGTAAACTCAGTGTTGAAGATATCAGCTGGCTCCCAGTTCTAGGTTAAAAGGTGACAAAAGATTTGGTAGTCGCCTAAAAATTGGGATCAGTTTGTCTTATCAGATAGTTCTGAAGGGTGAAAGCATATAAAAACATCCAGTTAAATTAAACCAGCCCCATAACTGCGTCTCTTTTTAAAATAACAAGTAATGGAAATAAGATATGGACAACTGCTGAGTAAATAAATTAATAACAACAACTGCTTCACACAAGAAGTCAAATTCATCCTTCAAATGGCACAAACTACTTAGAATCTGCATATGTCAAACATACTGTATACTCTAAAACCTCACATTAACATTAAAAGCGAGTAAATTCTCAAGCACACCAGAGTCCTACAACTTCAATTGAAAATATATTTTTTTGTCTGAAGGAGGCTTCTAATCCCCCAACTATTCAGTTTCAGAAATTTCTGGGACAAATTAAAGAGTAACTGCTTCTTTTCTGATTCCTAGAACTGATCAGGAGATACTTGTAACCTAATGTGTGACCTTAATAAATTACACTCACTCCTACAGTATGTTAACAACCTGGAAATTGAGTGTCTGGACAGAGAACCCTGAAAGTCTGTCTGTTTTCCTATATTGATAAAAAAAAATTATAAGTAGTAAGTTTAATTATCCTTTGTAGTAGCTCAAAAAGATATAGAAACCCATTTAGTCAGATCTCACGTCACAGACTTCAAAGTGAACATGATGTACTTCAATATTTCCTTTCTCCCGAATCTGAGACGGATCTGACTTGTTTTATCCAAAACAAATTTGTGAAAAGATTTTAGCCTTTAAGATGCTGCACATGGTTATCAACTGACCATTAAGCAGTACAGAACAATCTGTGACTCATTTTAAACATTTTAAAAAACATTAACATTCCATATCTCCACAACTCATAGCTCAACAGTCCCATTAAATCACAAACGTAGCTGTCTTGGTATTTTTATGGTCAGCTTAAGCAGGCCAAACTGAGAAGCATGAGAGTATTTCACCACCTACTGGTTATTTCACGAAAGGGTGTTTTATGTAAAGACAATCTTAAACTTCAGAATCTAAGTATAGACACAGCTACATACAGTAGATATTGGCAAGAAGCATGCAGTATTATTCCAGCCTTAATTCTAGTTGGGTTGGTTCATTACCATGCCCATAGATTATATAGAAATTATAGACCTTATATTTTTTTCCTGAGATCTTTAATTTTATACATGAAAGCAATTGAAATGGATAAAAATGAAGTGATAGCTTTACCAAATAATACAGTAACTTTGTATGAGATGCGCTTACAATATTTAGATTGGTATCTACATTTATTACTGGTTACATCTTGTGGAGCTTTTTCACAGGCATTTTAAGGACCCTTCCTGCAAAACTTTTCTTGGTGCTCCAGTTAAAAGCTTGCATTGCCATGGAAATATCTTCTTTACAGTTAAATCATCATCCCTTAAAATCTCTACTTTTCAGCTGATTTAATGTGCAACTAAGTTGCATGAATGGAGTTATCCAATGTATTCACAATTTTCTCTGTACTGTTATACTGTCTAACATACTGTACACCTTTTTCATTTTCTTAACATAAATCTGATCAGCATGTCTACTTTCCCAGGGCATTTAAATGTTCCTCTGTTTTGCATGAGTTTTTTTTTTCCCCAATTGGAGCTGAAAAATCTTCCAAGATTCCCGAGCCATATTGAGACAAAGAGTACCGTTTTAAGAATTTTAAGAACTACTGCACACGCTTAATAGTTTTTCTCCTGATTTACACCGACTCCAATCGCTTCAGGTAATTGTTACGTCACACACAGCATCCGCTTTTGTTACAACGCTGTTGCACTTCTGTTGCGATTATTGCGTTACAGCACTTAGGTGCCTTGCGGGTTTTTTGTCATTCTCTGTCTGTACTAAGACTTGGACAATAAAGAGCAGACGTGTGCCTCCACCTTACTCCCTGTTTTTCCGCAGTGTAACAGTAATACTAATAAAAAAATAAATGGAAAAAGAGAAGCTGCTGCAGTTTTAATAAGGATTACTACATAGGGGACAATCAAAGCATTCATAATTGAAGGAATAAGTTTCCTACAAGTAAAAAAGCATATAAAATCTATACAGGGGTACAAATTATGTTTGTATGACACAACTATTGTACAAATGGCTCATATGCAAGGTTGTTATGGCAACACTGAAGTTTCTAGGTTAAATTAAAAGAATAAACTGCATTATTACTGAAGTACATAGATTTATGTATCGTCGCATATGATTATATCTGATCAAGTACTGCATCTGTATTTTTCCTTTATTATATTTAAACTTCTAAACTGTCATCTTTCATTCGTTGTCTCTCTGTTCCTATAGTGATGCTAGATTGAAAGCAGATTTGAGCACACTCAGCTGCTGCACTGAAGGGAAATTAATATCAAGTGAATGTCCCACACTTTAAAAGTGTACGTCAGACAGTACGTCAACAGCATGGTGTTGCAGTGGTTAGGACTGCCGTCTCACAGTGCTGGTTCCCAGATCTGGGGTGTTATCTGCTTGAGTTTGTTTGTTCTCCCTATTTTTCTGTGGTTGTTCTCCAGGTTCTCTGGTTTCCTCCCACAGTCCAATAGCATTCTGGTAAGTTAATTGCCTTCCAGGGAAGTTAGTCCTGGTGTGAGTTTCTGCGTGCCTTGTGTCCGACTGGCCTCCTGTCCAGGGTGTACCATTTATTAGATATAGAGGTTAGAAAATGGATGGATGTTAGCTACCTCCATCCACATACCCCTGGCAAGGATTACAACCCAGAGCCTCTCTCAGAAGCATAGAGACAACGGCCTTTATGGGATATCAGTCCATCACAGATTGCACACAAATGCACACACGCAGTTAACTCCCATTAACACATTTCGCGCATCTAAATAAATGGGAGAAAATCCATACAAAGAAATCACAAGATCTGCACAACAGCTGACCCCATCGAGAATTGAACTCATGACCCAGGAATCATTGTGCTGCCCATCATGTCACTGGGGTGCCCCGTGCAAACAACAATTGTTGAGATTGTGATCCGTCACACGGGATTTTAAAGAATCCCGGTTCTTGGGCAGTTAAAGGACCCTGATCTAATCCCACAGCCCTTCTCACCCCAACCCACCTTCTCTTCGGCACTGCATTATCATCGTCGCTCTCATAGACGGCCACAATCACCTCTTCTTCCCCTTCTTCAAGGACGTCACCACCCTCCGCAGTCAAGGCCTCCTTACTGAGCTTCAGCAGGCGAACTGCCTCTTCATCCTCACTGTCTTGCTAACACCCATGAAGGTTAACATTCATTAGAGGAAATGTGACTCCAAATCTGTACAAAGGGCTACACATTGATTCCAGATCTGTCCAAAGGGCTACACATTGATTCCAGATCTGTACAAAGGGCTACACACGTGCTACACTTTACTGTTGCAAAACAGGACTTGCACTCAAACATGCCATACAAAAACAAGATTAAATTTGTATTACTCACATTTAACAGCAGCAATGCTGCTCAATATCATTAACTCAAAACATTGGATAAAGTGTAATTACAGTAGATATTTATCAACAGGACATTTTGCTAAGATGATTTAAGACATTAAAACGAAGAAGAAACAAGGATAATAATATTTTACCTCCAGCATTAACTGAAACCCAGAAAAACACACATTTTTAATTCAAGTGACTTTAATGGACAATGGTTCTCCTAATCCATCTATGACCAACACGTTAACTAACTCAGTGCCTCCCTCTGTGTAACACACCCTCCCCTTACTCAAGCAACACCAAAATAGGTTTTGCTTAAACAGCTCTGAGCTAAAATGACAATTATATTAGTTATTAAACAAAACACACAGAAAATATTTTCTAAAGATATGCTTCATTAACTGGCACAGAGAAATGAGCAATAAGCGTAGTCTTTTGTCTAAAGACCACTCCTGAGGAGCTGGCAAACCCAGCGACAGTCATACCTTGCGTTTCATTGTGTATTTGAGCTTAGCGTTACGTCGCATCAACTCCAAACGTTCTTCCCTTCTCTTCCTCTTCAACTCATCCTCCTAGACAGAGAAAAGAAAATCAGGATATCTCCTCATGTAGTTTCTTATGTAAAGTGAAAACAGATGTCAAAGGAAGCTTTGATGCTTCAGTCAGTCAGTCCCATTGGTATTTTGGCACTGCTAACAGACGCAAACATGCCTTGTGGAACTGATTATATTTTTTACTGAAAAGTTCCTGATCTCATTATTCCCTAGAGAGTTCCCAATCTTAATCCCTTTAAACTGTTTCTTCAAACTTTTTTATTAATACCTTTAATTTGCTGACCAGATCTCTCTCCGCCTTCTTCTGCACGAAGTCTGTGATCCAGTTGGGCTCTGCAGAGTCTGAGCTCTCCTGGCTCTGGGAAGCCTGTTGGCTCCCTGCAGAGCTGTCTGTAGCAAGGTCCCCAGACTCTAGCAGGCGAGCTGTCTCCTGCCTCTTTCTCTCCTCGTAGTCCCTCAACCAGGTGAGGGCACCACAGATCAGACTGAGAGACTTCCCCTGGAACACAGAACAAGTGGGTCGGAAGCTTGCTCAGCTTCAAAAAGATTGAGGGTGTAGCTTATTCAGCTAGCAGCTCACCGTGCAACTCACAACTGGCAATCTGCTGAAGATTAGCCTGGCCAGTAACTGGATGGGAGACCTCCTGGGAAAGGACGAATTGTAAAACCAGGGTCCTGACTCTGCGTGGTCATTAAAAATCCTAGGGCCCAGGGCGTTTCTCAGAAAGAGTAGGAGTGTTACCCCGGTGTCCTGGCTAAATTTCCTCCTGGCCTTTACCAATCATGGCCTCCTAATAATGAATTTGTGAAATAGTGCCGCTCATTCTTAGTTATACAGTAAATGCACTTCCTCTTTATTTCCACTTGTGTCCTTTGGTTTGGGTTTCACTGTTTATTGTGAAAAGCCCACTTGGGTTTACTTCATCAATGCATTTTAATTAGCAGAATTCCCCTCTTTCAGGAACAGTATATACCCCTTTTTTAACCTAGATACTTCAAACCATATTATCCAAGTGAGAGTCCACAGGCAGCCTATTTAGCAAAATGTCTTTATGTTGAATATGTGATATTAAAGATTATATATTTAATTTAGCTGACATTTATTAAGCATGACCCATGTATATAAAGGGAATAATGGAATAACCAAAATCTATGTTTTATGCAGAATATATCATATATTGACAGTCCTTGAAAAAATCCCAAAAAAGATTCATAATGAGAGACCTCTGAATTCACACACTGGAAAGCTTACTCTGTCTCAACATTAGGACCTAACAGCAATTCAGGAGCTGACAACATTGTGTATCAGGCTCACTTTACTGGAGACAAATAATGACTGTGTGAACATGTCAGCAATATATAGTTATTATTCTTTGAGCTGGACAGGGGTAAACCATGGAAATAAGACAATTAACTCACTGTTCCAGTAGGGCTCTCAAAAATGCCAACCTTTCCTTCATCTAATGCAGTGTACAAAGCCTCCATGAACTGCTTCTGGATGGAGTATGGTTGGTATGGAAATGGGAACTGTATAGGTCCATCTGCCATCTTGAAGCAGACTATGTTAAGAAAGAGAAGTAGCACAGAAAAGAAGCACAGAAAAAACACATAAATCATACTTTATTCTGTCCTCATCCCCATACATGGAAGCAAAGGGCTTACACATTTTGAGTACAAGTGTACAGAGTACCCCATACTGCTCTAGTAGAACTGCACACAATGACACAGACTCCCACGAGGTGGTCCACTAAGTAGAGGAGTCTGTCTAGGATTGTACAAATGTTATTGGGGTTCTTGTCTCATGACTGTCAAGATTTACACAGGAACTGTGTACTAGGCCACCACTTCCAGAGTAATCAGCACTGTTGGATAATTACCCCCGGCACAGAAACAAGTTCCTCCTGGAGAGCTTTCTTGTATTTTCTGTCAAAGGTTAAACATCCTCCACTGAACACGATAACCAGCCGATGCCCAAAACCCAACTCACACCACCATAGACTTTAATGTGTTCTATAGATGGTCTAAGAATTCAGTCCTACCACATTGCAACAGTATAGTGAAACCTAAGACAACAAAGTTTTCCAGGAAACGTTTGAAAAAAAATGTCTCTGTGCTTCCAGTTTTCCTAAACAAATGCAGCCTCAATGTTATCATAAAATTTTAAACATGGCTATAATTATAAAAAACTAAAGATCCATAGTGATTACTCCGTAGAAAACTATAACAAAACTCGCAAGCATAATCTAAATAAGATGAGAACAGTCATCAAATGAATGGATGCCTTAAAGTTCGGTCTAATTCTGAACCGGATCAATGACCAGCCAATCACCGCTCGTGTGACGTCAAGATCGTCCAATCACTGACTGCAGGTCAGACATCAATGGCAAGATATTACGTTTAAACAAGCAACTTCTAAAATTAAACCCATTGTTTAACATTGATTTAACGAGAAATGATTAGTTCCCTGTTTGTCTTCCGTTTGTCTTCTATGGGTAAGCAAACTCAATTATCAAATATATAAACATGCATAAAATCCACCGCGAAGATTGACCAATTCAGCACACAGCAATACACGGACATAAATATACTCAGCTACTTGTAAACGTAAGGAATAATCTGTTGAAATATTCACCGAGTAGTGTGCAGTACGATAGCCGCTGTTCTTGCTGGAGGGCTCACGCTGTTGCAAAGAGCGCGCCAAGTGCTGGGGTAAAATCAGCCAATCACAGACACCCCCGCGATGAACGGAAGGGCTCAGATTACAGCCGGGTTAGGCAAAAAAGTGTTAGTCATTACCCCCAACAATTAAACATATCAATGATTTATTCAAAGCATTCATTGGAATCGTTTTCTCATCTCACAATTCATATGAATAATGCTCTGTGTTGTTACACATACAAAAAATGTATGTGTAATATAGATCGATATATCGTTTTCCTTCTTTTCCAAACTGAACCATTTAAGAGAAAAGGGAGTGTCTACAAAGTTTTAGATCAGGTAAATGAATTAAGTCCTTTAAAAACATACCTACTAACTGTTTGGATTAATGTTTCGTTTACTTTCAGTGCAACAGCCGTTGCAAATTTGTAAACTTGATGATATTTTCAGAACAGGAACACGATTTACTTCCATTTCTTTTCCTAAAACTCATCCATTAATTGTCAGCCCGGTGAAACAATCCTCGCTACTGAAATAAACATGCGTTTAACCGTTTAAACATTTAAACATGATGTATATTCATATTCCCCGCAGCACGTTAAAACCATGAGAAAAGTTTCTGAATTTGCCTAAGCTGCTAATGCACAAGAAGGTTTGCGTTTTTTTCGCGTGTGGAGATATTGGAAGCGACCCCTGGCGCAGGCTACAGTTCAGCCCGGCGCGGCTCTGGAAAGTTCTGTGCCCGTCCTCCTTCGGGGAGCTTGATAGACGGCGCTCGACTGGCAGCCCTGCAGTACGAAGCACACCGCGCGTAGTTCGCAGACGCCTCTGATGCGGACTTTTCGGAACACTGAGATTGCTCTCTGATAAGAGATTTTAAGTCGGCTGCGATTTAAATATATAGTTTATATTTTGTAACAATAAGCTATTGCTTTTGTGTGGATCGATTCCGACACAGGAACAAGCGGCAGGTTTATATCGCAGGTGTTTAAAATTGATTAAAGAGAAAGGGGGTCTGGCGATATCTCCATTCTAGCTACTGAGATCTGAGATTCGGTTAGAATTGCCGTTACAGGTCAGGCGAAATGACTGCAGAAGAAGTAAACGCCGAAGGACAGCAAACGACCCAGATGGAGGGGGAAGACATTACCCCGAAAAAAGATGGAGGAGTTTTAAAGGTAAATAATCTGAATGTATAAAGTGCACGTAGTAGTAGGAAGAGTGATTAATAGCTATTACATAGCTGACTCGTTTTTAATAACGTCTTAATAAATGCGCTTAGTCACCCTGCTGCTAGAAACTCGGTTTTCTGTGAACATGTAAGCCTTTGATTTCCCATAACGTTTTGCATAACTCTATGGTTTTATCTTCATTTGCTCTGCAGTTGGCCCGGTGATTTTTACGTATTTATCCAGACCTTAATAATCGATTCCTAAATACCAAATTGATTACCATAATACTTGGTAAAAAAAAATGAATGGGTATGTGGCTAGTTTGTATGTAAAGGGACGGATTTTTACTCTGACTTTGCAACGTTGAGGAGCTATAAAACCACTCGTAAATACTGCATTAATATTATTAAATAATATCTCGGGGGTCGCAAGGGCAAGTGAAAATTTAGAATGTCCTTATATTCCATGCCTCTACGTTGAGTTGATATTTAGAAATGTTCTGCAACTTTTCTCAGTGCAACCAAATCAGAATTTACTTTCTCAGCAACTACAGGTATTAAGACTTAAACGTCGGAAAGCGAGTAAATGTCACCAACTTTCAAACTGCAGAAAGTACACTGCCCTGGACTTTTCGCACTGAAAAAGTATTTGCGCAGTCACCTTCTTAAATCGTTCTGCAGTCGAATTGTAGCATCTTACTATGTGTTCCACCAATGCCTTCCCCGTTTTTAGACGAATTTAGTTTCATTGGCTTTGAAATTTGAGAATTAATGACTTCCTGCCCTCTTTGTTGCTCTACCGCCTGCGTGTCTGGGCGCACCGCGAGTGTGGTGTTGGTGCGGCTGGAAGCTCCGAGGGTTTTCTAGAACACTGGAACCCCCACGTGCAGGATCTGTCCACGCCGAGAGCAAGATCGCTTCCGTGTCAGTGTTCAGAACTAAGTTCACAATGTCGTGTGTTGACAGGCTTCCTATTGACCAATAGGAATATTGTAATATAATAGTAGTAAACGTCCGCATACCAAATAAATCTAGAATTTCAATCCATTTCAGTTTCTGGACTGTTGGCTGTGAAGTTAATTGACACCTCAACCTGCCAAACCTGAATTCCATATGACAGATCCGTTACAGCGCTTTGAGAAGCCACCTTTAAAGGCGCTATATAAAATAAAGTTTATTATTATTATTTTAATTTTAAGAAGGTGATAAAAGACCTCTTCCTTATTAAAGCGTTGTCTTAATCTATTACCCAGAATTGGAAGATTAATCTTAAAATCCACCTGTTTAACTGGTAATCCACCAGCTACATTTTTGAAAGAAGGTAGATACCTTTTTAAAGATGATAAGTGGAATCAGTCAAACCAGACAGGAAACAGTTTGTGCATCTGTTGAAGATTTTAAACATACTACATTAAAATTCTATACAACATTGAAAACACATGATTAGTTTGAAACTTAACAAAGCATTAAATGGAGAATTAGGCCTAGTGGTTATCTATTAAGTTAATCATGAACATTTATGCTATTTTGTTAATCTTGGACAGTTTGAACTATTGTTTTTCAATGCTTACATATAGTTTTACTTACTGTCAGATTATCCCTAATGTACATGATTGGATGTTTTCATTATCTTTCAATGTGAAAATTAGCATAAACATAATAAGAGAACAAATGTGTTGGAATTGCTTAAGTTTTATTAACATTTGCCATATATGAGCAGTATTATTTATTTGTATTCGTTTTGATTCTTAGGTGATGATAATGAGATGACTGTACAACACAGCATAGCATGTCCCTTTGTGTTTATTTTGTTTAAAATTACCCATTACAGCTCTGTGTACAGCGTTGTGATCACCGTGGTCACTCCTAGACCAGAGTTCTGGGCAACCTTTGAGGCTACCAGGTCTCATATTGTGAAATAAGGTTATTGCAGTTGCACTTGTCTTTCCACCAGCCTCAGGAGAGTGGCTGACCCTTTAGCATAGTGCATGTTTCACACTTTGTCTGCTTCTCAGAGGAGCCCAAAATGGTGATCCCATGTAAGATCTGTCCACATGGTAGTAGGTGTCATAATACATAATAATAATAATAATAATCATTGCTTACACTTACATAGCGCTTTTCTGGACACTCCACTCAAAGCGCTTTACAGGTAATAGGGACTCCCCTCCACCACCACCAATGTGCAGCATCCACCTGGCCATAGTGCGCCAGAACACTCACCACACATCAGCTATTAGTGGGGAGGAGAGCAGAGTAATGAAGCCAATTCATAGATGGGGATTATTAGGAGGCCATGATGTAAGGGCCAATGGGAAATTTGGCCAGGACGCCGGGGTTACACCCCTACTCTTTTCAAGAAACACCCTGGGATTTTTAATGACCACAGAGAGTCAGGACCTCCGATTTACGTCTCATCCGAAGGACGGCACCTGTTTACAGTATATTGTCCCTGTCACTGAACTGGGGCATTAGGACCCACATGGAGCGCAGGGTGAGCGCCCCCTGCTGGCCCCACTAACACCTCTTCCAGCAGCAACCTTAGTTTTTCCCAGGAGGTCTCCCATCCAGGTACTGACCAGGCTCACACCTGCTGAGCTTCTGTGGGCTGCTAATTTGCTAAGTGAGTTGCAGGGTGATATGGCTGCTGGCCATGAGTGTGCATGCTGTTACCATTAGTTTCTTGTGCTTTGCAGGCCAGAAGCATGAGTTGGAGGGTTAGCTATCGATTTAAGACTTGGTAGAAACTGATAGTCCTTCAGTCTCATGATTGTCCGGCAAGTCAAAGCTAATTTACCTCTGGCTGGTTTTGACTTCTTCCAGTTCTGGTTTCCTGGTGGTGCTTGTCCTCAAATGCACTGTTACTTAGGAAATCCCAGTGACAATTGACTGGCTTCTGCACTAAAAAGGTCAGATTCTGTACTGTAGGGCCTTGCTCCTCTGAGTGAAGGTCTTTACCAGTAGATCCACTCAGTAGCCCCTTCTCCATGTCCTGTTGCAGTGGAAGAAATTGACACATCCACATTTTAGCCAAATCAAATGAAAAAATACAGTAGTGTCAGCTTTTAATAGCACATAAATGATGATGTGATACTTATACTTCCCCTCTGTGGAAAGTGCTACCTTTCAGATGGTTATTTCCAAAATATTTGGATTCAGGTCAGCACACTGCAGATGCAGAACCATGCAGTTTTTGATGTTGGAATTAAACAAGGTCATCATTCTCATCAAATGAATTTTTCATGCTTTTTTTAAGTGAAAGTTTTAGGTCTGCTAAAACTAAGATTAGGACCATGGGGAACTATTCAAATCTATTCAAAGCTACCTGTGTAGCTTAAGAGCCCCAGTTGATTATTCCTCACACTGTCACCTAACATAGAAATAAAGAAATGCCCTATTCCTTTATAATGTCAGTCTTGGATCATATCCCATGGTATGGGGTATGATCCAAGGGTTATATAATGTATGTAAGTACAACATGTGAAACAGTTTTTGAATTTGTGGAATATGTTCTGGTTAGAATGTGTTTAATGGTCTGAGTAAGAACTGTATCATTATTTTTCCTTTGGAAACTGCAACTAATTACCATTCATATGTGTCAGTCCTTGAAAAAAAAGCCTATTGAAGAGCAAAAGCTATTTCTGGTCCATAACAAATATCTCCATTGTCTAGTCATGTCGAGACTAGTCATGCAGTCACTGAGCGTTCAACAATTTTAATATATATTGTGCAGTAACCTATTTTTTTCATTTTTGAATGTTTTTTTTAATCAAAATAATTATTAGGCTGATTAAGGCTGATTTTGTTGTGGGACTGAAAACTGCTACATATGTTTTTGCAGTGTTTGCAGCGATGTGTTTTTATCTTTGAACAGTTAGTATTCCTACAGGAAATGGCATATCCATTTTCTGGCGTGTGGTACAAGTAACATGCAGGTCACTGTCAGCATCTTTTGCGACGATTGTATTTTGATATTTATAAGTAGTTAAATTTCAGCGTGAATTTAAGTTTACATAGATAATAATCATTGCTGGGATAAAAAAAAGAGTAGGCCAGTAAGTATCCCTACAGGCTGAATCACAGCTCTATACAACATAGATTGGATGTTTTCATTATTCCCTTTGTTGGGCAGAAGTTATTAGGTGAATGGTAAAAATGAAAATGGAAACACAGATAAAATTAAAGAACATTGTATATGATGATACATCATGTAATGCTGTTTCTACTTTTCTTCTTCTCACATGTCTTAACAGTCAATTAAGAAGGAGGGGACAGGCGATGAAAATCCTATGATTGGAGATAAAGTGTTTGTACACTATGTGGGCACATTGCTGGATGGCACCAAGTTTGATTCCAGTCGCGATCGGAGTGAAAAATTCTCTTTTGATCTGGGGAAAGGTAAGTTTTTGTTTTTGTTATGAGAGTGTTTTCCTCCAAGTAGAGTTTCTTTTTTTTTTCAAGGGAATAGATTTAGCCATGATTCACTTTTGGTTATCGTTGTCTGAGTTCTTGTAATAGGGGAGAAAAAGAGGACCAGGAGAGGAATCGTCCACAGCAGCAAGATTATCTTTCAGCTTTGTAGCCAACCATTTTGTTGCTTTCCGACACCACACTTACTGCAACGTCATTACACTTCATTTATTTTCCCTGATAAGGAAATGTGCTTTGCAGGCAGGTTAATGGTATAACTCAATAAATAATTAATTTAACTCAACATGAGCCCATTAACAAATAAGAAACATACAGACGATGAGACCAATATGTTAGAAACTTTAAGCAATCTTCGCAACTTAGAAAAACAAAATATCGGTGTATTGAAGCAGTAAATTGTGAGGTCCAGTCATATATCAGGGTCACACTAAATGGGACAAACACCCCATTGAACAACTGCACAAGTACTGTAAAACCTCTGTGTGTGATGAAATATGCAAAACAGTGCATGTATGAATTGGTGACTAGAAAACAGTGACTAGAACTCCTACAATGGCACAGCTGAGCCAAGATCCGAGCCCAGAAAAGAGCCCCTCTGTCAGCCGGTCCTGAAGCTCGCTGACACCAACCAACTTCAGGACAGCCCAACTAAAATATCACAAATTAGAGTCAACCAAATCACAGCATAAGCCAAAACACTGCCTTATCCACTGGTAAACACAAACACAACACAATCTACAATGCTACAGGAGCCCAGAAGGAACATACACACTAGCTGAGTATCTAACCAGAGTAAGAGACTGCAAAGAGAAACAGACCCTCAGTGACCACAGGCTGGCAAAAGAAACAGGCTGCAGGTAGTCCTGGCTGCCATAGGCTGTAATCCCACTGTCAGCAAGCAGAAACAGGCGGAGATGCATTTTCTGCTGCACTGTGAGAAATACTTAAGGATTAGACAATCATTCTTCACTAAAATAACATATCAAATTCCAGAATTTCCACAATTGACAGAATCAAAATAACTTCCAATTCTATTGTGGGAGGGGGGGGATACTCAATAGAGCTGCAGCCCAGTGTGTAATCTATTGTCACAGTCTGAGGAACAGACAGTGAGCCTGTCTCATAATAATGTTTAATGTGATGTATGTAAATATCTAACAATATGTGACCCTGCATATAACTGTGGGAAAACATGCTTAAACGGTCTTTTTTTAATACCAGAATAGTTTTTTGTTTGTCCAAATAAGTGTACCGTCCTTACATTTGCAGACAACATAGGGGTAGAAAGACAACCTACATGCTTTGTAATCTTTCTACGTGTTTTTAATTGTCTCTCCCAAATGCATTCATCCTCAATTAAGATTCTGTTTCATATAAAAGTATTTTATAGCTTGTGAAAATTGAATATTGTTAATAAGTTCAATAAACAGTGTTGCTTTATCAGGTCAGGTGATTAAAGCCTGGGACATTGGTGTAGCGACCATGAAGATTGGGGAAGTATGCCAGCTCATTTGTAAGCCTGAGTACGCCTATGGATCTGCAGGCAGTCCACCTAAAATTCCACCCAATTCCACACTAGTGTTTGAGGTAAGGAGCCTAAACTTATAAAGTGTGTCCCTTCAATTTATTGTAACAATAACAATTTTACTAAACCTGACAAAGAAACACTTCCACAAAAGCTGTGCACCTTGATCCATTTCAGGCTGCAGGTTTGCTGGGTTTTGTATATAAGCCATCACTGGGCGCCATGTATTTCCAGTCTGTTTAATTTGCTCAGAGCTCAATCTGACTAAAAAGAATACATATTTTTACAAGTGCCTGCGACTAGTTAATATACTTTAAAGGATCAAACTGCTATGAATTGGAATTCTATTTTTTTTTTTACAGGTGCACTCTTTTGCTGGTTACTAACTGCATTGCCTTAAAAAAATATACTGCATGCCAAACCCATGACAGATTATCCAGTGTTTCCCACAATGTAGATAAAACAATCAATGCCCAGGACATTTTCCATAATCCAGTAGTGTGTATGGAATGTCTCAACGTGCTTTTGATCACTTACAAAAACACAATTAGCCTTCATCTGAAATGTTACAATGCTAATCGTAACAATAGTGATAGAACACATCACATAAAACGTAGAAATTGATGTCTTGGGTGACTGAGGTGAATACACTGATTCTGCTTATTTGGTTGTACAGTATATCCGCTCCAATTTCCTCCCACAGTCCAAAGACATACTGGTACAGTAGGTAAATTGGCTTCTAGAAAGACTGGCCCTGGTGTGAGTGTGTGCTTGTTTGTGTCTTTATGTGCTCTGTGATGGAGTGGCATCTCATCCAGAGTGTATCCTGCCTTGTGCCCACTGCTTGCCGGGATAAGCTCCTGCTCCCCAAAGACCCTGTGTTGGATAAAGCAATTAGAATGGATGCTTGGATGTTGACTTTCTTAACAGTACACCACTTACATTCAAGTGGAGCATGGAATTGTAAGAAGCACCTTCATCTTAGTCAGTAGTGTTAGGTACTACACACTCAGAAAGAAGACTGAAATTAAAAATGGTTGTGACAGCTAAGTAATTGCTAGGAAGCCAAGAGATCAGAATTCATCTCTGTGGGCAGACATTTCTTGAAAGAATATTAAACCAGTGCTAATGAGGGATTACTACTGAAGTCGGAGAGAGTCTTTGAAAGCTCCTCTAAACTATTTAATTTTTATCAAATGAAAGGCAGTCCTAGTAATACAAACTGTTGACAATTACAATGCACTTTGTGCAGTATGTTTTCGTATGAGATATAAGAAATAAGAGTTCTCTTAACGCACCAGTGTTCAGTTACAGTTAAATGCATTATTATTCATTTTGTTTGTGGAGGCTTGGGGGCATTTTCATTCTCAGAAGACCAAGACTCATTTTCACCAGAATGCTTTTCTGCATCAGGATGAGTAATAGTAGCATTTTGTCCCTGCTATTCCCACCAGATCTAAAAAAAACCCTTACAAGCATTATCGTGATTTAATAACATTAATGCTTCATGCATACCATTTTTTAGTTTTGCAACACTTGAATTAAGTTTTTCAACTCATTTCAATACAAGAACTCAATTACACTCAATACACATTTGACTTCTGACAGATTGCAGCCATGCTTTTAGAAAATGCATGAGATCAAAAATAAGATTTTGAGAGGCGTTCAGAATGTCGCCAACATGTGTTGGTCTTGGCCACGAAACTCGGGTACTGCAATATTGAAAGAAAAATGTATAATATTTGTTAAGAAATTTATGAATGTGTTATGCTGTCGTGCTTGGAAATTCTTCAACTATTTTGACGTCCTACATGCTGCTTTCCTTTTCAGATTGAGCTGTTTGGGTTCCAGGGAGAGGACCTGACTGATGATGAGGATGGGGGCATTATTCGCAGGATTGCAACTAAGGGGGAAGGATATTCCAAAGCAAACGAAGGGGCTACAGTTGAAGGTTACAGATTTAATATGCTTTTAAAGTACAATGTTTTTAGATTTTTAAGGCTACTTAAAAACAGATTTCGAGATAAATATGTTAAGCAGATATTTTAGAATGCTTTATAAAGGTCTCCCATTAGCTCCTCCCCTCAACAGTGTCAGCTTCAATCGTGGGTTTCTGTTTCTTAGGTCTGAGAGTGTGGAATATGTAAAACAAATATATAAGTGTTAAATGGGGAAAACAGGATGTATTTTTTCTCAAGAACCATAAGATCTTTATAAATTCATGCTGAAGCTTTATACTATATCTGGCATTTTGATGTTTTTTTTTTACTTTTTAGCCTTAAGTGCCTTAAAAATGTTTCCTATACATGAAAAGTGTTTAATTATAAGTGTCTTGTGTTGGTGACTGACGAATAGGGACACAAACAGAGCTGCCTTGGTATACATTCAAAAATAGTGAAGGGTTAGTTAGAGGTGTTGCTGAATCTCTTATTAATTTTTGGTCCTACACTGCACAGCTAGCTTTGGCTGATGCAGTGTGTGTTCTTGACTAGCATTGTCTTGATTAACAGAGTTTATCAAGCTTGCTCTTGGAGGGAACATGACTGTGTAGATCAGGGACTGGAATGTTGAAATATTAGGTATTGAATTATTCTTTCACTGTTGTGGAATACTCAATATTGTTACACTTCAGCAGCCATTGATCTTCTAATAGTACAATAACACAATGTATGCATAAGATAAAAAAAGTGAGAAATAGTGCAAAAAAAACTGCACAATAGAATTGAATCAACAAGATTAAAATGCAGTCTTACTTAATAGCTAGACTACATTATATTGTGGTGTGGTGGATAGCACTGCTAGCTCTCAGTCCAAGTCCTGGCCTCGGTTCTGGACTGGGGTGCTTTCTGTGCAGAGTTTGCATGTGGGTTATTCTGGTGTGGCTTATAAATTATCCCTGCCTGCATATGTATGTGTCTGCAACCAGCATCCAACACCCATCCAGGCTGTGGCCCTGCCTTGCATCCTGTGCTTTTGGGATAGGCTTTGGGTCACCATCACCGCAGCCTTCATGACTTTTATTAATAACTGTAATAGAAGATAAAACATTTCAAGTAGAAGCAGGACAATTCCATGGAGTGAAAGACACAGTCACCCTTAAGTTTTTTCTACTTGTACTATCCACAAAGGTGATATAGCATGAAACTCATTTTTTGTGATTAAGACAGTGTTTTCTGTGGAGACTGCATTGTGTTGTGCTCTTACTAATTTTCTCATATTTGGCAAAAAGCTGTATGCATCTGTAAGCATGCCCTCTTGGTCTTTCCTATATATCATAACAAACCTATATATATATTATAGCAGACCTAGGAAATTTCATGTGATAATTTCCTTGTTAATTATCATTGTGGTGGTAAAAATGGGTTTTACTCATTCTTTACTTAATATTATGCAAGTAAACTTTCTTAAATTAGTATTTAATTGTTTACAAACATTTTTGAATCAAAGATTAAAAAACTTCAGACACTTCTCTAATTTTAGTGTCCTTTGTCTTTGCAGTGAGTTTGGAAGGCACTTTTGAAGGCCGTGTGTTTGACCAGAGAGAGCTAAAGTTTGAGATTGGTGATGGTGAAAGTCTGGGCATCCCTCCTGGGGTAGAGAAAGCTCTACAGTCAATGGAGAAAGGAGAAGAATCCCTTATCACTCTCTCCCCAAAGTAAGAACCTTCACATAAGTGATACTAATTTCATGTCCATAATTTCCAAATACTTTGATATGACAGGGATTTAAAAAACTAAAAAGGCATTAAGACTATTTTCAAACACCTACAGTAGCAACAGCATGTTAGCATTTAAGGATAAAGTTTTATATAAGTGAGAAAGTACTTGAATGGTTATGAAAAGCAAATAAATTTCACCTTCAGAGTGTTCTGTTTTTTGCATCGCTTTAGCACTATTTGTCATCTCGCATCCAGGGTGAAAAGTTTGAATGATAACAGCAGGTTCTGTTTACACATTACAGCTCTTCACATCTTACCTTCGTACCTCGTTTATTATAATAATAAGAATAAGAATAATTGGTAACACTTATATAGAGCTTTTCTGGAAACTCCACTCAAAGCGCTTTACAGGTAATGGGGATCCCCTCCACCACCACCAATGTGCAGCATCCACCTGGATGATGCAACAGCAGCCATAGTGCGCCAGAACGGTCACCACACATCGGCTATCAGTGGGGAGGAGAGCATGAAGCCAGTTCATAGGTGGGGATTATTAGGAAGCCATGATTGGTAAGGGCCAATGGGAAATTTGGCCAGGACACCAGGGGTACACCTCTACTCTTTTCAAGAAACGCCCTGGGATTTTTAACAACCACAGAGAGTCAGGACCTCGGCTTTACGTCTCATCCGAAGGACGGCAGCTGTTAACACCATCACTGTCACTGTACTGGGGCATTAGGACCCACATAGACCGCAGGAGCCTATTACTACTATTATTACTAGTTTTCTTTCTTGTTTCTAGATATGGGTTTGGGACAGCAGGAAACTCTCAGTTCAACATTCCTCCTGATGCAATGCTTAATTACAAAATAAAGTTGATCAGCTTTGAGAAGGTAGGTGGAAATGGGTTTCTCAAGTTTGCTGATAGAAGTTGTTCTTGTTTCGTTTGGCAGTCAGAACTTTGTGAAAATTGAAGTTTGTTTAAAAGTAAACTGAAAAAGCTCCTTTGGTGATTTTCTGTTATGTTTGTGAAAACAATATTTCATAGATAGTGTCCAACACAGGTATGTTTTTATTTAATATGCATTTAGTTAGATATGTGGAGCAAACAATCACCAATATTAATTTGTTGCCTACTAAGTGATTTAATATAGAAATATAGAAAATCAAAAGAGATCTTAAACTAATCACGAAATGTTTATTCTGCTTTTGTGAAATGTTTAATACTCCTCGAGGCTTATGACCTACTGCAGAAGAAAACTAAAATATCTGTTACAGCTTGCTTTGTTCTAAAAGGGATTTTCTTTCCAGGCCAAAGAATCATGGGAAATGAATACAGATGAAAAGCTAGAGCAGAGTGTCATTGTAAAGGAAAAGGGAACCCAGTATTTCAAAGTAAGTTTGGAATCTTGTATGTTTATATTTTTTGTTTTATTTTTTACTAAAACAAAACTGGAAATATAGGCATTATTTATGCTCCTTGACAATGACAAAAGCTTTTCATGTTTGGATGGTCTTGGTAAAGGTGGCCCTGAATATGAGAAACTACATCCTTGAAGGAACGTCATGCTTTTGCCTCCCAAAATAGTTTCTGTCAGAGGCCCCTCAGTGAGAGTTGTGATGGTCTTTTGCAGGAAGGGAAGTATAAGCAGGCATCAGTACAGTACAAGAAGATTGTGTCATGGCTGGAGCATGAGTCTGGGCTGTCTGAAGAGTATGAGAACAAGGCCAAGGCCCTGCGCCTTGCTGCTCATCTCAACTTGGCCATGTGTTACCTCAAGGTTCAGGAGCACAGCCAAGCTGTGGAGAACTGCAACAAGGTATCCAGAGTCTTCCCCCTCTCCGACTGTTTCACTAGACTTCAGACCTGCTGAGTTAACATGGCTATTTGATTTATATATATGTATCTGGAGAGTGACAACTTCAATGACGCCAACACCTCACAGAAGGTTGATTCATTACAGAAATACATAGGCTGAAGAAAGAAGACTCAAAATAGAATGTAAAGTGTTTGTTCCATAGAGTCAGAATCCCAGATACCTCCAAATTTGTGTGGTTTATTTTTTTAAAACATCTCGCATTAAATGTTTAAAAGCATGACATAGGGTGAACACTTTCAAAACTTAACATAAAGAATAAAAATTCTATAGCTCATAACTAACATAGAAACACTCCAAGTAAAGAGGAAATACTGCATTGCCTGAATAATTATTAGACACTACCACCACGGGGGGTTGTAGGTGTTGACATTTGTGTCTCCTGGTCTTGCAGGCCCTGGAGCTGGACAGCAGTAACGAGAAGGCTCTGTTTCGTCGTGGCGAAGCTCTCTTTGCCATGAAGGAATTTGAGCAGGCCCGGGATGACTTCCAAAAAGTTGTTCAGCTCTATCCTAGCAACAAGGCCGCCAAGACGCAGGTGGTTGTCTGCCAGAGGCAAATCAAGGAGCAGCATGAGAAGGACAAGCGCCTCTATGCCAATATGTTCCAGAAATTTGCAGAGAGGGATGCCAAGGTTAGTTGCCAAGCTAAATGAAGCACCCAGACAGTTTCTTTGAGACGGTGAAGAAGCCAATATTTGTCTGGAGTACTACTAAATGTGGCAGATATACAGCATTTGTATGACTGAACATGACTATTATGTAAGTTTTCTGGGAACAGCATGAGGTTGTAATTCAAAAGCATATGCATTACAAGGGTGCTTCTCTGTGATATAAGCCTGTTTAGAAATTTGCTTTGCAATTAGAATAATGATGTACACAATACATTATACATTTAACACAACATGAATCCATTAACAGATAAAAATCATTTGTACATGAATAAGTTTAAATAACTAATCAGAAGCTTTAACTCCTCCTCACAGTCCAAAATATAAATTTGGATAGCAGTGAAATACCTAAGATACTTTCACAAATTTAGTAGGTTAAGAGTCTTGGGAAAAGATACCTTAATTCTATTATATTTTAATCTACATCTACATACATAAATAAATGCCCTGATGTAAGGAGCTCAAATGTACTATGCAATGGGTGACTGTCAATATTAGCCTTCAGCACAATTTGTTTGCTGTAGCTGTGGTGCACCAATAGCTTTCCTGGCTGCCTTCAATATCTTGCTCATTTTTATTACATGTATTCAAGTTACTTGACCATGTTACCACAGTGAATATTAAAACAGATTCAATAAAAGGTCTATAGAATAAGGAAATCATTGTACTGCACACATTAAAGGAGCAGAGCTTTCTCAGGAAGAACTTGGGCTTTTCTTACAGACAACATCCATATTTTCCTCACAGGTTAGCTTGTAATCAACAGTAGTTAAATTATATTTGTAACTTGACAAATTCAATTTATTGCTCCTCAATGACTTTTAGTTTCGCAAAAATGACTGGAACTGAAGTAGTTTTCTTTTGTACCAAGTTGGGATTGGTTAAAAAAGGATTAAACTGCTGTTTCACTTAAGCCCCACAAGGGGGTAGCAAAGTTTAAGTCAACATTGAAAACCTTAATCGGTATATAGTATTACATTAGACCTGTTGGCTTTGAGTCCCCATCACCAAACATATTTCTCAATTATCAGTCACTCATTAAATTTGGAAAACCGTTGTCTCTAAAGAGTATAGTTTGAATTATAATGGTTGTAGATTTTTTCTATTTTCACATTTTATCTTTGTCCTTTGGAAAATTTCAGGGATCTCTACTAATAGTGTTTATTCTCATCTGCAGAAGGAAGCAGAAAAACAGAAGGACACGAAGAAGCAGGAGAACACAGAGGGCCAGAATGGAGATGAAATGGACATCGATCAAAATGAAACACAAGAGCAAACGGCAGCATAAATCAACAGCCTTTTTGTGTTGTTTTTTTGTAGCTTGTGATTGTAGAAAGTTTTGTTTGTGCACAGAGGAGGGGAAATTTGTCAATTAGATATTACCCTAAAGAGAAAAGAAAGTGATGCCCCCTCTTGCCCAGTTGTTATGTTTAATTTTTTTTTATTATAATTGATTTCCATATGCTTTTGCTGGGTGATGCCTCTTTGCTTCTATAAATGCTACTCACTTTCAGCCCAACTGGATTGTTCCTCTGTTGTTTGAACATGCATCCTCTCCTTGGGAATGTCTAGTGACCTGAGAGCTGTGTCTTCGAGGGGCTCTGGGAATACTAGTGCTAGTAGGTGGAGCTGCTTTGATCTGTGCTTAAGGAGGAATTTTAGCTAAAAACCACGAATGTCTTGTCAGGCTTATTTAAGCAGTCTCTTTTTGGAGGTATGACATTTTCCATCCCATAAACGTGAGATGTTTCTGTGATTGCTATGGGTCTACAGATTTGTGCTGCACATGGATCAACTATTGAAAAAATCAACTTGGTAGGTTCCTCTCTGGGCTTGTGAAATCTGGTATTGCTAAATCTCCCATAGAATTCAATTGGTGAATTAACTTTCCCCAGTATTTGGGGCTGCTGCATACTAGCTGTCTCACTGCACTCTGGAGTTTACTGCACACTGGTGATGGGTGGAGTCCCCACCTATGTATAAAGTGCTTAAAGATGTTTTGAAACAAATGCTAGGTTTCATGGTTGGATCAGTTGTTAGTAAAAATAGTAAAATAATAGTAAAAATAAATGTATTGGATAAACACAAATTAAAATTAGAGGGGAGCACTTTGATATTTCACTGCTCTTTAAAGTTCACTTTCTGAAATGTTTTGCATTCCTGTTGCCCCAGTCATCTTTTATGGGGACAGTAAGGGGGAGTCACAGTACTATATTTTAAATGTAATTATTTTCCACGTTAAGCATTGGCACCCTTTAAGTCAAATCATATCTTTCCCAGTTTTCCCGTGTCGTTGTTTAGACCACAGTTGTGGTGGTGATACCATTTACGTTTAAGTACAGTATATGTTCTTCATAGTAATGGGTTGCCAGGAGTTCTAGGAAATTAAAGTACTTTGAGACACAGGCTGAAAATTTGTTTGCAGTCCTATAGACTTTCTTGTGGTGGGGAAAGAATAGTTAAATTGGAGGATCACAGTGGCTAATTTCAGACTTCACCATCAGGTGTTTGTTTTGCTTGAGCGTAAAGTGTACTTGTGTAAGCTGTTATTACTGGCAACTATAAAGTTGCTTTATAGTAAAGTAGTTGTCAGTCTGGGAGGAAAGCTACAGTAGGTTACTAAGCAGAACTGGCATAATTTTCCCCACTGGCATGGATTACTTTTCTACTTCTGATTTTGTTTAATTGCTTTTAACTCCATTGATTTTTGATGAGCAGCACTATCCTGCACTATATAGTGCAGTAGGTGGCTTTTGTCTGCTTTTCCTTTTGTAAAGTATATAATTATCATTTTCTTTGTGTTTTCTTTCCCACCAAGAAAGGTTTCAATACTGTTTTTTTTGTAAAGTTTAGACAAGATTTCTTTGCAGCCTTCCTTCACAAAAGCAAGTTTGTTTCAGCTACCCCCTGTTGTCTCTACAGCTTTAACATCTGACAAGTGTGAGGGTGTTAATGTGTTCATACAGTACCTCTGGCCATCAGATATCTAGCAATTATAAAGGGCCTGTAAAGACCAATGACTGTGTAGAGAGTTTTGTTGTTGCTTGAGGATAGGTGGGGGCAGCCCAGGGTTGTCACAATAACATGATGAAAGACGTGGTAGAATATTATAGTGGAGTGCAATACCCGCATGAAGTTAAGACATTGTAACATGCACCTGTTCCTTTCTAATCTTAATATTAAATTAGTGTCTCCCAGCAATATCTTTAAAGATCTTGTTTCATGAGTTTATTATACACTAGGTTTGTTGGTTAACTACTAATTGTAAATGAAAACGGGTAATTTTCAGTGTGCAGATTTGTGTACAGTATTATGAAGATATCAGAGGAAATTCTTCTCTAGAACTGTATTTTCCATAAGTAAACACATAATGGACACTATTTTAACACTTCATGTGGCTTAGATTTTCAGATAGTGCTGTTCATAATGACATCATTTCAGAAAAGGGTTTACCTTGCTAGGTTCTTCATGTAAAGTTACCTTTAATTTAATACACAATGTTGCGGTTACTTTCCTTGCTGTTAGGATTTGCATGTCTTGTTGCAAAAAATCACATTTTAAAAGATTTTCTCTGGCAGCTTTCTAGCCTGTATCCTCTCAGAGCAGACGGGTGATGGTGAAGGGTAACAATTCCAAAATTCATTTTTGAAAATGTATTTATAAATAGGTTCTTTGAGGTGTATATCTGTATTTGAACTGATTTTTATTTTGTTTTTAATAAAATTACGTAAAAATGTTATTTCCTGCTGGTCTGTTTATCTCACAGTACAGCATTTCAAGACATTGTGTTGTCAGCCATATATCTTAAATAAAAAATAAAATGGTCTTACTGAAGAAACAAATTTGTCATATCAAACTGATGTCATCACTCTATTACTGGATGGAAGGGCCTATTATAATAACCCAGACCGGTGGGTTTTAGCAACATAACAAATTCCCAGGGAAATAAATGGAAAACCATTTAGAACAGGAGGGGCTTAATTAAATAGTAGGAAGCCAGTGTCTGGAACAAGCTGTTCATCCTTGCTCAAGCTGATTGCTTAAGTGCCTTCAGAAATTAGCAGGATAAACTTCAGTTGCATGTCCTCTACATTTGCAAATGTTTATGTTCTTGTGGATTCTGTTTAGGGAAAGGATATTGTATTACTTTTTTTCCTCACCTTACCTTAAAAATGGTAGGCTAAACATTTTTAATTGGGAAAATAAAAAAAATGTGCTACTTTTGTACAGTGTATGCGAGAGGAAGGACATTGGTATACCACATGAATTGCCTTAGTTATCTGTGAGGGCTGCTTAAGAGTTTTAATGAGTTTCTGTCACCTGTAATCGTAATACTACACTAGCTATAAATGTACAGCTCCCATGTCAGCTTGACAAGAAATCGCAGCCACTCAGCTCCACACCAAACTAAGGATTCCTTGCCCATCTTCTACTGCCCTGACTATCGCATTATTAAAAATAGTTTCAAACATTGAGTGATTAGAGACACAAAGACATTTCAGTTACACAATACATTTCAATAACCGTTGCAGCCAGGTCTGCTTCGTGAGCATTGCAATCTAGTCTATGGTAAGGAATTCTTACCTTAAATATTCTATCAAGACAAAAATAAAGTCAGAATAGATTAGCTCTTTAAAAATGTTGTCTACATGAAGCCACAGAAATGAATGCTTCATTTAAGGCTTCCAATCTATACAAACAATAGTCAACTCTATCACATGTCTCAATTTCATATAAAATTTGTAAAATAAACCCATCCATTCAGTTACTTAACAAGGACAACTGAAGAGTACTTTGTAATATATGTGACTCAGGGTCATATCTTTAGTATATCATTTCCTGCTTAAGTTTTCAATTAACTAAAAATTGTCTCTTCTGGACATATATAACATTTTTTCAAGGTTTTGTAATTGATATATTAGATACTCGATTCATGATATAATAGCAACAGTAAATAACCCTGAAAGAACATTTTCTTCTCAAATATCTAAGGATTAGGGATCAATTGAGAGCAAACAGTGTGTGGCTCACCAGAAATACTGCAAAGTTTGACACCTGTGACCTGAACACCTGTATTTACTTGGCACTTAAATATTGTTTTACGAATCACTGTTAAAAGGCCCTTTCAATTGTCACATCCTAAATTATTATCTTGATCCAAATTTATAGTATGTAACTTGCCTTCAAGTATGCTCATTTTCTGCAAACATGCCGCTATTCATTCTGGTTTTCCCAAATGCTCTTCTTTCTATCCACTCCCCGTGGAGAGAAAGCATAGCACTTTCTACTGTTTCCTGCCAGGCAACAGGAACTTATAATTACATGAGAAACTATATCTGGCAGGGTCACGGCCCCTCCGTTTTGGGACTCTGGATCTCTGATAGAAACTGCCAAATCTAAATGGTAACATTGAAGGGAAGGTGACTTCTGAGTCAGGAATGACAAAATCAATTTACAGCTGGCTTCAATGGCTCTCATTCTATGCCAACTTTCAGATATGAATCTAATAATTGCATTATTAGCACTTCTCTGCAGGCCTCCAAATATTGAATAAGTAATTGTTGTTCTAATCAAAAGCACATTTTATGGTATCAACTTAATATGACCTTCACAAAATGTTAAATACCTTTAAGAGAGAAAATGATAAGATCAATGAAGTTACCAAGGTATTTAGGTGTGTGAAGAGCATGAGAAATGCAATCTTAAGACAGTGAAGTTTGAAAAATATATCTTCCGGCTTTTTGATTATCCATTATGTTTACAGTATATATTGTATAGACCATTTTACCAATATATAACCATTATGGATAATATCAAAAGTTGCTATGTAGTATTATGCCCACTTTTTTTGTCTATGATGGCAGCACTACATGGAAGACTGGCACAGCTGCACAAAGCAGTTAAATATCCATGTTCCATAGCAGCAAATTCCTCATGGTTCCGCATGTATCACTACCCACTTTAATAGGTTCTCTGTGCCATTTCTATAACGGAGCTGATCAGAACAGCTAACCTGTCAGGTTTTGTGTTTCCAAATCAAAAGTTTTCAATCCTAGTATGGCAATATTTGAGTCAATACTTCGGATTATTATTGCTCCTAATTATATATAAACAAATCCCTGTATCAGGCAGCAAGCGGATTGGTGCTATAGTATATATTCCTGCTTGATCCTGGTTGCATTGATTGCATTGACATGCACATAGGAGCATTTAACTACTTCCAGGTGGATGCTGTGGTGGTGAAGGGGAGTCCTAATTATCCGTAAAGCTCTTTGAGTGGAGTGTCCAGAAAAGCGCTATATAAGCAATTATAATTATTATTATTATTATTTTTATTATTATTAATTCGTGATGCACAACCTGAAATGGCCAAGTGCACAGTGAAAGAAGATTCATTCTTGAAAACAGAAAATTATAAACTTTTGTTGTGACTACTAGGTCAATAGAAATCCCATGGCACTTTTTTTAGAAAGTGTAGGGGTATTACACCTGGTTTCCTGGCCTACCTTAAAGCTCCTCCATACTTCAATTGGTGGAGTGGTTTCTCACTTCTCTGCTTGATCCATTATGTAGTGGAGCAACTGCATATCACCCTGGGACTACACAACAGTGGTGGTTAATGTAAGCCCACTTACTGTATATGTACATGTACTTATATGCACATCAGAATGTGTTGGTATTAAAAGAGCCATATTAAAATGAAGCAAATTACTATTATATTATGTGTTAAACATGTTGTGGTCAAACCAATGGTTTTGATGGATCCCTTGAAATGACTAATGTTTATGGACCCTCCTCTGAACTTGAGCAAACAAGAAGTGTTTATTGTAGCAGGAGTATTGTAGTTAGAAGTAAATTGGGGGCGCTGTGTATTTTTCCAGGAGCTCTTGGAAAGAATTTTAAGTTTACTTTTCCTGGAAAATCTGAAGTTTCACCACCTCTTGAGATCACATTAACATCACATAACAGTAGAAATTAAAATATGAATGACTCATTATCTGAAAGACAAGGGGTTCTTACAAAGTTGGGTGTCCTGTTAAAAAAAATGTTCCATGAAAGCTATAAACCATGAAGCAATAAAAATGTGATACATCTGAACATGATACCATTCAGAACTTCTTCCATCACATTGCCTTCCTAAACACAGCTTCATGCAAATGTGTACTACATTATGTAGTTCTTAACACCTCTAGAATATGCTGTCCTTGTCAAGGGGAAAGCTATCCATAGTTCTGTTTGTGTAAGTATAAAATTGCATTTTTGCATGCTGCAGTTTTCACAATGCAGCTAATTCAACAGGTCATCTAAGTATAAAATAGGAATTTTGCTAGTTACAATGGTTCTTGTTGGATTTGTTATAAAAAAGGTAGATTATGGTTTATGTAATATCTGAAATGCAGCTGGATTTTGATTTTTAAAGTTGTGTAAGAATTGCTGGTTGTCAGACACTTTGGTTATTTTTAGAAAGAAATGTGTCTTCTGCATGGGATAGTAGGCTCCTGTTAATGTGTAGTACATGATGTTCATTTCTTCAAATTATGTCCATAACCTGAAGACACCTGGAAGACTGGCATGAATGCTTGACATGTCTATTGCAGATTTTCAGACAACCCATAATTCACCACACGCAGCCATGCTACTCAGAATCAATGACAACATACACTTAAGACAGCAAGACATGAACATTACTGTCACTGTATAAAGTTGTGGGTGTTGGGTCCAGACAATGTGGAAAAATCTTAACCAGCTCTGTTTTTGACTGCCTCTTACAGATGGATTTTAATTCAGAATTTTGAAATGAGTGGAGATCCATCATATAAAATACTCAATGTATGATGAAAGGGCATGATGGGACATGCCAGTCTTCTTGCAGAATAAAATTACTTTATTACAATTATGGATTCATAATGAACTAATTAAACTTGCACGTATAAAATTGGAAAAATAAATATTAGTTTCATGTGGAGCACACAGTCTAAATATATAATTTTATTATAATTTTTCATTGAGCAATAAACATATAGAATAAATTATATCAACATACAGCATTAAAGGTTGCTAATAATATTTTGTTGTTTTTTTAACAGTGTATTGTCAGTTCATAACACAAGCAAAAAAACTATTTATTTTATTTATTTATTATTTATTTTAGAAAAATAAAGTATATGAAGACAAAAAAATCACAAAAACTAAACCACCCATTTCTCTTCCTTTATATACTAGTAATAGTGAAACAGAGTATTTTCTAAACTTCAATCACCGAATACCTGTCTCAAACAGCATCCCTGTAAATAGTATGAAATAATAGAATAATAATAATAATATAAAAAAAATAACTTTAAACCACCTAGAACTTTGGCAGTCTGGTGCACAATGTTCAAATAATATCTTAATAGAAATCCTTTGTATATGTTAGCATTTTATAAGATAATGCTTTGCTTATCATTTAAAACAAAAACTTTTACGTTAAAACTAATAAGAGCACTGATAATCAGAAAGTACAGTATGCATGTATGTTTTTGTGTTCTGTATGTTTTTGTGTTCTGTATTCTTTTAGTTGTAGTTCAAATAAACATTTTTTGAAGACTTTATTCTAATTTACTGAAGGCTTGGACAGTTATAATGGTGACCAACCTCATCTAGGCTCTTCTTTGAAATCAGTCCCTCACTTAACTTGGCATTCCTCTTCTGTCAGCCTTGGAATGCAGCCAACCTATTAAAACACAGTGAATGATAGCATTATAGGGGCTGGGGTGTCCTAACTGATGGATAACTGTTGTTCTTTGTTTAGTGGACTGTCTGTCACACATACCTTGGCCTTGCTGGTCTCAAAATGAATCCTTTAAACAACAAAGACTGGGTCCTGACAAAGTAACCTCACGTACACTGGCTTCTCAGAAACAACTTTAGTGGAAACATCTACTATAGAACAAGAAATGTTAGAAATGTTATCATAAAAAACTAACTGACACAGGTGAAGGAGTTGTTTAGAAAAGTCTGTCTTGAAGCAGAAACAATTTGAATGTGTATAACCATGAATATAATTATTGGCCATTATTATCTATGTTTCTTCAACAAGGACACAATTTCACTTACATGACAACTGAACAATTTCCTTTGCTATACAAAGAGTATTCGGTGAAGCGCAATGAAATCAGGCATCAGATATTTGATTCCTCCTAAATTTTCTCATCGCGTCAAGAAACATTTCTAAAATATTAAATCATATTCCAGTCTTTCTCTTCAACACTTACAAAGGCCGTGTAAGTGCATCTAGACAAGGATGGGTTCGGGTACAGTTTATTTCCATTCCTCTGAATTAACATTCTCTGTCACGCATCTGCTTTTTCTGTTATTGATTTCCTGAATAAAACAACAACTCAGAACATTTCTTCATCACTTAGTCTTGGGGATGTGTTCTATCTCTTTTTGCAAATTACAAATTTCTTTGAAAAATAACATCTACAGGAACAAAAGCTCCTGATAAGCACAATTGCCAGATGTTTTTTAGAGACAGTAACATTTTACCTTTAAAAAAATGTCTTAACTTAAGTAGAGGTACAGCCTATTTCTGACAAGCAAGAGGTACTTACATGGTACTGGGGGACCATGCGTAGCTCTTCCTTGTCTTCTTGGTCCCTAATGATACCATGACACTGTTTGAATGAATTAACCCTGGTCTCACCACTAAATTCCACTTAGACTTCTGACCTAACACAATTTTCCTGTTAAGGTGAGAAGTGTAGTAGATTTTAAAACAGGTGGTACTGTATGGCAGCACAGTTACCGTTGCTGCCTTGCAGTGCTGGGGTCCTGGTTTCTATTCTGGACTTGGGGTGCTATCTGTGTGGAGGTTGTATGTTCCCTCCATGTTGATGTGAGTTGTTGCCGAGTGCTCCTGTTTCTCCCACAGTCCAAAGATTTATTTGTAGGTTTATAGGTTTCTGGAAAAAATCGGTCTTGGTTTGGGTGTGTGTGTATTTGTGTCTGTGCCCTGCTATGGACTGGCATCCTGTCTAGGGTGTACCCTGCCATGTGCCTGTTGCTTGCCGGGATAGGCTGCAGCTGACCTGTGACTCCCCTATAGATGAAGACTGTACAACTCCACACACAACTGCCTGTTTTTAAGGGGGTACAATGACTGAGTGTAATTACATCCCGTCAGATAATTTCAGCAATTGTTCTTTTAATTCTATGATCATACAGCAAAAAAATTCTCATTTCCTATAGCTCTGTGGTTTTAAAATCTGTGTGGTTTCCAATGTGTATGAGGAGGAACATTTCCCTTAGTCTGGATCTAAATTAACTAAATTTAGATTAAAAGATAAACTGGGAGGATCATAAAGATATTTATTTTTCTGTACAATCTAAGATTTCTTAAACATATATCCTTGAAATATTTAGGAGTAAGCTAAAATTGGAAAATTTGAAATCTAAATCAAATACAGAGATAAAAAGCTTCCTCAGGCATTCCAGAGGAATATACTGTAGCACTCAAGGTATACAAACATAAGACTTCTTGTCTGTTTAAACATACTGTATTTTACTCACCAGTATAATTTTCCAAAGACATATACAAAGGTAAGGGCAGCTTGAGAAAAGACCTAACTGTAAACCACAACAGACAAGGGATTTTGTCACCCTTAGGCTGGTGGGCAGAAGGAATGTGCTTTGTTAACAAATGTGGTCTTCACATCAAGAGCTTGTTGCAGACAAAAATTATATTAGAATGAGCAGAAAAAATGAAAGGCAGAAACATTATTGTTTTTGTATCTTTTTGGTTGCAAACAGTGGATATGATTCTAGTAGACACATATTCTTCATTAATTACAGAGATTTAAAATGCAAATTAAATTATTATATTGAATATGATTGAATATGATCTTACGAGCTTTCTAAATCTTATGTTACTTTACTG
Source organism: Lepisosteus oculatus (assembly GCF_040954835.1). NCBI lineage: Eukaryota > Metazoa > Chordata > Actinopteri > Semionotiformes > Lepisosteidae > Lepisosteus > Lepisosteus oculatus. The sequence goes on along the minus strand of NC_090702.1, from coordinate 11,450,537 downwards.
TGTGTCTCCATTATCAAAAATGATGGTCCTTTTTATTTAAGCTGAACAAGTTAAATAAGGTTGATAAAATCAAGTTAAATGAAAAAGTAGTATTAGTATGTGTTATGTTCTTACATGACAGTAATATGCAGGGAGGCATTAAAAATGCAACAGATGAGAACTGGAACCAATAGCATTTGTCGTGTTTTAATGCCTCTCAGTATATAATCCAAGGTTGGTATAAAGTTTCTAGGATAAGCTTGAAAGACCGCTCAGGAGAAACCCAATATGCCTTCACAAGCTTTGGGAGGTTGCTTATTTTGGTTGAACTGACCTCGGATAGAATTTAACAGGTAATTAGAATGAAAAGGCTGTGCATTGTCTTACTGATTTGCTGAGGCTTGACTAGCTTTATGAATCTAACAGCCACAAAAAATCTGTTTTAACAACAAACATGAAGATAAAGAAAAATATGAATATGTACATGATACAGAAGGCAGTCAATACCAATCCAAAACCTTGGAAAAACCTTTTCCTTAGGTTTTAAATACTAAACTAAAGTAGAATGAATATTGATTAAATGCTTTTTATTTGCTTTTTGATAAACAAAAAATATGCATACCTCTTTTATTTTAATAAGCAGGTCATTTAGAATTAAAATAAAAATGATTATCATACTAGTTGCTACTGTCATAATACATCCCCAAACAAAACAAAATAAATTAATCCTAATGATAAAGGTTTTTTTATCCTCTCCACCTGATGAATGTTGGAGCAAAACAAACTAGCATAATCATGTAATATGAAAGGTGTGTGTTTTGTTTGGATCACTTTGAAGAAAAAGCAGCAGGTCAGTGGCCTTCAGAAAGAGGCAGATGAAACACTGCAAACATGTGCAGTGAGTACAACCATATCCTGAAATTCCCATTTCTTAATTTGTTAGAGTGCTTTCAACAAGCAACAAAAAATGGACAGAAACACAGTGTACAATATGTTGTATTTAGATTTTTAGGAATTTGACAGACCCTTACCTTAACAAGAGTGGATCCGATGGTCTGCATGCAGCAGAAAGTGTGATTAAGTTTTCAAATTAAAGTCTTTTAAGGTAGATTAATTGCATGTCTGTTCAGGTCATGTGCCACAAAAAGCCAGCACTCAAAAAACAGCCCCACTAGCACTGGGCACACCATTTACAGTAAGTGGCAAATAAAAGCTTAATTGTGCCCGTGAAAGAAAATGAAATTTTTAACCCTTCACCAGTGAAATAATAATTAGATCATCATCACGTGGCTGTTTATAAAGATCAGAGGTTCTATAGAGCCCTCTAATGGCAGGTCACCCATAACTGCAGTCCCTTCTTAAACCAGGCTGTCACTGAAACTTCTGATGAAGTTCGTCAAATAAGATGAATATTATGAAATTACAGGGAGTAGGTATGAATAGGACTGAGAGTTAGTTAAGGAACAGAAAACAGGAAATATTAATAAAGTAAGAATGCTCAAAAGTTGGACAATAAAGCTTAAATCAAATTGAACAGGTTGATGTCATTCGTGGAAAAACACAGGGAGCTGAACTAGGACCTGCAGCTTTTCCAATTTTATGTCAGTCATCTAAATGGTGGTACAATCAGTAAAATAGTCATGTTTGTAGATAAAAAATATGAGGCTTAGCAAACACTGTAGAAGGAGCATATGAAATTTTAAAAGATTTAGTTAAAATTCATGAGGGGGCAAACACCTGTCAAATGACAATTTATGTAGACGAGAGCATGGTGTTGCATGCAGGGAGTAAAAACATAAATTCTAAACACAAAGTGTGAAATGCTGAACTACATTCTGAAAAGGTGTTTTTGTTAACATATTATTTACACCTTCAAGACAACACTGTACAGTTGTGATGATCATGTTACAAAACATGCTAGAATCAGTCATAAGCACCCAGATGCATTCAGGAGTTTGAAGGAATCCCCTACATTTACAGGATAAAAGAGCTGAACGTTTTATTCAAGAACAGAGAAAACTTCAAGGTGATTTTATCCAACTATTCAAAATTATCACAGGCATTGATAAAGTCAACTAAATTAGCTTCTTCAGTATCAATACTCAAACATGAAAGTGCATTTAAAATCAAAATCAGAGGCATTACTTTATTAGCAATCCATGTTGCTGAAGCCAAACTCTAATGGCAAAAAAATGAGTTTACTGTCAAATCAGCTAGATGAATTTATATCCTTTAAATGTTCTTTTCATTATAGTTTCTTCCATTTCTTTCATTATTGTGTGAAGAATAATTTTGAGTGATTCCATTTCTTAAAGAATTTCTGTTGTATTGCATTATACGGTATACTAAGACCATGTGACTATGCCCAGGTGTGGATATGTTCTGTTACATTTACAATGCAGTGTCAGGGGTGAGGCTCTCCTGATGAATATCACGATGATACAGTGCCCTCCAAAATTATTGGCACCCTTGGTAAAGATGAGCAAAAAAGGCTAGGAAAAAATGTCTTTGTGGTTTATCAACTTTGTCTTACACTGAAAATATGAGAGAAATCTAACCTTTCAGTGAGGTACAATTATTCAAAGAAATAAAAATATATATAATAATATATTATTATAATAATATATTATAATATAAACATTTTTCTCAAAAACACAGGTGTCACAATTATTGGCACCCCTAGAAATTCCTATGAACAAAATCTAATTGACATATATTCCCATTCATATTTTTCATTTTTTTAAGCACACCTGAGTCAATAGGAACTCTTAAGTGGTCATCCATGACTTCCTGTCTCACTGGGGTATAAATATGAGGTGGCATGCAGGCCAAACACCCTTAGTCATCCATCAACAAGGGGAGGATCAGATAATACAAAAATGAAATGAGACAAAGGGTTGTTGACCTTCATAAATCAGGCAATGGCTATAAAAAAATAGCTTAAAACCTGAAAATACCCATCTCCACTATTAGGGCAATAATTAAGATTTTTCAAACAATTGGAGCTGTTGTGAACCTTCCTGGAAGAGGACGCAAGTGTATTTTACCCCCACGCACAGTGAGGAAGATGGTTTGAGAAGCAAAACTTTCTCCAAGGATCACAGTTGGACAATTGCAGGAGCTGGTTTCATCCTGAGGTCACCAAGTCTCCAAAACTACAATTAGACGCCACCTCCATGCCAACAAACTATTTGGAAGGCTTGCCAGAAGAAAGCCTCTACTGTCGCCAAACCACAAATGTAAGTGCCTGGAGTTCCCTAAACATCACTGGAACTTTGATTGGAACCAGGTTCTATGGTCAGATGAGACAAAAATAGAGCTTTTTGGTAACAAACACCAGAGATGGGTTTGGCATAAAAAGAGTCAAGGTCATGCAGAAAAGAACCTAATCCCAACTGTGAAGTGTGGTGGTGGATCTGTGATGTTGTGGAGGTGTTTTTCTTCCAAAGGCCCTGGGAATCTTGTTTGGATACATGGCATCATGGACTCCATCAAATATCAGGAGATTTTAGATCAAAATCTGGCTGCCTCTGCCAGGAGGCTAAGACTGGGTCGTGGTTGGATCTTCCAGCAGGACAATAATTCAAAGCATACCTCCAAATCCACACAGAAATGGTTCACTAACCACAGAATCAAGCTTTTGCGGTGGCCATTCCAGTCCCCTGACCTAAACCTCATTAAAACCCTCTGGGGTGAGCTGAAGAGGAGTGTATACAAGTGAGGACCAAGGACTCTGAAGGATCTAGAGAGATTTTGTATGGAGGAATGGTCTCAGATCCCTTTATGTGTTCTCCTACCTCATCCAGCATTATAAGAGAAGACTCAGTGCTATTATCTTGGCAAAGGAAGGGTGCACAAAGTACTAAATGCAGGGGTGCCAATAATTGTGACACCTGTGTTTTTGAGAAAAATGTTTATATTTTTTATAAGGATTTTTATTTCTTTGAATAATTTTACCTCACTGAAAGTTTAGATTCCTCTCATATTTCCAGGGGATCAAGCTGATAAACAACACAGACATTTTTTCATAGCATTTTTTGCTCATCTTTACCAAGGGTGCCAATACTTCTGGAGGGCACTGTAGCTGTTGAGCATCATGTTGAGTCTGCTAATTCTGTTTTTTAATTGAAAACCTGAAAATGTTTTAATTAACCTCTTAAATCAGTGGAATTGGTTTTCAAGCCCTAAAAAAGAACACAGTTCACAGTGGCCTGTAACTTTAATCTCAATTGAGGCATATTATCAAATGTGTGTGTTGGGGTGAAGAGGTTATGTTTTTTGGATGGTTGGAGGTGACTGAATCAATTAAGACATATTGTACTGTACATAACATAATTTTAAGGTGCCACACAATTCTTATGATTTATTCTATTATTTGAAGTATGTTAGTACATACTTCAAGTAATTAGTTAGCACATACATAGTACAAGTATGTTAGTACATGTTAGTATGTTAGAGCATTCCAGGTACTTAGCCTAACAGTAAAACTATCAGATAGCTACAACTAACAATATTTCTGACAAGTAAAACTTTTGAATGAGCATAAATGTCTTTTGAATGATTGAACTTTGCAGAACATTGGCAAAACAAAAAATGACATGACTGTTTAGCGAAGAATATATGGTTCTGCAGGACAGTGGCAATTTCCCTCAAACAACCACACCAAAACCTCTCACATACAGATTCACATACTGTATTACACAGCTAATCTGAGCTGCTTTTTGAATCCTAACTCATCTACCAACATTTCTTTAAGGAACTGCAGAAGCAGATAATGATCACTCAGCAATACATACTATATACAGTATATATGAAAGTTAAGTTCCAGCTGTATGCACTAAAGAAAGGTCCTGTGTGATACTGTAAGATATTCAAATTGCAAAAAATATTATCAGTCCAGTTCTTATTTCTGTCTCAGTGTTTAAAGATTTAAAATACCAACATTATTTTTACATAAATAATCCCTTGTGTAGAAAATGTGCTGCCTCAGTTTTTATTGTCATCAAACAGCGTGGTTTGTAGGGTTATACACATAGAGTTAGGTTACAATTGACAATAAAGATATTAGGGTCTCCTGTATATTGTTGTTTAGAATTTAGTTATTCTAAATAACATTACATTTAGACTATTTTCATTTTTTTTCACAGGATTTTAAAATAGTGGGAAATAGCAGTCAGAAATTGTCTAAATTTATTGTCCATGTCTCTTTGTCATTAGTGCCTATTTTTTTTCTCTTCTGTTACTGGGTACAGCTGAATGAGTAAGCATTCCAATACACTTGTTGTATATGGCAAATAAAAAATCTTGAATCTTGAAATTACAGTGTCCACTACTTCCATAATGTTTCCATGTTGGTTCATATTTATTCACAATGTCTCAAATCATACTGTATTTCAGAACATTCTCAAAGAATAATATGGCTAGGTATTTTGTTCTGGTAGTTGATCGCCACAACCCTTCCAGTTAAGAAATTCCTCTTGATTTCATTCCTAAACGCACACCATCTTAGATTTCATGAGTCCTTAGATCCTAGTTTCACACCTTATCCTGAAATAGTTCTCTGAATTGACTTTGTTAATACGTTTAAGGATTTTACATTCTTCTATAAACCTCCGTAGTATCTTCAGTTCAAGAACAAAGATGTTCAGGTCCTATAACGTGTTTGGGTAAGTGACTAGGTATTAACATTTTTGCCCCTTTTTGACTGAGCAATGACTTATTTGTTTTGTGGTTAGAAAAACTGTACACACTATTCTAAATATGTTATAGTGCAATTTCCCTTGATTCGAATTCTACACTTTTCAAAATACACCATATTTAACTGTTGAATTTAAGTCAAGGTATTTAAATGTTTTCTATATACAGTGCAGTATATATACATGAAGATGTAAGAATGCAAACTTTTATTGACAATTTGAATAATTTAGGAATGGCCTATTCCTGCTTTGCTTTCTCTTCTGTAGAGCCTTCTTTGCATCATTTGTCAATGCTGTCAGGTATATGGAACTCTGACCTTATCAAGTGGAGCAGCATTCCTACCCTTAGGAAGGTGAAGGCTCAGAAAAAAACTGTTTGATAGATATTCTCAGCTGAAAACTTACACAGCTTTGTATGGTGCTTTTTCCCCTTGCTGCTCATTTGGTGATGGTAAGTACACAAAGAAAACCCTTTGCACAAAATTAGATTTTCAAACTGTATAAAGATAATTTAAGAATATTAAATATCACTGTTCTCAGTTACAAATGGGTCCCTGGGAATTGCTAAAGATAGATGACATTACATTGAAGACACTGCCTAGATGGTTAATTTTTGCCTTTCTTTTACAGTCATTCAAACTTGAGGTCAAACAACAGCCAAATGGATTTTAAGTATTAAGTATTGCTAAAGGCAAGTACTGAAGTGAGTTGATATTGATAATAATTGCACCAATATTTTGATGATTATCAATGTGAAATGTCTTGGTGTTACAGTGCTGCAGTGCATATCATTGCTGCCTCACAGTGCTGGGGCTCTGAGTTCATTTACCAGGGTGCTATCTACATGGGGTTTGTATGTTCTCTCCATGCTCATTTAGGTTCCCTCCAGGTGCTCTGGTTTCTATTAACATGCTCTGTAAAATTGGCCCTGGTGTGAACTTGTGCCTGTTTGTGTCTGTGTGTGCCCTGCAATGGACTGGTGTTCCTGGTGGCCTTGTGCCCATTGCTTGTCAGGCCAGGATCTGGATGGATGAATATAAACATCCATAGATATTTATACCTTTCACAACTAGTGTTTATTCTTTACCGGTGTCTTTACCGCAATGCCTATTGTACCAGGACTGAAGCTTTAGTTCATTAACTAACTTTGGTAGAAATCCAATCCATAGAACCAGGTTAGGCCACAGCAATACTTAATTTTATTGCAAAGTATAATTCACAAGACAGGCTTATGGACACATACCTCTCCCTTCAAACTTGTCCATAATAAGTCCAATATCCAGTTAAAAAGAAGGAGAGTTGGAATCTGGTCAACCTCTTCACAAATAAGAGTGAAACCTATATTGTATTTCTATGCTGTAAATGTTTGAATTACTGGGAAAGATGGGACAGATATGTCACGATTATAGTCCCCCCTCCTTAAGGGTGCTCCAGCCCTTTCACTTCAGACTTAATTCTGTGCACCTGATCCCTTTTCCCAGCCCACCTTAAAAGCCAGGCGCTGACGCTCATCCTGGCTCTGTATCTGGTTTCCGCACCGTGCGAGTCCGGCACCTGGAAGCGCCTGGTCCCGTTAAGGTTTTAACCTCTGTTCCTGTTCCTGTTCCTGTTCCTGTTCCTGTTCCTGTTCCTGTTCCTGTTCCTGTTCCTGTTCCTGTTCCTGTTCCTGTTCCTGTTCGGATCACCTGGCTATGGAATTTCTCTTGTGTTTTTGGATACCCTCTTTGGATTACTCTTTTGGATTGTTTGCCTCGGCCACACCTCCCCCGTGCACCAGCGCACTTTGGACACGCCCCCCTGTTTTCAGCCCCGTATCCCTGCATGACGTTTTCCTAGTGTTTCCCCACTTCTTCGGATTGTGTCGTCCGCATAGGGTCTGGAAAGAACTGTTTGTTACAAGATATCTCAGCACAGAGAGATTATACTGAAAAATTGGTATAATGTGAAGTGATAAGTATTAAAATTGCAATACTGTTTTGACCTTTTTGTCTTCACTTACTGAAATATGTGCATATGTAGTTTGCAGTAACACATAGAATATTAAGTTTTTCAGGTTTGACTGTACATGCCAATGTGTCTGGCCTTTTCTCAACAATAATTATTTGTAACATTGAGGCACTTTTGTACAGTATCTTGCTAGTGCTTTGTTAAAATTTCACAATGATCCAGATCTTTCCAGGACACATTTAAGATATTTATGCACATCAGCAAAACCCCCTGACATCCAACACACCCTACCAGGCTAAGCGAGTAGGTCACCTAGCAACAGAACCTACCTGTGGGGATAGGTTTACATCACCTTCAATGTACTGCAGCAGTGAACACAAAATGTACTTAATAGCAAACTCAAGCATTTAAAATATGAAAACACTATGGCACGTTTTAAAGCTTTTATCTTTCAAGCACTTGAGACCACATTGAGAAAGACAGTTTGAATATGAATCAAATTTAACCCTTTCATATTTTATGGCTACTTATAGACTTCCACTATTGATAAAATATTTGTATTCACAAATCATGCTTTTAAAATGTAGAAATAATTCATTAAAAGTAAAACAAAAGGAGTATATGTACTGTGTTTCAGTCTATTACACTCATGTCAAAGAACTTTTAAAGCTTCAAATGTATTCTTCACTATCAGAAAGAGCACACACTTTTTGTTGTTTTAGGTGTAGTGAAAGCATCTCTACAAGCACTTCTGACAGGCTGACATGCTAAACAATTGTCACCAGCGTATTAGCTTGGGATAGCAGGTGCTGCAGGGATTTTTCTTTTGGCCTGTCATTGCGGGTGCTTATTTTAGCTACAAATAACTTAGGCCACAGTCTATTGCGTCTGAACATGTTTTTTTCATTTTGCATTACTTCTCAGTCTGCAACTGCAGTCTTACATGCGCATGTCATCTGCAGAAATCTTACACACAGAGCTCCAAAGAACAGTCTTCCTTTCCATTTCTTTACTCTTGTCTTTCTGTCCTTTTATCAAAAGCTATACTTCCCATTATGTGTTTAAGGCAAAGTTGCCTGTTAGTAAACTGAAACATTAAAATTGCGACAAAGATTATTGGTTCCAAATATAATGCATAATAATTGCCAAGAGGAATTAACACACTAAATTATTAAGTATAACACATACAAACAAGACAAAACATCAATGCATGCATTTTCTAACTGCTTAATGCATTTCAGGGTCATGGTGGGGCCCGAGCCTGTCCCAACAAGCAATGGACACAAGTCCTAAAATATGTAGCACTGTAACTATGAGGGGCGGTGTGGTGCTGGAAATTTAAATTATATCCAGAAGAGAACTGAACTCTTGCTACATCCCCCCAAAAGTAAATACTAATACAAGAAGAAGGCTGACACACCTGAAGAAAGCTCCACAGCCAATACTTTGTGATTTTGTTGTTTACCTTTCAGCATGGAATGAACCTGTACTTGTTCCTTTGCAGCCCACACTGACACAGCTCCCTACTACTCCCCTACTACTCCCTACGAACCTCTTCATTATTTAATCACAAGTACTGTATAAATATAGAAGCTGCTTCTGCAAACTCAAACTTTAAGAAGTTTTATTATCAAGAAGACTTTATTATCAAGAAATTAATATTCCAAACGAATTACCTTAAATCTAGCATGCTGACCCAAACACAATTAAACATAAAACACAAATCAACTAATTGTACTTTCTTTTAAATAATAAACCATAGGTCAAGATGCAAGCTTCTTCTCAAGGCAATTCACAAAACTAACCACATTTAATATGCCAAAATATTACCTTGTTTTAATGTCTGATAGATCACAAAAAAATATGAAAAGAGAATATCAAAGTTTGTAATGAGTTTATAAGGAATCTAGCATAGGGACCAGTAAAACTGTACCTTGGAGTTTCCTTGTTCCTTGCATGACCCACTCCCTAGGTTTTGCTGTTTAGGACTAGAAAATGAATAATTGAAATCAGTAATGATCAGTAAATCAGCTGATTCATTCTGACAGTATACCACCTAAACAATTAAGGAATTTTAAAATTCTGAAAGTAGTCTGAAAGTACGCAATATGTAAATATATGTCCCCACTAGATGGATATTTCATCTACCAAAGGAAAATGATTGTCACAGTCTGATAATTACAGCAAGCAATCAGAAATTCTGCAGATGACTGCTAAGAATGATCACGTTAGAGTTGGTGCCAATGCCAATGTTTTGTTTCTTGCTTTGCAACTTGGAGCCCTAATTACTTCTGAACTTATTTTCTCACTGACACTGCATTTCAAGCTAAGAAGTCCCTAAAAGCTTTGATGGTTGAAACCTTTGATAACCACCAATCTGTGTCTGAGGAAGAGCTTTGATACATTTTGGACACAAATAAAAGAATTGGCAAGTAATCTGAGCATTAAAGAGCACTACCATAGGTTCACAGAGTGCCTACGCTCTGAGCAAAACAAATTAAGCACTGTAGCAGGTTTCTACAGGTGCCAGTGTTTTGAACCAATTCTCTGTATTATCAGGTTTGAATAACAGATTTTTTTAAAGGCTTACATTTACTCCTACACATTGATATAAGGACATTCAAGAGAAAATCTTTTACCAGTCTTATAAAGCAATTTTACCAGTACTGTTTTAAGTTTCCAACAGGCTGATTCCTCCTACCTCCTGGTTGCATAAAAAATAATTAAATGAGTTCTAATCAAGTTCATGTTTATTTGTCATTCCAGCCATATACAAGTAAACAGTGGAAAGAAATATCGTTCCTCCTGGTCCACGGTGCAAATACAGACAGGACAGACAGGACACTGACATAGACATTGTAGACAGGACACACATAGTGCAAAATACAGATAGTGCAAATTACAAGGCAAATACATAATACAATATACACTACAATATAAACACAATATAAACCCTGTTTTTGGAATTGGGGTGGGTGCAAGTAGATTCCAGGGTGTTGAGGAGCCTGACAGCTTGCGGGAAGAAGCTGTTAGAGAGTCTTGTGGAGCTAGCCCATACACTGTGATATCTTTTTCCAAATGGTAGGAGGGCAAAGAGTTTATGGGAGGGGTGGGAGGGGTCTTCTACTATACTGGAGGCCCTGTGTAAGCAGCATTCGTGAAAGGTGACAGAAATGGAAGGGAGGGAGGCTCCAATGATCTTGTAACGAACAGTTCTTTCCAGGCCCTATGCAGACGACACAATCCAGAATAGTGAAGACACAAGGGGAAAAATAGTCATGCAGGAAAAGGGTCTGGAGATGGGGGGCGTGTCAATGGAGTGCAGGTGTCCAGGGGAAGTGAATCCAGGCGAACAATCCATGTAGGAAATCCAAAAGAGTAATCCGAGACAAAGGGTAGAGTCCAAGGCCAGGGGATCCATCCAGGAAGTTAAAACACGAACCGGGTCGGAACTGGCGAGGGGAACCAGGAACTAGGAACGGAAAGTTAAAAGCATAACGGAGGCAGACACAGCAAGACCCCGGGCTCTCATGATGTGGAAATCAATAAGGAACCAGGAGTGAGGTCCACGTCTGGCTTTTAAGGGGGAACGGGAATAGGGATCAGGTGCAAACAATGGGAGGGAACGAGGAAGGTCTGGAGCTCCCTTAAGAGGAGGGGTTAGCGATCGTGACAGATCTAATTTAATAATAATAATAATAATAATAATAATAATAATAATAATAATAATTTCTTACACTTACAGTATATAGCGCTTTTCTGGACACTCCACTCAAAGCACTTTACAGGTTATGGGGACTCCCCTCCACCACCACCAATGCGCAGCATCCACCTGCGCCAGAACGCTCACCACACATCAGCTATCGGTGGGGAGGAGAACAGAGTGATGAAACCAGTTCATAGATGGGGATTATTAGGAGGCCATGATTGGTAAGGGCCAATGGGAAATTTGGCCAGGACGCCGGGGTTACACCCCTACTCTTTTCGAGAAACACCCTGGGATTTTTTTTTTTATGACCACAGAGTCACGACCTCGATTTTACATCTTAGCCAAAGGACAGCGCCTGTTTACAGTATAGTGTCCCTGTCACTATACTGGGGCATTAGAACCCACATGGACCTAATTTTGGATTTGTGTTGAGCTGTGCACAGTGTCCATATACTGTATACTTTATCACATTGCACACTTACACTTTACCTGATCAAAATGTTATAAACTATTTGAATGATAAACTACAAGGGTTTGCAGGCAGTGAGTGGTGAATGAAAAACCCCTCCAATAGAAAGCACACTTCAAGCTGCAAGAAGCTATTGAACTCTTACCCACATGTCAGACAGTGCAGTGTCAGCTGCTGTTGACAAAGTGGTCCCATTTAAAATTAATACCATGATAACTTATAACTTGAACCCATAAACACTGCTTGAGGTAGACTGACCTCTCAACAGGGGTATTATCTTAGAACTTAGTGAGAGTGCAAATGACAGGAGGTCATTGAGCCTGTGTTATTCTTTTGGTAAAAGTTTGGTAAGAGCCTCAGTTCTTAAGGGGACTCAAGAAATTAGAAAACGTTAAGCTATTGAAGCCAAACTACATCTACACTGCAAAAATAATGCAATTACTACTAGCAGTCTGAATGATTTCAGAAGTAGTGTACATCTGAAGTAGAGAGACACAAGTGAGTGAAAGATGTACAAACAGCATTGATGAGCAAACAACAGAATATTGAACCAGGGTGTCCATGATGCTGAGTGGTACAGGACTGAAATATACCACAGACTGGCTGAAATGGATATGTATTGGGCAAAAGAAAGACGGTTAATGTCTGGCATGGTTAGAAAACAGGGATACTGGAAACATCGACACACCCTGAAGTATTAAAACATTATTCCAGAGCATTTTTCATAATTGTCTATGTAGATGTTAAACAACTTCAGAAGAGAAACATTCTGGGTTTCTTAGTCACGCACATTGTCACATAGATATCTCAAAGAGTAATTTAACATTAGTTTCTACAGTAGATAAAACTGATAGGTATACTTCTGAAACAAATTAAATAACAGGAAAGACCCCATAATCCTATATCAATGCTGGCTTTCCTGAGAATTAAGGAGACAAAGCTCTAATTCAAAGGATACTTTCGTAAAAAAAAAAAAGCCAGAGGATCAGGAATACAGAGTCGTTATTTACAGGCTCCGCACACAGCCCATTCAAGAGCCAAGACAGTACTGTATATAGTGCCAGTATTCACCTCCTTTCAATGTCCCATTTCGTTAAATGAGAAATGATGTATACACATTTTTAAAGTTAATCTTTTTTTAATTCAAACTTAGATGTACAAACTGAATACTTTTGTGGGTGACAAAGGTTAATATCAGCAAAAATGGCAAAGGAGAATCAAGTATTCTCCCTTCTGACTCAATACTTGGTGGAAGGTATTTGGTAGTAATTAAAGCTGTGAGTCTTTTATTACAATATAATAATAATAATAATAATAATAATAATAATAATAATAATAATAATTGCTTACAGTTATATAGCACTTTTCTGGACACTCCACTCAAAGCGCTTTACGGGTAATGGGGACTCCCCTCCACCACCACCAATGTGCAGCATCCACCTGGATGATGCGACGGCAGCCATAGTACTCCAGAACGCTCACCACAGATCCGCTATCAGTGGGGAGGAGAGCAGAGTAATGAAGCAAATTCATAGATGGGGATTATTAGGAGGCCATGATCGGTAAGGGCCAATTGGAAATTTGGCCAGGACACCGGGGACACCTTATAATACACCTTATAATAAGTCTCTATCAACATTGGACACCACGATATGCAGTTTTCTCCCATCCTTTTTTGCAAACCTCCTTGAACTCTGTCAGGTTTATTTGGGATCATAGATGGACAGCAGTTTTAAAGTCTTGCCCCAGATTTTTTATCAGATTCAAATCAGTCTTTGACTGGCACACCCAGGTACTGTACATTCACTTTCTTCTTGTTAAGCTATGCCAATGTAGTTTGGAGTCATTGCCCAGCTGAAAGGTTAATTGTTTTGTCCAAGTTTTAAGTCTTTAGAGACTGAAGAAGGTTTTGCTTGATGATTTGCTTGTAGTTTTCTCCATGCATTTTCCCCTCAATCTTGACAGTCATGAATTCCTGTTAGTGAGACACTGTTCCCTAACATAATGCACGCATTGCTGTGCTTGGCAGCAAGGCTGCTGTCGATTTGGTGATTTGTTGTGTGGGCTTTGAACTAGAGGCAATGCATTGCGTTTAGACCAAAGACTTCCACTTTTGTCTTTGACCACAAAACAAGTAAAGGATAATTCCACTCTGTCTTCTTCAGATGTGAAAAGCTGAACACCTGAAATTGGTGGATCGCAAGAATGAAAAGCCATTCTGGTTTTCATTTCATATTGCACAGTTTCTTAATGTAACTACCTGATCACGTGTGTGTGTTTATAGTGTAATGCAGAAGCATGAAGAGCTATGAAGACCTGAGTGATAACAGCCCAGCACACAGAAGCCAAACTGATTTTCTTCACTTCCAGTCAAGATAACAATCATGATGGTCTGCATTACCACCTGCTTTTTGATAGTATCTTTTTTTCATTGTGATTTTTGTTGTTGCATTTCGTATTTGTAAAATTATTTATATCACATTGCTGACGCATAGATTCAAAAAGGGAGAAGACAAAATGACTATTTGTTGTAAGTGAATCACATACTGTAGTATCAAACATCGTGTTTTTGTATTAAAACGTGTATCTCATTCTGAGGTTTATTTTTTCATTTTCATTAAATACATTGGAGTAGTCAGCATCTTTAAGGTTATTCTTCTCCTTGACCTGGAAAAAAACTTTTCCCGAAAGGTTCGATAAATTTATAATAGGCATAATAGGTACTGTATGATTAATGTTTCTGAATTTGAAATTCTATTATCATAATCTAGTAGACTTTATTATTTAAATAGTGCAATCATTTGATTTGTTTTTTACTTCTGCAAAACGACAATGGAAGACCGGGGATTATTATCTTTTTAATGACAGCAAAACCATTATATTCGGAATCGGGAAAACGACCAATTCCACACAAAAAATGTCATCTGTAAACTTCACAGCACATTAGGGACACTTCGTTTCAGAAAAAGGGACTGACTTTTAAAATCCCTGCGGGATATCCGAGTCCTCTCTACATAATTTATTGGAAGCGCAGCGAGGGGAAGTGTAAGGTACAGCGACTAGACTTTCATTTGCATACGTATGGTAACAATGCCCAAGTGGTCATGTTAGCCGGAAACCCGCGTTGAGGAGTCAGCTTCAAGTCCCTCGAAGTGAGCCGAGTTTAAATCTACAAGTAACAGCTGTGTTTTTTAACTCGAATTACCTGGGTCTCACCGTACATATCCGCTGGGCGTTGCCATTTTAGATCCCTCCTTCAGATACAAATACTGATAGTATTATAGAAGTGACTTCAATCTTTAAAAAGCAACGCGCTGTGAGGAAAGCGTGGCGTGTCTGTCATTTTAGCCTTTTTTTTCTTCCCATTTCGCCGGGAGGCTTATTATGAATTAAAAAGTTATAGAAAGCTCAGGGTAATGTAGTTCCAAAGTTTAAGCTGTGTAAATTGAACTACAAATGCTTAATTTTCTGCAACGAGTTGGATGGACCTAAGCAGTAGTGGAAAAGCCGAGAAGTCAGAATGACTTGTTTGTAGTTAAATCAACTTGGTGCGAACTTGCCAAGAGGTTTTCACTGGAGAGAAAAAGGATACGGCAATCGCTTCGGCGGTGTTCCTGAAAGGCCAATAAAATGATGTTCTTTTTTCCAGTCAAAAAATTAAGAAGAAATGTGAAATATGTTGTGTTTGTTGCGGTGTTAATGTTTGGAGCTCTTACTGCTTACCTGCAGTTTGTTGCGTCCAATACATGGAGCCCCACTCCCCGTAAGTATTCCTCTTCTAATATATTAATGGTCATGCTAGAAACAACAGTAGCAGTATAATTGCTGTGAAATCACCAATTTCGGCGATCGGTGTAGTATTATGTGTTGGTGTGTGTTTTCAGACTGATCTCGTCTCATGCGGGACACGGCATACAGTACAGTACCACTGAATGAGGCTTTGCTTTGTTGTTGACCTTCACTTCCTTGGAGCGTGCTGGTGCGTGAGCTTCGTTTCATTTTCAAGCGAGGGTCTAAAGCTTAAAACCGCTCCAGTCTTCTAAATAACATACACATGACTGTTATTACACAGAGGTTTTAACTTCTATTTAGGCAGAAGTGAAATAAACTTTAGATCGGATGTTAGTTTTAGAGTGTTCTGCTGCAGGTTAGATGTACAGTGGGTTCAGAAATATGTAAGTTATCAGTTTCCTTATAAAATGTTCAATTTTTCAAAATGTTCATTGTGTAGACCCGAGTATTAATATTTCGAAACGATAAAGGGTGATTGATACAATTAGTGCAGTTGGTAGTGTGGTAAGGAGAAAGTGAACATGCAAAAAAGTCATAAACTGACTTATCTATGCGATAAGTATTTGGGAATTCATATAATGCATGAATGTGCGATTTTTGCAGTTCCGCATTTGAATAGTTAAAAACATGTGTCGGTATTTAAAGTGCATGAGACAGCTTACTTATCCAGACAAATCACTGATGCGACAGACTGGATCATCGTCCAGGCAAAGTGAAGGCAGTACTGAATTTTTAATACTATACACTACTTGTAACGGTTTCTGCAGCATAAAAATGAAATGTGAGCTAGTACAAGCAAATCATGTCAAGCAAAACCTGATTACACTTCACATGCGTGCTTCACTGTATCACGGGGGAATAAGCTTTGAGATAATGCTGAATTTAAACCAGTTCATAGCCAATATTATAATTTAAATTGGCGAAGACCTGTTACAAAAATATCGCTGAATAGATTGTATCCTTAAGGAAAAAAAACTGACAATCCTGCTTATTGTTGTAGTTGTTTTATCTATTTTATCAAGCTATTTATTTTAAGCTATTCATCAGCAGATATTGCACAATTTCATCTCATGAAGTGATGGTCAATATCAGGTTCCCGGAGGTAAAAGACAGATTATGAGAGTCATATGACAATATTTAAATTTGTCCCTGTCGTTTCGTTTTTTGAAATACGCAGCTCTCACTATACATCTCAAATGATTTTTCGAGAAAAAAATGGAAATTTGTGAAACAAATCAAAGACGTCACTCAGTACAAACAATGTTGACTCGCTAGTTTTGTTAGATGAGTCATCAGCTATGTTATTGCACATGTACATTATCCTGTTGAGATTTTATGCTCTTTAGTGGTATGCAAGTGCTATTCAACATCCTGTTTCGAAAGAACGGTAAAACCATACATAATTAAACATTTTTGTGGTATGAAATCTTGTTGGTTATTGTAATAAATTAGTAAACTTATTAAATAAGTATATATACTATAGTTAACAAACTATGAAATATGAAGGAATATTTTAAGTTTAATAAAATTCATATGAATTTTATACTTATAACTTCATGTACAGTATGCATGGTGACTGATAAAAAATCTCTATTTGAAGCTTTCCTCTTTGAGATCTTTTTGGTTAGTGGAAAAAATGCAGTAATGAAGTAGAAAAATTTTACTTTTGAGCACATTTACAAACCATCCATAAAGGGAAATAAAGATTTGACCCTTCTTTTCTCCTAGTTCACGTGCAGAAGAAAACTTTTTTTTTTCCCTCATTGAGAGCATTTTTAATATTTGAGCCTAAATATGCCTGCTGCAATTTCTTATCTGGTTAAGTTTGTTTTAAATACAACGTATAGTCCCGTTTATATGAGATGAACATATAATAAAAAATCTCATAGGATGTGAGCAGTGCTGGTCATTATTAAAAAGTGAGTCTATTGGGATATTTTTGGGCTAGTTTTAGTGGGTTAGTTTTTATATCCTCATTCTGCCTATTTTGCTTTTTTGTTATAGCCACAGCGAAACCATTGCAAATTCAATATTATTACATGCAGGTATTTGTAGAAACAAACTTTTAAACTGAAAATTATGTATGGGACAACCTTTATACTGTTTGTAGCTGTGCATTGTTGTATTCATGTTTTGGGACATATTAGAACATTTGTAGTTATACGAGTAGAATTTGCTAATGGTCCTTTACAGACTATTTGCAACAGTATTTGGAATACAAACAATTTTATTGTCCTGTGCTCCAAGTCATAAATTCTTAAGTGGTACTTATCACATCATGAAAAAGAAGTATGCAAAGCATAGTAATAGATTATTAGCATATATTGTCTACTTGGTATTAATTTAGGTCAGTGTTTCCTGGACCAGTGTCACTCAAAGTCTGTGAATCTAAACCTTAAACTTTCTAAGACTATACGGAAGATTCTGAATAAATTTACAAATATTTTTTCAAATGACAGATTTTCATTGGGCGTAATTGTTTCTCATGGGACCTGTAGTCAAACTTGATTGGAAGAGAATATTAAAAGTTGTAGTGTCATGTAAAAGTGGTAGTGGGGTAATTTTAAAATCTTGTCATTTATGGAAAAAAAACAGGTTTTTGAACAATTTGTACTGTATTTGGTAATGTGACATTTTCTATAATTGCAGTATTCTTGGAGATTCTATACTTAGAAATTCAGCAACTGAATATTGAAACCAATAGTGTTTGGTATATTAAAATATTATAATATTATAAATATACATATATTCTGAAATATAAGTGAAATGGAAAAGGAATGGGCTTGGTGATTCCTCTGTAACTCATCAGTATCTGCTTTCATAAGAACATAAGGATAATCTAGCCTATTTGGTATTTAGTAGTGAATTTATCCAAGGATCCCATACATGTGTTTTTTCCAAAGAAACCAGAGTAACAGTTTTTATAATACAGCTGGTAGCTTATTCCATACTCCCATAACCCAGTGAGTAACGAAGTGCCTTCTGTTCTCAATTCTAAATTCAGTTCTTTGTAGTTTCCACTTGTGTCCTCTGATTCGAGTTTCACTGTTCATTTGGAAGAAATCCACTAGGTTGAGGATTGAATCCTCTCGTGGTCTTGAAAGTTTTGGTTCCTTCAGATGACAGTCTAGGTTTAATTTCTGTAAGTGCTAATCAGATGTACGTTTTTGTGTTTTGTCAACTATAAAAGAGGAGAAACCTGCCTACATACAAAACAAATGTTGTTAAGGGTAGAAGGCAAAACAAAGCATTCTTCTTCAGTAGTGGATACTGCTTACTGATTTAGATCCATTTCATATGGAAATGGGAGTGAATTTGATTTCCAGATTTCCTTCATTGGACATCACCTCCAATCAGTGATTGATTCAAATCTTGTTCAATTTAATTTATTTTTATATAGCACCTTTCACAACAAGGTTGCCCCAAGGCGCTTAAAGCAAGTGATCATACGTGTTGTGAAAGTGTTGTCAATTTCATGGGAGTGTTCATTAAAGTAATAATTCAGGTGTTAATGCTGGGGGAAAAACAGGCAGAATGCTGTTGGCTGTCATGAAGGATGTAATAGATAGTCTGTACGTTTTGTGGCCTAATAGCCAGAAATCAAAACTCATTAAGTTAGAATTTACAGTACATTGCCTTTATTTCCACATTGTAGCACACAACAAGTAAAAAACAAATGCTCAAACATTTTGAAAAGTAATTTCCAGTTAAAACCTAGTAAAATGGGTGGGATAAGTGTACACACCCTTGTTTGTACTTGGTGGAAGCACTTGTTGCTTAAATTACAGCTAATTCTATATGGATAGGAATGTAGTAACACAACCTACCTAGAAAAAGCTGTTTCTTATCTTTAGAAATGTCTGTCCATTCCTCCTTACAGAAGTTATATTGCCAGGGGATCGTGGATGAACTGTAACCTTCAAGTCATTCTACAGGTTTTCAGTAGGATTGAGGTCAAGGGCTCTGAGTGGGCCACTTGAGGACTTTTACCCTGTTGTTCTTTTGGAACTTTGGCTGTGTGCTTTGGGTCATCGTCATGCTGAAAAGTGAACAACTGTCCCAATTTTAGCTTTCTTGCTGAAGGCTGTTGGGTTTCCCTTCTATCCTGACAAGTGCCCCATTCCCTGCTGGTGAAAAACATTCCCATAATATGATGCTGCCACTCCAATTCTAGACTGTAGGGATAGTGTACTTTGGGTTATGTGGTGGGTTTTGTACCAAACGTAATACATTTAGGCTAGTAAGTTCCATTTTAGTCTTGTCAGATCACAAAACATTTTGCTCATGTTTGCAGTATTTTATTGCTTTATTGCTCTCTTTTCAGTAATCACTTTCTTCTCGCCCTCCTGCCATGAAGGCTAGATTTTTGGAATACTTGGGATATTGTTGTCACAGGCAAACATGGACCAGTCTTGGTCTTAAAAAGCCTGTAGCTCTTTCAAAGTTGCCATTGGCCTCATGGTAACCTCTCTCATTAGGCTTCTTCTTGTTTGGTTACCCAGTTTGGATGGATGACCTGATCTGGGTCGTGTTTTGGTGGTGCCAACACCTTCCACTTCTTAATAATCATCGTTATCATGGTCCAGTGGAGATTTAATGTCTTTGAAAACTGTTTATATCCATTTCATCCTCTGTGCCTTTCTGCAGCTTTATCCCAGAGGTTATTTTATGCTCTATGTTGTCGATAGTACACTCTTTACATTGTGATATACTATCCAGCAGAGGAGACCTAAAGGAGCACCCGATGAACCCATGACTGGTTTTCATAACCTTTCGCGAGTTAAGGGTGTTCTGATGAGAGAAAGTCAATGTGCTTTTTTAAAAAATGCTCTTATTTCACAACTGCTCTTTCTGATCTGATCAAAATATGATGTTAAATCTGGTGGTGCAAGATGTATAACTTTGTCAATGCATTTGACAACAAGCGACTCACAATGAAGCATGCAGTGAGTGGTGATAACACGGGGGGGATTTTTTGCTTCATTCATTAACTTCCACAGACTCTCAGAACGCTGACCTCAGACAGCCAAGCCAATGTGGCTGCCAACATTCTAAACATTCAAAATATCCCTGTTTGAGCTAATTGTTGAGAGAACCATTGATTTTGCTTCAGTCTATTATTTTTCTTAAATTTATCCATTATAGCAGGCATCCAGTTCCTATTTCTGCTCTCAGGTTTCACTGTTCCAGAAGTCAGTAATTATCAATAATGACTGTTCCAGCCAAACAATTTAATGAACACTTATATTTTATTCTGACATGAGTTCTGCAATGGACTTGCGTCCCATCCATGGCGGATCCCGCCTTGTGTCTGTTACTTGATGGGATTGGCCTGGCACCTTCGTGACCCTGAATTGGATGAAGCTTTTAGGAATGGATGGATGAGATCTGTTTCCATCAGTGCACTAATTCCTTCCATAAAGGTTTCTAATGCTGGTTTGCAAATGATCTCCAATCTGGAGTAACAATATTAGTATATACAATATGTATAAAGTACAAACGCCATTGGAAAGGGAAATGTATTCTTATTATTCATAAATGAATGTTGACTGAATTAATGTTAGAGCCCCCACCGACTCCCACACAGACATACAGCCTCAACATTACAGTAGTGTCACAAACTAGAGACCAGAACATGAACAAATAATGTCTCTGAAATTCAATTTACAAAAATACTATATCCTCAGTTGAAATGGCCCAGTTCTAAAAATATCGCAAAATGGCAAATTATAATGTTTTTCTTTCTTTTTTTAAAAAACTTTTTCACAGTTTTATTGCCTTGCCATACACATTAGCAAATTAATCCTTTGACTGTATCCAGATTGAAATTTTAATGGTATCTTTTATGTAATCAATTAATGGTAGTCTCATAATACTAATAATTACCACAGTAGACCTAATGTTAGTATTACTTCTCTGGAAGCTGTTTTTTGTTGTCCGTTATCTTTGTATCGTAGACCCTAGCATGTTGTTGGGCACAGTTCTGGTTTGTCACGTCATGTTCTGCAGAAGCACATGGTCTGATTTCTCCCACTTTTCTTTTCACACTGGCCTCTGAGGACTTCCAGTCATTTTTCCAGTTTGGAAGATTACCTCACATATCTGTTTGTTCCTGTGACAATCAACTCGATGACGTCTGGTGGGTGGGGGATAAGAAGGGGAAGTAATCCTAAGGAACATGACACCGTACCCTTTGAGGACCTGATTGAACAGCATCAAAATCTCTGCTGCTTCTGTGAAACTCGCTTTTTCTGCCTGCCAGTTATCACCACTCTCCCTGATCTGCCTCTTCTCTGTTCATTCGCCCACTTTTCACCATCTCTGTAGCGTCTAACTCCTTTTCACACCCCTATCTAGTATCTGTACATTTTCAATCCTCTAGATCATCACTGGTGGACTCAAGGGATTCCTCATCACTGTCTCTGGCCCAGTTGAGCACTAGTTAATCACCACTTGATACACACTGAGACCTTTTCTCTTAACTCTTACTAAGGTTCATAACACAGTGTGTCTAAGCTGATTACTTTATTAACAGGCATTGCTTTTTGCTATTTGTGAATGCAAATCCTAGCAACAAGCATTGGTCAGGTAAAAAATGTTTTCCTTCACTAAGACCTCTGGAAAAAGTAGTTACAGTGTTTTTTACTCAGTTAAATGCATGTTTTTGTCAACAGTACTCACCCTTTTGTGAGACTTCAGTAGCCCAATGAGAGTTACTGAGAGCTATGATACCACTTTGTTCGCCTGTTGTTGCACCAGCACTATCTAGACACTCTCCAACACATTCTTCTGCATATGCTCATTTAATATGATGAAAATGCCACATTTAGTATTCAAATATTCAACATTTGAATGTTAAAGAGTAGTGGTCAATTCATCCATTAGAATATCGTCCATTGTTATAACTCCTGCAAACTCCCTAACTACATTGTAAATGGGAACTTAGCCAGGTTTCAACTTTGTATTTATGGTTTGACTGTGCAGGCTGGAATAATCTGTTAACACATTTATGTGGGTGAGTGCTACGACACATTTATGTCATAGCAGAAATTGCAATAAATAAGGCCCCTAGGTTTGCCAACTGAAATTGGCACTTGGAACTCTGTAATACTAACAAGAAAGTGTGTGTGGGGGGGGGAAATACCAGAAAGTGAAAGTTTAGACTACTTGGTAAAACAATATAATAATATAGTTATATAGATACATGAAATACACAATTCTGAACTTTACAGAAGACCTCCTGGCATTTCCTCACAGACCCCCCCAGGGGTCTGGGAACCTCGATTTGCGAACATATGCATTTTGTCCCCTTTAAGATTCAGATTTAGAGAGGAAAAAGAAGAAAAATAGATATTACACAATTTAAAAGAAACCTTTAAAACTGCCTAAAACAACCCTAAAACAGCAATAAAAACATTTATTATACTTTCCAGCCTTGTTTTCTCATTCATGTTCCTCTCAATGGAAATCTTACTGAAACACTAAATTTAGGCTATGAAATATGAATAGAAAGCAAATAAAAGTAGGATGGTGATGAATGTTTTATGACTGTACCACTGATTGTTTTGTACACTTGTTTCTTAAAGGTTTAGTGACATGTTGAAAATATTTGTCTGTCTAAACTGCCAAGAGGTATATTGTTGCATTATTGAGACTTTTCTGACACGTTTGCATTTTGTTTTGGTGAGCTGTATCTATGTATACTGCAATTCACTTACAGTAGCCTTCAAGGGACTTTGAAGCTGCATTTATAACAAGGAATTCTCTGACACATTCACAGGACACCCATCATACTTTTGCAGTTCTTATGACATCCTGTCAGTAATGGGGAGAAGGATGCTGGCTTATTGCACTGCAGAAACAGTAAGAAGTGTTTTTTCCAAGAAAAAAGCAGAGGCTGTTTTCATTCTAAGTGTGGCAGAGGAGTTTCAGATGCCCAGACCTTTGACCTCTGTAATCTTCAATTTGCTCTACTGTCTTCTCACACACGCTTTCCATGCCCATCCAGGAAAGAAGGCAGCTTCTGATTTCTCTTAGGTTTTTCTTCATTCCGTGTTATTTTTGAATAACTAATAAATATAAAGAAAAATCAATAAATCTGTTCAAGTTTGGGGTTCTTAAATCTTAGCAAGCTGGTGACATTTGATTTAAATAAAAACTGATTTTCACTAAGGACTTTTCAAAAGTCAATCTAACCTGAGATATCACAGGTGGAGAGGCTTGCATGTGCTAAATGAGAGAAAGCTTGATTTACATTTATAAAATACCATATGTGTTTGTATTTTATACATATTATACGTAGGATAGCTGTTTCTAGCATATTTTAACTTTCCCACATTACTCTTACTTCAAATACTATGGTACACAACTATAGCTACTAATACAGTAGAACAGCCCTACAGTAGTTAACATAGGAAAGACGTGATTGGATTGGGCTCTGATCATTGAGTTAATCTGAGAGAACAAAAGCTTGATTGTATGGAAGAGACCATTTGAGTTGCCTTTGTGGGATAGAATGAGCCAAGATGAAGCCAAGAAGCTTCTGCAAGGGCAGTTGTGGGGTGGAGGGAGGGATTCAAAGTGACCGAAATCAATTCTTTATTCTTTATGTGAGAGTAGATGTGGGTGAGGCTAGTGTTTACCTCCTAAAAGTTCATAAAAAAAATCAATTTAAGATCACAGGAGTTTTCTTTGATGCATTACTGTTGTAGCTCCTTTGTGATGTAAGATTCATTCGAAATTATAACTTCATATTTCATTTGCGTGCTACTGATTGTTTCTTTTCCTTACTTGCCAGAATGTTCCTTGGTTCCCAAAATAGCCAAAGTTTATTTCAGGTTGCAAAACTGAATAAAGCAAAAAGAATGTGTGATGGACCACATTGAAAGTAGCTTATTTACTATTGTCTTTTGACTGGATGATATCTCTATATTGATAATCGGGTTTGTAATTTAAGTTCTTAAAATTCAAATCTTTGAATTACTTAATGTTAAGATTGGCTCAAAGCCTTAACCCATTCTCAATTAGTTGGTTTAGTTGATTTTATAGTAGTTTTATAACCAATGCAAGCATCTTTGTATTCATGTAAAATTCAGACACTTTTTTTTACAGCTGTCTGTACATATTTCCCTTTTCACAGTTTCACTTTGTGATGATGCCGTGGTGTAGTTCCTGTTAGACAAGTTTCTCCAGCACCCTTTTAAGGGCAAAAGGTGACAGACAAAAGAAAGACTAATCATCCCATTTAGTTTATTTGAGTGCTAGTACTGTAGCTAATCAGTCTTCCCATTTCAGCCATCTTTGTCTTGATTGTTCCTAGAGAATCAGTTTTAACAGCAGGGTAGTTTGTTCCATTCATGTTGTTCTTTGTCTTGCTTTCAAAATGTATCTCCTCTTGGTTTCCATTTAGTCAGCCGTGAAATGCTTTTTTTTAACTTTAGAAAAATGTTAGAATTTTAAATATTGCAGCCTCTTCCATTCGGCAACAGAGGTTGCTGTGGAATCATTGGATTCATTTTAACATAGTTTCTCTCTATACAGTATATATTTTTCAAGCTCTCATAGCTCCATTTCTTATCCCTTTCCTACATTATTGAAGTGAGGACAAAGAAAAATTCTCATATGTTGATGTTTCACTTCATGGCTTACTTTTTAAAGCTCAGTGTCACGCATTTACAGTGTACAGTAATTTGAATGTATACTCATTGTTTCAATTGAATTGTATTTTCAAGGTGTCTGCCCAGTCCTGGGTAATGCACAAGTGTTTTTGTATTTCCTTTACACCTATAACACAGTGCTGCTTCCATTAATTTTGCAACATCTGTCATACACGCATACACACACATGCAGTATAAATTAAGCCTAACAAATTCATTAATTTTATCTGATGCATATATCTGGTACCACTCCATAAATAACATCACCCCCACATTGACATTTAATACCTTATCAGTACTGACTGTTTTTTGCACTTTAACCAAGATTCAGTCCATGTGCATACTGTATCATGGATTTGTATTGCTTTCAGTTTGAGAATTAATATTCTGTATGCAGCATTATCAGCAGATTTTTCCATGTGTCTCATCATGTCTATTGCTGGCATTGCTTTCCCAGAGAAATCTAAGGAGTTGCTTAGACAAGTTCTGCCTTTAAAAAAAAAACAACAAGCTGACTGCCTCTTAGAATGCTGTTACTGTACTGATAACTTTTTACTTAATCTTTTATTGATATTCTCATAATCCTACATGCAATACAGTACGTCCCATTACTGGTCCTGTACTCTTGTCTCTTTTGGCTTTTGTTACAGCTGAGTGTAGTTGTATCCAATATTTGTATCTAATGAAATGTAGTTGATTAAATAGGAATATTGAACTATTGTTTTAATGATTTGTATTTTAACTGCATACAGGTCTTAGTTCTGGTTTGTTTGGGTCTAATTCCTGGTCAATCCAAGGGTCACTTTTTTGTTTTTTTGAACGAAGTTGGAGCGTCAGCTTTGCGAACACAGTAGATAGATAGCTTTGCTCCTGAATCCCACAGCCCTCTGAATAATGAAGGTATAGTGTGAATAACCTCTCCTACTTGTGTTATTTCCAAAAGGTTAGAAAATGGATGTTGTTTTAAACCTGGCTTAGAATTGTTGCTTGTGTGGTTTTCTAAATGCCTCCTAACTGGTTAGGTTATTGATGTACAAGAGCAATGGGGGAATGCTAATGTCAAATACTCCCCTGATACGCATTCTTAGTGACAAAGTAGAATGTAAATTTCCACAGCAATCAATGAGTCTATACAGCACTAAGAAATGCAGATTTAATCGCCCGTATTTTAAAGTTAAAATTAAAGGTGTTCCGAAACATAGCTGTCGGAAGATTCATGTTAATTTCTAATTTTTAATGGTACCCTACTATTTGTAAATGTTTTTTGGAATCTCAACAGGAAGGCTAAATTAGTGATGGCTTAGTGAACTTAGTGTGTTTTAGTTTCAATAAACAATATATTTGACATCATGTACCCCTTGAGGCACACCTATGTTGGTATCTAGTACAAAAAGAAAAGAAATATTAGCTCTTGCGTGCTGTGATTTGCTGGTTAATTAATTGTTCAAATCAGAAGTTTAACATTTGCCTCATACTCATTTGTTAATATGAAATGGAACTGGATGTTAGAAACTGCTACAATTCAGAAATAAAACCAGTATAATTAGGGCCATGAAAGTAGATTTCTTTGCAACAAATCCAGTGATGCTAAAAATGTTAAACAAGTTGTGAGACATTGATTTAATTTAGTCTTTATTCTTAAAAAAGCAAATGTAGAAGGAGAGCATTGTAAAGAAAATTTAGTATTTGTACATTAAACCATGTTGTCATAAAACAGTGCTATATACAAGTCTTCTAACCTTTTCAGGCTTTTGAAAGCTTCTTTTACAAGGAATGTTAAGGGACCTGGTCAGCACAGATTCTCCTTTAAAGTTATATACTGCTGCTGTTGTTTTTTTTTATCATTTGAGGACTTGGACAAAAGTTCTCCTTAACTGGACATTCTTGTCATACAGTGTACATTTCCACCATATTCCTGACCTCAGCTCCTAGTACTGGTGCATGTTGGTGCTCAAGGTGGACCACAGAGTTTTGTTGTGCTTACTGTATGAATCTGAAATCTGGTGGGATGCATTATTTTTAAATTGTGTCTAGGCTAATGTGGAACATCTATTTTTTAAAATAAATTTGCAGTACTGTCCTATAAACTTTATGTGCTTGTGTGCTTTTTTTTCCATTCCATTCAAACTAGGAAGAACAACTGCCAGTCCAATAAATGGTTTTTGCTCTGTGTTCCTACAGTGGGACCAGTGTCATTATAACAACATATGGTGTATATCTTATATGCTTCTACTGTAGGCTGTATAACTATAAACGTTTTTGAAAGAACTTAAGGTTCCTGTAAGCATTTATTTTCTGGTTAATTGCTTTGGACGCTTTCTCACATGAATCCTCTCATCACTTTCATTAAGGACAGACAAGTCTGTTCTTGTTTTATGGTGTGCCGATTCCCCCTGTAGCTTTGTTTGCCACATCAGCAAGTGTCAGTTGTCACCATGTTAACTCCCCATCTTCTTATTGAAAGATTATCCCTTTCCTGGCTACAGCACTTCTCAGCTCTGTGGGTTCTTTGGACTTCCTGTGTTCTAGTATTTCCACACCACCCTGCCCACAATAGAGGATTTGAATTAGAGGAGACCAGGCATCAGTCATAGTTTGCATGGGCATTGTTTCCCTAGGCAAAAAAAAACAGAGGGAGGTTTATTTTGCAGCCCCCAGAACCCTCTTTTTAATCTGTGTGCTTTCACTCAGTAGGATTGATAGCTGTAGTGTTAGTGTGAATTTTCACTGATCCTTGAGAGTCTCTGGATCAGGGACACCAGGGGAAGATAGTTCAGCATGCTTAAACATGCTTGTAGCCAAGTGAAGGCCAAGTGTTTCAAGCTAAAGGTTTAAGGACACAAATCTTCCTGGCTAAATTAGGAGTGAAAATTTGTGAAAGGCGCCATTTATGAAGATGGGTTGAAAGGACTTCAAAGGATGGTACAAGAAGACGCATTAACTGTAAACTCGACTCAGTTGATTGTAAAAACATAAGGAAAGTTGCAAACACGAGGAGGCCATTCAAACATACTGTATAGTTTAGTTTATCATGATCAGATCATCCTTGCAGAGAAAAAATAAGAGTCATTCTCCATAACATGTATAGTCTTTTTTTTTTTTTTTTTAGGCAGAAGCATGGTAAGGCTCTAAGGCGTAGGGTAAACTGGAATATCTTGTGCTTTTCTCTCAAATGGACTGGCCAGTGGTTCTCTTTACTGGTGGACTTATAAGCTGAGCAGGTGTCTGAGGTCATTGCCATTGAATACTTCATTGCGGGTTTGGTTTCCAAAAATTGGATATTTGTTGAGAAGATTGGTTTTCCTGTGTTGATCCTTCACAGAGAACATAAGTGGGTCTGTGTTTCTTCGGGGGAAGGAGTAAATTTGTCAATGAGAAATCTCAGGAGGTAGCTCTGACAGTCAGTTTTATAAATGAGCATCAAAAAGAAGTATTGAATGCAGACGTGATTTACCAGCAGACACCTTACCTGGCAGCCTTTGTCTTTAAAGTAGGACAACAGTGATGATGCCCGTGTTAGATTCTGTTGAACACTGAAAGAAGTACAGTGTAGATGGGCATTTCACTTAGTATAACATTACAGGAGACAAAAATATACATGTATTATAGAAAAATCCTAAAATTAAATGACGTCCTTTTGCTCATACATTCATTCAGAATATACTTTTCACTTTGGGAATACATGTTATGTGATATGATGTTCTATTGATATGTGACTGTTCAGAATTATGTACTGTATAGTACAATAGATAGTGTAGCTCTTGGGGAACAAAAGTGAAATAAAAACCATAAAAGCCATGAACACACTTTAATATACTCAGTACTCTAAAGAACCTTCATCTGACATTTTTTTAAATGTTCACACTTTCTTACATTTGGCACTGGAACTAACAGGATCTGAAAGGCATCGTATGAGTTGTCAGTTGTCTGTTTTGTATTGAAAGTTAATGCATGCACAGAAACACTTTATTTGAGGTGTTTTTGTGAGTCTTATCAACCCCTGCATACCAAAATACAGGAGATCTAGGTACTTATAACTAAGCCAGCAGCCATATCACCCTGTAACTCGCAACTGGCAACCCACTGAAGCTAAGCAGGTGTGAGCCTGGTCAGTACCTGGATGGGAGACCTCCTGGGAAAAACTAAGGTTGCTGCTGGAAGAGGTGTTAGTGGGGCCAGCAGGGGGCGCTCACCCTGCGGTCCATGTGGGTCCTAATGCCCCAGTATAGTGACGGGGACACTATACTGTAATCAGGCGCCGTCCTTCGGTTGAGACGTAAAACCGAGGTCCTAACTCTGTGGTCATTAAAATTCCCAGGGCGTTCTCAAAAGAGTAGGGGTGTAACCATTCGGTCCTGGCCAAATTTCCCATTGGCCCTTACCACTCAGGTAAGGGCTCCTAATAATCCCCATCTATGAACTGGCTACATTACTCTGCTCTCCTCCCCACTGATAACCGATGTGTGGTGAGCGTTCTGGCGCACTATGGCTGCCGTCGCATCATCCAGGAGTATGCTGCACATTGGTGGTGGTGGAGGGGAGTCCCCATTACCTGTAAAGCACTTTGAGTGGAGTGTCCAGAAAAGCACTATATAAGTGTAAGCAATTATTATAATTCATAGCTACAGCATACTCATCATTTACAATATTTTCACTAACATGTAATTTTTTTGCATTCAACAAGCTTTCAGTTATGAAGTTGTAATACATGGCTTACAATACAATAGTTTTACTATGTACTAATTCTTACTTCTCTGAATAGACAATTGACAGCCCAAAATTCATTGCACTGTTTTGTTAATGCAGGTGATTTTGAATGCAGAATACATTTTGCTTTATGTAAATATTTGGCTTGATTAAATATGTTGTCATGTGTTAGTAAAGTAACAGTGCTTGGAGTATTCTTTCAATAGTTTTAGGGTTATCTCACTGGTATGTCCTGGAACATAACAGATTGTGTCTTTAGATTGGTTACATTTTTTGCATGTTTACAAATGCAAAGTAGTATTAAAAATAACATTAAAAACTGTTGCAAATTACCTTGGCTGCTGTGTTTTCCGGATTCACTGCCAATGAAAGCAGCTGGCTCCCAAACAACTATAAAAAATCCACTTTTTATGCTTGTGTGAAGGTTTGAGATTTAAAAGCACTAAACCTGTGCTGTGTATCATCATGAATGCTGTTTTTTCATGGTTCTGACTGAAAGCAAAGTTGTTGACTGTATTCAAGATTTTAAATAGTAATTACAAAAAATGTTTTTGACTGATAATTAGTAACCTAAGTACCTTATCAATGTCATTTAGTTTTGATGCAACCATGTGTTTTTTTTGTGTTTATATTAAAAGGTTCAATAATAATGTTTATATTGGTGTGTTATTTTTTCTCCTGACATGTTAGTTGTTTTATATTGGTATTTATAGAGTACCACAGGAGAAAGAATGGAATGTTGGGCCGTGCTGTTAGTCCATAGACATCCCGTTGCTTAGCGATCTGCCTAAAGTAAAGCAACCAAATCAGACCGGATCAAAGCAATGTTTCAGTGAAAAGTCCTAAACTCTGCCCTTTTTATATTTGTAAAGGGCTTCATTGCTTTAGCAGTTGGAATGTAATAAATACCAGAATGAATAAAAAATGTCCTGAGAATTAGTGCTTCTTATTAACTGCACGCAGAAGCTCTTCAATGTTACTCTCTGGTTTTGAACATGTAGCACAATATGGTTGTATTTAAATGCCCATCCGCACCTGAAAACAGTGTCTTAGACACTCTCACACACTTACAGAGTGCTTTGTTTACTGTGACAGACTTAATAGTTTGACTTGTAAAATTCCATTGTCCCTGATGTGTGTTTTAAAAAATGAAATAAATGTTTAACATTAGCACACGTTTGAATGACTTGTTGGGCTTTGCTAGTACTTTGCTGGAATGTTCTCAAAAGGGAGAAGACTTGGAGACTTGGATGCCAGGACTCGGGGCTTTGCTAGATAGCTGGTGTTGCCATGGAGCAGGGGCACTAAAAATGAAAAAATGCTTTCCATTTCACTGGGATGTCAAACTTATTGGATCTAATAGCTCCTTTGCACACTTAATCCTTCCATTGCCAGCCACTGCTCTCCTGGCTGCCTGCGGGAAGCCTTTTCATGGCCTGAATTAGAAAGATGTTGATTTGGTGAAATCCATTTACCACTATGGTAGGTTACCCACTTACAGATCACTCACAGGTTTGGATTTAATTGCACACAGCACTTACTGCTGTATTATTATTATTATTGCTTATACTTATACAGCGCTTTTCTGGACACTCCACTCAAAGCGCTTTTACAGGTAATGGGGACTCCCCTCCACCATCACCAATGTGCAGCATCCACCTGGATGATGCGACGGGAGCCATTGTGCGCCAGAACGCTCACCACACATCAGTTATCAGTGGGGAGGAGAGCAGAGTAATGTAACCAATTCATAGATGGGGATTATTAGGAGGCCATGATGTAAGGGCCAATGGGAAATTTGGCCAGGACACTGGGGTTACACCCCTACTTTATGAGAAACGCCCTGGGATTTTTAATGACCACAGAGAGTCAGGACCTCGGTTTTACGTCTCAACCGAAGGACAGCCCCTGTTTTACAGTACAGTGTCCCCGTCACTATACTGGGGCATTAGGACCCACATGGACCACAGGGTGAGCACCCCCTGCTGGCCCCACTAACACCTCTTAGATTACACAACTGTATATTTTCAGATGCCTGTCCAAGATGTGGACAGTTTGGTTTGGTGTGCAATACATTATATTTTTCCAGGTATTATTCAGCAGCTGTTTAACTGTCAGGTTGTAACAAGTGCATGTAAAGAAGGTGGTGTTGAGTAACATTCACTTAGGAAACCCTTTCAGGATGTTGCTATTGTACAAAATGCAATGTATACAATAAGAGATAGTTAAAGCATTGTTTAGGCTATTTTCCAGAAAACACCTTCCCAGGTCTGTCTGGCTCCCCTCCTGCCTCCACTACTGTTTCCAGCAGTACTTGAGAAAACAATGAGGTGTGTCTCTCCCTTCTGGAAAGAAAAATCTGATCAGCGAAAATACTGTAATTTTGTATGTTCCCATTTATTGAACACCTGTGAGTAGTTAATTTTAACAGGTTTGTTTTTGCTTTCTCTTTGACAGCCCCCCTTTAATGCAGATGTATAGTTCGGTCTGTGTCATTTCAGTGTCTATTCTGTGCATATTACTGGGTAATTTTCCTCAAAATGGCAAAGAATATCTTTAATGTGTTTTTGTCGTTAAGCTATGTCAGTCAGGGAATAAAAACGTTTATTCACTTCTTCAGTGTCAATTTTAGCCCTGATTTGGGAGCAACTTAAAATGCCACGTCTGCTCCAAGCTAAAACCTGACTGAAAACTGTTTCAATTACAATTTCAAACACTGAAATTATGACAGGAGTAATTGCCATTCGAGCACAATGTGTATCTGGTATTTGGAACTGAATGAATAAAAACCCGAATGACTGATTCTTTTATCTGATGGGTGAAGTGCACAAAAGAAACAGCCAGGCAGGTTGGATTTTAGACAGTCCTTGCAGGGCTTATGGGATTGGTGCTGTCCCTGGTGAAAAGCACCTCAGCGACTAGGCTCTAGGTTTATTATAAACTGTTGTTCTGTTTCATGTTGTGGACATTTCATTTTACTTTTACTGTTTTT
Source organism: Lepisosteus oculatus (assembly GCF_040954835.1). Lineage (NCBI taxonomy): Eukaryota > Metazoa > Chordata > Actinopteri > Semionotiformes > Lepisosteidae > Lepisosteus > Lepisosteus oculatus. The sequence goes on along the minus strand of NC_090702.1, from coordinate 11,417,590 downwards.
TTTTGCTGTGTAACTTATATGTGATTGTACCCTTATGGGGGCATGATAAATATTCGGAAGGCATATAGTACTAGACTGATACATTCTCAAGGTTTGCTTAGGCTATTGTGATCATGATTGCAAAATGCATGAAAGTTTTGAAAAATGTTTATTTTCCACAAAAAGTACAGTCTGGGCCAATACAACACTGCTTTGTGTCCCAAGGGGCAGGTAGTTATACTTTTTAACACAGAGCTCTCTATTAGGGTGGAGCTCTGGGCAGTTGAACTGATTTACTCTCTCATTCAGGAGACATTGTTGAGGTAAAAACATTTTACATCCAGAGGCATCTTGTGTTTGTGTTTTTGTCCCGGTTGCAGTTTTAATATTCCAAGATTTCTAGTAAAACCTGCTTCTTTACATATATAGTAGGATTTTGTATACCAGGATCAGAAGATGCAGTATTAGAGTTTCTCTATTTAATTGCTTCTTCTGCTAAACATAAGAACATAACAATTCCAAAACTGGGCTCTAAGCCCATAAAGCTCATTTGGCGATCATGTCAGACTTGATTTACCTTGAGATACCAGTTCAAATTAATGTTTAAAATAATTGTGAACTTTTTTAAATACGGGGCAGAGACCGCTGAACCGCTGTAGATAAGAAGATAATTGTTGCTTTTTGTTTTGATATACTTATGAAACATCATTTAGGCTTACTGAAATAAATGTTTTACAATTAAATCGGGGCCAATTCATATTGCGGAATCTCCACAGAGCGGAGCGGTGGCTCTGTGGCTAAGGATCTGCGCCTGTGACTGGAAGGTTGCCGGTTCAAATCCCGCAGACGGCAGAGGAATCCTACTCCGTTGGGCCCCTGAGCAAGGCTTAACCTTAACTGCTCCAGGGGTGCTGTACAATGGCAGACCCTGCGCTCTGACCCCAAGCTTCTCTCCCTCTCTGTGTGTCTGTGTCTCCATGGAGAAAAGCTGGTATGCAAAAAGACGAATTCCTAATGCAAGAAATTGTATAGGGCTAACTAAATACTAATTGAAAAAAATAGTGATACCTGGCTTAACTTTCCATGGCTTGCAAAAGTGGACTGAGACTGTCTTTTTCTTAATTGAAACATTATGTTCAGGCAGAGGGCCGTTGGCTCTTACCTTTGTGTTTCCAGGTATAGCTTGTCTGTTTCCTGCCTCATTGTTGCTCAGGTATTTCCTGTAAATAGAATGCTTTTCTCAACAGGACCTGCACAGACATTGATGTTTACTGGAAAGGACAAACAAGCTGGTAGATATTATGCAACAGTAGCTGCTCTACCTTACACCGTTATGCCTTGCTTTTACCAACAATAAGATAATCTGATTTAGATACATTCCTAGTTATGAAATATTAAAAGGTCCCACGAATAGGTGTCCATTACAGTATATCACATACAGTATCAAAGTGTGATACTCCAATGTACAGAAAAGATCACTTGCTTGCTGTAGGCAAATCTGCTTTTTCTGAAGTTTGTCTCGTAATTTGAATCCATGCTAGAAGAAGGTATAATGTGTTAAAAGGGCAAAAGCGAAACTCTAGTAATCGGATGGATATGAAATGCCTAAAGAGGACAAAAGAAAATAATTTGTTTTACAGTAAGAGTGAAATGCACACTCGTGTGTGCTTGCCTTTTATGAATAATGCATCAATTATTGTTTCACTCCTGAAAAACTATTCTGGTCTGAAAGAAATCAGTTATATCCTTTTTTTTTTATTTGGGCAAGTGCATCAGATAGCTGGTGGCATTACTCATGATCTTTTGCAAGATCCCGATGAATTTAGATAATTTGACCCACAAAAAAGACTTACAGGTTTACATCATTATAACATCATTACTAATTCTGCTCTTAAACAACAATTTATGTATTAATGAAGCGTAAAACTGTTAAAAATCTTTTTAAAGAAACTCGGTGCTCTATCTTGGCCACATTTTCTGAATTATGGTTTTGACATTGCAGAGGACGGCACTGGCTTTGGTAGGTGACCTTTCTTGTAATGACCCTAATTTCCACTTTTAAAGTAATTTAGTAATTTCTGTTATTTCTCCCCATTTTGCTGCTCAATTTCATATTAGGCTAGGGTCCGGAAGTCACAGCTCCCTTCCCCTCCTGAACCAGGCTCGGTCTTGTAGGACTCCCCTTTCCCCCACTGTGACCTAGAATGGGAACAACAGGCTTCAGTGCCAGATGGGACAATAGGAATCTCCCTGGCCTAGGAGCTCACACTGCACTGAGGTGCCTGTCCGTATGTGGGCTCTGCCCCGGCAAGTCAGCCAGTGAATGTGAACTGTAATGCTCATCCAGGTGGATGCTGCACATTGGTGGTGGTGGAGGGGAGTCCCCATTACCTGTAAAGCGCTTTGAGTGGAGTGTCCAGAAAAGCGCTATACAAGTGTAAGCAATTAATTAATTAATTAATCTCACCGCTCTTGCTGATGGTCTTTGTGCTTCTTCTCTCAGTATACAGACTGTATACAGACTGCTTGTTACTGTATATCAGTCTCTGTCACTCTGTGTACACAAAGACTGTGTATTGTGTACATTTTCTTCCTTCCTCTTTTTTGGAGCAGTGTAAGGAAACTGATCTTCTCCAGTTTGGGTATGTAGGGGGGGCTTCTTCTTTCAGGACTTCATCCTACCCTATCTTCCGTCACAGAGATAATTCAGTCATTTTTAGTTTCAACAACAGAGGCATTGCAAGAGCAATAATCCTATTTCCATAAAGGTAAGAGTAAGTCTGTAAATTTTGATGGAATATCACGTGCTTCATCAGCATTTGTTGTAATGTGAGAAAAGGGAAGTTCACATCAGTCATACTAGTGGAAGCAATGTGAGCCTGATAGTGAGGTGCTGAAATCTAGATGACCCCTTTAGGGTATTTGTTTCACAAAGAGTCCTCTGTGAACCTGTTCACCTTTTGTACTCCTTCAAAGCAGCTGGCGATGGCCCCAGCCCTCCTGACAATGGGGCTTTTCTCAGGCACTTGGGACAACAGCTGCTTGGAGTGAAACAAAACGTTCTATGTGCATACAGGACCCTGCACCATATAGTAAATGTTGAAGTGCACTGAAGTAACCGCATTTTGTTTGTTTGGAAAGTAGAAAATGAATTTTGAAATTTTAAAATGTCCAAAAGAAAGTTGCCTCTGGACCACAAATATGCCTTGTTGAGTTATTGATGAAACCTAGTGTGTGGTTCAGTGTGTGTCAAAGCGGGGACGTGATATTCAGGCACTCGCATTTTGTAACCTTGATTGTTTAATGAGAGTCATTTACACACGTGAATTATACTTTGAAATGTAGTGTTCGGGCACAACTGGATGTATGAACAAAAAGACTGGGAAGGCATAAAGGCTGGGAAGGCATTGCAGTGGAAGGCCTAAAGGGCTTATCTAGCACATGTCAGTATTTCCAAACACATTTAATGCATATTTCACAGAACAATTAGTATTAATGTATAGCAATGCGAATTCTTCCCTTAAGTTTCCCCATTTAGAAATGGACACAAAGCTGTCTGAGTTCACCTGTACAAGTACACTGCTATTGGGCAGTGTACTTCAACAAAGCTTATTATTCCTGGTGTCTGTAGATGTTTAAGAACTGAATAAACAAGAATGCGCATTTCCAGACATGACTTAGTTGCACGGTTACAGGAAAAGTCAAATTTAATGAACCAAGCTAATTAAATATGGACAACAGGACAGCATAATTAATTTCCTGTTGGGGAGGACTCATATAGTGAGTTTAAAATGGTATTATGGTAAACCAAAAATTGTTTCTTTTTTCTTTAGTTATATAGTTTTATTTATATTGGCTGAAAGCAGCGTTTCCTTTTCAATGATCATCTTTGCTTTACTTTTTTTCCTTTGGTGATTTATAGTACCTCCCATGGATGATATCATTTATTGACAATCACCAATGAGAAACTTACTGTAAGTGTTATAAAAAGGAAGTAAAGTTGTGCTATAAAATAAACCTTATTATTAACCTTATGGCTTAAGACCATAATATGGGTCAGATAACCCCTCAGGTGTTAAAATAAGGGGTCCCTTTTCAGCCATCTGTCATTATCTGGGTCATAAAGTTTGTTGAAAGTCATAAAAATAAGCCCATATTTCAGAGTCTGAACTCAGTGTATTAAATTGTGGTAAAATATGCTACCCCTTATGAATGGAAAAAAAAATAATTGGAAAAAGTATACATTGTGGATTCTTTGGGAGTTTATCAGGGGGTATATGGATCTCTTGCAGTTTGTGATTATGATGTCATCTACTAAGCTTTTTTCCCCCAGTTAAGTGAAATACAGTAAATGCATTTATTACCTTTTTATTCTTCCTTCATTTACTTGAGAGTGCTGTTGGTGCCGGTGACTTATTCTCTACAGCGGTCATGCTCACGACGTTGTCTTCCTGTTTTCTGCTTTTGTGGCTTGTTCCTTGCAATAGGGATCGTACATATCCGTTGGGTCGCTCTTCTTTTTCTACTGCAATCTGACTTGCTAAAGTTGTGTATCTTTTAATGTTTCTTATCTTCATATCAAGGGTATTTCATTATTATTTATTTGCATAATTTCCATGCTGTTTTAATTTGGATATTGGCTGTGATTGGCTTGTTTTATGTAATTCTGTAACAACCATTTGCATTGCCAGAACTTTAAATTGCAATTTGTGGAACAGGCTGTTGCTAAATGTTTTGCTACTGATTGTGACAGCACTATGTTGCTAATACACGAGTCCTGTGATTTTTATGTCTAGACTGTTCTGCAAACGCAGTTCAGATAGCACACCGAATGTAATGTTATTGGACATGGAATTATACTGCACCTATGGGCATTGAGAATATAAAGATTTACGTATCTCTTTTATTCAGAGAGAGTCTACAACCTGCATATAAAAGAAAGTGGAAAAACGAATGCAATGCAAAGAAAAATGTCACAGAAAACTGTAGTTTTCCTCAGAATTGTGATGTATTTTGTAGCAAATTGGTCAACTCTCCTTGTCTGCTAGTTATTCTCTAGCTTGTGCTGCTCTTCCACTGCCAAAGCAGCCAAGATTGAATTGCGCGAGTTCCAGCAAAGGGTTCTGTGCTTTCTTCAACACCTGGCAGCTGTGTATGGATTGTGCTCATTACCTTCTACCTAATAGCTTCATATGGCAAATGGCATGCTTGGACAGCTTGTGTAATTGAGAAGAGATAATTACAAGGGACATAAATGTGGTAAACTTCATAAATCCATTCAGAAAATGTAGTGTGAAGGACACTCAGCCCGTGATCTTTCGCAAAGAGTAACAGAACTGTCTGCGTACTGCATTATTTCTTGAATTTTTTTAAAAAAAGAAATACATTATTTGAGATAGCTGCAGCAAATGAATTTCAGAGTTCGCTACTCTGTATCAATCCAGAATGTCTAATTTGATCATTTGTTTGTGGATGACTGCACTACTTACCTGCTGCTGTTTTAATTTGCTAATAGAGCAAGTGTGTGGCATCAACAATCTTCAGTCAAAATGTTGAAGCCAAGCCAGCATTTCTTCTTAACCCAATCTTTATTCATAAATATTTTAATGAATAATGAATAATGTTTTGAATGTAGTGATTTGCATTTTTGTGCTGCTACTTGAGGGAATCCCTCTTGCAATTGGATAATGACATAGCTGAGGCTGGAACCAGTAGTGCTGATGCTAAAGGGCTCAGCCTGTGATCTGAGAGTCCCTGCACTGCTTGTGTCACTCTGAACTCTGATGTCTGTCATCTAGGGGATTTAATAATGATCAATGCCAAAATAAAAGTTAATTTAAATTATTAGATATTTTTTGTTGCCTGGACATGTGTATAAATACGTACTGCTCATTAGGACTACAAGTTTTTAACTACAACACTACAACACTTTCCATATCAATGAGGAGAATAAATGGGACAGGTGATGAGATTTCAACATTCAAATTAAATACTTCTGAACCCTATTACTGTTTTGTAATGTGAACCTACTGAGTTTTACTCTGCTCAATATTTTGATCTTAAACGTACAGTATACACAGGAAAATGGAGATGTAGAGAACTAGAAATGTCTGCTGTGGTTAGTTTGTATGCTGTTGAACTATTTGTGCAGCCCAGGTAGCTATGCTACTGTGGGGTTCTTTCATGCTCTAATGCATGCTTTATGTGTCCATCTTGGTGCACCAGCCATCTGTCGGCAATCTCTTAAACAGACTATGTAACAGGTTTCTCATTTGCTGTGCCTCTGTGCAACACCTGCTCAGCCACAAGCCTGCATGTACGTATATACTCTTCATCCAGAAGCCAAAGGGTAGAGAGGAGGAATTCAATCTAGAGAAGTAATTGTTGTTAATTGCTGTTTTGAAACTGAATTTGGCTGTTGAAGTCTGCATGTTGCTTCTATCTTCATAGGTCTGACATTTTTAAAAAATATTGCACATGATACAGAATTTCAACAAGAAATGCATGCATGAATAGGCATTTTATGTATTACCTGTAATGTGTTTTTATTTTACAGCACCATTGGGAATAAATGACAGGCATTCCTGCGGGTTTTAATACATACTGTGCACACTAGAAACATGACACATTCTGCTAGATTTCTAAATGGATTTATGCAGAACATCCCATTAGTATTATGTGCACTTCACTTAAATTTGAATGGTTTGTCATACAGTACATTTTAAAGTTTGGCACCAAACTTTAAAACTAAGAATAATTGAAGTGCTTCAGTTATGGATTGACTCTGTGCATTAACACCTTTCTTGTTGCTTGTAGTATGAATTTCTTTTCTAAAGCATTCAGTAAGAAAATTTGACCCATTGTATTCCAAAGATAAGAATTACACTGTACAAGGTATATTGAATAGCTTTGCGAAATACTATAAGTATTTGAAAGGCTGTAGAATAACAAATGGCAATGTGATACTCGGTAAGATTTTACAACCCAATGTGAAATACACAGTGAAACAGGGTGTGGGGAAAAAAGTGAGCAGATACAACTTGTTGAAGCTAACCCTGTCATGGCAACAATGAGTCACACAACTTAGTGAAAAGTATTGTGGCAGGAAGTGTGTTCTCTGGTCTTTCTAAATGGTGTTTACTTAGGCTAAGGAGGAGCTTAAGCACATCTGAACAAGTATTTAGTCCACATTGGAAAAGTAAAACAAAATGGAAAAGATGCAACATTTAGGCTGTGGAGTCTTCTTCAGGTATGTGGGGGATAATGGCAGATGTCAGGAATATAAGGCAAAGTGAGGGGAGGGTTACTTTAGTTTAAGGAAGACAAGAAAATGTGAGTATTGGTAAGTGATGTGGGAAAGGGAGATGAAAAGAGATGTGAAAAAACTCAGGTAAACAAATCATAGAGGTAGTGTGGTAGGTAGCAATCTAAGTGAATGGAACACATAAAAAATAAATGAAGTGCTTATTATGCACTGGACTGTGAACCAAATTTATAGATAATTCTGGAAACTGTAAAACAAATGCAGACAGGACAGGTATAAACATGGTGGGGGGAAATGAGGAATTGTTAGCTTGGGAACCAAAACATACGAAAGTCATACAGGTGGGGCTGCACATTGGTGGTGGTGGAGGGGAGTCCCCATTACCTGTAAAGCACTTTGAGTGGAGTGTCCAGAAAAGCGCTATATAAGTGTAAGCAATTATTTATTATTATTATTAAAGTTGCTTTAGTGTTAATATGTATCATTTGAGATCTTGAGGAAACGTGAATAATTAGTAAATTATAATATACATTTTATTTTGGGCAATTACATGCATGGATTTGATTATATTAGAACAAACTCGTACTCCGTGGTCAACCCAATGATTTCAAGTGATTGTATCAGACTCGTTCAGTTGTCTTTGAGGCAATAACGGCATGAATTCTATGACTTATTGATCTTACCAAGCTCTACAGTATGTAAATCATTTAAGGTGCTTTGCTAAGCCTGTGCTGCAGCCATTTTTAGTTCTTGCCTATTCTTGGGATGTTCTGACTGCTTTTTTTCTCATAGAATGTGTATTCAGTTTGTTTTAAATCTCGATATTGACTTCTCCTGTCTTGGATTCTCACTTTTTCACTTGGCAAACTCTGGTTGGCTGTATGCTTTAGGTCATTGTGCGGCTCAGTGATGCACTACCAAATAACTTGGAAGCATTTTCTTATATGCGAGTAGACCAAATGTTTTTATAAAGTTTGTTCTGCTGCTTGCTTTCTTCAGTTAGTAGTTATTCAAGAAGTGACCATCCATGCCCAGGACAAAACACTACTTCCACCATGCTTCTTAGATTAGATGGTGTTCTTTGGGACATCTACAGTTCCTTTCTTTCTCCACACTTTCTTTTATTTCTTTATTATTCTTAATATTACATTTTTTCTTAGTGGGCATTCTTGCTTATCCAGGGAAATTTACAATATGTATATGAAATGTGCTTGTACTTTGTCAAAGGTTTGTAGGCGGGGGTCAGATTTGAAATGACGTGAATTGACTAGCCCATGTTGGCAAATTCAGATATTGTCATCGGATTACTGGGATTAGTGATGGAAACCTGACTCCAGATCTGATTGCAGAGTTTACATGGCAAGATTTCAGAATCTAGTTGCTCTGTATACTTAAACCATGTATTAGTGTTTTATGCTGGAGGCTTTGGGCAAATATATTCAAATTATATACAAATGTTGAACGAAAAAGCAACCCAAATGGTTTCAACGGCCCAGTCAAACAAAGTAGTAGGAGAAATGTATAGGGATAAAAGTGACCTTGACTCAGCAGAAAAAGGGAAAAAAAGAACTAATCAAAAGAAGCATCGGAGTGGCTGAGAGAGAGAAGTACGCTGACAATGTTATAATGATATTCACTTAGCTTAGGTTTATCTAGTTTTTCTAGGGAAATATCTGGGGAGACAAATGTCTCTGTTAGATAACGGTGTTCCAACATTCCTGACTTTCTGTCACTTGTGTTATTTTGAATAAGGTGATGTCTCGGAGCCCTTCAGCTCCTGTGTTTCTTAGATGTTGCATGTTGCTCTTCTGTTTCAGTTATGGTCTAACTAGAGAGTTGGCAGATTGTGCAAAATACAGAATATCTGTCCATGTACAGTGTACACTGTGGATATAGTTTTGTGTGGTTGCTCACAGAATGACCTTTTAGTGCATTCATCAGCTTTTAATCTACATTTTCATTAGATGCTTCTATTAATTTCATAACTTTTCATTGCAGTTTAGTTGGGTATTTTCTAACAAGGGCGACACAATGGTGCAGTGGTTAGCATTGCTGCCTCGCTGCACTGTGACCCTGCATTCATGTCTGGACCTGGGGTGCTATCTGTGTGGAGTTTGTATGTTTTCCCCGTGTTCATGCGGGTTTCATTACGTCCGCGGTTCAAAGTCATACTGGCAGGTTAATTGGTTGCTGGGGAAACTGGCACTGATGTGATTGCGTGCGTGTCTGTGTCTCTGTCCTATGATGGACTGGCATCCTGTACAGGGGTGTATTCCCTCCATGCATCTATTGCTTACCAGGATAGGCTACGGCTTCCTGACGACCCTGAATTGGATGAAGCTGGTAGAAAATGGATGGATTTTCCAATGAGGCAAAAAAATGAATTGATCACATTAGTGGAACTTCAGTATTTCTATGACTATATGGACGTTAAGGACTGTATAGGGGTGTTAATCAACTGATGGCAAAACATGGTATTAATCATTGTATATAATTATGTAATGCTTTAAATAATCACATTTTAATTTTGCTTTGGTATATAAACTATTTTTTGACAAAAACAAAGCTGTTTTTTTTCTTCATAAAAATAACGTTTTATTTCACAGATCATGGATATTGTTGACTATTTTAAAACCAGTTAATTTCGTTCATGACTCATCTGTTAGTCACGCATGCTTTTTTACATTCTACTACATTTTTTGAAAGCAGCCATACAGTTGTCATTCTTTGAAATGTTTTACTGCTCTCTGTAACAAAAGTCCTGTTGTGAACTTAATATAAGACACATCATTTATTGCATATGTATGACTTGGTCTTTGACTTGTGCTTTCATGTTTCCCATTCCACATTTTAATAGTGATGACATAAATGCTGCCTTGAGATGCACATTTTCTTAAGAGACCACATGTATACACTAACTGACGAGGTAGAATGCATTTAGTGTAGGAAAACAGTGTCTTCTTATTTAAATATCAACTCATAATAATCCTAAATAGTGGTAGTTCTGCCTCTTTGGACTTCCTAAGATATTGATATATATGAATTAGCATAATCTTGGGGTGGACTTTGGTTTTATAAAATTTAAACTTAAATTTACTAGTAGTTGGGTTAATTTACTATCCTTTAATTGCGTGTTTAATTGTTGGTTTTGGCAAATATCTATAAATATATTAAAGAAACTGACTACTTTTGTGAGTAACTGTTACTCTGTTGATATATTCCTCAGTCATATTCAGAATTGTACCAAGTGAAAGCTTTATTTCAATCTTTTAGAAGCTATTTTATGTCAAACTCAAAGTGCAATATTAAATGACATGCAAGCGGGAATGATAAGACCCTTTTTTGTACAGCTTTGTTGAGTACCTAATATTGTATATGTGCTTAGTTTTTCAAGGACTTTACAGGAGTCTGATTTCCCTGATAAGTACTACCTGATCTTTTTTATGACCTCTCCTGAATATGATAAAAATACTGAGACATGTCAGAAATAAGCAGATGTGAAGAACACAGGCAGAACAGCTCACATCATGTAATACTCTGTGAATATCTGTTTTCAAAAATAAACCTGATCAAGGATCCCATTATCTTTATTTTTCCAGAAGCCTTGGGTTGATTGAGGCGCTAAACGTGTTTGATTCTGGCTTCAGTGATTCCTTATCATTGATGTATTTTACAAAAACACTCAAGGTGAAAAGTCAACATACATGACTGTTCTCAATCAGTAAGTGCAGGTCTAAATTAGGGTGCGTGTTCCCTCTTATGATGAGAAAAAAGATGAGTGAACCAGAAAGACTACCCAGAGCAACAGAAAGCTTCTCAAGTCCCCATGTATTTAAATAGCAAGCCTGCAGCCGACTCCTGAACTACAGTCAATTAAAGCACAGGTTGTCTTGCAGTACAGAGGCTTTTGTCACATTAAACTCCATTACCTTCAGTATTGTAAGCCTTGCTGTTTCATTCGATTTAAATAAGTCTCTTCTACTGCTGCATGTGTCCAGGTCTGCCCTGTGTTCCTCAACAGAATTGATTGTTTCCCAAAAACCCAATCTTTGACACCCCTTCCTTATAGTCTTGTGCCTCTTGTGACTCCTGCACTATACTGTGATTGGTACAATAATTCGTTTTTTTGAGGCTTAACACCACTGACATTTTATATAAGGTTTTATTGTAATAGTTTGCATTTGTGATGCTAGTAGTGCTGTGTTTTTTAAAGTGACATGCACTGCATTTACTCCATCCAATTCATTTAATTATGAACTCGTATCCTAGTTTTACTAATGAGTCTGAAGTAATCCCGTGGGTTAACACTATCTTTACTCCTTAAAATTTTAGTCTTTTACATTTAGCCTCTTGCACATTATAGTATAATATATTTTAAGTCTCTTTACTGTTTTTGGTGCTTATTGAATTTCTTGTATTAGTTAATTTACCTTCCCTAAATCCAGGTTCAGTGCCTTTATTTTGTAAATTTACTTCTACCCTGTTTTCATTTCCATACCTTTGTCACAGGAATAAGACTGATTTGTCTGTAATTACCTTTTACTTAATTTAGTCCTCCTTTTGTGAATTGCTGTCACACTTGCAGTTGTCCAATTTATGTGTACAGTCCCCACCTTTCATGACAGATGAATTATCCTAGTTAAAGGCTTATGAAAAACATCCCTACTTTCCTTAAGTACAACTGGGAAAATAACATTGTGTGTTTATTAGGATTATGCCACCCAAATACTTCAGTCTCAGTTATTTTACACCAAAGGGGTGGAGCGGTGGCTCTGTGGCTAAGGATCTGTGCCTGTGGCTGGCCCTGCGCTCTGACCCCAAGCTTCTCTCTGTGTGTCTTCATGGAGAGCAAGCTGGGGTATGTGAAAAACAAATTCCTAATGCAAGAAATTGTATCTTATCTTATGGCACGGAGCAGTGGCTCTGTGGCCAAGGATCTGCGCCTGTGGTTGGAAGGTTGCTGGTTTTAGTCCTGTGGCCGGCAGAGGAATCCTACTCCATTGGGCCCCTGAGCAAGGCCCTTAACCCCAACTGCTCTAGGGGTGCTTTACAATGGCTGACCCTGCGTTCTAACCCCAAGCTTCTCTCCATGTCCGTGTGTCTCATGGAGGGCAAGCTGGGGTATGCAAAAAGATGAATTCCTAATGCAAGAAATTGTATAAAGTTAATAAAGTGATCTTATCTTTCCATTTTGTTTTTTAGACATTTCACAGTTGAAAAGTCAAAGTGTATCTTCAAGATTAACACCTGAATGCCATTTTTAGTCTCAACTAAAGGCTTTCAATTTGGTTCACTGTTCACTGTTTTTTTATTTTAATTTCAGCCAAGTGCAATTGAAACACAGACGTTTTTTGAAGAATAAAAATGATGGTGTAATGTTTAGCTTTTCTGCATCAACAATACAACTAACATGCTGTTGCTCTTCCAATAAATGTTTCCATGTAGCTCCCATTGTTTTAGCTTTGTAATTGAGTCATTACCAAGCAGATTAGTAATACTTGTACTGTGAAAACAAATCTTGATTTGCACAGTGTCACTCACCGTAAAACAAGTAGTGTTCACATTAGTAAATGAGATGACTCCACCCTTTGCAAATCCGCACTTTTCTCTGACTTTAGCTAAAGACTCTTTTGGGAACCTTTTGGGTAAAATGGCTACTAATGGAGCTATTTCAGTAATCTGTCATGTTATGGACATCTTCTTTGTAAGATGAGTTCCTCTATTTCTCCAGGTACTATTGTCAAGTTCATACTATAGAGAACAGAACTGGCACAGACAACTTTGATCTATATCATAGAAATATGTTTAACTCTTTCATTTCACTTGTATATACATTTTCATGTTGATAATCGGTTACAACTCTGTCACCAGCTTCAATGTAACAATAATTTTAGAAAGTCACGCATGCTTTTTTATATTCTACTACATAAATAACAATATTAGTCTGTGCTCATTGAGATTCTGAGCTAAACTGAAGTAGATAGAAAAGTAAACCCATGATTTCTAGGTATAATATGAGGGATATCTCTGGTGGACCCAGCTAGCATTCATTCAAATCCAAAAGCTAAAATGGACATGTAGCAACTTGATGCTCCTGTTGTGCTCTTTGAAATGTAGAATGTTAAAGCTGGCACCGCAAGAAACAGCAAGAGCAAATGATTACAAAAAAGATAGTCATTGTATTAGGACAAACAAACTGTTAGATGTTGAAAGTCAGTTTCTGTCTTGAGGAATCAAAAACACAGAAAAGGAATGTTATTGTATATTCATTGTACGTGTTATTTGTGCATTGTGTTTGTGTGACTGTGCTTTGTTTGCTATCAGTGATAATGGGCAGGCTTGATCTTTCCCTTTACGGATGACAATTACTTGACATTGTATATTTTGTCTTTAACGTCTGTATTTAATGAGTTTCCCACCACCCTCAGTTTTAGTAAAAAATTAAACAAAGTTAAACTATCTTCTGTTTAAGAATCTACATTAATTATAAAGTGCCAGACTGGTTGTTTGAACAAAAAAGAGAAAGATAAACATTCTTAATCAAAATTTTTATGTCAGAAGATATCTTTTGGTGCGGGTCTCACAAATATAGAAATGGGGAAAAACATTTAATTGGGCAGTCTACAGTACATGATAAAATGTGCGACAAAATGTAAAAAAAACTCCTTACTGGTGGACCGCTCTTGTTTTAAACCCCTTTATATTTATCTTGCATTTTAAGTGCCTTTTTTTTCCAGTGAGGTTCCCAAAAGAGTCTTTAGCTAAAGTCAGAGAAAAGTGCGGATTTGCAAAGGGTGGAGTCATCTCATTTACTAATGTGAACACTACTGGTTTTACGGTGAGTGACACTGTGCAAGTCAAGATTTGTTTTCACAGTACAGTTATTACTAATCTGCTTGGTAATGACTCAATTACAAAGCTAAAACAATGAGAGCTACATGGAAACATTTAATGGAAGAGCAACAGCATGTTAGTTGAATTGTTGATGCAGAAAAGCTAAACATTACACTATAACTTTTATTCTTCAAAAAACATCTCAGTGTTTTCAATTGCACTTGGGTGAAATTAAAATAAAAAACGGTGAACCAAATTGAAAGGCTTTAGTGGGATTAAAAATGGCATTCAGGTGTTAATCTTGAAGATACACTTTGACCTTTTCAACTGTGAAATGTTTCAAAAATAAAATGGAAAGATAAAGGAAACTAAAACATAAATTAAGTAAATTTCTTTTTTGTGCTGTTCTAAATTCCAAGAAAATGTGCAGTTAAGTATCTGAAGAGGTGATGGCAAACTTAATTAGAGTTTCAGTATTACTGCAAACCACAATGGAATAATGTTTAACCATGAAGGTCTGTACAGGGACTGTAGGGTTAGTTTTCTATGTATTGTTGATGCATCACTGCATTTTAGCAGATGTATTTAATCTTTTCGAGATGCAGTCAACCCTGGCTTCAGTAAACATAGACTATAGCTTTGGCTCTTTTGATTGTAATAGTTCCCGTTCTCTTTTTAGGTCTATTACAGTCTTTCGTGCATATGACTTTTTTGACTATAGATGCAATCAGCATGGCATGTGAGGCTTCAAACCCACGCTTTAGAACATAAATGTTATGAGAGGGGAATGCCATTCCTCATACTCCCACAACCCTGTCTAAAGTCTTCGGGGTTAACTTTGTCAGTGTCTTTTAGGATTGTGAATACTTATTTGTGGAGATTTTTCTAATGATGTTAGCTCATATATGTGACAGAGTGGAATCTTTTCTACACTTGTGCCTTCTAAGTATCTCTAACTTTTGCAGTGCCCTTTACATCTAAAAAAACCTCTCTGGATTTCTCAATGTGCCCTTATGTTTATATGGTTGTATATATTAGCTATAAAATAGCATATTTAAAATAGCATAAGGCCCCACGGTGGTGTTTTTTCTTCTCTTTTCAGCATGGAATAAACCTGTTACTTGTTCCTTTGCTGACTCAGCTACCCACCTGAACTATTGTGTAGTCGTTCCTTTTTTACTAATTCTTTTTTATTATTCTTCTATTTTTCCTTTATTACTCTTTTTTATTCATTTTGAATATTACCCAAACTATTTTTATAAATTCTACCTCTCCAAATTTAAATTGTCATTATAATGAAGAGTTTAAAAGGAGAATTTTATGTAGGAATTGAACTTGGCTGGTTCTCCTACTTACAGAGTGGAAGACTCATAGCCTTTGGAGAAAATGGCTTCTTGTGTATTCCAGAAGATTTGAATGTTATGGGTCTCATGAGATGAGATGTGTTTACTGTTAGGACTTGGTGAGGACTAGGTGAAGGTCAGATGTGTCTGAACTGTAAAATCTTATACATTGATGTAAAAAAAATGCCCTGTTAATGTATAAACAAATCAGTATTTCGCAGTCATTCTGCATATAAACACTCAAGTCTGAAGAATGATGTTGCCTTTACTGTGCCTGGGACATGTTGTGAGGTCTGATCAGATCAGATAATCCTCTGTAGTGTCCTGCATAAGGTTAAATGCCTGCGGTTACTCACAGGTTATCCAAAAAAGTGGATTGAGATTAGGCGTCATTTGAATTTGTTTAGATGGAAAGTTTGACTCCAAAAATTACATTTTGGTGTGAGTTATGGTCAGATGTAGTCTTGCCCATTCTACAACATATAACACATTTGAAGTGTTGTCAGCCAAGGGTGATCGGCACAGTATAAATGAGCAGTGCTCTTGCTGTTTCATTGCACTGCATATGCCTCTGTAAGGTTTGAGTAAATAATCAAAATGGACATTTTTCCACTGACATCTCATGGGTGGTGGCAGTAGTATACAGCTTTTTCAACGTGTATTTAATTGCTTTACATAAGAGACAGAGTACAAAATTTAAAATGTGAATATTGGGTCACACAGTGGTTAGCATTGCTGCGTTGCAGTTTGGTTCGGTTTCTGGGGTGCTATCTGTGTGGACTTTGTATGTTTGTCTGGGTGCTCCAGTTTCCTACCACAATCCAAAGATGTACTAGTTGGTTAATTGGCTTCTGGGAAAATAGGCCCTGCAGATAGTACTCTTGCCATCTTGTGTGATATCTTATTTAGCCACACGTCTCTACCTAAACTGTCACGGATGATTTACAGTATGGACACAGCTGCTCAATATCAACTCAAAAAAAATATTTCAGAATCTCCCTTAAAGTAAGCTATTAGCTTTTTCAGCATGCACAGAAACTAAATTACATTCCTGATCAGTGATTAAACCTTTAAGAGTGAAGGAAGTTCTATACTGGTAAGAAGAGTTACTTTTCTTATAATGTTGAGTGTTGTGCCTCAGGGTGAGTGAGGGTGACTGAGAGGTGAATGTTGGTGTTGTAAGTCAGAGAACAGGAGCCCATGTTCTCTGTTGGAAGAAGAGTGGGATGGGCAGTCTCTGCTGCTAACAAGTGGACATCTGGTGTGTAGGATCAGAGGAGTAGTGTAGTGTGGAAATGAGGAAAGATGATAGGGGTGTAATTAGTGAAAAATGTGAGAAAAGGTGATATGTGAGAGAATAATGTGATAAAGAAGGCGGGCCTGTAATGACTCACCTGCTAGGAGTGCCTGTCTGACAAACACCAATATAAATTCAGAATTTGGCACAGTTTTGTCTTTCAATCTTTCTGCCAATCATTATTGTTCCATACCATACACCATAAAGGCTATTATCCTTGGACCCAAGCAGCTGAAGGATAATAGCCGTTATGGTGTATGGTATGGAACAATACTGATTGGCAGAAAGATTTAAAGACGAGCATGAATGTAACATCTCTCTTCTATTTAAAAAGAGTTGCTTTATTTTCAGTAATATATACAAAAGAGAAGAAGAATAACAATGGTTATGCAAATCTTAGAGACCAAAAATGCTTTTTTTTAGACTTGTTTAGAGGTGGAAATTGTAAAGCTGCTCAAAATAGGGGTGTTTACAGAAACATATAAGAAACTAAGCAATGGTTCAGTAGGGGCACTGAAAAGAGTCCTATTGGAGGGGTGTACTGTGAAATGGAATGTTCCAATATAATAAACGAGCAGGGGAAAAAGAGGCTTGTTTTCAAGAAAAGATCATTGGGGGGGGGGGGGGGTAGCTGACATGAAGCCCCAACCTTTTTCTTTTCTTTATTTAAGGAAGAACAAGGAATCAGCTTTGTGTATTTGCATACGGCTTTCCCTGAATGTTAGGTTTCAGTAAGGCTATGCAAGAGAAGCCCAATAATTATCTCTAAATTTCCCAAAAATAAAGATGAAAACTAAAATGAAAGCATAAAAGCTTGCCAACTACTTTTATCACTTCTTGAAAATAAACCTTTGGAGCAACTTCCCTTTGGTTTAAATGCATTTGATAAATAAACTTTGATTTGATTTCTGCTACCAGTGGACATCAGTCGGCATCAGTAACCCAGGAAAAGAACTTGGTTCAAGTGGGAGAGTCTGCTTGGTACAGGCTGAATACTGAACAGAAGACGGTGATTGAACCTAATTGTACTTTGACTGTACTTACAGTTATGATATAGAGAGCTTGATTTCTGTCAGTGTTCTTTGCACTGTAGTGCAAAAATCTGCAGTTGTTTCTTATCTTGTTCTTATTTATTATCTTGTTCATTCAAATGAAAATAAAAATGAGGGTTAGAGAATATTTCCTGCTATGAAGAACTCGAGCAAACAGGAGCTGCTTTTCTGAACTGAAGTTTCTGAAGTTCGTCTGCCTTTGATGTCTATCAGTAGTTCCAATACTGTAATTTGAGATGGGAAAAGTTTAACACTTCTGCAGGAGCCTGAAAAAGCTTAACATGTGTAACAGTTTGGTCTTGTTCCAAACATGCCTTGTTAGTTCTAGTAACTGATGTCTTCGAGGGGGTCAACGTACGTAAACCAAGAATTACCAAATTACCAAATGCCTGTTTATTTCCCAATTACATCATACTGTATATATACCGTATAGACTCTGAATGTGCCTGTTAATGCACATTGAAGTTTGTGAAAATTTTGTAATGAGTAATGATGCATTGAAATGATTAATTTCAAAGCTATTTGGCTGTATTTCAAAACCTGTTGCACAATTGAAATATAAATCCTAAAACCAGTACTATATTGCCAAAGCTACTCAATATATTTCATTTAAGCAGTTCAGTTTCTGAGAGGAAATGTAATCACTGGCTCAGTGATGATCTGATTTCCTGGTCTTGACTTCTTTGTTGATTTCTTGATCTTTCAAGTTTTCAACTGAGATCCATCAGTTTACATTCCTCAGTATTTCTCATGTTCCACTTTGGAAACTACAGTAGTTTCATGGGAAGGAGTTTAATATGGTTGAAACACATTAAAGATTGATCTATAGAAAAGTGGATATTGATTCTGTTTATTCTGTAATTAATGGGGCAGTGGATTCCTCTATCCCAAATTTTAAAAATGACTACCTTATAGACTTATCCTTGTTAAATACCATTAATTGTGATGTACTGTATGTGATGCAATTAGTTTGACCCCAAATAGATATTAAGCTATAGTATTGAATGGGCACACAGATAAATCTGGTATCCAGGCTTTGTGTCAGATCAGGGCTGTGCTGTTTGTGCAGCAGGGAGAGGAAGTTTCCTTGGCAACAATACAGTGTGTCTTTTGAAAAGTAGACTTGCATTTTTAAATAAAAGACTGAAATATTGCTAGAATATAATCATTAGGGATAAGGGCTTTCTTTTTAATGCTGAAAAGAACAATATTCTAACTTGGACTTTCTCTTTTCTTTTGTTCTTAGACTATAGTCCCTGGAATGACCTGAGCACTAAAGAGAGGAGTGATTCTGAGAGAGAGGTAAGAATGTAGGTTTTCTAGTGAACCCCCCTGTGCTGTTTCCAACCTTTTCCTTTCCTATTGAACTTCCTCATGAGCGTTTTATTTCAGGTAGCTTTTTGGTGCTGCAAGCATTTGGCACTATAAAATCAAACTAATTGAAATGATACAAAATCTATAGAAGCACAGTGGAAAACAACAGTACTGCAGTAAACGGGACGTGGAGGTGTAGTGGAGATTCCTCTCTGTAGAGACAGTCCTTGGGCTCTAACTCACTGGAATTTATCTTGTGAGTGACTGATCTGTGTTGAATCTGAAGAAGAGCAGGGGATATGGCAGCCAGTGAACTGAACAGTTAGTTTAGGCCTGGGAATGTTCTTCATTGCTTCACATTTTGTTTGACTCTGTGATTTGTGCTGCGACTTGCCACCACATGCACTGAAACCTCTGCTGGTTCTTCTGAGCGGTGTTCAGCCAGCAGTCTGCTAGTCCTGATGAAAAGGCTAATGCGCTGGTCTCTTCTGTGTATTTCTTTGAGTTTTGAAGTTGGAATAAATTGGTTGAGGTTTGAGATGATTAGAACAGCTCAAATAGAAATTGAATTGTTAATTTTTTAAAACATCTGTCCCTTTGAAAAAAGAAGCTGTCTTCACTGGATATAGAATTAAGCTAAACTGAAGTTTGCTTTGAGGTCATTTTGCATAACATACTTGAATCCTTTGGAGCATTACTGCAGTTCAGATTAATTTGTCGAAGTTTAATGGTACAAAATCTATAGAAGCACAATGAAAAAACAACAATAAATATAAACAGTACATGTCAGTAGTAGCAGTTGTAAAAAGCTTGGAATTATATAATATGGTTACAGGTGTTGGTTAGGACAGGAAAAATGTGGAGCAGGTGTGCCAAACCGCTGTCTTCGGGGGGCCTCTGCCCAGCAGGTTTTATAGGTCTCTTTAAGTCCCCAGCTTCTTAAGAGCAGGGAAATGTTTCAACTCGTCCTATCAAGCACATATTGAGTTCAATTAGGTAGTAAAGGGGTCAGGTGGAAAGAGAACCAGATGCCTTCTGGCTCTCCAGAACTTGAGTTGTTCTTCCCAGAGAAAGTAGTTATTATACACAATAAAATGAGTTGGGAGTATTTTTTCATGTTTATTTTGGCTGCCTGAGCATATCATTGAATCAGTTGGGATTAGTTTGGAATGAGCTCTGCAGCTTTCAAGGAAATAACGTGGCAAATTAATATTTAAATGAATCAGTGCTAAACTGATTTTTAAATAGACTTATTTAGCAGAAAGACTATGGTGCTGTATTGTGATCATTGAGGCTGGTCCCTATTTTGGTTCCTATGTTAAGTAAAATATTGCAAATGGCAAAATGTGATCAAACTTGAATTTCTGCATATTACACAAATTGTATAACCAGATATATTAATAAATTAATATATACATTTCTTTTTGCTTCTATGGGCCCAAACTGAGCTACACCTCCAACACCTGTGCCACTGCTGTCAACTACAAACAGATTTCGCCATTCGAAATCAGGAAGAGCCAAGTGCATCTTTTCCCTTCTTGTCATTTCCAGATCTGTAACGTCTCTTTATTAACAACCTCACGTTTTCCTGAGAAAATTCTATTGAAACATAGATTCCAAATCACATGCCTATCGGAAGACATTTCAAAGTGTAAAATATAATTTTAATTGAAATACTGTGATTTATATGGCAATTATATAGTTATTCTTTTGCAAATAACAAAAGTGTATTAGTTTTCCCAGTTGCTCAAAAATGACTTGACAGCTGCCAGTTATTTGATTTTTCTGTTGGTTTTTAACTCAAGACCTTCAGCTGAGGCAGCAGATACTCTGGGAGGTTTATTGTTCACCTCTACTCACTCCTAATTGGATGCCTGCCTAAAAAATGGCAAATTCTTAACCGTCGGTCACTCAGGATAACTTAAACAGAGGAAAACAGTTATTGCTCTCCTTTGTCTCCTTACTTTTGTTTAGACTGCCTTGGAGAAAATACATGGCTTTTATTTGATGGTCACCTAATGCTCAACAAAACTATAGACTCTTAACTTTTTCTTCAACTGTAGAATATCTTTTAACTTTTTTCCATGAAGTTGACTTTGATTAGCATCAAACTAGTGATGAAATAAACTGTTTCTTAACACATGGAAGCACACTGTCTGTTGTGACTTCGACAGCATCAATGTCAAATACTTGTAGCTTTATTAAGTTGGCACTTTCTGGCCAGCAGAAAATACCTTAGTCAAGTCGTCAGGACTGTTGAGTTTAACCTGTTTTCCTAGATGTACCCTTGTAATACACAGTACTTTCTGAACTCAAACTGTGCCTGTCATGCCTTGGGCAATTTGTCAACAATGTAAAGATCCAAAGACACTAGCAAACTAATCCAGAAAAGCGATTTTGCCTTACATACCTCTTATGTGCAGGTTAGGTTGGTTCATATCAGTGAGTTGTGTTCTATATTACTCCTAAGAAGTGAATTAGGTTCAACAAAGTAATGCAAAAGTTAGGCCCTAGGCCCTCAGAAGCATATCTTGCCTATTGTAGTGCATCTAATAGGCTTCCGAAAAATAAGGAGCAAAATACCATATATGGATATTCAAGTTTCACTTGCTTTTAGAGATTTTCGTGACATTGATGCATATTTAATGTCAATAATAGCTCTACTTACATCTTTATATGTCTGAAATTAATAAATTAATGTGAACATCTTGCCATTTAGTGTGATCCTTTCCCTTGGTTTCCCTTGCTGACACTTTTAGCAGTGTGCAAGCCTCTTGTTCATTTGAGGATCAACAAACTGACTTCCTGTGTGAAAAATACCTGTTCACAGAGATATGTTGATCCATGCTGAAAAAGTTCTCAAATCATGATCTTTTAAGCATCAGTGATGTGGTTCAAAACCTCTGTGTATATTGACATCTGAAGCATCGTGTCTCAAAAATAAGTGTTTAAAAGCTTAAAAGTTAGTTGTTGAAAAAATTCGTAAATCACCTTCAACAAAATGCAAGTGTGATGTCTCTAGTTCTTTTTTTTAAGAAGCTAATGAACTTCCAGAAAAAGAAGATCGAGTGAATATCAATCTTTGAGCTAAAATTACTGCAGGTGCATTTCAAAATCCTCAACACCCATCCACTGAAATACTGAAAAATACTGTTCGCTGTACGGGTCGCTGGTATCAGTGCTGTCTGTTTAAATCGGTGGCAAAGATTGCAGGCTTTTTTCTGAAAACGATAGGCTACCTCTTTTCTACATCAAAGAGTATTGGGTAGTATGTTGTTGGAACTTGTTTTAATGTTTTTTATTGTACGTGCTGCTATCATTGTTAAAAATACCTTTGCATGCCAATAATGTTTTTAATGAAGCCATTGCAAAAGTCATGGTCCAATTTATTATTGCCTGTCAGGAGGCTAACTGTTACAACAGAAGGCTTATGACACCAAACAGGTAGTGGTGACAACCCAGGTGATGCTCAAGTAGGTAGCTGCATCAGCATGTCGTCTGCAAAGAAACAGGTAATGGTTTATTCCATGCTGAAAAGAAAAGAGACAAAATATAGAAGGCTCCCCAGCCAAACCGTGTTCTCTTTTCTTATCAGCATGGAATAAATCTTTACCTGTTCCCCTGCACATTACCCAGATAGCACACGGAGGGCAAAATGAATGTCAGAAATGACATGGAGTTTGCCTGGAAACATTCAAGCAGCTGTTGAGATTCCAGGTTGTGGGGCACTGTCGTGACACCTTTCCTGATTGGGAAAAGTACAAGAGGCAGACTGTGACTGGGTAACCTGGGAGATGGAAATGCACTAAATGAATTTTCACCAGTATCGGGTGAAGGGCACAATGCATACTCATTGCCTTGTCCAAATATGTTACAAATAATGAATAGTTGATAAATCAGATCTTACTTGATTTGAGGGATGATCCTCAAATAATTAAATCTGAGCTTAAGACACAATTACAAAAAATGAGAAGTAAAAATTGATATTTTACAGATCAAATGACTGTGTATTTCCTGATTAGGTAAGACCTGGATTATTTAAGATGTATTGCTGGACCAATATAAACAATTTTGTATCAGTTAATAAACTGGCTGATGTAAAACTGAAAAGACAAACTTTTTTTCACAATTGCTTTAGGAATTGAGCCCAGTTTCTGTAACTCTCTTTTACAGGTATTGAATGTGTGATACACCTCTCTACAATGGTTCCTTTCATGCTCTGTCATTGCTTCATATTTGGCGTTCTGATCCCAGTCTGATCTTGTGTAGTTTTTGAGTAATTTTATGGATTTGCCATTTTGCTTTAAGTGATCAAAGTACTTAAATGTCTGTAAACAACACTTTGTGCCTTAGAAATATAATTAATGTGTGGTTAGATGAGTTCACGTTTAAACCAGTATATCACGTTTAATAAACCTTGAATACTAATGGGGAGAAATGTGTTGTAAACCTCCAGATGTGTGCGAAATTTTCTATGGTGAAAATAAAGTTAATTGAAACTCAAAATGCAATGGATTCCTAAAGTTTCACTGCTTTATAGTCTTAAAGGTCACACAAAGACTATAATGTTATAAGTCCAGTTATAATTATAAGTTATTTAATTTAGTTTTGTGAGTCCAAAGTAACTGAATATTTCTGACATAATTCTAAACTACTTTGGAGCAAGATCAGAAGTTCTTCAAAGCATTACAATGCATAAAAATAATTCCCAGATTCATAGTGAGAACATCAGCTTTATTAATGTCTTTTCAGTTCTTGTGCTGGTGGTGCAAGAACCGGCACAAGAGGCGAACATCTCCTTTGGGCTGCAGCTCCTGATATAAGTTGATTGGTTCATCTGCTTAATTCATATTAATGATATGACTCATTAATGATGTTCTTTGGTTGTTCAGAATAGACAATGTACAGTGTACAGTTTTAAAAGAGAGAATGTGGACAGTAATAGCATATCCAATAATAAGTCTGCAGTGTTTTGTGTTTCTATTGATAACCCATTCGTCAGTTGACACGTTGCAGGCTCCACAGTGCTTTGATGTCAGGCTGACGTCACTGCAAGCCCACATGTCCAGCAGGAGCCAAACTTGTTTGCCATGAAGCCTAGAGAGCTCTGTATGACTCTGCTTTCAAGGTGCCCAACTAATTGTACTGCCACTTTGGGAATCTTGAATCTTGTAGGTCATGGTAGGTTAGAAACTGGACCCAGGTTCAAACCATCGATATAATGATTCCAATAAGCAATAGCTATCATCTAAACCACTGCAAAGGAGTTATTGTGCAGCATTTCTTTATTTGTAATCATGCCTGTGTGATCTTTTTTACGATGTATCTATCTCTGGGATACTGACATTTGTATAAAATATTTGCTTGGATGAATAATTTGGTCAACTTGCTCAATGATTGGAGCATTCATTGTGTGCATTTATTATATACTGTATACCAAATAGTCATTTGCAGACAAATGATACTGACTGCCGATAGAATAACTTTTACACTCTGGATATGTGTATCTTATAACATAGTTGGTTCATTTGACTTAATTATTGTGATCTTAGTCATGTGTATGATGAATCGGCAATCATTCTGAAGTACTCAGGCATGCGTGTTAGGCTATGACACAAGTTAATAAAATTATGTATTAAACTACTGCAAGTGAAAAGAAAGTAATTTTGTTTAATGAAACGTGTTTAATTAAAAACTCAAAAACTGTCCTGTCTTTTGTCTTCACAGTATAAGGGCCAAGCAAATTTGCACATTTTTGAAGATTGGTGTGGCAGCTCTGTTGACCAACTGAGAAAGAACCTGCACTACCCTTTATTTGCTCACGTGAGTGAATCCATTTCCTCCTTGTCTTTCAGTGGAATAATTATTCATTTTTGTATCCTTGATAGCTGTAGTTTTCACACCCTGTGCAGAAAGCAGTGTGTACAGTAAAGCTGTCTTTTTTTTTTGCATGGGTACATACACACCCCTGTATAAGAATTTAATTATGGCAATGCAAATTATTTGCTCAAAATGTGTGTTTTCTAAGGACTTGATTAAATATTGGGAAGATTCCAAAAAATCCTTCAATTAAATATGGAATTACCAGGTGCTTAGGCTGATAGTTCCTAAGTGCTTTATGGGAGAGTCGACGCAGATAGGAACATCAGTGCATCTTCTCTACTTTGTAACTCTACAAGTTGTGTGAGACCTCTAGGGGAATCCTGATCACAACCAGCTAGTGACATCACCCAGACTTGAATGAACTACATCTGCATCATGTAGATCTCAAGGGGCTCTGGCAATGAGGGACTTTGTTGGTTGAGACGCCCGTTAGTCCTGACTGTTACGATATGCTTTGTTAGGGAAGTCCTTGCTCATACCAGAATTTTTTAATGTGAATGGAGAATGTTTTAAGTCATTTAAATCATGTACAGTCCCCTTCAGAATTATTGGCTCCCTTGATAAAGATGAGCAAGAAAGGTTGTATAAAATAAATGTTTTACAGTCAAAATATGGAAGAACTGAAAGGCAGTTCCTCAGATCAAAGGATTTCTGTTAACAATAATAATGTAGCTGTAACCTTCAAATTAAATGCTTCAAACTAATTTTATTCCATGTTATAATTTGTTAGTGGTGCATTACACTGTAATGTTAATATGGAATTTGCTATAGACTGATTATAGATTAATGAAGGCAGAGTGCATAAGGCATAAGAGAATAAGGCAAAGGTGGAATATCTTTTAAGTATAATGGGGGAATAAATTATTTAAGTTTTTCAAAGGTGTTTTGTGTGTGTTGAAATGTTAAAGCTGTACTTCTGAATATTTTTGCTGCTATTCAGCTAACAGGAAACATTGTTTAACATTTTTCAATATTGCTGGATGTATGGATTTTGTTTATTCAGAAATTCAGATTTAATTTGTATCTATATTAAGATGCATGTTGTGTACAGTATATGCTTTTAGACAACAGTATTCATGATGTTTTATGCATTTTATGAAGATGTTAGAATTTCAATAAATATCAAGATGAGATAAACAAATGTGGCATAAATGTAATATTAAATATTGTCTTGGCTTTGACAAAATTGCTTTGATGCTTCTGTATAAACCTACATTTTTGCTGTTTCTACAACTTTATTTGGTTATTTATAGGTAGATACTGTACCTAGTTATACTCCTAGAAACAGAATGATTATGTATATGTAAGTTCATTAATTTATTTTCTATTAAAATCTTTAATCAAATAAAATACAAATCTTATTACTACTACTTCTAATAATAGTGTTATATGTTATATATAGAGTTATATGTGTTATGTGTAGCTTGGAGAAAAGAACAAGTGCTTTATATACCCAGATTTCTAAACTTATGGGTTCTACAGTGGTGTGAAAAACTGTTTGCCCCCTTCCTGATTTCATATTTTTTGCATGTTTGTCACACTGAAATGTTTTAGATCATCAAACAAATTGAAATATTAGAAAAAGATAACACAAGTAAACACAAAATGCACTTTTTAAATTAAAGTTTTTATTATTAAGGGAAAAAAAATCCAAACCTACATGGCCCTGTGTGAAAAGTGATTGCCCCCCCTGTTAAAACATAAATCAACTGTGGTTTATCACATGTTTGGAAAGCTGAGTTCAATTTCTCTAGCCACACCCAGGCCTGATTACTGCCACACCTGTTCTCAATCAAGAAATCACTTAAATAGGACCTGCCTGACAAAGTGAAGTAGACCAAAAGATCCTCAAAAGCTAGACATCATGCTGCGATCCAAAGAAATTCAGGAACAAATGAGAAACAGAGTAATTGAGATTTATCAGTCTGGAAAAGGTTATAAAGCCATTTCTAAAACTTTGGGACTCCAGTGAACCACAGTGAGAGCCATTATCCACAAATGGCGAAAACATGGAACAGTGGTGAACCTTCCCAGGAGTGGCCGGCCGACCAAAATTACCCGAAGAGTGCAGCGAGGACTCATCCAAGAGGTCACAAAAAACCCCACAACATCCAAAGAATTGCAGGCATCACTTGCCTCAGTTAAGGTCAGTGTTCATGACTCCACCATAAGAAAGAGACTAGGCAAAAATGGCCTGCATGGCAGAGTTCCAAGACGAAAACCACTGCTGAGCAAAAAGAACATAAAGGCTCGTCTCGGTTTTGCCAGAAAACATCTTGATGGTCCCCAAGACTTTTGGGGAAAATACTCTGTGGACTGACGAGACAAAAGTTGAACTTTTTGGAAGGTGTGTGTCCCATTACATCTGGCATAAAAGGAACATCATACCAACAGTAAAATATGGTGGTGGTAGTGGGATGGTCTGGGGCTGTTTTGCTGCTTCAGGACCTGGAAGACTTGCTATGGTAAATGGAACCATGAATTCAGCTGTCTAACCAAAAATCCTGAAGGAGAATGTCCGGCCATCTGTTCGTGAGCTCAAGCTGAAGCGCACTTGGGTTCTGCAGCAGGACAATGATCCAAAACACACCAGCAAGTCCACCTCTGAATGGCTTAAGAAAAACAAAATGAAGACTTTGGAGTGGCCTAGTCAAAGTCCTGACCTGAATCCGATTGAGATGTTGTGGCATGACCTTAAAAAAAGCGGTTAAGGCTCGAAAACCCTCCAATGTGGCTGAATTGTAACAATTCTGCAAAGATGAGTGGGCCAAAATTCCTCCACAGCTCTGTAAAAGACTCATTGCCAGTTATCACAAACGCTTGATTGCAGGTGTTGCTGCTAAGGGTGGCCCAACCAGTTATCAGGTTTAGGAGGCAATCACTTTTTTACACAGGGCCATGTAGGTTTGGATTTTTTTTTTCCCTTAATAATAAAAACCTTCATTTTGTGTTTACTTGTGTTATCTTTGTCTAATATTTCAACTTGTTTGATGATCTGAAACATTTCAGTGTGACAAACATGCAAAAAAAAAATAAGAAATCAGGAAGGGGGCAAACACTTTTTCACACCACTGTATGTCTCATCACCTAAATTCTGTCTACCTCATGTACAGTGTGGTGAAACACCCCCTTAAGATTTTATGATTTAACATGTTTGACCTTCACCTGGTCCTCACCAAGTCCCCAATAGCAGATAATACTTGCCATATTTGACCAATAAGACGTGCATAATTTATTTGGTCGTTGTCAGATGTCGAAATATGTTAACCCATGAAATTATAAGGGGGTGTAGTTTTCACTATATACAATAGTGGGGAAAAAAGTGAT
Source organism: Lepisosteus oculatus (assembly GCF_040954835.1). Classification (NCBI taxonomy): domain Eukaryota; kingdom Metazoa; phylum Chordata; class Actinopteri; order Semionotiformes; family Lepisosteidae; genus Lepisosteus; species Lepisosteus oculatus. The sequence goes on along the minus strand of NC_090702.1, from coordinate 11,389,297 downwards.
CATTTACTTTTTTCCATGTTTATTTTTGATCACATGACAACCTTTTACAGATACTGTGAGCAGACTAATGTAAAGCAGTAAAAGTAAATTATGAAATATCTTTGGTCCATCTTATGTTAAAATTTGATTGAACTACTGTTTTTTTCATTTGTAATTGGAAGACATAGGAGAAGTGACTGATTACTTATTCCCAAATCTTCTTCTAATAATTTAACCTTCAGTGTCTTTGCACTTGTGATTATTTCTGTCATGTTTATTAAATCTGATGACTTCATATCAACATTAAATATCCACATTTTTATGCTGTCTGAAACACAATATTGCAATGTCTAAAATTTTAATTCTTATTAAATATGTTTTAAATAAGATTTGTAAAAAAAAATAATTCAGGCATGATTGCATACTTTATTCCTGATTAGGGTACAGAGATTGTTAAAAAATAAGTAATTGCAGTTGTGTTATTTGAAAATAACCATAGATACCATTAAGTTCCATAGGTTTTTTTCTTATATGACAGATCCCTTTGTAAATCACCCTGATTCCTGTGAAAATAGGTAGAATCTTAATCATTGAAGTACCATTTTCAAGGAAGAGCAAAAATAACATTGTACCTTTTTAAATTGAAATCCTTTGGGCTTTCAATTTTAGAGTAAACATTTTTTGTATTCTGTTTAAATTATTGAACAATGAATCAGTCTCAGGTAGAAGTTTTGTTAATAGTACTAATGTAAATATATAGCTCTTTAAATGGTCTGTCTGCTTAGCCAAATGCTCAATTTACATTTTTTCGGACTCAGATGATAACAGATTTCATCTTTGTTTAAACCTTAGCAAGGAACACTTCTGACATGACAAGTTCACATTATATAATTTCAGGGCCTGTTAGCTGACATGCTGTTATATGCACTACAAAGCAACACTGGAAGAACCACAAACCACAAGTCAAAAGGTTCTAGACAGATACAAACTGACAGTCTGCTGTCACTGGTTTCAATGTCTTTTTTGTCCAGTAGCTATCATTTCTAATCAGCCACCTATTTTTAATTTTAAAGCACTTCTGTGCATTTTGTTCAAATCAGGTTTCTAACTCGTCATGTATTTTGTAACAAGTTTCAGAGTCAAAAATTGTTTTAAAATGTTTACAGTCTGGAATGTGCAGCAGTACAGTTTTCCCTAATAGAGGGAAGTCATTAATCATCTTTCTGTGTTTAATTCAGTCTCTCTCCTGCATGCTTAATTATATTTTTTCTAATAAATTTTCAAGTGCATAAGCTGATGTGAAAAACTGTCCTTGTTTATCACCATCTGGTCATCTTAGTTTGACATCTGTATGATGTAGATGTGAAGAATCAAAGCAGAGGGAAACGTAACTTGTTTTATTTTATGAAACCTAAAAGGGGTTGATCCCCAGTCATGAGTCAAGGTAGACAAGCTGCCAAGCAAGATCTTAAACAATTGATGTTAGTGAGGAAATGTGTGAAGGTCTTCATATAAGTTGCACACAATTCTAATAGTAGTTTCCTCATATTAAGAGCTGCTTTTTTTCTTAAAACTTCTTATCACTGTAGATTAAGAACAAGCAATGGCAAGCTGCCATGTACACTCAAAAATGTACACACCTACACAGTTCATTTTGTAATGGCTCACGTTTTTAATTTTTATGTTTTGGAACCCTACAGTCAAAATATTGGCGTCCACGTGGTGTCCAGTAAAAACAAAAAGTTAGAACTTGACCATGATAACTGCTTGGCTTCAGTGTTTTACTTGCTTTCTTATTAAAAAAATGAACTTGAAATTCTCCATTTTAATTGTTTAATTGTGTAAGTAAATAGTTAACACTTTAACACTTTATAGAATTTCCATAGTGGTATACTTTTGTGTGCCTAAGCAATATTTGGAGCAAGTAAAGGTTTATTCCATGCTGAAAAGAGAAAAGAAACGCAACGTTTTGAATGTGGATCCTTCTTCAGGTTTGACATATGCTGATGCAGTTACCTAATTAAGAAATATTTGCTTTCCTTCAGTGACTTACAGTAGAGCCTTTTCTCTTTTCGTTATGGTCCTTAAGTCACACCTTAAAGCATACTGCAAACAGAATGTTCTTAGACCTGATATGTCTTGGTGATATGCTATCTCTAAACCATGAGATAACTTGAGCATGTAAATAGTTACAAAGTGCAATATACTGCAGTACAGCCGGAACTGATTTTAAAATTGTTTACAGTAGTGCAAAGTCAGTGCGTGTGAGAAGACATGAGTGTGTCAGCTCACTCACTATTTCACACCACAGCCTGTAACTTACCTTTCCCGGCTGTCCAAATCCTTGCGTACCATTTCAGATGGTAGAGGTAGGATTTTCTTCTAGGGTCTGAGTTCAGGTTGAGCTCTGTTAACCTTGTGAGGGACGTCATCCCAGTTAAAATGTCCTTGCCACAGGCATTCAGTTACATCACCTCCAGAACTGTACATCCAACCCTCCATGACACCCTGAATGTTTCTGTGTTAGTTTGACTCTCTCTTAATTCCTTTCCTCCAGAATTAGAACTGTCACTGAGCTCTCCTTGTAGGGAACTTCTCAGGTTCCTCCTGAAGTGTTGTTTGCAATCAGTGGTTTCCTTCACGATTTGTCTGTTTCCTAGTGTCCCTCGGAGTGTACACTTGCTACCCGTCTTTCTTTTGCACGGTGGTATTTACGCTTCTGCAGTGGAATCTTTCGATGTGCAGGATTGATGTGTCTGTGGTGCAGATCCCCTTTCTCTAAACCACTGATCAGCCAAGTGACCAACAGCCCACTTCACATTCTTCACCTTTTGGTGAAGAGAGCTCTTCCTTTATCCCCAGATTTATTTGAAAATCTGGGGGAAGCATCCACTTCTCTGTTACTGCAGGATTATTTTGCTCTGCAGGGACTCTTGTGTGTTCTCAGACTAGTAATTTGCAATTTGAAGTTGTCTTGGTGTAGGTGATGAATATGTAACTTCTTTGTCTCCCTGGAGGGAGATCGTTTCATCTACTGTGCATTGTCTTGAAATTGCTGAGAGGTGTGATTGGAGCGTAAAATAAAACCATATATTGTTAATTAAAATGGAAAAGCAGCAATGCAGGGAGGTACAACAGAGTCAACGTAATTTGAGCAGATTGTGGAATATACAGTACAGAGGCAGGTTAAATAGTTTAATTCTAACAAAAGACCTAAGATGGTGGTGAAAGACTGTTTAACCCTGTTGTTGTAGATACCTAACATGGGGGCAAAGAAAGAGAAGATATAAGAGATGGAAAGTTTCTTCTGGTGCATTTGAGCTGCACAATGCTGAAGCCAAGCTTGGCTGAGCCTGCCTGGTATCAGTCAAATGTTTATCCATTCTGCTAGCAGAGCTGTGGTACATGAAGTCTCAAGCAGTCTCTGGGCATAACATTCTGAAATAATACATTTTGCATGCTATGCAAGATATATTCAGTAAACACTATTTTGTATGCTTTATTTTTTGCTACACTGCTTTGGGTTTTGGCAAATGCTTGTTTTTGTTATTTAAGAACTAAATTGAGTCCAAGCATTAGCATTTTGAATTGACAATTGCAAGTGTTTACTAGAAGCTGTCCAAATTTTAACAAGTCAAAATGTGTTAAGGTAAGACTCAATTGTTCTCTTTCCTTTTACATGGCTGGATGCCACCTACTTTCTTGTGCTCTGACTGAAGCTGCAAGATCGTGAAAATTCATTATTGATACCCAGTGGCCTGCTCACAACTGGTCAGTAAAAGAGGCTAGTATTAGAGTTGAGGCTGGAGTAAGGGTGCATGATTCCAGTCCTGAAGAGCCAGGGGGTCTTGTTTTCGTTCTACCTAAGCCTTTAATTACCTAATTGAACTCATTATTGCCTTAATTGGACAAGCTGAAGCCTTACCTTCTCTATATGAAGCTGGAGATTTAAAGAGACCTACAAAAGCTGCTGGACAGAGGAGGGCAGGCATGGGTTAGAGTGTCATTGGTTGGTTCTGCAGATGACCTGCCTATGCTCAGATGCTCTAGGTTATTGGTTTTATTTGATAGTTGCCACAGCTATCCTTACAGATGTAGGATTCTCCTCAGAGAATGTAATAATTTTCTGTCACGATTACAGCCAGTATCATGCCTTTCTGGAGAAATGCATAGAGTTGTTCTAAAATTGTCTTTAGGTAATTATGAAAGGCATCTCTTCCACATCATTTTTATCAGCCAGGTGTTGTCAGATCTGACACGTCTATATCCGTCAGGTGTGGTTAGATCAGACAAATTTGCATGGAGTGGAAAAAAGAACACCACTTTGACATAATGTACATTTGTTTAAAAAGTCAATTTTGTGTCTTAAAACATTAAACGTGAAACTGGATTATTGAGGTATCAAGTCCATGCCCCACTCAGTCAGTTGCTTCTTTTTTCTCTGTGATGCTGTACTTAATGAAAGAAAGATCTCTAGCATAGACAACACATGCTGACAGAACCTCCAGTAGCCTCCAATTCCAAGATCTTAAGTTGTCACCTGGACAATTGTCTTCCTCCTCTGGATTACGAGACAAAGAATGACTTGTTTGTCACCACTGCTTTCAGATTCTTTCATCTTGTCATCTCTTACAGTATTTCTACATTATGTATAATGGCTAGCAATAGTCTGCATCCTCTGTGGACTTTTTCACATTTTGTTGTGTAACGATATAGAATCATAATGTATTTAATTGGACATTTTGGCCATTGATCAACATAGATCACTCTATATGGTAAAATGCTGACCCTTCTACCTACCTAGGGAATTCACGTCGGTCATTATTACTCCTGTATACATACCTCCTAACGCTAATGCTAAGGAAGCAGTCAAAACGCTGTCCAAAGCTATTAGTTAACAAGAATCAGCACACCCTGATGGTGTTTTTATTATTGCAGGTGATTTTAATCAGGGAAATCTGAAATCAGTCCTGCCTAGCTACAACCAACACGTTGACTGCCCCACCAGGGGAAACAACACACTTGACCTTGTTTATACTAATGTACCCGGTGCTTACAAAGCAGTACCTCACCCCCCTCTTGGACAATCTGACCACATCTCCCTGTTCCTACTCCCAGCCTACAGACGACTTCTCAAACGCACCAAGGCTCCAGTTATAACTGTAAAAACATGGACCAAAGAGGCAGAATCAATGCTTCAGGACTGTTTTGAGTGCACAGACTGGAGTGTGTTCAAAGATGCAGCCTCCCATGGATCCCACACTGATATTGATATGTATGCATCAGCTGTCACTAGCTACATCAGCAAATGTGCTGATGATGTGGTGAGCGTTAAAAAGATACGCAAACTCCCGAATCAAAAACCTTGGATGAACACTGAGATCTGCTCCCTGCTCAAAGCCCGTGATGCAGCCCTCAAATCTGGTAATGAGGAAGAACTGAGAGGGGCTAGGAAAGAATTAAGAGCTGTCATAAAATCTGCCAAGAAACAGTACAAATCCCAGATAGACCACCACTACAACACCAACACTAACCCATGACGCATGTGGCAAGACATAAATACAATCACAAGCTACACGAGCAAAACAAGCCCTGTAAGCACTACTGACCCCTCTCTTCCAAACAAGCTTAACACCTTCTATGCACGCTTCGAAGCTCAAAACCCTGAACCAACCACCTGGACCACTGACTCCCGTACTACCCCACCCCCCACACTATCGAAGCTAGATGTGTGGAAATCACTAAGTTGAGTGAACACACATAAAGCTGCTGGACCTGATGGTATCCCTGGCCTGGTACTCAGAACATGTGCCTGGCAGATAGCTGATGTCTGTACCGAAATCTTCAACATGTCCTTGGCCCAGGCCACTGTACCTAGCTGCTTCAAGACAACCACCATCGTGCCAGTACCGAAAAAATCAGCCCCCACATGCCTAAACGACTACCCCCCTATTGCACTCACCCCCATCGTAATGAAGTGCTTTGAAAAACTACTTATTCCGCACATTAAAGCCAGCATTCCAAAAACACTGGATCCTCTCCAGTTTGCCTATCGCAACAAACCGCTCCACAGAGGATGCAATCTCTATAGCTTTACACACCACACTAACCCACCTGGATAAAAGGAACACCTATACAAGAATGCTTTTCATTGACTTTAGCTCAGCATTTAACACCATCATACCCATAAAACTTTCTACCAAGCTCAGGGCTCTAGGTTTAGATACAACTCTCAGCAGCTGGATCCTAGACTTCCTCACCAGCAGACCCCAGACTGTCAGGATTGGCAACCTCACCTCCAACACACTCACCCTTAACACCGGTGCCCCTCAAGGCTGTGTGCTCAGCCCACTGCTTTACTCCCTGTTCACCCACGACTGTACTGCTAAGTTCAGCAGAAACACCATCACCAAGTATGCTGACGATACCACAGTCGTGGGCCTGATCACTGACAACGATGAGACTGCCTACAGGGAGGAGATAAAACAATTCGCAGACTGGTGCTGAACCAACAAGCTATGTCTCAACATCAGCAAAACCAAAGAGCTGATTGTTGACTTCAGAAGACAAGGAAAAGTTCACTCCCCCATCTACATAGAAGGGTCTGCGGTGGAGATGGTGAATAAGTTCAAATTCCTAGGCGTTCACATCTCTAAGGACCTTACATGGACACTGAACACCTCCAGTCTCATCAAGAAGGCACAACAGCGGCTGTACTTCCTGAGAAGGCTGAAGAAAATACACCTACATCCACTGATCCTCACCAACTTCTACAGATGTACGGTGGAGAGCATACTGACCAGCTGCATCACAGTCTGGCACGGCAACTGCACCGCATCCGACCGTAAGGCACACATCGGCAGTGCCTTACCATCCATCCAGGAAATATACAACACCGGGAGAAAAAAGCCACCAAAATTATGTCTGACCCCACTCACCCCAGTCATAACTTGTTTGTTCCCCTACCATCTGGCAGAAGGTTCTGGTCACTCTAGTCGCACACAACAAGACTCCAAAATAGCTTCTTTCCCAGAGCTGTCAAGTTGGTGACACCCCACTCCCTTCCACCTTATTATGATCTATCCTAACATCCTCCTGTACCCACAACCATTGTACTCCTACACCACCACACACACATGTAAGCCAAAATTGTACTGTCCCCTCGATAGCCCAGTAAAATTGTAACAGGCATAATAATATTTAATATTTATTAATTAACCATACTATTTTTTTTTGCACTGTTCCAAGAATTACCTTGCACTGTTTTTGTCCTGTTAAATGCTCTCTGTTTGCGGAATTTTGCACAGTTTTGATTACTTGATTACATGTTTTTTATGTTATGTTATAACATGTTACTGTTATTGCTATTGTGTAACTGTCTATTGTCTTATTTTCTGTCCTATTTATATACTGCACCTGAGTGACTAATGAGAAACACTTTTCCTTATACTATGCACCTGTGTAAGTTTAATGACAATAAAGTTGAATTGAATTTAATAGTTTTTAATTTAATAAGTCCAAGGGGGGTGAATACTTTGCTTAATGTCATGACTTATTTATCTCTATTAGCAGGGTTTGTAAAGGATTGTACCCTTTAAGCAAGAATGTAGCCTGCATAATGCTGAAATTAACACTTTTTTTTTCCCCCAGACACGAACTACAGTGAAGAAGTTGGCTGTGTCCCCTAGGTGGACAAACTATGGTCTCAGGATATTTGGCTACCTTCACCCTTACATTGATGGTGAGTTTGTTGCCTTTCCTATGGCTAGACTGATGGGTGATGCAGAACAATCTGTGAATGTGTTTAGAAAGCATTCTTGAGCAGGAGTTTCAGGAAAGGTGTGACTTTACACATGTTTCAAGATAACTAATTTTTTCCATTTCTCTGATCCAGTCGTTTTCAGGATTTTATTACTTTTGCCTCTAAAGAGTTGCTGTTTTTTTAACCTAATTCTGTTAATTGAAAGTATAATGGACCAAATAGATAACATGCAGGTTAACTTAATCTCATAAATCGCCAACTTTAAGGTTTTGTAACGACCCTGGCCACCCCACCAGGGAACAGACCCAAGGGGGCATCGCAGTTCGAAGAGAGCTGCCGGCTTACTTCACCTCGGGCGCTCGACAGGCTGACAAAGAGCAAGGCCAACCTGAGGTGGATGTGTCCCAGTTCCAGGAGAAGGGGCCGCCCATATATCTAATAGTTCCCCGGGACACTGGGACTGTACAGGATTCAGACATTGGACACAGGAAAGGAGGGCAGGGAGAGCCACCTGAGCTATGCTGAGGGGTGTGGAGCCTTGAGCCAGGCAGGATACTCCCAGTCAGGGTGGTCCTCCACAAGGTGAAGCGAATACCGAGATGACCAGGGTGTGCAGTCTTCAATGGGTCTTCTCAGAAACCTTGCCAGTGCGTGCCATCTGGGTGGACCAGATTGATGTGCCGGAAACTGGGCCAAGAGAGTCATCTGCTGAGGTTCAACCAAAGTGGGGTCCCGACCTCTTCTCCACACAGCAGCCTGGAGAAGCCCTTGACAGCACAGCTGGGGGACAGAGCTCCAGGCAGAGCCCAAGAACAAGAAGGGCTCCACTGGGAAGCTAGAATATGGCTTGGAAGTGAAGTGGAGTAAACGTCAATGCTGGATCGCCAAGGACAGACTGAACAGGGTTTAAATACCCCAGGACACCTGGGTGTGACCTCTCACTTCAGCTAGGTGCTCTGCATATGCTGTCTCTTCTGCAATCCAGGCAGAGCGGAGGTGTGGTCACTGGCCACTGCAGCCTGATCGAAACAGCTTTCTCCACAGTTTAATTGGTTTGGTTCTCCTTTATGATCTCTGTAAGACTAGTAATTCCTATAAAAAATTACAAATTGTAACCATCTTGATTCTGAAAGTATAAGGGAAATAATTTAGCCACTATTGGGTTAACCATGATAAAATAGTGAGAGGTAATAATTTCTGCAAAAAGCTGCACAGGAACAAATAATAGAGCTAGTTGATTTCTGTAAAACAGTAATATCTCTGACAATTTTCTCTAGGATTTTGTTTTTGTTCTCTCTAGAATTTTTGCATTGCTTTTCACATCTTTTAAATTCTTAATAAATGTGTGATGAGAAACAGTTAATTTTAACTATTTTAGAAACTGAAAGTTTTATTTTTTGTAACAGAATTTTTTTTGGAATAATACTTCATTATGGTCATTATGGTGTTCTACTTTATACTTATTTTTAAATTAATGGGCTTCGAACAAGTGCCATCTTTATTGGAACTCAAGGATTTAGTGGTGAATTTTGCTTTTCAGTATTTGTTATTATTACTGGTGCATCAGAGCACCAGGATTCTGGGTTTAAATTAGACATTTGTCTGTGTGGAGTTTGTTCTTCCAATGTTGATGTCGGTTTTGCTCTGGTTTCCTCCCTCCTCCCTAAGACATGCTAGGTATTCTAAATTGCCCCCTTCTCTTGGCCCTGTGATAAACTGGCGTCCTGTGGAGGGAGGGTGCAGTCATGTGGTCAGAGTCTCTGCTTGTGCCCTGTGCTGTTCTTGTAGGCTCCAGAGTGCCTTGACCCTTACCAAGAAAAGCAAATTTGTGACAGATGAATGGGTGGGTGGATGGAAGGATGTTTGCTGTTCTCACATTTTTGTTTTGTTTTTAGATGGGGTTCTGTAGTTTGTACTTAGCCCTGAGGTTTTGGCCTGTAAGTTTTTTCTAATATTTAATTGCAATACTTGGCTCAATCTTAAATTGGTAGGCCCTACAGCTCTTTCAAGAGGTCATTTGGTTTTTTGTGGGTCTTAATTTTGTGTTTCAGAGATGATCTAGCTCCTTGTAACAAGTAGCATGAAGATGGAAATTACTATGTAATGATGATAAGGGGTGGACAAATTGTAAAAAAATAAACTTTAAAAACTTTCCTCAGGAATGTTGGCCTCCCTAATCTGTACGTATAGTGACAGTGGAAAATTACCAACACTTCATAATGTTAATGTATGAAGTCAGAATGATGGCAGGGTTTTAACCACCTCCTGTTGCCTGTGCTCTTTTGCCTTCATACAGTGGGTGCCACATGTACTATATGTACAGAGCAGCAGCTGTTCCTGTAATGTGATCCACAGGGAACAGGACACCCTTTTGTAGAGTCTGTGTCTGCCTTTCACTGCACCAGAATGGAAATGGCATTGTTTACAGCATGAAAATGAACAAAATCGATACCTTTCACTTTTCATTAAAGTAACGATTAGCATTTTATTTTGTGTTTTTGGTATTGGTCAGGGAAAGACAGCTCCAATCCGCAAGTGGTAGCTTTTTTTTGTTAATTTAACAGGTACCTGTCTATTAACACCTGACTTAACACCTGCAAAACACAGATGATTTCACTTCTTATCCACTTAATTAGTGTACTTTAAGTAATTAAGCTCTGAGATGAAATGAAAACTAGAAGCATATGACACCCTAGGACTGTACTGCAGTTGCCTACCTCTTGTTTAGGTTATTCTGCTGTTCCATTAAATCACATTATTCACAATGACTTCACTAAATGTTTTTGGACAGGAGACCATTACATTTCTTTTGGGAGTCACAAAGTATCCATGTTCATTTTTTGTTTTATTATGTTTTTTTTTTACCTATATGGGGTTTCATTTTTTAATTATTTAATCCTCCATTTAATGGCTGTAGTGTGAATATTATTTCTAGTGATTATCTGTTTATTGGATTCAGTGGATGTGATTTAACAGACAAGAGTGTGAAACAGTAGCTGAATGAGAGTTAACACATCACAATGCCTGTGTTCTAGGTGAGTACCAGTTTGCAGTGGCCTCAGACGATAATTCTGAATTCTGGCTGAGCTCGGATGACCAACCATTAAATCTAAGTCTCTTGGCTTTCGTGGGAAAGGTGAGTAAGTAAAAAAAAAAATTGTTTTCGTTCATCTTTAGCGATTGTTTTGTAATTCACCCCCAGACACAGATTAGTCCTCAAACTAATGTGTTAAAGATAACACAATTTAAGTGCAATGTAAATCATCTTCCTTTGTTTTTCTGAATACCTGAAAATCCTAAAATCTATCTGGATTGCATTCATCCAGAATCCCATACATCTATCCTTAATGTATCCTGTGCAAAGTCTTATAGACAATACAGTACATCTGCATCACGGTAGACATTAGTGTTTGGCCTTTTTGAACATTTACCATAAGATAACACATCACTTTATTAGCCATATACAATTAATTGCATTAGGAATTTGTGACGTGAGACACAGACACACAGACCGGGAGAAAAGCTTGGGGTTAGAGCGCAGGGTCAGCCATTGTACAGCGCCCCTGGAGCAGTTGGGGTTAAGGGCCTTGCTCGGGGGCCCAACAATGTAGGATTCCTCTGCCGGCCGTGGGATTTGAACCGGCAACCTTCCAGCCACAGGCCCCGGATGGCTGTTTTTTTAGTGAGGGAATAGAACATTCAGAATTCAGTCCTTTATTTTGTAGTGTATTAAAGCTCGACATTTTACCCACATCTATTTGGTGATGTATTGTGGTGAGAATTTAATGTATTGACACCTCCTCAAATTCTGAATGTTCAAACTCACTGTTTGGGGGGAAATGTACCTTTGGTCGAAGTGACAGCCGTGAGTTATTTTTTGATAATATTTGCCTTTACTTGCCTAACAAGCTTTCCTTTCCCTGTTTGGGAGAAGCATCCCCATAGCATGATGCCTCCACCACCATGCTTGACTATGGATGGTGTTGGTGGAACCTGTATGTCTAATGCAGATCCACAGATTGTAGCATGAGTTGATCTTATCTGTCCACAAAACAGATTTTGAAGGATTGCATAGGTGCTTTGTTTAAAGGTAGTCCCTTTATACCCTACCCAGGGGGTGTTAAAGACAGCTTTTTCCACGTTTTGAAAATGTCCAAATGTAGTTAATTTTTGGGAATCCTTTTATCCTTCTTTGTCCACTATCCTACATAAGGATTTTTCCTGTTCTGAACCAGTGTTAAATGACTCTACTTTTAGTTTCCCACAATGGCAGAAATCAATCTGGTTTGCTATTTTAACCAGAGATAAAAGAATACTGGCATTGTGGTGGGAGACTCCACCCTCTCATTGGCATCATTGAATTCGGTCCACTCTTGCTATAAGTTATTTTGAGCTTTCTAAAACGTGCGTCTAGTACGTGTGGTGTAGGGTGTGTGTAGGGGAATGGGGTGGAGACTTGGAGTGCTCCTGCTGACACGGTCAAATCCTTATTGAATAGTGCTTCTGTCATAGCTGTCTCATTTTGTAGTTGGGGCCTTCAGAGAGGGAACCAATTGTGGCATGTGTGTTGGGGGGGGGGGGGGGGATTGCTCTGTTTTTCTGTTTTATTTATTCTTTGTTTTTTAAGATTAAAGTTAAGTAAAAGAGGTAATAAGCAGAACATGGTTTGAAACTGAATACCATACTCGTAAAGTAATGAATTTGTATAATAGTATATTTATACTTTTGTTTTAGGTTTTACAAAAACATAAAATGCATCAAAAAGTCTCTTTTCTCAGATAAACAACATTCAGAAGTAGGCTAGTGATAAGATAAAGACAGCTAACATGTTTTATGTTTTCACATGTTCTCAGATTTATTCAAGTAAACCACACTGAAATGGGCTAAGACATGCAGTGAAAGTTTTTAAAAACATCTTTAAAGGTGTTGAGTATTTATGTTTTTGTAATTATGATACAGTATACAGATGTATTAGTAATCATATATCTACAATTAGATTTTATTTGCCCCTCTTTGTTTGAAAAATCCATGGGAAACTTCCTTTGGCCATTCAGGAGCTTTTCTTCAAAGTGATTGTTAAAGAACAATCAAGATCCCTTCAAAAGGCATGAAAACAAAGCACAGTCATAGAGAGAGGTCATGAGCTGTCCTTTCGTACGTGCTTTCTTGTTCTTATCATGTGTCAGGCTATCTTGTAGACTGGGAAAAAAGCTCAAATCACACTGAAAGGAAGAAAAGTACTGCAGCCTTTTTAATGTTTTACACTTCACTTTATTGAGGAAAATGCTGCTGACCTTGAGTCTCCAAAATGATTAAATTCACTTTTATTCTGTCTGTGCTTCTTATTTCCTAGCTAACCCATTCAGTAGTCAATATTTTTTATTTGTGATCATTCACTCATTCTTAATTTATTCATCCACTGCAAATTTAATTGTTTTGTTTTTCCCTTTTCTTTTTTCTCTTTGGTAGTGGACCTTTGTTTTATAACAAAGCATTTTATTTCTTTGTGTTTCTGTGGTTTTCTTTCAGACTGGCAAAGAATGGACTGCCCCAGGGGAATATGAGAAGTATACCAGTCAGATTTCTCGCCCAGTGCAGTAAGTGAGCGTTTTTAATGCCAAGAGATCAAATAACATTCAGAAACAACTCTACTTTTTAATTTTTGGCTTGACATCAAAATGCAAGTCAAACACCACAGCAGCCTTGCTAAATAAAGCCTCGTGTAACCAATATGTATACTGAAAATCACTTAATTTAGTTTAAAGATTTAAAGTGCAAGATTGCTTCTGTTATTTAAAGCTGTTGTTAGGGCCAAATATGTAATGGAAATCTTGAATAGTTTCGAAAGAAGTAGGAAATTCTTAAGTGTGTCTGTTTCATTTTTCCTTGAGATAAACATTTGAAGTGACGACAGTAATTGAGAAAATGTCAAACAGAATTAAACGAAAATAAATGTATGAGAATTGTGTAATAGAAATTAGTAATATTCTTGGTTACAGAATGGATTAATCCTGTCATGCAGAATTGCTGTAAAATGTTCATTCATGGTTTGTAACTTACAGCTTACTGAGAATAGGAATCTTTTTCTCTCAAAATTTGAGAGAATAGGATAGTTTTGAAAGAAGTCCTGGCTGAGTTGAAAAATGAAAAACTTACTATACAATTCACCAGTTTAGCTCAGACAATTATAAAAAGTGGGGAAGTAGGGAGCTTCAAAGCTGTAAGTTTGTATTATTTCCCATTTGTTTTCTATGGGGTGATGGTAAAATATCAGAATAGAACAGAGAGAGTATCTTTAATATCCCCAAGGAGCAATTTGTTTTAAAGCAGCAGACAACATAAAAAAACACACACAAACAAGCAATACATATAAACATTAGTAAGAGAATCATCCATTGAGCAAGATTATGGATGGGTTAAGGTTACGCAAGACTGGTGACATATAGAACTGGGATAGGGCCGAAAGATCAGCACCAATGACTTTCTGACTCAGTTTGACAATCCCCCCAGTTTTCTTACTCTTCCCAAGAGTAAGAAATTCACATTCCCAAACCAGCAGATCAGGGCAAAAGTAAAATCAGATGCAATAAAAGTCTGATAAAACATTATGAACAATGAATACTTAAATAAATTGATTCAGGAAGTGATTGATACCTAACCATGCAAAGCAGATTCCAGAGTTTGTGCTGCTTAAGTTTCACTTTTTGGGAATTAAATTTAAAAAACAACTTCACCTAGTAAGGAAGGAATTACTTTAAATACCTTAGAAATACCTTGCTATCCCTGCAAATAACTGGTGTAAATTACCTTTAATTTTATTGAACAATAGTCACAGAGAAATAAATATTTGAATTATTTCCCCACTCTGGATGTTTGTGAGTTTTAGAAAACCGTAGTTAAAAACTTACTATATACTGGAGAAACAGTAGTCATGTCCTTAGCCTACATTTCTTTTTCCTTCTTCTCTTAGGCTGAAAACAATGAAAAAGTACTACTTTGAAGTTATACACAAACAGAATGACCATGGCACAGACCATGTGGAAGTAGCTGTGAGTAATTCATTATTATCAGTTATTATTTAAAGAATGAGATTTACATCAAATATCAAGGGGAGATCCTTTTTTACTGAATGTGTTGATTGTTGAACGTCTTTTGTCTTCTTATTCACTTTGGTCTTATCCAAAATATAAAAGCACTGTGGATAATACTGAATTTCAGAAGGAAAATGTCTGTAATACAGGAGTTGTTTCTATGAGTTGAGATATAAAGAAACTATCGGCAATTCAAAATTGAGTCTGTAACGTGAACAATACTTAAAATGCTTTAAAACAAAGCTGTTGAATAAAAGCTGTGTCACCTAGAACTGAAGAACTTTATTTTGTCCAGGAGCCGCTGAATAATGAACAGCACAGAAATTGATACTTGAGTAGGAGCTAAAATCACTTGTTAATTTTTTGAGTATGGTACCTGCTCTGACTGTTTCTTCTCCTGCTTTGATAAACCACCTGTAACATTTAATCTTGAGAGGGGGAAAGAAAAGGGAAATAATAATAATAATTATAATTAATAATTGCTTACACTTATATAGCGCTTTTCGAGACACTCCACTCAAAGCGCTTTACAGGTAATGAGAACTCCCCTCAACCACCACCAATGTGCAGCATCCACCTGGATGATGGAAAGGTTTGCTTGCCAACTTTAATCTGCGGTTGATATTACAGTAACCATGTTAAATCCTGGAGGAAGACTGCCTTAAGTTCTGTGTTGCGCAGTGCAACATTATTAATTCATATTACTAAAAACATATTTTTACTTTTGTTAGGTTAATAATAACAGTGCAAGTAAAACAGCAATTACTGGTGGTCGGATTTCCACTGTTTAGGTGGTAGAGCCAACAGAGGTCAAATTTGTATATATTAATAAATGTGTGTGTGGGTAGTGTTGTTTGGTTTTGTGACTCAAAAATATCTCTCAAAGGAGCAGGAGTGGGATAGCCTGTTTAAAAAAAAACATTTTTAAATGTACACCGTTGGTAGATTTGGGTTTATAGTTTTATAATCTTTATTAAATCATGTTGTCAGTCATTTGTGTCTTTTGCAGACCACAAAACCGTTATAATGTGGCGTTATGCATCAGATTCATTCTGTATTTCTCCATCAGATTGGGGAGGTAGACTTATTTTGAAATATAGCTAAATATTGCATTACAGTTTTGTACCTCAGTTTTGTTCAAGTTTGAAAGGTACATTGCATAACATTTTTTTGGGGGTGAGGGGGTGGCTGGTGTTTAAAATGGCAGAGAGAAATGCTGTAGTGTTAGTACACAAAAAGATAAATATTAATTTGCAAGTGACAAAGATCTGAAGCCCTAACAACCTTTTTTCAGTGAAATTTTACAAAAACTAATTTTAGCGGAGGCCAGGCCTTTTAAATTCATACATTTGTCTTCCACACATTTGTTTTTCGTGTGAGGGTGATTAGTGGTCTCAAAACATTATCTCTTTGACTATAAAGTATTGCTTTGCCATTCAAGGTTTTGAACACAGTAGTTCATTAAAATGTTTTTAATATCACTGTCATTAGATGAAGCATACAAGACATTTCTGGAAACACACAAATGCTGCTGCACTACAGCAACTATTTACAAAGTCTAGAATTTTTAGGTGAAAAAATTTAAAACGTTATGCTTCATTTTATGGTGGGGTGTAATGGAATTCAATATGCAAAGCAGGGTTTTAAAGCTGTTTTTTTTAGTTTGTTTTTGTTTTCACACCATTTAAATCTAACAACAAATCAAGAAAGAGTGCAGGTAAAGAAAGGGCACATAATTAATATAAAGGGAAAATCAATTTAATGACCCAAGTCGTTGAAAAGACAAAAAAAGCATGTTTTCTCCTTTGTTGCACTAGCAAGATGCAGCCTAGCCAAACTCCAAATATTCTCTTTAAATGATTGCAACCATGTTGTGATTTTGGGGTATCTCAGCCTTAACCCAGCCTCATAAGGTTTGCAGATGCACCTAGAGTGGCCGGGGGGAAAAAAAATCTCATGTTTCAACATTAATCACTTGTTTAAAAAAATTGACCTGTCCATTATATATGATCTTCAGCAGTTTACAGACTCAATGAGCAGTTAAAAACAGTAAGGAATGAAGTCCTGAATGACTAAACCAGAGAAGGTGCTCACCTAGAGGCTGAGATATCACTGGCTGGAACCTGTGTCATGTTCCTAATCGGGGATAGGGTGGGCATTAGTTACCCAATGTCCCCTCAGCTTCTGTAATTTTCTGGGCACTTCCAAGCTTACAGTGACATACGGAAGAGATACAGTGCTTCTCACAGATAGCAATAACTCTGCTTCAATTTACTGTGGATTTTGTACTGTGTGAAAGGCTCTGGCAGGGGGCCTTGTTGGAGGAGCATGTCTGCAAGTCTAGCTCCTGTTCTGCTTTATTAGAATACAAAGCTTTAGGTGTAACGGTATGTCAAGTGGTTGGCAATTTCAAATTGGGTGGGCATATGATACAAGATAATTCTCAATAAAACTGTCCCCTTAAAATAATTATTTTACAAGCAAATAAATGTTAGTATGTTTGCTTTTGGAGCAATTACACTTGATTTCACCTTTCTTTGTTTTTTTTGCAGTGGCGACTCAGTAACTCTGGCTTAAAGTTTACAGTCATCAATTCAAACTATATTTCTCTCTACAAAAGTAAGTTTGTAGTCAGTTTATTGACCAGGTTCTGCAATTCTAAGAAAGTACACTGCCCATTTAATTTTAAGTGTATTTTGGCACTTCAACTGCTCATTTGCCTTGAGTTAAACTACTTTGTTGTAATGGAAAACTAAATTACTGAGGTGGCTAAATATTTTGGTGGCCACAATGTTTATGCCAACTACCAGCCTTTTTTTAGTAAGGTGTTTCTTAAAAATGTATTCAGTTTAAAAACTTGTTCTTAATCTTAAATACATGTGTGGTTTGTCTTCAGATGTTCAGTGTTCAACAATTATGATCTTTTTACATCTTTTTTTGACTTCATCAAATATTTTTTAATTTTGTCTGTTGAATTTTCTTCTTTTTAATTTTCATTTATTTTTTAAGTAATCCAAAAAGATGTTATGATATGAATGATGGTAGTTCACAAAAGCCCATCTTTACTAAATTAACTTTAATTATAATCTACTTTTCTTACTGCTTGACCAGCATAATTTACAATATTACAGTGGTATTTCTAGCTTTCTCTTCAAATGAATAACAATTTAATTCCACTTACATATGTCAAGGTTTGTTTTTTAAAGTTTGTGTATTCCTATAGCCAAATACTTTTATAATATAAAAATGAAAAGGGCAGTAAATACATCTTATCAGTCCAATACAGTTTTATAAAATAATTGTTGACATTTAGAGATTAATTACCCTGTTATAAATGACATGCTGTGTAGTAAGCACAGGAACTGTTGACATTAATACTTTGTTCATCTGAGCATGCTCCCCAGTTAATGTCACTTGAAAGTGTGCGTGTGCAATTTGATTTCATCATGTTATTTTAAATCTTGACTGGATCTGCAAGTATACTAAAATATTCTTAAATATTAACATTCTGTTGAAAAGAAGGGATTCGTATTAACTCTAGTCTTTTTTTTTTTAAACCTGTGCACGTAAATTAACCCTTTTTTATCGTGCCGGCTGCTACATTCCTCTATTATTTGTCTTCCTTGATTTGTCCCTGGGCAGATGAGTCTTCTCTGAAGATGAGCGAGGTGAGTCACGTCCCCCAGTCAACGGCAAGTCATGTGCGGTCCTACAGTGAGATGCAGCAAACCACCAGTCACGGTGCAGAGATGCTCAGAGAAGACCCCCGAGATACGTTCTTTCAAGGTAAGCCCCTGCTAGTTTAATAGTTCCACAATTATTGGCAATTTAAATACATTTTCAGGAATATAGAAAACAGATCTAATGTCTTTGTTGTCCGTATTTTCTCGTGGTTTGTTTTTGTTAGGTTTCTGTGTATTTTAAACCTTGTGTTTAACTTGCAGTTTAGACATTGAGACTTTCAAGAAGTGCCAAATGCCATTGTGACAATATTGTTTCGTATAGCCACACTGTGCTGAAAAAATGCAGACTCTCCTGGCTTGGGTTTGTGAAATGCTGGAAAAAAAACGGATATTTGTAGATTTGCGGTTTACAGTTTTCTTGTTTTCACATTTTGATTTTGTATGTTTCAGTTCTTCTGTTTCAGATTACTTCAGCATTTTCTTTGTCTAGACATTTTAACCCTTACGGTGGTTTTCTCTCAAGTTCCTATGATAGACAGTTCCTATCTGCGCCGTGTTCTACCAGACTGCACTTATAAACCCACCTACAACATCAAAGGTTTCCCACTGCTGCGGTATCAGGGTTTACAGTTTGTAAGTATGGCCTTATGCTTCCCTCTCAGCATATTTAAACACAGCGCTCATAATTTAAAGGTTTTTTTTATTGCCAAGTCCCTTCAACAATAAAGAGTTGAGACATCAGGGAGTCGAGGTTAATGCTTTGCTGAAAAGTAAGAAATAGAAGGACAGCCTCCACAGCTGAAACTGTTTTCCCTTCTTTCTACTTTTCAGTACAGAATTAATCTCCGCTTGTTCCTTTGCAGCTCATGTACAGATGGAGCTCCCCACTTCAGTCTTGTCACTTATCAATCATTGATTCTCATTGGTCACAATATTCAGAACCTTGATCACAACAATTAAAAGTAAACTGTGCATGACCAGCTATATAAAGCAACAAACCAGCTAGCCCATCACATTTACTGTGTAAATCTAGTTGGCTCATTTTCAGGTTTCTTCGTTATTAATATATTGTTCCTGTCAATACCCCTGCAAAGCTAAAAAGCTACTTTTTATTACCAAAGATGCTATTGATATAAACCTTTTGATTTGGTTTATTTAGATTTTCATTTAATTTCATGAGTAGCATATTATAGTGTTTTCTCTCAGATATTGTGAAATCATTAATATTTTTAATGATATATATATATTTTTGAAACAAGATATGTCAACAGATATGTCAGTTAGATTATATATAAACACTATAGTTTTATGTAATTCATCATATTCAGCACCCATGTCACCCTGCAGTTCACATCTGGCAACCCACTGAACCTAAGCAGGTGTGAGCCTGGTCAGTACCTGGATGGGAGACCTCCTGGGAAAAACTAAGGTTGCTGCTGGAAGAGGTGTTAGTGGGGCCAGCAGGGGGTGCTCACCCTGTGGCCCATGTGGGTCCTAATGCCACAGTATAGTGACAGGGATGCTATACTGTAAAAAGGCGCCCCCTTCGGATGAGGTCCTGACTCTCTGAGGTTTCTCGAAAAGAGTAGGGGTGTAAGCCAGGTGTCCTGGCCAAATTTCCCATTGGCCATTACCAATCATGGCCTCCTAATAATCCCCATCTATGAATTGGCTTCATTACTCTGCTCTCCTCCCCACTGATAGCTGATGTGTGGTGAGCGTTCTGGCGCTCTATGGCTGCCATTGCATTATCCAGGTGGAAGTTCAATAATTACACACAACAAAAGAAAATGTATTTTCTAAAAGCTTGACTCTGAGCTTAATTAAATGAGACATGAAGGGAAAAAAAAAGTTTAAAAAATTTGGTAATGGAAGACAGTTCATTATGTTTACAATCTCTTATTGAACATAGTGACTTTTAAGTGTTTTTATTTATTGCATTTAATGGTTTGGTTGTCACTTTTCATATAATATGTAACTAATTCTAGTTTGAAGGGGTTACTCTTTAATGGAGCTTTTCAACTAGGAAAGACCTGTTTAAACACAGGCAGCATTAGCCTTTTGTTTGTTCATGGGTGTGTATCAGGGAGGTATAAAACGCTTTAATCGTCACATAGTTAATAAGTACATTTGGAACTCTTTGGACTTTAGAATCATTGTAGTTTTTTTTTTAACTTGGCCATATCACTTATTCCTATGACTAACAAGTATGCAGTACGGTCCAACAACTGGGTGAAGTATAGCATGGCTAAAGATTCACAATGCTGAGGCTCATCAAATATTTGACCTTTTCCTTTTTAATATATTACAGTTGTCCAGCTGCTAATTGTATAGTTGGCTAATGTGTAAGAGTACTCTAGAATGTGTATGTATATAAACTGTAAATGTTACCTTAAGAAGGCTCAACAGCCAAAACATCCTTTCTATTTTTCAGATGGGTTGAAAGGCCTCCACTTGATTATAAAACTTAATGGTTTCCCAAGCACACTGCGTAAAGCGATGACTTCTTCAAATATTAAATATCAACTGACCACTGTATTAAATACAGGTTCAAATAATTGAACAATGTGTTTTTATTTCTACCTCAATTTAAACCTATTGTTTTTAATGTGATAAACTGTAGTAGTATGTATTTGGATGTTGTGTTATCAATGTGTATAAGCACACAAAATGTGATGCACACCTGTACTGCCTGTCTGGAGTGCATATGTAATTGACCAGGTGTGGACATAATATTTTTCAGACAATGCGCTTCATGTAGTGAAACACTGGATGTCTTTCTCTGGGGATATTTTGTGCCTAAATATTAGTGCCAATAAGTAAGCCAATGAACCATTGTACTATTCACTTTTCTTCATTTTGTTTTTTTTTCATTAGGTGCATATGTCCTACGTTTACCCCAACGACTACACAAGACTGACACATATGGAAACTGAGAATAAATGCTTCTACCATGAGAACCCATACTACCTAGAGAAGTAAAGTGCCTGTTTTTATTTTCTACTGTGACTATGATAAAGTAAATCTGTTTTAGAAGAAGGTATTATTTCCATTATTATTAATATGAAGTTATTTACACAGCAAAGGCAAACTTAGATATGGGTTTATAGCAACTCCAGGTTCTTTAAGCAAAGACCAAGTGAGGTAATTACAGAGAAATATTATTTTGGTAGAAAATTTAAGTTAGTTGAAAACATTACATTTATGCTTCATCTAAATACAGGTTGAGAATCCCTTATCCGAAATTCCTGGGACCGAAAGTGTTGCGGATTTTGGATTCTTTCGGTTTTCAGAATATTTTTATACAGTATTTGCATCTATAAAATAGGACAGCTTGGGGGTGGGACCCAAGTCTAAACACGATATCCATTTACATTTCATAATATAGCTTGCACTGTACATATACCCTAAATGTAGTTTTATATAAATTTTTAATACTGTTTTAAACATAATACCATAAGAAAGGTAAGATATCAGTCTCCACCTATGATGTCATGTTTTGATTAAAAGGTTACAATACGCGTACGCCATTTGTATTTTATTTTTTACTATACAGTATTAAGTTTTATGTAAGGTATAAAAAAACATCTAATATGATTACAGGTAAATAAAATGAAAACTGAAAAAAGTCAGCATTTTATTTTTAAAGTAATGACGCTTGTCAAGTTACACTCATACTGTACATGGAGGTGAAATTCAGATCTCACATAAAAATAACGTTTTGTACTTACTGTACAAAAAATCAAAACAAAACATGATGATCATTGCTTACAAACTTGATAAATGCAGCCACAGACATTACAACTATATCAGGTCTGAGAAACTTGAGGGAGAGGGTATGTCATCGATGACATCACTGTGAGCTAGAAAGTTTCGGATTTTGGAGGTTTTTGGATTTTGGAATTTCGGATAAAGGATTTTCAACCTGTACCAATGAGTACAAGTATAGGGGCACACTTCCTTTAGAAATTGACATGATTAAAACTTATGTTATGTATGCTTTTTAATGTGAAACTTTGCAATGTCTGCAGTACATATGATTTGCATACAGCTGTGGTTTAGTCACTGAATTTACTTTTTCAGTGTGCTATAGTTCAGTTGTTCCACACAAACTACAACGCTTTAAAAGTAGTTTGCTGAAACACCAGAAGATGGCACTATCATACAAGAAGCCACACAAAGGATATGAAAATAGACTGCCCCAAGATTAAATTGAATATAGCTGGCAATTTGGGTGATCTATTTCTCATATGATTTGTTCTAGTTCAAACCTATTTTTTGCTTATGGAATTACCAAGAGGTTGGTTATTGAGAATACAACTTTAGAAGAAGGTTGGGTCACATGGATGGACCAGTTTTAAGAAAGTTAATCACTGATCTTTATGAAACACATTTTAAATACCTAATGCAAATAAAACCTCAGTCATGTTACTTTGTTCTGTGACGTAGATAAATTAATGGGACATCCATCGATATTCTAACCACTGTATCCAATACAGGGTCACATGGGAGCCAGAAACTATAGTGGCAAAAGGCAAGGAGCAAGGCAGGATACACTCTGAATGAGATACATCCATCACAGGACACACGCACATTAACACGCACACATTCACACCAAGGCTTCTTTTCCCAGAAGCCAATTAAGCTACCAGAATGTCTTTGGACTGTGGGGGCACCTGGCAGAAACCCATGTGAACACGAGGAGAACATGGACACTCCATGCAGATAGCACCACAGATCCAGAATTGAACACCACAGGGTCTCAGTGCTGTAAGGCAGGAATGGTAACTACTGTGCCACCATTTCACCAATTATGGGGCATGTTACTGTTTATACTGGGGATCATTAAAGGAGAAATGAATCAAACCAGATCTTGCCATTGTTACTATAACACCATGGGGAAAACACCATGTGTCCTTTGCCTCTTCCAATTGTAGTAACAAAAGCCATATACTGTATATATAACCTTCACAGGTCCAAAGTGTTTTTGTTTTTCATTATGACGCCTCGTACAGTACATTATATCTTTAAACACAGTAATCATATTCTTTTTAAAATACCTTTTTTGTTGTTGTTTTATGAGCCATTGAGGCCTTTTGAAATGTACTATTTTGGCCTAACTTAACAAACCGATTAAAAACAGCATACTGGGGCATGTGTAATACAAAATGTATATAAAAAGGTGATGGTAGACTTTGTATTTTGGGGGATTGTGACTTATTTTGGGTATTTATGGGTGATCTCTCCAGTTCTCCAGGAATGTGGAACATAATTGCAAAGAGTAAACTGTTGAACTGTGGATGAATTGTTGAAACAAAAAAAACATAATAGAAAGAATACCTCTAATTTCTTCAGAGATCTATCTGAACGTTTCACACTGTAAAACTTTCTAATAAATTAAGTATAATAACCAAACAGTTTTCTGACAAAACATACAAAAAGAACAAATTGCCTTTGGATTTTATTTATTTATTTATACCACTCTTGCGCATTATACCCACGCAAGCTTTTGAGAGGCAGGTATTGTACAAACTTAGTTGCTCACAAGCACCCTGCACCTGCTGAGGGGTCTGCAGGGATAAGCATTTTTTCTCATTGTTCATTGTAATAGTTATATGTGCTGGAATATGTAGTGACCTACTGTATATAGGCACCATCTGTAGCCTTTCCAGTTTTTTTCACAAGGAGAAAATTAGTTTCATCTGGACTTCTGTAACTAGGTCAGTGTAAGATTGTAGATTTACTTAATTGTTTGGGGGAAAAGCAAAATCAAAACGTTAAAAAGCACATTAGGATTCCATGGTTTATATTAGAGCCTTATCACAAAAGTCCACTGCTTCCTTTTTCTGAAAACGAACTTGTGCCCTTTTCTCAGGTTTGGCTTTTTCAAGTACATGAAGATGGATGCACTAGAAAAACGGGGCTTTGGAGAAGGCCATCTTGCATACTGGAAAAAACGTGGTATGAAAGTAGATTTTTTAGAGCTAATAAAATCAGGTATTGTCAAAGCTAGCCTGTCAAGCTCTTGAGTGTCAAATTAATCTCTATGCTTTACTGTTAAATTACTCTTTACTATTTGAGGTTTGCCTAAAACATACTGACATTTCCTTAAATTAATATGACATGACATGACATCCATCCATTTTCTATCCACTTTATCCAATACTGGGTTGCAGAGAGACCGGAATCTATCTCAGCAAGCGATGGACACAAGTCAGGATACACCCCAGATGGGATGCCAGTCCATCTCAGGGCATACACAGACATGCACACACTCACAACAGGTCCAGTTTTCCTATTTAATGTAGTTCCCTTAAAATTGTTCAATAATTAATACTGCCTGTAAAATGTCTTTAAAAATTATATAATTTGTGTTTTTTGACATGTAATTTTTGAAAATGTGCTCTCATGTGGCATGGTATTATCTGAACTTGTTTGAGGATATGTACTCATGGCCAGTACAGTGAAGAGCATTGTTACTCTAATTAAAAGTAATAAAATATGCTAAAAATATAAAGCAATATAAGTACAAGCAACTGTATTTTAATTATTTCTTACCCAAGCCTTAATTTTGTGCTGTTAGGATAATAGACCAGTTGTTGACATTTGAGTTGAGTCTTAATGTATTTTTACTACTCAAGTTTCTTAAATGATACATTGATTTTTACTTTTTATAATTGTTTGGATTGTGTGGTATATTTTTTGTCCATAGATGTTAGAATTTAAACAGGTGAGAGTTTTTAGTGAGAGTTACAAAGAATGTGTTTCCTTTTTTTTGTTTCAGATTTTGACTTTGAAGAAAGGTTTAAAGATCATATGAAATCTGAGGGTGATGACAAGATATTCCAGTACGAAGACGAGCAAAATCCAGAACCAAATCCTGTAAAGCAGATCACAGCAAAAGAAAAGCCTATGCAAGACTATGGCGATGACTATGATGACTATAACTTCAGACGGAGACAGAAGCTCTTTTCTTTACCTCCTAGCACCAAGGTCCAAGTGGATCAGCAACTGAGACGGAGAAAGAGACGAATTGAAAATGATGTACAAAATCCTGTGGATGTGGTTGAGCAGAAAGGTGCAGGCAAGAGAAAAGTTCGTGTAGTGAAAACAAAAAAGATTAAAAAACTTAAGAAAACCACACAGAGTTTTAAAGCGGGGTCAAAGTATTCAGAAAGTACCCCGGTCCCTTTTCAAGAAAAGAAAATACCTAGGAAAATGGAATTGGAAAAGGTAAAGCAAAAAGTACCCATCAGAAGGTCTGTCACAAATGAGAGTCAGCCTGCGTTTCATCTGAGTCCAAACTCCAGGAACCTGGTTCTGCCAAAGTCTGACTATGTTAAAAAAACAATGATTGATTTTCATGTGTCAAAGAATGCCTCACTGCCTACAAGCATACAAGATCCACCACGTACATATAACATGTCTAGAAAGGGTAACAGGAGTTCTCGGACAGAAAAAAAGATATTGTCCGCTGACCTAAAGAAAACTGGGACAACTCGCAAGAAAACCCATTTGTTGGTTTTGACAGGGGAGAAAGAGGGAATGCAGGAAGCTCAGGTTGGTCTGGAAACTAAGCCAAGAAGAGATGAAGAGGAGAACCAGGTGACTGGTAACATACAGTTACCATATATATCAAGAGTTCAGAGGAGAGCTGAGGATAAGAGCCCATTGGATGTGCCTGATGATGAGCTGGCCAACAACAGGGTGTGGATGCAGCCTGAGGTCGACTCCAATATGGAAGAAGATGGCATGAAGGAAGAATTTGCCACTGTGGATTTTTATGACCAGGACGTAAATTGGGACCAAACATTTGACGTGAATCACTTGGACTTCCATGCCCTGCGCTCGGACTGGATCGACCTGCACTGCAATGTGTCTGGGAATTTGCTGCTCAGGGAGTTGGATGCGCTGCCTGTGGTGGAAGCCTACATGAGGAAGCTGAATGAACGAAACAATGGGTGAGCTCTCTGTCCTCAATTATACTTTCTAGAAATCTGTTGAAAATAGAGGGCAACACTCCTAGCATGCCTGTCAGCTTACAGTAGACTCCCAGCTGAATCTACTGTAGTAATAAAGTGCACCTTTATCACCACATTACATCTTCCTTTATGCTAGATCGTCCTCCTCAATCATTTAAGAAATTACAATATGAATTACTCCTATTTACAGCATCTACAGTGCAATAGTTTAGGAAGTCAATCCTAATAAAAATGTTTGCGGTTTTAGTGGTGGAGGAAAAAGTTGCCAAAAGGTTGCGTAATGCTTATGAGTTTAACTCCTAGTAAGGGCCCGTTCACTTTTTTGATGTAATAGCATTCTGTTGACCCTTCTAAAAATGCTGTTCCAGAATGCAAGAAGTTAATGCACATGTATTCATAGACAAAATATTTTGCTCAAGTGTTTTTAACTTCCTCAATTGTTTCTGAAAACATCTGAGTTAATTACAATGCCATTAAAACTGTTTTGTCATTGACCCAACCTTTATCTCATCATGATAGTGTATGTATGAATGAATTTCATAAAGTGGTTAAAAAGATTTATAATAATGGGTGAGAAATTAAAAATGCAGCATGATTACTGACATTGTTGTAGAGCATAAATTTCACGTTAGGCAAATGGTGTGTTAAAAACCTTTTTTCCCTAAAAAATTCCCCTTTTCCACTAATGCAACCCTGGATAATAGAAAAAATCTTTTTAATCAAATGTTTTATGTTTTATGTGTTTCTAAGGCCTGAAAAAGTTCTTGACAACAGGTGTTTTGGATAAACAAACCATTTTATTGCTGTAAATCAGAAATGTAAAACATTGGAAAGACAATACATATTTGCAAAAGAAAAGTCAGTAGAAATAGCCAAATAAGTGATTTGTATAGTTCAATTTGGATACTAGAAGTCTTTTGTTTTGACATCATTCCAGAAAAGACCAAATTATACATCTGGTGGTTCTTTCATTTAAAAGCCAATTATATATAATATAATAATATACAGTTACGGGTATTTTATTCAAATGAAAGCAGCATGGGTTCCAGCTGAACTTGTTTAAAAAAGTAAGAAAAGCATTATGTTAAGAATGTATCAAATTATTGTATTTTCTTAGTTTCATGAGCTCTTTTGCTACAGCTATTTTGTTCATGCATAAGTGTCAGAAATGGAAAATCCACAGATCTTTTACTCTATTCTTGGTATTATTAATAATAAAAGTAATACATCTTTTTAAAATTATTTTACTGCATGTTATTTTTGTATATGATGATACTCAAGGAAATGTCCTTTTACGAAAAGTTTGATTATAAATTCATTAACATGAATATTATTTGAATGACTGGATTGATGATCTGGCACATCAGAATGAAGTATTTGAAAGAAACACAAATGTATATTAATTTACAATCATTTTGTTCTGTGTTCACGGCGATGTAACTAGAAATAAGGCCTTCTATTTTCCCACTACAGTTTCACACAGTTTTTTTACTGTTGAATCTGGTCCATCACCAAATCTGCACTCCTGTGTTTTGACTTGAATGCATAACCAGCTCAACATACTGAACATGACTGTTAGTGAGGTGATATCATATGATTATGCTACAACAAACAAGAAAAGGTGAAAATGCTGAAAAAGAAAAGAAAATGGTTGAGCTGTCAGTACTTCTTCAGGTATGAGAAGGTAACTGCTTCTTGATAGCTGTCATTCATAACTGCTCACACCTGAGCAATCTTAACATCCAAAACATTCGTTTTTTTCTGTCTTTTGTTATAGATATAACCTTTACTTGTTCTTTTGCTGCAAACGCATGCTGACACAGCTCCTCACTCGAACCTCTTCATCCTACATAATGTGCATGATAATTATTTACGGCAATGTACAGTATATGGCTGGAGAGCTAGGAATGGCACCGTCTCAGAATTTGTGCATTCATTAGAAATCTCAAGAACAAACTGCTAGGATGAGGGAGGATTTAGTAAAATTAGAAAGCATATTAAATATAGTGTCCATGAAATATTATTCAAAAATATTTTTTGGAGATTGGAGGTGTCAGAATTTTGTACCCTTAACTGTGTACTTTATGCAATATACAGTAGATCAATCAAGGTAAGCAAGTCATACAGTCAAATCATAGTGATTATTGAATAGATTACAAATTATTGAAGAATGCTCAGACGCCTCTTATTTACAGTAGGTGCATAACATTTGAATTAGCTTTAATATCATAACCAAACAAAAAATTGCGCTGTGTAAAAAGCCATTCTTTCCCATCCTCCCAGAGTGTTCTCCCTGGAGCGAGTGGTCAATGTGGAGAAGCATCTGGACGGGTGGCAGGGGAGCCGGTACCTCCTGGAGCTGGAGCTGCTGGAGAGTGGGAAGCGCAGGGTGAGGCTCGCACAGTACGTCTACGTGCTGAACCAACGCGGCCGCAACCGGAGCCTCCGCGTGCCGGCCGGGAAGGAGCCCCCGCTTCGCCCTGGGCGCTCCCACAGCTCAGAGGAGCTGCTGCTCTGCAACCCGCTGGGGTTTTCCTGGAGAGAGAGCGCCACCGTCCACTTCATCGTGCCAGGTCAGAAACCGGACGTCACTTGATTAAAACAGGGGGTGTCAACTTCGCATCCTTCTACAGCTTCTGGCAGCCTCACAACGTCTGGGGTGCAAAGTGAGACAAAAGACAGGGTCTTCTTAGATCTGCTGGAAAGTTACACCTCTCCACAACACGCGGTCTTCATTCCACATTAGCCATTTTCCAAACTTTTTTGGGATTGTGTTGTACAAATGCTTATTTTTTTATTGTATGCAAAGTATATTTTCGCTAGTGTCAACTGTGCAGAACCACTTCAGCTCTAAATGCTCTCCAAGCCTTTTTTCAATGTGACTTTCTGTCCGTTTGCAAGTGCTGCAGTGGAGAAGTCGATACACTGATATTTTAAAAACAAATCATCAGTTTGTCTTTAGTTTATCCACCTGTGCCACAATTCAGTATCACATCATTTAGGTTTTTATTTGTTGAATTTGTAGAACAAAAATGTATTAGCATAAATGAAAGATAAAGAAATGTTTTAAGGCATTTTTAAGAAATAATTATAAAAATTCGGAATGTACTTTGCTATTTGACAGTGAAAAACCAAGCGCGGTGGGTCCGACAGTTCATAGTGGACATGGAGGAGCTGTACAGGGTCACTGGGGATAAAAACTTCAACGTCATCATCATAGACTACAGCAGCACAGATATGGATGTGGAGCAAGCTCTGAGGACATCAGCGTTACACAGGTATAGCCTCTCAGACTGCCTTGGTTGTTGTTTATTGATGCCAATGGTCATTTATTGATGCCAGTGGTCAGTGGCGCAGTGGGGCACTGGATTCAGTTCTGGACCCGGGGTACTACCTATGTGGAGTTTATATGTTCTCCTCATGTTCATGTGGGTTTCCTCCTAGTGCAGTTAAAAAATGGATGAATTGATGCCGGTGGTGAAAAAGATCGAAGTGGAAGGTTATAAAAAAAATAAGTTTAAAGGATCTAAGTAAAATCTTTGCCGCATACTCTTCACATTCATTATAAGTACTCTATATATAAATAGACCTATATTGAAAACATTTCGGTGCCTGAATTTCTATTGTTCCTGAATGACATTAAATGTCTCAGTTTTTTGAATCAGTGTTTATGTTTACACAAATATAGCCTAAGGAAAGAAACCAACAAAAAATGCCTCCCAATGCTGTCTTTATGCAACGGTACTAAAAACAATAATGTGTTTATACTGTACCTGTTTGAGTCTCTTTACTTTTAGTTTTTATGTTTTTAGTCTGTTGTCAAAGTTCTTTTTGCCACCCAATAGAGCGCCTGTGGGCAAACTACAGCCCAGCCAGTTTTAACCGGCCCTTCAGGTAAAAAAGAAATTAGTCAATATTCGCCATACTCCCCTTTGTTTGGTGCCGTTTTTTTTTATATAATTCATTATTCGTGGTGTTAGATGGCGCACAAACGTTTTACCACAGTGATTCCAAACTGTGCATTTCGCCACCTAGGGGAGACGCCATTGTCAGTCAGGGGCGTCTCGGGTATCGTCAGTCAAAAATGTTATTATGGCCAAAACCCGCTGTTCGTGCACACAGAATGTACGAGTCGCACAGTACCTAGATAGACTGTATCAAATTATATGAGTGGTCATTTTGTGATGTTTTTGTTACACGATTGCAATTGAGAGGTTAAAAAAACGTGAAGGACATGGAGCCTAGTTCTTAAGAGAAACGGAAACGCAAATACAGAAAGTATGACGACAGTTTCTTGAATTTCAGTTTCACATGGACAATTATGGACACTGAAGAATGTCCTCAGTGTGTTGTCTGCCTTAAAGTGTTGGCTGCTGAGAGCATGCTC
Source organism: Lepisosteus oculatus (assembly GCF_040954835.1). NCBI lineage: Eukaryota > Metazoa > Chordata > Actinopteri > Semionotiformes > Lepisosteidae > Lepisosteus > Lepisosteus oculatus. The sequence goes on along the minus strand of NC_090702.1, from coordinate 11,358,413 downwards.
CCCAATAAATTGAAACGTCATTTTGAAACTGTTCACAGTAGTTTGATAAGTAAGCCTTGTGAGTATTTTTTGCACAAGTTTAATGAATGAACGAACAGAAAGCTGCTTTTTCTAACCAAACTACAGTCCCCAGCAAAGTTCTTTTTTCATAATACAAAGCAGCGTACCGAGTAACACAGTGCAATAAAACGCATACTATTGTAGTACCAAGGAATAAGCAAGAGCTCTGTGAATTCTGCTTCCCTTTTGAATATCCTGCCTTTGTGAAGCTTGGTTTTCAGCACTTGCGGTTATCAAATCCAAGTTCAGATCAAGAGTCAATGTTGAGAAGGAGATGCACGTTGCTATTTTAAAAATACTACCCAGTATGAATTATGTTAACATAATTTCTTAAACAAGCTCACTACCCATTAACAGGCACAAACAAAAAGACATTGTATTCTCCCCCTTTTTTAAAAAAAAAACATTGTTATATTTTTACATTTTTATTTAGTCATTTTATTTGCATTTTACAAAGATGTTGACTACTTTTTTAATTTTTTCAAATTGTTTGCACATTCACATAATTTCAATAAAATGTGTTTTCAAGTATTTTTACTATTTTGATCAAACCTATTGGTTTTGAAAATGATTAAAAATAAAAAAAAATGGATCAACTTTGTTTTTATTTTGACCCATCATTTCCTTTTCAAATTTATAATCTTTTGTAAAATATCGCACTGCCATACAATTTATTTTTGGCGCAGGGGAGGCATGTGGAAAATGTGACAGGTCTTGAGGCATGGACCCAAAAAGTTCGGGAACCTCTGCTTTACCAATTTGATTCAGTGGGTGCATTGTACTGTGAGGGAACCTGTGCCAAAATGAATGGATTGAAGAAGCAGAAAGTGAATGCAGAGGGTGCATAGAAAATTGCTAAACAAAGCAAGCCGCTTTCTGAAGGGGAGCTTTTGAAGGAGTGTATGATAGAAACCGTTTTGCATAATTTGCATAATGTGATGTAAAATCTTTTATTTGAACTTCTGAAAAATTCTGTTCACAGACAGGTGTATTTTTACCAGATATGAATTAGCATGTAATATGATAACCAAGTAGTTTGTACGTCTTTAGGGTGTAAGTGTTATTACATTACTTATCTATACATATTATACCTTATATATTCTAAGTTAAATAATACATTTACTTAATATTTGAGCTGTCAGCAGAAAACACCTGGTTTCAAATCCCAGTCACTGCTGAGGGACAATCTTTTTTTAGTTAAGAATTTAAATTGTATACTGTTTAGACTTTTAATAACTTTAAACTGTGTATTACAGCATGTTAAACATTAAACATTAAAAATTTGGTGTATTTCATAAATGCAAGATTGCTCAGTTGGACAAAAGTACGCAAGCTTCCACCTTCTTCATAAATAATTTAATTATGCATCAAAGTCTTTAACTTGGTAACTTACAGTGTGGTCTTGTTTTAACGTGCTTGTTCTAACATTATTAAGCTTATATACTGTACTTCATAAAAGGTTATAACGTTTTACCCTTTTCTAAGAATACATAGTAAGAACACCACTTGCTGTTATTGTAAAAATATAAATGTTGTAATGATTTAACATCACTTGATAGTTATATGAATATGGAATCTTGTAACTAAGCAGCTAAAGAATCACAAGTGAACATTTTGGAAACATTCATTTCTTTTAAAAAAAACTTTTATTGTCCTTTTAGTGGTAATGGACAAATCATTGCACCCAATGGTTGAAAGCGCGATCAGAGTATTACTTTCGGTTTGTTTCTTATATAGTGAAGACATAAAAATAGTCCACTATTACAGCTATAAAGCTTGTTGTTGACTCTGGGGTGAAATTTTGTGGATATGGTAAGTGATGGTTTTGTGATTAAGGCTGTCTTTGTGAAAATCTTTAAGTTAAACAAAGGAGGGAAGAAGGGTAATTTTTACAATTGGTACTCTGAAGTTCTGACTGATTTGATTCCTCTCATTTAGCTGAAATGAATAAAGAAATCATGCAGTAGTTATATGTATTGGAAGGGGCTCTGTTTTATTAACAGACACTCTGACTCAAACCTGTGTCGTACAGTGATATAGAGGTGAGTAATGTCATCCCCATTAAACAATGTGCTTATCGCGCAAATCCTGCTAAACTAGAAGCATTGCAGAAGGTGATAAACTGTACATTATTTACTGGTGTTTATTGGTACCAAACACTGATTACAGGTCACGGTTCTGTACAGATTTCAGAAAAGTGAACGCTGAAACCAGACATCTGACAACCATAGTCAAGGACTGATGCGCTGTTCCCTTTTGTAACAGGGTTACTCCCCGGAAATAAGACACAAGAAAAGTGTTATCTGACAATGTTGCGTAGCTCTGGCGGAATTTCTCTGTAAACTGAGAAGTTATAGAGGAGACACGTTGTGTATCTCCTCTTTTTACACTTGTAAGAACAATTTTAATGCGACAGAAGATATAATAACCTTTTAAATATGAAGGTGTTAACTTTACTTCACACCTGCATGTCAAGATCACGGTTTCAAAATAAAAAAACATCAAACCTTTGATCGGGTGAGAACGTCATGATTGTGAAGGATGTGAAATGTAACAATTTGTTACAGTTACCAACAGAAAAAAAAGTTTATTTTTTATTTGTGCCTTCTGCAGTTGAACACTTTGCAATGTCTGGATAGTTAAGACTTCCCAATTACTTTATCAGTCTGTGCATGGGGTGAAGGGGGGGAGATCTCCTTGACAGCTGACACTCCTCCATACGCTTAAGTAAAAAAATAATAAAAACGCCAATGTAAATGTCATATTTACAATTTGTTGAAAATAAAAATGGCTCTAAAGTTCTCTAAAGCTTTCTCAGTCAAGAATGAGAATTCACGTAGGGAGCTGTGTAAGCATGCGTAGGCTGCAAAAGATCAGCTAAAGAGGGAAGAAAACGCTTTCAGAGAAAACAATGTTTCAGGTGTGAAGAATACAAAGCCCCAATTCAATTGCAGCCTAAACGTTTCTCCACACACCCTGCCCCCACTCATTTGGAATATACACAAACAGAGCACTGAAAGCTTTATAGTAGATGGTCAGGTGTTTCGCAGGGAAAGTACGTACAGTAATTCTGGTTTTATGAACTCACACCTGGGAACTCACACAAAATAAGGTTTTGAACCAGGCACTAGATCTTGTTTATATAAAAGTTATATCACTGGGCAGAGTGATGGAGACTGAAATAAATGACCAGCCCTACCAGCTTTTTCCCTTCCCTCTGGTGCGAGATGATAACACATTGACTGGCACGAAACATTCCCTCCCATTTTTAATCATTCCTGGTCTGAATCAAAGCGGGTGAGAGAGAGTAGGAAGAGACACAGAAAAAAGTGTATCCTGTCTTAATTTCAAATTATATTTTACCTTCATTTTTTTACCTTATAATTTTGTATGGTACTTATTTTCTGATTGTCATTCAATGTATATTTGAACAAATTCTTGTAAATTAATGGTTTTACAAGACGTGGAAGAAGTGCAACAAATTATTACATTGCAAATTTTATTATTGTTGGTTACTAATAGTTTATTCTAACACCTGACTTATTTACTTGTTTAGATGTAAATAAAATATTGAACTAAGTGTGACATTCAGAAAAAAACAATCGCGAATAGTCTGTGGTATTTGTGTAGATGAAACTTTTCTAGATGTTTTTAAAAAACAGAAGCTGTAGAACGGTCTTTACGGTTAGTGCACGGTGTGCTATTTGTCAGCAACCTGCTGATCTGCTTAACACCTGTAGAAAGCATGATTTTATTTCTGTATGGAATGCGTGTTGCATTTACTAAATGAAAGTGTTTAAAATGTTTAAGAAGTTAAAAGAACTTACAACTCACACAAAGACACTTCCTAAGCTGATCGTGCAGAAGAAAAACCACCCATTTTTCGTGCATAAAAAGTGTTTTTAACTGATTTACATGTATATGAAGTCTTTTCGTGTTGATTTAAGTGTCTTTCTTTCAGTTGATTGCATGATTAGAATGAAACAACTCGGGGTTATTGTTATGATTTCTCTATTATTATCGAATCCCTCAACTCGTTCCCTTGTGCTTATTTTGGAAATATTTTGACGTTCTTTTTAACTCAGAGTTTGTAATGTCGGGCACTCTGATCAAGTTAAGCTTTGATGCAGTACAAATAAATGTATTTCCCACAAGCTATACTGTAGTAGCTTTAAAACTATATAACATCGCGCTGTACGCATGTGGCACATGTTTGTTCAAGTTCTAAAAGTACAGTATGGAAAAATGAGCAACAATAACAACAGAGCATGCTGATGAAAATTCCTTCCCATCCCCCGGGCAGAACTGTCTATTCTACATAAACAAGGTGGGGTGTAACACTCCTAGCCTTTGTGAGAAGTACAGAGCTGCGTTAAATAAAGTGGCTGCAATGGAATATACTAGTAGATAAAAGTTCATTCCAAGCTGGAAAGAAAATACTCTATAAATCTCCTCTCCTCTATAAATCTGTCTCCTCTATAAATTCAGTTTACAGACTGTCCAAGGTCATTTATTGTTAATAATATCTTCTGTATCACATTAAAATTGGAACACTTGTTTTTTACAAGTGTAAATCCACCTATTTTCTAACCGCTTTATCCAGGACAGGTAACAGTTTCAACAATACTATTTGGTATCGATAGTATTGGTACGATTTTGACAGACTTCAGAATGCTTCAACTGATGCTTAAAAATGTAACAATGCATACTGTGGTAAGGGGACAGAACATCTTTCTGCCTGTGAAAAGATTTGCGTTTTTAGTTTATTCTTATGTGTGAAAAAACGGGAAATACAGAAGGAGTTTCAGTAATTAAAACTGAGGTCTGGAAAAACCCTATCTGAAAAATAGACATTTAGTACATTTAAGGTTGTGAAAACAGTGACAAATCACCCCGTATAAAATACAATTTTGAAATACAAGCAGCTTGAAATTATTAGTTGTTATTTATAACTCACTTAACTTTGAACATTTTGTGATATTTAGAAATACCAAAAAATTCAATATAGTTTCCATAAATCAGAGTATATATAGAATATAGTCAGAAGGAGCATGTAAAAACTTTTCCAGAATAACCACAGTAAGTAACCGAATAAAAGACTTAGATACTTAAAATGTTCATGAAAAAGTGGAATACTGGTGTGTATTTTTTATTCAAACTACCAATACCAGCCATATAGAGCTTACATAATGTTTATATTCCTAAATTAATATCATTTATGATGTTCAGAGACATTATGCTCCTGTTATTTTTGTTATTAGCTACCAAAATTTCCTTTAGTTGTAAAATTCCATATTAATATTCAATATTAAGCGGATTTAAACATGCACAGTAAAGAGATTAAATGAAGCAATCGTTTTACTAACAACCAATGCACCACAAGTGCCACCTGTCAGTCATTTTGGTCTGCCAATCACGTATTACGGTAGAACACGCTAATCTGCAGATAATTTCGTGTGGTACGGGGGTTTACCGCACATTTTGAATGGCTGCATTTTTGGCTGCCATTTATTTTGTGGCATCCAGGGTGCAAAGAGAGGGATTTATCTGCAGGTTACTTTTAGTTAATTAGAAGGCAGCTCATCTCTGGTGTGGCTTCTGTAGGAATATTAAGAGTTTAGTGCTTAGTAGCAGTCTTGGGTTTTCTGGATGACCAGAATGTTGGGCCTCTGAAACGCCTTCTCTGTAAATACTGTATATAATGTGACATGTTTTGTTGTGTGTTGTCTCATTGTTTTAAAATATCAGTCCAGCCCCATTTGTAACAATTTAATGTAACTTAGTGTGTTATATGTGTTTTGTCTTACATAGTTTATTGTAATAAATATTTGTTTTAGCCAAGTGTGCCTGGATTATTACTCCTCTCAACAAATCTGTGCCAGAGAATAAAGAATTCATGTGCCTCTAATTGTACCAGCTGCTCGGGCATAAAATCACTTACAAGTCACTGATTGACTAAACCGCTCGGTCAATTCCAGATTTTCAACAGTTTCGAAACCCCCCCTTGTAACAATATTCAGACTATTCTTACTAATTGTGTACTGCCAGTGCGTCTTTAAGCCATCTCCCATTTCACAGGTACCAATACGTCCAGCTGACGGGGAACTTTGAGCGCTCTGCCGGCCTGCAGGCTGGGATCAACCTCATTACGGTAAGCAGTGTTGCAGGACACAGTAAAAAATCTGAAAAGGACAGAGTCAGATCAAACTAGGTGCTTATCATTTTAACCATGTTTCTGTCAAATATCTACACGTTAATTACAAACATGTTTTTCTTGCGCTTCTGGTTTCCCTGCTTTTATCAACAGAGAAATATTGCAAATATCAACTGCATTTGTCTGATGATGATTTGTGTGATGTGTTCTACTTCAGTGAAATGCTGTTAAAATATTTATAGATTTGTACAGTATGTGTTAACGTGTGAATAGTAAGAAGCAGTTTTGTGCTGCAAGCATACATATGGTGTAAACTGTAGCTTGTTGTTTTCTTGACAGCTGACAGCTGATGGCTAACATGTGCAATTTAAAAATACAGTCCAGCCTAAGTTGACCTTTTTAATATATTTTCATATTCAGTCTTTTATTATAAGATTCTGTTATTTTAAGGCAACTCATTGTCTGCTTCATCACTTGTGAAAACTTGGCTGCTGAAAGTAAATGTAATTTAGTCATTATGTTTAACCTTCTCTAGTATTGCTAAATAATACCAATGAAAATATAAACTGGAAATATCATGATTTGAATGAGAATCAGAATGTGCTTCAAATTACAGCAACATAAATCTTAAAATGAATATTTTTCTTTATGAAAAGCTTTACATTATCCTGTTCTTCTCAATATAGTAGGCAGTACTAAAAGGACTCCTCACAATTAACAGTCTTACAAGAGCGTAGGAAGCTGCCATTTACAGTAGTTACAGCCAGAGTTGTAAAACGGCATTCACTGCTATTCTAGTCATGCAGTTGTTCTTTTCACATTATTTCCAGACACTTATATTTCAAACATTTCCAGTGGCGCTTTCGCCACCTTCACCGACAGGATAGTGCTGTGCTAAACATTCCCATCTCTGTGTCACATCGTAAGCAGGTCAATTCCAGCGATTAATTTTAACGTGTGAGAAGTTCAATAGCAGTGTACAATGTCAGTGTAAAAAAATAAAAATATCAGTGGAGGACGAGGTAGATCTCTGACACTATGGAGATAGTGGATAAACCAGTGCGCCTCAATGTACACCCTGATACAGTACAAAATTATGATTTCCTTTAGAAATTATTAAAATTGTTTTTTCTTACATTTTGGAGGTCTTTTGGTTTATCAGGTGGTACTGTCATACATAAGCAGCACTGATATATGACATGCTACCATCCTGACAAGTTACTAAAGTTACTAAACTGATTTGCTCTATTGACTACAGATGTTAGCTTGCTAGCAAGATGCTAGCTCTCTGTCAACCTTGACATCTGCTATAGTGTCAGTGTTGCCAATGACAAAACATTTCTCCCGTAAGAGCTTCTGTAAGAGGTAAGTGACAGCAACCGCACCCAAGGGCGCATCCTCTAAAAATAAAGGCATACCTGAAAATGGCATGTCAGTATCACAATTTGCACGTGCTCTTTATTCTTTATTCCGTTTGTTCATAACTTTTGTGTATGATCAATGGTTCAGTTTCCAGTGATTTGCTTATGTCTTGTGTTTTGGAAAATAATCTGAAAAATAAATGGAGAATTTAAGTCTCGGAACTGGAATTTAAATCTGAGGTTACAAGAAAACAGAAATGTACAGCCAACTTTCAAGGGAAATTCTGACGAAAAGGTGCTCATAATATCACAAATGACAGCTTCACATCATTGATTTCCTCAGACAAGCACAGACACCAAATGCCTGGACGTGCAGTTCCTCTCATAATCTAGTCTGCAGGCTTACTATTGGCGACAACAATTTCACTGGAGTAAAACTATCCTCTCGCATGAAATAAAAGAACAAGTTTTCATCTCTGTATGTGCATTGCTATATACTGTAGATTCTAACAGTAAGCAACACTTTTGTTAATGGGATTTTTTTTTAACAGGCTTTAAGGTTTCTGCTAGATTTTACTTCGTATAGACAAACTTTTTTTGACCTTGAGGGACAGTACTGAAATTTTACCACAGGTGTGGAAACAAGATTAGATTGTCAGCTGCGTTAGATGCAGTACGTTACAGACAAATACTTTGGAAACTAGTCAGAGGAAAATCTATTTTGTTACAAGTTTAACAACACTAACTAAAACTTTTTGTGTTATTTATTTTAGAAGCCCAAACTACCGCAACTCTGTTTATCAAGGCTGTTATAATTTGTATTTCAAGAACATTAATTTTCAAGAATGCTGCAACACTGTTAAAAATATTACGTTTTTTCTTCTTGTGTGGGGGAGAGGAGAGAGTAGTTTGTTGCATTACTTAATGTATACTAAATGTTCATTTGTTTTCTCATAAATTTACTCTGAAAATGTAATTTGTAAAGAATAGCACTTTGTTTCAGACCAGAGTTCTTTTCCTGTAGGAGGGAAAAGTTCTGTATAGTCAAACAGTGCAAAAATACACTGTAAAATGTTTTGGTTAGAAAATGCATTTACACTGTAAATTCAGGGTTGTGGGGGAGCTAGCGCCTATCCTGGCAAGTAACAGGTGCAAGGCAGGGTATACCCTGGATGGGATGCCAGTCCATCATGGGCCAGACAAACAGTCACACACACTCACACCAGGGTCAATTTAATATTTTTATATGACATTATAATGTAACAAAGCAGTAGGTCAAAAAATCACTAAGCTTTATACAGAGGTGTGTGTTTTGTGTTCCCAGACACAGCTCTGGACGAGATAAATATTTATTAACAATAAAATAACACACAAGCATACAGCACACAAGTTACATACACCAGATAAACTATAACACATCCATACAATCTGTGCATTCCAGAGTCCTGTTTCCTTTCCACACAGGTTTTTGTGCACTGTTTTGGGATTTGGCTCTTTGTGTGAAAAAAAGTTTCCCTAAGAATTAAATAGCCATGGCATGGGTCATACTTAGGTAATTATATTTGTTGGGAAATATGTTCTGTCAAATTCTCACATAGGTGAAGATAGACTTTGTGTTTAGGTTTGCATGAAAATAGTGATGTTGGGTGGGGGGGGGGACTTTTTCAGTTCTGCTTTCTTGTTTTTGGGACCTGAAAAAAACAAATAAAGCTTCCTGGACTTTGCCACATTTTGTGTATGCAAGACAAACTCTTACCTTTGAAGGTTACATCTATATTTAGACATTTACTGTATGTGGTCCAGCAGAATAACTTTATTTTGAGGAAAAAATGTTCATATAGAACAGGAAACTGAGATTTTTTTATATGCTGTAGTTTATCGCAAGGATGTATGATAGTAGTTACATACATCTTTTTGTGCCTTGATTTTTGTTAGATTTGTAAAGGTTAAAACACTCAGGGTCCCCGGGTTTCTGCTTTCTCACATACTGTGAGACCAAGAGAACAAAATCTGTGCGGATTTAATAAGCGTCTTTTTGTCCTTACTGTTTATACATTTGTGACCTGATACTTTCTTGTTTTATTTGACAAACTGTTTTTTTTCTTTGTGCCTCACAGGATGACCACAGCATTGTGTTCCTGTGTGACCTGCACATCCACTTCCCTGCGTCCATCATTGACAGTGTTCGGAAGCACTGCGTAGAAGGCAAAATGGCCTTTGCTCCCATAGTCATGAGATTAAACTGTGGGGCAACACCACAAGAACCAGATGGTAACCTCTTCAGTGTTTTACTCTATATTTGAAGTTTTCCTTCTTTTTGTATAGTATGTTTGCCTTCTGGCCCCATAATCCTTGTACACTTTGAGACCATACAGATTTTAGATTTTTTAAATTATCTACTTAACTAAGAGGAAGTTATGCTATTTCTTTAATTATATTACTGTTGTAAGGAGGGCTGTTTATATGGAGAATGTATAGCCTTATAAGGCAATATAAACAGAATTTATGTTAAAAAACAATTGATTTAAATTATTTTATTTAATCAGATGTCATCTCAATTGAGAACAGATTACAGGGACACCCTGGAGATCCATTGATCCAGAAGGCCATTTACTAGATCACATTGAGTCATGTACTGTACCTTGCTGAAAAGTACAATAGATGTGTCCTACCCAGGTTTGGCACACAGCACCCTTCCACGCTTGTAGGACGCTGCTATTCTTGGGAAACTCCTGGCATGTGGTGTTCAGTGTACACAAGGGCAAGGTTCTATGTGCAGAAAGCAAAAACAAGACTTACAGTGCCTTGCGAAAGTATTCGGCCCCCTTGAACTTTTCAACCTTTTGCCACATTTCAGGCTTCAAACATAAAGATATAAATTTTTTATTTTATGTGAAGAATCACCAACAAGTGGGACACAATTGTGAAGTGGAACGAAATCTATTGGATTTTTGAAACTTTTTTAACTAATAAAAAAATGAAAAGTGGGGCGTGCAAAATTATTCGGCCCCCTTGCGTTAATACTTTGTAGAGCCACCTTTTGCTGCGATTACAGCTGCAAGTCGCTTGGGGTATGTCTCTATCAGTTTTGCACATCGAGAGACTGAAATTCTTGCCCATTCTTCCTTGCAAAACAGCTCGAGCTCAGTGAGGTTGGATGGAGAGCGTTTGTGAACAGCAGTTTTCAGCTCTTTCCACAGATTCTCGATTGGATTCAGGTCTGGACTTTGACTTGGCCATTCAAACACCTGGATACATTTATTTGTGAACCATTCCTTTGTAGATTTTGCTGTATGTTTGGGATCATTGTCTTGTTGGAAGATAAATCTCCGTCCCAGTTTCAGGTCTTTTGCAGACTCCAACAGGTTTTCATCCAGAATGGTCCTGTATTTGGCTGCATCCATCTTCCCCTCAATTTTAACCATCTTCCCTGTCCCTGCTGAAGAAAAGCAGGCCCAAACCATGATGCTGCCACCACCATGTTTCACAGTGGGGATGGTGTGTTGAGGGTGATGAGCTGTGTTGCTTTTACGCCAAACATATCATTTTGCATTGTGGCCAAAAAGTTCGATTTTGGTTCCATCTGACCAGAGCACCTTCTTCCACATGTTTGGGGTGTCTCCCAGGTGGCTTGTGGCAAACTTTAGACGAGACTTTTTATGGATATCTTTGAGAAATGGCTTTCTTCTTGCCACTCTTCCATAAAGGCCAGATTTGTGCAGTGTAAGACTGATTGTCGTCCTATGGACAGACTCTCCCACCTCAGCTGTAGTTCTCTGCAGTTCATCCAGAGTGATCATGGGCCTCTTGGCTGCATCTCTGATCAGTCTTCTCCTTGTCTGAGCTGAAAGTTTAGAGGGACGGCCAGGTCTTGGTAGATTTGCAGTGGTCTGATACTCCTTCCATTTCAAGATGATCGCTTGCACAGTGCTCCTTGGGATGTTTGAAGCTTGGGAAATCTTTTTGTATCCAAATCCGGCTTTAAACTTCTCCACAACAGTATTACGGACCTGCCTGGTGTGTTCCTTGGTCTTCATGATGCTCTCTGCGCTTTCAACAGAACCTTGAGACTATCACAGAGCAGGTGCATTTATACAGAGACTTGATTACACACAGGTGGATTCTATTTATCACCATCAGTCATTTAGGACAACATTGGATCATTCAGAGATCCTCGCTGAACTTCTGGAGTGAGTTTGCTGCACTGAAAGTAAAGGGGCCGAATAATTTTGCACGCCCCACTTTTCATTTTTTTATTAGTTAAAAAAGTTTCAAAAATCCAATAGATTTCGTTCCACTTCACAATTGTGTCCCACTTGTTGGTTATTCTTCACATAAAATAAAAAATTTATATCTTTGTTTGAAGCCTGAAATGTGGCAAAAGGTTGAAAAGTTCAAGGGGGCCGAATACTTTCGCAAGGCACTGTAGGTGTTTATATGACATATCATTTCAATGTTTCAGACAATGTAGGGAATCTAAATCTAATGGGAATATAGGGATCCTAAACAAAATGTTAAGTTATATATTTAAAATCTTAAAAGTTAATTAATATTGTTATGCAAAAACAATATAATGCTTGAATAGTCATAATCATCCTAATGTCATTTAGAATAACAATGTTATAGAAAAGCGATTTCTGCTCTGAAATCGGTTTAGAGAAAAACAACCAGATAAATTCTTATCTGATTCATTTCTGAAAAATGAACTGATTCATTTTTGTCTTGAACAAAGTCAGCCCTGCAGATCTCTTCAGAATGAACAGTGAAATATGACCCAGATTACTCCCCTAGAATGTAAGTGGAAGGGCTTTAAAAAACGAGAACAGAGGAGCATGGAGTATAGAACAAGCTACCTTGCCATGTTGTTGAAATTCCCTGACTTGGTCAGGAATTGACTAAATGAGATCCTGGGATATAAAACCTTTATATTTCAAGCATGAATCAGGACTAGCACCTATCAACACGTTTTTGTGGGACCAGTTGAACTGTGCTGGGCAGAGTGGCGTAGTCAGTTCTGCTTCCCAAAAGGGCAGTGCTAATACAATATGATGAGGATTTTAATCTGCTTCCTTTAATGCAAAAAGTGTGTTTTTAGTGTTGGAGTGCCAAAAATGAACAACAGAATATGGAATGAATTGTAAGATATATATTTTGGGTTGCACAAAAGAGAATCCTTTCATGATAACACGTCTTGGCAATTAAATTTCTAAATAAACCAAAGTAAAAAAGGATTTTACGAACTGATCCTGTTTTTTAGCACAGACCTGAGTCTGTATACTGATTCTCTGTTGCTGTTCCTCCAGAAGTGTTTTACCAGGCTATTTAACTAGAAAGTAACCTCTACAGTTTGTCTGTGGGACATGAATACTACAGAATCCTCCTTAAACTGTAGCACATTCATGCTTTAGCTGATTCATTTTTTACGTATTTAAAGGTATTTTTGAAGATATTTTTACTTAGCTTCTTGATGTGAAAATGAAATACAGCTATGAAGGAAGCAGACCCCATACTCCTTTGAGGAATAGTTTAAAAACTTGAAAATTGATTTGTAAAATTTTTCAGATGTATCTTTTTATGTTGCATCTGACACATACAACTGTAGAAGGTGTAGAAACATTAAAATGTCAGAGTCCGGGTGTTGGTGAAAGAAGAGCTGTTTATTCATATGCATACGGGAGATCATCTCTCCGAAAGATGTTGCTCAGCGCTTTTTATACACAGTAACAGATAAACTCCCTACTTTTAACATAGATTACTAATCCCTAAAACTAACCATTAGTTCTTAGTCAAGCTTGGATAACGGAAAACAACTCCTTATTGAGACTTTCGTTATTGCTTACATTTGCAAAACAAGACATTCTACTTCCCTTTTTACTATATTTAAGACATGAGCTGTACTATACCACTGACCTATTGGTGTCCCCTGGTATGCTTCCATTTGCCAATGTTCTAAGCACATAGAAAACTAAAAGATAAGCAGTTTGTTAGTTTTTATAAAATGTATAACATTCCCTCAAAGGCAACATCCCTTCATTTCTGTTTAAATTCTGAGCAATACATATTGTGACTTCAGTAAGTTCCCTTTAATCAAATTGTACTGAAGTCAGACCTATTAAGCGAACCTAGGAAATGTATGCCACAAAAAGGTAATTCTAACTACCTTACAATGTTTTCCTGCAAAAATATTATTGATTTTAGTTTCTGCCTTTAAATAAGCATAGTGAAAAGACAGCCCACTCAATTCTTCTTGTCTGTCTGATAGGCTTTTGGGAGGTAAATGGCTTTGGACTGCTGGGAATTTACAAGTCTGACTTGGATGCTGCTGGTGGGATGAACACCCTGGAATTTCGGGACCGCTGGGGCGGAGAAGATTGGGAGCTGCTGGACAGGTAAATGAGAATAAATATGTTATTCACATTACTATTGGGTTAAGTACAAGACACAATTGTAACACACTGTATATGATATACTTGAATTGACTATACTGTATTAATATACATTAACACTTAACTGTTATCTTTCCGCTGTTTTTTCTTATAGGATTTTACAAGCTGGACTTGAAGTTGAACGCATATACCTCAGGAATTTCTTACACCACTATCACTCCAAGCGTGGAATGTGGAACAGACGGCTCTTCAGGTCCACGTAGCGACGCCACTGAGGTGCCCTTGGCTTGTCTGGCTCAGGCACTTTAATTCTACTGGCTTTCTCTGGAATGCTGTCACTCCAGTAGTGAGAGGTGGGGTCAGAATGGAGGAACTCCTGGCCAAGTGTGTCAGGATCAGCCCAAGGTTACTTGCTCTTGGTCTTTGAGGTTTTCTTTCCAGGATGTCAGGAGATTAATTTATGAGACAGTAGTACATGAACAGGACTTGGATGTTTGGGGGAAATTATATTTAATATATTCCAAAAAAAGAATATATTATTACAGTATGTGACACTACTGAAAATAAACAAATGATTTTTATGTGAATGTTTTGATATTTGAAGAACTTTATTTTGCCTTTATAAGGGGGGGAGGCAAAGGTATTTTTTTATAACATTTTGTCTGGTTTGAGCGAACAATTGTGACTTTTTAGTCATTAAAATTAAATTCTATTTAAGATGGGCTGTTGATGTTGATGTGTATTCTATATAAAGAAGAAAAATGAAAGAATAATTTCTAAGAACTTAATCTGCAATTCTTTTCGAGTAGTATACTGTAGTTCTCTTTATCAGTAGGGAACTCTGTTCAGTGGGCTAAGAAGTGTGCAAAGATTAAAGAACACGTGACTATTAGAACTGTGGAGCAACTGGAGTAATAAAGCAAGTTAAAAGTACAATTTAGCTTAAGCAGGCAGGTTAGCTCTTCAGTAAAGCACAATAATTATTTAAATTGTAATTGCCTTCTGCAATTAAAAGGCTTTAATTTGTATGATCTAACTCTGAGATATCTTTTGGTTCAGTCCTATGTATTCAGTTTTCATGTTTCTGGGTTGCTTTCTAAATCTGTCTAGCAAAGCCTCTGAAGTGCCTAGTCAAGATTTATACATCCTTTCTTTAGCTTATATTTTTATTTTGGAAATCATCTCTGATATTGCCTAGTCCATTCAGAATAATCATGATGAACAATGATAATTGCCATGTATTCATCCTGTACAGTGCAGAGAAAATGTTTGTGAACTACTAATTATGGATTTTGCAATTTTGTACCATGATACCCTTGCTTAATCAAAACCAGCTAATGTCTGACCAACATAATGGCTAAAAAGTTTGATTCTGATCTTCAATCCAAAAAGTAGTGGGAACATGTCATGCCATAATTTAAAGTGATAACAAATCTGTGCTCTACAGAGAGAACTTTGCTGCCTCTCTCAGGTTCACCAAAGAGCACGTACTGTAGATGATTCTAACTGTCTGCTGGTGCAGAGTGGAAAGTGGGTCACACAGCAAGATAAAGATCCTAAACATACTCACAGATCTGCTACTGAATTGCTGATAAAGAAGAAATGTTGTTTTTTGGATTAGCTAAGTCAACATTTTGAAACCGAACCTTGTTGAAGTGATATGGCATCTCTAAATAAATAAGAGGTGTTCTTGTAAGAAAAATCCTGACAGATTAATAACTTGCAACAGTAAGGAAGAAGGGGCCAAAATTCCTTTGAAGCAAGAAATTGATCCTCTTTTAAAAGGGGCATCTAGTTGAAGTAATTGCCACTCATGGAGATGCCACCAGTTACTAAATGTAAGTGTTTACATGAAATATTTATTTGAAATATTTAGTCAGGTTGTTTTAATATGTTCTAAAGACTTTCATGAAGATGTAGTTATGTCTTACGTGTAAAATATTCAAGAAGATGATCCAATCTAGGAAGTTGACAAACAGTTTCTCAGCACTGTCTTTCTCTTTCATTATTTGAGCTGGTGATTCTTTTAGCATCAAGAGACACTACTGTAGGGAGCAATATTTTCTGCAAGTTATTTCCTGCAAGTTCTATTTGGAACAGACCTCTACAGTTCCTTACTTGACAGCGATATGTTTTCCATTTTAAAATATTTAACTAGAGGTCTCAGCTATGACGAGCTAGAAGGATTGAATGCTAGACAAAATGTAAATGAGCTGTTTTAAAAAAATGTAGTATTTTAACAAACACCATTTAAGCTTAGCAAAGGGAAAGGGAAAAGTTTGTGGTAACACAGATGAGCATGTTAATCATTAAAGACAACTCAGTCCTTTTAAAAAAAATGCTTATAGTAAAGAAAATGATGTCTTTTGACAGTAATGATGCATTCCTTTAAATACCTGAGGTCTGGCAAACAGTCACTTCCATTTCCCACATTTGAAACAGGCTGAAATTCATAGGCAGACTTTCTACATATTCTGCATTTCTACATTTTAACATATTCTTCTTCAAACAAGCTAGTCTAGTTTTAGATTATCTGAAAAGCACTTAAGCCTTTTCGTTTTTCCTCTCTTATTACATTTTAGATCTGAAGCTCTGAAGGGCCTCCCAGGTGACTCAATCAGAGTGTAGGTAATGTTCTGAGAACAGGTTCAAGTGTGAGACGGCTCAATGGAAAGGGTGCGGTTAATTCCCTAGGGCTTTCTCACCTCTAAGGGACATTGCAACCCCTGTGGGCTCAAGAATGGCAGCAGGCATGTGGTGGCACCTCACCTCTGATATGGGACTTCGTTGCCTGTTTTGTGTTAAAAGTTCAATGACTCTTTGGGGGAGTCTGCCTAGACTTCCTAAGTCTCCTCTGAGTGAGGTTTCAGGGTTCTTAGGTCTGAGCTGAGATGAGAAAAACACATTCTAAATTGGGTGGGAGTAAAAGAAAATATATAATTTTGCAATATTGGTACTTTTGGGGCCATCCGTACGCCAATATCACTATGATAATCAAGCAGAACCTGTTGTACTTTGTTGGAATACATCTCCCTTCATTTTTGTTTATCTATTTAAGCAATTCCTCTTAAAGACATCTCTTCCAAAGGAGTCTGCTATCACAAAGCTGTTTGTTCCTGGCAACAGCGGCTGGTACCTGATGACTATCTTGGGGGCAAAGGATGGAAGGCTGGATTTCACCCTGGAATACACACCAATGGAATACAATACCAGGCAAGCACACCAGAACAATTTGTAGACCCGAAATAACCCAGACCGTCAGACGGAAGGTGGGAGCGCCTGCAGAAAACCCAGAAGAACATTTGAAGAATGAACAAACTACAAACAGCAGGCCCTCCAGCCTGGAATTGAATTGAAAACCCATAAGCTCTGAGGCAGCAGCTCTCATTGCCCCTGCCACTGTGACACCCTCCACTGGAATAATTATGGGCTATTTTATTTGGTGTTAAAATATGCTTTGATCTCTGTAAAAAAGTTCATTTCAACTTGTATTGCTGCATATACCGTACATTAAGCTGTTGGACAATAGTTCTTGAACAGTCTATATTAAGGATGGGGGGGAATCATCCTTATTGAATTTGTTCTCTCTGTGAAATTAGATTCAGTTCGTGAGATTTGTTTTCCAGACAAGTATTTATTTTTATAAAGTCATGTGATAATAAAATATCTGAATGTTTAATAATGGGGAAAAAAACAGATTAATCATTAATATTTAATCCAGCATGTGGAAGATCCAAGTAGTATTGTTAAAGGGACAGTGAACATTACATCAAGACTTCAAATATTAATAATAACCATTCTGTTGGTTTATTAGTATTAGTATTTTGGGTTCGCTTTAGAGCTGCTGTTTTCAAACCTGGGTACTGGGCAGTGGCTATCTCTTCTTTTTTGTTTTGCTTATAAACACAGGCTTTCTTTGTGGGGTATTTTAAATTTACCTTTGTGATTTTTAATTAATAGTAATCTGCCAGTATCACAACGCATTTCATTCGTTTGTGTTTTTTGAAATATAACCAGTTGAACCTCTGCAGGAGGAACAAAATAGTGTAATATGGAATGCACTTTAATTCCTGCCTGTGTTTCATGTCAGACCTTTTTTTCAATCTTTAATCATCATTAATTTAAGATCATATTTAAGTTAAAAACAACTGGGTAATTTTTAGGAAAAGTGATAACTGTGGTGTCATCAGCGAACGTAATGTGGTTGCTGCTGTAAATGGCTGTACAGTCATAGGTGAACAAGGAGTACAGCCCAGTGCCACATTGTTACCTTGGTCTTCTTGGGCAGTGGCACAATTGTGCTCTTCTTGAAGCACTCTGGTATGACCGGCAGGGATAGAAAGAAGTATCTATATACAGTTCAGGAGATAACTGGCCAAAACAGGTTATAAGAACATGAGGGGGGACACCATCTGGGCCAGCTGCTTTGTGGGATTTCAGTCTCATAAAGGCTCTACACATCTTATGTTTAAAGAGCTATAATACAACGTTCCCTAGTTCGGTGGGATTTTTTATATCAGGCTCTGTGTTCTGAGCCTCAAAGTGGGTGTAGAAGGTGTTCAGCTCATCTGGTAGTGATGCATCAGCAGAGGAAATACCGCTAGTGTTTACCACTGTGGTAAATGTTTGAGTAGTTCCTTGCCCATACCACATTTCTTTAGGTGCTGCAGAAAGTGAAGGTGCTGTTGTGCTTTTTTTCCTGTGACAGGCTTCCATGTGCAAGACCAAGCCAAGTCGTCATTCCTGGAATCTGAAGCAGCTGGCAGGTTCCACTGTTTTGCCCTTAGTACTGATTTGGGCGTGATTCCCTCTGGGTCTCCTGAAGTGCACAATTAATTATTTTGTTGTGTTGACATTCAGGGCCAGAATGGCATCACCTTTATAGTTCATGATTGCTGGCAAGCCTTGTCACATGGGCCTTGAGTCAGTACCCCCAACTATTTTTCTAATTTGTCTTTGTATTCCTGTTTTGCTGGCTTTCTATAGGTCACCTTGATTTTTTTGTACTGTCTCCATCTGCTTGAAAGGAAGCAGATAGCGCTTTTAAGTTTACTGCAGATATCTTTGTTCACTGTCCACTGTTTCTGATTGGAGAATATCCAGTAGGAACACATCTGTCCTCACAGTAACTAATTTAGGATGTGACACTCTCTGTGGAAGAATCTTTGAAAATACTCCACAATCAGGCATTTCAAAACAGTCTGTAAGTTTGTGCTTGGCAGCATCTGATCAGTGCTGCACGGTCTTTACTGCAGGTGGCATGCTCTTTATCTGCTGTATATAAACAAGATGAAGGGGCACAGAGGTGTGGTCAAACTTTCCAAAGTGCAGACATGACATGGAGCAGTATGCCCACATAATGATGCGGAGTAGTGATACATGGTATTGTTGCCTCAAGTGGGAACAGAGAAGCATTGAAAGTACTTTGGTAGTACTATTTTAAGATTACAGTAAATAAATTCACTCGCCACGATAAGAGACAGCTTCCAGATGCACATTTTCATATTCACTGATGATGCTGTACAGCTTGCTTACTGCCACTTCAGCATGAGAATGTGGGTGAATGTACAGAGCGGTCACAATAACAGTCAAGAATTACCTTGGTAGTGAGCTATTCCAGATTAGAGGAACAACATCTTTAGAGAATTTCTACATCAGTGCACCAATGATTATTAATCCAGTGCGTTATACAGGAATGTTTGGTTTTAGCCCTGTTTTAAGTGAAAAGGAAGATGAAGCAGTCTGTCATGTTGCGCCGGGTGTTGATCTGACGGTAAAGTTAATCAGTCTTACTGTCAACCGATTGCAGGCTTGCAAGCAGGATGCTGGGGTGCAGGGACCAACAGGTGCGCTGCCAGAGACATGCTAACACGGCACGTCTCTTACCCCTCATCCACTTGCGTTCATGTCCCTGTTAGCTCTGGGCTCGTGAAGAAAAGTCTACTTGCATTTCAGCTGAAATCAGATTTGAAGCTTTAGATCTCAGAGTGTTTGACAATCATGTGATGAAGTGATGGCTGCACACATATTTTTTACAGATAGTACTGGACATGACACAGAAATAAACAACATAAAAGAGAGAGCTACACGTGAGATGTCGCCACTTTTTTCACTTTTCTCCTAATTCTGCTCTTGCAAGGTCAAAAATGTTATATGTAATTATGTATCTTGCCCAGATTAATTCATCATTTTCCAAGCACATTTCACTTTGACATTCATAATAGCATTTTTTAACAATCCTGTTTATGTAAGACATCTGGTTTTTCGCACAGATGAACAGGAAGTGATGGCTCCCCCCCCACAGAATGTAAAACATGCTGTTGTAAACACGCGCAACACGCCCATACTGGGATAACCGCTCCATCAAAAAATGTTAGAGGCATGGTCGCCCTGGAGGGTGATGTTAGTGTCTTCTCTGTTCTGTGCTTCATATTGTGTTAAATGTGTTTTTCTGCATCAAACCAACACCTCATTCAGCACAGTACTGTATGACCTGTAACACCTGACCTGGTATTTTTATGCTATGTAGCTTTTCTCTTCACAAAGTCCTGATGAATGTTCAACTACTTTTGGACCTTGTGTCCACTACAAGCAAAATGCAGCTTGTACTTACTTGCTGTGCATGTTGAGCTATGAATTTGGAAAAACAGTTTTGTTTCTTCATTATTTGATTTGATTTTTATTATTTATGATGAGCTCATGTTTTTTAATTTTTATAAACTTGGAAGTGCAATTTTCTGTTGAACCCTTATGATAAAACACAAGACATATCTTCTCCATAGTTTCTTTTTTGTATTAACAGTCCTATTCCTTATTTAGATACTTGCAGTTTACGTAGGCTTTTAAGCCTCTAGATTTCTAGTGTTATGCTGTGTAAAGCAAAATCCAAATTGGTATTTTGCTCTACAAGATTTGTAAAGAAATTGCACTTGGATTATTTCCATTTAAAAGAGTTCAATTTTGAATTATTGCCAAAATCTTGTCTTTCTAGGATTAGAAAACCATTTAGACAAGGGGGGTTGGGTTTGTTGTTTTGATTTGATGTATGTTCCCTAGTTTTTGACTGCTTAATGTCCTGTTGATGGTTTGCCTTTCTTTCATTTAATTAACTTTGATCTTTTCTGCATGAAAGCTTTGATGTTACAGGTTTTGAGTTAATGCTTATGCTATGGAAAGGAAGTGGTAGCATTTTAAGGGGGGTGGTTCTGTGGATAATGACAAATTTAGATAAAGATGATTTTTTCTACTCTCCTACTGACTCTATATGAATTGTATCCCCTGACTAATAACTGAAACAGAGCTGCTGTTTAGAAGAGCTAACCACCATGATGTGTTTCCTGTAGGACAGGAGTTCCTTGTGTAAATGCCCAGGTGTTGTTGCACTTAAATGCCAGACTAACATTTCTATGAATTGTTCTGTATTTCTCCCTTACTCAGCCGGAGTTATTGTTAGTGGAGCTGGAACAGAATGTCCCCAAACCTTTTTATTAACCAGAATTCTTATTTATGTGGCTAAAATGAGATCTCCCCTTCCTTGTTTACAAAAACAACTTCCTCCTTCATAAAGAAAGGATTTTTACGAAGCCCTTGGTATACCATGCTAACTCCAAAAAGACACGTGTCAAATGACATCATAACAAACTCCTTTATTTTGTACTGTTACCTATTTTGTATCTCAGCTGTTTTCTGTTTTTTGTACAGTATTCAACGTTATTGAAAGATATTTACTAAAGCATTGTAGAAACCCATTTTGAATTTCAGATCTGCTTGACATGATCATATTAAATGAAACAATGTAAGAAACAGACTGATGATAATCCAGAGTTAAGACAGTTTAGCTGAAAACAATCCTGAGTTTTTTTTTGAGAGTCCATAGTAAGAGACTGAATCACATGACTGGACTTCATTGTAAATGAAAACGGACAGGTATCTGGGCAGATAATTGTTGTAAATTGTGTGGTATGAACTGAAAGTAAAAATAGAACTGAGCTGAAAAAGGCTATCATATTTCCCACGACTTATAAGTCAACATTGGCATTCTATACACAAATCTGATTTTCAAAGTAGCATTATGTGTATTGGTGCTGGTAAGACATAATTGCTGCTCCATATCGCCTACTGTAGTATAAAGCTATAATGTGGATATTGCGATGAGCAACACAATAACACTCCAGCACAGAGATGTTTAATACACTTGTCTGTTGCTTTTGGTTTTGAAAAAGACCAAAGTATTGCAGTAGACCGCTTTATGGTTCGATATAGTTATTTTCTAAGGAAAAGCATTGTATCTTGTTTAATGAGTGGTTCAGTTGTTCACATGTTGTTTTGGCTTGCATTTGTCGTCCCATCTTTCACCTTTTGTCTGAGAGTTTATTTTTTAACTGTTATTCCCATTTGTGTTTAAGGACACGACAGTTTTATACCAGCTTTGAGGATATGTAATTATGATTTCTGTGAAATTGATGTACTGTATTTGTAACTTTTTTTGGTTCAAATAAAATTATTAAAGCAATAGAGTTACTTATTCTGTTAGAAACTTAATCAAATGTGCTACACGTATCCAAAGGTCTGTACTTTACAATTTCACTTCACAGGTAAGTATTAAAATGTAGTTTTTTTTAATCCGTCCATCCATTGTCTTATCTCTTTTTTTCTATATTTGTTGAAGGGGAGCTTGAACCTATCCCAGCAAGCAGTGGGTGCAAGACGGGATACACCCATAGGATGTCAGTCAATTGCAGGACACACACAGACACAAACATACAGTACACATGTTCATTTACAGAATCCAATTAACATTCCAGTTGGACTGTGGGAGGAACGCAGAGCATCCGGACATGAGGAGAAAATAATAATTCCTTACACTTATATAGCACTTTTCTGGGCATTGTACTCAAAGCACTTTAGAGGTAATGAGAACTCCCCTCCACCACCACCAATGTGCAGCATCCACCTGGATGATGCGACGGCAGCCATAGTGCACCAGTACACATACCACATATCAGCTATCAGTGGGGAGGAGAACAAAGTGATGAGCCCAATTCAACCATGATTATTTGGAGGCCATGATTGGTAAAAGGCAATATGGGAAATATGGCCAGGACACCAGGGTACACTCGTACTCTTCTAGAGAAACGCCCTGGGATTTTTAATGACCACAGAGAGTCAGGACCTCGGTTTTACATCTAATCTTTTTACAGTATAGTGTCCTCATCACAGACCACAGGGTGAACGCCCCATCCTGGCCCCAATAATGCCTCTTCCAGCATCAATTAATATGTCGATGGTGATTTAGCTATGTACTGACATACAATAACACATTAACACACTGGTGACGCACTTGATCTTAGTTATGTGCTTGTAGTTATGTACAGGACAGTCGATGATCTCATTAGTTTTTTTTTCACATTTTAGGGTTATTCTTGGTACTTTCTTAGTCCTAAACCATGTTCCAAACCATTACTTTCTATACTGTATTTCATTCAAGCTTCGAGGGACTACTTAAACCAACCTTCTCTAACACAAACTGTTCTGCCTGTAGCTCCAGTACTCACTGAGACGTTGAGGGTCATGTGGTATCACTTAAAATTTTATAAAAATTACCAGTACTTGCCTGTTTCTCAATTTATTCTATGAGCACATATATGATTTCAGAATTACACATTTTGTTTCTCCCCTGCTTTTGTCTAGTCATCTTATCCTGAATTGAAAATATTTATCAATATAATCATACAACAGTAAATTGAACCAAAATAATTTATTACAAAGATATTTTAAACGGGAGAAAACATGGGTTTCAATTTTGTTTTAATTTTATTTAAAATTCAGCAGGCTTCGCATTTCATAGTTGGTTTATTGTACAATTCATGTGGACAGTTTTGAAATTCCGTAGAAATGTTTTGTACAAAAGAATCACCTGTATAATAAGTTGCTAACACAAAGGAAGTGCTCTCAATAATATTTCATGTGACTACAAAAAAGGGTTTGTGTCAATAATGACCCTGATATGGCAGAAGTATTCAGATCCTTCATAAGATGTCCCATTTTGTGAAATGAAAATATTATGCATACACATTTTTGACATATTTTATTCAAAACCTGAATGCTCACGCTGAAGACTTCTAAGGTTAAGATGAGATAGTCAATTTTGTTAAAAGCAAAAGAAAACTATAAAACATGTTGATTGTACAAGTATTCAGATACATGCTGTCAATATTTGGTACACAGCTGCAAGTCTATTTGGGTACGTCTTTACAGACCTTACATTGATTTGTATTATTTCTGCCCATTCTCGAAGGTCTCAAGATGTTCAGCATCATTGATTGACATCAATGTTCAAGTGTTTCCACAGATGCATGTAATGTCAGGACTTACACTGGGTCTCTCAAGGACATTCCCTTTTCTAGTGTAGCTTGGCTTTCTGATTTGATTCTTTTCCTGCTAAAAGGTGGATTTTCATGTCTGAAGTAGATTTTCCCCTAAAAATTGTATGTTCCCATCAGTCTAGACAAGCTTCCTAGTCCCTGCTGATGAGAATCTGAACTGTTACATAATTCTTCCACCACCATGCTAGACAGTAGGGATGTTGTTAACTGGGTGATGCACTTGTGTAAGGTTCTGAATGCTTTTGCATGTACTGTTTAATGGATTTTAAAATGTTTCATTTTGAGCATTGCACTATATTGTTACAAGTTATTTTTTTTGTTATTTTGGGCAAAACAACTGCAGCATTCAATTTGAGAGACGTGTACAGTATAATTGAGTAAACATTCTCAAAGATGGCATTTACAAAGACAATTGAGACTACCAAGAATTCTGGCTTATCTGAAATCACCAGTAACTTTTACAGGCACCAGGCTCCTGCAAATTAACATAGGAATTAATTAAAATAAAGCTGTCAATTCTGAGTTATTTGAAAGAAAAAAAAACATGTTTTTATTGCTTTCCAGGAGACTTACTTTTATTTACAGTATATGGCATAATGTATAATCATGGTATTCTACAGAAATAGCCATCAGATCTTTAATCTTTGCTTGAGAGATAGAGGGCTTAAAGGGGAACTGCAGTGCTATTTTTATATTTTTGGGTTATAAAGAATCAACACTGACAAGTGCATTTCAAAC
Organism: Lepisosteus oculatus; assembly: GCF_040954835.1. NCBI lineage: Eukaryota > Metazoa > Chordata > Actinopteri > Semionotiformes > Lepisosteidae > Lepisosteus > Lepisosteus oculatus. Next base: position 11,333,329 of record NC_090702.1, on the reverse strand, counting down.
CACAATGAAAATACAAAGTACATTGTAACATGTTAAAACTCCAATTTTCATCACAAAATAGATGTAATTTCCAGGTACGCTTAGCACCATATTGCTGTCATTGAATGCGATTCAGAACAAGGCAACAAACCTTCAAGTGACATAAAAACTGACCTGTGTTCATAACTGTTCTTAGTCATGTAAACTCCTAACCAGAGAAAATGAATACATATAAGATCACTTTATTAGCCAGTTTGACTTTTCTCATACCTCAGCTTGCTCTCCATGAGACACACAGACAGGGAAAGAAGCTAGGGGTCATAGCGCAGGGTCAGCCACTTATATGGCATCCCCGGAGCAGCTGGGGTTAAGGGCCTTGCTCAGGGGCCCAACAGAGTAGGATTCGTCTGCCAGCCATGGGATTTAAACCAATAACCTTCCAGCTACAGGTGCAGATCCTTAGCCACAGTGCCACTGCTCCACCACTATCTCAATAAAGCACATGCTTTAGAACAAGCAAATTTTGCTACTTTATAATGTTAAGAAACCAACATGTACAAGGTGACATGTCTTTGGACACATTATCATGACTGCCGATTTGAATGAGTGCTGTTGAATTCAACATAGAGTAACAACTTTGAGACAGTTTTGTCAACAAATACTACATACTTGTTAACCCTGCATGCAGATCATGTTGAAACACCTGCTGAATCTCATCAAGTAATTTTTAAATGGGAACCAACATTACTGCGAATGCTTATTACCCATCTCTCTGCTTGTTGAAAATCCCTAAAAAAAGCTAAAAAAGCATTAACATTGCTTGGAGACCAAACAGCTTTACTTACAGTGATTAGGGACCGGACGGACTGGTTTTCACGAGAACTCTCTCTTGCCCATGGAGAGACCATCAGCTTGCAACAATATGGTGACAATACAGTTCTTTCTCAAACTTCACAGCCTTGTGCTTAATTCATAAATTGTAAAATATTGAAATACTGTCAGTGGACTTGTTACCAAGATTTCATACCTGGATTGAGAAATTGGGACTGCAGTTCCCCTTTAATTTTAAGAGGTCTGGAACGTGAAATCCTACATTTTATACATATATCATATTTTAGTTTATGTTGTCAACAAAAGTGCTTAGCAGAATAGTAACTTTATAGCTCTTAAATACTTATACTGTGTGTGAGAAGATGATTTTTCTTTCCTTTCCGAGATTTTTCTTTTCTCAATCTGACAAAACCTGAAGAACCAAGGATGTTTACATTCTTGTTTGCTTTCTGAATCTTACATCCACAACCATTTCTATTTAGCTTAATGTACAATTAATCTGATGCTGTGACATATACAAATGGCTACATAATGTCACATCATGTCATTTGCCACACTGCTTTATAACATATGGTGTTGTGGGAAGCCAGAGCCTACCTGGTAAGCAACAAACACAAGGCAGGGTATACCCTGGACAGGGCACCAGTCCAATGCAGGGCAAGTGCAGGCCAATCATACATGGGGATAATTTGGAGACCATGGTAAAGGCCAAGGGGGGAATTTGGCCTGGACATTGGGATAACTCCCTACTCTTATCAAGAAAAGCCCAGGGATTGTTAATGACCACCGAGAGTCAGGACCTCAGTTTAACGTCTCATCTGAAAGAGGGCACTGACTACAGTACAGTACAGTGCAGTGCCCCCGTCATTATACCAGGGCATTAGGACCCATACAGACCACAGGGTGGGTGCACCCCACTAGTCCCAATAACACCACTTCCAGCAGCAATCATAGCTTCCCAGGAGGTCTCCCATCCAGGCTCAACCCTGCTTAGCTTCAGTGGGTAGCCAGTTGAGAGGTGCAGGGTGATATGGCAGCTGGCTGGCTGGCTGGCTACATAATGTGCAGGTTATATTGTTATTTATGGTGTATTTTCCAACCAACATTAATAAGTAAAATATATTTTCTATTTTAATATTCAGGATAAAAATATAATTTATTTCTAATCCATCTGTGAATCATGCCCTGCTGCTGTTTTAAAACTTGCAGGCTCTTTGACTAACATTAAAAAGCTACTTAAAATGTTTGTCTTGTTTCCATACCTCTCCACCATTTTTATAAGCAATCCCATTACAGAAGAATCAAGACACAAGCCCTACAAAACAAGGCTTGAGGGAATTGTGAATATAAAACACATTTTAATTAGGCAGTCATTTAAAATAGGAATCATAACAATGCTATGGAAATTTCCTTCATATTTTCCACCCATCAGCTGAATATTTCAACTGTTATATGAGCATAAAAAAGATAAAAAGAGAGTGATATTCTTATTTCTCATTTCTCATCTCATTCAACCATCTAAATTCCAAACCAATCACATAAAGAAGCCCCAAAAATAAAACAATGTGGTTTAGAAATGTAGCTGCTAAAAAAGTTAATCTGTGTCTGTCAAGAGTGGAAATGATTCTGCTATTTCCCTTGCTACCTGTTTCATTACCATCTGTGCATCAGCTGTTTGCAGCATTCCCTTCAGGCTGGCCCAGAAAAACGTCTGTTTCCTCACTTCTTTAGGCCACTCCAGGTAGGTCTGCTTTCTGAGCAGAGCCCTGAGCTTCAGAAACTTCCTTGGAAGGGAGTCTGCAGGAATGGGCTCCAGTAGAATGAAGACCAGGGAGTCCTGTTGGATACTTAGGGCTCGATGCTGGGCAAAGAAGAGCTCGTAATTACACCACTCACTCTGTACAAAATTCTGAGAGAGCACAAACAGTGTCTTGTAGCTACCCTCTACACAGTTAATGATATTATCTATAATCCAGTCCCCTGGCACAAAGTCCCGCTCATGAATGCAAAGTCTGAAGCCTGCGTTTTCGAGATTGGGCACTAGCTGGCTGTCCACCCAGCTGTAATCATTCTGACTGTAGGAGATGAAGGCATGGTACTTGAAAGATGACTTGACCAGTCTTTTTTCTTCCCTGTAGCCTCTGCGTTTCACTTTCATCCATACCCACAACATCTTTAGGTACCAGGCTCCATCACAAACATAGAAAGTAAAGCTCAAGACTCCAGTGACAATAAGGACTACAAGCACTGCTATGACAACTTGGAGCCACACCTCACATGTTATCTTGCTTGGTTGATACTGTTCTAATAACTTTCCAATCATTTCGGCTGGGGAGTTACAATAATAGTCAGATGGCCAGCCAGAGAGAAGAGATTTATTAAAAAACGTCATGAACCAGTATGAGTCACAGCTGCAGATAAATGGATTATTCCCTGCTTTAAATTGTTTTAATCTTTGCAGTCTTCTTGCTAATTGTTCACTGACCAAATTAATATCATTTTGATCCACATGCAGCACCTCCAACTTGGGAGCTCCAAGATGTGGCTGGAGAACACTTATGGTGTTGGAGCTCAAGAAGAGATGTGTTAAGTTGGGAAACTTGGACAATACTTCAGGTTGTAAAGTTGTAATACCTGTCTTAGAAAGACTGAGGCTTCTGAAGTGAGGGGAAAGGTAATTAAAAACAGTGTCACCTAAGTCATTATTACTTAAAATGAGGGTAGTCAGATGGAAAGGCCAGGAACATTGTCCATCAAGTTTAAGGGAATTAAAACTGAGATCAAGTTCTTCTAGAGCTTTCATCTGATGGGTCTTTTCAGAGATAAAAGCAAGGTCTGAGAATTTATTTTTTCTCAAATAAAGCTTCCTTAAAGCTGGAAAGACATTAGTGTAGGAACATCCAGACCACCAAAATCCATTGTCGGTTAAGAGGTTGTTTGACAAATCTAAGACTTCCAGTGATGGTAAAGAAGAGATCAGGTTGCAAGGAGAAATGTTCATACCAGTGCCAGAAAATTTCAGATAAGTCATTTGGGAAAAGTAGGATACATTGATGTGAATATTAGGGTAACTGTACTGATAATGGAGGACATCATCAAATATTAGAGCTCTGAGTTTGTCTGTTCCATTATATCCTGGAATACCATAGAATGTAACACCATCACTTGTGTCTTCATTGTATGTTACGTTGTAAAATCCCAGTACCTCAACAGGAGACTGAAAAATGTATAATAGAAGGTTTGTCAATACTGAACTGTTGAACCAGGTGTCTACAAATGTCAAGTTGCTCAGGTGTGTCATTTTTTTTAACCCCTCAAACTGTTCACTGGATACATTGCAAAACGGGGGCAGAAACTTTATTAATCTTAAACTCTGAACTTGAATTTTATCCAGATCCTGCAGTATATTCTGGAACATTGCAGTCTTTTCACAAAATGTCATATTGAGAGTTATTTGTTGTAGGGACTTAAGATGAGAAAATGAACTCGATTCATAGCTTTGCAATCCAAGACCATCTCCCAAAGTGAGCTGTTTTAAAGGTATGGTGTGCAAAGGGGCAAAATCAGTTATATTTATTGACCTTGCATATGAACTTCCAAGAGTGAGACTGAAGAGTTGCAGAAAATTACTAAATGATGTTCTAAGGGCATAACTTTTATAAAGGTTGTTCGATATGTCAAGAATTCTAAGATGAGGTACAATAAGATCTGGAATGATCTTCAGGGAATTGTGGGAGATGTTGAGGATTTGTAACTTGGAGTTTTTCTGAAAAGCTTTTGGTGAGATGTGTTTCAGGCTGTTGTGATTTAACTTTAAAATGCATAGGTTGGGTAAAAGTACCAGGTCTTCACTGCTGAGCATTGAGATCCTGTTGTAAGAGAGGTCCAGGTATTCAGTCTCGTTAGGCAGGCTTGATGGTATTTTAGTAAGATTATGATTGGAGAGATCCACTTTATTGTATCTTGAAATTCTGCACGACTGAATGTTTTCAACAGTCAGCACTTGATTTACTAATGCAAGCAATGAAGAGACAGAAACCAAGAGCAAAAATCCACCCATCCTAAAAATAAAACAAGAATTACCATTAAGAAATATCCATATTCTTGTTGGTACATAATATGATTAAATATATGATGCAAAATCACACTTTTTCCACAAAATGTTCATGCAGTTTTTGCATTTAAAATATATTGCTTGGTTTTTACCATCTAAAATCCTATTGTTTCTATTGTTCACATTTTAAATATTCAGAAAACAGAGCCCTTTATAATCTTGTTTTAAAAAATGTATTTAATGACTACACTCATTCTTGTGCACAGGCAAAATGAAACATACATGTACAGTATTCCATTTTAGTTTTATTTATTTGTTTTTGTTAATTTATTTGTATTTGTTTTCATCTCTTCAGATTCATTGGCAAATCTACCCCACATAACTAGCCAAGTCTATTAAACAGACTTACATTCCATGTTTTTCAAATGTGCTAAATAGTTCAGAAAGATCAGTGTTTTTGTGTTTTCTATGCTGTAAGACAAGTTATGTGTTCTTAGTGTCATTCCTTGTACTGTATATGTAATAGTAAGGAAAACCACATTCTAATTTTAACTGGGGGTTCCCCTTTGGGTGTCTTTTCTGCTCAAAGGGTTGCACTCTATCGTTCGTTGGTTAATGACAAGATAACTGCATCCTGTTTAATGCATTCAGGTCAAAGGATAAACTTTTATGTGCAAAATACAATGAATTTGAGATGAGAATAGCCCATCAGAATTGACCTTTTTTTCTTTATGGTGAATGATTCTATCAAAACATGAAATGTAGTTTTACAACACGTTCAGAATTTCTCTAAATTCAAAATATAGCCTTTTATTCTATTTCATGCTTTGATCATTTTTGTACAAAAAAGTGTTTATTTGCATCAGTGCAAATCCTGCTTTTAACAACAACAATACCCTCTCTACACTGATTCTACACTGTTTGCTGTGTATACAAGCATCCAGATTGCCGCTGTATTGCTTCAATGCAGTACTGTAATGATAAATCTAATACAATATCTTTTTTTTCCTGCACTACTTACATTATTTTCCAGCAACTATATAATGGTGATTAACATGTTTCTTACTAGTGTGGAATATATATGGAATTTAATTTGCAGTTGTTTTTAGTTCCATCTTGTATGTAAGATATTCCTGGTAAATTTATGCTGCCATTAAATTTAATTAATTTTCTTCTGCTTACCTAATCTGTTGGTGAACTATTTCTATACTGTACAGTACGTGCATGCGGAGGTAGGCTGTAAGCAACAGAACCTCTGGGACTTCACAGTGCTTAACCCAGACACTGTTCCTCTTGTCGTCTCTGTTGCAGCATTTGTTTTCTCAAATTCAGACGTCCATTCCAAGTATTTTATATATAAGATAGTTATCTTGTTTTGTTCAAGACTGTAGCTAGTAAATTTAATTATTTTTAATATATATTTTACTCTTGAAACTTTAATGTAAGAGTTTTGTGTTATACACATTTATAACATGCCAATTAATGATTGTTTCCGGAGCTTTATTAGTTCCTCAAAATTAAGTACACTCCTGCCCTGTTAACAAATAATGGCATTATAGCAAATAATCTCAATTCAACATTTTTAGCACTGTATACAGTATGTAGTAGGAATAACACATGTAGTCTTACTTTCATTGAGCTCCTCATCCACAATCTGTGCAGACTTCTTGTATTGTTGAATTATTTGTTCAAAGACTCTCAGCTTATCAAAAAAAGTTCCTCATACTTCAGACTAATCTACCCAGATGCTTCCCACAAGTCTCTGGTAGGAACTATAACTCGTTTCAGTTAACGAATCACATTTCATCGGCTTTTTGCAAGAGCGAGAAAGAAGGAAGAGAACTGCTACTCAGAGGAAACTGCTGCAGGGTAAGTTTAGACACAACAGTTGGTAAGATTGTTTTTGACTGATTTAGAGCTGTGAACCTGAAGGTTTCTGAAGAGTCTGACTGAATTCTTTCTGCACTTGCTAGCTGCCACTCATGTCGTTTAACCTGTTATTCAAAAACCATTGTGTAGGTCAGGCAAGGTGTGAACAACTACAATTAATTTTTGTAATTTTTGTTTTGTTTTATCTTATCACATCATATTGACTGTAATACTTAATTAAGGGAAAAGGAAGTACAAAAAGTAAGTGTATTCTTGTCTGTGAAATGTGATATACTTAACAAAGTTGTGACATTGCTAAAAAATTGAGGTAAGCCCGTGTTCACAATTTTTTAATTCTTTATGTTGTCGAAAGTGGAATGCTGGAATGTTTAGTGGAACTGATCACTATTGTAAGTTCTCTATCATAGTAAACAAACTATACACCCAGTTAGAATATTAGCTTCTACCATAGAAATAGTATGCCACAAGGTGAAGTTGTTGTCTATACCTACCAGACATACCTGTTTCTACAGTATGTTGTTGTTTATACTGTATGTGAGCAATAAATATGTTGCAAGAACCTTTCCACCTTTTATAGTTTGACATTTGTGTTGCAAGTCAGTGTTCTAAACAAGATGTATAAACATCTATGGCATGGACATAACCAAAAAAGTCAGAAGATTGTTAGGAAAATAAAAAACATATTGCAGATTTTTCCACCAAGATCATTTTAGTTCAGTAATTCAGAGTATCTGAATGGAACTTTATGCCCAGTCGGCTGACAGCTGCCTCCAGTCAATTAAACAAGTAATAGGTTTATTCCATGCTAAAAAAAAGAAGAAAGAGAACACAACGTTTCGGCCGTGGAGCCTTCTTCAGGTGTGTGAAGTCAATTAAAGTCTAGTCAATTAAACCTTGAATGCCGGACAACACATTTTTATATTGATGCTCTTCAGGATATTCTAGTTTGTAATACATTGCAAGCTTGAAATAATAGAATAATTACTACAATTCCTTAACCTTCTCAAGGTGATGTCTCATAAACATATGGTTAGTTTTTAAAGTGATGAAAACATTGTTATTCTAGATTATGTATTATTTTATTTTAAGTAACCACATTAATAAGCAAAGTGGTTGCATAAGAGACAGTTAGAGAATGCTTGTCAGCATTTGGATCAGTAGACTTGTAAGAATAAAAGCCATTGCAAGAGGAAGCATAATCAGGATTTTGGAAGGGTATCCATTTTTCAGCATGAGAGTAATCCTAGCCACACTGCATAGATAATATATTGCAATATATTGTTATAGCTATTCTAAGTGTCTTTTGAAGTGTCTCCCCTTCTTTTTCTAGTATCCAGGTTTACAGAGCGAGAGATTGAACCATAGATCATATTCTGTTTGCTTAAAAAGGCAGCTTTATCTTTTATTTTGGCCTTTGTAGGTGTTGTGTAAGAATTTGAATGTTTGGTAGCAGTCATGTTTTTTTTCTGAGTGGTAAAGACATACAGTATGCCACTTGGGCGCCTTTGGTGTAAATTTGTAAATAGCGTACTTGTTTGTTGTATGTTTATGTTGTGTGTTGTTTAGTGTGTGTATTGTCATTGTTAATAAACATTTGTTTAACCCAGTGTGTCTGAATTATTACTCTTTTCACCAAAGCTGTTCCAGAGAAAAAAGAACTCCTATACCTCTAATTATACCAACTGCTCAAGTATATTCTTAGAAAAATCATTTTTAAGTTGGGAATTATAATTATTTATTTCACTTATTGATTAATCTGCTCAGCATAGTTCTGATTTTCTCTGTTTTCATGACCCCCTATTTGTAACAATATATAGGTAAGTAAAAAATAAAATATACTGTACTACCACTTAATATCCGTAATTAAATCCAGCCTTCTTCTGGTGGGCTCCACAACTGCAATGTTGTGTTTCTTTTCTTCTTTTTTCAGCATGGAATAAACCATTAAACCATTAAATACCTTCATTTAAAGAAATCTTGAAAGTATTTCATAACCACTTAATTATAATTCTTGAATTTAGACTGCAGCTCAAAATGTTTGGAATTTGAGTGCAATCTAATTTCAATGCTCAAGAAGATGTTGCAAGAATTTTAATTATTGCAATATATTGTTTGTATGAAACAGATTTACTGCAAATGAACTGTAGTTAGATTTTCTATTACTATTCTCAAAAATTAAAAAATACAATGTGCAATAAAAAATATTATTCCAGACCTTTAGTTATTAGCCTTTTTCAGTTATATACTGGATTTGTTAAGGAATAAAATGAAATCAGTCATTAACTGCAGCTGACAGAACTACTTTAGTTTAATTATGGACAAGCACAATTTCCTGTGTTGTATTTAAAGAAAAGGTGGAGCTTCTTGCAGGAATGTTTTCACAGGGCCATAATTAAAGAAAAATGTAATCCTCTAGGATCAGACCTCATCAGATGCCTCCCCTATATAATGTACTTCAGGAAAGTAGTGATCCTTGGTTACTGCTTGGTATTTCATTATGCCTAAAACAGAAATAGAAACATACACATAGATCTTTTCAAGAACCATTATCTTGACATTATTGAGTTACTGTGTCACTTTTACCAATTAATTAATAAGTGGCTCAACCAGTAAACTGGTTTACTCAGTAAACGCTGATTTTCTGTACATAGAGAAACTCTAGGTTTTTGGATGCATTTTTGGAATATGGAGATACAGTAGGTCTCCCATTCACTTTGTAACATCCAGATTAATAGAAAGAGAGATTTAACTCTAGGTTGTATTGTGTTTGGTGTAGAAGACAGGTTTATCTGTTTTTGGTTGGTCAGAATGTACAGTAGGCCTTCAAGATGCCTTGTTTGTAAATAGTATCACTTGTATGTTGTGTGTTGTTCATGGCACTCATTCATAGATGCCTCTAATTATACCAACAGTTTGGGTTTATTCTTGGCAGATGCTTTGCAATTTAAGGGTTATGATTATTTGTTTTGTTTATAAACCTGCTCAGTCTATTTCTGTATTTCTCTGTTTTTGTAACCCTCCTATATGTAAGAATATTGACTTGCTAAACTATAAGTGATTCCATACTGGGTGAATTTGCAATAAAATGTGTATTAAACAAAAAACAATAAATTAATGAAAAGGAAATATCACATTTTGTATGTTTATTAGCAGAGGAAAACAGATTTTTGGACGTTTTTATTTTCTCAGACTCACAAATATTGTTATGTCATTTGCCAAACCTGCTTTATACATCACACATATTCAAAAATAAAATAGTACATAAGGATTTTTTTAAAGACGTTATATAAATAAAATAGAATTAAATAATATGCCACCAGATTTACTACACATTTTTGAATGAAATTCTTGGTTTATCACACCTAAATTAATAAATTGTGCAGATTATTGTGGCCTAGAGACAACTACTGCATAATAAGAATTTAATCAGGGTGCAGTTATAAAATATTGCAAGAATGAACAGAAAACACCTACATTTAACAACACATTGAACATTTTCATACTATACTTCTTTCACTCATTTACAAAGGAGAGATTTTAATAATCTGTATTTATGTTTGTCAGCACCAAATAATATTAATATTGTTTTCTGTGTTCCAAATGTACAATGAATTTGGTAAATGTTAGTTTCCTGTTGATTAATTACAAAAATCATGGTCATTGTCCACTTATACTACTAAAACAAAAGCTTAACACCATTGTATGGAGAGATAGAGAAATTAAATTAGTAAAGTTATGACACTCTGGTTAATCTCAGGTGTTTGGATGGGGACGTTTCTTAGTCTTCCATTCTGGGAAGACCAAGCAAGGCTGACTCCAAAGTTATGATTCTTCAGTGACTTTGAAGTAATTGTTTTTATCCTAAAGACACCCAATTACAGAATCACTATTCAATTTAAGAAATATTGCCTCTTAATTACAACATTGCTGGTTTGCTGTGGAGTGTGTAGGACTACGTGGCAGATCAGGTTTCAAAGCAGGTCACATTTATCTGAAAGACAATAAATTATAAAATGTTACAATTCATAGTTAGCATTTCTGCATTCTTTACTTCATTGAAGGGCTTAAAGTTAACACATTTTTATTCACCATTTTTGTCCCTTAAGACTTTCATATTATTTTTCCCAATTTCATGTCAACTACTATCACTTAAAATGGATACAAACGTATAATGTGTTCATTGACAGATGTGAGAGAGAACGCTTTTTCAATTTCTTTTAGTTTGAGTTTAAGAGCTAGCACCAACAGTAAACTTTGTTATGTGTATTAAGTGTTTAATCAATTGCCCCTGTTTCATTATCATTTCAACTAGTGTTGAAACAGATAGATGATTTACAGATTTATTTAATAAAGACAGTTATTTTGATCCCACTTAAGAGTCTCTGTAATATAGAAGACTATCTGGCCTTAAACATTAAATCCATTCATGAAGTAAAAATTTTGATTTCTTCACAAAAAAAAACTCTTCAACAAAAAAATACACCTGAAAGATCACAATTACAGAACATACACACAAAACCAATAGTTTTAAAAATTGCTCACAAAAACACAATTGGTTTATGCTTTCTTGTTCTGACTGTGGCTTCTCTTTGCTTCTACGGTGACCATGCATCTAATAATGCATTGCCTTGGTTACCGGGCAGAAAAAATATAATGAGCAGATTGTACACTCTCAACTCCATAATAATTTATTATAAGATGGAGTTTTAGAAGATTAATCAGAACATTCAGAATTGGGTCAACACAGATATAATACCAACTATTGGAAGTTCTTCGTTAAAGTTCAGGAGGGATGATAACATTAAAACCTTTTGCCCAGCTATACAAAATTACAGTTATTCCTGACCACCATTCTCTAAGGTACTGTATATACATGTTCCAGCCTACATACTGTAAATCAACTACAGAGCCAGTAGTATGCTAACTTGGAAGACGTGCAGGGTGAAAGAAGGCTATCGCATTCATAATGCAGAGAAATTGCTTTAGTATTTTACAGAAAGACCTAAAAAAAGAAGAGAGAAGCTGAACTACGGAAAGATCTAAAATCACTCAGGACCTCAAATACAAGATTGGTTTTCATTTTTTGTATAATTTACCCCTCTATTTTGTAATCAAAATAAATTCAATGTTAACTGCCAGTCTTCGGGTGTGCCTGTGTGCTGGGAGTTGCTTATATTTTAATGCCACTTGATGACCACGCCCCCACATCATTACATTAAATACTCAATAAACAGCCTCAAATGCATCTAATTCTTGGGTGTCGTTATTCCTCATGTGCCTTAATTAGTTCAAAACATAAAAACTGAATGGGGGCTTTATTTCCTAATTAAATCATTTATAATATAGGTTTACACAAATACCAGTAAAACTTTTAAAATACAATACCTGCTAGATTAATACAAATTGTTATCATATTGTTAATTCCTAGTGGATACAAAACTTTAGTTATGATATGGAATAGGTTTATCCCATGCTGAAAAAAAGAAGAGAGAAAATACAACGTTTCGGCTGTGGAGCCTTCTTCGGGTGTAAGGGAAATGTAAGGTGCTTACACCCGAAGAAGGCTCCACAGCCAAAACGTTGTGTTTTCTCTCTTCTTTTTTCAGCATGGAATAAACCTATTACTTGTTCCTTTGCAGCTACGCATGCTGACTCAGCTACCCTCCTGAACTACTTTAGTTATAATATACTATATAACTATATAACTGAGAAATCAGATGAGTTGATGACAACATACAATAAAATATTTTTCTGTTGAACAAAAAAAATGTATATAAAAAAACAAGTGTAGATTAAGCCGGCCCAGGGACGCCAAATAATGTAGATTAAACCGACCCAGGGACGCCAAATAATGTAGAGAAAACCGGTTCAGGGACGCCAAATATGTAATCATAGTGGCTCTCTGAAGGCACCAGTTCTGTAGGGTTTGGGCATTTACTGAGACAATTATTAATTGTAGCAGTAAATCACAAAGTTGATTCTTTTGATGGCTTTAGAATCCAACCATGCGACATAACTCAAACAACGCACACACACAGGTACTAACACGCGAGGATACATTTATTAATACATAGAATATGCATGTAAACCTAACAGATCTTATCGAGAGGGTTATCAGAATACAAAAGGTATATATTCAATCAGTTACAAAGTGTTACACATATCAAGAGGACATACGTTCAGTATATCATTCATTAAAACCGTTTCGTAAAGTGAACTTGGTTACAACTTCTACATTAGATACTCAAACAAGTACATAACTCTTAGGAATTAAATTGATATCAACTGGTTGGGATAACAATTGAATTCTCGAGCTGTAATGCATTGAAGTTGAATACTCATCCAATCTCTGGGGATTCAGATCTCCTGCGGGCACAAAGAAACAGTTGCAGGCTGTTGCTGTCCAATCCGCGCTCTCTGGCTCCGTGCCAGGCTGTGCTGTGCGGCTTGCGACAGTGCTCTGCTGATGCTCACTGACCGGCTAGTTAGTGTTGGCTTTAACTAGCAAAGTTTGTGCACAGGAGAAAAGATGACTGTGGGTCCCAGCAAGTCAGGAAGAGGACCGGTTCGTTCCTGATGAAGAGCTAGTTCTGAATAGTGATTCAGCTGTCCACAGTTCCGACCTGTTCACGAGGCCTGCTGCTGGTGCTAACCTCGGGTGGATCCTCTGGTTACTCTCTGGCAACCCCCGCTCTCGACTCTTAGAACAAAAGAAAGTTCTGGCACTCGGACACACTGGCCGTTCCGTGGTTGTCCGGGCTGAGTCTCAGGATGGTCAGGAGGCGCGCTGCGAGAATGTCCTGCCCTTGGGAGCCTTCTGCTCCTGGGCCGTCCTGCCCTGGAATTCTCCTTTGAATTCCCTTTAGAATTGTTGAATCTGAATCTGAATCTGAATCTGAATCTGAATCTCTCAGGCTCTCTGTGTTGCCTGTTTTTACCTGGAGGAACTTCAGCTCATTGATTGGCTGAAAGTTCCATGGGCATCAGAGTCCCACGTGGGTTACTCGGCCCTACCAGTCCCTGATTGGTTGATCAAGGTGAGATATGAGTCACTTAGTTCTGACACTTAGTAATGCAGTCCAGATGTCCAACTCGCACTCCCTAGACAGATAGGCGCCAATGGATAACCATTGATCATGATAGCCAGGCTTAGCTAAGTGCATCCCCCTTTGGGAGCTGTCCTTATCAAAAGAAAACATCTTGCATGAATGGTTTCTCTGTGGCTGCACCACAGAGATGAACAGAGAAATGGGGCCTCATTTGGGAAGCTCAGAAACACTTAATTCTGCCTTATTATTAAGCCTCACCGCTACACAAGATTTAAAGTCACTGTTCAATTCATTGGGTATCAAAGTATTAAGATGTAAACTATAAGTTTCATAATGGTGAGATGTGTGTTTTCTTTGTGTGAGTAAGGGTTAACATAGTGAGTAAGGGCAATATTTATCTTACAAAGTATAATGTTGGGATAGCAATAATTCATATTTGGACAATATATTTTATTTTCTTGAAGCAATGGCTTTACTTATAATTTGATTTAAATAATTTTGCAGAAAGTGAAAGGTAAAGTTGTAGAGTCTCTTTCAAGGAGGGGCATGTTCAAGTACCATTAAACCAACACATGGCATGAATGTCTAAAAACCTACTACACCTGCAATGACTTACTGGGCAGAACCAGCAGCATCAAACATCTTCTTCCTGCCTTCCATTCCAGACATGGCCTCCACATTCTTACGCCAGTCTCCAACCTCACTGGTAAGTACCTGGGAGGGAAAAGGTGTTAAGAATTATTCTTCAAAATTTCTCAAAGGAAATATTCTATTTGACAACAAAATTAAAAACACATTGGCCATGGGCATAATACCTCACAATATAGTTTTAAGTATTTTTAATACATAATACATAATAGATATAATCATATATAATCATAATCATATTATAATCATATTACAAAAACTATAATTCTGGGCAGTGCAAAACTGCACAATATACCAAAAGTACCTTCTCTGTGTCCTCCTTCTTCACTGACTTGAGGTTGGCCCTCAAGTCCAGGGATGCTTTATGTTTGGAGCCCAGCAGAGAGTGCAATATAGCATCAGCAGAGACACGCACTCTACGCAAAGCAGGCCGTTTGAACTTTCCTCTCAGGTCCATGATCTTCAGGTTTAGATCATGAATCTGGATAACAAGTAGAAGCACAACCAGCAATGAGTTACAGTATACCTCTAGGAGCTTAATGTGAGTGGTAAACTGCCAAACTGGTGACATCAATAAATCTCAGAAGCCCAGAATCTGTGTACAAACCTGTTTCTTTATTGGTAGGCTAATACTGCTACAGTATAATCTTGCAAACATTCTCAACAAATGAACGCCCAAACAGTACTAAATGTTTAGTTCTGAGACCATAAAATTTTATTAGATATGTTTAACATCATGAACTATTTTTAAAAATAAATTTATTGTGAATACCGTGAAAAATATTACTTCTTTTGAGACAAAGAGAGTTCCTGCCAACATTTAAAAGTATTTTTCATTAGGGTGGTGTTGCTGAATGTCCAAATGTCCACAGATACTTATATTGCAGTAATATTACCTTTTAAAAAGATGTTTGAACAGAACCAACCATATTAGCATTTTGCTTAAAAATATAGTATATTAGCTTAAGTGATCTGTCCCCATAATAGTTCAGGTGGGTAGCTGCGTCAGCATGCGTAGGCTGCAAAGGAACAAGTAATAGGTTTATTCCATGCTGAAAAAAAAGAAGAAAGAGAACACAATGTTTCAGCTGTGGAGCCTTCTTCAGGTGTGAGAGAGACAAGGCAGTAGGCAAAGGTAATGTAGCGGGGGAACAAAGGCTGGGAGGGAGGAGGAGTGAGAGGCGATATTGATGTTTTCTAGACATCATCTTCTCCATCAACTATCCCCGACTCTCCACTTTGGTTTATTACAAACCCATGGATTCACACAGCTACCTCCTGTATAGCTCATTTCACCCCAAACACACTAAAAACTCTCTCCCTTTTTCACAGTTCCTTAGGCTATGATGATTATGCAGCGACGACTTCGACTTTGAGAACCAAGCCCTCAAAATGTACTCCTTTTTCATCAACAGAGGATACCCCAGCAGTGTGATTGACAGGGCCCTTGCCCGAGCCAAAAACACCCCTTGGACCATCAACTCGATCAGGAACTCCTGCCGTAACAACCACATTCCTTTGGTGCTTCCCTACCACCCTAACACACGTCCTATCCCCAGGACTATTAACCACAACTGTTCCATCCTACAGGATGATCCCTCCATTGGGGCCCTCTTTTCATATCGCCAACCACCTAATCTGTGTAACCTCCTTGTTCACAGCTCCCTTGACTGCCCTCAACAACCATCCACACCAGGCACTTTCCCTTGCAACAGAGCTCGTTGTATCACCTGCAAGTACACATCCAACACCACACTCATTCAAGGCCCCTCAGGACAATTCCGGATCACACAGATGGCATCTTGTACCTCCAGCAACCTTATTTACTGTATCTCTTGCAGTAATGCCCAGCCACCTACATTGGAAAAACAGGAAGGAGACTTGGAGACCGCTTTAGAGAACACGTCAGGGCTGTGAAGATTAAAGATCTCTCCAAGCCCATTGTTTCTCATTTCACCTCTAATGGCCGCGACCACTCTAATCTCTCTGTCTGTGTTCTCAAAGACGGTTTTCCGAACTCATACATCAGAAACTACCGAAACCAAAATTATTCTGCATCTAGGATCACAGATTCTGCCTTCTCTTCACGACAGACTACTGTTCTTTACAATTTTCTCCATTCATTGGAAGTTTAATTTCACACCTCTCTACACCTATTCTGACTACACATCTTGATTGGTCTCTCTTTCTGTCCCCTGCTCCCGCCTCTCACTCCTCCTCCCTCCCAGCCTTTGTTCTCCCACTACATTACCTTTGCCTACTGCCTTGTCAATTCAATTCAATTCAATTCAAGGTGCTTTATTAGCATGACCGATGGGTACAATCAGTGTTGCCAAAGCAAATAAAAATAATAAAATTAACATAGAACAAAACAAAAAATAGAAGTAAAATAAAATCTACAGACATGTTACAGACATTTACAACAAAGACATATTATATAATATCGACATATACTGTAGGCGGCTGGAGCATTATTGGGAGACGGACTCACTGTTCCTCAGGCTGTGACAGGAGATCACATACTGGGCTGCCAGATCAACTGAGTTCCCTCCTCCCTCTCCCAGTAGGATTGGGACCTGTTGTGGTTTTGGCAGGTGTGGGAACTCTGGGATTAGATTTCTGAATTTCGGGAAGAATGTTTCTCTAATCCCAGAGTATCTGTCACAGTGCAGTAGGAAGTGCACCTCTGTCTCTATTTCTCCCCACTGGCAGTGGGAGCACAGCCCCTCCTCTCTGGGCAGCCAGGTCTGCCTGTGTCGCCCAGTTTCTATGGCCAGGTTGTGGTCACTGAGCCTGTACTTCGTCAGGGTCTGTTTCTGTTTGTTATTTTTTATTTTGGTCAAATATTCAGCTAGTGTGTATTGTCTGTTTAAAGTTCTGTAGCATTCCAGTTTATGTTGTGTTTGTGTGTGTGTGTCCCAGTGTGTGAGATATTGCTGTTTGATCTGTGCTGTGATGTGGTTGAGTCTGGGTTGTGGTGGTCTAGCAGTCCTGTCCTGATCCTGGTTAGTGTCGGTGTGGCTCAGGTCGGTGAGCCTCAGGACCAGCTGGCTCAGGGGGCTCTGTTTTGGGCTCAGCTCTTGGTTTAGCAGGGCTTTGTGGTGGTAGGAATTTTGGTCACTGTTTTTTAGGTGTAGCCTTGTCTCTCTCACACCTGAAGAAGGCTCCACGGCCGAAACGTTGTGTTCTCTTTCTTCTTTTTTTCAGCATGGAATAAACCTATTACTTGTTCCTTTGCAGTCCCCATAATATTCAGATTAGGACTTGGAGTGGGCCACTCAAGAACATTCTCATATTTTTTTCTTAAGCCACTCCATTGCAGATTTGTAAATTTGTGCTTTGGATCATTCTCCTGTTAAAAGGTGAACTTTGGAACTTTGCACCTTCTGTGTTCCCATCAATCTAGACAAGCCTGTCAGTCCTGTCTGATGGGAAGCAAATTAAATCTGCCACCGCCATGCTACACAGTAGGGATAGTGATGATTGAGTGATGCTGTATGCTGGATTTGCATCAGATGTAACACTTTGTATTTAGACCAAAAACTTACAATTATTTTCTTGTTTGACTACTAAAATGTTTATGGTATCACTTAGGTGCTTTGTTGAAACAAAATGCAGGATTTGAGATGTTACGATTCATATAAGTTCCATTTGTGAAGTGACCAAGATATTGTTGAGCCATGAATATTTTCTCTTATCTCAGCCAGTACCCTATAGGTCTTTTAAAGTCACTGTTATCCTCACAGTGGCATGACTTAACAGTTTTTGCTTTCCTTCCTGCTCAGTTAGGAGGGACGGCGTGATCTAAGAAGTGTCAGGGTGCCTTCAAGTTTTTAATAATTCAGTTCACCTCACTAAAATAGATATGAAGGGTTTATTTTACAACTTACAACAGAATTACTTTGAAAGCACCTTGTTCTTCATGGCTACATCTTTCCATCTGAGAGACCTTACAAAGATACTGTAGGTGTATCTATTCTGAAATCATATGAACTACATAGAGACCCCCCTCAGCTAATTTTGAGGCTTGTTAAGGAACATTTCACTGTTCACCTATATTAATCTGGGTTTGCCGTAACAAATGTTTACTACTTATACAATCACAGCTTTTAAAAATTTTGTTTACATTTATTTGCTGTTTCTTTCTTTTTTGTTTTGAATACATCGATTAGGTTTGTGTAGATAATACATTTGAACTGCTACTTAAAAGTGTCAAAACTGCAAGCTTTACAGTGAAAAAACTTTATTTTTGCAATGTATTTTGCTGAAATATCTTCATGCATAAAACATTTTTTGTTTGGTGACGTTTCTTTCCCTCTGAAGAAAGGCTTGTACTGATGAAAAACAATTGCAAATGTTTAAAAACAAGTGTTGAATTGGGTAGTGCAAGGGATCACTTTAGACACTACTCACTCCATTACCTCTCGAGCGTTCTTGTTGACTTTGGCCTCGATGTCATATCGTTCCTCATCCACCACATCAATCTTTTCATGAAGCTGCCTGCACAGTTTCTGTAATCAAGCAGAAGACAATCAAGCTGTTTAAATTTTAGAGCTGAATGAAGATTGGCTTGTGCAGGCACTGCAAAATACCTATCAAGAAATATATCTTGTGCAGTAAATTTGTTCCACTAAAGAACATTAAGTGTAATTTAAAAAGTGTGCAAAAAGTACAAGTGTAAATAACAGACAGTTATAATATTAAAGGGAATGATTAGTAAAGTCATCTTAAGGCATAACCAAAGTTACACATTAAAAAAAAAAACTTTCCTTTAGTTAAAAATGTTCGCAGAATAAGCAATGATATTCTCTCCACATACAGGTGTGATAGTGTAATGAAAACCCTCACCTGCAGATCTTCCAGAGTGAGTCCTGTAAGCTGCAGGGGAGGAACTCTTTCAGCCAGATATTTGACCTTCTCTTCATCCCTGTCTACCTTCTCTTTTTCCAGCTCCTCTTTAGCTTTACCCAGCATTAGCATCTGCAGACAGGAGAAGTTGCCTGTTACTGCAGGAACTGCAAAGGAGCAGTGTAAAGCACCACCCCTGTTCTCCTTTCACAATCCATTGAAGTTCAAGCTCACCTACTTTATACAGTATT
Source organism: Lepisosteus oculatus (assembly GCF_040954835.1). Taxonomy (NCBI): domain Eukaryota; kingdom Metazoa; phylum Chordata; class Actinopteri; order Semionotiformes; family Lepisosteidae; genus Lepisosteus; species Lepisosteus oculatus. The sequence continues at coordinate 11,313,779 of NC_090702.1, read as the reverse complement.
TGATCTTTAAATTATTTTTAAAAAGCATTTATTATCTTGGCTGGCATGGTCGTGTAGTGATTAGCATTGCTGCCTAACAGCACTAGAGCCCTGGGATCAATTACTGGGGTGCAATCCGTGTGGAGTTTGTAGGTTCTCCCTGTAGATAGATAGATACTTTATTGATCCCGTTAGGGAAATTGCAGACCCACTGTACCCAAGTGGGTTTCTTCCAGATGCTTCAGCTTCCTCTCACAGTCTAAAGACATACTGGTAGTTAATTGGCTTCTGTAAAATTTATGTGAGTGTGTATTTGTTTATTTATCCTGTACTGGTCGTGTGTACTGTACTGTACTCTAACATCTGGAAAACGGTACCGTAGCATTCGGGCCCGTCTACCAGACTCAGAGACAGTTTTTACCCCCGCACTATCAAACTATTAAACTCCCAGAATCTCTCACTCTCACTCTCACCTCACCTCTCACCTATGATCTGAACTTCACAGTACCTTCTTTCTTACCAAAAACCCAAACACACATTGAAATCTACCTCTACCTTACATTTCAAAAAGCTCACTCCCCATAATTTCTATCCATTGATTTCATTCTGTTGATGCATGTTTTTGCACATCTGATGTTGTTTTGCACATTACCTGTTACCTTTTTGTTGTTTTGCACATTGCCTGTTGTTGTTTTGCACATTGCCAGTTGTTGTTTTTGCACACTGCCTGTTGGCTCTGTCTTTCTTTTATTATACAATTGTGTTGTTGTTTTTTTGTACTACTTATCATCTGAGAGCTAGCTAAATAGCATTTCGTTATACCATATACCTGTATAATGACAATAAATTTGAACTTGAACTTGTACTGGATAAATGAATGGCTGGACTTATTATCTTATTTTCTTAAGTGAGACTTCCATACAGCTGTTTATGCTTAGGTGTTCATTGTGCCCTGCTACAAGTTTCTTCCAGCATCAGCAGAACTTCTTAAACCCAGAAACGAAACAACGGGAGAATCCAAATCACAGTATGTGATGTTGTAAAAGGGCCAATGATGAGTTTAGGAAGAAACCTTGTAATGTCTAGTAAGGTGCATATGCATTTTCACAGCCTGTGTCACTTTTGTAAAACATTGTGTTTCCCACAATATGTGAAAATTTAATATTTAATACTCACGTGACTTATGCAAGAACTGCAATCACCATTGTAGACCTGCCTACTGTATATAGCACCACAACCGCCCAGGTGTGCCACAGTATACAGTATACTGTTTTTAACTGACTGAATATTAACAATTTAAAGTCTTCTATTGTGACAAAGATATTGTATTTAGACATAAACTATGCACTGGATTTTGATCTGCACAGTAAATATAACTGAAGTGAAGGATTTACCTCTTCACTCTACACCACAGCAGGCTGACTGGGAATGAAAAACATTTTCGTGTATACAAATTAGAGTAAAAGAAGGCTATCAACACAATCATTGCTATTGTGGCCGCACTTATTGAGAATAAAAACAACAAGCAAACATGTTTTATTCCATATGGTACTTGGTGACTCTAAGATGTCAGGCCAGTACTTACATTACTAAACACACCATACCTTGAGAGAAAGCTTTCGAGAGGCTGATATCTTTGACTTAGGCTGTCAAACAAAGAAAAAAGACAACATTATTACAGGTATATAAGAATGTGAAGCACTTATACTTCCTTTCTGTTTTGTTTTTGGACATCTTAGGAAATGATTATTCAATTTAATATTTTCACACCCAAAGCATCATTTTACTACAAAACATTTTAAATAACTACAATTACGTGGTATGAAAATAAGAAAGTATGGGCCTAGATACAATGTTGCTTATTTAACCTTTTGAGATTTCATAAGATACAGTATTTATTGATAGTAGTTGAACTACTTCTCAACATGAATTTGTACTTTATACAAAACCAGAACAAAAGACCTGCACACTCCAGACCGAGCACTGTGAGTTTGATTCTCAAGCTTATGTAATGATCCCAAAGAAACTCTTGTTATTGCAAGTCATGCAAAGAGAGAGAAAAAAAAGACAAATTCTTAATCAAAGGTGAGGACCTACTGTAGGTGTCCTAGCTGAAAGATACCTTGTCATGGGTCTCCACTACTATTTTAGATGGTGGTTCTGTATTAGGAGACGGGGCAGCCTTTTTTGGGGGTGCTGGCTTGGGGGGCTCAGGTTCGGGTTCTGGTTCAGCTTCCTGCTCCTCCTCTACTACAGTCTCCATTTCAGTCTCTTCAATGACAGTCTCAGTGAACAGCTCTCCCTGCAGAGACAAGTGAAGAGTTGATTATATAGTGCAACCTACTTACCACATTTCTTGCTCAAAGTAATGTTGAATAATAAATCAGCATTCTTGTTTTGTGAATCTTTTACTGAAAGTTTACTGAAACAAAATTGAATAAAAATATATAATTTATTGATTCTAGATTATAGAAATCTCCTGACTTAAAAAAGTATAGCTACTGCATGTATGCTTCAATTTCTTTGTGAGAGTAATGGTGTTCTCTGGTAGTTTAAATAGTTGGATTTTTATTCTTCATTTATATTTTGGTTTCTGCAATGAAAATGTGTGCATTACAGTGAAGAATTTTGTTTTGAAATTAGATTTAGTATCCTTTTCCTCTGCTGATTCTTTTTCTAATTTCTGACAGGGCTTCAATTGATAATTTGGCAGGTACTATATGTTAAATTAATTCATGGATACTCCGCTCAAGCTGAGTGAAGACCATGTCATGTGGTTGTCGCATTAGGTTCAAGATTTGTAGCTATGAGAACAGGTGAGGGCCAGAGGAAACCTCAGGAAAACTGATGGGCTTTGAAAATATTGTTCGCTTCTGGGATGGTGGAACAAGCAGCAGCAGAAATTATGCCAGGCACAGCTGACATCTGTAAATTCATTGTGCTGGTAAAAAACAAACCTAAAACAGGCCTTTGCACTAGATCTATCTTCACCTGTAGTGGGCGACAAGAATACTGTTATGTATTCCTGTCCTAGCACTATTGTGAGATACTGCTGTGTAATGGAATTTTCATTGAATTATTTGCCACCAAGCACCAACAGATGCAATCACCTGTCATGGTGTTGGGTGCAACTGTGCCTTCTTGTAAACTACACTGGTATTCTTTGAATTCTTTTTAACAATAACCCAGTTACACAACATTTTCCATCATTGATTTCTCGATATCTATACCAAAGATCATCTGCCAAAAAAGTGAACTATTTTAATTTGAGATAGAAGAGAAGGTGGAATTTGTGTCACAGCTCCATCGTAAAAGGCTCAAATAAATAGACATGGACCTCACTGAGCACATGTGGACAAAGCATAGTAATCTAATGTGGCCTTTTGGGTAAGTAACATACTGTATACATGATTAAATAAGCAAAATGGGTGAAATGGCCTGTTCATATTTTTAACATTTTTGCTCTTATAGTCTGTAATTAACATTAACTAACTATAATGTCAATACCGTTTTAAACCGTCTTAACTTTCCAAACATAAAACAGTCACAGTACAGTGCAGTCACAGTACAATCCCATAATCAATAGTATTAAGTATAAAGGGTATATTGTATTTCTTTCTATATTTTCTATATTGTAAAGTTTCTAAAAAGAAAATAAACAAATACCATTAGCTAACAAGTTACTTCTTTATTTTTGCCAATAGTGTCAATACTAGGCTAGACCATATAAATATATAATTATGTTAGCTGGAACATTACAAAGTCATACAGTATGTTTCGAATATGAATAGAATATGGAAAAAAGAGAATAAAAGAGAAAGACTTACCTCTCTTTATTGAAAGTATTTGCAAAAAGGGAAAGGAAAAAATGTTATCGTTGTTTTAGAGACAGGAAAATACAGGATCAAAAGCTTTTAAATGGATGTCAGCATCCCATGAAAAACAATAGCTATATTTCTTAGTCATCTTCTGCCAAATTACATCTGCCTAAGTACTATTTATCTTAAAAGTCATTCATACATGTACTGTACTGAAATTAATCACTTACTGTACAAAGAAACTTTAAATAAAACATTTTTTCATTACGTGGTTCCATTCCTGACAGTTTGTAGAATTCAGGTAAGAAACACTAAATATTAATATGCAATTCTAGCGTTTAAAACAATTCCAGCATGTACAGTACAAACACATTTCCATGAATGCTTAAATCCAGATAACACATTTGCTATGATTATGTATTTTGATTCAAGTTAATATTTAAAACCAAACAGACAGTACTCACTGGTCATCGGTCATTGTTTAAATTTAACCTGCGAGAAAATAAAAAGATACTATGAAAAAGAAGTGTTTAGATGCTCGCAGAAAAGTGCTGCTTTACTAAGGGAAAATATCTTAGCAATGTAGTGATAACTCATCAGTACTCTTTACTTATTAAATTATTAAAAATATTAATTATTAAAAAGGCTAAAAACACATTATAAACTGATACAAAAATTCTTAAATAATAAAATAATCTGAAATAATCCCAGAATTACATACAAAAACAACACTTGAAAAAACATTATACTGCTACTTACCTGTGTGTGTTACAGATCGATAACGTTTCTACAGCCTGTGAGTAACAATGGGTGTTTTTGTCTCTGCGCAGTGACAGGACAATATATATAGCTTGGAAAAACTTGTAGCTGGTGCTCAAGGAATGAAACAATACCCGGCCCGACAATGTGACAGGGTTGGGGCGAACATTAAGGTGACCAACAACCTATGTTCCCGGGTAATTTTACTTGGAAAACAACACTCTGATGACTTTTGCAGCTCAGTGATCGAACACTTCCATGAATTTCTGAAGAATGACAAAAATAGTGGTTCAAACAGTGGCAAACACATTTTTGAGGTAGTTTCAATTAACTTTTTATTATCCCCAAGAGTCTAATACATCAATACAACAAAACAAACACCAACAACAAAGAGTTTAGGACAAACAATATTTCAGGAAATGAAATAATTATTTTATATTATTTAAGAGTGAAATTACACAGGGGAGTCTATTTCTCTTATGCTTTGGAACACAGAAGCAGTAGTATAAACACACAGCGCAAGTGGTGTATCACACACCCCTAAATGCTGTTAGACTTTATAATTATCTTATATACTGTATACAGTATATAGAATACATTTATGTTTACCTGATTTACCAAAATTATATTGCTATTTATGTTAATTATTTTCAGTAATGATGTTAGTAAACCAAAAATAAAAACGTTTTAAAATAGTTCTGTCTTACTTAAATAAGTTAAGGTTCCTTTGGAAGGTTCCTTTTTTAAAAATAGTCTCACAACATTTATCCCATCTTAAATCAATCCAAAATACTTGTGATCATCAGTCTGACCATTTATTACAATGTTGAGTCATTTTGTTTAAAAAAATTAAACTCCAAAGAGAACACATTGTACCATTCAATAAAATAATTTAGAATACGTTAAAAATATTATTCTGAGTTCTTTAATAAGATGACCAGGGGTGCGTCTTCAGGAAATGTAAAACAAAATGTAGAAAAAAAGAATTAGCCTTGTGGTAACCCAATAGAATTGACACATAGTCCACTGCAAAGACCTATTCAAAATGATAGTGTGACATTACAGGACAGTGTGGATAATAGTCTGCATTATTACCCATGTCAGGCTTTGTACATGAGTCGTAGTTTTAGCATTTTTATATTACATCTGCAGTGGCATTTGAATTTTCCTTTAATTTCATTTTCAAATACTGGTATTTATGTATCCCATGACAGTCTTTGTCCCAAATTTTGACAAATTATGGTACTGACCTTCGCAACGAAAAAGTAGTATTAATATAGTTGCCATGCCTTTATATATTTGGGATACTGATATATTTTTTCATGTCACATCTTCTTTTAATCTAGTTCTCATGAGATGATCTGGTGGTTTTCATAGAATACTTTTGTGTGAAGCTTATCTGTCTATACCAGTCTTACCAATAAAAGTCAAGTCCATTTGTATCTGTTTCATTCTCTTTTAATGGGAACACATGACAAAAATGTTGTCATCACAATCATAGTCTACAGCTTTCCGAGCGTTACCAGATGTCTATACTATTTATTCATAACCTTTCCATGGCTATTCATAACCTGCATTCTACATGTACAGTATGTATAATACCTGTTGTTATATTTATCAGTTAATAGCACAGAGTGTGACACAATGATTGTATGTCATGGTAAAATAGTTTCCCATGCATGGATCAAATAAATCTGGATTAATCTGAGCTACTGGAATTAGCACGAAAGGATTCTTGTCACCATGAGAAAAAGTAAATGATATAATCTACAATTATCAGCACTTTTCTTTAAATATAGATCATAATTAACTGTTATTTCCAACACTTTATATTTTCATCTCTATATAATCACTTTCTGTAAATTAATAAGCATCTTCCACAGATTTCTAATGGTAGATATAATTGGTTTAACAATCCATAATTATAGATAGATACTTTATTGATCCCGTGAGTGAAATTGCAGTGCAACAGCAGCTTAACGCAGACAACACAGACAGTGTAACGAATGATACAATAATAATAATACGATACATACAATACAATCAGTAGAAGAGTTACTCGCAGTCCAGAACACACAAAGAACATAACAAAACCAGAACAGATCAGTACACAACATTATACTCAACAATTATACTCAATTATACTCAACAATTCAAAATCTTTTAATCAAAAAAAAATGTTTGAGGGGTAAACTTACAATGATTAAGGTGCAGTATAAAAGATTGATTATGATTCTGCTTTGTTATTTGAGATCTTGTACTAATTTTCTGGAATAGGAATAGTTTTGCCAAGATCACTATATGGCATGGTCTAGATTAGATGGTAAGCATTCCTAGATCTTTTTAAAGTAAAAACACATTTTATTCTTGCAAACCTCAAATATCCAACAGTAATCCCAGATAGGAATTATAGGATATAGGAATATCCAGTCTGGATAGGAAATGAAAATCTCCTGATATACCTGGAAATACGTGGTATTTTTAATAAATTCAACTCTTGCTTGCTAGCCTATCTAAAGTTTTCCCATAAATCAATATGGTGAAGTAATGTCTGGTAAAGCAAAAGGTCCCTGCTGCCATTTAAAACTGGTTTAGGGTGTGCCACCATGATTTTAACAGGAAGAATTGAAAAAACGATTTAATAGCTCAGAAAGAAATGCCTGTGTGCACTGCACCCTGAAAGAAAATGAACCTGAGGTTGGAAAGCACACAGTGGCTGCACCCTCCAGCACCCAGTCAGCCTGAAATACACAGTCAGGAAACAATAATGAACAGGAACTACTGTAACACAAATTTTTCTAATTTTTCTGTCATTAAATATACTCAATTACCACTTGAGTTTATAACAAATGTCCAGGTATCCCTATATTTAATATATTTATATATTTATTTAAATCAGAAAAGCTTAAATAAAAACCAGCTTGAGAGAAGTACACTATTATATAAACATCAGCCATGATACCAGTAGAACAAGCATAAGACATATAGCTATGACACATTTAATTAGATGTCCTTCAGTCCTTTATGTCTTCACAGCTCCATATCCATTACAATTATATTTTTTGCATGGCCTTCTGTAAATGCATTAAGGGAAGATTATTTGATGTGCTATCTGTTCTAGTAGATGTAGTGTGATACCACAACAAACTTGCCAGAACCATTTGTCAAGAATTGCATATGTGAAACAAATTAGAATCCAAACATTACCCCCGTGTGTGTCGTTTTGGTGCAAGGCTTAAGTGATATTTTAACATAAAGACCAATTAAATAACAGGACAAAATGAAATGAATTATGTCTTTTAACAATGAATAGCCTTTTTCACTGACAGAGCCTGCTTCTTACTTTAAAAAAGAAGGACATTTCAGTGGCAGATGTTTTAGAACCTGAGATGACATGACATGGGTGACAATACCTCAGTATGCACCAGCTATTTGATAATAAATCTTCACTTTGAAAAATGTTAAGCCAGTAGCTGTTCAAATAGAAGAAAACCATTTACAAATCACTGGTAGTAAGATGGAGCTTCACAACATGAAACAATTACATCAGTGGATGTAAAGAAATGAAAAAGTAATCTTCCTTATACATAGCCTTCTTTTACTGTTCTTCTGATGTTAAATAGCTGGTTTGTCCTCTACCAAAGCTGGCATGCCTTGACAAGTAACCTTGATACAGATGAACAGTATTTTGGCTGTGAGGGTAAAAAAGGATGTCATGGATAGCATAAATTCTCAGATCGCATAACATCATAACTAAATATATCTGGCTATATTAGCACATCTCCCCCTAAGGCAGGCCTAAATGACCGACAAGTCCAGTGGCTTGTCATTCAATTTATCTTAATCCACGAAACACAGAAGGCTCAATTTTCAACAGCATCTGCTTCCTTCTGATAGTTATCTGGAAGTAAAGGCAAATTTTCCTAAAAGTATTCCAAACAAAACTGGACAGTAAAGCGGTCTATGAAAAATGCTTAGATTATACTGGAGGTTGCCGCTTTTTATGTAACATGGCATTTTTTACACTCAGAATATGTTCGTAATTTTTTTGCCTGTTCCTTATTTCACATTTCTGTAAATTCCTGTAATTATTTGTCCTTTTTCTTAAACATATGCAAGGTGGTTTAATGTTTTAGTTATTTGCATTCAACTATTACATTTTTTTTACAATTTGTCTGTAATATGGAAAATGAAGAGCATAGTCTGTTTCCCTTTACTTTGGGCAGAGATGGCCAATTTTGCCTAATTTTTCTGTTATTAAAATATAGGCATGCACTACTTGAGTTTATAACACAAAATCCAGGTATCTCTATATTTAATATATTTTATATTTTTATCAGATGAACTCCAATAAAAAACAGCTTGAGAGTAATACACTATTGTATAAACATCAGTCAAGCCTTTATTACCATAATGTTGCAAAGGAACAAGTTAAGGATTAGGGTGGTGAACACCCGTAGAACAGTGTATTTTCTTTCTCTTTTCAGCATGGAATAAACCTTTACTTGTTCCTTTGCAGCCTATGCATGCTGACACAGTAACCTACTTGAAATATTACCATTATGTTGTCAGGAAGCAATACTGAGTTAAAGTTAAAGAAAAATCTAAAACTAAAAGGTCATACTGTATGGTTACGGAAATACCTTGATTTAAAATAAGACTTATCCTAGTGTTTCTTCTGGTATTAATTTATTTGTCAGTGACATTTGGGGTGATGTTTTTGGTAAAACATAAAACAGGACTTCCCTATCCCTGCCATGATACCTATACCAGTGTGTCTGTTGGTTTTTGTAACAGATCAGTATTTGATCATTTAGCTGAGCACCAGTTTTAACTAACAATTTACTATTTATACTATACACATTTAATTATTTTTAGCTCTGCAGCCGTATATAATTGTTAAATTTGCTCAAAAATGCATATGTAACCTTATATCTATATTGTCTTAACAGCAGACTACGCAAATAAACCATTTTATTAGTTCAGTTAATGTTGAATTAAACAACAGAAACTTTCACTTCTAGAGTGAAAAACAGCTGACACTTGAATCACCAGGATTAGAACTAGGATATCTTCACAGAGAGCAATGCTTGATACAAACAATGGAAAACCACTGAAAAGCTTAAACAAAACATGCTATTAGGTATGTAGTTGTTTGTGACTTTCAAAGTATTAACTTTTTTCCCAAGGAAATTGTCCAGTAGTAAATATTTTTGAAAAATGCTTCATTGTTGTTTTTTAGCCATTCATGTTGACAAAGTGTTATTGTTATATAAGTTTCTAAACAATGCAAAGCTTGAAAGCGTAAACCCCACCCTTCATTGGGATGAAAATTAAATTCACAATCAGCAATTCTCGAAGTTTCTTGTTTGGTTACTGGAAGGTGTCGCTTTTTTGGATGTGGTGCCATCTAGTGGATGAAATTAAAGCTATATGTACTGCAGTTTACATAATTTTGTTTTCAATAAATGTATCTTGTAATAAAAATAATAATAAAAAAACTTTATTTTATATAGCGCCTTTAAAGGTGGCTTCTCAAAGCACTTTACTGGATGACAACAAACAATAAAAAGAAGAATACACAAGATAAAACACAATTACAATATATAGAGGAGACCGTGGATGGTGGTACTAAGAAGACCAGAGGGGTGAAAAATGGAACCAGTTAAGTAAAGGCTTTTCTGAAGCAGAGGGTTTTGAGTCTGGATTTGAGGAGTTTAGAGAAGGTAACTTTCTGATATCCTTGGGGAGAGAGTTCAAGAGCTTGGGGGCATAACAGGAGAAGGCCCTGTCACCCATACAATGTAGACGGGCTTGGGGGACAGTAAGGAGAGCAGAATTAGAAGAGGTGGGGAGTAGGGCGATAATAGTTCAGACAGGTACTGAGGTGCCAAGCCATGCAGAGCCTTAGATCTTGTTATGTTATGGCAGTTAAAGTACTGTATTAGCTTAATGTGCCGCCTTCAGATTTATTACAAAAAATTGGAGAAATTGGTTTAATCAAATGTCTTTTAATTATGGACACTACCATTTTCTTAATGGTTTTGAGCACGTACCAGAATGACACTATGCATATTTCTGGACTATACAGTAGCACCTCACTCCAGTACAAACCACCACACAAAGCTTTCACCTAACTATGAGATTTCAACTGGTTACTGGGATATACTGATGTTGTAAAATTGTAATCAGGGACCTCAGGTCCTCATTATCTCAATCATGAGTCAAACACCTTGATGATTTTTGTTTTAATATGCCTTGGTATTTAATCTTGTACTTTACTTTGTTTAACAAGGATCTGATGGGTATTTGTTGCTGGTGCTTAGTGGGGCAGTTGTGCTGATTGGGTGCTTCTGCTAATGCTTTTTCCATGTTTCATCAATACAACAGAGTAGTGGTTAATGTCCTGGACATCTGGTTGGAAGGTTGTTGGTTTAAATTCAGAATTTAACCTTTTTGGTGGGATTCTGACTTGGAAGCATTTGGTCATAATACCACAGAAGGTAATGTTGCACCATTGGCCCCTTAGCCCAGCACAGACATCAAATACTTCTGGATCCTCTTGTCATGAGTTGGATTGCTAGTGAGACAAAACATTATCAACGAGGTGAAATTAACATATCTCACAATGGTTTAAGCCTTGCTCACACTTGCTGTCAGTGGGTGAATTGGTGCTGGAAGCTGAAACAGTCGACACTGCTGTCATAAAATTGAGCATGAAATCCCACATGCCAGTTCCAGGCCTTTTCACCACAAATTGTTTAGTTACCCCAACCTTCTGTCTTGTCCTACTCTTTCTATATAGAAAAATAAATAGCAAGGAAGATGCCATTAATTAAGGGAGATATACTGTATAAGGGTGATTGAATATTGTGAATCTGCAAGCTAGTTGAAAGCATTACTTTCTGCTAAAACGAATTAATAATTAGCGCACTGTCATTAATATACTCTGGCACTTTGGGTCAAATTTGCTTTAATATTGCCAATTGTGAGACTTGCATTGGTATTTACACATAAAGCTCTATATTAATTTACAATAAATTGCTTTACACTGTATGCTCTCTTCAGTATATATCTAGGACCATGCCAAACGTTCATTTTTAAGGAAACATTCTGCGCACCACTGATTTGAGTACTCTGATTAGTTCTGCACTCACCATGAATGCATGTTTGCATAGAAACGTTTATTTTTTAGTTAAAAACTTGAAACATTTATACTCATATGTACAACGTTATCTTTTTCGTTTACTCATGGTTTGGTTTGAGGCGTGTTTCTGCGTCTACATTGAACTACTAGACATGATATATAATTGTATTGCATGTGTATTTGTCCTTTGAATACTACTGACAATAATATAAGAAACAACATTTTCAAAAAATGGCAATTATTCTAATAATTAAAATACTTATAATAGTCATACTTAAAAAAAGTAAATTACCGTTTAAATCAGGGTATTTGAATTGTTCTCAATGTCTTTGAAAAGATTCCACTCACTAGAATTGGGGTAGTTAGGACTACTCCAATTTCTGTATCAACAGCAATTTTCAGGTTGTTTCATGATGATCTGTTCAAGGCTATGAGTTATAAGTTTGTTTTCAGAACTGTCTCCACAAAGTTCTATCACGTACGCCCCTTGATAAGTAAAGAATATACGTAAAATATTGCTTTTGACAATTATTTTTAAAGTTTTTTTTGTAAAGCCCAACAATGGCTAGATTAGAGTACCGTGCTACTAACTACGGGTCGCTTACTCAAACAAGCTTCACGCTACTCCAGATTAGAGCGCTGCAAAAATACCCCGGATATCCTTGCTGTATACCCGGAAGTAGTTGTTTGTGACTTTCAATTTGTTCCTGAGTGATTAACAGTCGTGGTTTTTAAGGATACATTGATTTACATCGTAGTATGGTATAATAAATCGTCCCTTTTTTTTCTGGCTTTTGGAATTTATTGTTAGAACCTCATTCATTCATGAATTTCAGTATGTGCATAAAAGGTTAAAGTATAAAGCCAAATCATCCGTAGACCACTCTGCATTTTCATGTTATGGGCAAGAACAGGAGGCTAAGCTGTTGGAGGTTCAGTAATGTCAGACTGAAATTTCGTATCCTGCAGCAAGTTTATGTAACATAGTACCAGGTGAGTACAGTTGGTCTCTAATGTAAAATTGCAAATTGTCTTTTATTGTCTGTCGGTTTTCAAACAGGCCTGTCTTATATTAATTCTAATGTGACGGTTGAAGCATCCGTAAGACGACGTGAATTATTATGTAGTGTTGTATTTTGTTTTATTTATATAGTAAATGGTTATGTACGAATTTTATCAATGGATCAGTGCAATCAGCACATTGGATTTACTGGGTATAGCTGCGTCCAGAAAAATACATTGCTGTCCTATTACACTGCTCATTATAATCGCTTTATAGTTCTCTTTTACCTTTTTCTATTAAAACATTAAAAAAAAGTTTATAGCGCAAGAATAACGAAAATCATCGTTTATGCAAAACGGTAGTGTTTCTAGGTGCAAGGTACTGTCACGAACAGCTGTCAGCAGCATAGGCACTTTAGTTTTCAGAAGCCGGCAGCTTCCATTTGCACCCGGAGAAAAGTAGATATTGGCTGTATGTTATTCTTTAAGATATTCTATAAAGATATGTTTTCTTAACAGCAGTAAATATGCCTGGAAAGCTAAAGGTCAGGATTGTTGCTGGACGGCATTTGCCTGTCATGGACAGGGCCAGTGACCTGACAGATGCTTTTGTAGAGGTTGGTATAAAAGCTGCTAAAAATTGGTTGTACATTTATTTGTATTTGTATGTTTGTGTATATTTGTATGTAGGTTGCAAATAGAATTTCATTTTGTTATCCTTGTGTGTTCATATATTTTTGTGTACATACAGTATAGTAGCTTGTTGGCTCTGAAAAGATTAATGTTTCTGAATACTTACTTTATATAGAGCCCAAACTAAGAAACTTTAAAATGTTAGAAGATTATAAATAATTAGATAAATGGAGTACACTCATCCCTTATTATTCGAGCGCTTTACTTACAAGTACTCGCTAAAAAGAGCGGTACATCTACAGATTTGTTTTTTGTTGTTTTTGTTAACTTTATTAAATTAGTGAGGGAGTTAACTTCCCTCACTAATACGAGTTCCAAGCATGTTGATTCGTTCGTCCATTTGATTTTTTTTCTCCCCTTGGCTGTTGTGATCTTAGTAGAAATTATGCTGTAGAATAATATTTTGAATCCATAATTTGTAAAGATAAAATTGTTTCACAAATATTAAATGAAACATTTATTTTGAGTATGCACACTCTAATACATATTTTTCTTATCTCAGACAGCTGCTCTTTTACAGTTATGGGTTTTATTCCATGACTGCACAAGGTGTATTAACTAAGATACTAACATAATAAACAGTAATAAACTAGAGCTCATGCCAATTTTATTTCTCCACATAACTGCTTTATATTACTTTAAAAATTGTGTTAATTAATGTTACTTCTTGTGACATAGATTCCTAAGTATATAGTGCAAAACTGTTTTGATACATAATATAAATACCTAAACTCAACTTAATTATGTCCAATTTCAAGCACTTGGAACAAATCATGTATTGAAATTTAGCGTAGGTTTTACTGAAATTTTGCTTGTGTTTTGCAGGATGAGTCTACTATTTATTTTGGTATAAATTCTTTGTGTCTTCCAGGTGAAATTTGGAAACACAACATTCAAAACTGATGTTTATCCAAAATCTCTCAACCCACAGTGGAACTCAGAATGGTTTAAGTTTGAGGTAAATTTGATTAAAAACAAATTGTGTGTAAGAGACAGTAGAATTAAAGTTTTTGGCCTGTGATTAACCCCATTTTTTATTTTTACCTATGAAATTTATTATTTGTATTTTCACAGAACGGATTGGAAAAGGGAACATAAGCATTAAGCCAATGAAATATGGGGGAAGCATCTGAGAGGGATTTACAAACAATGATTATGATGTTGATAATAAGTAATATGTGATAATTCCTTTATTGAAATTCAGGTTGATGATGAAGACTTGCAGGATGAGCCCTTGCAGATCACAGTTTTGGACCATGATACCTATAGTGCTAACGATGCTATAGGGAAAGTCTATATAGACATTGACCCTCTGTTATCCAGTGAAGCGGCGACTGTTATTTCTGGCTGGTTCCCTATTTATGACACTATACATGGTAAGTTAATTTTTTAGCTAAAATAAAAGCTGAATTAAGTATACAAAAAGGAGGACGCACAATTATTGTCTTATTTTAGTGAAGGTTTAAGAAAATGCAGTTGCTTTTGTCTGTGAATGCTCGCGTGCATGAAGTCCTTGGACTTCATGGCTTGGTTTTTACTCCGCCATGCACTGTGAACTGTGGGACCTTATAAAGACAGGTGTGTGCCTTTCTAAGTCATGTCAAGTCAAGTGAATTCACCAAAGGTGGACTACAAATGTGTTCTAGAGACATCTCAAAGGTGATCAAAAGAAATAGGATGCATCTGAGCTCAATTTGGAGTGTCACAGTAAAGGGTCTGAATACTTATGTAAATTGGAGATGTCAGTTTTTTATTTTTAATAAATTTGCAAAAATTCCTAAAAATGTGTTTTCACTTTGTCATTATGGGGTGTCGCTTGTTGATTGATGGCAAAAACGAATCAATTCAATCCATTTTGAAATAAGTCTACAACACAATGAAGTGTGGAAAAAGTGGAGGGGTCTAAATACTTTCTGAAAGCACTGTATACCTTTCCATGCCATGCAGTGATTGTATTAAGACAGTAATTGCATTAAGTAATTACATTGCATTTACATTAAGACTGCTGGAAGCATCAGAATTATTGTGCAAACTGCCTTTGAGACATTGGAAAATAATTATTATAGCATAACAAGATATGACCTCACCTAAGTTGATGATATTACCCATGTGATTTTCATTTCTTACCATTTATATAGTTGGATCTTTTTTGGAAACAATCTGAGTGAAGCACCTTTCTCAAGGGTGCCACTTGGGAAGTAAACCCACCATCTTCCTGTTATGACCCCAGAGCCCTAACCACTGCTTAGCTTGAATCAGCATAAAAACTCAGTGACACCTGTATCTTCCCATTACAGCATGTTTTGCATGACCCTGGGTCCTTTGTCAGCTATTTTGAACAGAATAAACTTTTTTAAAAAGGTGTATATTTTTAATAAAAGTCACCCCCTCTAAAACAGATACATACAAGTACATGGGAGCAAATTCTCTATTCTGACAATGCTTAATTAAATACCTTGTTTATACCTTGCGGATTCAATAATATTTGAATTTTCTAAAAGAACACTGCAATTGCTCTTATAATTGTGTTCCAATACCCTATGCAGAATTTAGTTCCAAGTCAGATTAGAACAAGAATCTCTCCAATGTCCCAATATTTGGAGGAGGAGAAAGGTGGTGGGTTGATGGAGGAGGATGGATTTCCTTTTTCTCTTCTTGTTCTCTCCTTCATCTCTTTTGTCTTTCCCTTCTCTCTTTGTGTCCTTTTGTCCTGTCCTGTATCTATGGGCCATTCCTGGCTTAACCTCCCTAAGAATGCCAAGTCATCATTGAATGTTTACAAGCGGCCATCTCAATGATTTACCATGAAGTTAATTAACCAGAATAGCAACAGCCTTTGATCATCTCTGTCTTTCCCTATTGTTTACTTGCCTCTTAGTTCCAGGACAGCTACTAGATTCTGTCAAACAATGCACTTTGTTCAAAGCTTGAAATTTCTGAATAGGGCAGTCTAGGTGGGAAATTGGGAAATGTTGCTAACTTAATCTCCAACCCAGCCAGCTCCCACTGTACTAAATACTATAATGTTATGTAGCAGTTCTTATGCACGTATATAAAAATTAAAGGTTATGTCCCAGACCTTGTGGCATTTTTCATAAACCTATACTCTTTTATTTGCAAAAAATGGGTATCTATTATCATCAATAAACCAAGATCTAATAAAAAATGGCAAGTAGCTTTTTGTAAAGTTTTCTTGTAAATGTGGATGTAAACTCTTTTTAAATCAGTCATTTATGATTAGCACAGTGAACATCATTGTATTACAGTGTAAACATTATATAATTCTGCATCTGTACCTCCTAGGCAGGTAGCTTTACTTAGTATGTCTTATTCAGATAGTTGTCAAGTTCTGACACTCAACTGTAATGTTACTTCCCTTACTAGAAATATGAACACACACTGCCAATAAGCCTTTGACCAGAACTTTTTTAAAGCTGGTAAATTTATAAAAAATGTATCAAAAAGTTTGAAAATGTAGTCAAACAAGCTCCTTGCTGAAAATGTCACCAGGAAGAGAAGACATGTGGTAAACACTTAGTGAGCCTTTTCATTTCTTAGTACTGGTGCTCTTTATTCCAGAAATGGGCAACTCTAGCCCTCAGGGGGCACCAAGTTCTTTTCAGTGTAATTGATGGAAAATATGTGGTAATGTAGTTAGTTATTCTGTTTGTTATATTTTAATCTATTACTAAGGGAAGTATATATGTACAATTTACAGCAGTCTTGGAGTTTACTAGACTATTTTATAATCCTAATTATTCACTGGAAAACAAACTTAAGACCCAATTTTTGGACTGTAAAATGTAATATTTCTAGATGTTACAATTTCAACAATTAAGGCTTCAACCAAGATTCATTCAATTTGATTTTCATAGTTCATGTCTGTCAATAGAGAAATGTTAGGTATGATGTGTAAACTTACACTTCATTTCAAAACACATGGAGACCGTTGTTGATGTCAGCTTTATTCTAGATTAAGTGCAAGATGTTAAATGAACTGATTTTTGCTATTGAACGTTTGAACTACCATTTATGTTTTTCCTTGCATGAAAATATGCCCCTATAACCTGCTACTGTTTTTTTCTATTCCAGGCATACGAGGAGAGATTAATGTGGTTGTGAAGGTGGACCTATTCAATGATTTGAACCGTTTCAGACAGTCTTCATGTGGAGTCAAATTCTTTTGCAGTAAGATGTTTGTTACACTTTTGAAACATGCTTGAATTGTGTAAACATATCAGTTTGAATAATTTATAGTATTTAAAAAAGAAGAGTGCTGGATTGATTTGCTAGGACTAACCTAATTTGGAAGTGTCCTATCTGAAAAGCAATTGTATCTCTTCGTTATGAGAAACACAGTATCTTGCAAAAATATTCTTTATAAGTTGCTTTTGTATTTCGTTGGTCTAAAGGAAGGGTTTTGTTTTGGACAAATTGGTGAAATGGAGCTTAGTAGTTTATCTAAAAGATCTGCCGTGTTTGTTCTTGCTTGATGTCATTCCTCTTTTATTTGTACGCACCACAACTATTAGTCAAATTAAAATAGTTTTGGTTGTTGTGTTAGTGTTATTTCTTAATGAACACTTACTGGTTTGAAATTGTTGCATTGTTAAAACTGTTTCTCTT
This sequence comes from Lepisosteus oculatus, assembly GCF_040954835.1. Lineage (NCBI taxonomy): Eukaryota > Metazoa > Chordata > Actinopteri > Semionotiformes > Lepisosteidae > Lepisosteus > Lepisosteus oculatus. The sequence continues at coordinate 11,295,755 of NC_090702.1, read as the reverse complement.
TCTTTTCAGCTACTTCCATCCCTAGGTGTTACAGGGCAGTTGTAGTCCATGGCTTTGTAGAAGAACTGGTGGTAAATGAAGACCCAGAGTACCAATGGATAGATAGAATCCGAACCCCCAGGGCCTCCAATGAAGCTCGGCAGAGGCTGATCTCGCTGATGTCTGGTACAATATTAATTTCCACCTGACCAAAATCTAAATCTTTGTCTTAAACAGCACTATGTATTTGCATGGTACATTTTTACGTATTGTTTATGTTGTAGGTATTAAGTAAAGGAGCAGTAAAGAGGTTTTGTTTTCCTCAAAAACAGTAAAGTCAATCTTCATACATATCTGCTTTCAGTCTCTACTTTTCTGAAAAATATTTAGCTTATCAAGTTCATTTTTAGCTGATGTCCCACAATACTTCCCAGGTGAGCTTCAGAGGAAGATTGGTTTAAAGGTTCTGGAAATGGGAGGCAATGCGGTTGTGGGCTACCTGCAATGTTTTGACCTGGAGGGAGAGTCTGGGCTGGTGGTACGAGCCATTGGAACCGCCTGCACTCTGGATAAAATAAGTAACCCCTCTGCAGCTAACCTACCTGCATGCAATTCCCCGTCCAAAGAAATCAAAGAGTAAGTATAAAATATAAGGGGTTTATACTCCTGCATGAAGCTAAGTACTGTGTTTGATGGATCTGTGTTCATTTCCTGTATTGCATTGAGAATTGCAATAATTATAGGTTAACATTTCTTTTATTTCAAGATCCCACATTCATAATTTTATGAAGAGGAAGTCTCAGTATAATAACTTGTGAAATTTACATGGTATTCATCTTCCAAACATTGAGTAGAATGAAGTATGTGTGCCGCATAAAGGAATGGGTGTTATAAATTTCATTCATGGGCAAAGTTAGGCAAATGTATGTGAAAAAAAGATAGATTTGAAGGAAATCTACCCATTAAGTTTAATAAAGAATAGAAAAAAAGGAAATTAAAAATCTTGTGAATTGCCGTGTTTGAAGAAGAAGTTGTATCAAAATCTTAAAATAGCATGATAAAGTATGATTTTAAGACACCCAGATTCCTGCTTCCTCTGATAAAATGTGCTGCATCCTGAGAATATAACATTTTTGTTTCTCCACACGTACAAACCTTCCCCTAACTTACCGTTCCTGGCACTTGGCACTGTCTTCCATGGTTAATTTACGCTTGTGCACCTGCATGTTGAGCTTCCTATCAGTTATGTAACTTGAATCTTAGCGCACATACTGTACATTGTTTGGCGAGTAAATCATTTAAAATTTCAAATTTCAAATTTCAAAATTTCAGATAAACATGATATTTAGCCATTGATTGACTGCACAAGTGAAACATATAAGATCGGGGCTCTCTAAGACCACAGTTGAAGACTATGCTGAATATGCCACATTTCACGGTCAAGTGGCTTGGGATTCTGCCACCACTGCTTTAGCCAGCAGCTGCTTGTGATAAGTGATGATATTCAGGGCTGTTTTGCCAGCATAGAGTGGTCTGCCCCAACTACCACACCTCACTGTTTGAACATATAAATCTAAAAAATGTCTTTGGTAATACTTTTTAGCATGGCATTCTCTATAACTATGCATTGTTACAAAGTATATGTGACAAATTATATTAAAGAGCCCATAGCATTGTGTTCCTATTTAAATAGACTATTAATTGCAAGTTATTTGTGTGCCTTCCTTTCTATATAACTGTTCATATTTTAGTCCTATTGGGTTTGGATGTGTGCCGTCCACTGTATTTAATTAATTTAATCCAGATATTCTATATATCTCAACTGAAGTTAAACTGCAGTTGTTTTACATTTGTAGTACATGAGGTCAGTTTAGGTTCACTTGTTTTTGTCCAGCTTTCATTGAATTTAATTCACATAGCTGAACGGAATACATGTTTTTGTAGTACAGTGAAGATAAATTATGTACTTACTGAATTTTTCATTATATATATCAGTGATTTTTTTTAACGCCACATCTTAGCAGCTGTGCTGTATGCAGGTAACTGTAAACAGCACTGTTGTGATATTTTCAAGTACACATACAACCTTAGCATCATTCAACACAAGAAAACCTACCTAACTCACTGATATTTTATCATTTTTAACTACACAGTACTTTTATGGTGGCTTTTGAAACTCAGTATGAATTATTTGGCTACCAACTCAGCTATTTAAACATTTAAACTGGTTATCCAAAGACCTAGATTAAAAACTAAATCAAAGAGAAGCTTCTCATGCTTCAGACTTGCTGTTGTAGACCATGCATGTTGCTTATTTTGCTTTTGTCTTCTGCTATTCATAAACTAATTACAGATTATAGCAGAAAATAGCAGCTACTTTTGACTTGCAGCTTCCTGGAGGAGTAATATTTTATGTGGGGGGAGGGAAAACACTTTTTTGCTGCAATCTGTTGTCTGTGTTGTTTTTCTTTTCTTTCTTTCTTCTTTGGCTGCCAATTGTCTCAGGTCTCCACTGGCTCACCCATCCAGCCACGGATGTCGCTCGACCCACAACAGCCCAATTCACACTGCTACCGGCTCACGACTAACTCAGAACTTCTCTGTGTCTGTTCCTACTCTCATCTACACTGGTATGAGACTGCATAGCTTGGAAGCTGGGGAGACAGGCCTCGAGCACAGGGCTCAGATTCTAAGGTCAGGCAGGCAGTGTAGGCAGGTACCACGTGTCTGTGCTCCCTACCAGCTGGGGAGAGTGTCGAAAATCAACAGGTTGAAACCCTTCAGCTTCCAAGGCATTCTGATCCTGATCAAAGCCTAATCATGGCAGGTCATACATAATCTGTATTTGTTTTTTCTTTTGTTTCTTCACTTTATGTTCATTTAATTTTTTTCAGATACATGATCAAAGCAATTGCATCAAAACATTTTTCTCCCATCTACAATCTTTATAATTTGCTATTTTGTTTTAGCTGCAAAGTATTATTTTTTTTACAGATTGACAGAATTCAAGACAGAGGAATCATATAAAGATCCTACCTGTTGTTTTTTATTTGCTTTGGTTAGCTTAAAAAAAAGCTTGTTTTGATTTTTGTGTGATTATTTGTTTTGTTTTTTATTTATTGCAGTTCTATTTCTGTGTATATTTGTACGTATTTACATATCCTTGCTTTGTTTTCTGAAATACACCTGACTCTCAGCCATTGTCCCTGATCCAGAATTAGAAATAGCCGAGCAGCCATCTTCGGCCTCCTCCCCAGCCTGCACACGCACAGCTGTCGGATTCCCCTGCTCCACTCCACCTCTGCCACCAAAACGGGTCATTCCAAACTTGCTGGCGTCTGTCAGCACAGGGTTACTGAATGTGTTTCCACCTTCTTCTGGCAGGGTTCCCTTCAGTGAAGATCCCAACCCTAATACTCATTCATCTGGACCCTCCACCCCACTGAAAAACCAAACCTATTCCTTTTCACCTTCCAAGTCCTACAGCCGACAGTCCTCCTCTTCTGACACAGATTTGAGTTTGACACCTAAAACTGGTAAGGCTCCTTCACCCACTTTGTTTTATTTTAGTTTTCCTTACTTTTTTTTCTTTCTCCTTCCCACATTGTTTGCTGTTGATTTTTATTTTGCACTGCACCTGTCCTTGATGCCATATTCCATTTAATGCACCACTGATTTTTGGCATTGTTATGATTTTTCAGAAGTTTAATGTTACCTCTACGAAAAGGTAAAATTAAAACTTATGCGCACCAGAAATGTATACATAAATTTTCAATCCAAAAACATTTTAATTCTTACCTCTATTTTAAAAAAAATCAGTATATTTCAGAGAAATATATATTCTCTGGATAGCATATCAAAATCTGCATAGTCATTTTAATCCATCTACAGTATATGCAAATACATATAACACATAATATAAAAGGCTTTAACAGTAAAATGTCATATAAATTCCAGTATTCTATTGTTTGCCCGTTAAGTTGTGTTTGCAGTGGACTATCAAGTGCTTGCGAGGTTTTAAGAGGTGGATAAACAATTAATTTTTAATAATATAAAATTATCTTAGGAGGTTCCTTCCTATCCTTATAAGCGTCTGCTTCTGAAAACATTTCCATCATTTATTCTGCTTGAATTTACGAACCTTCTAAATTGCACAATTGACCTTTGTTACGATTGCCAGGTGATGATGATTGAAGTATTTTATTAAATGCAGGATTTTTGTAAACTTAATTGTTACATGCAGTGAACTGTATAATGAGAAGTGTGCAATCTAGAGGAATGGAATGGGGACCATATCCAAATGGGTCTATGGAGAACAAATTACAATGAACGATGGGGTGAAAACACACGGGAGGAATACAGATTTTTTATTTAAAGTCCTAGGAATGCAGCGCCACCTCTCAGGTGAAGCTGATGCCTGTCCTGTTGTGTGTATTACCATTTTTCAAAGGATTGTGTCCCCTGTGGTCCCATTTGTATGTGTACCCAATTTCGTTGTGCCACTCTTCCCTGTTGTAGCATATAACAACTAAGCTCATAAGCACCCTCTATATTTCTTCTTTAGTTTAGGCTTTGACAGGGGACTTAGGAAATGTGAAATGATCAAAATTCGTAACAAAAATTTAATTCTAAACAAAAATCGCAGAAAACTTACGTCTAGGCTTCTAAATGCAGAATTTGATGTGAAATAAGCTGTGAAATCCACTTCTTAAAAGTTTTGATTAGTGCATCAGCTACCAAAGACACAATTGTTGAACACATCTATTCCTTGCTTGTCTGTAAGATTGTAGAAACGATTGTTACAGCAATAGTTAAAGAGTTTGCAGCATAGCATTAGTTATGGTAATAGAAACCAAACAACATTGTCCTAAATCAGTTTGTCAGTAATCATTAGAAATTAACTGTGTAAATATTTTTTATTGAAATGGCTAGTTAGTAGCTCTTGACAACTATTTGTAAACCCATGAACATATGAGCTAACTGTATCCTGAAAAGTTGTAGAATTTAGAATTTCCTGTAAGGTAATATAATGTCTAATATAAGGGACTAGAATATCTTGTTTTTTAGCAAACGTTTTAACACTTTTTGGATCATTTGGAAAAATGTTCATTTCGTTTGTGGGAGGTTTCCCAGTAACTCATCCAGTAAATACCTCCATAAAAATGTGTTTTCTAGCTTGGGTTAGGTTAGGCTAGACTAGAGGGCTAGTTCAGATTTAGGCTTTGCCATTTTCTAACTGATTTGGAAATGCCTAGCAGCAGCAACATAACATTGGCTGAGCAGTGATTGATTCAATGATGAGTCTTCAGGATCAGCACTGCGTGCCTTTTTGTGTCTTTTGCTCTTGTGTCTTTCAGCTGCATGATTTTTACCTGGTTTTGCTTGAGCCTTTCTGTTTTGTGGCCATTATGTAGTCTTCCTTTTAACAGTCGCTGTACTGAGCCTTGACCATACTGTCCTTCCAGTTTGTCTGTCATACCCATTATCTTGTGTCTCCTCATCTCTGTTCTCTACCACTTTTTTCCTCCCACAGCATCCCCCATGGGGCCTAGGATTTTCCTGTGCCCTAGCTCCCCTGCTCTTTCTTCTGATTTCCCACCTCATACAAACACTATCCAACTTCCCCTGGGGTCTGGGACAACACACAGTTTTACTCTTCCACACTCTGGCCATTCAAACCCAGTTGTGCTGAGAAAAACTGTCTCTTTCAGTGAGGAGTTGCTTCTGGCTGTCTCCGGTAGGACCAAACAATTTATAAGAGATGTAGCTGTACACAGATTCACTCCCCTCTCCTAAGATATAATACTGTAGTTTATTTCACCTTTTTACATTAATTGATTTCACTCTGAGTGCTGTCTTTTTTCTAATTTGTTTAAAGAACTAACAACTTATTTTTGGATGTTCACAAACACTAGATTTTTGTTTTTTTCAGAAATCAGTCAGTACATGGTGTGCAAGTGTGTTGATCATGTCAAAATCCTATGGTAGCAATTGACTTTACTTTCTCATGCACGTTCATTTTTACCTGTATTTTTTCTGTATGGTATGTACAGTTATTAGAAATCATAATTGTTTTGCAGAAATTTGGATTTATAGAACATCCCTCAGTTTTTGCCACAGGGGCATGTGAACTCTCGATTACGTTCCTGAGTTTTCCCCCACGTTGTGTATTTTAAAAATTAAGCCTGGTTTGGTTTCTAATTTTTTTACTTGCTGGAATGTTGATGGATCATTTGGTTACTAAGGAAGGATTTTTCAATGTATTGAATGGTTCTAACTAAAGTTTACTTCAAAATCTTTTAATTCAAGTGTACTTTACAGCATTCATAAGATACTCCAGTTGCCTCATATGATCCACGTTTTGCTGAAAACAATCATTTTAAATAGTGCCGAGAGATGCATTTAGATATTAAAAACTTTCATAAATTTATCTGAACGTAAAAAAAAATGTCGGTGCTCATTAGAATTTGCATTTACGGAAGAAGTTCCCATAGCAAACTGTGTGGGTATACTGGATAATATTAAGCCAGCTTGCCCGAGTGGTTTGCTTTAAAGAGCCCTTGCGGATTGCTCCCACTCCCTAACATTGTTTTTGAGTGAACATTCAAATGTAAAATCGAGGATGTCATACTGTCATGTCTCTCATGATCCAAAACGGTATTATTTGAAGAACATAATAAAAGCACAACTGTTAAGATAAAAGAGAAATCCAAAGAGAAAGAACAGTGGAGGTCACTTATGGCTTTTCTTTTAGCTTCTTGACAGGTTTCCAGAATTTCTCACATGTAATTTTAAAATGCCATTATTTTGGTGAACCTGGAAGTCTTGATTCAGCTCTGTCCATTTTATATTTTATATGAGTTGAGGCCGACTGGAGCATACTTGAATTATTTGTCTATAGAAACACTTGATTTGAGGATGTATTTTGTACCTGTTTACCTTAACAGTGGCCATAACATGGTCCTGTGGATGTGGAATATGTATGTTAGACTTAAGAGCTTACTTTAATGACTTACCTTTCATTAATAAAACCCTTATTGTGGTCATGCTGTTTTCTGTCAATAGCTTACAGCTCTTATCCTGGAAATGCCTTGTTGTAAGCTATTCTTAACATGTAGTCCTACTGAAACTTGCACCACAAAAAAATACTCAAAAGTTCTAAATGCTGAAAATATTTATTGAATTGTGAAAGCTGGAAGTAAAAACCAAGCCAAAGCCTCTGTACTTTAAAAATGTTTTTCTGTCATCAGTTTGAACGAATTCAAGTTAAAATAGTTTGGAAATCAACAGACTGAATCAACCATCATGTTCATATTATTATATGCTTTACTAATGCTTAGTTAGCTTTTAGGTGTTTTTTGATGCCATTCAACATGAATATCATGAAATACTTTTTCTCACATACATAGATTATTGTTTGCTGCTGAAATCGTTTTATTAGAGAAGAGACCCTTTTCTGTAATGTTGACTCTGAGCTGTTAAGTACATTTTGTAGAGGCTGTCTCTCCCATATTTAACTTATAGTTGTAAATAACAATAGTGTTTAGTATAAACACAATAAAGCATGTGGTAAATCAAATAAGCAAAGACATGTGGGAGGATTTTAATTATTTTCTTATCTAGATGTTTTAGAGCAGCATTTTGATAAAAAGAAATCTGCGATTATCTTATTCACTCTGGAATGTTCACATAATGAAGATTTAAGGTTTTAAGAACTAGTCTTGTCTTGATTTTATTAAAGACAAAAGTAAACTTTGTTATTGGGGGGGTGATGTGGTTTTTTATGTTTCTTGCCTTCTACCTTGTAGGAATGGGCAGTGGTGGCAGTGCAGGGAAGGACGGACCACTAAAAACTCTACTGAGACAACAGACACAGTCAGCACTCGAGCAGAGGGTAAGGCTGTTTTAAAGCCTGCGTGAACTCAATTTTAAAAGATACGCATTATTTCATATCATTATTCTATGCGTTATTCAAATATTATGTACACATAGATTAAGCAGCGTTCTTTAAACATTTTAGAATTTTAATTTGTTGCTAAACCTATAAAGCTCATCTTTTACTTAAATAACTATGCTTTAAAAGTTGATTAAAAATAATATTAACTTTCCTTCATGAAATAGTATTAAAATAATAAAGAGGGATTTCAGGATGTTGGAGAGTATGAATGCAAGAGAGAATGAATTTGTTATCTTTGTATAGAGAAATGGGTTCAAGCTTGGCCACATTCACAAGAGAAAATATACATCTTTTACCTTAAATCCTATTACTTCCATTATAAGGAGGTCTTCTATCCAGGTACTGACCAGGCTCACACTTGTTTAGCTTCAGTGGGTTGTCAGTTGTGAGTTGCAGGCTCTGGCATGTTCATCCGTTTCTATTGACTATGTCATGGATTCAGTGAGCCCATCTGTGGGATCCAGGGCCTTGCAATTCACCTCTGTGTCCCTTTTGTGACCCTCTGTCACTGTTACTTCTTGTTTCTTGCCCTCATGCTTGCCGCAGCTTGGGTATTCCTGTTTTCCCCAAGACATACTGACTGCATTTCACCTCAAAAGGAACATTAGGCTATTACCATGACTGGTCCTTTTAAAAGAAATAAAGTTATTTTTCTTCCAAGTCACTTCACATTTGGCCTGGGAGGGATACTTATTTGGCAAAGAACAATTTTGAGCTCTCCGGCTTGTAGGAGAAGAGGGTGAGTTGGGTGACACTGCAAAGTTCAATTGGGTGACTTTGATATACAGTATGTACTTGACGGAGGCAAGGGCACTTTCATAAGAGGTAAGGATTGCATTTATTTTCAGGGAGCAAGGATTATGGTAATAATCTGTTTTGAGTCATGATGTTAAAGAAAAAGAGATGGACTTATGCCTTCTTTCTTACCAAAAACTCAAACACACATTGAAACCTACCTCTTCCTCACATAGAAGCTCACTCCTCATAATCTTCTATCCTTTATTTCCTTCTGTTGATTTATGATTTTTGCACATCTGATGTTGTTTTGCACATTACCTGTTACCTGTTGTTGTTTTGAACACTGCTTGTTTTCTCTGTCTTTCTTTTCTTATACAATTGTGTTGTTGTTTTTTGTGCTACTTATCGTCTGGGAGCTAGCTAAATAGCATTTCATTATACCATATACCTGTATATGAGTATAATGACAATAATCTTGAACTTGAACTTGAATTGGGCTGATTTAGGCTTGAAATTCCTGCACCCTGTAGTCCAGAATAAACTAAAGGATGTAGATTTTGAAGTTTATAGCAGGATTATTAGGTTTCACTCAACTCTGTTATTAAAGGCGGCAAAGGCATGCCAAAAAATTGGTTATTTAAGAGGTTACCATTATAATGGGGGTATAAGACTGGAGTTTTATGATTGTGTAATTAAGGTTTTGTGAAAATCTGCAAAGCTGAGTTTTGTGTTTACTCTTCACTTAAGTAGAATCACCAGCAAATTGAACATTACAGTAATCAATTCTGCTAGAAATAAAAGCATTACCATCTTCAGACATGAGCTCAAATATTGCTTGAGCAATATTATTTAAATGATATAAACACAACATTCCAACAGTGTGAAGTAAAGTTTGAATCTTGAGACTATCACAGTGCATGCGTGGTCAACAAGAGTATGATATAATTATTTTATATGGATTTTCAATTCCAAATCAATAACCTGTTCTGCTTTACCTTCATATTTTTTATTGTACAGTATATGTATTATCAAGGTAACAGGAAATGCATTTGGACTTGTGTGTCAAAGTTCCTCCCTTTCTGGAAGAATGGCATTTTCTCATTTCTCATCTAACTAAAAAGGAAAACAATGGATGTTAGTCAAAATATCTTGTTTGATAACATGAATGCATTGCATTTGCAAATTCGAGTTTTATTCTAATTGTAGTAGACATAAAGCATGTTATGCCTTTAATCTATTTAATTTGTTTGTTAAGTGAATTCACCTGAAAAAATGCTTGGTTCTCTTTTTATTCTAACTTGTCTTTGTATTTTCTGAAGGAATTCCCCTTTTTCACCTTGACATGTTTTCCAATGGGCTTTCTTGTCCATGTTGGGGGTGTCGTCAGTGCACGGTCAGTGAAGCTTCTGGATCGTATCCACAACCCTGGTAGGTCTGCTTATGTAAATGGTTCCAATAAGCTGCATGTAACCCTTCATACTGTCTTGTAGTAGATTTTGCATACAGAAGCTCTTTTTGATTAGATATAAATGTCACATTAAGACAGCTTATTACACCATTAGGAAACAGGTTATATTATACATTTAATAGTCTGACATTTTTTGAGACAGATTAATTTTTCATTGTGGTGGGGGAGATTCGCACTATCTTTGCACCACTGCATTATGATCTGTGCTGTTTTGCTTTTCTATGGTGCTGTCGTTGTCAGTGGAGGGTTCAGTGCATGACAAAGCAAGCTTTGTGTTTTGTAGACAGTGATAAGGTGTCTGCACAATTGTGTCTGTAATAAAGCATCCAACTGGTGTTGAATTCTGCTAGAATGCATTACCGTTACATTTCATTTAATATGATTAAGACTTTATGAGCAGTTGTTTAATAAAGTTTTGAAAACAGAAATAAAGAGAAAATTACATTGTTTAAATGGATTAAATCAAGTACGACAAATGATGAAGTAATTCATTTTGTAATTTATTATCAGAGCTATTAATTTGATGAGTGTCAGGTGACAAAAACAACCTCTTATAAATCAGCTACTGGACGAGTACCAAATCTAGTCAAACCAAATAAGCTAGATGGATTGAGTGGACTCCAGTATAACCTTTGTTTCTTTTTGTAAAAAAAATTGAATGCTGAAAATCTGATCGAAAATCTTGATTATGTATTTTAAAGTATTACTTTGATTGATATTTACATTCTTAAAGTTAAGATCTGCTAGTGCCAAATTCACCCCATCCAGTCACACTGAGTGCAAACATTTAATGAGTGCTCCAATTTCTACAGTAAAATAATGCAAGGGTTTTGGAAATGTAGGCTGAATCTCCCCCTGTTCTTGGATTTTGGAAAAAGTTGTCTTAGAAAGTTGAGGTATGTTTTGACATTTCTCTTCAGACAGCTGGCCTTTGTTGTGCTCATTAGTGAAGGTAACATTAAATTATGTAGTGATCCTAAATTAGACACAAAAACTCTGGGGAAAAAACAATGGCATGATTATGTCTTTAAAGACCAAGAAAAAGTAACAGCATGGTTTGTCAAGCCTTCAGTGATTCTTTTATTAACATGTCTTACAAAATGTAATACTTTTTCACTTAATGCAAGAATTGCTCCTTCAGTCCTTAGAATTGCAGCTGCTTTCCACAGAGCTTTAATTAAATTGAGGACTGGCCTAGTCTTTAGACTGCTGCAGCATGCTCCTTACTCTGTCTTCTCTGAATAAACCTCTGATTAACTCTGTTGTCTGTGTCTTTCCAGTTCCTGTGGAGTGTTGTTGTCCAGTGTTGTGCTCATGTTTGTCTTGTTTGTAGATTTTTTCCTTTCTCTTTTCTGCTCCTTTAACTGATCTACTAATTTGCTGTTTTGAACTCAGCCTTTGTCGGAATTATGGGTAACACAAGATCATACAAACTGCTAGACTGGAATAGTTTCACTGCAGGTATTTTACTACTCCTTCAGTATTGCACATACTGACAGAAATTATGGCAGCTCAGTGAAGTTAGTCTATTTGTAAAAGTGAAACAATCCAGAAATATTACTTTTTTACAGACATACGAACTGGTGATGGGCATCATTATGTTTCTTTTAAAAGGTGTGTAGTAAGACTTTAAATTCTACACTTTGATTTATTTGTCACTTTGAAGACCTCAGCTAAGAGACGTAAGAAATCTTATGTAATTAATTAAGGCTTTCATTTCAATGTGGAAAAGTTAAAATGATTATTGCTAAAGAAACAGAGAGAGAGTTATGTAAACTTATATGTACATTTTTTCCTACTGCAGATTTTTATAAATCACTGCCAAACCAATAAGAAATACTAGGCCTACTATAGTGTAACCTACTCTGTAGATTACATTCTCATCAACTCCCAACATGCAAAATAAACCCAGGTGTAATTAATTGACATAAACAACAGAAAATAATGGGTTTGATACATCAGCTAACTAGTTTTTCTGTCCAGTATTTATATGCTCCAGTTGTCTATTCAATATTTTGTGTTTGGCCTAAAGACTTCTTAATGGATAGTCCTAATTCCAAAGAGCTTAGTTAGGATTTGTGTGTGTTCTGCCTGTAAGTCTTCAAAAGAGGCTAATTCCCTTGGCGGCACAGCTGTTGTAGTGGAGATTTTTTGCATAAGATACACAATTCACTGGAAACAACATTTTAAAACAGTTACATTATTTTATCATAAGCTACGTCTTATAATTTGTTCAATAGCAGAATGTATGCTTTTGAAGTGTGCTTTAGTAACATGTTGTGGAATATTTAATTAACATTTTTAATCTCTTGTGCCAAATTTTATTAAAACTGGTATTTAACAAGAAATGTGTGCACAGAAAATGACCAATTCAGTGAAATTGGTGTGACAATTGGCCAATTGATTGATTGTTTTCTAATATGCTAGATTTCAGTGTACCTTTACTTTTGTTTCTTTAATTAGACATTTTAATTATAATCATTCCTAAATTAATGAGTTCTTTCAGACTAACTTTAAAGAGATACTGTAACTAAAACAGTATTTTTTACAGAATAATTTGTATTTTAATTAGTGTTGTCACTTGGGTCTTTCTGAAAGACATTCTGTGAAAAGAAAGATTCAAGTAATAGTTTTTGTTTTATATCTCCAGTCACTTAAGAGGTATGAAACTTGTGCTGCCCATCACCATACAGTAAAATAGAAATTTGGTACACATGGGCTACATATCATAATAATATGTTTAATCAATCTTTAAAGATTTAAAATTGTGAGTTTGCATCCCTCTTCCTAGTCCGAAGCATCAGTTCTCTTTTGTAACCAACAGCATTCTTGACCACCAAGCATGTTTCACAGATGCTTTTTTGTAAAACAAAACAGTACATTTGTTTAAGCTACTTATGGTTGTTAAGGAGGTTGTTTGATATTTACTGTAATTGTGGTGACAAATTGTATGAATACATTTGCTTTTCCTATCCACTTGTTCATTTCACAATATTTTGCTTAGATGCATTTTTTCACTTCTTACATTTCGGTAAGCTTCCATGACATTAAGAAAGAGTTGGCCTTGAAATGTCAAAGCCTATACAGTTTACTGGTAAATCATCCTGGTCCAATTGCAGTTATTCACTTAGGTTTCAGAAGAAGGATTTGCCTCAAACATTTGTTTGGCTATCTGTTCTCTGAAGAGCAATTGGAAGGGGAAATGCAACGTAAAAATGTAATATCCATGCTAATGGATACAAATGGGTCTGAACTACATGATAAAATATTCTTCAGTTAAGCATGTAATAACTTTGTAGTTTTAACTGTTAATTGGTTGCTTTTATATTTGTATTATTTTAAGGACTAAATTTATTAAAATAGCAATACATTTATACAGAGGAAGTCTAATAAGACTGTACAGGGCTGCAGGAGGTAACATTTTCAACCATTAATGTGTTGGGTCTGGTATTGACGGTAGCATCCAGGCTCAGGATACATTAAATATAGAATTGCATGTTATGCTTTTTTTGCAGATTTAGGGCCATAACTTCTTTAACCATTTCAGTGAGCTGCCATACTTTTCAGTCTGTTCTGTCACGTGACTCAAGCATGCGCCAAGATAACCCACCATTTCTGGTTACTGTCTGCTGAAGCTGCTTTTTGGCATTTCCTTTGCACTTAAATCTAAATGCTTGTCTAAAGAGCATCTTGAAGAACCCTTCTGGAAATAAAATAAATAAGGCATGTGCATTCCTGTATCCCAAGGGCCGTATTCATATTGTAATGATAATTTGAGCCATGCTCCAGGTTACCTCCATGCAGATCCAGATGCAGACATTAGGAAAGATTATTCTTATTGGTTTTACGATTACTTTCCAGAAAATTCCAAATGTGGCAATCAGGTAACACCTTTGATTACTGCTCAGTCAGAACTCTGATCATGGGCAGCAATATGCCTTTTGGGAAATAATTCTCAATACACTCTTTCAGACAGCAATAAATAATGCATAATTATTTTTTAAAAAGCAGTACAAATTAAGTCTAGGATAGCATTTGTCATGTTGATCCAGAGAACCCAGCAGGTCTCCTGTTTTTTTCTAGTTAAGCTCTAAATGATTTAATTTGCCTAATTAGTGCACAATTAGAATACTGTACATTAATGGGACTCCTGGATCTCTGCTCACTGGTCTTTTAAAGCTGTCTCTTCAGATCTGCAAGACTTTGACTCTACAAATTATTGTACTAGTAGGTATTCCTTATTGCAGGTAATGGGTTTATTCCAAGCTGAAAAGAAAGGAAACACAATGTTTTGGCTGTGGAGCCTTCCTCAGGTGTCCAAAAAGGCTCCACAGTTGACACCTGAAGAAGGCTCCACAGCCGGAATGTTGTTTCATTTCTTTTCAACATGGAATAAACCCGTTACCTGTTCCTTTGCAGCCTATGCATGCTGACACAGCTACCTACTTGAACCATTATTCCTTATTGCAGTACATGTCTATAATTAACTGCCAACTCCAGCACTAACCATTCTGGTTATGCAATCTATTGTATCTGTAGTATTTTATCGACAGTAAAATGTAACTGCTGTGAACCAAGAAGATTAATAGATTAAATTTAATATATGTCTTCTAAACATGCCTGATTTAATGTAAAACCAAGAAATCCTGACATTTTTCTCATTTGCTGATTATTTTGTATTTTTAAAACTGTAAACTGTATCTGTGCAGGTAGCCAAAATATTGGGGGAACACCTAGATGAGTGTATTCCTCTCCATTTTAGAGATTTTCATCTCTCCTTGATGAGAATCCGGGAACGTGATCAATGAATATGGCCCTTATACCCCACAGCCAAGGTCTTAATAAAACATCCTTGTGAAACTGTGTGGCTGTTTTGTAAGAAATGTCTGCTGTTGTGGATACATTATGCCAAGATAATTTATTGGGCAGTCTTTAGAATTGTCTCTCCATTTTCTTTTTTCTTTGGTTTCAGTAAACAAATGCAAATCATCTTTTAACCATTCATGTATATTGTAATAGTACTAAACATATTTGAGATTCAGTGTTGGATGTTTCTCTTTAAAATCTTAATGGATTAGTTAGTGGATTCAGCTCTTTTTCTTGTGATTTATTTGTTGCGCACATTATAATTACTACCTTCTAAATGATCAAACTGATCATTGATAGGTTAAAATCTTTCTGAAAATTCTAATCAATACATGGTACTTTATACAGTATATAATCAATCACAAGTGCTTGAACTCTTCAATCTGACTAATAATAAATTAGACTAATTTATAAAATCTTTTGTGCTGTAATATAGCTTATATTTTTATTAATAAGATGTACCTTTTTGTGAGTATTAAGGTCTTACAGGTCAAACATGTTTAATGAAGGAGCCTTTTTATTATTTTGTTCACGGTAAAGTGTATTTGTATCTTTCAGATGAACCTGAAACTCGTGATGCCTGGTGGGAAGAAATCAGACAGGAGATCAAATCTCATGCCAAAGCATTGGGATGCCATGCTGTAGTTGGTTACAGCGAATCAACAAGCATCTGGTAGGTCAGAAAGAGATAAGTCTTATTTTGTATACTCTGTATGTTCTTACATGTAGCTTAAAGTCTAATTTTCTAATAGTTTTAAGCATGCTTTCTGATAGTCATTACCCTATTTCAGGAACTTCAAAGCCACCCTTTGCTGATAAATAGGTGCCACATTAGATTTAGATTTTAGATCACTTTATTAGCCATATACAATTTTTGGCATTTGGAATTTGTCTTTTCGCATACCCCAGCTTGCTCTCCACATTAGGAAACAATTGTGAAAAGAATCATTCTCTTGTAAATTCAAAGAGTTGCAGTTCTTTATTTTTTAGACAGTCCTGTCCTATTTTACTTTCTAGTCATTCTTTCCACTGATGCTTAGTTTTCCTTTCTTAAACATAACGTCTTAGTATAAACATATCATAATCTCCAGTTGTTTGATGTAATTTTATTCAGTTCTATTGAAATTCTGGTGTAAAGATTGTAAAGATTGGCTACAGTATTTGCACCATAATATTGCATAGTACAGATTGCGAACAGATTTATTAGAGCTCTTAATCTGTTTGAGATATGCGAAAAAGGGATCCTTTTCAAGGGATGACTGATACCTTCGTTGTTTGATTTCTGTTTGGCTACAAGGAGCCAGTTTGTAAATATTGACTGTTTTATAGCATTTGTATTTAGATGTTGATATTGTTCATAGGGTGTTCCACGGAGTTCTGTGATGGGACCTTTGCATTTTAGTGTTTACTTATTGCTTCTTAAACAAATATGTTAGCCATCAGGGATTTGGGTTCCACTGCTATACTGATGACTCTCAAATTAAATTTCAGACCAAAATCAGATACTAGTCCTGCAGCAACTTCATTTGACATGTGTCTGCCTGATTTTAAGATCTGGATACTATAGAACTTTCTAGGTAAAGCATGGCAAGTACAAGGGTATGCTCATAGTTTCTCAACATAAACTTATAAAGTTGGTAACGTCAGTATTGTTCTTGACAGTGCTGAAAATCAACCCTTTTCTAGCGGAAGGTAAAAAACTTGGTGCTCCTTTTGACTTTATGTTGTCATTGGAAGTGTTTGTTAGGAATATCACAAGCATTTCTTCCTTCCTGCATAACTTTACTTGATTTAAATCCTTGTTTTGCCTGTCTGATGCTGAAATATTGATGTAGTGCCTCATTTACTGGGGTATCTTCAGGTGCTAAATAGACTTCTTTCCAGAAATCCAGTAACTCCCTTCCTCTGTAAATTTCCCTTACTCCCTGTGCAATTTAGAGTGGACGTCAAGGTTATTCTCTTAAAATTAAAAGCACAAAACGGTCGAGCTCCAGGTTATCTTTTCTGAGATCTCCTCAGTTTTTCGTTTTACTTAGGCAAAAATTGACTTCAAATTATTGAGTGACAGAGCCTTCATGTATACAGAAAGTCATAGGCCAAGTCCATCAGACACTTTACAGCCATCAACATTTTTGAACTTGCTTAAAGACCTTTCCACTGGAAAGGTTTTCACTAAAACTATTCATTTGTAATTAAGGTTTGCTATTTGGTTTTTGAAAGTCATTTTGCTGCGCTCTGTTTTTTTTGCCTAAAATGTACATTATGTATGCTATTGTCCAGCACTTTGTTTTAGAACATTTTGAGGCACATTTTTAAAATTACTTTTCCTGTCCACAGAGATATACTCATAGTGCTATACAATTTTAAATTATATTATATGTGTGGAAATTAATATGATCTGTATTCTAGATTTTCTCTGTTGGTATATATTGAAAATTAAAAGCTTCAGTAGTTTTTTTTTTTCAAATTAGTTTAATTAATAACTCCAGTATATGCAAACTCAGGTAGGAAAACATATTAACTAATATTTGGTTCAATTTTAATTTGTTTTTCTTTTTCTGTTTATTTTGTAGTGAAGAGGTTTGCATTCTTTCTGCATCTGGCACGGCAGCAGTTCTTAATCCCAGGTTCCTCCAAGATGGCTGCTTGGACAGCTGCAGTGAACACAGGTTGTCAAGGCAGCCTGCCTTCTTTTCCACAGGGTCAGAGAAGGGAGAGTTTGATATTTTTCTTCAGAGCAAGGATAGTTCTTCCATGTTAGGGTAGGTTACAGAGCTACAATGCAGGCGAACAGGACCGAATACTTAACTCTACTAATATGCTTTGGTATGTTCGCTATGTCTTTGTTCAATTTATTCTCAGAATTTGTTTCAAAATGACTCTCATTACTAACCAAATAATACCGACCAATTCTTTGTTAGTTTACTGTGCTAAAAAAATAAATATTCTACATGGTTTGATCCTGAGATAGCTGGCTGAACAAATGACTTCTGAAGTACATTGTCCATTTCAAAACTTCAAAAAGTTCAATTTATACAAAAAATAGATTTACAAATGGAGTTTGGCATCTGTCTCCCCTTCTGTCTCCCCATTTCTCAGATTTATTTTTTTAATTGTTGCACAAGTAAAGCATTTTCATCATGATGTTTTTTAAATTTTTGATACTTTTTAATATGCAAATCCATTTACATTTAGATAACAATAGAAAACAAGCAAGACCTGTTTTTTATATACAGTGATTTAATTATTTGGATCGCAGTTCTAATGTCCATCCGTCTTTGCCATTGCAGATTAGAGGAGCCATCTCCTCCTAGCTGTGGATTTTGCCATATTCCTTATGATGAGCTGAACATGCCTTTTCCAGCACATCTTACATACTGCTATAATTGCCGGAGGCAGAAAGTCCCAGATGTTCTTTTCACCACAATAGACTTGCCAGTTGAAGCTGCAGTAACTGGAAAAGGCTGCCTCATCCAGGCCAGGTAATATTCAAAATATTGTATTCAGCCTGTTTTTGTTTTCGGTGGCTATTCCCCCTACCATACCCTTCGTTTTACCATTGTTTCACTAATGCATAACAACATATTATATAGAAAATTTCACTTTCCCTCCCAAGTGCTTTACAGTGTGTCAGATGGCACAACAGAATAAGCATGAAGCACTTTAACAAATTACATATTACAGTTAATCTGCAGTTTAACTATACAAAAACTATTAAAGAATATTTGTTATAAACTATGAGTGTACATTCCCTTTCTTCACCTAATCTTTTGTACAAATGATATTATTAAATCACTAACCTGCACGTGCTCACCTTTACAATTAGTTTAGTGTGGTATCGAAACTAGTCTTTGAAAAGTATCCTTCCTATCTACTATCTCAGGATGTATTACTTTATCCCTGTTTGAATCGAGACAGAACAACTGTACAACAGGTAAACAGACTTTTTTTTTTTTAAAAGTCCTGAGCTCTGTTATTACTTCTCAAATATTCTATTTAGTTCTGTCTGTAGTTTAAGTTTGTGATGTTGAGAAATCCAAGACTATACCGTTTGCAAAGACTTACTGGATAGGTAATACAGATATTTGCAAGAACATAAGGAAGACTACAAATGAATGGAGGCCATACGTCCCATAAGGCATATGAAGTATCATTTTACAGACAGTGTTTAAAGTTTGCATCTGTAGTTTGTTTTTGCTACCTTCATGTAGTACTTGGCTCTGCATTAAACAGAGGTCTTTATACTGATCCCTATCATACTCCATCAATTACAAATCCCCAATTGGACAGCATTTATCACACATTTATTCTGTCTTCTGTCCATTAACCAGTTTTCAATCCAAGAACATCAATTACCTTGAATGCCTATTGCTTTCAATTTGAGAATTCGTGATAAAATATGAACTTAATCAATTCGTCTTCTGAAAATGTGTATGTGCTATACAAAATGCTCTAAGTGTTCACTAGTGTTGTTTTTTCAGCAAATGTTTTGTTTAGTAAAAAAGATTATTGACCCACTTATTCTAAAGCCATGTTGACTTTTCTCTTGATTTGTATTTCCATACAGACAAAACTCTCATTCTTGTTTTTATTGTTTGCAAAACAAAATGCATAATAAAGAATTACTGGTTTTAATTACTTGTTTGAGTTTTTGTACTGTATTTATGGGTGGATTAACATGAGCAATTTTCCAGTGTGCGGGCACTACCCCTTTCTTGAATGACTGTTGGAAGATTTTTTCTGTCGACATATGAATAGCATACAGTAGGTTAAATTATTAAATCAGTCTGCCATTTTGTTTTTGGCAGGCTATGCCGTCTTAAGAAAAAGGCTCAGGGAGAGGCAAATGCTACAGCCATCAGTAACTTGCTTCCATTCATGGAGTATGAGCTGCACACACAGCTGATGAACAAGCTGAAGCTTCGTGGGATGAATGCTCTCTTTGGGCTCAGGATCCAGATCAGTGTCGGAGAAAACATGCTGGTTGGCCTGGCAGTAAGTGTTCGATCCTTAGTCATATTTTTGTGTCTGGATAAATGGATACATTTATTTTTTAAAATATTTTTATTTTTTTAGGTTCATCATTGATGAAAAGCCACAGCAGACAGATATAGAGATGAGAGAGATGGCTTGCAAGTGCTGTAGGAAACCACTGTGTTGGACATATCCAAAACTTAAAACACTTTATAAATATGTACTTAAACATTATCATTGAAGGAATTGGATAAAAATGTAAAATACAAGTGAAGTACACTGAATGTTTGATGTTTTTTTTTAATTTTTTGTTAACATAATGTGATTTTTGTCTTTATTTCATTTAGTCTGCCACGGGTGTGTATTTAACTGCCCTGCCTACCCCAGGGGGTATCCAGATTGCTGGTAAAACTCCAAGTGACATGTCTTATGAGCAGCATATATCAAACATGCAAAAGAAGATCAATGACACCATTGCCAAAAACAAAGAGCTGTATGAGATAAACCCCCCTGTAAGTAACAAACGTTGTTCAGCATTTTTTCATGGCAGTGTTTCATATTATTGGCAATGTTTGATACTATTTCTAAATGTATTAGTTACTGGTGTTACTGCTTGGGTTGGAACTGTAACAGGTACTTTAAAATAGGAGAATCCTGGGCAACAGATACGTGAAGATATTTGGCAAATAAGATGAACAAATTCTCTTCATTTACAGTGCAGGAAATGCTAAAAACCAAAACAAAACCTAACTCGTTTAAAGAACTTAGTAAACATTTACATGTATTAGGGATTATATTTTATAAATATATTAAAATATTAGATTAAAAATAAGAAGCTATGGAAGGTACCATCATAAAACATCTCTTCATTCTTGCAAAATCACGTCCTTAATCCATAGTTACTCACTTGCTTGGCTGCTTCTCCTACTGGTGCAGTACTTTTACTTTTAAATTGTCCCACAGCCTTCTTTTCTCAAATTACAGAGTGCAGTAAAGCCAGTCATGAATGATCAGTTAATCAGTAAGATGCCAAAAATATTTGATCAATAACCAAAGACATACTTTTTTCTGATATTCAGCTGTAATTTTTCCCTGTGTTTGTGCCTAAAGGAGGTAATTGATGAAATAATTGGTTCACCGATCCCAGAGCCCCGGCAGCGATCCAGACTCTTTAGGTCTCACTCGGAGAGTTCTGATGAGGTGTCTGAGCTGGATCTGTCCCATGGGAAGAAGGACGCCTTTGTCCTTGAGGCAAGTCAGACATAGACAATATATTGCAGTTGTGAATTTATGAGCTAAAAGTAACAACAGACCTTAATGCCTAAATTTCTAAATGAAAAACAACACAGTCACAACATACAGATGCATCATTGCGGGCTTCCTGGACTGGACTGTCCTGGTCTAAACTGACTTCATTTTGTACTTACCTGCTTAAAGTTAAAGTTAGCAGCCACTGCTCTCATTAAGTCTTAACAGCATGAAACTCCAATTTTGACTAGTGAAATTGACTTATACATCTGTCTTGCAAGGAACATATCCTTAATGAATTGATCCTTAAGTGAATTAAGGATTAGCTGGAGTTGCTGGAGAAATGCAGTGTAATGGAAGTGCCTAGGTTGACTACTGTACCCATGCTCTAAACAGACTTAATTCTGCTTTATGTATACAGTTGCAAGAAAAAGTTTGTGAACCCTTTGGAATTACCTGGATTTCTGCATTAATTAGTCAGAAAAATGTGGTCTGATCTTCAACTAAGTCACAATAATAGACAAACACTATCTGCTTAAACTAATAACGCACAAACAGTTGTACTTCTTCTTGTCAATATTGAACACATCATTTAAACTTTCACAGTCCGGGCTTGAAAAAGTATGTGAACCATTGTATTTAGTAACTGGTAGAACCTTTAGCAGCAATAACCTCCACCAAACGTTTCCTATAGCTGCTGATGAGATTTACACAAAGGTTAGGAGAAATTTTAGACCATTCCTCCTCACAAAACTGTTTCAGTTCATTGATATTTCTGGGATTCCTTCCATGAACAGATGTCTTCAGGTCATGCCCCCGCATCTCAATTGGGTTGAGGTCTGGACTTGGCCATTCCAGAACACGCATTTTGTTTTGTTTAAGCCATTCTGTTGTTGATTTACTCATGTGTTTTAGATCATTGTCTTGTTGCATCACCCAACTTCTATTAAGCTTCAGGCGACGAACCGCTACCCTGACATTCTCCTGTAAAATTTCTTGATACAATTTTGAATTCATTGCTCCCTCTATGATAGCAAGCTGTCCAGGCCCTGAGGCAGTAAAGCAGCCTCAAACCATGATGCTCCCTCCACCATGCTTTTTTTCTTCCAAACATAGCATGCGTATGCCAAAGAGTTAAACGTTTGGCTCATCCATCCGCAGAATATTGTCCCAGAAACATTGTGGAACATCCAGGTGGTCTTTTGCAAACTTGAGATGTGCAGCAATGTTTTTCTTGGAGACCAGTTGTTTCCTCCTTGGTGTCCTTCCATTAACACCATTCTTGTTCCGTGTTTTTCTTATAGTGGACACATGAACAGAGACTTTGACAAGTTCAAGAGATTTCTGCAGGTCCTTTGCCGTTACCCTAGGGTTCTTTCTTACCTTCTTCAGCATTGCACGCTTCGCTTTTGCCGTGGTCTTTGCAGAACGCCCACTCCTAGGGAGAGTAGCAACAGTACTGAATTTCCTCAGTTTGTAGACAATATGTCTTACTGTGGGTTGATGAACACCCAGGCTTCTAGAAATGCCTTTTCCAGCTTTATGCATCTCTACAATTCTCCTTCTAAGGTCCTCTGATATTCCTTTTGATCAGGGCATGGTTCACATGAACAGCTCTTTCTTGAGAAGCGCAGACTCTGTCAGTAACCAAACTTTGTGTGCCTTTTTAATAGGGCAGGGCACCCCCAACCCACACCTCCAATCTCATCTCATCTCATTGATTGGAACACATGTTAGCTTTTGGAGAAGTCATTAGCCTAGAGGTTCACATACTTTTTCCAACCTAGACTATGAATGTTTAAACAATGCATTCATTACTGACAAGAAGAAGTACAATTGTTTGTGTGTTATTATTTAAAGCAGATTGTGTTTGTCTTTTATTGTGACTTAGTTGAAGATCAGACCACATTTTTATGAGTAATTAATGCAGAAATCCAGATAATTCCAAAGGGCTCTTTTTCTTGCACCTACTGTATATAAACTCAAACTCAAAGTTTGCAGTCATGGACAGCGTTCCAACCCTTAGTTGGGCTTATCTTCATTAATGGTCACATTTCCCTAAAATATTTGTAGTGTTTTTACATATGTGTTAATTAGTGGGGGCTGGAGGGTGAAGAGAATATAGTAATTTAAAAATCTTATATTATTTCTTATTTAAGCAGACAGTTCCTGAATTTTCATAGCAGCACTTGATGTGCTGCTCACAATGAAAACCACAATTCTGTATGAACGCAATCATTTAAATATTCCCTCCAATATGTTAAGATTAAAATAACAATTTGCATTTGTGAGCCAAACATCCCTGAGGTACTCATCCACATAAACTCTGACATTGTTGCTCTCTTTTCAGATTGATGATGCCGATGCAGTAGAAGATATCCATTCTTTACTGACAGATGCTCCTTTGCCACCAGGTACAGGAGAAGATTATTGGACAGGGTTCCTGTACAGCTTACAGAAAAGAGATGGTTCTTAGACACTGTGTACCTTGATGTTTTCTTTAAATTAGTATTTATAATTTTTTATTATTTGTTCTTTGTGGATAACCTTTTTCCTGTTGTGAATTCACTTAGTCCTCTAAAGTATTTTTTTTATTCTTTATAGGGTTTTATAGTTGCAATACCGAGATAATGCCAGGGATATACAACTGGACAGCTGGAGTGCAGGTAATGCTACTAGAATATTTTTTTTGTTTCTCGGTACTTAAGCACCTGTTTTGGAGTTTAAAACATCTCTTCTTTTGCCCTTTAGATGTTTACCTCAGTGAGAGTATTCAGGTTAAACAATGCGATCTTGACAAACCAGGGACTCAACAAGACTTTTAATGATCTCTGTGAGAATCTGCTAAAGGTATGATTTTTCCCATATTGTACTGAGCATAATGGGGTTTTAATGAACTTTGTGAAATGTACTTAATGCTTTTCTTGAATTATTCCTTCTCTAATGTGTAAACAATACTTAAGCACAGTTATTTACATGTTATCGGGAAATGATGTATCATAAGATTGATGTGTTTGGATTTTGAGAATTTGGGATTAAGGCTTCTGTCTTTGCCTTACA
The DNA here is from genome assembly GCF_040954835.1 of Lepisosteus oculatus. Taxonomy (NCBI): domain Eukaryota; kingdom Metazoa; phylum Chordata; class Actinopteri; order Semionotiformes; family Lepisosteidae; genus Lepisosteus; species Lepisosteus oculatus. Next base: position 11,271,465 of record NC_090702.1, on the reverse strand, counting down.
GAGTCTATATTTTAAACTGCGTTCCATGATCCCTTGCTGCCTGTGCCATGTGAACTTCGCTGTGGCTGTGCCTGAGGATGAACTTATTCAGGTTGGATAACAAGATGTTTGTTCATCCTTTCTGTGATTGTCATTAATTGTATTTTAGGGGGTAGATTTATAGTGAGTTATAACATGCAAATTCTTCGGTTCTTCATTTTATAGTTCTTCAGTTGAGGCATATCTTGAGAACATAAGAAGTAATTCTTTCCATCTTGATTGCTTGGTTGCTACTGATTGTTAAAGATCTCATCCACACAATCTTTCTAGAATCCCACTGTGAACCCTCACATGGCTAGTAAGCAGACATTTATAAATAAATTTACATTTATTTCCAAGAATCCAAGTTCCCCAGCAGCACTGGAATAGAAAGTGTTTTTTTCTGTTAAAATGGTATTAAAAATCCATTACAGACTACATTATTACATTGATGTAAAGGTAAAATATTACACTTGATATTGTCACAAATTTCATGAATTATTTCAGGTGGCTGTCACTGCTGTTGCAATGACTTTTGACAAAGACCAAGCCCAAGAAAACTGGAAACTCAGTGTGGATAAGTCACTCATGAAAGGTATGATTTGTTTATTTATTAATGTGTTATTATCTATGTATTTATTAATGTGTTTTATCTTGTTTTATAGTAGCTTTGTACAAAAGTTTATATTTAATTTAATGTTAACAGTGACCATAAAATTATTTTGTTTGCACAATATATTCTAAATAGTGTGATGCAAGATTGTAAATCATGTACTGTATGTCTAAGATGGGAAATAGGTGTGTCATATTTATTAAAGATCATAATGAATGAAAATCAGTTGTAACTGCAATTTGCATTTTGCACAGTAAACAGGTGACCTTAATTATTCCGTTGCCTTTTATTTCAAATTATTTGCAACTACCTGTAAGTCTTAAACCAAGATGTTATTAAACAAGATATTGCTTCATTTGTTGTTCATCACTTAAAAACAGCCTGACCTGTTATCTACAGCAGTTTGGGTTTGTGTATCTAAACAGACAAACTACATCCTTGAAGATTAATCAGCATTTTCTTTGAAAAGATTATGGCATCGTTATTTCAGAATACATTAGTTTTAGTTAAAACCACAAGCTCTAAAGCCCTAAACCTAAAGGTTTGCAGTGTATATAAAAATGATAATTCCTTCAGCTTTGTCTTATTAACATATTTTAGGTTGAGGAAGAACTAGCATATTGACACAATTATTTAATTCCAAATTATCTGTACATATTTATTAATCTTTACATATTTTACGTATTATTATAAGTAGATTTATAAGGAAAACAGTGTTGTCTTCATGGCATTGCAAGGAAAGATATTTTGTGTGATGAAGATTTAATGGTGGTAATTTAAAAAATTCAGATATCTGATATCCAATTTAAATTCAGATATCTAATTTGATCAGCTATCTAATTTCAATTCATTATTTAAATTAGAAATTCAGATATCTGTTTTTTTTTTGCAGATCAGATTTTCAGTTAATCTGGCTGTGATTAATGTGTGGGTCAGCAACCTTTCTTAAAAAAGCTTTATTTTTAAAAGCTTTTCTTTCAATGGAGTCCAAAATAGTGTGAAGTATATAATTTGTTTTCAGTATGCAAATATATACGTATTTGAGTTTCAGTTGGAAGACGTAAGATTCAATAAGAACGCTGATAGATCACAGCTCAGCTTTTCATTTGTTGCCTGAAATGGCCAAATCAAATAACAGAAAATTACATTTTAATGGTTGTTATTAAAAGGTGAATATTCTCCTGGTTTGTAGGAATGGAACTTATGTATTATGTTAGATAATGTTACTTGTTTTTTATTTTTAAAGTGATAAGTGAAAATGAGGAACAACTCCAATTTCCATTAGAGCTGTGTTCCGACTCCCCATGTGCAAACCCCTTCTCACCCGGGAAAAGCACAGGTACGTAGAACCTCACAGTTCTTTACTGTACATTCACTGCATGTAGTAGAAGTAATCACACTAACAATACATGCAATCCTTATTTAAGCTGCTTGGAAATCAGTTCAGCATGTTTGAAGTAAACTGCATTCAGAAGGACTGCTGAAAATAGCATACATAACATGCCTAAAGTAATTTAGGGGAAATGTCCTTTTTGCTGCCAACAGATGTCACTTTTTTCCTTGAAAATGAATGTACCAAATGTAAATTACTGGACCATAGCAACCTAAGCTGCTATCATAACAGAAAACTAATTGAAGAAAAGACTATTTAACCCATCTTGCTTGTTTGGTTGTTAAATAATCCAAGAGGATTCAGATGTTCTTTGAAGGATCTTAGGGAATCTACTTCAGGAAAGTGGAAGGGTAGTTTTCAAATCTCTTTATTTTCTTCCTTGTTCAGTGCTGAAAAGATAGTTTAACCCATCTGTATTTGATGAGTTATTGTTCTATGAGTTTATATCTGATTTCTTTCCTGATCAGTGGTGTTTTTTGTAATACTTTTTACTTAAGTACAGTGACATGTTCTTATAATATACAAGCATGAACATCTTTTATCTGATTAATTTTAAAGGGAAATTTTGGATGGGTGTGTTTTGAACTTTAAAAGTTTAGAACATAATCTGCTACACTTTCAAATCCAGTTTCTCATATTACCCAGGGGTCTGGGACACAGGGGTATCCTGAGTGACTCTAGCAATTACCCAGAAACAGAAGTGAATGGTTTTGCACAGTGGACCTCCTTCATCAATATTTATGATGCATCTTTCATCTGTATTTCTTTTTTAAACAATTAATAATTAGTAGTAGACTAATGTCTGTTGCAGTTAAGGTAGCATGGTGGTAGCAATGCTGCTTCATAGTTCAAAGATTTGATTTAAACTTTACAGAATTTGTATGTTGTATTCCAAAGATGTGACGTTTGATTGGTAATGCTAAACTGTCCTTTTCCGTGAGGTAGTCTTCCCAATGACAGTCTATGGTTAGTAATTGGGTTGCATATTGACTTGCAAATTTCAATATTGGGAATTCATCATTATTCCCATAGGAATTATACAGACAGGCTTTGAGACATGCAGCAGTGTCACTGAATGACTGCATCTTGTAATTGATTTTTTTGGTCTTGTTAGGACTTCAGGAGTCCACAGGCATGCACACAGTCCCTGGTGCTCAAAGAGGTTAGTTATTTCTGCTTTGGCTCATTCTAATTCATTGGAAGAGGGTGCTTTAATTCTTTTTTTCACAGATTATTGATTCATCAGAGAAGCACTGAAGCAACAGACGTCATCCATATTTTCTTTTTTCTTTGTCTTTTTTTTCTGTCTGTGTGTTTTCAGCCACCTCAGTTGATTACAGTTCCTTTGCAGACAGATGCAGCACCTGGATAGAGCTCATTAAACTGAAAGCTCAGACCATAAGACGAGGATCAATTAAGACAAGTAGGAAAAAATGCTTCTAGCTGACTATGGTGACAATCTGAGCGGTACCTGTGACCCCTCAGTGGTGACAGGGTGGACTTTGCTGCCCAGAAATGGCATTGCAGATCAAGCACAGCTGATTTCAGAGTGTGAAAGCTGAGGAATGCACTCCTTCAGGTTCTCCTCTGTGGAGTAATGGTGACAAAATGTTTTGATTACATGAATGTGTAATGAGGCAGAATAAAAGTAATCTAAAATTATTTAAGAAAAAAAACAATCCACGTCCTGTTAATTTTGCTAAAAGCCTGTTGATCTGTTGTGGGCAAAAATCGATTTGCTAAAAATAATTAAGAGGTTACATTTTAACAAATGTAACATCTTTCACACTCTTGCTCCAAGAACCTTTCTTCAGCAGACAACTTTTTTGTGTTTCTTTGTCTTCATTGTCTGATTATTGTTGGTAAACCGTGGCCTGTTGTCCTCTTTTCTGGCAAATCATTTATTTCAATCTTTTTTTCTATTTACTGCATGCAGTGCATGATTACATTTTCCTTCATGGCAGGCCATGCTTGATGTTACATCGCTGAAGCTTCAAAGATTGCTGAATGCCATCATACAACTACTCTGATACACAGTGAATTCTTGTCTGCGTATTATGTATTTCATTGTATTCATCTCTCCTGTGTTGGAAATTCATTCTACTAAATCCACTATCTTTTCTGTTTATTCTTACCTCTTTCTAGCTTCTTCACTTGAAAAAGCCAGTCCTCTGGCTGAAGGTCACTCACGTCTTCGTTCTACTACGTCATCCGCAGGCTGTACTGTCACTGTTGTCAAAATGACTCCGCTCTCTTTCATCCCTGGTGCAAAAATAATCAAATACGTTGGCATCATTAATATGTTCTTCATCCGAGAAACCACATCGTTGCGGGAGGTGAGCAACAATGTAACAGACATAGGCAGATATAGTCCTCAGGGACTTAAAGGTGTGGAGCTAGACACCAGTTAGGTATAAAAACTGCCCACATAGTTGTTTCTTTCCAAATGAAAATAAAATAAATTTTGAAGGTTTTTTTTTCCAAATGACAATACATTTCCAAATGATATAAGATAACGCAGCACAGAGTCTGCCTTGCAGAGTTGGGGCCCTGGGTTCAGTTCTGGAGCTGGTGTGCTACGTGTGTGGAAATTCTATGTTCTTCCCGTGTACACACGGAGTTTGCCTGGGTGCTTCAGATTTCTTCCCACAGTCCAAAGACATACATGAAGGTTAATTACTGTAGCTTCTGTGAAAACTGGCCCTGTGAGTGTGCACCTTTGTTTTTGTGTGTGCCCCGAGATATACTAGCGTCCTGTCCAGGGTGTATCGTTTCTAGCCGGGATAGGCTCTGGCTCCCCCTTTTCACTGTATTGGATACCATGGTTAGAAAATGGATGGATAAAATAATGCTAAATATGTGATTTTAGTTTTTCTTAGAAAAATGTTGCATAAAATGTTTTCTTGCCTTTGCATCTTCTGCTGAATGTAGTGATTGGTCAAAATAGGCCTGTCACAGTAAATAATGCTTCTCTGTTTTTGTCTTGGTTTGTTAAAATTAAAACTGATTGATTGTCCATTGCCAGTGGTGTTCTTTAGATAGATTTGTGAAATGTTTTGTTTTTAAAAACCTAGAAAAATAGAAAACACGGTCATGGTGATCTGTTCATTCATGTAACTGAAACATTTAATATTTTCATTCCAAGGTCCATTGTCATGCATCTTGCAGAGACTCAGACTTAGACTTTTTTGAGTATTTTTGAGTGATAACCATCATGCCCAGCCATGGGCCTAGAAGACCTCAGTGCAAAACAAATATATTTATTTTCTGTGATTTGTGTGCTTCACAGATTCTGTATGTCGGTTAAGATTTGATGTTTGTTTTTATGCAGGAGGGTGGTGTCAGTGGCTTTCTTCATGCATTCATTGCTGAGGTATTTGCAATGGTCAGAGCCCATGTCGCAGCACTGGGTGGAAATGCTGTGGTCTCTTACATCATGAAGGAGTGTGTTTTCATGGAGAATCCAAACAAGAATCAGGTATTGCTGCTGGATTTTTAAACTGTACTGATTTTAAAGCTGTTTGGCTTTTTATTTAATATACAACTGCCTCATTTACTACTTACTAAACTTTAATTTAGTGCAAATAGATGCAGGATGCACAACTCAGTTTCTACCTGTACTGTATGTGCATCACAGGCAGACAGACATTTAGCTTTTAATGCAAGTGTATTTGTCGTAATTTAAATAATGGCTAGGTCAATGAACGCTATGATGAAATAACGATAATAGAAGCGTAATAGTGTGAGGCATTGCTATACTCACACATTCATTAACTATTTTTGCATTTGTTTTTTTCCCCCTTAGGCTCAGTGCCTAATCAATGTCAGTGGTGATGCAGTGATCTTTGTCCGTGAGTCTGAACTGGAAGCCATGCCTGTACAGCCACAGACATCAACAGCACAAAGTTCCAGCAGTGGAGGAGACATTACTACATGAAGACAATTATGTGCTATTGCACACGTAAACAAAATCAGTTCCAGGTTGTGGCTGCCTTAAATCCCGATTGCTTCCTTTTCAACACTCCTTTAATCTATTTTTTTTTTCCACTGAGGAGTGAATTGGTGCAGATCTTTCCAGTACTCAAGAATCAGGAGCCATCACTCACTTAACCATCATTTTGCATTTTTGCATGAAAAGGCATCTTTAATTAGACTCAGATGACTTTCCCTTGTTTGTAGTTAAGAGCATAGAAGTTCCTTTTGTGAGAGCATGGGCAAATTTATGTCATTTTCAATTTAAAAAATCTGTCATTGGAGACTTCTAATGTTTCACCCTACATTTAGGTACTAAAATTCCTGTTTATCAGTACTTATGTTTATTGTTGTTTTTTTTTTTAATGCAACGAGACATGCCACTGTTACAAAAAATTGTACATTATGAACACCAAATTAATAGTCCTGCTATTTCAATTTCAGTAGCATTAGCTACAGTACATCTATAGCTGTTCTACCATATTTTTTACATTAATTCTTTCCACTAGATGAATCATGTTAAATTCCCGTTTATCATCCTTGACTGTTATTTTGGTACTGGGCTTTATCTAACCTGGCTAAGGGACTTAGGTATGACTGACTGAAATGCTGACTGGTTTTGTTTTTTGGTTAAACCACAAAAGCATTGCTGTTAGAGTTGGTAAATAGCTTTAAAGGAGCTTAAAATGTGTTTTTGAAATCTCATGAACATACTACTGAACCTTGATATTTTTAAATTGTCAAATGTTAAAGTTTCTGACTGCAGTAACAATTTGTAGAATAGGTGCCACAGAAAAATTGTGTAAATGTACTAAAATCTAAAATAGTATTTTTGTAATGAAGTGAGAAATCAGTCTAAAGTCCATATTTTGCATGTGTATGTGCAACTTAATCTTAGGTTTTGAATTTATATTGTTTGAAAGGTGTTGGTATATAATGAGCGTATTTGTTGGTAAAGGTAATGCAGGTTCAAACCAATTGAGACTTGAATGTATATATAGACTGCTGCGTAGTTTAATTGGCAGCTTGCTGACCTTTCCTGTCAACCTTTTTCTTTGTTTATTGGCTTGAAGAGTCTATCTTGAAAAATAAAATCATATGTTGAAATAATATACCATATACAGCATTTCAATGTATTTTTTAAATTGTATTATTTTGCTTTCCAATAAGAATCAAGCACTTGGTATAGCTTTATTGTTATGAATTGTTTGGAACCAGAGAGACAGTTATTTCCAAGTTGCATATTAAATTAATGTTGTGGTATTTAGATACTCAAAATTAACTATCCAGAATTATTGATGAATGATTTATGTAGAAAGACAAAGTGATACTCTTATTGGCATTTCACTATACTTTTTCCATTTTTCATGGCTGCAGATGAGTACCAATGTCTCATTGATTCAAGCTTTTGCAATTATGTGCATGAGAGTTAGTGTTTACATTCTTTGTGCTTTGGAAATGTCTTATAATGATTGTGACTATTGAAAAATCCAGACATCTTACATGAAAAGGATTTAAGTTTGTTCCTTGCTAAGAAATGTCCGATATGTTCAGACAAGCACAAATATGCAAATAAATGTCTCAAATATCGCCAGGAAATAGTTGAAAGATGGTGTTCAGTAATAGTAGAATGAAGTGATTCACCATCTGTGTTGCTAGAAAGAAACCATTCATCGACAGAAGGAAACGTTTATTAGGCATAAAATAGTATGTTGAAACTGGCTCCAGTTAGAGCATTTGGCTTTGCCTGCCAGGAGTTGTATGTGTTCACTTATCCTAGTAAAGACCCTTGTGGCAGAATTTTGTGTAAGCAGTAGCCAAATAATGCTTGTGTTGTATATCCTGAAAAAAGAGCATTATGGTTCAATCTGAAATCATGGATTAGGACAGAGAAATGTGTGGCTCAAAAAATGTTTCCCAGATTCCTTTGGATTTTATATTGGCTGTTAAGAAACCATTTTTAGCTAATTATATTTCTGTTGTGTACCTAGTCAATCAAGATACTGTATCTTCACAGAGTTTAGTTTCGTAAATGTCGGTAATACACTCACGGAAGACTGATATTGGGGTATTGTCACCAGGCTTTGCACACTTGTACAATTTTGTATCATCAACACTGTTGTAAAAGTAAACCATAAGCTTTGTAACTAATATGACTCAATGGTAACCTATATAAAGAAAATAAAATTGGATCACAAATACAACTGTTTTAAAGTTTTATAACACGTTTAAGCTTTCTTGCTAGAACTGGAGCAGGAATCCATAAATAGTACTGTATTTCAGAAGTGTGGAATTCAACATAGGCTTCAAGTCTTTGGGCATTCTTTTCTTAATGTTCTTATATTGAAGCAGTCTAGCAAAAACAAGATAAAACTTTTAATTTTAGGACTTAATATAGTTATTAGATTGTAGTTTGCAATTCTCTGCAGCTACCTCCAACATCTCAGGATCTTCATGCTGTCCAATACTTCAGTTCTCAGTGTATTGAACATGACAATGCAGTGCTTTTCTACAAAGTCCTAATCAGCTAGGGGCTGGAACAAACAATTCCAACTGGAATCCCACAAATGATAGGGTTGACTTTTAATGTGTTTTTCACAGTTCATTGTAACCAAAATAACCAGTATAGTCTAATACAACTAAGCGGAAAAATGCAAAGTACTATATCCTACAAAAGATTTGAAAATGAACCAGAGAAAAATAGCCTGTGCTTTACAGGAGCAACTAAGCTTTTTCTGAAGAGGGGGAAATGATCCATTCATTGATGTGAGAAAGGCTTGATATAAATGTCTCACAAGAGACATGATTGTTGTATGTTGCTCTGGTGTATCATTGAAGACAATGTCATTGTCTCTTTATGGTGTGATATTCAGACAAGGACTTATATCCTTAAGGAGCCAAATATATACTTGGTATTACATATTGGTTGCAGTATGGAATTGCATTTCTGCAGATTGGTCTTAGTTAAGCTAGCCTTTTCCAGTACTTCCTTTCACAAGAATGTTTGTTAGATGCAGGAACAGGAATCATCACTCACAAAGCTATTCTTATTTAGAGACATAGTTAATTCTGCATGCTCTACTTTTTGAAACTTTGTGTTAAAACGTTTTTAAAAACAAGATGAGAAATTTGCTCCTTAGGTCTTTTCTCTGTTGTATTAATATTGCTAATATAATTGTTGAACTAAATAGCTGTTCTACATATTGCATTAATGTTGTACCAGTACTTTTAAGAGTGATTTTAATTAATTCATCCACATTTCTTCTGAATAAAATAATAGTTCCTGAAGACATATTCTTCTACAGTTTTCTCCCTTGTATTTTGCTCCTTTTATAGAGCTAAGTATTGTACACTTGGAAATGAGAAATTTGTATTTTCCCCTATACTGTGTCTTGCAAAAATATTATTTCAAAGTTTTCACATTTTGTTGGTTAAAAACTACAATCATGACACTTTATATTATTTTTTAAAATATTTTTTTTCATATACACAACCTACTCTTCACATGCAAGGCAAATACAAAAAGTACATTTTTCAAATATTGAAAAGTCATAACTGCAAAGTATTCAAACTCCTTACTGTGGCAAACAAATTAATTAATAAAGTAAATTAATAAAATAAATTAAATGACAAGGGACCATTTGGACCATCTTGCTCTTTAGGAATCTAATTGAAAATTTTATCCAGTTATCCAGCCATTTTAAAAAGGTTTTAGGACTTTAAAAAGGTTTTTAGGACAGAATTTAGGACTCAACCACCTGGCTGGGAAGACTTTTCCAGTTCTCTTCTAAATTATTTTCCCTTAAGTTTCCAATTGTCCTTGGTTCACTACTGAGTGGGAAATAGTTCCCTTGGTTGAACTTGAAGAGATTTAGTTCCTGCAATCTATCCGTATATGACAATAACTCAAGACCAGGAATCATTTTCATTTCTTTTCTTTGAAGTCTGGTTAAGGCTATAATATTTTTTCTATGGTATGGTGACCAAAACTGAACACAATGTTCTAGATGAGGTCTTTCTAATGAATTGTAGATCTTAAGCATAACTTCCTTGGATTTAAATTCCACACATTTCGCTACAGTTCTCTTAAAAAGTATTTGCACCCTTTCCGATTTTCTGAATTTTTGAAGATTTTTGCCACTGAATGGTATCAGATGTGGGTCCTAGTGTACGGTAAAAGGAGTCTACGTAAACCAACACCAAAGTTTGGTGCTTGTTTCATTTATTTTGTAACAAAGGTCAACCAACATCCTAAGTAACTGTGTGAAAAAATTAACACCTCCTTTGATTCAGTAAGAGGTTGCACCATCTTAAGCTGCAGTAACTGCCACCAAACACTTCCTGTAATTGATGATTGATGAGGTTAGGAAATTTGGATGTATTCCTTCACGAGAAACAGCTTCAACTCAGAAACATTTGAGAGTTTTCTTGCATTAACTGTTTCGTATCCTGCCATAACATTTTATGGTTCAGGGGTTTGTCCATCCGTTACCAGAAAGCCATTTATCCTGATGATAGGGGCCTTCCCCAGAAGGATATAAGATGTTGAGTGATATTAATTTTTAAAGATGCTTTTAAATCATACTTTTGATAAGTCTGGATGTGGGATTTTCAGAGTTTTAGCAGAATAGGTTTTCTAACAAATCCTTCAGGATGTTTTCCACCTCTGATGACAGTTTGATTTTGTGGAAAGACCTCTGGTATCTAATATTCTAAACACCCATCCCTGCAAATTAAAATTCCAGTGCCTTCTCTCTGTGATCCCCCTTGGCGAACCATAGAACACAATACTAATTAAAGCACACAACTCACTGTTTGGGAAAACAGAAATGCTGTAGGGGGAATGTTAGATAATAAAAAACAATAATTTATGTTTAAGAGAGGGTTTTGTCACCTGCTGCTCATTACAGTTAAAAATTAACTGCATTTGGTTAACCAGCTGAACCAGCTGTCACTGGAGCCACTGCGAGCTCTTCAAGCTGGATTTAATCTCCATTCCACTGGTAAAGCTAAATCAGTTAAAACATGAAACTGCCATAAAATGCTCACTATTAAATGTTCACTCACTAGGCAACAAATCAGTTCTGGTTAATGATATGGTGCTTGACCTGACCTGTGCCTACTAACAGAAACCTGGCTTAGACCCACTGACACTATTCCTTTAGTTGAAGCCTCACCTAATGGCTATACTTTTTTACAGAAAGCTTGTTGCTCAGGCCGTGGAGATGGCCTAGCAACCATCATCAGCGAGTCTCTGAGAATTGAATTCAAAACTATTAATGACTTTCACACATCTGAAGCAGTGCTTCTTAAAATAGCACCCGGATCATCTACATTCTTTTATTGTACAGACCCCCAGGACCATATGCATTGTGAATTTGGTGATTAAGTCATTAATCAAAGTTGTAATATTAGTCAACTTTAATATACATATGGACATACAGACAGACACCTTCAGTAAAAATGTATTGTCTCTCCTTGACTCTGTAGATTGTAGTCAGCAAGACTAACACATGTATACAATCATACACTAGACTTAATTATCACTCATAGTGCTGATATTCATCATGTACTAGTCCATTCCATCAATAACTCTTTTTCTGACCACTCTTTAATTACTTCTGAGATTCAACTGCCCTTGATAGCTGCCAAGGACAAGACTATCATAACACGACACATCAACAGGGGTACTTAATTAAATGTTATGAACACGATGAACAATGCTAGCTTCATTTCCAGTATAATGTTCACGAATTCACACATAACTATAATACAGTGGTCAGACAGGCCCTTGATGAAATTGCCCCGTTAATGCTAAGGTAGTCAAAACCACTAGACACTCTCCATGGTATAATGATCACACACATTCCCTTAAACAGGAGTGCCGCAAACTAGAGCGCAAATGAAGGTCAACTGGTTTGCAATTATTCAAGTCGGCATGGACTGATAGCCTGCAACAATATAAGAAAGCCCTATATAGCGTTCGTTCAGCTTACTATTCTTACTACTTACTACTCAGAATACTACTTACTACTACTAATAAAAATAACCCTCGCTACCTATTTAAGACAATAGCTAATCTTACAAATAAAACCGATTCTATAGTACCATCTAGTTTTAGTAGTGACGATTTCATGAACTTCTTTTACGATACAATTAACAGAATCAGACTTCAATCACAATCAAATAAGCAACAAAGAAGTCTGGTACAGACACAATAATCGCACCTCTTTAGTGTTTTTCAGTTAGTTCATGAACAAGAACTCAAGAAATTAATTATTAAGACAAAGTCAACCATTTGTCAACTAGATTCCATCCTCACTTGGCTAGTGAAAGATTCCCTCAAAGTACTGGTAGGACCTATAATTAATATAATATAAGGAACACATCCCTTGCCTCAGGCATTGTACCTGATCAATTTAAGATACAGATGCAGCCATTCAAAGTGAGCGGTACAGACACGTACCGCAGGTAATTGGCTGCGGTGTCGCGTATCATGACGCCAGATGACGCAGGGTACCGTGGTGCATGATTGGTTGACCGACAGGGGTACTCGTGGTCCGTTGGTCTGTCGTAGAAAGACTTACAGTAAATGTCTTTACTGTGCCCGTTGTAGATATTGAATTTCACCACTGAAGGGAAATCTTAGTAGCTGAGAATAAAAAGACTAGGAACATACTGTAACGCGTGTGAAGGCCATAAACGATATTAATTTTGGAACATAAACATACAGTATATAGCTGGTCTTGGTACTTTAAAGAAAAAATACACACCAGTATTCCATTTCTCCCTAAACATTTTAAGCTTCGAAGTCTTTAACTAACGTGATACCGGAGTCAACAAGCATACTTTTAGAATTTGATTAATAGGGAATATAATATGGAATCGCGTATCTAAAGAATTTAATAATGGTATGATTATATTTGTGTACTGCGACAGGGCTGTGTAGCGCTGTTTCGCCTCCCTGTTCATGTGAGTTGTCCTGTAGCCTACTGGTCTATGTGCCTGATTAACAACTCGCAGGTTGTGGGTTCGAATCTAGCTGGTGCTGGACTTTTCTTTTAACAAACATTTCTTCGAAAAAATAGAATAGCGATATTATGGACAATCAATTGACTTTTATATTTCAAAATATCACAACATGATCGATTCTAAGTCATTTTTGATAACAATCAACAAACAAACATTTCTTTGAAAAAATGAGACGTTTCCCTTGGTCAGAAATATAAATATATAATATATAAATAAATTAAATTTAACTAGCATGTAAAATAGCGTGAGAAAAAGTGGTAGTTTTAAGCTTTTCTGCCAATATAATATGGAATCGCGTATCTAAAGAATTTAATAACGATATGATTATATTCGTTTACTGCGACAGGGCTGTGTAGGGCTGTTTCGCCTCCCCATTCATGCGAGTTGTCTTGTAGCCTACTGGTCTATGTGCCTGACTAACAACTGACAGGTTGTGTGTTCGAATCCAGCTGGTGCTGGACTTTTCTTTTAACAAACATTTCTTCGAAAAAATAGAATAGCGATATTATGGACAATCAATTGACTTTTATATTTCAAAATATCGCAACATGATCGATTCTAAGTCATTTTTGATAACAATGAATAGTCACCTTCTTCCCTTCTGACAACGGTCCCTGCTTCTGCTTCCTGCTTCTATTGTGTGTGTGTGTGTGCAACAGAGTAAATTTTTATAGAGAAATGGAGGCTGGACAGTATGCGTTACAATATAAACATTTATATTGATTTAAATCGTGTTCTGATTTAAATCGCAAATGCGTGTTTAATTATATGTGTTTTTTAATCATAATCAGGCTAATGCAACATAAATTGATACAGTATCTTTGTCTTCTAAGTATCTTAATAAACTTTCAGCATAGCTTTCTACCCGTTAAGATTTATATTTCTTGGGATTTTGGGATCAAACGTGGAAGGATTAGATTGTATTATATTCCCTATTAATCAAACTCTAAGAGTATGTATCGGCTTGTCAGTCAGGTCTTTTTTCTCTATTTGAATTGTCGTTTACACCTCGCACGACTTTAAAAGCTAGCAAGACAGGTTTCGATTCACATTAGCTGGCGAGCCTTGTTAACAAAAAAACTAATAATAATGTAACATGCCACTGTTTGTTCATGAACAAAGTGATACTGAGATTTCCTTAGATATGCGATTAAAAAATAAATAAAAATGTGAAACCCCGGCGGAACACATTCCATAAGAATCAGCGGTTTTACAGTATATATCGCCTTTAAAGTTGGCTTCTCAAAACGCTTTACAGGATAAAAACAACCAGAACAGCAACAACAACAATATTGTATTTCATTGCACTTTGAAAACCAAGTAATAACTTAACTATACGTGCAAACGTTTCATATGTTGCTGTAGTGAATGCCTGTGTACCCATAAGTATCTTATTTGCCTTGAGTCCTGGCTATCTCTCTCCCCCTCCCCCCCTCTCTCCCTCAATTCAATTCAATTCAAGGTGTTTTATTTGCATGACAAATGGGTACAATAAGTGTTGGGAATGTATATTTTGATATTTACACCCGGCGCGGCACCGAGGGAGCGTCTGCATTTATAACTTAGTTTTTAAAATTAGTCAAGCAATATGAAGCATCTCCTTTTACTTCCCTCTCACTCTCTGCTGAATGAATAAAATAATTTTATTGAAAACGCGTTTGCGATTGTCTGGCATTTACTTTGATCCCTTTTAACTGTTTTTCGATCTACTGTATTGCTTTGAGATGCCACTTTAAAAGGCGATATGTAAAATAAAGTTTTTTATTATTGTTATAGAGAAACATGATCAGATTTTAAATGGTTCAGAAAAAAGATCTAAAGTGCTACACGTAACTTTCTTAATTCGATGTATTTAAAGCAGTGAACTACTGTAGGTGTCACATAACATTCAGAAATACAATCACGTATTTGACAAATATAAACAATTACAATCTAATCCTTCCACGTTTGATCCCAAAATCCCAAGAAATATAAATCTTAACGGGTAGAAAGCTATGTTGAAAGTTTATTAAGATACTTAAGAGACAAAGATACTGTATCAATTTATGTTGCATTAGCCTGATTATGATTAAAAAGCACATATAATTAAACACGCGTTTGCGATTTAAATCAGAACACGATTTAAATCAATATAAATGTTTATATTGTAACGCATACTGTCCATCCTCCATTTCTCTATAAAAATTTACTCTGTTGCACACACACACACACAATAGAAGCAGGAAGCAGAAGCAGGGACCGTTGTCAGAAGGGAAGAAGGTGACTATTCATTGTTATCAAAAATGACTTAGAATCGATCATGTTGCGATATTTTGAAATATAAAAGTCAATTGATTGTCCATAATATCGCTATTCTATTTTTTCGGAGAAATGTTTGTTAAAAGAAAAGTCCAGCACCATCTGGATTTGAACACACAACCTGCAAGTTGTTAGTCAGGCACATAGACCAGTAGGCTACAAGACAACTCGCATGAACAGGGAGGCGAAACAGCCCTACACAGCCCTG
The DNA here is from genome assembly GCF_040954835.1 of Lepisosteus oculatus. NCBI lineage: Eukaryota > Metazoa > Chordata > Actinopteri > Semionotiformes > Lepisosteidae > Lepisosteus > Lepisosteus oculatus. Next base: position 11,255,931 of record NC_090702.1, on the reverse strand, counting down.
TCGCAGCACATGAATCTAATCATATCATTATTAAATTCTTTAGATACGCGATTCCATATTATATTGGCAGAAAAGCTTAAAACTACCACTTTTTCACACGCTATTTCATATGCTAGTTAAATACTTCGATGCTTAAAATCGTTAGGGAGAAATGGAATACCGGTGTATTTTTCCTTTAAAGTACCAATTCCTGGAATCTGACTGGCTGACACCCTTCTGAAGTTGTTCCATAAAATCTGGTATACGGAAAAGAAAGCATTGATAAATACAAGTGTCTTTTAATACACTCTTTGCTGTGCTCTTGAGGATCCTTGTGATATTTTGAGCTCTAGTTGAATGATAAGTGTCACATTTTAAATCATTTTCGTAGTTAGAAATTATGAAACACCTAAAAGCAAGGAAGTTTTTATGCCCGTTGAAGTAAAACAAAATGCCTGACAAAGTATGGCTTGGACAGATTCCAAGTGCTTGTACAAATGTGCTAAAGAAATTATACTTTGAGTATACAGCTTGTCCAAAGTCATCCATTATTAATACTATTAGTAATATCTTCAGTAAAGGCTTTGATGCATAAATATTTCTGATAAAGGTAGGTTGTGTACTTTTGTCCAACTGAGCAATCTTGCTTTCATAAAACATACCAACATTTTAATGACTTAGGATTAACATGCTGTAATACACAGTTCAAAATTAAAGGCTGTACATGAGAGGTTAAGCTCCCCCTGGCGGTTTTACAAGGTGACGCCGGATAGTTTCCGGCAGAGCGTCAAATGACGCGCGATTAACCGCGTGATACCGCGTGATACCACGACACATCCACTGGGTTATGCAGTGAAATACCTCACCCATTTTGAATGGCTGCATCTGTAGCTGTTGTTAGACCACTCCTTATAAAAGCGAAATATGGATCCACAAGTTCTTAACTACAGGCCTGTCTCAAACGTCCGATTTCTATCTAAAATTCTTGAGAGAATAGTTGTGGCCCAACTTCAATCGTATCTGGACTCAAATAATATACTTGAAAAAATCCAATCTGGTTTCCGCCCAGGCCACAGCACTTAAACTGTATTAACAAGAGTCGTAAATAATATTCTGTTAGCTACTGAAGCGAGGAATGCAACAGTGCTTGTTCTTCTAGATCTTAGTGCTGCCTTTGACACGGTTGACCACTCTGTTTTGTTACACAGGCTTGAGTTTGAGGTTGGCTTATGTAGAACCATCCTTAAGGGGTTTACTTCATATTTAACTAATCATTTCATTATGTTCAAATATCTAATAATTATACTGCTTCGTCAATGTCACCAGTTTAATTTGGGGTACCACAGGGATCAGTGCTAGGACCAATATTGTTCTCTCTCTACATGCTGCCCTAGCCGGGCTGGGCACCATCTGAGTTGAATGCTGCATCACTGCCATGGATCCAAGAGGGACATCGTGGATATAGCTATCGTTTAGGAGGATTTTGCTGGTCCACAGAGATCTGCATGGAGTACTGACATACAGTAAAGAAGACATGATAAATAGATTAATATTCTCATTTATTTATTTATTTATTTATTTTTTAATTGTATAATGTTAGCATGCCCGAAGAGCAGTCAATTAACCTTGGACCCCTAGAGTTTTTTTTCTCCTTACTAAGTTTTTGGTTCCTCTCTCCGTTGTCTTCAGGTCTTTTCTGTTCTGTATTCACAACATGTATTGTAACTTGCAGTGTTAAGAGCCTTGGGGCAGCCTTGTTGTGAAAGGTGCTATATAAAAACAAATTGAATTGAATTGATTTGAATTAAATGTTTCCCTGTTTAGCTGCTGATATTCTGCATGTGTTTAATTAGAGCAGGACTCCTAATGACCTGTTTTAAGTAGAAAAATGAACCTTAAAGCTGTCAGTGGAATATTTTAAGAGCTATGTGACTTAAATTAAAATTACATTCTACATACCATAGAGATCCTATTCATATTACAAAAGGCTAAATTAGTGCCTGTTTTCACAGGTGTAAAAAATATACCATTGATGATTGAATGCTAAACATATTTTTGCTAGGATTTCAAAGGTTTGCAAGAACTTGATCAAATATGCTTTATTTAAACCAACTCTTCAGTAGCCAGCAAAACACTATGGAGATATAACAAATACTTCTTGTTCACAAAGACATGATATACCTGTATGTACAGTACATAAGTTACCATACTAATAACTAACTTTTGTCACAGCAGGGTCCATAGCATGCCTATACAGTATTCTCCATAATATGTGTATATATACTCTCGAAAATTATTATACAGTGCCTTTAGAAAGTATTCACATTTCACATAAGTTTTACATTAAAATAAAATATTTTTATCCCTTGATTCACACATTTGCAACAATTTAAATGTCACGCTCTGTCAAGTTGAATAAGGAGCATCAGTAAACTAAAATCTCCAAATTCTTCCACAGATTCTTAATAGCATTCAAGTCTTGGCTTTGGCTAGGCCACTTAAGGACATTCACTTCAGTGTCACTTTGGCTGTATGCTATGTCATCGTCCTGTTGGAACATGAATGTTTGTTGCAGACTAGGTTCTTATAATAATTCCTTACACTTATATAGCACTTTTCTGGACACTACGCTAAAAGTGCTTTACAGTAATGGGGACTCCCCTCCACCACCACCAATGTGCAGCATCCGGCTGGATGATATTACAGCAGCCATACTGCACCAGAACACTCACCACACACCACAGATGGGGAGGAGAACAGAGTAATGAAGCCAATTCATAGATGAGGTTTATGGGAAATTTGGCCAGGACGCCTGGGTTACACCCCTACTCTTTTCGAAAAACACCCTGGGAATTTTAATTACCACAGTGCATCACTACCTCAGTTTTATGTCTTATCCGAAGGACAGCACCTTTTTACATTATAGTGTCCCTGTCACTATACAGGGCCATTAGGACCCCCTGCACCCCCTGCTGGCCCCATTAACACCTCTTCCAGCACCAACCTTAGTTTTTCTTACTTTCTCCATTCAGGTACTGACCAGGCTCACACATGCTTAGCTTAAGTGGGTTACCAGCTGTGAGTTCCAGGGTTATATGGCTGCTGGTATTTTTCTTGTATTTGGCTCCATTTTTGTTCAATCTTCAGAAAAGTCCTCCAGTCCCTGCCACTGAAAATCATTCCCATAAGATGATACTGCCACCACTATGCTTCATGGAAGGGATATTGTTACACAGGTGATGAGCTGTGGTTGGTTTGAAGCAGTTTGGGAGTGGAGTAATCTGGGAGCCTGTTTAGGAACAGTCTATGTGGTTTCTTATTATTTCCATTATCCTCAAAACTCTGTTACAGGGGTCTACACCCTAGTGTTCATGGTAGATTTTCTGATAAATTATGTCAACTAATTGTCAAATCATGTCAACCAGGTGAACTAGATTCAAGATTTTACAGTGATCTCACAAGGAAATTAAATTTAACTTGGAATGTCATTGCCAAAGGGGGGAAAATTTTATCAGATAATTTGGTGTATGAATTTACATTTCCTGTAAAAAAATCGTATTAAAAAAATACAGAACGGTCTTTCAACTTTGAGTAATTTGTATAGATCAGGGATAAAAACTTATAAAAATTATTCAAGTTTGCAAACAATTGTTATAAAAAATCCAAGGGGTGGTGAATACTTTTGGATGGCTTATAAATTAATGTAATTGTAGCATCATAAATAGCCTCTGTGAATGTGCTTTGCTAACTACATAAGACTGTAAATGAGGGAACCAGTTTCAAGGCTTAAGAGGTTTATTACAAGATGTGATTTACAATTAAGGTTTAAATAGTGTGCCTAAATGATAAGGTACTTTTTCTTTTCACTTGTCTATTTTACACTCTGGGTGATGTGTTTCACAAGATATATTGCAATTTTCTGACAGTCACGGGTAACAGTAATCTTTTTAATATCTTTTATAGTTGACAGATTGACTGGCTGCCTGAATATTTGCTCAGCTGTTTTTGTTCAGTTTGCGTGCATCAGGCTCTTTTGAGTCTTTGTAATTCTAACTGCCATGTCAGTTTTATGACAACTGCTGATGTTTTGTCCCTGGCAGAATGTAATCATATACATTGTCTTTCACACATTGCTAAACCAATATTGTAGGAGAGTATCAACAGTGTTCCCAGTAAAGAAATGATTTTAGGTTTTGTGGTAAATTATGGTACAGTAGGAAAGGATTAATTAAATTTTTCAAAATCATATCTGGGCTGTGTGAAGAGCGGGTGTTTCTATTTAAGATGTTCTCTTGATTGACACATCAATATACATAGACATGCCACAGAAATCTAAAGGAACCGTTCTCGAAGAGTTCTCATTTTAATGAGGACTGACTTTTTCTTTGAAACAGAAGTGAGGGTCACAGTTTGAGATGAGTCAGGGTGGACTTTTTCAGTACTCGTTTCAAGACAGCCGAGTCTTTTTGAAAGCTGGGCATTGAGGTCTGTAAGCTCTGGACATGATGGCAGTAGAGAGGATGTGAATGAGTACCATTTCTTGACACGTATGCCTTTTTCGAATTGTAAGGTTGATGTGACTTGATTAAATGGACATTTTTTTTAAATTGTATAATGTTAGCATGCCCAAAGGAGTTGGGCAGCCAATTGACCCCTACAGGTTTTTTTTCTCTTTACAAAGGAGTTTTTGGTTACTCTCCTCCGTTGTCTTCTGGACTTTCTGTTCTGTATTCACAACATTTTTGGTCACTTGCTTTGTAAAGTGCCTTGGGGCAACCTTGTAGTGAAAGGTGCTATATAAAAATAAATTGAACTGAACATATGAACTCACATGTGAGTGAGTGGAAATGAAGGAAACTTCACATTCTATCTTAACAGTATGTAAATGCAGTTCAACGAGTACATTTTTCATTTAATCATGATTTTAAATGCTTCATAAAATCATTTCATAATATAATACATTTAGCTCCTGACTGGAAGGTCCTGGGTTCAATCCCAGGTAGGGGCAAGTGTTGTAGATTGCTCTAATTCCTTCCAGGTGTCTCCCATATCCACTCAGCCCGCTGACCGGGGGTTAATAGGGGATTGATAGACTTATTTCAAAATGGATTGAATTGATTCTTTTTTGCCATTAATCGACACACAATACCCCATAATGACAAAGTAAAAAACTCGTTTTTAGGAATTTTTGCAAATTTATTAAAAATAAAAACTGAAATCTCCAATTTACGTAAGTATTCAGACTCTTAACTATGACACTCCAAATTGACCTCAGATGCATCCTATTTCTTTTTATCATCTTTGAGAACTTGATTGTAGTCTACTTGTGGCAAATGCACTTGACTGGACATGATTTAGAAAGGCACAAACCTGTTTATAAGGTCCCACAGTTCACAGTGCACAGCAGAGTAAAAACCAAGCCATGAAGTCCAAGGAACTCTCCCTAGACCTCCGAGATAGGAGTGTATCAATGCATAGATCTGGATAAAGGGTATACAAAAATTAGCAATGAATTGAAGATTCCCAGAAGCACAGTGGCCTCCATCATTGTCAAATAGAAGACATTTGGAACCACCAAGACTCTTCCTATAGTCCTAGGAATTTGGCCTTGTCCAGCCAAATTGGGTATTCGGACAACAAGGGCATTGCTCAGGGGGGTGGCCAAGAACCCAATGGCCACTCTAACAGAGCTTCAGAGTTCCTGTGTAAAGATGGGAGAACCTGCCGTAAGGACAACTATCTATGCAGCACTCTATCAGTCAGGTCTCTATGGTAGAGTGGCTAAACGGAAGCCACTCTTGAGTAAATATATGACAGCCCATCTGGAGTTTGCCAAATGGCACTTAAAGGACTCTGAGAGCATGAGGAAAAAGATTCTCTGGTGTGATGAGTCAATCATTGAACTCTTTTGCCTGAATGGCAAATGCCATGTCTGGCAAAAACTAGGTAATGCTCATCACCTAGCTAATACCATCCCTACAGTGAAGCATGGTGGTGGCAGCATCATGCTATGGGGATGCTTCTCAGTGGCAGGGACTGGGAAACTGGTCAGAATTGAAGGAAAGATGAACGGAGCCAAATACAGAGAGGTCCTTGAAGAAAACCTGCTCTAGAATGCACACAACCTTGGACTATGGCGAAGATTCACCTTTCAGCATGACAACAATCAGAAGCACACAGCAAAGACAACGCTGGAGTGGCTTTGGAAAAAGTCTATAAATGTCCTTGAGTGGCCCAGCCAAAGCTTTGACTGGAACCTCATAAAAAATCTGTGGAAAGACCTGAAGATTGCAGATCACTGACGCTCCCCACCCAATCTGACAGAGCTTGAGAGGATCTGCAAGGAATGATGGGAGAAACTGCCCAAATCCAGATCTGCAAAGCTGGTAGAAGCATACCCAAGAAGACTCACAGCTTTAATCGCTGCTAAAGGTGGTCCTACAAAGTACTGAATAAAGGGTCAGAATATTTATATAATTTGGAGATTTCAGTTTTTTTATTTTGAATAAATTTGCAAAAATTCCTCAAGATGTGTTTTCACTTTGTCATTATGGGGTATTGTGTGTTGATTGATGGCACAAAAAAATCGATTCAATCCATTTTGAAATAAGTCTACAACACAACAAAGTGTGGAAAAAGTGTAAGGGTCTGAATACTTTCCAAAGGCACTGTATCAGGCCAATTTTTTCCATCAGCTGAAGCTGAAGTGCAGTTTGATCACAGAGCAATACAATAATCCCAAACATACAAGCAAGTCTACAAGTGAATGGAGGAAGAACAAATTCAGTGTTTTGGAATTGCTAAGTCAACCTCCAGACCTGAACCCCTGAACCATAGAAATGTTGTGGCAGGATCCGAAACAAACAGTTTATACTAGAAAACTCTCAAATGTTATTGAGTTGAAGCTGTTTCTCGTGAAGGAATATGTCCAAAATTCCTAACAGTGCTCATCAATTACTGTATGATTGGCTTGCACATACCCTGCGATGGACTGGCGCCCCGTCCGGGGTGTACCCTGCCTTGCGCTCATTGCATGTCGGGTAGGCTCTGATTTCCTGGACACCGTAAATGACACCGCAAATGACATGACATAATACATTTATTCTTTTAGGCCAAAAAAGGATGTTCAGCTACCCGTACTAAACTCACATGACTCCTTGCCCTATTACATTCTTGTTTTGTGTTTTCTGCTAATGGTTTTTCTTCCCTTAAACTACAGATTGTCCATTCGTTACCAGAAAGCCATTTATCCTGATGATAGGGGCCTTCCCCAGAAGGATATAAGATGTTGAGTGAGATTCACTTTTAAAGATGCTTTTAAATCATACTTTTGATAAGTCTGGATGTGGGATTTTCAGAGTTTTAGCAGAATAGGTTTTCTAACAAATCCTTCAGGATGTTTTCCACCTCTGACGACAGTTTGATTTTGTGGAAAGACCTCTGTTATCTAATATTCTAAGCACCCATCCCTGCAAATTAAAATTCCAGTGCCTTCTCTCTGTGATCCCCTTGGTGAACCATAGAACACAATACTAATTAAAGCACACAACTCACTGTTTGGGAAAACAGAAATGCTGTAGGGGGAATGTTAGATAATGAAAAACAATAATTTATGTTTAAGAGAGGGCTTTGTCACCTGCTGCTCATTACAGTTAAAAATTAACTGCATTTGGTTCAAGAAGTGAACCAGCTGTCACTGGAGCCACTGCGAGCTCTTCAATATGGAAACTAAACCTTTCTATCTGTGCTCACTATCATCTCTTGTATTCTCTCAGGTCGCAAAATTATTACAAAATAAATCCTACTTTCTCTTTTACCTGTATCTTTACTTGTATTTTGTAAAATGGAAACCTTATAGTCACATTTAACTACTCTCTCCCTCACTGTACTTATAATCTTAAGTTGTTTGTGGGCACTGCAAGTGCATTAAAGGTTATATCACTTAACACCATGCTGACTCAGCTAATAACATTGTTTACCACTGGGTTTACTGTAGCTAGCTGAAACTATAAACTACATTTAAAATAAGTAGCTAGCTGCACATCAAAAGTAAGAAACAAGCTCCAATTCAGAAGTGAAAGCAGCAGTGTACACGCACAGGATGATAATTAATTTTGAAGGCTGGATAGCTGACTGAGAGATGAGGGAAATTAGTACACTTATACAGAATACAGAGAGAGAATTCAATGTATCACATTAGCACAGTAATAACACAGTAATCAACAAATTCAGTACATGAAACATACTGTAGCAGAGAAGACCAGAGTGATATTGTGAAATCACATTAATAATGATTATGTTTTACTTAGAAAACATATTTCTGATCTTAGCAGTCAGTAAATTAAGTGCATCCAAAATAATGTCCCAATTATGCAGATAAATACAATTATGTTATTGCAGCAAAGACAGAGCATTTAGCCAAGAGGGATGTTTTGAACCACTTGTGATGGGATGGCAGACTGACCATATGGACCAGGTAATCAGAATTATATACATAAAGTACTAGAGTAGACCTCCACATACTGAATTCTAATTATTAACTTAAAACATAATAAAGATTGGATGTTAAACTGATAAGATAGTTAATTTATCAGTTAAGTCTTTAAGATTGTCGCTGCTTGCAAGGAGGGAGAAGCTCAGCTGGAGCAAAGTGCGTTCTTATGATCTTAAGAATCCTGGGTGAATTGTGAGAGGCTGGAATGATACCTGGATACTTGCTGATGCAGGGCTTGTCATGAGAACACTTGCAGAAGTTGTGACTAGTATTAAACATTATATAAAGATCCAGACATAAGGTACAGGAAGTGGGTTTGGCACTCAAGCCAGTCAGTTGAAATGTGAGTGGTTCTAATGTAGCTTTGATTACGTCAGTGTAACATGCAGTTTCATTATTTCCAAAGTGAGAGTATCCTTATTGTAATGTTCATATTATTAATACTGCTAAATAATATGAATGTGCATTTCTGTATTTTTTAGAAATGTACAATTGCAGATAATTTTCATACACACCCAATTAGGTGTAGGCAATTGTGTATTTTTATCATGTCTGAGCTCTCTGCTACAATCCCTGTAACCACACACAGGAGAGAATGAGGAAGTGTAGGCATACTGCTCTGACCCATCCACCTTTGAGTCACTTCTCTTTTGGAGCATATCACAAGCACAACAGCCCTGTACCATAAGTTTGCTTTTGAAAAAGACTTGTTTATGTTGACATATCATTAGTAATTCGAGTCCTGTAGGTAGCTGTTTCAGCATGTGTAGGCTGCAAAGAAACAGGTAAAGGTTTATTCCATGATGAAAGGAAAAAAAAAGAGGCACCACATTTCAAATAAAAATAAATGAATTGAAGACCCAAGCTTTCCCTTTTTACACCATCTCCCAAGCCTCTTCTGTAAGCAACTCCTCACTCAGATTCTGTTTCCAGTTGTGTTTCCATTTTCAGCTTGTTCAGGGACTTGTTCTTGATTCTATACACTGGCTTCTCCTGCTCCTGCTTTTGAGGTATCTACGAATCAGCTTCCTTATGAAATTCTTGCAAAAAATATTGTTATATGTAAGTTATTAAAGGAATGGTTTGTACATTCCTACTTTTCATGAGTCTAACTTTTAGATTTGATTTTACATTGTTACTATACAGTATACAAAACTATAAATACACAATGTAATCACCTTCTCTCCCTCACATGTCTTTTGCATGGTGTTATAATACTTTATCTTACCTGTTTCACTGCTGTTGATTCCACCTCGCAACGGATCTTCTAACCTGATGCACCAATGAAAACCTTTTTGATCTCAGTCAGGAATATTGACTCACCATGTTCAGCCTATACCCACAAGTTGTTTTTTTCATCTGGTGCTTTGGCATCTGAACCAGTCACGTTTCCTGTTCAGCCAACTTCGTTGCCAGGTTATTTGTGCCAAGATTCCACGCCTTGCAGAAATCTTCAAACTACCAGTCCTCTTGACAGTCTCCTGCTATTTCTCCCTCAAAATACAATCTCACTGTAAGATTTACAGATCGTCTCCTATTCCTTCCAAACCCTTTTCTGCCATTAGTAACAGGACTGAAGCTTCAACAATTTCTTTAGAACTATTAAATTCAATTTTAAAGGAATTCATCAAGAAAGAACTGTTTTCTCTGTACCTATTCAAGATTTAAAAGTCTAACAAAGCTCCGTGCCTCCTCATGATGTCATCTGCGATGCTACACTCCAGTCGGCTGCAAGGGTCTCTGAGCTGCCTGTGCCTGCTAGGCCTCTCTTTGTGTTTTGTCTGTCTTTTTCTGTTACCTTTTCTATGTCTGGGTCGTCTTCCTTTAATTTACAGCCAACGTGGGTTTTCTCTTCTCATTTTTGTCCTGATCAATCCTTTCAAACATCTCAGTCCACTGAGTCTCAGGCCCCAGATTTAGCTCCTCCCTCAATGTTACTTGATTTTTTCTTCTACCTCTGTCCCCGGCATCATATTCAGCCCATAATCATCACTTTTGGTTCCCTCATTCCCAGTTTCCTTCTCTTTGGTCCATGCTGTTCCTAATGTGACATAGTGTTACACTGTGAAATGTCGTTTTTTCATTCATGCATATGGCTCATGCACTGAGTTAAAAATTACATGCTGTGCTTGGGTTAAGTATACTCTTCCTGTTCTGTTTTAACACCCTTTAAAAGTAAAAAAGTGTTTTCAAAAAAATATTTTAGACATTAAATTAATGAATGCCACTTACTGTCACAATTATAGTTCCCCCTCCTTAAGAGCGCTCCAGCCCTTTCACTTTAGACTTTATTCTGTGCACCTGATCCCTATTCCCAGCCCACCTTAAAAGCCAGGCGCTGACGCTCATCCGGACTCTGCATCTGGTTTCCGCACCGTGCGAGTCCGGGACCTGGAAGCGCCTGGTCCCGTTAATGTTTTAATCTCTGTTCCCGTTCCTGTTCCTTGTCCGCCGGTTCCGACCCGGTTCATGGTTTTAATTCCCTGTTTGGATGGATCTCCTGGCTATGGACTTCCTCTTGTGTTTTTGGATACCCTCTTTGGATTACTCTTTTGGATTGTTTGCCTCGGCCACACCTTCCCCGTGCACCAGCGCACCTTGGACACGCCCCCCTGTTTTTAGCCCCGTATTCCTGCATGATGTTTCCCTAGTGTTTCCCCACTTCTTCGGATTGTGTCGTCCGCATAGGGTCCGGAAAGAACTGTTCGTTACACTTACTAAATCCAAACGTATTGTAAATATTTGTCTTTGTCAGAACTTGTTCTCAAAATATATAATAAGGGCTTGGCAGTGCAGCATGTTTGAAACAGTAAACAGTAATAATTTCTAAAATGTCCTTGTCACTAGCTGCTACCAAAAACCTAAAAACATGGACTGCAATCGATTAGAAGCTGCACGGCTCACAAAAGAGCTTCTCACTATTGTGCATCACCATTTGTATTGGGGACTTATCAGATATTAAATTGAGAAAAACACTTTTATCTAAATTCATCAGACACCTGCAATGCATTGCTTAGAACGAATACAACAATGTCACGAACATGGACTGAAATCCGTGTCAGATCTCGTAGAAGACCCTATGCAATGCGTTAAGAGCTGGAGAATACAGGAGGCATGGTAAAAGGGAATATTCAGGGGTTTAATAGTGCACAAAATAATAGTGACAGTCTGTGAGACAGTGTACAGGGAAGACAAAATGGCATCCAAATCCAAACTGGTCCAAGGGCAGGTCAAAACACAGTCCGAGAGTCCATCAACAAGGAATCCATCCTGGGACGCGACAACGTTAAAATCCCCGGGAGGGGGGAGCACACGGACAAACAAAACATGGAGGTCCAAGGGTGACAGGGCGAGATCCTCCAGACCCCGGGCTCAGGAAGCGGGCGGTGTCGGGGATGAGACCTATGCCCTCAGGAGACGGACGTAGGGTTTCATGGCGCTAGGCGGGCCTCGCGACATCTTACCCCAATGATGAGCGCCGAGGACTGGAGGAGCTGGTTTTTAAATAATAACGCTAAAAGGGCACACCTGGAGAGCTTAATCACAAGGACAATAATGGGAGCAGTGGAGCGCCCTCTAGGGAGGGATGTCGGGCGTGACAAACAATGCCTTTACTTCCTCAGACAGTTTAAAAAAGTTGGTCTATCTTCAACTGTCCTTACCACAAGGTGAGCTATTGAGAGTGTGCTCACTTGTGGCTTTAGAGTGTGGTTTGGCAGCATCTCATTGTCTGAATAAAAGGCTTTACGGGGGGGTAATCACGTCAGCCGAGTCCATTATTGGAATATAGCTCCCCTCTATTGTGGAGATTTTTACAACCCACAGTCTCTGGAAGGCTGGAAGTGTTTCTAAGGACAACAATCATCCTGGTTTCTCACTTTTCTCCTCCCTCCCCCCTTGTAGGCATTATAGGAGCATAAAGGCATGGATCTCCAGATTCAGAGACAGTTTCTTCTGTCAAGCTGTCAGTCTATTGAACTCTACCCCTCCACTGACTAAACTCATTTACATTATTACTACACCTACTGTACATTACTACTCACGCTGATGTGTTTTTTCTCTCCTCACACTGTTTGTCTGACTTGCTTTTTTAAAGTTGTGTTATTTAAATTGTTGCTGCTGCTGTTCTGTGTTTATGTTTTGGTGATTCCTTTATGTCTTTGTATCGGAGCACACATGCAAATAAGCTTTTCATTGCACTTCTGCATATGACAAATAAACTGAACGGAACTAGGTTTAAAGTTTAATTAGAAAAAGTCTGAACGAGAGTCTCTGTTTGGAAACAACCCTTTTCTTCCTGATGGCCCTGGGGGAAATCCATTGTACTTCCCCCAGTCACCAAACAGCAGGAAGTACATCTAGGAACAAAGGACAGGGAATGGGCCCAGGAAACTAGCCTTGGGTTCATTCACATCTGAAAAAACAGAAACTCACGGAGAAAGACATTTCCCTCACAGGGAAAATGCCTTGGATTGGTAAAAGATTTAAAGATGTTTGAATCTGAATGTTGGAAAGTGATTCTAAATAGTAATAAATAGTAAACATTGTTGTTTTTAAAACCATACATCTACAATGCATGGGGAATAGCACATGCTGGAAACATTTGTTTTAAAAAAAACTTCGAAGGAACAAGTAAAGGTTTATTCCATGCTGAAAAGAGAAGAACACAATGTTTCAGCTGTGGAGCATTATTCGGGTGTGAAGGCCCAAAGAAGGCTCAACAGCCAAAATTCTGTGTTTCTTTTGTTCTCTTTTCAGCGTGGAATAGCTCTTTGCTTGCTCCTTTGCGGCTTATGCATGCTGACACAGGTACTGTACCTACTTGAAGTATAAAAAAAACTTCTACAGCTTTCAAGCAGTTTGCAACCATGTTGCTCCATAAATAGGCAAATATGACTATGCTCGTATTTCTTACCTGGCAACATATTTTCACTTTGAATTATGAGCAATTACCTTTTAGTGGAGTCCCGAATCCTACAGTAAGCGCATTCTGCAAGCATCCTGGAAAGAAATCCCTGCATTTTCATATTTATGACCATATTTATATTTAGTGGTCCCATCTGTGCCAACAGTTAAATTAATTTCTTTTAATTGTTTGACTTTTATATGTTGCCAAGAAATGGGTCTAGCTTCTAACACAAGATATTTACAAAAACTTTCCCTTGGGACCTACAGTAACTGAATACCTACCAATTTCTCCATAACTATGCTACTGTTAGACTACTGTTAGCTACTGTTATTATTCTATTGACTATTAGAGAAGCCTTCAGTGTACTATTGCCCATGTTTGCTAATAAATCCATATAAGCCTCTCTGACAGCATGGCTATTCTTTCCTTTTTCATGTGTGCGAGTATTCTGGCCCTGTCTAACCTTGATCTTCTCCCTGATATAAGTGCACCTGTTCATTCCGGTCCCTCACTCTGGGTGGTAAATCTGCTTCGGTATCGCATTTCTTTTTGTAAAATGCAATTTGCTGTGATTCCTTTTTTTGTGCATATCTAAGCATTTGAAACTTCCTGCAATTAATCAATTCTCTTCTCTAATTGTGCCCTTTCCTTGTCTAAGTCACTTTCCTGCTGTTCAGTACTGACTGCCCACATTCAACACAGTTTTGCTCAAGCATCTCAAAGACCTTTTGTTCACATTCCTAACACTTTATGTCTGAACTTTTATTTAGTCTTATTCATTTTTTTGAGATACTGAATTTCATCTTCAGAATTACCCACAGCTCATGACTTGTAAATCTTAAGTCTTCTCTCTTTTTTTCTTGTATAACCTAGCTCCTTCATCATATAGTTTCCTGCAATCTTCCACTTACCTTCAGTAAAAACATTTCTATACTGTGTTCCTAATAAATGGACTACTTCATTAGTGAACTTTGCATTACTGAATTTGCTCTATCCTGATATAACATCACAAGCACGACTAATACTAGCTGACTCATGTGGATCTTCTGCAGCAGACATTTCACTGTTCACCTTTCTTATTTGAGGCGAGAGTAAAGATCTGGAGTTCATAATCTTTCCTTCCAGTTACCTTTCAGTTATCCTTAAATGTCCTTAATTCCTTATTAATAGCCCTTTGTATATAAAAAATAATCAGTCTTTGAATATATTATTTTTTATTCAATTTGGATACCTAGATCTAAATTGTGATTAAAAATATCAAAAGACATTTTTTTCCATCACTGCTCTGTCAAGATTTTAACATCTAATATTTGGCTTTGTTCAGATTTAAACTCAAGCTCAAACTATCTTTTGTGCTACTGTATGAGTTAAACAAATAAAAATATGATCAAATATTACTGAAGTCTGTCTTTGTGATGCTGTAGCATTTCCAAAGTAGTTTTGAAGATTTGTTATGAACTTCTTTTGTCATCTTAGTACATAGTACCCCTAACAAAACATATAATCCAATTTCCTGGTACATTCTTATGTTTATGGATTATCATTGAATAAAAAAAGGACAACACTAGTCTGTTAATGTAGATGTTGCTCAATCTAACATTTTTAAATACAGTATGTAGCTCAAAAGATGAGTTGTAACTTTAAACATCTTTGGAATTGCATATGTATTTAATGTTAAAATGTTATTTTATGAGGGGAAAAGTTTTTGGGACATTGAGCTTTCATGTGAATATGCATAAATGTTCAAAATAGTTTTTGAGCCCTGCTTTTTACTGTGACAGCATAAACATGCATTGTATCCTCATAACCTGTAAGTATTACAAATGACTGTGAATCAGATATTGTGCTTAATTGATTCATAAATGATTAAATCAACAAAAATGAACATGTTCTGAGCAATTTGATCCCATCACAAATCCTCTTCCAATCATGCAATGACTCTGATGCCCATGAAACTTTCAGCCAATGAACAAGCTGAAGTTCCTCCAGGTAAAAAACAGGCAACACAGAGCTCTGAGACTATCCTGAGACAAATTCTAGAGACTATTCTAAAGAGAATTCTAAGGAGAATTCCAGGGGTGCGAGACAATTCCAGGGCAGGACGGCCCAGGAGCAGAAAGGCTCCCAAGGGCAGGACATTCTCGCAGCGCTCCTCCTGACTCAGCCCGGACAACCACAGAACGGCCAGTGTGTCCGAGTGCCAGAACTTTCCTCTGTTCTAAGACTCTAGAGCGGAGGTTGCCAGAGAGTAACCAGAGGATCCACCCGAGGTTAGCATCAGCAGCAAGCCTCGTGAACAGGTCGGAACTGTGGACAGCTGAATCACTATTCAGAACTAACGCTTCATCAGGAACAAACCGGTCCTCTTCCTGACTTGCTGGGACCCACAGTCATCTTTTCTCCTGTGCACAAACTTTGCAAGTTAAAGCCAACACTAACTAGCCGGTCAGTGAGCATCAGCAGCGCACCGTCACAAGCCGCACAGCACAGCCTGGCACGGAGCCAGAGAGCCCGCAGGAGATCTGGATCTGGAGATCCCCAGAGATTGGATGAGTATTCAACTTCAATGCATTACAGCTCGAGAATTCAATTGTTATCCCAACCAGTTAATATCAATTTAATTCCTAAGAGTTATGTACTTGTTTTCAGTATCTAATGTAGAAGTTGTAACCAAGTTCAATTTATGAAACGGTCTAATTGAATGATATACCGAACGTATGTCCTCTTGATTCAATTCAATTAAATTCAACTTTATTGTCATTAAACTTACACAGGTCCATAGTATAATGAAAAGTGTTTCTCATTAGTCACTCAGGTGCAGTATATAAATAGGACATAAGATAAGACAATAGACAGTTACACAATAGCAATAACAGTAACATGTAATAACATAACATAAATAACATGTAATCAAATAATCAAAACTGTGCAAAATTCTGCAAACAGAGAAAATATAACAGGACAAAAACAGTGCAAGGTAATTCTTGGAACAGTGCAAAAAATAGTATGGTTAAAAGTAGTATGGTTAATTAATAAATATTAAATATTATTATGCCTGTTACAGTTTTACTGGGGTATCGAGGGGACAGTACAATTTCGGCTTACATGTGTGTGTGGTGGTGTAGGAGTACAGCCATTGTGGGTACAGGAAGACGTTAGGAGAGATCATAATAAGGTGGAAGGGAGTGGGGGCGTCACCAACTTGACAGCTCTGGGGAAGAAGCTATTTTGGAGTCTAGTTGTGTGCGACTAGAGTGACCAGAACCTTCTGCCAGATGGTAGGGGAATAAAGTCAAGTTATGACTGGGGTGAGTGGGGTCAGACATAATTTTGGTGGCTTTTTTCAGACTCCTGGTGTTGTATATTTCCTGGATGGATGGTAAGGCACTGCCGATGATGTGTTGGGCAGTTTTGACCACCCGCTGTAGTGCCTTACGGTCGGATGTGGTGCAGTTGCCGTGCCAGACTGTGATGCAGGTGGTCAGTATGCTGTCCACCGTACATCTGTAGAAGTTGGTGAGGATCAGTGGATGTAGGTGTATTTTCTTCAGCCTTCTCAGGAAGTACAGCCGCTGTTGTGCCTTCTTGATGAGACTGGAGGTGTTCAGTGTCCATGTAAGGTCCTTAGAGATGTGAATGCCTAGGAATTTGAAGTTATTCACCATCTCCACCCCAGACCCATCTACAGTATGTAGATGGGGGAGTGAACTTTTCCTTGTCTTCTGAAGTCAACAATCAGCTCTTTGGTTTTGCTGATGTTGAGACATAGGTTGTTGGTTCGGCACCAGTCTGCGAGTTGTTTTATCTCCTCCCTGTAGGCAGTCTCATCGTTGTCAGTGATCAGGCCCACGACTGTGGTATCGTCAGCATACTTGATGATGGTGTTTGTGCTGAACTTAGCAGTACAGTCGTGGGTGAACAGGGAGTAAAGCAGTGGGCTGAGCACACAGCCTTGAGGGGCACCGGTGTTAAGGGTTAGTATGTTGGAGGTGAGGTAGCCAATCCTGACAGTCTGGGGTCTGCTAGTGAGGAAGTCTAGGATCCAGCTGCAGAGGGTTGTATCTAAACCAAAAGCCCTGATTTTGGTAGAAAGTTTTATGGGTAAGATGGTGTTAGATGCTGAGCTAAAGTCAATGAACAGCATTCTTGTATAGGTGTTCCATTTATCCAGGTGGGTTAGTGTGGTGTGTAAAGCTATAGAGATTGCATCCTCTGTGGAGTGGTATGTGCGATAGGCAAACTGGAGAGAATCCAGTGTTTTTGGAATGCTAGCTTTAATGTGCGGAATAAGTAGTTTTTCAGAATTACAGAACTGGTGCCTCGTGAGAGCACACTACACCATACTATGGCTGTTGTACTGCAGATTTGTGGATTTTTTAAAAAAAGAACCCAAAATATTCCCAACTCTTATATACTGTATATCAATATTAAGCATAGGAATGCTGCAACTTATTATGCAAAACCAGTTCTTTTCATGCATGACTGGCACATCACATGTGGGATGCAGACAGTATTAGAGCAGTTCATAAGTATATACATTAACAGTATATAAGTTAACAATCTTGGTTCAAGTGCTTGAAAATTTTTGTGCCAACGCTGTCTCAATTTACATGGAATATTTTGAAACAGCTAAAACGTTGGTGTAGACAACCCGCTGAACATATGCAATGTTTAATTTACAACCAGATTCAGCTGTGATGACCTTCATTCAAAGCACAAATATATTGCCAGACAAGACAAAAAGGTGTAGACATATCTGCCTAATTTATGCAATGACATGGTTGCAAACTGCTCTAAAACCATAATACTGTAGCTTTTTTAAAAAAAAGTCAAATGTATATAGAGCAGGTTGTTCCCCATGAATTGTAGTTGCATTGTCAATAAAAACAACTATGTTTCTAAACAGCTTTCTAACATTCAGATTCATAGGTTTGTAAATCTTTTAATAGTCCAAGGTATTCTCCTTGTGAGGGAATGTCTTTCTCCGTGAGTTTCTGTTTTTTTCTGATGCGAATGAACCAAGAGCTAGTTTTCTGTGCCCATTCCCTATCCTTTGTTCCCAGATCTACTCCTTGCTGTTTGGTGACTGTGGGGAGTATTGTACAATGGACATTCCCAGGGGCTAGCAGGAGGAAAGTTTCCAACCAGATTTTCTCACTGGTACTTCTCCATTAGTTTCAAACTACTCCTTTCTTCCTTGTATGAGTGTATGAGTGTGTGAGTGTGTGTGTGCTCTGCCACAAAACAGAACATTCTGTTGATTTTTTAAACCTAGTTCAATCCAATGAAATATGTTGTAGATATTTGATTAATTAAATAAAAAAAAACATGTTCTTCTCAATTTAGTATATGATACTGTAACACCCCAATATAAGCATGAACGTGTTTGTAAGCTAATCAGCTGCTAATAGATTGCTGTATACAGTATATCTAGTTTGGCTTGGTAGCAGGTAGTGACATTCTGCATCCAGGAGGCAGCTTCCGTTGTCCAGGACCCCAGGGCTCTGTCCATGCAGTCCCCTCACCTGTTTACCCACGGCCTAGTTTTGTTCCCGTTCAGCCCTGTCCCTTGTACCCTTTCTGTTCTCTGTCCACTTTCTTGGCCGCCCCTCTGGCTCCTCTTTGGGGCAGCTTCCTGTCTTGGCTCAGTGCTCTTTGCTTTTCCTTAGTCTCTTTTCGGGGTCCCAGTGGAGCCTTCAGTTCTGTCCTGGGGAGCCAGGCATCCTGTGTCCACTTTCTCCAGAGAGCATTTCCCTGTTAGCCTGGTCTCCCTGAGGATGTTTGTTCATGGTCTCTTACTGGGACCGCTCCCTGTAGTTGTGCTGACACAGGGCTCTGAGAGCTGAGAGGGATCTTAGGACTGGTCCTTGCCTCTCGTCCTTCACAGATGTCTCTCCCACTTGATCCAGAGGATGCCTGGGTATCTGACTCCCTTCACACCTGGGCGCCTCAGTCAGATAGTGAAACCTAAGAGACTAAGCTGACAGCGCATGTCTGGTCTGGTCTCAGAGGAGGCATGCACCTTGAATCAGTGGTTCCTGGCCCCCCAGACTGGACCACAGCGTGGGGGTTGCCTGCCCTGGCAGCTCGACGAGACGCCTCCTCTCAGTAAAACCTCTGGGGTCAAGCACAGCTGTGCCTTGAAGAGACTTTTTTCTTTTCTGGAACAAACTGTTTGAACAAACAAACATAGTATCATCCAAATATATCTAACAGGGAGATTTATGGGTAATCACACAACTCAAAGAGGAGCTTAGGCATTCCTTTCTTACTGTTTGTGTTTTAGTGTAATTTTAAAGCAAATATAATACTTACGTCTCTATAGAGCCTGACTGACTGTTTATATTTTTGAAGATGTGTCTATTGTGACATCAATGTTACCCTAACCTTCCACCCGGCGTGTTACGCCTTAAGTATTCCTCCAGCTCTCTAACTAGTTGCTGAAACACCCACAAGTTCAAGTTATACATCACAGAACATTTCCCTTGTCTTTCCTTTGTTTCTTGGTGGTTTGGATTCCTGCTTGTTTCTTTTTGGTGGTCCTAGGCTCCCTGTCCTATGCCCAGGAGGTTAGCCCTCAACCAAACAGGTTAAACCAAACTTCCTGTGACCAAAATACTATATAAACCTTTCAGTACTCTTAATGTTTGGGTGTTCTTATTGCTAGTGAACCAGTGCTTTGTGATTGTTTTGTGATTTTCTAGTTTTACTAGAAAAATATCAAAACTATATGAATGAAATGAAATGATACTCCACTAGTACTCCACTAGTGATATTATCCCAATCATCAAAAATATATGAACAAAAACAATACAATTTCTATTTGTTTACCGTATGAGTGAATATTTAACTCTCTTTGATATGAATTAAGTGTAACATTTCAAATCTGAAAAATGTTTTTTGGGGATGAGATATATCTTTGCCAGCACTGAAGAGAAGTATGTAAGCTTTATTGGCAGGCCGGCCTGTGTTGAACTTCAGAGTTGTCAAGGATTTTACATGAATAAGCAGCATGATGTGAATACATCTTTTCAAAGGTAAAAATAAGGCGAGCTGTGTCATTTTTCAGAATAGATCTTAGATGCCCTTTAATTTCAGCCACACATCATATCTAAGACAGACCTGTCACCACATCAGTAAGACAGGGTATGCTAACCAAACTGTTAAACCATTCATGGGGTCGCATATTTAAATATAAATGAGTCTTCGACGTGGACAGCATTCACTACTTATCTCTGAACATTTTATAAAAGGCTTGTTTTAGGAATCATATCTTCATTTTTGTAGTTTTAGACTTGGCGATATGTTTTTCAACAGTATAATTAGTCACATAACCTTAAAAGAAATGACAAAATATTGTTTTTTTCTCTGTAATGACATTATATCAGTATATCAAAAGTAAGAGTAAATGTGAACATATTTAAATACATATAGTATGATAACCATGTTATTTAGCACATGCTTTATCATAATATGGATATTTTCTAGCTTTTTACATTTTTAACTTAGATGTGTGTGGTTATAAGTGATAAGATTTTTCTAAAGGAAATCCCTGCTAATATCAAATCTGTGATCCACTCGGCAAGTCACCAATTAATGGCTGTTTTCTGTTATTGGAGAACGTTTCTCCTGGTCTTTTAATGCCAATGTATTATTGGAAGGTGAGTCAAAAATTTGATTTAATCTTGACCTAGTATTAATAATAACATGAAATAATATATAGTTCATCAGTCTGCAAAAATGTAATTAAATATGCCTTTTAACAGAAAGACACTTTTTCTGGAATGGCTTGTTGCTGTCCAGAGCCTGGGAAGCCAGTCCATTGCAATATAATAGGCTGCTATTTTCTTCCCCAGCCTTATTTTTATGGTTTAGAGCCGTAGTAATTTTTAATTTCAAAATATAACAATTCTTTTAACTGTAAGTACTGTAAAGAGAATATGTGTTTTGTGATTTTGTGTTTGCTAGGCAATTATCAGGGAACTCTGAGAGGGAACTCTCACTTTAGACATACTGACAGAAGTTTGCTGATGGAAATTGAATAGGTTTTGACCAAGCTGTAAGTTTTCCTATTTCCTGGCCTAATTTTATTTTGGCCACAAACTAAAAAAATCTATACTTATATCAAGCAGTTCATGTAGGTAGCTTGGACTTTGGGCTTTCTTCTCTTTCTCACACCCAAAGAAGGCTCCACAGATGAAATGTTGTGTGTCTTTTCTTCTCTTTTCAGGAATAAACCTTTCCTTGTTCCTATATATCAAGCACATTTTTATTACAATTAATGCATATTAATGCAACACACTGGTCTGAATAAAGAATGAGGTTTGCCTTGGTTTTTGTAGGTTTAGATATAATACTTGATAGGTGCCTTTGTGGGTGTTTTTAAATTAATACTATTATTTACTAAGAAAATATAGCAATTATTAGTATTATACTATATTAACTATGTACTACAAAGGAACAAGTAATAGACTTATTGTATGCTGAATAGAGAATAGAGAAAACACAAAGTTTCAACTGTGAAGCCTTCTTCAGGTACAGTATATAACTATATACTATATTATTATATATAAACACATATATAGATGTTTTTATCTTTGTAGCATTGAGGATATAACTTTGTGACTGATCAGTTTTTCTTCATGCCCTTCAATATGAGCATTTATCAATTGTCAATAAAATAATAAAATATTGTTTTTTTAGTTTTTCCTTTTTTGTGTATTACAATATTCAGGGATTGCACTGACAACATTAGTTTGTTTACTAAAACTTTAAAAGCAGAAAATAAACTGCATATTGAAATACCCACAAATCCAATAAATTAATTTAAATTAATTTATTTGCTAACATAATTTAAACAGTGTGGGCAAGTGTGGGTCAATAAATTCAAAGACAAAAAAAGGACTTTGATGAACCCCTTCATCACCTTATATTTCAGAGATCTCCCAATTTCATAAAATTAAATGATTTGTGACAACTTTAATTTTATGACTAATCCTCCCACACATGCACCCACAAAATAGACAGCTAATTAATTGATAGTTGTCACACTAAATGAAGAAGCGTCTCAACTTCCTTTGAAAAAATGCAAATCTACCTATAATGGCTCTAATCACTGGGGCTCTATAGCACTTTTCAATATGGTTTAACTCAATTTAAATGCTCCGGACTCTGTTCTATTTCAAAATGACTGTGCCAGAAAGACCGATCTCTTCTGGTGCCCCCACTAGCCATGCCCTGTTGGGCATGTTTAAAACAAGTTTTATATTCATGCAGGAACAACTTTATCCTAGGCTGTGTTATTCACCATCTCGAACCTGTAGTTATCAATGATGAGTAACAGCACACCTTAGTTCATCACAATTTTTCTACCTACCTACGGTACACCTACCAAGAAGACTTGCATCAGCCTTTTTCTTTCCATCATATTATCACTATACTTAAATTTCATGATAGTCTTATTACATGTTACAGAGCAGCAGGACTTGTAGTGTTAACAGTGGTTTAGGACACAAGCGAGTGGGGTAGGGACAAGCCAGAGCTAGCAAAGAGATAAATAAAGCTATGTATTATGCATGAAGCTATTAGAGAAATCGGCTTCAGCTGACTGTAAGCTGATTTCTTTAGAAATTGATTCATCAACTGATAAAGGATGTCTTCTCTGAGTTTGGAATAGACCAGTAACATTCCATGGTGAGTAAGCTTGCTAAGGTAAATGTAGTCTTTAAAATGTATAGTACAACTTAGAAAAACTGAATTACGATGAGGTTAAGAATACTAAAATAACTTATCAACTGCACCTCAGCGGCTCTAATATTTCAGGTTTGAGGTGCCTTCCAGGCCATCGAGGATCGGCCAATTAGATTAGGACTCCAGGAAAAAAAACTCATCAAGGTCAATAACCTACAGGACAGGCTAAGGTTGGGAAGGATCTAACATTGGGGTTGGTCTGAACCTCAGCCCCAGGTCTGCACTTTCCCTTACAAAACAGGGGGTTTATACAGTATGTGTAGGTCCTCCACACCATGCTTCCAGGTTAGGAGGATCTGATACAATAATCAGATCCAACAGCTGTTGAAATTCCAGACAATTGTTGCTATGATCCTGTATTATGAGAAGTACTTGATTTCTTGGGTTCCACTGTGCTTTCACTGCTGGGATTTTTGTTGGCCTGAGTGTTCCAGTGGTAAATCCATATCTCATACTCTGCAATCAGATTAGCAAGAAAGTTAGTAGGATCCCATTATTGAACATTTCTAGGAGATGATGTCTTAATTTCTTATGTTGCTAAACATGAGTATTTTAGTTATTTAGACAATATTATGTATATATATATAATGCTTGTGTACATTCTGCATGTATCGTATCAGGACTAAAAACCCACTACTGCCCCAAAATATGTGTAAATAATAAATAAATACCCACCTGCTGGGTGACAGGTACTTAACCTTGAAATCCTCAGGAAGTGTAAACAACTTTGGAAAGATGAGTACCTACGAAGGGGCATGATACCCTTGTTGGTAAATGCCATTAAAAATCACATCAGTTTCACTAGGAATGACAAAACCCAAAATTAAAGCATCATGAAATAATTATGGCGGTAAATTATGGCTTAACCTGCTTGGCCGAGGGCTGACCTCAGGGCCATGGGAAATGGAGGCCAGGACCCCCATGCAGGGTGACCAAGGGGTAGCTGTAGAGGTGGAAGTGGGATGCAAGAGACATGCACGAGAGAGATATAGGGATCTCGTAGATATTTATAGCATTTGGGAGAGGAATTGATGTCAGGAGTGATTGCAAATTAACGACAGCTGGTTGTTGTCATCCCTCCCAAACTTTCGTTATAAACTCCATTACAAAATGCTGTGCAGGTAGTGCTCTTTAGGTGTGGCTGTGAAATAGAATAGAAATGGTGCCCCAACGAAGGCAGATGGACAATACTTCTCCGCAATGGCTACTACTGTGGCATAACATGTTTATAATGTATTTACTTGTGTCCTTCCTTTTGACCCAACCAGCAAGGATTCAATACCCAGGCACAACAGGTAACCAAAATCGACCACACAGGCAATTGCAGCCATGCCCTTTGGAGAGAATGCACCATCCCTGCTGGTAGCAGATATAACCTGGAAGATGGCAGTTCTAAATTATAGGGCTTTGACTTGAGTTGTGGAGTGGAGGGTGCGATGGGCCATCTTTGACAGGGTGAAGAAGGGTTTTCTACCGATCAGCTATTGTCTTACAGCCAGGTAAACCCTGGGAAGTTACTGTAGTTGTCTACCCACTATACTCTGTCTGGCTCACTGCGTGTATGTGGTTAGGTTAATAATTAAAAATCAGACAGGAATCTTTGCACCTGGCAATGACATGAAACAAAAAACATTCTGGCTCTGAAGCTAAATTTCAAATCTACAGTACGTATACAGATTTAACAGACAACAATGTGAACATTGATTAATTGACTGTGACTTTGCATCATATTATCACAATACAAGAGAGTTTTAGGCCCTGTCAGCCCAAATATATCCCTTTCATATTGTACAGTATTGAAGTCACTACAGACAGAAACATGCACATGTGTCATTGAGGTGAATACTACACAAAGCTGTACTAAAAAAAGAAACCTAAGCAGAGAATCACTGAATCAGACATTAACTCTGCTGGTCACACCCGAGCTAGATGTGGACCCACTGTATGAGGCCATTAATTAATTATCAAGTGGACAGGCTACAAAACCAACCACTGCACATCATCTTCCCACAAGAATTTCATACTGACAATAATTGTTTTTTACAATTTTACAGTTCTAGAAAAGATCGGGTATCTATCAACCCCGTTACTGTATACAGTATGTTGTTATTTTTCATGTATTGCTTCCATGACAACATGAAAGCAACTGTTCAGTTCAAAAAATGAAAAAGTGATGAGAAATGCCTGAAAAAAGATTAAATACTTGACTCTGTGCTCTTTTATTCAACTCACATAGCTTTTTGTGGGTGCTAGCTCACTGGTTTTCAGGCAACAATTGTATCTATTTCTTGACAGAATATGCCATTTCCCTACTTTGTTTCTTTTATTCTGCTAAAGTCCATCCTAACCTTAAAGAAATTCTGGCAAAATACAAAGCTATGGGTAAAGTTGAAATTCCTAGTTATAGTAGAAATTAACCCATTTAAACACTGATGCACAGCTTGTGTGCTTGCATCTTTTAGAATGTCAGTTGCATGTGAGTCTCTGGGTTGGACAGTCTTCTAGGATGTGCTGCATAGTTTACTCCATCCCAAAGGCACAAAGATGGCTTGCACTAATCTCCCATCTGTGGAGGCTGGTAACACATGGACCATGACAAGCAGTTCAGAATGGACCACTCTTTTCTTGGGAGGTGAAAGGTGGGAATTGTTGAGTAGAGCTTGTGATGAGAAGCTTGTTTATTAAGTCAGTGCTTCCCACTCTTGTGTCCAATTAGAGTCTGTGTTGAAGTCTTTACTGGGGAAGGTTTTCACAGATTGACTTTTTTGACTTTCTTTGGAGGGTTAACTAGCATTCTGGTCCTTTTAGAGCATTTTCTGGGTTATTGTGAGTCATCAAACATGTGAATGTTTGCTGGGACTGGAAACCAGAGGAGATTGGGCTGTAGTATAGACTCCCAGTGATTATGTAAATAGTGGCATTTAGCTGGATGTCTACTCTGTGAGTATGTGATGATCTTGACCAGACAGAGGCTTAGCATTCTGCTGCAGTGAATGCAGTGCTGAGGTCCCATGAGTGATAGTGGCAGCGCCCCATGTTGTATCAGTGAGTTTGGAGATCAGATTGTTCCTTGATTTGACCTTGGCAGTAGTTGTCTTTAAGTGTTCCTGGAAGGTCAGTGTCCTGTCCAGAGTCACTCCAAGGTATGTTGGAGTAGGATTTCTGATTGTTCATCTGAACGTTCAGCTCTTTAGTAGCTTTTACTTTTACAGTACTTACAGGTGAAACAGATTGAGTACTGTTTTGGGTGGGCTTGGTTTGAGTCCTCAAATGTTGCTGTACTGATCAGGTTTGGAAATGTCCTCATTTAGGACCTGGTCCATAGTGTCAAACTTGGGGGCTTGTGTTGCCAGACAGACATCATCAACTTAAACTTTCAGGATGTGTGTTTTTTGGGATGTCATACTGTATATATATCGATGAAACAAGGTGGAAGCCAATATTGGTGCTTGAGGTAGTCCATTTGTCTTTTCCATGTGCTTACTTCCTGTCTGAGGTTAATTCTCAATTGTATGTTGTTCAGCAGAGTTGGGATTATTTTTGTTTGCTATGACTGTGTCACAGGCTGCAATGAGGTTGGGGAACACAGTGTCTGTATTTATGGTTTTCTGAATACCATTTCTGATGAAGGTGGAGAGGGCCAGTACCTCTTCTGTTGTGATACTGTACATTCCCTGTGTAAATCAGCCTGGTCCACACTTCTTCCACAACTTGAGTTATGTACTGCAGAATGAGGCACTCAAGGTTTTCGTAGGGCACTGACAGGAGGAAGACTGGGTCACAGCTGGCTGGAAATCTGGGGACTCTTCCAGGTTAAGAAATGATATTTGCTCTACACCATATCTTTGGGATGGTGTTGGAGTTCATGATCAGTGTGTAGAACTGGGTCGACAAAGTGAAAGCTTATGAACTGTGGCATGCTGTTGTCATATCCTGCTGCCTTGCTGCACTTCAGGTTCTGCAGAACCTTCTGTAGTTCTGTCACTTAAAAGAGACAGTGCTTTTGTTCCCTCTGTGGGTGTGATGGTTCAGGCCTAATTCCCATCTGTCCTGTTTTTTTGGTGTTTATGTTCAGGAGTGCCTTGGTTTATAACAAGAAGATTGTTTGGATGAATGGCTTTTGAGCAGCACCTGCTGGCTTGTTAGACTCCAGCACTTTCTGCTGGAGCATGTGAAGTTAAGCTCCACTTAAGCTCCACTTAGCCTGGTGTACGGCATTTAGAAACTCAATAAGATGATCTGCTATCTTTGGGTCTCCTGATGCTTTGTATGCCTTTAGAAGGGCTGCACTCTACATCTAGGCATGGGATGAAAATGGGTTGGTAGAACATGTGATGTTGTAGACAGTACCACAGAGCCTGCTGTATGCTATATCCACAGTGATATTTTGTAGTAGAATTATTATAAATGCTGTGCTCCAGGGGTTCACTGTACTTGCTCCAGTCTGATCTTCTTATCTGATCTTCTTATTCTTCTGATCATCTTTTTGGGACTGTTGACTACTGTGATACTGTACATAGGCCTACGTAGATGAGTAGAGGGGACATGCTGGCTGTGTGGGAAATCTTCTAGGGCAAGGCTCTTTATAGGAAAGGGTATTCTATTTAGAGAGCTCCTCCACCACAGGTCAGAGGAGTAGTCCTTGCTCCATATGTTTTTAAATTCTAAAGTAGGGTTATATGGCACAAATCTGGTGTATGAAGCACTTTGCCACATATTGCTGTGCAGCCACTGAGTTCAAAGTCTTGATGTTGCGAATACACCAATGCCAGTTTATTGTTTTCATCTAAGTCACTGGACATATGTGTCTGGTTTGCTTACATTGTAGATACAGTATGCCCATTTTTTATCACAAGCATTAACTTGCCAATAGGTGGTGAATTATATACTCTAGGGGCCAAAATACATAAAACATCTAGCTATGAATTTGTATTTATATTTTGCTATTCATCAAAGGATCCCAAAGTGATTTACATATATAGCGGACCCACATCATCTGTGTCTGGTGCAGTATCCACCTGGGTGATGAATGGTAGCCATTTTGCACCAGGAGCCTCCCTACACTGCACACCAGGTAGTGAAGTGGGGTCTTGCTTCATCAATTGAATTTAGGGGAAACATTATACAGTATGTGCCAATTTGTGCAAATCCAGAATGGAACATGGCCACACTGTTATCCATGTGTTATCTGTGATCTTCAGAACAGCTACATAGTATCTTTAATAAACAAGTATTCACATGGCAAATCCTATACAGATAAAAGAAACATGAATTATTTGAGAAATTCATGAGTTTTGAATAGCAATTTGTTCATATACCAAATAGGCTCCCTATTTTTTTGTACAAAAAGGACAAAATAATGTAATAATCTACAATGACTTTGTCAAGAAAGATAAGTATAGAAAACTATTTTTCGTCAGCTATCTTTGTCTACCAAAATATAATTATAATTCAAATTCTTTCAGGAAAGCATCCTGTGCCAGTCTTTACATAATCTACTGTATTTAAGACGTCCTAGGCTTCCTTTACATTTGTCTTCCACGTAGGATGGAGAGTCCAGCTGAGGGCAGCACTCGCCTATGGACACACCTCCACAGACGAAT
Organism: Lepisosteus oculatus; assembly: GCF_040954835.1. Lineage (NCBI taxonomy): Eukaryota > Metazoa > Chordata > Actinopteri > Semionotiformes > Lepisosteidae > Lepisosteus > Lepisosteus oculatus. The sequence continues at coordinate 11,227,196 of NC_090702.1, read as the reverse complement.
GAGTGACAGGCAGTGTGAGCTGCGGTTGCTGCACTAAAGACAGGAGCAGAAGAGACTGTGCTTTGTTCTGAGGAAGGCAAGGATTCTCCATCTAGCTTTGCAATTTATTTGGGTGGTTCATGTATTTAGCAGAAAACAGAAGTTCAAAGAATGCGACTATGCTGGACACGCAGAGGTGGAAAAATACAACTGGGATACCAACGCGATGAAATTGCTGAGCTTGGAGCACATTTTTTTAAGAACTCTTGAAGCAAGGGAAGACTGCAGTGGTTTTGTAAGGGATGTAATCATCGTCTGGGGCGCAGAAAGAGAGCAATGAATCTGACAAAGCTGAAAAAAATATATTTCTGCACTGACTTTAGTAGAAACCCATCCAACGTGAGGATATAGCATTTTAAATGTTCTAAGCAAAACAACGTGTTTTGCAGTTTTGTAAAAGGACCAAACACATGAGAAAAAAGGAAGAATTTGATGTTACCATTTCGCAACGAAAATATAAATCTTTATCCCCCTCGTACCATCAGTTGTGAAGAAAAAACAAGACATGAAGAATTTCTTTTTTAAACGGAGGTAGTAATCCGCGGCGATTTTGCTAATAATCTGCAAATTCGTTTGAATGGATATTCTGTAACTGTGTATATACTGGTAATGATGTTTTTAAAATGCCCCAGAACCAAGTTGTCCGTTTGGGCTGCACTGTGTGTTTTTGTGCTGTGTTGGCTGTACATTTTCCCAGTATACAGGCTCCCAAGCGACAAGGAGATTGTGAATGAAGTCTTGCGGCAGGGAAAAGCATGGAACAAAAATTTCACGGGCATCTCAATGTTCAGGTATATTTTTTCCAAACAAGAATTTAAGTGGTAGAATATCTGTTTGAATTGATATAGTGCATAACGAGAGATGTGTCTTGCTCTTGTTACTATGTAACAATTGGCCAGTTCTTAACTGAATATGCTTTTTTACTCGCCCGCAGCAGCATCCAGTGAAAAAACAAAGGCAAATCTCAGTAGTTTGTGGTAATATTTACACTTTGACGCACCGCATGCTTATCAATGATAAAATAAATGCATACAGTCGTATTTAAAGCTGGCGAAAGGTATAATTATAATCAGTTCATTTAATTGTATTCTATTTTTCCTCAGTACGTGGCTCGACTTGAATTTAATGTATGTTAATATTGAGAAAATTATGTTTAGATTCATTCCTTTAGCAAATCAAATACCGTAGTACGAAATAATTTGTGTAAACACATAATATGAAAAAAAATCGTGCAAATATGCTTAAAATACTCTTTGCTAACAAATCCTCCCTATATGGTAATGTAACGCAACGGTTACAGTAATAAAAGTTTTATTGTGCAACGCCAAGCGATAACTAATTTGGTGAACTGCCAGTAATTCACTGCTGCAGAGCGCCAAGGTCGTCGATGAAACTAAAGTAGTCTGATAGTTGATTCAGCTTATGAAGCCTGTTATTCGTCTTTCATTTCTTTTGTGTAATGATATTGACGTCGAGGCCATTAAGTGTAATCTACTATTAGTAACGTCGAATTTTGATATTGGAGTAAGTAGTAAACTATCATATCACAGATAATTTGCATGTACGTGAACATTCTGCTGTATATCGCAGTTTGTGGTCCGTACGAGTGAGATCATGCTCTAATCGAAGCTTAGTTATTTCACGTAAGAATATTCACACAAGTGCAAGAATAATAATGCTGAACCATCAGCATTACCGTAAAGGATTTGTAGTACAGTAATAAACAGGTCGCTTTTGTTGAGATTATAATTTTAAGACTGCCGCCTAATTTCTGTTTCTAAGTAACCCGAGGAACTATTACAATTACCCAGCGAATTGTATTCCAAGATACAAAAGAATGCGCATTGCGATGGTAGATTACTCCGCTACGTCTGAAGCAAAAGTGCTTGCAGAAGACTGACTTTATTTTTGTAAAATATAACGTCTGTATCTCTTTGCACAATTCAAACCATACCTTACATGAAGCAAGGACCTACTAAATAAACGTTTTATTACATGTATTAATTTAGATTAGATAAAACATGATTTTTTTATATTAACGTGTTGGTGTTCTGTCACCATCTTCATAGGATGTTTTCTGCTTATTATTCCCCATGATGAATTATTTAAACATTGCTTAAAACTGCTAGGATTTAGGAATTGAGTTACACAAAGGAGGAGGTTTAGGCATCTTGGTGTACACCCTGTGAAAGACCAATTTTTTACTTTTGATCATTTCTTTAGGCTGCTGATTGTCATGTTATATTTAGCTGAAAACTGCACATTTTACATCCTAATGTTGCTTTAATGTTATTTAAAAACTCATAAAAGAAAAGTGATGGGTACAGATTGGATAGTGACCATTTTTCATTCCCGAGAGCACTTCACCTTGTTAAGAGAGGAATGCTCTGAGGAGAAGTGCTACATTTGAAGTTAACTTGTGGGAATTTGATGCAGTGTTAGTGTTTATTTGCTTAGATTCCTACCAAAGCAAGATCCATTAGTCACATTTGTTTTTTATTTTGCATGGTCCCAACATTTATTATACGGTCTGGCAGAAATCCATCCATTTTCTAACTGCTTTGTCCAATATGGGGTCATGGGAGAGCTGGAGTCTCTCCCAACAAGCAAAGGGCACAAGACCAGATACACCCTGAATGGGATGACAGTCTATTGCATCGTACACATGGACGCAGACATGCGCACACACCAGGGCCAATTGTTTTCCAGAAGCCAATTAATCTACCAATACTGTATGTCTTTGGTCTGTGGGAGGAAATGGAAACACACAGAGGAAACCCACATGAACACAGGGAGAACATACAAACTCCATGCAGAGCATACAGTTCTGGAACTGAACTTAGGGCCCAAGCACTGTGAGGAAGCATTGCTAACCATTGTGTCCCTGTGCCACCTGGCAGAAATACAGTTCCAATTTCAAAATATTTCTGTTTTTCTTCATTTTACAATTTTGCTCCTTTTTTGTCATCCTCATGCATAACTATCACCCAGGAGTACATGTAATGATGTCACATTAACAAACCCAAATCTAAATAACCCAATTACTGTTTTACAGGTAGTTTCAAAAGCATTTCTAAATTATAGAGAGTAGTTAATCTGTGCATAGATTTGGTCACAGTGGTTTCTGTGTCACTTAAAAAACCTGTAATCAAGGACATACAAATTGCTTGTTAAATACCTAGTGAGAAGTACCATAAAAATAAAGTTATAAAATCATTACATGAAACTGACAAAACAAAGTAAACTTTTTAAAGCCATATTGTGCAGAGTTGCTTAGCCATAGAAGAGTAAGTACAAATGGGCCTTTTTTTAGAAGCTGAAGTTAAGTTTCTGAGGAAAAGTTATTTTCTATTTGGTAAAAATACAAGGAAGAAGGGGTGGGGTAAAGTGGGAATTATGGAATTTCAGTTGAGAAACCTTCTCTGGGAAAGCACATTGCTGATATATATTCTGATATCATTCCCTAGTGGAGGTTTTTACAGAACAAAAACATTCTTAAAATCCAGTTCATATTCTAAATTAAATATTCTAAAAGTAAATTCTAAAACGATTATTTAGAAACATTATTTGATTGTATATGAATTTATACAGTTCACTTTAGTCCCACTATGAAATGATAGGCTTACACCATCATTGTTTTACAGAATGTGAACTTTCCAAACTTCTGAAATACATGATTAATTCATAACTAAGAGGGGTAATTATGTCATTTACAAGTTACTGAATGAGAACATCTAAAAGATGCTGATAACACAATTTAAGAACTACATTTAAACAAGTTATATTCCTGTGGAGTAGAACCTGGGTAAGATGTGGGCAGTCATCTGTGAATTTGCAAGCAGCATAAGACAGTTATCTATTAAGACTGATCAAATCCTCACAGGAAAATTGGAGATGACATACAAGTGCTCTAAAGCATGCAATGGCTGTCAGCTTCTAGTACTGCCTACCACACCACACCAAAGAGGAAATGGATCTGGTGCAGCTGTCACTGACACGACTGCAGGTTCACAGGGGTCACTGGTATGCTGCCAGTTTCAAACCCATGCAACCCTGGCAGTACGCTTTGCACAATTTGGCTTGGCAGTCCCTGTGAACTCTGCCCTTACAGGTGCAGCCTAACTTGTGTTCTAAGCAGTTATCTTTAACAGTTGTGCTTCTTAGGAGCCTATATTTCAGCTCTTGATTAAGAACAGATTCTCATATTTATGTGACCATACTCCTATTGCAGTAATTTCCAATTAGCATCTGAGCTGAATAGATGAATAGCTACTTTAGATTTGTTCTCTAAAATGTCTTAGAGCCTTTCTACTTCCTACTGAATTTGAGTGCAGTGTGTAAAAGAGAGCAAATGCCTGTTAGATAATTCCTCATTCTTATTACATTATCAAATTCTTTGTATAAAACATTGATCTGTCAAAACTAAAATCTTTGTTACAGACTATCATTAATGTATTCAAAACCCTTCCAGATATATGCAGTGGTTTCCCATAAATGACATTTATTTTTATACTTGCTCAAAAGCAGAGTCCTCATTTTTCTTCTTGCCTGCTGAAGATGAAACCATAATATAAGAACCACCTTTCTTCCACTGCTCAGGGTTTGTCAAAGGCCTTTCACCTAGTATGTCATCATTTCCATCTGATAGTGTAAGCAAAGACAATTAAGGCTTTGCATTTCTATTTTTTCCTATATATAACAACAACATTGCTGCTGTTAATGTTATCCCTGTTAAAGTGATGGCAACTTTCCTGTTTAAGATTAATGCTGTCAAGACAAGATAAAACTATGTGAACCTCTCAATAACTCCATATTATTTCTTTAAATTGGATACATTGATTACAAAAGACCTTCTCATTTCTTTTTTTACACATTAAATTAAAAAAAAAGAATCATCTACCATGAAGTAGTCCAATTGTGGCTTGTATTATACAGTATAGCAACATAGTAACACAGCTCTTGTTATTAGTGCAGCTTAGGTGCAAACTTGAAATGAATAAAACCAAAGGACAAACTGTGAACAAAATGGATGATTGAGAACTTCTTGTATTCTTCTACACAGTCTTTGTAAGTTATTTCTGTTTTTTGGTAGATAATTATTTGTAAAAAGCTAATTCAAATGCAGTCTGAAAAGGAAGCAAGATCATTAAAAGCATGTGAAACAGTAAATGAAAGGGAAGCGAAAAGTTCTATGTGCTTTCAATTGTCTAAGCATATCAATATTGTATGACCACTGATAACTGCTTTCTCTTGGACATTTACTGAGAAGTTTTGGCTTATTTACTTTTAGGAAGCTTCTTAGAGACTGCTGTGATCCACGTAACCTGTTTTCGGTGACAAAGCAAAATGCTCCCCCTGGGAAGATCCTCTGGTATGATGGCGAGTTTTACTACTCGCACACAGTCAACAACGATTCCTACTCTCTCTTCATTGAGGTATGAGAGCACCTGTTCTAATAAATCACATTTCTGGACTTTATGTACTTTGTATGTTACAGTATGTACTTTGAATGACACCTGTTAATTGTCATTAATGTATGATGCTTTCAGATGTGTGAGATAGAAAGTTAGTTTCTGAATTTTCACTCTCATTGAAAGTAAGCAGTGTTTGTGCACATCTTGTCCTTTACATTGCAACATGAAATCTCCATACCAGACAGAAGTAGTTTCACCATAATTTGCCACACCGGACAAAAATGTAGTAGATAAAGCTTTAATGATCAAAAGTCCAAAGAATAAATTGTAAAGGGTAACAAGGTTAAAAGGGTAGCAAGGTTTAAACACAACATCTTGTGTTGTATTACAAGAAGCAAGGTAGCTTTTCCACCATTTAGAGTTCACCATATAAGAGACGTGCAAACATTTAACCTTTCAGTTAAATCTAATATGAATATTTCATTTTTTATTTATTTTTATTTTACACATTGCAGAACAGAGACACAAATACAAAAAGAAAGAGGAACCAGGAAATTGTGACAAGACCTGGAACAGGCAAAGATCATGCTCATGAAAATATCTGATAAAATCTTCTCTTTGTTCAGAAAAAGAGAAAAGAAGAATTACATTTAAGCAGTTTGTGACTATTGAAAATAAGAGATATGATTTCATGAATCTTTCGGCTGAATGTTAAATCTTAATTAACTGAGTAATTATGATGCCAAAACACAATTTACAATGCTGAAGAGATACCCTGGTATAAATTAAAATCTTAAGGCTGGAGGGACCAGACTTGCTTCTAGAATGTTGCCAAGATACTGGAGTGTCAGTGCTAAACCAAAAAGACAATGAACAGAAAAACAAACAAGGTGAAATAAAATTGAAAATGCTGTTTACTATGGTAGCATGAAAATATAAAATATTTCAATACCAAGGTTTCTAAGGTGTTCAATCAATGGCAGCACTAGAGGTATGCTAGCTTTCTCCACTGCAAAATGTAATGGCAGTAATGCAGTCTTAGACCAATAAAGTTTATACCCTGATAGAGTACTGAAGTCATAAAACATTTAACAGAGCTTGACAAGTGCCTTAAGAAATATCAAACTGGAAAGAAGACTTGCCTGTAAACAACATTGGTTTGGAATATACAATTTTAAATGTATTAATGAAACCTGATCTGAACCCTGCATAATACAGAAATCACTATGAATAACCCCGCTTAACTTAATCAGATGTCTTCTCTGCATCTATTGATAGAATTGTTTGGGGGTATACAATATATGTAGTTTTGTGTGTAATGTTGAGGAGAGAGCAAATATGATCACGTTACAGGTCATTTTTTAAAGCCTTTCTGGTCATAGTTAGCTGGATTATAACTGAGTTATATAGATTTCCAACCAGTGAAACAGCACTTCAGAATACAGTTTGACATCTGAGCAAATCTGTGTGATGAGACAAAAGCTGTGTGCCATCTTTATCTTATTTCAATCTCAGATATAATGGCAGTATTAACATCCTTCTAAAAAGAACCCTTTCTCAGTGGCAGTATATCAAGCAAAAGAGGACCTACAGCTAAAAAAATCGAGATAGGATTCAGGAGGGATACCATCAACTCCAAGTGATTTACTTAACTTTGTTATGTTCTGAACTGCCTGCTTCAGTTTAAACAGGAATGTAGGGTTCATCAGTACAGTTGCCTCTGTGTGAGAAAAATTATGTAAAGAGCTTGAAGAGCTTTCATACACTTTCCTTGATCAAACCAATAATTTATACTAAAATAGTAACGTGTAAAGGTTGTACCCTTGTAAAGGAGTAGTACGTGTAAGGTTGTACGTGTAAAGGAGTAGTACCCCCTTAGTATTCTAATTGCGAAAAAGTATTAACTGATGTGGAGTCTCAAAGATAGTAAATGGCTATGTCAACTACCAGACCTGCATATGAGAAAAACTGCATGATGTCAAGGCAGTAAATGTATTCTTTTAAAAGAAAGTTAATTTCTAGGGCAGTGGCGTCAGAAAAGGTGAGTTGTTAAGTTTGAAACAATTTGGTTGCAGAAATTTTCATAAAATAAAATGTTATGAATAATAAAAAGCAGTTGCTTGGGTTATCTTCAGTTTTCTTCAAAAGCATCCCATAAAATAGAATATAAAGTCCTAAAATTTAGCTTGAATTATTTGTCTGAAACATTTCATTTGATAGTGTTATAACATCAAGGGGTGAATGTAAAAATGTAAATAAATCTGTAGAAACTGGCATGGTATTTTGTTAGAGACAAGGACAGTGTTTTTCTATTCCGTACTATAGAAACAGAGAATGGTTGAAAATATAGTCAGTGACAAAGTATTATTTGTGTCTTGCAAAAAACTAAATAATTTTTACTTTTTAAATGCTAAAATGTTGTCTCCCACACCCATCAGAATACATAATACCCAACAAAATGAGTTGGAGATTCAAAGCCAACTTACAATCCAGTCAAAAAACATCAGAAAAAATTGTCCTCCCAAGTAGACTATGAAAAAAAAGTCACTTATAAAAATAATTAAACTGTTAATGTGCCTAAATTAAGAATCACTAAAAAAGAAAAAGACTTGCAGTTAAAACCAAATTAAGAACACGCCCTGAAAGAAAAATATACAATCTAAACAATAACAGATTTAAAGGTTTAAATAGCACCCTTTTGAGGGTAGAAAGGATCTATGTAAAATAAAATCAATAAATCTCAGTTCCTGATAATGGCAGTAACACAGAAACTATGAGCCGACACTCACTATGTACCCAAATCTCAGTCAAAGACAGAATTAAAAAAAGAAAAATGGTCTGGAGTCTGCAGTGAGTTTTATCTCACACAGTCCCCGTGAAGCAGACATTGTTCACCAATGTGGAAGACATCAGTAAAATGCTGCAGTAAAGACAACACAGCAGCCTCCCTCAGTGATCTGCTGCATGGGTGCCTGTGTGCTGGGCTGCTGCTGACCTGTAACTGGCCAGCTACTGACTGAGCCAAGCAAAAATGGAAGGACTGACGCTCTTTAAAAGAGTCGTCTAATTTATGTACCAGAAAATTTGAAGAATAAAGACACAGGACTTGCTCATTCTGCTTTACTTCTGTGCTTTCAGGATTTGCCATCTTCACTCTGGGAGTATTCAATATTTTATGCGCCAAAAACCCAACCCAGGACAAAGTCCTGTTTCAAAACAGCTCAGAGTTTTTGTATTACATCCTTATCGATTGCGGAAATGCTGGAATCCCACTACCTATCTCATTTTACACAAGAGGCATTTGCCTTTTCATTGTCTGCCCCAGCTGAGTGGCCATCTCAGCTAGTTTAGTAGAATTAAACACTTTGTGATAGAGGGACAAAATATGTGTAGAGTATTTGGTGTGACTTGTCTTTTTGAAGGAATGGGAGTCTAGCCATGAGGATGGACTGCCCAAACTACTCCTCAATATTGTAAGGATTGAGCTAGGGAGTTTCCTCCAAGGGCTTAGAGGTGTCAGAGGGTGGGAGAATGCAAGCAAATTTGTGAAAGAAAGTCCTGGGTGTAGGACTTACAGAGCCAGAATTTATTTTATCTTTATTTATTTAGCACACAATCTCCAAGTGCGAACCAAATGTTAAAAAATTCTGAAACGTAATTCAAAGTGGAAACATTTGAGTTTGAAAATGTTTTTTGAAACTCATTTGAAAAATGAGTTGAATAAGTGTACACACCTTTTAGTAATAGCAATTCTGAATTAGTTCTGGTGTAATTAATAACCTTCCAAATCTGGTGTAACCAATAGCCTTCCAAATCCAAAACAAGCTAATTGCCATCCACTTGTGTTCAAGTGTCGTGATTCTGATGATTTCAGAATAATAAATCTGTTCCTGTAGGTTTCCTCTGCTGGGTAGTGCATCTCAAAGCAAAGAGTAAACTTCTCTAGTAATAATTATATTAATAATAATTGCTTACACTTATATAGCACTTTTCTGGACACTCCACTCAAAACGCTTTACAGGTAATGGGGACTCCCCTTCACCACCACCAATGTGCAGCATCCACCTGGATGATGCGACGGCAGCCATAGTGCGCCAGAACGCTCACCACACATCAGCTATCAGTAGGGCGGAGAGCAGAGTAATGTAGCTAATTCATAGATGGGGATTATTAGGAGGCCATGATTGGTAAGGGCCAATGGGGAATTTTGGCCAGGACGCCGGGGTTACACCCCTACTCTTTTCGAGAAACGCCCTGGGATTTTTAATGACCACAGAGAGTCAGGACCTCGGTTTTACGTCTCATCCGAAGGACGGCGCCTGTTTACAGTATAGTGTCCCCTTCACTACACTGGGCATTAGGACCCACATGGACCTCAGGGTGAGCGCCCCCTGCTGGCCCCACTAACACCTCTTCCAGCAGCAACCTTAGTTTTTCCCAGGAGGTCTCCCATCAAGGTACTGACCAGGCTCACACCTGCTTAGCTTCAGTGGGTAGTAGTAAGTAAAGTGCTACAGTCTCGGCATAACAGTGCCTTGATCTTCTTTTTGTACTTGTACACATTGGGAAGATGCTCTCTGCTTATAATATGTTTTATTTCTTATGGCCTGTCTTCTAATCATTTTGTTTTGACATATTTAACTATATATTATATTCAGAATGAAATGAAGAAAAAGGCACTACTGCCATTTTTCTTTGCGTATCTTTGTTAATGTCTTTTTTGTCAGAAGGTACATTATGACATAGCATTAAAAGCCCTTTATATAAGAAAAGCAACTGCATACAGTTATCCCTCTATTTACGAACTTAACTCATATACAGAAAACTGTCAATAAGTGGAAAATTCATTAATTGACAACATATTTCCCATAGGATCCCAAATTAAACTTGGATATGACCTCCCCAGAAAATAAACAAACAGTACATTGTACACCTGGCAAAAATGTCAAGCAACTGGAGTTCGTCTCACTGACCAATCTGTTCCCCACAAAAAATGTCTCCACCTTTCTTAAGGGATCCAGTTGACATTGAAGCAACTCTCAGGAGAAGATTTACGGATAAATATTGACAAACGTTTTGTTTAAAAATTACTTTTAGTACAACTGCATAGACTTGTTACATGAATAAATAAATGACTTATTTATGATTGTTACATTCCACATCCCTCCTCTAGAGGGCGTTCCTACCCCTTTCTGTTATGATTAGTTTGTATTATTTCCTGGTGCGTCTCGTCTTGTTTTTGGCTAAAAGCCTAGCGTTTCTGCGGTTCCTGTCTCAGTATTGGAAGATGAATGCCACAAGGCTTGCCTATTTTCTGGGTAGCCCAAAGGCAGGTCTTATTTCCCAGAGTCCTGACCGCCTGGGTCCGGGATTCAGAGCGCCTGGTCCCATTATGCTTTTAGTTCCTGTTCCTGTGCCGGCTCCGACCCAGTTCCTGTTTTTAACTGTTTGTCTTGGACGGATCTCCTGGCTCTTGGATTACGGACTGTGCCCCGACTTTCCTTTTTGGAGTTCCTTGGACTTAGTTGCTTCCACATTTCCCCAAAGCACTTGATCACTACAGTTACCGCCCCCTGTCTTGTTCACCTATCCAAACCCCGTTGTACCTTCCTCAGTTGTCATTCTCCAGTCATTTCCGGATAATACCGTCTGCATAGGGTCTTTAATAACGCACTCCATGGGAGTCAGAACTGGCTCCCGTGACAATGATTTACACATTTTGACTTGTGCTATATTTTTCAGGAGTATATTCCTCATGTAAATCAAGAATTATCTCTACTTTGTCACTACAGTTTCCTAAAGAGACTATAGGCAGTAGTGTCACAGCACCATTTGCTGGCTTCTTTTTCTTATTTTTGAAAACCTGTTGCACACACTGTCAGCAGTGATGGATTTTGTAAGCTTCTGGTGGAAATGCACAGAATTGCAACAATGTGGCATGCCTTTGTTAATTTCCATTTTCAAGAAGCTCTCCACATTGTCATTCCTAGAATGAAATTGCTTTTGAGCCATTTCTCATTATCTGCAGCTTTACCACAACTTCCCCATACTTTCACAAGACCGCCTGACTTCATGTGTGTTAATCACTGGTTATGGGAACATGTGAAGAATCAGGTATATCACGATTGTATGGCTTCTATGACCATGCTTGCCATTTCACATACCATTAGCTTTAATTCCTAGAGACATGCTTAAACAGCAGTCTCCTGCATCATGATGTTTTAAATCAGCTTTTAATCCAGGATAGGATACATATGAACCAGTGAGGTTTTCTATAATTTGACATTACCTGATTGTGTTTTTTTCCTCTCACATTTCACAAGGTTACATACTTTCATTGGAGGTGATTGTAAGACTGTAGCAACACTATTGAACACAGTGTAGTTTATTTTTCAGCACTGACATAATAGCTTTGTTCATACCGTCCTTCGGATGAGGTATGCAGAATATCACTCTGTGAGGTATCCGTCCTCTGTGAGACGTAAAACCAAGGTCCTGACTCTCTGTGGTCATTAAAAATACCAGGGCGTTTCTCGAAAAGAGTAGAGGTGTAACCGTGGCGTCCTGGCCAAATTTCCCATTGGCCCTTACCAATCATGGCCTCCTAATAATCCCCATCTATGAATTGGCTTCATTACTCTGCTCTCCTCCCCACTGATAGCTGATCTGTGGTGAGTGTTCTGGCGCTCTATGGCTGCCGTCGCATCATCCAGGTGGATGCTGCACATTGGTGGTGGTGGAGGGGAGTCCCCATTACCTGTAAAGCGCTTTGAGTGGAGTGTCCAGAAAAGTGCTATATAAGTGTAAGCAATTATTATTATTATTATTATTATTATTATTATTATTATATGCCACCAGGAAAAGCAAGAGCCTCTTAGAGTGATATTCTGCAACACTAAACTAATCTGGGCTTCAGCATTTTTTTGCTACTTTTTTATATAGACAGATTTTTTTGAAAATAAGAATATAAGCAAAAGCTGTAAGAAAATGTTTTCTCAGCATAGATGGGGTACACATTATTCATGGAACATTCAGTATATTACCAAATACTGTAGTTCAGTAAAGGGTTGACACAGCATTTAACATAACTTTTGGAACAATAATTTATGTCATATTTATGAATATGCTGTGGTTGAAGAAATCTTATGTTCAATGAACACAGGACCAGAGTTTTTAACATTAAACCCTAACTTTCACTGGAATTACTTTTTAAATTTTCTATTACATTATAACAACTGGCATAAAAGGATGTCATTCTTACTTAAGGAACCACAGGCCCAAAGAAATTAACGTGATGGTGTGTTATAAATGGTTCTAAGAAGAAGAGACCAGTTTAATTTCTATTCAAGACTAATAATAGAGAAAGGTTTTGCTTTAGTTGATATCTCCTTGATTAAAAAGGAACAACTAAAAGATACAGTATGTCAAAAGTATTTCAATACTTTTTATTAAAATTTAGGAGCTCTCAGGTGGAAGGTGTGTCTGCTGTTAGGTTGAGCAGAAGGGAATCCCATCGCATTATAACAAAACTGAGTGGACTAATAAAATAGTAGCAGACCTGAATGCTTCTGTGTCAGTGGAACAGGTTTGGGCTATGGTTAAATGTCACTGGCCAAACAGAATCAGATGGGGAAGATTAGACTACAACCGATTAAAGTTACTACTGCTAGAGGTCAAACTACATGTTATATGTTAAAGATGATGTTTAACAATAAGGGAGAGATGAGAGCAGGCTGAGTTTTCTCCTGCCCAGAACGCAGATGGTTTCAGATATGGTTACATAACGCGGAGGGGGTTTGGTTTATCGGGGCTTCCAGACTCCGTGGCAGACTGTGGAAGGGATACTGTCCCCGTGTGGCACAATTCTGCTGCATGTAAATGAGGCAGCTGCAAGGAATCCCTTGAGTGTCAGTCCAGTGGTTTGGCTGTTTAGGAACCCCTACAGTTTCGACGATCTGAAGTAGCATAGAGCTAGAAGCCCAGCAGCACTTCTCGTGATCAGTTGCCTGGGAAGAAGAGATGCAGTTCAGCTAAAATGCCATAATATCGAATTCACATTCCAACAAACCAGGACTATCAGGCTGTGAGTGATGCCATAAAATTGCCATAGCACTCATGCTGATGACAAGCAAGGATTTCTACTATATGTAAATTAACTTAAGGAATGACTGTCTGTGTTTTCTGTTGATTACAAGGCTGGCTAATACACGGGGGGGACAACAAAATTTCTAGCAGGGATGAAAGTGCAGTTCTGTGGGATTCTCTTTTTGGTGCACTGCTCTGCCTTTTATACAGTTTTTGGGTGATAGGAAAGTAAGAGTAGTTTCTGATGTTTTAAGGTTCTTAAATTCCTAGAAGTTTGAGACCATGTGGCGCCCATGGTAAAACAAGTTTAGCATTGTAAACTACTATGTTTCATGTTGAGAATAAAACTGTGTGGCATGGATGTGAATAACCCCCTCCCTGCAAAGGAAAACTATTCAAGTATAGTGGATTCATATCTGTCAACATCTTGGTATAGCAGACAAGCGCTTACTAAGATAAATTGCTTGGCTATGTGGGGCTTCAAGATTGTTAAAGTTGCAGTTTCAAATAAATTAAAATTGAGCTAATTTAAAAAAAAGTTTAATTTTTGCTGGCTTCAGAGGAAAACAATACAAAATAAATGATGTAATTGATGATGATGATGCAGTTAACCTCTTCTGGGAGTTGTAATGAATGCTTTGATGGAATTAATGTTTTTAGCATTGATAGATGACAGGAGAATGGAAACTTCATAGTTCTTCATAGTTTTCAGAGAAATAACTAAAATGCATTTCAGCAATTATGTCAAGCATAATTCATCTGTCAGACTATGGAATCTTTATAATACTAGATTGATGGCTGATACAGATAAAAAGGGAGTGTTTCATGCTGAGAGTAACTTGGCAAACAAAATTGCATGCTACTAAAACCAATGCTCTGGTTTCATTACAGAAGAGGCTTGATAGTGTAAAACTATCAATGGATTATTGATGGATTACGGCCATCAGGACAAGGGCTTAATTTTCCATCAACGCTGTTCTGGATTTCTTACTGGAATTTAATACTTTCACAACCACAAGAGAATATATGAAACCATTTTCTGCACGTCATCAGGAAAGTCCTGGATTATGTAATTGTTTATTCACCAGTGATTGTGTACATGAGTACAGCATTACCAAACTACACTAACTTCTCTTTGAGACTAAGAATAAGAATACATTGTTAAGACATTTAACAAAATACTAATTAAATCTTTTGAACTGTATGGAATTCTGGAAATAGCAGAGGTTTTGTTTTATCATTAAAATGAATAGCTTGAAAATAATTGAGGAAACAACTAAAAAGTCTAATAAAGATGAGATAAAGTTGGAATGAAAATACACACACCGGTGTCACTAGGCCCATGATGGAAAGCCCTGGTTTAGGTAAGCTGTAATGTTTCAGAGCAGCGAACTTCAAGTTCTAGGACTCAGCCCCCTTTAAAAGCTTTGACCTAAACAGGTCAGTAGTCACAAAATACTTTTGTTTATTTTTCTACATTTGTAAAGTGTAGCACTGTAATAAAACACAGAAGTTTATCAATCAGAAATTTCCATGGCCTTTCCATTGTTTTTGATAAAATAATTACAAATGATATGGCTTCAAAAGACTAAACTTTTTAAAAAGCACATGTATTGTATATTGGTATATAATACTTACACTCTTACACAAAAATTTAACTTTTTTTTCTTGTACCTAATTCACTCTTTGTGTTGTTTGTTGCATATGTAGTATAGTAGAGATATGCCTTGGCCCATTTTGTCAAATGGCAGCCAGGTGTCTCAAGCACTGGTTCTGGAATGTCCCAGTTACACAGCCTGACTATTACATGTATATCAATAGTTACTAAAGATTTGGAAGAATTTCCCTGTGATCAGTTAAGCAATTTAGAGATCACGGGGGACCACAAATCTACTCTTTCATCTTCAGGGATGAGAGTTTTCTTAATGAAACAGACGACTTGCTTAATATATTAGGTTACAGGTCTTCAGAAACAGGTAATATATATATACTAAGATGGAATGGAATGGGGCTCTCCAGAAGAGCTCTGGGGTAGACCTTTTCAAAATTTCAAAATAGAAAACCTGGTGTTTGAGTGCTCGGTTCCTGGGTTCCTGCTGGTTAAGAGGCACCTGATTGAGAGAAATACTAGAAACAAATGCTGCACTTGAAGACCATGGTTGCCTTCCTCTGCTGCATCGCCAGTTGGGATGAAGAGCTTTGTCCTATTTCTGCTTTGGGCAAGTTAATCTTTTGATAGAAATAACAACCTTTAAAATTTTGTGAGAGCCATGTGAAACGGCACTTCAAGCTCTTTGTAATGCTCATAGCAGCATTAACTTATCTAATTGGTCATTAGACTTTTTGCTGTTTTATTAGTTCCAGTGTAAATGCAAACTCATTGCATTCACCATTAACTTAAAATGTCCTTGTCAGGAGGAGAGAAGCTTCAAATTAAAATGACTGTTTAGAATTCCCTTTAAGGGACTACTTTTACCCTTGTTCCTACAGTATGTGGACACATGGAATAAGAGTGGACTTTTAACAAGCTGCTTTTTAAAAACATAATAAATATCATTTTTATTTCAGGAATTTAATTGGCTTTGGCGTATTCTGTTCTTTGAAGAGAAACCTAATGCATAGCTTTTGTCAAATTAAAAATGCTATACTTCATGCTGCTTTTATTTGTTCTGCTTCTTAAGTTAATTGTATTTTGAATAAAGTTTTTAAATTTAAAAGCTTAATTTGTAGAATGAAAATAGTAATTGTCTGTCAACATTAGAGGAAATTAACTGGATATTTTATAATTGTCTCATAGATTATCTCAAAATACTTTATGGTGTGCTTCATTGGAATGTCTTGAAAAACCAGGAAGCTGAGTCATTTAGATTCATTCACTAATTTCACAGGGCCTTACTAATGTGTGCTCTGTAAAATGTAAAATGGTACACTAAATGCAGCTGTAAATGAACCATTAAAAACTGATATCACATTTTATATTTTTGGACATGGAGTGAGCTGAGGCAAATGCACCCCCAAGAATAGATAACGTCAGATTTGCAGTGATGTTGTGTTGCTACTAGAGATGTTCAGGTGAGCTTTAGTAAACACCACTTGTGACAAGTTGCCGTTTATTTATTAGCGATGAAAAAAATGACATCTTGTAGTTTGATGTAACACCTTTTAAAGAAAAGGCTGTCTAGGATGTGCCTTTACCCTAGTCTGATGAGGTAATAGCACTGACCCTGCAGACAGTTTTGCTGTCTGAGGAAGATGCACCATAGTAAATGTCCATCCATCATTGTTCTAACTGCTTCTTGCTGGGGAGAAAGACCCTAACCAGAGAAGCACTGGGTGCAGGGCAGGATACACCCCAAATGGGAAGCCAGTCCATCATGGGGCAGACAGACCCAAACAATAGATACTCACACTCACAATCACACTAGGTCCAATTTAACCAGAAGCCAATTAATGTACCAGTATGGTTTTGGACTATGGGAGGAAACTGGAGCAACCAGAGGAAAGCCATGTTAACACGGGGAGAACACATAAACTCCACACAGATAGTACTCCAGGTCTGCAATTGAACCCATGCAGCAATGCTAACCACTGCGCAACCACGCTACCCAACTTGGTAAACCATGAGGGAATAAAAACACACATGTTCCTGCATCATGCTATAACACAGAACTTGGTGTAACGAACAGTTCTTTCCGGACCCTATGCGGACGACACAGTCCGACGGAGTGGGGAAACACTGGGGAAACCTCATGCAGGAATACGGGGCTGAAGACAGGGGGGCGTGCCCAAGGTGCGCTAGTGCACGGGGGAGGTGTGGCCGAGGCGAACAATCCGAGAGTAGTCCTTAGGGAAAATCCAAAACGCAAGGGTAAGTCCAAAACCAGGAGATCCATCAGAACAGAGAATTAAAAACCCCGAAGGCCGGGTCGGAACCGGCAGACAAGGAACAGAAACAAGGGTTAAAACCTTAACGGGACCAGGCGCTTCCAGGTCCCGGACTCGCACGATATGGAAATCGGATGCAGAGCCCGGATGAGCGTCAGCGCCTGGCTTTTAAGGTGGGCTGGGAATAGGGAACAGGTGCAGAGAATAAAGTCTAGAGTGAAAGGGCTGGAGCACCCTTAAGGAGGGGGAACTAATATCGTGACAGTTGGGGTTTTATGTGAAATAAAGATGTCTGGCACACAAGTTAAATATTTGAGAATAGGATCCCATGTTTATTATGTTGTTAATTTATTTACAGACACAATTTTCATAACAAGTTGTGGATGGCGGGCATGGGAGTCTGGGATCTTGAAATGTTCTAAGGTCATAATTAAAAAAAGGTAATATTGCAGGAATCGCAGGCCTAGGCCTACAAAATAACAAAGCCAGTAACTAATCTGTAATTACAAAATAATAAATGACTTGAAAGGCACCTAGCATGACAGTTGCTTAGGATAGACCTTCATCTTGTACTGTGTAAGTCACTTTTAAAGCTGGCCCCTCTACCTGATCCTGGATAATACCTCTGCACTCACAAAAATGGTGGCTTATAATCAGCTGTGAGAAATCTGCATTTTATGCATTTACCCTGAAGTGCTCTTGCTCCCCACGACTCACCTTACATGTGTTGAAATACTAAATAACAACACAGCGTAAATCTGCTTGTAATAAAGTTGTCATATTTTATCTAGAATTTATCAGTAAGTAAGGACATCTCTTCTTTTATTTCACCTGATATTCATCCGGATTTGGCCTCTATCTTCTACAAATGAAAAAGATGATGTTGTCAGTATGTAGCCTGTTTAATGACACGCCTTGCTTCGTGTTGCTAGGAAACCCCCTTTCAGCAGCCTCTGAAGAAGTGTTCTGTGGTTGGCAACGGTGGGATCCTGAAACACAGTGGCTGTGGAAAAGAAATCGATCGAGCAGACTTCATTATGCGGTAACAAGGCCTTCCTGTTTATTTCTCATAACACTTTTATCATTTTATCGTTTTATTATTGTTCATTCAAACCAGTACATTACTGCTGCTGAAAGATCTAACATTTACAAAAGATAGAATACAAATTTTTTGTAGTGTTTAAGGCTTGAATTTCCCTTGAACTGTCCATTGGAGGATCTCTGCTGCTTGTCACTAATGATAAAGTCAGCCATCAGAGAAAAGTGAGATTCACTTCAAAGATCACAAACATATAAAGTGTGTTTACAATTTTACAGGTTTTAATTTGTAATGGTTCTGCATAAAAGGGTGTGAAAGGCATTGATATTATATTGAAAGAGTGACATGTAACTGTGATTCTAATCTGTAATGCCTAAAACTACATTGACAACAGATAAATTGTAGTTATTAATTGGAAATACTAAAATATTTAGAAGAATGACAATTTAAAATGTTAAAATGGTATCATTGCTATACAAAGAGGCTTGCACATAGAACAAGTCTATGCTATTAAAATAAGCTGGCCGGATGTTTTATGCCTCCATGTCCATGAAATACTGTGTTTTCTCTCAAACTATACTTTTGTTTCAAAGATAAATACTGTAGTTTTGATAAAACAGTAGCCTCACTGACCTATGTTCAGGACACTTATACTCAAGAGAGCTTTTAATCTCTCATTAGTTTGAGCATCCCTTCTATCAAGAAGCAACATTCATTTTAACCATGCAAATAATAAATCAAGCAATGTTTACAATAAGTGCTTAAAATTATAAGTCTGTTATCCTGCACATTCATCTACCAGTATAGAAAAATGTATGTATGGGAATGATTTAAATAAATATATCAGTTCAGTTCTATGGGTGAATTACTATGGATAGTTAGGATTTCTAGATAAGGGTGCATTCATACTAGACTAATGTTGCCCACGAAATGAAAATAATTCTGAATAGTGCAATTAAACACAGAGCCCTGTCTGTCCTTTTTCATTCAACATGGTCTACCAAATGACCTGCTCCAGTTGGTGTATATTGAGGAGATTATCACTAAGAGCTCTAAGCTTTTATATAAATATGTTTTTTGTTTTATCAGTAGACATTTTGTATTAAATGTGTGATAGTGTTTGAAATGTCTTTTTGTGCTTAATTAAAATATTGAATTATTGAGACTTCAGAAATGTCAGCATTATTAGTAATAATGAACTTAATTAATTTTTGTTCTTTATTCAATTCAAACCATTCTTATTTGACGTAAGCAAAATTCAGCAATAAGAAATCCTATTTAATATAAACATTTACAATTTCAACATTTTTGTATAATACCCATAAATATTCTTCTAAATTGATAAATGCATTTTTGTTAAATGTCAAAATCCCCACAGTATTAGTAGATGAGGCTTGTAAAAGGTGTTACTAGGCTGCTTTTGATAGTTTATTTCTAGTTACATGACCAAAACTAAATAATGAGAGGTTCATAGGGCATATGCCGTATGAACTAATATACGCTTGATCGAGAAGCTGTTTTTTTTGTTTTTCTGATTTAATAAAGTGAATATTTCTCAAAGGAACATATTGTCATACTTATGCTGATCGAGTCAAGCCACTGTAAGCCATCATTTTAAGATGAGTTAAAGTGTTTTATTCCAAAAATGGAAAAAAGCAATCATCTTCTTTAAGGTCATTCAAAAGTCATTTTTTAGACTTACTGAAAAAACACACTTAATTCTCCAACTGGTGTGACTTGCATATTGAGTATAATGCCTGTACAGTAAACGTAAACTCTGCTGTTTATAAGTTAAAAGAAAATGAGGATGAGTAAAAGTATAGTATTATAATGTCATGATGAGTTCGTTTTTTTATTATAAATGCCTTTTATGAATAGTCCAATTAAAAACTTTCATGGTGAATAAATTACATTCACCATAGGCATGAAAATGGAGAAAAAAGGGATTTTTGTGAATATTGGTCTAAGTGGTCTCTTGACATTGGCAAATTTTCCTTATTCTGAATAAGGCTGTCTAAAGTTGTATTCTGTAGACCAGTGGTTTTTTGTGCTGTGCTCTCTGCAAATAATCTGAATGAGATCTTTGTGTTGCATCATAAAAGACCAATTAAAGTACTGGCTCCACATTTTGAAAAACTTTCCATATTAATGAATAAAACATTTTGAAACCATACAGCACCTTCACTGAAGGAGTGATGTTCTTCTGAAATCTTACTTTTTTCCTAAGATGGTGTAGTGCAAACAAAGCAAAGTTCTTACAAAATGTACTTGACGATTGAAAGGTGTTTCCCAAGATGCCTGCACTCCTCCTTCTCTGTCCAAGCATTACCTAAGCATGTTTTGTTTCACCTTGTGTATAGCACATTGGCATCTCCTCATTTAAAATAAATGTCTCCTGGGGAATAGATAAATGTAATAAGTACGAAAGTACTCACACCACACACTCTTCTTTTATTTTCGTGAGGTTTCCTCCTTTTCCTTCGTTCGTCCGTCTTCCAAACCAGTCCGCAATCCGTTTTCTCTGTCCTTGTTCAGTCTGTGTTCCAAAAGTTCGTAAGATCCAACAACTCCGCGCCGAGTCCAAATCACAAGCCGTATACCGTTATCCTTTATTTATTCCGTAAATCCGTTGTCCTTAAATCTTTGTCCACTCCAACCAAACTCCACTTTCTTCTCCGAAATGCATTCGCGCCGGTTCACTGTTTCCGGGGCATATATATTTTGTTTCCTGATGAGACCCACCTGCGTCTCGTTGTCTTTCAGACTGAGCCCTTTCCATCTGCAGGTCAGCTGGTTTCTCTTAGCGGCCATCTTGGTCAGGTCTAAGTCAAGTATAGTGAGCAAATCGTTCCTAAAATACCTGTCCTGGATGACCCTTCCTCTGGTCCTCTTACACTTGCTTTGTACTGCAAGGTGAGGAAGAAGACAGCAGTTACAGAAGTAGTTCCATATTCTTATACTGTATGTTGGTGCCATACAGAGCTCGCAGGTTGGTGACACCATCCAGGAGGTTAAGCTTTACAACAGACTTTGGAAACCTTTATAGCCCATTGTCTTGTCTGTTCGTTGCTGAATGGGAAGTCCTGGTCAGTCTGTTGATGACATAGGCCATTAATACTAAGCTATAGGGATCATCATGTAAATCGTTCTCTAACAAATATATATTTTTCAAATGTATATGCAAACCCAATATGGAATCATGTTTTTTGCAACACAGCTCACAGCAGAAACTCCTGCTCTGTACTTGGAGAAGTGAGGATGAGCATACAAGCTCCTCTAACCTGTCAATGCCAGAGTTGTGTGCATGAGAGTTGGTGCCTATGGAATGAATTGCCTATGGAAATAGGCGGAGCGGTGGCTCTGTGGCTGAGGATTCTAGCCTGTGGCCGGCAGAGGAATCCTAATCCGTTGGGCCCCTGAGCAAGGCCCTTAACCTCAGCTGCTCCGAGGGTGCTGTATAAATATCTGACCCTGCACTATGACCCCAAGCTTCTCTCCCTGTCTGTGTGTCTCATGGAGAGCAAGCTGGAGTATGTGGAAAGACAAATTCTGAATGCAAGAAATTGTATATGGCCAATAAAGTGATCTTAATGTCTCATCTGCCACTGATGTCACTGTGAACTTGTGAAATCACTGGAGTCAATCTTTAGCCAAAAAGCACTAGACTGATAATCTGAGATCTGTCCTCTACAGAACTCTGCCAATTGTGTGTATCCACTTGGCCAGTCCTAGTCACAGGTATGATATGATTCAACTTGTGAGGTCAACATGTACTTCGAGCAAGTATCATCATTCTAGCAGCTACATTACTCATCAACCCTTGAAGCATTTCACATTTTAGAATACTTCTACTTCTGCATCTATATTTCCTGGAAGTATGGCACCTTAGAGGAAAGGGCAGTAGAAAGCAATTTTAGAAAGGAAAATAAACAATTGAATTGGATCCGTTGGATTTCCTTCAGATTTTTACCATTTTATGCTACTCAATAATCTTAGTCTTCTCTTGGAAACAAAGATAACTGCACTTCCAAACAAGAGAAGGCATTTGGGCCATCTGGTCATCTGTAGCTAATTGATCTGAGTATCTCACCCATCTGTTCCTTGACAGAAGCAATGGTATTAGACAATATCAGAAGTGACAAAAAGATTATTCTAGAACCCCACAGCCCTCTGTGTAATACCAACATAAGTAGGTTTTCAAATTAAAATATAAGTGACACTCATTAACAGCCTCATCTTGCATCTAATGATCTCTTTTCAGTCAGCAGCAGTACTGAAACTGCCCTTGTTAAGGCACTTAATGATTTTCCTTTGTCTTCTGAGTTATTCTTCTCCTTTTGTACATCAGTACAGCTTTTGATTATATCAGTAATGATATTATTTATCAGGGTATCAAGGTATCAAACATGAAAAATCATAAGGAGATCTCTGGTTATTCCCTTTTAGGGAAGCCTATTTTAAGGACTGCAGTAGGTATGGCTCCTATTTGGCTACCAGGAACCAATTAGAAAATCATGTTGTTTTAAATCTGATGTTTTCCACTTACTCATTGTATTCCACAGGTAGGATCATTACTATTTAGTATTTGCATGTTTTCTCAGATTATTTATTATTCACCATCATAGACATGGATTTCACTGCTACCTTGATTAAAAAGATTTGCAAACCATACAAGAGACTACTGCTGTGTATTTTGCACTACTTTGCTTTTATGATATTAAGGTATGGATGCAACAACATATTGAAGCTAAGCTGTCACAAGACTGAAGATAATAAGTTATGTACTGTAAAGCTTATATTATTAGGTTCCCAACCTTGGCTTCACAAAGCTAGTGGTTTCAGCGCTTGTTGTTATTAACAGTGCCGAAATTAAACAGTTTCATCAAGATTTGGCTACTCGCAATTCTTACTAAATAGTGTTTTCTAAGGCATCTTCAGAATAATAAGACTCATTTCAAACTACAGTAAAGGCATTGTGCATGAACACATAAGTCCCATCCTCTGTAAAATGCACTGGTTTACACTGTAAATCAAATGGGATTTCTCATGCTTAAATATAAGGCAATGATTGGTTTATCCCCAGATTATTTCAAGGATTAATTGCAATATAGCCCAGTTTTTCAAATGAAATCTGTTCATCCAGGCCAAAGACCAGGCTCACTAAATAAATAGTTAAATAAATATTAGTCAAAGATAACACAAGTAAACACAAAATGCAGTTTTTAAATGAAGGTTTTTATTATTAAGGGAAAAAAAATCCAAACCTACATGGCCCTGTGTGAAAAAGTGATTGCCCCCCCTGTTAAAACATAAATCAACTGTGGTTTATCACATGTTTGGAAAGCTGAGTTCAATTTCTCTAGCCACACCCAGGCCTGATTACTGCCACACCTGTTCTCAATCAAGAAATCACTTAAATAGGACCTGCCTGACAAAGTGAAGTAGACCAAAAGATCCTCAAAAGCTAGACATCATGCTGTGATCCAAAGAAATTCAGGAACAAATGAGAAACAGAGTAATTGAGATTTATCAGTCTGGAAAAGGTTATAAAGCCATTTCTAAAGCTTTGGGACTCCAGTGAACCACAGTGAGAGCCATTATCCACAAATGGTGAAAACATGGAACAGTGGTGAACCTTCCCAGGAGTGGCCGGCTGACCAAAATTACCCGAAGAGCGCAGTGAGGACTCATCCAAGAGGTCACAAAAAAACCCAGAAGAACATCCAAAGAACTGCAGGCTTCACTTGCTTCAGTTAAGGTCAGTGTTCATGACTCCACCATAAGAAAGAGACTGGGCAAAAATGGCCTGCATGGCAGAGTTCCAAGACAAAAACCACTGCTGAGCAAAAAGAACATAAAGGCTCGTCTCAGTTTTGCCAGAAAACATCTTGATGATTCCCAAGACTTTGGGGAAAATACTCTGTGGACTGATGAGACAAAAGTTGAACTTTTTGGAAGGTTTGTGTCCCATTACATCTGGCGTAAAAGTAACGCAGCATTTCAGAAAAGGAACATCATACCAACATTAAAATATGGTGGTGGTAGTGTGATGGTCTGGGGCTGTTTTGCTGCTTCTGGACCTGGAAGACTTGCTGTGGTAAATGGAACCATGAATTCTGCTGTCTACCAAAAAATCCTGAAGGAGAATGTCCGGCCATCTGTTCGTGATCTCAAGCTGAAGCACACTTGGGTTCTGCAGCAGGAAAATGATCCTAGTGGCCTAGTCAAAGTCCTGACCTGAATCCGATTGAGATGTTGTGGCATAACCTTAAAAAAGCGGTTAAGGCTCAAAAGCCCTCCAATGTGGCTGAATTACAACAATTCTGCAAAGATGAGTGGGTGCTGTAAAAGACTCATTGCCAGTTATCACAAACGCTTGATTGCAGTTGTTGCTGCTAAGGGTGGGCCAACCAGTTATTAGGGTCAGGGGGCAATCACTTTTTCACACAGGGCCATGTAGGTTTGGATTTATTTTTTCCCTTCATAATAAAAACCTTCATTTTGTGTTTACTTGTGTTATCTTTGTCTAATATTTCAGTTTGTTTGATGATCTGAAACATTTCAGTGTGACAAACATGCAATTAAATAAGAAATCAGGAAGTGGGCAAACACTTTTTCACACCACTGTATATACGATTTTCCTTCTATTAGTGTGTCTATAAATGCAACTTTCTTTGCCAAAGTCATCACTTTCTTGTGTCTTTTAGGTCCAGGATTACTAGCACAAGAACTAGAAGTCCATTTATATCCCATATTTAATAAAAATAACACAAAAAATGTATTGAAGAGCGCTAACAGACACGAAAAGGCACAAAATATGGACTAATACACTGTAGCCTTCCCCGAATTCTTTTTTGGGGGGGCGGCCCGCGAATAAACGAAACCAACTGGTACGAACCCGCTAAAAACCAGGGATGACTGTATTCCTGTGTGATGTATGCTGTTTGTTCAGACCTAAGAGACTACAACTCGTCAACAATTGTAACTTTGCTTAAAGATTTATATTTTTATCAAAGTTTATAATGTATAATTTAGCTTTATTATTGGATTTATTGTTAAGTTTTTGTGATTAATTTTTCTTTCTTTTTGCTCTTGGTATGTAAGTTGTACTCTTTTGTAGAGCCTTTCAATTTTTTTTCAAATGCACACAAATAAAATTACATATTATTTTTTCTACAGTTTCCTTCTGGATTAGTATGTATTGAACTTTTAAGGCAATACATTTTAGGGAAAGATGGCAAAAAACTAATGTTAGAGGCTTATGAATTTATAAAATATTATTTTGACTATAAATAGTGAAGCATGGGAATTGGGTACTTAAGAGTACTTAAGTATTTCATTTTTTTGTTTTGTGTTTGTTTTTTTGTAGGTGCAATCTGCCACCACTCTCAGAGGATTACAGGGAGGATGTGGGGACCAAAACGCATTTAGTGACTGCTAACCCCAGCATTATTGAAAAAAGGTAACAGTGTATTGTTTCTTTTTTTGTGGTTTCAGTATTATCAAAATAATAATGAAAATAATTGTATACAGTTATTGTTAACACAAAAATACCAAAGTATTTAAAAAATAAATAAGACTTTTTTCACTTAGTTTACGTATCATATAAGTGTATTTACTGCATGCTGTGTGAAGGGCTTGCTCAGGCTCATTAGTGCTGTGTGTGTTTTCACTACAGATTCAAAGCTATGCCTGGGGGAGCAAGGTTGAGTTACATTTTTCAGGTTGAGACCTGGCATCGAACTAAAGCTTTCATCTATCATAAATTATATGGCAGTGGTGAACATAACAGTTTACATGATCACTGTCAACTAGAGCATTTTTTAGTGTTAGTGTTGCTAGGCTATATAGTGTAAACTGTTTGTACAGGGAATGTCTATATTCTGTATTTCGCAATTTTCTTTACACCTAAATAACGCATAGTGTGAGGGACCATCAGCCAGTGTCTTTAGGAAGCTGCAGCTGTAAAGATTGATGTCTTGATGAGCTAAAGCTGTGGGTTGTCTTATGCCCGTCTAACTTCTCTCGAGAGACTGCTCTGGCCCTCTGAGAGGGAGAGAGAAGAAATATTATTCCCCTTGACCAATCAATGTGTTTTAAAGGACAACTCCCCCAAATCCACAGTTTGTGTGAGAAGCGGTGGGGGCTGGGTAGGTTTTGCTGGCCAGATGCCACAGAAGTGCAAGGAATGCAGCCAGTGATGCCAGCAAGACTGGCATATGTTGTTGGAGATACGGCCAGGAAAGGCAGCAGAGTTGTTTGAGATTGCGTTGGCTGTGTGAATGAAGTCACTAGGAAAGACAATTTGTGTGCAGGTGTGGCCACGAGGGTGTGTGAAATACATCTGGAATATGGTCTGGGATCTGAGGGAGAGCACAGCTAGATAAATCCATGAGCTGGATGATGGTGCATGTGTTTGAAAGAGTGAATGGTATGCCAGGAGACAACAGGCGTAGATGTCGGAACAACGTTGTTGTTGTTGTTGTTGTTGTTGTTGTTGTTGTTGGAACAACGTAGAAGAGGAACAATGTGTGAATTCCTGTAGAAACTTGAAGGGGTACAGACAGAAAATGGTTTTCAGTACAGTGGGCTTTCTTTCCTGTATGATAATACTCAAGTAAAATGTGTCTGAAAGAAAGGGTTTGTAGTGCATGTGTATTTGTGAGACTGGAGAGCAGGAGACTCGGATGTAATCCCCTAGGCCTGATGTAGAAAAGAGAGGGCTAATTACTGTATGTCTACTACTGGACAGTGTGTTAATATGGGTGTTGTGAGTATTTAGTTGGTAAACCCGAGCTGAGGACACTGAGGTATATTACTCCTGAGGGAAGAGGGTCAGGAGTGCTGATTGTTTATCTCCTGGCTCCTGTTGTACCATGGTGTGAAGACAAGACAGCAGGAAGTGAAACCAGAAGGAGCTGGGCTCTCTGGCAATAAGTGAAATTTGGTGTGTCTTCACTGCCAGGACATAAAACTGTAGATTCTGTGTTGTTGATTGGAAAAAAGAAATAAAAATAGTGCAAAAGTAAAGAAACTGTGTAGTAAGACTTTGAAGATCATGTAACGTACAAACATAACCACAACAAGTTCACCTAGTGGGGTGGGGCCTGTCAGGTACACATAGGTTTTGTGATATGCATCCCCAGTTGTAAAGATATAGTAGTAATTTAGACATGCTTGTGAGTATCTTCATAATGTTATAGTGCTTTAACATTTATTGAGGTATTGATTAGATTAATGAATTTCAACACAGCCAAAAAACAGCTAGATTGCTTTTGGGAAGCAGGTGGAAAATGGACTGCATGACAAAAAATATTAAAACATGGCTGGAACGTGCAAATCCCAAAACAGGAAGGCTGTAATTGGACATAGGGCTATGAAACTGTAAGACATAATCGCCTTGCCTCCATTCTACATCACTGCAGATTTAGTGATTCATTTCACTAATGGGGAGAGGGGTGCTTTCAGTCTTTGCGCTTAATGGATCTGGTGAGAACCTCACCATGATAAGCAGCCTAAATGGATAATGGATGAATAGCTGTTATGTACAGTGCAGATGTAAGTTGGTATGCTGTGGAGCTACTGCACACGTACTTATTTAGCCTTAAATTGTTTTTTAAGTTACAAAAGTGGACAGAAATTTCCCCACAGTTTTTTCCCCATTACAGAAGTAATTATATTATGATTAAAGAACAACAGTCACACATTACACTGGCAATGTAATAAAATGCTAAGTTGTTGCTGAATTTGTTGTATGTATATGAATTACTCGTATAAGTTTACCTCCATTGCTTTTGTGCTTTTATATGGCCTTGAAATTATTCAGCAGATGTACTTTAGGCAAAATTATACATGTGCTTTTCAAAACCATTGTTCATTCACTCAGACTCTGGGTTAAATTTCATTTTACTTAGTCATTCAGAGGAATGACTCTGAAATATATTTTTAACATTGATTTTGTAGTGTAGCCTATCATGCTGACCGGTGTATCCCTGGGGATCTCTGTGGAACGTGTGTAAGGTAGTGTGCATGGTGTTAAAATTGTGCTCAGGTGAGAACAGGCACTATTTAGGGGACATTACTGTAAGTAAAACATTTCCTGAAATATCCATAAATGTTACAACGTCATTGAAATAGCACAAGTAAAATACACAGAAGAAAACCATAAAAAGACAGCACAATAATGTAAAATTAGATTTTTCAAAAGTGCTGGTTTATGAAAGAATACAGTAAAGTCTTAAAATTAGGTGCAAATTTTGAGTTCTGGAAAAGCCTTTGTAAAGGACTCTTGGGAGCTGTGGGGAAGAAGGCATAACTGAGAACTGTAGCATGAAAGCATGACCAGGTCTTGGGTGTTAGGAGACTTGGTTGCACAGGGTCGTGCTTCCCCATGCCTTCCTGGTGCTGAGGAACTGCTGTTGCTTGAGCTGACTCGTTAACCACAGGCTACTTCATTTCAGTTTTCTGTTTTGGGAATATTTTAACATGTACTTTCAGCTCTGAAAATACTGAATGACGAGGTCTCCCAAGTTGTTTTTTAAGTAACGGTGCTTGACCAAGTGCAGGTTGAACACTGCTTGTAGGGTTGAGTATGAGCTGTGTCATGAATTCCCCCAAGTGGCGACGAACAATTGGCAGAGTGTTGCTGAGAGTAGGGTGGGATCAGAGATTTCGTGGACGGTGGCATGTTAGCAAAATGCTTTGTATTCCTCCCTCACAGTAACTATTGGGAAACTGGCCCTGGTATGAATATGTGTCTGTCTGTATGTGCCCTGTAATGGGTTGGTGTCCTGTCCAGGGTGATTCCTGCCTTTTCCCTTACTTATTGGGATAGCCTCTTGTCTCTTGCTTCTTCTCTCTTTTTGGGTTTGTTTTATGTCTTGTTCATATGCTTACTTAATAGTAGCCTTGTTTTTTTGTTTTCTAGATGTACAAGTGTTAAATGGACCCATCTTAAAATAACTCAGCTTGTGTAGTTACTGAAACCTTTTAATATTCCCTTCTAGGCTTTGGCATTGTTCAGTATCACATTGTTCAGTATCACTAAAGGGACCTTCCTGTCTGAAAGCTCTCTTTTCATTTACGCCTTGGAAACCTGACTTGAGTTAAACAATTAGTACTAATTGGAAACCAATAAGTACTAAGGTTCAAGGGGCTACTGAGCACTCTCTGCTTTGTGGTTTATTTTATTTTTCATTAGTGGTGATTATATAATACTATAAACAGCAACCAATAAATTAAAATGATTGATTCAAAGACAGATACAATTTCTCTGAAGCAAATAAAGATGGTAACCTTGTTATTTTCTAAGTACAGTATATGGGCACTAAACTCTGAGCACAGTCAAAAATTACCCTCAGGACATATTTGCTTCTTGAGCCAGTCAATGGCCAACCTAAGAGCTACTTATTTTATATCCTGTGGGTGCTGCAGGCAGTTAAACCCCATGATGCCCATTCTGCTGATATCTGGAAAATAAACTTTTCTATTTGAACTGCTTTTCACACAAAGTACAATCAGTTAATTTTTTTTACAGGTTGAATGTAACACTTTGTAACACTGTTTGTTAACAGTGGAATGAGGGACTTGGATTAAGGAAAGTAACAATCGTAACAACATGTATGGAGCAACAGCATTTTCATAAAGCAATAAAATTAATCATTGTTTCTGCTATGCAGTGTAATGTTGAGGGGATACTTTCTCTGGAATAAACTGGGGAATAAAGTTGGGTACTTCCAAAAGTTCAGCCCCTTCTATGGTATCCCATTTGGTGAATTAAAAAAATTATGGATATATTTATTTGAACTTATTTTAAATAAATACTTCAACTAAATAAATCTTTTTTTTCAAAACCTGAATGTGAAAACAGAAAACGTCTAAGGCTAAGATGAGTTACTGTAAATGTCATTTAAAATTTAAATATGTCCATTGCATGAGTATTCAGACCTGTGAACTGATAATTTAGCGTAAGCATTTTTGACAGTAGATACAGCTACATGTCTTTTTGGGTAAGTCTCTACCAACGTTGCATGCAGCCTTGGTGCAATTGTTGCCCATCAAACATCAAACTGGCCTCACAGTGGCATCCCTCCTTGCCAGGCTGCACAGTTTGAAGGAACGGCCTGATCTATGCAGTGTCTGGGTAGTATGATACACCTTCCGCTTCTTAATGATCAACTTACCCGTGATCAAAGGGATATTCAGTGTCTTTGAAGCGTTTTATATTGTTGTGTTAATCTGTGCATTTGTCTTCGACTTTAGCTCGAACTAGAACTTTGTCTTCATGGCTAAATTCTTGTTCAAAATTTCCTGACCAAAGGACCCTACGGAGACAGATGTATTTATTATGACATCATGTTAACCACCATTATTGAACACAGTGGCCACTCAGCTGACTTACTGGTGTCTCTTACTGGTAGGTTAATTGGCTTTTTGGAAAACTAGCCCTGATAGGAATGTGTGTGTTTCTATGTGTGCCCTATGATGGAGTGGCATCCCGTCCAGGGTGTGTCCCTCCTTGCTTGCCAAGATAGGCTTTGGCTCCTCTGCTACCCTGAATTTTGTGCAATTAAATTAATTTAGGTTTGCAACAGCAATGGGTTTGAAAACTTGTGCAATCACCACTTTAATACTTTTAATTCATATAATCAGTTCACTTCTTTCCTTTTTTTGCTTTAAAAGTACAGAAATAGTTTGAAAATAAATGCAAGAAGATTGCTAAGATATTAATTAAATTATTCCACTAAGAACAGATTCAAACGGATTGAAACGGTTGTCAACAAACAATAGTCTTATTTATTACAGCTTCCAGAACAAGTACTCTAGCACAGTTTCTCTTTGGTTTGGGACAGCTGACTCATTTACCAATAAAGACTTTTTAGTCTTTTTAGAACTAAATATTTTTTGATACACTTTAAGTACACCAAAGTTCTAAATGATGAGAAATAGTTTGTAACGAACAGTTCTTTCTGACCCTATGCGGAAGACATGATCCAGGGAAAAGTGAGGAAACAATAGGAAAAAGATCATGCAGGAATACAGGGATGAAAGTGTCCAAAGTGCGCAGGTGTCCAGGGGAGTGAGTCCGGGGCAAACAATCCAAAAGTAATCTAGAGGGTAATCCAAAAACACAAGAATAAGTCCATGGCCAGGTGATCCATCCAACAAGGGATTAAAAAACATGAACCGGGTCGGAACTGGCAGAAGGGGAACGGGAACAGAGATTAAAACCTTAACGGGACCAGGCGGTTCCAGGTCCCGGACTCGCACGATACGGAGATCAGATGCAGAGCCCGGATGAACCCAGGGGACAGGTGCACATAATGAAGTCTGAAGTGAAAGGGCCGGAGCACCCTTAAGGAGGAGGGACTATAATCGTGACAAGTTTATAAAAAGTTAATTTTTAATCATAGAACTATTTGGAAATATAATTATCCCTGATCCTTATAAAACATAAGGTTTTATAATGATACAACACAGAAAGGTTTTGTTGCATTATTTAAATTGACTATAATTTTAATAGGGATGATTCAAGAACTAACGTCCCTTACATCCTGGTGAGGGATGTATAGTACATCCCTTATCAGAAAAATGAAAATGTCAGTGACATTCTGTGGCTCAATTCCAGCAGAAATCGCTTTTCCTTAAATGGAACTAAATTTCTATACTGATTTGTATTAATACAGAACTAACTACAGCAGCTGCTCTGAAAGGTCTTACCCTTTCTCCGTTTTCATCTTAGCAGCTGTTATGAATTGTGGAGATATTTGGAGATGTTTAGATACAATTGGGATGATTTCCAAAGTGTGACCTGGCTTGACCCTCAACACAAGCATTTTTTGGCTATACTCAGCAGCAAAACCATTTTTTTCCCTTTAAGATACTTTTTGTCCAGTTTGGGTACTCTTTTTTTCTGTTTAGTTTAGTTTTAGTTTCTATTTCATAACTATAGACACAATATTTTTTGGTATCTGCTTCCCTTCCTAGAGGGAAGACTTAGACTTACATTTAGAAAAATTAGACTTACATTTATGATAAAATATATTTATAGACATAATCCCTGAAATGAATAGGCCAAGTGTAGACTGTACATTCCTGGAGCAGAATACAGAGTGGGAGTGTTGTGGTAAATGTGATTCATCGCAGTGAAAAATTTTCACTTCTCGGATACCATTATGAGAAACTAGTTAATAAATTCCTGAGATTGCATCTTCCGGGCAGCAATCTTAAAAGTACTATAAAATTACATAGAGGAAGCAGTGTGGAGTACTTTTTAATACTTTCTTTGGAGTCTGGATTTGAAGTTGGAAGTTTGTGGTTTCAAATGTACACAGATGGCTGCTGAAGTACTAATCAGGCTTCCATATGTTCATAATTATATGGCTTGTGTGATAACTAAATGTGAGTCGCATCAACATTAAACTCCTGTCTTCAGTAACTTGCTTCACCGGGTTCCTGTGATATTGAAAGTAGACAATCAGGTTCTTCTGCTCAGGTATAAGTTACTGAACGGTCTAACTGGATTATTTTAAGGATTTGTTGCATAGGGTGGCACAGTGGTGCAGTGGTCACTATTGCTGCCTTGCAGTGTGTGGGCCCTGGGTTCAGTTCCTGGGGTGTTATCTGCATGGAGTTTGTATGGTCTCCCTGTGTTTGAGTGGGATTCTTCCAGGTGCTCCAGTTTCTTCCCACAATTGAAAGGCATGCTGGTAGGTGAATTGGTTTCTGTCAATTTAGCCTTGGTGTAAGTACAGTATGTGTGTGTATTTGTGAGTGTATGTGCCCTGCAGCGGACTGGAGTCCTCTCCATGTCAGGAACAGTTCTTTCCGGGCCCTGTGCAGATGACGCGATCCGGTTGGTGAAGACACAGTAGGAATAAAAACATGCAGGAGTAGGGATGGAGACAGGGGGCGTGTCCAAGAAGTGCAGGTGTCCAGGGGAAGTGAGTCCGGGGCGAACAATCCAAGCATAGATCCAAAAGGGAAATCCAAAACAGGAGACAGAGTCCAAGACCAAGGGATCCATCCAAAGTAATTAAAACCAGAACCGGGTCGGGACCGGTGGGGCAGAGAATCAGGAACAAGAAACTAAAACCATAACGGAACCAGACGTGGCAGGACCCCGGGCTCTCACGAGGATTCAATGAGAAGCGTCGGGGTGACGCCTGCGTCTGGCTTTTAAGGTGGGGCGAGAACTAAAACAGGTGCAGGTAATAGGGCAGAACAAGGAAGGGCTGGAGCGCCCTTAAGAGGGGGAGTAGCGATCGTGACTCTCCAGGGTGTATCCTGCCTTGCAACCTGAAAGGTTCCAGCTCCCCATGCCCCTGTATTGAATAAAGCAGTTTGAAAATGGATGGATGGATTGCATGAGTATTGTCCAAGACTATATCTAAAACCTGCAGATTTAGGCCTTCTTACTGTAATGTAGACCAGGCTCCACAGAGTGGAGAGTGAAACTCATTGCCATAATCCTTTAGAGACTCAGTAACTGTTAGCATTTTAAAAAATCTCCTAAATACCCACCATATACAACTGTTGACAGCAACCCTACCACATTGTACCCAAAGCATATCAGATCTAAGATAAAGCTAAACTAGGTTGCTGCTGTACTGTAAATAGTGGTTTTCCCTAAAACAATGCCCTATTACAGTGACAGAGAGGTGTGCTGTTGAAGGTGCTGTTCTTTATGATGTTACACTGAGGTCCTGTGTACTTAGTCATTAAAGATCTCATGGTACTGATCACAAAAGGGGAATGGAATTAGTTCCAGTGTCCTGCTTAAAGTTCCACCTTAATTTAATTGTTGAAGTAATATTTAACTTCTCCCTCTCTGATGTGCAGTGAGGCACCACCCAGGTATGTGCTGTACTTCAGTAGAAGACTAGGTTCCCTCCTACACATGAAGCACTTTTCTGATTGTTTGAAATTAAAAGTGCTATACAAATGCTGGCAATTAGTCATTATTTATGCAGCAGTAATGACTAAAGGCCTTCGGGCCTTGAAAACATGAACACCCCTGACTCGCGGAGAGTCGCTTGAGAGGCCCTGCCTCATGACTGGGAGCTAGCCCCTCAGGGGATAGAAAGGAGGAGATAGCCCCTTGACACGCTGAGAGTCGCATGACAGGCGCTGCCACACGACTGGGATAAACCCTCAGAGGACTGAAGGAACGAGAATTAGTAAGTTAGAGTTCCCAAGAATAACTCACGGATCATGCTTGAGAAAGGCTGAAGGTGGCACTGCCATCCTCTATGTGTGAGCCTGACCGCACAGTGGAGAGCAAAAAACCCCAACATGCCAATTCAGGGGAAGACCTCTGGTGGCCCTGGTGGAACAGATGCCCCCAATCCGGGCATACTAGCAATAGATAATGAGTAGCTGAAATCCCATAGAGAGTGGTGTTAATTTAAAGGTGGACTGCAGGGGAGGACGACTGGCCTGTTTAAATAAGGTGAATATGCAGGATAGCTCTGGCAGTGGAGATGGCAGCTCCAATTCTGAAGAAACGAGAAGAGTAAACTGAGGTTTGAGACCAGCGTTGGAGATTGAAACTCACAGCTGAGGAGAAAACGTGTATCTGGGTAATGAACTCTTACAGGTGCTGTCTCTGGATTCCATGAAGTGCAAGATGGAGTGCTGGAATAGAAAGCAGTGAGGACATTAAAGAGATTGAAACGTGAGGCAGAACTTTCGCAGAGGAAAGATTTGTTGCACTTGGAAAACAGTGAGGTTAAAATTTAAATAAAGGTGGCCAGTGAAACATGGGAAAGGTAGAGCATGCAGTCTTGGCAGAAGAGTAGGCTGTGTGGGCAGATGGGTAAAGTATGTAGTAAAATGTCCATTGAACCTGGGTGGAGATTTGATTCTAGATGGCAAAAGAATGTGGAACTTGGAACTTGAAGGGGAAAAGAGCTGAGATGGGCATGAGGATGCAGGATTTGGATAACTGCAAACAGTAAAAAAGCATTGGTTGTAGCATTGGAAAGGCCTGGGAGGTGATCCTCTCTAGAGCTGAAGGAGATCCAGATGACATGGCGAAGGAAACTTGAAATTAGGGAGAGGATCTTTCTTTATCAGTAATGGAAGTAGTGGATTTAATATCAGAACTAAGATTGATCATTGGTCCTGAGGTGTCACAGACATGGATGGCAACAACAATAGGGTAGTGCTCTAGAAGGGCTGACCATTATGCAATGACAGAGAGAAAACCAAACCACTAAGCATTACATAAAACTGAAAGACTGACAGAAGCATTATAGAAAAGGGGGAGGTCATTATAAATCGGTTCAAACTGAAAATTGAATTGGGCAAAATAAAGAACCACCTTAACAAAGATAAGCAGTAGTAGTCCACTCCTGGCACCGCGGAGGATGGAAAGAACAGATGACATCCCTGAAAATAGAGAAATTCAGAATAAATTCACCTAGAGTGAAACTTAAGAAGATGTGGATCCCACGATTTAGAGCAACTGGAGATCTCCAGATTCCACCACTCAGTAATTGTGATCAGAGCCATCTAATATTAGAGAAATGGAATTGACATCTTTACCTTCAAGGATCTGGCGGCGAAAATGAGGGTGGCCTGAGAGCTGCATAGATTCTGAGGCTTTTGCTGTACTAAGGGTGGAAAAAAAAATAGAGACGGGGCTGAAGGAGGCAGAGCTGAATGAAGGGAATTTTCAAGCTTGAGCAGACAGGAGGTAATATCGGATACAGAGTGAGAAAGTGGTTTGAGAGTTTGGGAAATCTGCACAGAAAGAGAAACTGCTTCTGTGGAGCAGCAGGAGGCAGAACTGGAGAGTTGAGAGAAGGAGGAGGGGCTGTACGATTTGCAGAAAGTGGAGCTACAGGTACTGCTGTAGTGAGAGAAGGATGGAGTACTGGTTGAGCTGAAATGGAATCGCATAAAAGTAGAATAAAGGGGCTAAACGGCCACAGTGATGGGGAATAGGAAAACATCTGTCAAACAGCGATTTGAGGAGCCTTGGAAGAGACGTCCTTGTAAAAGAGATGAGTCGGCGTACCCAAGGTGGTGCGGCGGTGTTTTGACCGGTGTAAAAGCGGGAGGCTGGATGGGAGAAGCAGAAGCATCGGCAACGGGGGAGAGGAGGATAAGGTTGAAAATTAGAAGGTCGGGATGGTGAAACAGCGGAAAACGAACGACATGGAGAATCTTCAAGGTGCTGGAGGAGAGAAAGGCAGTCTGGAGATGTCGGAGAATTAGGCCTGCGAGCCATTATAGGTCTAGCGCTCAGAATTCAAATGAGTTGAATTAAAAAACTCTAGATGTGTGTGTTAGCAAGGTTAAGGTTTAAATAGGAAAGAGATAATTAAATGATAGTGGAAGGGGCAGAGCACCCCCTGCTTCTCCCCTAGAACAATGCACATGGTCCGTTTTGTATGAATCTAATTGACTTATTTTTATATTTGGGAATTTGGATGGACATAATGGTAAGATTTGTTGCTCTTCAGATGATGGAGTCAGTGTTTGTTAAAGTTCTTTGCTTATTTGTTTTTTTCTTATTGGTTAAAGCAGGGATTGGAAATAAAATGCAGTAAATATGCTTCTTTTATGTAAGCTACACTTATTACTAAGCAGTGTTTCTGGCTGTATATTCA
The DNA here is from genome assembly GCF_040954835.1 of Lepisosteus oculatus. Classification (NCBI taxonomy): domain Eukaryota; kingdom Metazoa; phylum Chordata; class Actinopteri; order Semionotiformes; family Lepisosteidae; genus Lepisosteus; species Lepisosteus oculatus. The sequence goes on along the minus strand of NC_090702.1, from coordinate 11,190,117 downwards.
TCTGAGTCAAAAGCAGAAGTAAGGTTTAATTAATTTTGGGCTCAGAAATAAACATCTGTCTGGTGGTCCTCCTTTTAGTATCCTTGCCAGTTTTGTTTGCACAGTTGCAGATTCTCTATATTTGTTGCTCACAATCCTCAATTATGTATAGCTTTTTACTTCCAAAAGTGCATATCATGCTCTGCATGAATTTTGATTGTTTTTTCTCCAGACATCAACCTCGATCATTCTGTGAAATTCTTTGCTTAATCAGAATAAGTGCATAGTAAATATTGAGGCTGTTTTACTCCTCACTTTTAAATCAAAAGCTAAACAGGGAACTGAGGGAGATGCCTTTGTGCCTTTTTAAAGTGAGCAAGGCTGACTCTGCAACCCCTCACCCTCACCAGCCTCCAGAGGGTATTACCTGTTATACCCCTAATAAATATAGCTACAATGCCTTCCAAAATTGTTGAATATTTATTCTTATAGAAGAGCTCTCATTTAGTTGGTAGATTCCGTATTCAGTACCTTGTCATGTAACACTACCTTATGTAGATATTAATTTCTTTAGATACGCGATTCCATATTATATTCCCTATTAATCAAATTCTAAAATTATGCTTTTGTTTACTCCGGTATCGAGCGTATTCGCAGAAAAGCTTAAAACTATCACTTTTCTCACAGAGTACTGTATACTGTATAAACGTACAGTAACATGGTCAGAAGGAGCAAGGAGCACGTAAAAACGTTTCTGAAATAACCACATGTAAATTGATGCTTAAAATGTTTAGGGAGAAATGGAATACTGGTGTGTATTTTTTTCTTTAAAATACCAAGACCAGCAATATACAGTTTACATAATATGTTTATGTTCCTAAATTAATATTGTTTATGACCTTCAGATGCGTTGTGCTCCTATTCTTTTTATGCTCAGCTACTAAAATGTCCCTTTAGTGGTAAAATTCCATATAAATATTCAATACTAAGTGGATTAAAATGTGCACAGTAAAGAGATTAAATGTTGGTCATTTTGGCCAGCCAATCACGTACCGTGGTAGGGCGCGGTGGCACACGTGTAGCTGCCTGCAGTATGGGTTTGTAGTGTGCATTTTGAATGGCTGCATCTGTAGCACTTTTAAGCTAGCTATACACTTTTGTACAGCCAAAGCCATGCCTTAATTTCACTTGCAGTATCGTAGTTTCTGTTTCATCTCACTTACAGTAGCTTTATAATACCTTTCAGTAGTGTCATGCTTTTTTACCTAATGTTCCAAGTGGAAGTTGTTCATAACCTGCACTGCTCGTGTTTAAATATGAAAGATAATCACTGTACCTAGAAATTTAGGAACTTCCCTTTGAGTGAGATTTGTATTCTGTTCCACCTTGAAAAATTGCCATTAAAGATATTGGTAACAAATGTTGGGTAACCTAGAATCAGCTACTTTGTTTTTTTAAATATAGATGGTGCATATTATTATTGTTGTTGTCATCAAGAAGGTAGGATGTCTGAGAGACCTGTTAGTGCTGATTTAGGGTGCTGTTTTGTCCCACAGTTAAGAAATCATTGGTATGATTTTAGTTTATGCCGTTAACTGGTCTTAACTGAAATTCTCCAATCATCTGCTCACAGTAGTATTGGCACTACTAGGATTGTTTGGGCTCAAGCCATACTTGCCCGGTGCCAGGCACTTGAAAGCACTGTTGAACATGGAGTGTAAAAAATATGGAGGGGTCTTATGTGTACATACTTTAATTGCTCAAGATTCTCACCACCTCTTGCCCCTCCTCTGTCATGCTGGTATAAGACTTCTAGGAATAAAGTAAAGTATATATTCCGATTATCAAATAAGAGTATAAGTTTAGTCATGTACAGTAAATTATTCAAAATAAAGCCCCATGTTAAAAAATTTATTAATGGAGTATCAAGGCTGCTAATTGTAGTGCTCTGGAGGAAGGAGGGTGGAGGAAAAACTTTACAAATAATAATAAAACCAATATTATTATTAGGTGGTAAAAATAGTTCACCTCTCCCAATATCAAGAGAGAGAATTTTGATGGTTCTCCCCTTTTCAAGACCGGTGTGGTTATCATCCATGATGACATGTGGCCAGTAGTTGCTCTGACTCATTTAATGATTGGAATCTCTGGCTAGCTCGTATGATAAACTGAGTCATGGTCGAATGTTGGCCTGTACTGTCAGTTGGTAGCAGCACTAGAATCTAATGATAGCACATAATTGGTCTCTAACTTCACATTGTCACAATACTGTGTTCCCTCTCCCTTCTACTGAGTGCTTTTATGTGTATATCATCTTTGTACATGGAAACTTAAACCATACATTTTGTGCTCCGCTTGTTTTGTCACACATGTAGACAAGTCACTCTCAGGAGATAACGAGGAGGCAAAATGGGAAGTGCTAAAGTATTGCAATACTTTACCTTACTGCCTTACAATGTAATACTACCTTCATTAAACTGTGAGATTATAGCCTTGAATTGCCTTGGAAGAGAGTAATTATAAAAATGGGCAAAAGAAGACAAAGACAATTCATTCAATTGACGCCGCATAGTTCATAACTGGCTTATGGTCCACAATTAAGAAATATTTCAAACATTTCAGAACCTAAACTTTATTCTGAAATTTATGATCCTTAGTTCTGCGAACTGTGGATTTCTGACTTTAATAGGAAACATACTGTACATGTGTGTCTTAAATACAAGACTGTCCACGCTTCTCATTCTTATTTACAGAAACAGTTTTGTGCATTTTCAGTTTTGTGTCTAAACTGTCTTTAATTAAGAGAAATGAGCATTTATTAAGGAGAGAAAACAAATAGCTAAATAAATGAAAGGTAATCTTATTTGCAAATGAATAATGATGAAAATATTTGTACAGTATATAGTATTTGTACTTTTAAGAAAAAAACAAAAACCGTTTCGCTCTGTGTAATTTTCATATGCTCCTTATATTACGTTGTTTCTCAAACCTTTGGTGAGCTACATTATTATTTAATCCTAATAATTAAAGTCTAATACCCCACAAACAATAGGTGATGTAATGTTTTGTCTTTAAACTCAATCTAGAAGTGCAGAAGATAGCGGTAAATAATTACTTCAGATTTTGAACAGAAGTGGTTTGTTTGAATATGATTCCAGGATAAGATATCTAAGTAGTATAATGAAACCTAATGATACTTTTCCGCACATCAATTTTGCATAATAAAAATCTTAAATCAAGCGGTTGTTTCACATGTGATTTTTTGCTGAAGAAGTGCACATCTCTCATAGCATTATAGAATAATAATTGGAATAACAAGTACCACACCTTCATATGTTTCTGTGATCCAATTTCATGATTTGGCATTACATTTAAGCTTTATCATGTCCTTTGCAAGCAAAATCAAGTCAAACTGTGCCCCCAAGTGTGAGACAATGTATGTATAAGGCCAACAATCTTTAAACATAGTGTGCATGGACAGGTGGAAAACTAGCTTATTCAGTGAAATGCCTTGTGTGTGGGTTTTAGTTTTGTAATAAATTGCTCTGAATTCATTTATATACCTATTGATAAGAACTTTAAGAAATAAAGATGCCTGGTTTTCTAAAACACTTGTATCATCTTGACCGATTTTGACTTTTTTCTTTTAAATTGATATTATATTTTAACTCTTGTTCTTCTTTTTTCAATATAGGATTTACGTATCCTATTGTCCTATTTATCCATAAGGATTATTATCCTTATGTGGACTATAGTTAAAAGTTTAAACTACAGTATATTAATAAGAATTTAAAATTTTAAATAATTTTAAATAGGAAAAAAACTGAATAATCTGCATTTGTCTTATGTATTATGTATTTTCCCAATTTACTTCGAAGTAATGCAAAATTAATACTGATTTTAATTTATGTGGCCTTTCTGTTACTGAATTCATGCCTCATATGGAAGTTGCTAGGATCTGTACAGTATGTGTCACTAAATGTTTGGTCTTTGTTACATAAAAAGCCCAGATCTACTCACACTGTATTCATATTTATAATAATCATTGTGTTTTGTTCATTAGTTTGTGTAGTAGCAACAAAGCCCTGTGACCGCACTTGTTTTTTCCTGACTTTATATTCCTGTTTATATTACTATTACACAATATAACTTATTAGTAAAGCAGATTCTTATTAATTTTAGCACCATCTTTTAGTTTTTTATACCCCATATTTATTAAAATTACAGTTTCTAACTAAATTTGTAAAAATACTGTATAAATAAAACAAATGAATTACTACTGATATTCATTCAGTGTGTTGTAAATATTTTCAAGGAAAGGCTTTAATGTTTCTGTTGCGTTTTTCAGATTCCAGAATCTTCTCTGGTCCAGGAAGAAGTTCGTGGAAAGTGTAAAGGTCTATGGCTCCAGTTACATCTACATGCCAGCCTTCTCCATGAAGCCTGGGACAGACCCATCCTTCCGGGCCTATCATGCTCTGTCTGACATTGGTGCCAACCAGACCGTCGTTTTTGCAAACCCTGACTTTTTGAAAAATGTGGGCAAGTTCTGGAAGAGCAGAGGGATCCATGCAAAACGCCTTTCCACTGGCCTGTTCCTGGTCAGTCTGGCCCTGGGACTATGCGATGAAGTTACTATTTATGGCTTCTGGCCTTTTTCTGTGGACCTGAATGAAAGATTTATAAGCCATCATTACTATGACAACATTTTGCCTTTTTCTGGGTTCCATGCCATGCCAGAGGAGTTTCTCCAGCTCTGGGTTCTTCACAAGACTGGAACGTTACGTATGCGTGTTGGCCAGTGTGAAGAGGAAACTGGATAGCTTGTTTATCTTACCAGCTGAGAATATCACCAAACCCCATGCCTTTCCCGTGCAGCCCTTTTGATGGCATAGGCAATTGGGATTTGCATGGATCGTCTATCCTCATCTTGCTTTGTGTTACGTTGACAGGGCTGGTAGTTTCCACAACGGGGATCATAGCTTCGTGATTAATTTATTAAAGAGTGAGTTCTCTTTCTACGTAGCGGCGCAGGGATTTAGCCTAAGGCAGAAGGCAAATAAACTAGAGGGGAAACAATTGCTAAACACTACTTGGAATTTCCTAAACTTATAGTATATGAAAGGTGTTTGAGATTGTTCTGAGCTGAAACTCCTTGAATTAAATATCATAAATAGATAAAACAAAGTCTTAATTCTAACTAGGTCCACTTAAGGTAGTACTCTGCCTTAAAACACCTGAAATTATGCATTTCAAAATATTTTAGCAGCAAAGAAGAGGGTTCTGAAAAATATTCTTGAGTTAAAATAGATCAGATCAGTTGTTTTGCTAACAGGACATTGATTGATGTACGGACTAAGAATATGAAAAACACTCCCGTTAAATGTACTGTATATACAAAAGCAACAAAGATGTTCAGTTGCTTAACAGCATCACAACTCATTGCCATATACTTATCAAACAACCTATTAAGGAGAGAAAATATTTCTGAACTAATTAATTGAGTCTGGAGGCAACATTCATATTGGCATAAAGCCAAGTTACTGCTTTTATCTTGTAAAAAAATGTTATTATTCCCAGATAGATTTTCTACAAAGGATAACAGTTCTTCCCTGAGAAGGAAATGCCACATGAGACTAAAAGAGTTCTGAAGAAAGTCATTTGATTTAATCAAACATTCCCTTACATATCTGATTTTGTAAATGCACTGCATTCCAAACCTTAGTGTGTGTATTTTAGTGTTCTTTAACCTAATTATAGTTTACTGTTATATTAAAAGTATAATGTGTGGCTCTAAAACCTGAATGGATGACACACAAAGAGGTTGTAATTTTGCACTATAAAGAACTCCAGGAATGGAAGTCAAAAATATAAACATTACAGAGAAATACATATTTTGGCCTGGTCACTCCCCAGGTAGGACAGAAATGAGGCATAGAAGAGCTTTATTGGAGTAACTAGGCTGGCTAAATGCTAACATCTGTAAGGATGGGGCTGCTGGATATTATCCTCAAATAATAAATAAGTCAGGGGAAGTAGCTGCAAGAGCTGCAAAGATGGGGCAAAGAGGGACTGATGCAAAAAAAGTGGGCAGATTAGGTTTTGACCTCCTCTCACATGTTTATGTTCAAAACTCCATGAATACTGGACACTAGGCTGTTGAAGATCTGATTAATGATTGGTTAATAGTAAGAGCATTTTGGCAAGAATATAAGGTTTTTAAATTCCATGTGACATGTCTGCTGGTATTGCTCTTGCTATTTATATTGTGATAAAACTCCTACAGTCTAATGACATACTGGTAGGTTAATTGGCTTCTGGAAAAATCTTCCCTGATTTGAGTGTCTGCATGGCTGTGTGCGCTGATAGACTGGGGTCTCATCGAGGGGGTACCCCATCTTGCACCCTTTGCTTTCCAGTATAAGCTCCAGCTCCCCTCAACAATTAATTGTTTAAAAGAGGTTAGTAAAAGGTTGGATTGATGTCTCCTAGTAGAACACATCTACAAGTAACTGTCTTTTTTAGTTTTCAGATACTTTGTCTGCTCATAGGGAAAATTTGCTTGAACATAAATAAATGCTACAGTAATTGAGCATTAAACATATTAAAAAGTAAACAGCTTTTTTTGTTCAAATGTTGCAGATTGCTGTTAATTAAGAACAATTTCATTTACATTATATTAAAACATTTGTTTGCTAACCATCCCTGAAGCTAATAAAATAGTTTGTTGTGGTTTTCTTGAGCTCACTGAGACCAGGCAACAGTGTACTGTGGCATGAAATGAAAACAAATTCCAGTGCTCTTCTTGAACTTCACAGCTTCTTGCTAAAATGAAGATATTATACAAATGTTTATGACTTCATTCAACACTACATTGAAATTCTGTAGTGTTGCATTGAGTCGTAACGTTTTTGTAAAAAGGGTGTTTAATACTTAACCAAATGAGTCATGTGCAGGACGTAATACCTTCTAGTGCTGCTGGAGAGTATAGGAACTGCAGCTACTGTACAGCTTGTCAAGTAAACCCTTCTCATGTAATGTGTGAAGTGGATGTGAACAATATTTTCTACGTTTCCTACCCTCTGCTCTGCTTAGTTCAGCTGCCTCTATAGCCACAGCTTTTACTCTGTGCAAGTGAACAGCTTTGGATTCCCAGTTACCATTAGGCTCCATTTCTCTGAGAATGCTTTGTTTCATTGTGAAAGAGTATCTCTTTCAGCAGATTATGTGCAACCACTCCTCCAAGCAGAGAATTATTTTACACAGCAACTCACAGAAGATCTTTAGTGCTAGTTCTGTGCTTTTGAGTAGCATATTTCTCCAGGAAACTCATCTAGCTAAATCCTAACATATCAGCGTGGGAGCAGCATATGAAACAGGTTGGATGGAAATGTTTGGTTTGTTTTGTTTGTTCTGCTGCTAAAGGTGTACTGATCCAAAAATGTCAGATGTTTTACAGTATAACCAGGAGGTTGCTAGCTCCAGACCACGATGTGCCACTGACACTGAATAACTGCATTAATAAAACCTACATTTTGTCATAAATGATAGGAGTAACATAGTTTGATGCGTAGTCCACCCATAGTCTTCATAATTTTTTAGATTAAAGAATTGGGGATTTAGGGAAATCATTATTACTGTTAAGCCTCATTTGACTATTTAAAAGTGCATATTTTCCATCAGCTGCATATAGAGAAACTGTACTTTTTATTTTACTTATCATTTCTCATTTTATTGTTTTTACTCTTGATAAAATATTTAACATAACTAACAACGAAATGCCATTTATTTTAGATTAGCAATGAGCATTTTTAATATAATGAATATTCATGATTTTGAATAGAGTTAATTTTTTATTTGACAATTTTCTGGAGTGATGATGTCCTTAGCTGTTGTTGTGATTGCCCCCAAGCTGGAGCACATGTGGGGGAGTTCTGCCCAAGCAGGGCAGATTTGTGTTGACCTGTGTCCTGGACTGCCTTGCAGCATTTACATGCAATGTGTATGTGGGCTTGCAGTTTTCCCTGTGAGAACTGCTTCACTCCCTCTTACAACTGATGCTTTCTCTTCTTTTGTTAATGTGAAGTATGCAGTGTGAAACATGGCAGATGGGCTTTACACTGTATATTTCTGAAAAGGGGTTGTAGCAATAAAGCTAAGTTGATTGACAGTTGGAAACCCAGATTGGAGGACATAAAGAGAATGCTTGATTAGGGTTCTGATCTGCTCAGATAGTAAAGGAGCTGTTAGTTCGTAAATTGCTGTATGTGCTCTAAAAATTCAACAGCAATTCGATTACCTACAGTATATGACCCCCAAACATTAATACAATGCACATCTTAAAATAGATGGTTTAATACAAATATAAAAGCAAATTTTTAATTGTGAATAAGTGCCTACAGTTTGCAATACAATGCTTGCCATATTAGCATTACAAATAGCTGTAAGAAAGTCACAATAAAATGATAATTACCATTTTTAATTTTCAGGGAATATTGTTTAATCATAGAGGTGGCTTTTATGTAATTTGTGTAATTATTGCAGTTTGTCATTCTTTCATTCACTGTGTCACTACATCTTGTTCATCGTGTAAATCCAGTGTACCTAAGATAGAAAGATTAATGTAGATGGGTCAGCAAAGTGCATACTTAACTGCAGTTAAAGTGACATGACTGAGCGGTGAATAACCTGAATTTTCAATGGGGAGGTGCTAAGCTCACTTCTTTCAGTTAGCATCCTTCTACATACAGTATGCTTTTGACTGAAAACATGCACTTTTAAGTTGTCATTACATACCAAATATTTAATGGTTAACATAATTATCACCAAAGTGACTCTGTAACCTAAGAGGTTTCCTTTTATGAGTCTGTTCACTATACAGCAGAGACCAGAGTGTGCAAGTGAGTGTTAATTTTTATCAAAGTAAGATTTTGTGAATACATAGGGCAAAGCTTAAACTGTCAGAAAATATATATATAAAGGAGAGGAATCTTTCAGTAAGGAAAGTGGTAGGGAAAGCCATCAGTAATGTATTTTGGAACATAGAGAACATGATTTTTCCTCATAAGTTCATGTACTAATTGGCTAGAGTGCCAAACATTAGTTAAGAATCCAGATTCCAGGTTGATGCTTAAATGCTTAGGTACATTCAGTAATAAAAGTATTTTATTCTGTATTTTGTCAAACAGTATTATCAGAATGTTACTACATTGTTTATATCTATAATGATTAATTACAGATGTTGTTCAATCTGTAGCACTCTCTCTAGGTCTCACAAAAACAAAACCAAGTTAAAAATGAAGGGCTTTTTGGTGAATAACAGCATAAAACAGAAGAAGGGTTGCAAATGAGGGGAGGTAATTTGGCCCATCTAGAAAACTTTGGTTAGTTGCTCTCAAGCTGATTCTTGAAGTAAGCTAGCAAAAATAATACAAAATCAAGTGTTTCAGGATCAGTAAAATAACATATTTAAAAGGAAAGAGTTACATAACCTATGTCTTAGTACCTTATATATTTTTATTAGATTAATATTGATTTTGAGTGCTTAATCATACCAGTGCAGTACAAGTGCAGGTACTGGAAAGATTTCCTTTTACAGCAAGTAATATCTGTCAAATCACAAGTACTGTCTTTTATAGAGGCAATTTAATAACTTTAATCAGACTTCCCTTCAGGAATATATAGAAATTAAGATACAATATTTTAAAGTGAAGTATTCACATCTATAAGGCAAAAAGGAAAAAAAAAAGGAAAATCCTATCCAAAATCTGGAAAATCCAGATTACTATATTAACTAGGTTATTAGGTTATATTAACATTCAACCTAGGCTATCCCCAGGGGATATTTGGGGATGTTCTTTAGGTATAGGGCCTGCCTTAGTATACCCGGTTTTAATTTTATTTTTTTTGAAAGGTTATGAAATAATGTGTAGTTCAGTATTTTAATAACTAAAATTGGCAAATGAACTCATAGAACTGGAGCACAGAAGAACTAATTCTGCACCTTTAAATATGTCTAATCTCTTGAGATAATGTGCATTATTATTTTCAGAGACTCAGATTGGGTAAGAGCATGGCTAACATTCTGTTTGGAGTGCTTGATGTGGCTTTTTAAAAAACATTCAGGAACAGTTTCTTGAATATAAAGCATTACTATAGTCTATTATCTGAATTATATTAACAAATCATTTTGTGATACCATGATTGGAAATGAGATAAATCAGATTATTTCCCTATTGACAACATTTGTAATGCCATTTGAAATAAAATCAGTTTTTGTACAGTTAGAAGATCTATCTTTTGCCTTTATTTTTTCATTTGTATAACTAGACAATATTTTGTCTCTCAACTTCAGAAGCTTCTTGAGTGTTTTTGTCTTTCTGCTTTTTGAAGCAATGCTGAGGGTTTTTATTCCTTTTCTCGAAATCTATAAATCTGTAGATTTATAAGTGTATTTTGAAAATTATGAGTTTATTTTTTTCAGAGAAGTATTAAGTAATTTGTAGTTTCTAAAATTATATTTTTTACAGTATTCATGAGTAATGTTTTTTATAAAAAACTTTTTTTAAATCGTAAAAGTCTAAAATATTACCACACTTTAAAAGCAGGGCACTTAAAAGAGCTGTTACCTGCCTTTACCTGGAAAATGAAAACAATAATAAGCTGATGGACGTTTTTGTTTAAAAAGAAACTACCTCATGTGCAAAAGGGGGTTATCTGTAACCCCATTCCCTAATAAAATGATCAGCTTCACTAAGTATTGCATAGCAGTGGCTCATCGTCCTTTACTTGTTTTACAGTGTACTGTAGAAAGCTGCAAGGTTTTATATAAATCATTCCTTGCACTAATCTGAATGCCCTTGAATACCATTTGAGGTTTTCCTAGCTCTTTCCTCAAATGGTCTCTGACCTTCAGAATCTTCACTGTAATCATTCTGTATGTTATGTGCCAAATCTTATTTTGCTCTTGAACAATATTTTTTGCTCTTAATATGGTTATGTAACTGTGTACAGAAATGTGAAAGCAAGCCTCTCAAGGGATACTGTACAACAAGCTGTTTTGCAGGATCTTTTAATGTGCCCTCTGATGAGTTGAATGAAAGAAAAATTTAAGCCTTGAACGTCTAAGAGCAGTGGATTTTGCAGTTGTAGTTAATTTGAATATAACTTTGAAGGTTTAGAGCCAGGGACGTATAACCTCAAGATATGTGTGACAGTCCTTTTACTAAAATAAACAGTTGAATAAATTCAACAAACATGCTCATACCCAAAAATACATTTGGCAAGGAAAATGATACTAGATAAATTGTTTTACTTGAAACAAAATCCATTTCAGGTGTGATTAAAAAAAAACATTTGCAAGATTTGATTGAAAAAAGACATTGTAATACACTGGGCAAAACAAATACCGTGCCTATATCTGATTTATGTGTATACAGTGTGTGTATATAATGTATATCAAGGCTGAGAATACAAAGAAAGCTTTTTTAATACTAATCTCACCTGGCTCCACTGAGCAAAATTGAATTGTCATTGAAGGTAATAGATATTTTTGGGAAAGGTAAAAAACATTAGCAGACATGTCTGGCAAGCTTGTATACTTCTTGCTATTTCCTAAATCTGTAATTCAAGCCTATTGCTTTTTGTCTGATTTACAGTGAAAAAAATGTGTTTTGTATTACTGTTAAAACTGAGTCTTATTTTTTCAAGTCTAGTGTTTGTGACAGATTATTATAGCTATTGCATTGTGTATATGCCCAATGAGGTAAATAAATGTGAATGTCTTCAGAAACAAAAAGTGGGTCCATGGTCAGGAAGTGATCACGGGATTGTATTAATGGCATGTGAATAAGACTTTTAGACTGATGCATGTGACTTGATTTAACAAACTCAAAATCTGAATAAGTATTGTAATTAAGTTTCTACATTCAGTCTTTGTAACTACTGAAAAACATTTGTTGGTGAGCTACGATAAAAAGCTAACAGGAGAACAAAATTACTGAAATTGTCTGAAGACAGTGTGATGCTAGAGTCATATCTACTCATCATCCAGCTTTTTTATCTCCTCAGAATTTAGGTTGTCACCTATTTCAAAGATTTCACATCCGATAATTCTTATTTAGTGACCGCAGCACTGACCCCAGCTTGTGAGTGACCTTAATTCTGCTTCTCATTTTCTCATATGACAGTGGCTTTATAAATACGGGGCATAATGCATGTCATAATTTGTGTACACTGAACTGCCGACACTGTAAGAACTGATTGTATTGTCATTTTTGGCATAGAAAGCCACGCTATCTATATTATTTTACAATAATTGTTGATGACTACTAAAAGGCACTATTTTAGTCTGTTGACTTGATCAACATGTTGCCACTAGTTCTTCTAATAGAATCTAAATTGATGCGCTAGTGAAGGTGTTTGTCAGACAGGGTACAGATTTAGTTTGGCACACCAATATGCCTACCTAACAGATGGCAGGCCATTTCTAACTATATGTAATGCTTTTGTTTGTTTTGTGTCATGCTAAGTTAAATTAAAAATAAACAATACAAGTAATGCCTCAGTAGACCAGATATAAAAATTCTGTGAAGAGTATTGTTGCAGTTACTGTATTCAGTTTTAAGAACTGCTTGTGAGAATCATTTTTAACATCAGACTATGTTAATTCTCAGAGATTACTTTAGCTTTACAGGGGGTTCTGCAGTATGGGTTCTCATTTATGCCTCTATTAGCTATTTTAGTCAATTTGTTATTAGCTGCTCTGTTAATTAACTCATACTGTAGGTGGGTCTGCTAACTATAAAAAATGTTTAATAGTTCAATAGTGTGTTAATGCAGCACAGTCTTTAAATCCATAAATAAAAGATTCAGTAGGTAGAGAAAAACAGCATAACCTTTACAAACATATTTTACAATGTTTTCTTATTCCCTTAAGAATTCTGAATTTATTTATTGCTTTAAGAATTAAAGAAGGTAAATAAAGGATGTGATCTGCTGACAATATTTTAAATAATTTCGTATACTTTTATTTTAAGAAATACTTTGAAATATTATTTTTTCATTGAAACTAATAAGTGCTACTACAAACTCCTTTGTTGACCAGATGTGTAAGTATACGGGTATTTCGGTTTCATGTATGTAAGTGGCTTAGAATGAAGTCATGTAATGCTGTATGTTGCTGGATGCTGTGTAGATATGATTTCTGGGTGAATGAAAATGTTTTACGTAAAGCAGATATCCATTTTCTCTGAGTGTGCATCCTCAAAACCATTGAAAAAATATTTTCTTGTTCATATTTTAGAATGTTTATGTGATATTAAATTGACTTTTCAACTGTAATAGTCCCTAAATACTGAAAAAACTGCAAGATAAATAGCAACATTCATGTAATTTTAAGAAATTACCAAATTACACAATCATTAATATAATGTACAGTAGCATAAAACCACCACCTTTAGCCCATCTTCACAACCAGTGTTATACTAAAAACCAGTCTATTGTATCTACATAACCATAAGTTAAATAACCATTTGCTCAAAAAAGCAACTTTCACAGTATTACAACTCTTAATTGAAGACTGTTATCATACCATTTCACACTTGTGAAAATTACTCATCTAATTCTGTGCAATACAGCTTGAAGCCCCTTAACTTGGCAAAGACTTAGCTAGTCAGTTAGGTAGGCCAGCATCTTTAGATAAGTATTGTAGTTAGAGTATATAACTGGTAGTAAAATGTTGGTAGCTTCACCTTTAAATATGACTTCCAAAAATGTACTGGTTACCTTTAGGTTTTCTGTCAATTGTCCAGGGTGTGCTATCAATAAAAATCATTATAAAATATTCTTTTCTGGATTTTTTTTGTGTGTGCGCTTTACAAACTGAAGAAAGTTGATTTAAATATTGAAACTTACATTTAAAAAAAATACACACTACAGCTGTGTGTGCAGTTCAAAATTACCATGTATTCTTAAGATCACAAGAAAATCTTTTGGTTTACGCAGCAGTGCCCAATTAAAGAATTAATGTCTATTCTAATGTTGTTTTTGCGTAAGTTTCTATGTTATAGTAGTGTGTTCAATTAACTCAGTTAAGATCACAAACGTCAGTTAACACTTGGCCCAGCACTCAGAGTGGAAATGGGGTCTTGGTCTTTGAATACACAGTGTTACTGTATACACAGCTATCTTACCTCTGCAGTGACTTTTCTGGAGAGATGCAATATATTTAACAAGTTAAACTGATTATATACTGTATGGTCAGTTCTTCCTTACAGTTTCTTCCTGGCCACTATTGTCACGCTCGTAAACCCCTCTTCTTAAGGACTCTCTAGCCCTTCCTTGTTTTCAACTGATCTCCTGCACCTGCCTCCAGTTCCCGCACCCTGTCGTATAAAAGCCAGGCGTTCCTGACAATCTGGGCTCAGCTTTGGAAGATGGACGCCCAGAAGCCCGCCTATCCGCAAGTCCAGGAGCGACTCGACGGCATTGGCTTCATCACGGCATCTTGACCTTCTGAGTCCAGGATTAGGGGACATCTGGTTCCGTGACCCCCCTTTTATTCCCCCGTCCCTCTGCCGGATCCCGCTCTGGCTTATAACTTTGTTCGTCTTCGTCAGGATGGATCACCCAGACTTGGACTATTGCCTCTCTTGGATTTGCTTCGGACTCCTATGGACTGTTTGCCTCGGCCACACCTCCCCTGAACACCAGCACACCAAGGACACGCTCCCCTGTCTTCCTTCCAGCCCCTTGCATGCCTTTTCCCTCATGTTTTCTTCACTTCCCCCCCAGATCGTGTTCTCTGCATAGGGTCCTGAAAGAGCTTTTCGTTACAACTATATGTTAACATTTATCACTGTAGAGATATTTTCTATTAGGTAAGACTTATGGAATGTGTTGTGGTTTTTTTACAGGTTAGAGTAAAATTCTTTAATGCTCAAGATCAATTAAAATTTGCATGTTGAATTGTAAGCTTTCTATTTCAGAATCACTATTATGATTAAATTACAGAAATAGGCACTTCTGATGTAGGGGATGGAGGCAGGGTTGTTCTAAAATCACACAACCTGGTCCAATGGAATGATTTTTCTCTTATTATATTAAGTAATACATATACATTAAGTGTACAATAATGTTATTATAGTGCTTACCTGTTCAAAATGTTTTGTAAAATGGAGAGTGTTATTTAGCAAAATCAGTAAAAAAAAATGCTATGGATACATTCATTTTTGGGAATCTTTCATGAGTCAAAACCAGTAACTGAGTCAATGCCTGTCTGTAACTGTTTACTGAACCAAATGAAAAAATAATGTCAAGTACCAGTTTTCATGCTGAAATCCTGATG
Source organism: Lepisosteus oculatus (assembly GCF_040954835.1). NCBI lineage: Eukaryota > Metazoa > Chordata > Actinopteri > Semionotiformes > Lepisosteidae > Lepisosteus > Lepisosteus oculatus. The sequence goes on along the minus strand of NC_090702.1, from coordinate 11,174,792 downwards.
AGTTCAGATGCTAGTGAGCGTTGAGCCCCAGAGGATCATGACTGGTGTGAAGAACCCTATGCAGGTTGGGTAACAAACAAATCCAATAGGCCAAGACGAAGTCAGTCAGGTAGGCAGGGAGTGTTGTTATCCAGGCTTGAAGAGAGGGTTCACAAAAATGTTTCGAGGGTGAAGAGCTCAGGAAAACAGTAGACTGTTTAACTTTAATACCAAGCGGTGAAGTGTGGGTTGAGGAGGTTTAAATAGAAGGTGCAGTGTGAAGCGAAAGACGTGATAGGATGATTAGATTGTGTGCCATCAATTTCGGGAACTGAATTGGGCTGGTGTGTGATTGACTGAGGTCATGGGAATGTGCCAGCATTTATCAGAATTATGTGACTGATTATGTGAGAGTGTGACACAAAGGACAAGTTCAGTCATTCTTCTCTGTGCCTCTCTCCAAGAATGAAGATGATAGGACTACTGCAATAATGGTGTCCAGCTCTTTACTGTACATTTGTCACATGTTTTAAGTTAAAAAATAACACACAAAACATTTAAAAGGCACCAGTCTCTAACCCTCTATACAGATTGCTTTCCCTGACTTCTTTACTAGGTTTCACTACCCTAGAAGTATGATCATGAGGATTTAAGATCAAAGAGAAGAGATTTTTGTACCAAAAAAAAGGCAGTCCACAGCCTCCCAAGAAAAACAAAATAGAGTATAATGCATAGGTGAACACATTTTTTTCGCAAAAGAAATGTCTTTTTTACAAAACAGCAATTAAGTTTTCTTTATGAAGCAATCATCTCAAGGTGTTTGCATTTCATGAAAAGCAAATTAGACAAAATTAAAATAGAATTTCAAAGCTAAGAAAATAAAGATAAAATCTGAAGATAAAACAATCACAGAAAAGAAATGACAGTTTCTAAAAAGGTCATTTGTAATTAAGCCTTGCTTTAAAGCGCCCATTGTAGCTGAGTCCCTGGTTTCTTTAGAATGATGTTCCAGAGCTGTTAGGCAAAGAAGCTAAAGGCCCTGTCACCTAAACAGTGTAGTCAAAAAAACACATGACAAAGCAGAATCAGCAAAGCAAAAGACATGTGGTGGGAGGTAACTTTTATTTAAATCTCCTTGTGACAGGAATAACTGTGCAAGGACACCAAGAAGATAATTTGTGTACAACCTAATCTGGATATTATCAGTCAAATTCTTAACATAAGTAACTTGTTAAGTGTAGTTTTAGTCTTCAGTAGGGCAGAAAAAAAACACATGAATCAGTCTTTCAGCTAAAGAGACTGCTGAAAAACACCCTGACAATATTTCTCAGATGGCAAAAACAAAGTCTATGATATTCTGTACATGAGGTTCAAATATTAATTTGGGATTGAATATCAGTGTCAGAGTCTTTGTTTTGTATCAGATCTCAGGCACAGTCATCAATTGTCAAGGTTACAGAACTAAAATTGATAGGTGGAATCTAATAATATAGCCTCAGTCTTATCAAAATAAACATACAGTAGAAGATACAGCATTTAGCTTCATAGTGCCTTACATACAGTATCAGAAATACAATCAGAGAATTCTGAAACTTGTACTGTACCTCTGTTTAGTGTTGAAGTACAGTAGTTACTGTAATACAAAGTTACTAAAGAAGAAAAATCTTATCCAAACAAGTGATACCATGGCCAATAATACTCTCTGCCTGATGATGTGACATCAGCATTGCCCTTAGTTAATTGTTCAATGGTACAGGCTATGAGACAAGCTGCCGTAGTGGTGGCAATCTACTGTACACTAAGTTAGATGTCATAATGCCTTCTACTTTACTAGATATGGTAGTGAGACCCCAATGACAAGCATTGATTTCAGTCACACAATCACAGACTACTGGTATTTCTGCTTTCAACTGATTGACTTGAACTTTTGAAGTTATCAGTTGAGAGACATGTTTTTGAGGTCAGGTTTAGAACTCTCAGTTTCTGGGACCATGATAGAGTTAATACATTTACACCCTTTTGAGGTAGACAGATACTGTAAATGAAAATGGTTATGATGCAGTTTTCAGTGAGATGGTATCTGAAAATATATTGCAATATACAATAGCTGAGTCAATTTCTGAAGCAAGAAGAGTTAATGATGAGAATGGTGTGTGGGAAAGAGCCAGAAAATGGCTTATTAGGCTACATACAAGACCTCACATTTTGTGTCCGCAGCCACCAAACAGTTGCCTAAAGGCATTGATATAATTTTATACGTATAAGACTAGTTATTCCTTTGAAAGTGATCTGTGTTTTCAACTTCAGATGATTAATATTATAGCTCTTGGTACAGATGTGTGCAAACTACAGCAAATTCTGGCCTGTGCCAGCTATTTGGATTGTATTGTTTGGATTTGTATTGTTAACACCAAGCGTCTCTCTGCAAAAACAGTAGTGAACATTGTGCACAACTTAAGAGTAATGGGAATTTATCATTGGCAAGTTATTTCCATTTTTGAGAAGGCTGAACATTATTATTTATTTTAACATACAAATGACCATTAGCACAGATTAGAAATGGTGTTGCAGTGAATGTGGCAGCTAAGAGAAGTTTGCATTTTTCTAGCAATACATGGAAGAGGAATATTTTTTTCCTTACAGGATCTGAGATTTTGCTAGTTTGTGTGTTTCTTGACATATCTTAATAAACTAATTATAAAGTACAAGACAACAATGTGTTTATACATACCCTACAGTGTGGTTTTAAACTAAGTAGATTCCCCTATGCTTTTGTGGTTTAACATACTGTACTTAGACATTTGCTTTCATCTAGTCCTCACAAAGTGCTAAGAGGGGATAAAAATAATAATTTGACAACACACAAAATTTCTACTTTGTCGTTATTTATTTTAAAATATCAGTCAGCATCCAATCCCTTTGTGCAAAAAGCATGTGCAACCCAATTGATTCAGTAACTTGTCACCCCCCTTAGCCTCAATAACCTTTAGGACCTTTAGTATGTTTATTGAAGATTTACCCCAAGATACCTAGACAAATTATTAATAAAATTTTAATTTGCCTGAGGCTTAAGAATGGAGACACTGAGATGAGAGATGACCCAGTCTTAACTGTAATTTATGTCACTACATTCTGTAATCTGTTTTGAACTGGCAAACAGTACAGAAGCCACATTTGAAATAAAAAAGAAAAATATTAGCACAGCATTAAATGAATAAATGCTTCCACAATATTACAGTCTACATATGAAAACAAAGGAATCTCCCTCTTGCATATCCATTTAGTATTAAATAACACTAGTTACATTAAGCCAGTGCTTGAGGTCCTCTGAATACCAACATACACCCAGGTGTCAATGTGACAGCTCATTATTAGGCGCAAGTAAGAACAAAGGATTCTGTATGATGTAATCGCCAGCTGCACTTACTTTGCTTTGACTTCAGAGTCAAATTAAATTTGCTGATTGTGTTTGGCTCTTTATTGTGTTGTGAAGACCCTTCTCTGTCTTTTTTGAGAAAGAATAATATTAGCAACAATACCATACATCTGAAGAATATTTCCTTTCCAACTCATCACTAAAATAATTTACATAGTAATTTTTTATTCCCTTAACAGTGGAACAGTCCTGCTTTTGTACAGCTAGAGGTCAATTGTTGGTGCTTCTGACTGCGTGAGTTATGAGTTGTTAAAGTATAGTATTGTGGTGTCGCCCGGGGAAAAACAGGTGTAAAAGAGAGATAACTCACACCACACTGATCTTCTTTGTTCTTTGTCCGTACGTTTCCCAAATCCGTTCCGTAATCTTAGTCATAAACCGTATCCCGTAGTCTGTTATTCTTTATTTCTATCCAGCACAATCCTAAACCTCTCCTTCCTCCAAAACGCTTACACCTTATCAGCTTCCGCGCCGGCTCACCGCTTCTGGGGCATTTATATCCTGTTTTCTGATGTAGTTCAGCCAGATCTCCTTGTTTTGCTGCATAGGCCTTTTCCAATAGCGGGTCAGCTGGTTATCCTGGGTGGCCATCTTGCCCAGGTCTATATCGAGTATTTTCAGCGTTTCGTTCCGGAAATACCGGTTATAAATGACCCTTCCCCGGGTCCTCTTACATTCCCTCCCCCTGAGATCAGCCCCGTCCTCGGGCGATCTAGAAAAAAATAAACAGTGCATTCGGGAGAGGACATCTACATTTCCTTGTTTCCTTCTGGGTCTGTATACCGTTTGTAACTGAAGCCTCTGCAGACTTAGAACCCATCGTGTAATTCTATCATTTTTATCCATATTTTGTAACATCCATGTTAATGGCGCCTGATCTGTGTACAGTATAAATCGTCATCCCAATAAATAATACCTCAAATAGTCTAGGGTCCATTTTATTGCTAGACATTCTTTCTCTATCGTAGAATAGTGTTTTTCTGCCGGATTTAATTTACGGCTGATATTTAAAATAGAATGCTCCAGTCCTTCAATTTCTTGCGAGAGTATGGCTCCAATTCCAGTGTCAGAAGCATCTGTTTGTACCATGAAAGGTTTATTGAAGTCTGGTACCTGTAAGACGGGTTGAGAAGAGAGAGTTGTTTTTAAGTCTCTCTTCCAAGTCGGCCCATTTTATTTTCTCTGGACAACTCGTCTTCGTTAAATCGTGCAGAGGGGCAGCATGGAGGCAAACCCTGGAATGAAATGTCGATAGTAACTTGCCAGTCCCAAAAATGTTCGGATTTGCTTCTTTGTAGAAGGTTTGGGCCAGTTCTTAATTAACTGCACCTTCTGATCTTGGGGCATGATCAATCCTCTCCCGATCGTATAACCAAGATAATTGGCCTCTCGAGCCCCCAGACAACATTTATTTGGGTTGACTGTTAATCCTGCTGCTCGTAAAGCTCCAGTAACTGCTTCCAGGTGTTGTAGATGTTGTTCCCATGTTGTGCTATGGATCACGACGTCATCCAAGTAGGCGGCTGCAAAATCACGACATGGTCTCAGTATTCGGTCCATTAGTCTTTGGAATGTTGCGGGAGCGCCATGCAAACCGAAGGGTAGGACCCTATACTGATATAGTCCTTCAGGTGTGGCAAAAGTGGTTTTGGCTTTATCTTCTTCGGCCAGCGGCACTTGCCAATATCCCTTCATAATATCAAGGGTGCTGATGTATCGGGCGTTACCTAATCGCTCGATTAGTTCATCTATGCGGGGCATGGGGTATGCATCAAACAACGAGATCTCATTTAACCTTTTGAAATTGTTGCAAAATCGAATAGTTCCATCCGGCTTGGGGATCAGAACTATCGGGCTAGCCCACTCACTATGGGATTCCTCAATTATTCCCATTTCTAGCATTTTTCCCACCTCTTCTTTAAACAATTTCCTTTTGGCTTCCGGTACTCGATACGGGGGTAGTCTTACCTTCTTCCCTGGTTCCGTGAATATCTTATGTTGTATAAGATGGGTTCAACCAGGTGTCCGGGAAAAAACATCTTTGTTTTGGGTTAGGAATTCTTGTAGTTCCTGTTTCTGAGCCGGAGCCACGTCTCCCATGGCTTTAGCACCCGTTTCCTCTTCCAGAGGGTCAGGGGAGAAGTGGGTGAGAAGAACTTCGGTACCATACCATTTCTTCAACAAATTGACGTGGTAGATTTGATGCTGCCGTCTTCTCTCATGTTGCTTGACCTTATAATTGACCGGACCCACCTTTTCTACCTCTTCATAAGGCCCCTGCCAGGATGCCAAGAATTTACACTCTTGGGTTGGAACTAAGACCAGTACTTTGTCCTCAGTCTGAAATTCCCTTGCAACCGCTCCCCTATTATAAATTTGTTGTTGTTGAGCCTGGGCTTTCTCCAGGTTTTCTTTCACTATGGGAACAATAACGTTTATTCTTTCTCTCATCTGTTCCACATGCTCAATGATGGTCTGTAAAGGGGAAGGATGATGCTCCCACGATTATTTGACCACGTCTAATAGGCCCCATGGTTTCCGAGAGTATAATAATTCAAATGAGGAGAATCCGGTCGAGGCCTGCGGTACTTCTCGAACCATGAACATGAGATACTGGAGCAGCTGATTCCAATTTTTCCCATCCTTTTGCATAGCCTTCCTCAGCATGCCTTTCAGGGTCTTATTAAAATGTTCTACTAAACCGTCTCTTTGAGGGTGATAGACCGAGGTTCAGATCTGATGTATACCAAGTAGCTTACATAAGTCTCGCATGACTTTAGACATGAAAGGAGTTCCTTGATCAGTTAAGATCTCTTTAGGTATTCCGACTTGATCGAACAGTTGTACTAGCTCCCTAGCTACGTTTTTGGCGGTGGAATTCTCTCAACGGAATGGCTTCGGGGTACCTTGTAGCATAGTCCACTGTCACTAAAATATACTGGTGACCTTTGGTGGTTCTGATCAGGGGCCCCACCAAATCCATCCCAATCCATTCAAAGGGGGTTTCAATAATTGGGAGGGGAATCAAAGGGTTTCTATAATAATGTTGTGGAGCACTTTTCTGACACTCGGGGCATTCCCGACAATACTTCTCAATGGCCTTATAGATCCCTGGCCAAAAGAACCTAGAGAGTAGTCTCTCAGACGTCTTCTTTACCCCCAGGTGTCCGCCTAGGAGGTGGCTATGGGCCAAGTTGAGGAGCTTCATCTGGTAGGCCCGGGGAATGAGGAGTTGTTCCACTTCTTCCTGTCCCTTCTGCTGGACCTGATAGAGGAGATTATTTTTTATCATGAAATATGGGCAACTCACTATACTAGGATTAGTACACCACTTCCCATCAATTTTCCTGACATGTCCCCATTCATGTCTCAAATTTCCATCTTCTAATTGGGCCGACCCAAACTTACCACGACATTCTGGTGGCTTCAAGTCTGGTAAATACATATTTACGAATTCAACTCCATGTTCAGTTCCTCCTTCTTGTGGGTCTGTCTCATCAGGGTCGTCGTTAAGGGCGTCACCCCGGCCTTCAGGGCAGTGAATGGGTCTTCGCCTAGCATTTGGACAGTGTTCCAAATTTGGAGGAAGTGGGGACAGTCTCGTCCCAGTACCACAGGGTAAGGCAACCGCTCAACCAATCTGACAGTTGAACGGTATGTCCCCTGTTCCGTAGGATCTAACCATTCTCCTGAACTTCTGGTTTGAACTCCATACTGTATGACTATTTGAAAAAATGTTTACGTAAAAATATTCTACATTGTAAAAAGTTTTAAAATTCTTTTTTACACTCGAAGTATCCGGTTATTTTGGTCACAATAAAACAGTAATCACAGTTGCCTAATAGTTCACTCACTTGTTTTCCAATGCACCCAAATCCTCTATTAGATACAGTACTTTGATAGATTACTAGAGCAATTGTCTATGATATCAATGATACTATTTAATTTACTATGTAGTGATACTATTTGGTTTTTCTCAATCTATTTGACTAGAATCAAAATCTCACATGATAACCACTTCTCCTTTTATACATATATTCCTGATTTAATTGCAGAAATTGAATAATTGATATCTGCATTAAGTGGTCTGTAGCATGCACCTAGTGCTATGTGTTTTCAATGCTTTTTTAAAGTTTGACTCATATACAGTAGTTCATGAGAACCTTGATACATGGATATTAGATTTGATGTACAGTATAATGCTAAACCTCCGTCTCTTACATCTATCTTGCTTTCCTTAAACACTGTGTATCCACTGGCATTGTATTATTCCATGTCTCCTTGATTCTAATGTCATGGAAATATACCTATCAAGGAAGCCACGAGAGAGGAAGCCTTCTCACCTGAGTAAGTTCTTTATCTCAATATTGCAATATTGGGAGCCCTGCTGTCACTCTGCAGAGTGTGTCAGAGACTCAACTTGTTATACGTGTAGGCAGTACAGGCTTTTTATAAAGATGTTTTAATGCAAGGGAAAGTACAGCACTTTGTCCCTCCTAATACATCTCCTTTCCTTAGGACAAAACAGATTACATCATAGAAACAAAAGAAGAAGCACCAATGTATATTTTGTAAAGCTTAGCAGTTACCCTCGGCTAATTTAGTAATCTAGACAGTACGTACTGTGTTTACAAACTGTCTTCTAAGAATTTGCACGTAGCACAGCAGTTACATCCTTGTTATATATTTTCCTAAAGCTCTTTACATTTTAAGAATCAATTTACTTATTAGATTTCCATTTCACTAACTACAGTACATTATGGAGTAACTTCTATCTTCATGCTAATGGAGTAACTTATTTCTCATGTATTTGATCCTAATACTTTGAAAATGTGGGTATTAACATTTATCATGTAGGGGTTTTGTGAATCTACTGGGACAATTTATTAATTGTAGCAGTAACCACAAGGTGATTCTTTTATGGCTATTAGAAAATTAATGCAACGCACACACATGGATTCAATACATTAGACACATTTATTAAAACTGTAGCGCCACGCGGAGCACTTTAGCCATGTTCACGCAAGGCAGGCTGAGAACAGCGCCTGGGAGCAGGACTAGGGGACTGTATATACTGTAGTGGGACTGTGGCTGTGAGACGGTCTCTTCCCTTCGTGTGTGTGTTAGTGTAGGTGCAGCGTGTAACCCCTGTCCCTGTGTGTGTACATTTCCCCGGTTTGAGTTAATAAATGTGTTGTTCAACCCCATTCCCTGAGTCCTATGCCTGGTCCATTCCGTACCGAAGCCCGTGGTTGTTACATTGGTGTTAGAAGCGGGATGGAGCAACGCGGTCAGAGGCCCAGCACGCAGGGAAAGAGCCCTAGCTGAGACGGAGGGCCTGCCCAGATGGAGAGCCTGCCCAGACAGAGGGTCCTGGCCTGGATGGAAAGCCTACTCAGATGGAGGGTCCTGGCTCAGATGGTGGGTCCTGGCCATAGAGCCTGCCCAGACGGAGGTCCCTGGCCCAGATGAAGAGCCTAGCAGGAGGAGTCCTGCCTTGCATGTGCAGCCTGGAGGGACGGTTTGGTATTGGCGGGACACTCAACTCTTCAGGCGGGGGCAATGTAGCAATGTATACATAAATTGTGCATATAAAACATAACAGTCTGCCTGGATACAGATGGCAGATTTTACTGTGAGGGTTATCAAAATGCAAGGTATAAAATCACAAATAGATGCAAAACACAAAGAGATACATACAAAGAATATAGTTCAGTATACCATTTCGTTAATAAGTCTCATGAATATGAATTCTACATTAGCTACTCAAAAGTAAATACATTACTCAAATGAATTAAATTGATATCAACTTGTGTTGAGGTAACAATTGAATTCTCGAGATGCAATGTAGAATATTGGGTCACTTATCCATGGATTCGTATTTCCCGGTGCATGGAAACAAAAGACCAGCTCGCAGCCTCTGTTGCAGCAACATCCAATTGTCGTCCACTGGCTCTGGCCAACCTGTCCCGGTGCTGTTGCAAGTAAGACAAATTAGAAGGAGAGATTTCTGCTGTCAGCGACATTCTAGACCACCTGTGGACAAACTACGGCCTGTGTGCTGGATCAGGCCTCCCAGACAGTTTTTACAGGCCCTTGAGATAAAAAGTAAATTAGTCAATATTCGCCATACTCCACTTTGTTTTGTACTGTTGTTTCTTACTTTTTATTATTCGTGCCATTAGATGGTGCATGAAAGCTTTACCACAGTGATTCCAAACTGTACATCACACTACCTAGGGGAGGCGTCATTATCGGTCAGGGGTGTCTCAGGTATAGGCAGTAAAAGAAAAATTTTATTACGAGCAAAACCCGCTGTTTGTGCACACAGATTGTATGAGACGCGCGCTACCTCAGCAGTCTGTAAGCAGCATACCAGTTAACCACGGCCTCTGTGTTTAATGTTTCTATGAGTGGGTCATTTTGTGAGTTTTTTGTTACACAATTGCAATTGAGAGGTTTTTAAATACAGTATGGGTAAAAAACATGACACAAAGCCTAGTTCTAAAGAGAAACGGAAATGCAAATAAAGTATGACAACAGTTTCTTGAATTTTGGTTTCACGTGCACAATTGTGGACACTGAAGAATGTCCTCAGTGCGTTGTCTGCCTTAAAGTGTTGGCTGCTGAGAGCATGCTCCCTGTTGTGGGAAATTCTTCATCAGAGGAGCAGGACACAGTCGTGTGCAGATTCAATTTTATTGTGCTCAATAAGTCCAACAACGCTCGCCGGGTCTGCCCCACAGAACAAACAGCAAGGGTTTCCCAGCTCTTACATACAGTCAGAAGAAAGTTTATTTCACAATCTGAGAGCTTGTCCTGTTCTTCGATATGTAATTACTTCTTGTCCTACTCTGTCTTGCTCTAGGTTCTGTCCTTTGATATGCAGCAGACATTGGTCTGCTTTGTCCTGTTTGTGGGTCGTTCCTGTCTTTTATTATGTAGTGTTAAGCCACTGGAGCTGCTAAAGCAAGTCAGCTTTATGGCATCTTAGTGTAACTTTTGTTTGAGGCTAAATTAACAGACCGCATCAACACCTCTCACAATGTGCTTAAGTGGTGATACTTTGATGCTGGATAAGTGAGATATACAGTATACATGTCCCACTTCACTCCCCAATAAATTGAAACGTCATTTGGAAACTGTTCACAGTAGTTCGATAAGTAAGCCTCGTGAATATTTTTCGCACAAGTTAAATGAATGAACAGAAAGCTGCTATTTCTAACCAAACTACAGTCCCCAGCAAAGTTCTTCTTTAATCATACAAAGTTGCGTACCAAGTAGCACAATACAAAAAAACCTCATACAGTACTATTGTAGTACCAAGGAATAAGCAACAGAGCTCTGTGAATTCTGCTTCCCTTTGCAATTTCCTGCCTTTGTGAGGCTGGGAAAGAGTCAATTTTGAGAAGGAGATGCATGTTACCATTTCAAAAATACTTCCCAGTATTTAAAATACTGCCCAGTATTTTTGGTGAATTCTGTTAATATAATTTAGTAAACAAGCCCACCTAACCATTAAGAGACACAAACAAAAAGACATTGTCTTTCTCCCCCCTTTTTAAAAAACATTGATGTTTAATTTTTACTTTTTCTAACTCATTTTATTTGCATTTTACAAATTGACTATTTGTTGACTATTTTAATTTTTTTTTAAATTGTTTTCACATTGAAATAATTTCAATAAAATGTGTTGTCAAGTATTTTAACTACTTTGATTTTGATTTGAGTTTTTTGGTTTTGAAAATGATTTAAAATAATACAATTTTGACAAACGTTTTTATTTTGACCCATCATTTCCTTCAAACTTATAATCTTTTGTAAAATATCGCACTGCCATCGAACATATTTTTGAGACAAAAGGCTTCTTCCACTCTTTTTTTCCTCTGTATTCTGTGTTTATGGATTAATATGGATGAACATTTGCAGTGGTTCACCTTTGCAAGTTGAAGGTGGGACTCCTGGGAAGATTTCTGGACTGATGTGTTCCTGCTCTCCAGTTTCTTTCAAAAACCTTGTTTTGCATGAAAAGTGTTTTGTTGATGGTAATGTTATTTGTCTCAACACGGACAGCAATAACTGGGTTTTAACCAGCCTTTGAGCCTGTCTACTCTTTAGTCAATATTATCCATTGCAACTTCAGCGACACAGCATACAATTTTTGACTTAAGGTCCTTGATTCATATCTCCCTGGCAGTGATTCTGAGAACAGTTTCCCCAGCAACCACCACTTGTCCTTTTCTTGTGATTTTGAATCACTGGTACTGAAATTATTATGACTGGGCTTTAATGTGTGTAATAACAGTATTGTGGGAGCTGCAGCATTCAACTCTTTGACTCAAATCTTGACTGTTTCCAGATTCTGGAGTGGAGCAAAGTTGTTTCAGTATGTAATGTGAAGCAACATTTGAATTCTGGAATAAGACGATTGATCAATCATTGGTGAACTTGATTGGGGCTTGGCAGTATTTGTCATCCTTTGTTAATATTTCAAGTCAGGCTGAAACAGCTTGCTTTCCCATGCAAATAAAGAAATAAATAGCACTTTAATAGTAAACAAGTCGATTACATTTTCATTATTGACATTTCTGTTGTTTGTAACTAACAAAGACGCATATGTGCATATGTTTTTCTATATGTTCACAGTACTACTGATTCAGAACAATGTTCCTCTCTACATACTGTATATTAGTTTAGAACACATACTGAGCTTAAATATCTATGTTCAAGATTTTTTTCTCTGTTCGGTACAGTATTTACAATATTTAATCTCTCTTCCATTCATTTCTCATAATCTATTATACTATTACAGATATATTATAGAGAACAATTGACATAAAGTATTATATTTATTTTTAATTACTGTATCTTTAAAGTATTTATATTTACATTTGAGATATGGTACCTTTAGAAAGTTATCACACCCTTTCCAAAGGTTAACACATTTCGTGGCCTAACAGCCATAAATCAAAACACATTAAATCAAAATGAATTAAATCAAAATTAAAATATAAGTCCATGCCTAGATCAGGCCGTCCATCCAAACCGGATGACCAAGCAAGATAGAGACTGGGCAGAGAGGCTACTAAAACCCAAATGGCAACTTCAAAAGACCTACAGGCTTTAATGACCTGGAATAAACTGTTCCAAGTGTGCAAGTGACATCGAAATCCCAAGCACTCCACAGATTTGGCCTGTATGGCAGGAGGTTAAGAAGGAAGCCATTACTCAAAAAACAACACATTAATGAGATACTACAAACATGTGGCAAATTGTTTTATGGTTTGACATAACTAAAATGGAACACTTTGGCCTAATCAAAAATTACAGTAGGATCTGGACATTCACTAGGGCTCGATGCAGAGAATTGTTACAAATAGCCATCACACATAACCAAATCCACCCCTATACTGTTGCCTATTTTACTGCTGTATATACTGCAGTAAAAAATATGTGTGGCTAAAAGACATACGTATTCCTCCCTTATGTGATCATTAAAGTACTAATACATTGGCTTTAAATTAATAAAAATAACATTGATCAACTAATACAAGCAACACAGTAATCACAAACTTATAGTAATCATCTAAAATAAACAACATAAATCCATGCTCTGCATCCAGCTGATACTCTCTCTGCCTTTGCTCTGTACGGTATGCCTTTGCTCCATGATAAGCATGCCCCATTGTAATGACAAGGTCATTAAAACTGTCAGTGAGCCAATAAACTTGTCTCAAGCCAGTCATTACTCACACCACTGACAGAGAACCCGGACTGATTGGTAGTAGGTACTTAAGCAGGGAGAGGCTCACTCTCTAGCTACAGTAGATTCATCTCACTAGCATAGTCTGTTGCACAGCTAATTTGAGAGGTGGGTTTATCAAACATCAGCTCAGTTTTATCAAGTTTTGCTCTTCTTCCATTCTAACAGCCAGACCAAATCGCGAAAAAGTGAATTCACTCATTTTAAATTTGTGGATGTCGAGACCCTGCTGTTTTATTTGTTAATGTGTTACTTTTGAAGGGGTGTTACATTTCCTGTAGGGAGAAATTAGAGAATGTTTTACCTTAGCTCTTCTCTAAACTTATATAATTAATCTCTCAAACATTAAGAAAACTTGCTGAGTATAGAGTTTACATTTAAATATGACCAAATCAATGTATGGGTTTATTAAACTATATTATGTAGAAGTATAGATGTATATTTTATATGAACGTAGATTTGTTTTTTTTTAACTCTAATGTAAGATGTGCTTTGTTAACTTCAACACCATATACTGTATGTGCTTGATTTTTAAATCCTTTTCATTTTATTTTATGAATAAAAAGTTTTCTGTACAGTGCAATAACTTACAGTAAATGTGACTATAGGGTAAAGAAGGGGGCGCTTTGCATTACAAGTACTCAGATATTCACTATTAAAGCATTATTCACTTAATGCTATGTGGAATGGTTTCCTTCCTCATGCTATGTATCATGTTTTACTTTCTCATGGTTCTTTGAGAAACCTTTCAAAAATATTTCTAACTAAAAAGCTCATAAAAACAACAATCATGAAAACACAATCCAATCTAAATCAACAAGCAGAGGAGACAAAGAAAATTGAAGCTTTCTCTTTACTTGGAGCATTTTTAAAATCCTTAAAAATATTTTAGAACAATCAGTAGCAAAAATGCAATAAAAGGTCATTATGGTTTCATTAAGCTTCAGGACAGAGATATTCATTCAGTCATCAATTACCATGTATACTTTTTTCTGGATGTGTTTAATGATATGGGACTGTGGAAATGCTTTGGCAAGAGATGAGTAAACATAATTAACCTTAGGCAGCACATTTCTATTTATAATTGAAAGAGCTATGTTGGACAACTGTAATGTTTACTTTAAACCATTAGGTTGTCAAACAGAGAAGATTGACAAAGATAAGAGAGGAGATGTCTTCAGAATGAACAGTGAGCCAGAGGACACAAGTGGAAACTACAAAGAGGTGCACTTTGTTACCAAAAGTACTGATATGTATGGAAAAGCTACAGTACCCCGCTCTTTGAATCTATTAGCTACCTACTACCACAATAGTATAGATGGGCCAATGGCCTAATTTTGTTAGTAACTGTTCTTACTGTATGCACTAAAACAGATTATACTCAACAGACAAATGACCCGCTTATTTCACCTTTACCCACTGTTTGATTTTGTGAACTATCTAAGAAGTGGTAGAATTGATGCTAATATACAGTAAATAGAAAAAAGGTTGTAGTTTTAATGAACCTACACTAACACTGTATTAATGGAACAGGCTCTTTTTTTATTGCAACCTCAATGTATATGTCAATATCAATAATAAAGGGTGTTAGGCCCTTTACTACTACCTTGCCACATCTCCCAGAATAACCAGTGCATCCATAGACCAGACAAGACAACTATCATACTGTATGTTATATCCTATTTATTGCAGTCTATCATTCTACCCATCATGCAAAAGTATCCCCATAATACAACAATTTCTATAAATACCTACGGTATCTAATACACATAATAATAAAATTCATCCACCAGAGGTACTTCCTGACAGTACATTATAAAGAAACCCACATGGACCCCAGCTACCAAAAGTAATGTCCCAAGCAAAAGTCCACCAGTATTATCCTCTGAACCCAGATCCGGTCAGTGTCCTGGTGTGGCTCCTTCCATCACACGAAAGGAAAAGGAATGAAACTACATGTAGTTCCTTTGGTGGCACTTAGGCAACTTGCCCGGTCCTGGCCATCCCAAGCAGCATGGTATTTTGTTTTGTATTGTTTGTCTTTTGCCCTGCCTGGCAGCCTGGTGTGTTTTGAGTGAAAAATGTAAAAAGATTAAAAAGGCAGGATGAAAACTCCATGATATAACTATTGACTACATTCTTACTTTCAGACTGCACAGTTACAGACATCCATATTATTCCTGTAAGTCAGACATGCTGCTTCTGACAAAACTAAGTATTGTATAAATAAAAACATCACCAGATGTTCCATTTTCTTCAATTTTGCATGCTGAGTAAGGAGTTTTACTAAATTTGCACCTAAGAGGATGCACCAGCTTCATTCACAGTCGGTTAATGACTGGGTTTAAAATGGAGGCGTCTAATCTACAGCGTTGAACTTGTACTGTAGGCATGCTTTTTTGTTTGTTTTTTATGCCTCTTGGGAGCCCTGAACAGCAATTAGTTTCGGCTTTCATTTACGTCTACACACTTTTTAGAAATCAGCATAAAACACTGCAAGTGAGTTTTTCAGTTAGTTTCAGTTTCCATATGTTTCAAGCACTTAAAAGAGCAAATTTAAATTCATTTTTAGTAGCTGTCATAAAATAAAATGGATAGTTTTGCTTAGTTATGAAAACAGTTTGAACGTGTCAGAATGAGTTTCTTCTACACAAGCAGATGAGTTTAATGATTTAACTTGGAAGAACTACCTAAAGCTTTCTCAAAAAATGTTTGAAGCAGAGATTGTGTGCAATACAGTATACATCACCTAGATAAGGAAGAAAACAATTTAAAGCCATCTACTATATGAAAAAAGCTTTTGAATATATCCTATTGTCACATTTTTATAAATATATACTATTGCCATACAGTATATTTTGTGTTGTATTAGTGCCTTTATACTGTGAACATTATGATCACACATACATGCAAATATACTTACTCAATGTTAACTTTTTGTGAAAATATTACATGTAGTTTAAAATATAGAATTTAAATAGAATAATGCAATATAAAAACTGAAAAAGCCATGAATGTTAGAACTCATTTACAATACTTTGTACAATTCTGATCATGCCTTTGCAAGAAAGGTATTCTTGCTCTGCAGTGAGTCCAGAGAAGAACAATCAGATACTTTCATAGGTGTATTGGTAAGGTGAACAATGTCCTACATTGACAAACTAAAAGAGCTTAAATTTTTTAATCTGGAACAGGAAACTTCATAGGACTGAAGCGCATTGCTGCCATCAAGGAAAATAAAATCGTTATGAGATATCCAATTATTTCAGAATTACGAGTTAGCAGATTATCTCATAATTATGAGATAGAAAGTTTCACGTACTGTACAGTATGTGATCACATGATAGCACAAATTGTCATACTTATATAAGCAGTAGAATCGATTCCAGGGCACACTTATTCTTGATTGGGGATATACAGTAGGTGTGTGTCCTCATGGTTACAACTGTGTTTACATGAGGTACAAACCGTAACATTTCATTATGAATAAACCCAAGGGGAAGATCACCTGTGCACATTTCACAGCATGTACACTGAACCCATAGTGCCAGTAAACCTATCGATAGCTTGTAGGTACTGTCATGTAACAGGTTGTTCATACACACATCATTGCCCTCTCATATTTCCATACGCAATAATTTAGTATCTTGTAATTACAAGATAACTCAGGATGTTTTGTACATGCACTTCCATTTTATAGTTTTCTCGACTCAAGAATTAATAAACAGAACTAATTTAACCCATGTGACATGTTGAGAATCTGAACACACAACATGACACACAAACCTGAGGACACAAGAGAAAAATACATGGAATTACATGGAGTTACATTTTAAGTGAGAGCAGGAGTTATTTACACAACTGTTTAATGAAACAAGCTACCCAGCCATCTTGTTAAAGCAGATACACTGACTTCTTTCAGGAAATGAAGGCAGAATGGTCTCTGAATTTGTAACATTTTTATGTCTTATGTAATGCAGGTCGGTAAGTTCACCTAAAAAATAATTCCTTATTTGTAAAACTGTAAATATCAGCTTTTGAAAATATTAGGAGAAGCAAATATAATTAGGATTTTTTTAAAGCTACGTTAACAGACAATCAATTAGGTGTTAATAATATTGTAAAACAGTTCCCTACCAAGTATTAATTGCCTCTGTCACATGTTATATATTATATGTTATATATACTGATGGAAAAAAGAAACGCAACACCTGCTTGGAACAGGCTGAAGAGTGACTTATTCGTGAAGAGGACCTGATGCCACTGCTGACGAGTCCATCACAGCCTCTGTCTGGCCAAGCCAGTTGAGTGTGACGTCTAAGAGGAGTGAGCAGAGGGCCTCTGACAGGACGCCTTGCTCTAAGGCCAGCAACATAGAGCCTCACTGTCCTGTCACTGATGCTGGCATTGTGTCTGCTGGCAGTTTCAGCAGCAGTAAGCGTGGCAGATCTGAAACGGTCTCTCACATGGACCAGTCTGATGTGTTGGTCCTGCTCTGGTGTGGTCACCTGAGGGCAACTGGATCTTGGATGGTCATCTCTCCTGCTGGTTTGCTGAAGCCTTCTCTGCAGTCGGGACACTTACTCCATAGTGTCTGGCAATGTCGGCACATGACATGCCTGCCTGCAGTATGCTAATGGCCCTCTCCCTTGCTGTGTGGCCTTTGTCTTGCAAGTGACCTAAACTTTGAATTAAGGCCTTTTTAAAGGTGACCTGATCAGGCATTGTTCCACCTGGACCTCCTTGGGTAAAAGTGCACCTAACGAGCTTTCGTGTGATTGGGAAGTTGCAATGCCTCACTGCACAAGCTGTATCTCTGGTCAGAGGGCTTAAAACAAATTGACATCTTTTTGTGAAAGTACATAAGCTATAACTATAGTATTGTCATTCCAGAAAATGCTGCGTTTCTTTTTTCCATCAGTGTATATAGCAAATGCATTCATTAATGGATACTTGAGTGTCCATAATTTGTTAGTGAGATATTTATAAAGTTCCTTGTGGGATATGAAACTCCATGTGGGATATGAGCTGGGTTTTCCACTCTGCCATTTATACTAACCTCCACCTCAGCTACTGAATTCTGTAACTCTTTCAAAATTGTGATTGGCCTCATAGTGGCATGTTTGGAGTGGAAACAGATCCCTGTTCCCTTTAAATCACTGTTATGTTAAAAATATTATGAAAATGTATGTCAAGAAAACACCATAAATGTAATATTTAGAGGGACAGACTAGTCTAGGCTGTGTTTGGGTAGTACAATGGAACTTACATTTCTTGATGACTGAATAGACTGTACACACAGAGATGTTCATAGACTTGAGTATTTTTTTACCCTTCTCCTGACCTTTTCAATTACTTTAACCCTTCCTTGCTTTGAAAAAAGGTTCATAGTCTTCATGGTCGCATTCTTACTTGAAATGTGTTATCTGACCAAGAGACCAGAGACAAGAGCATTTATTGTGAAATCAGGTGTCTCTATATTATTACACAAAGACAGAGGTCATTCAATTAACTGTGTGGCTCATTAAGGCTTATCAGCGCACATAAATAAATTTAAGTTTATTGGGGTTGAACAACACTTTTATTAACTCGCTGGGAAAGGTACACACACAGGGACAAGGGTTACAGTGCTGTACATACGCTAACACACACTAAGGGAAGAGACCATCTCCCAGCCTCTGTTTCACTATATACAGTCCCGCCCCCAGGCGCTGTTCTCAGCCCGCCTTGTGTGTGCATGGCTAAAGCACCCCGCATTGTTTAATATAATGGCATTTTACAAAAACAGTGTTTCATATACAGCATTTGGTTAAGAAAGGGAACATGTTATAACTTGTTCATAAATATATTTTAAAGTTTTTCCCTTGTGCTGTTTTGCGTCTAAAATCAGACAACATAACATGTTGAATGAAAGTATAAAGCAAAACCAAGGCCTCTTTTGGTACTAGGTTGTAAAAATTAGTTCAGAGGACAAGATTGGGTCCCATAAAGAATAAATGATTGCCACCAAAGCAATCAGGAGATATTAATGACAACTGGAGCCAGTTTGTCGAGTCATGCTAACACTGTCAAGAACACAGTTTACTCAGATTAAACTCAGCAGTTCAGAAATCACATCTGATGAGAAAGTTGAGGTCAGAACAGATGGTGAGATAGGAGGAAAATAATCTGCCTTCAGTCATGTGTGGATAGATTTGATCAAGTGAAACTGCAAAGAAAATGTAGTGAAAAGCCAATGGGACACCCCAGGTAAAAATAAAAAAATACAGTTAAAGGGCTTACATCTACATAACACAGACCTAACCTTTCTTGTTCTCTTGATTTGTTGCAGCATTTGTATTTATACAAATTTATATTATAATCAATTATAAGATTCGTTCCAGACACATTGTTTCAAGGATATAATTTAATTGTGGTGTTTCAATATACAAGGTATAAGATGTCTTCATAGGGAAAAACAAGATCATCCTGGCAAGATTGAAAAAGTAGACAGCTGCTACACCATTGCCTGCTTTGTACATTTACAGTATATACATGATTAAATGAATTATGATTGGAGGTCTTGTTAGCTCATGCATTTGAAAATCCTCATAATGTCTGATGTGGTTGAAAGGTGGCAAGGTATTGTCTTAATTATTGATTATTCGTGCCACATTTAATTGCAGCTAATTTTCCTTATTTGCTTTTTTACCTTGTCAGCCATTTCTGACTCTCCACTAATTTCTCACTTTAACCAGGCTGCAACAACTGATTCCCACTGTGACCATGTCCTTGTCATTCAGACTATAGGAGATTGTTTTTCAAGAACAGCTTAATTTTTACTGCAATGCAAGAAGAGCAGATTGTGCTGGAATATACATTTAATTGGATTTTAAAGTTATGAAATTAATAAACCAACTATGCATACTGTAGTTATTTTTCTGTCATTTTGATTTTCTTATTCTCTATTGTATTTTTAATACCTTTAATTAAAATAATGTGATAAACTAAAGTGGAAATAACATTTGGCAGTAGATTTTAATGTCACTGCAAATGATTAATTAACCACAGAAAAAGTTAGTCATCTCTCTGGTTTCCATCTGTTCATCATCAGGTTTCCAGTGTGATTCTTACTCTTCTCTCATATGCTCTTTTGAAACTGGATTAAAAATAATGTAAAAATGATGGTTCAGCATGGTGTTTATGTCATGATGAACCATTGTGCTGCATCTTTATTTTTGAATGTTTGAACATTTCAGCAAAGATAAACACAATTTTAACCTCATGGAAAAAGACGTTTAGAGAAAGTAAGACTTTCAAAACTATAATATTTTACACCGATATGTGTTCCAAGAACAATGTAAATGTTGTGCCTGTAATTGTTTTTTCATAGTATCCATCCTGATACATTTTTTTAATCTTTCAAGCCCTGTTTGGATACTTTAAAAATGTTTAGCTTTCGCAGAATTTCACAGAATTAGTGTGCCCTCAAGGGTGCTCTCTTTCTCTTACATGCGTATGCTGCAGATACACCACACATGATTGCATAACATATATGATATTTTGGAGGAAACATTTAATGTCTTTAGCTACTGAACCTAACAGATTCACAGTGAATCAGTTTCAAGTTCTCTTCTGGTTCTTGCAGTAAACTTCAAAGCTGGTTCCCATCCATATGATAGCAATGTTCTGTGGTTTGCAAAGACTCTCACCGAGTTTTTTTTTTATTTTGCTTGCTCAGCTTTAAAGCTTGCAGTAATAACACTTTCAAGCAACAATTAATATTTGTTATTTACTGTGCACTATCTACTCCAGACAATCAAAGCAAGATACAGGAAAAAATAAAGAAGTAAATAGTTAACATGAAAGAACAGTGGAAAAGTCATGATTGCATTCGGGAAGTATTAAAATCTTTTGCTGATACAAATTAAATTAATTTTGGTGCACAAATACAGTACAAGACCATAATGAGCTACACAATTAGTTGAGTGTCTTCTGTGTGTGTGTACAATAATAGTGGTTCATATTACTTCAGAATAAATACATGTACTGTATCTTTGTTAAATCCCTCAGTCAGGTAGGAATTTCAAGCAAAGATTCAACCATGAAAACAAATAAACTTTCAAAACATCTCAGTGGTTAATTTGTATAAAGGCTCAGATCAGGAGAAGAGTATGAAAACATTTGAAAAACCCTTAAATTTCATTAAGCATGATGAATTAGATCGTTAAGAAATGGATGACACCCGGATGCAGCCTACAGTGTATATCAGGCTGTCCCTCCAAACAGAAGCTGGGCAAATATGATGCACCTTTGTGGACAATAACAACTTAAAAAAACTTTTAAATTACACTTTTCAGTACATTTATAATAAAGATCTGGAAGAAAAACACAACTGGATACGTTCAAGGTCTCAAAGGAATGTCTTACACTAACAGGCTAAAAGAACCAAACCTTTTTAGTCTTGGACAGAAAAGATTATGAAGGGACCTGATAGGTATTCCAAATCCTTAAAAGCATTGACAAAGACAACATGGTTGTCTTCTTCAGAATGAACAATGAAACATGAACCAGAGGACATACTGTAAATGCAATTATGCTGAACACTTTGCTACTAAGTAAACAAGTTCCTCTTGCAGGCCATTTCTCCTCCTCAAATTGTTCAGATTGAAACAAATGCTGCCTGACAATAAGGCTCTGATGGAAAAAAGAGGAACTTAATTTTAAATAACTTTATTCTCACCTCCCAGAGAGAAATGTGTTTTATGACAAATAATAAAATATAAGAAAACATGACCAAAGAAGAATACAGTATAGCAGTGTTTCAGGAGTTAAGAGAGTTACATTACAGTGTTTGAGAGGGAGACTGCAGAGGAGATGAAAGATTTCATGAGTCTGTTACAATTGCACCTGGGGACACAGAGGCATCTCTCAGATGGGAGTAATGCAAATTCACAATGGAGGGGACGAGCCAGATTAAGCCTGATTTTACTATGACTAAGGACTAAGTTAGCATTTTCAATACAATTAATTCTTGGGTGCTTGTTATTGGCAATGACTTATGACTACAATACCAGGATATGCAATATATTACCATATCGCAGAACAGGAATATTTTTAAAAAACACAAGTCAGTTGATAACACCTCAGTGGCTTCACGGCATAATTCCGATTCAGGCTCATTCATCTTAGGTGTTTAGGTGTTTAGCTCGTCTCCGTCTCCGTCTCCGTCTCCGTCCTTTTTCACTAAGCCCCATTGTGCAGTGTTTCACTGGCTTTTACCTCATTCAACTGATGAAGGGGAGAACATGTTTAAATATGGAGGAGCCCAGCTGTCAGGTATCTTGATTTTAAGGACTGACAGCTGGCTCCTCTCAGGCACTGATTAGGCTGACTGCCTGTCACATTGTTGTCATTGCTCATGAAGCATTACTAATGCAATACCAGTGTTTAACATTGCACACAATATAACATTAACCATAAGTAATCACCTGCATGCAGTTGCATACTCACTGACATTCAATTGAGCTAAATCGAACTTTTTAAATGTCACATGCTGTTATATGAGAGACAACCTCAGAACCCATTTTCACTTTGTTGTTCAGCCACTTTAATAATCCATTGCACCTTTCCTTTTTTTCAGCAGTCCAGCCAAATCCTAATTAATGTGCCTTGGTGATGAAATGGCTGTGTTAAAGTTTAGTTGGCATAAGTTTCCTGGCTGCTCTTGAGGATGAGACTGAAGCCCCCTTCTCTTCATGAGGAATAAGCCAGGGAGCTGCTGTTGTGAAAATGGGGTGAGGGAGGCAGAGTGAGAATTATGCACAAATGGGGTGCTTAGAGGCAAGATATTCATGTGTGGAAGAGTGGAAGTCTGCGATATTTAAAATTTGGCCTCCCCCCAGACTTCTGTTTAAAGACACTATTCATCATGATTCAGATACAGGAAGTGGCTTGGAAAGTCTAGACATCTAAGTGTTGCATAATGCAGTATAAATAATGCATAATATTCAAAGACACCATGCAGTCTCCATGTAAGATAAAATCAGCTCCCTATAATGGAGAAGGATGATCTTTATTTATTATTTGAAGTAACTTCTTTTTCCAGATGTTGATATGCTCCAGATCCCCTGCAATCCTTATTTGCATAAGATGGTAAAAATATATGGATTTCTTTTTCTAGATGTTGAGATAGGGATTGTATGTTAGTTCTTCCAGAAATTATTATAATTTCCTGTAAATGGAGAAAAAGGCCAACTAATTAAAATGAAGCCAGCTAAATAACAATTTCCTTTGGCTTTGAGATGTTTTGTGATTGTAATCCTGATTGCATTCAATTGATTCAAGTGGATTTATTGAGTTGATTTCACAATTAGGTATATGCTATTCCATAATTAATAAACTGAGATGAAACAAATATGCAAACAGAGAGAAATGAAATTAGAACTAATGTTAAATTTTTAGCCCTAGTTTCCTGTCTTTTCTTACAAATGTATATTTTTCAAATAAATATTATTCACTGTTATTCACTGTTATTTATGCAAAAGAGCAATAAAATGTAGGAATAAACATCAATTTCACATGCTAATGACACATAGCGATATAGGAAATTGAAACAGAAAATGTATATATTAAGAAAACAGTTATAATTGTTGAATCCAACCCTCTTTTAACTATTGCCAAGCTCTACACCAAGATTATAATATTAAAGCAATTAACTCTTAATGCTACAGTTAACATTTGGCAAATCAGCAATAAAAAAATGTCCTTTATCTAATATTATATACAAAGCTGCTGTAGACATAATATTTCTTATATACAGAAATTACACAAATAAATAAATAGAATTTACTAGTCACAATTCAGCATTTCAGAGACTTAGATAAATCCTCTTGCTACATGTTGAAACCTACCCTCGTATACTGTAATATAAATCTTGTTGGTGGATGTTTTAAGTTCATTCATGCCTAATTCAAGTCTTTTGTAAAATGCCTATAGCTTATTATATTGAATTTATGTTGTTTTTTCCATGTTTCTTTGTGTTTTTGTCATAATCTAACAAAAAGGATTTCCTCATTCTCTTGCATAGAGTGAATGTGTTTCTGTTAAATTGTTTTGTGTAAATTATTCAATTTTTCTAGCAAAATTCTACTCATGTGGTTAGAATGTTTATTTTTAGAGGCTTAATGGAACAAAGCCAGCTGAGGAGGAGTAGTAAATCATAATTAACCTTAGAAGTAAGCTTTTTGTCTAAAAAAATAAATGAATAAAATATAACAAATGTGGTTTTTTAAAAGATCGAAAACATTCTATTCTAGCTTTGTACATGTCTGAGCATTGCCAGGTGAAGGAGTTTTCCATAACATCTTGGGCCTGCCTGCTAAATAGCTAGTCCCTCACCACGATGGCAAGATACCTCCTTGCCCCCTTGTGTTATCAAGCTGTTATAGTTTAACTGATATTGATTGCATTACAGAAGTACTCAGTTCTGACATTTTGTCACCTTCCTTGGAGTAGAGAGAAGGAGTTACTGCTAATAATAATATGGGATATGTGACTTAGCATGAGAACATGAAGATTAAGACCAAAACATATACAAAAAGCATTTTTAAATAATGTAATCTTGGTTATATCCGTGCAAGACTGAAATTGCTCACTAATTATTGTTACACAGATGGGACTCCTCAGACTTGCACTGTGTTTGTTATTCTCAAGGGGAAACAGGACTATCAGTACAGATGGCATTCTTCATGAATTATTGATGAAGCCGCAGATGTGAAGAAATTCTTCCTCCATTCCAATTTGCCCTGATTGGTAGAAACAATCAGTCTTGGTCTCCTAAAGCATGTACAAAATATGGACCTTCTGTGTCAGATTTATATATGTAGCTATAGTGGTATGGTGTTAGCTCCCACCTCATAGTTCATGGGTTCAGTTCCAGCCTTGGGCGTTATGCTGTATGAATTTTATATGTTCTCCCTCTGTTTACAAAGGGTAAAATATAAAGGATCTCACCTCAGTTTTAGCCTATAGTCTATACAAATTCCACAAATACTGTTGTCTTGATGAATAGTAACTGCTAGTAGATCAATAATAGAGAGAACAGTATGGGTATATTTGCTTGTGCCTCTAAGTAAAGGTCTTGGATAGCAGTCCATTTGTGATCATACTAGCTGGAGGAGATTTTAATCGATTTCATAAACTTGTTATCTGACAAAAAATGTTTTCTGTGAGTATATTCCTTGGATAAAGCTTAATAAATACATAGGATAAAAACCAGAGTATAGAGAAGTGACTTTTTTCTTTATTAGGAATAAAAACTATGAAATATGTCCTTCTCAAAACATTAACCATACTAAAAAAAATGATATTTGTATTTTTAACAAGAAATATTTATACATTTTATTAACAAAATTGTTGTTAAAAAGGAGAAATAAGGGGTTTATTCTTCTGCCTTCAGAGAAATGCTTGGTATAGCTCTTCAGTAATTTTTCAAAAACATCCTGCAAATTTGCCTTTTTATTTGTTATATTCATTATAATATAAAGCTGGTTATAATTTAATTATGAATGTCTTTATGTCTCCTGCCACACTCCTTATTAATGGGAATTGTTTATTTATTTTAAAATTTTTAAAAATTGGTTTACAAGTAAAGAGATTTTATATCAAAATTCTGATATTGTACTGTTTTACCTCAAATAGCATTTTGGTAAATGTTGCTTGATCAAATTTCAGTATATTTATTACAAAAATCTTTAGCAGTATTTTCCAATCGTCTTTCTGATTTCTTTTCCTCCTTTTTAGGATGCATATACTGTACAATATCTCCTGCTAATACGACTTAAAGAGTGACTCAGAACAATTGTCTACTCATTGAATTCATGAAAGAAATCTCATTCTTTATGAAAATAAAATTTATTTAAGGCGAGATATTGAAAAGCTGTTTCGATTCTTTAAATGGACTAATACTTATAATCCTATAAAATTAACAGAAATAACTGTAGCATCATAAGAAATCATAAAAAAATATGTTTTTACACATCTAATACAGAATGCTCATACTGGCAAGATTTTATTGTACTGTATATTCTAAATTCTCCCTTTGTCCAACTTTATATCCTATGCTTCTGAGACATGTTGTGGTTTGCTACAATACTCAATAGGTATACAGTATGTATATTAATTCAGTATATACAGTAGTAATAATCTATTTATAAAGCATTAGAAATAATTCAGCAAACAGAAAAAAACAAGCAGATTGTAATGCATTTTTATTTTAAAATTTCTTCATCTCTCCTTCTGATCATTTATCGATTTATGCAAACAGTTTTCAGTTTCCATTGGTGCATTTCTAGTGCCACAACTGGAAACGATGGATCCTTAACCATTCAGATAACATTGCCGTTTATAAACAACAATGGAAGAACACAAATTCCTCAGTGATCTCAATTGTTTTCTCTTAAGAATCTTTCTAACTGTTGCACCTCACATCCTGGGTCATTTCAATAATATTGCTGATATCCCAATAATATTCTCTTTCTCATTTCCAAAGTTCATTAGCTCGGAATGCTAAGAGGGTTCCTGTCGAGTTCCTCCTTAATCAGATCTTGTTTTCCTTCGAATCACCCATCACCTCCTCCAGCCCACATAATAATATAATAACGATACTGTTCTATCTGGAGTTGTACCTCACACACTCAGTTCCTACTGGACTGCTTTGAAATGTTTTCAATCCTTCCACCTCTCCTCTCATGTAAATTTAATGTAAATTAAGGTCAAGGTATGACTTATTTAAGTCTAACTCCATCAGCCCTTAAGAACCTTTATTCTATTATCCTCAGGTTTGCATCTCATAAAGAGTATCAACCACTGATCCTCTTTTCGCTAATGAAAAGTCCCATGTTGTCTTGTAACTGGTTTCTCTATAATCTGCAAGACGTTCTTGCTGCTGAACAATTCTGGCCATTCCTTCTAGATGAAGCTGCCTCCTCAGCAGCTCATCAACGCATTCCTATCTCATTAAGCAACACGACTGCTGGTCATCTAAGGCCTACCTCACTTACATAATCTTATAAAGATACCCTTAAAAATAGCAGCTTTCTGTCCTGCTGCATTCAAGCTTTGCATAATTGAACACTTATTTCTTCTCTTTGCTTCTCCTTTTTCTGCATTGTTGGTTTGGCTCCTGCTTGGCTCTTTTTGGATCCTAGCCTCCTCATCCTATGGCCAGGAGGTTAGCCCTCAGCCATGGGGGTTAAGTCAAATTTTCACTAGATACTCTGTAATCCTTGGGTGTTGCTAGTGAACTTATTTCATAATGTAATACCTGTCATGAATGTCAGAAGGGCATGCCGTGGAATGACAAGGAGAGCAGTAGAGACCCTATGCGTAGCAGCAAAAAGGGCAACACGGAGGTTAGCCCAGGCTCAGGGGGTCTGACAATGTCGGGATAGAAACCTACAGTATGCCCTCAGGCCATGGACGTGGGGCAACCTGGTACTAGGCAGGTCTCCTGACATCCATACCCTCACTGCTGAGCAAGGTGCAGAGCAGACACAAGACATAAATAGGCTACACAACAAAACACATTGGAAAGAAATTAATATTCACAGGGAACTAGGAACAGGACAGAAGTAGAGTGCCCTCTTAGTGTACTGGGCGTGACAATACCAGAGTGTAAGTGGGTGTATCTAAATAATTCAATATGCAGGGCCTTGGGTCATAAACTGACAAATCCTGTCTCTATTAGTAATATGTTACCATCTTGACAGGAAAGGCTGCAAACAAAATATTGACTGGTAAACAAATAACTCTTGGCGCTCTTACTATTGTATATTTTTGTAAATACCTCTACCGAGCAAGCAGTTAAGATGCTTTCTGCTCTATATAAACAACATTATACAAACATTAGTTCTTTCTAAAAGGGAAAAGATTTAGTCCTTTTCACCAGCAGCATTTTATTTTTTCGTGAAAAGAAAAGTCTAAACACAGAGCTCAGTTCTGTCCTTGTCCATTCAGTTTTCCCCTACGTTGCCTTGTCCTCATTCTGTGCCACTATATTATATGTTGTCTGCTGTTCATTTGTCCTGTGCGCTGGAGGCTGTTTGTGCTGACTCCTTTCTAGACAGCATACAAAATAAAGCCAAAATATCCAATTACAGCCTCTGGTTTATGCTAAGAGCTCCAGTTGTCCTCTTAGCAATGCAATATTATTGACTAGCTCAGGTATTTACAAAGATGTAATATGAGTTAAATACAATTAAAAAAAATAAAATAAAAGCAATTAATTGCCTCATATTAACATTTCCTCTAGCCTTGTGAAAGTCATGAAGAATGTTGGTTGATATATAACAAAAAAGGACATTGATACTTGGGAATAAATGTAAGGAGGAGGAAAGGTAATTTCTCAGCCTTAAAGGAATATGATATATAGGAAGATTAAATGAGCTGATTATATATTCATTAGGGAACAAAGAAGATTACGTAGCCTCACAAAATTATTCAGACCTTTGAACAGTTTTTACATTTTGTGAAAGTTTAAGTTTGTAGTCATGTCACTTTGAAGTATTTGTTAAAGTATATACAGTACACAACCTAATCAACACATTCAAGGCAAAAAAACTCTACTTTTAAATAGATAATGAATATGAAATACAAATGGAAAAGTCATGATTGCGTAAGTTTTCAACACTCTGTAGAAAACCTAATTGAATAAGGTGCACAAAATTACCTCAAGGAGCTACGCAATTAGTGTAGTGGCCTCTGCCTGTTTGCAAGAATAGTGGATAACATGATTTTGTTACAAAATTAACAATTTGAGGCACACAAGTTCTGGCATGTGGGTTATTCAGTGTGTGGCACAATTCTGATGAAAGAGTAATTATGTTAGAGTCAATGCTTAATAGACTAAGATATTTCTTAGTTATAAAATAACACAGACTAAGCCTCACAAAACATTACACAACATTAAACTTTATACCATAAAAAAACAATGTGTTTCAGAGGACTACATTCTACAGACCCAGAAAGACTGTATTCTAGCTCTGATACCTGATATCCTATACAACATATATATAAAAAAATACTACCCAAGACTAAATTGTCCTTCTTGCTACTGTATATGAATACCCAAAAGTGAATAGGAATTTGTTTCCCTATTCTAACAATGCATCACCAAACTATGGGAGAATGTTCTTAGATTCATTCCATGATGAATTCCCTAAAATAAATAAAGGTTTAAGGGTGGCATTATGGCACAGCATTTTGCATTTTTGCTTTGCAATGCTGGGGCCCTGATTTCAATTCTGGACCTGTGGTGATATCTATGTGAAATTTGTATGGATCTCCTCCAGGTGCTCTAGTTTGCTCCCAGAATCTGATTGTCAATACTGAACAAAACAGGTAAGAGCAGGATGTGTTTCTTCTCTGTCTCCTTCTGTCTCTCTCTCTGTCTGTCTTTTTCTTCAGTGTTCTATATGTAAACACATTTTCTTTTCTTTCTTTATAAGTCACCTTTTATTCTAGGACTTGTCCTATATGTCTACTACTTTGGATTGAATTTTGAGACTAATAGAATAAAGAACAAAAAAAATATAAAGGCAGATCCTGACATGGTTTTGGATATTTTTTTATTATTATATATTATTTTAGTTATTATTATTCTTCTTATTATTATTATTATTGTTGTTGTTGTTGTTATTGAGCTGCAGGGCAATGCTACAGAAACTGTTTCGACTGTGAAAATGACCTTTCCAGGTCAATTATTTCCCATGAAGTTCAAATTACTGTAACGACAGTACACCTCCAGATACTCATTTTTCATCATCTTTGTATATTTGTCCTGCAGCTGAGCAAACACCTCATTGCTTTTACAATTTAAGACTCACTAATGGCTTGTAACAATAAGGTCCTTCAGTCAGGTACCGAATCTCAGCCCCCTTCACTCCAGAGGCTCTAGAGGCTATTTCCACCTGGAAGTATGTGCCCATTTTACATTATCTTGGAATGCATAGACAGTATAGGTCTGGCTGATGGCTTGAATACAAGGTAAACCCCTTGGTCATCAAGTCTGAACCATCAGATTCTTCTTATAAATGTTCATTTCTACCAGTACACATACTAGAAAGAAACATCCTAAACAAAAACAGAAAAAACAACATTTTCTTTCTACAAAAGTCATTTTTTGCAGTTGTAATACATGTAGAATACCTTTTTTTCCAGGGCTTGAACAATATGTCTACTTCTTTGGATAAACTTTTGATACTAATAGAACAAAGACAAAAATGCTGCATGAGGGTTTATAAAAGCCAGGTCCTGACATAGTTTTCTTAGCTTTCCAAAATAAAACACAACATCATGTTGTGTTTATTATTATGTTATTATTATTAACATAAAATGCACTTGCTTATATAGCATTTTTCTGGGCACTGCACTCAAAGTGCTTTACAGGTAATGGGGACTCCCCACCACCACGAATATGCAGCTTCCACTTGGATGATGTGACGGCAGCCTTAGCGCGCCAGAATGCTCACCACACATCAGCTAACAGGAGGAGGAGAGCAGAGTAATGATGCCAGTTCATAGATGGGGATTATTAGGAGGCCATGATTGGTAAGGGCCAATGGGGAATTTGGCCAGGACACTGGGGTTACACCCCTACTCTTTTTGAGAAGCACCCTGGGATTTTTAATGACCACAGAGAGTCAGGACCTCGGTTTTGTGTCTCGTCCAAAGGACGGCGCCTGTTTAAAGTGTCCCTGTCACTATACTGGGGCATTAGGACCCACATGGACCGCAGGGTGAGTGCCCCTGCTGGCCCCACTAACACCACTTCCAGCAGCAACCTTAGTTTTTCCCAGGAGGTCTCCCATCCAGGTACTGACCAGGCTCACACCTGCTGAGCTTCAGCGGGTTGCCACTTGTGAGTTGCAGAGTAATATGACTGCTGTTCTAAGCAACTTTAGCAAATCTGAGAAGTCTCTTGAACAACGGCCCATCTAATAATAATAATAATAATAATAATAATAATAATAATAATAATAATAATAATAATAATAATAATAAACAACTGTATTTTATATAGGGCCTTTAAAGGTGGCTTCTCAAAGCGCTTTACAGGATGACAATAACAATAAATAAGAAGACTACAACAATAAATAAGAAGATTTCACAAGATAGGACACAATTATAATTACAACAATACAACAATAACAATAGAGGAGACCGTGGAAGGTGGTATTAAGAAGAGCAGAGGGGTGAAGAATGGAACCAGTTAAGTAAAGGCTTTTCTGAAGAAGAAGGTTTTGAGTCTGGATTTGAAGGAGTTTAGAGAAGGTGACTCTCTAATATCCTTGGGCAAAGAGTTCCAGAGCTTGGGGGCATAGTA
This sequence comes from Lepisosteus oculatus, assembly GCF_040954835.1. Classification (NCBI taxonomy): domain Eukaryota; kingdom Metazoa; phylum Chordata; class Actinopteri; order Semionotiformes; family Lepisosteidae; genus Lepisosteus; species Lepisosteus oculatus. The sequence continues at coordinate 11,143,250 of NC_090702.1, read as the reverse complement.
GAAGGCCCTGTCGCCCATACAATGTAGACGGGCTTGGGGGAGTAAGGAGGGCAGAATTTGAAGAGCGGAGGTTGCGAGGTGGGGAGTAGGGAGTAGGGCGATAAAAGTTCAGACAGGTATTGAGGTGCCAAGCCATGTAAAGCCTTATAGGTGAGCATGAGAATTTTAAAGTCTACGTGGAATTTGACCGGAAGCCAGTGCAAGGACTCCAGGATAGGAGTAATGTGAACACTTGCACTAGACCTGGTCAGGATTCTGGCTGCTGAATTTTGGACATACTGTAGCTTGTTCAGAGTAGATTTAGATACCCCAGGGAGTAGAGCATTGCAGTAGTCAATTCGAGAGAATACAAATATGTTGATCAGCTTTTCAGCCACAGTTAATGATACATAGGGCGTAGTCTTGCGATATTTCCATGGTGAAAAAAAGATGTTTTGACAGTATGCTGTACATGCGGGTTGAATGTTAATCCAGAATCGAATATAACCCCAAGGTTTTTCAATTTTGATTGAAGCTCAAGTACAGAGCCATCTACAGACAGGGTTACAGGACTGGCTTTACGAAGTTGATGGGGGGTACCAATAAGCATGACTTCAGTCTTGTCACAGTTAAGATGAAGGAAGTTTTGAGTCATCCAAAGTTTTATGTCAGAGATGCAATCTAATAGTCTATGCTTCCATTTTGGGCCTTTCTTGCTGCTTTCTACACTCTGATTCCTGGCTACTTCAATGTTATTTTTCTCTGTTACATGGATTGCATCTTTCCTGTAGAAGAATAAAAACTGAATTCATGTATCAATAATCATTCATAATTGTATGATAATATTATTGGAAAATAAATTGGTGGTTGTATCCATCTCAATTCTACAGAAGTTCAATTTATTCTTATAACTGACCTGAGGGATTTTTACTTGAAGTAATCAACATTGACTGTACAGGGGCTTGTTTGCTTTTATCTTCTAAAATGATTTCCTATATACAGTATATGCTCAAATTTAATTACCCTTGTTAAGTCAAGCCAGAAGAAAGCTTGCAACATCATTTTGTTCTATAACTTTCTGTAACCTTGGGAACTTATAGGGATTACAGAAAATGTGTTCCTTTTAAAAACTAATTTGATGTTTCAGTATTAATAAATAGAGCTAGAACTAATAATAAATAATATTAGAATAGAAGACGAATCGAAAAAATATTATCTTTAGTATATGTATTTTTATATTTCTTATTTTTTATTTAAAAAATAATTGTAAACAGTTTAAGAGACTCAAATCTGTCTCATCTGATTTGCAAAATAGCATTTACAGCACTGTATTTTGAACCCATGTAACACAAAAATACTTCAGGTATGCAATAATGGCAATAATAAGTACTAACAAACCCAGGCTGGTTATTGACATTTCATGAAATACTATATTACCAAAATAGTGCTGCAAAAATGTCTTATAAAATATATGTTTACAAGTTACAGTACATCAGGAGATTGTGACATGATGTAAGACCCAACTGTATTGTGATTTAATGCCATCCAGATTTTTAAATGGTTTAACAGCATGACTTTATGTTTTTGATCCAAACCGCCTTAGAATAAGGTTGAACCATCTTTGATGTTCAATGTTCTTCAGAAGTATTCATTCTATCTTATGAAAATGATATCAAAATTATATCAGATATAAGGAAAGCAAATTTTTTGTTATTTTATTTAATTTTATTTTATTAATTGTTTTAATGTGCACTTCTCAGTTTCATATGCATAATGTATTGTGAAAAAGATCACTATCCATTATTAGTTCATCTATCCAATTTGTTATTTCATTATTTTATTACTTTTTATTGTGATGAGGCAAAATCATCCCATTCTTGGTTTCTCTACTTACAGTATCTCCCTTCATTCTAGTTTATATATATAGAGGTTAATATTTAATTTTTTATTATTCTCTTGAAATCATCACTAAAAAATAAAAATAAAACACAAATCAAATACAATAATAATTTGATTGTACTGTTATCATCTTCGTTCACTATTTGTGATAAAAGTGTATTGTAAAGGCAATGTATGATAATCCAAAATAATAATAATCCTAAAAATTATAGCAGAATTGGAAGCAGTACACAAAAAGTGCCAGAAAAATAAGATTACTGTATGTGTCTTGTATCTCCCCTCAGGGCTAAGCAGTGAGCATGTCACCAAGATGCCAGATTGCATTTATCAGTGTCTGCTATTCCTGGATTTTAGTGGCTGTCTTTATTAATTGGAGTGCAGGGTCAGTACCACACCAGCACAGCCCTGGGAAATTTAAACTTTATTCCAGTGTGATAAAACAATACCCAAGCAAACCTAAAGAAAGAGAACAAAAAACTGAATTGTGAGTATATTTCCAGAAAAAAAGCCCAACATCAGTATAATCTCTTTATTATTTTAAGATTATTCATGGTAGTGCATAAAAACACTCCAGTACAGTATTTAACTGTATAGTACATTGTACTCTAAAATGTTTTGGATAGTAAGGAGTACCACCAAAATGAAATAAAGCTCTGCCACTTCAAAGGCTGCATATTTTGAGTAATACTCTGCCTCTGAAGCACATTTAAATTCAGTTTAACAAGCAAACACTGTATTTAAGCTTAGAATGTTTGTAATGTAATTAAGTTACTACGATCCATATTTAAACCCATGATCTCTTTTGAATATCATCCTTTGATGACTGAATGGGAGACTATCAGTATGCATCCCAAAGGAAATATCAACTAAACTAAAATAATGGCAAAGTAAACAGGCACATGACATCAATAAAATGCTGTATTGGCTTTGAAAGCCTAAATGCAATGAAGAGTGTGATAGAGTGTTATCCGATTTGCTCATGTAGATTAAATGATTAATGAGTACTTCACTGTGTTGATTGTAAGTTTCTCTAAAGCTTTGGAAAAGGTATTTATTTTCAACAGAAATAATGTACAGTATCATGCCACATAAAATTGCTACATTGATGTCATTTATTTTGCCAAACTGCTTTATACCATACGGTGTTGCGGGAAGCCGAAGCCTAGCCAGCAAGCAACAAGTGCAAGGCAGGGTACACCCTGAAATGGGCACCAGTTCATCGTAGGGCAAGTGCAAGCCAATCATACATGGGGACAATTTGGAGGCCACGGTAAAGGCTGAGGGGAGAAGGATAACTCCCTACTCTTATCAAGAAATGCTCGAGGATCTTCTGAGATATACCGAGGCTGAAAATCAGGACCTCAGTTTAACATCTCATCCGAAAGATGGCGCCCACTACAGTATAGTGTCCGCACCACTATAGGACCCACACAGACCACAGGGTGGGCGCACCCTACTGGTCCCACTAACACCACTTCCAGCAGCAAACATAGCTTCCCAGGAGGTCTCTCATCCAGGTACTGACCAGGCTAAACCCTGCTTTGCTTCAATGGGTAGCCAGTTGAGAGCTGCAGGGTGATATGGGTGCTGGCTACTAATGTCATGAAGTAAAATTTTAATGTGCACTGTGTGATCACTTATTAGTTCTGTTAGCAGATGTTGTCTTTCCATTCTTTCTAAACAATGGGGAAATAAACAGCATTCTTTGCTGTTTATAGTATCTTCTGACATGGTATCAAATAGTTTAAGTATATTCTGTAACAGTGATAGGACACATGGAGTTTAGAATTGCTTATAACATAAACTCAAGAATGTTTTTACTTAACATTAAAGCCATTCTTAAAAATTAAACTTCTAACTCTAAGTGCTTCCTCTGTATAGATGTATGTCTCCTACAATGGAGTGGTATCCTGTCCAGGATGTAGTCTCACTTTGCATCTTGTGTCCGTGTTGTTACAATCAGGCTTACCGTGACCCTCTAAACATAATGCACTTCCTGAATATGAGTGGATTCTTGCCTTCTAACCATTATAATTAAAACTAAATTCAGAACTAATGAGTGACTGGGAGCTACAGTATAGACACAATTGCTTAAACATTAAAGCTGTTAGACAACAAAACTGAATAATGCATGTGTGCATTAAAATGGAAACATCCATTTTTAGGAGAATAACCAGAAACAATACCAAATTCAGGCTGCAAATTAAACAAACATAGATGTTGACAACAGAAAAACAAGTACTAAAAATCATTCAGTAAATATTTAGAGTAGAACCTGATGACACTAATGAATGTAAACATCATTTGTACTGGTAATACCAAATATAGAAAGCATATTTAGAAGACAGATTCATTCAAATTGCCATCCTTTAACAAAATGGCTCATGAATGAAAAAAGCACTGGAAAACTAGTGTAGGAAATGGGGGTCTTAATTTGCTTTAACAATCAGAAATTGTAAAAGTAAATTGCTAGAATACTTGACAACTTTTAGGAACCAATCAAACATAATAATTTACAGTCACGCACAGATTCTAAATATACAATATGCAAATTATTGATATAACCATAACATGCCTAACAAACAACATAAAACATTGTATCTGTGAAATGATCTGCTGTGAACATGGATGGCTAATTGTTCATTCAGGGATACAAAGAACAGAGTTAATATATTCAGAGTTAAAATATGCAATGACTATAATGACTATAATGTCTAGTTTGTAGGTTCTATCAGTCTTTTTATATTCTCAGACAAGTAATTATACATTTATTATTGTGGACTTACATCCAACATTGTTCAATGGGAATTATGATGGGAATAATATCATTTTCCTCAAATAATACTTTTCCACTTTTACTTGATGAGTTGAACTTTATGCTGGTAAACAGAGTTGGGCTGGGTTGGTGCATGGCAGCTCATCTGTGCCGGGAGAGTCCCGGTGCAGACAGAAGAAAGAGAAAGAGCTTTTATCTTGCTTTGCCCAGAAGTTTGTATTGGGCTCAGGCAGCTCTGTCAAAGTAGTGCTTTGCTGACTTTTGTTTTTAAATCAGTCTACGCAGTTTTCTTGAGGTCCAGCTAGAAAGTAGAGAAGGGAACTCAGTTGGTTCTGTGCTATAGCTTTGCTCAGAATATGGATAGCCTGGATGTCCACAATAAAAAGAGTCAAACTGTTTAATTTAGCTGATCAGGAGAAAATAAAAGTAAAAAAAATAAAAAAAATAAAAGAAAATAAAAGTTTGTTTTATTTTGGATAGAATATTTTGGATAGAATATGGATAGCCTGGATGTCCACAATAAAAAGAGTCAAACTGTTTAATTTAGCTGATCAGGAGAAAATAAAAGTTTGTTTGTGAACTCATCTGTTTCAGGAAGAATATCCTGGACAGAATTCTGAACTTTACTGAATCATCTGCACAGATGTTTTATGTCTTCAAAATGTACTTTGCTAGAACACAATACAACAGCTGGTATGCAAGGTGGCAACACAGATTATGAATGTATGTATTATGAAAGAGTTTTCATTATGAAAAATTATGAAACTAGGAACTTTCTTGGAGCCTTGCAGAGAAAATTATGTGCTTGTGATAGTAGAATTTCAGATTGGTTTTCTGATGTGTATGGTTGAGGTAATAAATAAAATTACTTTAACTACACACATAATGTTGTCCCAAAAATAGTCCTGTTAAAATTAATATAGTTTTTGTACAGTAGGTCCTGGTTTGTGGTAAGGGACTCATGCATCAGCATTTCTTTTTCTTTGCCAAAAGTTGAGGACTTTCTAATTATAAGATTAGTTCTTTTGTTTTTAGTCTTCAAGTGGTAGCCTTTCAGTCAGTTTCCTGTCACCAATGGGTAGCATTAAAATTTCAAATACTGTACAATAAAACTGAGAGGAAAAGACAGATAATGCAGAGTAATTTTGCAGTTAACAAGATTGTCAAAGATTTCTTGTTAATTTAATTTATATGTGGCTAAATAATTCTAAAAATATAAATCAGAAAGACTGAAAAGGCTTTGTTTGTATTAACTTAACTCGAGATAATCTGCAAACTATTGATGAATATCAATTACTTGGAAATTTGTCCATTTGCACTTGCTTGTTCAGATAGATTGTATAACCTTTCACTGACCTGTTGAGAGTCTGATGAACGGCTTGTATATGGTTACTACTGTATATATAAATAAAGGTGTGAGAGGGAGAAAAAAAAGGTGTTAAATTTCAGGCAAATGATATTATGTCGATGACATCTGTTAAGGAATAGAAGGTGATTAGAAAGCCTGGTCTTGGAACAGATCGCTGTGAAGAGACGGAATGCTGGTTTAGTTAGAGAGGGGGGCAAGTGGCCCAGGGAGGAGAAGAGGGAATGATGAAGAGATCTAGAAAAATGTGCTTGTGATAGTAGAATTTCAGATTGGTTTTCTGATGTGTATGGTTGAGGTGATAAATAAAATGACTTTCACTACACACATAATGTTGTCCCAAAAATAGTCCTGCTAAAATTAATATAGTTTATGTAGGCCCTGGTTCGTGGTAAGGGACTCATGCATCAGCATTTCTTTTTTCTTTGCCAAACATCAAGGAATTTGGTAAATTTGTTATCAAGTACACCATATCCTTTTGACAGACAAGGATTATGATAAGCAAAGTTTTTTTTAAAAGTGATCATAAATAAAAAAAAATGAGTTGGAACACAGAGGCAGCTTTTAATTACTTAATCCTTCTTGCCTAACACAGAATACTAATTGTCCCCAACCATTTATATACATATATAAATATACAATATATTGATATAATACCAAGGCATGGACAACAAACAACAAACATAATTTATCTGTGAAATAATCTAGTGTTATACAGGAGGGTGATAGTTAACTCAGGAATTACAAAGATTCATTAATAACTTCAGAGTTAAAATACATTACTATCGTATTGTGGTCTACCTCATACTGTAGGTTTTATCACTCTCATATAATTAACTCACATTTATATTCTCAGATACAAGTAAATATACTTTTTTGTCATGAACTTAATATCAACATTGTGTTTAGAATAATAGTTCCACTATCAAGAAATATAATATGAATAAAGAAGTTTTATACTCAGAGATCCGTTGGCCAGACATTCTTGATGAGTTAAATTTCCTGCTGGTGAAATTTCCTCTGGTTCAGAAAGAATATCTTGGGCAGAATTCTTTACTGACTCAGTCTCTCAGCCTGCCCAGCCAAATAAATTACCATACAATACAGTACATTATCCTGTATGGTGATATTGTGCCTGACAGCAAAGTACTGAGCCGATTACTGTGTCAAGTGTCATTGTTTTAAGTATAGTACTACAAATTTGGCACAAAAAGCTCCTGTTTAAGGAAAGTGTTTTGTACTGTTGTTGAGCACATATATATATATTAATATTTTATATGTTATGCATATTTAAGTAAATGCTCCCAATTAGTCTGGGCCAAAATGCTTTCCTTTGACGCTTCCACTTGTAATTTGGTGGAGAAGATTATTTCTCTCTCACATAAATAATTATTTGTGTACAGTACACTTACTTGAAAGTTGTAACTGATTCGCATAGAATTCTTTGCCCCAAGCATATACAGTACTTATACTGTTCTTGACATTGTTCTAATGTTAAGCATAGTACAGTCCTGTATGTGTCCCCATTTACTATTAAATTGTTATTTTTGGCAACACTAATTTTTTGGCACTTTGGTTTTAATTTATGCTTACAGTACTTGTCATTTTAGCTTTACAGCATTATATTGAATGAAGATAATCACTGGAAACTGAGATTTTTCATGGAAGTGTATTAGGCATATTAGAGGTGAGTCTTTCTATGTGGTTCTGTAGAAAGACTGCCATGCAATCACTGAAACAAAAATGCTGAAATGTGAATAAATTAGATGGGTTCTTTTCAGTTCCAAATTTTTTTGTCTTGAATTAATATTTAGCTTTGAATTCCTCTCAAAGCTTAGATTTCTCAAATATTTCATTTAGGAAATGATAAACAAGAGTCAAATATTTGAAACAGGGACAGAGACCACTTCCAAAAAATGTCCCACCCTCATCAGATACACTTTTACCTTGAAAGATATAAAGATATGAAGGAAAAGAAACCTGTTGAGGGCTTGCTAATTATAAGATTAGTTCTTTTGTTTTTAGTCTTCAAGTGGTAGCCTTTCAGCCAGTTTCCTGTCACCAATGGGTGGCACTAAAATTTCAAATACTGTACAATAAAACTGAGAGGAAAATACAGATAATGCAGAGTAATTTTGCAGTTAACAAGATTGTCAAAGATTTCTTGTTGATTTAATTTATATGTGGCTAAACATTTCTAAAAATATAAATCAGAAAGATTGAAAAGGCTTTGTTTGTATTAACTTAACTCGAGATAATCTGCAAACTACAGTATATCAATTACTTGGAAATTTGTCCATTTGAACTTGCATGTGCAGATAGATTACTGACCTGTTGAGAGTCTGATGAACGTCACGTATATGGTTACTATATATAAATAAAGGTGTGATCGGGAGAAAAAAAAGGTGTTACATTTCAGGCAAAATCCTTTAGGAATGATATTATGTCTACGACATCCGTAAAGGAATAGAAGGTGGTTAGAAAGCCTGGTCTTGGAACAGATCGCTGTGAAGAGACGGAATGCTGGTTTAGTTAGAGAGGAGGGCAAGTGACCCAGGGAGGAAGAGAAATAATGATGAAGAGATCTAGAAAAAGTAGTTTTAAAATATTGTTTAAAATAGAACAGTGTTGCACAACTCCAGTGTTGAAGAGCCAGAAGATTTCTGGTTTTCTTTCCAGCTGTGCCTTTAATTAAAAAAATAAAATGGTTAAATTGTTAAATTGACAAATTAAAGCGTATCTTTGTTTTGAGGAAGTTGGGGGATTTTAAGAGACTTATAAAACTTGCTTGACAGTGGCCCTTGATGTTTTTTTTATTGCTTTCTAAGAAATTACCAATGTACACTGATATTTAGAAAGACAGACAGGTAGACAAATAATTGGAAAATGTGCTGTTTGGTTTCTAAGGAAGCACAATTTTCAAAGATGTAACTTAATATAGTTAAATCAATGCATAAATTAGCTGCTGCTGTGAACTTTAAAAAAGAGAAAACTTCATTGTATCAAAAGACTGTGTTGTATTCCTTAAAAAAAGTTAAAAACAAAACTGCTAAATATCACATCTTATCCTGATGAAAAAAGTAATCCCATTGAAAATCCCATTGACTCTGTATCATCTTAACATTCTGCTACTTTTGTTTATTATAGTTAATCTACAATAGATTAGCCTGTTGAATGTATCACATCAATTCTAGAAATATACCATTCCTTGGAGATCCTAACAAATTTTGAATGTAAGACAAATTCTAATTTGCACCAATTAATAGCTCACCGGGGTGTACAAGTGAGGCTCTAGAGCATTCTATTCCAGAATTCGTCCTATTAACATTCCTAATCCCCATCACCACCCCGATAGCCTTTAATTTATTACAGGGGATTCCAATTACCTCATCCATAAGGCCAGGCTATCATCCCTCAACCAAGTTGATTAAAGCCAGATTTATCAACAAGCATTCTGTCCTCATTGCTATTACATTGTTAGGGTTTTTCTGTAATTAAATGTCTATCTTGGCAGCTAAATTGACCCTATATACCCTTTGGCTCTCAAACTGATGAGAAATAGCTATAAACTGAAAACAACATGCTGAAAATGAGTAGTATTCAATGTGACAAAGTCTTAAGAATAGTAGATTTTGCATACAGTAAACAACACTTGTCAAAATGTGTCAAATGTATCAAAATACAGAGTGAGTGCACTAAAATCTCTTTTAACACTCGGGATAGATTCCTGTGGAAGACATTGCTAAACAATAGGGTTATAAGGCATAAACATAAAATCTGTTCCATGGATATACATTTCTGACAGTGTTATATCTTATCTAATATACAGCATATTTTGGGCATCATTGGGTGTGCAGTATCAGTAAATAGATAGTAACAGAGATGTACAGCTTTATTAAAAAATCAACACAACACTCATAAACACAAGTTAAGACTCTTAGAGACATGGACTAGGACCCACTATTATTGTGAAGTTGCCCTGGGAACCCTTCACATTCTGTCATAAGGGCTTGCAGTTTTCCAGGGCTTGCTGCGCAAACCGGATCTCCTCCTGGTGATCTGCCTTAATTAACAATTACCCAAGGCACCTTTTCAACAGTGTTTCATTATTATTCCTTTAACACCATCCTGTCTGCACTGCCATCAGCTGCGTCCTTATCTCCTGTTCTTTAGGCAGATGCTCAGCAAGTTTTCCAGGTAGTCATCTCACCCTGGAGTGCTAATCCAGTTTGCCCCCTTTCCTTGGTTCTCAACACCAGGATTCTGCTCTGAAGTCAAATACCTGCTCTCCCTCAGGGCTCAGGAACAGGATTCTGATCCAAGACTGAGATACACCAGCATCATCCTCTTTTATGGGAGCTAGCACAGGATTCAGCTCCAAAGCCAAGGCTGTCCAGTTCCTGTGGACGGACCGTTTCACCAGGGGTCAGATCTCCGGGCTCAATGCTGACCACCATTGCTTCTCACCACTGAAGTAGTCTGCTCTGACTCCAGTCCAGGACTTCACTCCATTCTCCACTGTAGCTTTCTGTTCCAGTTTGCCTTGACTCCAGTTCAGGACTTCACGTCAATCTGCACTGCAGTGCCCTGATCCAGGACTTCACACTGCAACTCCCGTACATCTCTGCATGGCAGCTTCTGGCCTCCACCCTGGAACCCTGGACTGCTTTCTGCTGGCCTCTTTCTCCTGCAGTTCTGTCCTACCCTCAGGAGGCAGCTTCCACTGTCCAGGAGCCCAGGGCTCTCCCCATGTAGCCTTTTTTCCTCTGCCTAGCAACCTTGTTCTTGTTCTATAGAGCCCTGCCCTTTTTCTCTGTTCCCTTTCTGGCTTCTCTTGAGGTGGCTTCTTCTCTTGACTCAGGCCTCTTTTTCCTCACCTTTTTCTCTTTGGCTCTCTGGATAACTTTTCTTCCTCTTTTCTCTGCCTCCTTCCAGCGCCCCAGCAGAGCCCTCTGTTTCTTCCTAGAAAGCCAGGCATTCTGTTTCTGTTCTGTTCAACTCCATTATCCTGAGCTCTGACTGGGACCGCTCCCTGCAGCTGTGCAGACCTAGGGCTCTGAGTTTTGAGAGGGGATCGAAGACAGGTTTGTTGCCTCCTGTCTGTCTCAGTTGTCTCTCCAAGTTGGTCCAGGGTATCCGATTCCATTCGCACCCAGGGACCTCTGGACACCAAGCTGACAGTGCACGCTTGCCCTGGTCTCGGAGGTAACCCCACCTCCATAAGGGCATGCGCCTTGAATCACTGGCTCCTGGGCCATCTGACTGCACCACTGACGGCAGGTTTCCTGCCTCACTGGTTCAGTGAGATCCCTCTTTTCAGTGAAGTCTATGGGGTAGAACAGTGCGCCCCCCTTCCTTCTGGGGACTTGGCGGTCAGTTCCACCCTGGAGCTAAGAGTCACAGATTCCAGTTAGCAGGCTGGGGTGAGCAGTTTAACTTGGGACTGGCTCTTTGCCATGCCAGTCTGTCTCTTTAGTAACCAGTGATGCAGAGTTGGCATCTCCTAGACTGTCACGCCTCATTTGTTTTCTTTTCTTGCTGACCAGCTGGATCAATTCTTGCTTCACCGGTCAGTTCTGTTTTATATTTCAGTTTTCCTTTTCCATTACTGACCAGCCAGTAATAGATTATTCTATTATCACCTTTTCCATTTCTGGTTTACTTTCAATTTCGCTCTGTCCCAGAGCATTCCAGCCCTTAATCAGTCAGATCTCCCCAGGTGTTCTGCCACTCTCGGGTCTCTTGTGCTTGGGTTCTAGCTAATGACCACCCAAAGTGGCTGTAACTGGCTGTGTCGCAACAGAAAGTGCACTAAGCACTTAGAAACAGAGACTGCTAATGATAATACAGCTGCTGTGGTAGAGTCTTTCTGTAGCTAATTTCAAAGAATGATTAAGACTCACCTGAAGTTCCACTATCCTCAAACTATTCCGTTTTAGAAATTACCTGTGCTATCACTTGAAGACCTATTTTCAGACATTGTGGGTTTAAAATATTCAAAATGACACACAAAAATATTTTAGTGAATAAAAAGGCAAAATTTTGGAAGGATGCACATTTTTGATTTGCTATTAATATGCAATCTTCATTATATAGGGCAACACTGAGTGGGGTATGGGTGCAAAAGCATGAACTCAAAAGCATCATATGGATATGCTCTGACGTGTGTCTGGGATCATATTCAATGTTCTGTGTTAAAAAATAGCTCCTGGCCTGAATCATTATTTTGCATTATTTCCTTACAGAGACATTTTGCGTATTATTTTTCACTGAAGCCTTTCTTCCAGGTAGCATACATAATTGTGTACACATTCAACACAATAAGGTTTCTTTGGTGTGGCTCACCTACAGTACCTGAGGAAACAGACATCTGATCATAAGGATGAGGTTAGCAGAACCCTCAAAAACAGCTACAAAAACAAGGAATGCAGAATTCTTAATGACAGTGTTCAATTGTTGACGCCTTAATGAAGTCAATTCAATTGTATACACATTTTTCGCAAATGTAAGTCAGTGATATACATGATAAGGCTTTAAAGATTAATAACCTGGCATTCACTTAGAAGAAGACTGTGCTTAACATTCCAAACATTAGGATAAAAATATTATTTTTTATACAGATGTATCACATTTTTAGTGACTTTTTCATATTTGCTGCAGTTCTGTAGATAAGAAACAGAAAAATAAAAAAAAAGGAAATTTGATTTTTTTCCATATTCTTCATGGTATGTGCAGAGAGATCCTGTTCACTGATCTCACTGATCCTGTCAGGCCCATACACATACAGTACTGTATGTTACAAATAGCGAATATCCTAAGAGACCATGACCAATGCCAGTGGTTCTTTGGAAATTTTGTGTTGCAGTAGGGACATTATTCACCACAGTTGCTGTGCATTTCAGAGATAATAGTATTTTTAACACAAACCAAGCTATTTAGGCCATCCCTTTTAGTCTCCCAATGTAAAGCAATTGCAAATGATTACTATAATTATTTGTAATTAAAGGTTATATTTTAATTGTTATCTTTAGTCAGTGCTTGAAGTTTGTCTTGTTTTCATTCTAAGTCTAAATTGTTTTGTTTCATGTTACCATTATCAAAAAAAAACTTAACCATAAGATTTGAGTATGATTTTTTTATTTGCCAGTGAATTATTGCCACTTAGTACTATGTTCTTCTATTTGGAAGTTCAGCACTGTGATTTACAGGACATGAACTACTGCTAAATCAGTAGTACTGCTAAATCACTGCCAAAACTTTGATTTGATTTGATTTGATTTGCTAGAAGGAAGAAAGAAGAAGGGGTATAACTTTTACTATTGTGCATAACTACAGACTTAATTGTATGGCCCATTATAATCCCCATTTTTTCCATCTGCTCCCTACCCTGTCCCATTTTAATTACAGTATGTATTACTGCTATGGTCAGCAAACTGTACAGAAAATCCATCATTCAAATTCACTTGATGAAAATACCCTTGTTACAGAATTACTTAACCTCCAGGATTTGGACTGATCTGAAGTCTGGATCAGGGGACTAAATGAAATGGGTTTTGATCTTCAAGGCTCTTATACTTAGGAAAATCAATCTATTATTGTTACAGAAATAAATATGTGATTGAAGGATTGATTTAATGCACCAAAATATATTACATCATGTAGCTCTTTATGTAATTGAACTTGGAGGAGGGTCAAAAGATAGCGTTGTTTTAGTGATCTCAATACAGAAACAACAGCTTTAGTAGCAGGGGATTTCCAAGCACAATTTGAAAATCAAAGTGTTCAATATTCCTTGAAATTAAATCACTGCATTTACAGCAATAATTCATCAGTATACAAACATTAGATGCAAAAAGTAGTATAATGTTTTAACAGCCATAGCTCAAGTTTGCTATGTAAAATAACATATTTCACTCATACCAACAACTATAAAATATTGTTTCTGCTTTTCAACAACATACTGAATTATTGTGATATTATTTTTACGAATTGCCCTGAGTAATAGAAACTGCCATTTCTATTAATTCCCATATTTGTTATTAATATTATTTGGATTATTTGGTCATTGCAAGTGTCAAATTGTACTATTAATTTAGGTGGATGAGACTTTTATTCAAGACAGCTTATATTTGTACCTACTGTACTTACGGTGGGCATTGTACAGAGTTAATCTTAGTGATGTACTTTGTTCAAAGGTTCAAGAGATGTGTTGCACTTCATTCTCACACTGGAATCTGAACTCACATATTCCAGCCCTAGAGCACTTGACACTAGGTATAAGTGAACACTGCGTGTGTTTGTGAAGTTTATTACATCACAGCTAGTACAAAATTCCATACCACTATGATCTGTGATTATTTCTACTGCTTATTGCATTGATAAATCAAGACGGGCAAAGGTTTTGCCATATAAAATTATCTATGATCCCTGTTGAGGAGTATTCCCAAATATGTGGCTAAGACACAAACCCAGAGAACAGTGCCTAATGTCTATTTTAATTCAATATGAATATCAAATTTTCACTATTCAAATAAGCCCCAAGTCATCTATAAGATTTTAACTTAAAAAAAGATTCCAGCTCTTGGTCCTTTTAAAACCAGTCTTAAACAGTAGAAAATTGTTATGGAAATCTAGTGAACTTCTCTCATTTTTGAGCACCCCAAAACATGGGGAAAGGGGGCTGTGTATTTTGTTCTTTTCTTTTGTTCTATGCTGAATCTTACACTGGAGAAGCTGCAATTCTAATGATTGCTTATGTACCATAGGTTATGTCTAGACAAAAAAGTAAAAATAGCTGTTAAAATAATGGTTTGTGTGACCACAATTGTCTTTTTGATTGTAGTTATACAGTAAAGGCTGTCTTACTCTGAGACATGTTAATCATCTGTTCAAAGACAACATGCCACTGTAGAATTCACGAAGCAGGGTAGGAAACAAAACATTGGCACTGTTAATTGAGTCACAGATCTATTTTTTTGTTTTAAATATCTGAGAAGATGTCATACCAAAACAAGATTTGTCACCCTCAATGCACAAATCCTTGTTTCAAGTTGTATGCCATTATTGAAATGTGCTATACTGTATGTACAGTACTGTTTAACAATTTAGAGTATCAAAGTACAAAAAATCACAACTACCCTATCATCAAAATAAAAATAACTTAGCATTGTCCAATGGATATTTATTAACAATTAAATTGTCAAAATTAACATAATAGTATAATAGTACATAATATTTCACTAGATGTGTGATTTTACTTATTTTACTAAAATTGTTAATATTGATTGAAAGAGAAGCTAGTTAAATATGATAGAATTCTTTTTATTCAATTTGACACCAGGGTGGAGTGTTTACTCAGCCTCCTCTGTTCTGGAAGTAAAGGAAGCCTGACAACCTGGTCACTATGTCCCAGGAAATCTGCCATGTTGCCTCGCCATTGTCCCTGCTGTGCATATGAGTTTCATGGCATCAGGTCAGCAGGGGGCATGGTCTGACTGACGTCACTTTCAGTTTATTTATAGTCTTGATTAGGAACATGCAGTCCATGCTTTTGTGTTTATTCCAATCACTGCATGATGTATAGTATCACACAGCATTCATTATCCTTCACTATCAGCCTTCACCTAGGAATAAAGATATGCATTAATATTACATACATTTGCTCTTAGCAAAGAATAATGAGCATTATAAGTGAAATACGACTCATTGTGAGTATATCACTTCCTTTTTTGGAATAGCATTTAAAGGTAGTAATATTGCTTTTAATACAATATAAGAAAATTATTTAATCTCTCTGACCACTTTTCTATCTGTAAGAAAAAACAGGAACAGAATTTAGGACTACAGAAACTATAGAAAATGTTTAAGCAATTAAGTTATTTGTTGGTATACTGTAAGTTTGATACTGTTAATTATTATTAAGGTTTCTTTTTATCCTCTTGCTGACTAAAGCATGATGTCATTTCAGATTCCTTAGGCCCTGAAACAAAGACCAACTTACTTGTTATTTTATTAAGTAGTTCGTGGGTAGCTGCATCAGCATGCATAGGCTGAAAAGGAACAAGTACTGTAATACTGTAAGTTTATTCCATGCTGAAAAGAGAAGAAAGAAAAAACAACGTTTAGGCTGTGGAGCCTTCTTTGGGTGTGAGAATTACTTGTTATTTTATTAATATTTCTAATGGTTATAGAGTCTTTCATAATCTGGTCCTTGGTGGCCATAATAGTGTGGGTTCTATAAAAGCCAAAACACATACCCAAGTCAGGCTGAACTACAGTATCTCCTTGGGGCAGAGAGGCAATGTTGATGTGATTAGTACTTCAGGTTGAGACCTGAAGTAGAACACACATCCACAGATTCTGCCCAATCTTCTACTCAAAACACTAGAGAATAACGAGTAATGAGAATGTAACTCATAAAAAAGTAAATAATTTACTATAGGACCTTTTTACACTCTGAATAAAAACCATAATCTGCTAAAGCTGTCAAATGAATCACTATACAAAACCATTTTCACTGCCTACCTTTAAGAAGATGTAGTTTTTAAATACTACATAATATATTTGTATGCTTATCCTGGTTCATATTGTTATTGTACTGAACTTTCCTCAGTGTTGATTTTACATTTAATCAGGTAGCTTGTCCAAGTCTTAAAATACATTTTGCAGTTGTAGCAATCATCATTACTTTGTGTAGCAGTCTTATTTTCTTTTAAGCTGACACAGCAGGTTTGAATTTTTACAATTGCCTAATGTGTTCCCTTTCCTGCCCCTGAAGTGACATCATTCCGAAGGTAAAATGAATCATTTGGACTGATGCAAAGATCTTATATTAAGTGAGTAACTGAGGTACTGCAGAACACACACACACTCAAAATCTGTATTCCCTTCAACCATATTTCAAAGAGAAAACGTTCCTAAAAATACATTGCAGTGTATGTGACCAATAGTGATTTACAAAGGTAATCAAACCCTTACACAGTTTTCACATTTTGGTGCTTTAAAGCTTGCAGTCATGCAGTTTTGAGTAGTAATTAACATTTGTTATACATACACTGTGCTCCCCATATTCAAAGCAAAAAACAAAAAGATAGAAGTTCTCAGATAAAGTTACAGTTAAAAAAATAATGAATTCAAATCCTTTGCTGTGGCAAAATCAGAATTAAATTAGATACAAAAACTTACCTTATCAAGCTGCACAATTAGTTGAGTGGCATGTCTGTGTGAAATAACAGTAGTTCATATGATTGCAAAAAAATATACACCTACAGTATCTCTGCAAGGTCCCTCAGTGATATTCATGTAAAGATTCAACCATGAAGACTCAAACTTTCAAGACAATTTAGAAATAAAGTTGTACAAGAGTGCATGTGAAAAGAAAAATATGAAAACATTTTAAAGACCCTTATTTTCTCCTTGAGGAGAACTTGATAATTAAGAAATGGACAGTGGACAATCTCTGCCTAGATCAGGATCCAAACTAAGTCAAAACTGGGACAAAAATGTACAGGACATCAGATCCAAGGCACAAGACTAAAACTTCTGTGGAGTGGCTTAAGAATGATCAGAAGAAATTCCTTGAGCGCCCTTGTCAAAGTCCTTACTTGAATAACTATTTAGAATTTGTGGAAAGACATGAACACTGTGGTCCGTTTAGTAACCTTCAAGCAACCTGAAACAGCTTAAGAAAATATGCCAAGAAGAATGGAGAACAGCTGATAGACTTTTTCAAAAGGCATGGGCGTGCAGCTGTAATTGCTGCCAAAGGTGATTCCACCAATAATGAGGTCTGAACGAATTTGCGTATGCATTATTTTTTAATTTCACAGAATGAGACACCATAGGAAAAGTCTGTACAGGCAAGGCAAAAAGGGAAACAGAATACCCAACCAGAATGTGTGGGATCACACAGGCAAACTATAAACTCAATGGACAGATGTCTGAGGTGATATTTGAGCCCAGGACCCTGTGAACAGTAATCCCACTCTTACCCTGCAAGCCTGAAAACTTCCCTAATTTATGTGGAGGGCTACAAGGAGAGAAACACAAAGACAGAGAGGTTAGCATTGCTGCCTCACAGGTCAAGGGTCCAGAGTCCTGGTTTAGATCCAGGTTCTGGTCTGTCTTGGTGGAGTTTGCACATGTTCTACCCAGATTTGTGTAAGTTTTCATAATTGTGTTTTGAGGTTTAAACAAATAATTCATACAGATCAACTTTTAAAAAGTTCTTAAAATTGCAGACTATGCCAGGTGTTTTTACAAAATAGTGGAACTGCAAAATCAGCTTGCTTTAAATATAGTATCTGTCTAGACATCCAGTACAGTATAAAAAAAAAGAAAACAAAATCAGCCAAAACTTAACAAAAACTTTAACTATTGGAATAGTAACATGCATTTTTATTCTGAATTGCCTTTCCCATAAAAGTAAATTATTACATCCTTGCAGTCTTAGTTAATATTTATCAGGGCTATCCAAATGACAGTAGTTCAAATAATGCAGTTGTAAATAGTGCATAGTACAGAATAGGTGTCTGTTCCTCTGGCCTGCAATAAAGAACCAGCTTGTGGATTATAAACAGTACTAAAATTTTATTACTTCGATAAGGAAGGGATATAGTGTGAGACAAGGTATTATCAGGATATAAAAGCCTTTTCAGTCTATTTTAACCAGACATATTTCATTTCATCCAGTTCAGGGTTGCAGAGCCTATCCTGGCAAGCAATGGGCACAAGAAGGGAATCTGCAATCTTCTTTGATGTTTTATTTTTCTTTTAAAAAAATCAGTGGTTTAAAAGGGGGCAGCATGATTGCACAGTGGTTATCATGGCTGCCTTGCAGTATCTTCACCCCTTGTTTACACGATGTTTTGTCAGGTGCTCCAGTTTCCTTTCACAATCTAGACATACTGTAAGGTTACTTGGCTTCTGGGAAAAATGGCTTTAGATAAGAGTGTGTGTGTACAGGTATTTGTGACCTTTGAAGGATTAGTATCCCATCCGGGTATATCCCACCTTCTGTCTATTGCTTGGTGGGATATGGTCTGGCTCCACCACAACCCTGACGTGGATGAAGCATTTTGAAAATGAATGAATGTATTGATGTACAATTGTGAAAAAAAATTAGATTATCTAATCCCTAACTCATTTTGCTAAATTATGCTGTTTTTTCTATTTCAGGAGTATGACAAATATAGAGGGCACTCTATGATGGCACATAGCATGGCATTCTGTTTTGCGCTGCACAAAACAGGATATGCTATTGGCCATGAGTCACTTAAGTTGCGATAGATCCTTTACTCAGCTTTTATATATTAATTTAATTTCTCCCAACAGGATTTTTAGTTCCATTACTTTTTTCATTATCATCTTCTGGTGAGGCAACTGTCCTTTCACTGAACATTGCAGTTCTGAAAAATGCTTTTCATTTCAGTTCCAGCACACTGCTTAGCAGGGTCACAGGAAAATGGTATTGTACTTGACAAAAGAACACATAATTCATCACTCTCTCTAGCACTTAAAGATCCTTGCAACAAGTGGCTGCAACATTCTTCCAGACTGACAGTATACAATACTGTTATTGTTTCCATTTTCATTCCATTTTCTAATTAATTAGATTAATTAATTAGATGTGGCAGCTGGGAAACAAAATAGGACACATTAGAATTGTATTAAACATATTGCATTTCAGACAAAGAGTCCTTCACAGCTGCCATAAAAATAATTTAAAAAGAATAAATAATAAACTATATAAACTATATATAATATAATATATACAGTATAATAAAATATCTCCATTTTCTGTATTATATGGAAAGTAGTCTTTCCTTTTTATCTTCAGTTTTTTTATTATCCACCAAGCAATCAACTTGTATTTTTATTAATGTATTAGAAAAAGCATGATCATAATTCTCTCCAACAGTTCATTCCATAAACCCTGCAGTTTAGCAAGAGTAAAAAGAAATTTGGGTTTGACTTCTTTGCAAAAGCCTAACATATTTACTGATAATGGCTGACTAACAGATCCTATAAAAATTATGCAGATTACATTGTATAAGTGTTACCAAATTTTTTTGTGTCCATCAGAACCACCAGTATACCCACAGACCAGCAAAGTATCCTACATAATTATAGTTATTTTTTACTAACAACAACCATCAGTTATAATTTCCTACAACTGTAAAAAAACACAAAAAAAGACAAACGAATCACAATTGAATAAGTAACCCAAAACAAGACCCAAAGAGAAAAACAAGGTCTACAGCAGCACTCTCATGTATTAACTCTGTCCAGTGTCCTGGAGTGTTTCAGTCCACCACACCAGAGAAAGAGAAGAAACTCTGTGTAGCCAATACCATTATTTCCTGATCTGACAGTCCACGACAATGTGATCCATTATACTCTCCCTAACCTGTCTCTCTGCAACTAATACTCTGCTGCTCTCTGTTGAATTTCCAAAACTGTCCTACTGCTTGCAGCTAGAAGGTTTGGAGACCTTGATTAAAGGAAGTAGACAGACAGAGAAGAAAAAGAATAGACCTGCCCTGACAAAGACCCTGGCCATTATATGCATACGTAAAGTCAATATATCCCTCACTACTTGCTACCCTTAACCCACTTTTATCACTCTGTGACAGGAAAAGAGTGTTTTGTGCAAGATGTGGACCTTTTTTTCAATAAATATAAAAACCAAAATCACTAAAGTGATAAGGTGATTTTGTCAAAAGTATATAAGTAGTCAAAGTACTAGCACAGCACTTCGAGCATTGCAATTACAGACTGATTTGCCCCTAACTGGCGCTAATTCACACCGTTTAGCGTATCTACTTTGTTTCAATGATTTGTTGTTTTATCCATTCATTTAGCTAGCAGCTCTAGGTGTTGCTAAGCATGAAAAAACAAAAATGTGTGACAAAAATGTGTCTTGTGTGACTGAACATCACATGACTATATATGAAGGCTGTCATCCACTTGACCTTTTTTTGCATTTTACCCTTATGGAATCTTAAATAGACTAATGTGATTTGTGTGATAAGGTTTTATCATCTTTCTTGATAACACCAGTGCTTTTTTGAAGAAACTGGTCGATATGGGTTACAGAAATGCAGCATAATGTTAGATGCTGTCATACCTGAACTGCAATATTACTGCTGACATCATTTTAATGTAGGAAGATTAAACTAATTATATTGCCATTACTTTTAAACACATTTTGTTTGACAATATATCAGCCTCTTCTTTCTGACTCAGTGACAAGCCCCTTTTATACTGTAAGTAACCAGATATGTAAAGGATCAGGTATATCACAACTATGTGACTTCTCAGCCCTGTTCATTGACACTGTTCAACATGTCATAGCTGCTATTCTCAGGGACATGCCTACAAATTAAGTTTGGAAAAAAACGTTAATCTTGTACAAAGATTAAGAGCACAAAATATGTAAAGTATGCCAAAAGAGTTCAAATCCATTGGCAGAAAGTAAAAGTTGCCATTGTCCTCTAGCCACTCAAGATTAGGAATACCCAGAGGAATCTTTGCAAGCAAATTAATTGGGAATATGATGACCACAAATAACTAAGACAAATGAGACTATAATCAGGCTAAAAACTATAATTTCCAAGTTACTCACCTGAAAGACTAAGCAATCTCTGAACAAATGCATATAGTAATTACTACAGTACATTACAACATGGGGTACAATTTTCAGAAGTTACACCTGAAATGATTTATTCACTATTTTGGGCAAGCACCATCATATTCTTAACAATTCTCAACATATTCTTAAAAATATCCAAAGCCTGTCCTTTTAATAAAGCGTTTATTATTTAACTTTTATTATTTTAAAACTATATTAACAATATTATTGAAAACATTTTTATTTTTCATCTCAGTAGGTTATTGAAGTTTTTCATAAAAAATATTCTCTACAAAGTGAGACACTGAGAATACAAAAATACCTCCAACTTTACATGGCTTGAGAGAATTTTCCTTCTATCATAATTTCTCTTATATCTTATTGGATATATTAGCACTAAGATGGTGTTATGTCTGCGGCTGTGAAGCTATCTTATCTGCAGTATGATATTAAATTTTACTTAGGTCAGTACAACTGATCCCAAGGTATTCTGCAGTAATCAACATGGATCACATAACTAGCCTATTGCAAGAGCTCTGATTGATTTTTCCTCTTCTGTCTTCCATTAATAACCATTAAAGTTGTTGACAGTCTGTTGTTAACAAACCAGTAATGTTACAAGATAACGAGTTGGAACCCTTGTGTTACATATTACCTTTTCCATTTTGTGCCTTCCTAATCTGAGTTGACCTTCGTTTACCTTCTTAAATTCTCAAGAATTACAAGTTCAGCAAGAAAAACGAGGAGACGTGGTACAGTGTTTCTGTACCAGATGACTTGTGTGTAACAATGTTTATCAGTATGATTAAATGGCATTTGTACTGTAGGTGGCATAAGAAGATCAGTGTTAATTGTCATTACTGTTAAGTAGGCTGAGAAAGCATGTTTCAATGTATTTGTTTATTTTGAAGTATATGTTGTCTTTAGAAAGCTTGTTTGCATAAATGAGCATCTTAGTTATAAAACTTCTGAAGGTGAATATTTAACTATAAATTATTATATTTATTATATTTTATTATAAAATTATTATATTTTACTATAAATTAAGTGGATTCCACAGTTTTTTTCTTTAGTTAAATATTTCATCATGGCTTAGCAGGCTATATTCTAACATTGATTAATGTTCTCGTGCAGAGAGATAATGTACTGTACTGTATGTTGTGAAACATTTCCCATTTTTATTCTTGCTTCAAGACTGCAGTGGTGGAGATCCCCCTTCCCTTTGTTCTCTCTTTCTACATCATGTGAAGTCTTATAACTATTGTTAAATGTACTGTAGGATGAGTGGTGTTCTGTAATTACATTTAATGCTCTACATTTCTGGTCAGGCATCTCTTGGGAGATTAGGTTGTATAAGAATTTCCATCGGCAAAAGCTTACTTCCACTATCATAAAGCTTTTAAGATAAGCTTGATTTTTATTACACGCTAGTTAAGCCATGAGGAATTCAACCATTACCCTGATTGAAATAAAAATTTGACAGAATTTCAAAGATACAAATGCCATCTCAGAAACATGGAAATCAAACATGGCTCATGGAAAGTGCAATGGTGTTGAATATGAAATTAGCAGACAGTATTCTGCAGAGACAGGAAATTGTAAGATGCACAGGGATGTAGACTAGAAGAAGCAAGGGTCTCAAAATCGATATGGGTATTGGGAACAGCAAAGCTAAAATGTTTTTTGTTTTATATCCAAATAATTTGTATTTGTATTCATTAGATTAATATAAAAGTATAATATAATATATGTTTTAGTTTTGGATTATTCCACACATAAATTTGATCTTATTAGAACACACTTCCATTTCACATCAGTGATTTCAAGTAACCATAAGTACAGATAAAAATTTTAGTGTAAAATTTAAACTAAATTTAAATTTTAAATTCAAACTATAATTGTAGATTTTAAATCAAGGGTTAATATGTTTAAACTATACAAAGCACTAGAAAGATATCATTTAAAATATTATGCATTTTGGTCACTGCTCTCACAAGAATATTTAGCTCTAGAATCAGTCAAGAGAAAAGTAACAAGGTACAGTACATTCCCAGTCATAGAGGAATGTCCTACACTGACAGCGTGAAAGAACTTAACCTTTCAAGCTTTCAATCAGGGGACCTAATTCAAGTATTCAAAATCCTCGAAGAAATTAACAAAGTCAGCCCAACAGACTTCTTATGAAGCAGCACTGAAACATGAAGAAGAAGACATGAGAGGAACCTACAGTATGTGGACATGAATTAAAAACTGAAAGCAGGAAGCACTTCTTCATGCAATGCATTGTGGTTGTAAGAAAGAAGCTAGCCAGTCATGTTTTGGAATCCAGGTGGAATGCCACCTTCTTGTTTGCAGCCTTTCTTAAGTTGTTATACTTATCAAGGTCAAATGGCAATTGAACAGGATATTTTGAAAGGTTTAGTGCACAGGGCAAATATACTCAAAGACATTAACAACAGTATCTCTAACACTGTAGTAAATGACACTTTCTGAGAAATTACATTTGTATAATAATAATAATAATAATAATAATAATAATAATAATAATAATAATTGCTTACACTTAAATACTGTAGCACTTTTCTGGACACTCCACTCAAAGCGTTTACAGGTAATGGGAACTCCCCTCCACCACCACCAGTGTGCAGCATCCACCTGAATGTATAGAGCATATTTCCTGCAGGTGGGGTTTGTCCATCCATCCATTTTATTACCACTTTATCAAAACATCAGGGGAGCAGGGGAGCCTATCCTTGCAAGTAACGGGCACAATGCAGGATAAACCTTGGGCAGGACACCAGTCCATCACAGGGCAAGTTACTGTAGGTTTTGTTAATATCAAACATACTGTATACCTATATTTTCAGATACTAAACTTAATTACAAGACAGTCCATTAATTGTATCCTGAACAAGTGTAAAATGATTCAGGTTGGCCACCTTAGAGAGGAGAGTGAATTATATTGATGCTTACACTAAAACTAAGCATACTGTTTGTTCCATGGAACAAAACATCAAGCACCATGAACAGAATATTGTTTCTAATTTGGCAGCAGGAGGAAATAAAGGTTTTGCCATATTCTAAATCATTTAAGGTTGTAATCCAATTTTTGACACTCCATTTATATTTTCATGTGGAAGCCTTTCAACACCTTGTTTAATTATCATATAGTGCCTTGTAAAACTTGTCATGATCTCCCATTTTCTTAAATTACATATGATGTACATGTACATTTACAGTTTTTAAAGTGAATCCTTTCTAATCGAAATTTGGAGAATCATATTCAGAATGTGTATGGTTGAAATAAATTAAATGTCATCAAATACAACAAATAAATATCCAAGGCTAAATATCGTTGGTTGCATAAATATTCCCTCCCCTGATCTAATAGTTGGTGGAAGCTCTTTTGGCAGCAATTATGGCTGCAAGTCGTTATAAGTATTCTCCATTTAAAAAAAAAAGGGAAATGTGCCTAAGCTCTGTCAACTAGATTGAGGACTGTTGATGGACAGCAATCAATCAGAATTTCTATTGGATTCAACTCAGGACTTCAACTGATCCACATATTCGCTTTCTTCTCACTAAGCCGCTCTTTGGCTTAGTAGTTTTGGTCTTGTGGTTTGGATCACCGTCTTAATGTAGGTAGGATGGACATTTGTCACAGTTTAAGGTCTTTACCAAACTAAAGCAAGAGTGCTTTCATGATTTGCCTTTACTTTGCTCCATACAGTTTTCACTCAGATCTGACATGCCTCCCAGTTTATGATAATGAGAACCAGAACTGTTCAGTACATAATGCTGACATCACCATACTTGACAGTAAGGATGTTGTTGACTGAGTGATTTGTGTGAGTTGTAATGCTTTGCATTTAGGCCAAAAAGGCTTTTTCCACATGTCTGCAGGATCACTTACCTGGTCCTCACCAGTTGTCACTAAAGGCTTGTCTCTCAAGCATAAACTTATTTGAAGCTTGTATATTTTCTTTTACTTTATGACATATTTGCGGTTGTGTTGGAATTATTTTCTATGTCAATAATAACCATTCACGAGGAATGACAGCAGCCGAAAGGTTGGGAGAAATTAGAATCGTTTATTGGGATGTGAATACTTCGCTTAACCCGCTTGGCTGAAGGCCAACCTCCCGGCCGTTGGACGGGGAAGATAGGACCCCCATGCGACCAATTGGGCAGCTGCAAAGGTGGAGAGGGGGTGGAGGAGGGATGCAGAAAACGAACGAGGAAGAAGAGAGGGTGACGTTGGTATATATGGAGACCGGTTTCTTATATCAGAATTAGTGGGAATTGCAGCAGCAGTGTCGAATGAGCTCGGCTGCCTTCATTCCTCCTGAACTTTCATTAAAAACTCCATTATGTTTGCTTAAGGAAGATAAGAAAGCAACAGCAAAAACAATCATTTGGAGAACTGTGTTTAAAACATTGTACTCATTTTCTTTCATTTGATGAAAAAATGGTAAGCAAATTATTGTAATATAATAATCTCAGTGCAATGTAATATGAGCTAATATCGATTGTCATACCTTATGAAATAATGCAGACATTTTCTCTCAGTAATTAAACAGAAAGGGCCCTAAGAATTGCTAAAGTTACTTCTCTTTTTAAATCTGTTAAATAAAATATACTATTGAAACATTACGCGTGAAAACAAATGCACACATTTTACAACATAAAATGCTTTACATGCACCAAATATTAGAATGATTGTAGGTACATAATATTAAATTAAAAGTGAACTGAGATCACAAGATTTTCCCTTATTTTTGTAGCTTACTTATTTATGAGATATGAGGCAGTGAAAAAGATGTAAATGTAAATGTTTAGTATATACAATGGAAAAAATCATTTACATGCATCCATACAGTTGTACAATCGATTTAGAGATACGTAAAGCTAATAAACAGATTTAATATACTGTACGTGTAGGGAGCTCAAATAATGGCATTTGTAATGGCAAACACAGAACACATTTTTTTCATTATTTGGCTTAACACTTCAGGAATGAAGAAATGTATCCATTTAAGCACATTTAAGTTTCTGAATTTACAAAGATTGATACAGAAATTAAAGCTGTTGTACTTCACTTCACAGTGCAACATTTGCCATTATTTTC
This sequence comes from Lepisosteus oculatus, assembly GCF_040954835.1. Classification (NCBI taxonomy): domain Eukaryota; kingdom Metazoa; phylum Chordata; class Actinopteri; order Semionotiformes; family Lepisosteidae; genus Lepisosteus; species Lepisosteus oculatus. Next base: position 11,116,471 of record NC_090702.1, on the reverse strand, counting down.
AGTTTTAAACTAATGGAAAATATTCTCATTACTTCCTCATGTGAAAGCATAAATACTGTATACAAATACACATTTTCCACTGTGTACTGTACAGTGCCTTGCGAAAGTATTCGGCCCCCTTGAACTTTTCAACCTTTTGCCACATTTCAGGCTTCAAACATAAAGATATAAATTTTTTATTTTATGTGAAGAATCACCAACAAGTGGGACACAATTGTGAAGTGGAACGAAATCTATTGGATTTTTGAAACTTTTTTAACTAATAAAAAAATGAAAAGTGGGGCGTGCAAAATTATTCGGCCCCCTTGCGTTAATACTTTGTAGAGCCACCTTTTGCTGCGATTACAGCTGCAAGTCGCTTGGGGTATGTCTCTATCAGATTTGCACATCGAGAGACTGAAATTCTTGCCCATTCTTCCTTGCAAAACAGCTCGAGCTCAGTGAGGTTGGATGGAGAGCGTTTGTGAACAGCAGTTTTCAGCTCTTTCCACAGATTCGCGATTGGATTCAGGTCTGGACTTTGACTTGGCCATTCAAACACCTGGATACATTTATTTGTGAACCATTCCTTTGTAGATTTTGCTGTATGTTTGGGATCATTGTCTTGTTGGAAGATAAATCTCCGTCCCAGTTTCAGGTCTTTTGCAGACTCCAACAGGTTTTCATCCAGAATGGTCCTGTATTTGGCTGCATCCATCTTCCCCTCAATTTTAACCATCTTCCCTGTCCCTGCTGAAGAAAAGCAGGCCCAAACCATGATGCTGCCACCACCATGTTTGACAGTGGGGATGGTGTGTTGAGGGTGATGAGCTGTGTTGCTTTTACGCCAAACATATCGTTTTGCATTGTGGCCAAAAAGTTCGATTTTGGTTTCATCTGACCAGAGCACCTTCTTCCACATGTTTGGGGTGTCTCCCAGGTGGCTTGTGGCAAACTTTAGACGAGACTTTTTATGGATATCTTTGAGAAATGGCTTTCTTCTTGCCACTCTTCCATAAAGGCCAGATTTGTGCAGTGTAAGACTGATTGTTGTCCTATGGACAGACTCTCCCACCTCAGCTGTAGTTCTCTGCAGTTCATCTAGAGTGATCATGGGCCTCTTGGCTGCATCTCTGATCAGTCTTCTCCTTGTCTGAGCTGAAAGTTTAGAGGGACGGCCAGGTCTTGGTAGATTTGCAGTGGTCTGATACTCCTTCCATTTCAAGATGATCGCTTGCACAGTGCTCCTTGGGATGTTTGAAGCTTGGGAAATCTTTTTGTATCCAAATCCGGCTTTAAACTTCTCCACAACAGTATTACGGACCTGCCTGGTGTGTTCCTTGGTCTTCATGATGCTCTCTGCGCTTTCAACAGAACCTTGAGACTATCACAGAGCAGGTGCATTTATACAGAGACTTGATTACACACAGGTGGATTCTATTTATCACCATCAGTCATTTAGGACAACATTGGATCATTCAGAGATCCTCGCTGAACTTCTGGAGTGAGTTTGCTGCACTGAAAGTAAAGGGGCCGAATAATTTTGCACGCCCCACTTTTCATTTTTTTATTAGTTAAAAAAGTTTCAAAAATCCAATAGATTTCGTTCCACTTCACAATTGTGTCCCACTTGTTGGTGATTCTTCACATAAAATAAAAAAATTATATCTTTATGTTTGAAGCCTGAAATGTGGCAAAAGGTTGAAAAGTTCAAGGGGGCCGAATACTTTCGCAAGGCACTGTATGTCTATATTATGCCATCACTTACACTTTACCTTATCCCCATACAAAGCTGAATAAATAATCTATGAAGATATTTACAAATGAATATCACTTTAATGTGTATTAGACTCCCTGTGAAGTCTTGGCCTTTTTTCATCCTAAACCTTGCATAATAAGACTGTTTAACCCAAATGAAAATAAGAAATAGAACTATTCTTTAACACTGTGTAACTCTTAAAATTTTTTAATAAGATGTGTTATAACAAGGCTTACCGAATCAAAGAGGTTTATTCATTTCCACCCATTTGTTTTCTATCTGCTGACCTGCTTGGTAAATAATTAAAATAGAAACTTCATTTAAGAAAATAAACAAAAAAAAGAAAACTTTCCAAAGTAAATCTAATGCACTTATATTTACTTATGCCAACTTACATGTAAATTTATAAAGCTATATAATTAAAGCTGCTGTAGTTCACAGCTAGACACTTAAAGTTACTGTTTTAAACTGACCGTCAGGCGTTTGGGTGAAAAGCATTTGAGCCACCTGCTGGCAGTTAAGTGAAACAACCTCCAGTTCAAACACAAGGAACGTAAAAGCTGAACTGAGCACAACATGGATTGAAACTGAACATGAAAATTAAAAAATGGATTTTTAGCAGTGTGTATTACACCTGCATATGACATAATGCAAAACAAGACAGTACAGTTTATGTACTTCACTTCTCTGGATAAATAAACATTAAATCACAGTATAAGAAGCTAAAGTCCAGAGCAACCTCACATATTTTTTCAGTAGTATTGGCCTTCTATAGTATGTTTAATTTGAATCACCGTGTATAGTGTGATAAGAAGTTTCCTAAATGAAGCAATTAATTTATTTTAAAAATGTATATAAAATATAACATACTGACTGCTACAAAGTGGAAAAACATTAATGGTTAATGGCTTGCACTCCCAAACATCATGTACTGTATTTAAGAAATATTTATTTATACTAATAAAACTTTTCCAAGAGAAAAAAATACATTTCAATTCTTAAAAGCCATTTTTGCAAATGAAACCTTGTTGAACAGCAACATCACCTTTTCCATTTTATAACTTTATCTTTGTATGGTGTAGTGCTGTACAGTATACTGTATGTTTTTGAAGATCCTAAAACTAATAATTACTTAGTTGATGACATTCTGCCCAACACAGAGGTGTGTAACAAAAGAAAGGGGGATCTTAAGCCTTTATAGTTAGCCTTAAATGGTTATTGAGCATTTGTAAAGAGTATTTGATACCATGAAATACATCTAGAATCTAAACTAGAAAACAGTGTGACCTCCTAAACCAGAGTTTTGGACACCTCTATCATCAACTGGATTGTTCAAAGGTAACCATATTACAAATAGTTTTACACATATTTCCTTTAAAATGGTTATTTTTTATTTGGATCTACTATTAAAAACTGGAGTTACAAACAATTATGATGAATTGAGGAGGGGTAGTTTCCTTCTTTTAAATCCTGGCTTAACATGCAGGATGCCAGTGTGGGTGAGAAAGAGCAAATGAGCTGGGAGTGCTTGATAGGACAGATGGTTCTGTAGTCATGTTGGTTGTCTTAGTCTGAAGTGTGTAGGAACACTGAGCCACAGCTACGGTGCCTTTCAAAAGTATTGTATGAAATAATAAACAGTTGCATAAACATTATCACAATTTTTAAACAGAATATTTTATTAAACACCTGAAAGATCAAACTGTAGACTTCTAAGTGTTGTCAGTAAACACTCCAGAGAAAAAAAAAACTGAACTATTTTGATTGTTCATGTATTCAGCCATGTGAGCTCAATATTTGGTGGAAGCAACATTGGCAGCAAGTAATAGTGCAAGTCATTTTGGGTAGGAGTTGGATTTACTGTAAGGTAAGGTTAAAGTTATTTTGTATACCTAAATTGATTTAAATTTGGTACAGTTTAAATACAAAAATACTGTAAATAAGTATTTGCATCTTTTTGTTCTTTGCTATGAGTGTGTGGATTCATTTGAGAATATACTGTAACAGATATTGCCACTTTAAAGTGTTTTATGCTGTTGTTTTAAAGCAACACAAATATAAATTGTGTAAGGCCCTAAATACCTTTGCATGGCACTGTATTAGTGAAAGTAAATGTGTGTGTTGAAAATGGTAAATTCAGTAGTTTTATGGTATGGGAGAGACCCTGGTTTTCTCACTTTCTTTTTAGATCCCTTCTCTGTTTCCTTTTATTATATACCACTGAGAGGAATTTTGTGGCTAAGAAAGGGATATTGGATATTTTGGAGTAAACTGATGGAAAGCATGCATACTATAAACTGTAACAAAGCTGCTCAAACTGGAGTCAGCAGCACCCCTGAAATAAGGAGGTAATGAGCATGACAATAACTCATCTACAGTAATTGTTTTTGACAGTTTGTAGAATATGTTCAACTGTTGAGTGGGTGGATTTATATTATTCTCATGTGCTCTAATTTTGTATTTATATGAGATATTGTAGGCATTGTTATATTCCTTTCTGTTTAAAAATCTGATTTTCTTTTTACTTAATAACCATTCAAAGGGCATGCTGTTAAGAAAGGGAATATAAAGCTAATTACAGTATGTGGGTAAAGTACCTCCAGAAGAGTGCATTGGGTTTTCAATGGCAGAATAAATAATGCGTACCCCATTTTTAGATCATTTTCCTTAGTTAAAGGTGACATGCATTTCTGACTGAAAGAACCAGAGGTTACATCTAAAAATTATATTACAGTTCATACCATTTTAACGTCTGTGCAAACAAAATTTGTTTTAAAAAGATTACTAAAAAAGGTCAAATTATTCAAGGGAAACATTTGGTAATATTGCAATTGCTATTTTATATATTTTATGCATACAGAATATGGATTTATTAAAATAAACTAATGTACATAACACAGACATGGTTCTGAAGACTATTGACAATACTGTGGAATGGTTTTTGTACATAATGAAAGTCTGTATATATTAAATGTGGTTTACTCTGAGAGATGAGAAGGTGAACTGTGATCCTGTGTGTGTTTGCTGTGCATAATCTGAGCAGTTCAGGTTTCCACTGCAGTGCAGTGCCTCTGCAGAGGACGGCAAAGTTGCTGAGTAGATGAAAGTCAAATCCCCCTGTGAGCTGGCTTATCATTACTACCTCATAAAAATCCTCACTCAGTGAACATTACATCCAAGTCCCTTAATCATTCCAATAATAAATAATCACTTTTACTTGTGACAGGTTTGGAATTCCACTGAATCTCAAAAGACTAAAGCACAGCTCCCAGTCCATTCTCTTTAAAAGGAACGATTTTGTCGGTTTTGTTACTTTTGCAGGGCTGTCATACCTCAATAGTTTTAACCTTATCTGACATGAAGAAGATTTATAATGGCTCTATACAGTATGTATATACTGTAGCTGACCCTCCTACATTCATACCTAAAGTACTTATCACCAATTTGAATGTCTGCCCAAGGTTTGGTTTTTTTATTTGTTCTGTGTGACCAGCTAGTAACAAGCATGCCCATACACAATTTAGTTTTATTATGTAATTCTACTATTATTTACTAATGTAATAATCTGCATCATTCATAACTAAATGAAATCAAAGACCCCATCATTCAAAAATAATTAATACTATTTAATACCTTGTTTGTAAGAGAAGGAACAATTGTTAATCTAGTTTAATTAGACATACTGCACAGTCATGTGAAAAAGAAAGTACACCCTTCAATTCAATGGTTTTACATGTCAGGGCATAAATAATAAATAATTAGACAAATCTAGCCTCAGATAACAGACAACACACAACAGATTTCACTATGTCATTATTTATTTAACACAAAGTAAGCCAAAAAGCAGAAACCATGTGAGAAAAATTAAGTACACCCTTACCGCTTCCATAGGAATTAAGAAGGTTAGCAGGTAATCAAATGCACTTGATTAGTTGATCATCAGAAAGTGTGACCACCTCTATAAAAGCAGACCTTTTGGGAGTTTGATTGTCTGGATCATTCAGATGTTTGTTAACACCATGCCAAGGAGAAAAGACAGCAATGAACTCAGAGAAGCAATTCCTGCTGCCCATCAATCTGGTAAGGGTTATAAGGCTATTTTCAAACTGGAAAAATTTGAAATCCATCATTCTACAGTGAGAAGGATTATTTACAAATGGAGAACATTTAAGAGAGTTGCAAATCTTCCCAGTAGTAGGTGTCCCAGCAAATTCAACCCAAGGTCATATCGCATAATGCTCAGAGAAATCGCAAGAGTTACCCAAGAGTTACATCTAGAATTCAAGATGGCGCCGTGTTAGTGGCAGCCTGCTACAGCAGCTCTGTGTCTTTTTGTTGTCTTTTTGTTTCTTTCAGTTAGTTGATGCTAGTGTGTTAGTGTTTTTTCTTCATACCTTACCAACTAGATTTGCGATCACAACATGATGGATACTAGTGAAGAAAGATGTGAAGACGGGGGTTTGAATTTAATCCTTTCTGTAGGGGGTTTAGACTTCTAAGTCACAAGCTGGGGTTTATGGCAGGAAAGGGGGTTAACTGATAAGGATTGCAGATGCAAGCTAGGAACCCCCCTGGGTGTAATCTTAAACTGACCATTTGTCCAGAACATCGTAAACTGGCCAAATACCATGAACCCCTCTCTTTACCATCAGACCGAGTGACGTCAGAAACGGAGAAGAAAACACTATATAACCCAAAAGTTTGTAACAGTACGTTGAACAATACTTCGGTTTTGTTGTTTCTTGCGGGAAACAAGACTTCGGCTTTATTGTTCCTTGCATGCAATAAACTCATCTGTTTTACTTCATCTCGGGATCAAGAACCTTATTTCTTCAGTTACAACACTAGGAAGCTGAGAAACTTTTTCTTGTTTTTTCTGATACTCTGACCTCTGTGGTTATCGGGTTGCAATGCCGATAGCCACAGAGGCATTGTCTACACGTGGGACCAGCTGATCGCGCTAGCGCGTCCGGCTCTACTCACTGGAGAGAAGCCATCAGTGCCGGAGGAGCTGAGGAGGAGAAGCCGAGGCTGTAGGGCTGGTCCGTACTATCTGCCATGGGAGTTTACATGCGCCATCTTTGTTGTTGTTTACATTCCACCTACAGCAAATGCAGAGGTAGCGTGTGACGTTATAAACACAGTCACAGCCAGGCTACAAACAAAGCACCCAAGTGCTTTTATAGCTATTTCAGGGGACTTTAACCATGTACAGTATCTATTTCCACCACTCTGCCTACTTTCCACCAGTTTAAGTGCCTGACCAGAGAAAACAAAACACTGGACTTATTATATGCCAATGCTAAAGATGGATATAGTTCCACAGCCCTTCCCCCCCTTGGCAGATCAGATCACAACCTTGTCTTGCTTACACCACTATACAAGCCTATTGTCCAGCGCCAACCTGTGACCATGAGGACTGTGAGGAGATGGTCTCAGGAGGCTATGGAGGATCTACATGGTGCTTTGGAGGCCACCGACTGGGATGTGCTGTGCGAACCACATGGGGACGACATAGACAGCATGGTGGACTGTGTCACTGACTACATTAACTTCAGTGTAGACAACACCATCCCCACCAAAGACGTACACTGCTTTTCCAATAACAAATCCTGGATCACCAGCGACCTGAAGTCTCTTCTGAATGACAAGAAGAGAGCCTTTAGGAGGGGAGATAAGGAAGAGGTCAAGAGTGTACAGAGGGAGCTAAAGCAGAAGTTAAGAGAGAGCAAGGATGCTTACAGGAGGAAGGTAGAGGACAAGCTGCAAAGGAATAGGGTGAGGGATGTATGGAGCTGCATGAGAGAGATCTCTGGCTTCAAACAGGCTGGGGGTGCAAAAGAGGGGAACCTGGAGATGGCCAATGAGTTGAACCAGTTCTTTAACAGGTTTGATTCTGGGTCCTCTGTGGCTCAACACCCATCCCCCCACAGCCACACTCTCCCTAACCCTTCACAGCTGCGACTGCCCAACACCTCCTCCATCCCCCCACAAACATGGCCGCCTACAGCTACAACCCCCGACAGCTACTCACCCACCCATCCCCCACAGCTGCCACTCTCCAACACCTCCGCCATTAACACCTGCAGCACTGAAAGCACTATGAGCACCATCCCCCAGGCCAGGCTGACCATCACATCTGACCAGGTAAAGAAAGATCTGAAGAGGCTACACAAGGGTAAGGCCACAGGACCAGATAACATCTGTCCCAGAGTTCTGAGGGCCTGTGCTGATCAGCTGAGCGGAGTGCTCCAGTGACTGTTAAACCTGAGCCTGCGCTTGGAGAGAGTCCCGGTGCTCTGGAAGACATCATGTCTGGTCCTGGTACCAAAGAAAGGGAGCCCCTCTGTCCTCAACGACTACAGACCAGTTGCACTGACTTCTCAAGTCATGAAGACACTGGAGAGGCTGGTCTTATCCCACCTGAGACCCCTGGTCAGCTCATCACTGGAGACCTTACTGTTTGCCTACCAGCCCAGTGTTGGTGTGGAGGATGCGATCATCTACATGATGCAAAGGGCCTACTCACACCTGGACAGGGCTGGCAACACTGTAAGGATCATGTTTTTTCGACTTCTCCAGTGCCTTCAATACCATCCAGCCCTTACTTCTAAGAAGGAAGCTGGAGGAGATGCAAGTCGATGCCTCCACGACCTCGTGGATCACTGACTACCTGACAGGTAGACTACAGTCTGTGAGACTTCGGAATTGCGTGTCCGAACAGGTAGTGAGTAACACAGGGGCACCTCAAGGGACAGTTCTTTCTCCATTCCTCTTCACCCTCTATACTTCGGACTTTAAGTACAACTCAAAGTCATGCCACCTGCAGAAGTTCTCAGATGACTCTGCAATTGTGGGATGTATCAAGGGTGAGCAGGAGGAGGAGTACAGAGGACTGGTCAGCAACTTTGTGGAGTGGTGTGGGGTGAAACACTTGCAACTGAATGTAACAAAGACAAAGGAACTGGTGGTAGATTTCAGGAGAAAAAAGGTCAAACCTACTCCTGTCTACATCCATGGGAGTGACGTGGAGATGGTGGACTCGTACAAGTACCTGGGAGTGCACATCGACGATAGACTGGAATGGTCTAAGAACATCGAGGCCATCTATAAGAAGGGACAGAGCCGACTTTACTTCTTGAGGAGGCTCAGGTCCTTCAATGTGTGTAGTAAGATGCTACATATGTTCTATCAGTCGGTGGTAGCGAGTACCATTTTCTACGCAGTGGTGTGCTGGGGCTCTGGGATTAGAGCAGTGGATTCTAAAAGGCTGAACAAGCTCATCAAGAGAGCAAGCTCTGTCATTGGGTCTGACCTGGACCCCTTGGAGGTAGTGGCTGAGAGGAGAATGATGTCCAAACTAGAGGCCATCATGGACAACTTCTCCCATCCCCTCTATGACAGGCTTGCAGGAATGAAGAGCACGTTCAGCAATAGACTGATTCATCCACGGTGCGACAGGGAGCGCTACAGGAGGTCATTCTTGCCTTCTGCCATAAGACTGTACAACGCATCCACCTTGCGTCTTGGCAGAGGCAACATCGACAGTGACCTGTTTCTGAACTAAACACATCTACACATCTACATCTGTTCACTTTCTTTTTCTTTTTCTTTTTCCCGTTTACAACCATTTTTTCTGCAATATATGCCAGGGACCTGTGCAATACATTTATATCTATATTTACATCCATATCTATATTTACATCTATATTTATATTCATATGTGTGATTCATTTTCTGTGTACTGTTCTATTCTAGTTTGTTCTTTGTGTGTCCGGACTGTGAGTAACTCTTGTATTGTACTATTATTATTATATCATTATATAATTTGTTACACTGTGGCTGTGTTGTGTGTGTTAAGCTGCTGTTGCACTGCAATTTCCCTCACGGGATCAATAAAGTATCTATCTATCTAGGGATCTACAGGCCTCGGTTAACATGTTAAATGTTAAAGTTTAGAAAAGTATGATCAGAAAAAGACTGAAAGGCTTTCATGAAACGGCAGCCAGGAGAAAGCCCCTTCTCTTCAAAAAGAATATGGTGGAACAGCTTAGGTTTGCAAAGGTGTATCTGAACAAACCACAAGATTTCTGGAACAATGCCCTTTGGAAATGTTTGGTCATTATGCACAACACCACAAACACCTCAACTTTCAAGCACAGTGGTGGAGGGGTGATCATTTGGGCTTGTTTTGCAGCCATAGGAACGGGGCGCCTTGCAGTCATCGCGTCAACCATGAACTCCTCATATAGTAAATGATTACGTCAAGTTATTGCTGCTGAAGGTGTTTCTACAAGCTACCGAATCATGGGGTGTACTTAGTTTTTCACACATGGCTTCTGCAAATTGGCTTGTTTTTTGTTAAATAATGGCATAGTGGAATCTGTTATGTGTTTGTCACCTGAGGTTAGATTTACCTAATTCCAGGACCTGGTTAGGATGATTTTATGTCCTGATATATAAAACCATTGAATTGAAAGAAGGTGTACTTTCTTTTTCACATGACAGTATGTCCTACAAAACACAGGTTCCTATTTTATCATTTATTTTTTTTTACTTTGGTATTAGTCAGAAGCAAGTGGATGCTAAAAGATGTTGCGATATAGATAACCACATGACTATAAGAATGAACCTTTTCTTTTTGTTACTTACATAGCTTTTTTAAATTGTAAGTGATAAGTCTATACCATACTTACAAAAGATGACCATTTGCATTGTGTTGCAGGGGTGTATCCATCAGTTCATCAGAAGGCTGCGTGTTCAAATCACATCAAGGTCAGCTAATGTTTTTTTTGCCAGCAGCCATATCACCCTGCAACTTACAACTGGCAACCCACTGAAGCTAAGCAGGTGTGAGCCTGGTCAGTACCTGGAGCCCTGCAGTCCATGTGGGTCCTAATGCCCCAGTAGAGTGACGGGGACACTATAAACAGACACCGTCCTTTGAATGAGACGTAAAACCGAGGTCTTGACTCTCTGTGGTCATTAAAAATTCCAGGGTGTTTCTCGAAAAGAGTAGGGGTGTGACCCCGGCGTCATGACTAAATTTCCCATTACCAATCATGGCCTCCTAATTATCCCCATCTATGAATTGGCTTCATTACTCTGCTCTCCTCCCCACTGATAGCTGATGTGTGGTGAGCGTTCTGGCACACTATGCCTGCCGTCGCATTATCCAGGTGGATGCTGCACATTGGTGGTGGTGGAGGGGAGTCCCCATTGCCTGTAAAGCGCTTTGAATGGAGTTTCCAGAAAAACGCTATACTGTATAAGTGTAAACAATTATTATTAATTATTATTATTCATGGTGTGATGTCATTCACACCTAGTAGAGAAACAGTAGCTACCATAGTTTTACCACTTGTTTCTAAACTATGCATACAGTATATACTGTACATATATTGTAAAATAAACTTTTTAATGCTGTTATCATTTCACCTTATCAAGGTACCTTATTGGCACTGTGTCTGTCATTCTTTTTTTGGCTGGGTGGGTTGGACAAACAGGTCTACCTCAGAAAGTAGTTAAAATCAGGCTTAACATACTGTTGTGGTACAATGACTCAGTTGAAGTGCTAAGACAGATTTTGGTTCCTAAACCTTATAAAGAAGTTACAAGGGTAATTTTGTGTACAATGTTAAAATTGTGCTCATTCACAAGCCTTAAACCTAATTTCTTGTTGTTCTGTTTTCTTGCATCAAGGAGCTAGGCTTTGCTAAAAGAATATCTGATACTCCCTCACGCTATGAAAATATTAAGCTCTCATCTGTTCGGGAGGTGTGTGTAACCAGAGCCGGTCCCGGCTCCTGCGAAGCATAGTTCAGGACCCTATGCAGACGGAATAATCCGGAAGTAAGTGTAGAATGATGACAGGGATGAGACGACGAGGATCAGGATGGGTTGACAGACAGGGAGTGTGACGACGGTGAACTGGTGCTGGTGGGGCGTGGCCAAGGCAAATGAGTCCAAGGAGTCCAGGTGGGAAGGCCGGGGCAAAGTCCAAGATCCAAAACCAGGTGATCCATCAGAGACTAAAGAAGAGCTGGTATAGTAAGTATGTCCAACGTTTGCCTTGTTTTTCTCCCGTTCTATTTTATTGGTGATTCTTTTCATTCTGCCAGGTTCCATATTGTCTGTATACTAAAACCTATTTAAAGGCAAAGTAACCATTTCTTGGATACAACTGCATTATCTATAAAATATAATTTACTTTATGTCTAAATGTTTGTGCTGCAGTTTCTACTCTTTTATAATTTAAATTTGGTGTTCACAGGGAAAGTCTGTTTAGGATCATCATGGAGTCTTTGCCAGAATATCCTACAAAGACTGCAAAGTATTTGAATTTTTCACAGAAAGTACGCAGAACGTAAAATATATTCATACAGTAAATGAAGTACTGTATGTTTATAGGGGGTGAAGCAAACTAAAGAATATGCATTTATCCTTTACAGTTTTGATTTCTTTAATGCAATGCTTGCTAATTAAACATGTTCCTACGAAGCTGCTGTATAAAACTTAACTGGTTGCATTTTTTATTAAAATGTCATAGCATATCTGTCCTGTCTAGCCTTTTCACATTCTAGCTCCCTGTGGATTTCACAATAAAATGTTAAAATATTATTCTTTGATTTTAAAGCTTTGAGTAGTCTATCTGTGGCCTACATCAATGAACTGTTATCTCCCTACTGTATATGCTTACACCCTTTTGCACTGTTTGGACTCTGGCCTACTTTCTGGTCCCAAAACTAGGCTATGAACATTGGGAGATCATACCTTTTGTTCACTTGCTCCAGGCTGGGAAATTGTCTCCTAACCCATACTGTATTAGATTAGGTAATCCTGTCAGTTTTTTATTTTAAATTATGCCTTAAAATGTGCTTTTATACATTAACTTTTAGCTTTGTTTAATTTATTGTTACATTTTGTGTCAATTTGTGTCTGTTTTTGCTTTTATATATCATGTTCTGAGAAGCTGTCATAAAAAGAGCTACAGTACTGTATATGTAGTATACTGTAAATTATCATGCTTGTGATGTAACCTGCTATCTCATGTTCACTTACTGTATAACAGATTTTCTGTTGTGTTATATGAAAGTGGTTCAAATGTTTGAAGTTATTCTTAGGCATTAAAACTGAAGTTTAAATTTACCGGAACCAAGTAAAAAATGTTCATTTACTGATTTCAGACTTAATTGTTATTTGAGCAGAGGCTGGGAATTCACTGTTGCTAGCAGTGGTTGCAGTAGGCCTAATGTAAGTGAAATGTTCGGAATGTACATTTGTACTGTACATCCGTATAACACTGCCACTAGCCAGCTCACATTAATTCAAGTATAAAATTTGGAACTTCAGATGCTCATGTAGTAAGTCCCATTGATGACATTGAAGACAGCAGCTTCGACATAACTGTATTCGTATCTCGTTTCAATTGATCAACAAAAACACTAGTTTTCGGACGGAACAGTTTCTCTGTGGTTAGTACTGCTTCCTTGCAGTGCCCTGGGTTCAATTCCTGGGGTGCTATCTGTGCGGAATTAGTATTACTCCCTGTGCTTGCGTGGGTCTGTTCTGGGTACTCCAGTTTCCTCAGTCCAAAAACATACTAGTAGGTTTATTAGCTTATGGGAAAAGTGGTTCTGGTGGAAATGTGCATGTGTTTGTTTTTGCGTATGCCCTGCAATGGACATATGTTTCATCCAGGGTGTAGCCTGGCTTTGCTCCAATTTATTTGCTGGAATAGTCTCCAGCTCCTCCGTGACATTATTGGATCAAGTGGATAGAAAATGGTTGGGAGGATGGACAGTCTAGTTTATAATGATCCTTAAACAGTTTCAAAATGTCAATGTCTTTTACATGTACAATCAGTTACTTTAATACCTACTTTAGTATACACATTGAATCCTGCTTTTGTCTTAAAATATACAAACATACAGTGTATACTGTAGTTTCAGAGGAGCATGAATTGCTGTTTACAAAATAACAATTGAAAAAGAACTATACAAGATTTAAATGATTAAATGCTTTGGTATTACACCTACTCACAGTTCAAATTTTAAAAAGTATATATAGTGAATGGCACAGTAAATCTATGAAATTTGACATGCAGTGGGAAAATAGATAACTGGGTTAGAACTAAATTACAGACTATTATTACTGGACTTATAATACAGTACCAAATATGTTGAATGTAGCATTCTGCTGAAATTCATTTTAAGCAGACTTTTTATTACTTTATTGAAAAACACTTTAGATGCATATTTCTTGATGTACTAGTATTTTCATGAGGTTGTGTGTAATCTATATAATTTTTGCTGATACATTAGATTACTATTTCAACCAGTCAAATGAGCATAGAATCTAGGGTTAGGAAAGTGCCTAGCTAGAATTAGAGTAAGAAAAGCTATACGATTTTGGCTTTAGTCTGGGTAATGGTTAAATTAGCTTTTGCCAATGGAAATGCTCACACAATCTATATTTCTCCAATAAATGCCTGACCATAAATTTAAAGCAAAGCAAAAAATACCTCTCATTTAATGTTACATTCAAACCCAGATGTAACATTAATAGGGGCCTAAGTTTCAGAGGAAGTTTAACCTAAAGCCTAACTTCAATTTTCACCTGCCACATATGCTAAGTTTAACACAATGCCTACATTTATTTCAAGCAGAAATGTTTTGATCATTTGATTGCACTTTAAATGCATGTGTTTTTAAGTACTGATGTTATATTTCAGTTAAATGCATATGATTTGAAATACTTATGTTCTATTTCATATCTTTATGAAAATTCTATCACTTTTGGTGATATCACCAGTGTCAAATAAGCACAGAATCTAAGGTTAGAAAGTGCCTATTTAGGGTAAGAAAATAAATACATTTTTTATTATATAACATTTTTTATATCACCCTGCAACTCACAACTGGCAACCCACTGAAGCTAACCAGGTGTGCGCCTGGTCAGCTGGTTGGGAGACCTCCTGGGAAAAACTAAGTTTGCAGCTGAAAGTGGTGTTAGTGAGACCAGTAGGGGGCACTCACCACATGGTCTGTGTGGGTCCTAATGTCCCAGCATAGCATACTATACTAGAAAAAAGTGCCATCCTTTGGATGAGACATAAAACAGAGGTCCTGACTCTATGGTGATTAAATATCTCAGGGTGTTTCTCAGAAAAAGTAACCCAGCCAATTTCCGATTGGTCTTTACCAATCATAGTTTCCTAATAATCCCTATCTATGAACTGGACTTGTCACTCTGTTCTGCTCCTCACTGATAGCTGGCGTGTGGTGAGCATACTGGCACACTACGGCTGCCCTCACATCCAGGTGGGTGCTGCACATTAGGGGTGGTGAAGGGGAGTGCCCATTACCCATAAATCTCTTTGAGTAGAGTGTCCAGAAAAGTGCTATATAAGTGTAAGGAATGATTAAAATAAATAATTATTTCATTTGCTTTCCCTCACTCAAAACGATGCTCCAAGTGTGTTTGTGATGCAACTTGACCCAGATAGTGGTTATTTTAATGACCCATTGGCCACAATCGCCTATATAAATATAGGAACAAGTAATAGGTTTATTCCATGCTGAAAAAAAAAGAAGAAAGAGAACACAACGTTTCGGCCGTGGAGCCTTCTTCACGTGTGAGAGAGACAGGGCAGTAGGCAAAGGTAAAGTAGCGGGAGAACAAAGGTTGGGAGGGAGGAGGAGTGAGAGGCGGGAGCAGGGGACAGAAAGAGAGGCCAATCAAGAGGTGTGAAGTCAGAATGGGTACAGAGAGGTGTGAAATGAAACTTCCAATGAATGGAGAAAATTTAAAAGAACAGTAGTCTGTCGTTAAGAGAAGGGAGAATGTGTGATCCTAGCTGCAGAATAATTTTGATTTCGGTGGTCTTTCTGATGTATGAGTTCGGAAAACCGTCTTAGAGAACACAGACGGAGAGATTAGAGTGGTCATGGCCGTCACAGGTGAAATGAGAAACAATGGGCTTGGAGAGATCTTTATTCTTCACAGCCCCGTCATGTTCTCTGAAGCGGTCTCCGAGTCTCCTTCCTGTTTCTCCAATGTAGATGGCTGGGCATTTACTGCAAGAGATACAGTAAATAAGGTTGCTGGAGGTACAAGATTCTGTCTGCGTGATCCGGAATTGTCCTGAGGGGCCTTGAATGAGTGTGGTGGTGGATGTGTACTTGCAGGTGATACAGCGAGCTCTGTTGCAAGGGAAAGTGCCTGGTGTGGATGGTTGTTGAGGGCGGTCAAGGGATCTGTGAACAAGGAGGTTACGCAGATTAGGTGGTCAGCGATATGAGATGATAGGGCGATCAGAAAAGAGGGCCCCAATGGAGGGATCATCCTGTAGGATGGAAAAGTTGTGGTTAATGTTCCTGGGGATAGGAAGTGTGTTAGGGTTGTAAGGAAGCACCAAAGGAATGCAGTTGTTAAGGCGGGTGTTCCTGATCGGGTTGGTGGTCCGGGGGGGGGGGGGGGGGGGTTTGGCTCAGGCAAGGGCCCTGTCAATCACACTCCTGGGGTATCCTCTGTTGATGAAAAAGGAGTACATCTCGAGGGCTTGGTTCTAAGTCGATGTCGCAGCCTAAGAAACTGTGAAAAAGGAAGAGAGTTTTTAGTGTGGTTGGGGTGAAATGAGCTGTACAGGAGGTCTAATGCACCACAATGTCCCACCTATCAATTCTCTCTGGGCAGTTAAAAAGTAATTTTGGCATGCAGAATCATACAGCAGTACAGTGTGCAGTGTTTTGACACTCATTCTGAATGGCTGCTTCTGAAGGGTTTCGTTTAAACCTCTTCTTAAACTTTGGCCCCTAATAATGTTATGTATTTTGAATGGAAATATAAATACAGCATGAGTGATACTTTTTTTTCATAGACAAAAGCTTACAATCCACTACTTTATAACTTTTACAACTTTTACAATTAAATGGAAGCAATAGCCTTTTGGTTCAGTTTTCACCTAACACAATCAGTATGCTGAAATACATTTCAGGCAGATTTTTTAAACATTTGATTGCACAACTCTTTAAATGCATGTGTTTTGAAGCACTAATGTTATATTTTATGAGTCTATGAAGACTTTCTTTCACTTTTGGTCAAATCTTATTAGTATAAAATTCGCATTTCACTGCATTTCAACCAATGTCAAATGAGCACAGAATCAAGGATTACAAAAGTCTCTGGTTAGGGTTAACCTACCAGCATGCGAGGAAACCAGAGTAGTTGGAGGAAACCCATGCAGCAACAGGAAGAACATACAAACTCCACACAGTTGGCAGCTCAGAAAGTGCACCCAGGGCCCCAGCATTGCAAGGCAGAAATGCTAACTACTGCACCACTACGCCGTTTATTGCTTTATGTTTTCAAAATAGGTAAAAGGTTTTTATGTAAAATACATGTTGACCAGTTCATTTATGTTTATCAATATGTACAGGATGTTTTCATATGAGTATGTACAATTACTTGCTTCTAAAATGGCAAAAAGCAATTGAAAATCATTAATAAGTGGAGTGTGATGTTATTTCGTGTTTGCAAACCGTACTGTATGTGTATTTTCTCATGAATACTACAAAGCCTCTGCTAAGTTTAGGCTTTTGCATGCATGAAAAGAATGTTCTTATGCATGATCTCTTTTATGATGTACTGTACTGTATGAATAACTGACTAATCACACAGTTTATACCCTACAGTGTATTTCAACAGCAGAGTTACCACATTGTAACCTGATCTCATCAGTAGGAATGTTAACCCCAGTGTCCTGGCTAAATTCCACTTTCAGTTTATACAGTTTGACGTACAGAACTTCTGCAGAAGTCCTGTGCACACATTTCATTATACATACAGTATTTTTCATTATACTTTGTAATGTCTTTATTAGACAAGTATTTCTCAGCTATGCAATTGTTTTGTGCTTAGTAATCCAATGGACCAACTGCGCAGTATTGTATAATACACTGACAATGTATTGATGTGTGTGTTATTCATACTTTTCTTTCTACAAAGGTTCCTGTGGCAGGTCTGGTTTAAGAAAGAGTTGGGGTTACAGTTGGGGCACCTGCTCTAGCACGTTGGGACTTAGGCATTTGACCACAGTCATGTAGTCATTCCTGTATGTCATGTAGAATTGAGATGGAATCTCCTTGGTCCTGTTCTGTAACCACTTCATTCCATAAGGGTATAAGGAACCTCTGACCACTAACAAATACCACCATCTTGGCACTCTGACTTTATATTCTGCATAAGGGACTCAGTCAAGCTCAATTTGAGTGTGTGCAGATGACAGGAGTTTTCCCTTCTGTCTATTAAGACCTTTTTTTTGCTGGCTGGCTGATTCTGCAAAATGTGGCGGTAAACACCATGCTCTTTCAGTGCAGGACCCTTGTCTTCAAGGGCGACTTTACACAATTCTTACCAATTCTATGCCCTTGGCATGGCCATGTCTGTCTTAATAGGTTATTTCTCAGTGCTTAATCATTTATGTTACTGTATAGCTATACTTTATTTCCTACCTTATGTTCCTACACTAATGCAGGTATACAGCCCTGTTAGTTTGTGGTCCTATTCAAAATGAGAGGGAACATAAGATTAAGATGTAAGATTAAGAGCAGCCAACTTTTAGTCACTTGTAGTAGTCTCCTCACATTGGTGGTGTTGGTCTGCCAATGGTTGGTGGCTCCTCTTTGCTTTCAGAGAAAAAGTGTGTCAGTAGTAACTGTTACACCGTGGAAGACCAGGGACTGAGGCGGACAGATTTCAGAGACATCTGCTCTTTATTGTGCATATGTCGTGACTGACACAGAATGGCAAAAACCCACAAAGGCACGTACAGTAAGTACCGTAAAGCGGACACGTGGCAGTGTCGTAAACCCCAAACGGACGCTGTGCGCGACACAACAGTAACCTAACATTTCATTTTATATTGGATACTGTCTGATGGTATATTATGTTTAAGATTCTTTCATTCATTCATTCATTCATTCATTCATTAAAGGCAAAAGTAAGACACAACAATCATCAGCATTATTATTTATTTGCTTGGAATATGCCTTTATACAGGATGACTTACTGTACAAATATACATTAATACCTACAGTAAATATAAAATAGAAATTATTCAAGTACATTAAAAAATAAAAAAAAAATCGAAAAAAAAATAAATAGCCAAAAAATAAGCAGCCACATGAAAGTAGAATGAAAACTGTGCTTATCAAGTGGTTAATGTGATGTAGGTAAAGAATTGTTGATTACAGTAATGAAGAAATGCTGTTGAAGACGTAGTATTGGTTGGTGGTAAAATTTCACAATGTAAGAAAGATCACAGGTGCAGTAATCCTGTGAATAGTCTTGAGTGGAAAACAAAAAAATGGTAAGTGGTTATAAACTGCAGCACATAAGAGGATTTCATGAGGAGATGTTGTTTTCTTTACTAATCAGTAGTGATATATTTTAATAGTCTATAAAGCTTTTTTTTAACTTCCAATACAGTGAAACCTACAGTATATCTGAATGAAATCCAACATTGATGCCACATTTTCCAGGGGAGTGTTAAAAACATATTTAGTCCATCTGTTAACATAACAAACAAGCAAATACAAATGTGAGCAGCATTTTTTCTCAAAAATAGAATCAAAGGGAAAAACCTATAACAGTGAACACAGAAGATAATATCATATCCAGCAATCTTTGTTCAGGTAATTTTGTCTTTAATTCAAAATCTTAAAAACCCAATGGTAAAAAATAACTATATGACGAATTAAGCGCCATTTATATTTTTAAAACGAAAATGTACATCAGGTAATTTTATCCATTTGTGCAATGATGCATAAAACAGTTTTTTAAACTGTGGAACTTTGGAAGTTCTTGTAAAATAGATACAAAAAAACCCTGCAGCTACCTTTAGGATGGTAAGGATTCACACCATGTACAAGGTGTTTTTCAAAAGCATTGAACAGCTGTTGCACAAATTCAACATGAAAAGATTACTCATAGTCTGGAAGGTAAAATAAATTTAAACAGGTATGGGGTCCATCTCAATGACGCCAAAGACAGATAGTTGTAAATATCAAGTGTTGTGTAAGATACATGGAGTGGAAGAAATTAAAATTGTTTGGTAAAGGAAGTAAAGGAAGGGAAAGAACTATATTCAGGAAATGAAAAGATGAGAAAAATGCTGGGGGGGGTGACCTGAAAACAAGAAAAACATTGAACTGTGCTGGAAAGCTAAGAGCAAGTCATAGCAGAAATGTTGATGTGACCAAGAGATTTACAAAAATGTCACTGTTTCAATTTAACAGCTTCACCTCATAAAATAATTAAGAATATTCAATACTTTTCAGAGGCCAGCTGAAGCATGCTAATGTGATTATGAGACATAAGAATTTCACTCAAATCCCATAGGATATCTTCTGATCCAATGTTTTAACACTTTATATGTCACTCATTGAAATTTAATATAGACATAAATTACTACAGACTCCTCCAGCTGACACTTCACTAAGCATACAGTAAGGTGAGAAAATAAGAAATTTCTCTTTTTCCACAAAATAATTATGACATAGTTGTGGTAAACATTTGAATAATCCAGTTTTACAAAATGTGATTGATTTTGGAAATTGCTCTACTGTGTGATTGATTTGATTTATGATCTTTAAAAATCCTTATTGAGATACCATTATCATTATCAACAGTGATATCATTTAATTTCACTTTTCTTTTTACTAGGTTATATTTGCTTTTTGTGATGCAAAAATGTAGAACTATCAAAAAGTCTATTATTTCAATCTAAAAATACAACAAACACTACAGTATTTGTTCCAGTACTTAGTTCTTAAGTTTTAATGTCTGTCGGTATATTTAGACTAAATAGGTCTGTGTTTAGGGCAGTAATTAGCATTGCTGCCTTACAGTTCTGAGGCCCTGGGTTCACTTCCTGAGGTGCTACAGTATATGGTTGGTGTTTGTATAGTTTCACACGGGTTTCCTCTGTGTGTTCCTTGCACTAGATGGGTATTAAGGGTGTATCCTGACTTGCACCAGTGACTTGCAGGGATAGCCCCCCCCCAGGCAAGTATTGGATAGAGCAGTTATAAAGTGGATGGATGGGTCTGTGCTGATATCTCAGAATATAAGATATTTGCTAGCTTTGCTTAAAATTTATGCTTTTTTTCAGACATCCCCTTTTAATGAAAATATACACATATTGCCAAAAACCCCATTAAAAAATATCAAGAAAACTGCCAAGAAAACCATAAACATTGCTATAAATTACACACTTTAAAAGACTGGTCTTATTTCATAAAGTTGATTATTTCATGGTCAATTCTGAATTTGGACTTCTGTGTGGAATTTGCTTCAGTTAATATACTGTCCTTTCAGAGACTTCAATTCTAGTCTGTTCTTTTACTGTGTTATACAGTATACTATTGTAATGGTTTTAGTTTGTTAAATAAAATATAATTTAGGTCCTGACACCAGCAACCACAATCTAAACTTTAACAAGAAATGCACCACTATAGCCATTAAATAACCTAGCATTACAACTCATTATCATTAGAAGCATTATTAGTAATGCAAAAATTACCCAGCAGCAAATTTAAACAGGATAAATGGAATACTCACAATACTTACAACATTACACAGACAATGTTTTCTTGTTTTCATCTATATATTTTCTAACTGCTTCTCACAATTCAGGGTCATGGGGGAGCCAGAGCCCATCTCTGCAAGCAACAGTTGAATGCAGGATACACCTTGGTGGGGATACCACTCAAGCCAATTAACAAGACAATAAACTACAGACATTTAAGATTGGTGATGTTACAGTATGAAACAGTTAAATGTTAAATGTTTGAGTTGATCTCTGTCCTACCCCTTCTTCACTCCTTTGTGGATTACAAGACTGAGATTTGATATCACGAGAAATCCAGTGAGACAGGACATGTTGTAATATGAGTTTCTTTACCTGACCATCATGTTCTTATGCATGAATATGATTTCTCAGATTTACAAGTTTAAATTTGAAGAACAGACTTACCTACAAATAGTTCAACAAATAAATTAATAAAATAATAAAATAATTAATAAATTAATTATTACTCAAGCTACGCAATGACAATGTGCAAAATGTTTCCTTTTGATAAGTAGTTGCTGTGCATGATGTCAGAATTTTGCTTTGTTCTGTAACTTCCTGTTATATTTTTAATTTAACTCATTAGTGTTTCCTGTGCTAGTTATATTGCATATTAACACACGCAGAATTTTAAACATTAAAATAAAGTAAAATACATTTAAGCATTAAATACAGTAAACAGAATTATTATTAATTTTCTATAAACAGTAATTAGAAGACATTTTTAGGTTTCGCTTGTAAAATATATTATACATAGTGACTTTAAAAAGATATTGCATTTAAAAGTGCATTTTATTTTTAAAATTATCATTACATATTGTAACATTGTCAATGCCAAGCATTGGTGGTTTAGTGGAAGAAGTCTTACCTGCCACAGTAAAAGGGGTCCTGTGTGAATTCTTTCTGTGTGTGTGCCATTGACAATAGAAAACTGCACATCTCCGAGGTCAGTAATTAAATCTAGGTGTTTAGGTCTGCTGCTGCTTTTCCACAGCATTTGGCATAATAATCCTCATTATCAATGATGAATTTAACCTTTTTCTTCCTCTATGCTTATATTGTTTCTATTTTCTACATCTACAGTATGTACTATACTGTATCTGCATACTATGGGTGACAGGGACTTCTCTTGCTATAAACCCAGAGCTCAAATTCTACCCCTAAGGAAATCAGAGAGTCAGCTTCCCTTGGCACTTTCAAATCTGGACTCAAATCTTCTTCTTTAGAAGGGCTTTTATTTAACTGGTTTTGTTTCTGCCCCTTTGCTTTTCTACTGTATTCCAAACCTTTGTTATAATTGTGTAATTCTGCAGTCTCTTCTCAATGTGTAATTTTTTTTCTTACTGTAAAGCACTTTAAGATACTGTAGATACTTTATTGATCCCGTGAGGAAAATTGCAGGCCACTTAAGAAGCCACTTTTTTAAAAGTGCTATAAAAATTATTGTTTTCTAGAGGACACAGGTGAATTAAAACACTTCAGCATTGTCTATAATATTTGTTTAAACTTAAAAGAAGTTAAAAACGTCTTATATATTTTGATGCTTGAGATTATCCCAGGGTTAAGAATGTTCATTAATCATCAAATATTAATATTTAATGTTCTTCAGATCCAGACAAGACACGTTTAAAATCAAAAAGTGAAAAGTTGTAACCAGTCCCGATGTAGAACGTGCTCTGAAACTACACCCTGGACAGGAATGATAAGTTTTTTAAAAATATTAATTTTCAATAAAATGTATAACTACATATACTGTACGTACAACAAGAAAAATAAAATTATTTGCATCTTATCATTTCTACTCAATTTCTGTTTAAGGGCATCGTTACATTTCCTTGCTCTCTTTGGATGTTCTGGAGGCTGTAGTTAACTGGTAGACTTGGTTTGTCCTAGGAACAGACAGGGAGCCTGTCTCTCATGTTGTGTGCTTATGGATGTAAATGTCCAATAATACTATAGGTAAGTACTGTAAATGTTGTGTTGAATGTACTGTATATGCTTTTCCAACACTGTGATTAATTGGGCATGCCAATAAAGCTCTAAAATTGAATTGAAAGAGTGAGAAGGGGATAAGATACAATCACTTTATTGGCCATATACAATTTCTTGCATTAGAAATTTGTCTTCTCACATACCCCAGCTTGCTCACCATGAGACACACAGACAGGAAGAGAAGCTTTGGGTCAGAGCACAGGGTTAGCCATTGTGCAGTGCCCCTGGGGTTAAGGGCCTTGCTCAGGAGCCCAACAGAATAGAAATCCTCTGCTTGCCACAAGATTTGAACCAGCAACCTTCCAGCTACAGGCACAGATCCTTAGCCACAGAGCCACCGCTCCACCCACTGTGATTTTCCTAAAGGAGACCTGAAAGTATACATTACATTCACAATGGGCTCATCATTGGGCCCATCATCTAGAACACATGTAGTTCTCCAAAAAAACTGAAAAGAAACCATAGCAAATTTAGTAAAACCAGGACTGAAATTTCACTTATCATTTCCTGTTGTATGAAGCCTGGTTTTGATATAACGCATCATACCGCGGTACTGATTGGCTGGCCAAAATGACCGACAGGGGCACTCGTGGTGCATTGGTCGGTCATGGAAAGATACTGTATGACTGGTCTTGGTACTTTAAATAAAAAATACACACTAGTATTCCATTTCTCCCTAAACATTTTAAGCATCAAAGTCTTACATGTGGTTATTTCGGAAACGTTTTTACATGCTCCTTGCTCCCTCTGAGCATGTTACTGTACATTTATACAGTATACAGTACTTTGTGAGAAAAGTGATAATTTTAAGCTTTTCTGCAAATACAGTACGCTCGATACGGGAGTAAACAAGCATACTTTTAGAATTTGATTAATAGGGAATATAATATGGAATCGCATATCTAAAGAAATTAATAAAGATATAATTATATTCATGTACTGTAACACAAACAGTAGTACTGTATATACTGTACACATACAGTGTCTATTGATATGTATAGTGCTGTTTCACCACTCACATGGTGAGTGGTGTGATGGTTTAAGTGCCATAAGTGAGAGGTTGGCTGTTCAAGTCCAGCTAGCGCCACAAATTCTTTTTTAACAAACATTTCTTTGAAAAAATAAAATAGCAATATTATGGACAATTAATTGACTTTTTTATATTTCTAAATATCACAACATGTTCGAATCTAAGTATTTTTTTTATAACAACGAATAGTTACCGTCTTTCCCTCTGAATCGCTCCAGTAGCAGGAACCTGTATCGTGGGGGGATCCCTTTAGATCTCCCTTCAGATTTAAAAGGTTATTAATAATATCTTCGGTGTTGCATTTTCCCAGTTTTGCTGATGTTTTGCTGCCTACGCATGCTTACACAGCTCCCTGGGTAAGCTTTCATACTTGACTGAGAAAGCTTTGGAGAACTTAACATTTTTATTATCAACAAATTGTAAATACAACGTTTACATTGGTGTTATTAATTTTTCACTTGAGTGTATGGAGGTGTGTCAGCTGTCAATGAGAGCAGACCCCCCCCCCTGCGCAAACGATTTTTTACATTTTTATAAAGAAATAAAAAATGAGATATAATGATATTGTAACGCTACGGGGTTCACGTGGGCACCCTCACCACTGCTGTATCAGGTTGAAACTAAGCAGGTGTGAGCCTGGCCAGCACCTGGATGGGAGTCCTCCATCCAGGGAAAAACTAAGGTTGTTGCTGGAAGTGGTGTTAGTGGGGCCAGCAGGGGGAGCCAGCAGGGGTCTGTGTGGGTCCTAATGCCCCACTATAGGACGGGGACACCATACTGTAAACAGGCGCCGTCCTTCGGATGAGATGTAAAACAAAGGTCCTGACTCTCTCTGGTCATTAAAAATCCCAGGGCGTTTCTCGAAAAGAGTAGGGGTGTAACCCCGGCATCCTGGCCAAATTTCCCATTGGCCCTTACCATTCATGCCCTCCTAATAATCCCCCTCTATGAATTGGCTTCATTACTCTGCTCTCCTCCCCACTGAGAGCTGGTGTGTGGGGAGCGTTCTGGCGCACTATGGCTGCCGTTGCATCATCCAGGTGGGGCTGCACATTGGTGGTGGTGGAGGGCAGTCCCCATTACCTGTAAAGTGCTTTGAGTGGAGTGTCCAGAAAAGCGCTATATAAGTGTAAGCAATTATTATTATTGATATGTGCTGATGGAGAATAATAACACATGAGCCAAGGAACTCTGGACAGTATATGAGGTGTTACAGTTTTCTCAGCTTAATAAAATAAATGGAAAAACAATCAATATTTCATTATCACTTAGGAAGAGAATTAGTCTTATGCAGGTGTAAGAATGATACCATTTTGAAAGTCCTAATTTGCACTTCAAATAATCAAACAGAGTTGAAAATAATACCAAGGATTAGACATTTCCATCAAAGGTTTGAGTTCAGCACTGTTGACAACAACACTGAATTCAACACTGAAGTTGATTCTTACAACTTCCTGGTTGACTGCAAAGAAAACTAAAATGTTTTACAGGAACACAGCCTACTTGTTATCCAGGTTATCACTTTAATTATAGAACCAACAGAAATGTAAAAAGACAAATCTCAATACAGTAAATTTATACATGCTAAACCTAAAGTATTAACAGTACAAGAACAAATACTATTTTGATCCTATGGTAGTTAAGATATTTACTATGATATGATCATACAGAATAAGAATGGCACTTATTATTGGAATTATTTTTGCAATAGTAAATGTATAATATAGTTCAGCCAAAGTTGTATGAACAATATGGACTGTTCCAAAAATAAAATCATAACAGCAAAAAATAACATATTGTTAATAATGTATAAAATTGATATACGTATGAATATATATATGTATATTTCAAAAGAAAGGAAAAAAATAAAATGTTCCTCCAAAAAGTAAACTTTTAGACCTTTTTATAAGTTTTATTTAATTTTCTAGGTTCTGTACATACGATACTTCAGTATGGCTGTGTGTGTCACGATCCTCATCCCTCCTCTAGAGGTCGATCAGACCCTTTTGTGTTTTAGTTTCATTTTTCACGTACCCCTGTCCCTGGATTCACCACTATTATTTCAACCTGGTGCTCTGGAAGCTCGGGTCTCTGCATTGGAAGATGGATGCCCGGAGGCCCGCCTATCATCAAGTCGCCCTACGTGCGTGGCTTGAAGGCACAGGCTTCCTAATGGCGTCCTGACCAAGCTGAGTCCGGAGCTCGGACCGCAAGGCCTTGTTACTCCGTTTTGTAATTTTCTAATACCATGTCCCTGTTCCTGTTTTTTAATCGTGTTGTCTCGGATGAATCAACTGGTTTTGGATTTTGGACTGTGCCCCAGATTTCCCACTTGGACTGTTTTGGACTTGCCTGCGCTCCCCCCTTGCAGCTGATCACTGTCGGCACTGCCCCCCTGTTCGCCATCCCTTCCATGGCTCACTGGGTTTTCCCTGTAGCCCTTCTCCAGTCACTTCAGGATTATACCATCTGCACAGGGTCCTAAACTACGCACTTCACGGGAGTCAGGACCGGCTCCTGTTACAGTATGGTACACAAAATAATATTGTTATGAAGTATCTTTAAGAATCTAGATGGGAACACTTGACTATTGTCAACATTTTCAGCTTCAAAATGAGGGGATGATTATAAAGATGTAGGGGTCCTAAATTCAGTGATCAAAGCATCAAGAGATGAGAGAGCTTCTTATTCCAGATAACCTGGAAAGATCAGAGTGGAGCTAAGTATTTTAACCTTGTTCAGAGAGCTTGCTACAGTATTATGTGACTTTTAGGGAACTCCTTACCTTTGTAAAGAATCCAAACAACAGCAGTTACCAGTTAAGGGGTGCATTTTTACAACAGGGAGACAGGATCCCATTTCTTTTTATGACACCTGGGTTTGCAGAGAGAGAAATCTAAGTACAGGTTGTATTCTGTTTGGTTTAGAGGATGTGTTTCTTTTAGGTTTTGTAGGCAATATACAGTATATGAGTCATATACTTGGTAACTTGTCTTTTTTCTGGGTGGTTAGGAGGCTGAAATGTACTACTAGATGGTTTGCACATAGTGTAACTTGTACGTTGTATGTTTATGTTATGTGCTGTTTAGTGTGTGTATGTGTATGGTCATTGTTAATAAACATTTGTTTAACCGATTCTGCCTGAAGTATTATTCTTCACCAAATATGTGCCAGAGAACAAGAATTCATGTGCTTCTTGTTATACCATCTGCTTGAGTATATTATGATCAAAAGCCTTACAAGTCATTTCCTGATATTTCTCTAGTATCGTAGCCCCCTATTGTAACAATATGATATCGAATTTGGGGCCTGCAATGTAAGATGATAATGTGAATGGAATCAATTTGTACTGGTTTTATTTTGGTTTTATTTTATAGTATCCAGTCATTATTAGTAATAGTAATAACTAAATTGATGGTTTCATTATATGTATAGTCTAGACCATAATCACATCAGCTAACATGGAATGGTCTTCACTGTTTTGTGCTAAGTCACATGAGACCAGAAGTGTGGATATGGTAGCTATGATGAAACAATAGATCAGTTTGCCATCTAGTGTTCATGTGGTGAAATTAGGTACTAATTTCCTAATCCCATCTATAGAGAGCTACTGATGATGATACCATGTTTCTGATGATACATACCATACAGTATATTCCAAATAAAGGAAGAATTGTTTATTGCAGGAGGTGTAAACTTTCCCACATATAATGCTTTTTCAAAATTATTAACCTCCTACTAATAACATAACATTCCGATTAATTATAAACATAATTATGTTATCTTTTTTAATTTAAAAATTAAATGATCAAACAGAAAACAGTTATATTTGAATGAGATATATGCAGTATTTGAAAGAAAAATACTTATTACATTAGTATTCAGACCCTAATTAATGCTACTAGACTTTTTGGATAGGTCTCTACCAGGAATGGGACTGTGTAATTTTTCCCATTTTCCTTGCAAAACAGCTCCAATTCTATTCTGATATTCACTGGGGACCGTTAATGGACTGCAAACTTCAAGTCTCGCCAAATTGAATTTCTATTGGATTCAATTCAGGACATTAACTGGTGCAATTTATGGTTGGTTTTCCAGCCAGTCAGCAGAGTGAAGCCCAACAACACTTGTCATCGACCTCAGGGTGAAGAATGGCTTTGGCCTGTGCTTCAGGTTATTGTCCTGATGAAATGTGAATTAATAATTGCTAAAATTTATATACCACTTTTCTGCACTCAAAGCGCTTTACAGGTAATGGGGACCACCACCAATGTGCAACATCCACCTGGATGATGCAACGGCAGCCATAGTGTTCAAGAACACTCACCACACACCAGCTATCAGTGGGGAGGAGAACAGAGTGATGTAGCCAATTCAGAGATGGGGATTACTAGGAGACCATGATTGATAAGGGCCAATGGGAAGTTGGAAACACCTGGTTAGCTTCAGTGGGTTGCCAGTTGTGAGTTGCAGGGTGATATGGCTGCTGGCATAAATTGAAAATGCCATAATCATGCTTGACAGCTCAGAGGTAATTGCTGTATAATTTCCTGTGCTGTGCCTGCAACAAACAGAATGCAACAAACAAACGAATAAAATGTTTTTGTCTCATATGACACATATGATGGGTCACTGTGGATTTTTTCTTGCCACTTGTTCATACTGGCAATCTTTGTGTAGAGATTAGGATATATACAATGTATTAACATTGACTTTTGGTATATGAATCTTTGACATAGAACTCAACAAAACATGGAAAATCTCTGTTGGCTTCACCTCACTAACCAGTTTCCTGCATGATCAGCTTGAATGGCTTGATCTGGGTGGCATTACACATATGTAACTTCGACATCATAAAGATGGACTTCACCATAATCTAAAGCATATGTAACCTGTTCCTGATCTGTGCCTGTCTACTATTTCATTCACAACTTTGACATCACCTAGGACATCATGGTTGATTTGTCTTATAACTATGTGAACTGTGGCTTGAAATTCAATATTTAATTGAGGAAATTTACAGAGAAACAATAATTTACTATAAAGTTACACTACTTTGATTACACACCTTTTTACTGGAGTGCTTTTAAGAGTTAAGACAATTAATAAGAAGCAACACGATTGCATTACTTTTTAAAACCTTTGTGTCATGACGGTGTCCTTCAGCTGGTGGGAAACCATCACATTCTCACGGGGACACAGTTTTCAGGGGTTTGCTTCCCTGACAGGATCCCCTTTTCCTGATCTGTGTTGATAAGCAATTTCCTACTTATTATTTAATATCTGGTTTTCTATTTAATGCGGAGATGCCGCTTTAACTGCGCTTTGTCATTTTTCACTTCACCCCAGGTTTTCTTCACTGGCAGTACTGCTTTCACTCTCTACATACAGTACCTCTGCTGAGCAACACAGTACTTTATCTGCACAGACTTGCAGCCTCAAGTCTGCCCTACAAACCTGTTTGGTCCTCTTTTTCAGGAGGGTCACTATTCCATTTCTTGGCTTTCTTTTTTTCTGACCCTCCAGATGTGCAGCACTTTTCTACCTCATTCCTGCACTCCACTCTGCACAGCAGTTTGCAGCCTCAAGCCAGTGCCTTAAATTTGTCTGGTTCCCTTCTCAGGAGGTCCGCCATTCAGTTTCATCCATACCAAAGGCAATTTCTGCCTCAAGCCAGCCTTCGCTCTGTGCAGCAGTCTCAGCGGCCTCCAGCCTTCCCTTCAAATTCATCCATTTCCTCAGCAGCACAGAATAACTCCCACAAGTTATTTAATGTTTGCTAATGTTGTCAAATGTTCAAAATGCACCCAAAAGCACCCAAATGAGTCTAAAATGCATCTGGTGTTGAAAACACCAGAATATGCTCATATTCTGAAGATGTCAAATATTAAATGTTAAATGGTTTACAAAATGAACACAGCAGCACAGAATAATGCATTTGCACTCCCACAAGTAACTAAATGTTCGCTAATTATGTAAAATGTTCAAAATAAACCAAATATGCAGATACATGCAGTCACTGTCTGTGTGCAATAAAAGTGGCTCACATGATTTCAGTATATACTGTACTTATCTCTGTAAGGTCCAGCAGTCAGATAGTTTATTTCAAGTAAAGATAGAACTATGAACACTATGGAAACTTTCAGAACAACTCAGTCATAAAGTTGTATAAAGGCAAAGATCAGGAAAAAGGTGTGCAATCAGACAAAGAAGAAACTGGTCTGGGATGCTACAGTGAGGCCAGTAGCAACTTTGAAAGAGTACTGTAAGTCTTCAGTGGCTATGATGAAAGAAAATGTCCATGGGTCAATAGTATCATAGTCACTCCACAGAGGGAACTTATGCAATTGAAATAACATTTCAAATTCTGCATTGTTTGCAATAAATTACACCATGATACTGCAAACGTGCAAAAAAAGCCTAGTAGTTGATGATACCCAATTGGAACATTTTGCTCTAAATGGAATGTTTTTATCACTGAGTCAACACCATTTGTATTGTCAATAGACAAGGTTATACTGTATAGTTCTGCTTCTCATCACCAGGAACTGGGAAGCTTGTCAAGATTAATAGGAACATAGATAGAGCAAAGTAAGTGCAAATGTATCAGAAGAGGTCTTCAGACTGAAGACTTTGATTGTAGCTACACTACAGTACAAGAGCCAAACCTGTCGTCAACACTAAAAACAGAAAAGACAGTTTACAATTTCTGATTCATTGTACAAAGAAGTACATAGATGAACCACAACTGAAAAACTGGAACTGGAAAACTGGAAAAAGATGAACGTGTATACACCAAAAAAAATCACAAATAAAAGCTGAAAGTCTGTATTTATGTATCATATTTATCGTTTGATATGATAAACTATGCAAATTTCATGTCACTGTCCTAACGTTTAAGCAGTTCACTTACTGTCTGTGAACTGTGAATGACCAGAAGATAGACACACTTACGAAAAAGGGAAACAGGAATATTCTGGACTTTGTATAAAGGAAGCATCGATGTCTGGAAACAGGTTTCACAATACCCTGATTCACACCACATGAAGGTAGATAGTTCAACTGTTAAAGGAACTGCACGGTGGTGAAGCAATTCCACACAATTTTATTTATAAATTCCAAATTCAGTCCAACTTACTGGAAATGGAAATAATTAATTCTTGCATTGTTTACAACATCATTTACAACATAATGAATTGGCTTCATTACTCTGCTCTCCTCCCCACTTATAGCTGATGTGTGGTGAGCGTTCTGTCGACTATGGCTGCCGTCGAATCATCCAGGTGGATGCTGCATGTTGGTGGTGGTGGAGGGGAGTCCCCATTACCTATAAAGTGCTTTGAGTGTCCAGAAAAGCGCTATATAAGTGTAAGCAATTATTATTATTATTATTATTATTATTATTATTATTATTATTATAATGATCATGTTATTACATTATATTGCATAATGGCTATGGACAGAAAACAAAAATTAGTACAGTTGTGCGGAGTCATGGTTAAAAATTGGTGGTTGGTTTTGTGTATTTGATCAAAGACAATAAAACAATCAAATATATTTAAAAATCAAATTTCTGTGGACCCCAGCTCTGGGTGGGGCACTTCTGTTATATCTTTGACCTAGGTAATTCACTCAGATCACTCCAGTTTATTACTCTACGTTATAAATGTGTGCTTTCAAATCAGACATTTTAAATGATGATTTGTTTTTATTTAAATTTCCTGGTTAAATAAAGGTTCATATTGAAACTGTGCCATAACAGGAACCTTAAACACAAAGCACAGTTAAGCTTTAGTAGCTGCATGGATCTGTTCCTTTTCTTTTCTTGATACCCCTTGAAATTATGAGAAAAGAGAACAATGCATTACAAAAATACAAAATATACTTTAAATTCTGCCATTCATTAGGAAAGCACTTGTTTAGACATACAATATCTTAATACATCCATGAGCCCTGATCGGCTGGCGGAGCATAAGCAGACGGGTTTAGAGCCTCTGCATTCTGGCTCTGGAGTCTTCACAACCCTGTTCATAGCCAGGGCAAAGAGGATCACAGAGATGGTACAGTCGGTTATGATCCCCACATTGATCTTGTGCCAACTGAATAGTACGACACAAATATGCCAACAAATAGTGAAAATATTCCTAAATGAGATCCATTACACCTTTAATGTAATTAAAAAGAGTAGGGGTGTAACCCCGGCGTCCTGGCCAAATTTTCCATTGGTCCTTACCAATCATGGCCTCATAATAATCCCCCTCTATGATTTGGCTACATTACTCTGCTCTCCCCCCCACTGAAAGCTGTATGGTGAGCGTTCTGGTGCACTATGGCTGCCGTCGTATCATCCAGGTGGACTCTGTACATTGGTGGTGGTAGAGGGGAGTCTCCATTACCTGTAAAGCGCTTTGAGTGGAGTGTCCAGAAAAGCACTATTTAAGTGTAAGTATTTATTATTATTATTATTATTATTATTATTATTATTATTATTATTAAACATAAAAATAACACACAGAACATGAAACAAAAAATTATGGCATCTGTTTGTCCATAGACAGGATATGGATCCACAGATCAAAGAAATTATGACTCCAGCATAGGAACATAAGAAAGGTTACAAATGAAAGGATGCCATTCAGCTCATTTATCCCATTTAGTAGTTAGAAGTTAATTGATCCAAGGATCTTATCCAGCTTTTAGCTTTTTCCATACTCCTACAACCCCTCAGGTACGTAAATGCCTCCTGTGTTTATTTTTAAAAACACTTTAACATTGTTTACAGTTGTGTTCTCTTTTTTGTGTTTCCCTATTCCATCTGAAGATTCCATTGAGCTGAACTGACTTTATTAGTGCCTTTGAGGATCTTGACTAGCCATATCAAATTACAAGACTAAAAGGATTCAGTTCCTTCACTCTTTCAGTCCTGGATTGTATCTGGTTGTTCTTCACTTTTTAAGCAGAACATATTATCTTTTTCATAATGTGGTGACATTATGATAAATGAGTTTGATATTGATAGATGAGTTATATATGTCTACTATACTGTACAGTGGTGTGAAAAAGTGTTTGCCCCCTTCCTGATTTCTTATTTTTTTGCTTGTTTGTCACACTGAAATGTTTCAGATCATCAAACAAATTTAAATATTAGACAAAGATAACACAAGTAAACACAAAATGCACTTTTTAAATGAAGGTTTTTATTATTAAGGGAAACAAAAATCCAAACCTACAATGGCCCTGTGTGAAAAAGTGATTCCCCCCCCCCCCTGTTATAACATAAATCAACTGTGGTTTATCACATCTTAACACACAGTAACACACAATTTAATATGAGAATGGTGGGTTTGAAAAATTAAGTTATTAGCTGATTTTAACCATCTGAGGAATTAATCTGGGTGTCTGTGACAACATTGCAAGACTTAGATATTCCACTGCAGGATATTTTTACAATGGTTGCACACTTCTTTTTCATTTACGCATTGAAATAATTCCTTAGCAAGGGAACTGGTGAGACATTAATTTTATAACCTGCTTTTTAAAAATATTTCTAAAATAAGTAAAGAAGATGTGGATTGGCTAAGTAATAAATGTCATTATCATGATATATGGCAAATTTCTCCCATAGATTTTCTGAAATCTAGACATACAGTATATACAGTATATCCTTCATTCTGTTGGCCTTTTTACTTGCTTCTCCACATTGTCTAAAAGATGTAACCAATGTCCCAACATAGACATGCAGGGCTTTTTCATAAGTAGCCTCTTCTAGTTGTTTCTCATTTTGTATTTATAGTTTACAACTGCATGCAGAATCCTTCATTTAACATCATCTGCCAGGTGTTTGTTCACTTGAGTTTGCTTGAATTTTATCTGAAAGTTTTTCTTGAATTTATTTTACTGCTTGCTAATCTGACAAATTTGGTATCATCTTAAAACTTGATATGTTGTCAAACTATACCAGAATTATTGCTAAACATTAGAAAGAGAGGTGGTCCTACTTCAGATTTCTGTGACACTGCATTCCTCAAATTTGAGTGCAACCCCTCTCCCTGGGTTATGCAAGACAACTTATGAAAATTCAGTTTTGTATGTGGGTCCCGTAATAAAGGTAAGAACTGTTTACCTGCATTTAGAACCAGCAGTTCCTTCCACAGATGAATAGTCAGGTCACTATCAGCAACCATATCAGGCTATGTTTTACACATCAGTGTTGCTTTGACTTTGCACACGTCTTGTATTTAACATGCATGTTATCTTGTTTTTTTTCATTGAAAACTGTATGAAATCCACACTGCAATGATGTCATTAAGTACCCAAGTGTATTGTATTTGTTAAAAAAATACTGTAGAGTTTCTGTAGTTTTAAATGGAAGCTCAAGTCAAGGTCAAACCCTAACCTTGCCCAACACTTCTAAACCAAGTATAGCTACTGCATCATGATTCTGACACACCCCTTGTGCAGCAATACTTTGCATTCCTCCATCCACCCCATCATTGCAGCAGCTCCTCAGGAAAAATGGGAGTTCCAACAGTTACTTTCTTATCATTGGGATGAGGAAATGTGAAGTAAAAAATGAATGATAACTTCAGTACTGTTCTTCAGAATGAGAATGGAATGATAACAAGCTTATCAGAAGAGCAAGCTCTATCATTGGGTCTGACCTGGAGCCCCTGGAGGTAGTGGCAGAGAGGAGAATGGTGTCCAAACTAGAGGCCATCATAGACAACGTCTCCCATCCCCTCTATGACATGATTGTGGAAATGAAGAGCACGTTCAGCAATAGGCTGATTCATCCACAGTGCGACAGGGAGTGCTACAGGAGGTCATTCTTGCCTTCTGCCATAAGACTGCACAATGCAGGGCAACATTGACATTGACTTGTTTTGGACTAAAGAGTAAAGTATCTATCTATAAGAACTAGAAACAAAGCGAAAATGAAAGCTTTTGGATTGTTCAAGTGAAATTTTATATATAGAAATATTTATTTTAAGACTGTCTGAATGTTAAATTCAATTTTCCTAAATAATTACTTAATACAATGTCAGACAAAAAAAAATGTTGGTTATGAACACAATTATGTTTTATTACTAGTAAGATCATACTGTAGTTAATGTTGTGTAACTGGTTACATTATCATTTCTTCATGAGATCTTAAATGAAGGGGTATTATTAAGGATGTATTATTATCCTAGTTTGGTCAAATGTTTTTTATTATTATTATCACTGATGTACAACATTGGAATTGTTATGTTAATTTAAAGGTTAAGGAAATCCATGTCACAAAAATACTTTTGTTTTAGGTAAATTTTCAAGACAAAGTTTCCACTGTCTACTCTTGCCAAACTTGAGGAAAGAGTATACAGAACCAAACATGTACTTTCATTCTATGTATAGTTACTGTACAGTGTAATCTATTTCATAATGAGCTGTTTCCAGTTAACTATAGCTGCTTAAGGAAAATGCAGTTGATGAATCACAAAATGACACTGTCACCTGTAAATCTTAATTGTACTGTATGTCTTAGTGTGCTTGGTTTTGATCATTAGATCAGAGACTGTATTTTGAAAATACAAGAGGCCAATACAACAACACATCTTACATACAGTAAACAAAGTTATAGGTGGAACTCCTCTCTTCAAACAGGTAAAATTACAATTTTTTAAAGAAATGCCTTATGATCCAAATTGAACTGATTTAAGATATACAAGTGTAATTTCTGGTTGAATACTTTTACGTTATATTACATTACATTAGTAATCCTGATTTTTTTTTATCAGATTAAAGGTCTGATTGTATCTCTCCTAAAGCCATTTCACACTCTAGTTTAATACACGTTGTGAATAAATTTAATGTAACATTACATAACAAATAAAAGTATATTTTTTCACAGACCTCAATTTCATTGTATGTTTATACTGTAATTACATTTTAAGGCTTTTTATTGTGTTCACTGTGATTCACTACTAGATTGTTTGACTAATTATAACTATATTAAGAAACCATAATAAGATTTACAATTAAACTTTTATTTTAACACCTCCAAAAACAATTAATAATTTAAATTAAAGTTGTCCATACAATGTTAATGATGGTGTCAACTACTGGTACGAAAAAATATAATTTTCTAACCTCTGGTTAATTTCATTATTTAGATTATACTAAGATATACTTTATACTCAGTATAAGTTTAGGAACAAGTAGTAGGTTTATTCCATGCTGAAAAAAGAACAAAAGAAAACACAACGTTACACCTGAAGAAGGCTCCACAGCCGAAACGTTGTGTTTTCTTTCTTCTCTTTTCAGCATGGAATAAACCTATTACTTGTTCCTTTCCAGCCTATGTATGCTGACACAGCTACCCACCAGAATAACTTCAGTATAAATTGACCTTTTTATGAACATTCTCTGTCATGGAGAAGTTAAATAATTTTGTAAGCCATTAAACAAAATAAAAATTATAAAAATGTTAATCTTTTAGGAGCTTAAGTAAGGGGCTTAATTCCATTAATATGTGTTCAGAGGAATGATAACTGTGTGAAATCAAAATCAGGACTCAGGAAGTGTGAGGCTGCAGTGTGAACTGCCTATAATTGTTTACCAGAGATTTGATTCATTGTTATATTTATTTTTTTGTTACACATTTAATGAGTATATAGGTAAATAGACCTGGAAATTAAATAGTAGAAAAACATCTCCATAAAAATGCTTTTCTACTGTACATCATTGCTTAATTACACCATTTCCTTCTGTTTAGTCTGAGAGAATACATTTCCTTTGCATCACAGTATGTGGGTTGCTATGTTATATTTTAGTGAATGGTACAGTATACCTGTATAAACTGAAAAAAGACACCTTTAGATCTCAGGTTCTGACAAATTTGCATGATATGTGACACCGTACACCAGACATTTGAAGACAGAGTCAGTATCCAAAGCAGTCACTAAGAGATTTAGCTTCCAAAGTGGATCGCTAGTAGCAGGCGAGTTCAGGAGACAGAGGAGATTGTACAATACCAAGCGCAGAGTTGTGGACTGAGACAGGTTTAAATAGCAGATCAGGTATGGAATGTTAATTGTTAATTAACAATGTCCCTGTTTGCCCGTAACATCTCCATAGAGCTGCTCCAGGAACTGAATCCCTTTGAGGCCAGAGAAGATGATGTGCTGTTAGTCTCTTATCCAAAATCAGGTAAGAGCATTCACTGAGTAAGACTTTTCTCTTATTAAGTCTTGTGTTGCATTCTCTTCCTAAGGTCTCTGGAAGGTACACACTGGCTGGCTGAGATCATGAAGAATCTGCACAACTGCCACAGTGAGAACAACACAGTCAATCAGGTGACACTAACATCATCTCTGGAGTTTGGACATCTCTCAAAATTTGATGAAATGAGAAACCTTCCCAGTAAGAGGCTCATCCCAACACACTTCTGCTATGACTGTGACGATCGGAATCTCTCCTCTTAAGGGCGCTCTGGCCCTTTTGTATTTTAGCTGATTATGAGCACCTATCCTCTGTTTGTCCCTCCTTATTTAAGCCCGGTGCTCTCACTACTTGTGGTTCTGCATTGGAAGATGGACGCCCGGAGGCCCGCCTTCCATCAAGTCCCCCTATGTCCGTGGTTTGAAGGCACTGGCTTCCTAACAGCGTCCTGACCGAGCTGAGTCCAGGGCTATTTTTATCTTCTTTGTTCCTGGTTCCATGTCCCCGTACCGTGTTTTTATTCTTGTCTTTGTCTTGGATGTACCTCCTGGTTTTGGACATTGGACTGTGCCCTGGTTTCCCTGTTTGGACTGTTTTGGACTTGTTCACCTGTGCCATGCCCCCAGAGCACTGGATCACCATAGTCACACCCCCCTGTCTGTCACTCATCCTGATCCTCGTCGTCTCCTCCATGTTGTCCTTCTCCCCTTACGTCCGGATTATACCATCTGCATACAGTAGGGTCCTAAGCTAGGCTTTGCGGGAGCCTGGACCAGCTCCCGTTACAATGACATAGTCCCTGTGCAGTTCAAAACTAAGAAATGCAAGGTATGAACCAACAACCTACAGTATACTGTACTTCTCTAGGCCTTAAGAACAGCTGATAATAATATTTGAGTCGCTTTCTATGTTACGTTAACTGTAATTGTAGATTCTACCTATTAGTCTACGTTTACGTTTATAATTTTCTTTTTTGTTTTTAATTTTACAGATGATTTATATAATCAGAAATCCGAAGAATACAGCAGTTTCTATTACTATGTGTTACTATCTGTAAAATCCCCATCTGTCCAGCATTGAGAAGTGGTCAACCTTTTTGGAGATGTTCCTGGAAGAAGAAGGTAAACATAATGTTTGAAAACACATATTTCTTGTAACTAGTATTATTTTTTATACTAGCCCTGTTCTGTATGGTTATGTCAGAAAGATACCAGATGGATAAAGTCATCAATGTTTTCATTTAGCTGAATATTCAGCATTCTTCATTTAACTTTGGGTAGAGATTTCTAAACAAAAAAGATCAACGAAAGAATGTAAACATTTTGAATCACTTTGCCTTGAATTGGATTGGCACTAAACAAAAACTAAAGTAAGATCTAGTTAATATATTGCAACATCACATACTTTAATTATTGGCACCTATGAGGGAATCTTATCCAAACATTGACAGTCTTTTAAGACATTGACAAAAGTCAATCCATTGGACTCAATAGTAAGGAGAAGCTCATTTACAACTGAGAAAATGAGGCACCTAATCTTACACAAAGGATTGTGGGAGTATGGAACAACCATATGATGGTTGGAGGAAATCCTCAGATCAATTAAATAATAGCTACAAAATGGGCTTCTTTGATTGACCATGTCCTAAGCTGGGAGAAAAATCCAAATGATAAAATTACTCTTTTCATGTATTATGAGGCCATGAACAAGCTGAAAATAAAATCAATGTTTTTTTATAGCTATATAATTCTACAAATAATTTATATTGTATGCACAAATAAACACAAGAATAAAGAAATTACACACTGTACTGTAATTATACTGTAAATCTGACAGTTCTACTGGAGAACATAAAGAACTTCCAATCACCAGATGAAATAGCTTAACTGTATAGTACGGGGAATATCTTTCAAGAAAAGAACTAAAACAAGTATGAATAAACTAGTCTTTTTTGTTTCACAGGATCTCCTGAAATATTTCAAAGACTATTTGTCACTAATTTTCAGATCAAAGGGGTCTTAAAGAAATCCTCCTTCAGTGAAAAGAAAGAGCAGAAAAGGATAGTGAACACAATTCACACAGTGTGCGCACTGACATCTGACAGGAAGCAAATCTTCAGGAAAGGTGTGTCTCCTCAAAAAATCAACCTAACAGGCCTATTGAGTTCTGACTTTCTGAATACCATTTGTGTACAGTACATAATTTGATCAATACTAATATTATAAGTTAATTTTCATTTTTTTATTTCAAACAGAAATCTAAAATATTTCATACTCAATGAATACTGAGTGCTTTCTGTGTTTTTTCATACAGTATATACAGTACAATACAGTGTAATACATATATACAGTATTTTTTGGCTGCACTGGTGGTTAGCTCTTTGGCACCATAGCTGTTGGATTCTGTGTTTGATTCTGGGCTGGGGTTTAATATGAAGATTGCACATTCTCCCTATGTTCCGCACACATTCTAAAATCATGTCTGCAAGGATAATCAGTTTCCTTTAATTGAAAAGCATTAAAATCCATGAAAATGCTATTACCTAGATTTTTATGTAATGAAATTCATATTATTTATCGCATTACACTTACTGACTACAACTTTAGGACACCAGCAAAATATTCTGACTTTGTGAGTCTAAAAATTGGCTTGAACACGATATGGCTTGTATTCCAAGGTTTCAGTTAGCACTGTATTATACTGTAAGTAATGTTGAGTGGTGCTAAACTGCATTTTCCTTTAGTCGTTAAACGAATTCAGATGAGGAGATGGTGCTGTCCAATCAAAACAATGGATGTGTGTCTCATGCTCCATAAACCAGTTGTTTGTGGTGTACTGCATACCGCTGAGAGAAGCTACAGTATTGATTTGAGTAGTGCTCCATAATATTTCAGCTAACAAGTCTAATAACTTTAGAACTATCTTTAATTGTCTACATTAACCTAAAATGAAGAATCTCTATAATAAGAGACAAAGTGCAATGAGTTTATTTGAAAAGACAACAAACAAAAGATTTTGAAAATGTTTTCTTCACTACTGATATGTAATGCCTTGGAATTTTTCTTATACCCTTCACCTAATTGGTGCTTTTCAATAACTCTATTCCATATTGTCTCTTGATGTAGTTTTTGTTGAGAGCTATACTAATCAACAGTAGGGCCCCCCAGGGATAGGTACTGTATACAGTATTTATCCTGACCTCCCTTATATCTTACAGGTGGACTCCATTCAACAAATTATGTGACATCTAAAGATACTGTATTTGTTTGCCTATTTAGGTGTGTTATAGTAAAAGGGGATAAATACTTATGCAATCACTTGTCATTTGACAGATAAAAGAAAAAGTTAAAATACTTTTGGTAGAAAGTTATAAAATATAGATACTGTAATTCTTTTTGAACTCCAAAGGACCATATAAGCACTGCTGGGATTTCTTCACAATGACATCACTGCAGTATTATTGGTCAACTTCAGTTTATGGACAAACACAGTGCCCAGATATTTTTACCTTGCTGTGGGTATGATATTGCTTTGTTTTTTAAACGTTTTTCTTTTGATCTCAATGTAAGACACTATCACACTAGTTGACAAATTGTTCAGAATTTAATAAAAGTTTATAAACTTGTTCATTAACCACAACTAATGTGATTTTATATAAAAAATTAGAAGGAGGTCGAACCCCAATATTATCTACATTTAATACAAATGTACTGTCTATTCAATTCAATTCAAATACTTTGGCCAGACTCTAAGAGAAGAAAGGCAAATACACCCTGTCATCAGCAAACTTGATATAATGATTTTCAAAGTTGCTCTGACACTCATCAGTATATAAGACGAAGAGGAGGGGTGAAAGAACACAACCTTGTGGTGAACCAGTAGAAGTGTAAACAGGGTCAAATGTCAATCCA
Organism: Lepisosteus oculatus; assembly: GCF_040954835.1. Classification (NCBI taxonomy): domain Eukaryota; kingdom Metazoa; phylum Chordata; class Actinopteri; order Semionotiformes; family Lepisosteidae; genus Lepisosteus; species Lepisosteus oculatus. The sequence continues at coordinate 11,074,967 of NC_090702.1, read as the reverse complement.
TTAGTAAATACATTTTGGGTTTTATTGGTCCACTGATTAATGATTACATTAATGATCCATATGATGAGTAGACGATCTAATTTGAAATATGTGATTTGTTTTTCAACCACAATGTGTGGCTATATTAAAGGGTGAAATAAATCAGCAAAGAGAGGCCTAGTTGATGATTTTTTCTGCTCTAAATGTTTATAAAGAACATCCAGTAGAAGAAAATTTAACAACATCAACTCCCCTTCCAGGACTGTAAGCAAAGTGGAGCAGGAAGGGGGTCAAGATCTGACTCTACTGCAGCTACAATATGTGACTTGACTATTTTAAAAAAAGTCTTCATCACTAATGGAATCAGACTATTGGCTTCAAGGTTTTAGGTCTGTTCTTCTTAGGAACATGTACATGTGTGCTTCCAAACAGCCAGAACAGTGCCCAAAGAGAGCTGGAATAGGTGTAGAAAACACTCTACTCAGTTCTTTTACACAATAATTTAGTGTGATACTTCTGCCACATTTTCCATCTGGACCTGCTGCTTTGTTGACCTGCACCTTTTTAAAATAGTTTGCCACTGTAAAAATTAATATTTGGAGGGTTTTTTCCTGGTGTAAGTAGCTGTTGGAGATCATTGAGCTGAGTGGAGAAACTGTACTTTTCGTAAAGAGTAGAAAATGTTTTTAACTAGTCAGTTAGGGTCTGTCCACTAATTCCATCCACTAGGATGAATTTGCAGTCCTCATTAATGTTCACTTTCAGTATATCACACTGTTTGCTTACTCACTTGTGTGTTTCATTTTCACACCCCTCCCTCCTCCCCATCTCCACTCTTGGAGCAGCTCCTTGGCTCATCCTTCAGGGGATGGATATCATTCTCCTCAGTCAGGTGAGTTACCCCAGTAAGCTTACTATTCAAATTACACCTCTTCTCCACCTTAATGAGGGCTGGGCTGAACTATCAAATTAATAAGTGTATGAAAATGTAACTTTTAAAGTAAAGGGAAAAGCTGCAAATAGATAGATCATCCAATTTAAAATACTAACTTTTAAAAGTGAATTATTTTACAGGGGTAGATTATTGGTGAGATATTTCTGAAATGTTGTTTAGGTTATCCTTAGTCAATCATGCATTTGTAATATATTTTGTGAATTAGAAACTATCTGCTGTTACTACCGGAGTACAACATTTCCAAACATCGCCATTAGAAATTCACTTCAGGACAGAGAGGGTAGGAAACTCTGCCAGGGAGCATTTCCATTGCTCAAAAATACCACAAAATTATTTTTTCACAAAGCTCAATTACTCTGTTTAACAAAAAAAATACAATTTGAAAAGAAGGAAGCAACCTTGCATGACTACTCTTTTCAAGATAATGTGCAAAGGTCATAATTCTTAATTCCAGCATCGACTAGTTTTCAGTCCATCTGAACTCTGTTTCTTAATTTAACTAAAAAAAAATATTTTCATAGCATATGCATTTGTTTCTTAAAATCTCCCTATCAACTTTGCTCAACCAGATGATGTTTGTTTTTGCCCACTTGTCTTAGCAAACTAAGACAGATTAGGCTGATTGATTGAGAATCTCTAATGAAGAGAAATATTCAAATCATGCTACAGATTTTGTATTGGATTTAAATCAGAATTTTGAATGGATCATTAAAGGAAATTCTTTACTTCCTGGTAAACAACTCCAGTTTAGTTTTGGCCTTGTTTTAGCATTATTGTCCTACTGAAAGATGAAATTTGGTCTCTGTTTTAGGTCTTTAGCCAACCGAAGCACATTTTCTGTAAGGCTTTCCTCATTTCCATTCCTTTTCATTTCTGTTCAGTTTTGACAAGCCTTCCAATCCCAGTTTATGAGAGCCAGTCCATTAAGCTGGAGGTAACTCGAGCATATCACACGTCTAGTAGCCATATAACCCTGCATCTCACAACTGGGAAGCTAAGCAAGTGTGACCCTGGTCAGTAACCAGGTATCCAGATGAGAGACCTCCTGGGAAACACTAAGGCTGCTGCTGGAAGAGGTATTATAGAGGGGCCAGTACGGGACTTACCCTGTAGTCTGTGTAGAACTTAATGCCCTAGTATAGTGAGGGGGATACTATACTATAAAAATGCACCGTCATTCAGATGAGACATTAAACGAGGATCCTGACTCTCTGTAGTCATTAAAAACCGTAGTGTGCTTCTCAAAAATAGCAGGGGTGTTACCCCGGCATCCTGGTCAAATTTGGCATTGGCCTATACCAGTCAAGGCCTCCTAATAATCCCCATCTATAAATTGGTTCCTCCCCACTGAGAGCTGATGTGCGGTGAGTGTGCTGGTGCACTATGGCTGCCGTTGCATCATCCAGGTGGATGCTGCACATTGGTGGTAGTTACCTGTAAAGCATTTTGAGTGGAGTGTCCAGAAAAGTAGTATATAAGTATAAGCAATTATTATAAGTTTTACCATGCTAACAGTAGGGATTGTGTTGACTGGGTGATGTGCATTTAGGCCAAAAGTGATGTACTGTATGCATTTAGACCATTTTTTTCTCATCAGACCACAAAACCTTTTGCCACATGTCTTCAAGGTTCACGAGAAATTTGACATAGGTTTGCTGCTTTGCCATATAGGCCAGCTTTGTGGAATGAACAATATACTGTATTGTTGAATAATTGTCCCATCTTAGCAAATGAGCTCTTTCAAAGTCACTGTTGGCTTACAATAGCATTACTAGCCAGTTTTCTGCTAGCTGGCTCTCTATTTCAGAAAAGCAAAACAGTTGTGGAGTAGCAAAAGCTTCTATATCTCAGTCAAATAAAATAAAAAGGCACTGAATTCTGGTAATATTTTTATTATATTAATTACAACAGAAAAATGTGAAAAAAATATGTACTGTACAGATGTACACATTTTAAATATTACCTTAACAGAATATTAATCCTTTCCAGTTCAAACATTTCAAAAGTCCTGTTCTTAAGTCAAATATGAAAATGAATTGTTAATTGTATTAAACAATTGAATACGTTTTTATTTTTATAACTGTTTTATAACATTTATATAAAATAATTATGTCATTCATTACCAGATTTCTTCTGAAAGTATACCAGCTCTTCTCTCTTCAATTTTCTGTCTGGCTTCTTTTAGGCCTTCCACTCAGAGATTTTAAGTGCTGTTAGTACTGTAGGTCTTCCTGTCTTCTTTTTAAATTTAGATTTTTCTTTCTTTTATCGATATCTAGCTGTATTCAGCATGTTGTAGTGTAGTTGTTTCTTCTATATTTAATACAAAATATTATTTTGGGGGGGTTTAAGGCTATATTTCTCTTTTCTTCTGTCAATGCCACCATGGTACTTACGCAAATTAAAGTCCTGTGCTTTTTGGAACCCTCAGATCATACAGTTAAGAGTGCATCTGTGATACTACAGTTGGTGGCACAAGTGAGTGACATTTAAAATTTCAAAAGCTTTTGCATACAGTATCTCCAACAATTATGATGTGTAGATTTACATTCTATAGACTCCGTAGTTACCAATCTGGAAAAGGAAACTGGTTTGAGAATGACTTTAGTGAGTGAATATGCCTTGTTGCTTAAGTACTGTATGTTTGGTCATGTTTGGTCATGTAGCAGTGGGTGAAATTTGTTTTCATTGGGAGAGTTTGCATTAATGTAAAATTTTCTTATTTTATATTATTTACTTCAGATGGACGGAATTCTAGATGGAATTAAAGTATTTTGAGGTTTTCTTCTTTTGTCAATACTGATTTATTCTGTTTGTAGTTTAGGGCACTTAAGTTTATTTATAGTTCTTAATGTTTGATTTATTTATGTAACTTTTTATTATAACTTTATTTTTAATTACAACTTTAATATAACTTAATTTTCCATCCAAAGAGTAGTAAAGTGTTGTCTTTGACATCACCATACAAAACTATAAAAAAAACAAATAACACTCAACTCAATGCTAAAAACAAACAATAATCCTAGCCATTCAACAATACATACAGTATACACACATCCTGCTCTTTCCATATCATGCTATCGTTACACTAATCCAATAGCTTTATATTGGAAACAATCAGTAGGATGTGTTTAATACACCAATTGCACAGGGAACAAATCTTGTATACTTGAAATATTGTATTCTTGTATTAGTTTTTCTTGCCCACAGGCCTTCTAAAATACCTCCCTCAAGGTCATCAGCGATAAGCTGATCTTTCTCTGAACTGCAGTATAATAAGTTATATTATACAGTTATCTTCAAACTATTTCTGTACTTGGTTCTTAAATTTCAATTATTTTTCCTAATAATTATCTATTTGTTTTTCCTCTTGAATTTTGTTGGTTGCAAGGTCACATTAAAGATGGAAAAATGTCTGACATGATTTATCTTGATTTCTGGCTTTACATCACAAAAACCTGCAATTTCAATAACGGTGTGTCGACTTTTTATATCCACTGTAACTTGTATAATATTTTACAAATTTACTGTACATTATATAAACTATTTGATAAGAAAGTTACCATGGGTAACAGCAGCATTCCCACAAGCTCTCACACTTCACTCGAGCCTGTGAGGACTAGGTCTGGCTTCCTGTCCGTGTGTCCCCCTTTCAATCAGGGACACAATCCTCCAATCTATTCTCCAATTAAAAACCTCATTTAAGCCATAAAACCCAGCTGATTCAGTGCTTTGACACTGAGATACCTAGAGTAGTGCAATTCCTCGCATGCTTCAGGTTCCTGTCTTAGTGAGATTCTGTCTCTCCGAAATGTGACTTTAATTTTGGCTTCCAGATACTCTCTTGCAGTCAGCACCTGCAGTCAGATTGAGCTGAATCCCAATCCAGTCAGCCATTTTTCTCCAGGCGTCCAGTCGGCAACACCACATCAGGCTCCCCTGTCTTCCTTTATTCCTCAGACTTTCAGTCAGCCTCTCACTGCTCCCGGCTCCCTGGTGAGTCCGTCTGCATCAGCCCAAGTCCTGAGCTCAAATCTCTGCCTGTCATTCCAGCTGTGGCAGAGCACTACAGCCCGCCTCATTGTAACATAAAGCACATTGGCATATCAGTAATATTAATAGATAATCTATTACTTAATAGTAATAGATTACTATTAAATTAAACCACAAATTAATTGTAGAATTCTGCACCTCCTTCATTGGACTAATATTGCTTGATAAGTAAAACATGCATTACAAGATCTCTAAAGCTTGTTCTCAGTTACAACAGAAACACACTGGTGAGTTGATACATGCTAACAACACTGCAACAACAGCTCAAATATGAAAACAGTACATGTAACCAAGAAGCAGGATCACGATAAGCTATAATGTCAACAACAGGGTTACCCTGATAAAGCAAGAACCAGACAGAAAGATACCTCCCTCTTGGATAGTCGTGCTACTTAACTAAAATCCATTATGGAAAACTAGGTTGTCCAGGAGAAATGAAAATCCAACCAACACATGTCTGCTTCCTGGTCTGCAAAGGCTCTATAAGAAAATACAGTCTATAGAGCTGTTTCTTTCATTTAGGAGCTGCTTAATTAGCCCAGCAGAAGCCAGTCACAGTTTGTCTAGGCTCCCATCCTACAGTCAGGGTTTGACATGGACTGGGGTGTGGACCATACCTACAGTATAAGTGACGGACAAAGAGAATAAAAGACAGAAGTAGAGAAAACCCAGCACACGCCATTACTTAACAATAATCATACAATACTAGCCTCTGAGTCATCATGCAATTGACATGATCATAGCCATTGGCCTATTTAGAAATGAGGGACAAAATGGAGAGGAATAATAATAATGGCTCTGTGAGTGTAACTCAGTAAAACAAGAAATGCACTTACCGTATGTGTAAAACACATCAGGAAAATTAAATTAGTCAAATTAAAAAGTTTGTAACCAGCTGAAATGCTCTAGTTTGTATTCTTTAGACTTTAGACAATTAGACTTGTGAGAATTTAGATAAAATTAAAAAATGGCCTGCACGTTGTCACTGTGTTCAACTTATCTTTTTCCAATACCAACACCAAAGCCTTTATGGGTTAACATGCTTGGAATTGTACTGAAGACTGTGCTCACGTTCAGAATCATTCAGCCCAGTTTCTTAATTTTATTAACAGCATCTAGTCTAGAGTTGCAGATTTATATTGGCACATTACATTTTGGAGAAGGCACCACACACACATTCTAATCCTAAGAGCTCATGCACCAAGGGTCTGCAGTTAAGGAAAGAATAGGTTGTTACATTTTGAAACAGCTGTGCTGCAAGCTGTTTGGTTTGTTTCAAAGCTGGCAAATGTGGGAGTTAGTATTTAATGATCTTAAATGTATCCTTATCTTCTTGAGCTAGTGAAATTATGGGCATGTCTGTGCTGTTAATTTTGTGCTCACTCAGTCAGATGGTAAGCAGAACAAAAGTGACCAAAACAAGTAAGGATTTTTGTACACCACAAGAAAGAATGTTTTAAAGATTGATCAAGCTTACATTTATCCATCTAAAAATCAATTTTCTATATGTTTTGTACATTTCAGGATAGTCATGGACCCAAAGCTTTTTTCAGCAAACACTTACATTTTTATTGGTGCAAAATGTATTTTTTGGGCTATGTACAGTACAGGTATTGGAAATTATAAACCATATATTCACAAATTACAGGGTAATAGGAAATGAGTCCACACATGTTTCTGGGGATACATGGTGTGCTGTTGTCAAGTGTGACAGCATTGCAGGAGTTCTTGATGTGTTACTGTAATACATAATTTCTTTCTTATTTGCAATGATGTAAAGTTGTCGGTATTGTATTATAATGTATTCATCACCCATAATGAATCTAAGTCACATTGTATGAAAATACCTGTAAAATACATTATTATTGTTATTAGATTTCTGACATTACAAGATTTCCCACGCACAAAAGATGCAAACCCAGAAACAATGGATCAGCCAAACATAACAGCAGCAAAAAGGATCAAGTCAGTAAAAAAAAAAAGAAGTCCACTCTAATTCCACACGAAACATTTTTTTTTACCTTGCACTGTATGTCTTACAGAATTTGGATTAACTGGAAACTACCTTTATCTATTTCTTAAAGCTGTCAATTATCTGTCTGGAACGAAAGGGGGACCATGTTCACTCAAAACAGGTGAGTGGCATGTGGAACACTTTGCTCTTTTTTCTCTCGCTCTCAGATGAGGAAACTTCTGACTGAATTCTTACCACATCCCTGGATCCACAGTCTACACAATAAGGTGACATAATTGCTGTCTTGGTTGTTGAGTTACACAAAGGTGGTCTATCAAATAATCTCTTTAAGAGGTTTTCACACCAGTGCTCCTATATGAGCACACGTGTGTGTGACACACTTCCAAAATACATACATCTATTTTCTAAACGCTTTATCCAGTAGAGGGTCACAGAGCAGCTGAAGCCTATCCAGGTAAGCAACAGGCGCAAGGCAGGATATACCCTGGAACACCAGGCACAGTTTTCCCTGAAGCCAATTAACTTACCAGCATGTTTTTGGACCGTGGGAGGAACCTGGAGCACCTGGAGAAAACCCACGTGAACACGGGGAGAACAAATAAACTCCTTGGCCCTGTACTTCAAGGAAGCAATATGGATCAATATGTCACTCTGCTGCCTCCCAGAATACATTATTTTAGCAAATGTGTACTGTTCCATTAATATGATCACACTTTTTTTTGGAAAGCCACTACTGGCTATTTTAGTTATCTGCCAGCAGGTGGCTTGAGCATCACATGAGCATCAGGAAAGATAGCTGCCATCTTTTGGTGAGGAATAGCATCTTAAACAGTCAATCTTTGTAGATTTACAGGTAACCTACAGTGCTCTAGCATTGTATTTATGATGTAATATATGATGTGTTAATATTTGAAAATATGTTTGTTAGTTCTTATACTTTTTTGCAAGTTACTACTTTGATTACAAACTGAACAGTAGTATGAACGGGAAAACTAAGAGGTTGTAATCATTTTTATGTACTGTAGGAACAAGTAATAGGTTTATTCCATGATGGAAAGAGAAGAGAGAAAACACAACGTTGTGGCTGTGAAGCCTTCTTCAGGTGTGCACAGATTTTGGTAATAAGTGAGGTATTTGGAAGAAACAAGGCTTAGATTTAATAGGAAATCTAATACACATTAAAAAGGTGTTGATATGGTATTTATTAGATTTTGGTTAATAAGGTCCATTTTTATCATTATTTCATAATTTCACTAAGTATAAGGGAAATAACTCATATTAATGGTCCACTGTATACATTGTATTCAATCAAATTGTATTATTGAAAATCAAACATATTTATGGTTATATATGTAAAATATATGAATGCTATTCTGCTAATTTTTGGTAAAACATTATATCTGTTGCTCCCAAATGCATGAATGGCAGTAAGAAAAAGGATACAACAGAAGATGCTTACTTGTGATGAAGTGCAGCAGCTTTAATAAGTCCATGTTTGTACAGTATATTTACAGAACAACATGGTGCACTAGACTGGACATGTCATTTTATCTTATACATTAAGTGCAACATATTTTGCCAGGGAACATCATAGAGAAGTAAATTAGAGAACACTACTACTTCTTACAGAGTGAAAATCTTTGACATAAATTAATTGGAGGACCTGTGACAACTATGAACAAACCAGAAAACTAAGCAATTGCAAGATGAAGAGAGTGCAACATTACCGCAACTGAATAAGGCTTATCTCTGATATCAGTCGGTATTTTAAAAGCAGAACAAGGTGATGCTAAAAACAAGACAATCTCACATTAGGATGGCAGAGAAAGCATTAGAAGAGACAGAGGATAATTGAAGAGGAAGATATCTGTGACTGGGCCAGCAGCCATATCACCCTGCAGCTCTCAACTGGCTACCCACTGAAGCTAAGCAGGAGTGAGCCTGGTCAGTACCTGGATAGGAGACCTCCTGGGAAGCTATGGTTGCTGCTGGAAGTGGTGTTTGTGGGACCAGCGGGGCGCGCTCACCCTGCAGCCTGTGTGAGTCCTAATGCCCCGGTATAGTAGTGGGGACACTATACTGTAGTGGGCGCTGTCTTTCGAATGAGACATTAAACCGAGGTCCTGACTCTCAGTGTCATTAAAGATCCCTGGGCATTTCTCGATAATAGGGAGCTATCCCCATGTCTGGGCCAAATTTCCCCCCTTGCCCTTTACCGTGGCCTCCAAATTGTCCCCATGTATGATTGGCTTGCACCTGCCCTGCGATGGACTTACACCCCATCCAGGATGTACCCTGCCTTTTGCTCGTTGCTTGCAAACTGATGAATGCAGTTAAACCAGGTTATTGGAAGTGCAAACAAATAAATTAGATCACTTTTATGATATTTTAGTTCATTACTTTTTGCATCTTGCTTATATTATTATAAATGTAGAATTACCGTGCTGTACTAAAGTATAATCACAGTAATAACAGACAAAGTGTAAAGTATTGCACTTACATTAATAGTGGAGACACTTGCATATAGTGACTGAACACAAAAGGGTGTTTGTTGGCTGCTACTGGGTGCTCATACTGTAGATGTGCAGAGCTTGCTGCCTTAGACCACTTATGCCTTACCATCAACCACTGTTTTTCTATTATTCAGAATCTCTTCAATCTACATATTAAGTCTCTTTCATCTTCTCAATGTTGACATAACAAACCACATTTGTTAAGTTTTTACTTTGAGGGTCAGATTCTTTAACGCTAGTTTAAATTTCTGCAAACTAGGTGACATATCAAATTGCAGCCATTGTAATAACCAGAGTTACTGAATATAACAGTTGATAATGATACCGATTAGAGGCAGAGAAGCACAAGAAAACTGAGATCAATACAGGTTGGATGAAGAAGATGCATAAGTGAGTGGCCACGAATAAAGATGTCGCTAATAATTTTGCAAAAACAAGAGAAATTGTGAATGCAGAACTTGCCAATATTAAGGTTTTATTGTACTTCTCAATAGCACTAAGAGTGAGCTCAGTATTTTATATGCAGAGCAATTTAACTAAAAGAAAAACTGTTATAGACCATGACAAAGATGCTGAAAAACAGTACAGGAAAGACCTCAATCAGTAAATATTGGCCCATTAAATTGAAACTGGATTTTCTACTGATGATATAAAGTTTCAGGTAAAGCCTAACTTTACACTACAGTTACAGGTGAAGTGTTGAATCAAGAATGAAGCTGCAGATGTTCAAGAGAAGAGACAACAGAAATAAAAAGATAATTTTCTAGAAAACATTCATGAGCTCCAGGTAGAAATGTATCCCACAACAGTCAAGCTCATATGGGAGGACTTAGAGAACTGAAAGAGGCCTCCCAAGTAGCAGCAGTGCAACTCCCTGGAGAAATCAGAGAATACTAAGAGGTCAGTCAAGTCACCAAGAAGCTGGTTTTCCAGTGAATCCAGTGACCACTTAAGCAATATTCAAGAGAAGGCAGTAAGGCAGATGTTAAAGTATGACTAAAACACTTTTGCCTTCAATGACAACAATTTTGTTTTCCATCTGAGTACAGAGTTCAGTCCTATAAATCTTTTACTTCTGTTTGATTTAGAAAAAAAAAGTTTTAAATGGCAAGTTATATTAAAAGGGTCAACTAACTGTATTATATTATATTTAAAAAATACAACTTTTTTAGAAGAAAGAAGTTCAGTATCCATGAATCTGTTTTAGTAATCCAACTGCTACAGTATTTTAGTAATTTGCCAGCAGGTGGCGCAAGCAATGTCAATATTTTTCCAAATTTTCATTCAAAATTATGAAAGATTGTATTACAAAAGTCCTTAGATTTGATCATGGAAATGATCAAATGTGGAGAAATAGTTAATAACAACAGTACTTGTTCTTGCACTACAGCATTTTCAAATAATGTAATTACTGTATTTATTTATTATTATCATCTAATTATAAAGATACAATTGATTTTATTCTGCCCATTTTTATTTAATGAGTTCTGTAAATAAAAGAAATTTCAAAATCACAGAGAACACTTAAGATCTTTTAAGAACTATGAGTTCAGAGAAGATGAAATGGTGTTCGTAATCTATCCAAATATACATTGTTACAAAATTGTGTGTGTTTTGACTGTCACCCTTCCAGAGTGTACTCTGCTTTTTGTATATTGCTCTTAGTCCCATGTGACTCTGTATTTCATAAACTGGTTAGAAAATGCATGAATGTATAATTGAAAGAAGCTCCAATTCAAATGTAATATGGAACATATTCTCTTCAAAATTTACATAGCAAATATAAACATTTTCAAATATAACTGAAGTCTATACACATGATATGGTAGCATTTTCAATGGTTTTCTAGATATGATATTAACTTTTTATTAACTACTTAGGTCAATTTGATACTATAATCCAATTTCCTAATACTTTTCCATGTTTATGTCTTAGCATTGCATAAGTAATACAACTAGTATTTTAATGCAGGAAGTTGCTCATTCTACCATTTTACATACATTATACGTAGCTTGAAAGATGGGTTGAAACTTTAAATGTCTTTTAAACTGCATATTAATTAAAAAGGATACAAAAATAAATTCCCTTTATTTTCCTTTTAAACAAATTGTTTCCAGATGTTTCCTTTTTAAAGCTAAAACAGCAACTCTTCTGGTTACATTAAGATGGGATTTAATTTTACTATTCACATAAACGCACAAATTCAAATCTATTAAAATGCAAAACTTCCACCCCACCTCAACTACCTGGACAGTCAGAGAAGCAAATTGCAGGCATTCTTATTCTTGCATTCTGTAATTAAATACATCAGAATGTGTTACTAACGGTAAAGTTCTTATCAGCAAAGTGATTATCTGAAAAATAAGGTGCTATATCTCTGAACAAAAGCTGCTCGAAAGCTACTTTCAATGGCACAAACTGACACTACCACAGCACTAACGAACAAGTCCAGCTCGGTTCTACAGCTCTGTTATAGAGCGGCTGGGTGACATCACACCCTCCCAAACATCTTATATCTTGGAAAAGAAAGCTCGAAGAACATGCTATAGCTTGAGAATGAAAGCAACACAAACTCTACTTTTAATGGCACAAGCCAGCACTAATGAAGCACTGAAGAGTGGGGTGGGTTTCATTCTTAGAGCTGTTGTACGGAGGTCAATTTAAATTTGACTGGTGTGTGGAATTTTTTTTTTGGTATCTTCTTTCCAAAAATGACTACCGGGAACAAATGGTTTGTTTTTTTGTGTGTACTGTAGGTACTTTTTTATTTACTTTGTTTACTGTGTACACTTACAGTAATCTTTTATTCAGTTAACCAATCTGTTCAACAAAGGCCAGTTACTGTATTGAGAAATAAGGACTTTATATGCTTTATGTAAGTGGGCTAAATGGGTAATTCAGTGTGAGACTGAAGAACACAGTTCCCGTTTTGAATACATCTTGTGCCAGGCTGAGGGAGATCTGGGTGCCTAAGTAGGAATAAGATCTCTAGAATCTTTGAATCACTAGGTGGCATAATTGGCTACAAGAATCCTGCATATTGGGATTACTATGTGTAATTCACTGTTTCAAGGAGAATGCTTACCACACTTACCACACTCGACTCCTAAAGCAGGACAAACACAGTGCAGATTTAAAATTTTAAGTATTTACTTTGTGAGAACAGTAAATACTGTTACAGTATGTCATCAGTACAAAGTAAAAGTAGGCCATTGTCATTGCCTTTCCCAGGAAAAAAAGTGCAAAAGAAAACATAACCTATGTAGTATCAAATCACATTAAGCTCTTTGTGAATTACTGTGAATTTAGTTTCTGTTAATGTTTATATTTACTCATATCTACCATAGAAGAGGAAGCACTACTGGATTTTCCAGTAGTTATTACTGTGGTTTGAGAATGAAATGTCAAAATTTTGATTCTAAGATCTATCAGGATCCACCTTAACAACTGTAATGTCATACTGTATGTCATTTCATTTCATACTAGAAAAACAACCTACAGTATAATCATCACAGATGTCATACATACAACTTACTTGATACAGAAAAGAGATCCTTTATGATCTCCAGGAATCATCAATATGATTACAATTAATTGTCTGTTACCAATATTTTTTTCTATTATGGATAATGCAAAAAAGTTAACATATTTGTCACATTTCTTTTTATACAGCATTTCTAGCATGGATCTTGATTACCTGAAAAATCAATGGTGGTAGGGTACGGATCTTTATCAAACTGACAGTTTAGTATGACCTCAATAAACTTTAACTTTTGAACTGTGAATTGAAAAAGATTACTTTTCCCCTGTTGGCTTACCCTTTTGTATGTGTACCAAACAGGAACAAACTCACCATATCCAAGTATATTTAAATTATTGTGCAATAATTATCTAAAAGCCATACAATCCAAAACTTAGTATTGATCTGCTATTACATTTAGAATTTCTATTTTTTGTTTTTCTACCAATACAGTTTGGTATTGTCATTTGTCCTTCCAAAACATGTATTTGTCCATCATTTTGTCCATCATTGTCCATCAAAACCATAATGTGTGCACTAACTCCACAATGCTTCCAGCATTGTTTTACAGTTTGTGGCTCTTGGTGATAACACCGCAAACTCAAATGGCTAGCCACTCACAGGGACTGGTATTGCAGTTTTGGTCAATTCAAAATTAACCTCTGTCAGTACTTGTACATTCCCCCTCAAATCCAGCTAATGACTAGTGAGATGAGGACTCTGTGCATTTGTTATGAATGCACACTTTTACTGGTTGAGCTGTTTACATTTTCTAAAAAAAACTGTTCTTCTTTAAACACCTGTGTTGTCTCTTTCTTCATTTTCTAATATAAACTCACTCATTGAAAACCATTTGAGAAGCACACAATACATATTTAAACCTAAAAATATATAGTTATCAGTACAGTACATACTCCCAAATGCCCTGAAATGTAAAAAAATTAACATATCTAAAGAAAAAGTGAGTAAATCATGAGCAAATTATTACAGGCAGAGACACAGTAGAGTTACAAATCTTATTTGTGGCATGCAACTGGCTGTCGGTGTATGATTTTGAGAAATATTCCATTTTTGGGCCCAAGGGTGGAGTTGGATTTTAACTCCAGAGGAATCTGAAATTAAATCCAGGAATAGGTTACAAAGTAAAGAAATCGATCAATTCAGTAAAAATCCTGATACAGTCAAGCTCTGATAATTCATATAGAAGCACAAGCTCGTTCCATTTTCACTCTCTTCTTTACATGTGATTTATACCTATTATTATTTTCTTTATAATAATCTTGCAAGAAAATAAATGCACTCCTGATTAATGAGATCACTGAAGATAACACAGAGATTTTGCTTATTCTCATGTAATTGCATCTCGTCTATGTCTGCAATTGTTTACATTCATTTCAATTGAAAATACCAATTCTTAAGTATAGTTAAATTCAGAAAAAAATAAAATGTCTGTAAGGAAAATGCTCACACCTCTGTCTGTGGGCAGGTTTCAAACTGGAACCTTCGAAAAATGCGGAGCATGGCAATCTTCGCCTCCAACAATGCCAGCCTCATGCCTACACAGCTGCGAGGTCCTGCACCAAATGGCAGGTAAGCAAATGGATGCCTTTCGGCCTTGGCTTCTGCTGTGAACCTGGGAATTGTTGAACCCAATATCAAACAGTGAATTTCATTTACACTGCCAAATCACAGGAAAGAGATAAATAGCTCTGACACCACAGTGTTCAGTAATAATGAGCTCTACAAAAGTGTGTCTTCAGTCTTTCAACACAGTGAATGTATATACATAACTTTCTAAAAATCAAAATGATTACTAAAACAAAAACATTATAAATAAGACACAGCTGCTTGAACATAAAATGTGCTAAAATATTAAACAATGTGCAGACAGAAGGTACTAGTGTAGATCTCACAAAGGTCTATAATGGGTGAAACCTTATGAAAAGGAATCAACTCAGCTCATGAACATCAGGAATGATTTGCTATTGTTTCTGTTGCCTTAGATAAAGAAACACACATGTTGAGTTGTGGTGGTTTCTTTACTTACACATGCTACAAGTTTTAGAAACTATAATTCCTTTCTCAGACCAACATTTTTAGATTTAATAGGTCTTCAAGGATTTCTTAACAACACAGTATTTAACGTAAGGATATTATTATTTAATATTAGATCATCTTATGTACTGTACAGTTGTTCTGAAATTATATCTTGTTCTTTTGATTTTTAAGGGAGTTCCTCTGATGTACTACATCCTATATAGCAGTGGTTCTCAAACTTTCTGGACCAAGTTCCACCCCTGATCAAACCAAAGTATCCAAGTACCAACTACAGCACAAGTAATCTTCTCATAGGAACCCCAGAAATTCCCAGAAATGACCAACATGTGCGCGTGCACGCACACTCTCACATGTAATAAAAATAGCACTGAGCACTTACTGTTTGTAATGTGCCAGAAGGTTCAGCAAGGGGACTGGACCCTACGCAGTGCTTAGCTAAAGATGTTAAGCAAGGAAATTATATGGAGAGCAGATGCCTGGTGTACTTAGCCGAGTCGCGTTGCCAAAAGTCATGGTCTGGGGGATGCATAGGTTAAGAATCCGGGTTTTCACAAGACAATAGTTCTCTCAGACAGGGAGTTAATAAGGAAGGTGAGCTTTATAAGAACGAACTTAATACTGAGCGAGGAAGTGCAGGTTAGGAACACTTAAGTAGTGGGTGGTCAGAAGGTGTGGTGCAGGACTAGGGACGTGGTTGGATAATTAGGATATCCGTCAGCATCTGTGGGTAGAAGCAGGGGCTTGTGTCTGATTAGTGGAGGCCGTGACACCATTTCAGTGAGAGGGGTGAGCCTGTTTAGTAGAGCAAAGCAGATGTGAATTCATTGATTGAGCCTTGATACAGTTCACAACTTTGACATCAGAGTCTAACAGATTTTAAATCCTCAGGCATTTTCTTGATTGCTAAGGCCTTGTGGTGGAGGCTGCAGTGCGTCCACTTCATATCTGGAGAAACCTATCTAATTTGTGCAACTACATCGCTGTGTCTGCCTGTTATCCAGTCGAAGACATTCTCTTTGATAAATTAATTCAGAAGCTGAAATATGTGCTCTCCTGTAGTTTTTGTTGGTAGTGGCCTACAGAACAGAAAGTCCTCAAGGAATGTGCCCTCAAACTCGTATCTAACATAAATGAGCAAACTGGCCAATTCAACGGCATCTACAAACTCATCTAATTGCAGTGAAAAGCATCTGCTCCTCTTAACGTGCTCTATCAGCTTATGTTTTGACATCATCTGCCATATCAATAATTCTACGAGTGAGGTGGAACTGTTTAGCAGCTTTTTCTCCACACATAATACGTGTCAGCTCTTTTGCCAACGGTGTACAAAGTTCTTCGCAAGTAGTGTGGAGCTTACCAGCTTCAGCAATCTGCAAGCTTGCATTTTCTCCCGTTTCCATTTCAAGGGTCCATCTCAGAAGTTAAAAGAAGTTTTTATTTCTTTCACATGGAAGCGAAACACATAGACGCTCGGTGTATTTTTCTCAAATTACCCTAGAACAGTTCTTAAATATGTTTCTGTTATCTATCACGCTTTCCTGTGCTCACAGGATTGACATTGTTCCAAAATCTCCAACCTCCCTATTTGCTGAAGAGACCTTTTTTTAAATACAATTACAGTAGCCACTTACGTTCGTAGTACGCATTCCTATTCCTTTCTATACACAGTTTGAAAACCACGGCTATATAGGATTGCAGCAGTGATATGCTCTCAGTCCCATCTTGTGACTCTGGGATAGGCTGCAGATTGCCATAACTCTCAAGGTTACCAACTTTATGATAACGGATGGATTACATGTAGTTTCAAAGTTTAAACCATTTGCTACAGTCTACCATTATAATCTAAATATAATGTTTCCTACCTCTCAGGAATGAACCTTTCAGGCTCAGGCCAGTAGTAAGCATTATAATGTAAATAACCTACAGGAATTTCAACTGTAGCACCACGGGGAATAAACTGCCCATTTACAGTACAGTCCTCTGCAGCATCCCGTGCAAACCTGTGGAGCAATACCAAACTGTCAAAAAGACAACCAAGAAGGACGTTACAAAAAATCTTCTCAAGTCAAGTGACCAGACTTGGCCATTAACAGGCACTGCAAAAGTTAGACTCCCAGAATCACTTAACCGAAACTCTAGTTAAAATGCTGAAAAACCCAACTGAGTTTACGGGGATTTACGCACCAGAGTGTTTTTAATATAGGGTCCTCTAATTTAATCCAGATTTTCAAATAATGGTCAGGATAATAGATATGCAGGAGCTCTAATGAGATTCAATTGACAATCCTCATGGACAGTGGGAAACTGTTGTGATCCAAACATAATGGGCCTGTTTTGACCCTTTTAGAGATCACTTGTTATCTGAATTCTTCATTTGATGTATCTTGGAGAAATAGTCTGGTTGTCGGTGGATATTGGTAGTGTTGTAAGAAAGATTCAGAGATGCAGTATGTCTCTGAAACAGATTTAAATGAAGCATGCAGGAGTTGTGCCTTATCCAAATACATAGATTTCTATATCTGGTTCTTTAGCTAGTCTGTTTCTGTAAAATATATCTGTGACAAGGGAATTACTTCTCTAGTCAGGCCAAGGCCAAAAATTAAAAGTGACAGGCCTCAGCAACTTGGATCAACATCTATGCTGCTTTTCCACTCTTTTCCATCTCTTTATCCTGAGTACACATGTGTCATGTGTTAGTGGGCTTTGTTTCGCTGGGGGGAAACTTTCTTAAGATCTGTACACTTACCTTTCTGTTGAGTTAAAGTTTACTACAGTATGTCTTCTAAAAGACCTGAAGAGTTGTCTTTATTTTACAGTGTTATTCAATTATGTGTATTGTTTAATTGTAAGCACTGAATGACTTTGTCTACCCTACACTGAAGATAAGCCTGAAGGATATATTTTCCCAATTGTGTTTTATGCTTTATTGTCACAGGAAGATCATCAACTGTTTTAAAATAAATCTGGGCTTTTGAGGGGAGACACCTCTAGTTACCACATTGTGTAACTGTCTCCCTTTGTTAGTATCTCTTTTTTTAATGAAATCTAAATATTTTAAAAATTAACATTAAAATTATATATTATTCTCTCTTTTCATGTTTTCACTTATCAGATATGCTACAGTATATACAGCATTCACCATGTAAATACGTATGGTAGTGTTTCGTGAATATGTACAGTATTTATAGATGGAGTATTTACCTGAAACCAGGAGGGAACATACGCAGGGTCTCTGAGATGACTATGTCTAAATATTGCAGTTCCTGCACATTGTTATAGTCTGGCGTGTCCTGAAGGAGAATGAAAGAGAATCATACATAAGAAAACAATTAAACAAATCATAAGCAATGACAAATAGCATTCACGATTTCCTGACAGCAGCCAATGCAAATTTCTTGTTGAAGCTGTTTTTTAATATTCGGCACTAGAGGGCAGCAATTCAAAACTTTTCAGCCTTAATGAAAACTAAAAAATCATAGGCAATGGGACCCTTCCCCTCTCAAAAGTCAGATAATTAAAGCAAAACATTATATCTTAGATGATTAATTTGAATTGTTTATTAAACATCTCATTTCAGTTATTTAAAACATAAACATTACTTTGCAAAGTAAATTATTACAAAAAATGTAGTACAGATTTTTAAGATATATCAATTAAAATGAACAGCCTAGGAGTGCCACAGTGCTAAGCATTACTGCTTTGTAATGCTGGATCCTTGGGTTCAACTCCTGAAAAGATATCTGCATGGAGTCTGTACGTTCTCACTGTGTTGGCATGGGTTTCCTCTGGGTGTTCTTGTTTTCCACAAAGACCTCCAAAGAAATGCTGGTAAGTTAAGTGGCTTCTGTAAAATCGCTACTTGTACATGTGTGTGTGTTTGTCTGTGTCTGCCCTGCGATGGACTGGCGTCCTGTCTGGAGTATATCCTGCCTTGTGCAAGAAAAAACTTTGGTTATCTCACAAACCTGTACTAGATAAAGTGGTTTAGAAGATGGATGAACAGTCTTTTTAAAAACTACTTTAATTTATTGCAAATTACACTAAATATCACAGCACAGGACAGAATGTTCCCAATTCTGTAGAATTCAACAACATACAGTATAGGCTGCACCTTAAAAAATAAAAACACAATAGAACAAAACAAACATGGTCAGTCTATTGAGTTCAACAAATAAATACCTAAGGTTTGCAAAGTGGGAGAAAATACGATTCATTAAACATCCGGCAGCATTTAGCCATACATATCCTTAAAAGACTAAAGTTGTATTAGACCCTGACAGAAAGGAACAGTAAGAACATCACGAGACATCTTTTTGCATGTTGAAATTCTGTGCATTAAGTTAGACTTTTTTGAAGAGCTGTGTGGGAAAAATACAATACATTTTAAAGGGGTTTACACTCGATGTTAAAAAAAAACTTCAAAACATCTTAAGTGTTATTACTGCCCTATTATACTCAGACAAATCATTCCAACTAAGTTTGTTTGAATGGGTTGAAAGAAAGGACGCATATTAAATAGGATGGAGCAGATCACAGCTCTATGTGGTACAGCTGTGATTAGATTGTCCAGTCTGCTACAAAAGCAATTTAACTCTAATGAGAAACATAAATACTTTTATGAACCTCAGACTTCGAAGCATTACTGACACAATGCAATGAAACATAATCTTGAATTAATCTCAAAAGTTCAAAGCTCTCATTATACAAGAACTGCATCCTATGCAAGATTTTTGAATCAATTTGTGGTATTGGTAAGATCACGCTATTAAGTGACTTTACATTATGGCATCCAGAGCATTATAGGAATGTCAACTGCACATCACTTGCATTATGTTATGCAGTGTCTGTTGCCAATTATCACAGTATTATATTTAATTGTATAATACAGACAGACCTAACCAAATTACTGTAGGACTGTGGGAGATAGCTCCCCTTTATCTGCAGATAACAAAGACGTCACCAGTTTTGCGTGACATTTTACCTCCATATTATCTGCAATAAAGGGAACAAAGAGGAGCAATTCAGTGAAGACAGCAAATTAATTTAAATGAGATAAAATGTCTAGTTTCTTTTTAAATGTCCAGTCACGGTACAGCACAGAATGCCATTAGGGTTGCAGCTATTACACTTTTTTTTAAGCCTTAATGTGGCACTGAAAATTATGATACGTTTCAAAAAAGCATTCTGAAGTCATTATCCACATTAGGCAGGGTATCCAACCATGTGGGTTAAAGGGTGACGGATGTCTTGAAGTCCTCTATTATAATACGGGATTGCTGAACAGTAGGAGAAATTGTGAATGCAGTGCTACGTTGCAGTGATATAGTCTGTCTAAAGCATTAATTAGACAGATGTCTTGTCACTTCTCATTCCTTAGCAGACACTTGGAAGACAGAATGACATTTTGCTAGCAAGTGATGAGTGTGAAGCTGTACTTATCTATGCAGATGGAGGAGCTGAGTTCATTGGTAAGATTTGTATTGTAGTAAAAGCCTGAATGAGT
This sequence comes from Lepisosteus oculatus, assembly GCF_040954835.1. NCBI lineage: Eukaryota > Metazoa > Chordata > Actinopteri > Semionotiformes > Lepisosteidae > Lepisosteus > Lepisosteus oculatus. The sequence continues at coordinate 11,054,411 of NC_090702.1, read as the reverse complement.
TAACATTGAAAAGCAGGAATCACAAATGCATCCCTGAAATTCACATTTTGTCCATAGTTTATAATGGACTTAATCTAAAGAGCTAAATCTTAAAAGTATAGCAGAATAGTGATCCGAGTGCAATATCTGGAGCGAAGGTTGAATCTTACTTGCAGGCAAAGTGCACAATGTTTCCGGTCTAATAATTGTGATAGTCCTTGTGTAGAAGCACATCCCTGCCCAGCAGGAAGCTAGACAAGAATAACTGAAATATCTGGACCGACACTAAATTGTTAATGGAAGGCCTGAGAGTGACAAGAAAGCCAAAGGCCCAGAAGAGGGCAGTAAGGGCTCTCTACTGTACCATCTCAATGTGCACAAAGGCAGAAGGACACCTGCAGAAACAATAGGAGCTCATCCTGTGTGAATTGCCAATTTAATTTTCTTTGAGAATCTTATAAAAATTGAACCATACTGCCCTGGATCCTATTTCACAAGCAAATTAAGCATGCACTGGCATTACATACAAGCCAGTAGAAAACCCAGAAGAAAATTAAGAAAAGCAAAAGCAGAATTTTGGAACATTTAGCCTATTTATTTTTTTCAATTTATGACTCCAAAGCCCTTTAATTTGAGATTATGCCTGCTCCATTACTGGCTACAGAGAAGGAGGTAAGAAGGATGTCTCAATAATCACACCATTCTCCCATGAAGAAGATCTTGCCTGCATTTGCTAAAGGATGTTTTTACCCAATAAAGCAGAGTAATGAAGATGTTCTATAGGCTCTATGAAAATAATGAAATGATTAACCAGTACCATACTGTTTCCTGCACTGAATGTTGTGCGCTTTCCACATTAACGTGCATTAAATAGATCTAAACTCCTTATACTTCACTATTACTCATTATGATGTTCACTGCAAATAATCAAATACCAAATACTTTTACAGGTAAAAGCAAAGTAATATTTTTTTCCTGCAACTCGTTATTCCGATGACTTAATGTGAAACATCTAGCCTACAATATGTGAAAGAATTCTTTAAAAATAATTTACATACTGTACTATGCCACATTTGAATATTAGGCCTGAAGCCCCATTGAGAAGTTAGACAAGCAGACCAGATATCATTGCTTTTTTATCACAAACATCTACAGGGTTTCCATAGAAACCCAACATGTTTCTTGTTATTGTTAGTGACAATGGCTTAGATATTCATCCACAAAAAGTGGCTTTAGGGTACTATTAACACACAAATTTAATGGCTGTCAGTTTGTATTTTCTTTTAATGGTTCAGAATTTGCAAAGGAAAACATCTTATTGCACTCAAAACAGGCTAGACATACAATATACAAAAATCCTCACCTGTTTTCTTTTTCCTTTATAGTCTAATCCATCCAAACTTGACTTGCCATTGTCCTTTCATGAATAATATTTGGTTATATTAATAATCTCTTTGACAATGTGATATTTAAATTATAAGAAGCTGCAGTAATTCGTGAGATATTAAATCAGAGTTTATTTCAATAATTATTTTTTAATAGCTACATAAAAGACCTACAGTATACAATGCTGGGCAGCAGTCTTTGTGCAGTAAATGTTCTTTATGCAGAAACATAACTGTGTTTCTTCTACTGAAACACAATTATGTGTTTCTTAACATACAGTGATCTTCTACTGAACCTTGAGTGTTTTTTCTCTAAACCAATAAATATTCCAACAAATATCTATTTTTGTATAATGAGACTTAACCTTCAACAACAAAAATAATATTAATAACTTTTTTTATATAGCACCTTTAAAAGCAGCATCTTAAAGAATGTTATGGTTAGAGGTGCAGCAGAAGATACATGGTCATTAGAAAACAGAGCAGACTCAGACGTTAATTAAATAAAAGACTTTCTGAAAAGAAAGAGAGGATTAAAGAATATTTAATGATGAGGAACACCTGTTGATGAGTTAATTCGATTTCATTGGTATATGAATGGATTTAAGTGATTAATTGGCTACTATATATTGATTTCTCAACCACAGTAGTCCTTGGGGTGTTGTGATCAACTTTTTGAAAGTTCTGATCAGTCTGCACTAAGAATTTCTATTTAATTTAAATTAAGTTTAGTTCGGGTGGGATGACAATAGCCAACTTTAATTAGTTTCATGTGTCAGTGATTCATAATCAACTAAAACACATTTCACATTTTAATGGATATTTCAATTTGCTGCTCAGATAAATAGCCTTTTAATCTCAGCCAGGAATCCTTGGCTCTGCACGTTCAGCCTATACCCACAGGTGTTCCATCTGCCCCTTTGCCATCTCAGTAAACCACTTTTCAACCTCAGCCTGTCCCATCCCCAGGTCTTTTTCAGAATTCCATGCATTGCCGATGACTGAAATCTGATGTTGTCATACCGTCATTTTCAAAACAACCTGACTCACAGCTATTCTGTTATTGCGCCTGCAAACCCAGGCTGCTCTGGACAAACACAAATTCACTAAAATGTTCACAAAATTTGGCTTTCTCCTGTACTCTCTTCTGCTTTTGCTCTCCAGTACCCGACTCACCCGAGGGTTCCTCCCTCTTGGCCCCCGCTGTTCCTGATGACATCTCATTGGCCCCGGGTCTGTTCTGCATCAAATTTCCGGCTCAGTCAGCAAGCATCCTAAGGCTTGTAATTCTGCCTTCTTCGTGCCATTGTCCCATACAGATGCAACCATTCACAATGCATGGTAAAACCCCGTACTGCGTAAAATTATCTGCAGATTAGCGTGTTATACCACAGTACATGTACATGTATGTGATTGGAAGGCCAAAATGACCGACAGGCGGCACTCGTGGTGCATTGGTTGTTAGTTGATTGTTTCATTTAATCTCTTTACTGTGCATGTTTAAATCCGCTTAATACTGAATATTAATATAGAATTATTAATATAATATTAATATAGAACTAAAAGGAAGTTTTGGTAGCTAATAACCAAAATAACAGGAGCATAATGTCTCTGAACATCATAAATGATATTAATTTAGAAATATAAACATATTATGTAAGCTGTTTATGGCTGGTATTAGTAGATTAAATAAAAAATACACACCAGTATTCCACTTTCTTCATAAACATTTTAAGGATCAAAGTCTTTCAATCAGTTACTTACTGTGGTTATTTTGGAAAACTTTTTACGTGCTCCTGCTGACTATATTAAGTTTAACTAAGCAGCTAAATTATCACAAGGGGACATTTTGGAAATATTTGACGTTTGTTTTTAAAATATATATATATATTATTGTCCTTATAGTGGTAATAGCAATGGACTGTCATGTACTGCGCTGCAACCAGGCGGTTCAAACCCGATCAGAGAATTACTTTGTTTCGTACACCGAATATATAAAATTAGTCCACTATTATAGGTTGTTGTTGGTGTGAATTTGTGTTTCTGGATAAATTTAAGAGATAATATTGTCATTAAGGATTTCTTCGCAAAATTCTTTAAGTTAAATAAAGGAGGGAAGAATAGTTATTTTTACAATTGACTGATTTGATTCCTCTCATTTAGCTGAAATGGATAAAGAAATCATGCAATAGTTATACTGTATGTATTGTAAGGTGCTCGGTTTTATTAACAGACACTCTGACTCAAACCTGTGTTGTACAGTGATATAGATGTGGGTAATGTCATCACCATTAAACAATGTGCTTGTCTCGCAAATCCTGCTAAACTAGAACTTAGACACAAGAAGAGTATTATTGGACAATGCTGTGTGGCTCTGGCAGAATTTCTCTGTAAACTGAAGAGTTATAGAGGAGACACGTTGTGTATCGCCTCTTTTTACACTTATAAGAACATTCCAATGTTAATGGGACACGGAAGATATTATTAATAACCTTTTAAATCTGAAACTGTTAACTCTACTTCACACCGGCATGTTAAGATCATAAAAAAATATCAAACCTTTGATGAGAACTCATGATGAGAACGTCATGATTGTTTCGCAAGGATGTGAAACGTGACAATTTTTTACAGTTACCATAAAGCACGTTTATTTTTTATTTGTGGCTGCTACAGTTGGACCCTTTGCAATGGCTGGATAGTTAACACTTCAAAATTGCTTTATCAGTCTGTCTGTGGGGGGAAGGAGAGGGGGGAAGGGGGGAGCTCTCCTTGACAGCTGACACTCCTCCGTACGCTTAAGTAAAAAATTAATAAAAAACGCCAATGCAAACGTCATATTTACAAAATGTTGAAAATAAAAATGTAAAGTTCTCTAAAGCTTTCTCAGTCAAGAATCTTAAGAAAAAACAGGACATTTGATTGCTGGTTGCCTTATGTTAAAGAGTAACAATGACAGAAGTGCATGCTACCGAAAATGTATCCCATCCACTGAGAAAAACTGTCTATTTTACGTAACAAACAGTGGGGTGCAACACTCCTCTACACAGTATATTGAAGTTTGTGAAAACAGTGACAAATCACCCCGAACTAAATACAATTTTAAAATAGAAGCAGTTTGAAATGTCAAACATTTCAATATAGTGTCCATAATATTTTCTATTTTAGTTTTTTAAAGAAATGTTTATATGTTAGAGGAAAGCTCATGCCAGAAGCTGGGCTCAAACCCCTAATCTGCCGCACACGAGTCGCATGCTAACGCACTGCTCCACAGCTTTGCCTATAGCTGAAAAGGGCAGGCAAAATGTTTTTGCGTAATCACAGGTGAATGAGTTAAATTGATGCAGACGTTTACAAAGAACGTGGACCATGGTAATACTTTGAGCTTACAGCCTGCCCAAAGTCATTCATTAATTAATACAGTTGATAATATCTTCCGTATCGCATCAAAATTGGAACATTTTAACAAGTGTATGAGGCGATACACAACGTGTCTATAAGAGTCTATAACTCTTCAGTGTACAGAATAATTTCTGCAGAGTTACACAACCTTGTCTCAAAATAGTAAACAACAGGCACTGGCTTACTTGAAGGTGTAACACGTCTTCACTGTCATGGTACAGTTTCAACATACTGTACAGTATGTTCTCCATTACCACTATAAGAACAATACAAGCTTTAAAAAAAGAAAAACGAATGTCAAAATGTTTTCAAAATTTCCAAATTATGTTTCCAAAATATTTTAGCTGCTTAGTTACACGACTCCATATTAATATTACTATCAAGTGGTATTAAATCAGTACAACTTTAATTTTTTTACATTAACAGCAAGTGGTGATCTTACTATAGTACGTATTCTTAGAAAAGGATCAAACATACACAATATAAGCTTAATAATGTTAGAACAAGCATGGTTAAAACCAGAACCCATGTAAGTTACCAAGTTAAAGACCTTGATGCATTAAATATTTATGCATAATTAATTTTTTTATGATGAATGTGGAAGGTTGTGTACTTTTGTCCAACTGAGCATTCTTGGTTTTATAAAATATACAGACTTTTTAATGTATTAACATACTGTAATACACAGTTTAAAATTATTAAATGTCTAAAGAGTTAATAACTTAAATTCTTAATTGTAAAAAGATTGTCCCTAGTGGATTGGGTTGTCCCTCGACAGGATTCAAAACCGGGCGTTTTCAGGCGACAGCTCAAATGCTTTACATGAGACGTTAAGCTTTATTAGCTCCACCTGGCGGTTTTACTAGGTACTATAATCCTAATTCAAAAATGTGGTATATATTGTGGTATAAGGCGGGATGTTGCGCAACATCCATCGCGTTTTAAGGCAGCGTACCTTGCTCATTTTGAATGGCTGAAACTATACGAGCAATTTGTCCCTGGTTTCCTCCCTCTCAGCCCCTGCTGTTCCTAATGCTGCCTCCTCAGCCCCAGGATCTGTCTAAGTATCCTAACTGTCCCCTGGTGTCTCTAAAACTGACTCTGTGCCCTCTTCCATCTGTTGTCCACATTAGCAGCAAATTAATCTTTCCACTCAAAATCTCCACAAGACTACTGCCTTAAACTGTATTGGATTTCCTACAAAATCCTCCTATATTTAACAGCAACAAGCTGATCCGATGTTTCATATTCAAATATTTATATTCAGTGCACCAAGATCACCTCCACTATGAATGATGTGTCACTATTCGGTTCTCTGCCATTAGGCCTGCTCTATTGCATTATCCAAAAAACTGTGCTTTTTTGATGACAACAAGCAATTCTCAGCACAAGTGCTTGACATCAAAGCAACCAGTACAAACACACTTGGGAGACTGTCAAAACTCACTTACAGTATATGTCAATAGCAATAACTGGAAAACAATGAAAATAACCTCCTGCTCCCCAGCATATATCAACAAGTGGGTCTTGTACCACTTTTCTGTTACCCAGTTCTGTGCAGGTAGCTCAAAGCTGCTGCTGCTTCTGGGTCAGTGCAGAGCCTTCTGCTACAGAACAACAGCCTGGGTTCAAAACTGGTGTCCATATATACCTCGCCACCTGGAGGGGTTGATTCCATTGGGACAGATCCCCAACAAATGTATTTATTCCCAATGGGAGTTTTTGTTTTCCATTCCACTGTGCCCACAATGTTCAATACATTTGTAATGCATTGTCGTATTTCAGAGTCCACAGGAAACCGGGTAACCAAGCAGTCAGTTCCCTACATTTACATGTTCCAGCCACATCAGGAGCTCACAAATAGTCAGCGGATTATTCTGCCTTTGCTGCCCTTTGAGCCAATCAATTCGTTCCCTCACTACAGCTACTTTCTTTCACAATGCAAAGCTCTCACTACACCGCTTAAAGCTCCAGGAGGAAATTCTCAGCAATTCACGACAACAGTTTAGCTGTCCTACTGTACATTATCAAATTGCTCTTGGTTCCAAAGAAAATATACTTTGTGTGCCTTGTGATAAGCTTGGCTGGATCTACAGTATGTCCAATTTCTAAATCACTCTTTCCATCTCAACCTCCATCTGACTTAAAATACTGTTAAATCTGGAGTTGTACCTCACACCCTCAGTTCCTATTGGATTGCCCTACCTCTCTTCTCTAATGTAAAACATTTCTCATCCAAAATTTCATTCTTCGTCTTCTATTGTAAGGAAAACCTGATGTTAAGATAAGCAACAATTAAGTCTTAACTCTTGGGTGCTGGTTTTCTTTGTGAAAACTTATATTTTGTTTCTTTTCAACCAATCAAAGCTGCATTACTAACAGTCAAAGTGGTTATAAAAAAGCAGAAAACACTAGCAACGATTTTGAGTAAATTGTTGATGCTTAAGTTCTGATTGTGTCTAGACTTCTAAAACTTCTGCACGTTTAAAATCCATGAGTCACTGAATAAGTTTCTGGCCTGAAACAGGTGACAAGAAGGCTTGTAGTGGCATACTATGCTTTATCCTTTTTATCCTTAATTATTTATCCTAATTACAGCTTTATGTCTATTAATATTTCACAATGAATGGTGAAAAAGAACTCAAGCATTGTGCTATCAGAAAATTATGACATTGGGAGGACAAAGAATAAATTAACACATTTTGATATTGGACACTAGAACCACTACTAAGTGAACAGCAGAAATATATAAATATTAAATCCCCTGATGAGGATTACAGTCCAATCTCAGCCACAATTCTTTGCAAAGACAATTTTGGGTATGGGTATGAAACTGTAAACAGAGGAACTCTGTCAGTGAAATTGACAAACATGATCTTTTTATCACTGACCATTTCTGTACATGTTAAAAGATTACCTATGTCTTGAACTGTGTTTTTTTACTCTTAATGTAATTAGATTTATTTTAGTGGTAATATTAATATTTTTGTAGAAATTGTAGTTGCAAGATATTTGTACGTAACTTCACTTTCAAACGTCTGATGTTTATTCATTAATGGATTATTGTTCTGTACTAGGCAGATTTTAATGAAAAAGTTTGCTGTACAAAACTAACACCATATATTGTATATTTAATTTAAAAGAGAGCTGAAAAGGTAAACACAAGCTTGCAGAAGAAACAAGAGAAAAATAACATAAGAGGAATAACAGTTGATAGGTTAATTCAGAGGACACATTGCTTTTAATTTGTTTATCATTAACAGTATGAGTTCTTTTTTTGAATAGAACTTTGAATATCAGAACATTTCTTTTTTATTTTGATGTTTTAGGACATCCCAAAATCAAACAATCAGGGTTCAGTGAAGGTAAAATAAAACTAATTATACTGCTATACTGTATATAAGAAACACTACAGGGGTTACATTTATGACCCTTTCAAAGGCCTGGCATTCTTATATTTGGTTCTGACCAAGTACAAAGAGGACAAGTTGTCCTATGTCCAGACAGTTAACCCAAAATAAACTTGACAAAACAAAATAAATGTATTAAAATACTCATCTCAAGACAGAAGAAGCAGGAACTAGCAATACTGATTCACTGTCACACAAACCTGAATCCACGTGACTGGGGAAAAATGACTGACCTAGTAAAAACAGACCACTGTACTGTCCCTACAACCACAAACCCTAGAAAACCATGTTATAACAGCACATTTTTCACTTGAGGAAAGCAAAACAACTCTGAGCTTCTTGATATAAATAAAAACAAATAAATCAATACAGCAATAGGCTATATTCTATATGGTATAAAGCACATAATATTGATTCCTAAATGATTTAGGATTGTTTATTCACTATGAATGCATCAATAGAGATGAGGATAAAAGTAGGTCTAGGGTCAACATCACTGACAGAAATTTACCATTTCAATTACATTAGGAAAGCAAGCAGCCAATCACCAGAATTGGCTAGCCTGTTTCTTTGTCCTGATTTTTCCAGGCATCTTTTGTCCAAGCCTGAAAAGCACTTGTCTCTTGCTATGAAAAATTGCTCTTTCCACATCCCATCCCCCACCCAAAATTAAAAATGGCAAGACCTGATACAATGACCAATACAACAACACAAGGTAGGAAATCTTATTCTTGTTCTTGTCATTTGTTCTTGTGATTTTTCTCACTGGAAAAATATTGGGGAGCGTTAATCTTTTCTGTAGCAAAACACTTTTTTATCCCAAAGTACATTATGCATTTAGGGGATCCACTTTATGCACCACTGAATTTTGTACCCACCTGAGTAACACATGGCAGCAATTATGTCCTAGCAGCACCACTACAGAGCAGATCTGGTGGAGAAGTGAGAAATGCATCATTTGATTTAAGGGGGAACGTTAGATTGGACATATTGCACAAGTTACAGGATCAGACTGGAATTTAGTCAGGACATCAGGTTTAACTCTCCTATAGGTCACAGGGCATAGCAGTTTTCAGTAATATGTTCTGTCCCAAAGAGAGCAGAAGGAGGTGCAAGATAAATGGGAAGTCACTGGCTCTAGCACATGATCTCTAGCACATAATGCTCCCTTTTCCAACAATAGTAGTGGTAAGACTTCCATGTAATATCCACTAAGCATCAACTGCAGCTCATCCAGTTCCAAGAAGGACCCTGATGTAGTTCTTGGATCAATAATTTACTGTCAACAAAGTTACCTTACATAATGCTAAGAAGTATAGTATGCAGTAGCAAAAAATAAAAACAAAAGTTGTTTATTTAGTACAGATTTAAGATCTTGAAGCATGATATCTCACAAACCAAAGAGAGATGCAGTCGCAGGAAATTCTTATCCCATAGAAGTCAAAGGAGAATGCCATAGGCTTCATTGGACACTTTCCAAGTTGCATCAGCCTGTAAAACTTAGGACAGTGGCTGGGCTCTTGTATTGACCAAACAACATACTGTCTGGCTTTTGCTTGCAGTGCTTAATAAGGAAGTGTGTTTTCATCCTCACATACAGTGCAGCAGCCATAGTACAGCTATAATGGATCAGTTCATTAGTCATCTCTAGATTAATTCAATATCTTTGTAAATTGCTCACATAAGAACAAGTCCAATTATACTGCTAGGAGGAAGCACATTAAACGTGTACTGAAATGTCAAGGCAATTAGGGTGCAGACAAATGCCAGCTATGTAAAATGCTGTTAATTCATAAATCGTAAAAAAGTGCACTAGTGTCAGCTTCTGAGTTTGTTGATGTCAGCCAATTATTAGAAATATTCAGAAATATATCTTCATGATAATTTGAGGATTTTTTGACAATCTGATATTTTGACTTTAATAATACTGTACTGTATCTGATGTATGTATTCATATACACAGAATAGATAAAGAACTCCTTAAGTGGCTTCCAAGCATCTACAGAATAGAGGCAATACTTAAGAGCTTTGGGTTAACTCTAGTATTGAGGGCATTAGTGTGTAAGCAGTTGAGTTACTGACCTAACTTGCTTGACTAAGGAACAAGTAAAGGTTTATTCCATTCTGAAAACAGAAGAAAAAACACAATGTTTTGTCAGCATGGAATACATCTTTACTTACTTTGCAGCCTACGCATGCTAACACAGCTACCTTCTTGAACTACTGAGGGAATGATAGCCTCATAAGGATGGAGACCATTAAACACTCACAGTGGGTAGAATGATCCAGAGAGCAGCTGTAAGGATGATGATGTGATGCAGGAGGGATGCAGAACAATGCATGCTGGAAGGGGTATTGCTACCTGTATTTATACTTAGTTGGGTGTATCAGAAGGTAAGCCCTTCACCCTAGTAATCCAGTTATAAACTTTATCAAAAACAGTACAATTCAACTGTACTACCATTTTTGTGGTTGATTTCTATTTTATTGTAAATTATAATTAGGAAATAATTTGATTGATAATTAATTTAAATTTTAATGTGAACAGTAAATTGGTAGTGGCACTCCTGTTCCAAAGAACACTTGCAGCATATCCATGAGATACCAAGCAATCTGCAACAGGTTTTGTGGCTGTGTTGTCTTGCTATTCCATATTGAGGTTACACAAAAGGATAATACAGTATATTTGACTGCTGACAAAAATACCATGTAGGAAATGACTTTTCCCAATATTAACAAGACATCACATGACTTGATGAGCTGGCAAATCCCATTACATCTTAACAATAACTTAACAGTTCTCATTTTGATATTTAGAGTGTATTCTAAGATCAGGATTAAATCAAAATTTTGAATTAAATTACACCCAGTATTTGATGGTATGTTTCCCTTGGGTAGAAGCAAGACAAAAAGCTACCTTCAAGAACTGGGTATTTCATTTGCAGTTGGTGGGTGAGATTTGAATTAATCTAGGACAGGGTACAGTGTGCAGTATCTACTGAATAGAAGCAGAACCATTTTCTGAAAGTCTGATATAACATCTATGATTGACAGCTTTTGAAAGTCCTTCAATGTAATGTGAAGGTTAAAGTTCTATATGAATACAATATATGTAAGCTAATCAGACTGCATCCCCTGGAAATCATTTTTTTATTTCAGTGTGCCATATTTAGACTTAATATTGTTTTGTGAATTATTGTCTCGGTACTGACGGCTTCAGCATGCTCAAGATTACAGGTGATCTATAGTCAATGAGGGCCAGTGTGTCTGGACGTTTTCATTCCATCTTAGGTCTTAATTATTCAATCTGCTCATTACCAGCTGCATTGGACCAATTTACCAGCCTCTGCCAGCTTTTCAAATGCTTTTTGCTATAGACCTGGAAAACCTGCAGATGTGCTGGAACTCTAGGACTGGAGTTTGACCACATTACATCAAAATATGCTGTATGATTTATGGTTACTACATGTTTCAGCTGCCTTAAAAAATGATATCTTGTACTGTACATTTATATCATTTCTAAACTGGAATGTCTTGCATTACAACAGAAAATATTCTTCAACAGATTTGAAAGAATTACGAAGAACTGAAGTTCTGAGAAACTGCGTTACATCTGAATTTCTTCCATGGTTAATTTTTCATATTAGCCAAAAGAAATTAGGAAAATAAATTAAGATAAACTGTAATAATCAACTAAGAGATCATTTGCAATAGAGGATATACTGTAAAACATGGTAACATTCAGAGATAATTCACAAATGAGATTAAAATAATGTGAATTTAAAAAAAACAGTGCTTAAATGTCGTTTTCTCTTTTAAATCATGTTTACAGTCCATCATTTTACATTTTTTTAGGTGAATGAAAAAGGAAACTTTTAATATAATTTTTTCCCAGACATTAGATTCTTATAATGGCTAAATAAAATGGAATATGGTAATTCCATTTTCAATCTGATCTTCATTTTCCTGACTGCTGTGTCACAACAACAGAAACATTAATTAGGTTCTCATGTACAGCCTAGCAATTTACAACTGGTCTTATGGTCATAGGACAAAAAATGTACTTTGATATTCCAGGGTTTTCATGTATTCAGACTATTTCATTGATATTTAAGATCATAGTTAAAACTGGCAATGTTATTTTACTAATTGAACATGTTAAACTGCTCATAAATATTCTAACATTTGCAAATAATAACACTAATAAGTATACAAATAATTTGTTCAAAATATAAGAACATTGGAAACATAACAGATAAGAAGAGGATGAGCTCAGCTCATGTAGTCCATTCGGTAGTTAGTACTTAAGTTGAATCTTGAAAGAAACCAGAGTATCGGCTTCAACAACATGGCTGGAAAGCTAGTTCCACACTCCCCACTCTACACTTATCTTTTGGGTAAAGACGTACCTACTGTTAAATGCACTTGCACATAGTTTAAATATAAAACAATTACATTTAATTTCAGAGAACACTTATATGGTTAAAAATAACTGTTAGAATAAAACAACTCATGACTTTTTGAACAAGTCAACAAAGTGGGATAAATTAATTAAGATACATGTCCATCTTTTCAAATACACTTTGTAATTAATAGCCTCAATACAATAATATTTATAGTTCTGTTACATTACTTCCAATCATTATTTTCAGACATTTTTTCCTTTTTAAAAGAAATACATATTTTGCAATTAATCGTATTGTCGTGCCATTCTGTTTTCAATTAATCATAAACAAAAATATAAAGCAATAGTACTTTTTTTAAACATTGCATCAACAGTTAAAATACATTTATTTAGTAACCAATCACATTTGAATTAGGAACATATTTATAAATAGTTTTTAGCCATTCCACTAATTTGTCTAAATAACTTATAGATGCCTCCTATTATGCTGGTACTGTGGTAAGGTAGCGCTATGCTGTTTACTCTCATATTTGGTAATGGAATCACAAGAATAACAATATGGTCAGACACTACCTTAATTTCAAGGCATGTTAGAACAGTCCTTCCATCAATTTTGTAAAATACATTTAGATAGAAGCTATTTAAGCTGTTTCTGTGCAAACCCAGCACATTTCTCCATTTGTTTTATTTCATTCCACTAATCTTTGTTCAATAAAACCAATGATTCTGTTTAAGATTTTTCTGATATTTAAATTATGTCAACTGTAATGTATTAACTTTTTTTCCCTGTGAACTCTTGAAGGAACCAAGAAAACAGCACAAAAAGCCTGCTTTATAATTAAGTCATAAACTGACACAGATGCCTACATCAAAAGAGAACTGCCTCTCTGTACTAATGTAATGCACACCAATTTAATTACCTGACAACATAAAAACTCAAAGCATTTTATAATGTAATGTACCTCAGACATTAATGGAAGCATGACAGAAAAATGTAGAATCCGCATTGTTCACTTGCTGCTGCTAATTCTAATATCCCAGGAGAGAAGCCAGTAAAGGAATATTTAACAATAGCTGCCAGCCTACAGCTGCTGAAATTTAAGAGGCATCTTTTAGGAACCCTTATACAGTACCGCTACATTTATATTACTTTGTGCAGCAATTAAGGGCTTAAAATAACTACAGTTTTCCTGCTATACGATGGTGTCAGTAGTTACAAATGAGTCTTTATGCAAAGTAAAATAATTTGAAGATTTTAATGGTGTTCAGTTTTGAATATAAATTATGAGTGGCAAAAAACAGTTAGTACATACACACATCAATTCATAATAATAAAATCATAAAATACTGCATGTGGTCATACCATTAAATGTCAAATCCTACCAAATCTAAACTGCCACAATAATTATTTATAACCCAATATAAAATAAAAAACCATCTAAAATTCCAAATTCATGTTACAAATGTTAAGCATTTTCATTGTAATTATGCTTTGAAGCAAATCTTTGATAGTCAATTTTATCACATACTACTGATAATGCTGGATTTTACTAAGCCTAAAGTTTAGCCCTGAGTAAACAAAAAGTATTTTATATATTCTCAAAGAAATGAAAATATGCAGTGGCCATTAATCAGTGAAATACTGCCACTGATCATTTTAATGCCCACTATAAAGAAGCACATTTGGGAGTTGTTCTGCAGATTAATAATTCACTACATATTACCTGGAGCATCCAGGTCAAGCTGTGATATTACAGCTTAATGAGCCTGCACAGACTCAAAATGCTAAGCTCTAATGCAGAAAGACAGCCAACACAAAGCTCTTGGAAAAAATTACACACATGCTCTCTTAACGTTTAAGAAATATTATTATTTTCTCATTCTCAAGAGTCTGTTTTCAGGGAAAAGTCTTCCTGTAGCCATTTTCTAATAAGTTTCATAAAGTAAATACAGTTCTGGACAAATACTGCAGCGGGAAGGAACAGAAAAATCAGTACAGGTCCAGTCATGTTTATTTTTTACTATCAGCACTGTTAACTCATTAATTAAACAACACATTTTCACCTGCACATCTTGTCATTTTTAGATTGGCTCCACTGAAGATGTTCTCTAGGCAGCTTAGTATGACAGGTATAAGAAACAACAGTTATGGGTTAGTTAATACAATGTTATAGGGACACCAGTTCCAAAAGTCACAGTCCCACGTTCTTGGTAGTGATCCATCCAAAGGATTCTGACCTTCTTCTCCTTTGCTGATTCACTACTTTGAGATAAATAAAACAGATTAGTCGTTTCCAGATGCTGAGTGCACTGAGACTGACTAGAACAGGATATTGGAATTCCCTGAGGCTCACAGGAAAGATGACCAATAGCAAGAGAGACTATCAGACTTGATTAAATATAAAAAGCAAAAACCCTTTTGCATCAGAACTAGTAGCAGAACTTGTAGAACTTGTACATTAGCATTTCTGGCATATTATTTCCCTCTCAGGAGCTTCAATGTGTTTTTCTGTTGATTGCTGTTGAATGCAGTTGTGTTATAATTACACAATGCACTACCAAGACTTCATTTCTTATACTGTGAATATTGTGGACAATTTTGATTACCACAACACAAAAAACTATAATGCAGATCCATAATTAGACCAGAAAAAGGAACCAAATACATTCCCAGGCTCAAAAATATGTCTTAGACTGGCAGGCTTCTTTTTTGAGTTGAACATAGAAGACCATTAGGGGACCCAATCAAGTCAAAATTTGTAAACACATTTTACATAACCAACCCCTTGAACTATTTAACTATCAACGGTAAATTACGAATCAGAGGACAATTATAAATAATTATGGATGAGTTGAGAGAGTCTGAAACATGTTAACCAGTTTGTGTGGACAGATACTCTTTTTTTTTTTACAAAAATGTCTGTATGTTATCAGGTCAATTAGCTACTAACAAACTAGATGGGCTAAATTGCATCCTTGTCACGATATTAGTTCCCCCTCCTTAAGGGTGCTCCAGCCCTATCACTCAAGACTTTATTCCATGCACCTGCTCCCTATTCCCTGCCCACCTTAAAAGCCAGGCGCTGACGCTCTTCCGGGCTCTGCATCTGATTTCCATATCGTGCGAGTCCGGGACCAGGAAGCGCCTGGTCCCGTTAAGGTTTTAACCCCTGTTCCTTGTCCCTGTCCGCCGGTTCCGACCCGGTCTTCGTGGTTTTTAATTCTTTGTTCTGATGGATCTCCTGGTTTTGGACTTACTCATGTGTTTTTGGATACTCTAAGGATTACTCTTTGGGATTGTTCGCCTCGGCCACGCCTCCCCCGTGCACCAGCGCACCTTGGACACGCCCCCCTGTCTTCAGCCCCGTTTTCCTGCATGACGTTTCCCCAGTGTTCCCCCACTTCGTCGGATTGTGTCGTCCGCATAGGGTCCGGAAAGAACTGTTCGTTACAATCCTCTTGTTTGAAAGCTTTATTTTACTGTCCAGATCATCTGGGCAAGGGACAGCCCTAAATATTGCACTCAGTTATTATAGGCCACAGGAACCTCCAGTTAAACCCTCACTTGCTACGAATGCTTTTTAAATGAGAAATAGAGAGCAAGTCTATCCAGGCCTGAATACTGCTATTGCTACAGGACTTTTAAGTCATGGTATTTAAAATACTTTAAAAAGGCATTAATCTTTTTAGTTAAAAAAAAATATCTTTATGCAAGTCTTATTCTAATTATCAAAAAATTAAAGCAATAGAGGGATTAAGCAAACAGAGATATTATTCAATCGTCAAGGACATACAAAACATCTTTGTTGTCATATTCCTTAATATAAAGATTCAAACAACACTGTATCTATAAAAAGGTTGTTAAATATTTGGGATACAGGCACAAAAAAGCACTAAAGCAGACACCAAAACAAAAATAATTTATCTTAGTTGCCTTTTGGCCTGCCACTGTCTCTCTTCACCTGGAAAAGATGGTCATCTTTGACAAGATAACTGATTATTGAGGTAATGAAAAGAACTCTAGAAATTAATATTCTCCTAAGACTGGACCTGGGATAGACAGGAAAAAGCATTGAAGAATTCTCACACCTGTCTGTGTCACGATCGCTACTCCTCCTCTTAAGGGCTCTCCAGCCCTTCCTCATTCTCTCCCATTACCCACAACTGTTCCCTATTTCAGTTCCTCCTTAAAAGCCAGATGCAGACGTCACTCGAGGCTCCTCATTGAATCCCGTTTCGTGAAAGCCAGGGTCCTGCTGCGTCTGGCCCCGTCATGGTTCTAACCTTCTGTTCCTGATCCCCCCCCTGCCGGTCCCGACCCGGTTCATGGTTTTAATTCCCTCGGATGGATCTTCTGGCATTGGACTTACTCTTCTGTCTTGGATTACCCGTTTGGATTTACTCATGGGTTGTTCGCCCCGGATTCACTCCCCCTGGGCACCTGCACCCCTTGGACACGCCCCCTGTCTCCATAACTTCTCCTGCATGACTTTTTCCCAAGTGTTTCCTCACAATTCTGGATCATGCCGTCTGCATTGGGCCCAGAAAGAACTGTACTTGACAGTCTGATGTATTTTTCTGTTATATTCAGAATTACAGAATATTGCAAACATATTACAAGTACATTCTAACTATGTTAGGTTTGCAAATTTTAGAAAGTAAGAAAACAGTGCACCTAATACTTTATCCAACTATTACTTCAAAATAATTAATGTAAAACAATATTATTTTTGATTATTGTTAATATACATTTTCAAACATTTTTTTAAAAACTAAAAGTGGTTATTTTGATTATAAATCCAAATATTTTTATTTTCTTTTCAACATAACAAAAATGTCTACAAACAACCCTGGCTTCCCATCAATACTTTTTCTTGATATACAGTATATCTTCCATAGCAGAATCTGATACATTTTTAGCTTGACTCAAAATACGCTGCTATTTTTTAGTTCTGAGTAGTAACTTCAACCAACAAACTGGGAGATAAATATTGAATCACTATTTAGTGATCACCGAGGCAATATCCATTTCATACCATGCTGTACATTTTAAATGGAACCCTCCAGGTAAAGTACAATTCTTAAATTCTGTTAACATCTTCACATTAACATTCACTTAAGTGCATAGAGATTGATCACATAATATAATATTTTTTAATATATTAATTGTTTCTTGAATTAAAAATGATGATAAAGGAAAAAAATCTTAAACATTTCTGAACTTCATATAATTAGTTGTTTATAAGATGAAACCTATCTCTGGTGTGCCCAGGAAATCATACAGTACATTTCATTGTTCAATATGGACAGCTTGGAGAAGATTAGGACAGCAACAGACATCGATACCAAAGGTATAAAGGTATAAAGATGTTTGATAAATGTAGTATGTGAGTGCAGTTACCATACAATAATGCATTTTATATGAACATTTAGCTAAAAATAATAGCTAACATGTCACATTGATTTATCTTTTTAGACAGTTTGTGAATCTCCATATTAATCAACGTTTTAGTGATTCTTCTTAAATGAGGAGATGACCCAATAATTGAAACCATCAATGTACACCATCAAAACCCATGATGGCAAAGCATCTCCTCGCTTCAGCAACAGTCCTGAGAACACTAAAACATATGTAAGGTCACAAACGGAAGGCATTAAGTCCATCTGGACTGTTTAGTAGTAATTAGTATATTGATCCCAGGATCTACTCAAGCCACTTCTTAAAGAAGGCCAAGGTATCAGCTTCAACAACATGTTTCGGTAGCATGTTCCATACTCTTGCAACCCACTGGGTAAAGTCTCCTGTTCTTGATTTTAAATTCACTTCTACTTCTGTCTCCTGGTTCACGTTTCATGCCTTATTCCGAAAAAAGTATACTGTGTTGCCAACATTGTCAGTGAAAGGAGAACCAGTGTAGGAGAATACCAACCCAGCAGATAGCTTTAAGCCTTTCAGGATATTGGGTAAAATGGTGAGGTGCTGCTGTATAGAGCTCCACTCAGGATTTTTTTTCAAGCCTGAATGTTTTCCGGCTTGTACAACTGGTGTCTCTTTGTTCACTCAGAAATTCCCTATAGCTCTTGTATAACAGTACAATTCCTCCTTGACCTTGTGGGCGTCTTCCTTAGTAGCCCTTTAAGCAACAGGAGCAGTAGTGCAATAAATATGCCTCCAGAAGCTGCGGGAAGCTGGCACTCTAATTCTCAGATAATGAAATGTTTCCAGCCAAGCCTGTCTGCCTGCCCAGCCTTCTGAATATTTCAGCAGCCATCATTTCATCTGGGCTCCAGGGCTGTCACTGACTGCCCACTAACCCCTGCATCTTTGGAATAGGCTTCTCCTATGATCCTGGACAGCTACTGCCCCTGTAGAATAATAAGTGATGCTTCTTAATATATTTTCCTCGAGCCTGTACGATTTTAAAAGCTTTGCACTAATCCTTCAGGGCTGCACCTTCAACAATCACAAGTACTACATGAAACAACCTGGTTGACCTTATCTCTTTGGGTCTTGTTAACCTAAGCATTGGTAATATACAGTATACTGGATAGCACAATGGTTGTCCATATTTGTTAACAGCAGTAATATTAGCACTATGTAGCATATTATGTGGTATGGACCATATACCACTCTGTATAATTAAACATTAAACATTGACATTTATCATTTTAATGTTTATTAAATGTTTTCTGTTGAAAGTTAATGAGCTGTTCAATGTGCAAACAGTATTCAGGGATGCTAATTTGATCACATCTGAAGCCTGAATCTCATCAAACTAAAAGTCTCTGCATTAACAGGTACTGTAGTTCTGGAATTATTAAAGGCACTGATAAAATGTAGTCTTGACTCATTTGTTTCTTTCCAGCCCACATAAGTTTCTCGAAGGTCTTCTGTTTTTATTTACATAAGGACCTACTGTGAAACATTGAACTCTGGTGTTCTCTGCCTTTTCTTGGTTTTGTTTTTTAATGTTCCACCACGTCAGTATTTGCTAGATCTGATAAAAAAAATATGTCTAGATTTCAGAAAATCTATGGGAGAAATTTGCCATATATCATGATAATGACATTTATTACTTAGCCAATCCACATCTTCTTTACTTATTTTAGAAATATTTTTAAAAAGCAGGTTATAAAATTAATGTCTCACCAGTTCCCTCGCAACGGAATTATTTCAATGCGTAAATGAAAAAGAAGTGTGCAACCATTGTAAAAATATCCTGCAGTGGAATATCTATAGTCACAGACACCCAGATTAATTCCTCAGCTGGTTAAAATCAGCTAATAACTTAATTTTTCAAACCCACCATTCTCATATTAAATTGTGTGTTACTGTATATGATTATGCAGCACATACAAACTGAACCTCAAACTCTGTTAAATCATCACCATAATATTTTACTTTTTGCATCTTATGTTGCACAGATAAAACAATGGTGATCTGTGGATTCGACCTATTAACTATTCCTTAAAGATAATGGAGGTTACCACTCATACCTAAACATGTCTACTGTATATATTTGTTTCAAGTTTCTATATGTGTCCAACCTTATTGCCTAAGTCACTCAGGCACTCTTAAGGTTCAAACTAGGTCACTTGAGTGAAAAGCAGTGCTCCTGCTCTGTGTTCATAATAAAGAAATCTGCATCATGTGTCTGCTTAGTAGATTTTCTTTGTTAAATTACGGCAGTTTTCTTTCCTTTCTGTCTATTTTATATATAACCCAGACACCCTACCATCAAAGCAGCCTTTGTAGAAATGCTCAGTAGGCAAAGCAAGTACTTGAAACATATAATTTGAACAGCAGAGCTCCAGTCATTCTGCAGCCCAACTCCTTCCACATGACTCACTAAAGACCGTTTGCTTTAATGCATTACACTTGTTTATTAAGATAAAAGCTATATTAATGGCCTTCCAGGGGTAAACACAGCAGTCAGATGTAAAATTAATGGACAGAATAGAAAAAAGTGCTTTTACTTCTTTGTTATAGAAATGTATAATAGTACACATAACACTTTGACAGATTCTAATCCTCTGAAACATATGTGCTTGTTGAAACAATTCAGTTACTGTACACTTATTTCCTTTCTCAGAACTAGCAGGGTAGCTGTGATAGCACCCAATCCCGGGAAGCTAAAAGAGCTGAAAAGGAAGAAACATTTCATATTTTGAAAAACATCTCAGTTCTTCAAAGAGTTTTATGAAAATAAAGGAACTGCTGATTTACAATGGAATATAAAAGGCATATCACAAACATTTTTGCCTTTTTGGCTCTGACGCTACAACTCTGATTTTAAAAGGAGGAAAATTTAATCAACAGCTTATTAAATAAACACCCCAAAAATGTACGCAGTCTGTTTTCTCTGATAGTACAGGCTGGGCTAGCAACATCAACATAAGAACCCTCTTGGCAGTTGTTTTATTTTTTGTATTTAAACTGAGTATTACTGGGTCCTCTATTCCTAATGTGTACATTTTTAAATTACCTTCAAGGAAGAAAATTAAATAAACAGCAGAGAACAAAGTCATTTAAAAAAATCATATCACCTGGAATGATAAATGACCTAATTATTAGTACTTTACCAATTTATGTTTCTAGCTACTTTCTGCTGAACCACAGCATTTAGCGGAAGCTAATTTGCTAAGGTCTAAGCAAGAAACATGACAGCACTGCAGAATTTATCAGACATCAAAATAATTTTATATTATACTCATGTTTCATTGCTTACCATTCACACTGCAGGAAGTTCATGAACTACATATTCTCATGAGCAGTTGGAAAATCAGTGCCTCAGTGCTGTAATTATTGGTCAAAATCTTAAATAGAAGATTGTTCTTTAATGTACAATATATTCATATTCATAGCACATAAAATCTTGGAACCAAGGAGCTTCCACATGCTTCAACAAGCAAAAATGAGTCCTGAATGCAGGTTATATCTTATTAATCCAGACATCATTCATTTGAGTCTGGGCCTAGTGCAAACACAATTGCTTAAGACGTTGACGTTGGAGTCAGCTTCACATACTGTAGGTTCAATGTGCTTGATTTGGCCTGAGTAGTCATGGGGTTTTATTTAACAAAACCTCTCAGTTCTTTCTGGTTATTTATGAGTTTAATGTATTATAAGTGAATGGCACATCAATCCTCTAACCAAGGCTACCTCTTTGCATGTGAAGCATTAAATGAATAACAGTGAGCATAATGGAGAAGTGGAGCTACTGTATCTACACTGGGTACAGAAAGTCACCACCCACTTTCAAAATTTGTACCTTTTATTGTATGACTCTCTGAAAATTAAACAAATTAAAATTAGGCTTGTTCCATTTTCTATTTACACACAGTAACACGCATAAGCCAAGTGAAAATTAAATTCTAAAACATTCTGAAAATGTATAATATTAAAACAGTAAATACCTTATTTGGATAAGTGAACACCCCACTTACGATTGCATTTGTAAAAAAGCTCAGATATAACCAATCACCTTACAGATCAAACAACAAACCAATTGGCTCCCACCTGTGATCAATTGTGGTGATTCTGATTAGTTCAGAATAAAAGCAGCTGTTTCTAGAGAATTCCACTGCTTGGAAGTGCATTTATAAGAGATAAGATAAGATTACTTTATTAACCATATACAATTTCTTGCATTAGGAATTCATCTTTTCACATATCCCAGCTTGCTCTCCTTGAGACACAGAGATACAGACAGGGAGAGAAGCTTGGGGTCAGAGCACAGGGTCAGCCATTGTACAGCACCCCTGGAGTAGTTGGGGTTAAGGGCCTTGCTCAGGGGCCCAATGGAGCAGGATGCCTCTGCCAGCTGCAGGATTCAAACCAGCAACCTTCTAGCCACAGGCGCAGATCCTTAGCCACAGTGCCACCACTCCATTCTTCTTTCAAAGCAAAGAATCCACTATGGGCGGAAAGGTGCTTTCAAAAGAACTTTGAGCTGTGTTGGAAGTTGTGGAAAGGCACAAGTCAGGAGATGGGTATAAAAAGATTTCAAAGGGTTTAAGTATCCCATGGAGCACAGTCAAGACCATCATTAAGAAGTGGAAGGTGTATGGCACCACCCAGACCTTGCCTAGATCAGGCTGTCCCTCTAAACTGGATGACGGAGCAATTAGGAGACTGATCAGAGAGGCTACCAAGAGGCAGATGGCAACTTTGACCGAGCTACAGGCCTTTTTGGCAATGACTGGTCATTGTGTGCATGGGACAACAATATCACATCACAAGCTCTCCACACATCTGTCCTGTATGCAAGGGTAGCAAGAAAAAAGACACTCCTTAAAAAAGACACAAAAAGTCTTGTTAAGTTTTGCTAAAAAGCACCTTAAAGATGCTGTGGTCAGATGCAACCAAAATCGAACTTTTTGGCCAGAATGCACAACGGTACATCTGGCAAAACCCCATAAATCTTACCATCCAAAGAACACCACTCCTACAGTAAAGCATGGTGGTGGCAGCATCCTGTTTTGGGGGTGTTTCTCTTCAGCTGGGACTGGGGCATTTGCCAGGATAAAAGGGAAGATAGATGGTGGAAAGTACAGGCAAATTCTTGAAGAAATGTTGAAAATGGGAAGATGGTTCACCTTTTAACATGACAATGACCCAACCATACAGTGGCTGAAGGACAGGAAGGTGAATGTCCTTGAGTGGCCTAGTCAGAGCCTCAACCTAAATTCCATTGAAAATCTTTGGAATGATTTGAAGAGGGCAGTTAATCAACGGTCACCGCACAGTTTGACTGACCTTGAACAATTCTGTAAGGAGGAATGGGCAAAATATAACCCAGTTAATCTACTTTTTTAGTTTTATTTTTTTTTCAGAACTTTTGCTTTATTTTTTCACTTGGATGTTGCAAGATACAATTTGTAAATAAAACTGGAAAAGGTCTTATTTTATTTGTCTTCTTTTTGGGCTTTAGGGCAACAAAAGGTGAACATTTTGAAGGGGGTGGTGACTTTCTATACCCACTGTATGTCATTTTGCCCCAGACAAAGACATTCCACCACCCAAAATGTTTCCTATACAGTATGTTGTCGATATTTCAAGACCATGCAGCACAGTAGGAATCATGATTACATGGTCAACCATGAGTTTGGTTTCTGTTTTGATATTGCAGCCCTAAAAATACCCACTTTATCAAGCAGCCAAACTCATCGTTTGCAGATTTCATGTGATCAATTCATCAATAACAGCTTAGAAAGACAACTTTCAAGGTAAGGACAGTGCTGTACATTAATCACACATTCATTGAGGGTTCTGGGGTGTTAGCATATGGAGTTTAATAATCACCAGCAGCCATATCACCTTGCAACTTACAGCTGGCAATCCACTGAAGCTAAGGTGTGAGCCTGGTCAGTACCTGGATGGGAGACCTCTTGGGAAAATCTAAGGTTACTGCTGGAAGAGGTGTTAGTGGGGACAGCAGGGGGCGCTCACCGTGCGGTCCATGTGGGTCCTAATGCTTCAGTAAAGTGACGGGGACACTATACTGTAAACAGGCGCCATCCTTTGGATGAGGTGTAAAACCGAGGTCCTGACTCTCTGTGGTCATTAAAAATCCCAGGGTGTTTCTCAAAAAGAGTAGGGGTGTAACCCCGGTGTCCTTACCAATCATGGCCTAATAATCCCCCTATATGAATTAGCTTTGTTACTCTGCTCTCCTCCCCACTGAAAGCTGATGTGTGGTGAGCGTTCCGGCGCACTATGGCTGCCGTTGCATCATCCAGATGGGTCTGCATATTGGTGGTGGTGTAGGGGAGTCCCCATTACCTGTAGAGTGTTTTGAGTGGAGTGTCCAGAAAAGCGCTATATAAGTGTAAGCAATTATTAATGATTAATGACTTAATGTTCTTCTAAATGGTAAGGGTAAACTCCTTCTTTTCATAGCCTCAAAAAATATACTGACAATTGTTAGGAGATCCATTTACTGCATGTCAAGACACGCTGCAGCATCATCAGCATACTAGTGTTTGATGGTTTTCACTGGACATTGATTAATGTACAGTACTTGACCATGGATGTTGCCAGGATGTATGATCCTGTTTATCTGGTGAAATCTGGTTTTGATGATGAATCAATGCTCTGCACATTTTGTAATAAAGCTTATATTTGAAACTCCTTCATCGCAAATGGTTCCTTTCCAGAGACAAGCATTTCTTCAAACAGTTGTGTTGCAGTTTTCAGCTAGTAAAAGCCTGTCCTCCTTTGGAATTCCACAATTTAGTCAAGCTTGGCTTAAAAATCTTTCATTGTCTGAATTTAGAGTAGAAGCATATGTCGAAAATTGTAACATAATGAGGTGCTTATTGATTTCAAAGAAAAAACTCATGAAAGTGGATGATGATTCCTGATGATAAATTCAAATACATAAATGTAATGTTCTTATCTGATTTTCATTTCCATAAAAAAATTACTTTATTATGTACTTCACCAGCTTTGTCAGGTTTCACTCAGTGTGGTGAACTCTGAATATGCCCTGTGAGTGCATATCATTTTCACTCAGAATATATTACACTATCTATCAGTTTAGTCTTACTATTTTTTCATAGTTCTAGCTACTGCAGCTTGAAAAATATTACATGGACACACTGGTCCTGGACTGACGTGGTGACCATTTGTCTCTCAAGATGTGCCTGTCCATCACATTGATGTTCACTATTTTGTAAATCTCATTCAATGCATTAAGACAGTAGACTGGAATTTATTAATGGCAAGATACATCCAAACTATTGAATCTGCATTTGTTCTTAATTTGCAAGTTCTTTAAGTTAAACACTTATGAGCAATTTATAAAGACAGAGCACAAAGGTTACACAGAAAAGGATCCTGTATTGGATAAAGTGGTGAGGTTAGAAAATGGATAGATAGATAGTTATTTTATTAAGTGTGTTTGGGTGTGGGTCCTGGAATGCTTCTCCAATTTATCTGGATTCTTATGCAGAATTAATTTACCGTTTTTGAATTATTTGTCAAGACAGTATCCCCACATAGAAATCTACCTGTACTATGTCCAGAGTAGACAATACAGAACTGCTCAGTGAAAATAATGAGAAATGGTTCCTGTTGTGCTCTTACGTGATTCCTAGAAGTACCTTTAGTAGTTCAAATGACAGGCAAACCATAAGCGTAACTGACATAAAGTATGTGACCCAAATGAAAATTCAGTTTTTAGAACAGGTCTAGAAGCAAATCACCATTTTTCAGTTCCTCAACATTTTGAAAATCACTCTAATCTGTAAATTTTATGAAAAAGTTTTATGAACATTCAACTGTTCCAAAATACAGTTTTGACACAACTTTTCCTGCAATGCTATCAATCTTCAGCATCCATAACTACTGCCTACATGTTGTCTTTCTAAAAAAACTTCCTTCAAACCAGCTCACAGTCCCCTGAATAAATCATAATGTTCAGTATTTATGAGTATGCCATGATCATCAATGTTAAGTACTTTCCAGATGGGACTCCAGACACCAAAAGAGATTTACTTATGTTTGTCAGACATCTGGTTTCAGACAAGACTGTTTAGATTTTCAGGGGTTAGTGCAGTGTCTGGTTGGAGGTAGTGACCAGATGTCAAATATCCAGTCAGAAATAATAACATTTTAAATTTTCTAGTAAAGCATGTACATTGCTTCATTTAAAAAATTAAGGCTAATGTAAAATACAATGTATACAGTATATTATGCAATCATAGCAAAGACTGTCTGTTGCATGTAGAGAAATGATACTGGCCATTCTAACTAAGAACAAAAAACCATGAGTGATTGGAGACTTCCTAATAATTTTCCTTTGATAATCCCTCTGAAGCATCACTCAATGTTCATATGTATACAGTATATTATGCAATCATAGCAAAGACTGTCTGTTGCACGTAGAGAAATTATACTGGCCATTCTAACCAAGAACAACAAACCATGAGTGATTGGAGACTTCCTAATAATTTTCCTTTGATAATCCCTCTGAAGCATCACTCAATGTTCATATGTAATGAAATACAGTACAAACACAGTTTATGACATACCTGCAGTGTTTAAAAACAAACTGATCTCCATGGAATTACACCACGTCTGTTACATCACGGTCCAGAATAAACACTATCATGTAAGGGGGATCCTGTTTTCATTGTCACTTCACAGCTGTCAACATGATTTAGATCTATCAATCAAATGTCATGTGTTATACCATACTGTATGCTGGTAAATATGGGCTAGCCACTAGTGAATAACATGGATGCAGAACCCATGAAACAAATGCAATAGTTAACACTTAACAGGTCCCAAGTGAATTATCCTCCAGTGCAAAGAATATCAGCAACCTTGAAGACTTGTTCCTTCAGTTTCTGGAGGTGGAGCATCAGACACATTGAGAAATGTTACAATGTCCTTTATGTCCCTATTTAATGCATTGGACAGCGATTAAGAGCTAAGGGTCAACAAGTATGTAGGAGTCGCATCCATAGATATTGAAACTCCTGGAATAATGGCTCAGCTTTTCAGATGGATGATTCTTCATGCTTTCCGTCTTGGACGGGGCTGGATGAGCTACAAGATTTAGCAGTTCATCTTGGACTGGAGGTTCAGTAGGTGGAGATGCACTTTTCAGTGAGGTGTGCATATTAAATTAGGTCTTACCCACACTGACAAGTTCAACACCCACCTCCCCCACACAGCAGCAAGAGCACCAATGGCACAACATAATGCCTATAATACTGTATTTGGGTACATGTTTAGTGTTTTACACTTTAGACAAACTACAAGCAGCTAGAGATGCATCTACACTTTCTGTAAATAATTGAATCCAATTTTTATTAACATACCACACAAGTTGCATATCTCTGATAAAGCCAGTGATGTGTGAAAGAAAATCCAGATACATTCAGACACAACACCAGCAGGGGTTTTATATGTAAATATCACCATTTGAGTACACTTAGGTCTGAGGTGAACATACACCCTAATAGTCACATCTTACAGTATGACTGCATTGTGGCTTGGTGATTAGCACAACCCCTCTCATTTCCAGTAACCTGAGTTTTATTCCAACATGAGCACAATACTCTCCTCTTATTTGTTGCTTGTTGATCACAACATCTCGGTGTTCTGATAACATGCAGCACATAAGCACAGTTCAAAGTTTACCCCTTAAGTCTCTAGCGGGTTTATTAAAAAAGATAAGTATGTGTGATCTATATATGCACTTACATGTCTGGTGTAAAACTCATCCACCTCACTGAAGACCTTCTTCTGACACTCCATGTTGAGGGCCATCTGGTAACAGGCAAAGGCCAGTGTACTGCTCGTGGTTTCATAGCCGGCTAAGAGAAAAATGAATGCTTGCCCAAGGATTTCATCTTCTGTCAGGATCCTTTTCTGAGCTTTTTTTAAAGGTTCGTCATATTGCTTGGTTCTTGTTGGTGCATCTACATCAGTTTGATTCACAACATCAAAATCTTCCAGACTGACACACTCCTTGGTGCTTTTCACGTCAAGCATGAGCTGGAGGAAGTCTCGTCGTCTCTGAAGGGATGCAAATAGAAGCCTCAAATATCCACATCCAGCAAAACCTGATTTTGAAATACTCCTACTATCCAGCTTAGCTCCTGAGATCTGACTCTATTGGAGTTCAGTACACTCAATAAGTACAGGTTATAGGCTACTATGTATTGCTTCTTAATGATGAGCTATCAGAGTACCCTGTAACACTGTACTTAAGTAAGAAGAGTATATGGTAATGCTGACTAGCAACCTAAGGTGCTGCCTTACTGGCCCCTGTAACTCAGACAGCAAAATTATTTTTGGCTTTGAAAATTCACAGTTTATAAGGACTAAAAATCCATTCAAGGGCCTGAACCTAGGCCAATAATATAACACTTAGTTTGAGATTATCATTAAGTAGTTTACAGATGGGAAAGCACAGTGTTGCAGTGGTTAGCACTGCAGCCTTGCAGCGCTGGGACCCAAGTGCTCCCGTTTCTTACATACTGGTATTGTAGGTTAATTGGCTCCTGCGAAAACTGGCCCTGGTGTGAGTGTCTGTGTGTCCATGTTTGTGTCTGTCTACTCTGCGATGGACTGGGATCCCCACCCAGGGTGTGCTCTGCGTTGTCCCCTTTGTTTGCCACATATACAGTACATTAATTTATTTGTAAATACTGTATACACTGTAATACATCAAAACTGCCACATTTTACATTTGTATTTTTCCCAATTCAAACCCTATATACGGAGTTTCAGATTTGATTAAAATATTTCTCATAAAATAAATTTTGGACTGTTGACTCCATATTATTCTCAGGTATACTGTACCTCATTGGCTGGCTGTTCCTCACGGTGCTTTATCATGTTTTTGATACTGCTTACAAAGAAGTTGTTGAGTTCATCCCTCCTTTTGTTAGGTACAATCCGGATAAGAGGAGAAATAAGGAATGGAAAAGCAACTAAAGAAAGAGGTAAAAATATATTTTTGTTTTATTTTGTTCAAGAGCAAGGATCCCTCATGCTGTATCTCTCATAGATAAGTGCTGCTATAATATTAAAATTCACTAAATTAAAAAAATCCGGAAATATATTTAGGAATTTATATGAAAATCCATCTGTTCCTGGACAAAACACAATTTCACCCTGTTGGTGAACTAGTGCACACAACTATAAGACACTATAAGAGAGCCTTCATGTAGTAAAAATTAAAGTTCACAAAACAGTATGCTAGTTACACTAAACACGTTAACATAAATACATATGGTTTAGATACTTGGCACAGAATCTATAATCATTTCCCAAGTCATTAGGGGCAGTTAGTAACAATCAATATTTCTGTATTTCCACGTTTTCTATGGTAATATGAATAACAAATATTAATAATAACTGAAAAGCCATTTTAGAAACCTCAATACTTGAGAATTGACATCAGGAGCTTCGGGACTCCACAAACTAAGAGCTTGGAAACACCATAGAATTAAAGTATTATGTTGTTACAGTATGTACAGTACTGTAGCAGATTGAGGCCGGCTTAAATGAAGAATTACTATCTTCAGAGTTAATTCTTACACCAAGACTACTGTACAGTATGTCTGTGTCTCTGTGCTACTTTCCTATCTCATACAGTAATGGTCTAAAGGAAACATTACATCTGGAACAGCAACAAGGAAGTACTGTACTTACTCAACAGCATCACCATGGGCCTGAAAAATGTGAAAGAGAAGAACTGCTTGGCATGTTTCACAAAGGGGTTATCTGGGTTCCTCTGAGAGTCCACCTGAGTACCAAATCCCACACTGGCAATGACATCCATAGTGAAGGAGCCCAGGCACCTGAATGGGGCATTAACAAGAGCACAAAAAGAAACTTTAAATGTCTTTAAATGTCACTGGATTATTCAAGAATTTGTACTTGTTTCAAAATTTCACTTCACTAATCTGTTGAAAAGCATCAGTTTCATGTACCATGGTTATAATTTATTATAATTTAAAAGAAATTGAAAAACACACTGAAATAAAAAATGTAAGTAAATGACAAGTTGAAACCCTATCTCAGTATTAGAAATAGCAAATCTATATTTTTAAAAATACATTGGACTTCATGTGGACTCAATGTAAATCTTATAGAAATCTTCTAATAAAAAATACCAATCCAATAAAAATCATCACCATTACATTATGCATATATTTCTTATATATACTTATATACTGTGAATGTGCACATTTTAAAATGAAAAGCAAAAACAACAGTGATACCTGGCATAATATTAATGAAGAGTTATGAAATGAAAACACAACTTAAAAACATGTTCAACTTGAGAACATGGCATGAAATGGAAGTCAAAACAAAGACCAGCCTGATAAATCAAGTACTAGTACTGAAGATTAGAGTTCAAACTAAAATTTTATTAAAATGTTAAACTAAATTAAATAAAACAATATATAAATAAAACAACTTGAAAGGTGCCAGTGTGCTGAAACTTTTTATTCTTAATTATTCTTAAACTTCTACTATGAAGTGCAATCTGCCTTTTTTCCTAATAAGAAATACTATTCTCAGCATTGTGGCTCAGGCCTACATGTACATACACTGGGTTCATCTTTCCCCTTGTGGAATTCTCTGTCTAAGGAAACAAATATAATCAAACCACATTTCCATATTTACACTGGAGTATATTAACTCAGGACTGCTGAACATTGTTAAAAAATCTTTCTTACATGACTCGCAACTTTTAGTTACTATTAATTTAAAATACCAAACTGCGACAAACATTTTTGAAGTAAATATAATATCTTGATTTTCACAGCATGGAGAACACATTTCTGTGAAACCTACCGGTGAACGTCAAAGCTCTGTCCAGAGTCAGCAAAACTCTTCAGGTTCTCCACCAGAGTATCAGCTGCTATGTTAATTAGGGGAACCATCTGAAAAGACATAATAAAAGCCCTTTTAACCTTCTGTACATACTGTACTCTTCCTTCAGCCAAAGATGGATAAAAAAAAAACAGAAAAACTTGACAAGCAAATAAATTCCCATTAAAATTTACTCTGGAAAAAATATGTATTTACCAGGAAAATCACAATTAGGATTCATAATATGTCTTATTAAAAAAATCAGAAGTCTGTCTAGTATCATAAAAACAGCTAATTTAATGTACAGCTCACACACATTAAAACGCTGTACATGAGGGGCAACATACCTATTGTTTACATGCAGCCTGTGGGATGTTTGATTCATTAAAATACCTACAGTAGGTACTGTACATTTGAAATCACACAAACTCTTATGAAAGCATTCTGCAAAAAGTTAATTCAATGAACAGTAAATACCCATTTACAGGAAATAAATCTATGTACAGTACTATATATAAATCAAACATATTAAACCAAGAAGCCATGACACATGAGACGCACAACACTAAGCACAATATGGAGCAAACACAAGCATAGATTCTCAAAGATTATAGGTGTGTTCATCTCATGATCATGATGAAGATTGTTTCTAAGAAAAAATCTGATAGTTTTCGGGGTTGTCATTTTAAAAATTCAGATGTCGGTATGTACTTATGCACAAATATGTGAGATAGCATTTACTTTTACTCATTCACTCAGTTTCAGTCTTGGTTCAATGTAAAGAACAATCTAAAGACACAGGCTATCTGCGTACCACAATTTACATTAGGATTCATATTGTACGTATCACCATCCTCACACCTTCGACTACAGCAGAAGCAATGCACCTCTAAACAGACCTCTCTTGCTTTCCTTATCTTGCAGTCATAAAGCAGATGTCTAGCATGAACAACTAATATTGTTTCTCTCCACCACGGAAAAAACGGCAAGATATGAAGTACAAAACCCTTCATAAAGTCCCAAACAAATGAACTGTGATGATGTGTAGGGCACAATAAACAACAAGAAATATTGTGATGTGATGCTTAGTGCTAAGGGCTATAAATAAATCCTATAGTTATAATAAATTCTACTTTTTATATTATTAATTTAATTTTCTCCTGTTAAAATATTATTCATATTCACAGCAGTGTAATACATGTCTTACAGCACATACAGTTAAAGCATCATAATCTGAAGGGAGGGGTCTAAAAAGAATCTCAATCTGAAGGGTTATATCCCACTGTGGTGCCTGTCTCTTTATTTATCACCTTGGTGGTGAGTTCGTCTTTCTCGTTCCTTTGCTCAGGACCCCCAGTGTAGTGTGTAATTGTTCTCTCCTGCAGAAACCCAAGGGAAATCTACCACAGTGGTTTTGGTTTGATAAAACACCAGCAACTCCAGCTACATAAGAACACTGCAAGCCCCTCTGGCTTTCCTGGACTTCTACTGAAAATGCACAAAAGAAATCAACACAGCACTGAATGGAATAATAGAATGTAAGAGTGGATGCATTATACCACTGAGATTACAATGCCATAAATATGAATAACGCCAATTCTTTACAGAAGTCTCTTGCTGCTTTGTTTGCTACAGTTCATACCAATAAGCAGAACAGAGCCTGGGTTTAGAGTCCAGGACAGATAATTCCTGAGATATGATGACTACACAAACAAAAGAAAAAAAATCATTATTATAAGGCTTGTTGTCTTCAATTTGCTTATTTATTTTGAATATAACAGCTCTGGCCTTTAATCTAAAGCAATAAATAAACAACAAAAATACAGTATCCAATCTATTATCAGTAAGAGAAGTGTAAGAATTTAGAATAACATTTGCATTTGTATTTAATTATATGGGTAACAAAGCACCATACAACTATTACAGAGGATATACTGTGCTACCATATGATTTTACAGATGCTATATTATAATTGTTTTTGCGCCCCGTGTCACAGGACAAGAACCTGAGAAATAGATACAGTATAACAAACCTTTTTTACTCTTTACAATTAGTTATTTCTCCAAACTGATATATCAACCTAGGATAAATGAATCAACATAACCATACACCCCTGCAGATTAAATTTTAACTATGAAACAATGTATGTTTTATAACAGCCATGCAAGCCTCTAAGTTGCCAGCATGTTACATACAGTATAGAATGAGTGTTGAAGATCAATAAAATATTTAAATAACTTGATTAAGAATTTATTTAATACATTCTAGATCTAGACCACACTTTGAGGTGTTGAAACCTGAAATGACAGTATTTTCAAGTTTTCAAATATACACAAAGTCATTAAAGGTTAAACCTTTGTACTGTAACTTACAAAAACAAAATATTTTTCAAGTGCTTAAATCCATATGCAATGTTAGTTTAGAATCTTTAAATTTATGTCTTTAATATTTCATATGTGAATGGCCACAGTTTTTTATTATTATTATATTTCTTCCTTAAAAGCCATAAAAAATAAACCCAAAGTCTGGTTTTATAAAGAAATGGTAGTTAGCTGATAAAAGATGACAGCATCAATGTCCTCTCTCTCCAGCAAAATCAGGGCAAATGAAAATCAATACACACTGCTGGTGCCTGGTAAGGAGCTGAAAAGTTATTTATCACTTGTGACAATAGAATTAATAGAGACTACAGACTGTAAACACTTGGGCTGCCAGTGTAACAGAGTGAAAGAAGGGTAAGGCAAAAGGACCACATGTCTTCTTTCAGCTTTCATTTTTACGCTGACGATACTCAAATATACATCCATACCAAACCTGGCACTGATGTGGCTGTCTCTATTCTAATTGCATCTCTGACATAAAAATTTGGATGGCTCAAAACTTCCTTCATCTTAACTGTGACAAGACTGAAGTCATTCTTATTGGTACCCCCCATCAACTTCATAAAGCCAGTCCTGTAACCCTGTCTGTAGATGGATCTGTACTTGAGCTTCAATCAAAATTGAAAAACCTTGGGCTTATATTCGATTCTGGCTTAACATTCGACCCACATGTGCAGCATACTGTCAAAATATATTTTTTTTTACCTTAGAAATATCGCTAGACTACGCCCTATGCTATCATTAACTGTGGCTGAAAAGCTGATCAACACATCTGTATTCTCTCGAATTGACTACTGTAATGCTCTACTTGCTGGGTTATCTAAATCTGCTCTGAACAAACTGCGGTATGTCCAAAATTCAGCAGCCAGAATCCTGACCAGGTCTAGTGCAAGTGTTCACATTACTCCTATCCTTGAGTCCTTGCACTGGCTTCCGGTCAAATTCCGTGTAGACTTTAAAATCCTCATGCTCACCTATAAGGCTCTGCATGGCTTGGCACCTCAGTACCTGTCTGAACTATTATCGCCCTACTCCCCACCTCTCAACCTTCGCTCTTCTAATTCTGCTCTCCTTACTGTCCCCCAAGCCCATCTACATTGTATGGGTGACAGGGCCGTTTCCTGTTATGCCCTCAAGCTCTGGAACTCTATCCCCAAGGATAACAGAGAGTCACCTTCTCTAAACTCCTTCAAATCTAGACTAAAAACCCTCTTATTCGGAAAAGCCTTTACTTAACTGGTTCCATTCTTCACCCCTCTGCTTTTCTTAGTACCACCATCCACGTCTCCACTGTGTATTGTAATTGTGTTTTATCTTGTGTGTTCTCTTTATTTATTGTTGTTGTCATCCTGTAAAGCGCTTTGAGAAGCCACCTTTAAAGGCACTATATAAAATAAAGTTTCTTATTATATTATTTATTACATGCCACAAACCACATATAGTGACCATGTGGTGGTACTTGTGGTCCTTTCTGTTGCTGTGTCAGGGCTGCCTGTGTCACTATAGTTCCTGGTAGAGGTGGAAAGACTCTTAAGAACAGCCATCTACCCCCACACCTTTCTCCAGACATCACAAGACATATATGCATTTACAACAGCAAGCAAAAAAAGGAAAATACTCTGGAAATCAAGTCAAATTCCAAATCTGTAGTTTTATGTCAAATGTTAAGACTGGATTAATTAATGTTGTCAGAAGAATACATCTGTGCCGTTTCACTGCTCTGTTTTAAGCAAAAAACGACCATATGAGTTCAAGCAGAACAAAATGTAGAAGTAGATTGTGGTCTGTAAATGGTTCAAAACAAAATACAGGTGAACATTCCCCAAGAAAAGAAAAATTAGTGACACATTCAAATGCTTTGCTATTCTGTATTTTTCATTAACATACCTGCTCCTAACTCATCCTTGCACAAAAAAGACTGTGACATATATTAAACACTGCATTTGTACTCCTAAAAATGTAGAGCATAGCTTTGGTACAGGAATTAAAACATTTTTTATACATTTACTAACTAGACAATTTGCAGTAGGATCTCAAGACAAAGTTGCAAATCATAAAACAACAAAATATAATCCAAAAGTCCTAAAACAGTTGTTGTAAGCCCATACTATATTTTAAATTAAACTGGTGCAGTTGCTGTGGAGCTGAACCCCATTTTATAATCTTGTACTGTACTCATATCACTTTGTCCCACAATACTGAAAATATAGTTTTCAAATTGTTGTCTGTTGACTGTTGAAAATTATTTGCTGACTCCCACTTTCTGACAAATCTCACACTTGTGCAATATATTTTAATTAGATATTCTTGATAAGCACTATGGAATTGCTATTTATGTGGTTCAGTATTGTTCTTGTATGATATATTGTAAGCAGTATTTATTTCTATTTGTTAAATTGACCCCTGACATATGTAGATTATTTCCTTTTTATATATAATATAACAATAATTAATAATTGTTTAAAATTTACAATGATTTTCTGGACACTCCACTCAAAGCACTTTACAGATAATGGGGACTCCTCTCCACCACAACTTGAACTTGAACTTGAACTTTATTGCCATATGTAACCGGTACTGGTACAATGGAATTCTTACTTACAGAAAGTCTCTCGATTATAAAACAAGTGTAAAAAACAAAACAAAGTGCAAACAGTGCATCAAGACAATGTACAAACAAACAATAGACAATGTGCAAGTAAACATGCAGACAGTTTGAATGTAAACAATACAGACGTGTAAACAATGACTGGAGACGTACAATTAATAAATTACAATGAGGTAGATGGTGATGGTGTAGGTGTGGTCCGAGGGGGATGGCTAAATGTGTTCGCCAGTCTCACTGCTTGTGGATAGAAGCTATTGAAGAATCTAGTGGTAAGTGTCCGTATGCTCTTATATCTCTTGCCTGAGGGCAGTGGGGTGAAGAGCTCATGCCCTGGGTGGTGACTGTCCTCTGTGATGGCCAGAATTCTACCACGGCAGCGGTCCTCATAGAGCTGTTTAATCTCGGTGAGACCGCAGCCGATGA
This sequence comes from Lepisosteus oculatus, assembly GCF_040954835.1. Classification (NCBI taxonomy): domain Eukaryota; kingdom Metazoa; phylum Chordata; class Actinopteri; order Semionotiformes; family Lepisosteidae; genus Lepisosteus; species Lepisosteus oculatus. Next base: position 11,018,075 of record NC_090702.1, on the reverse strand, counting down.
TCTTCTGGGCCATATTGACCATTCTCTGCAGTGCCTTTCTTTCTCGCGAAGAGGTGTTGCCATACCACACGGTGATCCCGTTGGTGAGGACGCTCTCGATAGTGCAGCGGTAGAAGTTCACCAACACATGTGTTGGCATCCCCCATCGCTTGAGGCACCTCAAGAAATAAAGGCGCTGCTGAGCCTTCTTCATGATAGAGTCAGTGTTCACAGTCCAGGTTAGATCTTTAGAGATGTGAATTCCCAAAAACCTAAAGCCGGTGACTGTTTCCACTTCCGTTCCATCAATACTGAGTGGGCTGTGAGTGTGTGGCCTGTGTCTCCGAAAGTCCACTATTAGCTCTTTCGTTTTCTTATGTGCAGCATCCACCTGGATGATGTAACGGCAGCCATAGTGAGCCAGAACGCTCACCACACAGGGGGGAGGAGAGCAGAGTAATGAAGCCAATTTATAGATGGGGATTAATAGGAGGCCATCATTGTTAAGGGGCAATGAGAAATTTGGCCAGGACACCAGGGTTACATCCCTACTCTTTTCGAGAAATACCCTGGGATTTTTAATTACCACAGAGAGTCAGGACCTTAGTTTTACTTCTCATCCGAAGGATGGCGCCTGTCTGCGTCACTATACTGGGGCATTAGGACCCACGTGGACTGCAGGATGAGCGTCCCCTGCTGGCCCCACTAACACCTCTTCTAGCAGCAACCTTAGTTTTTCCCAGGAGGTCTCCCATCCAGGTACTGACCAGGCTCACACCTGCTTAGCTTCAGTGGGTTGCCAGTTGTGAGTTGCAGAGTGATATGGCTGCTGCCAATATATGTACTGTATTTACCTTTTCTTAACCTCAACAGAAAACAAAAACAAAAAAAACTGTTATTCAAATAGTTTGTTACATCCAAAGAGGATTATTCTTATTATTTGACTCTCTTTTTACAATTACTGTATAGTATATCTGAACATCTAAAATGAACCAACATCTAAACAAATAATGTAAAGAGTTTTTAAATTATCTGAAATATATTTCAACCGTGATCGATTGTATCTGACGTAAAATACACTGTAGCTTTCTTAATTAGAACTCAAATGTTTTTTTTATTTTGTATTTTATGAATTACACTTTGTGCCATCTATCTATTTTCTAACCATCCAGCCATTTTTAACGGCTTTATCTAAAACAGAGTGTCTGGGGAGTGAGAGCCTAACCTGGTAAGAAATGGGTACAAGGCAGGATACAACCTGTATGGTACATCAGTCCACCACAGACCACATACAGATACTGTATGAATACACATTCACAACATAGCCACCTTTTCTAGAGGTAAATTAACCTACCAGTACTATATGTCTTGGACTGTGGGAGGAAACCAGAGCACCTGGAGGAAATCCATGAAAGGATGAATAGAACACACAAACTCCACACAGATAGCACCCCAGGAATTGAACCCAGTTCCCCAGCAGAGCAAAGTTTGTACTGCCACAGGAATTTCTGGCCAACTGATTATACTTTTTTTCACAAGGTGTGAATACTCTAAGAATAAATCTAATTACCCTCTCCATTTAGAAAACATATGCCAGTGTGAATGATACACAAAGTTTAAAGGAACAATAGTACATCAGCAGCAAGATACAGTATATCATTTTGAAAATGGGGATTGGTGTAGGGCTTCATCAAAAGTGAAGCAGTGGCATGTGACAGTAAATGTTCTATAGGTAGAGTTAGGGGTCTCAGATGTCACTTTATGTTTACCTCAATGGTTTTGACCATTGCAAGCCCATTTCTGAATTAAAACAAAAGTAACAGGTACAGTATTAGCCAAAGGCAGAGTCTACTGCTTTTACTCCTATAGTTTGGATGTGCTGCTTTATTTGGGAAGATTTGCTCGTATGATTTAAATTTTAACAAGGCCATCATTCCTGTTATACATTAAATGTACAATCACATTTGTGCAATGGCCCAGTTTTACAAGACATAGTTTAACAATTTAACAATTGTTTTTTATTTAAATTTTCAGTTAAATGACATCTCCACACAACTTTATGATTTATTCACCATGCTATGTAACCACCGTATGCTACGTAAAGACAAAAATTATCTCAGAAAATAAATTATAGGGAAAACAGATGAATTACAGTTTGTCTTTGAAGGCAGCGAGACAGGAAAGAAATATGCCCAGAAATAGTACAGATACAGCAAAATGCTATTTGTTTATAACTGACGTACCTGGTAAAACAAAGGAATAAAAATTGTTTCAGTTCCGTGAAACAATTAACCTAAATAATACAAATGTTACAAGGAACAGTTTCTGATTTCCTCTCAGGACTCAAGAGCTAAAAGTGATCCTAAAACACAAAAAGTGCAAGTAAAGCTTCAGTAAGCTTAATTAATCAAAACTAAAACCCAGAAGGCACTGGGAAACACTGCTTCAGCACAATCTGATGAAAACTGTTTGCTTGTGCCTCTAACACGTTCTAGAAGCATTGGGCCCAAGCGCCAGTCATCTGACTGCATTTTGAAACAAGCATGTTTTGTAAGAATCTGTGCTTTTACCAGTCAGCAATTTCTCAGAACACCAACAGGAAATCTGTCATTTTTAATTAATCAAGGCCTCCTGACATGCTTTGGTGGAGGCAATGTTTGGTAGTGAGGATCATGTGCTGTTGCTGCTTAGCAACTGTTTGCCAAAGCCCTTCTAAGGGAGAGCCCTTAGATCTTCCTGTGGATTTTCACACCAGCCTGTCACTGCAATAGCCTCCAGTCTGAAACTCAGCAATGTAAACAGTCATTACTCTTCAGGAGGAGCCTTGTTAAAACAGTTTGTTATCCATGCATTAGAGACATGCAGCTCAGTCAATTTTGTGCTGAGATACCATTCTCAGGACAAAACATTTCACATTCTTTTAATTTTTTTAGCTGGTGATTCTCTGATTTTACAGCCACTTTCCCATGAATCTGTAAATGTGTTTATAACATTTCAAGTATGTCGTTTAAATTAATGATTATTTTTTAGCCTCCTTTCATTTACAAATACTTTACTATCACATAAAGGTTATTTATAAGAATGTGATTACCTAGAGTTCTGGCTGATTTATGTGCTCTGTACTGTATGTTCAATTATAATTATGCAACAGTACATGTTTTGTGGCAGAGGGCAGAATAGTGGCTAAGGTTTCGGATTTCAATAAGGTTGTGGGTCAGAATTCTCACTGTGGAGACTACTGCTTAACTCTTCAAGTAAGCAAGGTACTGTATTTCACACTGATGTCTTCAATCCACCCAGTTTTAAAAAAAGGTAAATAGAATAGAGTCACATAATCTAAATCTGATTAATCCTATAGCAAATCAGTTACTCTACAAGACTCCAATATTAACGTTAACTTTACTTTATCTCTATATGACATCAATCCTAACCACAATTCTTTTAAATTGAATAAATGACACAATTATTTAGTGTTTTTAAACACAATTATGGATATGTCTATATCTACTGCAAAATAGATTAAGTGTATTCTGATACATGTAAGTACAATATGTTGTTGGGGCCCCTTGTTTTGTCAGGTTTACAGTTGTGCTAGAAAGTCTGTGAATTTCTGCATAGATTTGACCTAAAATCTGATCAGATCTTCATCTAAGTCATACAAATAGATAAAAATAACCCAATAAAACAAATAATCGAAAAAGGATATACCTTTTAATTCATTTATTGATCAAAATGATCCAACATTAAATGTCTTTGTTGGAAAAAGTGAACCTATGCTTTCAGTAACTGGTGCGACCCCACTGAGCAGCAATTACTTCAACCAAATGTTTACAGTAACTGTTGATCAGAGAACTAGAGAAGTAGTTTACAACCTTCGACAGCACACTTTTTAGTTGACACAACAGGAATTTGCAGAGATGGTGCATATTAAAGGCTTTAACCCATGCATCTTCTTATCCAATAACTAGGAAACCCCCCAGAAGGGCACAGCACACTCTTTAAAAGGGAGGTTCTAAGAATGAGAATATCTACCGATTTTTCTTATCTGTTACTGCTTCTATTCAGAGCTGACCATTCATTAGTAAGAAAGCAGAGCAGCAGTAAAATTAAAAAACGATACAGTTAAAGATTATCAAAAAGAGTTAAAAGTAGAGAATCAAGGAAAAACAATATGCGTTTGGAAGAAAGAAGAAGAAACAATTCCCTCCTGAGACCTCTGGTTGCACAGCAGGTGAATGAAGAAAAAACCACAACTGTGAAGACTGGAAAGAGAAATGCCTAACACGAAGTCACTGATACAGAGAATGAATCAGAGTTTAATGGTGATGATTCAAATGGCATCTGAACACACAAAACATTGGTTGTAAACATTAATGATGATCAAAATCTGACGGACAGTGAAAACCTTTAAATAGAACAGTATTAATAATAATAATAATTGCTTACACTTATATAGCGCTTTTCTGGACACTCCACTCAAAGCACTTTACAGGTAATGGGGACTCCCCTCCACCACCATCAATGTGCAGCATCCACCTGGATGATGCGACAGCAGCCATAGTGCGCCAGAACGCACACATCAGCTATCAGGGGGGAGGAGAGCAGAGTAATGAAGCCAATTCATAGATGGGGATTATTAGGAGGCCATAACTGGTAAGGGCCAATGAGAAATTTAGCCAGGACACCAGGGTTACATCCTTACTCTTTTCGAGAAACACCCTGCGGTTTTTAATGATTACAGAGAGTCAGGACCTCAGTTTTATGTCTCATCCGAAGGACAGCGCCTGTTTACAGTATAGTGTCCCCGTCACTATACTGGGGCATTAGGACCCACATGGACCGCAGGGTGAGTGCCCCCTGCTGGACCCACTAACACCTCTTCCAGCAGCAACCTTAGTTTTTCCCAGGAGGTCTCCCATCCAGGTACTGACCAGGCTCACACCTGCTTAGTTTCAGTGGGTTGCCAGTTGTGAGTTGCAGAGTGAGTGCTGGCTAAGAATTAAGAATGATCTACTTAAAAAAACAGTATGACTATTTCAGAAAGGAAGTAAGTACATTGCAGAAATGTATACCAGTAGAAGCAATAAATTACAAGGGGAATATCCACCTTTCAGATAACTCATATAATTCACATTCATCCAGATAATTCATATCTGTTAGTCATTATGAACTCATAAAAAAAATATTTCAAAATTAGATCATTTTTAGTTTTACTTACAATTTAGTGTGCTTAAACTGATTACAGATTTTTTTTCAGTACATAATTGTAAGTGCTGTTCTAATAAAAGGTGTTCACTATTGGTCAGATTTTTATCATCCTTTAGTTGTTCTCTGATTTATATTGAGCTTGCAATATATACATTATATATACATTTATTATTTAGATAAAAAAAATACAAAGACATCACAATGGAGTGTATAGCTGATTTATAACACTGCAATAATTCTCTGAAGAGGAATTGGGGTCATTCTCACAATGATGCACTTCCCAAAGTCAGAGATAAGTATCAGATTACTAGAACTGGACTACAAATTTGCTCACTTACACTGCACCCAAAATTACTTCTGAGTTTTAGCTTTATAAAGTAAATCACATAATTATCAAAGTTCTCGCTGCCATCAAGCATGCAACAAGAAAACTGCAGCATTGCAGAGCTTTGTGATATCCTAATGCCATTAACAAGCTACAAGTATGGAGCCCGAGTCCCAGAAAACCTCTACACAGCTGCCACTACTCAGACTCTCCCTGCCATGGTTCCAGTTACATTCTACTGCACAGGCCTTCCAATAAATGCTGTAATATTCCCAATTAATAACAAAAATTCAGCATCCATTCAGCTTGGCATACCTCACAGAAACTCAAAAGAAAGTTCTGAACCTTGCAGATGTAAAACCAACCAGAAGACTGTGTCAAAAGACTGCACAGTGAATGATGGAATAAGTTGCTGAGAGTTTTTGCTTAATGCTTCTTCATGTAACAGTTGTGAAACATCCAGAATATAAATAAACTATGCTAGAACTTGGGAACACCTGTACACATACAGTATATAAATTTTAAATGTAGAGCGCTAGTAACTCAGCTTCCCTTTAACGATTTGGAGTAATTACCTTTTAGTGGATCGAAATAATAAAAACAAATCTTTATAGATGGAGCAAATAAAAAGAGATAAGGAAAATTCTAAACTCGGGGGACATGAATGGTATGTCTATAACATGATGAGAAGGAAACTTTTGTGCTTATATTCAGTGCATGATTACTGAGGTTAATTAAATTTAAAGCTTGAAAATGTATTTAACAATTATTTCTGCAGGATTTTCCTGTTTATTACTCTCCTATTCCAGATACTTTCTTCTTGGAAATTATGATAAACTAGTAGGGAAATTATGACAAACTGGTGGACGTATCACTATACTGTATAAGAGTAATGGCATTCATACTTGACCTCTTCAATGCCAATAGAGCATAAGATGACTGAAACAGGACAGGATTTTAAAGTTCTGTCTCAAAGTGTCTGGTGAACACAGAGTAATAATTTTATCTTTTGACTTACCTGTTAAAAAAGTCAAAAATACCAAAAATGTGCTTCTCACAGAGTGGAACCTTTAATAATACTGAACACCAACTCAACCTGTTGCCCATCTACAGTAGTTCATTCTTTTTCAAATTATTTCTGCAACTCCTTAAATATTTAATTGAGGTATACAATAGCAAGATCAGCATGCCAGTAAAGCTGAATCAAAGTACTGAAGATGCTTGTGCTGAAAGTGTCAAATGCTGATTAGCCACGTTCTAGACAGTGGTTCCCAACACCAGTCCTGAATGATTACTGTGTCAGATGAGGTCTAAATCACTAGTGCTACTGATGCTTTTAATTGATCAGTTTATTTTTGTGTATTCATGATGTTTCTAAGATTAGTCCTGAGTTTTAAAAATTCCCTACTTAGAACATATTGTTTTCAACAACTTCAGTGTACAGAGTTTTGAGCTGTCATTCCTCAAATGTTCTAAACTTAAATTCTGACTAAAGGTTTATGATGAACAGACGTGAGAAACAGAAGTGGGAATGACCATGTATGACACAATCTCACTATCTTTGTTAGCTTAATTACTTCTGGATCTGTTGGTTACATTTCAGGCAAACACATCTGATTTCTGAAACACAAGATTTGTGCATGACTGACAGAAATTAGAAATAGCCATTCAATGTTTTCAGAACTAAAAGATTATTGTGTTGGTTATTGCATTGTATACGGATTCTTTACAACACCAACAGATCATAATCATTTCCAAACGAGAACAGAGATCAGAATGAATCGTACAAAACTTCTGACCAACAGAAACAGTCCCAGTTTAGAGATATCTGCCAACTCTGTAATATTTGAAATAGTCTACTACATCTCAAAAACTGAAGAGGTTTAGGTGATCTTGCCTCTTTCATCTTTGCAGCGCTGAACGTGGGGGTCAGAATGCTACGGACTCTCTTCCATCTCTCGTCACGTAAAAACAGAATGCTCTCACTGATTGGCTTGGTGCTCAGCCTCAGGTGCTGCAAAATACAAAATATATTAAATCAAGCAAGTATGTGCAAAGACAGCATTCAAATTCTACCATGATTTTACATTACATTGTGAATGACAAATATGAATATATATATATGTCGAAGGTATTAAAGCATAAGAGAGCTGCACTGATCCTGGAGGCCTGCAAGTTTTAAAGGCTGCTTTAAGTCAAACAGTAGAGATCTGGCAAGCATTTTCACTCTACCTATTCAAGCAAGTAACTGATCCATCAGAGCTATTCAGCTCAGCTGGAATGAAAGTCATAGGACACTAACGATCTCTAGGACCAGGACTGAGGAACCCTGAATTAAAGTTACATTATTAGGCTCATTTGCTCGTAAGTTGTCTGTATCCCATTTAAAACCATTATGCTATCTCTTTTGGTTCCAGATAAATGTGCTGCAATTACAGGATTTTTTAAAGAAATGTATTTCACTTACTGTAAATTGTTATCATCACAACATTTCACCACAACTTTTATAAACTTGAATTGTATAGCCAGAGATTCAATCATTTTTTTTTAAATAGAATGATACAAATTTCACTCAAATGCAAAAAAAATCTGATATACTGACTGTATATCAGCAAATATATACTGTACTGTGAGGAACATACAAGATATACTGTACAACACTTTTCAAAAGAAGCAATTGATTGTCCATACACTTATATTAATATTCACATAGAAATTGCTGCCCCCAAGGCTTATTTTGTAAAACTTTCAAACTAATAGTGCCTTTTCAATGACTACCAAATCCAAAGAATTCACAGCATGTTTTTGTTATTTTCTTATTCCTATTTCATTTATTTGGAAAATGTTAAAGCCAGCGCAGCCACTTTGTCTCATTTGAGGAGATCTGGTCTTGTTTTCCTCTTCGAACTGCAGGCCTGTCATATTCCCCTGTCAGTTCTGATACGATGAACTCAGAGGAGACATATGAGCACAAGCTGTCTTCTTTTACTTTTTACCCTTCAAATGTCCTTCACGTAGATCCCCTATGACCCACTTCAGTAACTCAGAACAAACTCTACTAGTAAAGGGAGTGAAATGAATTCACTGAACAGTTCACTCAGAGTTCTCTCTCTGAAGCCTCCCTAAAATTCCCCTGTCAAAGAAGCTCAGTTTCCACTAGATGTTATCTAAAAATCAACATATACTGTAGAGGCAGTAATATATTCTCTTCACTCTATTGAGCCTGATCAGGCTAATGACTCACATCTAGAATAGGACTACAAAGAACAGTGACCCAATGTGCTTACTGTCAGGAGACTATACCTACATTAGCATTAAACTTCAGAATGTGATTTTAAGTCTTATCAGAATTCAGGATAATAAGAGATAACTGGTAAGTTTGGGAACTATCTCACCATAACTCTTTTTTTACTCTAAGATTCCATTATGTAAATCCAACCATTATGAGAAAACTATATATTACTGCTAAAGGGTCACAGCCACTTGGAGCATCAGAAGCACAGGACAGATGGTGGGAATAAACCCTGGACAGGACACCAGTCCATCAGAGGACACACACAAGTACACTTTACAGATAACGTAGACCTGGAGAAGGTACTGTATATAACCATGTTCCTCAAGACATATTGTTGAGGTACTGCAGGAGTATGAGGTGCTGGTGTCACTTCTATAGCCTCTCTGATTCCTTCATTCTTAGAGAGTTGGGTCCATATACTTAGCTTTAAGTCACATCCATTCAGGTAAGATCCAGCCATTCAAAATACGTGAAGTACGCTGCGTCAAAGCCTCTGGAAGCACCCTGTAAAACTGCCAGGTGGAGCTGTTGTCAGAAAACGCCCGGTTTCGAATCCTGGTCACTGCTGAGGGACAATCTTTTTCCAATTAAGAATTTAAGTTGTATACTCTTTAGACTTTCAATAATTTTAAATTGTGTATAACAGCATGTTAATCATTAAACATTAAAAAGTCGGTATATTTTATAAAAACAAGATTGCTCCGTTGGACAAGAGTACACAACCTTTAACCTTCATCATAAATATTTTCATTATGCATGAATATTTTTAAGTCTTTAACTTGGTAACTTACATGGGTTCTGGTTTTAGCATGCTTGTTCTAACATTATTAAGCTTATATTGTGTACTTATAACGTTTTATCCTTTTCTAAGAATACGTACTGTAGGAAGATCACCACTTGCTATTAATGTAAAAAAAAAAAAGTTGTACTGTTTTAATACCACTTGATAGTAATATTAATATGGATTCGTGTAACTAAGCAGCTAAAATATTTTGGAAACATATTTTGGACATTTTGAAAACATTTTGACACTCGTTTTTTTTAAAAGCTTGTATTGTTCTTGTAGTGGTAATGGAAAACATACTGTACAGTATGTTGAAACCGTACCATGCCCGTGAACACGTGTTACACCTTCAAGTAAGCCAGTGACTGCTGTTTATTATGTTGAGATGAGGTTGTGTAATAAAAACAAATAACAAAGAGTTATAGAGCAGACACGTTGTGAATCCCCTCATACACTTGTTAAAATGTTCCAATTTTTATGCAATACGGAAGATATTATTAATAGTATAAATAATGAATGACCTTGGACAGGCTGTAAGCTCAAAGCATTACCATGGTCCACTTTCTTTGAAACCGTCCGCATCTGTTTAACTCATTCACCCATGATTATGTGAAAACATTTTGCCTGCCCTTTTCAACAACAGCTTACGTTGCTAAGCGATGCATTCGTGTAATGGCTTAGGATGTGCCTTGCATGATGGAGGTCAGGGGTTTGAACCCAGCTGATGCCATGAGTTTCTTATTAACAAATAAACATTTCTTTGAAAAACTAAAATAGTAAATATTATTGACACTTTCTTGAATTTGTTGGTATTTCTAAATAGCACAACACGTTCAAAGTTAAGTGAGTTAAGTGATTAATCTTTTCTATGAATACTTGCACTCGTTATCGCAGTAAAAGAAACGCATACTTTTTAGAATTTGATTAATAGGGAATGTAATATGGAATCGCGTACTGTATCTAAAGAAATAAATAACAATATAATTATATTCATTGATATGTCATTGTATCTTATTTTTTATTTCATTTTTAAAAATAAACACAAGGCAACCAGCAATCAAATGTCCTGTTTTTTTCTTAACACTCCTTTTTACTTCTTAAACATTTGAAACACTTTAATTTTTTAAATGAAACACGCATTCCATATAGAAATAAAATTATGTTTTCTACAGGTGTTAAACAGATTAGCTGGTTGCTGCCAAAATAGCACATAGATCTAGTACTTGGTGCAGTTTTTTTTAAAAACGTATTTTGAATTAATCGAATTCCAAGTGTGAGTTCATAAAGCCAGAATTACTTACTATCCCTACGTCTGCGAAACACCTGATCATCTACTGTAAAGCAGTTACAGTGCTTTGTGTATATTCCTATCGTAGTGGGGGCAGGGTGTGTAGGGAAAGGTTTAGACTGCAATTGAATTGGGGCTCTGTATTCTTCAAACCTGAAACATTGTTTTCTCCGAAAGTGTTTTCTTCCCTCTTTAGCTGATCTGTTGCTGCCTACGCATCCTTACACAGCTCCCTACGTGAATTCTTGCTCTTGACTTAAAACAAACTGAAAGTAATACACTGATCGCGCTTTGAACCATTTGGTGCAGTGCTTTGTCCATTACCACTACAAGGACAATAAAAGTTTTTTTTTTTAAAAACGGATGTCAAAATGTTTCCGAAATGTCCACCTGTGATATTTAAGGTGCTTTCTTACACGATTCAATATTCATATAACTATGAAGTGATGTTAAATCACTACAACATTTCTTTTTACAGCAAGTGTTGTTCTTACTACGCATTCTTAGAAAAGGATAAAACTTTATAACTTTTTATGCAGTACACAATATAAGCTTAATAATGTTAGAACAAGCACGTTAAAACCAGAACCCATGTAAGTTAAAGATTTATGCATAATTAAAGTATTTATGATGAAGGTGGAAGGTTGTGTACTTTTATCCAACTGAGCAATCTTACTTTGATAAAATATACCAACTTTTTAATGTTTAATTATTAACATGCTATAATACAAAGCTTAAAATTATTAAAAGTCTAAAGTGTATACAACTTGAATTCTTAACTGGAAAAAGATTGTCCCTCAGCAGTGACTGGGATTCGAAACCGGTCGTTTTCTAGTAACAGCTCAATGCTGTACATGAGACATTTAGCTTTATTAGCTCCACCTGGCGGTTTTCCAAGGTGCTTCCGGACGCTATTATCATATTTCAATTTGCATGCGGTATAGTGTGGTATGATGCGCCATGCCTACTGCGTTTTGACGCAGCGTTGTCAGGGAACCGATGGGTACAATAGGAGGATCCTTATGCATAACCGTGAATCCTGCAGAATGTGGAGTAGCACAGGGAGAATCCAAAACACGTAATCCAGGGGCTTGGTCGATTGGAGAAAAAATGAGTGCGGTAACCAGGGAAATCCGAGAAAGACAATCAGAAAAACTAAATCTAAAAGACGTGGTCAAAAAGGCAGGAGCAAAGATTAGGAACCGGGAGATCAGTCAAAAAATGTTAGAAATGCACACAAGAGAAAACTTCTCAATTGAGGCTTCTCAACAGTGAGTACTGAAGGGAAAGGGATGTGGTTGGATAATTGGTCCAGGAGTGAGAATTGTTTGAATCTCATGCATGTGGTAATGTGATGGGTTCAATTAGGAATGAGATTGTGAAGCAGTGGGTTTGGGAATGTAACGGCGATTGCGGGGGAGAATGTGGGGTGTGACAAGCGTACTTCGTGCATTTTGAATGGCTGGATCTGTATGGAAATAAGATCACAGGGGACCTCCAGCATAATTTTAGAAAAGATGGGTTTTGCTTACCTAACTTGTAAGAGTTTTTTAAACAAGCAACAGCAGCAATGGATACACAGAGCATACAATATGGTATATTTTGATTCTGAGAAAGGTTGTGATAAAGTACTTCTTTAAAGATTAATTTTCAAATTACAGACTATAGGTATTCGGAATATTCCAATTTGTAAGTTTGGACTGAGAAATTTACATTGGTTAATTTAAAAAAGATGCACAGATACTCAGATGTGCTTTTGAGTAAATACTAAAACTAAGGTGATATACCTGTAACAACCTGTATGTATGTGCCCTGTGATGGACTGCCACTATATATGTTGTGTATGTATGTGCCCAGTGCTTTCCGGGATACCAACCCACTATAACATTGATTGGATTAGCGGTTATTGAAAGTGACGTGATGTGACTAGACCTTTTTTTAACTGTTTTGATTATGGGCAGGTTTAATGGGCTTCAGAACCAGAATTACAGTTACATTCATGTAATATTTTAAAAGCAGTCAGTAATTGATGTGTTAATGTCTTTTATTATCTGTCTAGATGAATATTCAAAGGTTTTGGACTATTGGTGCATTATAGTTATTTTTGTTCAATCACATGTTAAAGTTGCTGGGCTCTTATACTGGGTAACATCAAACTGCTCAGGAGACAAACTGCTCAGGAGATTCTGATGCCTTTTACACATCTTTTGCTTCTGCAGCACTTGCACTGATGTCTCAGCAGCTGTCAAAGCTGGTTTCTAAAGCGTTAAGAGGTCACATGTATCTAAGCTATCTGCATCAAGTGTATTCTGCAAGTACAGTATCTAAGTGCATTTGCATGAGCAGGCAAGAAAAATCTTGCTGGAGAACTGCCTGTGAAAACTTAAGTCTATCAGTGAATTGCACCACAGTGTGAAAAATGAATACTGAAGTTATTTGGATGAGAGATATGGAGACTATATAATCAGAATTTGATTTTAAAGCTGTGTGAAAATTTTCTGTCTTAATGCTATACTGTGCTCTTTCTCACTTACCATTCTGTTGGGAAAGTTAGTGAAGTCCTTCACCAGGATCTGTTTGATCATGTCAGGCTCGGAAATTACAATGATGGGTCTTCGACCTAAATAATAACTAAAGGAAAACACACACAGCTGTAAGATAAGTCTAGGATTCTCACATTATGACAGCTAAGACACCATAATACTTCAGGGCATTTAAAAAAATAACATATTTGCTTCATTTGTATAATAGTCAATACATAAGAAAAGGTAATACTGTATATACTATGCATACATTTTCTCATCCCTTTCAAGAGTCACTTATCCATTTCAGGGTCATGGTGGCTCAGTGCCTGTCCAGGGAAGCAATGGGTACAAGGCAGGATACACCCTGTATGGGATGCCAGTCCATCGTAGGTCACACACAGACACAAACACACACACTCACATCAGGGCCTTGTTTATGTAAGCCAGTTACCCTACCAGCATGTCTTTAGACTGGGAGGAAACCAGTGCATCTGGAGGAAACTCACACCACCTCATGCAAACTCCCCACAGAAAGCATCCCAGGAATTGAACCCAGGACCCCAGCGCTGTGAGGCAGCAATACTATCAGCCTGTGCCACTATGCTGCAAGTTTTATATGCTTAAATGAGAATGTTGTATCGAGAAATGGGTTGAAATCCTGTCACCCCATCCACATGAGCATTGTTAACAACATGTTACTCTGTTCTCTTCCCCACTGATAGCTGATGTGTGGTGAGCACTCTGGTGCACTATGGCTGCTGTCGTACCATCCAGGTGGATGCTGCACATTGGTGGTGGTGGAGGGGAGTCCTCATGACCTGTAAAGCACTTTGAGTGGAGTGTCCGGAAGAGTGCTACTGTATATACAGTAAGTGTAAGCAATTAATATTATTAATAAGTATTATTATTAGCTCTTGACATGTTATTAGCTCCACACTAGCTTCCATACTGAAAGAGTGGCACATCCGTCACTGACATCACAGTACATCTGAAGACAAATAGAAAGTTACAAGAGTTGCTGTTTTCCTAGAATAAAAAAGTACTGGCCACCAAATTCCAACTATGCTGAGTTCCACTGCTTGTATTCCCAGTCACATTACCTGGCAAGTGATATGACCCAATTTCAGGCTTAAAACATTGGCACCAAAGAGCCTAAACCACACTCGGAATGAGCATTTTTATCAGTGCTATCTCTAGTTAATCTAGACAACCAAGTGTAGGATTTAAATTAGGGTAGCACCTGAGCGAAACTATACTGTAGCTTTAAACACAACTGACCATCACGGAAGAGCTACTTACAGTACATAGAACAGCTACAGTCACATCAGACTGTTCAACAGAGTTACTATAATGGTTATACAGGTTGAGAATCCCTTATCCGAAATTCCTGGGACCGAAAGTGTTGCGGATTTAGGATTATTTCGGATTTCGGTATATTTTTATATTTGCATTTATAAATTGGGACAGCTTGGGGATGGGACCCAAGTCTAAACATGATATCCATTTACATTTCATAATATACCTTATACATATACCCTGAATGTAGTTTTATATAAATTTTTAATAATTTTTTTAACATAATATCATCAGAAAGGAAGATCTGTCACCACCTATGATGTCATGTTTTGATTAAAAGGTTACAGTACATGTACGCCATTTGTATTTTATTTTTTACTATACAGGTATTAAGTTTTATGTAAGGTATAAAAACAAAGCATTGAATATGATTACAGGTAAATAAAATGAAAACTGAAAAAAGTCAGCATTTTATTTTTAAAGTAATGTACAAGTACAGGTAATGACGCTAGTCAAGTTACACTCATACATGGAGGTGAAATTCAGATCTCACGTAAAAATAACGTTTTGTACTTACTGTACAAAAAAACTAAACAAAACATGATGATCACTGCTTACAAACTTGAAGATAAATGCAGCACCAGACATTACAACTACATCAGGTCTGAGAAACTTGAGGGAGATGATACAGTACGTCATCGAAGACATCACTGTGAGCTGGAAAGTTCGGTAAGTTATTTGTGGAATTTTCCATTTGTGATGTGTCATGTCAGCATTAAAAAAACTTTCGGATTTTGGAGGTTTTCGGATTTTGGAATTTCGGATAAAGGATTTTCAACTTGTACAATAAATATGCTTACACTTGATATAATGCAAATTCACTATAGGATTTCTCAGACTTCTAACATTGAAACTGCACTCTAGTAGGCTTGAGTATATAAAGGAATAAGTAATGGTTTATTTTATAAAGAGAAAGAGAAAAGAAACATCATTTTGGCTGTGAACCTTCTTCAGGAGTGAGCAAGAGAGGAAAGTTGGCATGGGTGAACAAAAGCAGGGAGTGGAGAGGAGGGGAGAGTAGACTCTCAGGTGGTGTGAAGTCGAGAGAGGTGGAGAGAGGTGTAAAGTCAAAACTTGCAAATGAATAGAGAGGATTAGAAGGAAACAAATCTGTCATTGAGAGAAGGGGAAAGGTGTGATCCTTGTTTCAGGATAATTTTGGTTTAGCACTTGCAATAGGAGCTGAGAAACCCTTCTTTGAGAACGGAGACAGAGAGATCAGTATGATCATGGTCATGAAATGAGAAACTATGGGCTTGGAGAAATCTTTGATCCTCACAGCCCTGACATGTTCCCTGAAGCAGTCTCCCAGTCTCCTTCCTGTTTCACCAATGTATAGTAGATAGATAGGCATTTTCTGCAAGAGATGCACTAAATAAGATTGCTGGAGGTACAAGATGTCATCTGAGTGATCTGGAATTGTCCAGAGGGTCCCTGAATGAGTTCCTCTCCTCTCCACTCCTGGCTTTTGTACTCCCATGCTTTATCAGCTGCTGGCATTCTTTCTCACACCTGAAGAAGGCTCCACAGCTGAAACATTGTATTTCTTTTCTTCTCTTTTCAACATGGCAAAACTTTTACTTCTTCCTTTGCAGCCTATCCATGCTAATGCAGCTACCTACTAGAGCATAAATATTTACAAGCAAGTACACACTGTGTTAAGTACTGGTTGGCTCATTGTTATACTGTGAATAAGAACATAAGTAAGAACATAAGGAAAGGTTACATATGAGAGGATGCAATTTGCCTCATGTGGCCTAACGGATAAACTACCAGTAGACTACACCATTTGAGATCCTTGAGAAAAGGTGAAAGTACAGTACAGTATGTATGTTTCAATGGGTGCCTAAATGTTCTAGGGATAGATGATTGGTGCCTAAATGATGTACGTAGAGATAGATGATAAATCATTTCTATGATACGGCTTATAAATTACTTTCTTATAACCATGTATAAGTTAATGGAACGTTTATGTGAAAATTTATTTTAGTGGTTTGTTCCAGCAAGCACAGAAAAAAAAGTTTATGCTATGGTGGATTCTTTTCAGTTCTGAAAAGTGCTGTGTCTGAAGCCTATCGGTATGAGCCAAATTACTTTTTATTTTCTGTTGACTCATCAGAATAAAAGGGCTCATTAGATACAACACAACTGTACAAGGGTATGATGAAACTTTGCATTAACTCTTGCTTTTACATAAACTCTTAATCTTTCAGGAAAATAATGTTTATCACTACAAACCACGATCTGCAAGTTTACACTTCAAATTGGAATCTATGTTATTCACAGGTGTGCAGTTGTACTTGATCTTATCTACAGTAGTACTTGAGGAACCAGCTGCATAGTCTACACATACATCAACCACCACTGCTGATATGGCTTGAATCCAGACTTGTTTTTATGGCCTTGTGGAATTTTTCTTGCTACGCATTTGCTTAAGTTAACTGTAGTCAACAGGGTGTCTTGTTGGAGTACATGGCTTGAGTATTCCAGATACCAAATATGCCTTTCAATCTTTCCAATGAGGAAATGATGATGCACTCAAAACTTAGAGAGTAAACTAAACTTTAAACCATTACATACTTATTACCTGGGGTTGCAGTGAATTCTGTCATTCAGATTCAGGAAGGCTCAGAATATTTAAACAGTAGTAGACACATAGTAAAATAACTTTACGAACTTGAACATAAAGACTAGGAGTGATTCAAATAACAACTATAAGGTTGAGTGGTGGGTCAACAGGGCCTGTCTGCATTTTCTCATTCTTTCTTTCTGGGTATGGGGTCACTGATGTCAGTCAAGACATAAAGACACAACTGGCAATTCCAAATGAAGTTGGTGTATAATATATAAAATGGTGGTTCTGTTTCTTTTTTCAGAAAAACGAAAACCATGAATTAGTTGGTAATGACTATAAAATTGGCATAAAAAAGCCTATCCCTTTAATTCATATGTTACAAAACATGATACAGATTTTAGGCTTGAGCAACATGCAAGAAAATACTTTTATCTTGAGGGATTCTTACATATTCTTAACCACTCCTGTCACTGTTACAGTATTTGAATGAATTTTATAATTCACTGAAATATATTATGCAGTTTGTACAATAAAAAATAACCTATACACACTTCTGATGAGCATATTAAAAACAAATTCCTAAAATAAGATAAATCTATGTATTTATTAAGTTAGTTGCATTATGCAGGAAGGATTTTGTTCCTTTCACCCCTGCAAACTACAGTTCCTTATATTTTCCCCACACCACATTGTTCACTTTAATGACATTCCAGTGAAGGAGGTTTTAACTGGAGGCAGAGAACTAGGATAATTAAGTTAATTTATAAAGGCATGATAATTACAGATGACGCCAGTCTAGAAATCTCTGATGTGAATCTTACAAACCTCCTTTTCAGATGGGCAAATATGCTTCTTGTGCTTACTGCAATACTAAACAAAATACTTTACCTCTTTACTGAAGTGTGAAATCAATTTGTCCTCTTAATAAACTTGGTTGTAATTCATCTCTACATATAACAGAAACAAAATCAAGAAGAACAAAAACATCAAATGATATAAGATTGTGAAAAATATCACTAAAACACACACTGTAACTCTACATCAATGAATATTAATATCATGAATCTGTCACACCTGATGAAGGCTTCACAGCCGAAACGTGTTTTCTCTCTTCTCCTTTCAGCATGGAATAAACCTATTACTTGTTCCCATGAATATTAATACAGTAATGAAGCTTTAACAAAGCTTCAGATTCTTTGAGCTTCAGGGCACATGCCAGGCAATGACGAGTTACTGGCTTCTGGGATATAATCTGGGTCCTCAGCACTGCTCTTGAGCATTATCATAAACCACTATCATAAAAACATTGCAGCCTTTTTTGAGGACCATGTGTTAGCTTTCATCTTATGAAATCACTTCCTGCACCAACCCATCAGAGGAAACTCTCAACTGGCTCCCACTCTTACAGATGTTTCACAGTTCACTGGTTCTATAGAGGCTCAGAATGATAGTGATGTCTTTCAGCACATAAAAAACTAACTATAAACTAACTATAGTGGCTTGGATTAACCATTTCGTAATTTAGAGAGAATGACAGAACTCACCCTTTTCAAATGGTGGCAGTTTTTGTACATTTTTTAATAAGGGCTATTTCTAACTGAAAATGTGCTGAACTGAACTTCAGGCTCCTGTCTTTCATAATAAGGCATGGAAATAAAGCCCGATCACACACCATTTGTGGGTAAAAAGTTGGAGAATATGAAACCATCAAGTTTATTTAAAGTTAACACCTAATCTACAGTATCTGTCATCCGCTTCAGTGTTCAAAGCAAGTTCTCTGCCATTGTGGTTTTAAGAATGAGGTTAAAAATCACATCCATTAATTGACCAAGGTACTCCCTTTTTTCTGAGTGTCTGGTTTTCAATAAGAAATTCAGCAGTATCTTTCCGAGAAGAAAACATGAACCAAAAAAATAACAGTGAAAAGATGAAAGTACAGAGAGACAAGGATAAGAAAAACACACAAAGAAAATTTCTTAATACAGTACTTAGATAAAGAACAATGAAAAAGTATAGCACAGTGTGTAGTAATTGTCATGTAATCTGTATTTAATATATGTCCGTTTGTGTATGTTAAGGAGACAAACTGAGAAAAATAAAAAGGAAAGGAACATGCATGGCATGCCTACTTTACAACCAGCTGGTAGGTTTTCTGGAAACATTGACGATTAGCTGCCTTAAAAGCTAATATCCAGCTTTGCACTACTAACAGGATATTTACAGTAGACAGAGAATAGAAAGATTTACAATAATTTAAAAAATGCATATTATCAACTTCTAATGATAATATAGCTAAGATGAGGGAATTCATTTAATGCAAGGTGGACAATCTTGCAAATTGAAACTCTTCTAAATGACTGAATTTAGTAGTGCATGACTAAAAAATAAAATATTAGTGTACCTTTTGACATAGAGTAAATTAAATGAATACAGCAATTAGCAAACACGATATAAAAAACATGAGCTTTTAGTACATAATTCTTAATAGTTCTGTTACAGTATGTTTATTTCTTAATGTTTTAAACTTTTCTTTTACATTATAATAATCTCTTTCTATACGCAAATTTACCTTTCGTGAATGTGAGTATCCATGCAAAATTTTACTGTATGCCGTTTTACGCGATCTTGCACGATTCCCAGATTCTGAGTATCCTCATAGAAGCATCTACAGTATGAGCTGTGTTGCATTCTGACATGACATTTTTTTGCCACGAGAAAAGGAGAGAGAAAGCAACCATGCAGTCTGATGTCGTGCTTTCTCAGTCAACCTCCTTTGGGAGGGGACCTATCCACTTTCCCAGTGTTCTGCACTTATTAGTGTACATACTGTAACTGTATTGGGCTTTTATGTTATTGATATTTGATTCTATAGCTGATGTGTGGTGAGCGTTCTGGCGCACTATGGCTGCTGTCACAACAGATGGTGGTGGAGGGGAGTCCCCATTACCTGTAAAGTGCTTTGAGTGGAGTGTCCAGAAAAGCATTATATAAATGTAAGCAACTATTATTATTATTAAATAATAATAATTTATTAAATCAAAACGGCTCCTAAGTATATGAGAAGGCAAAGAGTCCAGTATTGCTACAGTATAATGTGTCATGAACATTATCTACATGTATGTCATCACAGCAATAAAGTTAAGAATTGAGTCAGAACTTCATTTAAAAGTCATCTATCAATATTATTTCTAAAATATATTGTGATGATTTTCCTTCTGATAATAATTTTACTTTATTAAAGGTGAAAACTTTACCAACAGCGAATTAACCAGGTGTGAGGTTTTTAAGGAAAGGAAGGAAAGTTCGAAAGGGATTGCTGTACATGTACTGTAAATATGTTTAACTTCTGCATATGTACTTTACCTGTTTTTTCCACATTCGTCTATTAATGGCCTATTCTGTAAAACTGCACAAACATATTATGTTTCATTTTCAATTTGTTTATTGAAATATTGAATGCAGTTTTGTTTGTTGATCAAAATATTTAAGAAATAACCTATGCTGAACCATAAAGTTCACAATGAATACCTTATCCTTCCACAGAAATAAACTGGCAAATAGACTGAAGCCAAATATTCTTCAGATATGCTTTCATTTTTAAAATCATTATCTCATTCTGCTCAGTTGTGCTGAGCAAACCTTCTTTGCATGGTAACAGTAGTAGACCAACATAAGAGAGGGCTGAAGTTATAGCTGACCAGCAACTACAGGCTGTTATACAGATGGTGTGAATGACGCTGTCATCCTACTCACCACTGGGTGGAGTGCCCAAAACGAGTCATAGATTGGAACTGCTGCCTCAATCTGCTGAACTACACATGCCTTCCTTCTCAGGGAAGTTACAGGGGCAGAACCAGAGTACCCCATGGCCTCTCAAGAGTGGTTGAGGAGGTTTCAAAGGCTTCCAGCCCAAAAAAGGGATCAGAAATCCACATCAGAAGTCCAGTCACAAGAAGGAAGAATGGGAGGAACACAGTCCAAACCCTGTGTGCCCTGAGCTTGCAGCAGAAGAGGAGAGAAAAGAGCCATACGGAAAAGTTCCAGAGTCTAAGCCTATTTCAGAAGATGAGCTGAAGGAGCTGTTGAGCATCCATGACCACAAGGGCATATGTGCTCCTGGGATCTGCTGCTGGGATCAAATAATTGGAAGAATGCTACTCTTTTCGATGCTCTCCAGTGGAACACCAAACAGAGATCCAGCTGGGTAAAGTGCTGGAATACTTGCAAAAATGCACTATATTTAACCTGCAAGCTTGACTAGTGAGGTAATGTACAGGAGAGGAAGAGCCTGCAGTCTAAAATGGCAACACCTAAAACACAGATCAGTTGCTGTTTATTGACGCTGAAAGCAAAAGCACACTTCAAAAGCAATTGATTTAATTCAAGAGTTGGAACATCTTCGAAACTTTAACAACATCTTTCAGAAAAAGCTGGAAAATTTCAACCTGGAGTGCACCAAACTGACTTGTGATTTGAAAGAAAAGAGTATGGTCCTGCAGATTAACAAACAGCAGGCGAAATACCTGAAGTCTAAAATGGCCAGTTGTGAAACATAAATCAGCCAGCTGCAAACCATCCAGACTGAATGTGAACATCGATTTAGGAAGAAACTGAGAAGAGTAATGAGCTAGAAATGGCCCAGCAGGAGACACCCACCCTTTCTGAGCTTCAGCACAGGCTGAGAAGTGCACAAAAAATGTAAGTGAAAGAAAAGGATGCACAGGCAGAAAATATTCAGTTCCAGTTCAGCAAGGTACTATCTGAAAGTAGCTGGAAAAGAGCACCCTATCAAAAAAAGCACTAGTAGAAAATAGCCAGAGGGAAGAAAGGAGAAAACAGAGAGGGAATCTAGTATTGAAAGAAAAAGCTGAACAACAAAAGAACCAAATCCAGGATCTCTCACAGGTAATTTTACAAGCCAACAAAGCACTGGTATCTTCTGAAAAGCAGTGAAAAGACTTTCAGAGAAGTATACCGAAGAGTCCTTAGAGTTTCAGCAGCCTATGACCCAAGAGTTGAGACCCAAGTGTCTGTAGGGGAGAGGAAGAAGGAAGTGCAGTGACCTATGACCCCTAAGTTTCAGGTACCGAAGGAGATGAAGCTTCTGTCATCAAGACCTCAAACAGATAAATATGTATCTTCTATGAAAGCCTTCTATGAAAGATGCTCAGGATAGATTGTCATTGCCATCTTTGTCCGAACCTTTAGGGAGAAGGAACATGATAGATTATCATTATTATCTTGAGCTGAAACTCCAGAAGATCCATGGGACAATTGTTTACAGTTGACTGAAAGACCTTGAGAAAGAGGGAAAGAAAGTCGCTTGCAGTTCCTATCTGAGGAGATGGTTGTTACTAGGATGCAGGTGGCTGGTCCTCATATGAAAGATTGAGGACTGAAATCCATCTGTGCAATGAGGTATGACTTGCAATAGAAATTGTTCAATCCAGGAAGGCTCTTGACAGGTTAACACTCTCCCCATTGGTGGTGAGAAGCTGTGGAAGGCCAGCTTAAAGGGGAACGGCAATGCTAGTTTCAATTCTAGCAATTTCAGAGTTACAATGAATCAGCAATGATGAGTGCATTTCAAACCACAATGAAATTACCAAGAACATGGTGACATGTACAAACTCCAAATTACATCACAAAAGTGATTAAGTCAATGAATGTGTGGCACAATATTGCCATCATTATCTGCAATTCAGAATGAGGCCATATAACTTGTGGTGACACGAAAGCAGCCCTATTACATTGTAAAAATGCTTTAGACCAAGCACATTTTTGTTACTATATTAATAGCAAATATTTTCATGAAACCAACATATTTTTTAGGAACTTTTAAGTATTGCAACCTGCCAACCAACTACAATACAATCATAATGATTAACGTTGTTAGGAGACCGTGATTCTTATATTGCTTAAATCAACTACTGAGCAGGAAGGGTCGTTTTCACGTCACAGTTCTCTTGCTCTTGCTCAACCTCTCTTCCTGTCTGCCTGCGACAACATGGCAGCCGTACAGTACTTTCACAAAGTTCACAATTTTACACTTACTCTGAAATTTGTAAAAAACTGTGATACCTTCGATTAATTCTGTTACCAATATTTTATAACTGATCTGAGAAATTAGGACTGCCATTAGAGGCTGCTATATGGCCTCTAATTCTTATAAATAGCCACAGTGGTTGTTGTTAATTATATAATTACATAATTAGTGAAGGGGTGAGATGAGAAATTCACATTATCTCATGGGTGTAAGTTTTGTTTTTACTATATAAAGAGCATGCATGGATGGGGTATTATGAATAAAAAAATAAAATAAATTAAAATAAAATAAAAATCCCTGACTTAGTGGGTATTCTGTGTTTTTGTGCATACAGACCCGTGTGAAACCTGCAGTGGTGGAGAACAGGTTCTCTCACGGTAAACCTTCTTATAAAAAATTTAAACTGAGCATTTATCCTTTTTCTGCCTTTTGTTTACCAGATAATATTTTTAATTGGTTAAAAATATGCCAAAACTTGATGAGTGATAAAATCACACAGTTGAAGAATTAATAAATAATCTTATGTATCACAAGGTCTATTTTATTGCTGTAGGTAAATCTTTCTTTAAAAAAGTAAAAGCCCTACAGCTGCTAAATAAATCATGTAATATTATTCTTACGTACAGTACATAGTATAATAAATTTAATGAGTATATGCATTTAAAAGAGTTTCTTGAAAAGGTATCCACTTCCTTCGAAGGAAGTTCCCTTTGTTGAATTGCAAAAATATAGATAAAAGTGAATAGTTTGAATCAACACTTCAATGCTCTAACTGAATGGTTAAATGTCCACAAAAAACTGCCAAGAAAATTCAAATACTATAAAATGTTGAAACAACAGACTAAGGGACAAGGTTGGGAATCACTTATCAAGATGACACAGTGCGGTGGCTCTGTGGCTAAGGATCTGCGCCTGTGGCTGGAAGGTTGGCGGTTTGTATCTCGTGGCTGGCAGAGGAATCCTACTCCATTGGGCCCCTGAGCAAGGCCCTTAACCCCAACTACTCCAGGGGCGCTGTATAAATGGCTGACCCTGCGCTCTGATTCCAAGCTTCTCTCCTTGTCTGTGTTTCTCATGGAGAGCAAGTCGGGGTATGTGAAAAGACAAATTCCTAATACAATAAATTGTATATGGCCAATAAAGTGATCTTATCTTGTACCACTATTCAAATATGTCAAGATTATTATAGAACAAGGCTACATTTATAGATTAGGCCTTCAAAAGAATATAACATATTTCAAGTCTATTCTAATCTTTTTAAAAATTTATTGATATGTATAAAGACTAACGAAGCAGTTTTCAGACTGAAAATAGGGGCCAAATTTTTGAGGCTCCGTTTGAGTTCACCAGAAGCAGACCAATGGAGGCCCAGAATCCTGGAGGAAGACAGGGCCATGGAAGACAGATGCAAAGCCCCTACACTTGCACCAGGGGAGAATCAGGGAATGTTCCCATGGTTAATGGAGCTCTCCGTCATCCTAGGAAAAAGACACCCTCCAGCCAGGTAAAATGCCACTCAAATCTGAGGGGATGGGAGTTGTGGGCTGTGAAGTGAAGACCAGCATGTGTAGCATTTGGATACGCCCACACTTGTTGGCAAGACATGATGGGACTACAAAGCATTTAGACAATTACATTACATTTACGGTATATTTCATTGAGACAATGTTTCCTTATCATGAATTTAAGATTACAACAGAATAAGATGTGGTAATAAGTGTTAAGATTTAAATTATTATGGCAGTTGAAACTGCTCTCATTTGTGTAGGAAATTTCCAACTTCTTTGGTTATGCAATTTACATTTAATAGCTCTAACTTGCATTTAATATTTTGTTTCTGGGCATAAAATTTTTTAAAAGCTTTGCCTCTAGGCTCAGGAAGCTTCCATTCTGGAATGTTGATAATCCTGCTGTAAGGCAATAGAGGCTTGAAGGACTGCAATATATTCAAAACCTTCCACTTCATGAATCTTATTAAAACTAAGCGAATTACTCACTGCTGTAATCTTTGCTGGCAAAGATGTTACATTCTTCTTCTGCAATTTTTGGTCTTGGTACTTAATGAACAATAAGAATAACAATGAATGTCAGTTACTTGTGCACACAGCGTATACAGTACTTGCAGGGTTGGGATTACTTATGGAAATAGGGGTAAGGTACAGAAAACTCTTGACAGCATCACACCTCATGGTGTACAGATGAAGTGCACCATAATAATGCGGGGTTAGAGTATACATGTACAGAAAAAAGTGGTGCAAAAAGTTGTGTAGCTGTTCAAAACTCTTTGCTGAGAGTCAAATGCAAAAGCTGAAATGAACAGCAGAAAGTAATTATATCCATTGAGATCACATGGGAGTTAATGTCTAACTTCTAGAATAAATATTAAAACCCACAGTGGCTAGGTTGCCAGCGTTTCTGTACTGTAATGTTTTTGTTTTCTCCCTTGACCACATGCACCATATTATCTTTATGTTACCAGCTTGGAGCTGCTGAAATGTGGAGCTGAGCTGCAATCTGTCACAAGGAGAAGCCCACTCTAAAACTATGATTTTTATGCACTTGTGAGGTGACATTTCCCTCCCAGATTTGCACACATTCTGCATATGTTCGCATATGTTTTCACCACGTGCTCTTGTTTATTCTCACCTTCCAAAGGCATGCTGGATAGGTCATTTGGTGTCTCTAAATTGTGTGTACAGTATGTGCATGTGCCTGGTGTTTTGCATTGCACCCTGTGCCTGTTGGGTTTGTTTCCAACATTTCACAACCCTTTATAGTAGTGATGTCCAATCCTGCTCTTAGTGGGCTGGTGTTTACAAGTTTTGTAGGTTTTTAAAGCTCCAGTACCTGTAGTTAAATTGGTCCAATTAACTGGAATGGAAACCAGCATACTGTACAAACATGCCCTCCAGGACCAGGTTTGGACACCACTGCTCCATAAGGTGAAGCAGTTAAAAGCATATTATTTTTTGTTTTATTTTATAGATTAATCTTTAAATCTTTCAACAGAACCATGAGGCATTATATAGACACTATATGAGACAATAAATATATTGGGAATCTCATTTTACTTGTTTCTTTGAGTGAATAAAAGTAATTTTTTGTATTTTCAATACAGACTTCCATTATAAATTTTAATGAAAATGAGAATCAAAAATTCTAAAAGTGTTTTTATTAGCTTTCTTTAAACCTGATTTTAATCAAACTAAACGCCTTGACCCACTACGAGACTATGCTAAAAAATAGGTGCAACAAAATGAAAGTTTTTACATCCGTCACGATTGCCGGGTAAGACTCCTGTGAAGAGTGTAGCTAAGACCCTACGCGAGGCAGCAAATCCGGAAAGGAGTTGGAGACGGACTTCAGGGAAGACACAGGTTTATTAGTGCTCACAGTGGTAACAGGGGAGTCCGTGCAGTAGTGAAGGGTAGGTATCCTATAGAAACCAAATCCAAGCGGGTCCAAAGGGGCATCAGGAAACAGTCCATAGATCCATTACCGGGAAATCCATCCAGAGACAAACAGGGACAAGAACACACATAGAACAGGAACTAGGGATAACAGGGCTTCGCTCCATGCTCTGGGCTCAGAAGGTCAGGGT
The DNA here is from genome assembly GCF_040954835.1 of Lepisosteus oculatus. Classification (NCBI taxonomy): domain Eukaryota; kingdom Metazoa; phylum Chordata; class Actinopteri; order Semionotiformes; family Lepisosteidae; genus Lepisosteus; species Lepisosteus oculatus. Next base: position 10,991,093 of record NC_090702.1, on the reverse strand, counting down.
AACTATAACAGGCCTATGCATTCAGGCTTCCCATGAACCCTGGTAGTAAGCAGGCCATCAGGCAACCATCTTCCAAAGCTGAGCCCCGAAGGCACGAGGAAGTAAACATAAATAGGGAACCTTACCTAGACACACAAGGAAGTAACATAAGTAATAATTTAAAGGACTACCAAGAGGGGATTGGAGCGCCCTCTGGAAGAGGGGATGCCGACCGCAACAACATCAGAACTTTGACAAAAACAAAGTTATGTTGATTGGCTTTCCATATCAGCTCTACAAATGTGTAAACCTTAATCTGACTATTGATGGTCTTCCATTCAGTCCACATATTCAGGTCAGGAATCTTGGTGGCAAAGAGTCTTACTTTTGACGTTCATACAATATGTAGTGTTGCAAGTGTGTCTATTGTTATCTTCATAACATCGTATGACAACATTCACACATTTCCTCCACTCTAATGCAGAAAATCTAAGACATGCTGAAGTCTGTTCCAAGCTAAATTAGTCTCATTCCATACTGTAATTTCAAAACATGTTCTCCACAGCTTGCTGCATGTACAAAACTCAGCTGTTCATATTTAAATTAAAGCTAACATAATTAGTACATTTCACCTGTTTTAGATTCCTTGCAGTGACAGCCTTGGGAAATTAAATTTTAAAAACATGTGCACACTTTTACGGGCTTGAACTCTTTGGCATCAGTGAACTCTGATCTCCCTGTATGCCTATAAATCATTTGCACATTTTGGACTTGGCCTTCTTTCAATTCCCAATATGAGGCTCAGAATAGTCCATATTCTGCATTCTGTATTGATTAGTATATCAATTTTCTGTGTCTTTTGATTTTCTGTCTCTTTTGATAGTACTAAACGTTTTACATTTGACTTTTGACATGACCAAGGTATGTTGCCTTGAGTTGATGATGATGTGACGTAAAAGGCACTACATAAAATAAAGGATATTATTATAGCATCCTGCCACATTCTACTCATAAAGCCTGGACAAGTACTGTATGTGCTAGTTCACTGGTTTTTGAGTTCTAGATGCCACGTTACCACAGCTCATCCCACCTGTGTTCAACAGAGCTTAAGTCTGGCGAGTAGGAAATCCATGAAATAACCATCATAATGTAATCTGTTATGAAAGCCACTCTTACACAAGTATCATGGGGACATGTATTGTCTTGCCAGAATACTGTCACATCAGGATGAGCCAAGAGGAAGGGAATTTCATCATTGTAGTGTTGGACATTCAGGCTTCCATCACTCACTACAAGCAAGGTCCTGTAGTGACTTGGCCATCGTATCGAGACCTCCACACTAGGATGAGGATGTGTCTGATCAGGAGAAGTGTCATAACTTGTGGTCTCCCAGATTGTGGATTATCATTGACTGACTGTGCTTGGCTGTAACATATTGCCAGGTCAGGATTTGCTGGCTGTGAACAGCCCAGATGGCAAACGGCAGTGGAATGACTAAGCCAGCCTCCACTATATCAATGGCATTATACACTTGATAGACAGAACAAACTGATTCTTTTCTGTATTTTTCTTTTTTGACTTTCACCTGTCCTGACATTTAACAGGTTAAGTCACTAGATTACCTATGCCCACTCATCTCTCTCACTAATGAGTTGAATTAGTGATTATGCATGTCAAAGTCACTCATGTTTCATGGTCAGACGCAAATGATCCATCAAAATAATTCCAAAACCATTTAATCAATATCTAAAATTCATATACTTTTTCAGTAAAAAAACATGACATGTATGAAAAGAGTGACAGTTGTCTTTTGATGCTCAGTATGCTGCTTAGTAAAAAAACAGTTTTGAAATGAAAGATCTCAAAATCACACAATCTAGAGATAAGAAGTAAACCCCTATTTATGTAGTGAATACTTTTTTCTATAGTTGAATTTATCTTTATTCACTTACCACTGGAATATATATTTTACATACCAGTGAAGCAGAACTTTTATAGTTCATAAAAAAAGAAACCAAGATAATTTTCTAATGCATTTACATTTACACAGATGTGTAATTACTTTTCTGTAGGGAGGTATTTCTCAAACTTTTTTGTATCAGAGAAAATCTCCCCAAGGTCCTTCTCAGTTTAGGGACATTTAAAAACAAAACAGTGGAAGCAAAAAAAAAAGTATCCATTATAGCAGTGCCTCACTGGCTCTGTCTGTAATGTCCCAGCAGGGAGCACTTAGCAGTGCTCGTGGGACTGGAGATTAAGAAACATGGCTGTAGGGACTGTCTGTTTAAAATTCAAGCATGCAGGAATTCAAACATAAACACTTTTCTACAAGGAGGACTTTCTTCATGTATCACATCACCAGAGTCAACACACATGTATCTCACAGAAGTCCCTTGCTTTGCTGAACTGGCATGGAATTGAATAGGGTGCCAGTTTAATTGAAATTCAATATAACTATCTTTCAAAAGACAGTACAATCACATTTCCACACAATACATTCTCATAATGATGTGTATGCTCAATAAATGTAACTAAATAAAAAATCCTGTCTCCCTCCCGTTCTCTGAATCTAACAGTGATTCAGTGTTCTTGTTCCACAAAAAATGTTTAAATTGCTTTGCATTTACTCCTGCTTGATTAAAAAAGAAACATGTATCATAACTTCTAAAAAAAGATCTTGTTGACAGCAGCATTACCACACTTCCTCCTTAACTGAACTGGTGAATCAATTTCTCACTTCTTCACCTGATCTGCTATGTAGTGGGGCTGCTTGCACATGTCCCTGATACACGTCACCCAAGACTAGCTATGAGTCACCAAATAGCTAGATAGGCTGAATGGCGTCATCTCATTTGTAACCTTTCTTTTGTTGACACATGGCAGCCATTATGTGTAAGCAGTCCATTTTGTTAAGAAATTAGAAATTATTTCACCGGTTAAGATTACATTTAATTTCGGGAAGATTGTGCTAGCCAAGATAAGGTGTTTTCTTATCTTTTAAGAGTTTCTAAATACAATTATATCATCACCAACAGTAATAGAAACAACAGCAACAGCATTATTATTACTTTAAATAATAACAATAATGGCAACACAGGAAGAACTCCACATGGATAACATTGATCCAAAAACCCAAGTGCTGCAGGGCAGCAATACTAACATCCGTATCACTGTGCAAGTCTGCAAGCATTTGCAAATTTTCTAAGGTTAAATATAAACATTATGTAAATAAAGGAGAGAATGGATACAAGCAGTACATGGATGTTAACTTTTTAATTTCAGAATTAAAAATTAAATTATAATTATTTTATGGTACTTCCACACAATTTGGAATTGCTAATTGTGCCAATGTTATGTATTATTATTATTATTATTATTATTATTATTATTATTATTATTATTAGGGAGTAAATGTGCTGTATACAACATGAGTGTAGGTAATTAACATCATTTAATTTTAAATTCTTTACTCCTTAGAAAAGCATGGACAAAGTTTCACTTACCCACACACTCTCCCATATTTCTTTATCAGTTCATTGTGTGCATCCCAAAAACCCTGTAAAACAGCATAAAAATAATACAGGACAAAGTGCACAGATGTATTACAATGTGAAAAGCAGGAATTCCATTACCAACCCCCCATTCCACCCCCTACCCCTGCCTATCACACACCATCTCCCTCCAATTTAAAAGTAAACAATAGCAATAAATGTGTATATCCGTGTAACAGAAACCTCCACAGCTACAGCTATTATGCATTGCATCAGCAAACGTAAACTTTACCAGGCTGCATATCATTTACTGCATATAAGTTTGATTTTGTATCATTATCAGAACACATCTACTTTGTGTTAAACTGTAACAGTGTTGATATTGAATAATGGATTTGAAATGGGCTTTTGTTTAATAATCATTCTATGAGAAATCCATTTTTTCTTTGCAAATGGCAAAACTTCTTTTCCACTGCATTCACATTTATGAAAGGCTTTCAAAACGTCCACGCAGCCAGGCTCAAAATAATCATCATGAAAGAATTAACAGACCTTCTTCTCAAAACAATGCCTATTCACTGACCTATAAATTGCAATTCTGAGGTGATAGCTGCAGCAGAATTGTGTAATGTGAGGAGTTTATGAGACTATAACAGAGCTCCTGGTTTCATTGCCTTTTAAAAATGTTTACCTTACTTTTACTGTTTCACAGCTCATTGATTTTTGCCTCTCCATTCTTTCAAATATGTGACATTTAAACATATCATAGATCATTTAATACAATTATGTGAATTACTGCAGTCTCTGGGTGTCAAACATAATACAGGGAGAACAAGCACTACCAAAGCATGTTTTTTGTATTAATGTATTGATTTGCTATATTGATTTACTCACACAGCTTTAGCCGACAACTTACCTTGACTTACATTCATCACATACAAATTCTATGACAAATCATCTACCTTAAATTTTGGGAACACATGACATTAAATAGCTAATGCTTAACCAAGACCTGGTTTGAAACAATACAAAACTTGATTTTCAATTTTTAAGTATTTATATTTGGTATCATTCCAGTGATCTTATTAAGTGAAATTAAAATACATGAAAAAGGCAGAAGAGCATTCTGAACGTCTTAGGTTTACAAATCAAATTTTATTAAGTGTATTATTAAAATATTCTTATTGTGTGTTAAAAGTTTTCACTATTTCCTTTCACCTAGTTATTTTCTGGTTAGTACATAGCATTAGACAATGCAAGTCACTAAAATAAGGCAATACAGACAGATAAGTCAGATAAAGCAGGAAATCTCATGTGTTATACAGTACATGGGTGGTCCTTTTGCAGCATACACAGTATATTACTGAATAGACTTCCTCTACTTCAGGTTTGAGTACTATCCAACCTGACATAACTCCCAAAATAAAAAATAGCTTAACACAAAGCAAACGAAAACTTAATTTCTTTGTCATTTTGGCAGGAAGTAAAATAAAAAGGGACAAAAGCAAGAATTCTATGTGGGCCTTCTAGACCCGTGGTTCTCAAACTATGGTACGCGAAGCGCCCCCAGGTGGTACACCAGATGACCTTGAAAATGTGTTGTGTGCACTGAAAAATTGGGACGGTTTTCATATTTTCTATTTTAATAAAATTAGTTTATGTGCCAAATACGCAGCCTACGTACAGTACTTAGCTACGTCACTACAGAGCACGCTAATACTTGAGTGGACACAATAATAATAATTGCTTACACTTATATAGCGCTTTTCTGGACACTCCACTCAAAGCGCTTTACAGGTAATGGGGACTCCTCTCCACCACCACCAATGGGCAGCATCCACCTGGATGATGCGACGGCAGCCATAGTGCACCAGAATGCTCACCACACATCAGCTATCAGTGGGGAGGAGAGCAGAGTAATGCAGACAATTCATAGAGGGGGATTATTAGGAGGCCATGATTGGTAAGGGCCAATGGGAAATTTGGCCAGGATGCCGGGGTTACACCCCTACTCTTTTCGAGAAACGCCCTGGGATTTTTAATGACCACAGAGAGTCAGGACCTCAGTTTAACGTCTGCTCTGAAGGATGGCGCCTGTTTACAGTATAGTGTCCCCGTCACTATACTGGGGCATTAGGACCCAAATGGACCGCAGGGTGAGCTACAAGAGCTACTATGTAATTCTATACCACTGTATAGGAATGCGTGCTACAAACCTAAGTGACCAATTGTATTAAAAGAAGATATCTTTAGCAAATAGGTAGGTAGGAGAATGTGCACGATTTTGGAACACTGCCAATCTTGTAAGCACAGGAAAGCATCATAGATAGCAGAAAAATATTTAAGGTCGGTTCTAGGTTAATTTGAGAAAAATACACCAAGCATTTCTGTTTCGCTCCCATGCGCATGAAATAAAAACTTGTTTTAACTTCTGAGACAGACTCTTGACTGTCTTTTAAGGGGAAACGTGGAAAAATTCTCCAACAGCGCCACATTCGCCCACATAAAAATTGTTCGAAAATGAATACCTTGCAAAAATCAAGTATTATGGCATGGCTGAAAGGAATAGATGCCAAGAGTACTGATCTTTCTGTCCTTTAAGCTGCTACCAATTAAAAGTATATGAGAGCACATACAGTATTTCAGCTTCTGAATGAATTTATCAAAGAGAATGGCATAGACTTGAAAAAATGTGTCAGAGTTTGTACAGACGGTGCTAGAGTTATGACAGACCGACACGGTGTAGTTGCATGAATTACAGAGGTTGCTCCCGATATGAAGTGAACACACTGCAGCATCCACTGCGAGACCTTGGCAGTCAAGAAAATGCCTGAGGATTTAAAATCTGTGTTAGACTCTGCTGTCAAAGTGTTGCATTGTATCAATGCTCGACCAATATGAATTAACATCTGTTCAGTGTGCTTGCTACATACTAAAGTCAGATGGTTATCAAGGGGCAAAGTGCTCACGAGACTCTTTGAGCTGCACTCCGAGGTACAAATGTTTTTGCATGACCAGCAATCTCCCTTGGCAAGTATATTTTATGATCCAGTGTGGCTGGTAAAAAAAAGCCTGCCTGGCTGATAGAGTACCTGTATATTCTCACATTTAAATGAGCTGAATATGGGACTGCAGGGCCTCTCTTTAACAGTTTTTGATACTGTATGTCTGACAAGATCACTGCTATGAAGAAAAATGTATGGTGTGGCACTTGATGCTGCTGCTGTTCTCGATGTGACTGCAGTACACCTCTTGTCATTGGAAGAACAGTTCTCAGAGTATTTTCCAGTTGAGGCCACACCAGAATGGATCAGGAACCCCCTCATTATTGATGTCGTAGGAATACCAAAGAATCTGACCTGTGCTAGGCAAGAGAAGGTTTCATCTGATGCGACTTTGATGTCAGAATTGAAACGACAGTCACTGTTGGATTTCTGGAGCCAAAGACAGAGTGAATACCCAGCCCTCTCATTAAAGGCTGTGCGGTTTTTGATGCCTTTTGCTACTACCTACCTTTGTGAGAAAGACTTCTCTGCTCTCACTGAAATTAAGACAAAGTACCACAACAAAATGGATGCTGAGCTAGATCTGCGTTTGAAGCTCACTGCCCTTGTCCCTGACATTGCAAGGCTTTGCTCGACTAAACAGGCTCACCCCTCTCACTGAAATGGTAAATGCTCAGTGCTATTTTAATTATATGTGTGTGTGAGTGTGTGCGTGCGCACTCATGTTGGTCATTGAGATTTTCTGGGGTTCCTATGAGAAGCTGACTTGCAGGTGATACTTGGATGCTTTGGTTTGAACAGGGATGGTACTTAGTTCAAAAAGTTTGAGAACCACTGTTCTAGATCTTTTAGAGCCTTAAATGTAGAGAAATTTCAAATAAAATACTGGCATTGTAAATGTTAGCTTGAGTGTCTGACATTGAGGACAATGGCAATGAGATCTATCTGCCAGAATTAAAGGATGATGAAACTGGAAATTAGAAAGGTGCTGTTAAGATCTGTGGAGATCTAGAATAATCCTTCAATACATTCTTTGGTTTTAAAACTCGCTTTATTAACAAAATAAGATAATGACCAAATCTCAGCACTGTTCATCCCTTCATTTGACTCACTGTGAAACATTTTCTATTTGTTAAGTGGTATTTGCATAAAAAGGAAACAAATGAGAGGAGGTTATTCAGGTTTATTCATTGTGTTGCTATCAGCTGCATAATCCAAGACTGCCATCAAGTCAATCCTTATAAAAAGCTCACAGAATCTGTTTCATCAGCATTACTAAGGGGTTTGTTCCAAACTTAAACAAATCTCTATTCAAAGCATAATCTCCTGTTTTCTGTTATGAATCTTTCAAAGCTTAATTATCTAGTTGTGTCCCTACAGTATGTCCTCAATTAATTGCTGATCTTGAACATGTCCCAAGAATGATATGGACAGTACTCTTCAGGATTTTAAATACCAGCTTTAAATCACTTCAAATCACCTATGTTCTAGGTTAAATAGATCAGTTTCCTTTAATCTTTACACATTTACTATGGCATTCCTTTCAGATCAGGAATTACTCTGGTTTCTTCTTTATTTATTTATTTGGACGTTAATGTACTGCAGCTCTTACATTAAAGAACTTAATTTGGGTTATAATAGTCGGATGGCATTCATTTTAGGGTTGAAATTGCTGAAAAACAGACTTAAGCTTGGGTTACATTTCTATTCTAAGTAGTTTAATTAAGAGAGTGCTAACTAGCTTTAAGCAGTAACTTGGAATTGTAAACCATGTTAGTAACTAACCCGGGCACAAAAAATAAATATACTGTACAGTATAAGACCACAAAAACAATCATGTCTCAATTAATATCTCTGTATTGAGATTTGAGATCTGAGGATGTTGTAATGCTGATATATGAGAAATTCAATAAAATGTAAATCTGTTATACATAAAAGGAACAAAAAAGGGAAAAACTAAAGAGCAGAGCAACAATATCAGTGAATGCAAAGATATCACTAAATGAAGAAAGAGAGACTAACAGAGCAGCTCTACTGAAAAGCATTGTGTGGGGTATGACTGACAGACACAGAACAGGAACCACTGCAGCTGCAGCAGACCAAGCAATGTTTCTGCAAAACGTGGAAGAAGAATCTTCTGAGTATTGAATAATTCCAGTTTCCAATTTTACAAAATATAGTCACAAATTTCACAGGTGAAAATGCAACAATACCTTAAAAAGATGTAAATCTTTAGAAACACCAACATGCAAAAGAAAAGACTGCGAGCTTTCTATTGAATCCAAGTAAAATTCTGAATTACTTTTTCAACTATATCTTAGAGACTAAGGAATGAAAACAGAATTTTATTCCACTTACAGTAGGACAATAATTTTTTTTTAAGTTACCTGTGCCCACTATTAAAAATATTGCTCTCTCATGTTACCCATTGTTAAAAATAAAAGGAGACTTGTATTCCAGCAGGATAACTCAACAAAGACTCCAAGGAAATTCTGGTAACAAACGGTTACTACAGTATGCACGTCTTTTACTGTAAATCTTTACAGTAACAGACTGGCTCTTATCTTTTAGAGTTCCTGAACGTAAATTCCAGTGAGGTGCTGTGGATTGACTTGAAAGCTACTGTTGCAAACTGCAAGGCAATTGCAGAACTCAAATCTATGTCAAAGAAAGTGTTGCTTAAAGACACCACAAATTGGTTTTAAAATACAAAGACTGCAATCTATAAAGAAGGCAAAGAGTAAGGATGCATAACACTAAAGTAAAAGTGTTTTTTGTGAAACTGTCATAATTCACTCTATTAATGTTAGCAATTTTTAAGTTTAAATATCAATCTGTACTTCTTTAAAGGGCACAATTAGAAATCATAGAAATCACTTGGTATAAATGTTTCTATTTTATCTTTTTAAAAATATATTTTATGATATCTCTAGTCTTATCAATTGTCTCTCAAAAAATGTTCAGTTTTTGATTGAACTGTCAGTCATACTCAGTACTTTCAGAATCTATACAAGGTAATCAAAAGGCTGCAAAATAGCACTGAAAATTTGAAAAGGACTTGTTACAGAGAAAAATATACTCTTGAGGTGTTGAAAGCAGTTACATCTAGCAGAAGAAAATGTACATTTGGAAAATACAAAATTGCATTTAAACAAAGCTTTGTAATGGTACTGTATGTACAGTGTAAAATATTGTAGTAGAAAAGTAGAGTGAATTTTATAATGAAAAGCTTTGAAATATATTTTAGGAAATGTCTTTTTATGTTACAGAACTACAAAAATAAGTACTTGCTAAAGTGAAATGTGAAATTAGTACAATTAAAAACATTAAATAAAACATAAAAAAGACTTCTACTTTTCAACTTTATTATGCTTTTTTCTTAAAAGGAGGAAAGCACATACTGTCATAAATAAGCATTGTGAAAAATGCCTTATGAAAATTATCTTAAGTGTCTTAATTTCTGAAAATACCATATCAGTATTATTATATAAGAAAGCTCTGCTGAAATCAGCAGTCTGTTCTACATGTGATTGAACATGGCTTTCTGAGCAATACTGATTTATAATAAGAAAGATACCTTTCTTGGAATCAGAAGGAACATCTTTCCATAAATTCCTATTTGTTTAAAACAGCTAATACTATTAATAACAGATAATGTGCAAATTCAAATAACATACATATCTGATTAATGTTAGGTTTCATGTGCCCATATGATTTGGCATACACCACAAGCAAGGGAAGAGTTTCAGTTGTCAACTGTCCAAATTAAAAATAGGCAAGAGGAAACCCTGACACTAAAGTGAATATCCTAGATGGAGACAATTTTAAGGTGACACAAAACACAAGAAGAAAATGTATATTTATCTAGAAATTAAATTGTATTTTAAGAGGAAATAACTTGTGAATGCTTTAGAAGTTGCAAAAAACAACAACAAAAGATATTAAGCTTTTGAAATTCTAAACTGTATTTGTGCTATTTAATGCCTCTAGGATTTCTTCCAGAAAAGAAGACATTTGATGATATTATAGACTGAACAGCTTTGTCTATTTCAATCAATCTGACAAAATGAAACACGTGAAAGAAATATCAATATTTTTAATCTGACACTGCCATTAAATGTTTATATATAAGATTAAGTTGACAACCCAACTCTTATATTGCTGTGACACGTGACATTCTGTCAAGATGAACCCCTGCAGTTGTAATAAGTTCCTGGCCAATTAGCAAGGACACTTTCGCCATTTACAGAGTCTTTGTAGGGCCTACAGGAGTCTACCACTAGATGTCACTGCTGAGCAAATTTCTGACTGTTACTGTGAAACCCCATTTATTTTCTTGAAACTGTGAAGCTATGACTGAGAAAGGGTAAGCTAATAAAAATATGTTGTTTATATACAGAAAAATCTCTTCATCATGTTCAGGAATCAGCTGCTAAAGATTTACAGAATATTTCTAGGGAACTGGGTTATGTCAAAGTTGATTGAGAAGTCTGAGTCATGTCTCTCGGAGCCAGCTGGCTCAATGTTCAGGAAAGATCTTCACAAACTAAGACACTTATCCCAGAAAGACTCCTTTACTTGTGATCATTGGCTTAGGTGGGATTTTCTTTGTGCTGTGTTGCTATGAGAGGCACATATATTTTCTTCTGCCTAGTACTCCAGGGTTACTGGATGGCATTGTTAATAAGAAAACACTAACCCTTTAATTATCCACTGAATATTCACATTCTGCAATTTAAGGGAGAATGCCAGCTCAGATTTAGAGCAATGTCTTCAATCCTTAAGGCTATCAGAATGATGAGGCTCGGAGACAAGGTCCACTGAGCCCAGCAGGGAGAAAAGGAACTCTACATAACTCCGCCTGGATGAAAGAAGAGTGATACTTAGGAGCAGAAAGATTCTCTGCCAAATGTGAGCCAACCTGAAACTGAGGGCACAAAGAAGATCTTGTCCAGCTAAGGTGCTCAGAAATAACTCCAGTCGTTGATATGCAAGGCAGCAGTGCAGCCTGCAGCGTGCCTGCCTTATAGTTAATTAAGCCCCAGGCTCCCCTGGCACAGTGCCCCCTTCCCCCTTGCCCCCCTTGTGATAGCTGGCAGTGGCATTCCACAACGCTGTGACTCTCTCAGTAAAATACACAGTAGTGACTCGTTTAAGTGAAATCCTCCTTCTTGTTTGGCTTTTTCTTTCAGCTGGGAAGGAGCAGATTAGGGCACTCTTTTTACACAGCAACCTTAAAAACTGGAATGGATGCCTGAGCTTCTGAACTGTTCGAAGTTTACAAATTCCACCAATGATAACTGTTTTGTACTCATAGTGGCACACACACATGATTAAAAAGATTAAGATAAACTAACTAATCTCATTTAAGATTCAAACAGAATGTATTAAAATAGTTTTGAATAAAGTAAAATGGGTTTAGTGGTTGCAAAGTGTATTTTTAACCGCAGCAGAGTTTTTATTGTTATGTTGTTTTAATTTTTTTTTCCACTCGTTGTTGTTGTTGTCCCAGATTGTATTTACTGTAACTAAGCAATAGCAACTACAGAGTATGTCCTGCAGAGGTGCCCTTAGAAATTTCAGGGAAATAAATTTCATATTTTTCATAAGCAAGTATTTTAATAGTTAGAAAACTAGAACTTTGAACAGAACACTTTTGTGGAACATTCCCAGACACAGGGGCTCCTTTCCCCTGCTTCTAAGATAAAATAAAAAGTCAGAGGATTTTCAGTGAATTGGAGTTACTGCTGACACTAACTTTTTGGATCTGAATGATTCATTCCTTAAACAGTCATTTGTGTCACCTGTCGCTAGTTGTTTTTCTTTTTCTGAATTTTGTTTGCCATTCTACTGTATCTACTGTATGTAGGCTAATCTGCCTTTGTAAGGGTAAAAGCAACGAAATGAGGTCTAGTAGTATATCAATGCTACACAAGCATTAGAGAAGAATTTGTCACCAGTGGAACTCAAACCTGAAAAAAAATCAAAGCTTTATTATAGAAGAGTGTTAAAGAGCCAAGGAAAACAGCACTGTAAAATCTTATATGGTTACTTTGTCACACTCTTTATATGGTCTCTGCAAAAGTAGTGGGGCTGTGGGGTCCATTATCAGAAATTTCAAGTCTAATGGGAATGTTATCAACCTACAAGGAAGAGGATGTTAGAAAGTTTTTACCAAATGTGTGATAAGGAAATGGTTTGTCATAACAATTCACAACAAATTACAACAATTTGTAAACAGGATATCAGTCTCTGAAACTACCACCACAGATTGACATCATGAAAACAGTGTTTCCAGCAGAGTGCTATGTCAACAAAAAAAAAAACTAAAAATTCCCCCACAGCAACTTATTGACTTCCCAATCAAATTGGACAAAATGTTGTAGCTAGAGGAACACAAACTGACAGAAAGGCAAAGCTTGTGTTGAAAAAGAATGTTGCCCCCTTTGTGAAATGTGTGGAGACGGATTTGCTTTGCTTTGGAGTTGTCTTGCTCTGGTCCTTGTTCCAAAGTTAGAATTAAATGATAGACCAATTCTAAAATTTATCAGGAATATTTTAGGAAAAAAACAGGATCCCTGTGCTAAAAAATTCAAGCTTGGTTACAGATAGACTTTTCAGTAATACCTGTCCTCAATCCTATAATACAAGTGTGATAAGAAATATAGACAGCATTTCACAAGCACAAACCACATCATCTGAAGGAGATGGGAAGGTTCTACAAAGAGGTATTGTTAAAATCTGAGAAGTGAATGTTTTAAAATGCTACAGGGCAAGCTTAATCTGTTACTGAAGTTACAGGATGATCATCTAAAGAATGAAAGCATGGGTCAGAAAATGTTTGAACATTGTCTATTTAGGTCTACTTAGCTTATGAATATGTGCATGTGCCCTGTCTTATGCTTCTGGATTAGGTCCTGATCTATCACAACCCTTAACAGGAATAAGCAGCTTTCTAATAATAGATCAATGGATGCATATGGAAACTAAGACAAAATATTATGTCTTTGGTTTGCTTTACATCTGTGTCTTCCCCAGTTGCCATGCTGTTTTGGGATAGTATACAACACTAATAACCAAGCTTAACCAAAACTATTATTTTCTACATATTAATCTACTAGAATTGCCTATTTATTTATTCATGTAAAGGTTTTAAGAACCACAGACATTTCTACATGAAATAAGATACAATAATGACTAAAAAGGGGTATCTGCATTTTTAAAAAGAGGAGGATATTACAGGTGGGAAAACTTCAGATGATGACCTATTTACTGACAAAATTGTTATTTATATTACTACATTTTATTAATATTCCAAAATATTTACATTTCACAAGACCAAGTAATAAAAGAAGAAACATACAATATTATCAGTCACTTTGCCTTGGTAGTCATAAAATGAGTTTTGATGCATGTTCAGATTTTTAGGTTTTGTACAATTGGTGTGGAAATGTGGAAAAACTGGATAATTTAATTCTACGAATACTGGCAATACTCTCTGTGTTCTGGACTTAGACAGAGATAAACCAGACCCAAAGGAAGAGCAGAATGTTCTGCCATTTGAAATTTAAGATCCTGTTACCCCCCCTTGGTAACAAATTTAATCCAGAGACATACACCATTTATTTAGTAATTATGGACCACATCCTCTTCTCTTTCACATAATCTTCATAAAAAATCAAGCAATTTTCAATATATGTAATCTATTTAGGAATCACATTATATTAAAAGTCATTACTTGTATGTCTTCTTTAATGAATAGATCTAATGAACTGCAGCACAAGCAGTGTAAGCAATATCTCAGTCGCCTGAGGAGACTTTAACTGATTTACGCATTCATTTCACCACCATACTGAGCCACAGTGCTAAGTCCTAGTGACATAAAAGACCATGAAGGTTAAATACTTTTACATTTTTGGGTATAGTGCTATATCACATCAATCAACTCTAATCTCACCTTTCATTCTCCTTGAGGACTCAAAGGTGATTAATGATGTTGAATCTTTCCTTTTGATGGGTTTTTAAATTACAAGTTTCTGCAGTCCTATTTATCCTCATTGTGTCTGTTCTCTACACTTTTATTACAGGCCATATGTCCTTCATATCTAAAAAAAAAACAAAAATGCCTTTTCTGCTTTTACTTTCTACAATGATTTGTGTGCATCTGATCATTAAAACATTTATGATTGATAAAACTTAAAATTATTAAAATTACTACAAATAATAACAAACACAGCTTGAATTATGTGCCTCCAACATATCCAAGATGACTTCATGCAAGTTTTGATGCTTTAAAGACCAAAGTTTTGATCCTGTATATCATTTATAGCAGCAATGTCATCAAACTTGTCTGTTTTGTCTGACCCAGGAAGGGGAGGGGTGTGGATGCTATGAAAGGTTTTACAACTCAAATCTACAGCTTCCCCAGGTGGGATAATACAGGAACAGATCCACAGCTTTAATTTGGTGCAGTCTGTAGCATCCTACAGTTATGTGCATGATGATCACAGACTTCCCAAATGTTTCCCAGTGACACTTGCATTTGCTGGGGTAACCTAAGAGCTAATCCTTTTACTATCTGAAGCAGAATCACTTGATGAGGCCAGAGATTTGGAAACTACTCCTTCACATAATGATTTTCTTAGTTTTAAATTTCCACTATTGTCAACAACCAATTTTATTAATTTAACCAACTTTAGCAGGGTTTTTAACCATCCAGTTTGAAATAATATCAAACAGTTTTTAATATGCAGTTCTTTCAGAAATCTGAACTGAAACTGGTATGTGTTCTGGAAAAATGATTTCTATAAATTAACAAAGCAATCGACTTCTTCAGAGAACCCAAGACAACTGCAGCCAGATTGTACAAAAAAAAATATAAATGATTATGATGCCATAATTACTTATTCTTACCACTGCTAAGGATTCACCTTAACTTTGCAAAGGAGCTACTCCTACTACATATATTTTGAAACCACAACACTGACAGGAAACAGAACATTTGTCTGAGAAACAAATTATATAATATATACAATTTACATCTAGAAGTTCAGTGCATGTAACCTGCTGTCTCTGAGGTTCGTTTTCCCAATTAACATTAATAACAATATTAAGGTCAGGACCTTAAAGGAGACAGAGCTAGTAATTGCATTTATGGTTTTGTTAACACATGCATTAGATGAGAACACATTAAAACAAATTTGGAAAATTCTAATATCAATGAATATTCTTGAAGATCCTTATTTTAGAAAAGCATGTTTTATGGCTAAATCTACAGTAAATGAAACGTTACCATTATGATGAAAACTGGGCTAATCATCAGGTTCTAACTGGTTCGACTGATGCTCCATAATATGTGCTGTTGATGTATATGATTCAACTATTTCAATGTTAAATTCCATATTCACATATTTGAACAAAATATGTTTTATTTTTATTATTCAATAAGTCATACAATTACAAATGCTAATCACTGTAATGCTGATATTTATTATACTTATCGTACACAAATACTCTATGCAACCAATTTTTACTGTGAGATAGAACATTGATTTTCTCATGTAGAATTGTATTGTTAGACTAAAACTTTTGTGTTGTAGTCTTTTGGGTTAATCAAAACACAACGTAGTACTTATCAAAACATTCATTGAAAATTAGGGAGGTTATCTGTAATTTTACCTTATACTTATGAAGCAAAGGACATTAAACATTAGCTCACCCTTCTCAACTGGGAGCTCCCAAAAAGGTAATTACCTTCCATACTCAGAGGTACTCCCCTGAGTGACAGTTGCAGTAGCAACAAAATATGGAAAAATCCTTACCTCACGAAAAAGAAACATGTTGCCAAAGAAAGGCATTGGCTTTGGATGGTTGATGCCGATGCGTGCCAAAACGGAATATGGATAGACAGAATACCTAAGAGAAGGAAAGGAGAAAAAGCAATTTGTTAGTAAAGAATAAAATGGCCAATTACTTTCCTTGTTCTCATTGCTTAATCACATGGATATGCAGCCTAAGCTCAGTGATTCCATATTGCAGCCAATATTTTGACATTTTCAGAATTAATTTGAACAGGAGAGTGTAAATTCTCTTCTGACTTAAAAATCCATTATTCATAACAAGTATTATTGCTAACACAAAGTGGGTCCTTGAACACACTTTCAGTGGAAATCGTGTGACAAGATATGCTGTAACTGGCAGAAAACTGGCATGTTTTCAGGCATTCTCAAGTCTTTATATACTGAAAAACCTTCATAAGGCCAGAAACCAGTTTACAGATTTTTTATATCCTAAGGGGCAGCAAGGTGGCATGTAGGCAGTGCTGCTGCCTCTGTGCTCTTGGGTCTGTTAAAACATGGGGACCTTTCTGTGTGAAGTCTGCATGTTCTCCCCATGGGCATGTGGATTCTTTACTGGGTAAAGCAATTATTGAAAATGGATGGATTCACATCCAAGGGTTATAGAGAGATTTAATGCATAATCAAAATAGCATTTTTGTAATAATGTTTTAAAGGAGGGCTAAAAAAAAAACATATTTTAAACTAGAAGGTGAAAGACTCAAATATTTGGCATATGATTGATAGAAAAATACCAAAATACTAGTTTCGGATATATACTGAAAGGCTTTGAAAACACATCAAATTTTGATGTATTGGTATTGAAACCAAAACCAACTGTTTTTAATGCTTCTCAGTATATGAACAATGGTTTCAAAAGCTTTCATGTAATAAGTACAGTATGTAACTTCAGTACTTCACAATGAAGCTGCACCCAGCAACCTGACTACAAAGATAGAAATAATTACTTTAGACAACATGTAAAAGGCTTCAGAAATTAAATCACAATATAAACTGATAAATAACAACCAATAAGTAATAACTAATGAACGTAAATGACAGTTATTATGGATACATTATTCATGGACTTGCCATGGTATTGCTAACAAGTTTTAAAATTAAGCTTTTGAAATCACTGTGTAGAACAGACTACACATTCCATTCCACACAAGTTTGGAAACCATGCAGAACATATTTTAAAATACATTACATATGAGTAAACTTTGTGGCCAACTTTGGGTTTGTACTGGAATCTGCAGTGGCAAATGGTAAATTGCAGCACATAAAACGGCAGAAGGTGAATGTGCTTTCCAGTACTCATGGTGGGCTTGTTTCTTTTTTCAGAATAGCCTTAAGCTGTTCTTTCACTGAAGCTCAGCATGGATAAATCTGCCACAGTAGATGGGCAAAACAACAGAACACACAAATAAAAAATTATCAGAGAAGCAGTGCACTTTACAAACCCTTTATGAACCACGTGCCTGGCAATACACAGCCCACAACATGTCACATTCAATATTTAACAAAACTTGCTGGCTGTGTATGCAGTGCATGCATTTGAATAATGCAAAGCAAACCTGCAGCACTTAACAGATTCTTGGCAGACATCCCTACAGTAAATCATTGTGATCAAGCAGTATAAATACAGTACGTGAGCAGTGTGATCACCTTACACATGCCAGGATGCACTGATCGAGGATAAACCAATGGATATCAAAAGGACAGCACGCAGTTTTTTTAAATATTATGGCATCTTTACATTTCTGTCTAAACTATAATCTTTTAGTTTGATTATGAATGATTCAAAGAAAAAGCTCATATTTTTATTTATTAGGTATTGACAGTACTTTTAGATATATGTTTCTTCCACATTAAATTTTTTAAACAGATATACTGTATTATGCCACCCACTCTCAAATAATTATTCACACTAGCACTGCTGTTTATATGTATCTGGGATCTCAATCTGGTTAAATAGCAACATTCCTCTATGAATTAGCTTCATTACTCTGCTCTCCTCCCCACTGATAGTTGATGTATGTTGAGCGCTCTGGTGCACTATAGCTGCCAGCGCATCATCCTGATGGATGCTGCGCATTGGTGGTGGTGGAGGGGAGTCCCCATTACCTGTAAAACACTTTGAGTGGAGTGTCCAGAAAAGCGCTATATACGTGTAAGCAATTATAATAATAATTATTATTTAAATTTCAAACATTACCCCAAAAGTTCAACTTTGCATTCTTCATATTTTATAGTAGCCTGCAGACATTTCACTTTAAGTACTTCTGATGGCTTTCTGTTCCATCATTTTCTCAAATGAACCAATCTAAAAATACATTTGATTCACTTAACTTTACATTAAAATCAAAATCTATGTTGGATTGCACTGTTTGTGCAACTTTCTGGCAAGCCAACCTCCACATTTCTTTTTGTGTGTTCTGTCCTTACCAGCTTGTGTTCCCAATTTAAAATGATATAAAACAAGTTTCAAATAGTTTATATAAAAGTATTACAATAAATGCTTTGTTTCTGCCTGAAAATTTAATTAAAATGATTAATAAAGGATAAGAGCGACATTTTTTTGTTGTCTTACAACTTACAAAATACGTATAGTTAACTGTTTCAGGGCAACGTTTGAATTCAATATACAGTATTCTACATCAAAGATTACATCAAACCTAATGTTGTTCTGTGAGTAATCTAAACATAATTTGGCCTACTCATGGGGTAGTATGTTTTCATTGATATAGGCATTGTACTCAAAAGATCTTATGAAATGCAGAGACAACATAGTGATTCTATATATACTGTAGAACAGTGGTGTCCAACATTTTTTAATGTAAGATCTACTTTTTCATTTACCAGTCCAGCTCGATCTACCAGTGTAAATTTAAAGCTCTATAGGAAAAACAGACTGTGGGCACATCAGTACAATAACGATACCCTTCACTAAAATGACAGCAAATAAAAGCAAGTGACTCATGCTACAGTGAACCAGTCATGTTCCCCATTTTAGAAAAAAGAACATTCTACCTTAGTGTGAGCATTGGCACTGAGAAGCTTACTTGAGAACACTTGTATTTTTTTTTTGTAACATGTTGACACTGCTGATCATGTCGATGACTTTTTTATTGTGTCCCTGCAGCTCCACATTCAGCTCATACAGCAGTTCAGTCAAGTCTGTGAGGAATGCTAAATCCAGAAGCCACTGTCATCCTCTAATTGGGCATATTCACCATGTGAATCAAACTCTTTGATTTCAGGCAACAGCTGTCTGAACCTGCCAAAATTTTTGTTTTTGAAATCTCCAAACAGCAAGTCAGCAGTCTCAACAAACTCTTTTATTACTTCTCGATTCCCTAAATGACTTTTTGTGTTTAGCCAGGACATGGTTCACATGGAACAACTGCCGCTTTCCCTCTTGTATTAGGCCTTGTGAAAACTGACTGCTGCTAGTTGAGATTTTAATTTTTCCACTTTTCTTTTCCGTAACTTATTTTTATCGGGAAACTCCACATCATACGTTTTGTGTGCAGTTTTGGAATGTTGTTCTATATTTCCCTTTTCCGCATAGATGCTAGCATTGCAGATTTGAATGCGAAAGTACAAAAAAATAATCCCGATTCTGGTAAGTTTTTTGGTCTCTTTGCTTCATCATTTTCACTCAAACACTACAACTTTTTTCACTCAAACACTACAACTATCAAACAGGCAATCAAACTTATCAAACTGTTGGCGAATTTGTCACGGCCAGTCTGCTTCGCTCCACTATGCACTATAGTGAATGTAGGTTCGCGCAGCAATAATTAAGAGAACGTTCTTGAGTAGCACACGCAACTCTATTTACGGAGCTCTTGTAGCCTTTTTTTCCCAGTGTCAACTAGCACTCAGGGAAGAGACTTTTACAACCCATTAAACAAGGGATAAACACACACGAGGGCAGTAAAATGTATGACATTACATGTACAGATTTTAAACTATCGAAAAAAGTAGTCAAATAGCCCATTTACTTTTGCAATCGACTGGCAAGCACGCCAAGATCAACTGGTCGATCGTGATCGACTGGTTGGGCACCCCTGCTGTAGAATGTAAAGGAGTGTAATAAATAAAGTTAATACACGTGTTGTTTTGTTATTTGTGTTTTGCGAAGACTGAATTTCAGCTATTCAATCTACACTATCAACTTACTGTATTAATCTTCTACTAAATTCTCTATTACAATTTAATTGGAGTACACGAATTGCAGACATCACTTGAACAAAAATATTGGAAAGAATATTTCCTTATAGTCTCAAACTATAAAATTTACATGCTATCCTTTATCACAGAGGTGTGTAGGGTGTGCAGGTGTTTCTTGTTAATAAGAGTATGTATGCTGGTTGTTTTCATAGCTAAAGGAACCCAGCCAATATGCGAAATGAGTCTCCTCTTTGTCACAAAATTAAGTAAAAATCACTGTAGTTATGTCAGAAAATAATTACAGTTTTCAGGGTTTTAATTGTTCTATGACTTGAACATTTTTTCTTTATGCAAATGACACCCAATTCTATTACCCATCAACAAAAAATCTATTAACAATACTGTAAGTCACTACAATTCAAATTTAAATCCAGACTTTAGCTATTTCTGGGATGTACAGAAATGTCTGCTTTCTGCAGTATTGTATTTCATGCAATTTATTATTTTGTTATTGATGAAACTAGTGCATTGGTCATGTTGGTGTAACAAACATCTTTTTCATTATTTCCACAGATGGTGGGTCTTGGGTCACTATAAAAATGCCATGGAAAAGAGACTTTTGTGCTCATGCAATGCTACCAGAGACAGCTAATCATGCTAAAACAGTTAAACTGAACAGGATGAGGACTACATTGCAGTTAGATATATTACATCCCAAGTTTTGTATTATACTGTATATGTATTCCTGGCACTTGAGATAGAAAAGCATTCTACAGTAATAAAAGAATAAGGAAGAAACTAATGCAAAGTTATTGTAAAGTAACAACTTCCTCACACCTGAAATTAAGACACCTTGCAATTCTAAACGGGTTGAATGGTATTGTTTCATTTATAACTTTTCCTTTACTTGCAGTGCAATTCCCAGTGTTTTTTTTTACTGTTATCCTAATTCTGGAAAGCATTTAAATCTTCTTAAAAAGCAATGTTCCTTTTTTAGCAGATAGTAGCATGTACTGTAGCTTTTTTACAATGACAATCATCTTGCATGTAACTCAAATTTGCCGAGCTGTGCAAATTGTAATTTTGTGTGTAATTATTTAGTGTAATTAAACATATTTAGATATTTTGCATGCATACATACAATTCAGTTAAAGTTAAACAATTAAAACAAAAAAAATAAAACCATCTTATTTACAGAAATTGTATATACAGAAATGTTTTTCCACACGATAGAAATTTTGTCTTTCACTGGAAGAAAGGTACATTTTAATACAGTACATATACAATACAGTACATTTCAACACAATACATACAGTACATACATGCTACCACAAACAAGCCAGAGAGCACAAAGGATGTCATTGCTGCAATGGTCTCTAATATTGCATTGGATATCAGAGTATATTACATATATAGTAAAACCTGGAGAACATGAAATTTAACAGAAATACTTATATACTGTACAGTGAAAAGCATACATATTGGGGCAGTGAAGTGAATTTGTATTTCAGATGAAAAGATTATATGAAGCGAAAGTACAGGATGACAGGATGATCTTTTCTTTCTAGATATTGTTATACATACATTTTATGTATAACAAATATGCCTGTATTCAATCATCACCAATTTCAGGTCAGCATAGCTCGGGATAAATTAAAGTAAGTTAAACTAGTGTCAAGTTTCTTGTTGACATCACCAGGGCTTTGATAGAATAATTTGAGATGATTTGTAAAGCCTTAGCTGCAGTCCCTTTGAGTTGTTGCTTGTTTGCAGAGATTTCTGACTTTAGTTTCCTCTTCAACATGTGAAATGCATGCTCAATTGGAGTCAGATAAAGAGGTTATTTTGACCAGTTAAAATATTTCCACTGCTTTTGCCCAATGAACTCTTTGATTAAATGTGCAGAATGTTTTGGGTCATTGTCCTGCAGTAGACTGAACAACTGTTGTGATTGTGATGCATTTTTTGGACATGGTCAGAGAAGTTATTTCTGTACAATTCAGAATTCATTCTTCCACTGCCATCATCAGTTACATAATCAATAACGATCAGTGAGCAAGCTCCAGATGAGTTGGTGTGCTTAGAATCATTTACAATTCCTTTACTTTTCCATGCTTTTGCCTTTCTTCCACTTTGATAAAGATGTTTTTGTTCCAGAACTATTGTGGTTAATCTTTTTCTTCTTTGCAAATTCTAATTTCTCCTTTCAGTTTTTAGTGTTAATGAGAGTACCTTGCAGTGTAGCCCTTGTAATACACCTGTCGAACTCTGCTGCACACAATTAATTGAGACACTTTCACCCTCCACACATAATCCTACAGTGTTCTCTTTTTTAAGACTTTCCATGTTGTTGATGTTGTGGTTCCTCTGCAGGGGTTCTCATTTGACTTTTCTTAGATTTTTTCTTTCCTATCATTGAAAACTCTTTTAGTCTGCATCTTGGTTTATAAAGTCAAGAGACAGACCCAAAACCTACTGTATACTCCAAAGGCTGGAACCAAGGCTACAGTATAAATTCAAAGCTCTTTCAGGTTTTACAATTAACACAATGTAGTCAGCTATTTGTCCCAATACTTATGCTCACCTGAAATGGGGGGACTGAATTCAACAAATGACATTGTCCTATCATGGCTAAATATACACAAAATAATACCCAGAAGCAAAGCTAAAATTCTATACTTTTTCCTCATAATATTTTTTTTACCTGAAATATAAATTTCATTAGTACACAGTAAAAATGACACATTTCCCAATAAGTATGTTTTTACTATATTTAAATATAGTGTTAAATATGATACCTTAATATGATTGCACAGAAAAACGTCATGCCATTGGCAAAACAAGACAGGGTACACCCTGAACAGGGCTCCAGTCCATCGCAGGGCAAGTACAAGCTAATCAGACATGGGGGCGATTTGGAGGCCAGGGTAAAGGCTGAAGGGGGAAATTTAGCCCAGACACCAGGAATTGAGAAATGCCCGGGGATCTTCAATGACCACTGAGAGTCAGGACTTCGGTTTAACGTCTCATCCAAAAGACTGTGCCCACTACAGCATTGTGTCCCCAACACTATACCGGGACCCACACAAACCGCAGGGTGGGCACCCCACACTGGTCCCACTAACATCACTTCCAGCAGCAACCATAGCTTCCCAGGAGGTCTCCCATATAGGTACTGATCAGGGTCAACCCTGCTTAGCTTCAGTGGGTAGCCAGTTGAGACCTGTAGGGTGATATGGCCAATTGCACAGAAAAATAATTCAGAATTACCCATATATTCATTTTCCATCCAGTTTATTGCTCAACCTGTAATAGCTTTGAACAGACTAATTAAAAAAAATAGTTTCATATTTCTGAATACATGGCTTACTCCCTGCAGTGCAGAGCCAGCTGTGCACTGTCACATACTGTACATGGGGAATCCTAGTCACACCCAGCAGGTGACTGGAGTAAGGCTCAAATGTACTGTACAATCTCTGAATCAGGGCCCAAACTGCACTCAAAGTGAGTCTTTGGCAGATGAACCATTTGGGAGTTTGAAACAGAATTTTAAGAGACAAGAACATATGATGAGGGGTGCTTTCCCTCAAGACTTTAAGCTTCATACACAGCTATCATTACAGTATGTGAATGAAAAAGGGGAAAAGATATCATTGGGTTGATCATAGGTATGAGAACTGGAATGATCCTTATTGTTCACACTATTAAAAATTACAAGAAATGAGGGGAAAGAAAAAAATCTGCTGTTATGTGCAATCTGAACCATATGTCAGTGAAAACACCACTATCAGTCATAATTTTAGGATTTGTCAAGCTGTTGGTCTTGGCTGGGTTTATTTAAACTTGGAGACAGAAGAATCTTGCCCAATCAGGAGACTAAAAGACAATTGTTAGGCCCCAGCCCATAGCTCTCATTGCTTAATGCTGACTGTTGCAGCAGAGTGAGCCTTTCTGCCAGATCAGCTTTTTAAAACAGGAATGTGTCCTAAAGACTAATAATAATAATAATAATAATAATAATAATAATAATAATAATAATAATAATAATACATTTGATAGATTCATTGTAAGTCAGAGTGGCTGCATGAACCAGAGAATTAAGCCAACCACACTGGGCAATAATACCCCAAAAAACCTTGGAATGCAAAGCAAAGGAACATACTGTGCTTCTGACATTTGTGATAACTTTTGAAATCATGCATTTTATTAAATATTCCTATTTTTTGCCTTAGTGAGGACTTATTTATGATAAAGCAACAATAACAACTAAGACTGCTGCTACAAAATGGAAGTCATACAATACCCATTAAACTGAATAAAATCTGATTACATTCGATATTGGCAAGGTGTCATGACTCATGGGCTCCCAAATCATGTCCTTTCATTGACAGGTTATAAAATCTTACCAGCTGTGAACACCCCAGGCTGCAAGCAACTGTGAGTGAACTCCGACATACTGATGTCACAAAGGCATTGTTCTATTGATTAGCAGAGCATACTAGTTCCTTTCTGTGTATTTCTGTTCTGACACACAGGTTAAATCACCATATCACCTCTCACTAGAAGTGATTTAGATCCTGTGCAACAATGACTCAAGAGCATATCATGGTCAGTCACGATCAAGAAATAAAAAAAGACACCAGAAAACATTTAGTATCCAAAATAAATTCACTGTATATAAAATGTATAAACATAGTGTTCATTTTTGTTTATGCTCTGCATACATGAATTACATTCTGAATTTTCAGAATTAATTTCCTATGTGTAGCTTTCTCAAAAGCCTTAGTAAAGGTACTTAGTAATTCCACAGTGAAAAGTAAAAAGAATGCACACAACATTTCAACTGTACAGCTTTCTCTCATGATTTGTTATTTTTTTCTACCATTTCCTTCTTAAACAGCACACTTAATTTTTTCCACACTGCAAAATTTTCAAACAGATTAGATTTATTTACATGAATTTACTCTCATTTAGATTTTGTTAAACAAGGCAGTATCAATTCTGTTGTACAGTATGATTCATCAATAAATCTGGAGGGCCCTGCACTTGCTTTCAAATAGATTGTTCATATTCTACAATCATTTTGTGCTTTGTTCTGAAACAATTTTCACCAGTAAAAAAGTATATACAGTACTACATTCAATTCTTTATAAAGACAGAACAAAGACTGTAGCAAATGTACACTTGACCTGATTTAAGTCATTCTAAATTGGTATATACTGTATGTACAGTATTAACTCTCTTTTACAGTATCATCATATTGCATATTTAATGTTCTGCGAGGAATGTAGAACAGTAAATTTTATCATAAAGGCCTTTGAATAATCAGCATGTATAGTAGTTCAACACTAACCTGGCCCTGAAAATGACACTCGACAAGAATAATGACCA
Source organism: Lepisosteus oculatus (assembly GCF_040954835.1). Lineage (NCBI taxonomy): Eukaryota > Metazoa > Chordata > Actinopteri > Semionotiformes > Lepisosteidae > Lepisosteus > Lepisosteus oculatus. The sequence goes on along the minus strand of NC_090702.1, from coordinate 10,965,212 downwards.
ACAGTAACCATGCACAATTTTATTTCCAACTACATTTTCATCAGCATCAATATACAGTTTCTTGTTCCTAATACTGCAACAAGCAAGCATTTTCAGAAGTCATCTACAGGAGGCAAGAATATAAACAACAAATAAAAAAATTGTGAAGCCCACCCAGTACTGCAAAAAAATAAAATTACAAATACATACAAATATGAATATATTGATAGTTAATGAAGTAGCCTCCAAATCTGTTAGGCACATACTGTACGTATGTTTTATGTGCATTGTATGGTGGGGTTTTATTAGTTTCTATCAAAGAAATATAGAGATGTGTGGCTTTCAAAAGCATATGTATTTTTTTAAGTTGGATATATTTCAAAGTGCATGATGTTCAACTTTACCCCTGAAATCAGTATTTTTTTACCTCTCCTTTGGTTTTGATAACCTCAGGAATGTACAGTACTTCCTGTGTGTCTATTAACAAATTTTTTAAGTGTTTAAACTGAGGGACATTTGACATCTTCACAAAAAACCTCAGGGCTGCACAACTTGAGCATGTAATTCTTTTTTTCAGCTTTGTCAGTACTCTAAGTCAGTGCCATTTCATACTTGAGGAGGAAGTGCTTTACTGATTCTTTATTAAACATTAAGTGGTGTCTAATTTTGCAGAGTTAATTGAATCAAATTTTATAGACATCACTAAAATACATACTCTCTGAAAGAAAATGTATAAAAATGTATGAGGAACATTAAAGTTGAATATATATGGTATGTCACTTCTTTTGTTTATACATATAATGAGGCCATGTTATAAATAACAGGCTTTCAAAGAGCCTATTAATTTGGATGTTTTCCAAAGAAGCAGTGTAGATACAATTTAATAAATCCATGAATACTCAAAGTTTTATAATTGCTTTATTTATATAGTATTTAACATGCATAAATGTTTTACATGATTATTTAAATTGTGTAAATGGAAGATTTAGATTTTCAAACTTTGGATGAGATTTTTTGTCAATCAGGTAAATCAATTAAATCAATATATTTAATTTATCATTTAAATACTGTATATTTATCAACATTGGATACAACTTTCTTACATCTCCTTTCTGATGTGGTGACATCCATTGCATTAGATGGGTTGTATTCTGGATTTTTTTATTGTTGTTACTGGAGTTAACAAGTATTAAGTAACCCTGTGGTATTCAAGGTGGCTTTTCAAAAGCTTCCATAAGCTACCGAGTATTTGGAAACTACCTGATGAATAAAAAAAACATTAGAGAAATACACTACATTTGTACCTAGTTTCAGCACAGCAGATAAAATATCAAAAACTGAGGATATGACACTGGCTTTCAGATTCCAGATTATAATGCCTTAATACATAACCAATTAAACACAGAAGCATCCATGTACTGTAACCTGAATGTGTAATGAAGAACTCTATGAGGTACATAGAGTACAGAATCCCACAGCTGCAGTCTGAATAATCCAGAGTGCTGCCATTGCTGGCTTCAGGTAATGGAGGCTCTACTGTGGTTTATCTGGTTGTATTAGCATATAAATTGTCATGAATTTTTTGCTGTGATTACAATTCAGTTCTCTGTAGCACTAAATTACAAAGGCTTGTGCCTTGTATTAGAAAGAATGCTACTTTATGAGAACATACTGCAGCCACAATTCTGTTGGGAATATCACAGGGCAAAAGAACTTTAGTCTGGCAAATCGGTTTTAACATTAAAGAAGAGTGTACCAACTCTCTGTAGTAAAGAGTTCTCATTACAAGTTCATAATTCAAACTGCATACAATATACAGTGTTGTGAAAATGTAAATATGATATCACTTAAGAATTTATGGTTTAACTTACTGTATTAAGATATACTGTATTCGACCTTCACCTAGTCCTCACCAACTAATTACATTAAATAAAACTAATAACCTAATTTGACAAATAACACACAAACTTTCTATTTTGGCATTCTTATTATAATTATCAACTAATCATTTACACGTTTTAGTGTTATATTTACTATTATAAAACCAATCTACATATCCTCTTAATTGAGATAGCAAGGTGCACTTACTTTTTCACACATAGGTATTGAATGCTGGCTGATTTTCTTAAATAGAAAAAAGTACAATTTGTGTGTGTTTAATGATGTCAAATGATGTTAGTTTAATCTACTTTTAGGACTTGGTGAGGACAAGGTGATGGTCTAATATGTTTAAATTTGTTAGACCATAAATGACCCGGAGGATGCATGTTACTTTCAGTGTGCTTTTTGGCTATGTAAGTACAGCCACATTTTTTCAATTGTAGAGTTAAAAGTAAGGGGTAATTTCCTTTTTCTTCTGTACAGGTGCCTTACTGTTTGCATTTGTTCAAGTTGTGTAACTTTTTAAAGAAATAAGATTTACCATTCTTTGAAAAATATTTGTATGGGATTACACTGTTCTGCATTTACAAACTTCTCGTAGCTCTCTTGTGCTTACCAAAACTAAATTTTACATTATTTTGTTGCTACAATCAACTTTTTTTTTTAGAATAATGAGATACCTACTGTACATGAGCTCCTTCATGTGTAACTGAACGTTATAAAGCATTAGCATACACCTCATATAATTTTTACTTTATGTACAGTAAGTACAAAGTAAAGTCAGTTTTTCTCTTGGTCACCTAATTCCAGAAACAAGTTGGATCACTTTGATTGTTTTTGAAGTAAAATCGGTTTTGGAAGCATCTGCAATAAAAACCAAAGCTCTTTTTGTCTTAAAATTAGGAACTCAATTAAATTGATTTAATTGATCGACCTGATTGACACAAATCTCTTCCAAAGTTTCAAAATGTAAATATTCCATTTACACAATTAAAATAATCATGTAAAACATTCATGCATGTTAAATACCATATAAATAAAGCAATTATAATACTTTGATTATTCCTGGAGTTATGAAATGTAGCTACACTGCTACTTTAGAAAAAGTCCAAATAAATAGGCTCTTTGAAAGCCTGTTATTTATAACATGGCCTCATTATATGTATAAACAACAGAAGTGACATACCATATATGTTCAACTTTAATGTTCCTCATGCATTTTTATATGTTTTCTTTTAGAGAGTATGTATTTTAATGATGTCCATAAAATTAGATTAAATTAACTCTTTTAATTAGGCACCGCTTAAGGTTTAATAAAGAAATGGTAGAGCACATCCTCCTCAAAAATGAAATGGCACTGACTTATAATATTTTACAAAATGGCTTGACAAATGAATAGATAAAATGAAATGCAATAACTGAAAGAACCAGAACAACCATATCAACAAACAACACCAAGGCTGGAATGTGGATTGCAAGCATTATGAAGGTGAGCCCATAGTGTTTCTGGAAGTTTCTGTACAAACCAGTCTAAACTCTGTCCAAATTATTGATTGTTGTACTCTTAACCTGGTTAGAGTCCATCAGGAGATAACTGTACTCAAACAGCATGAAAATGTTAGTGGCATGTCGGCCATACAAACATTACCAGGGTACATATTCGTCATCTGCTCCATCTGCATTATCTCATTCAGAATGTTTATGTAAAGGAGTTGTGAGTGAGTGCTTTTTCACTGCTTAGAATGAACTAACCCCACAGTGACATTTCTGTTCATTTACACTGGATGGGACCAGCTATAAAACATGCCATTTGTATTTCCTCCAGACAAAACTGCACTTCCAGGTCACAGCTATTTAATTCCCATCACTGTAAGAATTGAGAAAAACGTCCAGTTAAAATCCAATCATTTTGATGACATTTTTCAAAAAGATTAATTTTAACTGACTGGGCAAAGCTAGCACATTGTATCTCACCACAGGATATGGTTAAGAAAGATGTGGTATCTGTTATTGTATCTGTGTTTCAAATATGGAAAAGGATTAGGACTAAAATGCAGCATCCTGTATCTTCTAAAGTGGCATACTGTATGTCTGCAGCATTGGGTTGCTCTATATTTCACACCTTGATCAGAAAAAGAATCGTTTATGGGTAGGTCTTGGTACATCCGACATACAAAACAGCTGTAAGGTTTCATTTACAGTGGAGGTAAAATAACCAAAACTCCAGAATTCTCTTTGAGCTTCTAACTAGACTTCTTGATGAGCCCAACTGGGCTGCTAAGCTGCTTACCAGTTCTAAAAATGTCCCTCTGAAATAAAAAAAAAAAAACTCATGTGCCCACTACTCATAAAAGTTTTTCTAGTCGCTTCCTCACTCTGTCAGTCAGTTGCCACTCTGGATCTGTCTCCTGTCTCCACATGGGAGATGCTGACTGACTCTAGAAGCATCAACCTCCTGGTTTTTAAACTGTCTTACACCAATTGGTCAGATGCCTTAAGAAGGCCAGTAATTCACCACTGCTTCCTGAGAAATGGACAGTGATTCAGACATTAGCTGTCATCTCTGTTGTTCAACACTATAGTTGGATATGCAAAGCCTAAAGGTAATAACTGTTTTGGAGAAAATGGCACATGACTGGATGAATAAATACCCTTTGTTAAGAGCATTTTATGTACATGGTGAAGACATTGTTTATTAAGACACTTTTATGCCCAAGCTACAGAGAGTGGGAATGCAATGGAAAACGGTAGTAAAAACACAAAACAAATAAAAAAACTAGTCACATGAGTGACAAATGCTACAGTACAGTACATAAGATTAGTAAGAGCTTTGTGTAGATTTACAGCACAAATGGAAAGTCCATTGAGACAGTGCTCCTTGCCTGGAGGTTCTGGACCTCACTGAACATTAAAATACTGGGCAAGAAATGTAAAATGCTACACATACCACAAAAAATGTAAAAAAACAAGAGGAGGCCATTCAGTTCATATTGGTTATTTTACCAGTAGCAGTTAATAAAGAATCTCTTCTAGTGGTTTCTTGAAGCTTCCTCAAGTAAGGTAAAAAAAATCTCTTCAAATCTCTTCAGATACTGTACAGAAGTAGAATTCCAGCTGTTTAAGCAGCTGTGAATATTCTATAGTTAACCATATTTAGATTTATAAACAAGAATTCACAGGAAAACAGCCGAACAAAGCAAATTCTTAAACCTTACAGAGAGGTGTGCCATGATATGATTAGTTCATTTGATGAATGAACTGTCAATAAGTCTTTAATTAAACAATAACCAGTGTATGGTGCTTCCGCAAAGGCACCCTGATCAATGAATAAAACGGAGGTAAAATATAGTGCTGTGAACACTGTGTGGCTGTCTGTGATTTAAGCTATTGATGCAAGTCTGTGTGTGGTTGCAGCTCAGGCTAACTGTACCTTGTGGAATGGAGGAATGTGATTTGATTTAGAACATAGAAATGTGATCTCTAAGCCACAGACATCTCAGAAAGCCGAACCATCAAAGGCAATAAATTATGGTTACATCAGCATCATGCTGTGGGTATCTAACCAAAATAGTCCTGTGCAAAATAGTTCAATAATGAATACTGTACAGAAAATGACTTCACAGAGAGGCAGTGTAACAAGGTTAATTCTCTTCTACATCATGTGACTTAATATATCTGTAACAGCATAGGCACAATAAAGTCTATCACATAAAAATCCATTACTCAGATAATTGCAAGACAGTTTTCCGAACTCATACATCAGAAAGACCACCGAAACCAAAATTATTCTGCAGCTAGGATCACACATTCTCCCTTCTCTTAATGACAGACTACTATTCTTTTAAATTTTCTCCATTCATTGGAAGTTTCATTTCACACCTCTTGATTGGCCTCTCTTTCTGTCCCCTGCTCCCGCCTCTCACTCCTCCTCCCTCCCAACCTTTGTTCTCCCGCTACTTTACCTTTGCCTACTGCCCTGTCTCTCTCACACCTGAAGAAGGCTCCACGGCCGAAACGTTGTGTTCTCTTTCTTCTTTTTTTCAGCATGGAATAAACCTATTACTTGTTCCTTTGCAGCCTACGCATGCTGACGCAGCTACCCACCTGAACTACAATGTTAACTAGACCTTTTTCATTCATTGCTCAGATTTGAACAGGAAACATATCAGCTCTCTTCTATAATTTGTTATCTGAGAACTATTATGGAGTCAGAGCTCATATGTCTACTTTAAATCTATCTTTTCTGTATTTCTTAGTCATTTTTTGTTTTTATATTTAAGTTTTGTACAGTACGGTCATGGTACAGTACAGAACGGTCAATGACCATTCTTTCTTCAGGTTGTTTTATGAGCTCAGTCAGGCCATTCCTCGTTATGCTCAAGCTACACAGAGTGAGAATACATTTCTGTTTTCTTATTAGACATATTCTGCTTCATATAATTGTTTAAACATACAGGTTTTGTGATTATGTTATAAGAAGCTGTACTGTACTGTTAGCTTGTTCAATATAAATAGTATTCTATCAAAATAATTTAATCTCCAGTAACAATGTTGACAAAATCACACATGACTATAATACAGTGGTCAGACAGGCCCTTGATGAAATTGCCCCGACTCTCCATGGTATAATGATCACACACAATCCCTTAAACAGGAGTGCCGCAAACTAGAACGCAAATGGAGATCTACTGGTCTACAAGTATTCAAGTCAGCATGGACCGAATATACTTGACAATATAAGAAAGCCCTACAGTATATATAGCTCGTTTGGTCTACTACTCTGAACTTATTATTAAAATAACCCTCGCTACCTATTTAAGACAATAGCTAATCTTACAAATAAGACCGATTCTATAGTACCATCTAACTTTAGTAGTGACGATTTCATGAACTTGTTTAACAATAAAATGAACACATCAGACTTCAACCACAATCAAATAAGACACAAAGAAGTCTAGTACAGAAACAATAAGTGAACTTCTTTAGTGTTTTTCCATTAGTTAATGAACAAGAACTCAAAAAATTAAATATTAAGACAAGATCCCCGCTAGATCCCATCCCCGCTCAGCTAGTCAAAGATTCCCTCAAAGTACTGGCAGGACCTATAATTAGTATGACGAACACATCTCTTGCATCTGGCATTATATCTAATCAATTTAAGGTGGCGGTTCTTAGACCTCTCCTTAAGAAGCCAAATTTGGATCCACAAGTTCTTAACAACTGCAGGCCTGTCTCACACATCCCATTTCTATCTAAACTTCTTGAGAGTTGTGGCCCAACTTCAACTGTATCTGGACTCAAATAATACACTTGAGAAATTCCAGTCTGGTTTCCACCCAGGCCACAGCACTGAAATTGCATTAAAAAGAGTCGTAAATGATATTCTGTTAGCTACTGACGCTGAGAATGCAACAGTGCTTGTGCTTCTAGATTTTAGTGCTGCCTTTGACACATTTGACCACTCTGTTTTGTTACACAGCCTTTAGTTTGAGGTTGGCTTATGTGGAACTGTCCTTAAGTGGTTTACTCCATATTTAACTAATCATTTTCACTACTGTATCTTCAAATATCTAATAATTCTACTGTTTTGTCAATTTCGATTCAATTAAAATTTGAATTTCAGTTCAATTTGGGGTACCACAGGGATCAGTGCTGGGACCAATATTGTTCTCTACATGCTGCCATTAGGTATGATAATACGAAAACATAATATTAACTTTCATTCATATGCTGATGACACTCAAATATACATTTCATTTACACCTAACAAAAACTCTTCTATTATCACTTTAGTTGATTGCATTAAGGAAGTAAAGACTTAGATGTGTGTAAATGTTTTGTTACTCAAAACTGAGGCTCTGTTGTTTAGAGGCAACAATACTTACAGGAGTACTATAACTTCAGCACTTAAATCAGAGGATTTAAAAATTTGCCTAAGTTACGTGCTGAGTCTTTGGGGCTTTCGTTTAACTTTCATGTTAAACAGTATCGAAAACATGCTTCCTACAGTTAAGAAACATTGGAAAACGAAGGCAGTTTCTCTCCACTCAAGACAGAGAGGAATTAATGCATGCTCTTGTAAACAGCAGGTTAGACTACTGCAATGCCCTACTATCAGGGAGCACCCATCACTTTTTCAACACCTTACAGCGAATTCAGAATGCAGCAGCTAGAATTGTTACTAGGAGCAGAAAGTACGACCATATAACCCCCATACTTAGCTCTCTTCATTGGCTTCCTGTCAAGTACAGGGCGGTCTTCAAAATCCTTCTACTTACTGAAAAGGCTCTCAGAGGTCAGGCACCTGTCTATCTAATGGAACTTATTAATGTTTACCATCCAAGTTGCCCACTTAGATCACAGAATGCAGGTCTTCTTCATATTCCATGCATTAATAAAAAAAACAGTTGGAGGTAAAGCCTTTAGTTACAGGGCCCCTAAACAGGGCCTGGAACAGTCTCCCACCCCATGTTCAGGATACCGAGTCAATCTCAGTCTTCAAATCCAGACTGAAGACCTATTACTTCAGCCTAGCCTACTTACACCTTACATTATAGCCCACTGCAACCATGGCTGCTGGTGCTGCTGTACATGCCATTGTGTGTCTCTGTGTTGGCCCACCAGGTAGATACATCTGTTCTGACCAAACTATCCTATTTGCCTCCCCACATGTCTGGATGGCGCCCATCTGAGTTGGATGCTGCATCACTGCCATGGATCCAAGAGGGACATTGTGGATGTGGCTATTGTTTAGGAGGATTTATCTACAGAGAGCTGCATGAAGTACTAACACACAGAAGTCATGATGGATAGATTAATACCCTTATTCATGTATTCCTTTTTTAAATTGTATAATGTTAGCATGCCCAAAGGGGTTGGGCAGCCATTTGACCTTGGACCCCTAGAGGGTTTTTTTCCCCCTTACTAAGGCGTTTTTGGTTCCTCTCCTCCGTTGTCCTCTGGTCTTTTCTGTTCTGTATTCACAACATGTATGGTCACTTGCTTTGTTTAGCACCTTGGGGCAACCTTGTTGTGAAAGGGGCTATTTAAAAATACATTGATTTTTATAATTTAAAAGCAAAGCTCTACATATTCATGATTTTTATGTTAGAAAAGGGCAGTGGATAGGTCTATAAAGAGGTATTTGTCTTTAACCTCAGTTTACCATGCTTTTTTACAAACATCCAAAGTGTTTCTGTTGTTTCTAGAAAACTACAGTATGTCTGGTAGTTAACACATTATGAATATAGCACTTCTGGTCTGTTGTATTTGACCCTGACAGTAATGTTGGCAGAGCTCACTGGGATCTGTCTTCACTTCAAGAAAAGATGCACTTTCAAAGGCTTTTGGAAGACTGGAGGAGTGAGAAAAAAAAATCGAGAAAGCCAGAACTGACAGCTTAATCAAAAATGTAGGCAGCAGACTCTTAACCACAAACCCTTCTACATATTTTTGAGCTCTGAGCAGCTTCTCTTATCTAAAACGAGAAATTTAGTTCATTAAAACACAGTTAGCAGGTTTAAAATGGAGCTTAAATCTGTCATTTGCAGCTCAACACATTTTTATCCAAACAATATGATATTAAATCTTAAAACTCAAATTTATATTTATAGAAAAAGAATTCATAATTTTATCTTAACATTGGTTATGATAGATTTTTTATTGGAATGTAAAAATTACCCCTTTTTTATGCTGTGCATTAGCATGTACTATAGTTGCAAAAATTGACAACTAAAAGCATCTGGTTACTTTATGCTTTTTCTAATAACCATTATTACAGCATGATATCTTTTATTTTCTATGTAAAATCTTGTCTTATAACTAAATTTGTTCCAAAGAAACTTGCCGAATGAGCACTTTCTTCTTTCATAAGAGGAAAGTCCAAATGCATTTTAGCAGTAATGTGTACAGAAATAGCACTGTTGGAGCATACAAAACAATTTCAGAAGTTACATAAATGTATATAAATGTAAAACTTTTTTAAACCAGTGCTGCACAATACTGTGTGAAGTCACTTTATCAAAATAAAACACAAGATAGCTACTTTGTTTGCTCTGTAAAGACAGCATAAAGCATCCTAGACTAAACGGCAGTATTTGTGTTTCTGCTGCATTACTGGGAACAGATATTTTTGGTATTCCTATACTTAATGAAAAGTAAAATAATAGTATTTTGTGAAATTCTTAATTATTAAAAAAAACTTTAGAGGTATAATCCATATTGTTATAATTTTTTAGACAATTTACATGAAGAAAAACATTACCTAAATCTAGCATGTGGCCAATGGATTTAAGACTTCAGATCCCCAAGGAAATGCATTGTTTCCTAAGAATCTTGTTTGTTACCCTGTTTCAACTGGCATGCTTTTACAGCAATACAGAATTTTTGTTGGAACATAACATAGTACAGAATGTGGGCACATGACAGTGTAAAGCTGTATAAATCAGCTGTATTTAACCATATGTAAACACCATTTCAACAAAACTGACCAAGTTATTTACTAAAACATTTGAACAAATGAGGCACCCGTAAACAATGTGATTTTCTATTTCAGATTTATAACTATTTTATGATATGGTTTTTAGTTTCAGCTATGAATTTCAATTTTCAGTGTCAGAATTGAAAAGGTTACATAAGTAAGTTGCCTCATCTAAAATGCTGGAGCTTGCCAGCAGTATGGAATTTATTTGCCTAACACAGCATGTATAATCTTGGATAATGATAACATTAAGTAATGCATGGGAAATATGGAATGAAAGATACAAAAAGGTCTCTTCCCCCAATAAAATGTGTCAAAAACAGATGTTGTCTATCAATGTCAAAACTTTTATTTCTTAAATTTAAGTCACAAATGGTCTTTGGTATAGCACTACAAAAGTGATTAAAAATGGCCATTTAACACAGCAATTTCCAGAAGCAAATGTGCTCTTTGCCCTGGCTTGCTCATTTTCCATAACTTGTTGATACCATTACCTTCACCTGGATTTGAATAAAGAAGGTTACAAAATCAAATTTCTCTGAATTAGGAAGACATCTCTGTATGGGACAGTGCTCTCATGTACAGTATATGTTATGTAATCTTAAATCCTGCAGTAATGGAAGCAAGGTTTCACACATGCATCATACTAGATATGACATAATTATTGGGTTACAGATAAGAGTTTAGTTTAGCTATTCTAAAATTACAATTGTCAAGTAAAATCATCCGAGATCTTTTTGATCTACTCCACACGTAGCAACTGAAGTGAGTCCCCTCCCATGTGTAAAACAATCTGACCTGGATAAATCTGTTTTTAAAACTCTGCTAAGATTTGTCTCAGGTACATATCTTCCTGTTTTCTGGGTTTTTAATATTATTAATTTAAATGGAGTCATGCGAGTCTCATGTGAGTTGTGGCTTGAATATTGTAGTTGAATTAGGCCACATATATTTTAATAAAGGACAGGTGTTAAAAGCATCTTTATAACACATCATTTAAAACAACTTGAATAATGTATTTTTAATTATTTATTTTAAATACTGTAATGCTGCATGTGGTGGGTCACACTAGTGACACTTGTTATCCAAACCTGAAGAAGCCTCCACGGCCGAAACATTGTGTTTTCTTTCTTCTCTTGTCAGCATGGAATAAACCTATTACTTGTTCTTTTGCAGCCTACGCATGTTAACACAGCTACCCACCTGAATTACAACAACAATAATTAATTACCAACATTTAGACTCTTTAGCTTTTGTGGTCAATTAAAGTACGAGTCTCAGTCACAAGCTAAACATGAATGGCAGACGGGTCCAATAATCTAAGGAAACTTAAAGTATAGCTGATGCAATAATTAAAAAATAAAAATCATTAAGACTTTATCAACACTGAAAATATCAAAAAAACAATTCAATATTTTCAAAACCAAAACCAAAATGATACATTCTGTTCAAACCAGTTTAGTGAATTGACCAACAAAATAATTTAAGGTGTACTGACATCCTTAAAGGATATACTGAAAACACAAAAGGTCATTTCCTATAGTCTTACAGGTCTTGTGGTGCACATGACAGCCCAAGACAGAATCAAGTCAATAAATCGGACAGTTGTAAATTAGGTGATGAAAAGAAAAAAAACTTTATTCTATTTTAACAATTCAGAGATACAGTATTAATATAATTACACAGCTCAGGTACCAAACCAGAGAACTCCTGTTCTGAGTATTTGGGAGAAAGGTGCCTGCTACAGTATTTCAAATAATTTCAATTCTTAAGAGAAGGTTAAGAGAAACACTGTTACTGATGAACCTGTTTTTGTTATACTTCTAAACTACATAGAATACAAACCGGTTACGAATATAGGGTGCTTCTAAATTAGTTTGCCTGTTTGAATAGCTGGATGGTGAAAACCACACTAGACATTGAGTAACGAAACTTGGGCAACATAAAATTTGGAGAATGCAGTAGAAAAGAGTGGGTTTGGTGGGGAACACACTCCACGCCTTCTGTTGAACACCTGTGACATGGTCTCTGATACATACTGTCACTGCCCATGGGAAAATTTCCCATTTTCCTGTTTGTGTACCACAGATCACTGCTCCGTGGTGCAGTTTTCACATCATATGGTTGAATATACCAATTAAATTTATAAACACTCTGTGTAAAGGCTAAATGGCCTTTCTTAGACAATCTAACCAGCAACATGAAAGCGTTCACATGTTAGAACACTGAATATTTCACCTGGAACCAGTGATCATTGCAATTATAACAGACACAAAAATAAATTACGTACCAGTAGAGAAGAACCAAAAAGACAACCAACAAGCTTACAGAGACAGACATCACATTGACTTTCACTGGAACCAGCTTCAGGATATCCACAGCAGCATCCATTCTCTTCAGCAGTCAATGCCAATCAGTGCAAAAGGACTACAGTACTCTATTTCCGGTGCCGGTGGAGAATTCTCTTGAGAATTGACCCTACAAGCAAAGAAAAAATATTATTTTCAAAATGTACTTGTGCATTTGTGTGCTAAAAGATGTTGGAAACACCATATACTATACACTTTCCATTTATTTCACAAGTCTATGATTGCTGTATTACTTAACAGTAAGATCCGTTATCTTGATACCTATCAAGGATGGCTTTAAAACTTAATACAGAACACAAATAAATAAAAAATGAATGTTTTTTTTCAGTATGGCCCACCTGAAGATATACTGGAATGTTTTACCAAAGATTTGGGGTGTCACTGCTAAAGAGTAATTATTGCAAGCTGCATCGGGAAATCATTTCATATTAAAAGAAACAACAAGATATACCTACTCAAAAGACATTTATTATAATTTCATTGTCTTATTATTCTTTTCTAAAATAGTTAAATGGCACTAAATGTACTTGTTTCTGGCTTTATTCAAGGTGAAAATAGACATACTGTACTATCTAAATACTGTATATCTGAAAATATTTTTATACTGTGATACACCCAAGGAAAGAGTACTGTAGCAGGGATCTTTAAATAGGAAAACAGAAGGACAAATGTTGTGGTAAAGTGAAAATAACATGAAGGAAAGACAAAATATCTAAGCTCCTTTTTGAGCTCTATCTTGTGGCACTCTTTATAAATAACTGGGCAGTGAGGTGCTTACTGGTGTAGTGTACTCTCACGAGGCACCAGTTCTGTAGGGGTTTGGGCATTTACTGGGACAATTATTAATTGTGGCAGTAAATCACAAAATTGATTCTTTTAATGGCCTTAGAATCCAACCATGTGATATAACTCAAACAACGCGCACACACAGGTACTTATACACGAGGATACATTTATTAATACATAGAATATGCATGTAAACCTAATAGATCTTATCGTGAGGGTTATCATAATACAAGAGGTATAAATTCAGTCAGTCACAAAGAGTTACACATATCAAGAGGACATACGTTTGGTATATCATTCATTTAAACCGTTTCGTAATTGAACTTGGTTACAACTTCTACACTAGATATTCAAAACAAGTACATAACTCTTAGGAATTAAATTGATATCATCTGGTTGGGATAACAATTGAATTCTCGATCTGTAATCTTTGGGGATTCTGTAAATGTACAGTATCTTTTTGAGATATGACACCTACAAAAAGTAATTCTATTACGCTCTGGACTCTTGGACTCCTGTCTCTTCCACCTTGGACCTTCCCTACCATCTCCTTTACTTTTCCATTTCTTTCTTTATGAGGGCAGTAAGGTGCATAGTGACCATACACTGTATTATACAAGCACAACATGGGAAGCCTTTAGTGTAAGCAGCATTCCATAGTTCTCCCAGGCTATCATTTTTGAGAACACAGATTTTACTATACAATGTTTAACAGAATAACAGGATCCTAAGTACTCTATCTGAAATGTGTCTTCTGTTTTCATCTACATCTAGCCTTGTGAAGCACTTTACACTGTTCTCATTCAACCAAGAAATGTCCCCACTGTAAAGGAAAATTTCATTTATTAACATAAAAACCATGTGTTTTTCAGAACCTAAAACACAAAATAACAAAAAAGCTTAAATCTGATTAACTACACAAGCAGGTACAATATAAAGCAAAAGACTGTAAGGTGTTTCACAGCATACAATTCTTTTAAATAAAACAATTTGATGGATTATTTTACTAGCTTTACCTTTAAACTGACCAAATTTTATGGAAACAGTTTGAAAGAAAATTAAAATTAAATACTTATATCTGCATTGTTAAGAAAGGAACACAGAAATAATAAAACAGGGTAAAGTGCTCATAAAACAGTACCTCTAGAAACAACGCTGACAGATAAAAGAGCAGAAGTTATCAGAAAGGATCAGTAAGACTGTACACCTGGGATTAAACTTTGCACCTGAATCGTAGAAAATACCACCTTTATTTAATCTTCTTACTACTTCTGAAAATATCTTCTTTGGCAAATTAGCTTTCTACAGCACTAAATTAAACATTGAGCATATAGAAACCAAAGCAAATGTACAGACTCACCACTTTGCAAACAAAAATAATCCTTAAACCTTGACCCCCTGTTTTTGACAAATTAATGTGACTGGTTAGTACTACACAAAGAAAAGGGAGTTCCTGTACTTTCCGGGACACAAGTGAGAATGCCTCCTTTCTGCATATTTCTAGAATTAAAAACTAGGCCTTTTAGTTTCCTTCACATTTTCCATGGGATTAGGCACTGATGGTTATCTATTGGAGTTAAACATTTTCTTATTGTTACAGTGTGTGTAAAAATAAAAGTAGGGCATTTTTTCCAAACAAATGATTGAGTAAATTGTGTATTTTTCGGTAACATTCTATTCCTAGCTAGGCTAAGCCACATATTTGTTGAACTACAGCACTGTATTTTCCAAACACTTTTAAATTATGTTTTAGAACTGTTTGTTAATTATCCTTTTAATCTGAAAGTCCAAGTCTATATAAATTCATTTCTGAGTATATATACCACTAAACGCATGACTTTTATAAAATGTATGGATGAAGAATTATGCCCTTTAAAAAAACAAAGTCTCTTGTTGTCCCCAGAGTATTGCTTCACTATCCTAGGTACTGTGAGGTGCATGCTTTAGATCCAAAAATGCACTTTTATGCCAATTTATACATATTACAGAAAACAAACTGTTATTCCTCTACCTTAGTGTAACAACAGTCCAGAAATGTTACTATTGATATTCTTTATTTATTGGCTATACATGGAAGACAGAGATCCAGAAAATACAGACCCACAAAAACAACTCAGCCAATTAAATATTAACCCCTGTAATACAAGTTTCATGATTGTTGAAAACAAGATTTTGTACAAAGAAAACTCTTTAAATCTGTGCATCTGTTAATCTATGATGTATTTGTGTCAACAAATATTTAATTACATATTGTTCTTTGCAGAGAACTGGGCTTGACTTTTGAGGACAAGAGACTTTCTAGGAGATTCATCTAGCATGACATCGACACAACTCCAGTATTACTAACAACCATTTCACAAGACTTAAATAAATCTTTTAAAACGGGATAAAAAAGGGTTTATTTCAGGGATTAGTTAACAAATATTGACATACAGTAGATATTGCCCCGTCTAGTCCATAAAACATGTCTGCTTGCCAATGTAAACTAGCTGTGAACTTTTAAATGTAAGAAGGGTTTTTACTCCCCTAGGAAACATTATGATGGAAGATAACCAGGCAAGATATTATAAAAATACTACATAATGCCCAAGGAAAAACTAGTTCTACATAATGCATATGTTTAGAGCAGTGCGAGTGAGATTCCAAGCATCTGTATGAACAACAGTAAAGTGACATGCTAAAGGAAACAGTGGTGAATGACTGATGGAAAGCTGGAAGAGTAACAGGGAAAAGTTAACTTCTGTGCATATTTAGCTGGTATCCAGAATTTATGCTGTTGTAGAGAATTAAAAATATAACTGTAAGAATGAGTCTGGGGTAGTGATGCAGCGCAGCTTAAAAACTTGTCTGACCCCAGTGATTTTTTTGTCTATTGTGTAAACACATGGCCACAGCCATTACAATTAAATGAGGCCAGAGAGTGCAGCATTGCCTGGTGTCATGGTGAAGCAGGGAAAAGTTAGAAATCACTTTTTAAGCAAACAGAAAAGACAGATAATAGAACCCATGTAACAAAGCTAGAATTAAATCATTTTTTTAATCTATTAGATAAGTAATCCTGTAAAATTTAATAATTAATTAGCAATTCCAACATATGGATAAATATGGCTAATAGTAAAAAGCTTAGTCCTTTAGGAAATGAAACCTATGAAAACGTATGCACGTTTTATGTATACATGTCATATGCTCATTCAAACAATTTTATAATTATCATCAATATCATATTATGCATTACATACAGTAGGTATGAATTAAAACCTGCAGTTGGAAGGTGGTGGACAGAGGAGGTGAGGCAGGAGCTCAGGAAGAAGTGGTCATGCCTTGAACAGGTTCAGAAAGAGTGAGTAGCAAACTAAGAAGAAAGAATGACCTTGTCCTGAACAAGTGCTGATTGAGAGGGGGAAGTTACCATATCAAGTCAAAACTATCAAAGAGACCCTTGTGTTGAGAGAACAGGATAAAATATAAGGAGCAAACAGAAAGCAGTTGCCCTCGAAAGAACACAAGAGTGACAGAGACTGAAAATAGACAAGGGTGAAAAAGGCAGATTTTTTTTCAGTGAATCCACAAATTCTACTCAGCAAAAGAAAGGTGGGTAAGCAAGCATCCAGTCTGCAGGGCAGGAGCTTGAAGGTAGACAAATCCTGGACGAAGTCCACTTCAGGACAAACCAGAGCAGTTCCCTGCAACAAGCTGTAAATGACAGCCATAATCCTGGAAGAGATCAAGAAAGAGACAACCCTACACAGAAAATTATTCTGGAGGCAACATGACCTAGTAGACCAAGAGAAGATGGGTCAGGATGTATGAGGGCTTTCCAGGACTAAATGCAACCACAGACAACTTAAAACACCATATGTGATTTTGGGGAATAATGTGTCACTATCTGTCTGGGAATGGGGGGGACAGATGTGAGAGTGGCGATAATTTTCTCAAACTATTTGCTATACACTTTACACAAGTGCCTTTGCGGCTTCCTCTAACCCAAACTCTTTGGGTTATCTCACAATGCTTATTTCAATGTGCAATTAGCTAAAACTCTCTTTAGCTTCTTCACTAGTTCAATAACTGAGTACAGTAGATCTGTAAGAAGTACCTGCTGTTTCAAGCTTAATGGTATCAGTCTCCATATAAAAGCTGTCAGCACAAGCTCCTCTATCGCCACTCCTGATGGGGAAGGATGATGCCAGACAACCAGGAAGTTGATGTCCATGTAACGAACAGTTCTTTCCGGACCCTATGCGGACGACACAATCCGACGAAGTGGGGAAACACTAGGGAAACGTCATGCAGGAATACGGGGCTGAAGACAGGGGGGTGTGTCCAAGGTGCGCTGGTGCATGGGGGAGGTGTGGCCGAGGCGAACAATCCAAAAGAGAAGTCCTTAGAGAGAATCCAAAATACAAGGGTAAGTCCAAAACCAGGAGATCCATCAGAACGCGGAATTAAAACACGAAGACCGGGTCGGAACCGGCGGACAGGGAACAGGAACAGGAACCGAGATTAAAACCTTAACAGGACCAGGCGCTTCCAGGTCCCGGACTCACACGATACGGAAATCAGATGCAGAGCCCGGATGAGCGTCAGCGCCTGGCTTTTAAAGTGGGCTGGGAATAGGAAACAGGTGCACAGAATAAAGTCTCACGTGAAAGGGCTGGAGCACCCTTAAGGAGGGGGGACTATAATCGTGACAGTCCATGGTGAAACACTTCTCTCTAGAACTTAGCCACTATGTACATTTCAATTGGTGAAGCACCATGCCACAGCTATGCACAGCTGTTCGTAAGAGCTGCTCAGTTTTCCACCTCCAGGAGGACCTGAACTGCAGTGCTCGCTAATAATTGCCCTAAGTCAGTGGTTCTCAAACTTTTTGGACCAAGTGACACCCCTAATCCAACCAAAGCATCCAAGTACCACCTACACGTCATAGGAACCCCAGAAATTCTCAATCACCAACATGAGCATGCTTGCACACACACTCACACATACATATAATAAATATTATAATAATCAACTTTATTTGATAAAGCACCTTTAAAGGTGGCTTCTCAAACAGTTTTACCGAAAAAAAACAGTAACAAAAACAAATAAAAATAATAGAAAAGCACCATTTCAGTGAGAGGGGTGAGCCTATTTAGTTGAGCAAAGCAGATGTGAATAAATTTTTCGAGCCTTGATACAATTCACATTTAATTTCTGGAGCAACCTCTCTAATTCGTGCAACTACACCGCTGTGTTGGCTTGTCTTTGCTCTAGCCCCATCTGTACAAACTCCAACACATTTTATCCAGTCGATGCCATTCTCTTCGATAAATTCATTCAGAAGCTGAAATATGTGCTCTCCTGTAGTTCCTGTTGGTAGCGGCTTACAGAAAAGAAAGTCCTCATGGGACGTACAGTACCCTCAAACTCGTATCTAACGTAAACGAGCAAATTGGCCAAATCGCCAACAGACTCATCTAATTGCAGTGAAAAACATCTGCTCATCTTAACGTGCTCTATCAACATACTTTTAATATCATCCACCATTTCAATAATTCAATAAGTGACGGTGTCATTCGGGGGGGCAGCAGGTCGAGCTGTTTAGCAGCTTTTTCTCCACACATAATAGTGTGGGGTTTACCTGCTTTAACAATCCGCAAGCTTGCATTTTTCTGCGTTTCTCTTTTAATTTCCGTATTTATTTCATGCGCATGGGAGCGAAACACAGAGACGCTCTGTGTATTTTTCTCAAATTAACTTAGAAGAGCTCTTAATTATTTTTCTGTTATCGATTACGCTTTCTTGTGCTCACAAGATTACCAGTGTTCATAGCTCGTATTTCTATGCATTCCTGTTTTTACAACATTGGCATTGTTCCAAAATCACACACATTCTCCTACCTCCCTATTTGCTGGAGATAGCTTTTGTTTTAAATACAATTGGTCACTTACGTCCGTAGCACGCATTCCTATAGAGCAGTATTGACTTACATAGTAGCCCTGTGTCCACTGAAGTATTAGCGCGCACTGTACCATAGTAGGTAGGCTGCATATTCGACACGTATTAAAATAGAAAATATAAAAACCTGTCCTGATTTTTCAGCGCACACAACAAAGTTCCAGGGTCTTATGGCGTACCAGCTGGTGGCGCTCCGCGTACCACTGCTGGTACGTGTACCACAGTTTGAGAACCACTGCCCTAGGTGTTCTGCCTCACCTCTTCCAACCAGGCTCCCTCCTCACTGCCTTTTCAAGTTGAATTCAGAAATGCCTCTCATGCCACTGAACTGCCATACCCAGGCAGCAGCATGTCTCCAAGCAAAGGAGTGAAGAACCAGGAACTCTACTCCATGGGGCCCATCTCCCATCTGCTGCATGAAGCTCCCAGCAAGGCTGTTTCCCTGACCAGAGCCTCACTTCTCCAGCGAATCCCAGTCTCCACAGCTCACAAAGAATCTCTCCCCTTCTCCCATCACTGCTGCTCAAACAAACAGAGCTGAAGTGAAAGCTGAACTTTAAGAGTTTTTATTAATTCTGGCATGACTTTTGCTCTGCAGTGAGGTAACTGGGAAAACGAGTTGATCCATCCTGGTTGCCCTCATCTCCCCTCTAGAACCGAGAGCGAATTCATACATTCCAGCCGCTAGGGGAGTTGTTGATGGCTATAAGAGTTTTGACTTTGTGTTCCCAATATGTTTGGAAGGCACAGAAAGTTTATCACTAATTGTGCAATTTCTCCTTTCAGAAAACAATCTGAAAAATATATAAAAAATATATAAAATAACTTACTAACAATCGCCACTCAAATAGCATCTGAATCTAGCTAGAAAGTTTATCACTGTTCCATATGAAATTTCTTTTTTGAGCTTTCCTGCAGAAACCACAATGTCCCATTGGGTTGGATACTGTACTTTTGACTTTTGCACCACAAAAGAAAGAAAACCAACACAATTCTATAAGATTTTATATTCTTGCTGACTTGCATCAAATTTGACATTTCCCTACAGTCTTTAAAACATGAAAATGCTGACAGCACCGGCTCCACATCATTTACTTTTCAGAAAGAAAGAGCAGCACACAAGTGCAGAGTTGTTTTTACTGGTTTACTGTTTACTGGGTATGTGTGTCAGTAAATTGTGCAGATCAGAGAATAAATAAGACTGCATTCACAATATGACTTTTATTCTGCTTGTAGAATTTTGCCAGTTCGTCTCTTCTTACAGATCATCCTTCCCTTGGTATTTATCTTAATGCAGCCATGCTTCACAGGAGCCTTAGCAACAACAAAGCACATCAGACTCTTTTAGAGCTCACTGGGTTCTTAAAGGTGGAAGCAAAGCCTTTAGATGACAATATACAGTATTAACAGTCTGCCCCTTTCCAAAGAAAGTTTTGTGATTCTAGCTATAGGACAAATTGGTTTTATTCTGGTGTGGGACTGCTTAATATGACACTATTCAAAATATGTACCATAAAGATACAGAATCTTCTTGAATTTAAACACAGAACTTGCAACTCTAAAAGCCTTGTTGAGAACTCTAGTTCAATTGGAAACAGATGTATTTATATTCTTAACTCACTCATAGCATGCACAAAACTGAACTTTATTGTTGCAAGGTACTGTATGCTATAAGGAGATATTGTTTACTGAGTTCTTAACTTCTCTCTCGTTTTATTTGAATGTAAGTCATCCACATTGGGGAACAGATGCTCTGAAATGTTGCTATTCCTCTTATTTAATTATACTACTGATGCTGCTCTGCATACTTTAGTCTTCACACCGTCTTCAGGACGCATATGTAAAGCTGTGTGATTTGTTAATCAGTTGTTTCAAAGTCACAGTACCTCCAAATGCCTTTTATTTTAAACTATAACACTAGATTTGTATATGGGCAAGAAATCAGTAAGCTCCCAGTTGTCCTGCAACGCTGACCATTCTCAATCAGGTTACTTTAATCCGGAACTGCTAGAACATACAGTGGATATAAAATTCAAATTACTGAAATTGCAGATTTTTGTGATGTAAAGCCAGAAATCAAGATAATTCATGTCAGATATTTTTTCATCTTTAATGTGACCTTGCAACCAACAAAATTCAAAAGAAAAACAAATAGATAATTATTGGGAAAATAATTGAAATGAAAAAATCTACAACACCCTGGTAAATGTAAATATTCTATATTCACATTTATATTCCCTAATAGTTAAAGGGTATGGCATATTCATCCCTCATTCATTTTCTAACGGCTTACTCCAATTCAGGGACATGGGGGAGCCGAAGCCCATCCTGGCAAGCAACATTGAAAGGCAGGGTATACACTGGACGGGATGTATGAATGTATTTCATCATTTCCTTTCCTAGCCCAAACTACAGAAGCCCGTGTTTTAACAAATCTCTGACTGCCAACATGCAAGTTGAGAAGTGACAGGATGATAAATTAAACAAGACATAAAAACAATGGAAGGTACCAATCTAGAGATTTTCTTTATATATATATTTGAAAATAACTTCATTTTATCAAGGGGAGATAAGATTCAATACTTTTCATTTTGGACGTACACAGTATTGTTGAGCCATGCTTTGCAAAAGTATGCAAACCCTTTATACGGAGTCCAATTTTGCCAAATTATAATAAAATGCATGCACATTTTTAAACTCAATGTTTCCCTCAAAATCTAAATGCTCAAACTGAAACCGTCAGCAAAAGCTGGCAAAAACTAAACAGAAAAAATCTAAAATATGCTGCTGATGATGTTAATTGCGTAAGTATTCACCCATTAACTCATTAAACATTTGGTGGATACATCTTTGGCAGCAATTACAGTACCTAGTTATTTGGGGAAAGACTCTATCAACTTTGCACATTGACTTGGTACAGGTTTGGCCCATTCTTCTTGGCATTACTGCTCCAGTTCTTTCATTTTTCAAGTCATTCCACAGATTCTCAGCAGGATTAATGTCAGTACTTAGACTGGGCCACTCAAGAACATTCACTTTCTTAGTCAAAAGCCACTCTAGTGTAGCCTCAGCCTTTTCTTTAGATAATTGGCCTGGAAGTTTCACTCCAGTTTTAACACTTATTAAGCAGACAGAAACAGATTTTTCTCTAGTATTCGTACCATGCTTTGCCTACTCATTTTTAATTCTTTGCCTAATCCTAGCCATGTTTCCTATCCCTGCTGAACAGAAGCATCCCAAGATCACAATGCTCCCAATAACATGCTTAACTGTAACAATGGTGTTGACTGGGAGATGTGCTGTGTTGATTGTATACAAAATGCAATGCTTGGCATCTTAACCATAAATTCTCAATTGGGTCTCATCTGACCACAAAACCATTTGGCACAGGATCACTCAGGTACTTTGGTGTGAAATGCATGGTGGATTTGAAATAGGTATTCCACTCTACCATTCAGGCCAGATCTGTGGAGAACTAGGATATTGTTAACCGATACACATTCTCCCATCTCAGCTACTGAGCTCAATAGCTCTTTCAAACTTGACCTCAAAGCGGCATCCATCACCAGTTTTCTCCTTGCTAGGGTGCTTATTTTGAAAGGAGGACCTCATCTACTGTAGGTTGGGTCTGGGTGGTACGATTTACTGCATTAAGTAAACTGTGCTCATGGGAATATTCAGAGACAATAATATTTTTATAACCTTCACCTGGGCTATGTTTTTCAATTACTTTATCCTTGACTTGCACTGAAAGCTCCTTAGTCTTGGGTCTTGTGTCTTTTGCTTGAAATTCACTACCTGACCTACATGTCTCACAGAGACAGTTTTTATTCTGAAATCATGAGAATCAGTATTATTAAAAAGGCTATTCAACTAGCTGTATGGTTTGTTAAGGTAAATTAAATTAAATAAAAAAGGTTTGTCATAGCAATGGTTTCAGCATTCTCATCTTCTGTTGTCTGATACTCTGAAATTTAAATGTATTAAAAATGTATTTTCATTTATCTACACATTCTAACTCTCAACTTCCAAGTGGAAAAAAATTTAGAAAATTAATTTTCCTGTTATATCAATCCTAAATTAGCTCACCTTCAAAATCATACGTTAAGTTAAGCCCCAAATTATGTTAAAGTGTAGTAATTCATATGATTTCAGATAAATTAAACAGTTTGAGAAAGATCACACAGATCAGAGGATGAGTATAAAAATATCCATGGAGCACAATCAAGATGATTATGATTTCAGGAAGTGAAAGGTGTATTGACTAGACCAGGCCATACCACTAAACTGGATGACCAAGCAAGAAGGAAACGGATCAGAGATCAGTACCAATAGGCCAACGACAACTTTGAAAGATCTATAGGCTATTATGGCCAAGACTGGTCAAAGTGCTCAACTGACAACAATCACCCGAGCACTCCACATCTGGCTTTTATGACTGGATGACAAGAAAGAAACCTTTACGAAAAAAAAAGCAAAACTAGATTCAAGTGATGTTGTAAACATCAAATGGCAAACTATTTTATGGTCTGACTGAACTAAAAAGGAACTTTTTGGCCTGAATGCAAACTAAATTTGGCACAAACCTAACATAACCTATAGAACACCAACCTGGTGCCATGATGTTATAGGGAAATTTATCATCGGCAGGTACTGGGGCACTTATCATGGTGAAAGGGAAAATGAGTAGCAAATGAGTAGCAAAAAGTCAGAAAAGTCCATGGGGAAAACATGCTGCCCTCTGCAAGACTCACAGTTGTAATCCTCAGTTAAATACATGAAATGTAAATCCCTATTTAAATACATGAAACTCTGAGGCACTAGCAGAACAAAATGTGAATAACTTCAAGGGGTTATAGACTTTCTGAAGGTACTGTATTTAATCATTCAAATTACTTTTTGATTTTTCTTTCATATTAATTATATGTGGAATAGGTTTGTGTGTATAACAACTTAATTGCTCCTTCAAAGTGTCATGACTGCAAGCTTTAAAGCAACAAAATCTAAAAACTGTGCACGGATCTGAATACCTATGCAAGACTAAATATCTATTGGTGCACAAGTTAAGTGTAGTTCTGTTATCTAATGGATTTAATCAAGTATTTTAAAAACAAATCTGAACCAAAACCACAGGAAATGTGAACAAAATCACATGTAATTGATAAGTCACGAAAAAAGTATATGCCCGTTTCTAATCTCCCACTGTCATCTAAAATCTTGTGGTTACAAATCTGTAACATGATTTGCTTACATCAAATGATATTTCTGAAAAAAATCAATCTGATCTTTGCCCCACTTACAGCACTGAAACTACTTTAATTAGAATAATGAATGATGTGCTTCTGTCTTCAAACACCTTTCTTTAACTTTATGTGCATTTGACTACCAAATACGAATTGTTTTGAAACCTTAATTGGCATCACTAGCTGTGTCCTCTCCTGGTTCCAACTGTATGTAATAAACATAATACAGTTAAACATAATCTAACATTTCACAGTTTATAATATCAGAAATACACACAATGACATGCAGATGTATTGTATTTATCTATAAATCCCCTTTACTCCTCAGCCTTAAATTAAAAATGAAAAACATTAAAAACTGAATGACTAATAATTTTCTTATCATGAATTCAGATAAAACAAAGATTTTACCATCAGGAAAGGAGAACCTTGGACAGTCTGATCTAAACATACAGTACATACCATAGACAGCTATATGCATAGCCCCAGTGCCTCAGAACATAATATGGGCTTATTCTTTGATCAAGAACTTGTTTAATTTAAATCCACATGTCTGGAGTAACTTTTCTCCATCTAGAAATAATTCCAATAAAAGGGAATTTCTTTAAACACAAAACACCCAAAAAATATTTTTTATGTATTTGTTACATCCAGGTTAGACAACAGTAATGGGCTAATGTCTGGTACACTGAAGTGCATTATAGACAGTAGTCCAGACTCCAGTTTGGTCACAATTTGGTGCATGTTTTAACAAAAAGAATGAGCTTACATATACTGTAAAGCTCCATTTTTATGATATTTACATTGGTGTCCAACTGATTATAGTCCTGAATTTAAAGTATTCCTTCTGACCTACAAAACATTTAATGGTCTACGCCCCACACCTCTGCTACTGTACAATATGTGTACAATATACACAACAAGCAGTAACTTTGGTCCAAGGATTTTATATGGCATTTCACAAAATATCACTAAAGCAGCCTTTGGTTACAGGGATCCTAAATTATGTTTTAGCCTCCCAAAACTCATTAATAATGCTTTATTAATGTTATTTAGTTTTAACCCAGGTCATCCATCCAGTAACTGTAACACACTTTCTTGGATCCCATCCTCAGCGTGCATTTTGTGACTGCCTGTGAAATCAGAACCTGGAACACTACACCCAAGATAGCTGACCCAAGAAACACAGTTACTTTACTTGGATATCCAGGAAAACAGATGAAAGACGACTACCCTGGATACTGCAGGAATTCTTCATGATCTATTACTATTGATGTTCCAGTATGCTGCTGTTGTGAAGGGCAAATATAGGAAAAAAAGTGATTCCACCCATCTTCTAACCACTTCATACAACACAGGGGAACAGGGGAGGCAGAGTCTCCCCTTGCAAGTAATAAGCACAAGGCGTGGTACACCCTGGATGGGATGCCAGTCCATCTCAGGGCTCACACAGACACCGACAAGCACACACTCTGGGTCAATTTTCATAGAAGCCTACCAGTATGCTTTTGGACTGAGAGAGGAAACTGGAGCACCCAGAGGAAACCCACACGAAAGCAGAAGAACATACAAACTCCACGCTGACAGCACTCAGGGTCTAGAATTGAATGCAGGTCCCCAGCACTATGGAACAACATTGCTTACCACGGTGCCACCATGCTGAGAAATGACTGAAGAATCAAGTTACATTTTCTTTATGAAATATAACATATTGTCAGAATTAAAACAGTACAAGTTAATGTACAGTTTGACTTCTTGTGCATTAACACTGCTGTAGATGTCTTGACACATAGACGCAAAGACCTGACTCGACTCAAGACCTTCAATGCATCAATGCATTATTGAGAAGTAATGTTGACCTCAATCTGAACTAATCCACATTTGTGTGTTAAAGGACATTTCTTCCCACATTTTCTCACTTCCACTGCATCACCAGTTAACCTGAACAATGTGATAAAAAGCATAAAGCTCAACAAGCTGTCTCATACACAACTTTCTGTTCAGTCTTTCAGGGATGTAACAACATTTATTGGGAAATAAAACTACTCCATTCTTGCTGCCGCCACCTAACATGTTCTCTGGCACACAGAAGACAGCAATTAAATCTCTCAACTGTAAACAGTTACCCCTGAAAAGCCTCTTGATCATGCAGATCATTTTCACACAGATGACAAACTCTAATCATTCTGCTGATGTGCAGGCTCTTGTGCCCTGGAATTTCACGTGCTGTAGTCAATACAGTCTGAAAAGGATTATGTAACTCGTGTGACTATCCTCTTTCTAGGGTATGGTCTGTCCCTCACAAATCCAATTTGCTCATATCTTTGGACTTACTGACCTACTGACAGCTGAAACAGAACACTTTCTATGGGGAATTATTCTCAAAAATGTCACCTTCAATCATGTACAGTAGATGGCAACCAGAATACTCTTCTTATTCAAAAAACATTAAACAAGAAAGATGTGGTTGTATCTTTTATCTTTTTATGCTAGGTCTAATTTAAACCATGTCTTTTGGTATTGTTATTGAAAAAAATAATAACTAATTTTGACAATTTAAACTCACATACCAAACACTGAGCACCTGGGATTTTTATGAAACTTGAACTTAGAATTTCTTTACTGCAGATGAACAATACTGCTCAAAATACACAAATTCCCCCACTAATTAAATGTTAATAACATTCTGTATGTAACAAATAGCCTACTGATGTAAAACTTAAGACTGTTCATTATGCTTTAACAAATACAGTCTTTCACTAGGATTCAGATTTCTATAATGTTCCATTTTTTCAGTTAATATTTTATTCAAAACCTGAAAGCTGAAGACTTCCAAAGGCTAAGATAAATTACAGTAAATGTCAACTATAGAAAAAAATTAAATGTAATTTGCATAGGAATTTAGCCATGAATTCAATATTTAGTGGAAGCGTCTGTAGCAGCAATTACAGTCACAAGTCTTACTGAATATGTCTCTATCAATTTTACACACCAGCTTGGTGCAATTTTTACCCATTCTTCTTCCTCAATTTTCTTAATCTCTCTCAAGTTGCTTGGAGATAGCATATGGAGAGCAGTGTTAAGTCAGACCAAAGATCCTCAATAGTATTCAAGTCAGAACTTTGACTCAGCCATGAAAGATCTTTCACTTTCTTATTCTTAAGCTGCTTGATGTATCTTTGGCATTGGGCTCTGGGTCATTGTGAATGTTCATTGTGAAGTGTTTTACAGACTTTTCTGCAGATTATGTTTATGTCTCTTTATCCATTTTCCCCTCAATCTTGAAAAATCGCTGCTGATGAGAATCAGCCAATTAACATAATACTGCAGCCACCACTCTTGACGGTAGGGATGGTGGTGACTGGGCTGATGCACTATGCTTCAGATACGTAATACTAGAATCTGGTCTTTGTGGTTGAACCATTATGACATAAACCTGCCTTCTAAACCAAACAGAATATGACCTACGGTATACAGTAGCTACATCTATATATAGCCCTGCCATGTGTCTGGTGAGAAACAGCCACCGCTACAACATGCATGAAATTACCGATAAATAAACTACAGTACATATTATATTTTATCATTTCTTTAACTCTCAGGGTCACAAAATCAATTTGTTTGGCTGGCAAGCAAAAATGGCAGACTTTCTCTCCCAATACTTTTAAGGGTTCTATACTTCAGATATTTCATAAACGTATTAAAATCAGATTTTAAATGCTTGAGTTCTGTTGCATGTACAAAATTCTAAAATACTACATTAATTGTTGCAATAAATGATTTTTTCTGCTATTTAAGATTCAGCAAGCACACAACTTCCAATATAATCTCAGCATACATGCTAATATGAGGTGTTAATTAACTTCTGTATGAAACACAGATTAGGCTAAATCACCTAATTTAAAAGACTATACAAAATTGCATAACAAGTACTGTGAGAGTACAAAACAGACACTCTGGGATTCCAGTAACAAACCTACAAAGTGGGGATTGCACTTGCACTGTTGTTTGGCCATCATACAATTCGTTTAGTCGAATATCATCTCCCCCACTCTCCTATCAACACAGTGCTTTTTTCTCTCCTGCGTTCAAAAGTTTGGAAGCTGTCTAAACAACTACTATAGCTGGAAAACAGTTTCTTAGTTATCCATCCAGCTGGCTCTGGGAAAACTGAATGAAATGGGAAATCATTTGATAAATTACCATTGATCTTTGACTGCTTTGTTCACTCTTTACAGAAAGGCATTCTTCTCTTGCCACCTACCCAGTGAATGTAAATTAAACTAGTGCAGCTTTTTGTACATCTTTTAACAGGAGGAGTCACATAAAAATCAGGAGTCAAACAAGAGGTACCCTTCAGCCACATCAAACAAATGTACAGCAAAACCATTTTTACCAACTGATCTTTATGTTCAGGGTCCCCATTGTTTATTCTTTTTCTAACTTGTGACGAACAAAAATGCAGTGTACGATGGCCTTAACCTAAACTTGAAAAAGTAGTAATAGTAGAATAAGAACAACATCAATAATAAAACATTATTTTCTAATGTTATAAGTTATTCTACTTTAATTCTGACATGATTCACCACTAATAATAATGTAATAATGATGTAAGAAGAAAAATCAATTGAAATAAAAAAAAAATACCAAGACCTCCTCAGTGCTTTTTAGCTCTTAATTAGTGCATATTCTTAGGCACTGCTATTGTTGTCTTGAAATCATATTCAAGAGTAAAACTGTGTCCTTGTTGTTGTTTTTGAAGTATCAGACAACAATTTGAATATCAATAAACATACATCCATTTTCTATCCCTGCAATCATACTATACAAGGCAGAATACACCCTGGATGGGATGCTATATCATTGTAGGGCAAATACAGACATAAACACGAACACACAAACCCCCACTATGGCCAAATTTCTCAGACGCCAATTAACCTACCAGTATACGTTTGCAATGTGGGAGGAAACACCCAGAGGAAAACTGTGAGTATTAAAATATAAAATCTTGAATGTTCAAACTAAAAAACTTTATGAGTGAAAGATATTACATTAACAAAAAATGCAAAGAAATCAAAAATTAAAATATAAAACTGTAAATGAAGTTCTGTTATAGAATATGAAAATAAGTTAAGATTTACTCTGTAACAGGACTTCATTAATAGTTTTTCAGACAAGTCCAGAAAACTCAACTTGAGGAATAGGACACTTTTAAAAGAAACAGGAGATGACAGCATACAATAATACTGGTGAAATATCAAAAGATCAAATGAAAGATAAAAAAACAGGTTTAGTTCCCTAGTCAGCATTTTAGATTTAGATGACATTAAGCTGTATTCATTAGAAATATATCAAAGAGTACATAAAGTTTACACATAAGATAAGGGCATTTAGACATCTTTCCGAAGTGTTAGGTTAGTTGGCTTCTGAGAAAATTGGCCCTGGTGTGAGACTGTGCATGTCTGTGTTTGTGAGTATATGTGGACTGGTATCCAACCCAAGGTATATCCTGCCTTGCACCTGCAGTTTGCTGGGATGGGGTCCAGCTCCACCGCGACCCTGTACTGGATAAAGTGGTTAGAAAATAGGTGAACAGATGAAAGTCTGAGTTAGCTCCTTTTATGGTTTGCTCTCAGAAGAGGCTTCTTTCGTACAACCCAGCTTTGAATGCCACAATCAAACATGATTTCAAATAGTAGTTTTTGACACACTGTACCTAGAAGAAGCCAGTGTGTATTACGTTTGCCTTTTAATTCACAGTTGCCTTCCAAACCATTGGTTTCACAGCCTGTGGTTGCAAAACACATCCAAATCCTCTTCCTAGAAGGTTGGCCACAATGCCAATAGTCTTAAATTTCTTAATATAGACACAAGAGTAGAAAGTGCTAGATTCAGCCTTTTGTGGGTTCTTTTAAAAACATTCCCCAGCTTGGGGAATGACCATTTGCTTGCAGTCATTAAAGAGTTCTTTGATCTTAACCCTTAAAATACACAATATTACTGAGTGTAAAGTGAAAGGGGAGCTGACACACTGAGAGAGAATTTATTGAATTCATTTTAAGTGTCTAAATTTCTTTTTTGATTTCTTTCTTACTGAGTTTCTTGTTTGGGTCACCTCTTTTTCAAGCCACATAACAGAAGTCAGCAAAACACATCTGTTACAAGTGAGTTATAACTTAGTAGTCTTCATACTCAAGTTATCATAAAACCCAAAAGTGTTTAAAAGAATGCACATTTACTAACAACATCTGGGAAGCTTCTCATACACATTTATGGTTACATACATGGACTCTGAATTTGCATGTTTTAGAAGCTCCATTAGTTGCCCACAGTTGTCTAGAGGCAGGTGGCCAGTATGAGAATGAGAATCCCTACAATCTCATTGTATGGACAACCAGTCACTCAAAAAGCTAACTTAAAACAATTCCCCAGACAGGCTGGGGAAGCTCAATAGAGGACAAAAAATAGATTTAAAGCTTTAGTAACTGAAAGTTTTTCTTATACTGCAAGTTGAAATGCTTAGT
The DNA here is from genome assembly GCF_040954835.1 of Lepisosteus oculatus. Taxonomy (NCBI): domain Eukaryota; kingdom Metazoa; phylum Chordata; class Actinopteri; order Semionotiformes; family Lepisosteidae; genus Lepisosteus; species Lepisosteus oculatus. The sequence continues at coordinate 10,934,011 of NC_090702.1, read as the reverse complement.
TTTATTTTGAACTTTTTTAAAGATTTGTACAGCATTGAGTCTGCATTTGTGCAATTCTTCCCTCTAAGCACTGGGACTGATCAACCACTATATAAAATGTTGTTTGAGTTTTAGAAACAAAGGAAAGGGTGGGCACATAATGCATAAGTTAGACATTGTAAACTTATAGGTTTTATGTAAAATGATATGCTGCCTAATACAGGTATTAATGTTGAGGTGCTACAGTGCGCTTGGTTGTTAGGCAACGTCTCACCTCAAGGCTACAATAAGTAAAAATAGGACGCAGTATGGGAGTACTGCACCTTTTAGTGCTCGTAACAAAGAAACTTCATAGCACGCAACACTTACTGTAGCGCTTTAGGCAGTCATTCCTTTAATTTCTTAAATTTTCACTAATCATGTCTTTAAAATATCTACACATACTTTGCATAAGGAGACTTAATATTAAGTTAGGTGTGAGCGGGTGTATGATACAGTTTGGTCCCGACAAATCAGAACTCTTCCAAAATGTGAATGAGGACGTTTTGCCCGAAGTTGATGGACCCAGCTACATTATATTGAGGTTGCGTAACAATGAATCGCAAAATGCTAGCATGTGTGACGTCATATCGAATCAATATTACATTTACTAACATTTATTCTTTAGTCGGTGTTCCCAGATTATCACTACAAATGTCAGAATTCAATCGTTTTCCTTTCTCCAGTAGAGTTTGACAAGACATGGTACAGTACGTTACAGTACAGGAAAATGTAACGAATGATACTGAAATCAATGCTATTCGTGTGTTTTAAAACTTTGGCGTTCATTTCAATATACAGTATATTTAAAAAACATGATATAACAAAATGAGTTATTACTGTATATAAAAATAGCAACATTATAGTATGAGCCTTACCCTCGCGTGTAGTGTTCAACTGAAAACAACTCTTCAATCGTCACATTTTTGGCTTGCTGGTAAATGTAGTTTTAATTTAGATGACAATGCAAGGGAGCCAAAGTCTTAAACGAGGCCAGCCTACACTTCCCTTCACCAGATGCGAGGTCTTTCTTTTAGCTGCAGCTGATTGGCCAACAAAATCATCTCAGATTCCAGTGATTCAAACCGCAGGCAAAGCAGAGTACTGCTTTGGGTAAATTAGTTATTTTTTGTAATTCTTTGCAAGACGCAGCCTAATAACAATGTACTTTCAAGCTAATACTGTATATACTGTAAACATGACATAGGCCTAAATTAACAATGATAAACATTTGTCAAACCAATCGACTGAAAAATACGCAATATTAATGTGCCTCAGTTATGTAAAGAGACGCCGAAAAGTTGTCAGGTGTATATACAGTCATGTGAAAGAAAGTACACCCTCCTTCACTTGTATGGTTTTATAGATCTGGACATAAAAAATCATCTGGACCTTACCAGGTCCTAGAATTCGGTAAATCTAACCTCGGGTGACAAACAACACATAACAGATTCCACTATGCAATTATTTAACCAAAAATAAGCTTAAATGCAGAAGCCATGTGGGAAAAACTAAGTACACCCCATGATTCAGTAGCTTGTAGAACCACCTTTAGCAACAATAACTTTTTACGTTACATTTTCTGTATGAGTTTATCAGTCTCTCACATTGTTTTGGAAGAATTTTGGCCCACTCTTCTTTACAACATTGCTTCAGTTCATTGACATTTTAGGGCATTTGTTTACGCACAGCTCTCTTAAGGTCCTGCCACAGCATCTCAATGGAGTTGGGGTCTGGACTTTGACTTGGCCATTCCAACACCTTTTCAGCCACTCAGTTGTAGATTTGCTGGTGTGCTTGGGATCATTGTCCTGTTTCATGACACAATTTAAGCCAAGCTTTAGCTGTCGGACAGTCACATTTGTCTCTTGAATACTTTGGTATAAAGAGGAGTTCATGGTCAACTCAATGACTGCAATGCCATATACTGTACATCTATTTACCTTTCTAGCGCCATTTTCAGTAAGACACTATAATAATAGTAAATGCTTACACTTTTAGGGGACTCCCCTCCACAGCTATAAATGTGCTGCATGTAATGCGACAGCAGCCATTGTGCACCAGAATGCTCACCGCACATCAGCTCTTAGTGAGGAGGAGAGGAGAGTAATGAAGCCAGTTTATAGATGGGGATTATTAGGAGTATTAGGATTATTGGTAAATGCCAATGGGAAATTTGGCCAGGACACCAGGTTTACACACCTACTCTTTTCGAGAAACACTCTGGGATTTTTAATGACCACAGAGAGTCAGGACCTCAGTTTTACGTCTCATCCGAAGGACGGCGCCTTTTTACAGTACAGTGTCCCCGTCACTATACTGTGGCATTAGGACCCACACAAACCACAGGGTGAGCACCCCCTGCTGGCCCCACTAACACCTCTTCCAGCAGCAACCTTAGTTTTTCCCCAGGAGGTCTCCCATCCAGGTACTGACCAGGCTAATACAAACTGCTTAGCTTCAGTTGGCTTCCAGTTGCAGGGTGATAGGGTTACTGGATAACATAACAACATAACAACTTAACTTAACAAATACAGTTAACTTAAAATCTTACATGATTTAATAAGTAAGTGCAGATTTACATTAACAAGCAATCTGCTGTTTTTTCTTTTGGGCCTGATATATACCAATAAGGTTCAGCCATTCTACCTAAAAAGAACAATCTTAGGTAGCATATGCAGCTACAGATATTTTTTTTTGTGTGTTGGAGATGTGGGGTAAGTACTAACTTTGCACACCAACATGGTGTACATTTTTGTACATTCTTCTTCACTGATTTGCTCACGTTTTCTCAAGTTGCTTGAGGGACACATATAGACAACAGTTTTGTTGTAATTTAATAGATTCTCAATAGTATTCAAGTCAGGACATCCCTTGTACATTGAATAATTGTCCTGCTGAATGCTTTCCCCTAGTTTGCGTTTTTAGCAGACTGAGACAGGTTTTCTTCTAGTATTTATTTGTATTTTTGCCTGCTTGTTTTTCCTTTAGTTCCCTACTGCATGAATGTTGCCACCAGAGTGCTTGACGGTGGGGAATTCTGTTGACTAGGAGATGTGCTATTTACTGTTGATTTGTGCCAAAAGTAGTACTTGGCATTTAAACCCCAAAGTTCCAATTTGGTCTCATCAGACCACAAAACCTTTTGCCACATTTTGAAGCAAAGAACATTCAAGTGATGTGTTGCAAAATCCATGAGATTTTTTTTTTAAGCTTTGTGGAGCATCTGAGATACACATTTTCTCCCATCTCAGTCATTGGTTTCTGTCATTCCTCACCCGTTTCCTCCTTGCTCTGCTGCTCAGTTTGGAGGCACTGTCTAGTCCAGGGATATGATACACCTTCCATGTCTTTATGAGATCTTCCACACAGGGATATTCACAGACTTTGGTATCATTTGTACCCTTCTCATGATCTGTGCTTTTCTATGCCTTTATCCCTGATTTATTTTGAAAGCTCCTTAGTTTTCATGGTTGAGCTTTGCTTTGATATGTCACCAAGGAACCACATAGACAATTATGTTTTATACTGAAATCAAAAGAACCACTATTATTGCACAAAGAAAGTGCAACTAATTGTGTTGCCTATGGCAATTTTGTGCATCTAATTTAAGTTTGCTACAGCAAAGATTTTGAATACTTAATGTTTTTTCTGTGTTTCTTTCATGTTATCATATTATTAGAATATTTTCTTATTTTTTTGCTTTGAATATGTTAAATAGGTTGTGTACATACCAAATAATTGTTATTCATCGTCAAGACTGCAAGCTTTAAAGCAATAATAATGTGTAAACTATGCAACTTTGAATACTAGTTACACTTGCTTTGACAATGTCAACTATGGTGGGCAAATTAAGCATACATTATGGATGCATAGAAAAACTTTTCTCCTTGCCTTACTGTTACCAGTGTCATGGTATAAAACTCTTTACACAAAAAACACATCTACATTGCATTGGAATGCAGAATGGAATTATATTTTACATTTACATTTAAAACTCTCTTCTGGCTTTCTTCTCAAATACTGCTTACTTCTAGGGGGGTGATGAATTCTAGTGCGTTCCTGGGAAGAATTTTTAGTAGCAGCCATATTTCCATTTGTTTTGTGAAGATGTGACTTTCTGTAAACCCTCAATGTGTAATTTAAATCAAGTAGTTCAAAGTTGGATGAAGTTACTTTAAAATCTTTAAGTTGCTTTTTCTTTCTGCCCTGGGTAATTTGTTTGTATAGCCACCATGTGTATAGACTGGTGATTGTGACCTTCCTGCGCTGTGCATAACAGTGGCTATTCCAGAGAACTGATTCTGGTGGAAATAACATTATCCTCTTTCTTTACACCACATTTACATGATACGTCTGGAATGTACCTTCAGTAAAATATATTAAGAAGTTCAATGTATTTTTAAGATGTAAAAAAAGCCATTTGCCTTTTCCACTGATCTACAATTCTCACAAAACTTCTGTCTTAGAAATCCCACAGAAAGCTCAGAAACTAAACTAGGGTAGTTAGGTTATGGGGATGCAAGTGTCTCTAAAAGTTGTCATATAGACATTAGTAAAAAATGGTTCAAAAGATTAAAAAAACCAGGCAACAAGTAATTTTATTAGATATGTATATATTCAATCAAAATGTACAATATAAGAATCACAATCAACTTTACAATCAATATTTAAGAGAAAGTAGTTGTTCTATTACAGGATATTTGACTTCAGATATTTAAAGTAATGGAACCAGCTTCCTGTTCTCACTTGGCTCCTGATATGCTCTATAATCAACTAGAAAGGTGTCATGTATGATTCTATTACCAGGCATTTTAGCGATTTCCTTTACAGTACGGTGACATTCCTGGAAGCTTCTGTGACTATCCCACACCTGCATTTACTCATTATAGAAGTTCTCCTCGTCATTCTCTCAAGTGACTGAATTTCATCTGTAATCAGAATGGAATTACTGTAAAAAAAGATGAACTGTACTCTTTTTTTTTACAGAAACCTGGAGGCCTCAGGGCTTCATACTGTAGCTGATCATCATTCTCTACAAACTGTGGGGTTAAATTTATTTTAGGACATTAAAGCCATTATTCATTTACTTTAAAAAATAAGACGACTGTACAGACGATGAAGACAGGCTTCACAGTCATCTCAATCACCTATTTAATTTTAAACTTTAGCTTTATTTTAAAAACGTAAGCTAAGTATTAAAACATTTTCATTGCGCTTGTGTAATACCTCTGGTCTAGAAAAACCTGGTGTAATCACAAACAGCATATTCATAATTCATTCCATTAGCGATTTTAAGGCTTCCGGACGTTCTTTGTTGAGAATGGACAGAACCCTTGTACATTACGTAACTGGAATTCGTAGATATTAATTCCTGGCAAACCCCTATTTGCATTTTGGAAATAATGCTGTGACCCAGCTCTCAAGTACCGTACGCTGTGTTAAACGTACCTTCTTAAATAAAACGCAGGTTCACTGAAAATTGTTTGGTCTCGGTTACACCAATGCAATTATCGTTCTTCTTTATGTGTTATTGTAATTTTCCGGGCGCTGACTATATTGGGTAAATAGCATTGAGATATTTCCCGTTTGTTGGTAAATGGAAGATTACTCACATCTGTGTGAGCCTGTGTGTAATCCGATTCCGCCCCAGTTCATTCTGTGAAAATCCAATGGCGTCATACAGCTCTTCAACACAATCCTGATCAATCACCGGCAGAATCATTCAACGCTTAATATATATTAGATTAGGTTCACATTTTTATGTTTTACTCCCTGACATTTGACGCATTGATTAATCATTAATAATCTATTTTTAATATTGGTCAATATAAATTAATGTCAATTCATGTTAATATAAAATAATTCAGAAAAATAGCTAATTATCTTCCAACAGCATATTTATACTTAGTACACTTAGTGGTGAATTTTAAAAGATAAAACTTAAAACTGTCTTATTTAAGTAGAGCGGGGAGGAGGTTAATCATAAAGCTTTTAGGGAGCCCATTTAATGACAGCCTATAGTTTGTGGTAATTTTCTATACATCCGTAGCAATGTTACGGCAAACGTTATATCACTTAAGTGATTTGTTGATATCATGTAGTTTTGACGACAGTTTAGTAGAAGGTATTTCACCACTCAAGGACGAATTTACTACTTGCTGAATTCTAAGCAAGTACTTGCTTTATTAATTTTTATTAAAAAAACTTTTATGTGATTTATGGTGCTTATTTAGAATAAATATTTTCTAAATATGCGTAGCTAAAAGAAGTTCGGAAAATCCATTAACAATGCAATGCTTTTAAATTTCATAATGCACACGCATCTTATACATCTGCTTTTAAAATTATCTTAAAATGGCTCTTGTCGTTGAAAATCTGTAGATGCATGGTTTTGAATTAATTCCCTTTAATTAAAAGACTTCCAGATATGCTGCTGTATACGTCTTTAGAAGTGTTCATTTTGTTTATGTGATATTACTATATTGATCCATTTTGTGTCACGCCTTATGTTTTTTCGCACTGATATTATTTTGCAGTTCCAATGTTGCCTTGGTTAAAAGACTCAATGGGCAATTACTGCTAATATTTTTGGAATGTTTTTAAAGGGACAGAAGATGAGACGTGTTGCTGGTATGTGTTATACTATTACTAACAGGCACTGTACTATACATGTTTCTTACCTCACGTTTACGATAGAGATGTCTTCATCATACCACATTACGTGCCATATGAAAATATTTTACTGTGTTTAATAGTTAAATGTATTTAACATCTTGCACTTCGACAGAAAATGTCAATAATTTCAGACATTCAAAATATGTAGAACATTTTTACAATTACCATTAATCCAAGATAAGGATTTTGCGTGTTAAGAAAATAATAACCTGAAAACAATTTATAGTTGTGATCTTTTGCTATATACTTTATATATAAGTTCTCATGAGAACGAAGCCACCCTGCTATTCCCCAGTACTACTACTGTTGATAAGTAATTTGCGTCACATATACAGTATTAGACGTCGCTCAGAGCTCTTCACCATTTGTTGCGGAGAGACAAATTATTATTTTCTAAGGATGGTTTTGTCGTTCATGCATATAATTTCAGATATTACGAATACTAAATAATTGACTTAAAACTTACATATGCACAAGTTAGATGGTAAAATAATTAAATAAATGACCATGTTTTTTATTCGTTAGCGGCAATCTATTCGATAGGTATTCGATTATATCCAAACTCCCTCGGCTTTCTCCATTGCAACTTTTGCAGGGACCCCACAGACATGTTGTCCATTAGCTGAAGTAGACCTGCAATTTGGCTCAACTTTTGAGCCAAAAACAAAACTCACGATCCGTGGGGTTTAGTTGCAGAAATCCTACCCTTCTATTTCTACAGAGGACTGGTCCCTAAACCAGAATCTTGGATGAGCATTTCTAATATTTTTCCTTCTGATGAACTGGGCTAGTAATGCAGGAGACAGCGACTCTGACAGTGGCTCAAGATGGCAGATTTTTATTGAGTTCTAAGCTGAAATCTCGCTTCATTTTTTTGCCATGAATAACAGAAGTCCTTGCACCGATGGCCCCTATGTACGACGGTAAGGAGCTTGAATGCCGCAGCTTTCTTGTCCATTAATGTAACTTTGTGATAATTGATAGAAAGCAATTTTTATTAGACCCTTACGAATCTCCTTTGTATACCAGCAGCCAGCTGTATGGTTTCGAAATGTAATTTTAGTGTAAATTGCAAATTGCATTTTTAATGTCAAATGTTTTCCCATATAATTTGTCTTTTTTCTGCTTTCAAACATTATCTGGAAATGATCAGAATAGCAATTAAAGGATAGGTGCTAGATATCATTTACTTTGTGTCAACCTGTCAATCGTGAGTTTTGTGTCATCTATTAAAGAAAATGTACTGATAGTTCTTAAAATTCTTGCATATTTTTACTTCATAACCTATTCCAAGCATCATCATGAGGATTTTGGCTACAGGGAATTGAACATTGTAACAGTAATCTTACAGAATTAATCTTTACCGACTATAGATATGTTCAGTATATCCTAAATTCATACGGTTCACACAGTGTCTATTTATTTTTAAAGCAAAACAAAAAGGTTTGCGGATTAAGAATGGTTTTGTATTGCAATATTATTGTTGTAGCGAATCTAGTTGTGATGGACTCATCTTAAATCATGAATATGTATTTAAGATGGTTAATATTACTGTTAATAGTGCACCAGTGGACCATGGCCAAAGGAATGACATGTTTTAGAAAAAATACCGTATCGAAATTAGTGTTGCGTCAATCACATAAAAATGTAATTTAGATTTTTTATATTTTTCGATAGTTATTTTGTTTTTTTGTACCGTGTATACTCACGAAGCAGAATCATGAGAGATTTTATTTTAGATGCAATACCATGGTTTATTGGTATGTGCATAACAAAGAAATTCGTTGGATTAACCCAGATAAATGATTTAATTTTTTTCATTAATCATCTTCTGGCGTAGTTTCCACAACATTAAGCATACCTGTAAGATGAAACAAAACAGCAGAATACATTTGATATGAGTAATAGTGAGAAAAATGTGAAGTCCCATTATATGACTGAATGGGCCAAAAATCCATTGCTAGAATTGTCTGGATTGTATGGTGATACAATGCTACTCTACTTGTTACCGTTTGCTCCCTCTGCTGGACAGTTTAAATTCCACATTAAAGTCTGAAATGTTTAATATTGGTAAGTTGAAATATACAGCTTAAGTAATCAATATATATTCAGTTATAGAGGTTATTTTTCATATACACTCTTCATATTTTTAAAATATTTTTAACTAAATTCGATGACCTGAATGTTGATTTTGAGGAGAACTGGAGTTTTCTTGACAAATGACCAGACTGGTAAGGTTACAAAAAGTGCTGAAATGTAATTGTACATTTTAAATTTAAGTTTATAGTCTAAACTTTTTTAATACAGTGTAAGATGTAAATGCAGCCTGTACCAAAAATATTTTGTAATTTAAACAATATTGTTTAAAATGTGCTAGTTTTTAGCAATTACCCTTTAGGTTTTTAAGCACTTAGTTGGTAGTTGTGACATTCTAGAGATATGCATACTATGTATGAATGCATGGTCTGAAACATACTGTAAGTATTGGTACTTCCTGCCTCAACGTTGTTGCTTCACCTGAAAACATACCAATCTTTAGGATAATTTGGTGTTCAGCAAACCAAAAAATACTGTTGTTTACTTTTTTATATAATTGAAATTAATTAATTTTTGAATAATATTTTCATGAACGAAGGGTTTACCATTGTATGTTGAACATATAGGCCTAGTTTGTTATAGTAACTGGTGAATTTATTAAATGTTTCTGTTTTTTGCTTATTACTTAATCCTTAATGGTTTAAACCCTCACAGGCCCGGGACTCATAATTGCCTAAAGTGTTAGTTCCTTAGAAACTGAGAATTTGTACATCTTAACTCTTTTTGTCTCATGCTGACAAATTAATTCTTGACTTGCTGAGTTTCCTAAACCTTTTAATTGTGAGTTTCCCAATGTCTAAATCAAAATACCTAAGGAATTTTGGTTATTTTAATTGCTTCCCTGTAGGCCAAGTCCTGAGATGAGTGTTAAGAGTTTGTATTCCTCAGTGATTGGGCATTCCTTTTAAGCATAATAGCATTTTCTTTTGAGCAGTTTCTGTGGTTCTCTGAAAATCAAGTTAACAAAAATGGGAAACTTAGGAGAACACCACAGATCATCTATAGTCTGATGATGATACATTTCTTCTCTTCATCTTATAATGTGCTCAAGCAGATCTTACAGAAGTTTGAGCCACAGTTTGTTTTAATAGGAGTATTTCACTCTTGTGTTAGAGACTCCTACTGGCATTGTAGATGGTTAAAGTTTTTTTACTAGAGAGTAGTTGGGGATACATTCTTTGTGAAACAATGCAAGAAATAGTACTATACAGTATCTTTCATCTTCTAAGATATTATTTTTAATATGTCCACACTATATGTCTTACATTTTCCAGAGGATTTAGATGAGATGATAAATATTGTATGTTTTTCAAATGCATATGGTGTTAAAATAATTATCCAAACTATAATACTTTTGGCAGTTAATTTTAATTTGCAAGGTCTAGCTAAACCACAAAAGCCTGTGCATCAGGTGCATGCACAGTGCAGAGCAGGAAGATATGCTCAACTAAGAGCCTGCTATATTGAACGTAAATCTTCTTTTACACCATAGTAAAACCTAGAACCTGGCATTAATGTCATTTGAAAATGTGTTTGCTTGTAGAATTAGCAATAAATAGTTGATACATTTGTTTTGTATTTTTAGAGAAAATAATATACCTGTATGTGTTTAAGAAAATATCAGTGCTGTGATAGCATATATTAAACATTTCAAATGCAATGTTCGTACATTTAAATAGAAAGTTGTTGGCCATATTCAAACCACAGAGAATGTATTCTCTTTATTTCTGTGTGTATAGGAGAACAAAAATGTGCCAGTATGGGATGAGAGTTACATTGGATTTTAGTATACAGCAAAATAAATGACTGATTGCGAATTAGGATTTTAAGCACCACAGGGTTTGGTTGACTTTGGACACTCTGGGTCTCAGTGCAAGTAAGAAGTGTGTTGCTTTGACAGTGTGTGTTTCAGGGGAAAACATACATGAGTCCTAGTTTTCCTGTTGGTACAAGCTTTATTTTGATGTATCCCAGTAATTGGTGATCCCAAATGGGATGGAGGTAGTAATTTGAAGTCTTTTCTAAGGACACCTCACTGAAAAGTAGTGAGAATTGTATTTAGCAACATTCTGTTTCCACTGCTCGGTAATTGTGATTGGAATTAGTTACTTGTCATTACCATTAGCTGTAATTGCACTGTAAGTAAGTACATTTCTGCTGTACACACAGTGCCGCAAGCTGCATTAATTTCTGTTCGGCATGGAACAAGGCCTTTGTGATGTCAAAAATGACAAATTGATCAGTATTTTTGACTGAAATCATATTATGAAGATAGATGGTTTAATTCAGAAGTCATTTATTACACAGATGGGATTTTTTTCTCAGACCTTATACTTCAACCCAAAGTTTATTAACATATATGCTACTGAAGCACAGGTGGCACTGCTACTGTGACATTGGGATTCTGAGCTAGTTTTCATAGTATTGTTCTGTAATAGTCTACCAATCTTAGCTGTGTTGGGTTAGGATTTTGGCTTTGCTAGCATTTTGAGACTTGCCAGTTAGAACCCTTTCTGGACATACATCCTCCAATTAATGGCTCTGCATTTACAGTACAAGCACAGGTTTCTTATAATGTAACAGGTTGTTAAAACGTGTGGTAGGCTTGAAATTGTGTAACAACCTTCAGTAATGGGTTTCAATAAGAAAATGAAGATGCGTATATTTTTTGCTGTGTGTATTTGTATGAACATGTTTGTGTGGGGTAGGTGAGGAATAAGGGGTAGGGAGTAGGTTCTTTTTATAGTGTATGGAAGGAGTTTCATTACGCATTCCAAGAGAGTTCAGCTCTGCAGTCACAGCCCTCGGGTACTCCCCCCCCCCTTTTATATTTTACTCACAAGTTTGCATGTTTGCATAATGAACATTTTTTTGCTCACATGCCTCAAGGCGTATAAAGCCAATGATGTTGTAAGGCCAGATATTTTTAAGGTGTCAAGCTGGTGTGAGTTGGAGTAATGACAGTAATTTGCTTTATGCTGCTAGAAGACTCATGTTCCTAAATAATAACACATTATGAGACCTTTTACCTATATTTTGGGAAAGGAAGGAAGTATTTTTGAAGTTTCCTTTGTATTTTTTTCCTTGTTCTACTATTGTTCCTAATTCCTCCTTGATTTACCCTTTGAGAAGATAATAGTATCTGGAAATGAGATGGATATTTTAAGTTAGCTTTAAAGTTTGTATTCTATTTTCTGTGATAGCAGTTTATGAAAGTGTCCTTTAATAACATTAGAAATAAATATTTTAAATAGCTTATTTAATTTTGGTAGCCATTATGTACAGTCATTTTATATCTTTCTCCAAGATATAGAATGCGCCTTAATATAACATACAGAGTGAATAAATGCCTTTTTTGCCTTCTGTTTTTTTTTTCTTATAGGTCTTAAAGTCCCATTCCAGGCTCTTACCTCCTGCATGCATTTCTGTATTAAAACATGTAACTGTGTTATTTTTCTTTAGTTTTGTTTACTCACATACAGTGCAGTCTGTAAGTATTTGGAAAATGACACAATTTGTGATGTTTTGGCTCTGTACTACAGCAGATTGGCTTTGAAATGCAACAATGACTATGAGGTTAAATTGCAGAATGTCAGCTTTAATTTATGTCTATATTTGGTGAACCGTATAGGAATTATACAGCCCTTTTTATACATAGTCCTCCCATTTCAGGAGACCAAAAGTAATTGGACACATAAACATAATCTTAAATAAAATTGTCATGTTTAGTATTTGGTTGCAAATCCTTTGCAATCAATAACAGCCTGAAGTCTGCGACCCATAGACATCACCAGACGCTGGGTATCTTCCCTGCTAAAGCAGCCATTTTAAGTTCCTGCTTCTTTAAGGGCTTTTTGCCTTCAGTCTTGTCTTCAGTAAGTGAAATTCATGCTCAATGGGATTCAGGTCGGGTGATTGACTTGGCCGATCAAAAACATTCCTCTTTTTGACCCTGAAAATCTCCATAGTTGCTTTTGCAGTATGTTTGGGTCGTTGTCCTTCTGCAAGGTGAACTGCAGTCCAATTAGTTTTTTGAGGCATTTCGTTGGATCTGAGCAGATAAGATGCTTCTGTACACTTCAGAATTCATCCTGCTGCTGCCATATAAAGTCACTTCATCAATAAAGACAAGTGAGCCAGTTCCACTGGCAGGTGTACATGCCCAAGCCATGACACTACCTCCACCATGTTTCACAGATGAGGTGATATTCTTTGGATCATGAGGAGTTCCTTTTTTTCTCCACACTTTCCTCTTTCCATCACTCTGGGGCAGGTTAATCTTTGTCTCATCTGTCCATAAGGCTTTGTCCCAGAACTCTAGGGGCTTTTTAATGTACTTTTTAGAAAACTGTAACCTGGCCTTTCTGTGGCCTTTCTTATCAGTGGTTTGTTTCTTGTGGTGAACCCTCTGAGATTATGTTGGTGTATTCCTCTCTTTATGGTAGTCTTTGACACATCTATGCCTACATCCTGTAAAGTATTCTTCGGTCATCCACTACTGTGGTCTCCTGTGGTCTACCAGGTCGTTTGGTATTGCTAAGCTCACCAGTGCATTCTTGTTTCCTAACAATGTACCAGACAGTTGATTTTGATACACCTAATGTTTTGGCCATGTCTCTGATTGATTTATTCTGATTTTTCAGCCTCATGATGGCCCGCTTTACTGACATTGACACTTCTTTGATCCTCATGTTGAGAGACAACAGCAACAGACTCCAGATTCAAATGCCACACATCTAGAATCAGCTCTAGACCTTTTGTAAGCTCTCTTGTGCGTGAACTAACAATGCAACGACACACAGCTGGCCAAGAAACAACTGAGCGGGTGACCTAGATGTTCCTAGAATTAAAAAAAGTCACAGCTGGCAACAAAGCATTTTCTTATAGATCTCTCCAATTATGGAATAGCCTCCCCAAAGATGTGCAGGATTCAGACACACTCTCAATCTTTAAATCTAGGCTAAAAACATATTTGTTTAGTCAAGCTTTCAGATAAATACTTAGGAATAGCAACTGAAGGAAACCAACTGAACATTCCGGATGCTGTTGGGCATTACCATAATTGATTGCACTTTTCCCACCATGTAATAGAATACAGACAGCTCTCATATGTGTTCATTCTAATTTAACCCGGTGCCAGCCAGAGGAGGATAGGCTCTCCCGTTCAAGCCTTGGTTCCTCTCAAGGTTTCTTCCTACCTTAGACTATGGAGTTTTTCCTTGCCACTGTTGCCTTTGGCTTGCTCACTCGGGGTTTAGGTCCGGAAATCTGTAAAGCTGCTTTGTGACAATGTCCATTGTAAAAAGCGCTTACAAATAAAACTGAACTGAGAAGCCAATTGTCAAATTACATTTGGTCCCCTGAAATAGGGGGACTATGTATAAAAAGGGCTATGATTCCTGTATGGTTCACCCAAAATAGACCTAAATACTGTCAAAATAAAGTGGACGTTCTGCACTGTAACCTTATAGTCATTGTTTTATTTCAAATCCAATGTGCTGGAGTACAGAGCCAAAACAAAAAAAAATTGTCACTGTCAAAATACTTATGGACTGCACTGTAGATGCACATTTTTATAACAGGAGGATTTGCAGGAGACTCATACAGGATAACCCTCAAGCAGGTATAACTGATTGCAATATATGATATTTATTGGTGTCACATACTTATAGACGTCTGGCAATTTCATCTTGTCTTTGGCTCTTCTGCTTGTTAGTTAGTCTTTGCTTTGTAACATTAATTGTTATTGAATTCAGGTGGATGAGCACGGCCTTCTTTGTGTGATATGCATTACAGCCAGCTTGTAGAAATCCTGGGGTCTGTTGTATTTGATTAATGAGTAGGAGACCATGATGCCACCATCAAAAACAACACTCTTTCTGCAATGCTACTGTAGTTACAGTAGTACAGTGTGTTGTCAGTGTCTGGCTTTATCGATCTGTCCAAATAAAAGCCTAGCCACGCAAATTGTCCAATGCCATTAGCATCTCATAACCTTAACTGAAAGGTTGATGAATCCGTGAGGGCAGTCCAAGTCCATTTAACCCTAGCTGAGGACAACCTACAAAGTGTAATCCTGCTTTGGAAAATAGGTGGAGAGAGGATGGAGCTTAATATGTTTTTTGTATAACTGAAAATGAAGTGACCCCCCTCCCTTGATGTTGACAGCGATCCTGTCAATCAGATAATTCTTATGACTTTTCCCCTTTCTTCTCTTTTGGTGTGTAATATGCTTGCTTATTTGTCTTCCTGTGGTTCTAGTGTGTTAATAAAGACTGTGTTGCTGCATAAAGATCAAAGTCACTCTTACAACTGTTTGTTTTGACGATGTTTCAGGATTCACAACCTTGTATATTATATGTATTGTAACAATTGAAAGACAATGAAACACATCAAAACTGCATTACTGTTTCCTGACCTTATTTAATTAGCATAACTATTAGAAAAAAAGAAACCAACATATAAAAAAAACATAAAAATCATACAGGAGTCACAGGAGTCATGTGAACCATGATTTCTGCATGTTTTCAGTCTTTTTCTTACTAGATGTAATAGAGATTTAGAAATGCCCTTATCTGCTTTGACAATTTTACAGTTCAACATTTGCTAAAAAGCAGGGGTTTCTATCCCTAACCCAGGAGAGACCAAGTCCTGTAGGTCTTATAGGTAACCATTAAATAAAAAGCTGACTTGTTAAAATTAGAGAGAGTTTGGAAATCCGAATATCCTTCCTCTCTGAAGGACCAGAGTTTCACTATCTACGTTATCAATATTTGAGTGTTCTCAGTTTTTAAACAGATGTGACTTAGGATGACCTATAAAACCACTGCCACAGCCATATATAATTATTTTAAATTATTTACTGAAAAAGCATGAATACAGCAACATTTTGAAAACCTGTGCCAGGACTTTGGTGAGACCCTGTTAATTGTGGGGGATATACAGTATATGGTGTTCTCAATATGGAAGGTACAGTAAATCCAGTAACATTATGCATGGATCAGTGCTTTTGACAATTATTGAATAAAGGATATCATTAATTACAG
The DNA here is from genome assembly GCF_040954835.1 of Lepisosteus oculatus. Taxonomy (NCBI): domain Eukaryota; kingdom Metazoa; phylum Chordata; class Actinopteri; order Semionotiformes; family Lepisosteidae; genus Lepisosteus; species Lepisosteus oculatus. The sequence goes on along the minus strand of NC_090702.1, from coordinate 10,918,172 downwards.
ATTGTTTGAATTGGGGAAAAGAACAGCTTAAGCTGTATTTACTCATGTTGTGGAATTTCATGTGATTTCTGGTTTTACTATATTATTTCCAACTGTTAAAAGTATTTTTCTTTATAATAAAGGGATATTGATTATATTTCTGGGGCATAGTGCCCTTTTAAGTGGCTTCTTCTTCTGAATGTGTTTTTTTAATGGTAGTGCAGACTCTTGAATGGGGATTTTAAACACAATGCTCATCCATTAATAATGCTCATGAGAAGTTCACTTACCTTTTCTTGTTTCAAATGTGTAATAGAAACCTTCAAACCCACTTTTGCGTCCTATGTATTTAATGGTGGATTGCAAAAACGCCCCTCTAAATTAATATTTTGGTTTATTGCTCTCAGACTAAACTAAAACATATTTTAAGACTAAAATACATTCACACTCATTTGAACAGATTGTGGATGTATTGTTTTCATATTTATTCTTAACTGATCTGTTGAAAAGCTCATTTCCAACACTTTATTATATCTCTTTTGTTTTGATTTTCTTTTCACTTTATGTTTATTCATTCACAACACATATTGATCAGCTACAGTACATGAAACACTTTTTTTGCAAATTGGTACTGTATGTTGCATACAAGTAATGATCCTAACCTGATCATGTAAATGATATCAATTTATATTGTTTGACCACTTTCACTTTATATATACAAATTAAATATACTGTATAATTGTTTCTTTGAAATGCTATTAAGCAAGTGTAGTGTTTAACTTGGTGCAACTGAGAAATAGTTACTTTAGGTACCATCTGTATCAAATCAGCTGATGCATTATTGTTGCAAATCAACCAATGAATTTTCTTCAATGCCAATAAGGATATTTCACTATAATCTAATCTATAAACCACATAGCCTGTATTACGTTAATTTTATGATATTGTCATTATCAGTGCATCAGTTTAGTTTAAAATTAGGCATTTCCTCAGCCTGCATTTTATAGTTTACATATTAAGTACAATTATGTTATATTTATTACACATATTATATTATATGTATTTATTAAACATAATATTAAACCATTATGTACTTTGAGTTATTTATTTCAAACACTACATGCAGTGGCAACATTTTGTTTGTCTTGTAAAGCAGGAATTGAAAGTAGAACAACAGCATGGTAAGCTTGATCAGAGAAATGTATACCATCTGGAGTTGTCTTTGAAGATAAGAAGGCATTTTTGTTCAGATCTGTTTGCGAGAATTGTTATTGAAAGAAATAGTTCACAGGTGTGTTCTTACAGGGCAGGAAACAGATGGGAGTGTTTCAAGGCTCTGTAAGCTGAAATGACTCTTTCCTTAAAAACAATATGTTCTACCTGTTCCAGAGTGTATTGTGTGTATGGTTTTTTAATGTTCACGTCTTGTCACCTTTATAGTTCAAGAAAAACATTATCCAGTGTACACAAAGACACAGTGAGACCATGAAAAAAGCAATCAAGGGTGTCCAGCATGTTCTTTTTAAAAAATGGTTGTGAAAGACAAATTTAGAAAGGCATTTGAGAGAGTAAAGGAATTTCATATGAATTAAGAGTTGCCTTGTGGATTTGACTTATATATGAAAATGGGTACACTTTGGTGAATTTCAAACAGGATAGTTTGTTAGTCTTTGACATGAGCTCTGTTTTAGGAGCATCCTCTCAGACCAGCTATCAGTGCCTGTTTTGGTTTGGCAGGCACACTCTGATATGAGAAGACAAGTTTCAGTCCTAGCTCTGCTGCTTTGCAGTTTTCTGCAGTAGTGGGGGTGACATAGTGTTACTAAATTAAACCTTATGAAAACCATGCCACACTGCTGTACAAAAAGTGCTGAGAAGACTATAAAATGCTAATGTCTTCTCTGTACCTCCGCTTTTTGTAATGGTTCTTTATTGTTGTTGGCATTTCAGAGCCAAAGCACAGATGTGGTTAATCTCTTCTCTGTTTCTGTCCATTCTCAGTTCACCACATGTTACAGAAGGTTTAATTACATACCTTTTACAGTAAAGGCATTTTAATTTTTTTAATTTACACAAGAAATGCAATGCACATGTAGGGATCTTATCTAGTTAATGTTTTTTCAAGACTTCTGAACAGCCACTGAGCTGAGCAACAGCGCCTATAGGTCTGTGGGTTGATCTGTTCAATACATATCAAATTTCTTATGTTGACTGGAGGCATGATTGTAAAGGAATTATAGTGAGAAGATAAGTGACAGAGCAGCTTTCCAGTTTGCTTGCATTGCTGATAATAATATCTCATTCCTTTGTAACACTATTGCTAATATAAGACTAGTTAGCCTTGGCTCTCATCTTTATTGGAGGTTATAAGAAATGGTGTTATTGTCATTTATTTGTATTGTACTAGAACACACAGGGAACTGCATGCGGTCTACTCCTGGCTAATTTTATTCAGGCCAATGGCTTAGCCATTGCTTCACAAGAATAATAAAAACATAATTAATCTAAAGGAAAATATATTTTTCAAAACAATATATAAAGTTTGGTTCTTTCTCCTTCCTTTTGGAAATCTTTAAAATTGATTTTTATACCGATAAACTATTATAGTACTTAAAACTATAATAGTTTGAACAAACAGAATTGTTGTGGAGGGGTACTTAAAAGTATTTTAAACAATGACACCATTATGGATGTCAGTAAAGGACATTGGGATCACAGGTAAAAAAACATTCAGACAAAACAAAATGCCATTATAATCTTTAGTATTAACATAAAAATGTCCAAAAGGTTTAGAAATTGTATTTTCAATGGATACTTATTTAGGGAAAGTAAATTAAGTCACATATACAAACATAAAAATTGTTATATACAGTTGCTATTATGTACAGTACTTTGCTAATTACTAGTGTGAAACTGTTAGTCTAACGGCAGTATACAATGTACGAAACCGAACAAAGGAAAGAACAGTAGGAGCTGACTTTGATGTTTATGTGTGTATGCAGTGTATAGTGTGTGGGCTTCTGTTCATTCATATGCATGCTAGCGATGGTTGTATTTCTCTTGCTTAGTGCCAGATCTTTGCTTTCTTAGTCCTTTAACTAGGAAACAGAGCAGTTAGCACTGTACCGTAGTACTGTTTGAATAAGATCAAATAAAGGAATTTAATGCAGCTAATTTTATAAATAATGATGTTGATTTTTTCCTTTGAAGGACTGGCATCCAAGAAACCTACATTATAAGAGAGTTACTATTATTTAACAAAGTTTGGTTGGTACGTGAGATTATCTCTTTGTGCTGGGAGAGTTGCATTGTAGTTATATTGTGATGTAGTGCTCCCCCCTGTTTAGGATTAAAGGGTCTGTTCATCCCTCTTGCTTATTCTGTTCAGGAGCCCAGTTTATCTGTTTACTCATCTTAGAAAAGCCGGCGTGCAGTATGGCAGTGGTGCCATACTGCACGCCGGCTTTTCTAAGATGAGTTGTGATTGCCAAAGCTGATTTGGTTGCATAAAGCTAAAAAATATGTTTGCACTTCAGCCTTTAAATTTGATTAAACCTACAGTTGTGTGTTAAGAAGGTGAGCTTGCTATTTGTTAAAAAATAGATGGAGACCATACAAATAGTTGCTCTTGTAGCTTGTTTGGGTTCTGGTAGCTAATTGATTCGAGGATTTCTTCAACCATTTTTGAAAGAAGAGGAGGTGCCATTTTAAACTACGTGGGTGGTAGCTTGTTCCAGACTCATGCAATATTTTGTGTAAAAATACATGCCTCTTGTCCTAAGTTTTAAATTCACTTCCCTGTAGTTTCAGCTTACCCTGTACTTCATGTTTCAGTGTGGGTTTTGAAAAGGTTCATTGGGTTGATTTTCTCCATCCTTTGACGATTTTCAATACTTGCTCTGCTAAAAATGAAGAAAAACGTTTAGTTTCTTTGGTCATTAAGGCATTCCTTTAAGCCTAAGAATGTGTTACGTCACTCTTTTCTGGACTCAGCTGCAATATCTCTATTGTTATGTTACTTTATAATGTGGTTTTCATTGCTTCCTTACATTGTCTAGATCTAACAGATGTGAATGATTTGTAAATGATTTGTCAACATAAATGGGATTTAATATACAGTCTGATTTTAGGGAAATTAATGAAACAGCCCGAGTATTGTGTTTTAATCAGTCTCTCATTTTGATTGTGAAGTTTAAACCAGCCTATGCTAAATGAGTTTTGAAGTGTTTTATTTTTTTATTTTCTTACTCTAATTGTTGTTGTTGGCTAGTCCTGGCTCCCATGATAAAATACTGTGTGATGTTTGTGAAAAATAGGAACAGTAAATTTTGTTAGACTACAGTTGCTCGTCTGTCCCGTTCTCGGGAAAATGTAGACCTCCTGTTCCTGACCTTTCACAGATGGCAGGTACAGAGACATGGCCGGCTGAAAATAAAAGGGCTTCAGAGTCCAGAGGCACTACGGCATCATTTAGTTATACAGCACTGGGGGGAAAAAGATGGAATAGATTGAATAGCTTTGATGGTCAAACCTTTCTGTAAAGATATTGGTGGTTTGGAGTGTGTCATCACATTAATCAGTGGCCTGGACTACCTTTAGCTGAACCATCGGCATTTTTGCCTGCTAGCTGAGAGGTCAAGGGGTTCTGCCTTTCTCACATTTTAGAATGGATCATTAACATAACTGCTGGTCACGGCTTGCTGACTGTTCCTAAAACAGAGCTGAAGCACTTTGCAAGCCGTACTAATTCAAAAAATGGAGTGTTCAGATAAAATGGACACAAACTTGAGGATTTATGATTACAGAGTTGTTTTCTTCTGTGTTTCTGTGTGTTCTGTACATGGAAACGATGTCTTGCAGTGAAATGTCAATTGCTTAATGAGTCTGTGAATTACATTACTTTCATCGAGCCTAAAGAATGTTTTTTTTGGCCGAGTTGTTTATCTTTGGTCAGAAAACAAGGAAGAGCCAGACCTGGCAAGTGCCCATTCATTTGATATGTAATAGTTTTATTGCCTTTTTTTATTGGGTCAAAAACAAAGCAGACGCATAATGGCTAGGTGCAAAAATAATAAAACAAGGCTTCTATGAATTCAAAAACATACAAAACAAATTTTACCTTATAAATGTATCTTTGAATACAGTACTAGTCTGTAAATACTTTGACTGGAAGTTGTTTTTTTTGTTGTTATTGCGTTAGCAGGTGGATTAATTTATTTCTGAAGTAATGGATGCACCTTTTCTCTGTCCTGTCTTGCTTGTATGGTGATGATTGATGTGTGGAAACCACAGATAGCAGTCTTAGATCAGACCAGCCCCTGGCATCTTTCTTTCATACTCTCATAGGGCAGCTACCCCTGACTTTTCTTTGAACATGTCAACTTCAGTTCAGGTTTGGATCGTGCTCTCTCTAGGGGTTCATCTTTAGTTCATGGTCATAATGCATAAGTTATTTTCTGTCATAAGCTGCAAACATTTGGGGAATTGTGTGCAAAGAAAAAAATATCCAGGCAAAGGGTTTCTGTGTGCTGAGATTCAGGATTAATTACATATGGGCTCACTAGTCCTTGGTGATTGCATCTTGGCTGCTTTGTGTTCTGAGAAAGACAACACAGTTGATGTTTCTCACTGCTTCAGAAGGGCTGAGAAAAGGACAGCGTCTGGCCTTTGATTTATATGAAAGAATATATGTGTCCTTTGATAGTACAGGGTCGTTATTTTTAGTTGACTTAATTTGGACTATGAGGGAGCTACATGAGGAAATGATTACAGAAAGATAGTTAAGCTTCAAGAACTGTTTCAGCCACCACTCCTTAATATATCCTTGATATCTGAGCAATTTTGTACTGCAAATGTATGCTTTATAAATTTCTATTAATATGCATACATTGTGTCATGTAGGTTAAATCGCCACAGTAGCTCTAAGCATGAAATAGTATATACGGATGGCTCTGCTCTCACTTTTGGTCCTTGTATATCAGAAGTGTGAAGCAAGAGAGATAGCATGATGACAATATTTTGTTTGTTTCTACTGTGCTTGGGGGTAGAATTAACTAATTCTGTCTCAATTAGAGGGGCTGTGGTCATCTGTGTACAGGTTTTCCCTGAGAACTGACACCTTTTGGGGTGACCTGTACAGAATGAGAGCCCTGAAATATGGCCCAGATCCAAGATGACAATGTTAAGGACACCCACATCTTTACTAGGTAAGAGTTTGTACTGATTGTGGTATAATGGGACTAAGCCACTTCCTATTTCTCATTTAAAAAGTTAATCCTAAATAATAATCTTTGAATAAATCCAGGATTTACTATCATCAGACATGTACAGTTGCTTTAAAAAAAATCAGACCCTTCTTGATATCCCTGGTATTATTTTTTGTTAAAATACAAAATGATGCATACAGTTTTTTCAATTTAATATTTTATTCAAAGCTCAAACTGAATATTTCTAAGGGCAACATACATTATATTAAATTATAGCAAAAGCTAAAGAGAAAAAAGTAAAGTCTTGCAAGTCTTGTTAGGTAAGTACCAACTTTGCACAGTGACTTGGTGCAGTTGTTGTCCATGCTTTTTGGCAGAATAGCCAAGCTCTCTCCAGGTTAATATAACTACAAAATATACCTATTTTTAGTCAAAATAAAATGTAGAAGGCTGTTTTATGTCTGGCTTATCTAAAAGGTTTGCCACATCTTGAATATGTTACAAATTCAGGAGTGTGTACCAGGTGTGTGGTTGCTTTATTTGTGTTATTATATATAGCATATTTTTTTCTTTTTTGAACACAAATACAGTACATTTTCCAATGCTAGTTGTCACAAGTTTTACTTTGCTCTCTGGTTGTACTATGTTAGAAGAGAAGGCTTTAGTCCAATAACTGGCCTTCAAAATAGCAGGTAGACATTAAGTAATGGTTTAACTGCATGAAAAAAGTAACCTCTCTTAACAACTGTGGGAAACCCTGAGTATTCAGTATTATATGGCACTTGGAATTTATTTATGCTCTGGTCCTTCAACAATCCGCAGACATACTGGTTGGTTAATTGACTTCTGGGAAAACTGTCCCGGTTGTGAGTATGTGTCTGTGTGCGCCCTGCGACTGGTGTCTTATCCAGGGTGTTCTCTGCCTTGCACCTATTGCTTGGGGGGAAAGGCTCTGAGACCCCTCAACCTTAAATTGGTTAAAGTTATTAGAAAATGGATGGATATCTGTTTAAGTGGTTTTTTTTTTACAGCAACAGTCACTTTGTCTTCTAAATATTCCTACTTAACAGGCTAAACACTGTAGCTCAATTAAAAGTTCAAGGGCGGCTGTTCTAACTTTTTCCATTCTGCGTCAGCTTACACAATAGCCTGATTGAAATGCTTTATATGGTGAGCAGTTTTGGCCAGGAATATGTAAGTGCTCTATATTACAGTAACTGCATTAATGACATTTACCTGCTGCGGCCTACAAACAGGCACATTTTGTTTGCTTATTGGCTTATGGCAAGCTTATCAAAGTCATTTTTATTGCAGAATGAAACTTCCCCCATTTAGTATTGTGCACTAGGCACAGTCACAATACTGCTGAGTACTACCTGGATCAGTAGAATACATTTAACTTCTGTTCATGTTTTGATCAATTTAAATGCAAATCCAGTCATAGGAAGCAGTAATATCTTGTGGTCGTCTGTGCGTTGCGTTTCAGTACTGTGGTACCAATGATCAGTTTGTGCATTCTTGTTCTGTCTTTAAACACCTGTTTTGTTTTCTTTTTTGATGGAGGCAATGAAGTGTTTCCTTTTTGAGGCAGTGTACTTTAAAGGCTTTTTATCAACTTTATCATGTGCAGTGTCATTGTATCATTCATACGGTTTTAGTGTCTGAACGTGATAAATACATAAATCGCCAAAACGTCTTTTGAAGTGTAAAGCAGGTGAAACCAAATGTTTTGAAGAAAAGGAGAGACTTTGCTTTTCACATTACACATTAGCTTTTTGGGTCTTTATTAATATGTGATGGTTACCAACATTTTTAAATTATGCAATAGCGTAATTTACGACATTTGGTAATGCACTTTGTCTAATGTCATTGTCATTTTTCTAATGTTGGGTTAATGTTCAATGGGAGATAAATGTTTAAAATATTTGTCATGCACACAGTGAATATGTCAGTTCCAGTAATATGTATTTTTCCATTACATTTCAAGTGTTTACCTCACAATGTAGTAATCCCAGGTTTTTCTTTTGTCATTTGCTTTCTAATTCATTTGCAGTTGCAGTTTGGTGTCAATGTAGATTATCTGGGGCATTATACAACAATAACTAAAACAGGTTTCTGTACTCTTTTAATACGTTGTTACACAATATGAGAGGAAGAAAGGATAGTAGTCAGCTTTGTCAAATATTACTTATATTAGTAACTTTTAAAAATTTATTAAGAGTGTTTAAAATTGCAAAATATACAATTAGAACAAAGACATCCTGGCTCTACAGTTACTGTACATGCCTGGTTACTAGTACAAAGTTATCTAATTAATAGAAGGTGTAAAATGTGTTCACATTGTATTCTTGAGAGGAAATTACAGATTTCACAAGCTAATAGAGTACTCCTTCTTTCTTTTTCATAACAGCATGCATGTCTTTGTTCCATTTTAACCCCGAGTTCAATCTAAATGTGAGATATAGCACTTATTTCCTTAGGCCAGTTTTTCATTTGAAGACGTACTGTATTCCAGGTAGCATAATCTTCCTTATCTCTTTTAATATCGTTTTTTGCAGTATGTGTAAGGTGGTGTTTCGGCATGATGCTTGCATAGAATTTCCTTGTAGTTGCTACATACAGCTTATATACTGTACAGATTGAATGTTATTGAACTTTTATTTTTGCTTGTAATGTCTGACGAGGTTCGACATGCCACCAAAATCCCAAAATTCCCCAAATCCTCAGACTGTCCCCTTCAGTAACACCTGTTGTCTGAAAGAAAGGTTTGATCTTGTTGTGATTAAGAGGCTGCTTAATTGTTGAGACATTAAGGAAATCCTGTTGCCAGTCTGTTCTTAATTAATACTTTGCAACCATGCTACCGTGTATGTTGTTTGCCTTCGAGTACACTTCTTCAGGTTTTATTGTTCACACTGTGTGCCTTTGTGGTTTTTGCATACCGTATTACTGAACTCTTTTGATGTATTGTGAACTACTGCAGTGAACGGTAAACATGATGGTCTATTTAAACATATAATTTCAGGCATAGTAATGCTTTAAAACAGAATAGGTAGGTATTTATAATATCATTAAACAATGTATAGTCATTTTTTAAAATGTAAATGAATCTGCCTTGCAATTGTAATGTTAACATTCTGGAAGGTGGGGCAGGTTCTCTTATATGGAAATTAAAATCTGATAACACCATATAAAACTCAAGAAGACTCTTCTACACTTAGAGTGAAATCATTTTGAGCTTTCAACTACTTTCAAATGTGTGTGATACAAATTTGCCAAAATTGCTTAAAACTATGAATCCACTCTGTCATAAGGTTCCAAATTTCTGCACATCATATCCAGTTAATAAATAGCACTATTTTAAGGAAATACATTTCCACATAAGGGTGAAACTCAAGATTCTCAAAATAATAATGTCAACTGAACCTTTTTGTTCTGGAACTGTTCATTTTATATAAAGTTTAAAAATCTGGGATACTATATCTTAAAGATTTCGTTTGTAAAAAGGATAGCTAAAACAGCCGCTGTTGTTACCAGCCTATAAAAGCATATATGTAGTGTGTAATTAGCAATTAGCAACTAGCAGTCCAAGCTCAGTAAATAAATGGAATCATAAAAAACTATGAAAAAATAACAATTCAAAGAACAATGTTTTAGATTGTTTAAAGCTACTTTTACCCATTGATAATTGTGCTTTGAAAAAAGTAAACCACTGCATAAAAAACATAAACTACTCTGTAGTAGACAGAAATGCATGATTCGTCTACTAGTAATAAGATGAGGTGGAAAATGTAAAACTCGGAGGTAGTCAGTAGCTGTACCGGGGCTGCAAAAAAGAGGGACTGCTCAGCCGTGCTCATGAGGACTAGATTGCCATGTTGGTTTCATGATTTTTGTTCTGCTCATTGTGTGACACCTTCTTATAAGTTGTAACTGGGATGCAAATCAAATGCTTAGCAAAAACAAAAAAAATGTGCAATTGGTCGTTCTTGGTAAAGGAGAACAGTAACCAAAACCTGGTGTTCACACAAAATTCAGTGTCTTTTCAGTACAGTAATTGGCTAAGGATCTGCGCCTGTGACTGGAAGGTTGCCGGTTCAAATCCCGCGGCCGGTAGAGGAATCCTTCTCCGTTGGGCCCCTGAGCAAGGCCCTTAACCCTAACTGCTCCAGGGGTGCCATACAATGGCAGACCCTGCGCTCTGACCTCTAGCTTCTCTCCCTGTCTGTGTGTCTGTGTCTCCATGGAGAAAAGCTGGGGTATGCGAAAAGACGAATTCCTAATGCAAGAAATTGTATAGGGCTAATAAAGAAACATTATTATTATTACATTAATTCAGACCCCTCTGTCCAGACACAACAACTCTACACTTAAAAGCAGTTATTTCACAGCTTACTTGTTTCTTGTGAGGTTTAGATTGCTGTCACTTTGTCTCTCTCAAAGCTGTCAAAGCTGCCACTTTGTCTCTCTCAATGGGTACAGGTCTGAAATTGGTCTTGTCAAGTCTGGTGTCCCCCAGGGCTCAATACTGGGCCCCTTGCTCTTCAGCATTTACATGTTCCCACTTGGTCAGCTTTTAAGATCACATGGCCTCAGCTTTCATTTTTACGCTGACGATACTCAAATATACATCCATACCAAACCCGACACTGATGTGGCTGTCTCTATTCTATCTAATTGCATCTCTAACATAAAAATTTGGATGACTCAAAACTTCCTTCATCTTAACTATGACAAGACTGAAGTCATGCTTATTGGTACCCCCCATCAACTTCGTAAAGCCAGTCCTGTAACCCTGTCTGTAGATGGCTCTGTACTTGAGCTTCAATCAAAATTGAAAAACCTTGGGGTTATATTCGATTCTGGCTTAACATTCGACCCACATGTACAGCATACTGTCAAAACATCTTTTTTTCACCTTAGAAATATCGCAAGACTACGCCCTATGCTATCATTAACTGTGGCTGAAAAGCTGATCAACATATTTGTATTCTCTCGAATTGACTACTGCAATGCTCTGCTCCCTGGGGTATCTAAATCTACTCTGAACAAGCTGCAGTATGTCCAAAATTCAGCAGCCAGAATCCTGACGAGGTCTAGTGCAAGTGTTCACATTACTCCTATCCTGGAGTCCTTGCACTGGCTTCCGGTCAAATTCCGCATAGACTTTAAAATCCTCATGCTCACCTACAAGGCTTTACATGGCTTGGCACCTCAATACCTGTCTGAACTTTTATCGCCCTACTCCCCACCTCGCAACCTCCGCTCTTCAAATTCTGCCCTCCTTACTGTCCCCCAAGCCCGTCTACATTGTATGGACGACAGGGCCTTCTCCTGCTATGCCCCCAAGCTCTGGAACTCTTTGCCCAAGGATATTAGAGAGTCACCTTCTCTAAACTCCTTCAAATCCAGACTCAAAACCTACTTCTTCAGAAAAGCCTTTACTTAACTGGTTCCATTCTTCACCCCTCTGTTCTTCTTAATACCATCTTCCACGGTCTCCTCTATTGTTATTGTTGTATTGTTGTAATTATAATTGTGTCCTGTCTTGTGAAATTTTCTTATTTATTGTTGTAGTCTTCTTATTTATTGTTATTTTCATCCTGTAAAGCGCTTTGAGAAGCCACCTTTAAAGGTGCTATATAAAATAAAGTTTATTATTATTATTATTATTAGATTATCAATTATCTTTTATTTTGTAAAAACTGTTACAGTTAATACATCACCAGGTATGTATAATCATTATTCAGACTGAACATTCAGGATTCCTAAGTGAAAATAGAATAATTTAAAACAATCAAAGGATAATAAAGAATAAGAAAAATAAAAGTATATTAGGCCATGTGTTACTTAGAGTTTTCAGCATTGCATTGCAGTGTTTAACAGTTGTGTCATGTAAATAGTGATATAACCTAGACAGGTAAATAAATAACTTGAACAAATTCTGATAGTTAAGCATTATTAATCTTTGAGCCAACTCTTGAAATAGAAACAACTGTTTTTTTATTTGTCTTTACTTCAGTGAATTTTAGGTATGGAAGTGCTGACACTGCTTGTCGGAATGCAGTGACCCATTGGCAATTGTCTCCACTTGTACAGGTGTTTTGCTAGCTGTTTTCCTTGACAGTGATGTTGCTGCCATGTAACTTCAGTGTATGTTCGTTGTATCTTCAGAAATGAAGTCTGGAAAGGAGCACGATTTGCCTAGACCCCGGAACATGTCCTGAGCATATTTATTTTAGCAGTTATTAAAGCTATTCCAGAATACATGTCCTTTTTTGACAGGATAAGTGAACACCTTCTGAACTGTGATTGGTGAGTGATGCGTTACCAAAATGTAGTGGAATAAATCCTCTTCTCTGCACATTGCAGATGATTCATGCTAGTGTGAAAAATGCTTGAGATGAGAAAGACGTTTAAAGTTGCCCTTAATCTGTCTGAAACTGAAATCTTCAGATGTAATGTTTTTAATAGATTGTTTCAATGATTCTCCAATGCATCATAATTTCATAGCCTTTTTAAAATGTTGGTATTCTGCTGATTATTAATCCATCATCTTAAAATAAATGCTGCAGTAAGTGAATAGCATTATCACTTTCCCTGCCATTACAAAGTGAGCACCTTATCTGACCAAAGGGGTATTTTGAGCAAATCTGGAAAAATTAGTAGAATTAACAGAAACAAACTGAAACTAGAAAAATATAGAGGAACAGTTTTTTCCCCCCTTCATCACACTAGTTTTATCACCATAGGTACAGTATGTCAGATCTTATTTTTTCATTTTGAATCTTTTTAAAGAAAATGTATTTTTAATTTAATATTTAAATCTAATTGGTTTGGAGGTTTAAGATTACTAACACCAAGCATCTTTTTATGGTGTTATAAATTCCACTGCACTGTGGATACAATTTAGCACCTGATGTGTGTAGCTGTCATTAAAGTTAAGCCTGATTTAACAATCATCTGCATTTCCTGTTTCCTATTACCAATTACACATCAATTCAGTACTTGGCCAGAAACAGTGGTGCCTTTTTTCAGATTTGATATTCTTTAAAAATAGCACTGATCAGATATCTATTCAGAAGACAGATTGTTGCAGTTCCATTTTGATTTGTGCAACAAGAATACAAATGCCAGCAAGCAAGTGCAAGCAGCAAATCATGAACAATTCTGACAGATTATTACTACAGTCCTGTTATTTGCATCCATTTGAAAAGATAAGCAAAACGTTTTAGAGCATGACATTAAGGGCAGAGTCAGTTCTTTGCTCACATTAAAAAGTACATTTAAAATACCATGTAAATTGATGGCAGAATTACGCATTGGGATTTCAGTGCTGAAGATCTTGATTGCCCAGCATAACAGTCATATCAAAGAATAAACAGAGTGTGGTGTTTCTTTTCCTAAAGTAGAGCAGCATAGCAACGTGGTTTCTGGAACCGTTGTGCAGAACATTTAGAGAAAATAAAGTTCATCAGTGTAAACTCGGGAGTATTCAGTATTTCACTGCATGCAGTTGCGGTTTAAATGTTATGCATATTAGAAAACTCAATAATACAAGGCAATTACTGAACTATGTACAGTTTATATCTTAATAAATGATATTACTACGATGGCAGTTAGCATTCCTGTCTCTCAACTTTTCAGTCCTGTTGTTCTCCAGCATGTTCACATGGGTTTTCAGCTAGGTGCTCTGGTTTTAATATGACTGAAAATATTTTTTTTGCATGACAAATTGTATTTAATAAATACGTTGACTATAATAAATATTGGTGCTGTTGTTAATGCTGTTTTAGTTTTCACTTCTGTTTATGTATTTTCTTAAAGTGCTTTGAAATTAGACAAGTAAAAAATACAATGAAATACAATAAAATATGGCAATATATAAACCTCCAACATAAACATATGCCATTTTAGACAGGTTTATTGAAACTACAAAAAATGACTAGACCTCCACTGAGAAAAAGATCCCTATTTTGTGAAAAATGAATCCATTTGGAACAATAATGCAACAGTTGGTACATTTTGGGCCCTTGGAGACAATGTTGTGCACTCTTATAGAATATATAGAATTATAAAAAACATGTATGTGTCCCAAAATGACAAGGTATCTGGAACACAGAATCTTGAGTAAGTACAAGCTCTGTTGGTGAGGGTTTCCTCAGAGCAATGCTGGGGGATTGGTTTTCGTTGTCAATGAAAGGACTATTATCCATTGTAGTACAAAGACGAGTGATATGTATGTAATAAGAGATGACATGTTGACCCTTTTACTGAATTAAGAAAACATTTATTTTGTGATTTGGAAAATGTTTGAAAAACAATTGTTAAAAGTCACTGTCCCTTGAGTGTCTCGTGGCATGTATTGTGCAGCCATGTTCTGTTGGTTCATGTATTGCTTGCTTATAGGAAGTTGTTGACTTTGTTCCTTAGGAAGAGTGAATGCTTTCAGTTGTATGGTCAATCCATCGGTGTTCAAACTGCATTTGTTTTTCTAGATATCCTTGCTAATGACTTTCCTAGAATGTTATAAACATCTTAAGTTTAAATTATTTTTAGCATATTGTCCCAGCAAAGGAAAATAATAATCCACAGTGACATCAGGCTCTGGTAGCTTAAGTGATTATCACAGCAACTCGCTCCTAGTAGCCCCGTGGCTATTCTTTATGATGTGCTGAATTACGGCTGTGGAAGACAGGTTGTAACCTATTTGAAAAATAGCACAAACACAGCTTGGCTCATAACAGTATGATATGTGGGTACAAGAGAGAGGTGCACAACAGGAGTCCCTCCACTGCCCTCTGTGGTCTTAATCAGCTTGCTTAGCCCTAAAACGGTACAGCAAAATCCAGGAGCATTAAGGTTAAGTCCAGATGAAAGAAAATATAGTGGCATGCATCCACGCTCTACCTTCTGTCCACTGTTGGGCAGTCAGCCAGATAAAGCAATTTAGGAGGAGGCTGGATTTATATTTACTCTAATAACTCTGAAGTACAGTTAATGAAGAAGGAATCTGACTGTGCCTCTACTTTTTCCCCATGCCAGTGCTCAGCATGTTGTCCATCTTACTCCTTCCATCACCCCTTCTCATTAATTAGCTTGGTGTGTCTGAACTGATAAGTATGAATCTTAACCCCTGCCTTTCTAGCATGTGCCAGAGAAAACAGCATTTCCTTTGTGTGTGGCTGAGTAATACTTGATTTATCTTCAGTGCTAAACCAAAAACAAATATTAATTGGGGTAAAATTAATCAGATTCTGCTAAAAGAACAAAAAAGTTGTAGGAAGTGAAAAAATTAAACACTTGCAGTAGGTAACAGATCTTACCCAGGAACATTTTAATGCAGAGCATTTGTCTGTTCCAAACTCTCTTTTCCATGTGGTCCTTTTTCTCCAGCTTTTTCATGTAATCCTGACCATTAAATGTGTGTTTTTGCAGACTTTAACTTGTTGAATTTTATTATTGTTGTGGCAGTTGTGCTATATGCTGAAGATGCACTTGAACAAATTACAGTGTGTTACTAATTTTTGTATCTACAGTACAGGTGATTTAAATGGATATTCACACTCTTAGTTTGAATGCTTACAGATAAAATTCCTTTTTCAAAACCTTGTTTTTGTTTCGTTACACAGTTAATTAATCAATGTAGGCTAGTAGATATAAACTTTCAAGATCAAGCCTGTGTACTTCTATAAATTTCTGTCTGACTGAAACTCAGCTGCAGGTGGTTTTTGTTCATTTCTAGGGGTGTTCAAAATGGTTCCTTTTGGAAAAATCCCCCACATCTTGAGGTGCATGAAAAGGATGAGTGCTTTGTGTTTACTTTTGAGGAAGGATTCTGACTCTTCTAAGGCAGTGTTTTATTAAGAATACTGATTTAGTTATGGCTTGCAGGAATATTTTTAAGCTGCCATATTTTTCAAAGTTCAGGGTTTTATTGTTTTTTTGTTTGTGTCTGTTTTCTTTGGTTTCCAAGATAACATCTTAGAAATCCAACCTAATAGTGCTTTTGCTGTAAAGATAACAAGCAACATTCTATAGTTGGGGATGCACAAGAGACCTCTTTTGTTCATTAGGTCTTTGTAATCATTCCTGAGAGGTCACATAACTACACATAAGCCTCCATAGTAGTACATTTGCATTCTTTTCTTACAAGGTTGTATTTTTATCTGCCAAAATGTGCTTCCTGTTCTCTCTGTATCACCTGTACAGAGCACATAAGTTGTGTTTCATGTGTGCTTAAAATTGTTGCAGTTTGCTGTCCCTAGTGGGCTTTTGGAAGTATTCACAATAAAATGCAAAGGCTCCTTTTATGTTCTTATAATATAGATGTTAAACGGCACAAACGCTTAACTTCCTACCTGTAGCCACCCACTCACTTTCAGTCTGCTTTTCCCATGTAGATGTGTAGTGAGATACAAACACATCAGAGCAAGCTAATTCTCAGCCCTGTCCCACCACCCTTTAAGGTGTAGTAGAATAATACTCACATTTATGTGTTCCATTTTGCATGGTCATCCTGCAGCTTTTAATTTTATTAGAGTTTTCTTTATCGGAGAATTAAGTAGTCCTGGAGAGCTGCAGGCTAACTCACAGAAGTGCTCTATGAGTATTTGGAAATGTGTATTTATAAAATGATGCAAAAATACCATTGGAACCCTTTAAATGCAATACACCGTTTTGTCAGTGCATGTTTCTTATTTTTATCTTCTTTTTCCATCTGTAGTTATTTAAAGTTGATACAGAAATATGAAGGTTAGATGTTTTGCTAACACAGGCAGTCTTATAAGAAATGTTTACATATCCGTAAGCCTTTATTGCAAAGAAAACTGGTTTTCTTTAATTTTCTTCAGTTTTCTGTTTGAATTACATTCACATTCAGAGACTGCCAACTGCTGTAAATTAAAATAATTGAGATTTAAATATTCTCAGGGGTTTTAAAAGTAAACACTTCATATATCAATACATGATGACTGAATGAATAATGCATCGTATTTCAGTTTGAAATGATAACCTCATAACCTCAGGCAATGCCTGGACTGTTTGCACTGTTGTAAACTTTGTGTTCCAATTTAAGAAAACAAGTGAGGTGTACTGTTGTGTTTCATGTCTCACATTCCTGCTTCACTTTATGTTTCTTTTCAGGTATGGCCTCGCAAGTGCAGGTATTCTCCCCTCACACACTTCAGTCAAGTGCCTTCTTTAGTGTGAAGAAACTGAAGGTGGAGCCAAGTTCTAACTGGGATATGACAGGGTATGGCACACATAACAAAGTCTACAGCCAGAGCAGTAAGAATATACAAGCCACTCAGGTGGCTGTCAACGCCTCCCTCCAAGTAGCCAACTCTACTCTTCCTTACGAGCAAGCTGTCATCTTCCCAGCTAGTACCGGGCACATAGTGGTCACCTCAGCCAGCAGTACTTCTGGAGCAGCGGGGCAGTTGTTAGGAGCTGGCCACAACCTGACCCGTCGCAGCACAGTGAGCCTGCTGGATACCTACCAGAAATGTGGGCTTAAGCGCAAAAGCGAGGAGATTGAGAACAACAGCAGCGTCCAGATCATTGAAGAGCATCCGCCAATGATTCAGAACACAGCCAGCGGGGCCACTGTCGCTACGGCCACCACCTCCACAGCAACTTCCAAGAACAGTGGCTCCAACAGTGAGGGGGATTACCAGCTGGTACAACATGAGGTACTCTGCTCCATGACAAACACCTATGAAGTCCTGGAATTTTTGGGCCGGGGCACCTTTGGGCAGGTGGTAAAATGCTGGAAAAGAGGCACCAACGAGATTGTGGCCATCAAGATTCTGAAGAACCACCCATCCTATGCCCGGCAGGGCCAAATTGAAGTCAGCATCCTAGCCAGGCTGAGCACTGAAAGCGCCGATGATTACAACTTTGTCCGAGCTTATGAGTGTTTCCAGCACAAAAACCACACATGCCTGGTCTTTGAGATGCTGGAGCAGAACCTCTACGACTTTCTCAAGCAAAACAAGTTCAGCCCTTTGCCACTCAAGTACATTCGACCCATCTTGCAGCAGGTGGCCACCGCTCTTATGAAGCTCAAGAGTCTTGGGCTCATCCATGCAGACCTCAAGCCTGAGAATATTATGCTGGTGGACCCAGCTAGGCAGCCTTATAGAGTCAAGGTGATAGACTTCGGGTCAGCAAGCCACGTCTCGAAAGCAGTGTGTTCCACATACCTGCAGTCCAGATACTACAGGTAGGGTCTCATGGGATTTTATGTTAAACACCATTGTATCAGATGTGTATCTGCCAACTGTTTCAACATGGGTTTGGTAGCTGTATGTTTGAATTTCTGCTTACTGTATATATAGCTTTCCAGTATTCATAAAATAATGGCTTTAAATTCATTAAGTGAAATAAAAATGTGCCATTAATAAGTGGCAAAGCAAAATATTTAAGGAGCACAACAAATTGTACAAGGAGATAATGTGGCCTGTTTGGCTTGGTGGGTAGTGTATTTTTCATCCAGGTATCTCATCCTGTGATTATTTCAATTACCTCCTTTGTTAATAAAGGATATGGGGATTCCTACCCTTGTAAATTATATTTATAAAGTATTTTATTATTTTATTAATAAAATATTTTATTAAAAGACAGCATAGAGTGAGCTTTTCTTCTTTCACATGCATCATGTTTAAATTTTATCAATACAATTTTAGAAATTCTAATATTTTGCTGAAGGACAGAGGTTAGAAACATTTCAGAATATTGCCATTGGGATTCAAATGAATAAGGTACATCATGCATACATACTCGGGGCTTTGGCCCTTTTAGGTGCAGGGTCAGGACCACCAATTCCAGTTCTTCAGTGCCAATTCCCAATTCCATTTTCTTGTTTATATTCAAAGTGGGAATTGAGCATGCTAGACTGGAATAAACTCCAACCCTGGTAGGTGATGATTAACACTTTTTTAAAATTATTTGCTTACATTGTTTAATATGATTAGGGTTCAATATATTGTTTTTTTAACTGTAAAGTTGGTGGTCACTGTCCTCATTTGTGTGTGAAAACCAAGTGTGCTTTTCCTTCCCATGAAAGTGCTGTAAAATACAAACCTTTGCTTTGTTGAACTTGCTAAGAAATCAGCTATTTCTTGTGTTTAATATGCTGAAACAGCCATACAGTATGTGTTCTGCTTTGAAGATTAAAGAGAACATGTTTATTATGTTTTACAATATGGAATAGTTCTGGGAAGAAAACACCTGGGAAATATGTACTATAAAATAATTTGTTTAGAATAATTTAAGAAAAAGTGTTTCTTGTTTTTTTTATAAAAGACAGCTAAAAACACCTTCATTTAATAGTGATTATGAACATAGCCAGGGGTTAGTTCAGGCCTGGTTTCAGTTTCCTAGGGGACATAAATTAAAGGTCGAGTAGACTTCTTGTGTAATGTGTGCCTGTAATCTACACTGAACATTTTAGATAAATGAATTGTTGGTATGGATTTTTTTTATATTAAGATCAACGCGGTTATAGTGAAAGTGTCTGATTTGTTTGTTCCATATTTTTGGATGTCAGCATCTGGTTGAAAACGTATCGTAACCTAGTAGCGAGTAAACATTTTCAGTTCATTTTTTAAACCTACAGTACTTTTGTTTGCTGCAGATACTGAAATGTGGTATATGTATAAAGCATAACAAGACTATTTGTACTTGGTTGTTTTGCTGATCAGTTGTTTTGCTTGATTTATACATACAGTAACAGAATACATGCAGGTATTTTTGAATTAATGGTTAATTTAAAATTCCCTTCCAAGTTTCTCACAGTTCACAGTGAATACCAATGCGCCCTGGCAGGCAAACTGGTCTCTACAATAGCATGATCTTCTGTAACTGGGGAGGTGCACTAATCTCTGAACTGGGCCAGCAAAAAACAATGCACTATGTATCGGGAACATACAGTTCACCTTTCAAATTCTTTTTCCTTGTAATACTTCAGCTCTACTACAAAAATACTGAAATTCACTAGAAATAATTCCCTAATATCAAGGACGTATAGGAAATCCTCCTGGAATGGATTTATATTTATGTAAATGTACAGTTTTGCATTGTTACAAAATGGGGGTTAAAAAATATAACATTTGAGTGGGGTAATAAGTAAGATAAATAATTATAATCCTCAAATTTTAAAGGATATGCCAAGAATATATCCCAGTGGTTGGTATCATTAGAGGTACAGTACCTGTGTTCTTTGCTTTGTGGCACAGCTCTTGCAAAAGAGAAATGAGATGCAAATAAAATATTTATTAAAAATAGCAATAACATAAACTTAACAAAACATAAAATTCAAATTACAAGCTACCCCAATTACAAACATCTCAGAGGCCTACGTTCTGACCACTCAGATAAACCCTCACTGCTAACCCATTAGTCAGAAATCCTGTATAATGCTTAACAGGCCAACAGGTTAACGTACATCCTAAATAAAACAGATTACAACCCAAAAGCTAAATGTCCCTTTCTTTTAATTAGGATGCTCCAAAGTGAACAGGAATCTATCTCCCTATTCTAGAAATATGTCACTAACTAGGAGAGAACATTTTTGCCTGGGGATTCCTTATAAATGAAATAAAAATGTCCTGAAATAACAGCATGCTCTCTTAGAAAAGGTTTAAATGCTTAGCTAGAATCTGTCTTTAAGACTGATTTGGACAAGCACCTTTCACCTGGCATGTCTTTTGTCCTCTCCCCTCTCTGTCTCCTTCTGTTCTCCTTCTGCCTACATACCTCTCTTTTTAGCCCAGGTTTCTGGACTGCTGATGACTTTACTTAACTAGAGCAGTGGTTCTCAAACTGTGGTACGCGTACCGGCAGTGGTACGTGGAGTGCCGCCAAGTGGTACGCCAAATGACCCTGGAACTGTGTCGTGTGCGCTGAAAAATCGGGACGGGTTTTCATATTTTGTATTTTACTACGTGTCGAATACACAGCCTACGTACTACGATACTGTGCGTGCTAATACTTCAGTGGACACAAGAGATACTCTGTAATTCTATACCACTCTATAGGAATGCGTGCTACGGATGCAAGTGACCAATTGTATTTTAAAAAAGCTACTGTATCTCCAGCAAATAGGGAGAAAGGAGAATGTGCGTGATTTTGGAACAATGCTAATGTTGTAAACACAGGAATGCATAGAAATATGTGCTACGAACGCAGGTAATCTTGTAAGAACATGAAAGAGTGATAACAGATAAATATTTATGAACTGTTCTAATTTGAGAAAAATACACAGAGCGTCTCTGTGTTTCGCTCCCATGCGCATGAAATAAAAACTTTAAATAAATACGGAAATAAAAACTGAAACGCAGAAAAATGCAAGCTTGCGGATTGCTAAAGCAGGTAAGCTACACTATTTTTGAAGAACCTTATTTACCGTTGGCAAAAGAGCTGACACGTATTATGTGTAGAGAAAAAGCTGCTAAACAGCTCGACCTGCTGCCCCCCTTCCCCTGACAGTCATTCATAGAATTATTGATATGATGGATTATATCAAAAGTACACTGATAGAGCTCGTTAAGATGAGCAGATGTTTTTCACTGCAATTAGATGAGTCTGTAGTCCATTTGGCCAATTTGCTCATTTACGTTAGATACGAGTTTGAGGGCATGTCCCATGAAGACTTTCTGTTCTGTAAACCGCTACCAACAGGAACTACAGGAGAGCACATATTTCAGCTTCTGAATGAATTTATCGAAGAGAATGGCCTCGACTGGCTAAAGTGCGTCTGAGTTTGTACAGACGGTGCTAGAGCGATGACAAGCCGACATAACGGTGTAATTGCACGAATTAGAGAGGTTGCTCCAGAAATTAATGTACGCATTACAACATCCACCGCGAGACCTTTGCCGTCAAGAAAATGCCTGACGATTTAATATCTGTTAGACTCGGTTGTGAATTGTATCAAGGCTCAAAAATTAATTCACATCTGCTTTGCTCAACAAAACAGGCTCACCCCTCTCACTGAAATGGTGCTTTTTTTATGAGTTGTTGTTAATGTTTTTTTTCTGTAAAACACTTTGAGAAGCCACCTTTAAAGGTGCTATATCAAATAAAGTTTATTATTATAATATTTATTATATGTATGTGTGAGTGTGTGCACGCGCGCTCATGTTGGTCATTGAGAATTGCTGGGGTTCCTATGAGAAGATGACTTGTAGGTGGTACTTGGATGCTTTGGTTGGATTAGGGGTGGTACTTGGTCCAAAAAGTTTGAGAACCACTGAACTAGAGTAATTCCCCAGAAGGTCTCATTTGGCCTTTGACTCTCAGACAACCAAACCTAAGTTAACACATTGTCTACTATCCATTGATAGTTGGAAATGTTGACTTTCATTACCATTCTGACTTCCTTAACAGTATCTAGAACAAAAACAGGAATGTTTTTTTTAAAAGACCCCAGTTGTTACAAGTTAAATTATTTAGAATTACTCCAAATGTCAAGAAACTGCTGCAGTAAATGGATAGCTGTCACATAGCTGTACAATAACTAGGTATAGTTTTTAAAGCAGTGAGACAAGTTTTACCACAGGAGTTTCTTCAAACTTGTCACCCTGATATCTTCACCATTAATGGTAGGTGATTTTTTAAAAAAACTGGCTGATTTTTATTAACATTTTTGTGTTGTGTGTGTTTGTGTACTTCATTGAACTGATAATAAAAAGTTATTTTTTACTGAAGTAGTATTTATATTTTAGTTAATCACATTAACTCTAAAGAACATGCAATACACCATTCGGAGCAAATCAAGCACGTCCTGCCTGGGACTAGAATATTAATTCCTTCAATAGGGATCCCATAACAATTTCTGTTTAAAAAGGTACCCACTTCATCCAGTACTGCTGGCCGATTGAAAAACAAGCAGGTGTTTATATTGCAGAATGTAGAATTTGAAATTAAATTAACTTTATCTGAGACATTATATTAAGAACAGAAACTGTTCTATTTCCAGGGGACATTTTTTAAAAAATAGTAATACGATTTTTCTAGTTCTGAAACAGTGAGGATTGCTACACAAAACCGCACTGTTTTTGTCCTCTATTGCACAAATCTTTTATGGCTGCAATAGTTATCAGATGTGTGTTAGTAAAAATATTGTATTTTTCAGACTAGAGTGACAGCATTTTCTGACTTTTAAAATTACAATAAGAACTCAGTAATGTTCACTGTAATGTAGTAAATGGTATAAGTTCTATGTTGCATGCTTAAATAAAGACACCTCACAAGCATAAGAGACAAATCATCAAATTTGCCAGTACTATATAGCAATGTGTTACAATAGGACACCGTTTCTTAGAAAACAAATAGTTTTATTATCACAGTTAATTCATGAACTGATATATTTTTATGTGAGTAATGCACTTTCTGCTGTGATTAAAACACATTATGCACTTTGATAATTACAGGTCTTAAAAATAACCTGTGCATATTGAACCACTTGTTAACAACTGAGACAACTGTTGGCTACCTGAAATAAAATATAAAACATGTGCTATCAGAACAACACTAGCTGATCAACTCTCTCAGATTGCATTTGCAATTTGTTTTGTTTTGGTATTATTATAAAATTGTCACACCAGTTGGCTTCTGTAACACAATATAGTGCTTGCATTACCATTTGCCTTGCTTTACCATAACGAACATAACAATCACTTTTAAAACATGTAATAGGTTTATTCCATGCTGAAAAAAAGAAGAAAGAGAACACAAAAAAGAAGAAAGAGAACACAACGTTTCGGCCGTGGAGCCTTCTTCAGGTGTCACCTGAAGAAGGCTCTACGGCCGAAACGTTGTGTTCTCTTTCTTCTTTTTTTCAGCATGGAATAAACCTATTACTTGGTCCTTTGCAGCCTACGCATGCTGACACAGCTACCCACCTGAACTACAACTTTTAAAACATTACATTTTCTACTGCTTGACTGCCTTCTACATGCTCAGATCTCTTTAGAAATGAGTCACACCTGTAAAACCTGTGAGTCTTTCAAATTATTTAGTAGCTTAATAGAAAAGTCATAGACGCTGGGTGTTTGAAGTTCTCAAGTTTGAACAGAAGGATATTGGGGGGGGGGGGATAAATGCACATTTCCAAAATATATACACTTCTTATAATATATGAATGGTATGAACTGCATATTCTATTTCATTTTGTTGACATACATTATAAAAGTAGTGATGGTAGCTTGTTAAGTCTACTGTTTCAAAATAAGTGCACAGCAAAAAACAATGCATTGCCATTTTTCCATGACATTTTTAAATGGATTATACACATTGCAGTAAGTATACTTTTTTGTACTGGTATTTTGTCTCACAAGTGTTCAGGAAAATGAATTTGAAAGTCCTGTTAGTTTCAGTTTTTCAAAAACAATCACATGTTTATAAAACCTGTTACTGAAGAAAAAAGTAGAAAGTACAGAATTTCCCCCCTTTTGGTGACTTATTGCTCTTATTTTATGACAGATATTGGCATTATTCTTTCAAATTTTGAGCTATTCAGTTTTGTCTGTTGTGGTACAGAGTGACTACAGTTCCTTCTCATTTTAGTAGCTTGGTGCCTGGACTACCAGCTCTCTTGATAAGCTGTAAGTTTGTAAAATGAACGCCTTTTCCATCTGAGTTAATTGCTGTAGGCTGTAATATGGGGCTGACTGCTAAGTGGAATTTGTTATGCTTTTTCTTCTTGGCTTGGACTCTTAATTCCATAACATCCCATGACTTCTGATTTTACAGCAAAGGAGGGAGAGAACCAATTAGCACCCATCACCCATTGGTTTAGAGTATCTTCCCCTCTTAGAGGTGAGGATTTACTGTATCATCCTTTGAGCAATGCTCATTTTAGAACGATTATAAACTGCATGGTAACTTAACAAGTCTCGCAATTCCTTACTCAATGACAGGAATTTTATTTCATTAACCACTATCAATTTTGTTTTGCAACCATAGCATTTGTTTTTTTTTTGTTAACTTTTGGTAGAGCCTATAGAGCCTAGCCTGTGTGGTAGAGTGTAATTCTGACAAATAGTCACATCGAGAGATTCCGAGATTCTATACTTCTGGCATGGATGCTGTGCCTGAGAGAACCATAATGATGGTATAACTTACATGTATTGCCGTAAAAGCAACAATTTTTGGTAAATAGTGTGCTATTGTCTGTCTGTACTGTAGGTGACTTTGTAGATCTCTCTCATACATTAAGAAGAATATGATGCTAATGTTGTGTGCTGCATTGCAGAGCTTTATTATTCCAACACCATTGAACTTTTGCAGTAAACTGGAAACGCAGCTTGTTGCCTGTGTGATTTTTTTCAGATAATTAATTCTAAATGACTGTTTCTTAGATCTCTGTTGATAAATGTATTCAAAACTGCCTGAGTTTTGCTACTATTTTAATTGAAAATTACAGCTCATTGGATTTAAAAAGAAATATGTTGAGCCCTTGAGCTTTTTCATTATTGGAAAAATGACTTTTAAGAATAGTAGGGATTTTTTACTGAAGAAATAATAAAAAAGTGAATGTACTATAATTGAATGACATTTTCTGAGCTACAGTTTTTATTTCAAATCAAGTGTCAGGTATTATTGTGGACTTCTCATTCATCATTAAATCCGACATTATTTGCACATAACATTTATTCCTAAAGTGAGAAAATGAAAACCTAAAAATCAGTATCTTAAATGGTTAAGCAAATCAATTAGAAAAAATACAAGGGAAAAGAGAGCTCTTTATAAAATGTTTAAAAAAAGAGATGGTCCAGTTAAGGAAAAATAATACAATGGATTGCAAGTACAGGCAAAAAAAAAATATAAGGCCATAAGAAGATTTGATTTGCATATGGCAATGGAGGCCAATCATGTCCACCTGGGGTCCAGCACTAAGAGGTGAGCTGATGTTACTGTAATAACGGGCCACACTTTCACTCTCCTGTGAATGCCTGTTAACATGGACGCATAATCAGACAGAAAGCCCGATCACCTGTGCACCATTATCAGGCCCTTGGCCTTAGATGGTGCAGTCTACTTAAAGCCAGGTCACACTTCACTTGGCACTCTGGAATAAGAGTTGTTTGAAAATCTGTTTCTGAGCCCTGTTCTTGAGTTCCTACGTTCCCATGTTCCTGGTTCCCTGATTGGTACCTTAGTTATTGTGTTCCTGAATTTCCGAGCTGATGTCTCCTGATCCTGTGTTCCCTTGTAAATTAGCTGTCCCTTGTTTGGATTCCCAGCCTGCACTATCTAGACCTCCTCTTGAATTCCCCCTGTACCCGTGGCTTCCTCGCTGTTTTCTTGGTTTGGACCTTTCCTATTCCCACGACTAAGCTTTACGTATTTCTCCCTGGTGGTTTGGACAGTTCTTAGTTTGATTTTTCTGGCTTTGAACCCCATCTGCATGACTGCAACGCTTGGCAGCACCCTACCTGCTCACGGGCTCTTCACTCAGCATACATAGTGTTCAGCCCAGGCCCGTGTGTGCACAGCACTGCTCCACTATTCCAGGGAGTGTGCAGCTCTGCCTACTCAGCCCCAGCTCTGCTCACGCCTTGGTCCTGGTTTGCTCAATATCCCCTGCCCACTGTGATGTTTGTCTCCTGCTTGGGTTTCTGTCCCGACATAGGTCCGCCTCTCCCTTCCACCGGACCGGCAGACGTAACAAGGCTAAAATAAATAGTAATTACTTCCAGTACTGTAACAGCAAAAGAGCCAGCATGTGTGAAGTGAAATATATGTGGGATATAAATGGGAACCCTCTAGACAATGAAAGGGAAATGTCTAATGTTCTAAACATGTAGGCCTATTTCACCCAGGTCTTCATTAAGGAAGAAGTCAACAACATGCCTGAGGCAGCGAAAAGACCAAGTTCTGTAGTAAAGAGTATTTGAACAGAAGAGGCAAATCGACTTGTTTCTTTCAATCAGGAATAACAGTGATAGATACACATGTAGCATAGAATATATTGTATTTGGATTTTCAGAAGGCTCTTGATAAAATTGCAAGTGGTAGACATTTAAGGAACCAGATGTGTTTGGATTGAGAATTAGTTATTCAACGGAAAACACAGGTTACAGTTAGGGGGTGAATATGTAAATAGAGGTGATGTAATTATTGGAATACCCCTGGTCTCTGTACTATTAACACTCCTTTTTGTGTATGATTTAGATTTTGATGTAGTAAACTACTCAAATTTTAATTTGTTTAATATACAGTATCCATAATTTACCCTTTATATTTACAAAGTACTTCCAGTTTCAGGTGTAATTAGTATGTTCTAGTACTGTATGTTATATTAAATAATGGAAATGTATTTAATGTTCAGGTTGTGAATAAAATAAATGTTCAAATGGTGGGTGAGGCACAAAGGTTATTAAAAGGGTATAAAAGTAAGTTGCTTGAAAATTGAGCATAATTGACATCCAGTTTAAACAATTCTGCATTTACTTGCCGATGTAGTAAATATAGTATATCCTACAAGAAGAGATACAAAAGAAACATTTTTTTTAAATCACTAAACCATTGCCATGTGTTTTTTTTATTAAAGGTATCGTTGAACATTTGTAGTGAAATCAGTGACTGAGGTAATGCCCATTAAAATTGGTTTGTTTTTATTGTAGGCTTTTCTGCTGGGGAAAATAAAACATTCCCAGCGCTACTGTAAATGTGACTAAATGGAGCTGGAACCCCACCAGGAGAGATCCATTATTTGACTTTCTCTAGTCTATACCCGCACTACCAAATATTTTTGTTTCTCATTTTACAGATTTCTGTCAACAGCTATGAACTCTGACATTGAATCTGGGTGTTTTCTGATGTGCTATGTATGGTAGAGCTGAAAGTGATTTCTTTCTAAGACATGGAAGTAAGCAATACTTTCTTCTCAAAGGTTCCTTATCAAAGGGTATACGAATGCAGTAACAAAATGTCATATGAACATTGTGGTGATAAGAGAATCCATTACAAAATGGCAAGTCTTCAACCAACCAGAACTCACATGCATTAATTATGTGCTGTAGCTTTTTAGGTACTTAAAAAATGGAGATGTCTGTGCTTCATTAGAATCTGATAAAGAATTCTTTCAGAAACGTTAGGCTTGTAAGTATTTTCTGTTGCTCTCTCTGATCATCTATCTCCAATATCAATATGGCTTTTTACTTAGTGGGTTTATTTAATCTATTTTAGGAGAATATTGAAAAGTATTCAAGACATACAGTATGAGTTCTGACATCTGTTACTTTTTAATAGATCTGTAACTGTGTATCTAACTGGGCACAAGAAAGCTTCATCTACAAAGCAGACTTTGCTCTGAGAAATATAAGGGGGTAATTTCCAGCTCTAAGTATTGCTTGTGTCTTTAGGATGCAGAAAACAGACTGTGGTTTTAGAGGTTCTTAGCCTATCTGAAAATGTCCCGTATTTAATTAGATATGAAAACTTTCCACCCTTAAATAAGAAAATTAACAATTTGGTTACATCATTGGTTGTCAATATTGTTAATTTATTTTAGATTATTTTAATTTTGGAAACAAACAAAACATAAGTTGACAAAGCTGAAACTTCTACTCCTGCAGCTGTGATGTAGTCTAACAGAACTAAATGATGCAGTTCTATGAATTAGTAAAAATTTTGCTTAATGTATCATTTTGTAAATGTGGGTTGTTTAATAGATACAAAAAATAAAGGTGTCCGCATGAATATTAGATTCTTGTAGCGAGTGTGTAATTTTAAAGTCATTAATTACCTGTGAAAAAAAATGATTTTCTTTTATGGGAAGCTCTGAAGTTCCAGGAAATCTACGTTGAATCCTTCTAAATCATTAAAGTATTTTTAATGTATGTACTGTGGTTACCATTGGTTGTTTTTCCTCAAACACAAATGGGTGTATTACCGTGGTAATGTGTTTCGTAATGTGTCCAGGGAATTTTATTACTACGTATAGAGTTTCACTTCTGGCAAACATTTTAATGCATTCATGTGCAGGTCTTGCTAGCAAATCTTGGATTTATGATTGTTTTGCTTACACTGCCATATCAGTTTGATTAAATGGCAGTAATGAGTAAATGAAACACAGTAGGTGATTGATGGGCATAGACACAATTAAGATACATTTTCAAACTTTGGTAGACACTTTGGTGTGAATTAGAAAATTAGTGAGTGTGATTGCTGATTTCCCAGCAACAAACAGTTCTTCAGCTCCTCTTCTTCTCCTGCTTAAGATATTTTAATAATCTATTTTAATCTGTTTTCAGTTATAATCATAAAAAGTCCAAAATCCTAAGCAGTTTTGTTGCGGGTTACAATCACAATCTCTCTTTTGGCAACATAAAGGAATAAATTACAGTATAAAGGAGACTGTGAAGGCTGTGAATTTTATAAAATGATGTTTGTCTATACATTAGTATTCACATTATCATATTGTTTTATTTATATGCATGTACATACAGGTAGTGCACAGTAAAATGGAATCCCCAATATAAAGACACTTAACAGGCCATTGTGCCACCAGTCATGGTCAGTATGGCACATACAGTATGATTCATGGCATGCTGTTCAGATCTGGTGACTGAGAAAACTGTGTCATAAAGATAACACCACTGTCATGCTCATCAAGCCACTAGACAACTACACATGCTGCCATCCTGGAAGACAAAAATCCCTTCTTGGTAAAACTGAAACTGAAATTTGCTGTCAGTTGTGCTTGCCTGCTTTGCCTTGCATTTTGACCCTGGAGTATGTGCTTGCACCCCTTGATGCCCTTTGCTTATTATGTGTTTCGTACAGAGTTCCATGCTAACATCCCCTTAGACAAGCTCTTTCCAAATGTGCCCCAATTTTTGAACCACTTACAAATTTACTGAGATTTTCTAGCTATGCTAGCCATAGTTATAGGCAATCAGGCCAGTTCAGCATTTCATACATGAACAATGTATCTATGTACTGTACATTATGAAAATATTTTTCTGTTTTTGTTATGCTTCAAAAAGAATACCAGTGAAATTAAAGGCTATAGTTCTTCTACTACAGAGTTTAAGCAAACGTTTAGCTTTGTAGTCTCCAATAAAATCAGCAGTTGTGAGGATAGCAGTGTTTTCTTCATTGAACATGATGGCTGTTGTGTTCTAGCTACAGTATCTTCATTGGTTTAATCAGTGTAGTATTTAACACCCACACTGCTGCCAAAATTTGAAAATTGTAAAAAATCAGTTCCAGAAAGGCATATTTGCTAGAACATCATGACATAATTAATTCTCTTGCATCAGTACTGGGACAGCAAATGATTTTGAAGTATAGTTGATTATTAACAAACTAAATTGTGCTTTTGCATATTGTTCAAAATTATAACATAACCATAATGGGTCCTGTGCTATAGTACACTGTGAATCTGTGATAATCCTCCTAAAAAGTAAACTGTAACATTACTAACAAGAATAATAAATGAAAAATGTGCACATAGTGCTATAACGTAAATTTATAATCTTAGAAAAGTGTTCTGTGTTTCATTTCTATTGTCTTGTTTGTTTCTTGTGTGGGTTTGTGTGAGTGTTGACCATTGAGGTACAATTGATTATTAATGTTGAGCCAAGCAAATCATGAAGTTTTCTTTTAGAAATTTAAATTTTATTATTACGTCCTAGTGTGTGTTCTGTGTGTGTTTTTTCTGTTATGTCCACACTGCTGACACTTGATTGTTCTCCCTTCCCCATTGGCCCACCATTACACCACACTTTCAGTATGACGTCATCATCAATTAGCTCTCAGCCAATCAGAACACATTTTATTCACTATATACATGGAGAGGCCTTTCGTTTGACTTCGGTCTCGTTTGGTTTTGGTTATCGCTTCGCTTCTGGTTATTGGTTCGGGTTCATTTGTTGGTTTGTTTTGCTTTGTGTGTGTGTATTTTTGTATCGCTTCGGCTTTGTTGTTTTGTTATTTTTTTGTTAGTTTCTTTGTACTTTCGTTTATTTGTGTGTTCATCCTTGTTTTGCCATTACCTTGCCCCAGTGTTACATGTTCCACTTTTGTGTTCTTTTGTACCCTGCTCCTGTTGATTACTCTTGTTTTCCCTTATTTGTATTCCTGGTTCACTTGTGTTTTTGTGTGAACTTTTGTATATAAGGTTAGTTTAGGTTGTTGGGTACACTTTACACACTTAGTAGTTCAGGTGGGTAGGCTCCACGGCCGAAACGTTGTGTTCTCTTTCTTCTTTTTTTCAGCATGGAATAAACCTATTACTTGTTCCTTTACACACTTAGTTGATTTTGTATTAGTACACTAGTTTAGTACGGCTGAGTGCCATTTGTCTTGTATGGTTTTGGGTAGTCAGTGCAGGTTAGCTACGATGTTGAAGACGCCGAAGACCGTGTGTTTCGGGTTTTCTTTTGTAGTTAGGTTAGCTTTCCCTCACTGTCCTAGCCAGCTCCATTTTGTTTGTTATTTTCTTTTCTTTGGCACCACTGTAGTTCATTACCCTTATCACGCTTCCTAGTCCCTCACCAAAACCCACCTGCTTCCAAAAGAATGATCCTAAATGTTACACCCCTCTACCCCTAGACACTTGGGGTTGTAACAGTTATTCTTTTTTCATTAGTTAGATTTGAAGCAAAGACGAAAGCCAGTTTGGTTAACAGTATGCCTTAATATGACTAATTCAAAATCAATCTGAAAAGAATATTTAACACCTGCATGTCTTCAAGTGTTGTATTTTATGAATTGTTCTGCTCATATAAATGAGAAAACCACAGTAAGTCTTATTTATCACAGTATTATCACAGTATTTTTTGTGCCCTATGTAATTGATTCATTGTTACTGCCTGAATTGTTAGACTTAAAAATGACTACTAATAAAACCTTATGTTATGCAAACTGCACTAAAATGACAATTTGCAATTATAGTACTTTTGTTCAATCAATCAGGGAGTGTGTGTGTATTAAACAATTTTTGTATTTGTATTTTGTATGTGCATATACTATGTGCTATCCACACACTCATGGCTTGTGCATAGAGACAATATTGATTTTAGAAAGGTTAATAAATCAGTTAACACAGTGGTTCTCAAACTTTTTGGACCAAGTACCACCCCTAATCCAACCAAAGCATCCAAGTACCACCTACAAGTCATGATCTCATAGGAACTCCAGAAATTCTCAATGACCAACATGAGCGCGCGTGCACACACATACATATAATAAATATTATAATAATAAACTTTATTTGATATAGCGCCTTTAAAGGTGGCTTCTCAAAGTGTTTTTTACAGAAAAAAAAAACATTAACAACAACTAATAAAAAAGCACCATTTCAGTGAGAGGGGTGAGCCTGTTTAGTTGAGCAAAGCAGATGTGAATTAATTTTTCAAGCCTTGATACAATTCACAACCGAGTCTAACAGATATTAAATCGTCAGGCATTTTCTTGACGGCAAAGGTCTCGCAGTGGATGTAATGCGTACATTAATTTCTGGAGCAACCTCTCTAATTCGTGCAACTACACCGTTATGTCAGCTTGTCATCGCTCTAGCACTGTCTGTACAAACTCAGAAGCATTTTATCCAGTCGAGGCCATTCTCTTCGATAAATTCATTCAGAAGCTGAAATATGTGCTCTCCTGTAGTTCCTGTTGGTAGCGGTTTACAGAATAGAAAGTCTTCATGGGACATGCCCTCAAACTCGTATCTAACGTAAATGAGCAAATTGGCCAAATGGACTACAGACTCATCTAATTGCAGTGAAAAACATCTGCTCATCTTAACGAGCTCTATCAGTGTACTTTTGATATAATCCATCATATCAATAATTCTATGAATGACTGTCAGGGGAAGGGGGGCAGCAGGTCGAGCTGTTTAGCAGCTTTTTCTCTACACATAATACGTGTCAGCTCTTTTGCCAACGGTAAATAAGGTTCTTCAAAAATAGTGTAGCTTACCTGCTTTAGCGATACGGAAGCTTGCATTTTTCCGCGTTTCAGTTTTTATTTCCGTATTTATATAAAGTTTTTATTTCATGCGCATGGGAGTGAAACACAGAGACGCTCGGTGTATTTTTCTCAAATTAGAACAGTTCATAAATATTTATCTGTTATCACTCTTTCGTGTTCTTACAAGATTACCTGCGTTCGTAGCACATATTTCTATGCATTCCTGTGTTTACAACATTAGCATTGTTCCAAAATCACGCACATTCTCCTTTCTCCCTATTTGCTGGAGATACAGTAGCTTTTTTTAAATACAATTGGTCACTTGCATCCGTAGCACGCATTCCTATAGAGTGGTATAGAATTACAGAGTATCTCTTGTGTCCACTGAAGTATTAGCGCGCACTGTATCGTAGTACGTAGGCTGCGTATTCGACACAAATACAAAATTTAAATACAAAATTAAAATACAAAATATGAAAACCTGTCCTGATTTTTCAGCGCACACGACACAGTTCCAGGGTCATTTGGCGTACCACTTGGCGGCACTCCACGTACCACTGCCGGTACGCATACCACAGTTTTAGAACCACTGAGTTAACAGATCAGTCCTGTGTTGTTAAAGGACATGGTTAAAGAATAGTGTTACAGGAACTATGGAGACTATGAGTTGTAATGTTTTAATATATGAGGAAAGTGGTACTGTACTGCATGATATGCTGTCTGGGATTCTGACTACACAATAATAAAAAAAATAGACATTTCTCAGTAAATCTTACATACTGTTCCAACCTTTCTAGCATGAATGTGAGGATCAGACTTTTTTTCTTATGATCCTGTTAATCTTAAATATCACGCTGTTTGTTTTGTGCTGTAGCTTCAAAGCGGGATTATGTTATTCTCTGATTATGGCATACAGTTCCAAATTTGTACAGCAGCTAACACAGAAACAGTAAAGATTAAGTTATTAGACTGCATCACACTTAAGTGGTTTCCTAAAAAAAAATCTTCATTGAGATCTGCAAGGAAATGCAGAGAAACATATGGTATCAGAAACACTGTTGTTTGAACCAACAGATGGGCTTCCTGTCCACAATGAAGACTGAGCACAGAATATATATTCTAGTCATTAAGAAAATGAAGCTGTTGTTGTCTAAATATTATACATATTTGTATTGTAGCCTATGGTACATTTTATCCCCTACAGCTACAGAAGTCTCTGTCCTATGTACAATACTGGGATGGGGTTTACTGTTATAATGTTGAAGCAGAATGTAAGCTAATTAAATCTAAGATGGTCATTATATTATTTTCAGGTATTCCAAAACATTTTGCTGTCTGGAATGTTTCATTCTCTGCTTTGATGTCCTCAAACTATTTATTATAATATGTTACTACAAGATTGCATTTGTCTCCTTGTTGTGAGTACATGTAACATGTCTTATCAGAATTATACAAAATTGTGAGATACAAAATATGTTATATTAATACACTATTACTTGGTGTGGGCAAGCATGACCTAGAGAGGTTGATATAGAAAATATAACTTCAAAGCACCAGATTCAGAAGTTGAAGCTATCTCATTTATCTCATTTATTTTTAGCAACGTTTTATGATCTGTAATACAGTATATTCTCTCCAAAGTTATCATTGACGTCTGTATATTTCGTAAATGTCTAGACTAGTGCAGTGAAGAGAATAAACTGACAGAAGGACAGTGGACATATTTCTAAGGGATTCATCTTTTTGCTAAACTTAATATTGAAATTGTGCAGGCTCCATATGCCCATACCATTCTGTACTGGTAAGTCTACCTTATTTTCATGTTTTTTCCTTGATAGATCTGATGTTTTCTGTTTGATCTTTTGGGATGGCCATTCAGCCATTTTTGGCTCTACAGTGGTCACTATGAAACCTTGAGCAGTGTTTCCGGTTGAATTTACAGATCTTATTTTTATTATGGAATGTATGGATGTCATATACTGTATGTCATGTTTTTTAAATGCGATTTAAGTTTGCCTTGGACACTTTAAAACTGCTTGCAATTAACTTAGGAGGAGAGGGATTTTGTTTTGTGTACTGAAAGATTTCTCTAGTGGAACTTCCACTTGGCCTGCTTGACAGTATACCAAGGGATACTCATGTGGCTGGGAATCCAAATATTTTCCAAAATGACGCAGATTTGAGACTGGAGACAAAACATTGTGGGCAGTCCTTAACTTTTACAGCACTCGGTGGTGCAACACTTACCCGCAGTGAGGGTAATGAGAAATAACCCCTGAAAATCAGAGCTGGCCTGCATCGTTCTGTGGGGTTTCCATAGCAACATGCATGCACGCATGCTGCAGCTGACACAAAGAGCTGGCTGAATAGAAGATGTGGCGTGAATGAGAAAAGAGCAGAGTCTGAGAAGAAAGAAAGGATCACTAGGCCTTTATTAGAAAGCACTATTGAAGGGCAGAACACAATTAACTAATTAAACAGCTTTAATTTAACTATTCTGTTGTTTATAATCTTCACTGATTTGATGTGTTAAGCATAAGAAGGAACTGACAGTTCAGCAGCAAAACAGTTTTTGGTTGACCTCTCTTCCATTGTTTCAGTAGCAGCTGAAGTTTATACCGTTTTCTCATGTTTTTTTTATTTTCTCTTGAGTTCTTTTAACATAAAGTTTCAAGTTAACTCAGGCTGAATTGTGGGCTTCTCTACAGGTGGGTAATGATAGCCCTTGCAATAATCCTAGTCATCATTCTTCTTTGCCCAAAAATGAAGGCACTGTCTTACAGTAGATGAAGGAAAGCTATAAACTGTGGTGTTAAATAGTGTTTAATCTGAAGTGGAAAGAAATCCCTTTGAAACAAAATGTCTGAATTCAGCAATTTGACAGTAAGAATACTGTATGTCACAGAGTGAGAGACAGAAAAGGGAAGCTTTTTGGAAATAAAAAAGAATGGTTACAGATTTTTGATGTACTAGGTAGTCAGAGTGGGCAAAGTTTACCACTGATGTTCTGGCCTGTTATGAGCTTAAAATAAGCCCTTGTTGAGAAGGCTGTCTCTGTTGTATGCTGAAGTCTGGCTTACCTAAAGTGGCTGTTTAACCAGAAACACAACTTACATCAGAACCTTTTGTTTTGTTATTTTATTAACCTTGAGGTGGACAGAGGTGGAAATACTTGTCATCTTCATTTGTTTTTTTTATGCTTCTGCAGTCGGTAATGAGTGAGTGTTCTCAGTTAATATAAATGAGCATGAGTTGCATTACCTAATACTGTTGAGGGCAGAATGCTGCAGGCTATTCATAGCCTAGTCTGTTTGTTTCTGTTTTTTGTGTTAAGAGGCACTTTGATTTATGGACTCAGCCTGTTCATCCAAGCTTATTATATACATCCTTTGTTGTGTGTAGCATGTAAAAGTGGATTCCAAGGGCAATACCTGAAGGGCTTAAGAATCCAGCAAAAACTATCAGTTTTTGTGAAATAATGTTTTTGATGAAGACAACCATAGGAAAAGTAAATCTGAAATAGTTCAAGTAGGTAGCTGCATCGGCATGCATCGGCTGCAAAGGAACAAATAAAGGTTTATTCCATGCTGAAAAGAGAAGATAAGAAACACAACGTTTCGGCTGTGGTGTCTTCTTCGAACCCAAAGAAGGCTCCACAGCTGAAACGCTGTGTTTCTTTTCTTCTCTTTTCAGCATGGAATAAAATTAAATCTGTTCTTAGTTTTTTTGGTTTAATTTAAAAAAAATTGGAAACAATGAAAATGCTTTCTCTTTGCTATATCAACAGCCTGTGTACAGAGAGTTAAAAAGTTGCTGCAGTGTGCCATTTTAGAATGTTTTGCAATAACGAATAAGATTTATTGTTGTACTGTAGCTCTTGTTGTCCTTGTTTGTGTGTTATTGGAAAATCACATTTTAGCCAGGAGCTTTCTGAACAAACACTGAGCCACATTGACGTTAATGAGAGTTAACAAAACTAAACTTGGGCCCAATAACTTCCGTTTTGTGACATGTGTAGGCTGTGCATACTTTCAGAATGAGATATGAAGTGATTGGCTGTGAAGCAATGAATGTGGTAGAGAAAATTAGAACGGGAACATTACAATTAGAAAATTACATCCATCAGCAGTCACAAAGTTTAAAAGGGAGAGAATTATTTTTTTGTATGTCTTCAATACAGGTACAGTACAACAATTAAAGTGGCCTAAATTGTAGCTTCTGTTTTGATCCCTCACACTCCACCCACCCCTTCAGCACCTGATCTTCTAGTATTCTCAGGTTCTTCAAAGGTATTCTAGTAGGTTATACAGTGTTCTGTGTTAGGCAGACTTAGTAGTTCTAATTGGATGCAATCTTTGGAAAGTGGAGTTATTCAGCAGGTGGGAATGATTAAATGAGAAGTCCAAATAACTGGCAGCAAAACAAGCTTCCGAAGTGACCTGTGCAGCTTGTATGGTGTGGCATTTCTTTTCAGTCTGTTGTGATATTTTTTAAGTCTATACATCATCCAGGTGGATGCTGCACATTGGTGGTGGTGGAGGGGAGACCCCATTACCTGTAAAGCGCTTTGAGTGGAGTGTCCAGAAAAGCGCTATATAAGTGTAAACAATTATTATTATTATTATTATTATTATTATTATTATTATAATACCAAAGTGGTGGAATCCAGTTAAACCAGTTTACATGCAGTCTTGTTTGTTTTTAAAGACTTTAAGCCAATGTAATTTGTATTATTTTGACCATGCAGTGAACTTTCAAGCCAGAGAACGATAAAAGGTTTCTTGCAATCCACTTGTCCCATACAAGTGCTTTGTTCTGGAGAGTTCATTATCCTCAGAACAGATTGCACACCTGCGGTGTCCCCTGTGCAGGGAGACTGGCATGTGAAGGTTTAGCTGGAGCCAAGAACATCTATGGGAATCACAGTGCAGAGGTTCAGGGAGTAACACATTGAGCTATAATTGAAACTGTTCCAGCATTTGTCCAGGTAGCTAGCCTGTTACAAGATATATTTGGAAACTTTTTATAAACAAAATAAAAGCAAACTGTTCACACACAAATCACACACAACTCAGAACATATTCATCCCCTTTTGACCACGATGTAATATTTAGTTCTTATTCCAGCATTAGTGGTATGTGATGACTTCCAGCACCTAAGTCTATGCCTGTGGGTTTGGTACTAAAACAAGTCATCGATATTTGAATTTGAAATAGGGTACGGAGCCATATTATTAAAATTAATATTATTAAAATAATGACTTTCTCCTTTTAAACTAAGATTGCTTTTTTGCTTCTAATGTTTGGCTATATACACAGACAAACAGTGCAGTATGCTATGCTTTTTCCTGTATTTTCTCACTGTTGTTGAATTGTGTACAATACTTTTAGCTTACTCAAAACACAAAGTAAAGCAAATTCAAACTACACATTCCATTTTTGTATGGTTTGGCTCTCACACTATATTTTTAGAAGCTAATAAAATGGTTTTCAGAAATGAATAATGGTACATGGTCTAAAATAGTTATGACCTTTAGCTCAATAATCTTTCATCACATAAGATTTCATTGTAAGCTATTTCTATTGAAACAGTGTAGTATAGTAACTGTTTTTAGACGTATCTATGGTATTGTATCAAATGTCTAGAAAACTGTTTGAGACCTAAAAGGCTTTTTGTTGTATGTGTTTATAAAATAAAATGTTTTAAAAGCTGGCATAGCATCTGGAGTTTCTTTGTGATCCTGTTTGTAGTGTCTGTGTCCTAATGATTCCTGCCAAAAAAATGTTAGAAAAATTACCATTTTACCTTTTGGAAAACTGACCTCCTCATCAATGAGGATACTGCCTGTATCCTCAGGGTATCATGCAAATATGGCTTTATTGGGAACCAGCTATTACTGAATGTGTCCTGCACTCTTCATGCATCCTAAGCAAAAATTGCACTGCATAACAGCTGTTCTGAACTTCTTGTCCTAAATTTCCTTGTCTGGGGAGAGACTGAATCAGAGATTTACTTTAAATAAGTGAATCAGTCCCATAAGACTTCAAAATAAAACAAAGTTTCCCTGATATTTTAGTGGAGAGAGATGAAGTGTAATATTTTAAAGAAACCATAAAAATAATTCTGCTTAAGTCTTAGTTTCCTAAAAAATATACATATGGTGTCTAAAACCACAGTTAAGAATTAAATCTTCCTCTTATGGCACTGAATAGAGATGTTGTGCCTGGTTCATGGGCAGACCACCCTTCCTTGGCCAAGATCAAGGATAAAGTGCTGCTCATGCCATATGTGGAAGAAAGATAACATTTTATACATTCAACTCCACATAACTAGAACATTTAGTAATACTTCTGTCGTGCAGTACCTGTGTAACTTATTACATACACACTGTACATATGAGCACAATTATAACTGCAAATGTGTGTATACTCTGTATGGCACACCCAACATAAAACTTACAGCTTAAAGTCCAAAGCAATTTTCTTTAAAAAAAAATACATGTATAGGTTAAGAAGGAATTTGGGAGCCATTTATCTAATGAGCTTGAGCTGAGCACAGAGCCAGCTGTGGTGACTGATCAGATTTCAGGGTGGCAGCAGAACACATATACTGACAGTCCATGCACAAAGAGACAGGCTGTGGAGTAGAGAGACATTCTGAGTGAGCATTTAGGTTAAACAGACTGCATACAGTGTCTGTTAATGCCTAGGAGGGGATTTAGCAGACAGCAGGGTCTGGCAGTGGAGCTCAGAAAGGTAAATTTCAGAGCGTGCCATCTTCCCTGTGGACTGTAAAAGAGTCCTTTGCCGGAGATTAGAGGGTAAAGAAAGGACGTCAGTTATTCGCAGACAGTCTCGCAGTGAAGATGAACATTGGCAACCCTGCTGTCTGGGTATACTTGTCTTCAAATAAATACAGTGTTCATGTCTGAACTCCTTAAACCCAGGCTGGGTAAAAATAAATAGAACGCTGCACCAGAAAGGAAATTGTAGGCAGTGCAGAAGCTTTGACAGCCTTAGACAACATTGACCTTCATGCACCCACTCCATTATACCCATTATAATTGTAGTGATATTAAATCTTAAATCGCTGTAATCACATGGCATATTGATTGTGATGCAACAAATTTATTGCTACCACTATTTTACAGCACATGTGCATGTTGGTTCTAACATGAACTAGTACACAGAAACTATCCATTGATTCTATGCAATGTGTGAGAGTAAAATGACGTTTCTTCCATACTTCAAAAGGTCAAAAATGTCTTGAATTAAACGGTTTATGACTTTGAAAGTTGTTAAAATATAAAACCCTCTTCTATCTTCATCGCTTTCTCTCTTCCCCTCCTCCTCTGCATTTCCAATTGCTTACCTGTCTCATGCTCTGTTTTCCAGTGCTCTCATGGTTGTATACTATTGTATAAATAAATCACTGTTTTGATAAAATAATGATGTTTCTTTATTAGCCCTATACAATTTCTTGCATTAGGAATTTGTCTTTTTGCATACCCCAGCTTTTCTCCATGGAGACACAGACAGGGAGAGAAGCTTGGGGTCAGAGTGCAGGGTCTGCCATTGTACGGCACCCCTGGAGTAGTTGGGGATAAGGGCCTTGCTCAGGGGCCCAACAGAGTAGGATTCCTCTGCCAGCCATGGGATTTGAACCAGCAACCTTCCAGTCACAGGTGCAGATCCTTAGCCACAGAGCCACCGCTCTGCCCCAAATAACACATAAGAACTAACAGTAATAATATTGCAGACAAAATAAGTTGCGATAGTGTTTTCTAGACGTCTTCCTCCTTAACCCTTAATTCTTGAACCACAGGTTATTGTAATGTGAGTTTTCTATAACACAGGTTTCGTCAGGAGCACAACTATCACATTCTAGTTAAACTCAGTGTATCTGTATTCTTCATATTGTACCATACAGAGTACAGTATTGGAAACCCCAAAGTCTGAAATTAATTACATACACACCTTAGTCCAATCACAATGTATGGTAAGAACTTTCCTTGCTTCCTCAAAACT
This sequence comes from Lepisosteus oculatus, assembly GCF_040954835.1. Taxonomy (NCBI): domain Eukaryota; kingdom Metazoa; phylum Chordata; class Actinopteri; order Semionotiformes; family Lepisosteidae; genus Lepisosteus; species Lepisosteus oculatus. The sequence goes on along the minus strand of NC_090702.1, from coordinate 10,877,026 downwards.
GCATGTAAAGACATAATGCAATAACATTGAACATTTCCATATACAGTAAATTATTTCTGTATCCAGAAGAGCCCTGTTGTTTTCTAAGGGATGGGAAACAGTATTTCTGATGTAACAATGTTGGTAGATCAGTGGAGGCACTGCTGCCTCTGGAACACAATTTCCAAAAGCCAATGTCTTAGTTTGGTGACTGGGGGCATTGTAGGAAGTGCTGTCCTTCGGACAGGACTTTAAACTGAGATGGTCTTGACAGAACATCCGCAGGTGGTGAGGATGGGCACCAACATATCCTCTACCCTGACTCTAAACACTGGAGTCCCCCAAGGCTGTGTGCTTAGCCCTGTCCTCTACTCCTTATTTACCCATGATTGTGTCACCAGGCATAACCCAAAACTCCATCATTAAGTTTGCGAACGATACAACAGTCGTCATCCTGATCACAGATGGTGAGGAGTCTGCATACAGGGAGGAGGTTGAAACCCTGGCAGCATGGTGCCAGGAGAACGAACTCTCTCTGAACATCAGTAAGACTAAGGAGATGATTGTGGACTATAGGAAACACCAGGGAGGATATCACACACCTCTCTATATCAACGGGACTGCAGTGGAGAGGGTCAGCAGTTTTAAGTTCCTGGGAGTTAACATCACGGAGGACTTAACCTGGACCAACCATACCAACATAGTGGTCAAAACAGCACAGCAGCGCCTATTTGCCATGCAATCACATATCCAGGCCAACGTCTACAGATGCACTATTGAGGGCATCCTGACTGGTTGCATCACTGCCTGGTATGGGAACTGTTCTGCTTAGGATCCCAAAGTACTGCAGAGAGTGGGGAAGTCAGCGCAGCTCATTACCGGCTGTGAGCTACCAAACATCCAGAATATCTACTCAGCTAAATGTCTTAAGAAGTCCAGGTCCATTCTCAAGGACTCCAGTCATCCATCGCAAACTGTTTTCCCTTCTTCCGTCCAGTAAACAGTACTGAAGCATTTGGTCAAAGTCCAACAGATTACGGAACAGCTTCTACCTCCAGGCAATAAGACTGCTAAACAGCGATCCTGCAGCTCCCTTAAAAAATCACTTGTAATGGCTACATGGACATACATATTTCACTGCATACTGCACTACTTGGACATAATATATTGCATACACCATGGACACAAAGCAGCTCTATTCATATTGAGTATTGTCTGAGTTTATTTTATTCAATTTCTATTGTACTATTATGTATTATTATGTAACCTTCTTTTGTTACTTTAATTTTGTGATTTTTACCCCTCCCGGTGAGCTCGTAGAAAAGACATTTCATTGCCAGCAACTACTGCTGCATGCTGTATTTTTGTGCATTTGATAAATAAACTTTGGTTTGATTTGATATTCATAAGGCATGTGAATGTTAGAAGTGTTAAAACTGGTGTCTTTGCTAAGTTCAATACCTGCTTAAATCGATATGAAATGGTCAAATAATTTCTGCCCCTAATCTGCTATGTAGTGATTAACTGTTATCATGCATCACCCAAGTGCGTGGAGCACTTCAGTTGTGGATGAAGTAGGTCGTCAACTATGTGTGAAAAGATTTTTTTAAACTGTGAAAAGTGCTATATAAATCCAATCAATTATATATGCATTCCTAATTGCTTTTCTTTTTCCTAAAGCCTCAAGCTGGAATTTTGTGAGGTGTTGTTCAGTGTTCCATTTCTGGCTTTTTTGCTTCCCTCCTGCAGAACTATCTAAAGTACACTTCTAACACAGCACATCTGGCACACAGATAGTCAGGTTTATGTGTGAGCAAGACAATAGACTGTAGCCTTATGGTTGATGTCCTGAATCGCAGGCGAAGGCCTCCAGTAAGCCCTTACCCTAGCAGCACTGTTCTATAATGCTGCACTCATTGAGAGCTCACAGGCCTGCTGGGTGACTAGTCAGGTGGATTTGACATTAAATGTACAGGGTACAGCCCTATAACTAATTAACTGCTTGGGAATTCCCTGAAACCTTTTTCAGAAGCATTTCCTTGAAAGTCAGTTTAGAATAAGCTAGCATTACAAAGAAAAGCACAATGTGTAATTCATAACTTTACTATTGAGTTTCTGTAACAGAAATGTTATATAATGTATTGTAGTTTCACTTACGTAAAATTTGAACTTTGTGTGCTGGTCTTGTTTGGCTTCTGCTGCGTTCCTATAGACATTACCACTTGATGTTTGTAATGTAACTTGAATTTGTTTCAGAGGTGTAGCGTAATTTTAGAAATATATCCAAGAAATGACTGACTTAGATTTCCCCCTGGAACAGCTGCTTTAGTTTCCATTCTGCAGTGCATGCACATTACTGTAGTTAATACGGAGCAGCTGTAAACGTTTCACCTCTGCATTTCAGTCCTTGCGTGTGATGTTTTGTGACGTACTATAAGGGGGCTATAGTGTTAAATGCAGTTTAGAAGCTCAGCTGACGGCTAATCTTTCTCTTAGGCAAGAAATAAGAAAATAAAAATCTAAAATATAGGTTATGAAGGTTTAAACTAGATGTGCACAGATGTGCAAGGTATGGATTGATTAAGTAAAAACTTGATCTATGCCCAAACAATTGTAATATTGTTGTCACTATACTAGTCAGCCATTGCATCTTAGCATGTCTCTCTCCATTTAGTATTTAATCTGCTCTCTGTTTAAATATATTGAACCTGTTTCCAAGGTGATTTTATTCTGCTGAAAGGACTGTTGATTGAAGTTTTTAATTAGTGATGTGAACATTAGTGGCACAAGCCTTAGAAATACATATGGTTCCTTCATCGGTTGATGTGAAAATGACAAGTCAAGAGGCATGTTTTTCAGCACTTCTTCATGATGTTAATAAGTGCTTTTTTCCTGACTGTTTTCATTGTGCTCTAAAAAGCACATCAGATGCATTGGGGGAAATATGTTTTTGTTATCAAGGACAGCAGTCTTTGGGGCTGATCTCACAAAAGCAAAAAAGTTAGAGAATCAGACATTGTGTGTTTTATTCACATAATATTAATAAGGTAATGTCTTCTTTTCAGTTCCTATTTTTAAAGCTAATTAGATCTCAATTAGTCCAGAATGAAGCAGGTGTTAATTTTAAAATTTAATACGTTTTATAATGCCTGTTAATATGCATATTTACAATCCTCTAGTGGTGACATTTGTATAAGTCATATATTGTACAATAGTCATAGAAAAGGAAATCCACATCAGTGCTGACACCCTCTATCTGTAGTGCTGATTTGTATTATTTCTTGGAAATGGAAGTAATACAGCAGAAAAGAGTGAGTCGTATTACACATAATAGGGATATTTTAACAGCTTTCTTTAGCAGTATTATTTTGTGCTATTATTTTGCACACTTTTTTTTCTGTATGAATTTGTGTATTATTATACCTCAGGATTTTTTTTTGTTAACAACTAAGAACTCTGTACGTCAAAAGGAAGAGCACATGCACATCAATTGCCTGAATACATCACCTATTTCTTTAGCCTTTCAGGTGGCTGAAGCATGTGTGAAGCTCATGTTACTTGATACTTGCTTGAAATGATTGTACAGTAAGTAATTTGAAGATTTTGTTTTGTGTCCTCTTATCATTTCAAGCCCTGTAGCATGCAAAATGTACAGTTAATGTATGTCGTTTGGCAGTCATTCTGAGTTACATTAAAGGCCCTCTGAAAGTAATACACTCAGTACAGAACTGTTAGGGTTCCAATAGTACCTGTGTTAACAGAGTTAACCAAATAGTCTAATTTTAATGGGCCATCAAGGTAAGTTTGACTTAATGAATACAGTCAAGGTGTTGTGTCTTTGTTTCTGTTTTAAAAGGAATCTTCAGCCAGAAAAGTGTTAGTGGCTTCCTGGTCTAAAAAACACAGAATGACTCCTGGTCTATATTTCAAAGGATATGGATAAGAATTCTGTAATGAGCTTCCATCTCCCACAAGGACGAAAACATTTTTTTTCTTTAACTAACTGTAACTGTCATGGAACGTTTTTGGGAGTTCTTTTGTCACATACTAGATATAAAAACACTGTCTCTGTTGTGATGGCATACTAAATCAACATAGCTGATGTTTTGATTTTTAAAGGGTAAAGAGAGAAAGTTTTTCATCGTGGAGTAAAGCCCCTAAAACAACAAACAGTCTTATCAGACACAGGGAAACTGTACTGCATGCTGCTTTGGAGGATCATAACCCCTATTTGAAAATTATTAATATTGTTGTTTCTCATGGTCTAACTGGAAGGCAGCTGTTTGCCTTATTTCTTATATCTCTTGAAATTGGTAGCTCATCATAGAGTTAATTTACATCTTACCACTTTCAGCAAGAAGGCTTTAGGTCTTTGTGAAAACATTCTTATCCACCTTAATATAAATATGTAAAGTAGATCATTCTTATATAAGTGGGCAGGCATAACCTTTTCAAGAATTATGGATGTCTTGTCTTTCTTTTACTTATAAATATACACTATCTAGTGTTTTAGATTCTTTAAAATGTTATTAATTAGAGTTCAAAGTTAATCTTAAATATAACTAAAGATTTTATTATCTGGTCTTATTTTTATAAAAGTTTTACTAGACTTTTGTGTTTTGTGGAACTGCATTATATGTAACTTGTACTAATTATTTTCATTGCTGTTATTTCTGATGCATGTACTGTATTGTGCAATTTTGCAATGGTTGCTTTTGAAAACACTTTACAAATCAAAAGTGGTTTAATTATTACTGTCAATACTTGTATTGTTCCAAATGTGTTATGTGCCACAGTAGAGGAATTAAATGGAGTTCCAGGACGCACTTTCAGTTGTGTACATTAATGTGGAGTGCATTTTCTACCTATAATTTTTATTTGGTTTGAGGAGAGCTCAGGAGGCTAGCGATCATATTATTTCATTCCTGTTGTTGGGGGACATCTCACTTAACAGATAATCTCGCAGAGCTAGCATTTCTTCTGATAGCTCGGCAAATCATAGCGTACACAATAAGAATGTTAAAATACAGCAATTAAAAATGGAGCAAAAGGAGAGATGCATCAGAGTGTTTCTTGGCACAGACGCACTTAGTTTAAGCCATTGATCATGGGCCTCCTAATCTGTTTTATTCTTTTGGTGAATGGGTATTCGGATCTGTGAATGTAAACCAAACAACTGCAACACAGACGCTCATTCTACTTAGCCTGTGGAGTTTCTTGTTGCTTAGTTTGGACTGTCACATCTGGTGATACACTAATAAAATTTGGTGCTCTCAGCACTTTATAGTCAGGCTCTGACAATTTTAATTTTTAAAAACAGAGTTTGTTACACTTCATTTGTTTTAATATAAAAATACATTTTTGTTCTTCACTACCAGTTATGCTGTTTTCTGCAAAGTGAAAATCATTTTTTTAAGTTTGGAAAAAAACAAGAAATTTTACTGAGGCTTTTTGGCTGTTGTCAGCTGTTTTTACAAGGACAGAGATGATTGTATCCAGTATATAATGCTCCATAGTTTACTTAAATGAAAGAGAGGAGTAAAAGAATAATAATGAAATAAGCGGAGGAAGTGCTTGCTGTGTTCCGCTGCCTTGGCCAGTGCCACAACCTGCCTGGAGGGAACAGCTGGTTGAATTTTTGAGAGGGATATAGACAGCTGTGATTCTGGAACTGTATGGTTCAGAAGGCAGGGTCCTCTTTTGCTCATATCCTGTCCCCTCTGCTGGACTCCCACTTCCAGCCTTTGTACCCAGGCCAAGTTATGCCTTGCTAGTTTATCACACTCTATTATATACTGTAACTGAAAGCCAAATGAAAGAAGCTCACCGTCCACCCCCACCTCCTCTTGGTCTCATCAACTCCTGGAGTTAAACTCATCTCACTCATACTTAATATGCAGTAAAACATAGAGAAGACAAAACATTTCCCCTCCATTAAAATGTGTTGATAAAATTTTACATTTAAACCAGAGGGTTCTGTGCCATATTACATCACACAAATATATACTCTGCTTTTCCTCCAATGAAGTCTCATTTGGTGTCGCATAGTTGTCTTAAAAAGCTCGCTTTTATTGTTGCTCATGCAATTTCCAGTTTTTCCCCTGGAACATCTTATTGCTAATCAAATCAGTATTTTACCTGCATTATATTCTTGATATAAATAATTTATTAAAAGAGTACAAAATATCCAGGCACCTGCAAAGTACAGATTCTGTAGTCGCCTTATCTCATAATCTGTAATCAGTTTATTTTGTTTAATTAGTTAACTGTTAGGCTTAGAATAAAATAAGTTCTCCAAATAACTTGATTGTTCACTTTGCATAGACAGTTTGAACAAGGGAAATCTGCAACTTGCAACTTGGTTCAAAATGTTGGCGCATTCATATTCACTTAAATGTTCCTAAATGGAGAAGTGTCTTTTGAAGTGGAGATAAACTCACTGGGCTGATGGCACATTTCCTGTACCTTTCCATGTTCACCAGTATGTTGCCTTGTATACACCCACTAGCAGGGCACCCAAGAGCAACCTACAGGAACCCGTATCGAACTTAACGTTTGCATTAACTATTATACAAGAATATTTTTATATTGCTGAAGGTCGCTTTATGAGTTAAAATATGGTCTGTATTGGTGTCTCATTTCTTTGGTAGCAAACAATATCCCAATATTGGAATATTCCAATATTCCGATTTAAATTATTTGTGTTTCCATGCTTTCATTTGGAAATGAAAAAAAAGTCATTTTTCTCTTCTACGCAATGTATTCATTTTCTAGTCATGTATGTATTGGAGCAACATACTAGCCTAAATATACAGCACAGTGATTTATATACAGAGCAGTAAGGGGCCTTCTCTATGTATGAATATTGAATGGTTATCAATATAACCATGTATAATAAATATATAACCAATATAAATATCTTCATACTCATCTTTTCTCACTTCTTCAAATGTCATGTTCCATTTGGCAACTGGTCTCTATTTCCTTGCTGCTTAATTTTGTGGTTTATATGTTGATTACCTGACACCACAAAATCACACCTCTTGACTTGCTTGCTGTACAGTATCTTGGGCATAGTGTTAGTGTCACAAAAAGTGCTACCTTTTTGAATTCCTTTTGTATTGTAGCTTCCGATCAGCCTGCTCTCTGCTTAGTGCTTTGAGTTCAGCTTGCTCAAAAACAACAGGGTTTAAACAAGGCATTGTTTAATAGAGCTAGCACTCAGCCCTATTGAACATGTTGTTATAATTTTATTTAACCAAAGGATGTATGTACCTTCCCTCCACAAAGGATTTAACTCTTCCTTCAAGTTTTTTTTTTGTTTGTCAAACTTAATGTGATTACTAATAATACAGTTGGGCATGAGAAGCCTGAATATTTAATCCTGAGAACTGTGATCCTAGTCTCCACCACCACCATGAATGTTCTTAAATCTTTTCAGAACACCTCATAAAAGTGCAGTGGGCCTTATTTGTAATGCCTTTATCTTCATGGTGTACAGTATGCCTGTTTTACTTTGTAATAAGAAAATGAATATAATATAATGAATGTAATATATAGTATCACAAGATTTTTAGGGTGCTATTTTAAGAGTCTCTGGAGGTTGTTTAGCCAGTTCTGAAATATTAGGACGTTTTGGTTATGATGTACAGTAGTGTAGTGACTGTAGTGACAGCGCTGTCAAATGCCTTTTACTTTGAGACTGTGTTTATGGTTCTTTACAACCTGTTGATTCAACATTGCCCCATCCTTTTAAAACACTGCCTGCAGAACTGTGTAACTCCTGTTTCTCTCCACAGCATGCGCTTTGTTTCTGTTGCATTTTACTTATTACTGTACTTATTTAATCTCTAGATGAGAAACTGTGCAAAGCACCAGGGAGGCTTGTGTGTGGTGATTCAGGTTTCTGTGCAGCCGCCCTATTGGTTTTTGGGATTTTGTGATGTCAGCATAACTGCGGGTGGCCAGGTGCAGCTCAGTTCGTTAGCTGTTGCTATTGAACTCTGATCTGAATCACAGTGGCTTCTACAGTCACAACATCAAGAGCCCATCATATTCCTCTGTCTTTCTCAAGACCTCTGCCTGTTACAGCATGTGCTGTGGTTGTTAATTTCATCATGCACATCGGAGATGGTGAACCAGTGCAAAAATGTCAAGGTTTTTTTATTATTTGTAATGGTAGAGTAACAAATATTTTCTTCAATATATATATACTCTCAGGCCTCAACCTCCCAACTCTTATTCCCTCTTTTTTGTTCTGGCCAATTATGCACTTTTAATTCCCTCATGGACCACTGATCAGAAACCTCACCTATAACGTAATAATAATAATTGCTTACACTATATATTTCTTTTCTGGACACTCCACTCAAAGAGCTTTAGCGGTAATGGGGACTTCCCTCCACCACCACCAATGTGCAGCATCCACATGGATGATGCAACGGCAGCCATAGTGCGCCAGAACGCTCGCCACACATCAGCTCTTAGTGAGGAGGAGAGCAGTGTAATGAAGCCAATTCATAGATGGGGATAATTAGGAGGCCGTGGTTGGTAAGGGCCAATGGGAAATTTTGCCAGGATGCCAGTTACACCCCTGCTCTGCGAATTTTAGTGACCACAGAGAGTCAGGACCTCGGTTTTATGTCTCATTCAAAGGGCGGTGCCTGTTTACAGTATAGTGTCCCCGTCACTATACTGGGGCATTAGGACCCTCATGGACCGCAGGGTGAGCACCCCCTACTGGCCCTACTAACACCTCTTCCAGCAGCAACCTTAGTTTTTCCCAGGAGGTCTCCCATCCAGGTACTGACAAGGCTGACACCTGCTTAGCTTCTGTGGGTTGCCAGTTGTGAGTTGCAGGGTGATATGGCTGCTGGAAGTAAAAACAGATGTTTGCCATTCAGCTCTGGGCTAGCCACCCCGGCAAATTGTTCTGTCCTGACCAGTCAGTACCATTGGCTGGACATGAAACAGTAGCCATTATTTGTTGAGCCATTTAGGTGCCTTCTAGAGTAAAGATTCCATCTATCTCTGAATTATTCTGCACACTGTAATTAAGGTCTGAAAAGGTTAGTCCTACCAACATTACACACTGACTTGGTGCAGTTTTTGCACAGTCTTTTTTGGCAGATTTGCGTGCTTGCTTGAAGATTGCTTGAGGACAAGTCTTTGATAAGTTACATTTTCACCCCAGCGTTAAGTTATTAGCAGACTATAACAGATTTTCCTCTAGTATTTGCCTGTGCTTTGCTCCGTCCATTTTTCCTTAAAAAGGACATATTGACAGATACCAGTCAACTAATTGTGTGTCTTGTTAAGTTTAATTTTGGTTTACTGCAGTTTGAATACTTATGGAATTACGACTTTTCTATTTTTTATATGGTCTAATTTTGTTTTCTTTGAATGTGGAGTAGGTTATACAGTATATAACTAATATCAATTACTACTTCAAAGTGTCATTGTGCTTTAAAGCAACAAAATATGAAAACTGTGTAAGAGACTGAATACTTTTGAAATATATATATACACACATTGAAGTGATTATATGGAATGAAGGAGTTTGTCTATACATTTCAGCAGATTCCTATTATTCCTGCTGGCCTCTCAAGTGGCAATGATCTGAAGAAGGCAGTCTGTATTTGAATTGATTCAGTTCCATTTGCATTTGGCTCAGGCTGTACCCTCAGTGTGCCTGTGGCAGCAATGGAGCCCCAGCTGGGAGGATTAGCAAATAATGAAAACCTATTTGTCTTGTCTCATTTTAAATGTTAATAATCAGGCTTTTTATATATAGCACTAAAGCTGTCAGTCTGTGGTCATTTCAGTTACAGAACAGGTGTAACGGAAATACAGTGCCTGACAGGATTTTTCTAATGCACAGTAGCCTGAGGTCTAGGAAAACTTTTTTCACAGAGAATGTTTTTACCTTTTTGAGGACTTCTGTTTTTTTAAAGATTATTAATACTTTCGATAAGTATTTCTGTAAAATGCTTACTGTATACAGTCTAAAGCATTTTAAAAACAGAATCAGAAATAACAATTTTTAATGATTTATCAATTTAAAATTTACTTTTCCCAGAGTTATGTTTTTTGGCATATATTATCTGAATTCATAGAAGGATGTACATTAAGCTGTCTTAAATTATTTTAAATTATGTTGTTTACAAATATACTCACTTGTCTCTTGGGCCCACCCAAAGACACTTAGCTGTATATGGGATTATGGAACAGAGTTATTCTGTCCATTTGTAGTCCTGCATTTCAGGATTATACCACTGTGAAAATATGTAGTCTTTAAATTAAAAAAATATATACTGCATATATGAAGATGTCCTGCTTTGGTAAAGTAGTCCTCGAAATCTCCTGAGACTTATTCCTGACTAAGAAACAGACCATGAAAGATACTGAGCTCTTTTAAGGGCTTCTATTTTAAGTTCTGTAGGTCACCATCAGGTTCTGAAGTTAATTGTGACCAGTTAAGCAGGTGACATGTTACATTAAGGAATTTGCAGATAAATTTTGGACAAAAATCTGAATGTCCTTCAGACCTTGAGTACGGAAATTATCTTAATGGAACAAATCACTTGATTAATAGAAAAATAAATTACTTGTTTTTTTCCAAATTTAAAAAGGCAAATTTACAGGACTAGATGGATTAGGGTTCTTGTCTCAACTACCATCACCAGTCTTGAGTTTCTGTACTATCAAAGAACAGGAGTTTCAGTATGAGTCAGCACAAGCTTAGAAAAATTTTTCCTGAAGACTATTGGACAGAGAGAAGTAGGGATATGTAATTAATAATCCAAAGAAACAAGCTTTTTAAATGAAAGACAGTTATACAGCTATATTTATATTCTGTAACATTTTTTTCTTATTCAGCAAGAATGACAGCAAAAAATAGGCATGTATGTATTTGCTCAGACTGCTTCTTTTTGTCCTGTTATTTTAAGTCATTGTCACTAGTATGTTGCACCTATGTGCACCTACTGTATGTTGTTGATGATGAGCATTATTATCTTAAAGCTTGTAAGGGAGTAAGAGTACAGACAGGGAAAATGTTTGTCACAGGGAATTTGATTACTGACATCAGCTACAAGGCAGACACTTAATGGGCTGCCTCAGACAGAAGGTCTGTCAAGATTTATTAGCCAACATAAATGAAATTCTCTCCGTACAGTGTTTTTCATACAAAAATAAAAAAATCAGGAAAGCCTAAGAAACATAAGAATATAATAAGGACAGGGACCTTGCGTCTGTGGTGCTGTTTGTCCCTTGGGTGAAATCTTGCTTTACACATACTCCACATTTAACTATCAAATGCCTTTTTACCACATCCTCCCGTATCTCCCTATGATAGGTTCTGTTTTGTTATTATGTGTTTCTTTTTCGTTTTATATCTTGAATGATTTCAGTGGTAGTTTTAGGATTGCATTATCTAGTAGGTATTTCCTCAGCAGCATTCACAGATAGCTTCAGAGTCTCATTCCACATTAATTCTTAGCGTGGTGTAGAAAACTCTACAGTAGTCTATTTAGCTTAAACCTTAACAATCATTAAATGTTATGCGTGAATTTACTCTAGTCATGAGCGATAGAAGCACTTGTGGCAGCACTTACTGGTCTTAGATAAGTGTAAAGCCTGGATACTGCTAGGGCTTTACCTGCTTTGCACATTTGGTTGGTGATCATTGATGGACTGGTATCTTTTGGTGAGACTTGAAATTTAAATGTAGGTACACAAGGTCAGGACTTTGATCAGGTCACTCATTAACTCATTAACTTTTTTCATGTCAAACCACTGCTGTGGTTTGTAATATTGTCCCGCTAAAATGTCAGTTGTTCACCCCAGTTTTAGATTCATGGATGATTCAGGTAGGGTTTTCCCTAGGGTTTTTCTGTATGTATCTCAATCATCACTCCCCATAACATGATGCTATCACCATCCTGCTTGAAAGCTGAGATGGTACTGAGTGGGTGCTGTGCTATGGTAGGCTTGAAGCACATGTAATGTTTTGCATTTACATCAGAACCCTCCATTTTTGTCTTGCCTGAACATTCTGCTACATGTCGGCAGTATCTCATACTAGATCTAAATTGAGGATTTTTGGAATCCTAATTGTATTTCCCATTTTTTTAAATATACAGTGCAGTCCATACTTATTTGGACAGTGACACAATTTTTGTTGTTTTGGCTCTGTAGTCCAGCATATTGGAATTGAAATGAAACAATGTCTATGAGGTTAAAGTGCAGAATGTGAGGGTATTTACGTCTATATTGGGTGAACCATATAGGAATCACAGCCCTTTTTATACATAGTGCCTCCATTTCATGGGACCAAAAGTAATTGGACACATTAATGTAATCTTAAATAAAATTTGGCATGTTTGCAAATCCTTTGCAGTTGATGACTGCCTGAAGTCTGTGACCCATAGACATCACCAGACGTTGGGTATCTTCCCTGGTGATGCTCTGAAAGGCCTATAATTCAGCCATTTTCAGTTCCTGCTTATTTCGGGGGCTTTTTGCTTTCAGTCTTGTCTTCAGTTAGTGAAATACATGCTCAATGGGATTCAGGTCGCGTGATTGACTTGGCCAGTCAAAAACATTCCACTTTTTGGCCCTAAAAAACTCCATAGTTGCTTTAGCAGTATGTTTGGGGTCATTGTCCTGCTACAAGGTGAAGTGCCGTCCAATGAGTTTTTTTAGATATTTGGTTGGATCTGAGCAGATAAGATGCTTCTGTACACTTCAGAATTCATCCTGCTGCTGCCATATAAAGTCACATCATCAATGAAGACAAGTGAGCTAGTTCCACAGGCAGCCGTACATGCCCAAGCCATGACACTACCTCCACCATGTTTCACAGATGAGGTGGTACATATGCTTTGGATCATGAGCAGTTCCATTTTGTCTCCATACTTTTCTCTTTCCATAACTCTGGGGCAGGTTAATCTTCGTCTCATCTGTCCATAAGGCTTTGTCCAAGAACTCTACAGGGTTTTTTATGTACTTTTTAGCAAACTGTAACCTGGCCTTTCTGTGGGCTTTTTTATCAGTGGTTTGCATCTTGTGGTGAACCCTCTGAGATTATGCTGGTGTATTCTTCTCTTTATGGTAGTCTTTGACACATCTATGCCTACATCCTGGAGAGTGCTCCTGATCTGTTCAACAGTCGAAAAGGGTTTTTTCTTCAAAATTGAAAGTATTCTTTGGTCATCCACAATTGTGATCTTCCGTGGTCTACCAGGTCATTTAGTATTGCTAAGCTCACCAGTGTGTTCTTGCTTCTTAACAATGTACCAAACAGTTGATTTTGAAACACCTAATGTTTTGGCCATGTCTCTGATTGATTTATCCAGATTTTTCAGCCTCATGATGGCCCGCTTTACTGGCATTGACACTTCTTTGGTCCTCAAGAGACAACAGCAACAGACTCCAGATGCAAATGCCACATCTAGAATCAACTCTAGATCTTTTGTTAGCTCTCTCATGCATGACCTAATGATGCAACAACACACAGCTGGCCAAGAAACAACTGAGCAGCCAGTTGTCCAATTACTTGTGGTTCCCTAAAGTGGGAGGACTGTGTAAAAAGGGTTGTGATTCATATATGGTTCACCCAGTAAAGATGTAAATACCCTCGAATTAAAGCTGACATTCTGCACTTAAACCTCATAGTCATTGTTTCATTTAAAATCCAATGTGCTGGAGTACAGAGCCAAAACAACAAATATTGTGTCACTGTCCAGATACTTACAGATCGCACTGTAATTGCCAATTGGGAAGACAAGATGGTGCAATGGTCATCATTTTTGCTTTGTAGCGCAAGCTTGTATGTTACAGTTATTTTGTTAGGTCCACCTGATTTGGAACCACCTATTGTGCATTTTTCACATCACAGCTACAACCAAATATAAACCTAAGAATGAAGAAGCACAAGCAGGCCTCTTACAGTATGACCCACTAATCTTTGAGACACTCATTGTTTAATGCATTAATAGGGCTGTTCCTCCAAAGTTTTACTGTCCACAAAAGGCTTTTACTCATAAGCAGATATAGAATCGGTAAAGTATAGCAGCAGTGCCTTTCCTTCAAAGATGGAGCATGAACCCTGGAAGTGATATGCTGTACAGTGTCTCCCACATGAGACTGCCAGGCCACTGCTTTGGCCTGTTCTTATATGTTTCTGCACAACAGCCTCAGTGGCACAGAGAGAGCACTGCACTCCAAACCCTTGGGTTTTTTTGGGACATTTGCTTGTAAATGAAATATCAAAATCCACCCTGACTGACTGATGCACTGTTTGGGGTTGCTTCATTTCAGTGATGATTAGTATTGTAGTTAGGGTTATTCCTGATATTATAGTTATTACTATATCTAGGAGATTGTTGTCTGTGAAATGTAAAAAAACAGAATAGTAGGTTTGTTAGATCAAAGACATTTTCTTGTACTAAGCTACAGTAGACTTTTTAACAAGTGCCCTTTGAAGAATCCAGATATGTTACAAATTTTAACATTATCACATTTTCACTTACACATTTTCATGAGCAGAAAGGTTTTTAAATTATATTTTAGTTGTAACACTAATGCTACATATTATTATTAGTTAACTTGAAATCTAATTATTGTAAGAGCTGAAAACTATGAATTATCATACAATATATTGATAGGCAATTGTAAATAATAATTAACAATTAAATAATGCAGCATTCAGTGCAAAGGATCCTCCATTTTGGGGGGACAGAAGGGATGTGTTCAATCAAAGGGCGACCCTTGGTTATCAGACCCAGTGAGTTCTGCTTACTTTTGGGAAGCCAAGTTTCTGCTGTGATGGTTGCTGCCGGTCTTTCATGGAGTCTCTTCCTGTCCTTTTCATTTTTGCAAACATTAGATGTGAAAAGAGAGAGCAAGGGCAAGCGCACCATCGATCTTGAATTGTCGGGCCTTTTATTTTAATGTGACTATTCAATTAGTCATGTTGTGACCCTCTGTGCTAATGTGATTCCAGTTGTGCAGGTGGAAATGAAATGTATAATTGATAAGATCAGTAGTGCACGAGAGAGAAAAAATGTAATTATGGAATTGAAAAATGAGGCAAGTAAAGCTGCCCCCTCTGTTTGGTTAGTGTGGCTAAAGTGCATCTCTGATTGATGGTCGTCTTTGTTTTCTGGGAAGCTCTTTGTGAGCCCAGTAGAAAACACAAAGAAATTGGTCTATGTAACATAACTGAGGAACTACAGGAGGTCCGGATAGTAGGGAAGATCTTAAGAGTGCTGTCTCTGTGTGAAAATGTCTATTTTTTTGCTTTTAAACAGTATAAATCTATCATTTTTAAGCTGATGTTTTGAGGTGAAATGAAAAGCTGAATGCTTTATAGAACACCCGTCAGATTTGGTACATTGTATTGATAATGCTGATAATACAAATTGTTACTGTTTTACTGTGTTTAGGCAGATTTGTTCTGTTGCAGCCAATGTAGAAATGAAACCCATTTCAATAATGTTGACACTAAACGTTGAAATAAGGAACAGACTTAAGTCCCTGCAGGGAGGTGTGATGAATGATTCTTCGTTATTGTTACTACTGTTCCACTGAAAGTAGATTTTTATTTATTTTAAATATTTCTGATTGCATTTCACAAGCTTGATAGGAGCAGCATTGAGAAGTGGCTGGGGTTCAGGATTGTAACTGGAAGGAGTGTGGTTTGAGGCCTCAGCTGTGGGCGCTGTTGTTCTACATTTGAGCATGGTACCTAACATCATTTGATCCTCTATATCTAGCTGTACAAATACAGATTTTACTTTACCAATATGTAATAATAACATAACTCTTACCACATATCACCTGTCATTGGGGAAGGAGAATAGAGCAGTGAAGCCAGTTTAGAGATGGGGGATATTTAGGAGACCATGTGGTAAAGGCCAGGGAGAAATTTGGCCTGACCACAATTTGTAATGACCACAAAGAGTCTGGACCTCAGTTTTATGTCTCATACAAAGGATGGCAACTTTTTGTTTATCATACTGGGGCATTAGGATCCACACAGATCATAGGGCAAGCACTTCCTACTGGTCCCATTTATAGCTCCTCCAGCAGCAACCTTAGCTTTCCCAGGAGCTCTCCCATTCAAGTACTGGCTCACACCTGATTAGCTTGTTGGGTTTCCAGTTGTGAGTTGTAGGGTGATATGGACAACCCTGCAGTTTAGCAACCCATCCAGTACCCTTGTCTAGTTAAAATGCTGCAGAAACTAGAATACAATTTGGCTAGATGAGCCTCTACTTTAATTTATAAAACCAAAAGTAGTTTTTAAAACTAACTTTAATTTATTTATTTTTTCACAATCTTGATATGTAAGAATGATAATGTTTGAATTTCAACAAATCTTCAAAGAGTAACTTTTTTAAATTAAGCTTTCATTGAGAAGATAAAGGGAGTTATTGTACAATTAATTTATAAATGCAGTGTCTCCCAGGTTTTGTTTTTTGTAGTGCTTTCTCAACACCAAATCCTACACCATAAAATCCAATTTACCTACAATATTTATGCAGGGGAGTGAATTCCAGTTATTGTATTTCTACCCTAATGCAGGATTTGACTTAAAAAAAGTCAGTTTTAGTCTTATCTTTAATATAACCCAAACTGCTAAGGCAAATATGATACTATATATACTGTTTTGTAACAATTCATTTGTAACAATTAATGACTAATCTGTCATTAAAGACACATTGAAAAAGACAATTTGTCGCAAACAGAATGTAAAGGTCAACAATTTATGCTGCTATAAATCACTACACTTATTATTTATTAAATACTTTTGATCTGTCTTTTAATATCCTTGTTCTCCTTGTTCAACCCTGGTCTTGGAGAACCTGTCAATTAAGTTTTATACTGTAAGTACTGACTAAATCAAACATCCGGGATCAATTTAATTCTGATTTAATTTTGACTGATTGATTTAATTCAGTTATTCAGTTGTTAAAATAAATAATTTAATGACCTTTTTGAATCAAAATATTAGTATCCTTTGGATTGAAGTTCCATTAATTCAGAAGTTTACTTGCTTAATTCATGGACTGGATTGAATAATTGGATTAAAGGTCTCCAGACCAGGGGAGCCTCGATCTAACCAGTGGCTGAAGACCCCTGGATTAGATAACTGTTCTAATACTTTAAGATAAGACATTGACCTTTTTATTCTTTAGGTCTTCAAGTCTTCAGAACACAATTAATGTCACATGCTAGGCTGTATATCAATATATATTTAATCTAGTATATCAACAGCTAAAAAACGGTATTCCAAATGACTTAAGAATTCACTCAGGAAAAATACGACTGAACAGAAAGCACTTTAAAAAATGCTTAAAGAATCTAGTTAAAGAAAATAAGTCCAGTGAATTGCAAGCACAAACAAAATGATAACAAAACAAGCAAAAATGGATATTATGCCAAAAAAAAATGAAAATATTTTTACATTGGATAAAATTTAAAGGAAACACCATTAAGAATGACGTAAAATACTTCCAGAACAATAATGGGAAGTGAGAGAAGTGGCTTATGTACTAAACGTGTATTTCACTCAGGTGTTCACCAAAGAAGAAATGAACAACATATTTTTAGCTTTTGATTTACTCCTCGAGAATGTGGCTAAGATATTTAAAAAGGTAAACAAAATACAAGGGTATATAATTAAATTGTAGAACTTAATATATGATTAAAAGTGTGGAACCTAAGGGGTGTTATTAAAAACTACAGTTACAAATGCACAAATGAGGCCTCATTTAGAATATTGTGTACAGTTTTGGTCACCACATTATGGAAAAATATTGTTGTTCTGGAACCTGTCCAGAGATGAGCAACCAGACACATGCTGGGGCTTCAGGGAATGTCCTACTATGACTGGCAAATCCTCAATGTCATTGAAAATTAGCTCTATGGGCTTTTTCAGATTCGTCAGTGAAACACAAGCCGAGAAAAAGAAATATAAACTATGTGAAAGTGCACTTAAAACATGGAAAATGAGGCACAATGTAGCTAGCCATAAAGTTGAAGTTGATACCCTGGTTTATGTCAAGAAATGTCTGGATTAGATTCTTGAATCCTGATAACTACCAAACAAGCTAGAAGTGGTAAATTGGTTCCCCTCTCATTTGAGTTTATGCAAAAAAATGTGGAAGCCAAATGATTGTTTAGCTTGAGAAATCCCTGCAATGGGAACACAGAAAAAGTAGATTTGTGGAGTAGTGAAAAAGAATTGTATCACACATATTTTATATTCTTTGCATATTAATTCAAGTGTAATATATATATATATTACTTCATATATATATATAATCTTATTTCAATGGTGGGAACCACTTGACCAGGGAAAGAAGGCACATTCTGTAGATAAAATTAAATGTAAAAGTTACACAAAAGTATACAAAACACGTATACTAGATTAAACATTTAAATTATGTTCTCTGTGATTAACCTCTAAAGCAGAATTTGAATAATTCAGAAGCAGTGTTTTTTCTTTCACGTTTTTAATATTTATAAGGAAAACATACTAAAAAAAAACAAACATTGTGAACACTGAGCTTTTTCCTGTTCCCAGTCAAGCATTTTGTGCTTCACAGCATATTGTGTAGTTTATCAAATACAAAGGTTTTTTAAGTCTTCATTTCCTAACACGTCATTTTAAAGCATGAATATTAAGATTAAATTGACTTAGCAACTGTCTTTACTGAAAAATATATTCAGTAGTCATTTGCCTGAAAGAACAATGGTTATAAAGAAGTCACTGATTCACGTAAGTTTCTCTGTTTTTATGTTCCTGAAACAAAACCACTACTTAAGAAACTACTACAATATATCATGGTTTTAGCTGTGTGAATCAGTTTTCATATTAATTTCTGTCACCATTGAAGGATTTTTTAATTTAGACAGGTGTTACTGCAACTACAAAATTGTATTTTGAATATCAATGTACTGTATGTATTGTGAATATCAATTTCAATTATAGTTCTTGTCTTTTTAATTGATCTCTTTTAGCATTGATTAATATCAACCTCACAGCTATAAGACACCTTCCAGATGAATTAAGTCTTGTTTTTGTTTCTGTTCAACTGATACATTGGACTGTCCATTTGTCAGAATGAGTAAATAATAATTCCCTATATTTTCATAATATTCTTATTTTTAAGTATCCATTTTTATGGAAATAAAATTCATCCACCCCTGAAGCGTAGAATGCACCTTGGTTATGTGCTATAATAATTACACACCTGAAGATGTAGAAAAGTGAGAAATTTCTTTACCAATTGAATTACAGTTAAAGTTAAATTTGAGTTAAAGGAAAAATATAAACAGGCCAGATTGAACAAGCCCTAAATTGAATTTAGCAGGACACTGCAACAAACTCCTTAATGATTCAAGTAGTCAGAACCTCTGTTTAACATTGCATCTGAATGAAAGCATCACCTATTTTTATTCCTTTATTGTATCAGGTAAACAACGTTTATTCAACATTAGGCTTGTGGTGAGTGTTTTAATACACTTACTATATTTAGGTACACCTTATTGCACATGGATCAATTTAAGTACATACTTACAATACAGTGTGTTATACTAGATAACTCGATGAAAAACTAGCTGATAGAATAAGTGTGTCTGGATACCAGTTAACTGCACATTCCTGAGCTATCTGTAATCTGCATGCGTGAACAATCCAAAGCCATCCTGTTAGATGTTTTTTGCCTCTAATGTGTTTTCCAGAGGCTGTGTCATTAAAGAAAGGACTGCATCTCCTTTCCTTGCTGCCTGAGCCAGAAGATCACAAGGCCTGTAAATAGAACAGGGCTTTCAGAACACTGCAGCGTCAACAGGACAGGGTTAGATAAACAGTCTCCATAATGGCTTGTTCATGGTTTGAAAGCAGGAGGGAGATAGGCTGGGTGTTGGTCTGTGAGGAAGGACGCATTCTTTTTTCAGGAGGAAACATTCGTCTTACTTGTGTATAGTTCCTGCCTGCATGTTGAAACCGAATGAACCTTAGAGAGAATGTGAAGAGCCCAAGCCGGTTTTTGACATTTTACTTATACTAATATGACAGAGCCCTGTCACATCCATATAAGCACACCAAGCGTATTTTAACACACGATTTCAATTGTATAAATTCAGCATTCTGTGATCAAACTAGATGGTAATTTGTTACTTTAGTTGTTTTCCTTGCCAGTACTATTCCCAGTAATGTTCCAGGTAAAGTTTCATTGAAGAAACATTTTGCATTTGTAAATTTGCATGTGCAGTTTTATTTCAAGAGCAGCTGGTAAACAGTGCTTTTATATAAATCTGTCATGTGTAGCATTGTATGGCAAAACCAAGGGCACTGGGATCAAGTGTTGGCATCTGGAGTTTTCCATGTTAGTATTACAGGGAGATAGTGACCTTTAATCAGGCTGAGCTTTCTAATTAATTTTGATTGGTAAAGTATAACCTGGACAAACTTTTAAAGCTCCTTATTACTGACATCAGGCTCTGCATAAGTTTCAGCACTGAATATTAAAATGCCAGTACTGTGAATGTCCAAAACAGAGTATTCAAAATTAGTGTTCTCATTGAATAATGCCTGACCTAATTGTCCATGCAGATTGCAAGTGTGTGTCAGGAGGAGGGCAGAAGTTCATGTCCATTTTTACTGATGTTCCTACTTTTCAAGTGTTGTAATGAAGCTTTAAAATGAAAGGTTCCAGACTCTGCAGAAATGTGGTCTCCAAGGCAGTGAGGCTGTGAGACGTCAGTGTTTCTGAAAACGAGGAGTCATGCAGCAGGCTGAATTGGCGCGGAGGGCTTCCTTAAAGAAAACAGTAAATAATATTTGCACACTGCTAGGGCTTATGATTCAAAAATGCAAATAGGGCTTCTCAATTTAAATCCTAATTGGCTTTCAGTAGGAAATCCAGATAATGTCTCCTGATACGCATGCAAATCGAAGGCTTCTGGGCCGCATTCTATTGTTAATCAAGCTTCTTACAGCCTCAACTCTCCAGGGAATGTTACAGTGGGGGTGGAGAAGTATGTGAAAGCCTTATTTCTTGTAGAATAAAGTTACTACAGATATTATACAAAATTATTATTTTAATTATAAAGACTGGATTATTCTTTGTGCTGTTAGGTGGAAGAGCACTGTTAACAGTGTGTTTGCAGATATTGTATTCTCTGCATAAAACACCACATAGACCTGTTTATTATACTGCTATGAGCCGATTCTCATTTGAAAATCAAATGACCTGTGTTTAAAAGCTCTGCTTTTAGTATAGAACACAGATCTTGACACTGATGCAGTACTCCAGTGAGAGCCCAGTTGCTCAAGGAAAATTGCGGCAACCTTGGCGTCCCACTCAGTACAATATGTTCTGCAGCTGCCAATCTTCTTTACGCAGGAAGCTGTGTTTTTTGACAGTTTCAGATAAATGACCAAGCTTGTGTGCTGCTGCAAGAGGAGTGAGGCGCTCTGTCAAAGATAGACCTCTGGGTGCTCAGCCCACACTCTATCTCGGTTTCTGTTCCTGCAGATAACCTGAATCTAATGTGGCTGGGCACTCCCCTGCACATGCTGTACCACCCACATGTTTACTGTTCCCCAGGGTACAGCATCTGCAACTTGCTGAGCTTGGACTGTTTATTGTGTTGGGAAACCCTCCCACGCGGCATCTCCTTTGCTGCAGCTCCAATAAAAAATGTGCTGACTGTAGTGTGAGCCCTTCTCTCCATACTGCACTGTTATGGGTCTTGAGAACCTGACTCTGTACTCACGACTGTAAACTCCCAGCTGAAGTGAAGAGTTCTTTTCTGCATTCAATCTTTTTTTCATTCTTTAAGCACATTTCTGCAAATATTTTTCAAGTATCTTGAAACACATACTTTTAGAACAATGACAGTAGATTCCTGTTTTTACAGCTAATTATTTCATAGAGGCTGTAATGAAAACCTGTGTCAGCGTCTTTAGAGTAACAAAGTTAGTGTCAAAGTCACCATGACTCGCCGCCACATTCCAATGTGCACTGTTCACCGCAATTAATCAATTATCATTCATGTCTGAATGAGTCAAATTAAATTAAAAAGATAAGTTTGCCCGGTACAAGGTTTTACCGTGCATTTTGAATGGCTGCATCTGGACCGTCTAGAACAGTTACTCCCTGCCTCTCATTCTCGTTTCTCTGGAATTAAGTACGGGGCGCCACTATTTTTTCGAAATTAGACCTCTCGGCGCCTACAATCTGATCCTCATCCGCGAGGGCGATGAGTAGAAAACGGCTTTTATACCACGCACAGCCATAATGAATATCAGGTTACAAATATCTCATCAACGCCCCCGTCATATTTCAGAGTTTTATTAATGACGTTTTCAGGGATGTTCTGCATAAATTTCTTCTGGTTTACCTGGATGACATTTTAGTTTTCTCTCGCAACCCTCAGGAGTAAATCACCCTTGTTCGTAAAGTCCTTCGTCATCTCATCCAGAACAAGCTTTATGCTAAATTGGAAAAATGCATTTTTCATGTTATGAACTCTCCTGCCAGAGTGGAGATGGATTCCTCCAAGACGACGACCATCACGGACTGGCCAGCCCGCAGAAAATTGAAATAGGTTCAGCGCTTCCTAGGCTTCGCTAACTTCTACCGTTGGTTTATTCGGAATTTCATCTCTGTGGTCACCCCCATTACTGCCCTCACTCATAAGGGTCCTAGCCAGGGAAAGTGGAACCCCGAGGCAGACAAGGCTTTCCTACGCCTTAAACGGCTTTTCACCTCAACCCCACTTCTCTGTCACCCTGACCCTTCCCTCCCCTTCGTCCTTGAAGTAGATGCCTCCGGTCTTGGCATGGGTGCTGTTCTGTCTCAACACCATGGGGATAGAGGTACCTTGCACCCATTTGCCTTTTTGTCTAGAAGACTGTGCCCCTGCGGAAATCAATTAGGATGTTGGGGACAGGGGGCTTCTCACCATCAAGCTTGCCCTGGAGGAATGGAATACTAGACACTGGAATACTAGACACTAGAGGGGGCCCAGCATCCTTTCACCATTTTCACCAATCACAAGAACCTGGCTTATATCCAGTCGACCAACCAACTTAATCCCCGCCAAGCCCGCTGGTCTTTTTTCTCTAGGTTCCGTTTCTTCATCACCTACACCCCGGGTTCCAAGAACATCAAGGCCGACGCTCTCTCCCGTCTCCACGACCCACCCAAGTCTGACTATCCTCCTGAACCCATTAACCCACCTGACAGGATCATCACGGTTATCCATTGGGATATCGAGGATCAGGTTGGGCGTGACTTGAAGGACCAGTCCCTACCCCACCTCCGGTGTCCTCCGGACGGGCTCTTTGTCGTCAACGCCCTCCGTTCTGGTGTCTTACAGTGGGGCCACGATTCCCGCTTTGCTGGACATCCTGGAATTAATCGAACCCTTGAATTTGACTCCAGGGACTTTTGGTGGCCTTCCCTGAAGGATGATGTCACGCAGTATGTGAGGGCATGTCCTGTTTGCGCCCAGATCAACTCTTTTCATTTGAAGAAGGCTGGACTCCTCCAAACTCTTCCTGTCCCGAATGTCCCAGGTCTCACCTCTCTGTTGACTTTCTCACCAACCTTCCCTAAAGTCAGGGCAACATTATTATAGTGGTCATTATTTATCATTTTTCCAAATTTGCCCATTTTGTCCCACTCCCCACCCTACCTTCGGCCCGGGAAATGGCTGATCTTTTCGTTCTTCATGTCTTCAGGCTGCATGGCATTCCAAAAGAGGTAGTTTCTGACAGGGGTCCTCAGTTTACTTCAAAGTTTTGGGGGGCCTTTTGCAAGGACCTTGGAGCTTCCGCGTCACTCACCATAGGGTATCACCCTGAAGCCAATGGCTAGGCAGAGCGGATGAATCAAGATCTCCTAATCTTCCTGAGGGCTGACAGTACATCTCTGTATCCCATGACGACTGGGCTTCACTACTTCCCTGGGCCTAGTACGCACAGAACTCCCTCTACACCTCCTCCACGGGGATGTCACCCTTTTATTGTGCCCTATGCTACCAACCTTCACTGATACCAACCGCCCCTCCCAACTTGGAGGTCTTTTCTGTATCACAATACATCTCCACTCTGCAGAAGATTTGGAAACACACTAGGGTCACCCTCTTGAGTACTGCTCACCGACATAAGACCATGGCTGAGTGCTGACGACGATCCTTCTCTTGGCTAAGGAGAGGACAATTTGTTTGGCTCTCCACTAAGAACCTCCAACTATGGCAACCCTCCCACAAATTGGGGCCCTGTTTTATTGGCCCATTCCAGATCCTCTCCCACATAACTCATGTCACGTATCGCCACTCCCTGCCCCCGACCCTCAGAATCCACCCCACCTTTCACATTTCCCTCCTCAAACCTTACTGTAGATCTCCTCTCTCCAGATGGCAGCCATCTCCTCCTCCCCCTCATCTTATTGATGGCTTACCTACTTTCACAGTGAACAAGATCCTGGACGCTCACCTTCACCGAGGCAATTCCTCATGGACTGGCAGGGAAACGGCCCAGAGGAGAGATCTTGGGTCCCCAAAAAGGACATTTTGGACCATGATCTTACTGTGGAATTTCATCGCACCTCTCCAGATCATCCAATTTGGATGTTGGGAGCCACCCCTGAGGAGGGGGGGTAGTGTCAGAGTCACCATGCATCCACACACTCCCACGCACTTGCCGCCGCATTCTGACATGCACTGTTCACCGCAATTAATCAATTATCCAACCTCTTTTCCCCTTTCTCCCTACTTTAACATTTCTGCCACATCTTTTCAGTGCTCACTATTGAGTTTCACTCACCAGAGCTACTCCTTTCGCCTGTTTGTCTAGCAACTTTTGGATTACGGATTGTGCCTTATCACCGACCACGGACCTTCTTCACGATTTGGATTTGGAAATCTCCTCCGACTCTTGGTTTACGGATATAGCCTCCCCATCAACTACGCACCTGCCTCATGGATCGGATTTGGTTTTCGGACTCAGCTCTCTGGATTACAGATCTCTCCCCTCCTTCTTGACCACAGTATTGCTTTACGATTTGGACTTCGCACTCTCTCTCTCAACTTGTCACTCCAGGTCCGCACAGGGTCCGAATCGGCCCTACTGGATTCTGACAGTTAGATCCATGCTAAAAATAAGAACATAGGCTGCAAAAAAAGATGAGGTCATTCAGCTAGGTTGCTAGCAGCTAACTGATCTGAGGCTTTCATCCAGCTTCTTGTACACATTATTTTAAATATGGTCTTAGTAGTTCATTGGACAGATACTATACATTGACCCTTTATTCAATTTCTATTATTTTAATGTTATTATAACATTCTGTTGGCTTCAAAAGGCTTCAAGATTTCAAGGATTTGTCAACATAAACTTCTTTTTTTTCTTCCAGCACAGCGTTTCATGTTTTGTATTGTTTGTTTTTGTAACTTGCATTTAATATTCTCCACTCGTCAGCATTAAACATGATCTGGCAGTTGGTCCAGTCTTGAATTCAATCTAAATCTTTATCATATCTTATCTGCACTGTTTTCAAGCCATAAACTAGTTCTCAAACCATAGACAAATAATCTAGTTCTCAGATCAAATACATTAAATCTTAAACTGCCTGCAGTTTAGGAATTAGTGTTTTATGAGCAGATTTGTCAAAACCTTCCTGAAACTCTTCAGTAAATATACCGTATGCTCTGTGTGTATCCATTACTAATGTTTCCCAAGAACTCACATTGAACTGACTCAGAGTTAGTTAAGCAAAGCCCATCTTTTTATAACCAATGTTGTTTGCCCCCTAGGCTGTTATTTTCATATAGACCATTCTGTTATAATAATAATAATAATAATTAAGTTGCTTTAAGTAAAATGAATAGAATAGCATTTGCACAGTAAATTGATCTTCTAGTGCTGGAATCTCTGCCTCTTCTATGCTAATACTATTTAATATAAAGTTTTGTCCTTCCTTGTCCTGTACAGGTGTGATAGATCACATCTAAATGAGACGGGAATTTGTCGTCTTGGCACAAAGATTCACTGAGAAATTCAAAAACTTTTAAACTAGAATGCAAAACCCAAACAAATATGAAGGGAAGATCCAAAGTCAAACTTAGGACCCAAGGGAAAAACAAGACATCAGAGAACCAGGTCATTAAGTGCATAAATTCTACCTAAATGCTAGGAAAACAAGGAACAAAATGCAGGATGTGCAGTAGCACACTAGCACATGAGTGGATATGCAGTGTAAGAGAGACTGGAAAAATGGAGGGGGGTGACAGCACTATAAGTCAAAAACTTTTCAGACGTAGGAATTTAGCCTAGAATATCAAGTGTTTCAGAATCTATATGGGTCAGACTTAAAACATTCAAAAGATATGGTGTTAGGAAAATGTACAGACTGCAAAAATTCAAATATTAATTATAATTCATAATACGGGCTTAAACTGTCCTCACAACTTGGAAAAACCAATAGGAATGTCATCATGCACTTACTTAAATGGTAGTTAATAACTGATTTCTTACCTAGTTTGTCCAGACATTTGGAAGTGCCTGTATAGATCTCGTCTTTTCAAACACTTATTGGGGGAATAAGCCTTTTTAATAAATCAATTAGGAACAATATAAGGAGAAAGAAAGTAATTTTTTAAACTGTTGAAAATCTTTATCCAGTTGCAAAAAAGGAATTATAATGAATTGTAAGCACAAGTAAAATGTAGACATGAGGCCAAAAGAGAGAAAGCAATATTGCATGTAAAAATGTTAAACATTTTTGCTCTATTTAAACAAGAAATAAACAGTAAAGAATGAAGTTAAATACTGTATATGTCCCAGTATAGCCCAGTGTTGGTAGTTCTTAAGATCACCTCTTTAGAAGGTTAAGATTGTCTTTCATTTTAGATTTTTCACAGTCACAGAAACTGAATTAAGGGATCATTTTTGTTAGTTACACTATGTCACTTTGCACAACTGTTGGGTCTTGAATTTGTAAATTCCACCCTCCACAATGATGTTTGTAGCTTAAAGTAGCACATTAGCATTTTACTAAAATCAGTGTAGCAAGCTATCTGCATCAATAACCATGTCAAACATGGCAAAACAGGAAGTGTGCAGCAAACAGAAATGACTGCACTAAAAATTAAAGTCTGCAAACAATAAGTCTCACACAGGTGCACAGATCACACATTATCAATAACTCCGGACGAATTTCTGGATACTCACACTGTGAAACTGGAGAAGAGAGGACGCAGCAACTATCAGTTAAAAAAAGTTGCCTAAAGAAGCTACCTAAATGTATAATGTTACTTTTTGAGCATGAGATCTATTTCTGAGTATTTCTGAGTAAATCTGTTACTGTTTTTCACAATACTGATGTAGTCACTTATATGATTGAAATGTTGGGATTTGCACGCATACACACTATGCACTTTAATTCTCCCTACTCCAGTCTTGCCATGTATTGTCCAGAAAATTATTTGAAAAGGGATGCGAGAAAGTATTTTTAGGTCATGTAGTACATTATTCAATTTTTAATTATATTATTATTTTGGACTGTTTGTTATAGATGTTGCCATCACCAGTACAACTAGTGAAGTGGTTTAAAGTCAAAATTCATTATTGAATGTTGTGAATGTTCTCCCAAAAACCTTTTACCCTGTTTAATCTGTGTACATCTGACTTGTTTTCAGATTGTTATTAGTAAAACAAATATACTGCAAAATGAGAAACAATAGTTCAAATATTTTAAGCAATCTAGTTTTAGGGCAGATTCATGAAGTTAGTGGAATGTGCCATTTACTCAGATTTTTCCTTATTGAGCTGACAGTGGATCCTGGGTCCATTTAGCTCAGCGAGGGCCTTATTTAATAACCTGAAATACGGTTTTACAGCTTATTCAGTACTGTTTTTTCTGACATCTTATCCATTTCTGCCATAAAATACCAGGTGGATTCATGACTTAAATTCATGAAAATTTTTTTAATTTTCAAAGTTAGGGTGAAGATTGTTCCAAGACTAATTTGTGTGGTTTTGTTTGCATCACATAATTGGTTCCACATTTGCCTACTGCAGTCAGTGTTGTCAATTGCAGTTCCTTTTGAGATGCTTTACCTCATGGGAAAGTTCAACAAGCTCAGACTTCGTGCAGATTTATTAGTTATGTACTTTTCCATAGATTGTCTAAGTCTTAATTATGGAGCTGCTATTGAAAATTTATAATGAGATCAAACTCTTATGTCAGCACTTGAGTTAATATAAAAGTGTGATGTAAGCCTAACATTAAAAATATTATTGTTCAATAAAAGAACCAGAAACCATATTAGTGGATTGGACTTTATGGAGCACCAGAATTCTTGGTCTGTATAAACGTATTTCATCTGTTGTGGTTTTAAAGTACTGTAAAACAACGTTCCAGGAGATGCTATTGGATTTTGAAAACTTGTAACTGAGACAAACTGGTAACCCTTTTGATGTCATGTTGTTGTGGATATTTGTCTGGAATATTTATCATAAGCACTATGACAAGTCAGCAAGCTACAGTACAGCAAAGTGAAAAATCGAAAAACTTACTTAAAGCTGCGCCCCCATTGCAGTCAGTTAATATTTTAATACTGTACCTCTACAATTCATTATGGCTAGTTCTACACCACCTTTGGACACCACAGAAATATGTGGCAAAATGTGAATATTCTGGCACATTTCTTGTTTCCAAGCTTGCTCTAGCTCTGTCAAGTTGGTTGATGATCCTTTATGGACAGCAGTTTTCAAGGTTGGCCACAGCCTTTATATTTAACTCATGTCATGGCTTTAACTGAGCCACTTGAGGACATTCGGTTTCTTGTTAAGCCACTCCAGTGTAGCTTCAGCTTTGAAAAGAAGGTCATTGTCCTGCTAAAAGCTGACTTTTCATCCCAGTTTTAGATCTTTAAAAGACTGAAGCATATATGCATCAATGATTTGCCTATACTTTACTTAATCTATCATATTCTCAAGCTTCCCAGTCCCTGCTGACTAGAAAGAGCCCTATCCCATAATGCTGCCACTATCATGCTTAACACCAGGGATGGTGTTGACTGTAAAACATACTGTACATGACTAAACATTCTTTAGAGTTCTAAAGGAGGCTGACAGCATTATGCAGTACACACCCCCTCCGCTGTGAATTTGCACTTCTCCCATCTGGGAGATGTCTCTCTGCCCCAAGGTGTAACAGGAATAGACAAAGGAATTTTTGTTATCCCCTCTGCAATTTCATTCTAAATAATTTAATTATTTTATCTCCTGAAATTCTCCTGAACTGTTAGTTGATGATATTCACTTTTGTTGTATTGTTTTGCTGGGCATAATTTTGCTGCAAAACAAATTTTCTCCAGAGAATAATAAAAACTTCAGTTGAATTGAATGAAATTGAATTAATAATGCACTATGTTGGGCCAAATGTAATGCTTTGTATTTAGACTACAAAGTTCCAATTTTATCTCATATGACCGCAAAACCTTTTGCCAAATTTACTTTGTGCTTAAAACGCTTTAATGCTTTGTTGCAAACTGCATATGGAATTTGAGATGGGAATGCCAATCTGCCATGGAGGCCAACAATGTGGAATGACTGGGATATTGTTGACTCAACTTTTTCGCCCATCTCATTTACTTTTTCAAAGTTGCTATTGGCCTCATGGGTGGCATCTCTAAGCAGCTGCTTTTTTTGGACACAGCCTGATCTACGCAGTATCTGGTTGGTATGATACACCTTCCACTCCTTATCAATCTACTTCACTATAGCCAGTATCTTTTATTTTTTATATCATTCTCCTGATGTGTACCTTTTAAGAGTTTTAACTTTAATTTTTCATAAATTGTTTTTGTACCTCCTTGGTTTCATGGTTGAAACTTTGCTTGAAATTCAATACATGACTGAAGGACCTTACAGGGACAGTTATATTTTATCTGAAATCTTGTTCACCACTATTATTGGACAGAGGACATTCAGCTGATTGTGTGATGTGTCAATTAAATTTAGGCATCTAAACTCATTTAGGTTGATCATAGCAATGCAGGTGAATACTTATGCAATTCAATAAAATGGAACGTCATTGGAAAAGAGAGAAAATGTTTGCAAGTCACTGTATATTCATTATGAGCACTAGCAGTTTACCCAAACCCCCCACCTTTTTATCTGCAGCTTTATTTGGTTGAGACTAAACCAACATACATTTGGCAGGGCACAGTCTTTGATTCATATTGCTCAGAATCTTCAAAAACCTGATGAGAACAACTCACGTTTAATTATAAATTATGAGCAGCCAAGTTTTGTAACAGCTAATTGTCACATTTACTAGTCAGGTTGAATAGACCCATTTTAATGAGTTTCTCATCTTTTGTATCTTCTTTTTGTATCATAAAATAACAGTATAAAAAAGGTTTTGAGTACCTTGAAAAAACAATTAGATTTGAAATATGAGTGTTGGTGTGTGTGGGGGGTGGGATGTTCATGGTGTTGAGAAATCCTACAGTTTATGTAATTTAAAATTTGACAATAGCAAGAGCCAGGACCTTAATCAGAACACTGAGATTAAATTTGTTGAAGAGCAAACAATGCTTTCATTGTATTTACTCCAACACAATTGATATTTTTTCCAATTAATAGCAACATAATTTTAACTTAATGTTTATAAGCATTACTGTATGTCTTCATATGCAAGGGTCTTAATTGGTGATAAAGTCACTTCCTAATCCAAAAATAAGCTCTGAATGTCCAACAAGCTATGTTGAAGTCGTCAGCAATAACTCTTTTGTTGTTTAGTTTGGTAGGTGCACTAGGAGTATATTGAAAAGGACTTCAAACCAAATTGAAACCCCTTTCCTCCACTTTTCATTATTTTCCTAAACAGAAGTAATCACTGATGAACCAGTTCTTCACTAACATGCAGTGAAAGCTGCAATGTGTGTAGTATAAGAGGGTCAGCAGATGTGAAAGCAGGACCAGATTAATGAGCACAGATGACATTTTCTTACTCCATGTAACAGCAGGCACACCTCTCCTTCAGTAAAATCATGTAGTGAATGTAAAAAATAGTTAACTGGACAAAGCAATGCAGAGCTGATGCAGAGTTAATCCAGTTAAAGCAAAACCAAAAAACACAGAATCTGCATTGTTTTCACTTTGTTTCTATAAGTGGTCTTTAATTAGATTAATTATTTCATCTTGAAATGCTCCTTTACCAAGCAATTCATTTCAAACAATTCGTCCCACATTTACAGGTTTAAAAATCATTGGGATGATTAATTTTGACATATAGGTTTTGCTATTTTAAGGTTGAAAACATCTAAGTAAATGAATGACTAAGTGATTAACATATTCAATTGTGCGATATTCATCTTAGATACTGTATATTATTATATTTGTTTACTGTTGGCTTTGACATAAAATTAATGTTGAAAACCCAACATAACACAGTTGGCTGCTCTGAGATTTCATGCTTCCCCACACACATGCTGAGTATACATGGGATTTCTGTCTTCTCTATGCAGAGCTCCAGAGATTATCCTTGGCCTGCCATTCTGTGAAGCGATCGATATGTGGTCACTAGGATGTGTCATCGCAGAGCTGTTTCTAGGATGGCCATTATACCCTGGGGCATCGGAGTATGATCAAGTAAGTTTTTAAAATACGTTGTGTTGTTTTTTTGTGAACACATTTCTATTTCCATTTCTTATATTTCAGAAACATAACCATAGCAAGTCAATACAAGAACAAAACGTTTCTCCACCCAACATAATTCCGTTATCTCCAGTGGTACCCCACCAACGAAGAAATTACAGAAAATAACATCAATTTTTTATAACATTATAATTGGTTTAAAGGCTTGTATTCAATCTATGATTAAAAAAGGTGAAAATCAACAAGTTATCATCCAGTTAATAATTACTAATGATAAAGTAATACTTATAGGGTTTGGACAAAATAATAGAAATGTCTAATGAAAAAGGAATTTAGAAATAACTAAATCACAGTTTAAAACTTCTACAGATGTGCCTGCTATAAAAAGACACTTTAATATGTAAGTTTCTAAAGCAACATGAGAAATATAACAGATTTTGAAAGAGGCTAAATAGTTTTTGCCTAAATTGCAGGTCTGTCAGTCACAGAAACAGAACAATTATTTAATGTCTTAAAGGGAACAATGTCAAAAATCATGGTAGAATCTACCAAACAAGGAAAAACAGCATTTGGAAAGAGGAACAATGGTCTCAAGATGAAGCTGACCTTCACAGAAAGATGGACACTTAACAAGATAGTAGCCGAAAACCACAAAACAACGACCCACATTGACAGCCTCACAACTGAATCTACACTTCTGTAACCCTGTCTCAAGAAAAGCTGTACAGTATGTCATGAGCTTCACAAAGCTGATATTTATGGCAGGGCTGCCATTTGGAAAGTGCTTGTAACCAAGGCCAGTACACAGCAACGCAAAACCTGGTGTAATGATTACAAAACCTGGACTTTTGAGCAGTAGAAGAAAATACAGTAAACCCAGGAGGGACAAACAGGAGGGAAGGGCTGTCCAACACTGGCAAAAGTCAGTAAAATCACAATTTTTTCAGCTCCAAAACATTCTGTTATTTGAGAAAAACGTGTACTATGTACTGTATCTGCTTGCAGGATCTTTTCACTTGTTTTTGTAACAGTTGCAATTGCAATAAACAGTTAATGAAAAGTGTTCCTGCTCCTTCTTATCATATATATATATAATATACAATATTTTCATAAAATAATTTGTTTCCTTCATAAACTGTAAAAAAATTGCTGAAGGTGTTGTTCACTTTTATTTTTCTTGAATTTGAACATTAAACTACATAAATAAAAACAGACGGAAAAGCCATTTTCAGTGTACTTTGGTGGTTTCTTTGTCTTATTACTTACTCCCTTATAGCACACTGCAACTTGCCAAATACTACTTCTAACCAAAGTTATATAGAGTCATATTTGTTCACCCATTTTGGATAAAAAAATAAATAAGAGATGCTAAATGCTTAAAAATGTATTAGGTTAGGTTACATCCTAAGAAGATGTGTATGTAATACTTTCCTATCCCAAAAATAGTATATGATTGTCTGCTTGGAAGTGTTGTGATTGTGGATTAAACAGAATTCCAATCGCATTTGGTGTCAAATAAGAATGTTTTTTGCTTTTGTGAAATTATTCTTATATACTTAAACCAGTTCTAGTGACCCTTTATAATTGTTAAATTTTCCAGTTCGAATTTTTTATAGTGATTTGTTCCATATCAGAGTAATCTTTCTGATGTAAGCAGATTTATTTTTTAAAAGCAAGAACAACGTAGGGTAGTGGAAACCTTATGAGATTAAGGATATGAAAAGCTTTGAAAATGGTGAACCGTGTAGTTTATATTCCCATCATTTTAATATTTGAAAACCTTTCTATATAAATTGTTAGGTTATGATCAACAAGGAGTTAAGTTTGAGTTGGCACATGAGACTACACATTATCTTCCTGCTTTCAAGAAATACAATTTGTATGTGAATTCATTCTGTTGGGAAACATTCTGATGTTTTTCAAGTCAAGGAAGGAAAATGCAAAGGTTGTAAATAGTAAGAGAATCTTTGACACAGAAACACAGTCAGTGTGTTTCCTTGATATCATAATCCATAATAAAAATTTTGTAATTTTTTATCATGAAAGTAGGTACATTATTAAATGTTATAAGTGATCATTAACAAATACTGAGTGACTCCCTCCTGCCACAAAGAAACAGCAAAATAATAATATTG
Source organism: Lepisosteus oculatus (assembly GCF_040954835.1). NCBI lineage: Eukaryota > Metazoa > Chordata > Actinopteri > Semionotiformes > Lepisosteidae > Lepisosteus > Lepisosteus oculatus. The sequence goes on along the minus strand of NC_090702.1, from coordinate 10,843,219 downwards.
CTTGAATAAACCTGCACAGCAAACCATGTTTCTGTTTCAAAGGTTTTGAAGGAAAACTTTGTTTTCTTTTCCTGAACTTGTCGTGAGTCATAAGACTGGAAATTCTCAGGATGGTTGAATCCTGATGCATTCATCTTCGTGTTTCCACCTGTGTTTGGTCTTCTTGCTCCACAGATTCGGTACATTTCTCAGACGCAGGGGTTGCCAGCAGAGTACTTGTTAAGTGCGGGGACGAAGACGACAAGGTTCTTTAACAGAGACCCAGACTCGGCATACCCGCTTTGGAGACTTAAGGTGAGGGCGGAGCACTCTTAAATTTTTAAGACCTTTAAGAAAAATAGGAGATGTTTAAAAAATACTGTGCAAAAAATGTGATATGTTTAATATTGTATGAATGAGATGCATCAAAGATTCTCTTTGACCCTGTAGACACCAGAAGACCATGAGGGAGAGACGGGGATCAAGTCGAAGGAGGCGCGGAAGTACATTTTTAACTGTTTGGATGATATGGCGCAGGTATGCATGCACAGGAATCTGACTCCTTAAAGGAGAAAAAAATGTAATTTTTTATGTCATTTTTGTTGATCCCTGTACTCTTTGACAGTGTGAAAGAATTGAACACTGGAATTCATTTCTATTTCATGAAAACCCCCCAAATTATACTGAAATGCCATATTTTGGTTTCAAAGACATTTAGCTCTAATACTGTATGCCCTTTCAGAAATGTAACCCATGCTGGGAGTTGTTTACATACAAAATAGCCAATCCAGAAAAATGGATTACATTAAATCAACATTTATTTTTAATTGTAAGTCTGCTACACTCATAATGAGTGATATGACTTGTAGTTTTCTGAAGGTAAGGGATGTAGTCACAGCTACCTGGAATACTGCATAGCAGCAGCTTTAAACAATGCAATTCTGCATTCTCTAGCAAAAAGACACATTGTTTGCATGAGGTATCGAGCCTTCTCGTCTCCTCAGAGTTGGGTTAAGTCTGAATTTTTAAATGTTGCCTTGATGACATTTTTTTCTTCTTCTTATAGTATTTACTCTGTGGATGAGAGTGCTCTCTGTACTCTAGGTGAAATATTTTTTGTGGGCTTTATTGTCTGATAAAGAAACTCCTTTTGTATTTATTCGTTTGAATGTTAAACATTTATGCACAAGACTATGTTTCCTAAAATCAAACAAGGTGTTTACAAGGTGTTATAGAAATGTAGGAGATGACTCACAGCCCCCAGTTCTGTGAAAGCCCAGTTTGCACGCAGGTATGTTTGCACTAAGCTACAGAAAGATTCTCTCCTTCATTATTTTCATTTCTGACATTATAAGATGGAATCAAGGTGAAAGCAGGTTTTTCCTTATAAGTGATATGTAATGTTATGACCAGACTGCACACCTAGATAGAGTAATTGTTTTAATTTAGTCCACTTTGAACATTGTTTGGACATTTAACCCTTTAAGTACACACCCTACATAATACAGTATGTGCTTCTAATATTAACAGAAAATTTCTAAGATTTTTGCTCAAATCCTCTTCCTTTCACCTTTTGTTTAATGAATATTGAATAGCTCTCATTGAAAAAAAAATAAAGTCTTATTCTGGAATATATTTCTGGAGCAAAAATTTGGTGTTAATATGCAGGTTTACAAGCTGCGGTCCTTGGTTTTGAAAACAGTTTTCCTGATTTTTGGGAGATCAGTTGGTTTACTGTCACTGCTGTTCTCATATGACTACTGATGAACAGCATTGCTGTCTTAACTTGCAAACAGATCTGGAATCTCACTTTATAGTTCTCGTTTCAGATGCCTCAGATTATGTATCACTCGGGTGTGTTGAAATATGTGTTTGTCTGAAACCGTGATTCCCTCCCCACTGAGGGGTCTGAAGCGTTACTTCAGAACTAAGGCAGCTAATTAAACCCACATCCAGTTTTGAATAGGTCCACAAGGACAATCTAAAAAGATGTTTTTAGCACTTCTTTAGTGCTTTGGGAGCTACATCTGAGGCTTGAGTTTAAAGGAATTAGTTTAGATGGATTTTATGGATGCCATTCATACAGTAAGTGCAAAAACACAAACCACAAGATTTTTAATGAGAGAACACTCAATCAAAAAGGCGTCAGTGGAAAAAGCATTTTCTTCTACAATATTGTGTAAAAAATTACCATTAAACTATGGAATTTAAAAATCTGGTGGAGGGCATCTTTCATGTTACAAGAGTGCTGAAATAATTAAAAATAGTGCTGGTACAGTATGCAGACAAGTCATAAATGAAGAAAGTAAAGATCAACAGTAATTGCCACAGGATGTTGCAGTAGATTCTAAAAAGATATTATTGATTCTCCATGTGGTTGTCAATACTGAAAGGGATTCTTAGCTATAGCAGTGGACATGTGATGCTGAACCAAGATGATTATAGATTTATACCAAGTCTTACTTAGTTTTATCTATGAACTTGGTATCTGTTGTCATGGAGAAAGATACATGTAGGAAATGCTTTATTTCACTGTTGCTGCATAATCTTTTCATCACTGATACACAATATGGTATAATCAAATGCATAATGTACACAAGAGGTCATGACATCTCTTAACATAATTTATAGCACTTGGTACTGGGCTGATGATCCCCAATTTCAACATCCAGTGGTGGTGGTTGATAGTGTTCATATGTTGATAGGGTACAGTAGTTTATTGCCACTGTCCGGGGAATCCTGATCACAGCTGAACCTATCCTCCAGGCAGGTGTCACGATATTAGTTCCCCCTCCTTAAGGGTGCTCCAGCCCTTTCACTTAAGACTTTATTCTCTGCACCTGTTCCCTTTTCCCAGCCCACCTTAAAAGCCAGGCGCTGACGCTCATCTGGGCTCTGCATATGATTTCCATATCGTGCGAGTCCGGGACCTGGAAGCCCCTGGTCCCGTTAAGGTTTTAACCTCAGTTCCCGTTCCTGTTCCCCGTCCGCCGGTTCCGACCCAGCCTTTGTGGTTTTTAATTCTTGTTCTGATGGATCTTCTGGTTTTGGACTTACCCTTGTGTTTTGGATATTCCCAAAGGACTACTCTCTCGGATTGTTCGCCTCGGCCACACCTCCCCCGTGCACCAGCGCACCTTGGACACGCCCCCCTGTCTTCAGCCCCGTTTTCCTGCATGACGTTTCCCTAGTGTTTCCCCACTCCGTCGGATTGTGTCGTCCGCATAGGGTCCGGAAAGAACTGTTCGTTACAGCAGGGACCTTTACTGATTGAGATGCAGGGAAACCCTGGATATATAGATCTGAATTAGAGTAATTATAGACTATCTGACCATTTTTCCAAAGTTTTTTTTTATATTATAGTATACCCCACAGAAATAGATGGCAAACTCTAAAGCACCTCTTTAAGAGGAGTTTCAGAGCGTATGTGATTGGTGCCTTTTACATCTGTCTATTGTTTTTTCATGAAATGGAAGTTTTGCTATATTTATACATGTTGTAAGGCATAAAATAAGTAAGGTTCCCAAATTCCAAGTCATTTTCTAGTTTGTGAGTAAAGATAAAATAATGATTGAGCAGTATTCAAAATCCTCCTATGTTATTTTTTTTCCAGAGATTATTCTTCACCAGTTAGATAATACACAGATTTATCAATGTTTTCTGTTGTTTATAGCAAATATATCACATTTTTACATCTCATCAATTTTTAACTGCATTGATGAGAGTAAATGCAACAGATATTAACCTGCTTTTGATGATAACAAAAAGAAGGAAATGAAGTTTTGATAAAGTCTGGAGTTGGTGGATTAAGGTATTAACCTTTATCACATAGTAACAAGTAATGTATGGATTTTCATCAGCCACATGTCATCACATGTTTCGAATTAAGCACTAAGTCTTGAGCATTCTGAAAGTACTATAAATTGCCATGTTGTTGCAAACCCCTGGACTTGCCACAAAATTCCCACGAATATTGACGTGATGCCGCCCCTTCCTGCTCACTAGTCACTGTAATAATTGATGTAATGCAAGTTACGAGCAAATAAGTACAGGTTGTGTAGCAGACATTTCACCACAGAAATGTTCCAATGTGATCTGCATGCAAAGTTAACAAGTAACAGCTGATTCTTTCTAACCCTTTGAAATATTAAAATAGTGTTGTCCTTTAATGTTTCCAGTTATCATCTTTTAAGCATGATAATAGAAAATGTTTTAAAATCTAAAGGCTTGCACCTCTCATGCTCTGTGTATGGGCTCAATATGGTTTTACTCCTCATCTAGGGAAAAGAGCAGGTTCCTAAATTGGAATTCCCTCATGGTTCCATTCTTTTTACTTCACAGGTGAACATGACAACGGATTTGGAGGGAAGTGACATGTTGGCAGAGAAAGCAGACCGGCGGGAGTTTATAGACCTGTTAAAGAAAATGCTGACGATTGACGCAGATAAACGGATAACCCCCATTGAAACTTTGAACCATCCCTTTGTCACAATGACACATCTGCTTGATTTTCCTCATAGTACACAGTACGTTTTGATGGGGGTGGGGGGTAGAAACTGAAATGTGTTCTTTGCAGAAAGCTTTTTATAGCAGAAGGTAGTTCATACAGTACCTATCAACCTACATTTCTAGACAATTTTGTGTTCACCAAAATGGGTTCCTATATATCCATTCATTTTCTAACGTCTTCATCCAATAAAGGGTAATTGGGGAGCTGGACTCTATCCTTGCGGGCAAGGGGGTGAGGCAGGATACCCCCTGGACAGGATGTCAGTCCTTCAAAAGACACTCACAGACACAAACAAAAACATACTCACACCAGGGCCAACTCCCCCAGAAGACAAGTATTGTACAAGTATGATTTTTAATTTTGGGAGGAAACCAGAGCATCAGAAGAAAACCCACATAAACTCGGGGCGACCACCACTCCACATCACAGGTCCAGATTTGAACTCAGGGTTTTCAGTGCTACAAGGCAGCTATCTACTGCACCACTATGCTGTTCTATATATTTTAATATAAAATATTTAATTTTAAAAAGTAATTATTTATTATATATCAGTATTAAAAAATACAATAATTGAATAAGTCTCCACTATGTGATGGAAGCACCTTTGGCAGGAATTTCAACTGTGAATCTATTGGGATGTGTCTCTTCCAAATTTGCACACCTGTTTTGATCATTCTTATTTACAAAACTCTTCTAGTTCTGTCAAGTTCCTTAGGGAGAGGTGATGGAGAGCAATCTTCAAATCATGCTACAAATGTTTGGTATGGCCCTGGCTGAGCCACACAAGGACATTTATCTTCTTGTTCCTTAACCACTCCAGTGTATCTTTGGCTATGTGCTTTGAGTTGTTGTCATGCTGAAATGTGAGGTCCCATCCTAGATTTAGCTTTCTTGCTTCAGGTTTTCCTCCAATGCTTTTCTGTATTTTGCTCCATTCATTTTCCCTTCTGTACTGCCAAGTTCTCCTGATATTGTTATCACATACAGTACATCCTTTGACCAGTCCTGACCAAGTCTCCAGGTCTTTCAAAGTTGCCTTTGTCCTCTTGGTAGCTTCTCTGATCTGTTTCCTTTTTGCTCAGTCTTCTTACATCAGGAACAGCCTCATCTGGACAGGGTCTTAATGGTATCATACACCTTTCTCTTAATAATTGTCTTGACTGTGTTTCAAGAGGTAGTCCAGTCCTTTGAATTTCTTTATACCCATTCCCTGATCTGTGCTTTCTACAACTTTGTCCCAGAGTTCAGTTGCTCTGGGCTTTGTAATGCACTACCCAGCAGAGTAACAGGAACTGCTGAACTTATCCTGAAATCTCATGAATCACTACAATTTAATAATAGTTGAGGCCAAGTTGTGCGATTGTTTTTCTAAAGCGGGTGGACATTTATCCATGCAAGCTATGTCAGTTTTTATCTTTAATTTTTTTTTAAATGTCTAGCATAATATTTTACTTGGAAGTTATAGAGTAGCAAGTGTAGATAAATGAAATGTGAAAAATTTGAAAGGGAGTGGTGACTCTCTATAGCGACTATGTTGTTTAATCTCATTTTACCTGACTTCTTTTATAACTATCGAGTTTATTATGGCTCTTTTGTAATTATGTGAATTATCTATTATTAACAATTTTCTCTAAAGGTTTGTTATTTAAGAAGACCTTGAACAAAGACCAAACTTCAGGATAATTGTTTTTAGTTTAAATATCTGATGTTTTGATGTGTTAGCTTTACTGTAGATGCTTTGATGCTTATTCTTACCATGTTTTATTCTTCTTATCCTTCTGCAGTGTCAAGTCTTGTTTTCAAAACATGGAAATCTGCAAGCGCAGGGTTAACATGTACGACACTGTTAACCAGAGCAAGACTCCATTCATTACACATGTTGCCCCCAGCACATCCACCAACTTGACCATGACATTCAACAACCAGCTTAACACTGTACACAACCAGGTAAGCTGATCACAACTCTGAGCAAGCAAATTTATTTTGAATTTTTGGTATAAGATGACTTGTATTCCAGTGAAGTTAACAGCACAGAGTCTAGTGATACAATTCAGAAACCTGAAAACTGCTAGGTTTTTTACAACCAGCAACACAAACGTCCTCTCACATTTTCAATATGTTAAAATTATAAAAAAGCTTAATTACAATGTGTGTTTTAACTGTTTTTATGTATCCACTGGTTTTAGTGCTAGTTTGCATTGATTAATATTTCTTGTCATTGGGAGAAAAGGCTGTTTTAGTAATTTTCTCATTTCTGTAGATTAACTGTAGATTAATATCCATGGTCAAAGGTAGATATCTTTCATACAGATATTGATTTGGTGTAATATTAGCACATCCCACTGATTTTATTAATTTTTTGTAAGCTAATTTGAAGATTGTTTTCTAGTTTAATCATCGAGGTGAAGAAAGCACTTTGCAAATGTTCTGTACTGTAAAGGCCTCTAGACCAGACCTCTGTAATGTTAATGTAATGGTACAGGTTGAAAATCCTTAATCCAAAATTCCAAAATCCGAAAACCTCCAAAATCCGAAACTTTCCATCTCACGGTGAGGTCATCGATGACGTACCCTCTCCCTCAAGTTTCCCGGACCTGATGTAGTTTTAATGTCTGGGGCTGCATTTATCTGCAAGTTTGTAAGCAGTGATCATCATGTTTTGTTCTGTTTTTTTTTTTAAGTAAGTACAAAACATTATTTTTACGTGAGATCTGAATTTCACCTCCATGTACAGTATGAGTGTAACTTGACTAGCGTCATTACTTGTACATTACTTTAAAAATAAAATACTGACTTTTTTCAGTTTTCATTTTATTTACCTGTAATCATATTCAATACTTTGTTTTTATACCTTACATAAAACTTAATACCTGTGTAGTAAAAAATAAAATAAAAATGGCATACCTGTACTGTAACCTTTTAATCAAAACATGACATTGTAGGTAGAGACTGATATCTTTCTGATGGTATTATGTTAAAAAAATATTTATATATTTATATAAAATTACATTCAGGGTATATGTATAAGATATATTATGAAATGTAAATGGATATGGTGTTTAGACTTGGGTTCGATCCCCAAGTTGTCCCATTTTATAGATGCAAATATAAAAATATTCCGAAATCCGAAATCCGCAACACTTTCGGTCCCAGGAATTTCAGATAAGGGATCCTCAACCTGTACTATGTATCACAATGCTTGCAGCTCAAATTAAGTCTCCCTCGGTGTTTGGCCAGTATTGAGAAAAGTAAAAATGAAGAATTTGAGTGTTTCCATTATAGACTCTTAATGAAAATGATGCAATTATCAGAATATTTACAAAAGTATTACTTAGCTGAAGATGAAAAACACCAGTTGTATATATTGCACCTGTTGTTTGAGGAAGGGGCTCAAGCAATAACGTTTTTTTACATTGTTTATTTCAATAACTCATTTCTCTGGAAGCCAACCAGGTCCTGAACCTCCCATTTCAATATGCTTGTTATTAATGAAAACTGTGTTAATCAATGGTAATTGATGGAATGAGTGCTGTGTCCTTACCACTCATTTTAAGAATAGGGTCTGTGCACTTTTTTTACTGAGACTAAAATGATCAGAATTGTTGAGCGAAACCTTGTGGCGGCAATATACTGTAGGTACCTTTCAAAAATCACCTGTTTTAGTTCTTTTAAGCACCCAAAGAAAAATCGCTCCTTCAATCTGCAGGATGACTCCAGAGACTTTGCACAACTGGCTGGTTTCACACTATTTGTCACATGTAATGAAATATTGCTGTGATAATGCAAGGCAGAAAGGTAAAAAATAGGAAACAAAAAGTCACTGTTATTACTGGTTCCACATTCATTAATGATCTTTGGCTTGTGAAGTTGTTCTAACAAAAACATTTTCCGTGACAGTAAATTGACAGTAAATAAAAATGAAGTTTCTTTTCCAAAACCAGGTGCTGTCTGCAGTTGAAATACTGTATAAGTGAAATCATAGATGTGTTATTTAAGGATATGTTAATAAATCATAAAGGTCCAAGTGTTTATATATATATATATTTCATTATCCTGTGGGATTTATTACTTGGTTTTCATTTAAACCCATCTTTGTCCATTTTTTGTTGCTTTGTGTTAAGTTGGTTTAACTGCAATATATGTAATGCATTACAAAATAGGAATATGTACAGTAACAAAGCTCCTAAAATAGATCATTTGTAAATGATCTTCACTGTTCAACATTAGAACTTCATTTTAATAATAATAATAACCGACGTATAAAGGTGGAGTTGGAAATAATTATAGTAATGGAGTAATTAGTGACACAGATGCTTTTAAACTTAAGCAAACAGGCCTAATGTTTCTTTTACCATTTTTAGTTAATCTAGTATCTTTTCTTTTCACTTCAGTTCTTTTTTTTCATTTTCCCCTACTCATTATTATACCATCAACCCCTTCGTATTTATGTTCAATCCCATCATTCCTTTAGGGTCCCGCCTCCACCAGTGCCACCCTTTCCCTTGCCAATCCTGATGTCTCCATACTAAACTACCAATCTGCACTCTACCAGCCCTCCGCAGCGTCCATGGCTGCCGTGGCCCAACGCAGCATGCCTCTGCAGCCCGGGGCCCCGCAGCTCTGCGCCGCACGGCCTGACCCCTTCCAGCAGGCCCTCATTGTGTGCCCCCCGGGATTCCAAGGTAACCTACCCGCTGGAAGTCAGGAGTTTGTCCTGCTTGTGGCACTGCTTTGTGACTCGGTCGTATCTGTGGATATGAGTCATGTCCACAGATAGTTGCGGTCTTTGTTCCACAAGATGGGATTCTGTCAGAAAACTGCTGCTGTCGGACTGCAACTATAGACATTTCCGTTCACAATTTACATATTCAATTTAACTACTTTTTCACAAATAATAGTTTAAAACTTTTCTTATTAATACGAACAAACATAAGAGTGAACACAAAAGAGACTGGCTTTCTTTGGGTAAATAATCTAAAAAAAACATGAACATATATATGAGCAGTTTCTTAAGCTTCAGCCTGACACCAGTTGTTATATTATATAGAGAAGTCCATCAGATGAAGTTTTTTTATTGCTATCTGTGCTAAAATCAATCATAACTACACATACTGGTCTTCAATAATCAGGCTTTTACCAGTGATGAGAGGTCCTATTGGGTCAATATTGAGTATTATCTTTTCCTGCTGTGTCTTGACTTCTTTCTTAACTTAACTCTTATGCACTGTGATGTAGTGATCTAGCCTTGATTTCACACCATCCAGAAACCACTGAGGTAAGAGCACTGTCACCTGCTGAGAATACAGAATCATAGTGAGAGCACAACTAGAGCATAAGGGTTTTGAAATGTAAGGCTGAACATGAGAAGTGTAAAACAGCACTTATTTTCTATTATTTTATAGAGTTCACTTTGGCTTTTATTGTTTTTTAATGAGAAATACAAAATCAAGATTTCATTGCATTGCTTTCATTTCAGGTAGTTTAGTTATGAAAGCAGTGTGGTCAGCACTAGTAATGTAAAATAGTTCCTGAGAATCTGTGATTCTATGATCACAGGCAATTTATTGGCTCTGGAGTGAAGAAGCACAAAAATCCTGTGACACCAGAGATACTCAGAGCTTGTTTTTACTTTGTGCTCAGAGACCACCCAGGCTTGTGTTGGTGTGTTTGATGCTACTAGGACAGGTGGATACTCTTCACTCCACAGTTTCATTGAAATAAATGGCTGACCACCAGGAAGCCTTCAATATACAGTATATACACCTAGGAAAAGCTTGAAGTACCCTATGAATAATCAAGATATTCAAAAGACAATTACTCATTTCATGAGGTGGATATTCACTCTGGCAGAAACTGTCACAATGAATGGGGTTTTTCATTAATGTATACATATCTTCTCAGTAGAAAAAAGAAACATTTTCTTCAGAACTGAATTTCACACAATTAGAAGCAAACCTGTTTTTTTATACTGGACTTACATGTGTGTGGGTAGCTAAAATGAGGTTCAACCACACTGGCTTAGAGCGGTAATTGGTGGTTAAAAGAAGTTTTCATGTCTTTGTTGGATGATTTCTAGGATATGAAGATTTATTTTTCAAAAGCTTGACCTTAAAGTCAAGGTGGCAGTTACAGTACAGTACATAATGAGATAAGTATGTTGACAGCAAATTTTCTTTTGCAATTAGGAAAAAAACAATTTTCTATATTATTTGATGTATTTATAACTTTATTTAACACTAATTCATCTTAAGCAGCAGTGAAGACTCCAGATGTACTGTATTAACTGATTTCAAACATCATAATGCAACAATTAAAATCTGTAGCTGTAACAGTTACTTGTATTTACAATCTAATGTAGCTGTTTTTTTCTTACAGCTTCTTATGTTGGCAAAGTATGACAGTATGACACCGAGTATGACGGTGACAAATGATCTGTTAAATAAAGACATTTTTGTTGTGATCTGTTTTGAAAATACTTTTTTTAATAAAATAAAAGTTGTTCATGCTTTTGAGCTGCATGAGTACATGGGGCCAGTAGCAAAGCCCATATATTCTAGATGTGTAGTGTCTAGGTTTTAAAATGTTTAACCTGGTTTTTGGTGGGATTAACTTCCGTTTGGAGCAAGAGCGAATGATTAGTCCTGGTGAGAAGATTTACCAGGTGATTGTGAGAAACATAAGGGAGAGTGAAAAGAAAACATTTTCTGGATTTGTTTTAACTTGACTATCAATATTAGGGCTGTAAGAAAAAAAGTAACACTTTATTTGAAGCATTGTAAATCATGCTTTGAAAGTGCAGTGCATGTTTTGTACCCCTTAAATCATAAACATTTGTTTGCACTGACATTAGTGGAATATTTCTAAATATCTAGTGTCTAAGTGGCACTAATTATGCCACACCTGTTAATGCTATTTTCATATATGGTGAGCTATAATGAATTCATACATACAGTATGTTGAAACAGATCATAAATATAGTAACAACAATAATATACAAGTTATTTATTTTATAGGTAATTGCAGAACTGTTAATTTTGTTCATCATCACCTAAAGAGGATATAGAAAAATGTTAATTTGTTGCTTTCTTTCTATTGGCAACCCCTGTTGTCTCAGATTACATTTTGGAGCTGTGGCGGTCTGGAACATCTACCCGTCCACGTTGTTGAGGCCGATATCGTGAAACAGCTGGATGAAATCCTCCAATCAGTTAGCTATCAACTACTAAATGACCTAGATGGGCTGAATGGCCTCCTCTTGTTTTTTTATGCTCTTTTAATTGAGTGCTTGCTATAAATTTTAGTCTGATTGAAAGTGCTTTGACTTTTAACACGTCCCCAATTAATTTGAGTTGTCTTATATTTGTTGTGTTGTGTGAAAAGGATTTGAATATCTCATTGTGGACTCAAATACCAATTATATCAGGCTGAATCTGTGTTTAATTGAAAAAAAAAATTTTTACCAAAGAGACATTTCCGTGCAATCATCAAGCCACTGAAATGAGAAATGTTTTCACCCCCCCATTTTCTAGTTCCTCTGACTGTTTTTTGTTGTACCTACTGTACAGTGCACGGTTTGTTATTTTGTGAGGCTGAAATGGAATTTGTTTTTTATGACATATCACTTCTCTTTTTTCATGCCACAGGACTACAGGCCTCTCCCTCAAAGCATCCTGGTTACTCAGTGCGGATGGACAACGCTGTTCCCATAGTTACCCAGGCCCCCGGTGCCCAGCCCTTGCAGATTCAGCCAGGCCTACTAACACAGGTAAGCAGCTCAAGCAGTCTCAATGGTATCATATCCTAAAAATTCTGTGTGTACTGTTAGCTTAAGCCTTAACACTGTTTTTATTGTTGTCCAAAAACTAGGGCAGTGAAACCTTGGAACTTTCAGCATCAAAATGCACCATACTTAAGTTAAAACCTAAGTTAGGAGGCATCATTAAATATTTAGATTTGTATGTTTTTTTTTAATCTTGAAGAACATTAAGCTCCTTGGAATTCTGTATTCTTGTGTCAGAACTCAGAAACATGGCACATGAAGACTGAACTCATATTAGGTTTGTTCCTCTGTGGGGAGTGTTCCTGTTTCTCATTTCATGCCTTATCTGCCAGGCTAAATCATAACTTCTAGAACTACTCACCCCAGGCCATAGCACACACATTTTGCTCTGTGGAGGGCAGTCAAGTATGCATTTCTTTTTTTTACAATGATGAGAGTACTTCTGCTGCCATTCATATTTATTTTTGTTATATACTCTAATCACTGATGCACAGATGCCCAAATTTATCAGGACTAATCTTTATAAATGCCTTTCTTTTTTGTGTGTAAAATCTTATTACAGACTATTACAGATAAAGGGTGTGGTGCGATTAATAAAAAATGCTATCAGCTATTGCTCAACTGAAATTTGAGATGTTTGCTTTTCCCCCTTTAAATGGCTGTAATATGTTAAATATTGATGGAAAGCAGTGGTAAAATATTTGGAAATGTGATAAAATATTGCAGTATTTTAGCACTAATTTGAGTATTTTTCCTTGCTTCACTTCACATGCTTAAATTTTTTAATTCTGAAGTCACAATTATCGTATTCCACAACAATAATACCCAGTAATCTAAACGGGACCAGCAGCTTTTGTCCCTACTGATTCAGTTAATGATTTATCAGTTAATGGCACTGAGATATTTAATTCTGTTAGTTCCTCTTGTTTTAATTCATTTTTGAGGTTTGTTCGCTGAGTTGCCATTAATGATCTGTCCCACACATCTAGTAGAACAGGATTCCGTCTCTAACTGTGGATTTGCCAGACTTGGAAGTCGCTCATACATGGTTTCCATATTGAGTACCTGGCGTGGGAAAACCCTTGCACATACTGTACATGGTTCCAACCTAAAAAAACGTGCAGCTTTTCCACCAAATAAAGTCTCCCTCACTCACCACTTGTCTTTTCTCCCAGTTAAGCATTCAGTTTTAATATTTTTCACATACATGTGTGCCCATGAGTTCAGTGCTCTTTTATGTGTACTCGGGTATTTCAGTGTTTTAAGTCTCAGGATTCAAGGTAATTAACCTTATGGTTTACTTTTATTTTTTATTACTTTCTTGTGAATTATAATTCATATTATTACTGTATATTTGTAATTTTTAAGGGAGAAATCTTAAGTTATGATGAGTTTTACATAGACTGTGGGAGCCTAACCCCTATTTACGATTGAAGTATTTACCAACCACAGTTGGTAACTCCTCAGTTGGTGAAGGAAACCATACTAGGGTTCCAACATTGTGACAAAGAATCAATGTAAACTATCTAGTAACATTTCAGGTCACAGGGTTTGTGTTTATAAGTTATAATTGTTTGTAATTCTGGATTTTGTATTGGTCTTTTTAAAGTAAAGTAATTGATGAGGTATAAAAATCAGTAGTTGCCAATTATTTTTGCTTTAACCAACCAAACTGCTAGCACTTGGTTGGGCACAGGGGTTACCGTGTCTGAGAGCTGAGAGAGCCCTGGCTGACTAATCCTACTCTGCCCTCGGCAGCACTCAGTCAATTGCATGCCACCATTTGCAGAAATCGTGGTCATGGTCAGCTAGCAATATAACCCAGGCTTGAACATATGATCCGAGAGCTCAACCTGGACTCGACTAAGCACCTTTATTGGTTGAGCTTATTAGAAGGCTGCTACATCATTACCTGAGATAACACATACGACAAGCACAGGGGTCTTTCCTTTGTGGTGAGACAAAGAGTCTTTGCACATAACCAGAGCATGCTTAGAATCACAGTGGCAGAAGATTCCTGAGAAAGTGTAGACCCAGCATTATAAATCAGAATTTATTATTTATTATTTAATTTATTATTCCTTTCTCAGCAAAATCAGTATGCATTCCAATAGATGGCATTTTCACATCCATGAAAACAAAACAGAGACAAAACACATTTACTATCTGTATTTCTTTTCTTAAGTTTCTGTTTTATTAATGCACATTCTTTTTTTATAAAAATGTAATTAATGAATGAAAAAACAGGGCAGAAAGTCTTCTTTCTAGACCTCTAAATGTTCTGTAGGTGTTATAAATTAAATGGAGCCCATTCTCAAAACCATCAGCTGTAAAAGACCTTGACTCCCTCTTATCTGGTTCATCTCCCTGACATTCCACACTGGGGGGCTTCATTCCCAGCCATTCCCACTGCTGTTCTTGTCAGTGATAAGCAGTTGTTGAATTTGGGTTGGGGGCACATAACGACTGTCCCTTTATCTGGATCAGAAATACTGAAAAGGGGGCAACAATTGAAACAGGGCTAAGGTGATATGATGTTTGGAGGAGGTTGTTGTGTTTTGAAAAAAGAAATAGTGTATAAAAGTGTATAATCCTCAGTTTTTACAGGTTAGTACTATTAACTACCAAAAAGCCTAGATGGACCAAATGGTCTTCTTGTTTGTAACTTCCTGTGTTCTTTTTTTTTTTTGGAACACCATTATGAAGTACAAAGTATAACCTGTATGACATACTGTTTCAGTTATCAGTTTTGTCGAAATCTTACTTGTTTCTACAGTTTTTCTCTCTTCCCCTCTTTGTTTCCTCCTTCTCAACCAATTGAATCATTAATGTTAACAGGGAACTTAATTCAATCTCAGTCCAGGCTTAGGAAGTTGACATGAGCTTTGGCCTATTTGTCAGCAGGTAGAACTAGAAGTCAGGCTTAGGGGGGAGATATAAATGGTTCTATGTTTTTTGGACAAAACCTGTTTTGTATTTAAAGATACATTTTGTAAACATCTTCTTTTTGTATGAAATTTTGGCTCAGCTAAATAAGATAACTTTATTGGCCATACTGTATACAGTTTCTTGCATTAGGAATTTGTCTTTTCGCATTCCCCAACTTGCTCTCCAGGAGACATACAGACAGGGAGAGAAGCTTGGGGTCAGAGCTCAGGGTCAGACATTTATATGGCGCCATATACTGCCACAATAAATACACACAGGAGCCTTTAATTCACTGGACAGAAAATTGGATAAAAATTAGTTATGTAAAAAACAAAACAGCTACTTTACCTGGAATAGCATAGTCTCTCCGGTTCTCTTTTATTGTATACCAAATTGCATTAAAAAAGCAGCAAAAGCTAATTTAATATTTGCAGAAATGGAAGATATGTCTTAGCATTCCACATATTGCTGTGACACATACCCATGCATTAAACTTTAGTCCTGCTGTTTATTTACCTCATGTGAAAACTGGATTTTTACAAATAGATGTGGTCATTATATACTGAGCATCAAACTTATTGCTTACAACTGTTTGTCAGAAAATCACAATGTTTTGTGATTGACATCTTAATCAACAGACTTGTCGTACATAAATTTGGATTAACATTGATTGTCAGTAGGGTTGACCAGAGGCACAGGCTAGGCGCACATAAGGCCAGTGTTAGAAGCTATACAATCAGTACATCTGTGACGCTTGCTTTGCAATGGGATTTTCTCCCATTCCTCTCATAACATCTGAACAAGACATGCTTGTCTCTGGGCCCAAGATTCCACAACATATCAGCCCATCCTATAACTGTTCTGTGGTGCTCAAGTCTAAAGCATAACTATAGCATATTTATCTGACAAAAAAGCATTGTACATGAGCAGCGTGAGAAAGTGAGTTGTCCTGGAATGTTGTCATGTCATAAGGAGCCCACAAGTGAATTCCCAGGACTTAATCAGGATATTGCCTTTGAGTCAGGCATCCAAAAATCACTACAGGCAATGTTCTGTCAAGGTCAAAGTCAGGTGAGAGTATCACACTTAGCCTTAAATGATCAGTTAATCAAATTGCCTAAATCATTTATACAATACTATATACAAAATCTATATAATTTATTTTTCAAAAACGTACATGCATAGAGTGTATAGAGTATGTTTTTCGATATTCAGTAAATGAAAAGTGATTTGTTTTTATTTTTTAGAAAGGGGCAGCTGAAATTTCATTGCTTCAAATGCAACCAAAACAATAACTTGGCTGTTTTCTTTGAGCCTCTGAATGTTTTGTCTTCAAATTTCCTAACTAGAACAATTTAGAGGACACACAATTTAAGGACCATTAGACATTGTTTACATTTTCAAAATATGTCACCATACAGTAAGTCATTATATTTCCAGTATATTTTGTACTTTAAATACTAAGAAAGGTTTCAGAAGGAATTATCACCATCAATTTTGTCTCAACTTTTATTGAGTGTCCTTCCAGATGCCTTAGCTACTACTCACATAAAAGGAAGGATTAGTGCCTATGCAGATCTGTCTGTAAATTATCATCATTACCTTACAGAATTATTTGAACCAGTTAAGGTCATTAAGTCAGGATTCTTATCCTGAGGTATACAGTTTACAGAGATTTCTCTTCAATCATTCCAGGGGGGTCCCAAAAAATAGAGAAATGCTTTATTAATTTAACATTTTTTGTATTTCAGTATTTATATAACGTTATTCACTTTATTTCTGCTGTCATTTATTTCTTCATCTTTTCTATAGATTTTGAAGTTGCAGCTTAGTGGCATTTTTAATAACTGTATATACCATTGCAGTTAAGTGCTATCTAGTTCCACATTGTTTGGAGAAAGTCGGTGAAAACATGTAGTGCAGATAAGGAAGGTTCATGCTAAATATTTGAGCTAGGATTGGGTCCCCTTTTTAGAGAATACCTGACACAGGCTGAGAACAGTAGGGCATCATTCCCTAGGCCTGACATTTTTTATTGCTCCGTCCCTGTGACTGCAGCAAGCTTGGCCTACTGGGACTCAGCAGATCCTGCTCCCCTCAGCCTGGCAGCAGTTGACAGGAGTGGCAGCACACACCTCAGTACAGCATGCAGCTGTCATCCCTGAGACGATGGCAGGCACTCAGCAACTGGCAGACTGGAGGTGAGTCCTACTGGTGATTAGACATTTTCATTCAAACTTGTGTAGACTAATCGAAAGCTTCTTACCTGCCTGTCAAAAAACAGTACACAAGAACACACATTGGTTCACTACTTTTACCTTATGTCTTTGCTACAAAAATCACCACACACTTAATTGTTCTTGCATATTAAATGCCAGTTTCATTTAAAACTGAGAACAGTAGGCACTTTTTTACCAAAAGGGTGTAGGTATATGGAACCTAATATATTGGCTTCTTTAAAGAAATTTCTGAATAAGATCCTTGGATCTATTAGCTATTAACTACCAAACTAGATGGGTCAAATATAATATTTGCATTTGTAGGTTACCGTTATGAAGCAGAAAATGTAATCTGTATGGCATCAGTTTGACATCAGTTTTGACTCTGACATCAGTTTTTTTGGAAGGTGACTAAAGCATTAGATCATTTATGTAATGACTAAAACATAAATATTGAAAAGGCATTGTGCCTTTCAGTTAATAATCATAATATTTTTTTTGTCCATGGAATATAACATTTTATGTTTCGTTTTACCAAATAGGTGTTAGAATTTTACAATACTGTCTGACAGACACAGGCATTTAGGTGGCCTTGTAAAAAAGATTTAAGTTCATGCACACTTACAGGCAGCTCTAGAATGTGCTACAGTGCATTTCACTGTCTTCTCTGTCTTCACTGGAGGGGACAAGGCAGACCTGTCTCTGGGGAGAAAAGGAGGCTTGGAAAAGTTACAGCAGAGTATCGGTTTATTTGAATCTAGAGAGCGACACTGTCCTGAGAGTACCGTTTACACAACTGTCGCACTTCCTCTGCAGAGGTGCTTTAATACAGTTTTATCCTTTTTTTTCCTCTGGTTCTGCTGCCACCTAATGGCCAATGTGTATTTTGTTTGGTAAATTTGTTTTCTGGGTAAGAAAAAAACACAGAATTTTGACTGGATTTGAGTCCTAATATACATATATATTTAATCACATTTTTATAAACAACTAGCAATCTAGCCTGAAAAGCAGCAAATATACTTTCCGTGGTAAGCTCTTAAGATTGACTAGGAAACAGTTTGCAAAGTTTGTATGTACGGTAATGTGTGTAAAGTGATATTATGTATTTTAGGTGCTGAAAGTGGTCTTAATTAAAAAGGGTTAATGTTGAAAAATTGTATTTATTTAACAAATGAGCAGTATTTTAAAGTTTCCTGATATATGATCTCTCTGTTGTTCATTCAGAAATTCACATACCCATGGCAGCCATTATAACCCCATTATGCAGCAACCGGCCTTATTAGCTGGTCATGTGACCCTCCCCTCAACGCAGCCTTTGAATGTTGGAGTCGCTCATGTGATGAGACAACAGCCAACCAGCAGCACCTCTTCCAAAAAGAACAAACAACATCAGCTTTCAGCAAGGTATTTTCACCCTGTCTTAGCTTTGGCAGTTTACATAGATTAAATAGTTCAAAAATAATGGTAAGCACTATTTTACAGTCACTAGTCTGAGGTTTTGCCATGTCTAAAAAAATTGGCCTACATTGGCTGAGTGCCATTGGGGTTGAATGTGCTCTATACAGCTAGGATTAATTTGGCTTTTATAAGAATAACAATTTTTGGGACTTGCCCTGTCCTGAAACATACAGTAACATCTGTGAGAGGCACGTCTCTCCTCCAATCAGTACTTACTCTCCTGGATGCTGTTGTGGGGCTTCTGCTATATATAAAAGACTAATTACACTGGCAGTTGAGCACATCAACTACAAGAATTGTAGCTAATGCGTCGAACTGATAAGCAATTGGCAATTCCAAAGTGGGTGAGTATAAAATAGAAATTTAGATTAAATTTCGTTTTTTTAAAGGGAAACCACGGTACAAATTAATTGGTGGTATATAAACATTTTACAAATTTCAAATTAAGTACAAAATCATGAACTTTGTGAAAGTATTGTGTAAGTATTGTACTGTAAGTTGCCATGTTGTTGAAAACCCCTGGCCTCACCACAGGCAAGAGCAAGAGATCCCACAAATTGCAACGTGATGCAGCCCCTTCCTGCGCTCTAGTCACTTTAATGACTAATGTCATGTGATGTACGGGTGAATTAAGTACAGGTTATGCAACAGACATTTTACCACAGAAACTTTCCAACAAGATCTGCTTGCAGAGTTGCCATTTATTGACAAAACTGTCTTGATTTCGAAAGCAGTATTTTTTATTGGATTAAAATAGAAGAATTCACAAGCCTGCTCGTTTACAATGTAATAAGGCTGCTTCACATCACCAGAAATTTTGATTGGCAAAATATGGTGTTGCGCATGCCTAAAAATGTAGTCTATGTTGTGATGTAAATTGGAGGTTTTACAAGTTACTTTGGAACGTTTTACGTTTAATGTGGTTTAAAATGCACTTACCAGTGGTGATTGTCACCTCGAAATATAAAAATAGCGTTGTTATCCCTGTTAAAGAATTATTACGACAAAAACATGGGTGGGGACAGCACTGCAATTACTCCTTGAAATATAACTAAGACTGTTTATTTACTTGAGGTCATGGGAATCTGCTAAGCACAACTAGAATTAAGTGAGGTTTAAATAAAATTTAAATAATTCGTTTATCAAACCGTTGTGGTCTCACTGTGTCCCCTCAGGAACATGTCGGCGTACGATGTGTCGTCTTCACAGGCAGTTGGCTCTCCACAGCGCTCAAAGCGAGTGAAGGAGAATACACCGCCCCGCTGCGCCATCGTCCAGACCAGTTCCTCAAACTGCACTGCATCTGTGGCATGCAGCTGGGGTGAGCCAGCATCCAGCACCACACGAGACCACCACCAGAGACAGACCATCATCATCCCGGACACACCGAGCCCTGCTGTCAGTGTTATCACTATCAGCAGTGACACTGATGAGGAAGAAGACCAGAAGCAGGCCGCTACCAGGTGAGATATCACCAAAAAGTACAAGGTCCTTTTATTTCCTTGTAAAAGCTCAGAAAACAGTATTATAGTAATCTTCGGATTCTACTTTTTCTTGTGGTATCTGAGGAGAACATCACTAACACTTTCCAAAGTGCAGAAAAAAACAAAAACAAAAAGAATACCAACTGTGCCATTTTGGGAAGTAGCTAGAAATGACCTGTAAAAGTACATTGACCTATTATGTTAACTTTCTACCATTCACACTGGTTATACATGACTTATGAATATAAAATATGAAGATTGCAATCAAATTTGAAAGAAATGAAGAATTGAGATAGAATGCGCTCCTGTCTTTGCAGCACAATGTCCAAACAGAGGAAGAATGTCATTAGCTGTGTCACAGTGCATGATTCCCCGGACTCCGACTCCTCCAGTAACAACAGCCCCTATGCTGTAGAGCACCGCTCTGGCTTTGCCAATGGAAATGCTTTTGACTCAAAGGGAACACTGGACAACCACTGCAATGGCAACCCTCGCACCATAATCATACCACCACTCAAAACCCAGTCAAGTGAAGTTTTGACTGAATGTGAACGGCTTGTACCAGGTACTGCATTTTATCTGTGTTGTCATGTTTGCAGTTCCTATGAGTTCATGTAATTTATTTTTCACAGAGAAGATGTTTACCTAGGAAAATTAATGTCATGTCAATATACTGTATAGGTTTTGCACAAAATAATGGAAACACCCAGAAATATATGAATATTTATTAATAAGAAGTTGAGCTACCCTTTGCCTTCAGAAAAGCTTCAGTCCTTCTTGGAATACTGTTATACAAGTTTTGAACTATTGAACATTCTTCAAGAAGGAAACTACTCCACACTCTGCTGTATGTTCCATACCGAATCTGACCCACTGACTCCTATGAGATGCCTGCCCATACCATAACATCATCATGTTTAAAAGTTGGTAACGCGTAGTGTGGGTTGAAAGCTTTCTTTGGCTTTCTAAACATAAACCTTTCCAGTATATGCACTTAAGGAGTAAAATACAACTCATCCAACCATATAATTTTATTCTGCTGCACCAAAGTCCAGGTTTAATGCTGATTATGCAAGATTATGCATTGCTGTGCATTGATCTTGGTTATATGTGGTTTCAGAATGGCAACCCTACTATAAATATCAGCTTTGTGATGTACACTCCATACAATTTCTGCTGAGATAATTTTTGACTCCATTGCTTTGTGGTTTGACAGTAAATATCCTATTAAGTGTCAGTCTATCCCAGTCAATAAGCTTTGACTTGAAAACACTGTTCTTCTTACCTGAAGCTGTTTTTCCTTTTCCTGGCATATGCTGTCGTTATGTTCAACACTGTTCCCCTTGAAACATTAAATAATTTTGAGATTCTGTGATTGATACACCTGCATTTCAGGCACCAATTGTTTGACCTCTTTCAAAATGTGTTAGATCTCTCGTGTTTCTTTAGAAACTTGCATTTTAAAGTATTGATTTCAAGATGTCTTTTATAACGGAAACATATTGGTGATCAGTATTGAAATTATGTGAAGCACACATAAAATCCTTTTTAATTGTAATTTAGTTACTTCAAAATATGAGTCCTTTTTCATTAGGTGTTTCCATTATTTCGTCTACCTGTATATTAAAGTCTGTGTAAGGCTTGTCTTAAATATTTGTCATGGGAAAATTATATACAAATTAATTCTTCTTCCTTGAGAATTTCCTTTTAAAAGAGTGGTTCTCATCTGTTTCAGACACAAGTGTTCATCAGTCTTCATCATACAAATCCAAAACATCCAGCACAGTGGTTCCTGCCAACAGTCACTCCTCAGGGAGCTTGGCTGGGGGCGTCACCTATAGGCAGCAGAGAGCCGGGACACATTCTTTCCAGCAACAGCCTCTGAACCTCAGCCAGGTATGGACAAACATATACAACCACATACTTCACAACCACAGTGGCACAAGCTACTTATAACCATCCCACGGTAAATTGGAGGTGTTTACTGCATGAAAGCATAAACATAAACTAACAGTGTAATTGCTAGACAAATCCAAATTTAATTATCCTTTTATTTTCTATAATACCATCCATCCACCCATTTTATAACTGCTTCATCCACTACATCCACTACTCACTCACAGGAGGGCCAGTTCATATCCTGGCAAGCACTGGACACATGTCCACTGCAAGGCACATACAGATAGACACACACAAATTCACACTAGGGCCAATTTCCTCAGAAGCCAGTTAACCTACTGGGAGGAAATCAGAGTAAAACCAGAGGAAACCCGCACAAACATGTTGAGACTATACAAACTCAACACAGATAGCACCCCAGGTCTGGAATTGAACACAGGGCTCCAGATAACCTGTGAAACACGTTACTAGGTACTGCCAGTTTATCTTGGGTGAATAATAGCAATTGTGATTTCTTTCAGTTGCTGCACATACTGCATTGTTTTGTACTGCAGCAGAAATAAACTTGAAATTGAAATTCTGTGTCCCTTAGGACCTGTGCCCTCTCTATAAATGTGTTATTAACATTAGAAAGAGAAACTTGCTCTGTTAAAATCTGGATCAAAGATCTTGATCAAGGGCCATCAAACATATGGCCCTCAGATTGGATCATAGCAAAATGGGCATTATAATTTTGTTAGAGAAGAAAATAAAAGTAAAGAATGTTGTGTGGTCCAGGAGAAGTGAAGAAGTTACAGTGCCTTGCGAAAGTATTCGGCCCCCTTGAACTTTTCAACCTTTTGCCACATTTCAGGCTTCAAACATAAAGATATAAATTTTTTATTTTATGTGAAGAATCACCAACAAGTGGGACACAATTGTGAAGTGGAACGAAATCTATTGGATTTTTGAAACTTTTTTAACTAATAAAAAATGAAAAGTGGGGCGTGCAAAATTATTCGGCCCCCTTGCGTTAATACTTTGTAGAGCCACCTTTTGCTGCGATTACAGCTGCAAGTCGCTTGGGGTATGTCTCTATCAGTTTTGCACATCGAGAGACTGAAATTCTTGCCCATTCTTCCTTGCAAAACAGCTCGAGCTCAGTGAGGTTGGATGGAGAGCGTTTGTGAACAGCAGTTTTCAGCTCTTTCCACAGATTCTCGATTGGATTCAAGTCTGGACTTTGACTTGGCCATTCAAACACCTGGATATGTTTATTTGTGAACCATTCCTTTGTAGATTTTGCTGTATGTTTGGGATCATTGTCTTGTTGGAAGATAAATCTCCGTCCCAGTTTCAGGTCTTTTGCAGACTCCAACAGGTTTTCATCCAGAATGATCCTGTATTTGGCTGCATCCATCTTCCCCTCAATTTTAACCATCTTCCCTGTCCCTGCTGAAGAAAAGCAGGCCCAAACCATGATGCTGCCACCACCATGTTTGACAGTGGGGATGGTGTGTTGAGGGTGATGAGTTGTGTTGCTTTTACGCCAAACATATCGTTTTGCATTGTGGCCAAAAAGTTCGATTTTGGTTTCATCTGACCAGAGCACCTTCTTCCACATGTTTGGGGTGTCTCCCAGGTGGCTTGTTGCAAACTTTAGACAAGACTTTTTATGGATATCTTTGAGAAATGGCTTTCTTCTTGCCACTCTTCCATAAAGGCCAGATTTGTGCAGTGTAAGACTGATTGTTGTCCTATGGACAGACTCTCCCACCTCAGCTGTAGTTCTCTGCAGTTCATCCAGAGTGATCATGGGCCTCTTGGCTGCATCTCTGATCAGTCTTCTCCTTGTCTGAGCTGAAAGTTTAGAGGGACGGCCAGGTCTTGGTAGATTTGCAGTGGTCTGATACTCCTTCCATTTCAAGATGATCGCTTGCACAGTGCTCCTTGGGATGTTTGAAGCTTGGGAAATCTTTTTGTATCCAAATCCGGCTTTAAACTTCTCCACAACAGTATTACGGACCTGCCTGGTGTGTTCCTTGGTCTTCATAATGCTCTCTGCGCTTTCAACAGAACCTTGAGACTATCACAGAGCAGGTGCATTTATACAGAGACTTGATTACACACAGGTGGATTCTATTTATCACCATCAGTCATTTAGGAAAACATTGGATCATTCAGAGATCCTCGCTGAACTTCTGGAGTGAGTTTGCTGCACTGAAAGTAAAGGGGCCGAATAATTTTGCACGCCCCACTTTTCATTTTTTTATTAGTTAAAAAAGTTTCAAAAATCCAATAGATTTCGTTCCACTTCACAATTGTGTCCCACTTGTTGGTGATTCTTCACATAAAATAAAAAAATTATATCTTTATGTTTGAAGCCTGAAATGTGGCAAAAGGTTGAAAAGTTCAAGGGGGCCGAATACTTTCGCAAGGCACTGTATGTTTCTTCATAAAATCAAAAGCTGACTTGCTTGATTTGCATGACTTACCAAAGTGTAATAATAAAGGTAGTAGAAGTGAATTTATTTGAGTGGGGAGCTGCAAATTGATAAGTAAAGGTTAATTTCACCATGAAAACTTTATTATGTCAAATTAAAGCCAGCAAATTTATATATACTATTATTTTTTATTATATTGTCCATTTAAATAACTATAACATGCCTTTTGCATGTTCTTTCCAGTTAAAAACACTAAAACTATGCAGAATATGAAACCTGCTGAATCGCTTTTTCACTTTTCATCACAGGTGTTGTGTTAATTTTATCAGATCCGTGGTCTAGAAATTTGCTCAGTGATACTCATCATTACCTTAAGAGCACACAATTTATCAAACTACGAAAACTATTGTATAATTATCCCATTTATAGTTATAATAATTAATATATTTATTTAAATAAATAAATTATTATTACATTACCCTGCTTATAATTATCATTAACATAATTAATTACTGCACTTATTACTTGAATTAATATAATTAGCATAATTTATAATTGTGATAATTATCCCATTTAATTTTGTATGGTAGTTAAAACATAACTGTTCCACATGTAATATGTAGAAAAATTGAAAACTTGTACAGTGGCATGTTGCATCTGACTTTAAGGCTATGCAGATGTACTCACCTTTATCGGTGCTTTTTAATTTTCTTTTGCTTTTGTAACAATGTACTGACAGCACATGATAGAAATGAAATTAAAAGGGATGCAGGAAGAAGAGCCCTTGATATAGAGAAAATTCATAAACCAAATGCTCATATAGCAGGGGGTCGTATATTTCCCTGGTATATTTGCCTCAATATACATCTCCTGGCACTCATGTCATTGAGATATTTTGGATACTACATAAAACACTAGTATAAATGTATAATAATGCTACATATATAATAATTAATATACTATTATAAATACATTATACTATTTAATGATATTTTGATAATACATCATATGTACAGTATGACCCAAATGAAGTACATTTAAACCAAATCAGGTGTAAAATACATATACAAATGATTTTGACTCCCAGCTCTAGATAATCTTTGGATAGTAGGTATTTTAATTTTATGACACATGTAACAGTAAAGGTTAACTTGAAACAATTATTTCTCTCTGCCAAGACCTTCTGTATTCCTGCAAGAATATAAATGAGAGTCTGCTGTGGTGTGCACCACTCAACAGACAGCATTAACAGGATGCATGATGGCATCTCTGAGATAATAAACCATTTAGGATGAGTGTATAATCCATCCACCTAATTCAGGGTCATGGGGGTGTCAGAGCCTATGCCGGCAAGCAAGGTGTGCAATATAGGATACACCCTAGGCCTAGAGAGGATACCAGTCCGTCACAGGGCTCACACAGATACACACGCAGCAGAGCCAGAATCCAATTAACTCCAATCTTTGGGCCGTGGAAGGAAAACAGAGCACCCAGCAAAAAAGCCCATTTGAACAAGGGGAGAACATACAAACTCCACATAGATAGCACTTCAGGTCCAGAATTCAACCTAGGGCCTCAGATTTGCAAGTCAGCAATGCTAACCATTGGGCCACCCATGGCTATATATTTCACTCACAAAATACATTATGTAACAGTTAAAGACAGTTGTTATTCATATCTCTTTTTATGTGCATGTCTTAAATTCATCCTTTTTAATTTCACTGGTAAAACTTATTCAAAACAATAGTATATATTGTTTTAGAAAAAACAAATATGTATGCTTACATTATTCCCTTGAAAGTGTTAAGAAAAAACTTCTTCACACCTGTGCTTTATTTTTTCTTATTTTTTTAGTATGAACTGCGCATTACTTTCCAATTCAACACACTGATGCAGTTTATCCCTCTTTACTGTTATAGGCTTATTCTGTGAATGTAAAAGTCTGTCCTGGTGCTTAAGCATTGCTAATTGTAATTACTTCACACCTTAGAATATGTTGGCGATATACAGGAATAACACAGGTGACAGTTGCACAGGTCTCTTTTGGGGCACATAGTTTCCTATCAATATACAGATACATGAATTTATCATAATTTCATCCAGATTTAAAAAAGGCCAATGATATATTTTGAGCAGGTATAACTTTGTGCAGCTTTTGTTGATCAAGCAGAGACTGAGCCCAGTACATTTTCATGCATGTACAAGCACATAATACTCATAAAGAGTGTGTGACTTCATAGAAGACAAGGTCAGATTTTTAGTACAAATGTATTTTACTGACATACTTTGTCTACACAATTAATGGAATACAGTGATCATTCTTGGTATTTCCACAGACATCATCAATTTGCTAATCAGCACCCCTCATTTATATAGGCAGCAGACAGTATCACTGGGGAAAGCAAGATGATCCAAAGTATGCCTCTTTCAGCTTTTTTTCAATCTCCCTCACAGGCGCAGCAGCATGTGGCAGCAGAGAGGAATGGGGGTCACCGCAGGCAGCAGGCCTACATCACCCCAACTATAGCACAGGCACCTTACTCCTTCCCGCACAACAGTCCTTCGCACACTGCTGTTCACCCGCACCTAGCAGCCGCCGCCCACCTTCCTGGACAACCACACCTGTACACTTATACCACGCCCACAGCTCTGGGCTCCACAGGCACCGTTGCTCACCTAGTGGCCTCGCAGGGCTCAGCACGCCATGCGGTGCAGCACACAGCCTACCCTGCTGGGATCGTCCACCAGGTCCCTGTCAGCATGGGCCACCGTGTGCTTCCTTCACCCACCATCCACCACAGCCAGTACCAGGCACAGTTCGCCCACCAGACCTACATTAGCGCCTCGCCAGCTTCCACCGTCTACACTGGATATCCACTGAGTCCCACCAAGGTGAACCAATACCCTTACCTCTGAAAACACTGGAGCCACACCAACGCTGCTTTAGAAAGAGAACTGAAAAAAGAAACATGCAATCCAATTAAGCTGACATGTTAAACTTGAAGAAAAAAGAAAACTCCTCTCTGAAAAAAGAGGGGGTAGGATTTTAGGATTATTTCTTTTAAAAGGATCTTTAAAAGGGCCAGTGCTTTTATTTTTTTCCCAGGTTTAAAAAAATCCTTGAAGGCAATTTTTTTGTTTTATTTGTTCGGGCAGCCTGGCCTTTGTCAAGGCCTATGGGAAAGGTGGCTATTTTTATTTTTCCCCTTTCTTTTTTCTTAATCCAATATGACTTTTGAAGACAGAGGTCATGCACTGTCCATGTGACCTCTAGTGAGATGGGGATGAGGCGAAAAGGATACCTGCTGCTCTTCAAAGAAAAACAATGGCCTTGAACTGTCTTAACCATTTCCAAACTGTAAGTTGGGTTGAATTACCCATGTTTTGACAGATGACTGGATGGGTTTTTCTGAAAGGAATATATATACTTTATAAATAATTTATAGCTTTTATTTTCTTTTAGGAAAACTGTCTTTTCTGATTTAATTACCTTCAAGGTAGGAATTTTAGCTGGGCCCCTTTAGAATGTAGCAGTATGCACCCTTTTTTGTGAAGAACTTCTCTGAAACCAATAGATTTTGTTTCTATTCTTTAAATGTGATTGCACAAAGTGATTATGATAACATAGGCATGTACAACGTGATCGTCTAGGTGTGTGTGTGCTAACGTCGCCTTGTGTGTGGTCTATCCTTTGCACCTTTGTGCAACTTTAAATACTTCATAGTCTTAGGTTTTGACATTGTTTCCTCGTAGTGCCTTACAGATTTACAGACACAGTTTAAAGTTTACTTCGCTGGAACTTACAGAACCAACAGGGGCTAGTTTGAAAGCCAGTTCATAGCTTGTTATTGTCCTTGTTATAACAACCCTGTTTCAACTTCCAGGTGTAAGCTAAGCATATTAATATAAACATATAAATGTGCATATTCATACATAAAATCATGAACTGCATGATTTACAAAAGTTATCCTGATGTGTTTTTGTATATTATCTCACCATGCTGGTATCTAAATAAGTTTTTGAGAAGAACTGCGTTTGGTACTGAAGCAAAGTTATCAATGTATAAGAATAACCAGCGTTTTATTCTTTACTTCTGTTGAACGTAGTGACTTGCTTGCGGTTCTGTATACCATGTGTGTATATAACCTGTAGGGTTCTGTCACTGTGGTACCAATACTGGAACAATCTAACTGCTTTGAGAGGTACATCCTACAATAGACTGAAGGATAAATCTGCAGATGGCACAGAAGATGGAAGTATGTAATGAAAATACTATATCACCTCTTAAATATGGAATGGTCTATTTAAAAAATATTTTTTTCAGTAATTTCAGCTACCACAGGGATTAACTTGAAATCCAACATATGAAATGAAATATGATAAACAAAACATTAAATTAAAAACATGAACATAGGATAGTTCTAATAGGGAGGCCTGTATAAAAAATACTGGTACTTAAAATAATGCTTGCCTGAAGTTTTTTATTGCTTGGTGGTAGTCGTCAAGGTATTTCCTCACTGAATACATTTAAAATAATGTAAAAAACTGGCAAAAATAAGGTTAAAATAGACAATGTTAAATTATACATGCATACCCACAAGCAATTATGCTTATTAAGCTATTATTGTGGTAGCTCTGTATGTAAAATTTTGAGACAGGAAAATATTTAATACATTTAAAACTATGCTGTATATTTTATTAAATCTAAATTAATTCTGTTGTAATAGATTTGAATTAATTGACTTTTTATTGAATAAGTCTAAATGTAATTTGTGAAAAATAAACTAAACAAGGCAAAAAAAATGAGTTCTAAATTTGCTCCAGTGTTTGACAAAAGAAAGAAATAAGAGGCTGACCTGATACTGTACCTTTCCAGAACCTCTCAGTGGGAGTGAAATAGAATATTTCTGGGGGATTTGTGGGATCAGGGGTCTGATGTTAATTGAGACGGGGTAGAGGGAGAGGCTGAGTAATAAGACGGCTTGATCAGTTGAGGAATTGAGAAGGACAAAGTGAAATTTTGCATCTTTATGGGACTTAAGTATTGCAAGTTGGGAAAGAGTATGTTGGAACATAAAACCATCATGGTACTACAAGATACAAATTGTGTGGGGTGCTACTTGAATGCATATGGTACTCTGAAAGCAGTCTGGGTTAGTTTTATAAAGGTTTATCGTACTGCTTCTGCAGTTTCTTGGTGATGTTAACTAAAAAAATAGAACAGTGCTTTAGCATACACCTGGAAATGTTGTTTTTGTTTTAATTGTTAGTACAGTGATTAGCTATTTCAATCTTGTGTAAGTTTAATGACATGTAAAAGGGATAGCTACATTTTGTGAATTGATGGTTCAAAGCTTGTTGTACTTTCTGCTTAATTTCAAATTAAGCTTTATTTTAACCAGTGTTTCAGGCTTTATTTTTTTCCTGAACTGGGCACATATTAGCAGCTGATTCAACACAGTGATGGTATTCATGTTGGAGACTGTGAGTTTGCGTGTGTTACCCATTTTGTCTTTCATACCACTTTGCTGAAACGTATAAGTAGGTTTGGGAATTGAAAAGGATTGGGGATTGTTTGGTACCATTGTGTTTTACATTGTTGCAGTGATTCTATTCAGTGTATTAACAGCATGAGCTTTGATTTCTTGTAAACACATTTATAATATTATTTGTAATCAACAGTTGATTTAAAATTAACTCTAAGGAGGGATATATTTATCAGTTGTGTAGAGCTGCTGTAAAAAGTGTTCCAGTATCATGAAAAACAGAAAAAGTCCCATGAGTCCCATGTAAGGTACTGTAGGTAAAAGAGACAAAGTTGAGTGCACTGAACCCAGGTTTTATGCCTTTAACGTTATCCCCACACCCAAAGAACAATTAAAATTGATTAGAAGTAATTTATAGCCTTTCTTGATTTTTGTACAATTTCACATTTTGCAGCACCACTTAATTCTTTTTGCAATGATTCCTGGGTCTCATGCAATCAAAAGCTACTGTATCATAAAGTGTATTGTTAGGTAGGCCATTTGGTTTTACATTGTGGAAACAGCCCGGTTTAAGCACACAGTCGAGAAAGATCCTGTTTTGTATGAATCCTGCCTAGAGAGAATCATCTTTCAAACATTCCACTCAGATGATGCACCTGTCCGCTGCACAGTTTGCCTCCCAGTCTGTGCTCATTCCGAGAACAAGCCGGGGAAACAGTGTGGCCTATTTAAGGCTTTTTTTCCCACCAAAGAAATGATAAACTATTAGATTATATTTACCCTCACTACCTGGAATTAACCGGCAATAATATCTTAACTTGTCTGTTTCTGTGTTCTGAATAATTGCTTTGTATTACATGTCACACAACGGCAAAATAAATAAATACTGTACTTGCCAACTATTCTCCCAACAGGTGTTTGTGAGATATGTATGTATCCACACACCAAACAGAAAATGGGGATGCCACAATACAGTTTCACAAAACACATCATCTTTTGTGGGGAAATTGTATACCTTTATTTTCAGCATTCTTTTCACTTCAAGAATGTGATTTCCAGACGTTCAGCATTTATTTCATTCACACTATGAAGTCCCAGAACGTTTTTTTTAACTGAAATTTAAATTGTTTTGGATTTTTAGCGTTTAAACCCAAACCTTAGAAATCTCTTCTTTGTGTTTTTGTTTATTTTTCTAACTATGCAGGACAGATGTATTTTTCTGCATTGTTTTTAGGCTTTAAAAATGTTCGGTAATCATAGCGCTTCATCAGTAATAGATATTTTACATAACTCCCAACATTAGTGCCATAGCAGTTAACTATAGGAAAGATCTTAATCAAATGTTAATAAAAGCAATGAAAGCATTTCATTTTTGTTACTAACAGTGTGATTGTAAATAGAAAAAAATACAAAAATGTTCTCTTTCATTATTAGGGGCCAGTGATGGAAATGCTCTCTTCTCTTATGAAAAAGAGAGTGTAGGTCTTTGTTACTACTGCTGTGTGCTATTGAATAAATGTTCCATTATAAATGCAATACCATCCCAGAGGCGAAGGCAATACTAACAATCATTCATAGCTTGTCTTTATATTTTGGTGATAGTGTGACATCTCTACATTTTCCAAAAGAGAATATGTGTAAAGAAGATTGTGTTTTTGTAATATATTCTTCTGTACTTTCTGAAACACTTTCGTTGTGTGGTGTGCAAGCTATGAGCAGCCCTTTAACCCTACACCACTTAACCTTGTTTTTGTTAAGTGCTAATGCAAAAGATCTGAAACAGTCAATTCATTTTTTAGTACTGAAAATGTTTTCATTATTGTGTTTTGTTCAATGTATCATATGCAGTAATGATTGCAATTTACAGTAATATAGAATTTGTATCTCATGCAGTACTGTAACTGCCCAAAAGTGCTAACAAAAAATTAAATTACCTTCTCTATGTGAACCATATCTGTGAAAGAAATTTCTTAAGGAAAAAGATAACAGCAGCCCTCAATTGATTAATTATATATACTGCATGAAAATGTCCCACTTTACTCTCAAAGCTTTAAGGAGTGATATAAATTATAGTGATGTTTAGTGTTGCCATTTTGTAAAGCCTAGAAAATTTACAGCCATCTAGACTAAAACCAAATGAAACATATAGCTTCAAACATTTCCACTGCATAAAACCTTCAGATTAAATAAAATATCAGTTTTGCTATTTATTTTGTTTTATATTAACTACATACCAGAAAGCTTTGTGTACAAGATTCACTTGGTTTTCTAAGGCAGAATCATTGAAAGTGACCCTTCAAAATGTTTTTAACTGCTTAAAAAAGCATCCTGTTGTGCTGACGAGCCACCTATACAGAAAGCAGAATTATAACTTCAAAGCACATTCTCCTCTTCAGGCTGTGGGTTTGGCAAGTATAGTTCTTGTAGGCAGTGAGGTACAGTAATTACTTAAGATGTTTGACATTAGAGGTCCTTTCAAACCAGTACTTAGACATTCTGAAACACTTCTGAAGGCATGAGTGTACGTGTGTGTGTTTGGATTTCAAGTACTGCTTGTTCCGTTTACTGATTTTTTTTGTTTTGGGAGGGAGAGGGGAGCACGGATTTGGGGTTTGATGCCATCCTTTTATCTCTGGACATACAGAGCCAAATGTTGTAATTTGGCCATTTTTATACATTTCTTAAAAGAACCAAAAAAATTATGAATAAACATCAAAATGCAAAGAGGTTTTGCTGAGGTGCACTGTGTTCATAGCTTCTTATCTTTTTGAATGAGTGGGATGTGATTTTACTTGTTCTCCCTGTGTTCTTGGAAGTCAGAACTTCAGTGTTGAGTAAATTAGCAAAAGAAACTTTATTTAAAAGTCAACTCTGTGATGAATCCTTGAGCTTTGCTTTGCAAATGGCTTCTGCAATGGCTTTTTGTGGCATTTAATGGGTACTTGCACTTCTTGTTATCCAAAGGTATGTCAGCATCCCAGTATGTCACAGGGATACGCAATAACATCCAAAGGTATGTCATTGGGTATCCCTGATGGCAAATACTCTCGTCTGTGAAAAATGTCAGGCTGAGGCCTAGCTGTTCACAGTCACTGCTAGTACTATATTAACATTCAGACTTTCCTGAGGTCATAAAGAAAAATGAAAGTGATAAAGTTAGTCTTTTCATTACTCATCAACCAGTCCTGCTGTTCTGTTAATCTCCAGTAAACCTTTAGTCAATAAACCACACACACAAAAAAAGAACAAAATATTTTTCTATTAACGCCTCACAGCCTAAGAATGCATCAAACCCTGACTGTGTTTCTGTCCATTACTGTATGGTTTCTGTATGAAGTGTTATTTCTTGTTTATCTTTGAAATCTATTGTGTGCAGCAGTATTTTCCTGTATAATTCGCTGTGTTGTCCTTCTTACATTTTTGGGGTTTTTTTTTGGTGGGGAGGGGGGGTGAAGAAGTGTAATGTCTCTTTTATCAGTTTGATGATGTAGAAATATATGTATCCTATTCCTTAGTCTCATATTATAAGTATGTTATGAGAATGGATATTTTACTGGCTTATAGAATGTTTGAAAAATAATAATAAATTAAATTCTTAACCAGTTGAGTACTTGCTACTAAAGGCTTGTGTTACCATTAAGACATTGTGTGCTTCTCTTAATAATCATTTTCGTTGTAGAAAAATGGAGTGAATTTATATTAGTCTTCAAACTAATAATAGCATTGTAAATTTACAGAAGATTTTAACTGAAAATTCGTTATAGAAGAATATAGTTCTTTTAATTGTTATATTTACTAACTGTAGGGTGAGAAGGGGCTCCCGTTGTGGTGAACTATGTTATAGCTTGTTATTCACTGTTACTTTTGATCATTTTTTCGGTCTCCAAGGTGAATCGAGTTATTAATCAGAATTTGTATGCTCACATATGCATATTGTATATGTGTAGAAATGTAATCACACTTTGTCTTGGATTTACATTAAACTGTTTTAAGTCACAGCACCTGTCTCTTGTCATATTTGTGTAAATGTTGTAAATTGTTGTAAATGTTCAATGTGTGCAGTGCGTGTGTCTGAGAAAATCAGTGTAGCATGTGGTACAGGATAACTGTTGGTACAGTACTGACACAGTGCCGAGAAAATGTTTGTGAACCCTAAAGATATATATAGAAGCTTCATTGTGTTATCATTATACCCTTTTTGAATCAAAATCAGCCTTTATGTTAATATCCAATATGTTTTATAGTAACCAACTCTATGTCTCTTGAAACAATATGATCTATGAATATAACAATGGTTAAATTAAAGTGCTGAATAATTAAGGTAGTGAAAAGTTCACCTAAGAAGTGAAAAGTTAGCGAACCATGGCTGGTCCTAGCTTTTTGGTGGCTGTAGGCAAGATCTTGGAAAAGGGCCCCCCCAGATCACGATTTGTATATAAACTGCTATTATTAGCTCCCAACAAAACCTCATTTTACTATTTAGAACAATTAAATAAGTGAATTATATAAATAGAAAATGTATTAGCAGCTTTGAAGAACACATAATAAGTTACAAACAAGAAAAAAAATAATACAATTTATACGGATAACGTATTTTAACATTGAAAGTCATAAATAGGAACATTAATAACAATGAATAGCTATAAACAGGATCTCTGTTACTTCAAAATTATAGCAAATCATAACTTACAAATTACTACATTAAGACCCTTGTAGAAAGGAATTATAGAAATAAATATGTAATTAAGAAATAAGTGCACTCAATAACAAGGGAGATGAAATCAGAAAGTCTGAGCAGATGGGAAAATTCGATAAAAAACATTCAAGAAATCAATTTGCCTAGATTTCTGGAGGCAAAATCATCCATTACATCTTCATATGATAGTAGTCAAACCACTGTGTGACTGATGCTCATGATGGCAGTCCACTGAGACGGTCATGTGCCATGGCTGACCTCAGGCATGTTTCAATCAACAAGCTCTGAAAAGCTCCTTTCTGCTCCTGCCGCTGTCACTGGGAGAGTGACTGCAACCTGAAGAGCTACAGGTTGGTTTTATAAAACCCCAAATGCGTTTTTAATGCCATAATGATTACGTATAATTGCTGAACAGTCTTTTGTACTGCATATTTGCTTTCATGCTTTTGTTTGGCTGGGCAGTGCCAATTTATAGCCAGGTGACCCACATGATATGTATGCAATTGCTTGAAAAGTGTTAATTGCTTATAAAACACCTCCAGTAGTATACTGTACATGTCTAGCTTTAAAATGTGGCTTGTTTACCATTTA
Organism: Lepisosteus oculatus; assembly: GCF_040954835.1. Classification (NCBI taxonomy): domain Eukaryota; kingdom Metazoa; phylum Chordata; class Actinopteri; order Semionotiformes; family Lepisosteidae; genus Lepisosteus; species Lepisosteus oculatus. The sequence goes on along the minus strand of NC_090702.1, from coordinate 10,807,766 downwards.
CTAGTGACATGGATCTGACAGACTCACAACCAAATTGATTAAACTCTGTTTTGAGATTGCTAATACTGCTCGTCTTTTCTGTGCTTCAGAAACATGTAATTTTGATTGTTCAGTTTTTGATCGGGCTTTCTCCATTAGGATAATCCACAGCAGCAACAGAAAGATACTATAGTGAATTCTTTGCTCAAATTTGAATGTGGCAATTAAAATGTGTTTTACATTGAGGGGGCCTCTGGCAACAAACAGTTGCCTAGTTTGTCTATGCCAGGGCCGGCCCTGTAGCAAAACCTTTATTTTTTAATAGTTCAAGTAAGATCTTGGAGGCTCAGTTTGGAAGGCCACACCCTACCATATATACAGTAAGGATCAGAAACTGTACATTTGGTATTCACCATACAGTGTGTGGAAACAAGTCATGCCATGATCTAAGTTCAATACCACAGTCATTCTACCCAGGAGCAGTCATCCTACCAAAATTTCTCCAAGAACTAACCAAAAAATCATCAAGATTGACTTCCAAAGATCTACAGGCCACGTTCATCTTTGCTAATGTGACTCATCATAACTCAACTATCAGAATACAACTGAACAAGAACAAGAGTGGTGTTCATGGAAGGGTACAAAGGAGAAAACCACCGCTCTCCAAACAGAAAATTGCTGCACATCTAAACCAAAGAGCACATACTGTACAGTAGATGCTCCACAAGGCTTCTGGAGCAATATTCTCTGGACAGAAGAGTCAATAGTAGACCTTCAATGAGAATGTTATGTTAAGGAAAAACCAAACTCTCCAAACCAAGCTTCCAAGCAGGAAAGCTCTTCCCAGCCATCAAGTATGCTGGTGGGATTGTGATAGTTTACCTAGGACTTTGGGGTCAATATCCCTTCTCTAATGCACAGAGTCTTAAATGACAAAGCATCAATTTGTATGAGCTGCAGGAAACAATTGTATGCTCTTGTTATTCAATACATGACATCCATATCTGCAGAAAGAAATGAGTTTTACAAAGCATAAACTGCAGAAAGCATGCATAATGGTTAAAAAACATAAATATCTGTAACTAATGTACCTATTTTCATTTATACCTAAACTATTGTAACCATTAACTTACTCATATGGGGTAGTGTTACTCTCTGTTGACAGCACACAATAATGGTTTCTCAAACCAAGAACCTTTATAAACATCAATGAAATGCAGCATTCATAACATTATATTTTGCATATAAGAAAGGCTACAAATGTGAAGAGGATATTCTGCCCATTTATCCTTTTTGGTAGCTAGTAGTTAATTGATTCAAGGAACTCTTAATGTTTCTTGAAAGAACCCAGGGGACTAGCTTGTTCCATACTCCCACAATCCTTCCATGTAATTTCCACTTGTGCCCTCTGTGCCCTTGTGTTTCACTGTTCATTCTGAATAATTCCACAGGGTTGACATTGTCAATGCTTTTGAGGATGATAAAAAAACATCTACCAGGTCCCCTTGTAGTCATAGTCTGTTCAGTACTAAAAAAAGTTCAGTCCCTTCAGCCTGTGAGTGTAGGACATTCCCTCAAGCCCTAGAATATTCTGTTTCTGGTTGCTCTTCTCTGGCCAAAATTGTACACAATATCCTAAAATAATTATATTATATCAATCCTAGCAGACAACTAGCACATGGCAGAATGCAACATGGATGGGACGCCAGTCCATTGCAGGGCACACAAACTGAAACAAAGACACTCACACTTGGGCAGTTTTCACAGAAGCCAATTAACCCACTCCTGTCCTTGGACTATGGGAGGAAACTGAACACTTAAACGAACATGGGGAGTACATACTGTACAAATCCATGCAGATAGTCCAAAACTGATATTGTATTAGCACTGACATATTGTTGTAAACATTTATGTCATATATGATTTTTATTTTCAGTTGCAAACATTCCAAGTTTTATGGGGATTTGTAAAATTGTGAATCATGTTAAAATGTTAATGTAAAATTTAATATGATACATGTCCTTTTTCATAAGTAGTCTTGCTGTATTTTTATAGAGCCTAAGCATAAAATTAATAGAAAACATATGAAAGAATGTAACTTTAAAAGTTTTTCATGTCAAATTGAGGTTCTTTTTGATAGTTACAATTTAGATAAGGTAAGATCACATTATTAGCCACATACAATTTCCTGCATTAGGAATTTGTCTTTTCATATACCCCAGCTTGCTCTCATGCAACACACAGAGAGAGAAGCTTGGTGTCAGAGCACAGGGTCAGCCATTGTACAGCACCCCTGGAGCAGCTGGGGTTAAGGGCCTCGCTCAGGGGCCCAGCAGAGTAGGATTCCCCTGCCAGCCATGGGATTTGAACCAGCCATCAGCACTGATACTTAGCCACAGAACCACCACTCTGCTCATTTGGTTTGTGGTTTTAAATTCAAATATGCTACAGCTGATCTATGCCTAAATACAAGCTATAGGTACTGAGAATTACAATATACTGTACAGTACATTGATACACCCTAATTGGTAAAACCAATTAAAAGTATTTTACACTAGGAAGAAAGGTGTACAAATTTGTGTACCAGATTGTATTTTGTGATCTTCACTACTAGGTGTTGCAAAGGACTTTTTACAATTGAACACTATGTTGAAGCCTCACAATGTCTTATAGCTGCTGAGGTATAACATACTGTAGTGAACACCGTATATTTATAGCTGAGAAAACTGGTTTGTGCAAATTCCTCAATTCAGGCCCCTGAAGAAACAGACAATAAAACTTGTCATTCTTTTGAGTTTCTTTATTTTTTTCTCCAGTCTCAGTGTCCTCTCCTGTAAGTGTCCTGTCTTTACTCATTTCTTAACCTTAGTTTCACAATTAATTGCTTAAACTTGTATAGTGCTTTTCTGGACACTCCACTCAAAGCGCTTTACAGGTACAATGAATGTTGGTATGCAGTAATAGGGTATTTTTTAAGTTTTTTTTAAAATAAAAATACCTAAAGTATATTAGTAATATCAGCAGGAGTGGTTATCCAGTGAAACTTGTTATGGTACAGTATGTGACAAACATTTCTGAATGTCTTATGTACCTAATTCATTCGAAGTATTGTTGAATATTATTTTTACTGGTCACAGGGTCCACAGCTGGAAGCTAAGATTCTTAACTTAAAGGATAGAAACCTTTGGAAGTGCTTCCAGATGACTAGTTTAAGACCTGTCTAGTCAAGCATTCCTTAGCTACTTGATGGGTGGTTTTAGGCTTCTCTACAACTGGCTAAATGATTAGGTCATCCTTAAAGACAGAGGTGCACACTAAGCTAGTCTTTGATATGATCTCATGTTTTAATGTTCCCACAGAGTAAAAATATCACAACTTCACAGATTATATTTACAGTATATTGACTTCCCTAACTGGCTGTAGCATATTTTATAACCCAATTGACAGTTAATAATTTCTAATGCTTCCTTTGACCTGCAGTTATTTTCACAGTTTAATTTTCTATTAAATATTTGCATTGTAGTTTACATATTTAGGAGATATAAAAAACAATATTTATAAAAAAATTGAGTTAAATCCAATACCTTTTCTTAGTAAAAGAATGGCTATTAGAATTGTCCAGCTTACAAGAACAATTATTTAATAAAAGTAATTGTATCTTTTATGTTATACAATATATAATTGTATAAATTGTATATTTGTATAAATTTGTACAATTGATTGTATAAATTGTATATAATAAAATAATATATAATTACAATTTTAATATTATAATACAGTCATTGCTTTGCAAATGTATTCAGTTTTAATATTTTGTTGCTTAAAAGCTTACAATTACAACATCTTGAAGTAGGAATTTGTATAGTATTTGTTATACAGCATATGCATCCAAGTCCAATCAACACTAACAAAGAAATAATTACTTTAAATAAAAATGATTGCATTAGTATTTATATCCTTTGCCGTGGGAAATGGAAAGTAATTTAGGTACACACAATTACCTTAATTTAGCCACGCAAACAGTTGAGTGGCTTCTGTGTTCAATAATAGTGATCCATGGAAATGGAAATAAAATGTGCATTTCATGGTATTGAGCATTATCTTTGGTGCAGACATAACACAGCACGTCTCCTATACTCCCTTAGACTAGGGGACTCCTTTAATTCCCTATAGACTATAGATGCCTATAGTCAAGCAGGGAGGAAACAGCATCAAGCTATGGAGATGGTTCCCCTCAACAGGGCTACAAAAGCTTGTTCCAACTGATGAAAAATGGATGGAGCAATGCACAGGCAAATACTAGAGAAAACCTGTTTAAGTCTTCTTAAGGTTTCTTAAGATTCAAAACTGTATGAAAATTTGACTTGCTGCAGGACAATGATTCAAAGCACAAGGCCAAAGTTTCACTGGAGCAACTAAAAATAAGAAAATGAATGTCCTTGAATGCTATTCAGAATCTGTGGAAAGGTTTGAAAACTACTGTCCATATACAATCTCTAAACAACTTGAGAGAGCTTGAGAAAGTTTGCAAAGAGGTGTGAATAATGCACCTAGCCAGTGTGTAAAGTTGCTAGAGACTTACTCAGTAAGACTTATGGTTGTAGGTTATGTTTAAACCCAGAAAAACATTTTGAAATTTCTAGGATTTACACCTCAATTTCATAAATACTCTGGAAGGTCTTATGAATATTGAAAGTGTAACATAATCTAAGTGTATCAAACATTGTGTGCACATATGCTCTCTTTTTATCTTATACTTACTGAATATCTACTAGGCTTATTTTCAAATTTATACAGTATACCCTCTGTCTAGGAGTTTAGATATTTTGTTTTACATTTTATCTAAGTCTAAGACTCTATAAGTAGTAAATGCTACACTTAATAATGTTTAATTTGCATTGTTTCTAGTTCCACATACTATTCATGGCTTCAATTTGCTTAATAGTCTATTTGCTCCATGAGATAAAGCTTTATTAGTCTCCATTAGAAACTAATGATGTAGTTGATCAAATTAGTTGATCAAATTCTGGTTTTAAATATACAAGAAAAGTAGTTACTTGCGAAATGTGTTGTTTTTAATAATAATAATCATAATTACTTACACTTATAAAGCGCTTTTCCGGACACTCCACTTTAGCACTTTACAGGTAATGGGGAGCTATCAGTGGGGAGGAGAGAAGTGTAATGACCAATTCAAGATTGGGATTATTAGGAGGCCATGATTGGTAAGGGTCAATGGGAAATTTGGCCAGGAGAGGCCAGGTTGTTTGGCCAGGTTACACCCCTATTCTTTTTGAGAAACTCCCTGGGATTTTTAATGACCACAGAGAGCCAGGGCCTCGGTTTTATGTCTCATCTGAAGGACGGTGCCTGTTTACAGTATAGTCACCATACTGGGGCATTAGGACCCACATGGACTGCAGGGTGAGCACCCCCTGCTGGCCCCACATTAATCCTATAAACCAGGAAAATTGTAGTCTGAAACATCAGTAATGCCAATTGAACAAGAGTCCACTGATTTTATATTGCTTTTGGAAAAAAGAAAGAGATATAGAGTGTCTTTATTATCCCCAAGAGGTGGGGGGGGGTCTAGTTGTTTTATAGCATCAGTGGTGGTGTACATACAGACAGAAACCAAAAATGAAAGGAACAACAATTATACATACATATTTACATAGAAGGTCAAGTGTTAAGTAACGGTATGGCTACAAGTATGAATGAGAAATTGAATCTGTTGGTTTCGGAGTTGGAACATTGGTATCTGCGTTCTGATGGGAGTAACTGGAAGTTATTGAACAAGGGGTGTAAAGGATCATTGCAAATGGATTTTGCTTTACACAAAACACATAAGTGATGGAGGAGGGGCTGAAAGACCAGCACCAATGACTTTCTGGCATATTTTTACAATGCTGCCCACTTTCTTCGTGCTTCTCAGATTCAGGTTGCCAAACCAGCAGATCAGGGTGAAAGTTTGAACGGATTCAAGGAAGGACTGGAAGAACAAAATCAACAATGAATCATCGACCTTAAAATACTTAAGCTTCCTTAAGAAAAAAAGATACTGTTGACCTTTTCTGAGGATCAGGTCAGTATTGGCTTCGAAATTAAGCTTGGAGTCCAGATCAGTCTCCAAGTACTTTGTATTGTTCCACTAAATCCACTGAATCCCCCCTGATGTACAGTAGGTTGGGTGGGAGTGTGGGTGTTTTTCCTGAAGTCAATTACCATGTCTTTGGTCTTGGACACATTTAGCTTGAGGAAGTTTTGTTCACACCAGGTGGCAAACTCATCAACGATCAGTCCGTGGCTCCACTCATTTGCTTGTAGCAGGCTAACAACAAAAGAGTCATCAAATTGATTATGTGTCTTGAGTGGTGATAGCGCTTGCAATCGTTTGTGTATCGGACATAGAGCACGGGAGACAATAGACATCCTTGGGGGGGACCCAGTAGAGGAATGTTTTTTGTTGGATAAAACATTGTTGACTTTCACCCTCTGGGTTCTGTCTGTTGAAATCAGTGACCCAGCTGACGAGACTGAGGCCAAGACCAAGGCTTGCCAATAGCTTAGTTGCCAGAAGGTGAGGTTCAATACAATTAAATGCCAAGGACAAAAGCACAAACAGCAGTCTAGCATGGGTCTTATTTCCCACAAGGTGTTGGAAGACAAGACTGAGAAGGCTCGCTGTAGCATCTTCCACCCCCATACCTGCCCTGCAAGCAAATTATAATGGATCAACTGTAGCTTATCCTTTACTTTGGCGACTATCTCATTTTTCACAATCTGTTCAAAACATTTCATTACCAGGGAGGTGAAGGCTACTGGTCTGTAATCATTGAGTGAACTGTGAGATTTGATTTTAGCTACTGGGACGACAACTGATTCTTTCCACACATTAGGAACCTTTTGTTGGGTTAATGACAATCGGAAAATAAAAGAAAAGATGCCACACAGTTGTCTAGCACACCTTTTCAATACTCTTCCCCTCACTGAATCAGGACCCGGCCTCTTAATAATAATTATAATAATAATAATTGCTTACACTTATGTAGCACTTTTTCTGGACACTCCACTCAAAGCGCTTTACAGGTAATGGGAACTCCCCTCCACCACTCATAAATGTGCAGCACCCACCTGGATGATGCAATGGCAGCTATAGTGCGCCAGAACGCTCACCACACATCAGCTATCAGTGGGAAGGAGAGCAGAGTAATGAAGACAATTCATAGATGGGGATTATTAGGAGGCCATGATTGGTAAGGGCTTATGGGAAATTTGGCCAGGACGCCAAGGTTACACCCCTACTCTTTTCAAAAAGAACCCTGAGATTTTTAATGACCACAGAGAGTCAAGACCTCTGTTTTACGTCTCATCCAAAGGACAGCGCCTGTTTACAGTATATTGTCCCTGTCACTATACTGGGTCATTAGTATAGTGTACGTGGTATAGGACTCACATGGACTGCAGGGTGAGCACCCCCAGTTGGGCCCACTAACACCTCTTCCAGCAGCAACCTTAATTTATCCCAGGAGGTCTCCCATCCAGGTACTGACCAGGCTCACACCTGCTTAGCTTCAGTGCGTTGCCAGTTGCCAGTTGTGAGTTGTAGAGCAATATGGCTGCAGGCCATATCTTCTTCTCCTTAATCTGCCTGAACCATTTACAAACATTAGACTCATCAATTCTAATTGCACAATCAGAGATCCTGCCTCTGAACGCACTAATTTGCTCCAAAAAATCAACGTCAATGTCTGATTTACCATTGATACTACTGCCTCTATTCTTATGCATTCCCACCATAGACCTAATACCCTCCCATGCACATTGTTTCCTCTACTTTAACCTTATACCTATATTTAGCCTTCTTAATCTCTCTTTTGACATTCTTTGATACTTCCCTAAACAGAACAACACCACGTTGATAGAAAGTGATTTTTGTTTCTGATTAAGAGCTGATTTGAGAGATTTGGTCACCCAGGGCTTATTGTTAGGATATTCAGTTCATCGAGATCAGAGCATGAGTACTTAAACATGTCCCAGTCCATACATTCATAGCCACACTTTTCTTCTCTATTTTCCATGGAGTTTTGCTCTGTTTCTTCAGTCCGTCTAATGTCCAAACCAGTCCGCAATCCATTCTCTCAATCTTTATTCAATCCGAGTTCCAAAGTCCATAAAGTGCCACAAATCTGCGTCGTATCCAAATCACAAACCGTAAACTGTAGTCCTTTTTTCCTTCCGTTAATCCGTAATTCTTTAATCCGTTTAAAGACCAATCTGATTCCTTTATCTCCTCCAAAATGCATTCACCAACTGGCTTCCGCGCTGGTTCACTGCTTCTGGGGCATTTATATTTTGTTTCCTAGCGAGACACACACCTGTGTTTCATTGTTTTTTTAAATAAGTCCTTTCCATATACGGATCAACTAGGTTCTCTTGGGAACCATCTTGCTCAGGTCTAAATCGAGTAAATTGAGCAGGTTGTTGCTGAAATACCTGCCATGGATGACCCTTCCCCTGGCCATCTTACAACACTTGTAAAGTCGTTTGATTCAACTACTGGAAGCTAAAATAATCAATCTCATTGATTCCATGGAAATATTTTAATCTGGGAAGCAGCCTCCAGTAAGTGTTACAGAGAGTTCAAATAATATAGGTCTAAAAAATACTGACACAGCTACAAAGATTATGGCATCTTAGCTAAAGCCTTTTTATAAGAAAATGCAATTGTTTGCTGATGTTCGGTTTATAAGGCTAAAATGGCAACTCTTGTGGTTACAGTATGAAATTGGAGACAAATTTAATTTTACTGTTCGCACAAACACACAGAAAAATACTGGTATTAAATGAAAACCAGTACAAGATAGAGAGAGAAAACAAATTACAAGCCTTATCCTCACATCCAGTAATTCAGTGCCTGAACTGCCTAGACTGGGTTATTACTGGTCAAGTTCGTTCTACATGCTCATGTGATTACCTATAAAACTAAGGCACCTTATCTAGGGAGCGTAAAACAGCTGGGAAGCTACTGTAGTGCCCTCGCCTGGCGTTGTGGCCAAAAAGCACCCCGCTAATGTGTGTGGGGAAGGGCAAGACAGGAGTAGTAGCCAGGGCGGGGATGAAGGGTCACCTGCCAGTGCAGCTGACCATCCGGTGCGATGTACATAGTTGTAAGTACTGTAAATCAGCGTGTAAATAGATATTCCCCATTTGTACTTACCATCCACCCTATAGTACATTAAAGATTATTTCATCCCTACGCTCTGCAAGGTGCCTTCATGTAAGTCTGTCTGACAGTTGAGATGTGGGCTATTTTTAGTTTTCATATATACAGTATATATTGTAGCAAGCACTGGGTTTGTGTGGGAATAATCAAGACAACATTCCTGATTACACACACAATCAAGATTGACAAAGGTCTATCAACCAACAGTTAAACAACTGAAATTGGAACATGTACAGAGGTTCAGAGTGGTTACAAAGGGGCAAAACAGGAGTAAACCATTATCTTTTTATATATCTATTTATATTAGGTTTAATAGTCACTATTTACATAGGCAGGGTAACTTAGTGATCACTCTGTGGACCCTCAGACCATCTACTGGCTACAGTTCCCAGCCTGCACTGCGGTGCATGTATAAGCCGGGTGCGCATCTGCTTTGTCATCTGGCGAGGGCGCTACATTGCCCCCACCTGAGGCATCCAGTGTCCCCCCGACGTCAAACAAACCCCTCAGACTGCTTTGCTCTACTAATTGCCGTGGAACCTTCTGGCCCTTGCTGCTCTCTGGGCTCCTCCGAGGCCTCTTTGTCGGGCGCCTCCACCCGAGCTCGGAAGGGTGCCAGATGGTCTCGATGCAGGACCGTGACCCTCCCCCGCTTCTGCAACCGGACCCGGTAGCAGACCTCGCCCACCACCTCCAGAACCTCACTAGGCACATGATGGCGCCAGCTAAGGGCTGAGGCCCTTGCAGCGGGGTGGGCTCTAGACCCACACCAGTCCCCAGGCTTAAAGGCAGGCCCCCTCCAGTGGAAGTTGTAGGACCTCTTTTGCCGGTGTCAGGTGGGTCCAGGTAAAGCAGTGTACTCGCAGGTAAGATTGCTGTCCGGTCCAGCTGGTGGTGCCAGCTCACTGGCTCATCCCCGGGCGGTGAGCTGAAAACCAGGTCAACTGGAGTGCGGATCTCCCTCCCCAGCATCAAGGACGCCGGGGTGCACCCAGGTGCTGGCATACCCTGGCGAAGACCTGGGACACAAAATTGCACCCCTGGTCACTGTGCAGTTCCCCAGGCACCCTTAACCTAGCAAACATCCTCTCTTACAGGGCGTCAGCCACCGTGGAGGCGCTTTGGTCCCACAGAGCCACTTGTTAAAGTATTCATGGCCACCAGAATGTAGTGGTTTCCGGCCACAGTATGTGGGAACGGGCCCAAAACGTCCACCCCTATATGCTCCATGGGGGTCCCCACCTGATGTTGCTGGGGGGGCCTTCTGCGCCACGCACACTGCGCAAATCCCAGTGGTATAACCCCCAATAGAAATGCCCCAGAGGCACCGCAGGGTTTTCGCTGAGCTGAAGTGCTTGGAGCACCACCAGATGGTACCAGATCTCACCACTGGAAGGCACCTGCCACCCCGGACACAGCACCCTGTCCTTGACCTCCCATAGTGAGCAGAGAGCTTTGACGGACTTGGGGTATAAAGTGAGCTCCTCCCGCATGAGCTGGGTTCCCCGCTGTCCTCTGGCGGAGCACTGGCCTGATGTCGGGGTCAGTTTGCTGCTGCTGCGCCAGATCTATGATATCCACCCTCCAGGGCCATGGTTCTTTGCTCCACCCTGACAAGGTCGGCCTTCTCATGCTGCTCCTGCTGGGTGCAGTAGCAACAGTTAGCTGCCTCTCGGGGTCACCCCCACCAGAGCTTTGCATAGCCGGCAAAAGGCTGCATCACAGTCCAAGTTACTGAGAAAGCATTGGCCCTTCTCAGTGAGGCAGTACAGCAGAGAGGAAATGCTGGCGAAGTCCAGGACAAATCTCCGGTAGTACGAGGCCAGCCCCAGGAAGCTACAGAGCTCCACGAAGGGGATTGGTGTTGACAAGTCCCTCATGGCGGCGACCTTACCTGGGTCCATAGCCACCCCTCGCAGTCAGACAACGTGTCCCAGAAAGGTCATCTCTCGCAGCAGGAGCTCACATTTCTGGGGGTTCAGCTTCAGGCCTGACACGCAGTGGATGCATGACAGCACTTTCCAGAGGTTTGCCAAGGCTTAGTCAAAGTACGGGGCATGGAACAGTAGATTGTCCAAGTAAACAACTCACTGGCTCCTCAGGACTAACACCAGCACCAGCTCCATCACCTGCTCGAGCGTCGTTGGGGGAAGCCCGTTTTCAGGTGAGCAATGGGAGCTGAACCAGGTCGACCTGGTGATGTAGTCCAGGGCATCAGGGCATCATCTATCCCAAGGTAGGGGATAGGAGTCCTTTTGGGTGACACCATTCAGCCTGTCAAGGCCCACACAGTTGCGCTGAAATAAGTCCTCCACAGCACGCTTCGTCTCCTCCCAACACTCGGCCACCGCCTCCGTCTCCTTGGTCTCCGGCTCGCAGCCCCGGTCAACCCCAGTGTCCACCTCTACCTCCCGCTCCAAGCCCGCCTCTCCCGGCTTTCACCCAACCTCTCCTCCTCGAGGTGTTGTCACTGTCCCTGCCAGACCGGCTTCCGCTGGCCCAAGTCCAAGCTGCAGGCCAGCTCCTTCTCCTCACTTAATTCTTTCATAGCTGGCACGGGCACCCAGCACAGGGCACTCTTTCTGCTGGCTTCCCCACACACAACCTCAGCCAATGTAGTAAGAGCCAAAGCCTGCTCAAGAGAGACCAGGGCAACCAACAGTTCAGTACATGATGCTACAGTTCCTCTGGATCAAAAGCCTGGAAGGCCAGCTCCTGGTGTATTTAAGGAGCAGAGGTTACCACACACATCAAGGTAAACAGAACACATACAGAGGTTTAGGGTGGTTACAAGACAAAGGGGCAAAACAAGAGTAAACAATTATCTTCTATTTACATTAGGTTTTATAGTCACTATTTACATAGGTAGGGTGACCTAGTGATCACTCTGCGGACCCTCAGACCATCTCCTGGCTACAGTTCCCAGCCTGCATTAGCTGGCGCATGCATTAGTCGGGTGCGCCTCTGCTTCGTCACCTGCCGAGGGCGCTACAATATATCTTGGTTTTGTCAGTGTTTGTTTATAGTCTGACCTGTGTATCCTGTATTTAAATATGTAAATTATTTCTAAGTTCAGTGATATTGAAATGCATATTTCAGTTTGTGAATAAATACTATTTTTTACACATGTCATATTTCTTCTCTATTAACGGAATTGTATGTAAGTACATAAGTAATAGTATGCATAGGAACAAGAAATAGATTTATTCCATGCTGAAAAGAGAAGAGAGAAAACACAATGTTTCAAATGTGAAGCCTTCTTCAGGTATCAAATAAATAATAGTGTGTACGTAAGTGTATGTAAGTGAAAATAAACCTTGCAAATCTGAATGCAGTGTTCTGTCATTGGTGCCACTGTTGCTCACCCAGAAAAAGCATCTTTACTTTCTTCAGACTATAGATAGTATTCTATCATATTAGGGAACACACTTTACATGTCTTTTGTTGAAGAGACAGAGCAATGTTCAGTCTGCCCAATTTATACCAGAAAACTGGTGATGGTTCACATGTGCAGTGGCACCACTGGACGAAATCTCCATAAAGCAGGAAGATCTCTGCTTGACTTTCTCTTTCCAAACGTTGCTGACAAATGTGAATTTACTGACTCTTTAATACATTCAACTTCACTGCCTGAGGGCCTACAGACTACAGAACTTGCATACCTTGTCATACTGAAGCTGCTAACAGAAAAGGTTCTGACAGCTCTATAAAGTGCACAGAACATTTAGCACAGCTGGGTGAGTGCTGCCCAACTCTCTTCAAAAGTCTCTAACAGTGATGTCTCACTAAGCTCCACATCCAGAGCAGCAGTGCTTGGTTTGATCTGAAAAACAGGGAATGTTCTGCTTGTGTTCTCCAAGAAGACACTGATTTCCCTCCTTTCCACTTGACAGCACAGGCAAGGGGACTTTAACTGAGACCTACAGATGGGCTGGACAGGCAACAGGTTGTCGTGACGGAACTGTCAGGGACTGTATAGATGTAAATGAGGACACCTGAAACATCTGTTTTGGACTTTCTGCTTCAAGAGATGAAAGCTATAACCTCATGCTGGGAAAGTGAAGATTACGTTTCTCAGATAAATGCAGGTTTTTATAAAGATACATGTTGTAGATCCAAAGTGTTGTCCTTGTTTTCAGTCACCTTTTGACTGTGACAACACCTCAGTTTAAATGGAAGTTTACCTGTCCATCAAAAGGAATTGGTAATGGAGTGTAGGAATATTTAACCTGGCACTCATTGTTTATCAGTTAGTCTAGTCTAGTTCTACTTTATGTGATGACTGTGACCTTGTCTACAATATGTGCTGTATAGTAGATCAGTATCTTTAAATTGTTAGTGGGAAATCACCTGGAAACTGCAGATTGACTTTGTTGAATGTTTTTGTTTATTCTCTTTTGTAAATATTGTTCCTTGTACGAGGCCACTTCACTGGTTTTCCACTTTATTTTTGTTTTGTTTTCCCTTCTGTGACCACTCCTGGATGTATTGCCAGTTTAGTCTTGCAGTCCCTGCCTGCACAGTGTTAGACAAGATGAAAGATGCTGCCTAAGGCGATATAACATTGACATAGAAAATGACATAGATTGACAAACATTACATTACAATTCTTAGAGACAGAAACAGAGAAGCAGCTATAATTTTAAGCAGCATTTAGAAAGCAGCTGAGTGCAATTTCAGCAGTGGCAGTCAGTTCAGTTCAAAATTCAAGTGGTGCCAGTATTTTGAGTTCAGTCAAAACAAATGAGTATGAGTCTTATGGCTGTGGGGTAGAAGATTTCTTTGAACCTAGAGGTCAGCTTTTATACTAATAAATCTTCATAGAAAAAAAGTGTATACCCAAGGTGGGTTTGGTCATTGATTATATTATTTGCCACTCTGAGGCAGCGTGTGGTAAAGATGGTCTGGATGGTTCTGTACCAGTGAGGGCCTCAGCTGTCTCAGCTTCTAATTACACTAGCTAAATAACATTTGTAACAAACTTACTGTAGCTGCTGAAACAAATCTCCAGCTCAGTACTGATAATGATCTTAATTGCAATGAACCCAACATAACAGTTGGTGTCCTCCTACAGGATACTAAAGTACGGGACTAAGGTAGTCTCTGTTTAGAAAAGGAACAGGTAAAGGTTTATTCCACGCTGAAAGGAAAAGAAAAGAGAGACAACTTTTTGGTTGTGTAGCTTGTGTGAAGAAGAAACACACCTGAAGAAGGCTCCAAAGTCAAAACATTGTGTCTGTTGTCTTTTCCTTTCAGTGTAAAATACCCCTTTACCTGATCCTTTGCAACCTACGCATGCTGATGCAGCTATCTTCTTGAGTCTCTATTTAATACTGTACTAAGTGGGATGCTGGATCGCATGGGAAAGTTCTGATTGTATTACTGTAGCAACCTATTACTGAAATAATATGGATAATATGTAATGATTTCAGTGTTTGTTGCTGGAAAATGTATTGTAATCTGTCAAACCACTGAAACTAAGAAGGTGTGAGCCTGGCCAGGACCTAGATGGGAGACCTCCTAGGGAAAAACGAAGGTTGCTGCTGGAAGAGGTGTTAGTGAGGCCAGCAGGGGGCGCTCACCCTGTGGTCTATCTGGGTCTTAATGCCTCAGTATAGTGATGGGGACACTACACCATAAAAAGGAGCTCTTCTTCAGATGAGACGTAAAGCTCAGCTCCTGACTCTCGGTGGTCATTAAAAATCCCAGGGCGTTTCTGGAAAAGAGTAGGGGTGCAACCCTGGCATCCTGGCCAAATTTCCTATTGGCCATTACCAATCATGACCTCCTTATAATACCCATCTATGAATTAGCTTCATCACCCTGTTCTCCTCTCCATTAATAGCTGTTGTGTGGTGAGTAGACTAATGCACTATGGCTGCTGTCACATCATCCAGGTGGATGCTACACATTAGTGGTGGTGGAGGGGAGTCTCCATTACCTTTAAAGCACTTTGAGTGGAGTGTCCAGAAAAGCGCTATATACTGTAAGTGTAAGCAATTATTATTATTGCTAATAGTGCCCTTCCCCTCTAAACTTTGACAATCACAATGTGATAGGAGGGCAACAAAAGATGTTGAGGAAAGCGTACAGTGGGCTAATGGATAAACTATGTACTACATGCCTGACCAACATACATTAGTAGGTGTAAACCTGATGATACAGTACCTTCCTTCAGGATTAGAAAATGAGATGTAGGCCTATCGTGTTGTGATTGGAATGCAATTTTACATCATATTATATCACACAGTGATGAACACTTAAATAATTTTTTAGTAACAATATTATTTCAGTAATAAGCTGCTACTGCATTTGGAGCCATCACTGCACACTGTGCACACTGTGCACATAGCACGCTGATCCCCTTATTATAGTGCTAAATTGCTTAGTCTATGAAGTGTTTCCCAAAGTGGGGTACACGTAGCCCCGGAGATACGCAAAAGTTTTTTGGGGGTATTTTATTTTACTTTATCACAATTTTGTTTTAGCTGTAGAAAACAATTTACTAAAATTCAATATATGAGAATGGAGTACAGTAGTAAAAATATACTCACATTTTAAGTATTGTAGCACCCATGTTGGGTGCTTTAATGGCTGCTCCGTCAGCCATGGGCATGCACTGCGGGCTGTGAACAGCGCCTGAGGGGCAGGACTTTGGGGACCCGGACTGTATATAAGGGGGCGGGGGCTGTGAAGCAGCCTCTTAACTTACATGTCTGTGTTAGTGTGGGTGCAGCTCTGTAATCCCTGTCCCTGTGTGTGTATCTTTCACAGGTTCTGGTTAATAAATGGTTTAGCCCCTTTTCCTGAGTCCTACGCCTGCTCCATTCTGTGCCAAACCCCACAGTTGTTACAGTATTACTATATATTGTAGCACATTCGCCTGGCTCTGCGGCCACAGAGCGCCCGGCTGGGGTACGCTGCAAGGGGGCAGGATGGGAGTAGTAGTGGTCAGGGCTGGGACTAGGAAGGCCACTGAACAGTGCTGCTGACCCACGGAAAAATGGGAGTACAGTCTGGTGAGATCTCCTGGATTCTTGTAATTAGTTCCCTGGTTTCGAACCCCTGTTATACTTGTACCCAATTGCCACCCTATCCCTGTGTAACTACCCGAATAGCCCCCTGTGTGTTGTTCTCTTCTCTCTTATCTCTTCTCTCTTCTCTCTGGACCCTCCAGAATGGGAAACCACCAGCCTGTGCCTGAGGATGGTGATGGGACAGTACGCAGAGGTCCTCAGCAAGTGGGCACTCACCGTGCAGTTTGGGGCTACGAGGGTAAAATATCACTTCTACCTCACCCCAATCCACGAGGACTGTATCCTGGGGTTGGACTGGTTGCAGTAGGTGTGTGGTTGCCTTTGCTTGGGACGGCAAGAGTTGGTGGGGCAGGGGGAAGAAATCCGTCTTGCGGCAGGCGGGGCAGGAGTTGTCTGGGGTGCACAGGCTGACCAGAGCGGGAAGTGGAGGCGGCAGCAGCAGGCATCGTTGGGGTTGACTCCCGGGCTGCCTGGCCGGGCGGGGTTGGCCGCTGGGGGTATGCGGGGGCCAAGAGCGATAGTGAGATAAGGCATGCTGTGGGGGAGCTTCTGCAGCGTAGAGGCGAGGACCTCACTTGAGACCAGCAATGGTGGCTGAACAAAGATCTGTTCGTGGCGAGGGATAAGGACTGCACATAGCATGAGATCAACACCGGGGATGCGCGACCCATTCACATTCCATCCAGAGGGATGGCCTACGTCAAGCGGGCTGCTGTGAAGCAGAAGGTTTGGGAGATCGCCGCAGCAGGAGTGATCAAGCCTTACGCGAGTCCGTGGTCTTCCCTGGTAATTTTAGTCAGGAAGAAGGATGGCTTGTGGAGGTTTTGTGTGGACTACAAGAAGCTGAACGAGGTCACCCAGAAGGACTCCTGTCCGCTGCCCTGGATGGATGATGCGCTGGACTACATTTCCACATCGACCTGGTTCAGCTCCCTTGATCTCCGCTGTGGTTACTGGCAGGTTCCGCTCTCACCAGAGGCTCACCCGAAGACGGCCTTCTCCATTAGCCAAGGGCTCTGGCAGTTCACAATGATGCCTCTTGGATTGTTTAATGCCCCAGCGATGTTTGAGTGGTTGATGGAGCGAGTGCTAGCATCGGTTCCCCGGAGCAAGCATTCAGATTTGTTTATGTTACAACTGCAGAAGGAAAGAGGTGAGTGTTACCCAACGCTTATACAACACACACAGGTTAGCTCAAAGGGCGGAGTTTTCGGTGTCATAATTTTTTATGTCATCGTTAAGAACACAGCTAACAGTCATTCTGTGATAAATTCTGTTCCGATCTATATTTTACACACGAACGGAAAGTACACTTGCCTTTATTGCAGATGCGCAAAACTGTCGTTGGTTACTAGTTAATCTTGAAGTGCAGTCTATTAACAAAATTAACAAAATTGATCTCTTTTGTATTTTTTATACTCTTAAATATGGATCACTGAAATGGAATGTTTGAAACGTACAACAGAAAATAAGGAAATGCAAACGTTAGTGATAACTGTCTGAAAGAATGCAGTGATATACAGTATCTGCATCAGACATCTGTAATAATTAAATAATTAAAGAGTGTGAACCATCTGTAAGTTTATTAAAAGGGTCAGCCACAAAGAAAATGAAAAATGTCCCCAAATACGACAAAGATTATCTTGAATTTGGATTTTCATGGACTGTCGATGAAGAAGAGCCTATTCCGCTTTGTGTGATTTGTTATGAAACACTCACAAATGAAAATATGAAACCATCCAACCTCAAACGCCATTTCGAGACAATAAACACAAAGATTTCCAAAACTCCCAGAAAAATATGCGCAGTGTGACGATGGGTTCAAATATTGTAACACATAGGGCCACCATTGCAGGTTGTTTGAGCTGGCTTACCAGTGCGGTGACGTCACCGCCCTTCCTTGTGAATAGCAGGGAACGCAGCTGTTGGGTGGACGGGAGATTTCCTTTAGCTCAACTGGCTCGGTCCCTGTTGAGTGATGCCGGAGGCCCAGGCTCAGTGGGGGGCCGATCTGAGGCGGCAGTGGCGAGGGCGCATACCCACATGAACCTGAGAGCGCTACAATATGAAAGCTTTGAAAGCTTGGTATCTTGTGGCGTACTTAATGGCAAAATACGGAGCTTGCTGAAGTGATTGGTGAGAAATTGGTAAAACCTGCAGCCAAAGTAATGGTGTAAGTGATGATTGGAGATAAGGCAAGCAAAGTAATCGATCATATTCAAAATATTAAAAAAAAAATCAACACGTTGCATACAAAGAGAAGCACTCGCCACGCACAATTTGCATGCAGATCTAAAAAAAAGTACTTGATGAAGGCTTTAAACTGGTAAATTTTGTGAATGGCAACCCTCTGAATGCCTGGCTTTTTTCTCAGCTTTGTGATGAAATGGGCAGTGATCACACTGAAGTGCAGTGGCTTCCACACGGAAAAGTCCTCAATCGCCTGTTTGAGCTTTGGGAAGAACTTCGAATTTTTCTTGTAAACCTGCAGGACCGTTTACATGACTTGAAATGGCTATGTAAATTAGCAAACATTGCATATATCTTTGCTCATTTAAACAATCTCAATCTGCTTTTCGTATGTTGCAATTGATCCAGTATGTCTTCGTATAATTAATTAATGAAAATTTAAGCCACTTTCATATGCCAAGTGATCAAATTCAATCCCACTGCAACTGTACCTGGCTCATGGTACATTGAAATTGATAGAATATTGCATAGTCACATGCCCTGGAAATGAGGAAACCCTGGAAATAACATATTGTAGCGCAATCGCCCAGTGCTGCAGCAGAAGAGCGCCCGGCTGGCGTACGTGGTGAGGGCCAGGACAGGAGTGGAAGTGGTCAGGTCGGGGTTTAGGAAGGCCGCTGACCAGTGCAGCTGTCCCACAGTGAAACGGGTGTACAGTCTGAGGAGATTGCCTGTTTCCCATGTAAAAAGTTCCCTGATTCCGCAACCCTGGGTGTTACACTCTCTGTCTCGGGCAGGCTGTCTTGTCTCTCTCTCTCGGCTGGTGGTGCCGAAAAAATAAATAAAGCGCCGTTTTTAACTCAGTCTCTGTGTCTGTCCTCACCAAACCTGAATTTGTTACAATATGTTCATTCTTATTCTCCATCCATTTTCTAACAACTTTATCCAATTCCGTGCTACAGGAGAGTCAAAGCCTTTTCCAGTAACACGTGGGCACCAGACAGAGTGTACCCTGAACAAGATGGCAGTCCATTGGAGGGTAGACACAGACATACACACTCTCATACCAGGAGGCTGTTTTGAAACAAGCTTAATTCAGGATTTTCTTAAATGAGCCAGGTAGAACCCAATAACTGACTTCAGGATTACTCAGTTTTCACAAAGGCAAACTCAGGTTAAAGTTATTTGGTTACAGTGATTCAGGCTTAAATATTCTGATTTAACAAGACACAATAATACAGAATCAGAATTTTCCTACCAATAAGCAATGGTTGTTAAAAGAACTTAGGATGTGTCTAAATGAGAAGTGGCTTGCCTTTATTAAAGGTGATACAGGCATGTTCAGGGAGAAAGAGAAGGAATTTGGGAATAAAGTAAGAAGAACTAAAGCCGGCGTCACACTACATGACTCTACATGACTTCTAGTTGGAGAGCATCTCAAGTTTAACAATTGCAGTTGCTGAATCACGCTGCCTTTTCTGTCCTGGAGGACGTCAAATTATATGACTAGGAATCGCAGGGGGTGACTAATTACATGATTCCCTCAAGACTTTTCATCACAGTTTCAAACCTCGTATTGCGGCGTGAAAGTACTGTGAGGTCACATCATTATGGCAGACAATCAACATGGAGCACACTGGAATAAGAGGAGGAGCACAGCACAAACGTAAACAAACACGAAACAACAAACATGAAACACTAAATAGACATCTGTGCTGGTTCCAAAGCCTCTCCATTTTACTGTCGCAGACATGAGAGCCCACCCCTATGACCTGTGAGTCTCAGAGAGTTATACGGGCTATTAAGGGCACTATGACTGAGTCGCTGGGGGTGTCACACTACACCACTGATGGTAACAGGTACTTGCTGCGACTCTCTACAACTAGCTGTGATTTTCTTATGATTATGTAAATGAAGGAAACGACTGAAAATCCTCAGAAAAGTCGTGTAGTGTGATGCCGGCATAAGACAGATTTTAAAATTAAAGTTGAGCAGGAGCTTTACATACTCTAGGTACTGTAAATCAAAGCAGGCATGGGATGGGCTAAATATAATGATGGGGAAAGAAGACAAGGCAAAATGTACATATTGCAGACTGTGCTAGTTTTGTCAATGAAGTTACTCAGCTCTATTGAAGGTTTGTCTTCGCAGACTCCAAAAGCAAAAGTGAGGAGATCTGTGATAAAGTTCCCATATGCCCACCCATACAATTGTCGGAACAGGAGGCATGTTTAGAAGGCATAAAAACAAATGAAGCATCAGAACGTGATGCTAAAAGTCTGTGTTACCCAACTTTTTCAATTCTTGCTCAATGTCCATACTGTGCCAGACACATGAAAGGTATCTATGGTTGATACATGAAAGGTACCTATCTATGGTTGTACCTATTGTGTGTCTCATGGAGAGCAAGATGGGGTATGCGAAAAGACAAATTCCTATTTGTATATGGCTAATAATGTGATCTTTCTTATTCTAAAAAAAAACAGGGGCTAAATTACTCAAAGACCTGTGGCTCTCACCTCTTTTTCAACCAAATGTATCAAAAGAGTTATACTGTAAGTAACCACCTTATGTCATCAGTAATTGATGTCTTGGATCTACTACAATTTGCTTACAGAGCATGCAGGGGGACAGAGGACACTACACTTACTTTACTTGACTCCATAGCCAAGCACCTTCAACACTCAAACTCTTCCGTGCGAGCTCTCTTCAACATTTTTAAGAAATCAAATCAGAGGTTGTTTTTAATTCAAAGACTAGAGAACCTTAATGTTAGTCCAAATGTCCTACAGATGGCATATAAAAGCCTTGTTGAGAGCATCCTGGCTTTAAATATGACAGTTTGGTATGGAAACCTAGGGTTGAAAGCAAAACCAAACTGTCCAGGATTGTGAAAATGGCAGGAAAAATAATCGGGAAACAGAAGCCCCAGTTCAGTAATTTATATTGTTACAAATGCGGGGTTATGAAAATAGTAAAAATCAGGATTTGACCGAGTGGTTTAGTCAATAAGTGAAATAATTATTCATAACCCCCAACTTGTAAGTGATTTCTTCAGAGTATACCAGAGTGGTTGGTATTAATAGAGGCACGTGAATTCTTTGTTCTTACCGCAGGTAATTGGCTGCGGTGTCGCGTATCATGACGCAAGATGACGCTGGGTACCGCGGTACATGATTGGTTGACCGACAGGGGCACTCGTGGTCCGTTGGTCTGTCGTGGAAAGACTTACTGTAAACATCTTTACTGTGCCCGCTGTAGATATTGAATTTTACCACTGAAGGGAAATCTTAGTAGCTGAGCATAAAAAGAATAGGAGCATACTGTAACGCGTGTGAAGGCCATAAATTATATTAATTTTGGAACATAAACATACAGTACTGTATATGGCTGGTCTTGGTACTTTAAAGAAAAAAATACACACCCGTATTCCATTTTTCCCTAAACATTTTAAGCTTCGAAGTCTTTTACTAACGTGATACCGGAGTCAACAAGCATACTTTTAGAATTTGATTAATAGGGAATATAATATGGAATTGCGTATCTAAAGAATTTTATAACGGTATGATTATATTCGTGTACTGCGACAGGGCTGTGTAGGGCTGTTTTGCCTCCTTGTTCATGCGAGTTGTCTTGTAGCCTACTGGTCTACGTGCCTAACTAACAACTGGCAGGTTGTGTGTTTGAATCCAGCTGGTACTGGACTTTTCTTTTAACAAACATTTCTTCGAAAAAAATAGAATAACGATATTATGGACAATCAATTGACTTTTATATTTCAAAATATCGCAACATGATCGATTCTAAGTCATTTTTGATAACAATGAATAGTCACCTTCTTCCCTTCTGACAACGGTCCCTCCTTCTGCTTCCTGCTTCTATTGTGCGTGTGTGTGCAACAGAGTACATTTTTATAGAGAAATGGAGGCTGGACAGTATGCGTTATAATATAAACATTTATATTGATTTAAATCGTGTTCTGATTTAAATCGCAAACGCGTGTTTAATTATATGTGTTTTTTAATCATAATCAGGCTAATACAACATAAATTGATACAGTATCTATGTCTTCTAAGTATCTTAATAAACTTTCAGCATAGCTTTCTACCCGTCAAGATTTATATTTCTTGGGATTTTGGGATCAAACGTGGAAGGATTAGATTGTAATCGTAATTAGATTGTAATGTGACACCTACAGTAGTTCACTGGTTTAAATACATCGAATTAAGAAAAAGTTATGTGTAGCACTTTAGATCTTTTTTCTGAACCAGGGAAAATCTGATCATGTTTCTCTATACTTTATTTTACATATAAATACAATAAAACTTTATTTTACATATCGCCTTTTAAAGTGGCATCTCAAAGCAATACAGTAGATCGAAAAACAGTTAAAAGGGACCAAATTAAATACCAGACAATCGCAAACGCGTTTTCAATAAAATTATTTTATTCATTCAGCAGAGAGTTAGAGGGACATCCAGCAGAGAGAGACACACACACCGGTTTTCATTGACAAAATTGTTTTTTTTCAATTCCTCTTGTCTAACAGGAATGTTTTGTTTGTGGACAGACTGTTAGACTAGAGGAAAAGAGCGCCTCCTCCTACGAAGCATTAATTGCGTATCTAAGGAAAATTGCAGTATACCTTTGTTCATCCACATCATTATACAGTACCTCATTTTGTATTTCGATAAAAAAAATCGTTTGCCCAGCCACTATTGTTGTTATTGTTTTTATCCTGTAAAGCGCTTTGAGGAGCGCCACACTATCCTTACACAAAGCAGAAACTGATTGTATTTTCCGATAACATACAAGTGCAAAGATTACAGATTTTAATCGTCTTTTTTCTGAACCAGGGAAAATCTGATCATGTTTCTCATAACAATAATAAAAAACTTTATTTTACATATCACCTTTAAAAGTGGCGTCTCAAAGCAATACTGTAGACCGTAAAAACAGTTAAAAGGGACCAAGGTAAATAACAGACAATCGCAAACGCGTTTTCAATAAAATTATCCAGTAGAGAGAGACACACACCAGTTTTCATTGACAAAAAGTAATTGTTTTTTTTTTACATGTTTTGTTTGTGGACAGACTGTCCGCAAACGTGAGACTGTCTTTCTCAGACTTACATTCCCGAATGTCCCCCGCCCCGGTCAACAATCCTAGGAAGAACACGAAACAGCCTGTTAATAAAATTGTTACAATTTTGTTCGGTCAGTTCTTCCTCCCAGAATTTATAGATCGCATCGATCAGTTCCTGCTTTGTGACGGGCTTAGCGGTTTTCTGAACGTAGTCTTTCAACGAATGCCAAACCATCTCTATCAGATTTAGATCTGGGGATTCGGCTGGAGTTTTCACCCAGTTCACTCCTTCTGCTATAAGCCTCGCCCTTGCTGCTGTGTATTTCGGATCGTTGTCTTGAAAGAGACGGTGCCTTGATCCAAACTGCTCCCTGATATATGGGGCAGCATGCTGTGTGACCACGACTTCCTCGAAGAATACACGGTCCATAATTCCTTCAAAAATAAGAAGTGGTCCCGGGCCTCTTCTAGATATGCCCCCCCAGACGTGTACCTTCAGTGGATGTTTGGGCTTTGGCTTGTCCACATGTCACCCCTTTTTGCAAAATGCCATTGTTGAAAACTGTTCCAGAGCCACTGCTGTTTCGTCGGTAAAAAGTACATCCTGAAATGCCTCCCCCTGTTCAATCCATTGGAGCGCTTGCTTGAGTCTTTCCTCTTTGTTTTTTAGCCTTATCATGGGGCATGTGTTGGTTTTTCTGAACCAACCCTTGCTGCGTGCGACTGGAAAAGAATTTGTGATCGGATCAACGAAATGCTTCGTAGGAGGAGGCGCTCTTTTCCTCTAGTCTAACAGTCTGTCCACAAACTAAACATTCCTGTTAGACTAGAGGAAAAGAGTGCCTCCTCCTACGAAGCATTTCGTTGATCCGATCACGAATTATTTTCCAGTCGCACGCAGCAAGGGTTGAGAATCTCCGATTCACCATCGTACTAATGGTTTCCCGGAGATTGCAAGGCAAGGCACTTTTGCCTCTGGACCCATCGAAATTTACAGACATGGTCCACCCCCAGTAAATTTCAAAAGTCACAAGATGCTCAACTGTTTGACTGCTGGAACATACTGTCTCCTTCCTCTGCATTTACAGGAGCGTCTCCAGCCTCCCAATCCTCCCCAGTAATGCATCGAACTGCTCCCGCTGCTGCCGAAATGTCTCCATACAGGTGCTGCTTCTACAGTTTGGCACCCTGGCCAGTGGCCGAGAGCAGAGACCCACGGCCTGTGGCAAAATAACATAATTCATGTAAGAAATAAAGTCACACAGTAGTATTCATCAGTCGCGGAACATAAGTCAAAATAAACTTTTCTTTTTTCCGTCTTACCGCTTTCTTTTTTACTGTCCTGGTGGTAGATTTCGAAGATCGTTTCGCCCGTGCGGTGTTTTCTTAAAGAACAGGCTACGAAGAAATAATTATAATTGAATTTAAAAATCAAAACGGCAATAATACCTTGTAATATGCGCTGTAATCGCGTAATTTAGATGAAGTCTGCTGTATTTGCTTACCCTTCGCTCTTTGGAAGCTGGGGCGGCAGAAGCACCCCGTCTCTTCCTGTAAAAGGTCTTGGTCTCCATACTGTACTATGGTCGCTGTAGTGCAGGTTTGCAGTTTTTTTTTGTGATGGGAGCTCACCCAATCCCTTGGTGTATTTATGCTATATTCACATGTATGGCTAGAGTGTGTTCATTGTCTTCCAATGAAAGGCGGGTGCCTTTTGCCGAAGTCGGGAGACATTAGAGGCTTGCCACACCCGGACTGTTAAACCAACGCATTAGCACGTCAAAGCCCATTGAGGACCCGGGCGCAATAGTTGTTTTGTCCCTTGATTTACTGATCTGCATTAATTAAATCTTGTCAGTCAGGTCTTTTTTTCTCTATTTGGATTATCGTTTACACCTCGCACGACTTTAAAAGCTAGCAAGACAGGTTTCGATTCACAACAAAAAAACTAATAATTATGTAACATGCAACTGTTTGTTCATGAACAAAGTTATACTGAGATTTCCTTAGATACGCGATTAAAAAATAAATAAATAAAAATTTGAATCCCCTGCGGAACACATTCCATAAGGATCAGCGGTTTTACAGTATATATCGTCTTTAAAGGTGGCTTCTCAAAACGCTTTACAGGATAAAAAACAACCAGAACAGCAGCAACAACAATATTGTATTTCATTGCACTTTGAAAACCAAGTCATAACTTAACTATACACTACATGCAAACGTTTCATATGTTGCTGTCGTGAATGCCTGTGTACCCATAAGTATCTTATTTGCCTTGAGTCCTGTCTATCTCTGTCCCCCTCCCCCCCTCTCTCCCTCAATTCAATTCAATTCAATTCAAGGTGTTTTATTTGCATGATAGATGGGTACAATTCTTGTTGGGAATGTATATTTTGATATTTACACCCGGCCCGGCACCGAGGGGGCGTCTGCATTTATAACTTAGTTTTTAAAATTAGTCAAGCAATATGAAGCATCTCCTTTTACTTTTAAGTCCCTTAAATACATTGAGCATAGCTTTCTCACCACTTAAGATTGCTTTTCGATACCATCCTTACACAAAGCAGAAACTTTCCGATGACTCACAGTACAAGTGGAAAGATTACAGATTTTAATCGTCTTTAATTTTGTTACATTATACGTTTTAGGAACGTTTCATCTAAACAAACACCACAAAACTATTCTCAATTGTATTTCTGAATGTTATGTTACACCTGCAGTAGTTCACTGTTTTAAATACATCGAATTAAGAAAGTTATGTGTAGCACTTTAGATCTTTTTTTCTGAACCAGGGAAAATCTGATCATGTTTCTCTCTAACAATAATAAAAAACTTTATTTTACATATCACCTTTAAAAGTAGTAGTACCTTTTTTAGTACTATATTTTTGTATTATATTCCCTATTAATCAAACTCTAAGAGTATGTATCGGCTTGTCAGTCAGGTCTTTTTTCTCTATTTCAATTGTCGTTTACACATGCACGACTTTAAAAGCTAGCAAGACAGGTTTCGATTCACATTAGCTGGCGAGCCTTGTTAACAAAAAAACGAATAATAATGTAACATGCCACTGTTTGTTCATGAACAAAGTTATACTGAGACTTCCTTAGATACGCGATTAAAAAATAAATAAATAAAAATTGGAATCCCCTGCGGAACACATTCCATAAAAATCAGCAGTTTTACAGTATATATCGCCTTTAAAGGTGGCTTCTCAAAACGCTTTACAGGATAAAAACAACCAGAACAGCAGCGACAACAATATTGTATTTCATTGCACTTTGAAAACCAAGTAATAACTTAACTATACAGTACGTGCAAAATACTGAGATTTCCTTAGATACGCGATTAAAAAATAAACGTTTCATATGTTGCTGTTGTGAATGCCTATGGAGTGTATCTTATTAAGCTCTAAATTGCATTTTGGGCACGGACAGCACATACAAGGGTTAATGAACTGCGCCAAGAAATTTAAAATAGTATTCTTTAGGTGTGAAGGTAGGAGTGGACCGCAGCAGGCATAATCAGCAAACCAGGAAAACAAAGAACAGGACAGGTGAGATGTGTATCCAGAAAGCGAGTGATCAGAAAAAGGAAATGGTGTTACGCCCAGGTTTTCGACCCAATTGTTTTAACTTGCTAATGCATCAGGCATATTTCCTGACGTATTGTGTTTTAAATAAAATAGGAGTGTCTTTCCATGGCATTAGCTCATCGGTATGGTGTAAGTTTTATCTGTACCATACCATAGAGTATATAGGTACAGAATTCAAGCTGCACCACTGTATCGCTTTGGTAAGGGGACGGACAATGACCAAAATCACGAAGACTCTCTCACACCAAATAATGAAGATGAAAAGAAACGGGAAGTCAACACGGGACATTGTACAGCAGTTGGCTTCGATGGACATCTTCGTTTCTGAAAGCACAGTGAGACGGCATTATAAAGGGGAGAGGAGGCAAAGAGAATCTAACCGAGGACAATTCAAAGGTAAATAAATTTCTAAAAATACCTTTCTTGCATGTAAATACAACTACACACATTATTTTTAAAACTAACTGCTGATCTCTTTTTTTTCAAGTCCTATTGTGCGAGCTATCGACAAACTGACCGATGAAAATGATGAGCTACCGGCGATGCAAGTCCAAAGACGGCTAGGGGCTGACCTCGGTGCGAAAATTAGCCCAACATTGATAAGAAGAGTACGCAGGAGGCTTGGATGGTGATACAGAAAAACCAACACATGCCCCATGATAAGGCTAAAAAACAAAGAGGAAAGACTCAAACAAGCGCTCCAATGGATTGAACAGGGGGAGGCATTTTAGGATGTACTTTTTACCGATGAAACAGCAGTGGCTCTGGAACAGTTTTCAACAATGGCATTTTGCAAAAAGGGGTGACATGTGGACAAGCCAAAGCCCAAACATCCACTGAAGGTGCACGTCTGGGGGGGCATATCTAGAAGAGGCCCGGGACCACTTCTTATTTTTGAAGGAATTATGGACCGTGTATTCTTCGAGGAAGTCGTGGTCACACAGCATGCTGCCCCATATATCAGGGAGCAGTTTGGATCAAGGCACCGTCTCTTTCAAGACAACGATCCGAAATACACAGCAGCAAGGGCGAGGCTTATAGCAGAAGGAGTGAACTGGGTGAAAACTCCAGCCGAATCCCCAGATCTAAATCCGATAGAGATGGTTTGGCATTCGTTGAAAGACTACGTTCAGAAAACCGCTAAGCCCGTCACAAAGCAGGAACTGATCGATGCGATCTATAAATTCTGGGAGGAAGAACTGACCGAACAAAATTGTAACAATTTTATTAACAGGCTGTTTCGTGTTCTTCCTAGGATTGTTGACTGGGACGGGGGACATTCGGGAATGTAAGTCTGAGAAAGACAGTCTCACGTTTGTGGACAGTCTGTCCACAAACAAAACATGTAAAAAAAAAAAATACTTTTTGTCAATGAAAACTGGTGTGTGTGTCTCTTTCTGCTGGATGTCCCTCTCAATAATTTTATTGAAAACGCGTTTGCGATTGTCTGGTATTTACCTTGGTCCCTTTTAACTGTTTTTACGGTCTTCAGTATTGCTTTGAGACGCCACTTTTAAAGGTGATATGTAAAATAAAGTTTTTTATTATTGTTATAGAGAAACATGATCAGATTTTCCCTGGTTCAGAAAAAAGATCTAAAGTGCTACACATAACTTTCTTAATTCGATGTATTTAAAGCAGTGAACTACTGTAGGTGTCACATAACATTCAGAAATACAATCACGTATTTGACAAATAAAAACGATTACAATCTAATCCTTCCACGTTTGATCCCAAAATCCCAAGAAATATAAATCTTGACGGGTAGAAAGCTATGCTGAAAGTTTATTAAGATACTTAGAAGACAAAGATACTGTATCAATTTATGTTGCATTAGCCTGATTATGATTAAAAAACACATAATTAAACACGCGTTTGCGATTTAAATCAGAACACGATTTAAATCAATATAAATGTTTATATTGTAACGCATACTGTCCAGCCTCCATATCTCTATAAAAATTTACTCTGTTGCACACACACGCACAATAGAAGCAGGAAGCAGAAGCAGGGACCGTTGTCAGAAGGGAAGAAGGTGTCTATTCATTGTTATCAAAAATGACTTAGAATCGATCATGTTGCGATATTTTGAAATATAAAAGTCAATTGATTGTCCATAATATCGCTATTCTATTTTTTCGAAGAAATGTTTGTTAAAGAAAAGTCCAGCACCAGCTGGATTCAAACACACAACCTGCCAGTTGTTAGTCAGGCACGTAGACCAGTAGGCTACAAGACAACTCGCATGAACAAGGAGGCGAAACAGCCCTACACAGCCCTGTCGCAGTACACGAATATAATCATACCGTTATTAAATTCTTTAGATACGCGATTCCATATTATATTAGCAGAAAAGCTTAAAACTACCACTTTTTCACACGTTATTTCACATGCTAGTTAAATACCTCGATGCTTAAAATCGTTAGGGAGAAATGGAATACCGGTGTGTATTTTTCCTTTAAAGTACCGATTCCTGGAATCTGACTGGCTGACACCCTTCTGAAGTGGTTCCATAAAATCTGGTATACGGAAAAGAAAGCGTTGATAAATACAAGTGTCTTTTTATACACTCTTTGCTGTGCTCTTGAGGATCCTTGTGATATTTTGAGCTGTAGTTGAATGATAAGTGTCGCATTTTAAATCATTTTCGTAGTTAGAAATTATGAAACGCCCTGTTAAAAGCAAGGAAGTTTTTATGCCCGTTGAAGTAAAACAAAATGCCTGACAAAGTATGGCTTGGACAGATTCCAAGTGCTTGTACAAATGTGCTAAAGAAATTATACTTTGAGTATACAGCTTGTCCAAAGTCATCCATTATTAATACTATTAGTAATATCTTCAGTAAAGGCTTTGATGCATAAATATTTCTGATAAAGGTAGGTTGTGTACTTTTGTCCAACTTAGTAATCTTGCTTTCATAAAATGTTCCAACATTTTAATGACTGATTATTAACATGTTGTAATACACAGTTCAAAATTAAAGGCTCAAATGCTGTACATGAGAGGTTAAGCTCCCCCTGGCGGTTTTACAAGGTGACGCCGGATAGTTTCCGACACTGCGTGATACCGCAACACGCCCACCGGGGTATGCCGCGAAATACCTCACCCATTTTGAATGGCTGCATCTGTACGTACAGTAGCTCCAGTCAGGTTTGGCTTGGATGATCATGAAGTAGGGGCTCTTGGCTTGGCAAGCTTCAAATCCCAACTCCTCAAATCCCAACTCTTCTCTCTTCCCCTTGTTCCCTGCTTCTTGTTTCTTCCTTTGTGCTCTTAATGTGATATTATACAGTATTGTGTGTGTCTGTACTGCTCTTTGACAATCAATAACCCACAACTTACCTACATATACTGAGCTAAACATTACAATTGTTTCTGCTTAAGGGACCCCCCAGACCTCAGCAAACATCCTCTCTAACTTTGAAGCTAGAAGTGTTTACTCTTCCAAGTGTCACAAACTTTATCTAAAATCTAAAAAAGAGACAATTCTCAGTCACTTAAAGCTTGAACAATATCCATAATACAGTTCTCAGAATGCCGAGGAACAAGACAACTAATTCCACACACCCACTCCATTCTCACTTTATAATGCTCCCATTAGGAAGATGGTATAGGGTACCAAATTCAGATTAAAAACATTTATAAGAAGTCTTTTGTCCCCTCTGCAATAAAACTCCTCAATGAATGTATTAAAATGTTGTCCCCCCTACTACATGTTTATTTACCCATTTATGTATTACATACTGCTGTTGTGATTTCATGTACTTCATGTGATTTTAATGTGACTTTTACAGTATGTTTTGCTTGTGTGTTTTGTACTTTTAAGGCAGAAGCCAAAGACAGTTCCACAGTAGTGGACACTATCTACCTATCTTATTGTATTCGCATTATTTAACTTACATTATTATGGCATTGAAATGGAGCTCCTCTTTTAAGCCATTGTGCAGTTCTACAATATTGTTTCTATAGAGCAGTAATTTGTGCATTCAAAGTAGCTGGACCACAATGGAAGGACCTGGTAGCAGATCAAGACAAAGTACAAGAATATCACTCACAGTGATACTGTGTAATACAGTGCAGTGTTATCCTCTGAATGAAAATGTTCCTAAATTATAGCCAACAAAGACAAAGCATCAGCAGATTAAGACTGGAATATATTCCTCTCTTTTGATGTTGTCTTTTTCCCAATACCTTTGGTTTGGAGTGAAACAATTAGTATAAAGTGAGGCTTTCCCCCCTTGTTACAGAAATTCGTAATTCAGAACAAATGTGACATAATTACAGTATAAATGGTAAACAATTTCACCTAAATTAAGTATGGAAAAATAAATTCTTAAAGAGTTGGTCACTTTTTCACTTGAATGATGTTCAGCTATGATGGCTTTCTCAGCTCTGCCACTCTGTTGAAACAAATTAATTAGAAGGTCTTTGCAGGGTACAGGTGCAGAGGGCTCTGTCCTTTGCAGGGTGACAGTGTTGTGCAGCACAGCATATGTTACGATCCCTGCCTCCCGGCAACGGAGGAGGCAGAAGTAGGCGTAGCCCCTATCCACCTGCTTTCCTATCAGTTTTCCTATTCACCACCACACCCCCGTCTCATCCTACTTAAACACCTGTCGTTTCCTACCTCTTTGCTCAGTATTGGTTTTTCCTTTCGAGCTTCCTGGTTGCGCTACTCCTACTTCTACCCTGTGTTCTTCTTGGCTTTCGGTTTGCGTTTTTTCCCTTTGGACTTCGGCTTTTCGGATCTCGGTTTGGCTTGGTTACTTTCGCTCTGTTTCAGATCACTGGCTACCCCTGGATTATCGGATTGCTCTACTGACTACGACTTCGGATCACGCTTCGGCTCCGGTACTCGTTCCCTTTCGGATATCTGGCTTCCCCTGGACTCTCGGCTCGTTCCTACGATTACGGCTTGCTTTTGGATTATGGCTTGGCTTTGTTCGCTCCTGCAAGTGGGTTCACTCACTGGTTCGGTCCCTCGTACCGAATCCCTAACAGCATATGTGGCAGTGATGTCACATGCCCATGTAAGTGGTGTGTAG
This sequence comes from Lepisosteus oculatus, assembly GCF_040954835.1. NCBI lineage: Eukaryota > Metazoa > Chordata > Actinopteri > Semionotiformes > Lepisosteidae > Lepisosteus > Lepisosteus oculatus. The sequence goes on along the minus strand of NC_090702.1, from coordinate 10,775,606 downwards.
CGGCGAGGCTTAATAATAATGCAGAATTAAGTGTTTCTGAGCTTCCCAAATGAGGCCCCATTTCTCTGTTCATCTCTGTGGTGCAGCCACAGAGAAACCATTCATGCAAGATGTTTTCTTTTGATAAGGACAGCTCCCAAAGGGGGGTGCACTTAGCTAAGCCTGGCTATCATGATCAATGGTCATCCATTGGCGCCTATCTGTCTAGGGAGTGCCAGTTGGACATCTGGACTGCATTACTAAGTGTCAGGAGTAAGCGACTCATATCTCACCTTGATCAACCAATCAGGGACTGGTAGGGCCGAGTAACCCACGTGGGACTCTGATGCCCATGGAACTTTCAGCCAATCAATGAGCTGGTTCCTCCAGGTAAAAACAGGCAACACAGAGAGCCTGAGAGATTCAGATTCAGATTCAGATTCAACAATTCTAAAGGGAATTCAAAGGAGAATCCCAAGGGCAGGACATTCTCGCAGCGTGCCTCCTGACCATCCTGAGACTCAGCCCGGACAACCACGGAACGGCCAGTGTGTCCGAGTGCCAGAACTTTCCTTTGTTCTAAGAGTCTAGAGCGGAGGTTGCCAGAGAATAACCAGAGGATCCACCCGAGGTTAGCAACAGCAGCAGGCCTCGTGAACAGGTCGGACCTGTGGACAGCTGAATCACTATTCAGAACTAGCTCTTCACCAGGAAAGAACCGGTCCTCTTCCTGACTTGCTGGGACCCACAGTCATCTTTTCTCCTGTGCACAAACTGTGCTAGTTAAACAACACCAACTAGCCGGTCAGTGAGCATCAGCAGCGCACCGTCGCAAGCCGCACAGCACAGCCTGGCACCGAGCCAGAGAGCGCGGATTGGACAGCAACAGCCTGCAACTGTTTCTTTGTGCCCGCAGGAGATCTGAATCCCCAAAGATTGGATGAGTATTCAACTTCAATGCATTACAGCTCGAGAATTCAATTGTTATCCCAAACAGTTGATATCAATTTAATTCCTAAGAGTTATGTACTTGTTGTGAGTATCGAATGTAGAAGTTATAACCAAGTTCATTTATGAAATGGTCTTAATGAATGATATACTGAACGTATGTCCTCTTGATATGTGTAACTCTTTGTAACTGATTGCATATATACCTTTTGTATTCTGATAACCCTCTCGATAAGATCTGTTAGGTTTATATGCATATTCTATGTATTAATAAATGTATCCTCGTGTATTAGTACCTGTGTGTGTGCGTTGTTTGAGTTATGTCGCATGGTTGGATTCTAAAGCCATCAAAAGAATCAACTTTGTGATTTACTGCTACAATTAATAATTGTCTCAGTAAATGCCCAAACCCTACACTGGTGCCTTCAGAGAGCCACTATGATTACATATTTGGCGTCCCTGAACCGGTTTTCCCTACAGGTGTCACGTGAAGACACCCTCAGACAGAGTCATGTATGTGTAAAAATCAGTCTCCTTGGATCCTATTGGAGCTTTAATGAAGATGTCAGAGCACATATTATATTAGTGTAGCGGTGCTCGTTTGGACATGGTGACGTCATCGCCCTCCCTGCGCGTAGCAGGGACCTCAGCTGCCTGGGCTGAGGGAGGTCTCCTTTAGCTCATGCGGCTGGTTCCCTGTTGCGTTACGCCGGAGACCCGGGTTCGCGTGGAACCGCGATGGTCACATTAGGTTATGCTGCAAAAAAAAAGTTTAGATCATAGTACATACTGAAACTACAGGAAACAGTAGTAGAGCCTTAGTGTACAATCCATAGAATTATATGGTGTGTGAGAATATTACCAGCTACAGTACGTCATGAAACCCTCATTTGATGGTATTCACTAACATATTGTATGGCCAGGAAACATTATGAATGCACATTCAACCTCTTTTAGTGCAAACACCAGTCTCCTTATTGCAATGCACATTGTTGAGTTTGAAGCACTCAAAGTTACCAAAACAGTAAAAAACTTCACCCGTCATGAGGAATATCTGCCTGATGAACAGAGTTTGAGGTTTTATTAATGCTGAGCAATGATAAGCACTATTAAGAATGTACAGTATGGGCTTAAGATTGTGAATGTAAAGTTTACCCCATCTGCTGAAATGCTTTCTTTAAAATAAAAATGATAATTGAACTGTAAAGGGTTTTGGTGACCTTTAAACTTTCATTCTGTCCACAAAGCTCTAATGTCAACTCGATTCCTGATGAAAAGTGACATTCGTTTTTGCAGAGGAGTACCCAAAAATTGATTTGAGTCAAGCTCTTAACCACAAAGTCAGGCTAAGTTTGATTTAACCTGCCCTGGAGGAAGTTAAGAATATAATATTTCTATATTTATTTAATTGGATGCAAATCGATCTTGCTTCATCAAACTGAAAACCCAGACATTTGTCAACATCTTTACTGAAGTTATCTGGTTAACTGAGTAATCTCACTTAGTGAAACAGTCCCTTCTGAATTTTAGTGTGCTTGCACTGTTAGTCAGGTTGTTTAAGCACGGCTTGCTTTAACTGGACAAGTGAAACCAGAGTTTGTCATGAAATTGAAATAAGACTGAAGTTACTGTACTTCAATCTGGCTAATGTGAAAATATCTTGAACTACTGTAGATAAACCTGCTTCATGAAACAACCCCTAGGGCCATTTTTTCCCATAGCCAATTAACTCACCAAGCACCGGGAGAAAACCCACACTATCACAGTTAGAACATACTGTACAAACTCCATGCAGATAGCACCCCAGGTCCAGAATTGAACCCAGAGCCCCAGCACTGCAAGACAGCATTGTTAGCCACCGAGCTGGCCATGATGATTAGTGTTATCATTCAATGAGAAATGGGCATAAGGCTGGATACAACCTGGGTGGGTTGCCAGTCCATTGCAGGGCAAATGTAATGTAGATACTAAGACCAGCAATGATTTTTCCAAAAGCCAATTAATCCACCTGTATGTCTTTTGAATGTGGGAAGAAACTGGAGGACCAAGAGGAAACCCACATATACACAGGGAGAATATACAAAAATAATAACACTATGGGTGTTCTTTCAAAGATAATGATGGATGCTGGTGGATGCTGCACATTGGTGGTGGTATAGGGGAGTCCCCATTACCTGTAGAGCGCTTTTGAGTGGAGTGTTCAGAAAAGCGCTATATAAGTGTAAGCAATTATTATTATTATTATTATTAAGTGCTTTGCTCCATTTCCTGTATTATCTGGTATTATCAAGAATTCAGAGAGGTCTCTATACAGTACATCCTAACCAGAACTGATAATTGTGCAGTGGCCCCATAATGCTATTAAAAACAAACTGTTGCTCTCCAAAATTGTCTATGTTTTTGATGCCTGAGTAATATAAACATTAATAGCTAATACAAATGTACTTTGTGTAAAAATGAAGCATTATGAAGAAGCAATCACATGTGCTTTCCTTTGTAAAGAAAATAATGTCTAGCCCAGCAGTCTCCATGCCTGATTCTGAAAAGCTTCAGTCCTTCTGATTTCCTTTCAGATTTTCTCCTTCCGTATCCCAGTAACTGAAAGCTCATTTGGAATTACCAACTCCATTCTTCTCTGTTCTGCAATCTGCAATAAAAAAGATGAATACCTTATATTAGACCAATTGGACCACAGCTATTAAGAGGTAAGAAACTGAAATAAAAGGGACTAAAAAATAATTCCTGCAACATTTATATCTCACATTGTGTAGAATGAGGACTCCTCTTGATTGAAGTTATACTTTATCTATCATAAAAATGTTGATTACTGCGGCTTTTCAACCGTACTAGGAAAAAAATATAGATTGCCATAGAATCCTTCTTGCAGGTGTATTAAAAGGAAAAGTTGTTTTGTGAATGTAACCAATAATTTAGTTCAATAATCTCACATATGGGTAACACATCCTGTTCTTCATTAAAATTCTTTGTTAAAAATAGCTAACCAATAAAGTCTGCAGTCATATAGACAATTCCTTTGTTTTCACATGTCTTTTTGAAGGGATTTCATTGTCTGGGAAGTTGAGAGAAAGTGACGAATGGCTGGCCAATCAGTGTATTTGTTTTCATTGGATGAAAGAGACTAAGTAAACTGGCAGCTTGCTGTAATCACACATACAATCACCTTCCTGAAATCAGTGGAAAACTCCTCCTCTGAGTATTTAATGATGTTTTTTTAAAACATGCACAAAGCAAAAAATATACTTTTTTGAAAAATTGTGCTTACTGTGCTTTCATGGGACACCTTTACTTTGTGGAATACTCTGTAGAACTGTTGCTGTTGATGGAAGAGAATTCAAGCCATGGGGAGACTTTGCACTCTGGAACTCCAATTCCCTTTGAATACTGTATAGCCATTGAGGTGAGACAGAGGCTGCAATGACACTTGCCACATTGTATCACACTGTCTAAAATATAGATTATACAGTATCTGACCCATTTGTCCCTCACAAATTACAAATCCAGTCTTAACATATCGTACACAGTATGTGTTAATATATATAGTCTTGTATATGGCTAATAAAATCTTATCTTCTTAATGACATTGCTTAAAATGACACCTGCTCTAGTCTGAGGAATAAAATGCAGGCTTTCGCTGGGGTTAGAATTTTGCACCTGGTTAATGGAATGGAGTTTTAATTATATCTAGGGTCATGTTTTGAATTTTTTTCCAGCAACAGGGTTGCACTGTGATGCAGTGTTTCATATTGCTTTAAAAATATTCATATTGCAGTGATGGGGACTTGGGTTCAGTTCCTGGAGTGTTATCTGTGTAGGGTTCATATCTCATAAAAATGACAGACTTGTTAAAACAATTATTTTCTGCATTTCTAGAAATTGCTGTAGTGATGATAAAAATAACATAAATGTTGAATTTTATTAAATGACAACATTAATTTATTCTTAAATATGTTCATTCATTATTTACAGAAGGAAACAAGATCATCTCAAATCATTTTACTACTTACAGTAAAAATTTAAAAAATCAAAGTCCTGGGTATCCTTGGTACTACAGTTCTTGCATAAAAATTCCAATGGTGTGCTATTTCAGACAGGCTACCCTGGTGGTTGCCATGGGTTACTTACTCATCTTTGCTGTGATCCTGTAATACAGTAAAAACCTCACAGTACTGTACTGTATATGATTAGACTGAAATGCCTATCAAATACAATAACAGAAATTAGGACAATAATAATTAAGTACTGGTCTGTGTATTTACATTTTTGTTACTGGAAACATGGCTCACTAAGAAAAGAAATTCCAGACCTCTTTAAAACAATGTAGTGTGTTTCTCTTAAGAGGCAGCTGACGTTGCAGTGTAACCACAGACGCCGGTGCAGTCAGTGCGGAAGACAGCCTAACCCGATTAAAAGCAAACTGAATGACAGTGTCTTTAGCCAATGAACACTACAAATATGGCCTCTGATGTCATAAATTTCTAATCAGAAACGAGGGAGGGATGTGGCAAGCGAACCAGCCCTAAAGGTTCTGAAGCTTGCAAAGTCTGAATTGACTAGCGGCTACAGAACTGCCAAGGGATGCTCTGAAAAAGCGGAAAGGGAAAACGCAAATCCTCAGAAAGATATCATCATGTTTGTCGGCAGAACAGGGAAATACATTTATTAAATATGCAAATAACACCAGTGGCCGTAAATATGCTAAGAATGGACATTAGGTTAACAAAGATTGTGTACCGTTAGGAAAGCTTGACTAGAAGACGTGCTTGGGACATACACTGATGATACTGGACTATTGCATTGGAGATCAGTATTGTTGGTTGACCCTTCAGTGTCTAGCTTTGAGAAAAAATTGCATTAAAGTTTGCTTTACGGATTAACCAGTCGCTTGTGCTGTGGTAAAATATGAAACGCACTCTACAATTGAGACATTCATTCGCCGTGGGAAAGTCTGGGTTCTTTTTCAAGAAGGAAGACGGAAGAATTTCAAAATCCTTATACATTTTGCAAAGCTTGGAGAAGCGTGTTACTGTGTGGAATGGAAGAATAGTGATCTAAATCAGACGTCTGGTCTTGCAATTAACAGCAATTCACTGAATATCAGTATTTTCGATTCTTTTTTATTTTTCGATCTGTATTCAAATTATTTCACAACATCAGACTGGTGGGTATGGTTCGGTTTTATCTCTGAGACACAGTTTGAATACGTCTGTCACACTGGCCTATCGGAAATATGCTAATGACAATATATTCCACTCAATAACGGGGAATACAGCCGCGGCACCAGACAAGGAATGTGCATGCTCCCTATTTTATTGCCCAAGGAGAACAAAGGAATCGGATTCGATTGACTTTTTGGTGTAATGCTTCACGTTCCGTACCAAAACAAAATACGTCTTCTCGGATTACGCTCGTGTCATCAATGAAAATGGTGGGATATTAAATTGGAAAAATAGGGTTATTTTGTATTTTGGAAATGTAATGTTTCATTACAAAAATAGTAATTTTAACATTTAGTCATCTTGCGTTCTTAAACGGCAGTTTTCTGAACATGAAAACATACATGAGCATACATGGTCCTACCTTTGAGCACATGCAGGCAATAAAAGAACCAAAAATACTGGGTTAAAGCAAAGCACAGAAGAAGGACGAAATACGTGTATAATTGTATTTACATTTTTAAAATACGTATACATTTACGCAGAACATGGAAAGGACAGATTAAGGAAATTGTTAAAACATTTTTTGTCATTCGTCGAGCTTCTTCTGGGTTCTAGCGTTATTGAAAGGAATTTATTGACAAAGCGGATGAAAATGACTTGAATTGTAATGCAATGGAAGGGTTAATGTATCTGACCACTGGCTCGAAGGTCTCCTCCAGAACGTCGTGGTGTCCTCGAATCTACTGCGCCCTCATCCTTGGATCAGTGGTGCTGGTTTCCATGGCAACTTCAAGCTCACCTGTAGAAGGTAAGTGGCTGTCCTGAAACTGCCCGGGATCTGTTTTCATTTACCGTATCTACAGTATGCCTAGTTTCTAAACCGTACCGGTGGAGGGCGGTGACTGATATGGAAGACATTAAGGAAAAAATGCGGGGAAAACGTGTTAATAAATGTAAACGGTAGGAACAACATGAAATTTGTAATTTTGCAAACAGTTACAATATCATTACATACTGTAGATATAGTATGTAGATCTTTATATTTTATGCACACATTAAAGTTAGACCTCTAGTTTGTCTTCACTACATGTATCACTATTGGTCATGTTAACTCTATTTTTTGACCGGCAGAATGCGAGTTTTTCTCTCCCTGTATGCCATGTTCTCGGAAGTGGGTACAAATGTACATATGAAACGACTATCATTCCGTGTTAACACGTTCTCACTCTACCTGTCAAAGGGCAAGATCTGGTTATAACTGCATGCCATACTGTAAAATATGACAGTTACACCTTCTACAAGGCCTCCTGTAGCCTTGTACTGTAGTCTTGCCTTAATTCCATTAAAAATGTATCCGATGGATTACCTAGTACAGTGCTAAATGTGGGTTATATACATGTACAGAATGGTGCATCTGTTCTTCAGTGTACAGTAGGACGGAGCATTTACTCCATCTAAGTGTGTACAGGAGTTATATTTTTATTGCTTATCTTCAAAATTGTAATTCAATTGTGTGATAGTAGGTAAATGGTTTTGATGAATAAGAAAAAGTATAACTTAATCTCATAAATAATTGCAAATGCTTGATTTAGGCTTGAAATACATTATACATTTATACATTTTAGGTTACTTTGGTCTGCTATTCTAGGGCAGTTCATACATTTTTGAATGATAACATGCATCAGCAATTGTAAGGTGAGAAGTTGTATCAGATTTTTTTTGTTTTTTCTGTTATTTACTGCAATTTTGGTATTTTAATACATCTGTACACAAATAAAGGTATAAAACTATATGATAATGTCTAAACAAAAAGCAAACATGCAAAATAGTCTACAGGCATAATTTCAAAATGTCGTAAATTAGAAATGAGGCCTTGGTCTGATTTGAATTTAAAAATATATCAGTTTTTCTTGTATTCTGTTTCCTTTGATTGTAATCTGGTACACAAAAGCTTTAATCATTTTACCATTAGATTTTTTCAAATTAAGATGAGTAGGTTTTTTAATTCACTGTTAAACAAATAGCAGAAATGGAAAGAAACTGATTAAATCCCTTAGTGTTTCTGAAGACAAACAGTCATATTCCACATGTATAATATTTTAATCAGCAACACACTTTATTAGAGTTTTTTTTCAAATTCAAGAAGTTACTAAAACTATGGATTTATAATTTATACATATTTCTTGATAAAATACCATATACACATTTAACTTCTGTAGAAAGCATTGTAAATGCATCATTTCAGAATGTTAAAAAACTTGGAAATTTAAAAAATACAACTCCAGTATATTTAAGAAAAACAAACAAATATATATATATTACTTCTAGGTGTTTATTCATACGGATACAGATAAATGTATAAAAAACTATATATACTGTATATGCTATAACTCAGAATAAAAAAAGACAACTGCTTAACTGTTTTTGGATGCCATCTACCCAAGTTTCTTGTTTTTGTAGAATTGTTTCCTTACTGTTTAATATGACTTTAAAAAAATAAGGTGAAACTTTAGTTATGAAGTGCTCCTTTGTATTTATTTGCTTTTGTATCTAGTTTGTTTTTATGATAGCCTGAAATGTAGCCCTTTGACCTGCACAAATAACTTAAGTGGAAATGTCTTATAGTGGACATAGTCCTCTATAACAATTTGGTGCGACTAAAGATGCGTCTTAAGACCCTGACTCAACATTATCTTGATTGAATTATTGATACTCAAACATAACCATTGTCTAAAAGAAAGGGATGGATGTTGGCTGGAAAATAGGAAAAAATGGTGCCATCCAATGACATTTGTCTATGAATATGCTCATGATTAACAAAATGCTTGGGGGAAACTAAAGGACAATATTATGCCAAGCATATTTTAATATGTATGTATAGTGTATACATATATAAAAATAATATATTTGCAAAATCAAGCAAAACATCCTTTTGTGATATTTATATTTCCTTGCCTTCCTCAAAATATGTCAGAAAATGGAGGCATTTCTGGATTGGCTTTACATTTTTTGAGAATATGTTTTATATATGGAGATAAATACCAATTATAAAATATGTGAGAGCTTCTTAGTGATTAAAAGGAATACTTAAATGTTGTGTTAACCTGGAACAAGCTACCCAGCCATGTTGTTGAAGATGATACCCTGACTTCTTTCAGAAGCGGCTGTAAGAGATCCAATTACCGTAGCTACTAAGAACGTAAGAAATAAAGAACTCTTCTTATGAGAACTTGCAGTTGATACGAAATTGTGCTAAGTGTCATGATAGAAACTGTATGTAGATAAACACCAAACCACTGTTATTTAAAAACACTTTAGGAAGAAACTCAGATGCAATGATATTGTCCTAAAATGGAAAAATTAATAGACTATGCAGTTAGTTCTAGATCAACTTTTTTGAGAAGGAATTGTCTGCTATTTCAAAACATAATAATAGCTTTCTTTGGTCTTTTCCTCCTTAATCCCAGTCTGTGTAACCCAAGACTGCCGTCCTTATTTAAATTAGTTTTAGTTAGTAAGCCTGCCTTCTGTCATTGTCTTTGCTAGATCTGTAAGACGTGCCAGTATTATCGTAATGTGCAAACTAACATTGTCATACACTATTAAAATAATATATTTTGACCCAGATGAGTCTTTTTTCGAAGACTAAAATATAAAATTTTCTTTTAAATTAAATGAGTTAAAAATACACATCATATCCACTTCAGGAAATAACCAATCTCTAATAGTAGCATGCAAAAGTAACCACTTATTCTTACTGAAATTGCTTAATAATCTCTGATTCTTTCTCTTGTTACTTTTTAGGTTCTTAGTAATCCACAGAGCAGAAGCACTTTTTCCTTACTAAAGTTTTGACTCCTTGACAAGAATCACTCTGTACTTTTAGTGTGTATTATATTGTATATACACGGTGTAATTGTGGCAAAGGTAACTCCAGTCCCCCATGGCTTGAGCATTCTCTAATTTTTATTAGACTTCTGGCCTTCATTATGTAAGTATCTTCATAGGTTGCTAGAATACCTGTTAATCCTTCAGTCCCTCAACTGGGATGTCCATTCTTGAGATACATAATTAATAATATATATTAACCCTCCTCACACCTGAAGAAGGCTCCACGGCCGAAACCTTGTGTTTTCTTTCTTCTCTTTTCAGCATGGAATAAACCTGTCACTTGTTCCTTTCCAGCCTGTTCATGCTGACGCAGCTACCCACCTGAACTACTTAAAATATATTATACTATATGCTTGCCGTGATAGGCTTTGGCTCCCCCATGACCCTGTATTGGATGAAGGTGATAGAAAATGGATGCATGGATACTGCATAACAGTATGATTATACTGTTTATTGTGATTGGAAGTTGTAAAATATGTTGTTTTATGTCTTTTTAACACAAAGAGCAGAGATCCTCCTTTACGTGCTCAGTAATGAGGTCCCAGCATGGTTTTAATTAGAGAGCTGGCATTCACCCCTCTTCCCATTCTTGTTCTATGATATGGAGCACAGTCTATGTTTAAGCCTAAATGTCTGCTGAACTTAAAGTTTTAATAGTCAGAATGTAAACATATTTTAGTATATGTTTAGGTATTGTAATTGTATTTAGTAGTCATTCACTCTTAATGAGCCTGATTTTTTACTTCCCCTGGCAGATCTTGCAAAAAGATTTGAGTAATTTTCCGTTTTTTTCTCCTTTTTTCTTCCCATTTACATTTCACAGTCTCTAATGATGCTCAAAGAACACTTTGTTTGAATAAAATTTTTGCAGCAAATTTGTTTGAATTTGTGGTGTTAAAGTGCTTATTGTACATTCTTAGATTGCATTACATTCTCTCATACATGCTAACTAGCTGTTACAAAAAACTGGAGGCATCAACATTCAACCCTGCATAGATTATTTGTAGTTTATGGTATTTGTTGATTGTTGTGAAATACACATACAATTGTTTTACAATTTGCAAAGCGGTACAGACTTACACTTTGTGAACAAAATATAAAAAAAACAAAAAGCACTCAAAGTTGTATTTAAAACAAAGAAAACAGAATTTCGTTTACCTAGAACAGAGTAAGTACAGAAAACTGAGGTTATTGTTTAACAAGAAAAACGATCTTGTCAATGTGGTAGTGAATGCATACTGAGAGCCAAAGATACCCTGTCTTTTGTAGAGGCCTATTGTAGCCAACAGAGTCACACGCATATTCAGACACAAGTGCTATTCAGTAGATGTGCAGGGTCTTTCTCATTAATAGTACTATTGTTACACTTCTGACAACAATAAAAAGGCATTCAGGCTCAAGGCACAAATGATGTTTAAATATGTATCGAATTAAACTGAAAGCAGGGCCTTGTCTATTCATTGGCGTAAAAAAAAATAAAAATGTATTTTTCAGAAACTAGTGAAAAGAAAAATATTGAACATAAAACAAAGATAGGGGAAAATGATTGTTTTCTACATTATAAATAAGTTGGCTTCAGAAGGTGTAAAAGTAATTATACATATTTGTTATCATGAATAAGCTGTGAAACTCCAGGTACAGTACAGTATGTGTTTGGTTTGGCTGAATACAGTGTTCTAGTTTTCCAGTGCATTTTTAGGCCTGTATGTTATGGCTGTAAAATTCCTTAAAGCTTTAGGACTTTGAAGACCTGGTAGTTAAGACATGCCATTACAGTCTCTATTGGTTACAGCATATTGTAAACCTGTGTAATCCTAAATCAGAATTGAGGAACCAGCTTGAAAGCATGATCCACCAGTGATTTTAAAAGGTGGAACTGAATCTCTGTTAAGCTGTATGGAAACACTAGACACAAATGTATAAGCTTAAAAGAATCAAACTTTATTTTTCACCATGTTTCTTAGTGAAAGTTCATACATTGGTAATATTCTGTACATCTCTTACCAAAGCAAGAAAGCTTTCCCCTGTTGTTATTGTTTTGCTGTAGCCAGATGTGACTGATGTGAATGTTATAGATACAGGCATGTCTGTCAACATCTGCTTATAGATCTACTAGGATCTAAGGTCTTCAGTATGTAGATGGTTAGTATATAGCATGGGTTACAGGAATATGGAAGAAGCTACCCCACCATGTTGGTAATGCTGAAACTCTGGATTTTTTGAGAAACAGCTGGTTGAGTCTCTTGGATCAATTAACTGTGAAACAGACTAGATGGGCTGAATGGCCTCCTCTCATTTGTAACTCTTCTTATGATCTTATTCTTTCTGGAAGTCATTAATTAAATGTTGAAAGTGTCCTTTTTTTCCTTGGTATTTAAATTGGCATCTGTCCATACAGAGCAGCTGTTACACAACTTAGAGCTCTAGTACAGCGAAACACAAGTAAAACACAGAGTCTGTTTAAAAAATAGTCATAAAGGTTGTGTATTAGAAGATTTAAGGCTACGTTTTAGCAATTTTGAGAGGATTGTTATAATTTTAATTTTCTCTGAAGGCAATTCCGGATCTCCATTATAAACTACAATACTTACATTCTCTATGTTCTAAGTAATGTAGGCACTATAAAAAAATGTAAACATCTGACCACATCAGGAGGAAATACAGAATTGATTTTGTCTCAGAAATTGAAAAAGCAAATCCTTGAAGTAATCTTTTACTTTATAGAAAAGACTAATATGTTCTGACAGGGACTTAAGCAAATTGCATTATTTTGTCATTATTCTAAAAGTGCAATCAATTCACTATTTCACTAAATCTGGAGTTTTTTAAATGTAACTTATACAAAAGTAAATGCCTTTAGAATATCATTATTTTTTATTTACGTAGAGGGCATTCTTGGCTATAGCCAAGCATATAACCTGATAGTTCCTCAAAAATGAGTATCTTGTGGTGTGTGTTGTGGTGGAGGGATTTATTTTTTATACTCCGTTCACTTTCTTCAGTACTCACTGTGAATTGCATTTATCAGTTTTGTACTCTAAACCATTGCTCATGGAATCATTTATATACGGTGTACTGTATATATATTTGTAGCTAAGGGCTCTTTAAAGTGTATGTGCTTGAACCTGCTGTGTGAAATCTTTTCATCTTCATTGTGGTTTATATTACTTGCAGTTTGCATAGTATTAAGTGCCGGTATCTATCATTGCCTGAAACTGGTAATGCTGAAATGGTCAAAAGAAATATAAAAGCTGTGTAGATGTGTATAAAAGTTTCTTGAAATACCGTCAAAGCAATAATGTCAAAGTCCCTTTCAAGGTGAATGCTGCTTACTTGTTCAATTGCTTACAGAGGCGAGCAATTCCATTTTACACTTTATAAAAACAATTTCATGGGGAGTACCATGTTTTATATTTGTCATGTCTATTCCTATTATAGGAAGACTGTTTTCAAAAGGTAGTGTATATTATGGCTTATGAGGGACTTTATCAGACCTTTTCTTTACATCTACGGTAAATACATCATACTGTATATTTTAGTGTTAACTAATTCTTTTGTTGCTTGTTTGAAAAAATATAATAAGTTGTAAACCCTCATCAGCTATGTCTTAAAATGTCCTGATTTTCTATGTATTCATCTACTTTAGCTCAGACTAACATTTCCATAACTGTTACAGAAGTATGACTGTCTTCCAGCTTTGGGTCTGTTCTACTTTTGTGGATTGTTGTTACATTTGCAATTCTACAATCTGTGGGTATTGCTCCCATTTCGAGTGTTGAAATATCCCAGCTAGGGACCTATGAATAATCTTTCTTATTTCGTTAAGTACAAAAGTTTGAGAAAATACCAGCAGACCCTGGTGAATTATTTGTTTTATCCACCCTAGCTCCTCAAGAACTTCAGTATCCATTCAGCTATAACTATGTGGCATTGCCACATCTGTTTTGACAGTGCTACACCAATATTAATTTATGGCAGATTTAGAAGTAAATATTTTTGTAGAATATTTCTCCATAACCCATTAAATACCTTTATTGAAACTTTTTAAATGGTTTTTCATGAGTATTGAAACCTGGGTAATTGCCTTCAGTCATCGGTTCTGCAGCCTTTGGAAAAATTGTGCTGCATTCAACAAATATTTATCGGCTTCAAGTTAGTGTCAAACAAGCAGTCATCTGTTATATATTGTGAGGAAATTATATTCGTTCTGTTATAATGAAAGGAATCTATGGTAAAAAATATTTCTATAACTCAGGATGTGTTCAGTAAACCGTAGGATTATGTCATTCACAAATTATTTAAATAATTGATCTCATGTGGTATAAAATCCACAAAATAGAATGGATGTTTAAAAATGCATCAACTTCTGCTCATCAGAAGCAGTTTTTTTGTATTCAATCATAAAAACTATTAGTTCAGGTGAGTAGCTGCGTCAGCATGCGTAGGCTGCAGAGGAAGAAGTAATAGGTTTAATCCATGCTGAAAAGAGAAGAAAGAAAACACAACGTTTGGGCCGTGGAGCCTTTTTCATGTGTGAGAAAGGTTGTGTTTTCATTCTTCTCTTTTCAGCATGGAATAAACCTATTACTTGTTCCATAAAAACTATTAGCACACATTGATATTAATGTACATGGGTGGATGGATTTTTGCCCATTAAGCCTTCTGGCATGTAGGGGCAGCAACATCCTGATGCTGTTTCTGTAACATTAGATTTTTTACAGGACAGAGTTGTTAGCCTTATGCCCAACGTGGGACACAAACCCACTACCCTGAGATTATGAGTCTCATGCTCTACCAACAGAGCGGGGCCCATTAGTGTACATACAATATCCATGGAACAAGTAATAGGTTTATTCCATGCTGAAAGGAGAAGAAAGGAAGCACAATGTTTTGGCTGTGGAACCTTCTTCGGGTGTCTTCTTCTTCAGCCTTCTTCTTCGGAAGCCTGAACAAGGCTCCAAAGCCGAAACATTGTGTTTCCTTTATTCTCTTTTCAGCATGGAATAAACCTGTTACTTGTTCCATAAAAACTATTAGCACACATTGATATTAATGTACATGGGTGGATGGATTTTTGCCCATTAAGCCTTCTGGCATGTAGGGGCAGCAACATCCTGATGCTGTTTCTGTAACATTCGTTTTTTTACAGGACAGAGTTGTTAGCCTTATGCCCAACGTGGGACATGAACCCACTACCCTGAGATTATGAGTCTCATGCTCTACCAACAGAGCGGGGCCCATTAGTGTACATACAATATCCATGGAACAAGTAATAGGTTTATTCCATGCTGAAAGGAGAAGAAAGGAAGCACAATGTTTTGGCTGTGGAACCTTCTTCGGGTGTCTTCTTCTTCAGCCTTCTTCTTCGGAAGCCTGAACAAGGCTCCACAGCCGAAACATTGTGTTTCCTTAATTCTCTTTTCAGCATGGAATAAACCTGTTACTTGTTCCTTTGCAGCCTACGCAGCTGACACAGCTCCCCATCTGATACACTATCCATGTTTATTACTGTATACACTGCTTTCAATGTGTGAAATAATCTGTTTTTTTTCATTGTTGTTTATTCACTTAAGCTTATGGTATTGGTTTAGATATATGTTAATGTGAAAGGGCTGTGAAAAAGTAACTTCCTATAAAATAATTTTTGCTCTGCTGTGGTTTTCCAGCTCTCTGCTATCATCTTAGAGTTGTGGAGGTGAGGAAGCTTGCAATGTCACACCAGCTCCTCATACAGATTCTGAGAAGGTAGAACAGTTCTTATCTTTGCAAAGGGGATTAAGCGCTTCTCCTCAGGATAATTTTATTCATGATATTTAAAATATTATTTTGATATTTGATTAAAAATACAATGAAGTGCTCTGTGTAATATTAATTGTTTTGTCAGTTAATAAAAATAATTTAATGATGATATCATGTGATTTAGTGTGGGAGTAAAATCAGAATTAAGGTGAGTGCTGGTTTGGAAAAAAACAAAAAGTTTGTACCTGAAAAGTGTGTTTTGTCTTTTAGTTCTTTTGTATTGGAAACATAAAGTAAAGCCCTATGCTGTATATCGGCCTTGTAGCTTCTCTTAATACACTTTCTTGTGGAAGGTTCTTATGGACACACAGTCTTCATATTTCCATGCTTCTAAGGTATATTAGGGACCTCTTCTCCTTCACTTGCCTTTACTAGAGTCATTACGGTCATTAGTGAAATTACTCTTTAGCATTGGAGTTCTTATAGGTGCTTTTTTGTCATATTCAGGTTGCAGATGTTTAAAACATATTTCCTAAAAAAGATCTCTAAGGCTTGTGGTGCATGAGACCACTTGGTGGTTTGTTTTGAGCTGTGTTTCAAGCAACTGAATGGTACACCAGGAGAGACTTTGGGACAGTGGTTTCAAAACATTTATTATTGCAAAATAATTAAATGCGATAATGCAGAATCCTTTATAAAAGTAAATCAAAAACATGTACCAGTGAATATGAATATACTGTAATCTGTTTTCTTTAAATGCACATTTAAAGTTAACAGTAATATATTAGTATAACAAGGGCAACTCTCACCGCCACTGCTAGGATTCAATCTCTTCTAGTCTCCTGAAACATATTTCCAAGCAACTGTTCCTCAAAAATTGGCATTGTGTTCCCTTGGTCTAAACAAAATTATACATGATGTGTATAGAAATCAAAGTATTGATTAAAGAATGCCATTCTTATTGATAGATTTCTGTCTAACTTCACATTTAAATGACTCATTAATTTTAAGTGACAAGTTAAATTCTCTGTAGTAGGCAACATGTATGAGAGATCTCCTGGAAGACCTTCCTGAAAGTACAAGAGTAATTCTACAAACAGTACAAACACAGTACAAACAGTAAGATGCATAAAATGGCCTCAATGGATATGTAGACACTCAGAATGTCTTTCTGAGAAGAAGGAGCAGAACACAAAAACTGTTGAAATGGGCAAATGAAATGAAACTGTGGGATTATCAAATCTGTAGATGAGTACAGGTTTAGAGTTTTCTGGTAGTAATCAATAGGACTTTGTTTGAAAGAGTACTGGAGAGAACTATCGCTGTCCACCTAAAACATTATAGCATAAGAATGGATAAATAATGTGTTTGAACTAGGAGTGTCAGGGAATTGCAAAATCTTATCCACTGTGTCATTTCCTCAGGAGTGCATTTAGTTGGGCAGGAATTCATCATTCAAAATTACAGTAACCCCCAGCATAACAGCCAAGCAATAAAAAAACATATCTGTATAATAAAGAGGCTGATTAGACCAAAAATACTGTGACCTTGATAAGTCTTGAAAATCATTGTGAATGTTTGGGATACCATGGATGATGAGAAAGTTAGATGAACTGTGAAAAACATTACAAAATGTATGGGGTCTATAGTCAAATCATTGTATAGGAGAATGAAAACGAGATATAAGGCTCTGTATAAAGCAGTCAGCTCACATTCTAAATATTAATGTGCTGAATATTGTATGAATGTCTTTGCATATTTTCTGTAATATTTTTTCTTATGTTAAGAACATAAGAAAAGCTACAAAGGAGAGGAGGCCATTTGACATATTTGGTCTGTCCCCTTTGATATTTAGTAGTTAATTGATCAAAGTACATCATCCAGCTGTTTCTTGAAAGAAACCAGGGTATGGGCTTGAACAACATGGCTAGCTTGTTCCATACTCCCACGACCCTTTAGGTAAAGAAGCACCTCCTGTTCTCAGTTCTAAATGGATTTTCATGTAGTTTCCACTTGTCCCAATGGTTGGTGTTTCACTGTTCATTCTGAAAAAATACACTGGGTTGGCTTTGTCAGTGCTTATGTAGTCTTCTCTGTCCAAGACTGAAAGGTTCAGTCCCTTCAGCTTGTCAGCAGGGAACATTCCCTTAAGACCCATAATGTATTTGGTATTCCTCTCTGGACACATTCCAGAGCAGCAATATCTTTTCTATAATGTGCTGACCAATATTGTATACACAGTTCTGAATGAGATACTTGTGGGTAATACAATTTCAACATTAAATCCCTAGATTTAAAATCTGTGCTTTTAACTATATGTTTTAGCATTTGTTTGCCTTTTCAATTGCATTGCCACGCTGTAAGATATGAATGCTGTGTCAATATAAACACACAAGTCTTTTTAATAAGTCCTCTTTTTACTACTTGCATGGAGTACTCTGCAGTACTTGTCCCTCATGCTTCATCTGCCAGGTGTTGGCCCAGTCTTGAATTCTAGCTAAATCTTTTTTTATTTTATCTGCTTCTTCAGGCTGCAGTGTTCTGAATTCTAATTTGGTATCATATTCAAATGTTACTCCTAATTACACCAGTAAGAGCAGTGGTCCTAGTACAGATCCCTGTGGTGCACCGCTAATACATCACCCCAGTTTGAACATTTAACATTTACCCCTTATCTGTAGTCATTAATTGCTATTTATTAATTAGATCTCAATCCAGTTACACACAGTTCCCCGAAAGCCTTCTGCTTGTAATTCGAAGACTGGTCTTCCGTGGGAAGAGGATTAGTGTTCTATATCAAAAGCCTTCTGAAAATCTAATATACTGTGTGATATGCTCTCTGTGTGCCCATTACTATTGCTGCTACCTGTAGTTAAAAGATTTTAACAGGCTGGCTAGACAAGACCTACCTTTCCTAAATCCATGTTGGCTATTCTCTAGGATTTTATTTCCAAATAGCAGATCTTCTAGTTTAGTACTTATAATTGTTTCTGGTGCTAGGAGGGTTTCAGGACATCTGAACGTCAATGCTGAGCAAGTAGCAGAGCAGAAGCAGGAAATAAATAGGCTATACAACAAGACACATCAGAAAGACAAGAATAATCACAGGGAACTAGGAACAGGAGGAAAGTAGAGCGCCCTCTAGGTGTACTGGGCGTGACATACCGTTCATGAAAGATAGATTTGTGCTAAAGCTTTAGTGTCTTGTTTTTATTTGCTGACAAGTGAATGAAGTGTGGTAATCTTCAGCATGCCCATTACCAAAATAGAAAATGTAATGTGTCTGCGTGCCTCATATTGAAGCTTAACAATGAGACTGATGCAGCTTAAAGACATCTAATTTCCTGTTGTGGTAAGTATCCCATAAAACTGAATCATGTGACTATTTCAAGAAGTAAGTTTGTACTAACGGCCTTGCATGGATCCATTCATGACTGATTTACATTACTGAAGGTGTTTGTTAGGTTTTATTTAATGTGATTGGAAATTTTGATGTCAGAAGGAGACAAAAACCATAATGGTTTAGTTGAATGCTTTGACTTTAAAATAATCTCAAGCCCAGAACATACTGATGATGGGACTAAACATGAAAAAGTCCTTGAATATTTAAGACTCAGTGGACATTGTTTGTTTTTCTTCACAGTGAAAAAAAGATAAGTACAGTATGTGTGCAAGAATAAAAGAACAACATTTAATGCATCCCCAAGCTTGTGTACTATTTCTTCTTTCCTTCCAATCCACTAATACGGGAAGACCATGGCAACTAAAACTACTGAGCTCATTGTATGAACAGACCACTTATAATGTTATAGAGCTGCCCAAAGTTACACCATTTCACCATTTTCTGATTTTGTAATGGATATTCCACATTCTGCTTCCAGGATAATGTGACAAAACAGTCACAAGAGGATGAGTAATTAGTCCCAATGGCTTGGTTCCAAATTAAAAATGAACTTGTGTAGTGCTTATAGTGCAAAAAGTTTTAATGGTTTACAGTACTGTATATCCTTCTATAGAAGTAAAAATGTAATAAAAAGTGCTTTTTTGCTCCCAAATATGTTTTAAAATGTCTCCACATTTGAAGTGTTGTGTACTGAAAATGATTTATCCAATGATTTTCATCCCACCTCCCATAAATGATACAAGGAACCTCTTGTTACCTTGTTTTCTCACAATGTGCCCTGCCCTTTTATGCACATTGTACTGTACAGACTGTGTATTCAATGAGTACAAGTAAGCATCTGGGGTACCTGTACTTTCTGGGGCCACAGTTCATTGTTTTTTTTACTTCAAAGTTTATCATGAGGCACAGAGTGATAGTTACATTTTTGTGATTCATGCAGAGTTTTAACCCCCAATGGCACTTCCTATTTCATTATGTATTAGTTCTAATGGCTTACTGTAGAAGTGACATGAGATAAACACGGTGATTAATGATGTCGCTTCTAGTATAGACTAGCCCTATGAACATTCCAGGTTTATTTTTTTCTTGTGAAAAAATGGTGATGCATAAGAAAAAGCTCATCACTGTTGTTAGCCTGCAGAAGTGTTATGTAGTGAAAACACGGTATACCCCTATTAAATTGGTAGATTATATATTATGAGAACTTTTCTATGTGCAGTAGATAAAAATACAAAAACATTAATAGGAAAGTAGCTCCCACTATTGAGCAGCTTTTCTCAGTTGCAGATAACACATTTATGTATACATTTATATATTTATCTGAAGCAACTAGTGTAAAGTACTTTGCTCAAGGGTATCATAGTTATAGTTATATAATATTGTAGAGACACATAGGCAATGTTCCCTCTTATTCTTAATGGCCTGTGTGTGCAAACATTTCAGTTTGTGCAAATTTTTTCCCCAGTGACCAAAACATTCAATTCAATTCAGTTTAGTTGTATATAGCACCTTTCACAACAAGGTTGCCCCAAGGCGCTTAACAATGCAATTGACGATACATTTTGTCAATACAGAACAGAAGACCAGAAGACAGTGGAGGAGAGGAACCAAAAACTCCTTAGTAAGGAGAAAAAAACCTCTAGGGGTCCAAGGTCAATTGGTTGTCTAACCCCTTTGGGCATGCTTACATTATATAATAAAAAAGGAAACGATGATGGTATTAATCCATCCGTCCATCATGTCTTCTGTGTGTTAGTACTCCATGCAGATGTCTTTAGACCAGTAAATTCCTCCTAAATGATAGCTATATCCACGATGTCCCTCTTTGATCCATGGCAGTGATGCAGCATCCAACTCAGATGGTAACCAGCCCAGGCACCATCCAGACATATGGGGAGGCGAATAAGATAGTTTGGTCAGAACAGATGTATCTACCTGGTGGGCCAACATAGAGACACACAATGGCATGTACAGCAGCACCAGCAGCCATGGTTGCAGCAGGCTATAATGTAAGGTGTGAGTAGGCTAGGCTGAAGTATTAGATCTTCAGTCTGGATTTGAATACTGAGATTGACTCAGGATCCCGAATATGGGGTGGGAGACTGTTCCATAAGCTAGGGGCCCTGCACCTAAAGGCTTTACTACCAAGTGTTATATTATTAATTCGTGGAATATGAAGAAAACCTGCATTCTGTGATCTAAGCAGGTGACTTGGATGGTAAACATTTATAAGTTTCATTAGATAGGTGCCTGACCTCTGAGAGCCTTGTACTGTAAGTAAGTAGAAAGATTTTGAAGTCCGCTCTGTACCTGACAAGAAGCCAATGAAGAGAGCTAAGTGTGGGGGGTTATATGGTCGTACTTTCTTCTCCTAGTAACAATTCTAGCTGCTGCATTCTGAATTCGCTGTAAGGTGTTAAAACAGTGGTGGGTGCTCCCTGATAGTAGGGCATTGCAGTAGTCTTACCTGCTGTATACAAGAGCATGTATTAATTTCACTGTCTTGAGTAGAGAGAAACTGCCTTAGTTTTGCAATATTTCTTAACTGTAGGAAGCATGTTTTAGATACTGTTTTAACATGAGAGTTTAATGAGAGCCTTGTGTCTAATATGACGGTTACGTGCTGAGTTTCTGAGGCAAATTTTAAAATCCCCTGAGTTAAGTGCTGAAGTTATAGTAGTCCTATCAGTATTGTTGCCTCCAAAACAACAGAACCTCATTTTTATCAGAGTTGAGTAACAAAACGTTTTCACACATCCAAGTCTTTACTTCATTAATGCAATGAACTAAAGTGATAATAGAAGAGTTGTCGTTTGGTGTAAACGAAATGTATATTTGAGTGTCATCAGCATATGAATGAAAGTTAATATTATGTTTTCGTATTATCCTACCTAGCGGCAGCATGTAGAAAGAGAACAATATTAGTCCCAGCACTGATCCCTGTGGTACCCCAAATTGAACTGGTGACATTGACAAAGCAGTTCAATTATTAGATATTTGAACATAATGAAAATGATTAGTTAAATATTAGCCAACTTTAAGCCAACTTTAAGCTTTGGCATCTAGCGGACAGGTGGTTGACTTTGTCTTAATAATTAATTTCTTGAGATCTTGTTCATTAACTAATTGAAAAACACTAAAGAGGTGCTCATATTGTTTCTGTACCAGACATCTTTGCAGCTTATTTGATTGTGTTTGAAGTCTGATGGTGTTAATTTTATCATTAAAGAAGTTAATGAAATCGTCACTACTAAAGTTAGATGGTGCTATAGAATCAGTCTTATTTGTTAGATTTGCTATTCTCTTAAATAGGTAGCGAGGGTTATTTTTATTGCTTTCTATAAGTTCAGAGTAGTAAGCTGAAAAAGCTCTATATAGGGCTTTCTCATATTGTTGCAGGCTATCAGTTTGTGCCGACTTGAATACTAGCAAACCAGTAGACCTTCATTTGCGCTCTAGTTTGCGGCACTCCTGTTTTAGGGAATGTGTGTGATCATTATACCATGGAGAGTGTCTAGTGGTTTTGACTACCTTAGTCTTTAACAGGGCAGTTTCACCGAGGGCCTGTCTGACCACTGTATTATAGTTATGTGTGATTTTGTGAACATTATTACTGGAGATGTAGCTAGCGTTGTTCATCATGTTCATGAAATTTAATGAAGTACCCCCATTGATGTGTCGAGTTGTAATAGTCTTCTCCTTGGCAGCTATCAAGGGCAGTCAAACCTCAAAAGTAATTTAAGAGTGGTCACAAAAAGAGTTATTGACTAGTACATGATGAATATCAGCTCTATGAATGATAATTAAGTCTAGTGTATGATTGTATGTGTGTGTTGGTCCTGTTATATACTAACTACAACGTATAGAAACCTGTGTGCACTCAATTGGGTGTATGTAAAATTATAAACCTGAAATTATTTTTTGTTCATGTAATCATTCACATAGAGATCTAAAAGACCGGGACAGGGATTCAACGAGCCCAGTCATAGAGACTAAGTAGTGAGGTACGAGACTACGAGAGCACAGATATAGATTATCGAGTAGCAATAATAATGCACACAGCCAAGTTGGGCCTCTCGTAGCCAGTCTCATGTGGTCAATTTAGCATTTTTCAATTGACGACCGTGTATGTTTTATTATTATCATATTTCTTTTGGAATTGGATTTGTTGTGCGCAGTTCAGTTTCCTATGTGTGCTGATTTCATGACCTGTGTACGCACACACATGTGCACAGTTTGAGGGAACATTGCCTATAGGTGAGAACATTATCTGCACCAATATAGTTCAAGTACAGTAGGTAGCTGCGTAAGCATGTGTAGGCTGCAAAGAAATAAGAAAAGGTTTATTCCATGCTGAAAAGAGAAGAAAAGAAACACAACATTTCGGCTGTGCGGCCTTCTTCGGGTGTGATAGAAGGAAAATGGATTTTCGTCTCTCTCTCACACAAGAAGAAGGCTCCACAGCCGAAACATTGTGTTTTTTTATTCTCTCTTCATCAATATAGTTTACAAATTATTTTGTGAATTGTATATTGTTCTTAAGTATATATACATACCGTAGTCACATTTAAATGTGTGTTTTCAAAACAGTTCCCTTTTTTCATAGTTAAACTGGTGAATATACTGTAAGTGTTCTTCACTGAAGCAGTGCATTCATATATCAGAAATATTGATACTCTATGTATTTCTTTTTTCCAGTTTTACCGATTTGACCAATACATATTACTAGGACAATCAATGCTCAACATTTTTCTCAGTGTAAGCCCATTTAAAAACTGCATTATTTTTCGACCTCAAAGGTATGCAAATTTCACTGCAGCATGTGCATGCCTGGCAGAAATAATGTTGTATTCATGCTATTATACAATCATATTTTATGTTGTTTATATTAATGTTTATGTTACTACCAATTAAAGCCTTTCTGTAATTAATTAATTTCTGTAAAAAATAATAATACAGTTCAAAGCCAGAAAAATATATAATACTGTTTTTGTAAAAATGGAAAATATAAAGGTTAAGAAACATGTTTTTGCTCTGTGTGTTCCCCAGTTTTCATTTCAAATTCACATTAATTCTTGCAGCTGTATTGCTGTATTTACTTGTCATGTAGCTTGGCAGGTAATACAATTTTCATTTGTAAAACACAACAATGCGGTGTGCTTTTCCTTTCCTGCCTGCTACTTATTCTGCATAATCATCACTTGCAGTCTGGCACATACAGTAACTGAACACACCCTTTCTGTCATGAATAAAAATAAAACATTGACAAAATCTTTGTGAAAACTGCTTTACAACACAAATCTCTAAATTTTTCATAATATTTTTTAAAGTGGTTTTAAAAAAACATCAAATGCTTTTTAAGCAGGATTGGCAGCTGTCAGTAAATGTCAATATACTATACAGTCAATATACTGTAAATAGTGATACTTTAGATAGACTGAATAATTATGATGCAAAAGATCCTTATTTCCTCACCTAGTTAGCCACAGTACTGAGTACATCATCTCTTCAGCATCATCTGAAAAAAGGAACTGGAGATGAAGTGATATGAGGCATTGGTGAGGCAGACTGAGTGGTGGGTATCGTGGGCGAATGAGAGGTTCAGAGGGAATTTGTTAGAAGACCACAGTAATCGGCAACTGACCCACCTTTCTTTTCAGTTCCCGGAAAAACTCTTAATATGGCCTTGTGGGTAAACCAGTTTATGTTCAATTGATGGATAATGATCAGAGATTAAATCTGTGCGGTTTTTGGGTTAGTTGGAAAACCTTAGAAAATTTGTGAAGATTCCAACTTACTTGCTCTTCATTTTTCACCTCTTCTGCTTCTTCTTCACTGGAGATTTATATTATTTCCCCTAATTCTTCTCTTGTCAGATCTTCTCTGTGCCCTTTGATCAATTATTCCTCATCTTTTATCGTGTTATTGAATCCCTCACTGCCCAACTGCCACATGATCTTGACAGTGTTTTTCACTTCGACCTCAATGGTAGGGAAGCCTTAAAGTCATTTACACACTCACTCCAAAGAGCTCGCCACCATGTATTCACTTCTGGCTTCACTCCCAGAGGCCTCCTAAGTGATGCAAACTGCAATGCTGAAAGCCTTCTAGCATTGAATCACATCTACTGCAGGTCCTGATGCTTTAAAGCAACAGATCACATCTTGGTCGATACGCTGAAGGACTGAAGTGGTGTTTGGTGGAAGGAAGATGATTTTGACATCTGGATGGGCGAACTGGACATTTTCTGGGTGCCCAGGAGCCTTATCTATAATCACTAGAGGTCCTTTTTCTTGTAAATTTTATTCCACTTCCAGCATAAAACACTTATTGAACCACTCAAGAAACAAAGTGGCCATAATCGAAGCCTTTGGGTTGTATTGCCAGGCTGGAGATTTTTTGTTTTTTCCCACAAAGCCAGGGTTTGCTGGCCGAAATTATATGCCCAGGCCTAATCAAATGCCCAGCTGCATTCCTACACAACAAAACTGTAATGTGGTCTTTAGCTGCTTTGATTCCAGGTGCTTGTTGTTCTTATTTTGAGATGGGAATGCAAGTTGGCATTCCAGAACAGTGCAGTCTCGTCAGCATTAAAGACTTGTTCAGGACAGTAACTCTTTTCTTCAATTATTTTTTAATTGTTCCGGAAAAGCACTTGATGCCTCTTCATGTGCCAATGCAAACTCTCCAGTTATCTTCAGATTAACACCCGAAGAAGGCTCCACAGCCGAAATGCTGTGTTTCTTTTCTTCTCTTTTCAGCATGGAATAAACCTTTACTTGTTCCTATGGAGAAGAATTGGTTATCATAGGGCTTTTGACACCTGAAGTGGTTAAAGAAACAAGTCATGGATTGTCGTATCGTATCAGCCATATTTCATGCATTGATGGGTTGAGGCTGGACGTATCTTTCCTTCCTGCATTACTGATTGAGCAGTCAATTTTTCATCTTGTGCTTCACAATCAGTTCATTCAAAATGTGTGCATTAAACAGCACAACACTTTTTCTCCATACCTTTAATATATCATTTAAATTCCTGTATTCCTTAACACAATGTCATAACCCATTTCACCTAATTCTCAGAAATGTAAGGGATGAGCAAAGTCTGAAGTCTCGAGAGGAATGGGTAGTTCCAATATGATTTTTTTTGTTGTGAAATACTGAAGTCAATATCTGCAAAGTTTTTATTGTTCTAAGAGGTAGAATTAGCCTTAACTGTAGATAATTGGAAAGATTACCAATGAAAGATGATGATTTGGTGTCACCCATTGCCTTATTTGTAGTGGTTGGCCTTTGTAAAAAAAACGGACAACAATTTGAAACAGGATCTGCTTTTCTAATTTTGTGTACTGTGAAGTGTAGAGAATGAAGATCATTGTATAGAAATGCAAACTGGCCTGGATATAACAGAATAAGCTCTGAATATTTTAATTGGATTTAATAATTGTTTCCTAACAATTGTTGATACTGAAATTGATGAAACATCAAATACAGTATAACACTTAGAGCTCAGAACTTGTTTTAGATACTAATGTAGACTTACTTAGATATGCTGTAACTACTGCAAGAAATAGACATTAAGTATTAAATTTTAAAAACTTAAATATTAACTATTTAAGAACTGCAGTTTAACAGCTGTCCTGCAGTGACACACAGTATGCTCACCCTCTATTCTGACTACTGCATTCATACAGTGCATAACAACTTATTTTTATCTTAGATGGGGTTTGCTAACATTTTACTCTATTAAAAAACATATACTGTTATTTTTGTAATTAGGAACAACTGAATCAGCATTTGAAAAGTGGTCTGCATGGCAGGATCATTCGGAGTGACCATGACAGTGGCACAGTGAAAAGCATAAATATTCGGACAATAAAGTGACATTTCATATTACATTTCATGTCATATAAATATGAGGTAAAAGTATAACATTTTAGCTTTTATGTCTGGATATTTTATGCATTTTGAACCATGTTAGAGTAAAAACATTTTGTGTTAATTTCTCTCAATTTTGGGTCATCATAAGATTGGGCCAAATTAACTTAAAGTAAAATAAAAAAGTGTACATTTATTTGGTTTTATGTGCAATAAGTAGTTCAACCATACAGCCCATCAGCATCACCTCCTGATATATTCATTTTAGGTACTTTGCAAAGCCTTAACTGTATAGTTAACTGTTAAGCTTTTGCTTGATGGAAGGATTTTCTAATTTGGGTTTCCTCTTGAATAGGATTCAAATCAGGAGCATGCCTTGGCCAGTTCAAAAGTTTCCACTTCTTATTCCTGATGTATTGCTTGGTGGCAGTATATTTTGGGTCATTGTCTTGTGGTAGGGTAAATTGCCGTTCAATATGTTTGGAGGCATGGGCAAACAAGATGTTTCTGTACACTTCAAAATTCATTCTGCTGCTGCCCGTTAAAAAACAAATTCCTAGAAAGCTTTCAAGTGGCTCTACCCTATAAATTCAGACATTAACAGATTGATTCTAGAATCTTACATTAGCTGACTGTGACTGGGATTTCACAGGTGGTGCTGTTTGATTGCCTGAATGCTGCTATGAAATGGTCATGATTTGCATGGGCTATTGTTGGATTCCTCCATTAGTACTAAGTCTTGTGTGGTTGCTTTGAGGCAGGCACTGATAATGAAGCTTAGATGTTTCCTTCTTTTATAAATTGTAATAGTTTAGTGAAGGTTAATTAAGGATTTCAATTAGAACCAAACCTTAAATAATATTTCAAGTTTTGAATGTAACTACCATTTATTTTTAGAAGAATGTTTTAGATCTAAGTCTCTTTAATAATTTTCTCTTGCTTTGTGGATTAATCCAATATGTAATATTGTAAACCAGATTTAACCTTTTGACTTCCAAACAAAAAATTTGCAGTGTTTGAAGTGTTTAATGTAATTTCTTAGCAATGTGTTTAACGGTCTCCATACTGGTCCAGAAATATTTCTTGTGACAACAAAAAGAACACCTTAAAGTGCATCTCCATTTTGAGAATTCTGCAGTTTAAGAGACTTTCAGAGCCTTCATAACCTTCATATTTAATTCAGGACAGTGGCTTTCATTGCACTGCTGAATGATTGGAAACAAACTGCAAGTTGAGGCCATAGAGAAACAGATTTATACTGTATTTATAATAAAGGCCTGCAGACAGGAAATTAATCTGAAGACATCAAACTCTGCCTTTGTGTTTGATGTTCACAGCAGTAAACACCTTGCAGGGTCACCTAAATTGAATTAATGGTTGTGGTTGCTTTTCATCTCAGGTGTTTATAGTACATGCTTGGAAACATTTGTATTTCAGTTTATTATTGAATATACTGTACTTTACAGGAAACCTCCTCCCTGTTTATCTATTATTTTTATACTGTATGTTCTGAATTTTTTAAATCTGCCCCTGGATGACTTGAGTAATAAGTGTTCATGTCATGAAAGCCTTAGGGTAAGGAGAAAGCATTGGTTTCTTGAAATCTTTTTCTTTCATGTGAGTGAATAATGTCAACCGCAGTATTGGACATAATTATTGATATTGAGGACAAAGTTAAAATATCATGTTAATTATATTAAGCACTCATGTACTGTGACATACTGGAGATTGAGTTCCATGACAGGATCTTTAAATAGGCAAGTCTTTGTTAAAACTAGTGCAATTTATTTACTGTATAAGAGATGCAAACCAAAAAGCACACAAGGACTTGTTCTTCACTCCCTCTCCCTCAAATGACAGTTAGATGGCTAAGCTTCTTTCTGGCTTCAAAACACAGTCTCTCCAAGAATCCCCCTGTGAAACATCTTTCTGTGAAAATCATAGTTTTTTCTACAAACTGTAAAAACTCACCGATTTTGAGGGATACTACTTGAATGCCATTCTCAGACATCAGACATCACATGCTTACTAACAAAACCTGTAATTTCCTGTTCTGAAATATTTTCAATTGAGACAGATCCCCCTTAGATGGCATAGCAGGCATAAAGTAAATAGCAGTGGAATCAGACTTCAACTCGGTCAATCCCATTTTCACTGGTCCACTCTTTACCTTCTTCTTTCTTAGCAGAGAACTGACATGGCAACAACCAAAACTTCTACTTGCTTTAATCCTTCCTTTATACTGGCCCACCTTTTTAATGTCTATTTTTGTTTCTCTCCAAAACCATATAACCTGGGATCTTCTGTTAACCACAAGTTATTGCACCTTGAGACCAAGTGTCTCACCATTCATAAGAATTTGAATGACTACCCCAAAATCTGAGTAGACAACCACTGTTGCTTTTCTCCAAATCTTAAAATAGTGAACTGGCTTCCCAACTGGAGAAACCTGTCTCTACAGGAACAACCTTGTGAGAATTCAGGAAATTGCTTTTCACTTTGCTTCTGGAGTGTCTCTGTGCCCCCCTTTTGTGGTCCAACCCAGTTTTGACTCTCCAGATCTGGCTTGTCTGTTACATCATCCAGTTGTATCCCTCATGCTGGTCAGGTGACTGGGAGCAGCCTGTCATTCCCCCACATCTTCTGGGTAAGAACCTTCATACCTCTGAACCTGTCGCTTTCTTCCAATATCTGTAACATTCATTATTAAACCGAATAAAATGTTCAGAACATTCATGTTTGATATGTGAGCTCTAGACTTATATAGACTTACATAATGTTTTTTATGTTCTTATAAAGTTTATCAGTGAAGTTGTTTTGAAAGTTATTATCCTAAACACTTGCCTCTAATCATTCAAGTAGCTTGGTTGCTTTTTTGACTTACTCAGCATCAGGTGACCTTAATGAAATTCATATTATCATTTTTTAAAGGTCAGGATATCTTTATGATTATCCCATCAGACTTTTTACATTATAAAGAGGTTTTCTTGGTACTGTCTGTATCATTGGGATCGTTGTTATTTTGAAAGTTGAATCCCTACTCATTGAGACAGTCTTTTTCTTTTATGGCCTTATCTCCGAAAGCCTTCTGAGCAGAAACAACATTAGCAACCATCATTAGCAATCGTACATTAACAAGATCACTCCTGGTTTGGCTTCTTGTTGCCTATCATACAGATAATATACTCTAAGGCACAACATTACTTTTGGATAGGCTAAGTTATTTTTTCATCGACCACTTCTGTTGTCAGCATCATCAAATTCAATAACCTTTTTTAGGGTCTTGAAATTGGTACTGGATGAAACTTGAAGTTTCCTTGTGATCTACCATAAGAGAAGCATTCTTTATTTAGCCTTTGATTTCTGTACTCTTGTCATACTGTAAGTGATTTCCTTCGTAGGAGCATCATGTTCACCACAAGTTTGGAAATCTAAAATTACATTAATATACAGTAGGCAATTACAGTGTCCCCCAGAATTACTGTATTGGCACCCTTGGTAAAGATGAGCAAAAAGGGCTATGAAAAAATGTCTTTGTTGTTTATCAACTTGATCTTACACTGAAAATATGAGAAAAATCTAACCTTTCAGTGAGGTAAAATTATTAAAAGAAAAAAAATCCTTATAATCCTTATATATACTAAAATGAAATGAGACGAAAAGGTTGTTGACCTTCATAAATCAGACAATGGCTGTAAAAAAATAACATCTCCACTATTAGGGCAATAATTAAGAAGTTTCAAACAACTGGAGCTGTTGTGAACTTGCCTGGAACAGGGCGCAAGTGTATTTTGAAGATGGTTTGAGAAGCAAAACATTCTCCAAGGATCACAGTTGTCTAATTGTAGGAGTTGGTTGCATCCTGGGGTCACCATGTCTCCAAAACTACAATTAGACACCACCTCCATGCCAACAAACTATTTGGAAGGCTTGCCAGAAGAAACCCTCTACTGTTGTCAAACCACAAATGTAAGCGCCTGGAGTTCCCTAAATATCACTGGAACTTTGATTGGAACCATGTTCTATGGTCAGATGAGACTAAAATAGAGCTTTTTGGCAACAAACACCAGAGGTGGCTTTGGCATAAAAAGAGTCAAGGTCATGCAGAAAAGAACCTATTCCCCACTGTGAAGTGTGGTGGCGGATCTGTGATGTTGTGGACCTGTTTTTCTTCCAAAGGCCCTGGGAATCTTGTTTGGATATATGGCATCATGAACTCCATCAAATACCAGGAGATTTTAGATCAAAACCTGGCTGCCTCTGCCAGGAGGGTAAGACTGGGTTGTGGTTGGTGTCATGGATGTCGGAATGGCAAAAGAGCGAAAAAGACCCTATGCGTAGCAGCGAGATGGGGGTTAGCCTGGGCTCAGCTGTTCAGGAAATGCCGTATAGAAACCTATGCCCTCAGGTCATGGACGGGAGCAACCTGGTGCTAGGCGGTTCTCAGGACATCTGAACTGTTAAGAACACGGACTAAGATCCGTGTCAGGTCTTGTAGTAGACCCTATGCGATGCGGTAAGAGCTGGAGAAAACAGGAGGTGTGGTAAAAGGAAACACACAGGGGTTTAATAGTGCACAAAATAATAATGACAGTCCATGAGACAGTGAACAGGGGAGACAAAAAATGGCATCCAAATCCAAAGGGGTCCAAAGGCAGGTCAGGGCACAGTCCAAGAGTCCATCAGTGAGTAATCCATCCTGGGATGCGACAAGGTTAAAATCCCCGGGAGGGGAAACACACGGACAGACAAAACATGGAGGTCCAAGGATGACGGGGCGAGATCCTCCAGACCCCGGGCTCAGGAAGTGGGAGGTGTCAGGGATGAGGCTTATGTCATCAGGAGACGGACGTAGGTTTTCCTGGTGCCAGGTGGGCCTTGTGACATCCTTACCCTAAAGATGAGCCCCGAGGACTGGAGGAGCTAGTCTTTAAATAATACACCTAAGAAGGTACACCTGGGGAGCTTAATCACAAGAACAATAACAGGAGTAGTGGAGCGCCCTCTAGGGAGGGATGTCAGGCGTGACACGAATTCAATGCTGAACCAGGAGTAGAGCAGAAACAGGAAGTAAATAGGCTACACAACAAGAAACATCCGGAAAGACAGTGCACAAAGTACTAAATGCAGGGGTGCCAATAAATGTGACTCCTGTGTTTTTGAGAATTAAAAAAAATATATTATAAGGATTTATTTTTTCTTTGAATAAGTTTACCACACTGAAAGGTTAGATTTCTCTCATATTTTCAGTGTAAGCCTTCACAGCCTTTTTTGCTCATCTTAGAACTTGACATTAGAACTTGACAATACTTGAGGAGGGATTACTAGATTTCCAGATTACTATTTAGGTTTATGTGTTTAAGACTGATCTAGTTCATAATTAAAATTGAAATTAAAAAATTACAATATACGGTATATATACATGGAAAACAGAAAAGCAATGTAGGGAATTAGTCATTTTTTATTCTTTTTCCATCTGTTTAAGGCCACTTTATTTTTGTGTCCCAAAATAGTCCTTTATATT
The DNA here is from genome assembly GCF_040954835.1 of Lepisosteus oculatus. NCBI lineage: Eukaryota > Metazoa > Chordata > Actinopteri > Semionotiformes > Lepisosteidae > Lepisosteus > Lepisosteus oculatus. Next base: position 10,743,067 of record NC_090702.1, on the reverse strand, counting down.
ACAGAACGGTGGATTATAATTGTTAATAGCAATAAAAAGTGAGTTTTATTCTGAAAAGCAGTGGGCTACATGGATGTAATGGAATTTGATGAAATACAGTATATCCTGCAAAGCTCATTACTTGCCATCTCATACTAAATTGATGAGGAAATAACAGTAGTCCTCTGTTCTTTTCTGTAGTTAGTACTTATTTTTAAATAAATTTCAAGTTAAAAGCATTAAGTGTTATAATGTTACCCAGTTAATGGAGCTAATTCTTTCACTACTGTAGAAGGGTAAATTGAACAATGGATCAGTAGTTATTTATACATACTGTAACTGTTTTACAATGTGCGTAACTCAAATGAGGAAAACAGTGATAGATATTGTAGTAAAACATACCTGTAAGTGTTAGTCAGATTTCCATTCCTTATGTGTCTAGTCCTGTTTCGTTTTCTTTTGTAAACTTGTGCATGCTTTGTGTAGTCATCTCTCCTTAGACTATTGCACATGTAAATAGATATTGCTAGCGGTGAAGAACTGAGTAGGCAGATTTCCAGACCAATATTTTACACAAGGACCCCTGGCTCCCTGACCAAAAATTTCAAATATCAAATCCATTTGTTGGGTGGCCAAGTACATCATTTGTGGCCACTCATGCACTCTCCAGAAAAAAGGTCTTCCTTGATCAGTTTTCTACATTTTGGTGGTGGTGTAGCACCATTCACATTAGTGTTACATGAGTACTGTAAGAGTCTCTTTTAGGTGCTCTAGCATATTTTTAGAAGGCAAAGATATTATTTTGCTGTAGGCACCAGCAATGACAAGCCTAAAAAAAACAGCAAATAAATCATTATTTGCTTTTGTGACCATTTTAATCCCAGCCTGAAGACTTTATGGGAAAATTAAACATGAGTTGAACGTGTATCCGAAGACTGGCTCTGAATCAGATTCCTGCACCATACTGCCTATTCCGTGTATACTTCTGTCTTTTTATTTCCTTTATGTGAAAAGGATAGTGTACATTTAACTGAGCTCCCTTTGAAGCACACTTTTCTGTTAAGTGTCAGAATTCTATCATAAACTGTGCACCAAGGTGATATGTATGTAGAAAGTACATGCTGTTTGAGCCCTTCAAAGCAGTCGACTCAGGACCTGGAGGGCCTAGAGGCATCAACTGTGTTGATCCTAAAAGCACTCCTTTTAACAGTGATGACAAGTGTTGGTTACTAGTATGGATAAAATAAGATTATAAAAATAGTAGATACTGTATATAGACACAATTACAGATAGGAGTCTGTACAGTATTTATAAAATTAATCTGTGAATGAACAAGTAATAGATTTATTCCATGCTGAAAAGGGAAGAAGGAAAACAGAACGTTTCGGCCGTGAAGCCTTCTTCAGGTGTCGGCCGAAACGTTGTGTTTTTTCTTTCTTCTCTTTTCAGCATGGAATAAACCTATTAATTGTTCCTTTGCAACCTACACATGCTGATGCAGCTACCCACCCGAACTACTTTAATCTGTAAATGTTGAGTTAGGTTAAGGGACTCTTGTACTGATACAGGTTTGGCTTCACAATTCTAGGCTTGGAGCACCACAGTAAAGCTAACCCATAAATCTCTGATATTTCCTGTATCTGAAATGAAGAAAAGTATTAATTTGATCTTATCAATAATAAGATCAATTAGGCATCTGGGAAGAGGTAGGATACAATGAAAACTCCTGTGTCCTTCTTAACTGTTTCAAGTTAAAAATAGTTGTTGTTTTTTTAATTTCACATTAGTTTAATTATTTTTGCTTCAGAGCTTGGGTTTCAGTACATGGTGCAATATGGTGTTCATTTTTATATCTGTAATTTACCTGCTATTGATTTTTAATTTTTCAACAATTTGTTGTAACTTGTTTTAAAGGAATTATTCTTCTAGTAGGTATGAATTAACTGTTGTTAATATTTCAGCTAGTGATTATATGATGTGTTTTCTCATTAGAGATCCAGTAGAAAAAAAAAAACACAGTAGCTCGCTGGCATTTCAGCATGAGAAAATGATCACTTCTTATTTTAATACTAGAAGTTATGCATACACAGTCTTTAATGCAGCTGAAACTGAGGAAGTTTTTATACAGTTGCATCCTGGGTGTTTATATTTCAGCTACTCGAAGCAAAATAAATAGGTTACACTGCATCAAAAAGCATTTGTGTAAAAATGTAGAGAGATGGACTAATCTCTGCTTGAAGTTTAAGTAGCTAGAACATATTGTACCTCTAATAACAGCATTTGTACAATGTGGTCATAACTTTAATTTTATATTTATATGTATTGTACAAGGAATACCTTTTAGGGATATGGTGTTTTGAAAAGCAAGCATACGGTATATAGAAATTCTGTTCAATGTTCGTAATTGCTAACAATGTTGTACAAGCATACAAGCATTTTATGTAAGTACTGGACTATAAAGGCAGCTCAACTGACTTTTTTTCTTGCACAGCAGACAGGAAATTGGTTCAAAACTCATAATTATGCCATATAATCTTTTTAAAAATACTAATTTATCTGCAGATTACTCCATTTCATACTGCTGACAGATTTATAGCCTCAAGGTCTCTAAAACACTTCCTTCACAGGCTTATTGAATCTTGAATGAAAGAATGGAGGGTCTTTAGAATGAGATGAGAGGATGTTGTAGAGCTCAGTTTTATTTTGTGGTACAGAGTACGTACCCATCTGAAACCAGGAAATTATCCTGCTTTACCAACACTTATCTAAATACTGACACAGATAGTGGGGATTCAGTGAATTCACAGATTTAGTGTGATCTAAATTTTTTACCAGACACTTAAAACCTTTCTGTCATTTACTGTAAATGCACTTTGTGTGATCCCTTTTGCAATGTTTTGTCCAGGTCCTTTCTTTGTGTGACGACGGAACTCCTGACTGAATATTTTAGATGAGTATTGTGTTTTCTTAGTGAAAGCAGATCTGCTGTAGGTAGCAATGAAGCCATTTATTATTCATAACTTCAGGGAAAAAGAGACAGATCAATGTACGAGTCCTATCAAAAGCCATGGTGCACTGTTAAGAGTGTTAACTGAGTCTGTAGTGTGTCCAAAGTAATTATATTTATGAATTGCACAAGTGTCAAAATCTTTTATAAAAATGATATTTTCCCTAAATTCTGCATGAAATGTGTTAATGCAATAATTGCTTGTACTATATGAAATGTATTCATGTATAAATATCTTTCCACTTGCGCACTCCTTTCATTTCTTCTTTTGTACCCCTTCCTCCACTCTATCTTAACCCATGTAGCGGCTCCCTGGCTCATTTCTCGTAAAAGTGAGGGAGGTCCTGTGAGCCCCTTCTGTGTGGTCAGGCTGCCATTCCCTTAACCAAGCTACACAAAATAAACATTTATCCATGTCATATTAATTAGCATTTGACTGAGCTACTGAATTTTGGATTACAAGGTACACTACATTTTGCAGGGAGAAGCAAAGAATTCCAAAAACACATCTCAGTTATTTTAGGGATTATATTTTTCACTAGAGTGTCTCTGTTAAATTGTTTATAGAAATGGGCATATTATGCCTCATATTCAAGAATATTGAAAAATCTTATTGGTGAATAATACATGAGTCCAAACATTTACAGTGATTTTTGTTGTTTTTAATCTTGAGTTTAAGTGGGTGGATAAAGAAAAAATGAAAAGTCAAGATTTGTGTGGTAGAACTGCAGGGGCAGAGTGAATTCAGAGTGGATATGTGTCAGCCTACCTTGTTCTATATTACTGCCATATACTGAACAGTTGCAATGTCATGTGGGCTAGTGGGATAGGCTTTTTAAATTTTCTATAACAAATATTACACCTTAGGATATAACATGTTAAGTGTGATCTATAATTGAAAACAGTCTTACCATATGACTTTGTTATTTGTTATGTTGGTACTGTATATTTGGTTGACAGTAAATAAACATTATTATACCAGAGTTATCCCAATGAGCTACATGGAACTGCTCTCAATGGTACACGTTTCTATCATTTGCCATATTGAGCCTATTATGGTCATTACAGCTACTGTAGGTTATTTCATTATTGATATTCTGATCTGTGTGTCATGTAATACTTCCTTCTTTAGACAACATTAACAGCATTAAGGAAAAGACTAAAAGTATAACATTATTTTTCAGTGTACATATAGTATACTAAAAAGGTGAAGGTACAAAAGAACTTTAAAACTATCTCCTTTAGTATCCTCTTGTGTGGAATCGTGTTTTAATGTCAAGAATTGTTCCAATACAGTACAACTGACACTGTTGAAAAGGAGCTGTTGTGTAAAAGAGCACACATATATCCAGAGACATCTGGTTGTAATTTATAGACATGCTGTTTTCTTTCTAACTAGGCAATTTTCCATAGCTGTTTCTAAAGTCTCATTTAATGTGCTTTTCCTATGTATCTAAATATAGATTTCCTCTTTATTAGTGTTTAATACTTTGGAAGACAACTAAGAGAATATGTGTATATATGTCTGATATTAACTGATATTGATCCTAAATTTCCAGTTTACAAACCCTATACTGCATGTCTTTACTCTAAGTTTTGGAAGAGGGTTGGTATACCTCAAAAGTGAGAAACGTGGTTAAACTTTGTGTTAGGCTTAAATTGAACACCTCACAGCCAAATCAGATACTGGTTAAGTAATGACATTATCAAATGTGGTGGCGAATTGCTTGAAAATGGGCACAATTCTTACTTTATTTGCAGATCGTTTTCACCTACTGTTACTGTATATCCTTTGCTGATTTTAATGATTATTGCAGTTGAAAACAGCATGAAATACAGTCATGTGAAAAAGAAAGAACACCCTCTTTCAATTCAATGGTTTTACATATCAGGGCATACATAACAATCATCTGGTCCTCACCAACTTCTATAATTAGACAAATCTTGTCTCAGATAACAGACAACACATAACAGATTTCACTATGTCATTATTTATTCAACAAAAAGTAAGCCAAAATGCAGAAACCATGTGGGAAAAATTAAGTACACCTTTACTGCTTCCATATGAATTAAGAAGGTAATTAGCAGCCAGGTGCTGCTAATCAAATGCACTTGATTAGTTGATCATCAGGAAGTGTGACCACCTCTATAAAAGCAGAACTTTTGTCAGTTTGGTGGAGTATTCAGGTGTGTGTTAACAGCATGCCAAGGAGAAAAGATATCAGCAATGACCTCAGAGAAGCAATTGTTGCTGCTCATTAATCTGGGAAGGGTTATTAGGCCATTTCCAAACAATTTGAAATCCATCATTCTACAGTGAGAAGGATTATTTACAAATAGAGAACATTCAAGACAGTTGCCAATCTTCCCAGGAGTGGGAGTCCTAGCAAATTCACCCCAAGGTCAGACTGCATAATGCTCAGGGAAATCGCAAAGAACCCAGGAGCTACAGCTAGGGATCTACTGTACAGGCCTCGGTTAATATGTTATATGTTAAAGTTCATGACCATACGATGAGAAAAATGCTGAACAAGTATGGCTTTCATGGAAAGGTAGCCAGGAGAAAGCTCCTTCTCTCCAAAAAGAATATGGCAGCATGGCTTAGGTTTGCTAAGTTGCATCTGAACAAACCACAAGACTTCAAGATCAATGTCCTTTGGACAGACAAGACCAAAGTGGTCATTATGCACAACGCCATGTTTGGCAAACCAAACACAACATATCACCACAAACACCTCATACCAACCGTCAAGCATGGTGGTGGGGGGGTGATGATTTGGGCTTGTTTTGCAGCCACAGGTCCTGGGCACCTTGCAGTCATCGAGTCGACCATGAACTCCTCTTTATACCAAAGTATTCTAGAGACAAATGTGAGGCCATCTGTCTGACAACTAAAGCTTGGCCGAAACTGGGTCGTGCAACAGAACAATGATCCCAAGCACACCAGCGCATCTACAACTGAGTGCCTGAAAAAGAAATGAATCAAGGTGTTGTCAAAATCCAGACCTCTATCCCATTGAGATGCTGTGGCAGGACCTTAAGAGAGCTGAGCATAAATGAATGCCCTCAAACATCAATGAACTGAAGGAATGTTGTAAAGAAGAGTGGGCCAGAATTCCTCCAAAACGATGTGAGAGAGTAATAAACTCATACAGAAAATGATTACTTCAAGTTATTGCTGCTAAAGGTGGTTCTACAAGCTTCTGAATTGTGGGGTTTTTCACACATGGTTTCTGTATGTTGGCTTATTGTTAAATAAATAATGACATAGTGGAATCTGTAATGTGATGTTTGTCGCCTGAGGTTAGATTACCTAATTCTTGGACCTGGTTAGACCCAGATTATATTTTGTTATGTCCTGATACTGTATATAAAAACATAGAATTGAAAGGAGGTGCACTTTCTTTTTCACATGACTGTATGTCCAAGTAGGAAACATATACTGAGCTTTATTTTTTGATGAAGCCAGTCAAAATGTACTGTAAACAGTTTTTTGGCTTGGGTGGTATTGTTAAAGCTGTTTGATTCTGAAATACTTGCTGGAAAACGTACACATTCTATATATGTGTTAAAATAGTTTACATAGCTATCCAAATAAGTGTACTGTATGTAAGGTACTTTATATGAATAGATTTAGGCATAATGAAAATTGTTAGGGTATTTTCACATAAATATTATTAATTTAAGTAGCTGTCAAGTATTTCATACATTCTACCACTGATAGTTTTTTTTGCTTGAAAATGTGGGTATATTTGTGATTTTGACAGAAACATTTTAATTTTTTTTATTCCTGTCTCAACTTGTCATTTTGAGAACTGTGAACAGCTTATTTAATTTTGTTTGTATTGTATCTTTTATAAGTCATGGGGAGAATGAAGAAAAGGATAGAGAAGAATAGAAAGGATAATTACTATTAATGAAATGTTTTGAGGTAGCTAATCCCATGTATCTTTATCACTTTAATACATGGAAAATATGATTTTCCAGCTGCTTTATCCAACAGGGAAGCAAGAAGTGGGTGCAAGGCAACATACAGTACACCCTGGACGGGACACCAGTCTATCACAGGGCACACACAGACACAAACATGCACACCTTCATACCAGGGCCAGTTTCCTAAGAAAGCCAATTACCCTAACAGTACAGATGCAGCCATTCAAAATGGGCGGGGTATTTCGCGGTACACCACGGTGAGCTTGTCGCATCAAAACGCAGTATCACGCGGTGTATCGCGTCATTTGACGTCATGCCGGATAGTATCCGGAATCACCTTGTAAAACTGCCAGGAGGAGCCAATAAAGCTTAACCTCTCATGTACAGCTAGGAGCTTTTAAATTTAAACTGTGCATGTTAATCATCAGTCATTAAAATGTTGGTATATTTATGAAAGCAAGATTGCTCAGTTGGACAAAAGTACACAACCTACCTTTATCATAAATATTTTAATTATGCAGAAATATTTAATGCATCAAAGCCATTACCAAAGACATTACTAATAGTATTAATAATGAATGACTTTGGACAAGCTGTAAACTCAAAGAATTACGCTGGTCGACATTCTTTCTAACCGTCATTTTAAACGAAAATACTTGATGTGATGTTTTTTCTTTGACAAACATCACAGCATTTCGTTGATCTAACTAATGAGGAGAGGACATTAGCTAGCCAATACGATGAAGGAATGACTTTTTTTGCTCATTTCTTTAGCACATTTGTACAAGCACTTGAAATCTGTCCAAGCCCTACTTTGTCAGGTATTTTCTTTTACTGTAACGGACATAAAAACTCCCTTGCTTTTAACAGAGTGTTTCATAATTTCTAACTACAAAATTATTTAAACTGCGACACTTATCATTCAACCAGAGCTCAAAATATCACAAGGATCCTCAAGAGCACAACAAAGACTGTATTAAAAGATACTTGTATCAGATACATGAGAATCCAAGCTTTTTTATCTACGCTTTCTTTTCCGTATACCAGATATTATGGTACCACTACAGAAGGGTGTCAGCCAGTCAGATTCCAGGAATCGGTACTTTAAAGAAAAAATACACACCTGTATTCTATTTCTCCCTAAACATTTTAAGCATCAAAGTCTTTAACTAACATGTGAAATAGCATGTAAAAAAGTTGTAGTTTTAAGCTTTTCTGCTAATATAATATGGAATCGCGTATCTTAAGAAATGAATAACGATATAATTATATACGTGTACTGCGACAGGGCTGTGTAGGGCTGTTTCACCTCTGCTCATGTGACTTCCCCGGTAGCCTGCTGGTCTACGTGCCCACAGGTTGTGTGTTCAAGTCCAGCCGGTGTTGTGACTTTTCTTTTAACAAACATTTCTTTGAAAAAATAGAATAGCAATATTATGGAGAATTAATTGACTTTTTATATTTCTAAATATCACAACATGATCGAATTTAAGTCATTTTTAATAACAATGAATAGTCACCTTCTTTCCTTCTGACAACTGTCCCTGCTTCTGCTTCCTGATTCTATCGTGTGTGTGTGGGGGGGATCCCTTTAGATCTACCTTCAGATTTAAAAGGTTATTAATCATATCTTCGGTGTCGCATCTTCCCAGTGTAGCTGATCTTTTGCTGCCTGGGTAAACTATCACAAAGCTTTAGAGAACTTAACATTTCTATTATCAACAAATTGTAAATACGATGTTTACATTGGCATTATTAATGTTTCACTTGAGTTTATGGAGGATTGTCAGCTGTCACTGAGAGTAGACCCCCCCTCTTAGGCTGCGCAAACAATCTTTTAAATTTTTATAGAGAAATGGAGGCTGTACAGTACGCGTTACAATATAAACATTTATATTGATTTAAATCGTGTTTTGATTTAAATCACAAATGTGTGTTTAATTATACATGTTTTTTGATTCACAATTAGACAAATGCAACATAAATTGTTATCTTTTCTTCTAAGTATCTTAATAAACTTTCAGCATAGCTTTCTCCCCATTTAGATTTATTTTTCTTGGGATTTTGGGATCAAATGTGGAAAGATTAGATTGTAATTGTTTTTATTTTTTAAATACATTTTAGAAAAGCGTAATCTATGCTAAAAAGCTGTACACTACATGCTATATAGATACATACTGTATGTTTAGATATTTAGACCTGGCGCGGCACTGAGAGGGGGAGGAGGCGTGGAGCTCAGTTCTACATACATCAATCGTGTCTGCATTTATAAGCCTGTCTTGATTTCTCTAGTTCCTAGTTTCTCTAGTTCCCTTTAAAATAAACTATTATTCCACAATGCAGAGTAATATGGCCAGTATTTACATATGATATTTGTGATTTAAAGAAATTAACACAAGCAGCTTTTGGAGATTTAAGTGTTGGCTAAGTTATTGCAGGATAAATGACTAGAGATGTTGGTAAGAAAAAGATAATTTTGGGAAAGTTGAGGAATAAACTGATAATAAGAACGCTTCCTAATGGGGTAAGGCATACTTTTGATGAAGAAGTTAACAGACTGTATGTTTACATAGATACTGAAATGAGGATTGTTTTGTAGATTTTGTGTAGTTGCTAGCATTGAACTGTGTGTTGGATGCACATTAATTGAAGGAATGGGGCCATTTCATAGTGGGTTTCTAACACTGTGTATAGTTCCTTCCACACAGTGCCTTTACTTCCATCCATTTTCTGTGTATTTTTTCACCGAAGTACCGAGACCAGCCATATACTGTATGTTTATGTTCCAAAATTAATATTGTTTATGGCCTTCACATGCACACGTGGTAAAATTCCATATAAATATTCAATACTAAAGCGGGCACAGTAAAGACATTTAAATCTTTCTACGACCGACCAACACACCACAAGTGCCCCTTTCGGTCAACCAATCACATACCGTGGCATTTTGCGTCATCGCGCGTCACGATGAGCGAGGACATAGCCAATTATGCACGGTACGTCTCTGTGCCGCGCACTTTGAATGGCTGCATCTGTATGTCTTTTAAATATGGGAGGAAACTAGAGCAGCCACAGGAAACCTATGAGAACACAGGGAGAACATTCAGACTCCACACAGATAGCACCCTCTGAATTGAATCCAGGGCCTCAGTGCTGCAAGGCAGCCATGCTAACCACTGCTAACCACCACTGTGCCACCCTTTCATTTGATAAAGTCGCATTACTTTGGGTGAAGAGTTTTTAAGAAATGTAAGCTGTTAAAAGCTGATGTAGTACAATTTTGTGTTTGAATGTGTGCAGAACTGTAAGAATGTAGCTCTTAAACAAGAAAACAAACTTAATGTGAAAGGACCAGCTAATTAAATTCTTTAATACTTTAATGCCAGCATTCTTAGGAACAAAATGCAGGATATGGAAGCTACTGCATTAGCATAATGGTAATAATGTTGTAATCGCTGAAACATAGTAAACAAAGATGTGGCGACAAGTACATCCTTAGTGGATATGCAGAAGATACAGAAAAGAAGGAAGGGGTTAAGGTGTAGCACTATACAACAAAAAGAGCATTCAGGCATAGGGCCCTAGGAGACTTAAGTGTCTCAGAATCAATATGGGTCAAGCGTATAAAAATGATCATACAGTAATATAGTATGGTTTTTAAGTGCTGTATATTTTAAAACTGTAAATGTAAAATACAAAATAAAGGTTTATAACTGTATGAAAGTAGACTATGATGGAGATAGATTGTACTTTAGAGATGTACACTAAGACAGGATAACTAGAATCATCAGAGATGAGACATTTTTTCTGTATTACACTATTATTGCACGGCAAAACAACAGTAAAGTATAAAGTTTATTGGTAAGACAGATAAAATACTTAGATAGTGAAAGGAAAAAGGCTGATGTATCAAATTATATTTAAGAGGGCTGTTTACCATGAAGGAACAGTTAACATGCCGATGTGTAACAGCCTGAGCAAACACAATGTTCTCTATTAAATTTTATTGTCATAAAAAGTAGAAATGTTATAGGAACAAGAACTCCATGGCCCAGTGGTATTTCACCAATTACACTTAAGGAAACAAGATATTATTGGGCATGAACAAAACTATTTTATCAGAAAAATTCAGAAGGTAGCAGCCCCTCCATATAAAGAATATAAAAGGACAAAACCAAATAATTATAGATCAATATGTTTTCATTTGATTTAATGTTTTCGAGAAACAGTTATTATTACAATTAACCTTGAAAAAGTCACATGGAAATAAGATTTTAAGGAATGTTAAACATGGAAAAGTACAGTCTTGCTTAAAGTGCGGAAATTCTTTAAACAATTTATATATTATATTTTATATTTAGATTTTTAGAAAGCTTTTTGTTTAAATTCTCAAATTGCAAGTGGTAGGATTCTACAGTACTGCTTGTACAGAGATACTTTTTGGCTAATAAACAGAAAACTCAAGGTATAGGTGAGGGATAAATGTCTAATGTAGTATGATGTACAGTACAGTAATTAGTGGAATACCTTATGTTGTTTACTGGAATAACGTTAACAAACGATTTTGCTGTTTTCCACAGATTCAAGTCAGGACTTTGACTGGGCTAAAAAAGGATATTCTCTTTCATGTTTCATGTTTCAGTCAACTGTAGCTTTTGGCTTGTGTGGGCCATTGGTGGGATGAAAGGTGAATTTTCAGCACATCTTTATGTATTTAATAGACTGAAGCAGGTTTCCTTCTACAATGGAACAAGTAATAAGTTTATTCCATGCTGAAAAGAGAAGAAAGAAAACACAACATTTCAGCTGTGGAGCCTTCTTCGGGCGTGTTGGCAGCCTTTGCAGCTTATGCACGCTGACGCAGCTACCCACCTGAACTTCCTTCTACGATTGCTGGTACTTTGCTCCATATATTTTTTTCTCAGTCTTGACAAGCTTCCCTGTCCCTGATGAGCACCAGCATGATATACTGTAGCCTTGCCACTACCATGCTTGACAGAAGGAATAATATAAGCTGAATAATGTGCTATGTTACATTTTGGCCATGAATTCTTATCACCTTGTTTCAGTTTAGATTAGGACCAAAAATTATTTTGCCACATCTTTTGCAGGACTTGAGATGTTTATGTAGTAAGTAAATGCCTTCTTTGTGGAGTCACTCACGGACGTTTTCTCCCATATCAGCTATTCAGCTAATTCTGTAGATCCTTCAAAGTTGCCTCTGGCCTCATGGTGGCATCTCTTGGTAGTTTCCTCCTTACCAAGTGGCTTGTTTTAAGGAACAGACTGATCCTAGGCAGTGTCTGGGTGGTATGATGTGTAACTGAAGTGTAACTGCCTTACACCTCTTAACAGGGATAGTCATGTCTTTGTACTTTTTTTTGTACTTGATGTGAACCTTTTTTTTAGTTTTAGCTTTAACTTTCTCTGAAGCTTCTTGGACTTTACAGTTGAAGCTTGTGTTGTACTGACACCTTACAGAGACAGTTGCATTTATTCAGAAATCATGCAAACCACTATTATTGCGCACAGAAGGCATTCAATTAATTGTGTCTAAGTAATCTGGTGCAAAGTAATTTAGGTTTTCCATAGCAATAGGAGATGAATACATACATTACAGTTTTGATTACAATTATTCACTTTAAAAACATAATACATCAGCTATAATTAAACAAGGGAATGCAATAAATTGTTGAATGGGGATGAGTTTTATTGCAAACACTCTATACAGTATATCACTTCTGAGTATCTGAGACGTATTTTGTGTTCACATATATTTGAGTTTCTATCCATTTGTTTGCAAGCTGTGAAGATGATTGTGTAGACAAAAATAAACTGCCTAAAGAATAAACTGGAACACCTCTAAGCTCCAACTTGAAAACTATCCATAATGGCAAGTAGAAATTTTGTTTCAGTTTCTAAATTTGATGTGCAGTGTAGATTTTTGTTGTCAATCTGTATACTATAGTTATGATTAATATATAAAGAGCAGAGAGATTAAGAAAATTATTTTTTCACATATTATTATTAAATTATACTGTAATTTATTGAATGTTACTTGATAATACTAGCAGTTACCTTTATGAAATTGAATTACAGTATGCAAGAGCAGATAAAAAATGAGAATCACACAACCTTTGGTTTTCCCATGTTGCTAGTCACGTTTTCCTTTGCAAAAAAATTTAATTGTGGAATACATACATTTCAGTAATATCCTATGAATTGAAAGCACATGAGCAGTGAAATGTTCTGTACATCTGGGGCAGAACACATTTTCTGTTGATTGTTTTGTTTCTCTATCTTTTCATTTGTTCAGTTAGATCACATCAAGCAATCAATATTTGAGGAAGAACTGGAAATGATCTCAGAGATCATGTTTGACCCCAGCATTCACAAGCATATTTGGCCAGCAAATACTGGAAATCTGTAATGATTTGAGTATACTGTATATATTTTTTATTTCTGTGGATTTACATCTGTATTTTCTGTGGCTGTTAACAGAAAAATAGGCATAGGCAAGTACAGACATTGCTATTCCAAAAAAGGTAGGTGCATATTAAACAAACTCATACAGACAACAGAATATCTCTCAGAGAGATATTCTCAGATATGATTTCTGTCTAGTTTACTGGCTAGCAGTATAACTACCTCTGAAAATTGCACTGAAATTCTCGCTTTTGTGGGTATGACTATATCATTCCACGTCCATATTATCACTGATATTGTTGACATTCAGGTAGACCCTTTGGAACTACATTGTTACTGCTCAGGGTTAAGAAATCTATGTACTTATAGCAGTAGATAAGACCAATGGCATGACATGCTGTAGGTTCAATCACCTGCACTGGAACAATATTTTATTACTAAGTACAGATTTTCTATTTACAGTGTGTCACAGGGACCACTTGGTCATTGTTGGGGATTGTTCCAAGGGTGCTAAAAGGCACATGTTCTGTAAATGTAGTTTTGGAGTAGAACAAACCATCTGCCAAGGTGATGAATAAAATAAGTCACTTGAACACTACAGTACATTGCTTTAGCCTAACTCAGAACTGGAACATGACTAGTCAGTGTTGTAGCAGAGCTTCAGGCCTCAATGATGTCAGCTGATTTTGGACCAGCTGCAATGATAATGTGAATGTGTTTTTAAGTAATACCAACAGACATGATTATCAGTATGTATTTTTAAGTGGTATCAGATACCCACTTTGTTTATTAGCAGTGTGGAGTAGTGGTTAGGCCTCTGCTGTCATAACTAGAATTGTGGGTGGAGTGTTGTTGATAGTGGTTTTGAGCAAAGTACCTCACTAAGATTGCTTCAGTAAAATGTGCTTCAAAGATGCAGTCACGCAACTGTGCTGCTCTAAATAAAACCATGTGTAGTATTGCAGTTTAGATTACTATTACAAAGTTCTTTTTTCTATTTCTTCTTTTTCATTGCTGAACTATAAATAGAGAATTCTGCTATTATAAGATTGGTGAGCTAAGGAAGTGATGTCATTATAAGGCCTGTAATTAGTATCTTCCAGTCCAGCAGACAAGCAAGTTACAGCTGTTACTCAGAAACATTAGTAGCATAACATAATCCTAATAACTGAAGGGGGTGTGTTTTCTATAAAATACACCATATGCCGGTATAGTACGGTGCACACTGTGTCTGAACTTTTCTTTAATTAGCAGCTTTTTCTTTGTACTGTCAGAATTTTTAGATTAATTAATAGAGGTGTTGATTTGTTGTGAAGGCCAAATACAGTAATCGTGTCTGATTATATTGGAAAACCAGACCCTTTGCACAGTTAGGTTACAGACGTATGGAAATGAAATGTTTTTTTTTTTTGCTTTTATAGAGATACTGAACCCTTTTTGCTTTGCATACCTGAAATAATAATCTTCATTACAAATATTGCACTGTTTTAAAAAGAACTGTAGCTTGTGAAATAGACAAATTACATAGACAAAACAATTCTAATGCTTGTGCTATTGTGTCTTCCAATGATATTCTAGATATAGCCTAGTGTATAATTTGTTATGACATTTTTATAGTATTTAGATTTTTTTAAAGCATAAGTACAACACTCTGAGACGTAAAGTTACAAAACACAGGATTATTTCCAATATAAGATTAAAAAGGTATACCTCAGGTATTTAAGCATATTATTTTTGGAGGAGCACCTGGAAATTACTTTAGACAGGATGTGGAATACCATTTTCTTGCAGGGAATTACAGGGCATCAGAACAGAAAAGATTAATTTGTCCTGTTTTTGTTACGATCCCTGCCTCCCGGCAACGGAAGAGGCAGAAGTAGGCGTAGCCCTAATCCATCAGTTCACCTATCTGTTTTACTATTCACCACCACACCCCCGTCTCATCCTACTTAAACACCTGTCTTTCCCTACCTCTTTGGTTTTCCTTTCGAGCTTCCTGGTTGCGCTACTCCTACTTCTATCCTGTGTTTGTCTTGGCTTTCGGTTTACGTTTTTTTCCCTTTTGACTACGGCTTTTCGGATCACGGCTTGGCTTCGTTACTTACGCTCTGTTTTGGATCACTGGCTGCCCCTGGACTATCGGATTGCTCTACTGTCTACGATTTCGGATCACGCTTCGGCTTCGGTAACTCGTTCCCTTTGGATCTCTGGCTTCCCCTGGACTCTCGGCTCGTTCCTTCGACTACGGCTTTCTTTGGATCTGGGCTAGGCTTTGTCAGCTCCCGCAAGTGGGTTCACTCACTGGTTTCGGTCCCTCTTACCGAATCCATAACAGTTTTACCATTTGATTTTGTGGACACACTTGTGCCCAGACAACACACCCAGCCCCTCAGTGTTTACTTGTACAGATGCCACCACACTGGCATCAGCAGTAAGTGAACTGGGATACTGTGCTCTGTTTCTTCATACCGACTTTAGCAATAAAGTGCAAAAAAAGATGTATAGATGGCACTTATGTTGCTTACACGAAGAAGTAGTAATAGTGAAATGGTAGCTTCATTTAATATGTTTTTTTAAATGCAAATTAACCCTGGGGTAGTTCCTGGGCCTATTCTCTGCCTATTGTTCCTAGGGGGGCAGGGCAGCATAACTGAAAGGCAGATGAGTACTGTATGTCTGTGTAAAACACTATGTAGTTATTTCTGAAATTAAGGAAAAAAATGTCCTTGTCTCTAGCTGCTACCAAAACCCAAATGAAATGCACTGCAATCTTATTAGTGGTTGGCCAGTTCACAGAAGCATTTCACACTATTGTGCTTGAAATGTACTGGGGACTATTAAACTGGGAAGAACATATTTTTAATTAAAATTCTCTCTAGATTACCTACTGGTCATTTTATTGATAGTTTACGGCTCAAAGTGGCATTATAAAGACAAAAGAACAAGTAATAGGTTTATTCCATGCTGAAAAAAGACAAAAGAAAACACAATGTTTTGGCCGTGGAGCCTTCTTCAGGTGTGAGCCACCTTCTAACCACCTTCTATTCCTTTACAGATGTCGTTGACATAATATCATCCCTAAAGGATTTTGCCCTCACACCTGAAGACGGCTCCACGGCTGAAACGTTGTGTGTTCTTTTGTCTTTTTTCAGCATGGAATAAACCTATTACTTGTTCCTTTGCAGCCTACGCATGTTGACGCAGCTACCCACCTGATCTATTATAAAGACAAACATTACAAACATATATATTATACATAATGACTTTGAAAATAGTATTTAAAAGCAAACACACACGTAAAAACCTCAAAGTGGCACTATAAAAATGATAAACATTGTTGCAAACTCCTCAAAAACTGTACAGCTTGCTTAACAGGGTAAAGAGCGTGCGCTTCTTCACCAATTCTAAAAGGAGTGCAGTTTCTGTTTAAGGAGATCTTTAAATTTCCTTACTCTCTCCGAGCATCTGGAAGATAGTTGGTTTAAACAGGTTTTCTTTCCTCCACCTATGGCAAGATTCTCACAGCTCACACTATGTTAGCTCTACACTACAGAGGTTGGTCTTTGCAAAAAAAGTTTCTGAGCCCTGACTTCCATTGTAACATCAGAAAAATGCTTTTTTTCCTCACAACCTAAATATATTTTATTTATTACAAATGGCTACAAATCAGATAAATTAAAATTGAACTCTGTTAAATTAAGTTATTTTTTGGTAAATTGTACTCAACTATTCAAATTAAAGTCAGTTCTGATTCAAATGGTGACACCATTTATTTAGAATGTACATTATTTATTAATAATTTACATTATTGATATTTGCAAAGGAACAAATAATAGGTTTATTCCATGCTGAAAAAAAGAAGGAAGAAAACACGTTTCACCCGTGGGGCCTTCTTCAGGTGTGAGAAAGACAAGGCAGGGAGCAAAGGTAATGTGATGGGAGGACAAAGGCTGGGAGAGAGGAGGAGTGAGAGGAGAGAGCAGGGGACAGAAAGAGAGGTGTAGAGAGGTGTAAAAGGAATCTTCTAATGAATGGAGAAAATGTAGAAGAAGAGTAGTCTGTCATTAAGAGAATGGGGAAGGTGTGATCCTAGCTGCAGGATAATTTTGGTTTCGGTAGTCTTTCTGATGTATGAGTTCGGAAAACCGTCTTTGAGAACGTCTTTGTGCTGTCAAAGATACCACAGTGCCTTCAGTATATCTGAGTTGGTCTTACAGCTGGTTCTCCTGTCTCAGGACATCTAACATCTATTAATATGAGCATACATTTCAAGTCCTTAGTAATAATGTGGCAGCAAATGACATAGATCAGGGGTGTCCAAACTACGGCCCGCAGGCCAATTGAGGGCTGCCACTGTTTTTCAAATGGCCCGTATATGACCACAAATCAATATTACAATAATTTCACACATTTACGGTACCTCGATAATGATAAATTAACTATTTTTTTAAACCCTTGAAATTATGATTACATGATATACTGAAAGATCATGTTTTAAATATGGGAAACTATTAAAGCTTTGTAAATGTCAGTCACCGCAATATGAGAAAAATATTTTCTCAAGGTCACAACATATCTTTTGTTAAGGTTTTGAACTAGTCTTTTGAAACCACTGCATTCTGCCATGTCCTTCGTTACGTAGTATGTAATGCCGTTAGTTCTCGTATCGTCGGCGTGAATCTTTTGCATATTGAGTAGCATTAGTATATGCTTATGTAAGAGACAGCTGTTTGGGGTAATCACTTCGGCCATGAGTGCGCTTGTCAGTCTATCTTTTTTTTGGCCATACACTCTTCGTGTTCCACGCTATGCTTGTTTGAAGTGATGAAATAAGATGCTTGTGTTACGTTTGGGCACAGAAACGGTTTTCCGACAGAGTTTACATTGCTGAAGCCAAAATATGACCAAATGATCGACACTACATCTTTTTTAGATACCAGCTCATCTTCATTTGTACTTGAGTCATCCCTGTCTGACTGGGGTTTAGCATGAGTGCTCATGTCTCATGCCCAGCACGCTTCTTTGTGTTTTGAATGAAGAACGAAGGTTGGACAAGCAGAAGCTTGTGACTGGATATGATGTTTGGGTGTTGTCGTTTTTTAAGGGTACCGCTCATGAAAGCACACGGTGGGGAAACCTTTTACCGAACATACGGACATAAGCAAAATTACCCATTGGAGGTATTTATTTTATTTTGTGGTAGTTTTTATAAATACAAATACAAAAAATCCAGATATGACTTCAGGAAAGCTATCAAAATAGCTAAATACAATTACAGAGTTAAATTAGAGTCATATTATTACGGCTGCAACACATGGACCATGTGGAGTGGTATACGCACCACTACAGACTACAAAATGCAACCCAGCTATATCGCACAACAGTCTGCCTCTCTTCCTGATGAGCTAAATTCATTCTATGCTCGGTTTGAGGTCAGCAAAGCAGATCCAGAAATCCAAGACGGAAACCCACTGATCGTATCCAGAGCGGATGTGTGTAAAGTTTTTAAAAAGACCAGTCCACGCAAGGCTCCTGGCCATGATGCTATCCCTGGCCGTGTTCTGAAGGCATGTCCAGACCAGCTGGCAGATGTCTTCTTGGACATTTTCAATCTCTCTCTAGCTCAGTCTATAGTTCCTTCCTGCTTTAAGAAAACCACCATTGTCCCTCTTCCTAAAAAACCCATAGTCAGCTGCCTAAATGACTACCGCCCTGTTGCACTCACATCAGTTATCATGAAGTGCTTCGAGCGGTTGGTCAAAGCATACATCACCTCCTCACTGCCTGACACCCTAGACCCACTGCAATTTGCGTATCACCAGAACAGGTCAACAGAAGATGCTATTGCCACTGCCCTGATAAGAAAGGAACATATGTGAGAATGCTGTTTGTTGATTACAGCTCAGCATTCAATACCATAGTGCCCTCAAAGCCTGCCATCAAGCTCCAGGACCTGGGATTGAACACCTCTCTCTATAATTGGATCCTGGACTTCTTGACGGAACATCCGCAGGTGGTGAAGGTGGGCACCAACATATCCTCTACCCTGACTCTAAACACTGGAGCCCCCCAAGGCTGTGTGCTTAGCCCTGTTCTCTACTCCTAATTTACCCATGACTGTGTCACCAGGCATAACTCAAACTCCATCATTAAGTTTGCGGACGATACAACAGTCATTGGCCTGATCACAGATGGTGAGGAGTCTGCATACAGGGATGAGGTTGAAACCCTGGCAGCATGGTGCCAGGAGAACAACCTCTCTCTTAACATCAGTAAGACAAAGGAGATGATTGTGGACTATAGGAAACATCAGGGAGGAGACCACACACCTATTGTAATCAATGGGACTGCAGTGGAGAGGGTCAGCAGTTTTAAGTTCCTGGGAGCTTAAGATCTCAGAGGTCTTAACCTGGACCCACCACACCAACATCGTGGTCAAGACAGCACAGCAGCGCCTGTTTTTTCTCCGTAGGCTAAAGAAGTTCGGCATGCCGTCACATATCCAGGCTAACTTCTACAGGTGCACTATTGAGAGCATCCTGACTGGTTGCATCACTGCCTGGTATGGGAACTGCTCCGGCCGGGATCGCAAAGTAAAGGTGGTGAAGTCATTGCAGCTTATCACCAGCTGTGAGCTACCACGTATCCAGGATATCTACTCAGCTAGATGTCTGAAGAAGGCCAGGTCCATTCTCAAGGACCCCAGTCATCCCAGTCACAAACTGTTTTCCCTCCTACCGTCCGGTAAACGGTATCAAAGCATTCGGTCCAAGTCCAACTGACTACGGAACAGCTTCTACCTCCAGGCAATAAGACTACTAAATAGCCAACCTGCAGCTCCTTTAGCAAATCACCTGTAATGGCTACATGGACACACAGTTTTTACTGTATTCGGCATAACTGCACTACATGTATATATTGCATACACCATGGACACATAACAGCTCTACTCATATTGAGTTTTATTCAATTTAAAAAATGTAACCTACATGTTTGTGATTTTTGTGATTTTTGTGTTTTTTGTGTTTTTTGTGAATTTTGTGATTTTTGTGAGCTCGCAGAAAAAGACATTTCATTGCCAGCAACTACTGCTGCATACCGTATTGTTGTGCATTTGATAAAATTTGATTTCATTTATAAAAGTGTTTTTTTAATCCTTATGATGCTTTTCCTCTAACATTTCACCTGTTGTACAGTTAGAGGAGCTTGGAGTTGAGTGGAAGCTAAGTGTGTTGCATTAGCAGTGTACATAATAATGACGGTAAAGCTCTCTGCAGACTATACCCTCGGTGATGATTGCAATAAATTCATCACTGATGGTATAGTCTGCAGACAGCTTTGATCTTGTTGTCTGTGCTACAGTGCCTTATGTAACAGTGGAAGGCTGAGTAAACTTCATTTGTGAGATTGTTTTTCTTCAGTAAAAGACTGATTAGTTTTTGCCTCTTTTTTTCTTGTAAACCTTAGAAAAATCCAGCTTATGTCAAAAAGACAAATGCAGTCACAAAATCATAAGACGTAACATAGATTGATGTTTAATGTATACACCTTATATAATACTTGCTTATACACAGTTTTGCAGTTTAGGTACTGTAAAGGCATGAAACAATTCTTAGCTTTATTTTTCACATATCCCAGATCTCAGAGAGCAGACATTGTGGTGTTCCTATGCTACAATTTTGTTTCATGTTAAAATAGAGGCATTGTCAATGTATTAAATGTCTTAGCAAGGTGTATTTTGTTTTTCCTAGAAATTCCTTAATGAATTACAACAGATGAATCATTTTTTGTTATTGATCAGTTTCTTTGGAGGGCTGCCCTTTGTGATATTTAAAGTATACTATTTATGCTTTTAGTCTGCTATTCCTCTAAACTCCTTCTGACATCTCAAGGTAATTGCACTTAATTTCAACACATTCTTAGCATGTTTGATCTTCTGACTAGCAATTATGATTGGGCTGTAAACTAGTACATTCACCCTTTCAGACTCACACAGGGAAAGAACATATAGTACTGCACACTTCTGTTTCGTAACACTCATTCTGGCCTAATAGTGTCTTAACCACTCTTTCCCAATCTATCTCCAGCCCCTCATCTTTCTTTATCCTCCAACCTGACCTCTCTGCTTTTCTTCTTCCAGACTGTCTGCTCCTCCTCCTATCTTCAGGGCCTATTCATTCTAGTTCCGCTGAATGAACTACCCTTTGAGCCTTAATTCAGCAATCAGATGTTATTAGACTTTGCATAGTAGAGATTGGTTCATGAGTAATGATTTATAAATCTGAAAAAAACCTTTGTGTCTTTTAGAATTATACCATAATAAAAAATACAAAATACAAACTACAGCTAATTTCAGAAAGTTTTAAATTCAAAATTTGCAGAAGTGCAAATAGCTGTTTAAATGTCATACAAATATATAATACGAAGGAATCAAAAAATAATTCCAAGTATACAGTGGAGGTGGATTATCGGTATTATTTCCTATTATATTTGGGTGAGCTGTATAGTTCAGTGCATACATGTGTGAGACCTCTGACTCCTGTGGTATAAAAACAAGGTATGCAAAATACATAGGGGGCATACAGAAAGCGGAAATGATTTATACTTTTTTATAAATAGATCTGCCTAATAATAATTTGGGTTGTGAACATAGTTTATCTCTGTTCAGGTAATATGGCATCTTTAATGCTGAAATGTGAAATGATAAATGTGTAATCTTTAACAGCATCTCCATTGCATTTTCAGTAAATATAATACAAGAAAAGAAGCCTACTGACTTGAATTTATGTACAGTAAAACTCACATCGAGCTCTGACTACTATTCTTAGAAATGCATTCTTTAATATGGAAATGAAAAGCATATTTAATGAGAGCTGCATTTTTAAAATGGAGGGTGCTAAACCCATCTTTTTACGTCTCTTATATTATCATAGAACAGCATGAGCATGTTGATGAGCAGAAGACAGGCAATAGTGCCACCCTGATCATATTTATTAGGATGCAGGTTCTCTCTTCTACTGCTCATAATACAGCGCAGGACAGGGCAAGATGGATTTCTAATGACTGAGGAAAGAAACTGGAAATTATGTTCCGATAGGTAAGCATGAAGGCCAATAACATTTAAAGATAGATTTCTTGACACTTTCCAGAGTGAAATTTAAAAAATAAGTTTACCCAGAGGGCAGTCACACTGGGGGAAAGGGATGGCTAGCTGGACAGAACTACAGGAAAAGCAATTTTTTTTGTAGTGTGTACTGCTGTGAGGACTGTAGGAACTTGCTGATGCACTGTGGTTTTGCACAGAATGCTCCCTTTATGTTTGTGGCTCTCTCTTCTGTTCACAAACCTGGTGCTGTTCACTCCTACTCCATAGCTGAGAACTTTGTGCGATCGACCCTTCTTCATTTCATCAGGGGTGGACAGTTCCTTTCTTCGAAAGCATTCTAATTCATTGTCAGGAAAAAAGAGCCAGCTGAAGCAAGACATGGTCATATATCTTGAACAGGTGGCTGCTAATGGATTTTCTCCCCACTTTGCTTAATCAGAATAGCTGTATTGTCAGCCCTCTCAGCATCCTCCATGTCCTGTCTGTTGTGTTGATGTCTGTCTTGTTACAGTTTTATGCTGCACATTTAGAAACCGGATTAAAGTATTTCATTGAGTAGATGCTTTTTATTATTTACTGTCAATGGATGTTTGACAATAGAGATTGCTGAGTATGACATTCTTCAAAGTAGTTCTATGGAAAAGTAGTGAATTTAATCTCATACTTCCGGTATAACTCTGTTTTGGTGTCTGAAATTATTTACACATCTTTTTTTACCAATTTAGTTGTAATATTCGTGTTACTGTACATGCTGCAACAGTTTGTAATTGTGTACATTCTTCTTGGGTAGCATAGTGGCACAGTGGTTAGCATTGCTGCCTTTCTAAGCTGGGGCCCTGGGTTCAATTCCAGACCTGCGGCTGTCTGTGTGGAGTTTGTATGTTCTCTCCAGGTTTGTGTGGATTTCCTCTGGGTTCTCTGGTTTTCTCCTGTATTCAAAAAACATACTAGAAGATTAATTGGCTTCTGGAAAAATTGGACTTGTGTGTGAATGTGTGTGTCTCTGTGTCACAGGGTGTGAGTGTATCCTGCCTTGCACCTGTTGCTTACTGGGATAGGCTCCGGCTCCACTGCAAGAAGTTGTTAGAAAATTGATGGATGGGCACTGCTTCTGCAAGAGGAATCTAAGAAGCAGTACCTTGATACTGTGACAAAATAACTTTTTCTAACAAGCATAAAAAATCATCCACTTAATTTAAAAAGTCAAATTCACTGAACCGATCATTTATCGTTAGAACACAATTACTCTGTCAGTAATATTAAGATGTGCCCCGACTAGCTCTGGTGGTAGAGCATGAGACTCATAATCTCAGGGTAGTAGGTTTGTGGGCACAATGTTCTCTGCTTCATGGAAAGCGAAAGGCATGACACAGAAAGGTGTCTTGGCCATCCACTGTATCAAGGAAATCTCCAGTTGTGATGACTACTCGTATCACTGGACCCAGGCTTATAAGGTTGAGAGAGTGGGACTGTCCCAGTGCAATGGCTTTCCTACTTCAAAAAGCTCAGCCGCACAGATTTCTTCATGCTGCTCATCTTCCAAACAGATGAACTGCACATAGTACCACTGTCACCGTCGGACTCGACGGACAACCAACAACAATATTAAGCTCTCCTTACAATATGTGGTCAACAGTCTAAAAGTTACTGTACTTTCATATGTTGTATTTGACTTTATATATTGGGTAAGAAATGTGCTACAAATGTCCTAGCAATAATGCCAAGGAACTCAGTTAGCTGAGAGGTATTAAAAATGGAACAGTGGAATATTGGAACAAATAATACTTGTGTTTTTAATGCCTCTCTGTATAGTTAGAAACTGTTTGACCATGATACAACATAAGTAGCACTGTAGTAAGCAGTTCATGAAATCATTAGTAAGCAGTTGATGAAATCATCAACACAAGGTAGCCTAAATAGCTTTTTCACTCCTCATTACTGTACTGTGCAAATAACTGAACAAAACTGAACAGTAAAAACTAAACTGGGTTACACCATGCTGCTGATGAAGTATCATATCTGTCAAACAAGTGCAGAGTAACTTCCTAGCTGTGCCGTGGAATGCATTTAGCAGCTATCCATATTCTGGAAAATGTGTCAGTGTGCATTGACTTTCTTGTGTTTCAGTGACATGAATGTCATGTCAATTCTGCTCAAGAGAGGTCCTCTTAAGTTTTTCAGCACAGCAGCTTGTAAATTTATCAGCTCAATTGTTTATCCTTGTAGCTGCTCTGCAAATAATGTGGTCTCTGATTTAGATTTGACAAATGATACGTTGATCATCTTTTCACGTCATGTGGCAGTGAGCATTGTTATCCATCTGCTGTAATTAATCCTTCTGATTGTGATGGGTAATTAATTCCTCCCTTATCATACATTAGGCATTAGCTAGTAGATGTTTTTGACTCTGTCACCTGTTGATTCAAATGCCTGCCAGTGCAGCTTGTGCGCTTTGGCCTGGTATTTTGGCTGTATGAATTCCTATTTGTCTTGTTTTAGGGCAGCATGGTGGTGGAGTGGTTAGCATAACTGCCTGACAGTGCTGTTGCCCTGGGTTCAATTTCAGTGGTGCTGTCTGTGTTTGTAGGTTCTACACATATTTGTGTGTTTTTTTCTGAGTGCTCTGGTTTTCTCCCTCAGTCCAAACACATACACCCAAACGCACATAGGTTAATTGGCTTTTGAGAAAATTGACCCTGTTGTTTGTTCTTCTGTGCTGTATGGATGTATCATGGGAAAATACTTTGGAAGGGTGCCTTTATGTCTTAATTAACATATTCAGTTGTAGAACGCATGTCAGGGCCAAATTTTGCTGAATCGTATGGTTACTGTTAGGATCAAGGGGCAGAATTGCAATAATAAAACATAATTTGATTGCTACAGATAATTTCTAATATAGTTTCCAGTTATAAATTACTTTTCATCCTCGACCTTCTACAATTGCTTACACAGTGTACAGTAAATGACATTTTGTCACATGTATTGCTCCTTTGCACTTTGTGTATATCCATTATCCTGGCTTGTAAAGTTATTAGATCGAAGAATTGGATCTACTGTATGTAAACCACAAGGCCATTTGCAACTTAAGTCCTTAGCTGGTTAGGTCAGACTTTCTGAGCTATCAGTTGGGGAATATCAAGTGAAGAATCAGAAATTACTTAAATTATACTATAATAGGAAAATTTAGGTTTTTCTAAGACCTAAAATGGAACAGAGAGGAATGGGGAAAGACTGAGTTTGAGTTTACTTGGGCCATGAAGGTTAGCCCTACTAGTCTTAATGGTGTTACGCGATCCATGAAGACCACAAGCCAAAGTCTTCAGTCAAACATCTTGCCAAAACAAGAACAACAATGTAACAATGGCAGTTTATAAACCATGCTAATGCCTAGCTGTCTTACATGTACAATTAATCAATACATCATTCTATTTATAACAAACAAAATCTGTGGAAAGCTCTAAAAACTTAACTTTTTTTTTTTTAGTTTTAAATTATATAACTCAGGAAATTATAAATACTGTATAAACATTGTCTTACCTTACTATTCTCTTGACAGTAGAATAAAAAAAAAAAAATATTAAAAAGACCAATAATTTTCCCAGCTCTGCACAGCACTTCGAGTTCATTTCTGCTTGAGAAGGACTAGTGCAGAATGCTTTAGTAAGCTGCAAGGATGATGAAAACAAACCAACACATTGGGTGAAAACAACAATATTAAATATATTGAAAAAGAAAGATTATATTTTGTTAACTTATTTTAAAAAAATGTAATTAAAAACTTAGTTATCAATAGTTATCACAGTCAACAGGGTCTGGTGCTGTTTTGCATAGCCAGTATTCTGATCATCCTTCTGGGTTGAAGCTGTTGCTTAAAGGGTCATTTTTAGTTCTGATTTCCAAATCTGACACCACCACAGAAATAGACACTTAAGCTGCAACATACTATAATAAGAGAATTTCAGAGCCGTGTTTTATGTTAACACTTTCTACTATATATTGTGAAGAACAATAATTATCTTCATTTAAAAACAATGGATAAAAGACACTGAATGTTTAGTGCCAAATGTTTACCAACTTTATGGGCAGGGGTTGGTTTGTATATTGGTTAGTAGCTACCTGCTTTTGTTCTTCTTGTCAGTGATATACTGCAAAACACCAGAACTCTAAAAAGCATAATTATTGAAAAATATTCCCTTAGAGGTCCTGGTGGTACTTAGAGGTCAGCATTTTTGCCTCACAATGCTAGGGTCTTGGTTTCCATTTCTGGTGTGCTAACTGTGTGGAGTTTACGGTATGTTCTCCCCATTTTTGCATGGGTTTCCTCTGGGTACTCTTCCCATAGTTGCTCTGATGTGTGTGTGCAATTGTGTGTCTTTTTGTGTCCTGTGATGGACTGGCACCCCATCCAGGGTGTATCCTGCATTGCGCCCACTGCTTGTCGGGATTGGCTCCACTTTAGAAAACGGTTCTATAAATGGCTGGATTATCATATAAATACTCTCTTAAATCGTCATACAAAACATTAAGTGGTGTAGTTCACCTGAAGTTGCTTAGTATGTGTGTATGACCTTCTCAGTTTGGACATCAGCACAATAGTGTGAGCCATGGACTGGTATCTGCTGCTTTGGTGTAGCAGTTTGTCTAGCAGGTCTTCTTCTGTGCCTCCTCTCAATACTCTTCTCTTCTTCCCAAGGCAGAGATAGAATGGTTTTATTTCATTACTTTATTTTATTACTTGTCATTTATTGAATATTCTTTTCTACATTCTACTGAATGGTTTTGTTTCCATTCAGAGTTAATTTAATTAGAAATCTAAACTATTTGCTCTACTATAGAGTATATTCTGAAGAATTCCCAGGGTGTACACTTTGAGTTATATAAAGTAATAAAATGGTGCATCATCCTTACAAAATTTGGCAATGCCGGCATTAAACAAGTATGCTGTACAGAATGAAAAGGAACAAGTAATAGGTTTATTCCATGCTGAAAAGAGTAGAGAGAAAACACTACGTTTTCGGCTGTGAAGCCTTCGACTATGCATGCTGACGCAGCTACCCACCTGAACAGCTGTATGGAATGTTTTACGTGAAAGACTGTACATTCACGGAGACAGTAGTGCAGGTGACATGCAATTTCAATACAAATGTAAGCCTTGAAAAATGGTGCTAAATAAATTTAATATAAAATTCAAATGAAGAGATTACAGAAAATATTTTTCTGTGAGCTACCAGCCTATATGCTTTCTGTAGAAAGAACATTTATCATAGATCTGTCTTCATGTAGTAGAATGGGATATACTGTAGAAGCTGAAAAATCTGCTGTCTTGATGTCTGTTCCATTTGAAAACTCACCATTTCAGTCTTCAGCAAACAGTGTCCTTCAAAAGGAATGCAATGAAACGCAGTGCTAATGTACAATTTATAAAACATAGTTTGGAACATGTAAGGAGAACTGATAGAACTGTCAGGAATTCATCTGCAGGATTGTGGTGGTTTCAGTGGGAGATGTGCAGCCTCTCTTTATGGCACTACTTCTCCTGTCATATACTGTACAATGGCCCTTACGGATGGCTTCATGGCAGATGTACAGTTGGTGGTTTTGGTACAGTATGCATCTCATTCACTTCAGAGCAAGTATGAAAGTTTGTGCTGGACAGCGGACTGTTAAACGAATTCGTGATTACATACTGAGAAGCACGGCTTGAATATCGGCACGGGATTGTGGGTTTCCCACACAATTGTAGTTATTTCCGCAAATCCAGTATTTAAAATATGGGAATTTCCCACACACATTTATCAGCAAGCCATTAGCAAGCCCAAGTAGATTTATCCAAAATCAATCCACACATATTCTCTGTCAAAATTAGTTTTCCCAGCATGTTGCACAACCCTACTGCATGATACAGTGACGTTCCAAATTTTGCATTTGTTATAGGTGGACGAATAGGAACAGAAAACGGATTGATTTGGAATCGGTTAATGTTAGTTCAGAGCGAGTATTTTAAAATCCTAGCTAGTAAATTCGATAAAAAATGGAGCGTTGGCTAAAAATAAAGTCTACGTCTGATGAAGGCAAGCTCTCAAGGAAAAACTGCCCCTGAACCTGAAAAATGCAATGACGGTGATGGGGAGATTGACAAAAGAAACAGTGAGGAGAAAGCATTCAAAGATAAGTTTTGGGAAAGTTAGCTGAAAATATACCCATGGCTCGAAATGAAAGAGAAATCGGCTGCTCAGTTTGCAACATGTTCAGTAGTGTGATGTTTACTAGTTGGCATTAAAAAATCGTCTATTATTATTTTTTAATTATACACTCGAATGCAGTTGCTCATAATGCAGCACTCAAAAGAAAGTGCGAGGCAGAATCAGCTAAAAAAATGTTATGGCTGGTGCAATCGAAGCTACACAATCGCGTGATATAAGTAACAGTAAGCAACTCATTACCTATGTAAGATACATGAAAACAAGGTAAAGAGGAAAAAGAGGACGTCTGGTCACCTTACTGTACATGAGTTGCAGAAACAACAGGAGGAGCCAACACTGAAGTTTACCGCATACAGCCAGGTAGTTGACAATTCAAAGTGCAGTGTCAGTAGTATGCAAATCACTAAAAGCCCTTAAAAATGTGCTAGAATACATGGCTGCCTCCTGCACACAGGACTCTGATAAAGCCAAAGGTCTTATTGCTGTCAGATACAGTAGTTCATCTTTGTGGCACTCTGTAACTTGATGAAAGATGTACTGTTGCATGTAGTCCTTCTCTCAAAGCATTTTCAAAAGGAAGACGGACTTCTCCACAGTCCAACCTATGGTTCAGGACACTGTAGTGAATTGGGGTTCTTAGGGTTTATGCTCTTGCCACTCCTGCCCTAGTTCGTGTCCTGCCTCAGGATCAAACCCAGTCCTCTGGTGTCACTCAATAAGGATATTGCAAGCTGAGGTAAAGAAGACCTTCATCAGCCCGGGCGGCCAACATCCCTCTTATGTGTAGGGGAGTAGAGGGCGGTGCCTTCACCGCACTGCAAGCAGCTCATACAACCTGTATTTGGGCTTTTCGTTACACTCTCCCCCACTTAATTTTCACCATTCTCGGTGAAGGGCTATCCCATCCCACTGCTCCTGCACCAGTTCGTCCCCCGCCTCAGGATCGAAGCCAGGCCTCCGGAGCAGGGATATTGCCAGCTGAACTAAAGAAGGCCTTCGTCAGCCCGGGCGGCCAACATCCTTGTTATGCACAGGGGAATAGATGGCGGTGCCTTCACCTTTCTGCAACCGGCTTTTACAACCTATATGTCAGCCATTTCACCCATTCATTACAATACTAAAGAGGAACTGAGAGAGGTATTAGTCCATCCTGGTTCTTCAGAGCAGGAATTTTTCAGCTCCCTTGAAGATAACAGCTTTAAAGGAGACAAACTGTTTGATTGTCCTACACCAGTGGTTCTCAAACTGTGGTACGCGTACCAATTGTGGTACGTGGAGCGCCGCCAGGCAGTCTGCCATATGATCCTGGAACTTTCTTGTGTGCACTGAAAAATTGGGATGGGTTTTCATATTTTCTATTTTAATAAAATTAGTTTGTGTCAAATACGCAGCCTACGTACTACGATACAGCGCACGCTAATACTTGAGTGGACACAAGAGCTACTATGTAATTCTATACCATTCTATAGGAATGCGTGAAACGAATGCATGTGACCAGTTGTACAGTATTAAAAACAGTTATCTCCAGTAAATAGGGAGGTAGGAGAATGTGCATGATTTTGGAACAATGCCAATGTTGTAAGAACAGGAAAACATATGATTATATTTGTGTACTGCGACAGGGCTGTGTAGGGCTGTTTCGCCTCCCTCTTCATGCGACTTCCCTTATAGCCTACTGGTCTACGTGCCCGACTACAAACTCACAGGTTGTGTGTTCAAATCCAGCTGGTGCTGGACTTTTCTTTTAACAAACATTTCTTCGAAAAAATAGAATAGCGATATTATGGACAATCAATTGACTTTTATATTTCAAAATATCACAACATGATCGATTCTAAGTCATTTTTGATAACAATGAATAGTCACCTTCTTCCCTTCTGACAACGGTCGCTGCTTCTGCTTCCTGCTTCTATTGTGTGTGTGTGTGTGAGATAGAGTAAATTTTTATAGAGAAATGGAGGCTGGACAGTATGCGTTACAATATAAACATTTATATTGATTTAAATCGTGTTTTGATTTAAATCGCAAACGCGTGTTTAATTATATGTGTTTTTTAATCATAATCAGGCTAATGCAACATAAATTGATACAGTATCTTTGTCTTCTAAGTATCTTAATAAACTTTCAGCATAGCTTTCTAACCGTTTAGATTTATATTTCTTGGGATTTTGGGATCAAACGTGGAAGGATTAGATTGTAATCATTTTTATTTTTCAAATACGTTTTAGAAAAGTGTAATCTATACCTGCCCAGACTTTTTCCTTGGTCAGAGATATAAATATATAATATATAAATAAATTAAATTTAACTAACGTGAAATAGCGTGTGAAAAAGTGGTAGTTTTAAGCTTTTCTGCTAATATAATATGGAATCGCGTATCTAAAGAATTTAATAATGATATGATTATATTTGTGTACTGCTGTGTAGGGCTGTTTCGCCTCTCTCTTCATGCGACTGTACCAGGAAGAGGATTTCTTTCTATTCGAAACGTGTATTTTAAAAGTTTAAGAAGTAAAAACCTTACAGCGTACACAGATTTCTAAACTGATCAGGATCGTTATCTTTGTCTTATGCATAATAATGTTCACCGCTCTGTCCAGCAAATTAATAATTAACTTTATTTTATATAGCGTTTTCAACGAATAAGTAATTAGATTGCTCATAAACCTTATCACTTGCTTTTTCTTTTTATTTAGGCTCAGATTTCAACTATAGATCGTATTATTAATAACCATAATAACAACCAACCAACAAAAACAACCATATAAACATAATTCCCACAAAAAACATAGATAACGACCACAATGCAAAATCAAATATATCAAACCATTATACTCTTGCAAATTCCTCAAATTATCATAATCCCACCCCTTAAGCAAAACCAAACCCTCCTCCCATCCCAGTTTATCCTCTTTATCATAAACAAAATCCACCTCAATTTTCAACATAAAGCATTACACAAAATCAATACCTCAACACTCCATACTCAACAACGATAATTCACAAACAAACAGCCAGAACATGTTACTCCACATTCCCAAACCGACCTCATTTCCATAGCTCCGCCCCTTATGCAAAACCAACATCCCTCCCCTGTTCTCTCTCTCACCCGGCGTTTGTAATCGTTTTTATTTTCAAATAACTTTTAGCAAAGTCATGTATTTTAAAAATCTTAAGATTTTTATATTTATGTCTTTGTTTAGTGGTTTCATTAGTGACAAAGGCTAGTGACCTTTGTTTCATTAGTGACAAAGGCTAAAAGGGCTTTTATGTAAACCATGTTTGCTATTAATTCATTCAGGGCTAAAGTATGTTCATTGTCTTCAAATGAAAGAAGGGTTCCTTTCGCCGTGGTCGGGTTGACTGTTACACCAACGTATTAGCATATTAAAGCGATTTCATTGAGGAGCCTCGCCTTTCTTAACTAGTACTGTACTTACTGGGTTTTTGAGGGGTGGGGGGGGGGGTCTTTCGCTGGAAATCTCGCCTGCTTCTACTTAACGAGTACAACCCCCTCTCTGCCGAAGTGCTGGCTGTGACGAATTAAACCGATTTCACAGGTATTTTCAAAGTAGGAAGTACAGTGTTAACTGGTAGCTAGGCTCCTCAATGAAATCGCTTTAACATGCTAATGCGTTGGTGTAACAGTCCGGGACTGGCAAGCTTCCAATGTCAACTCGACTCAATTGGAAGACAATGAACGTATTTTAGCCCTAAATGAATTAATAGCAAACATGGTATACATAAAATACATTTTTCCAAGAAAGTTTATAATAATACGATCTATAGTTGAAATCTGAGCCTAAATATAAAGGAAAAGCATTTTCAGAGAGCAATCACACTGTGTTTATGTAGAAAAAGCGATTAGGTTTATGAGCAATCTAATTACCTATTCGCTTAAAACGCTATATAAAATGAAGTTTATTTAGAGATGAATGATAAGTGTCGCAGTTTAAATAATTTTCGTAGGAGGGCTTGGACAGATTCCAAGTGCATTTTTGCAATTTACGTTGCATTGTCCAATGTGCTGTTGTAATACAGTTTAGAATACAGTTAGTCTAAACTTTATCAGCTTTATTTATGGGTTGTAATTTAGAAAAAGTCAAAAACCGCACTCAAAATGCAATTTAGAGCTTTCTGGCAAGAGGAGACACCCAAATTATAATGTAACATGCCACTGTTTGTGCATGAACAAAGTTATACTGCAATTTTCCTTAGATACGCGATTAAAAAAAAAAAATTTGAATCCCCGGCGGAACACACTCCATAAAAATCAGCGCTTTTATACAGTATATCGCCTTTAAACACATATATTTAAACACGCGTTTACGATTTAAATCAAAACGCGATTCAAATCAATATAAATGTTTATTTTGTAACGCATAGGTGACTATTCATTGTTATTAAAAATACTTAAATTTGATCATGTTGTGATATTTAGAAATATAAATTTGTTTGGTGCGAGTGAGGTTTTATTTAATCTCTGACCAAGGGAAACGTTTCATTTTTTCAAAGAAATGTTTGTTAAAAAATAAAGTCATAGTTCCATGGGATTCAATCACAGACCATGTAACATGGGAGTCAGGAAACTAACACACAGCGCCACCAGATTTGATAATACTATAAAAATGCTATTAAATAATGTGACTAGGCACAGAACAAGTTTACAGCACAGTACAATAATAAATGCTGACCATGTCTTTAGAAGCATAAATTACCTTACACTCAATTTAAACACAAGCTCTCTTTAGCCCTCTAAGCTGGTTCATACAGAAATGTAGAGATCCAGGCTCAGAACACTGCTTCATTAGCGAATACATATGCAGGACAACTAGAGAAGACGTTTTACAGAGGATGGATTTTTAGAAACATCCCATCAGTGACATCACTGAAGTCAACTCCTAGGTACTGTAACTGTCGTGTGGATAGTTTCACAAGAATCAGACAAAGGTTTAAGCATCGCTTGTTCTAGATAAAACTGCAAAAAAAAACCAACAACCCATAATGTTCTTCTTTGTGGCTCTGTTTGCCCAAATCATATATTCACAACGTGAAATTTAAAAAATAATATTACGTAACCAAAATCCGCAATATGGAAACAGAACCTGTGTAATTGTTGATAGATGTTGTACTCGTAACATTTTTACAAGATGAACTACAACATTTAAAAAATGACTTGTATGTACTTGATATCTCTAATCAATCCACGGCGACATTGTTAAAGCAGAGTCCCAGCACAAAACGAAACTAAAACGCCCTGGGCAAACTGTTTTGCGCTTCTTATTAGTTGCTCAAAAGTAATTTGACCGTATGAAATGCATAATATAAACCTAAAAACATATACGTGAACAGTATTTACGTAGTATCGGTGTTAAGACATACCTCTCAAATACTGTAAATCAAGTTAAAAATATCTCAAGACCGATTCTGGTCATAATGAAACCATGTTTCGTGTATGTTTTCTTTAAAGTACAGAGACCAGCCATATACTGTATGTTTATGTTCCAAAATTAATATTGTTTATGACCTTCACATGCGTTGCGGTATGCTCCTATTCTTTTTATGCTCAGCTACTAAGATTTCCCTTCAGTGGTAAAATTCCAAATGAATATTCAATACTTAAATGGGCACAGTTAAGACATTAAATATAAATATACATACTGTATACAGTACAGTTTGCATAGGTAATATGTTTATGTTCCTAAATCAATCTCTTTTATGAGCATGTGAAAGGCATGGTGAATCGATTCTCAAAAATTACTGTACTTTGCATGATTGGAAAAAAATGCGTGATTGCGAAATGCTGTGGTGTTACTTTTACAAAGACGGTCAATGAAAAAAGGAATGTGGACCAGGGCAATACTTTGAGTTTACACTTACAGCTTGTCCAAGGTCATTCATTATTAATACTATTAGTAATATCTTCGTTAAAGACTTTGATGGCGACAGCTCAAACATGAGAGGTTGAGCTTTATTAGCTCCACCTTGCGGAAATTCCGGATACTATTATTTTGCTAGCGGTATTTACCGGTAACTCGCGGTATTTACCGGTAACTCGCAGTAGACTGCGTACAGCGTACCGGAAAATAATGCGGTATCGCCCGCGCATTTTGAATGGCTGCATCTGTATGTGTGGAGAAAAAAGTACTGAACCTGCTGCCCCCTCCGAAAGACACAGTCACTCATAGAATTATTGATATGGCGGATGATGTCAAAAGTACGATAGAGATAGATAGATACTTTATTGATCCCGTGAGGGAAATTGCAGTGCAACAGCAGCTTGACACACACAACACAGCCACAGTGTAACGAATTATATACTAATAGTACAATACATACAATACAATACAAGAGTTACTCACAGTCCGGACACACAAGAGGAAACTAGAACAGAACAGTACACAGAAAATCGTATCACACGTATGAATATAAATATAGATGTAGAATAGATAAATATAGATGATATAAATATAAATATAAATATAAATGTATTGCACAGGTCCCTGGCATATATTGCACAAAAGTGGTTGTAAACGGGAAAAAGAAAAAGAAAAAGAAAGAGAACAGATGTAGCAGTAGATGTGTATATGCGTTTAGTCCAGAAACAGGTCACTGTCGCTGTTGCCTCTGCCAAGACGCAAGGTGGATGCGTTGTACAGTCTTATGGCAGACGGCAAGAATGACCTCCTGTAGCGCTCCCTGTCGCACCGTGGATGAATCAGTCTATTGCTGAACGTGCTCTTCATTCCTGCAAGCCTGTCATAGAGGGGATGGGAGAAGTTGTCCATGATGGCCTCCAGTTTGGACATCATTCTCCTATCAGCCACTACCTCCAAGGGGTCCAGGTCAGACCCAATGACAGAGCTCGCTCTCCTGATGAGCTTGTTCAGCCTTTTGGAATCTACTGCTCTAATCCCAGAGCCCCAGCACACCACTGCGTAGAAAATGGAACTCGCTACCACCGACTGATAAAACATGTGTAGCATCTTACTACACACATTGAAGGACCTGAGCCTCCTCAAGAAGTAAAGTCGGCTCTGTCCGTTCTTATAGATGGCCTCGATGTTCTTAGACCATTCCAGTCTCTCGTCGATGTGCACTCCCAGGTACTTGTACGAGTCCACCATCTCCACGCCACTCCCATGGATGTAGACAGGAGTAGGTTTGACCTTTTTCCTCCTGAAATCTACCACCAGTTCCTTTGTCTTTGTAACATTCAGTTCCAAGTCGTTCACCCCACACCACTCCACAAAGCTAAAGATGAGCAGATGCATTTCACTGCAATTAGATGAGTCTGTAAATGTCGTTGATTTGGCCAATTTGCACGTTTACGAGTTTGAGGGCATGTCCCATGAGGACTTTCTGTTCTGTAAGCCGCTACCAACTGGAACTACAGGAGAGCACATATTTCACCTTCTGAATGAATTTATCAAAGAGAATGGCATCAACTGGATAAAATGTGTCGGAGTTTGTACAGACGGTGCTAGAACGTTGACAAGCCTAAACAGTGGTGTAGTTGCACGAATTAGAGAGGTTGCTCCAGATATGAACTGCAGCATCCACCGCGAGGCCTTGGCCGTCAAGAAAATGCCTGATGATTTAAAATCTGTTAGACTCTGTTGTGAATTGTATCAAGGCTCGACCAATTAATTCACATCTGCTTTGCTCGACTAAACAGGCTCACCCCTCTCACTGAAATGGTGCTTTTTTATTGTTTATTTTTAATTGTTGTTATTGTTCTTTTTGTCATTCTGTAAAGCACTTTGAGAAGACACTTTTAAAGGCTCTATATCGAATAAAATTTATTATAACATTTATTATATATGTACGTGAGTGTGCGCGTGCACGCACACTCATGTTGGCCATTGAGATTTTCTGGGGTTCCTATGAGAAGATGACTTGTAGGTGGTACTTGGATGCTTTGGTTTGATCAGGGGTGGTACTTGAAGCAAAAAGGTAGAGAACTACTGTCCTACACAAAAGACTGCCTTTGACAACATGAAAAGCAGATACAGTATGTGGGTTGCTTGATGAGTAAAAGAAAAAAAAATCATCCTTCTCCTAAGTTATGTTCTTGTACCTTCAATGGAGAAAAAGTTGACAATTAAAGACAGATTGACACCAAGGTAGGACATTTACAATGAACTTTAAAAGCTCATGTTGTGTATTAATTATTTTGATGCACTCATTTCATTAGTCTACTATTATTCCACCCCAAGAAGCTGAAATCCCCCCAAAAAATTCCCCCTTTACATGAAGCTCAATCCCCCCATGAGCTTCATGTAAAGGGGGAATTTCCCCTCATTTTCAAAAATGAATGTCAAATCCTGCCGAGAAGGTGTATAAAAACATAATTGACAATTCAGAATTTCTAATAATTAAAAACATTTACTATGCGGTCTTTGAGGGGATTGTAATAACACCTGACCTGCCACTAGAGGGCATCCAAAGGCCTCTATAATTTATAAACAGACACAATGGTAGATAATTAGTTAATTTGATTATTAAAAGTGTATTGGTAATGTATAATTCCACATTCTCACATACTGTAAGGTTAATTAGCAAAGTATTTAGATATGTAAACAGTTTTCACGGTGTTTATGGTGGTTGTTTTAGATTTTATGGTGATTGAGTTTAGTAAGGCTGCTTTTAACTCTGGCTGGTGTAAAGACTTGTATGATAACTGAAGTTAAACCTCTTGCACTGTACAGCTGCTCCTATTGTGAGTGTTCATGGAGATACCTTGTTTAAGGATGAGATGTGTCACATACTCATACACACATTTCTATTATGTGTCACATACTCATACAGAATTCCAGTTTTTACTTTGTAGTGCTTATTAAGAATTTCTTAAATATAAAGAATCTGTTCTTTAGTTCAGTGCCTTTATTTCACATTTTTAAATATACAGAAGGACACCTGTAGATACAGATATAAGTGTTGATAGCCTATATTCATAAATATTTAACAATTAACTATAATATTTTAGTATAAATTTGGCATTTTGTATTTAATATTTTCTATTCCAAAGGATAACAGAGGACTTTACTGTATATGCTATATATTGTAAGTAGGGGGCCTGCTTTATCTTCTAAATCCTAAGTATGCTTTTGTTTTGTTTTTTTCTATTTTATTTATTTTCAAATCATCAGGGGAAAAAAACATTTCCTTGCCATTTTTTCTTGCCTTGTGATGTTGATTCATATATGTATACTGTATTTATAGGTTGATTTACAGGTTGAGTCATTCATATACTGCAGTGCAAAAGCCTTATCTTAGTCAGGAGTTATGTATGAAATTGGATTCAACAAATAGGATTTACCCAAAGCGTCCACTAGTGCCCATATCATATACAGTATATCATATCGTATATACAGTGTACTATTATATTGATTATTATTAATTCATCTTAGTTTGGACATGAAGAACCAAGATCATAATTTTGTTATTTTTGACCCACGTTGTTCAGGATCCTCAGTAACATAATACTGAATTGTTTCTGCAAAGTGTTTATGACTTTTCCACAGCAGTTTGTATATGCTGAGCTCTACGATATGTGCAAAAATACCAAAGAAGTATAAACATTTTTCATTTACATTTCATGATAACTTAATTAACTGTACCTCTTTAATAGCTGACCTTATGAGACATGAAGAATAGTTGGCCTATTGTTGGCCTCTTCAGTGTTACTCTTATCACTAAGAAAACTCTATTTCTAAGCTTTTAACCTTGAGATGTGCCACGGCCATTCACAATAACCTTTGAGTATTTTTTCTAATAATGCAGTCACTGTGATGGATGGAGCCTGTTCCAATTAATTTGTTCATACTGTCCCTCTTACTACTAACCATCACTTGATAACCAACATTGATCTTACATTGTTACCTCACTTTCCTTAATATTGATTTTTTGTCCATGCATTTATTGGAAATTGGCTTCCTGGCAAATTGGAGGCCAAACATTGTACAGTAGGTGCTATTAATCATGCTTTGCCACAAATGCCTTTTTTAAGGTTTTGAGCCAGATTTGGCTTCACCGGAGTATTTTGGTAACTTTGACCAGTCTTTCCTGTTCCCTCAATATAACAAGGACACTATATATAAATATATTGTTTTAAATGTCTGTTTGCATTTTTCAGTTAGTTCACTACTCCATTGTTTCACTAGGTATGCTAGAGTGGTCATTGGCTTGGCTATCTGTCACATTACCTGTTTAATCTCATCTATGCAAAATGTCTAGAATGTTGTACAACTAAGCTTAATAACATCAGTGGCAGAAATTGAAGATTGTAGGATCTGTGCAAAAAATGTTATGCTCCCCTCCCCTCACATAACAAACACTATAACCACTATAATAAAAAAGTCTGCTTATTTGAAAATCATCCTCCCTACCTATAGCTCTGCAAGAAATACATAAAGTACAATCCCTTTGTGCAACAATTTAATATGATACTGTATACCACTTTACTTACAAAATATTTTCAGATAATGTCCTCTGTTAGTCAGATAAATATCACCCAACTGCAGTAACTACCCATTAAGTTGTTGGAGATCACTGGTGTGGTGATTTCTACATACTGTAATTACTCTGTGTTCCAATTTTTCCTCCTCAGTCTCCACAGGAGTGCTATCCGGAAGTTGCTAGCAGGGAGTGAACTAGAGTTAAAGTGGGTTTCAACCTCTTTGGCAGCCTGTAAAGAAAATGTCTATTTTAGTCAACGTGCCTGCTGCCTCAAACTGTTCTCTTTTGATTTTGTTCTTTTGTGGCATAGGTAACATTTTGTCCTTCCTGTCTTTTTCCCATAAATATATTTTAATTAGCATATTAAATACCACATCTACCTCAGATTCTATTAAAAAAAAAACTTTGTCATAAACAAATGACAAGAAACTAATAAGTTAACTCTAGTGATAGAATCTATACAAGTGATTCACTAAAAGTACAATATATTAAAATAACTTAATAATGTTGCAATAGTTCAGGTGGGTAGCTGCATAAGCATGCGTAGGCTGCAAAGGAACAAGTAATAGGTTTATTCCATGCTGAAAAGAGAAGAGAGAAAACACAACGTTTTGGCTGTGAAGCTTTCTTCAGGTGTGAAGAAGGCCTGAAGAACGCTTCACAGACGAAACAAAATGTTACAATATTTTGCTCACTATGTGTTGTACTGCACATTAAAAGTGTGTGTGTGTGGGGGGGCACACTTCGCTATATTATATATAGTACTGAAACGGATGTTCAAGTTGCTATAAACCTCCTCATGGCAACTGATTCAGTTACACTTTCAGTCTTAGTTATTTTAGATCTTAGGGCTACATTCAATAGTGTAAATTGAATTGTTTTTGGTTAGAGTAGCAGTAGTAGCAGTAATTTATCTATTTTGTGGTACTGCCCCCTAAATAGCTTAAATCTTAGTTAGGCATTGAACATCAGAGGTTCATTCATATACTGGGTTCGTTACATTTGGTTTTACTCAGGGATCGACACTGCACTCTCTGTTTAGTATTTAAGTTTCCTCTTGGTCAATTGCTAAAATTACATGGTCTAAATTAGTATTTCTATAAAGATGATACTCTCATTTCCACACTAAGCTTGTAACCAAAGTAATCGTGTCATTACTCTGAATTTTTTACATGAAATCTTAAATAACAAAAAGTGATTAGTATGCGAATTATGATAAAACCAAGGACATATGATTAGGTACATAAAACCAATTTTGTAAATAGAGGATGGTGCTGAACTTTGACCCAAAATGAAAAATATAGTGGGGCAAGAGTGAGCTTTGATCTTGGATTTGGAATTTTGTGTACAGAATATACTGTATATCCATCTTAGAAATATTGCCCATCTATAGTACATTCTTTTTAGTCTGTATCTGTAACAGAAAGAATGGTTCATGTGTCTGTTTTTCAAGGAATTAAAAAATAACAACTTCGATTACTAAAGAAATATGTACTGTATATATACAAATACTCAGGCAGATACATTGATACAGTACTTACAGTAATATGAATCTAATATAATATACAGGACATATATAATATATATATATATGTATGCCCAGGAGAACAGAACAATATTTGATTTGTTTTCTATGTAATGGCAATGGTGAACAGAAGTTGAAACATGATTGCCTTCTCTTGTACTGTGGGATTAATATAGTCTGAGTTTATATGAATTTGGGTATTATTAAGATTGTTATGATTTGGGTCTATGAAACCATAACATATATTCAATGTAAATCCTGATTAGTGAAAAAACTGTTCTTAGATTAACCGGAAAATGAATGGGACCCCTGTATGTGAATAATTTTAATGTACGCCTGTACATAGGAATAATTAATGAATAATAATACAACAAAAACCACTTATTTTTTACCATTCTTTTTTTCCCAGATGGATCTTTATTGCCATTTGACATTTCGTTTAAAAGGATTCAAGATGAGACTTCAGGAAGAACAGAAGACTTACACACTGCCTTATCACCTGAAACCCAAGGAAACAGTTTCCATCTGAGACCAGTGCTAACTACTGCAGGTGCTACTTTAGAAACCCTGTCTGAAGCTACAGGACAAAATGGCAATACTACTGAGAAAACATTCTTCACAGGATGGAGTGTCTTGCCTTCACAAGGCTCCAAGCCACCTACTTTCAGGGGCTCCTCTCTTGCTTTAGAAGAAAGCAATTCCATTCCCCCCCAGCAACCTGCAAAACCTGCTGAATGGTCTCAAGTATTTCATAATCCAGATATGACCATTACACCAGTCAGGCAGACCAGGGATCTTAAACAACCTTTATCTTCACTTTTCACATCTGCATCTTTGGCTACATCTGGCTCTCTGCAGCTACTAGGTCCAAATACTAAGGCTTGGAGTTCCCGGAGCACATTGCCCTTTGTTTCAGACACTGTTACACCATCGGATCATCAGTCTCCACTGCCACAATCAAATGTGTCAGCAGCTCCATTGCACACCTCACTTCTGCAACATATCACCTCCTCAGCCACATTGCCGCAGTTCACTGTTCCAAACCCTTTATTGAGGACTTCAGATGATCCTATACCATCATTTAAACCTAACAGCCAGCAAAACACGTCTGTGTTTACAGTACAAGGTATTTTCCCATCAGTTCCTGCAGCACATGCTGAATCCACAGTTGAAGTCACTACTCCAGCAAGAGAAGCTCAGAATGAAGAAGTTAGCTCTGCTTCTAGTTTTACTGATAAAAAAATGACACAAAAAGTAGATGATACATTTAGTCCCAGTCTTCCTGTAAAAACTTTCAGCAGAGATGAAGATTTTCACAGTATTTTGTCAAGTATTA
This sequence comes from Lepisosteus oculatus, assembly GCF_040954835.1. Taxonomy (NCBI): domain Eukaryota; kingdom Metazoa; phylum Chordata; class Actinopteri; order Semionotiformes; family Lepisosteidae; genus Lepisosteus; species Lepisosteus oculatus. The sequence continues at coordinate 10,701,091 of NC_090702.1, read as the reverse complement.
AGCCACAGCTCAATAATGCTACACAAGGTATTCATTTACTTTTGAAAACCCCAAGCAGCTCAGATCCTGAAATGCTTTCTCCAAGTTTTGTGCCTTTTCTCAGACCTCATGCTATGCTAGTAACAACAGAGTTGACATTAGTTCCATCAGAGGAATACTTTCCCACTGGGACAATAGAAACAGATTTTGGGTCTGGGGACTATCTTGAGACAATATCTTTCATGGGATCAGAAGTGGATGATTTGTCACTTGTCACCAATCTACCTACTGACATGTATGATGTAGATGAATCTGTTTCTGAGAGGTACGACACCTCTTTCCCCTCAAGACAGGTGTTACCATTGTCTTCAATGCACATTGTGACTACTAGTTCTAATTCAGGTTTTCCCACCGTTGATAATGCTGGTCTAGGAACCATTCACCCCACTTCAGTTTTTTCCTCCCATGGCCAGACAGTGGTGGATTCTTTTGCTCCTTCACAGAATTTTTCATTTGATAAAATGTTAGATTCAGATTGGGTTGACTCTTTTACAGTTGAGCCAACTGAACTTCTGCTCCCTGATATGAACAGTTTAGAATATTATTCTATTCTACTGGCCATGGAGAATGCACTTAAAAAGAAAAATAACCAGACTTCTGGAGAGCATATTAATTTTGCATCTGTAGAAGTACCCAATATCACACCAACCAGCTTGTTAACTCTAGACCACAGTCATCTTTTAAAAACTGCTATTCAGTCTAATGAGACATTGTCTTTACTTTATAACAGTAACTCTCTGAATGCTAATATTACAGCTTTACAACCAAGTAACACTATGATTTTTATGAACTCTACAATATCTGATTCAACTAGAGTTCTAATGACAGAGACACCAAGCCTTAACATGTCATTATTTGAGTCTCTGGAGACTTCAAGCTATGTTTCATCTTTATTATTTTTGCCAAAGACTGATGTCTTTGATGGAACACCAGCATCAGTTAATCTGTTGAACAGCTCAGAATATGTTTTGGAGCCTTCAGTGACACAAACCCCTTCAATTGCCTTCTCAAACACCCTTTTGGAAACCTTGGCTCCCTCTGTTCTGATGGACCTGTCACCATCATTGAATGAAACAGCTCTACTAGTGGCAACAGTGCCAGCTTCTGGGCCAAGTACTGCAGGCAGTTCATTACACAAAGAGCTTGACTTAATTTCATCCTTTATTTCTGTTCAGCCCACCACTATGCTGCCAGATGAACTTTTTAGTTTGAGCTTAGGGGATGTCCATTCACTTTATGCAACAACTGTTCAATGGTTTGCCTCATTATCTTATACAGCTACAGCTACTGTTTCTCTCCAGGCGACCCAAGTGTCAGCCATCTCTGAGTTAATTTCCCCCACTTCAGTTGATCTCAGTCGTGGAGTCAGTTCTCTCGCCACTGTGATACCCATGGCAAATTACAACACTACCACAAACGATCTTACTACAAACCATCCAGTAACCACAATGTTTGTTAATGGTATGATGTCAACTGGAAAATCGGCTACAGCTTCAACAACAAATACATATAATAGCAAGAACACTACACCCTTTACTCCTGCTACTTTAACACCAAGTCCTGAGTCAGCATCATTTACAACACCCAGAGTAATGTCAACTTCTAAAACCCCGCAATCAACAGCCACCCGGCACTACCTCTGTAACATCACCAAGATGGACACGTATTTAGTTCGAACAGGTAAGGAGTACTATCATTTTACTGAGGAATTGAACAGAGACAAAAAAATTAAGAGTTTATTTCTTCTGAATGTTATTTAATCAAGTGGAAGATAGGAAGAAAATTCTCAGCAATATTTTTAGAATACAGTTCCTTGTAAACATATTCAGACCTTTTGTGTCCATTTTTAAATATTAAAATCTGAATGGTCAAGATGAAGACTTAAGGGTAAAATAGGTTATAGTAAATGTCACCAAAAACTGAAGAGAAAAAAATTAATACATTGACTGTATAAGTATTCAGATCCCACGAACTCAATATTTGGTGGAAGCACCTTTGGTCTTTGATAGCAGTTACAGCTGCAGATCTTTTTGGGTAAGTCTCTACCAATCAAGGACATTACTTTCTGATTCTTAAATTCATCCATTGTCCAGCTAAAAGGTGAATTTTGTTCCAGTTTTAGCTTTGGTTCAGGTATTATCTCTAAGAGTCGCCAGTACTTTGCTCAATCTACAGTATGTTCCCATCAGTTTTAATAAGCTTCCCAGTGTGCTTTGATTTGGACTATAACATATCGCTGCCATGAGGACCCCAACCAGGGTCCTCCTTGTCTGGTTGCTCAGTTTGTAGGGACAGCATGATAGAGGTAGTGTCCATGTACAGTACTTTCCTCTTTTTAATGATCAACTTCACCATGCTTAAGAAGATATTAATGGTATTAATATTTTATACCCTTTTTTATACCCTTCTCCTGATCTGTGCCTTTATACAACATTATCCTTGAATTGTTTAAAAAAATAGTATTAGGTATTCATGGTTGAATATTTGCTTGAAATTCACTACCTTGCAGACCTTACAGATAAAGGAGTATTTATTTCTGAAATCATGTAAGCCACTGTTATGACACACAGACAGGGACCACTCCTCTGTTTATGTAGCTTGCTAAGGTAATTTTGTACTCCTAAATTAATTTAGTTCAGGTGGGTAGCTGCATCAGCATGCGTATGCTGCAAAGAAACAAGTAAGGACACCGAAAGAAGGCTCCACAGCCAAATCGTTGTGTTTCTTTTCTTCTCTTTTCATCATGGAATAAACCTATTACTTGTTCCTAAATTAATTTAGGTTTGCCATAGTACAGGATATGACTACTTACAAAGTCATGACTTTAACATTTTTAATATTATCTACTGTATTTACTTTCACTTTGAATGTATGGAGTAGGTTGTGTATATAACAGATATTCAGAGAATGCTTCAAAGTGTGCAAGAATCTGAATACTTTTGCAAAGCACCTACTGTATATTTTGAACAACATATAAAGTGTTTCCTATATTATTCTGCAGTTTAAACATATCTATTGTTATATCTACGCTGTGAGTTTAAAAAATATCTTAATATTGATTGCTTTGTGTTTGAAAACTGCAGGCCTGGCCACGACCACAACACTGGGATATGCAAAAGCATACATCAGAGAGATTTTGAAAAATGAATTCAACCGTTCTGTTGAACTGCAGGTACACACTGGACAGTTTTATTATAATGAGTTTAAAGAAAGTTACAGTACCTGGTCTATGAATGCATCAAGAACATTGGAACAGCTTGATTTAAATAAGCTTTTATTTTTTTGTTAGTTGACAGTTTATGCTGAAAGTAATGCATTATGTTAATACAGTAGGTTTTGGGTAGGCTGGTAGCATAGCACTGATGCCTTACAGCTGTAAAGTCTTAGGTTTGATTCCAGACTGGGGTGACTTCAGGGAGTTTGTGTGTGTTTGCATAGGTTTTCCTCAGTTGTTTTAGATACCCTTCCTCCACTCAGAAACAGATAGGAAAGTTTAATTGGCTTGTATAAATTGTCCTTGTGTACTGCAATGTGAGATATCAAGTTTGCATGGCATGCCAGGAAATGTATCCATTGCTGGGATGCGAGAAGACAGTATGACTATGATTTGCAAAATATTTATTTTTAATTGATGGCTTGTACCAAGAGATATCTGATATACTTTGTAAATACAAAATACAAAATACAAAATGTTAAGGTAAGGTAATGTTTTTTTATTCATTGTTTTTTTAGCAATTTAGATTAAGGCCTGACTATAGACAGTAGTGTTATTTATTAACCACAATGCTATTAATGGCACCTTAGATGAAGGGGTCAATGAAACAAATGAGATTAAATTGATATCATGATTACAGCACAGCTTTGTGGAGACTAATCTTTGAATTGCAGTTTAACTGCTCGGTTCTTTTAAAGGAGAAAGCTTTTTTGCAAATTGTACAGAATAATAAGTGTAAGGGCTGGTGCATAGAAGGGTACTTTAAAGTTAAATGGTGTTTGCAGTGCAAATGGTTATAGCAAGATGTGTAAAATAATTAATTTAGATTTATAGTAAACTAATGTTAATGTTAAGTGTATATTCTAGTGTAGATGCTTTTTTACCATGGTCTACCTAAAGTTTGGAAGGACTCTTGTGCTTTGTGTGATCTGCTGGGCATTTTTCTTTTTCTGAATTTTCTTTCTTTTGCTTTTCTTTTTGCCTTGCTCAGTGAAATTAATCTACAGTGTGGTGAAAAAGTAAGTATGCCCCTTTAAGATTTTATGTCATAACATATTTAGGCATACTGTATGTGACCTTCACCAAGTCCTACCAAATCTTAATAGTAGATAGAACTAACCTCATTCGACAAATAACACACACACACAAATTCTGTTGTCATTATTTATTTAAAAAATACGCCAGCATGTTTTATCACTTTGTGTTAAAATTTAAGTGCACCCTACCATTTCAATGAAGAGGTTATGTTAGAATGAGGAGCATAAAAATAAGATCAAATGATTAATGGATCATCTGAAAGTGATTCCACCTACTGTATCCACAGTATACAATCAGAAGTCAATCTTAGTTTTTTGGTAATGTCATGCCCAGATTAAAAGAAATCTGTTACAGTTTTAGATAAAGAATTGTTGCTGTTTATCAATCTGGGCAGGGATACAAAGTGATTTACAAACAATATTAAGTCCACATGGTAAACTGCAAATGGAGAAAATTCAACACTGTTGCCAGTCTACCAGTAGTGTTCAGCATGCCTAATTTTCTCCAAGATCTGACCATGTAATGAACCTAGACGTCTCAAAGAACTCTAAGGTTTCTTCATGGGACCTACAGGCCTCTCTTGCTATGGTAAATGTCAAAGATCATAAGTCCATTAGGAATTCCAAGTCAGAAGTCCAGTCAGAAAAAGACTGAATACGAATGACTTGCATGGAAGGCTAGCAAAGAGGAAACCCCTGCAATCCAAGAGAAACCTTGCTGCATGGCTTAAGTTTGCAAAACAGCACTTGAATGAAAAACAATACTCCTGGAACAATGTGCTCTGGACAGATGAGTTAAAAGTAAAGTTGTCTGGTGGTAATGCAATTAACCATGTTTGGTGAAAACCAAACACTGCCTTTGACCAAAAGTACCCCATTCAGGTTATTGCTGCTAAAGTGAGTGCTACAGGATACTGAATCTGCACTGGGTACAGTTACTTATTCACACAAAGATATTGAATGCTGGCTAATTTATTAAATAATGACAACGTATATTTTTGTGTGTTATTTGTCAAATAAGGTTAGTTGTATCTACAATTAGGACATGATGAGAGCTAGGTGAAGATCAGATATGTATAAATATGTTAAACCATAAGATCTAAGGGGGATATACTTTTTCACCTAACTTTATATTTTGTGCTTACTTATATGTTCTTTGATTCATGACCTGTACTCTATTATGTGCTTTTTAAAAATATTTGAATTTCATATACTGTACTGACACAAGTTGTGAAATGTGAAAGTATTAAATGGTGTTTAGTTAAACTCCCTGGCTGAACACATAATTGTTCCTAAATTGTTTTTTAGCACCCCTCAATCTGCCCCCACTTGACCATTGCAGTATTTCCTCCCTGGTTTATCTTTTATAACTGATGGGGGGACATCATGGTGACAGCACTGATCTCTAACAGGCACATTATTTCCTCGGCCAGACAAGTTGACGCCAAAGCATGCTACCCCTTCATATTTGTCACCTTGTTTTGTCATAGAATTTGACCAAACTACTGAACTGATTAATAATTCATTATAATCTAGATTAAATTAGACCACTTATTATCTGAGATCTGGTAAAATAAGGGTGTAAGGTTTTAATAAGAGAGAGAGATCATTTTATTAGCCATATACAATTTCTTGCATTAGGAATGTGTCTTTTTCACATACCCCAGCTTGCTCTCCATGAGACACACTGGCGGGAAGAGAGAAGGTTGGTGTCAGAGTGCAGGGTCAGCCATTTATACAGCACCCCTGGAGCAGGTGGGGTTTAGGGCCTTGCACAGGAGCCTAATAGAGTAGGATTCCTCTGGCAGCTGTGGGATTTGAACCAGCAACCTTCCAGTCACAGTGCCACCGCTCTGCCCCTTTATACTGCTTCCAATTAAAGTCAGTTATTGATAATGATAAGTATAAATATGTACATACAGTACATTCATTAGTTTTTTCTATTTTTTACTTTTAAAATGAAAAAAATGGCTTTGGTATGAGTATGTGTGTCTGTGTACCTGTGTCCCATTCAGGGTGTATCCCACATTGCACCTGTTGCAATTACTTTATATGGATAAGCATTTGACTTAATTTACTAAAAGTTTGTGAATTTAAGTGGAAAATATGATCTGATTAAAAGTTTTTATTTTTCTTTGATAAGAGAATAAACCTGATCCATGGATCGTATCTTGATATTTTTGAATATGTTTGGTTTTCCGGAAATTCTTGGAAAACAAGGATTTCATGGAGTGACTATAAACTAATCAAAACAACTGAAATTTTAATATTGCAATTTGGTATGCAGAACAGGTCAGATTAGCATGTCTGTGTGAAACACTGCATAATAACTTCTGAAATTCAGTAAACAAATGTTCTTGTCACTCACTCTTACCGAATGAGATGCACTGCAATCCATTAGCAGGTGCCCAGCTCATGGAAGCATTTCACATCACCAATCGTACTGGATATTAGATATTAAAATGAGAAGAACATATTTCGTATTAAAATTCATAAGATGTGTACACTACATTGCATTGCAAGGAATGAACTGGATTTATGAAGCCAGAAGAATGTCCTGATTTGGGGCACCTCACACACACATTCATACCAAGGAGCCAGAAGTGGGAGGAGAAGAGGTGCTACATGTACATATAAACTTCACACAGACAGTCACCCGGTAAAGAAATTAGTGCTTCTCTTTCGATTTGTTTCTCTCTAGCTGGCCTAGTGATCATTTTATTGACAGTTAGTTTCAGTTTGCATTACACCTCAAAATGGCATTATAAAGTGTGATTACAAACTGTTCCAAAACTGTATAGCTGGCTTTATAGTGTAAAGAGCTTTTGGTTTGTACTTCATCAACAATTATAAATGGGGAGCAACCCACCCTCAGTACTCCACGCCGTTCGGTGACATTACAACCATCAAAGCACAAGATATTGAACATTGACACTGAAACACAAAGTTCCTACTGATAGAACTACTTTTCAGCAGCTATTTATGTGAAATACCTGCATCTGACCATATAAAGCAAAATACCACAAACTCACAATAGGATAGAATTATTCATCTTCTGTGGGTATTGGATTCAGCCTTTCTTTATTGAAAGAAAAATACTATATTTTCTGTTTTCATTCAGATAAGGGTTGTAGTATTGCAGCTACAAACAGTAGATTATACTGTGGTGAAAAAGCTATTGACTGTTAAATAACGGAGAAGTTGTAAATTTAGGGACTTGTCAGAGATAGATACTGTAGCTCATCAGTCATGTAATACGAGTACAGTTTGGTGGTGTCAAAATTAAATCCTGGGCATGAAGTGTCAGGGTGAAGCCAACAAAGAAAACTCAGTTCCTACTTGCAGTTCTAGAGAACTTGTTTTAAGCAAATAAGGCCTGTAAGCCACTCCTTTAACATTTTAATATACTGTACAATAAGTACTGAACAGTTGAAGGGGTTTTGTTGACTTGACAAAAAATCTAAACTATGTAAGTTCTTTTTAGCCTTGTTGGATGCACAAGTATACAAAATATGGCTCTGATTCAAATAGAATGAAGTATCACATTAAATAACCTTCCTCATGTTAGGCAAAAAAAAGTAACCAAAGGTTTTAACACTCAATGTTTTTATATGCCTTCTGCAGAATATTTTTTTGAGTGAGATTAAATGCATGGTTTTCTTGTGGTATGATGGCATTTCCCTTTCTCATTTAAAGGTTCTGAAACCCCCTCCAGACTTCATCTTTCGGGTCGTGTCAGGTCCTGTTGTCTACACTGCAGTATCCGTTGTTAATGCCTTGCGCTCATTTGCAAAAAGTTCCTCTGCAATTCTGTCTGTTACTCCAGTAATGGGCGTTCCAGACCATCAGTTTCAGGTCCACTCAGGTAGGTGCATTTAAGCTTCCATTTAACTAAGACCTTATACAATAATTTAGACCTCATTGGTTTTTCTGAACAAAATGAATTTGGAAAAAATAAGCCAGTTGGCATTTTATTTTTTCACTTGTATTAAAACACAATAATTCTACAATTACTACTTCTCCACACCTGAAGAAGGCTCCATGGCCGAAACGTTGTGTTCTCTTTCTTCTTTTTTTTCAGCATGGAATAAACCTATTACTTGTTCCTTCATAATTCTACAATGTTCTGCTCACTAGTTATGTGTTACTTGAAAAGGATAAAAATCTTATAGTGCACTAGTGGTATTTAGAGACTAACTTGAGAAAAGCATCAGAATCTGCATCTGTTACTTTTACATTACATTTTGTATGCTGTATATTATTTGGGATTGCATTACAAATGCAAGTCACAGGACAGCTTATTGCTCTACAGAACTGTAAGATTTCAGGTTAGCAAAATACATGGTACAGTTTAGGAGAGAGGAAGTACAGTAGGTAATACATAAGAACTAGCTCAGATGAAGTAAATTGCAATGTTAAGTAAAATGTGTCACAAAATGTATTATTTGGATTGAAGAACATTATTAATGGATACCATGAGTTAATATAAACTGTATTCACATTCATTGAGGAAAGCTGGTGGAAAGTAAATTGTTTGAAAGTTAGTTATAAGATTGTTGTAAATGGTTTATTTGATAAGTTTGATATGACAAAGCTTTTATAGGTTATGAAGGTAATGCAGTGTGAAAAACTGCATGTTACATCCGTTTTTCCAAGTAACTACAAGAAGTTTGCATAAAATTTGGTCACAGGTTTAAAGCTGCCTTTAGGTGAGTAGGTAACATGTTGCAGTAAATTCTGTCAAATATTTTGACTAAAATGGTCACATACATCTGCAAAAAAACAAACAGTTCTTAAATAGGCTTCAGAGCTGCAGGTGAAAAAACTACTTGCAGCTGATTTTCTCCTGGTTTCTATAAGACTGAACTTCCCCAACAGTGTTCTTAAACCCTAAACACCACCTGTATCACCACCTGTAATTAATAAAGAATTCAAAATAGAATAACCTTTTTTAGCCACTTCTGTTGGTGCTGACAGCTCTGAACCTTCATTGTTCACATGGGTGTATTTTCATACTAGCATTACCTTCTTCGTAGTTCATTTAAGTGAAATGTCACATTAAATTATTGTATGTAATATTACAGTCCACACCAGATTGTGTGTAATCCACCAGTTGTGTAATCTGCGGTTAGAAAATGGATAGGTGGATGGGTAGATGGATTTTTGTGTGGAATTAGAGGTGGGAAATGTACTCCCATTTGTGATAAGCTAGACGTGGGTTAACCAAAAATGTGTCATGTCTATCAGAGGAATTTGGAAACTCAGCGGTTTTATCTTTTTTCAGCTGTACCTTGCATTTAAAGATGATATCTACTACAATTAAATCCATGCTTGCTTTAAACATTTTGCATAAAGCTTTTCTATTGAATCTAAGGAACATTTTTGAATTATATTTTGGTGTGGTAGCTCTGAAATTCAGCCATACCTGAGGGTCTTCTATATTAGAAGTTTGATTGTGAGTTTCAAATGTACTGTCTTATTTTTCAAGCATATTAAGTGAAAAAAAATATTTTCAGTCAAAATATGAAGATAATAATCTCATAATATTAAAATTAACTTGCAATTAGTTTGTCAATAGGTTTGTTAATGTAAACATAATTTATACATTATGATATATTGTAAACACTGCAAATGTAATTTGTATTTTCACAAACAGAAACACTATAGAAACACGTTACACTCTGGACTCCCAGCTGATAATACTTCTAGCCTTTCCTCTTCACCAATAACCTACAACTTATGATTTATGATGGCTGATAAAATATATTCTTCTTAAATATTCTGTAGCAAATTTTGAATGCTGTCACATCAATTTATCATTTATAAATAGAATGTGAAGAAAGATTGGATGCCGAATGGTGTGTGGGCCACATGGTGCATTCAAGTCACGTTCTCTCAAGTAAAGTGATTCATGGTGGAAATTTTGCACAAGGATCACAAGAATGTTTCCCCATTCAATTGATATAACAGTTTTCAGATGTGATACACAGTACACATCTACCACACTTGTTTCATAGACAGTTAATTGGCACAGGTATACTGCCAGCCTGCTCATGATGTTGATCTCAGATTGATCTGGTCTTGACCATTGCAGTCAGAGGACATACTGTAATGAAAAGTTCAAGAAATAGATTCCAATATCAAATAAAATTAGAAACACCAAACCCACCCTGAAAGGTAATATTAACCGCCCCCCTCCACACTTAATTATGCTTCCACAATAAGGATAAAGTCCTTCGATTTTCCATTATTAAATGAAGAATCAGTAAAAATGTTTTTTTTTAAATTCAGTTTTATTTTATCATAACTCTTTTGAATGGAGTTGCTCACATATACAAAATTCTCAGGCACAGTTACAGGATAATAGATATTAGGGTGTTTTGGTGTTTGAAATAATTTCTAAATTTTATTGGCCTCTTATGTTCTTGGTACACTCTTGGAATGCATTTGGAATGTAAGGTGCAAGAACATGTACTTAAAAAACCCTCATAAAACAAAAAGGTATTGTGTTAAGGCATTTGATATTTTTAACTTGTATATTTAGTCACCCAAATCTTTTGTTTTCTCATTAGTTCTTCAGTTTGTTCCAAGCTACATTGATGTGAGGTTCTGTAACTTCAGTGAACGGATTGAGAAAGGGCTCATAATGGCTTTCTCTGAAGTACGAAGGAGATACCAGGAATCGCCTGACTTCATTGTGCACGTAAGAGCTTTATGCCTCCTATTTACAGTCTAGCAGTCTAGCAGTTAAAATGCAGAAGTAAAGATTAAATGTAAAAGACCGAATATCTTACTAACCTATGGCTTATGAATGCTAGAGTAATATTAATATAATCACTCTAATGATTAAGAATTTATTTCTTTATGTACAGTAGATGGATATGGTGGTCTTCCCCTCTGATCTTTTGTGATGCTTTTGCAGCTTGTATTGAATCAGGGATCTTGCTAGAACCTGTTCAATAAATTGTTTAATAAACACTTTATAATAATAAATAGCAATTTAAGATAATTGTTTTGACAAGATTGTAGACAAGACATGAGCTGTGTTACGCAGTGCATTAATATATAAACAGTTACAGATTGATTAAAAACCTGTTTTTGCATTTTTTTGCTTTGTAGATCATAAACATTACCATGAATTTGCCTAAAGCTCAGAAACAGCTGCAGAGGGTGCCAGTGGATATTATCTTTGCTATTAGAGACTCCACTGGGTATCTGAATGGCTCTGAAGTGAGCAGCCTCTTGAGAAATTTAAACATGGTGGAGTTCAGCTTCTATCTGGGCTTTCCTGTGCTACAGATTGCGGAACGTAAGTGAAGCTTTTCACTTTGTCAAGAATTTTTGTATTGTTAAACCAGGTAATTTATTTCAAGACATATACTGTATCCCTCTGGAACTTGGATTATCTCAACTTGTTTATTTGTTACACAGTTCCAGAGACCCAGGGACAAACACATTTTAATCTTATTCACACTCACATGGCTAAGTGACTGTATGCAAAGATTTGTGACCAGGGGTATTACAGGCAGGGGGAAATTTGGGGATAGAAACTCATGTGTTCTATTGAATTGTTATTGCTGAAATTTTTTGAGGCCTGACTAACTGCAGCTGAACAATATTTTGAAATATGGTGAAGTTGTTAATGATATGCATTTCAGTGGAAGCAATAATATTCAAATCACTGGAGTCTTTTTTGGTATATTTTTACAGCTTTTCACTATCCAGAATTGAATGTAACCCAGTTGTTACGATCTTCTTGGGTTAAAACAGGTAAGCTGCCCTAATGCATTTTTGTAAGGTTTTGTGTTAGATGTTTAATACAGAACATAGCTTTCGAGGTAAACTTTCAAATATTAAATGCCTTTGGTACTAGAATACCTACAGTAGTACTTTAAATTCCCACTCTTTTTAAAGCTCTTGTGACATATACTGTAAGGCAATAATAGCATTTATTGTTTCTATCATATTAACAGTGAGTTACAGTATTATTAAATTTTATATTCCCAGGACACTTAATCTTAGTGGTTATTTATCCAGTTACATTATTAAGGTGTCATGGTTAAGTTTATATGTTTTTAATGTGGGTATCGGGACATTAATAAGAGTTTTACTGTGGCAAGCTGCAATTATGACATGTTTGCTTTATGTTTCAGTTCTGTTGGGAGTAATGGAGCAGAGGGTGAATGAGAGGACATTCCAAGCCAAGATGGAGCGCAGATTAGCCCAATTGCTGGGAGAAGTGCTTGGCTCTGCTCGTCGTTGGAAAAGAGCCACTAATGTGGGGAATAACAGTGTTCAGGTAAATTGCACACACTGTCCAAACCACTTTGTTGTCTTTGAAACCAGTTATTTGTAATGTAAAGTGTGATAGGATTTACTGTAGGTGGGGAATCAGGGAACAGAATGATAAAAAAAATGAAAAGGTGAGCATAACAGGAAGACTAATCTTGAAGGAAAGCTTGCTGGACCAGAAAGCATTTTTAACAACCACACTAAGTAAAGCAAACAGCAAAACATACAGTACTGGTAGAGGAATCACATACAATATACTGTTTTAAGTGTTTCCATCTGTTTTCAAACTGCTTCATTCCATTTAGGGTAGTGGGGGAGACATAAGCTATTACCGGCAAACAATATTTGCAAGGCAAAATACACCCTGGAAAGCACGCTAGTCTATCACACAGGGCACAGACACAAACATGACCTCACAGTGGTGAATTTTCCAATAAGCCAAGTTACCTACCGGTATGTCTTTGAACTGTGGGAAGAAACCAGAGTACCTGGCAAAAACGCATGCTAACAAACAGGGAGAATATACAGACTCCACCCAGATAACACTCTAGGTCCAGAAGTGAATCCCACGCCCCAATGCTGTAAGGCAGCAGTGCTAACCACTGCACCACCATACCACCCTTAAATGCTTCCAAGAAACTTTTTAAAATAAATTTTAAGAAGACTTTGTATGCTGGTTGCCAAATCTCTCAAATGTTTCAGAATAGTGATTGAAGGATTAACCAGCCTATTCAGCATAGGTTTTAAGGTGAAAGAGGTTTGTGAACTTATGAAAAACATAAAACATGTGACAACACTTTATGTAGTTCAAATTAGATTTAGTTAAATATTATCCTTATAACCCACTTATGTATACACTTAATTTACACTTTTCCAAAATGATGTTTTCTGTTTAGGTCAGATCTGAATTAATACTTAAAATTCATGACATATAACTCACAATCTTTGATTTCAGAGTCTTATTGTCTTGCTAATAAAGCTCTCTCTTAATGTCTTTCTTTCACACCTGCTCTTTTTCTGAGATAATCCAGGACCAAGAGCTGGTATCCATGACAACATGGCCTATTCATGTAGATGTCTGAAACCAAGTCTAATTTTAATCAGCCTGAAACAAATTCTACTGCTAATAACAGATCAATTATTTATAGCATTTCACTGGCAGCAGAAGGCATTTCAATTGTATTATATATTTTCACATCCTAGAGGCTGGCAGAGTGTAATGATTTTCTTTAATGTAGATAACTGTCACAATGACTCATATCCGCATGTTTTACCTTTAATTTTGGATCAAGTGACTTCTTTAACTTTCTTTTTTTTTTATTAAAAAATGTTGCTCCTATTAGCATTATCCTCTAGGAATTGTTAAGTGTTTTTACCTCTCAAATATTAAAGTGGCCAGGATTAAACACCATGTAGCCAATCAACTCAAAACATAACATTGAGCTGGAGAAAACATTTTGGTCCATATATAGTACCATAAATTGCAGCTGTTCAAAACATGTTTTTCATATACCTCCAAACCTAGCAGGATAATTATAGTTGTAATATGGTGTACATTTAAGCCAGGTTTTGCTGGCATATCCCTTGTCGTAATAGGACTTAAATCTTCAAAACTTGTGACCTACTACAAACTATAAGCATTGAAACTCAGGTTGCAGTGTAAACATCAGACTACATCTGCTAATAAACTGTTGAGCCAATTAAATCTAAATTTGATATACAGATCCAACTGTTCAAAAATGCGCGGAATACACCGCGTTAAAATGCGGCAGGCGTTTACCGCATTTTAATTGAAATATGATAATAGTATCTGGAAGCACCTTGTGAAACTGCCAGGTGGAGCTAATAAAGCTTAACATCTCATGTACAGCATTTGAGCTGTCGCCAGAAAACGCCCGGTTTCAAATCCCGGTCACTGCAGATGGACCATCTTTTTCCAGTTAAGAATTTAAGTTGTAAACTCTTTAGACTGTTTATAATGTTAAACTGTGTATAACAGCATCTTAATCATTAAACATTAAAAAGTCGGTATATTTTATAAATGCAAGATTACTAAGTTGGACAAAAGTTACAAGACCTTCCACCTTCATCATAAATAATTAATTATTCATAAATATTTTATGCATCAAAGTCTTTAACTTGGTAACTTAGTGGGTTCTGTTTGTAACGTGCTTGTTCTAACATTATTAGTCTTATATTGTGAACTTCATAAAAAGGTATAATGTTTTATCAGTTTCTGAGAATACATAGTAAGAACACCACTTACTGTTATTGTAAAAAGAGAAATGTTGTAGTGATTAAACATCACTTGATAATTATATGAATATGGAATCGTGTAACTTAGCATCTTAAGTATCACAGTTAGACATTTCGGAAACATTTTGACATCTGTTTCTTTTTAAAAAACTTTTATAGTCCTTGTCGTGGTAGTGGGCAAAGTACTGCACCTGAGGTTCAAAGCGCAATCAGAGTATTACTTTTTGGTTTGTTTCTTATACAGTATAGTGAATACATAAAAATAGTCCTCTATTATAGCTTGTTGTTGGCTCTGGCGTGAATTTGTGTATCTGGATAAATTAAGTGATGGTATTGTGATTAAGGAGTTCTTCGTGAAATTCTTTAAGTTAAACAAAGGAGGGACGAAGGGTTATTTTTATAATTGGCACTCCGAGATTATGACTGATAAAATTCCCCTCATTTAACGGATAAGGAAATCATGCAGTAGTTATATGTATTGGAAGGTGCTCTGTTTTATTCAGACAGGTTCCTTTTGTCCAAGACTGCCAGGAAACAGTCGAAACTTGCCACACCCAGACTGTTAACTTGATCAACCTTTTACAATAGCCTTCCAAATGCGTTCACACTGTAGGATATACACTCAACGCGCCACAGGTGTCACATTTACTGTACATGTCAAACCAGTTGCTTTCCATTGCGATTTGTTTTCTCCATAGCCTCCACTTTATCATTTATATAGTATGCCTATTCCAGAGACATTTTAATTGTCGATAACTATGCGGGGAGAGCATGTAGATTCCAAAACACTCAATGGCAGCAGAAGTGAGCAATTACCTGCTGAAAAATGAATGTGTTCCCAAAAGCATATACTGTACAATTTTCACAACATTTGCAAACATTCCCGATACATAACCACATTATGTACGGATGCAGCCTACCCACAAGCCACCGCAGGGCACCGCGGTAAGTGATTGGCTGGCCAAAATGATCGACAGGGGCACTCGTGGTGCATTGGTTGGTAGTGAAAAGATTTAATCATTGAATGTCTTTACTGTGCACATTTTAATCCGCTTAGTTTTGAATATTTATATGGAATTTTACCACTAAAGGGAAATTTTAGTAGCTGAGCATAAAAAGAAGAGGAGCATAACGCATCTGAAGGTCATAAACGATATTAATTTAGGAACATAAACATTACTGAATGTACATAAACTGTACTGTGAATGGCTGGTCTTGATAGTTTAAAGAAAAAAATACACACCAGTCTTCCATTTCTCCCTAAACATTTTAAGCATGAAAGTTTTATGAAACGGTACCCAAATATGCGATTGCTGTATAGAATGAATTTTAATTTAAAAAAAAATATTTAACACGAAAATTAAGCTGTTTACATCTTCCGCCTGAGAACAGTCACCCGTTGCTACCCAATGCAGAAACACAGCCACTAACTAGCAAAGAGAGGACATTAGCTAGCCAATATGATCAAGAAATAAATACTTATTTTGTTTATTTCTTTTGCACATTTCCATTGATTGTACAAGCACTTGAAAACTGTCCAATCCCCAGTTCATTGGGCATTTTCTTTTACGCTGCAGGCATTCTCCCGGTCTGGCGCCGGTCTGTGTCTCTAGGATATAATGCCAGCGAACTAATAACCATAATAACAACCAACCAACAAAAACAACCATATAAACATAATACCAACCAAAAACATAGATAACAACCACAATACAAAATCAAATATATCAAACCATTATACTCTCACAAATTCCTCCAATTATCATATTGCAAAACCAAACCCTCCTCCCATCCCAGTTTATCCTCTTTATCATAAACAAAATCCACCTCAATTTTCAACATAAAGCATTTCACAAAATCAATACCTCAACACTCCATACTCAACAACGATAATTCACAAACAGCCAGAACATGTAACTCCACATTCCCAAACAGACCTCATTTCCATAGCCCCGCCCCGTATGCAAAACCAACATCCCTCCCCTTTTCTCTCTCTCCCCTGGCGTTTGTAATCGTTTTTATTTTCAAATAAATTTTAGCAAAGTCATGTATTTTAAAAATCTTAAGATTTCTATATTTATGTCTTTATTTGGTGGTTTCGTTAGTGACAAAGGCTAAACTTTCTTGGAAAAATGTATTTTATGTAAACCATGTTTGCTATTAATTCATTCAGGGCTAAAATATGTTCATTGTCTTCCAATGAAAGAAGAGTTCCTTTCGCCATAGTCGGGTTGAAATTAGAAGCTTGCCATGCCCGGACTGTTACACCAACGCATTAGTATGTTAAAGCAATTTCATTGAGGAGCCTAGCTTTCTTAACTAGTAAGTACTGTACTTACTGGGTTTTTGAGGGGGGGGGGGGTGTCTTTCGCTGGAAATCTCGCCACCTTCTACTTTGAAAATACCTGTGAAACCGGTTTAATTCGTCACAGCCAGCACTCCTGCAGAGAGGGGGGTTGTACTTGCAGTGTATACAGTAGATGGGAAAGCCAGAGCCGACCTCTACGCCACCCACGTGTTATGCTCTTCGTTAATGTCTAAGCCGGAACACATCATTATATCTCATTTTGTATTTCTTAAAAAAAAAATTGTTTGCCCAGCCTAACAGTATTGTTGTTATTGTTTTTAACCTGTAAAGAGCTTTGAGGAGCCACCTTTAAAGGCGCCATATACAATAAAAATCATTATTATTACTATTGTTAATTTGCTGGACAGAGAGGTGAACATTATTACACAAAAGACAAAGATAGCGATTTATGTTGCATTGTGCATTGTGCTGCTGTAATACAGTTTTAAATAATAAAAAGTCTAAACAGTATCAGCTTTATGGGTTTTAAATAAAGGCGATTTAAACGTGATTTAAATCAATATAAATATTTATATTGTAATGCCTAGGTGACTATTCATTGTTATTAAAATGACTTAAATTCGATCATGTTGTGATATTTAGAAATATAAATTTGTTTGGTGCGATTGAGGTTTTAATTAATCTCTGACTCAGGAAACGTTTCATTTTTTCAAAGAAATGTTTGTTAGAAAAAATTCATTGCTCCAGTGGGATTCAATCACAGACCGTATGAGGTGGGAGTCAGGAACCCTAACCCACAGCACCACCGGCAAGGTCACATGCAGAGTGCTGAAAAAGCACTACAGAAACATTATCAACAGACAATGTACAGCGTGTACTATTCTTGTGTTGTGGTACATGAATGTAATTATATAATTATTAATTTGTTTAGATACGCGATTCCATATTATATTCCCTTTTAATCAAATTCTAAAAGTTTGCTTGTTGACTCCGGTATCACGTTAGTTAAAGACTTCGATGCTTAATGTTCAGGGAGAAATGGAAAACTGCTGTGTATGTTTTCTTTAAAGTACCGAGACCAGCCATATACTGTATGTTTCAAAAATTCAAAAATTCCAAGTTCCAAAATTAATATTGTTTATGGCCTTCACACGCGTTACAGTATGCTCCTATTCTTTTTATGCTCAGGTACTAAGATTTCCCTTCAGTGGTAAAATTCCATATAAATATTCAATACTTAAACGGGCACAGTTAAGACATTAAATATACATATACATACTGTATACAGTACAGTTTGCATACGGTAATATGTTTATGTTCCTAAATCAATCTCTTTTATGAGCATGTGAAAGGCATGGTGAATCACTGTACTTTGCATGATTGGAAACAAATGCGTGATTGCGAAATGCTGTGGTGTTACTTTTACAAAGACGGTCAATGAAAAAAAGAATGTTGACCAGGGCAATACTTTGAGTTTACACTTACAGCTTGTCCAAGGTCATTCATTATTAATACTATTAGTAATATCTTCGTTAAAGACTTTGATGGCGACAGCTCAAACATGAGAGGTTGAGCTTTATTAGCTCCACCTTGCGGAAATTCCGGATACTATTATTTTGCTTGTCGTATTATAGGAGAATTTACGGTAACTAGCGGTATTTACCGGTAACTCGCAGTATTAACCGGTAGCTTGCGGTAGACTGCGTACAGCGTACCGGAAAATAATGCGGTATCGCCTGCGCATTTTGAATGGCTGCATCTGTAAGCCTGTGAAGTTGCCTGCTTGGTTGGATGGAAAGATTGCTAGCATGCCTAACATTAATGTCTCTTAGTGCCTTCATGTCTCAATCAGTTGTACAAAGGATTCAATGTATTACCAGCAGATCCACAAGCAGTTCAGAAACCAGAAATGCAATAGTTAGAAAACAGTGTATTCACACACCAGATGTTGTAATGTCACCTTTTCCCCCAGATTGTAAGAACCACCAGACTTGATGGCCCCGATAACCCGCTGGAAATGATTTACTTTGTGGAAGGTCCTAATCAGGAGAGACTGGCTGCTACTACCACCTCCAGCATCCTCAACCAGATTAATGTCCAGAGGGCTGCCATTGTCCTTGGTTACCGGGTGCAAGGGGTCCTAGCTCAACGTGAGTATTTGAAAGGTTTAGCTATTTTAAAGGAATGTATGGGAATTTCAGAAATAGATCCATGAGCTGGAAAGGGATTTTGTCTTTGATTAAGTTGGAAATTTTAATGATACTCCAATGGGTATAGTCCAGTAAACAGTGTATTCACACACCAGATGTTGTAATGTCACCTGTAATGTCTACAGAGCAGTAGGAAATATGTTTTCTTATTATATTGTAGTATTATATTCCTTATTATATTATTCGTGGGTGACATTTTGGAAATATAAATACATGAAATGGTAATTCCATTTGTTCAAACCTCAGAAATCTGAAAATGTTCCTTGTACCTTAAAATGTCCAGCACCAACATGGCATTAACCAAAAAACATAGTAGCAGTAGTTCAGCACTTAGTGTAAAATTGTGGGTAATAACATATCAATAAACAGATTGATAACACCTAATCAGTTGTTAAAAAAGGTACACACTGTTATGTTTGTGCACTGAAGCATAACTGCATGATGTTTTTAGTGAAAGTATATTCTCACTCCACAGCTGTGGAAAAGATCACTGCCCCACCATCTGAAACACAGAATAATAACCTCTGGATCGTTGTGGGTGTAGTGGTCCCTGTTGTTGTCGTCGTCATCATCATCATCATTCTGTATTGGAAACTGTGCCGGACTGACAAGCTGGAGTTTCAGCCTGACACCATGAGCAATGTTCAGCAGAGACAAAAGGTGAGCGGTGTCTGTGAGTTTAGGACTTAATTTATGGGCTTTGTTTCTCTCACTCTTATTTTTCTGTTTCAAAGAACTGTTTGTATTGGATTCATCAACATGTTATGCTGCCCTGTTTAACATGTGAGTATCTACAGTGTATGCACAGTGTATAGTATAAGTCAGAAGATGTCATTATACAGATGCAGCCATTCATAATGCCCGGTAAAACCCCGTACTGTGTGAAATTATCTGCAGAAAAGCACGGAATGCCGCAGTACGTAATTGGCTGGCCAAAATAACCGACAGGCGGCACTCGTGGTGCATTGGTTGTCAGTGAAACAATTGCTTCATTTAATCTCTTTACTGTGCAGGTTTAAATCCGCTTAATATTGAATATTAATATGGAATTACACAACTAATTTGGGTAGCTGAGCATAAAAAGAAGAGGAGCATAACATGTTTTAAGGTCATAAATAAATATTAATTTAGGAATATAAACATTATGTAAGCTGTATATGGCTGGTATTGCCAGTTTTAATAAAAAATACACACCAGTATTTCACTATCTTCATAAACATTTTAAGCATCAAAGTCTTTCATTAGGTCAAATACTGTGGTTATTTTGGAAAAAAAAATATGTACTCTTTCTGACTATATTAAGTTTATATACTTTATAAAAAGTTATAATGTTTTAACCTTTTCTATGAATACTTTAGCTCATTATCGCAGTAAAGAAATGCACTTTTTAGAATTTGACTAATAGGGAATATAATATGGAATTGTGTATCTAAAGAAATTAATTACGATATAATTATATTCATATAGCTCAAATTATTACCGTAGTCCACTTTCTTTGTAAACATCTGCATCAATTTGACTCATTCACCCGCGATTACTTGGAAACGTTTTGCCTGCCTTGTTCAGTTATAGCTTCAGTTGTCAAGCTGTGTGTTGGTGTAATTGTTTTGGCATGTGATATGCATGCTAAAGGTCTGGGATTCGAACCCAGCTCTCAGTATGAGTTTTCTTTTAACAAAAAGCATTTCTTCAAAAAACTAAAATAGTAAATATTATCGACACTATATTGAATTTGTTGGTATTTCTAAATATCGCAACACATTCAAAGTTAAGTGATTTATTAATAACAACTAATAATTTCAAACTGCTTGTGTTTTACAATTATATTTTGTTGTTTTCACAACCTTCTATTCACTAAACTTCTATTTTTGAGACAGGGTGTTCCAGAGCTCTGTTTAATTTCTGAAACTCCCTCTGTATTCCATGTTTTAACCTTTTCTATGAATACTTGCGCTCGTTATCGCAGTAAAAAACCTTATACTTTTTAGAATCCTTTAAATAGGGAATATAATATGGAATCACTTATCTAAGGAAATTAATAACGATATTAATTTAAGGATCTAAATATACTGTATGTATTTATATAGCTCGTAGTATTACTGTAATCTGTAATTAGACTCATTCATGCATGATTACTTTCTAAATATCCTTAAGCTGTTCGTCTCAGCTCTGTTTCCAAGCAGTCTGTTGGGACAGCTGGTTTGTCAATAGGGGTTCTGTCTAGGCGAGCCGAGTTCAACACCTGCTCAGGGCACAAGCTTTTCTTCTAACAAAGACTTTTTAAAAAAGAAAATAGTAAATATTATGTACACTATATAAACATTTTTTTATTTTTTATATAACATATTCAATGTTAAGTGATATTAAAAATGAAATTAAAAAGTGAATTTGCAGACTTGACTACTTTCAACAGTTGGAGTAAAAACCAGTTCAACCAGTTTAATTCAATTCAATTCAAAACACTTTAAAATGAAATCGTATATATTGTAATTAGAATCGAGAATAACAAAGCAGTATTAACAATACCACTGAAACTATATTAATGTGTCTGGTTATTATTGACAGTATTAATTTAATAATAATAATTTCAAACTTTTTGTAACATTTTCAAAGTCTTTTTTTTCTTCGGTTTTCATAAGCTTCCCTTTATTAGAACGCCTATTTATTAGACAGGGTGTTTCAGATGTCAGTAACGTTGTGAACAAATGACACAGAGCCTGCAACATACAGGTTTAGAGATCATGATTTGTAAATAAATTCAATTTTTTAAAACAATATCTAGTACCTGGTTGCATTTTTAGAAACCTTAGTTTGAATAAAGCTGATCCCAGGTGCAAGTGACTTCATAACGTATTATACTATATTTTTTATGCATCAGTTGAAGCCTCCTGAAGTCTCTCAAAAACCCAAAAAATGTAACATAATATTGTGTGGCACGATTGGAAACAGATTCTTTTAATTTTAAAGAAAATAAAAAATGCGAAACAATAATGTGTCTGCCTAAAACAGACATTGCATGATAAGATAAGATAAGATCACTTTATTTGCATACAATTTCTTGCATTAGGAATTTGTCTTTTCGCATACCCCAGCTTGCTCTCCATGAGACACACAAGCACACAGACAGAGAGAGAGAAGCATGATTTTAAAACCCATCAAAAACAGGTTTAGTTAAAAACACTAAATCCATGGAAAATGGGTGATTTTTCTTCCTTGTGATCAGCTTAGTTGTGTAAGCTGTACGTTTTTTTAAACTTTTAAATTAAACATTTTAAACACTTTAAAAATGTCACGGAGGTCCAAAGGGACTAACCGTGGGGAGCAGGAGAGCAGAAAAAGACCCATATGCGTAGCGGCGAGACGGGAAAAAGGCCCGGGCTCATTAGTTCAAAGAGTTCAGGAATGCCGTATAGAAACCTATGCCCTCAGGGAGCGGACGTGGGGCGCCCTGGTGCTAGGCGGGTCTCAGGACATCCGAACATCAATGCTGAGCGAGGACAGAGTGCAAGACCCGGAAATATATAGCCCAAGGGAAAGAGAGGGACAGGAAGGACAGCAGACCGGAAACTAGGGAAAGGACAGAGAAGGAGCGCCCTCTGGCTGCAGAGGGCGTGACAGTACCCCCCCTTCATGGGCGGCTCCCGACGCCCAAACAAATAAATAAGCTGCACAGCACTGGGGGGAGGAAAAACCTCATTTAACTGAAAGGAAACCTCCGGGAATCCACGGCTGAGAGCAACCCCTTCCTCCGGGGTATAAACCTTTATTGGGTGGAGGAAGGGGGGGTAGAGAAGAGCTCTGGAGACAAAAAACAAAAAAAGTACACAAGCACAAACACAGACAAAAACCTGGGAAAGGTTTCCGCGACACAGAGAGCAGGGGGGACCAAAAAGGAGCGGAAACCAGGAAGAAAAAAATCAAAACAAAAGGCAAAAAACAAGAAAAAAAACACAAAAACCCCGGGGAAAAATACCGCAGACTGGGCAAATGGCACGTTCACATTCTAACGCTGATATCGGAGTGGACAACCTGAGGAAAGCCAGACCGAAGTCCGCTCACAGACACAGATGCCCGGAGTGATATCCAGCGAAAAGAATGGAGGAACGGCAAATGGGCACGTTCACATACTAACGCTGATATCGGAGTGGACAACCTGAGGAAAGCCAGACCGAAGCCCGCTCACAGACACAGATGCCCGGAGTGATATCCAGCGCCAAGGCATGGAGGAACGGCAGAAAGCTTACCATTCTATCACTGATATCGGAGAGAGCCAGACCAGGAAGAGCCAGGCACGAGAACCTGCTCCAGACACAGAAGCTCGGAGTGATATCCAGTAATAAGAATAGGCAAGCCAGCTCAACCTTCAATCACTGATCTCGGAGTGATCTACCCGAGGAAAGCCAGGTACAGGACCCGCTCACAGGCACGGAAGATCGGAGTGATATCCAGTGATTAGAATAGAGGAACTGAAAAAAAAAACAGCCCAGAGAAAAAAAACTGCGGCAAGACAAAAAAAAGCGCCGCTCGCGGGGTCATTAGGTGGCTCAGCATTCTGTCACGGACGTCCAAAGGGACTAACCCGGGCTCATTAGTGCAAAGAGTTCAGGAATGCCGTATAGAAACCTATGCCCTCAGGGAGCGGACGTGGGGCGCCCTGGTGCTAGGCGGGTCTCAGGACATCCGAACATCAATGCTGAGCGAGGACAGAGTGCAAGACCCGGAAATATATAGCCCAAGGGAAAGAGAGGGACAGGAAGGACAGCAGACCGGAAACTAGGGAAAGGACAGAAAAGGAGCGCCCTCTGGCTGCAGAGGGCGTGACAAAAATGCTGTTAATGCACTTTAAAAGCTGTTTATTAAAATCAGCTACTTTGCTAGCAGTACATGACTTCTCAAAAGGTTCCTTTTGTTTCTTGTGCAAACTCAACAAAGGTTTAATTTTTATAATTTTGAAATTTGAACGATATGCCTTAGGGACTCATTATAGTATTGTAGCGAATATACTTTGTGCAGAAAAATCAAAATACCACCCCCTCCCAGCCAGGTCTGGCCTCCCGCTGTTCCAAAGCCCTATGGTTTCAAAGTATGTGTGAAATACTTTTTTTACTCCAGTTATAAATTCAATCTATTTCTACTCATCCGGCTATGTAAAAAATATAGCCAGTAGGATCACTGTAAAGGTTAAATTCCAAACTGAAAAGACAAGACTCAACGCGTCTTCTCTAACTCTTCAGTTTACGAGCTGTCAGTGGTCATTCATTATTAATATAAATGGCAGGTATACAGATGGTACAAGCTGGTTGCAGCGTGGTGACAGTACAGCCCTCTACTCTCCTGCGCATAACAGGGATGAAGGTCTTCTGTAGTTCAGCTGGCAAAACCTCTGTTGAGCGATGCAGTAGGCCCGGGTTTGAGCCCGTGTGAGGGTTATCAGAATACAAGATATATAATCACAAAGAGATACAAACAAGGAATATACTTCAGTATATTATTCGGCTATACTATATCGTTAATCAATCTTATGAATATAACTTCTACATTAGATACTCAGAAGTAAATACATTACTTATGAATTAAATTGACATCAACTTGTGTTGTAGACCTCTCTCTAGCTAGCGTCTGGGGTGGGCTTGGAAAAAGAGTCTGTGCACAGAAACGTGACGTTGTGGTCCAGGGCAAGTCACTCTAAAACGGGAAGAAGAGCGGTTCATTCCCGGCATAGTGCTACTGCTAAATAAAACTTATTCAGATTGTCGACAAGAGTCCAACCGTATGTCGCTCCAGTGACCACATGGGTGTTCACAATGGCGCCAGCAAATTCACGAGGTCTTTTGCTGCAGGCCAGACCTCGGGCAGATCTGTCTTGACACGCAGGCTTCCCCCTGGCTCAGCTTGGAACAATTTTGCATGTCCCACACTCAGACAACAGTGGCAGTCACGTGATTAAGTCTGAGAGACCAGAGGCCAGAAGAGCAAGGTTCTGAGACTGAGTTCTGAGTTTGGCGGGCACTTGAGACCCATGCCCTGCAGGTTCCTGATTGGTTGGTCAACTGTAGGAAAGAGTAACATTGACCTCTTGACCTTTGGACCATAAACCAGGTGTTGTAAGGCCTAAATGGGCCTGAGCAGACATCCCGGCACCAGGGTTGCCCACCCATTATGATAGTTGGAGAATCCCTCAACTTGGGAACCTGGGAAGAAAACACTTTAAATCAGAAACATAATAGGATGGCCTCTGTGTTTCCTGCACCACAGAGATGAGAGAGAGAGGGGCTTCTGGGAGTGGCACAGTACCCCTTAATTCTGTCTTATTAATAAGCATTGCCACTACGTACTTAACCCATTTTATTGTATAAAATACTCCCAAAATTTATGTATAAAACCTGTATACTGTATACTGGTACTTTTCCCAGACTGAGAATACAAATTATTTAAACATTTTGACATGCAATGATAAGGAGTAGGAAACAAAATCTGGTTCTGTAATCTTCAGAACTGTTCTTTTAAAAGTTACCAACCTTTTGTCTGATTTCCTGTGACACCTTTCCCAGGATTTAGTATTTTGAAAAAAGCACACTGTTCAGAGAAACTCTGAAGGGAATCAGTGTTTTCCCAATGGATCAGGAAAGGAGCTGAAAATACCCCTTGTTTTACTTTTTTCCTTCATGCTGTCCTTTTGTGTTGCCCGTCACAGCTGCAGGCTCCCAGTGTGAAGGGGTTTGATTTTGCAAAGCTCCACCTGGGGCAGCACAACAAAGATGACATTCTGGTGATCCAGGAGTCTGCTCCACTGCCAGCGCCGGTGAAGGAAGTGACTCCATCAGAGAGTGGCGATGTGCCCAGTCCCAAATCCAAAGCCTCTTCCAAAGTTTCACGGGGTGCCAAGCGGAGGGGCAGGTGAGTCAGAAGCATTCAGTGGACTTGACATGCGCTTAACATAAGGATTTAAGGTTCTTTTGAGCCTTAAAGAAAATGGGTAGCCACTGTTATCTGAAGAATCATATTTGAAGAATTTATTTTTTCTACTTGTATGCACACTTATCTTAGACATGCTCTGAAACTATTTTATAAAATGGTTGATAAATCCATGATTTGCTGGGATTAGATGAAAAATCTGTTTCCCAAAAGGCATTTATAACTATAGCAATAGAAATACAGTGGTTTTCAATCAAATTACATTTTGTCAGTGCATACAATAATTATACGTTTAAAGATGAAATTGCAATTTGAACTTTGATATTTTTGTATTAATTGAACATTTCATTAATATTAATTTAACATATTAATTGCTAATCATTTAAGAATCTAGACATCATAAATAGAACTCGGATGAAAGTTAGCAGGTGCAATATGCTTCCTATTTATTTTGAAGCTACTGAATGGATAATGTCACAATTTTGAGACATACATTAGTTCCACTAAACCTACAGTAAGTTAACCTTTTATTATTTTAGTAAATTTGAAAGCGAATGTTTCTATGTGGAAGACACTTTTAGATTAAGCAAAGTCTGCATCATGCATTCAGGAACTGTAGTATTTATTTTGCATATGAATGCAGCCAGTAACCATATAACTTTGCAACTCACACCTGGCAACCCACTGAAGCTAAGTAGGTGTGAGCCTGGTCAGTACCTAGATGGGAGACCTCCTGGGGAAAAGTTGCTGCTAAAAGTGGTGTTAGTGGGGCCAGCAGGGGGTGCTCACCCTGCAGTTCATGTGGGTCCTAATGCCCCAGTATAGTGATGACATTATACTGTAAACAGGTGCTGCCCTTCGGATGAGATGTAAAACTGAGGTCCTGACTCTCTCATTAAAAATCCTAGGGTGTTTCTTGAAAAGAGTAGGGGTTTAACTCCAGCATCCTGGCCAGATTTTCCATTGGCCCTTACCAATCGTGGCCTCCTAATAATCCCCATCTATGAATTGGCTTCATTACTCTGCTCTCCTCCCCCCTGATAGCTGATGTGTGGTGAGCGTTCTGGCGCACTACGGCTGCCGTCGCATCCTCAAGGTGGATGCTGCACATTAGTGGTGGTGGTGGAGGGGAGCCCCCATTGCCTGCTTTGAGTGAAGTGTCCAGAAAAGCACTTTTACAGAAAAGTGTAAGCAATTATTAATTATTATTATTATGTTTATAGAACAAATCTTAATTTTGCTTGGACACCTTGTGAAGAAACAGTTTTTGCTAAATCTTAAAAAAGAAAGGAGAACATTTTAAATATTTCTCTCAACATTCAGGGTGAATTGTTAGGTGAATTGTTAGTTGCTCTGATTATCCGGATCTTAGCAGATTCCTGTACTCTAGGGAGAATGAGTAAGCACAAACAAGCCCATCCAACCTACTATCCTATTTAATAATTAATCTTTTGACATACTGTACTAGATAGATAAGACTTTATTAATCCCAAAAATTGATGTTGGAAATTGATGTGTTACAGCAGTCCAGCCCATGACAAGCAAAAAAAGACATCAGAATAGTTATAAAAACAGAAGACAACAAAATAAATATAAAATAAATAAATTAAAGAATAAATAAATACATAGGTGTGTGCAAAATGTGATGATCATAGTCACTGTAGAAACAATAAAATATCTGCAAAATGTGCATCTGTGTTTATACAGACTGATTGTCCAAAAAGTACAATGGAGCAAACACGCTGTCCATAGACGAGCAAATGAAGGGCTAACAGTCCTAGCCTAGGGCAGCGTTATACACCCTGACAGTCGCCGGGAGTAAAGACCTACAGAAACGTTCCCTTGAACACCGTAGCTGGAGCAGTCTGTTGCTAAAAGTGCTCCGCTGCCCAGTAACAATCCCATGAAGCGGATGAGAGGCGTTGTTGATGATGGCTGTGAGCTTGGTCAGCATTCTCCTCTCAGCCACCACCTCCAGGGGGTCAAGGGTCATCCCCAACACAGAGCCAGCCTTTTTGATAAGTTTATTGAGCCTATTTGCATCTCTTGTCATGATGCTGCTGCCCCAGTGCACAACAGCGTAGAAGATGGCAGTGTAGCAGTGTTCCACACACACCAAAGGACCTGAGCCTCCTGAGGAAATAGAGTCGGCTCTGACCTTTCTTGTACAGGGCGTCAGTGTTACCAGACCACTCCAGCTTATCATCCAGGTGTACCCCTAAGTACTTGTAGGACTGTACCCCCTCTATGTCCACACCCTGGATGGAAACAGGGTTCAGCGGAGACTTATTCCTTCGGAAGTCCAAGATCATTTCTTTGGTCTTGCTGGTGTTAAGCTGGAGATGGTTAAGATGACACCACTCCACAAAGTTGGTTATCAAGCTCCTATATTCCTCCTCCCTCCCCTCTCTAATACACCCCAGAATTGGAGAGTCATCTGAAAACTTCTGCAGATGACATGTCTCAGAGTTGTACCTGAATTCAGAGGTGTAAAAGGTGAACAGGAATGGAGCAAGGACAGTCCCCTGTGGAGCCCCAGTACTGCTAACAACCTGTTCGGACACACAGCTCTGTAGCCGTACATACTTTGGCCTGCAGGTCAGATAGTCTATAATCCAGGACACCAGGGGAGTGTTCACCTGCGCTGCCCTTAGCTTATCTCTCAGTAATGGAGAAGTCAAAGAACATAACTCTCACAATACTCCCCATCTTCTCCAGGTGAGAGTTAGCTCTGTGTAACAGATAGATGACTGCATCCTCCACTCCAAAGTGTGACCGGTAGGCGAACTGCAGGGGGTCCAGTGCTGTACTCACCAGGGTTCTGAGGTGGTCCAGTACAAGCCTTTCCAGTTTTCATCAGGTGTGATGTCAGTGCCACTGGTCTGTAGTCATTCAAGACTTAGGGTGCCCCTTTTTGGGTACTGGCACCAGGCAAGATGTCTTCAAGAGCATTGGAACCCTTTCTAATCTCAGGCTGAGGTTGAAGATGTACTGCAGCACTGAACCCAGTTGGTCTGCGCAGATCTTTAGCACCCTGGAGCTGACACCGTCAGGACCCGCTGCCTTCCCTGCATGGAGTCTCCTCAACTCTCTTCTGACCTGGTCAGCTGTGATGGATAGGCCGAGGAGGGCAGGGGAAGATGGAGTAGGAGTAGGAGGGATCTCATGATGGGGTGACTGAGGACATGAAGAGGGTGTCTGGGGTGAAGGCCTGTAAGGTGAATGGACTGTGGACCCTGTATTGAATCTGTTAAAGAAAAGATTCAGCTCATTGGCCCTCTCCAGGCCTCCCTGACTCTGTTGGGCGCCCGACAGCTTTATCCAGTGATCTCCCTGTGCCATTCCACACTTCTCTCACATTGCTCTTCATTAGCCTGTCCTCCATTTAACTCCCATAAGCCACCTTGCTCTCCCTAACTCTTACCTTCAGCTCTTTCTGCACTTGCTTCAGCTCCTCCTTGTCACCGGCCCGAAAAGCCCTCTTTTTCCTATTTAGGATGGCCTTCAGATCACTGGTGACCCAGAGTTTATTATTGGAGAAGCAGCGCACTTTCCTGGTGGGCACTGCACTGTCAACACAGAGGTTTATGTAGTCAGTGATGCAGTGGGTAAGACCATCAATGTCATCTCCATAAGGCTCACAGAGTATCTCCCAGTCTGTTGTTTCAAAACAGTCCATCAGTGCATCATTAGCCTAAGCTGACCATCTGGTGGTCACTGGTTGCTGTAGTACAAGAGGCTTGTACAGAGATAGGAGGCGAACAAGGTTGTCGTCAGATCTGCCAAGGGGGGGGAGTGATGTGGAGCTGTAGGCATTTTTGACATTAGCATACAGGAAGTCCAAAGTCTTCTTATCTCTAGTACGGCATTTAACAAACTGTCTAAAAGTAGGCAGAATAGATGAGAGCGAAACATGATTAAAATCGCCAGTTATCAAGAACATGGCTTGTGGGTGACAAGTCTGTAGTCCAGATGTAACAGTGTGTAACTGAGGCTGCGTCGGCAGAGGGCGGGACATACACCAGCACAACAATAACCTGGGAGAACTCCCTAGGTAGGTAATATGGCCGCAGGCTAACTGCTAGTAGCTCAATGTCTGGGGTGCAGAGCTGTTCTTTTAAAGTAATATGATTACAGTTACACCATCTGTTACTCACAAACACTGCTAGCCGTCCTCCTCTCTTTTTACCGCTCTCCTTGATTTTCCGATCCGCACGCACCATCTGAAAACCCTCTATTGTAGCGTTAGCATCTGGAACCAGTTCGTTCAACCAAGTCTCTGTGAAGCACATAATAGAAGACTCACGATATTCCCACTGGCTCCTCGTCAGCGCCGCTAGCTCCTCCATCTTGTTGGCAAGATATCGTACATTCCCCATTATGATGGAGGGTAAAGAAGGTTTATACCTCCTTTTTTTAGCCTGACACGTTGCTCCGGATCTACAGCCTTTGCTCCGTTGTATTAGTTCTCTGGGGATCTCCAATCGCTCCCCCGAGAACACTGCCGACTTCCGTAACATGAAGAGCTGGTTTCGGGTCTAAACAAAAGAGCCCGGTTTGCCCGTAGTATACGCCGGTTTAAAAAGTTGCTCAGAGACCGTTGTAGCGGCGAGGCTTATTAATAAGAAAGAATTAAGTGTTCTGAGCCTTCCCAAATGAGGCCCCATTTCTCTGTTCATCTCTGTGGTGCAGCCACAGAGAAACCATTCATGCAAGATGTTTTCTTTTGATAAGGACAGCTCCCAAAGGGGGATGCACTTAGCTAAGCCTGGCTATCATGATCAATGGTCATCCATTGGCGCCTATCTGTCTAGGGAGTTGGACATCTGGACTGCATTACTAAGTGTCAGGACTAAGTGACTCATATCTCACCTTGATCAACCAATCAGGGACTGGTAGGGCCGAGTGACCCACGTGGGACTCTGATGCCCATGGAACTTTCAGCCAATCAATGAGCTGAAGTTCCTCCAGGTAAAAACAGGCAACACAGAGAGCCTGAGAGATTCAGATTCAGATTCAGATTCAACAATTCTAAATGGAATTCAAAGGAGAATCCCAAGAGCAGGACATTCTCACAGCGCGCCTCCTGACCATCCTGAGACTCAGCCCGGACAACCACGGAACGGCCAGTGTGTCCGAGTGCCAGAACTTTCCTTTGTTCTAAGAGTCTAGAGTGGAGGTTGCCAGAGAGTAACCAGCAGCAGGCCTCGTGAACAGGTCGGAACTGTGGAAAGCTGAATCACTATTCAGAACTAGCTCTTCATCAGGAACGAACCGGTCCTCTTCCTGACTTGCTGGGACCCACAGTCATCTTTTCTCCTGTGCACAAACTTTGCTAGTTAAAGCCAACAATGAGCTTCAGCAGCGCACCGTCGCAAGCCGCACAGCACAGCCTGGCACGGAGCCAGAGAGCGCGGATTGGACAGCAACAGCCTGCAACTGTTTCTTTGTGCCCGCAGATCTGAATCCCCAAAGATTGGATGAGTATTCAACTTCAATGCATTACAGCTCGAGAATTCAATTGTTATCCAAACCAGTTGATATCAATTTAATTCCTAAGAGTTATGTACTTGTTTCGAGTATCTAATGTAGAAGTTGTAACCAAGTTCACTTTACGAAACGGTCTTAATGAATGATATACTGAACGTATGTCCTCTTGATATGTGTAACACTTCGTAACTGACTGAATATATATCTTTTGTATTCTGATAACCCTCTCGATAAGATCTGTTAGTTTTATATGCATATTCTATGTATTAATAAATGTATCCTCGTGTATTAGTACCTGTGTGTTTGCGTTGTTTGAGTTATGTCGCATGGTTGGATTCTAAAGCCATCAAAAGAATCAACTTTGTGATTTACTGCTACAATTAATAATTGTCTCAGTAAATGCCCAAAGCCTACAGAACTGGTGCCTTCAGAGAGCCACTATGATTACATATTTGGCTTCCCTGAACCGGTTTTCCCTACACCGTCATAACTCCGAGAGAGAGGGAGAAAAAAAAAAAGAAAAGTTAACGATATCCCAAACTAAAACTAATGTAACTACCAGTAGTAACAACAAAAAGGACACACAAATCACAAAGTAACCGGAGCTGCTGCAACAGGCTGCCGCACTCACGACACCATATTGGAAATTCTCTAGCTGACAATTGGTACTACAAGCTCCATAGTGACATACAGGAGGTTCAATACTAGATGACAGCATCTTAAGTCTACAGGCTTCTAGGAATTCACCTAGGCACCTAGAAGTTTGTTTGCAAGAGTTTTGCCAGAAGCCGAGCAATCCCAGGATGACTAATCCCCAAACGACCTCTGGCAACACTGGGACAATTGTGTGTCTTGCCACATGGTCAGTTTTCTCTCAATGGAATATAGCCATATTTACTGGCCAGTCAACCTTGTGCCAGTCTTTGAAAATCAGGGCTTTAATATCCTTATGTATACTCTTGCAAATCAATATAAAATATTTGAAAATGTACACATTTGAAATTTACACTACCAAAAAAGCTTTTTAAGACAACAAGTTACTCTAAAATAAAAACAATTTTGGTTCCACTTATACTCCAGTAAATTCTGCTTTTTTGACATTTGATATGATTGACTGGTTTCTCAAGTTATAGGAATCCATCAATACCAATGTTCAGCTAGTCCTTATTATTAGGTGAATGAATCACAATCCATCTCTATGTAGTCAACAGCCATACAGGATCATAGGACACCAAGAGGAGAGGTATTTTGAAGTTACTAGAGGGCAGCAGTATTCTGTAGCCATTAGAAAGAGGCTTTGAGGCCCTAAGTTATAGAATTTGTTATAAAAACCATGCACTTAATTAAAAATCAAATAAACTTTTTTTACTTAAATATCCAAAATGTAATGAAATACGAAATGCAGAAACTCAAAATGTGTATCCTTTTTAAATCTCAAGACAACACATCGCCTCCTAAGACAGGGGGTGAATTATTTTATGACAGAAATACTAACAAAGCATATGACTGAATTTGCTTTTATACAAAAAGCTGAATTTAGAGCTTGCACAAACTTTAAACAGTGGAGTTTGTAAAATGGTTTTATTCCTGATTTTCCTGAAAAAACACTAAAACAGTAACACATGTTGACCTAGATGGTGTTTCCACAAGAGGTTTATAGTGGTTGTAAATATTCATTGCATGACTGGACAAGAGTCTGTCCACATTATTTTTTTCAGTACATTTGGACTTGCTGGGGAGGATAATATATCATACTGTTCTGTTTTTGAGGAATTTAATAAATAAAAACTGATCTACACAAAATGAACAAATGCAATTCAGAACAGCAAGGTACACTAGGCTACAGTTTACATTTTAATGTGCAGTGTAATTTTAATATATTGGACTGCAGAGTGTTTAAATTATGTTACATGTCCGAATTTGTCGGAGCAAAGACATTGATGCTTTTGTTGTTGGACAGAATTTCCCCTTCTGATGCCGAGTCCACAGTGAGTGAGCCTTCTAGTGGAAGGGAATCAGCTGAGGAGAGCACGAGACCCTCCATCACCCCAAACGATGGAAAGCAGCATCGGAAAACTGTCAGGAATGGCAAGTACATCATTTAACTTGAATTTGTATTAATGATCAACACTGGAAAAAAAATGATTGAAAACAATACTTTCTTTCCTGCTAAAAGACTTCACAGTAAGTCCTGTCAGTTCTTCACCCTTCACTGTGATGCACTCTTCAGTCATATAAGTCATATTGCTTAAAATGTCTGGGTGGATTCTTAATCTTTATTAGACATTAATAAAATGTGAAAACAGGTAAACTGTGAACTTTAAAGCTATTGCTTACAGTGTCTCAGAAAAAACAAAGATTTAACATACAGTATTGTTTCTTTAAAGCCTGCAGTCTTGACACTTTGAAGTGTCATGTAATTGTGTTATATACTGTACTCAACCTGCTCCATACAATCATAGCAAAAAACAAAATATGTAAATAGATAATGTGTAGAAAAATGTGAGATTGCATTAAATATTCAGTGAATTTACAACAAACGTAAATTAATTTAGGTGCACGAGCTACAGATAATCGAGTGGCCTCTGTATGCAATAATAGTGGTTCACATGTTTTCACAATAAATGCACCTGATTCTGTAAGGTACAGTACCTCAGTAAGGTACTTTCAAACAAGGATTCAACTAGGGAGACCAAGGAGCTTTAAAAACACTCTGAGGGTTAAGTTGTGGAAAAGCTTAGATCACGCTTGAAAAATCAAATTATCCTTTGAGTATTGTAAAGTCAAACATTAAAACGTGACTTTAGACACTGGCTAGATTTGGCCATCTCTCCTGGGCAAGCAAGGGCAGCTGGGCAAGGAGGGAACTGATAAGAGATCCAAATATATGGCCAATGATAACTTTGAAAGAGTTCAATATCCCAGTTGCTTTACGCAGCTGGCCTGTTTGGTAGATTAAAATCCATCTCAAATCTTGTGTTTGCAGCAACAAAACATTTTTGTGATACCTCAAGTAGAAAAAGGTTTTGTGATCAGACAAGACACAATTGGAGTTTTTTTTCTCTAAACGCAACATCTGACACAAATCCAGAACAATACATCACTCAGTCAGCACCATCCCTACCATTAACCATGATTGGTTAGAGATGGGTTTTCCATTCTGACATACAGACCTGCTTCTCATCAGCAGATACTAAGAAGCTTATCAGGACTGATGACTTTGAGCAAAGTATTGGCAAATGTTAAGAGAATTTTAAGTGCTTTAGACTTAAAACTTAAAATTGGGACAAAATTCACCTTTCAGTAGGACAGTTATCCAAAGCTCAAGCCCAAAGCTAAACTAACTTGAATCCTATTGAAAACCCCCAGGAAGACTTGAAAACTGTAGTCTGTAAGTGACCCACAAGCAACTTGGGAGAGCTTGAGCAAATCTACCAAGAATGGGCAAAAATTGCATAGTGTGCAATTGCAAAAGTCAGTGTACAAATATCGTAGAGAGTAATCCATAAAGGCCTGCGGCCATAATTGTTACCAAAGGTACTTCCAACAAATATTGAGTTCACCCAATACTTATGCAGTCAACACATTTAATTTTTTTTTCTTCAGTTTTTCTGACTTTTTCTATAACATATATTAGTCTTCAGTTTGAGCACTCAGGCTATGAGTAAGATTATTAATTAAAAATGTATTAATCATTTTGCAATTTCACAAAATTGAACACCATAGAGGAAGGGTCTGAATATGTTTTCAAAACACTATATTTGCTGGTATGTGTTTCAAACAAAGAAATCTTATCTCATTCTCTGGACATTACTTTCATCTATTGATTCATCTATTGATACTGTATTTTCTTTTTGCTCTCAGGAAAAAATAAAATTGGTAAGATTTTTTTCACTATTAACTTCCTTTGTTGATAAAGTAAAACATTGAAAATGTCAAGACATTTGGGTTATTCTATTAAAATTAACAGCTATGTCAGTCTTTCCTCATTTGAACCACAGAATGTGTTAATGAAGGTGTCTGCTACAATTAGTAACCATTAACCAATACAAGTTCTGTTAACGTAAAACATGAAACCAATATGATGCCTTGACTCAAATCTGCAATTTTGTGTAAAATACAATAGTATTTCACAATTAAGAAATAGAATAGTTACAATGGTGAATGTCATTAATATGTAAATTGCCTACCTGTGTATACACTCAAACACGTGACTTGCATATTACGGAGCATGCCTTGAGCCTTTTAAAAACCAAAACATTTCATATATACTGTATAGTGTAACGTTTTCGGGTTTGGCGAGGACTGACACAGTAATTCTGACTCTCGGAGTCGGAGAGGAACAGCGCTTTTATTTTTCGGACGGGCGTCCGGCACAGCAAGCACAACCAAAGCGCCCATGCACAAGCAGAGAGAGAGCGAGAGAGCCAGAGAGAGAGCACAACACACTGGGGTCTATTCGGGTAGTTACACAGGGATAGGGTGGCAATTGGGTACAAGTATAAAAGGGGTGCGAAACCAGGGAACTATTTACATTTACAGGCGATGTCACCACTTTGTACACCCATTTTACAATGGATCAGCTTCACTGGTCAGTGGTTTTCCTAGTCCCCACCTTGACAACTACATGTACTACTACCGTCCTGCTCCTTGCTGTGTACCCCAGCCAGGCACTCTTCTGCCGCAATGCCAGGCGAAGGCTGTACAATAGCATTGATTACACTTAAATGTTTTAGCTTTTAATATTAGAACAGTAATTAATACTGCTTACGGCACACTGTATTTATTGCCGGTATTTCATCAGTTGTTTTATGAAAGATACTGACAATAGCAGCAGGACTTTTGGCCTGGAGTTATGTTACTGTAGGTTCTGTTGGTGAATGTTGCCAAAAAATACTCTACCTACTGTATAATACATCTTTTATCTAAACACCAAACCAATACCTGATACTCCAAAGACCAATTCCATTCAATTAGTAACAAGCATTACCCTGTCTGCAGTCGAACACTTTGTTATACTGTGTATTGTAGCTCTCAAATCCCAAAGAAAATACTGTACGCTAGCCCCCTGATGGAAAAGGGTAGCAGAAGAACATTAAAAGGTCATATTGTGTTGGGATTAAAAGTTGCATGAAAAACACACATAGAGGTCACTTTTTGGTTCTAGTTATATTAATCTCTTTTACAGGCAGAAAGAGATGTTTATCATATCAAGTACTGTACAGTGTTCATCCTTGTTATTTTAGGACTCTTAGGTTATAAACATTGAAATGTATTGTTCTTTCAAAAGGATTTTCTCTGATTTTCTAAAAAGGCAAACAAGGGCAGCTGAAAGGTCGATATGTCCCCCATACTCGTCTCTCAATTACAGAGGTTTTCCATCGCATGTGTGGATTTAAAATCTTTGTTTTTCATGCTAACAGCATTGACTGTTCATATGATGATAGAGCAAAACATTGCAACAGCCTAGCCATTAAGATATTAAATAACCCACAACCCAATGCCCTGCTTTTAAAACTTTTTAGAATACTCTTCCCCTTTAAAATTCAGAAATGTCATTCTGTTGTAAAATTACGTTAGAATTTCTTCAGATATTTGTACCTGTAGCCTCAAAATGTAGTTTTGGATACTACAAAGAGTATTTATTATGTTTATGCAACCAGTTATTTACCTATGTTATAAATAAGTTTAATTTAGATACATTCTTTATAAAGACCAAATGAATGAACACAGATTTAACAGAAATGATAGCATATTCCCTTTATATTCATTTTTAAATTTTTCACAAGAACAGACAATCTTTTATCTTACCATTTATGTTCGACAATAGTGTAGGAGAATGCTTATTTCTACGCAGTTAAAAGTATAATCTGAATGAATGAGATAGGGTGACCCAGTGGCAAATGAGCAATATTGTACTTTTGCACATTGACTTTGCTATCTATTTTCAGATTAATGCATGAAACACATTCTAACATAAAGTAGAATCATCCAAATGCATTATCCAGTTTAATTTTGTTTTTTTCCATTTGAAAAATACATGGATATATACAGTACAGAATAAATCATGTTTATTTGATTAGACTTGATTTTCTCTAAATCTTTTTTTTAGATTTATATTGCTTATAGACACAGAATTCAATTAAATTATAAGAATTTGTACTTTGGAAAGACTATTCTACAGAAACATATTGAGATATATATCAAGACATCTGCATCTCAGCTATGTGATTGACAGCTGTTAAGATTCTTCAGTTGCTGCCAGGTTTGGTTGGATGTGAGTCTGCCAAGCTAGCAGTGTACACCAATGTGATATGCATGCACAAACTGAGCTTACAGTGCGTCAGTGTCAATTCTCCTATTGAATCTTACTCTGCTGTAAGTACTTAAGGGCTCACATTCTCACTAAACACAGTCATTAACAATTCCTATTTCCATATTCAGGAGAAATAAGAAAAAAATATGCAATATGCGAACCTTCAAAGATTCGGATTGTGAGATGCATTTACTCATAACTCTGCAGTGCATATTTATGCACATACTGTATACAGTATTTGTGCTGAAAAACAACATTATGGAAAAACCTTTTGCAAAAGGATTTTCCACATCTTGAAAATACTGATGAATTTCTGATTTGCTATAGGAACTGGAAGTCAAATGAAAGATGAAGATAGCTCATACTTCTTAATTTACATAAAATGCATGTGTAAAAAGAGCACAGTACTTTTTGGGTGTTCAAAAACTTTTGTTAGTGATTGCCTGGAATTTCACAGTTCTGATGATAATCTTGTGTACATCCCTGAAAGCAGGTCCTCTACAGATGAATGGCACAGAGGAGCCACTTTCCTCTGCCTCTATATTTGAGCACGTTGATAGAATGTCTCGCACATCTGAGGCAACCAAACGGGTTTCCAACAAGATCCAGCTGATTGCCATGCAGCCCATGCCCGCTTCACCACTTCACAGCACGGCAGTTTTGGAGAAAGTGTCAGAAACTGCCAAAATCAACAAGGAGGTGAGTCTTGGCGTCAAGGCAACATTGATGCAGGAAAATGTTTGGCTTGTTAAAGACCTGTATTTCTTAAAACAGATTAGTTTTCCAGTCTGACAGTACTTTGTACAGTACAGATGTACAGTACTTTGCATTGCCTCTGTGTGTATTGTGTATGTTCCTATACACCCACTCCTCAGGTTACATAACAGCTGAATTCCACATGTCTGTACATAACCCGAAAGGAACTCTTTCATAGCTGTGGCACGAATATTTATAGAGAATTATTAATCATGATATTATACAGTATAGTGTATAATCATACCCTCTTCATCCTGAGGGTTGTGGAAAACTGGAGCCAGACCAAGCAGACACAGGACAGCAGGGCAGATACACAAATACAAGCACAATGGGACAATTTAGCGAACCCATTTAACCTAGCCAGCATGTCTTGGAAGGTTGGAGGAAAACATGTTTATAACATGTTTACACAGCTTAATAACAATAATCCATAACCTTTAGCACTCCTTGTATTATTATCATCAATAACACTAAGAATTTACAGAAAAAAATACAGAAACCTTTATCAAACTTTTTTGACTAATAGTACAGTATATCTGTGATTGCACTTCTTTTGAGTTCCAAATTTTCATTGTAAAGATTTGTGCAGTAAATAGCTTTCTTATCCTTTCATTTAATGGAGTCAGTGTTTGCTTTCATTTTAGATACAGACAGCATTGAGGCACAAGTCCGAGATTGAACACCATCGGAATAAGATCCGTCTAAGAGCTAAAAGAAAAGGACACTACGACTTTCCGGCCATGGATGACATTGGTATCGTGGACTCCAGGGAGCACCGCCGTATCTATCAGAAAGCTCAGATGCAGATTGACAGGATCCTGGATCCTGAAGTGCATGTGCCTTCAGTGTTTATAGAATCCAAGAAGAGGTTAGAGATTCACTTATTCACTGCCTGTCATAATTAAAGCATCTCATTACCTTAGGTAAACTGTTTTTTCTGTTGCTTAATACACTAATTAATTCTGGGTATTCATTCTGTTTTAGTTTTATAATAACATTTTTATAAGAAATATTTTTGGATCTCTCAACATTTAATCTTTTTTCTGAAGGAGATGCTTAACAACACAATTCCAGCTAATATAGTGAGGAGATTTTCTCTTTAAAATTTGCTAGGAAGAATACAAACACATAAGCTAAGTAGGACATAAATAGGTTTGTCCCAGTTTTTTTCCAGCTGGAGAATACCAAGTAGGCTGTATGTTCAATGGACCTCTGAAGCTATTGAAGAGATGTTGCTGAAATATTATTTTTAACTATTCATAAATAAATTAAATCTTAAAGACAAATGCATCATTTTGAAAAAGATTAAATATTTTACTATATTTATTCCCATTTTTCCTATACAGGATGGAAGATGAAGGCTTAGTGGTATTCTGTCAATAGTGTAGTTTAAATATTTTTATGTTTTTTGTGCTAGAGTGCAAAAAGATTCAAGATATTTTTCTTTTCAAGAGCAATAGATTATGTAAAATCAGCTATGTTTCTGTGTGATAAACACTTGCATCTGGCAAAAAGAATGTATATTTAAAAAGTATTGCAGATAATGTACTTGTCCCTGTAGAACCATCGAAGTTGCCTATATTACATACAGTATACAGTATATTTAAGTATAACACTGATCATGTAAATAATATCATTTAAAAAGAAAACCGCTTGTGATTTACAAGTATATATCGCAAAAAGTCACTCTTGTACCTTCATACCCCCTTCAGCCGTCTCCTTTTTTCATGGTGTATCCTCTGCAATAAGCATCTGGATCTGTAAAAGTTTATACTTTATGTCTTATGTTTTTTGTAATCAACTGTTTTTTCATCCAATCCATGTGTCTTACTGGCAGGAACTGGCTGTAACAGTTTGTAGATGCCTTCAGACTGCCAAACTTACTCACTTTTCACAATCCATAACTGGTGAAGGGAACCTGTCCCAGGCTTTCTGTACAGTACTGTATGTGAAAAATATGTGGCATAGCCAAGTGATAAAACGACCTGTTATTTGTTAATATTGTGTTCTAGTTCCTGATAACTTTACACAACATTTTGATAGACACCCAAAAGAAGTAATAGTACCCAGTAATAGTAATAGTACCAAAAAGAACAAGAGTAATAAGAGACTTCAGGCAAATTCTTCTCTTCCTTCTGATAAATTTTCTATAGAGTGAGATCAGAATGTTGTACTGTTTGAGCACAACAGGATATGGCTTTGCTTGTAATGCTCTTAGGACCACTGTAGCTGCCTCTGTCCCTTCACTTACATTGTTTTTGGCTTGAGAGAGGATGTCTTGCCATAATATTTCATGTACAGTAAGTACTGTAAATACATGCAGATACAGTACTTCTTTTTACTTTTTGATCTCCTGCATTGTGTTTTAAGATGTACTGTATTTATTCTCCCCATACTTTCAACTGTTTGCCGTTTTTTTGCCATTTTAGCTTACTTGGCCTCTGTTCCATTTTGACATAGTTTCAGCTTCCACACAATATTGTGCAGTAATGGTTCCCAACTCAGGTCCTGCTTCAGTCTTGAGCCTGGATGTTGCTTTTCCTTCTTCTATCCCAGACCTCACCTTTGCTTATTGATGCTTTTTGCTGACCTGATTACTTTTTTAAAAGTATCGTTTGTCTGTTCTTGCACACAGTCCTTCTAACAAGTTTAATAATAATAATTAATAATTGCTTATTATTTAATTCAAAATGGGTGAGGTATTTCGCGGCATACCCCGGTGGGCGTGTCGCGGTATCACGCGGTATCACGCGTCATTTGACGCTCTGCCGGAAACTATCCGGCGTCACCTTGTAAAACCGCCAGGGGGAGCTTAACCTCTCATGTACCTGTACAGCATTTGAGCCTTTAATTTTGAACTGTGTATTACAGCATGTTAATCATACTATGAACTTGAATATAATTATTGTTAATGTTAAAAAGTTTACAGCACAGTACAATAATAAATGCTGACCATGACTTTAGAAGAACAAATTACCTAACACTCAATTTAAACACAAGCTGTCTTTCTGTATGATCCTCTAAGCTGGTTCATACAGAAAATGTAGAAATGCATTAGCCTGATTATGATTAAAAAACACATAATTAAACACGCGTTTGCGATTTAAATCAGAACACGATTTAAATCAATATAAATGTTTATATTGTAACGCATACTGTCCAGCCTCCATTTCTCTATAAAAATTTACTCTGTTGCACACACACGCACAATAGAAGCAGGAACCGCTGTCAGTAGGGAAGAAGGTGACTATTCATTGTTATCAAAAATGACTTAGAATCGATCATGTTCCGATATTTTGAAATATAAAAGTCAATTGATTGTCCATAATATCACTATTCTATTTTTTCGAAGAAATGTTTGTTAAAAGAAAAGTCCAACACCAGCTGGATTCGAACACACAACCTGTGCGTTGTTAGTCACGCACGTAGACCAGTAGGCTACAAGACAACTCACATGCGCAGGGAGGTGAAACAGCCCTACACAGCCCTGTCACAGTACACGAATATAATCATGCCGTTATTAAATTCTTTAGATACACGATTCCATATTATATTGGCAGAAAAGCTTAAAACGACCACTTTTTCACACGCTATTTCACATGCTAGTTAAATACTTCGATGCTTAAAATCGTTAGGGAGAAATGGAATACCGGTGTGTATTTTTCCTTTAAAGTACCGATTCCTGGAATCTGACTGGCTGACACCCTTCTGAAGTGATTCCATAAAATCTGGTATACGGAAAAGAAAGCGTTGATAAATACAAGTGTCTTTTAATACACTCTTTGCTGTGCTCTTGAGGATCCTTGTGATATTTTGAGCTCTAGTTGAATGATAAGTGTCGCATTTTAAATCATTTTCATAGTTAGAAATTATGAAACACCCTGTTAAAAGCAAGGAAGTTTTTATGCCAGTTGAAGTAAAACAAAATGCCTGACAAAGTATGGCTTGGACAGATTCCAAGTGCTTGTACAAATGTGCTAAAGAAATTATACTTTGAGTATACAGCTTGTCCAAAGCCATCCATTATTAATACTATTAGTAATATCTTCAGTAAAGGCTTTGATGCATAAATATTTCTGATAAAGGTAGGTTGTGTACTTTTGTCCAACTGAGCAATCTTGCTTTCATAAAATATACCAACATTTTAATGACTGATGATTAACATGCTGTAATACACAGTTCAAAATTAAAGGCTCAAATGCTGTACAGGTACATGAGAGGTTAAGCTCTCCCTGGCGGTTTTACAAGGTGACGCCGGATAGTTTCCGGCAGAGCGTCAAATGACGCGTGATACTGCGTGATACCGCGTGATACCGCGACACGCCCACCGGGGTATGCCGCGAAATACCTCACCCATTTTGAATGGCTGCATCTGTAAGCAATTATTAATTATTATTATTAAACTTGTTAGAAGGACTATGTGCAAGAACAGACAAAC
Source organism: Lepisosteus oculatus (assembly GCF_040954835.1). Lineage (NCBI taxonomy): Eukaryota > Metazoa > Chordata > Actinopteri > Semionotiformes > Lepisosteidae > Lepisosteus > Lepisosteus oculatus. The sequence continues at coordinate 10,657,820 of NC_090702.1, read as the reverse complement.
GATACTTTTAAAAAAGTAATCAGGTCAGCAAAAAGCATCAATAAGCAAAGGTGAGGTCTGGGATAGAAGAAGGAAAAGCAACAGCCAGGCACAAGACTGAAGCAGGAGGACCTGAGTTGGGAAAAATTACTGCACAATATTGTGTGGAAGCTGAAACTATGTCAAAATGGAACAGAGGCCAGGTAAGCTAATATGGCAAAAAACAGCAAACAGTTGAAAGTATGGGGAGAATAAATACAGTACATCTTAAAACACAATGCAGGAGATCAAGAAGTAAAAAGAAGTACTGTATCTGCATGTATTTACAGTACTTACTGTACATGAAATATTATGGCAAGACATCCTCTCTCAAGCCAAAAACAATGTAAGTGAAGGGACAGAGGCAGCTACAGTGGTCCTAAGAGCATTACAAGCAAAGCCATATCCTGTTGTGCTCAAACAGTACAACATTCTGATCTCACTCTATAGAAAATTTATCAGAAGGAAGAGAAGAATTTGCCTGAAGTCTCTTATTACTCTTGTTCTTTTTGGTACTATTACTATTACTGGGTACTATTACTTCTTTTGGGTGTCTATCAAAATGTTGTGTAAAGTTATCAGGAACTAGAACACAATATTAACAAATAACAGGTCGTTTTATCACTTGGCTATGCCACATATTTTTCACATACAGTACTGTACAGAAAGCCTGGGACAGGTTCCCTTCACCAGTTATGGATTGTGAAAAGTGAGTAAGTTTGGCAGTCTGAAGGCATCTACAAACTGTTACAGCCAGTTCCTGCCAGTAAGACACATGGATTGGATGAAAAAACAGTTGATTACAAAAAACATAAGACATAAAGTATAAACTTTTACAGATCCAGATGCTTATTGCAGAGGATACACCATGAAAAAAGGAGACGGCTGAAGGGGGTATGAAGGTACAAGAGTGACTTTTTGCGATATATACTTGTAAATCACAAGCGGTTTTCTTTTTAAATGATATTATTTATTATTTATTTCTTTTCCACCACCACCAGTGTGCAGCACCCACCTGAATGATGCAACAGTAGCCATAGTGCACCAGAACACTAACCACACATCAGCTATCAGTGGGGAGGAGAGCAGAGTAATGAAGCTAATTCATAGATGGGGATTATTAGAAGGCCATGATTGGTAAGGGCCATTGAGAAATTTGGCCAGGACGCCAGGGTTACACCCCTAGTCTTCGAGGATCACCCTGGGATTTTTAATGACCGCAGAGTCTCGTCTCAGTTTACGTCTCATCCAAAGGACAGCGCCTTTTTACAGTATAGTGTCCCCATCACTTTAATGGGGCATTAGGACTCACACCAACTGCACGGTGAGAACCCCCTGCTGGCCCCACTGATACCTCTTCCCAGGGAGGTCTCCCATCCAGGTTCACACCTGCTTAGCTTCAGGGGGCTGCCAGTGGTGAGTTGCAGGATGATATGGCTGCTGGCATAGTTAAGCATTATAACCCCAAAAGCTTTAATTCTACACTTACATCAAATGCATTTTAATTTGGAATTACACAGGAAATGGCAAAAAATGTGAAGGGAGGAGAAACAGTCACTATTTCTGTTCCAAGTCAATTCCAAGACAGCACACACAAGTTGCTTCCGTAGCCAACAGAGTAATGCGTGTTGGTGATGATGTTTTAGTACTAGTATCTTTTTATAATGTATTGTAACCTTGTTGAAATGCTATTGTTTTTCCTCCATGGTACTAATAGGTTTCTGGAAAAAAAGAGGCCAGATTAAAATTAAAGTTTTGAGTAGTGATTTGAATGACCTTGTTGGTTGCATACTGTGTTTAAATGTAGCTTATTAATGTAGTTAATAATGTTTGGAAATATTATTATACTTCAGTTATTTTTATCTACAGCTACCGAAATTCCCTTTAGTTACATGATTCCATATTAATATTGCATGTGAAGGATTTAGTAGTACAACAGATTAGATAAAGCTACTGTTTCACTAACATTTTACACACCGCATGTGGCACTAAATTCAGCATGCTGAAACACACTGCACTATACTGTACCTTGCTTACTGCTGAAACATATTTTGACATGCATTCTAGATGGCTGCATTTTTAAACCAGGTGGTGTTACCATTCACCGTGTGGGGTATGGAATGAGACAACCTTAATCTAACCTGTAGTACAAGATAATCCCTTTCTCAGTTGATCCCATTGGACCGTCTTTTTTACTTTATTGGCAGCCTGACACAGCAGCAACTGAGTTGGCTGCTACAGTACTTACAGTATACAGTATTTCTACATTTCTCCACCTCAGAGCTATATAATATAGTGCCTAACCTGACAGCATTAGAACTGTTTCTCTACACTGCACCAACTCACTTTTGAGTAGACAACCCTTGAAACCTGTATTTAACCCAGCACAACCTTATACTGAGACACAAGTAACCTTCTTTTTAAGATATACAGTAGATATATACTGTATATTCATATCAATTTTTTCATACACATTTTCTTGATCTTTCCACATACCCATTTCCCACACAAAAGTGTGTTGCTCAGCTTGCCTGAGAGAATGTGCATTCATGATTTTCTTGGCTCTCTAGAAAGCCCTTTTTACCTACTGTATGTAATGTGCTTTGCTTTCTTTGCAACTAACACTAACTGGTTACACAGATAAAATGATCACATAGGAAAATGTTTTTTTGATGGATTAATATGTGGAAATATAAAAAATTCCCTCTCTATAACTTTATTAAACTATAATTATGTTAACCTATGATTCTTTTAGTGCAAGAGGAAAACGTTCTCCAAAGCAGAGAAGAAAGCATCAGGTCAACGGCAGCCTAACAGATGCAGATAAAGACAGACTGATCACCACAGACAGTGATGGAACATATAAGAAGCCCCCTGGAGTCAACAATGTAGCTTACGTTGTAAGTCACTTTCTTTACACTCTATAACACCAGGTCTTCAAGAACAGAAAGGTTTCCATGCTTTCATGGTGTCCTAAATCAAATTTTGTCCGAAATCCCAATATTGTTTTTTAAATCACATTCTATGTAATATCCATAGTTCCTTAGTAAAAAGTTAACAAATAACTAAATTACATTTTTCCACACTGTATTTCACAAAATATTTAACTTCATTAAAGTAATAGTTGCAAGTTAGGTACTTAAAATGTAATTGAATTACAGCACTGCTGTAGAAAATATTAATTTGTTTATTAGTTAGGATAATTCTGTTTTTCTTACAAGATGGAGCTGGGAAAATCATGTTAGACCTTGTTTTTCATTGCTTGGGTGTCACGAACTGTTCTTTCCAGAAAAAGTCATGCAGGAGACAGGGGCGTGTCCTTGGTGCGCTGGTGTACGGGGAAGGTGTGGCCGAGGCAAACAATCCAAATAATAAGTCCATAGGCGAATTCCAAAAACACAAGCAAAAGTCCATGGCCAGGTGATCCATCCAAAACTAAGGATTAAAATCAGGAACCGGGTCAGAACTGGCAAGGGGAACAGGAACAGGCATAGAAACTTAAATTTCTATGCCTTAAATTCTTAAATTCTAAACTTAAATTTCACATCTTAACTGTGACAAGACTGAAGTCATGCTTATTGGTACCCCCCATCAACTTCGTAAAGCCAGTCCTGTAACCGTATCCGTAGATGGGTCTGTACTTAAGCTTCAATCAAAATTGAAAAACCTTGGGGTTATATTCGATTCTGGCTTAACATTCGACCCACATGTAGAGCATACTGTCAAAACATCTTTTTTTCACCTTAGAAATATCGGAAGACTACGCCCTATGCTGTCATTAACTGTGGCTGAAAAGCTGATCAACATATTTGTATTCTCTCGAATTGAATACTGTAATGCTCTTTCGCTGGGGTATCTAAATCTACTCTGAACAAACTGCAGTATGTCCAAAATTTAGCAGCCAGAATCCTGACCAGGTCTAGTGCAAGTGTTCACATTACTCCTATCCTGGAGTCCTTGCACTGGCTACCGGTCAAATTCCGCGTAGACTTTAAAATCCTCATGCTCACCTATAAGGCTTTACATGGCTTGGCACCTCAATACCTGTCTGAACTTTTATCGCCCTACTCCCCACCTCTCAACCTCCGCTCTTCAAATTCTGCCCTCCTTACTGTCCCCCAAGCCTGTCTACATTGTATGGGCGACAGGGCCTTCTCCTGCTATTCCCCCAAGCTCTGGAACTCTTTGCCCAAGGATATCAGAGAGTCACCTTCTCTAAACTCCTTCAAATCCAGACTCAAAACCTTCTTCTTCAGAAAAGCCTTTACTTAACTGGTTCCATTCTTCACCCCTCTGCTCTTCTTAATACCACCTTCCACGGTCTCCTCTATTGTTATTGTTTTATTGTTGTAATTAAAATTGTGTCCTATCTTGTGAAATCTTCTTATTTATTGTTGTAGTCTTCTTATTTATTGTTATTGTCATCCTGTAAAGTGCTTTGAGAAGCCACCTTTAAAGGCGCTACTGTATATAAAATAAAGTTTATTATTATTATTATTATTATTATTATTATTATTATTATTATTAAAAAACATAATGGAGCCAGGCTTCCCTGGCTTTTAAGGGAAGCTGGAAGGAGGCTAGAACAAGGAACAGGTGCGGGGAATGAGGCTAACAAGGAAGAGCCGGAGTGCCTTAAGGGGGAGAGACTACAATCGTGACATTGGGGTGTTGCAGTTTTTATCTAATTTGTTCTATATATTGAAGAAACTATATAAAAACTGTTCTGTATTGGTTGAGTTCAGTATTCAAAATGTGGGATCAGTCTGAATATGTTATACATTGACTGATATTATTCAGAGAATTAAAAACATACGTTTATTGTATTTTACTTTAACCAGAGTGCGATCAGCTTCTACCTTAATTGCAAAGGTAGAGATTAATAATAATAACTCCTTACACTTATATAGCACTTTTCTGGACACTCCACTCAAAGCAGTTTTGCAGGTAATGGGGACACTGCCGGGCTGTGAAGTGGTGAAGCTGGCATGGGCTGCATGGCAATCAGCTGGATCTTTTTGGATTACTTTTTTAAACTTATCGTTTGTCTTTTCTTGCATACAGTCCTTCTAACAAGTTTAATAATAATAATAATTAATAATTGCTTACACTTATACAGTATAGCACTTTTCTGGGCACTTTACAGGTAATGTGGATCCCCTCCACCACTATCAATGTGCAGCATCCACCTGGATGATGCGACGGCAGACATAGTGCACCAGAACGCTCACCACACAGCAGCCACTGTATTAGTGGAAAGGAGAACACAGTAATGAAGCCAATTCATAGAAGGGGATTATTAGGAGGCCATGATTGATAAGGGCCAGTGGGAAATTTGGCCAGGATGTCAGGGTTACACCCCTGCTCTTTTCGAGAAATGCCCTGGGATTTTTAATGACCAGAGAGAGTCAGGGCCTGGGTTTTACGTCTCATCCGACGGCGCCTGTTTACAGTATAGTGTCCCTGTCACTATACTGGGGCATTAGGACCCATATGGACTGCAGGGTGAACACCCCCTGCAGGCCCCACTAATACCACTTCTAGCAGCAACCTTAGTTTTTCCCAGGACGTCTCCCATCCAGGTACTGACCGGGCTCACACCTGCATAGCTTTAGTGGGTTGCCATCTGTGAGTTGCAGGGTGATATGGCTGCTGGCAACTGCTGGCTATTGGCTGTCAAGAAATACAGTAAATCAGAGATACACTGGGTTGATGGTTACATAATATGAGATTCTTTGCATCTATATCTACTTGCTTGTTTCCTTGCAGTCGGACCCTGACCAAGCTCCCGAGCCCAGGAGCCCTTCCCCCCAAGACAACGAAGTGTTTGTTGGATCCCCTCCTCCGGGCCATGCACCACCTCCCCCTGCGTATGTTCCTCCACAGCCCTCCATTGAAGAGGCTCGTCAACAGATGCACTCCCTTCTGGACGATGCTTTTGCACTGGTAGCGCCCACATCACAAGGAACCACTGCTGGCATCACTCTCCCTGGTGTGACTTCAGGCCCACTGAGCTCTAGTCCCCCACCAAGGACCTCCAGAGGAGCAGGCATGGGCCAGTGGGGTTCACCTTACACGGCTGCTCAGGGACTCAGCCCCTTCTCTGCGGTAAGGGACCAAATGTGCACTGAGACACAGGGGGTTCTGTTGTTTGACTGGTAATAACCTCCTGAGGGATATGCCTTATAACCTTTAAATCAATTCAAGAGCAGCCATGGTTAAGTTTGAGTAAAGCTGAGGCTCAGCCTTTTGTATATTGCTGTACAGCCATGATGCCATGTGACATGTACAAGGCACACTGCCATCCCATCCCACACTGGGATGCTGCCATCCCAGCCAACTAGACAATGTAGTAGAATACTGTATAAATATTATTATTGTTAATAATAATAATAATAATAATAATAATAATTATTATTATTATTATTATTATTATTATTAATAATAATAATACATAGTATTTATTATTATTAAATAGTATTGTACCGTATAATAGTAAATTGCTTTGGGATTATGTACCACAAAAGTAATTATATAAAAAGGGTGTTGTTGTTGTTGTTGTTGATATTAGTGTTTTAATGTCACATCGCACAAACAAAGGTTTGCAAAACTGTTGTGGCAATGCAGATTTGCCAGACTCCAGGGCATATTACCAAAACTTTGTTCACAGGATCTTATCCAGCTGTTTCTTGAAAGAAACCTGGGTGTTGGTTAAATTGTCATATAGCATTGTTCTAGCAGTCAGACATACTGCATACTTCCAATTGCTATACTCTTTTAGCTTTAGATTTTGTTACATCTGAGATAATGTTCATTGTATTTGACTATACTATATTTTCTTTTAAAAAATATTGATTTATGACACATCAAATTGTTAATAGAAGAGTCAACATTTATAATCAATATTTATATTTTAAGTAGGATTTCAGGTAAAATTGATGAGGTTAGGAGAATCTGTCATTCTCTTTGAAGACTTGTGAAGACTAGTAAAACAAATGATGTCACACAGCAATGTAACATTGAAACATTGGCACAATTGGAAGAGATACATAAAATCAAAAATAATCAATAAAAGGAACGTATATACTTTTAATTTACCTAGTATTGTTTATTTTTACCATTGCTTTGTCTTTTATTTATAAATGTGTTGATATAAACTGTATTTATTTACTGTATTTTAGAGGTATGCTGAATTAGGAATGTCTCCTCCCTCAGTTCAAGGGTTACTACAAAGGTAGGAAAATTAAGTCTATTTCTCTTACTAGGTGGAACAATTTACAAAGTTGTCATTAAATCCAGGGAACTAGCATACTAGATCAACTTTTGCTGGGCTTGGATTACAAACAGAAATATATGAGAGAGCAGTAAATTGTTTTGATCATTTGGCTTCAAAAAAGCATTGTTATTTTTTATGCTTCACTCACAGAAAGTATTAGGAATGACCATTGTCATGACTAACAAATCATTAGTGTGATCCACAAAAATGGGTCTGCTACCTGCAGTTCCCTTTTTATTGTAACAAAAATTATTGAAATACTATAAAGATTTGGCTTGGAAAAACAATATGTTTTAATTAAAAAATGATGTGTGCTCCTGGTGGAGTAATGTTGAACCATTCTCTTTTCAGTCTGTTCTCTTTTCACAAGATATAGAGTGATATCAATAATAATGTATACAGTTCTTGATAAAAGTTAAAATACATGAACTCTTTAGAATTTTCTTTACAACCATTTTTATAATTGTCAGTAAGTTTTGTTTTTGCATTAAATTCTTCTGCTGCATTAGTGCATTTTATAATTCAGCATACTGTATATATTTTTCAAGGGGAACATTTTTCCAAAGTGTCTGGTTTATTTGAATGGAATTTGAGTGCTTTATGATTAATAAGTGCTTTATTGTTAGGTGTTATAAAAATGTTTATGTTATATTTAAACCTGTATAATTAAGTTTGAGAAGTAAGTATAAAAAACCAAATCGTAGTGCTTTTACCATGATTAGTGTTTGTAGAATTACCTTTGGGGAGGGTGTGAAGGTTGCCTCAGCAGTGACGGGTTTGTTTTTCCACCATGACACTTTCCAGTAGTAAATGACTTCATATGATATACATCACTGAATCCAGTCTAATGCTGCATTGTGGTCATATTTACAGCTCATATCTTATAGCTCATTTTATGTGCTATAAATACAATTAAAACGGATATAAAACAACACATTAAATTCCCAGACTCAGCAACACACTATTAATTAATTTCTGACTTAAATGGGTACATCCTTACTCAGTGCACAAACGTACTGTGAAAGCAGTTTTGCACAATCTTACTTTCTTCAATTCCACAATTAATTGTTACAACTTATATTTTTTTTCAAATAGTTGAATGTATGTATAATGACCTCAATTTGTTTGATGTGTTTCACCAGGCAGGGTCTTGGTTCAGGCTACCTGCAGCCTGGAGAACCTGGGCGGTCCGAGCCACCCCAGACAGAGGGACTGTACTCTGGTAGAGGAGTCTACAGTGAGGAGCTGCCCTCGTCTGCAAGGCCTCGTCCTGTCGGAGGAACTACAGGTATCTGTCACACCTTTGTAGAAGAAAAATGACAACTTAATTGGGTTCTAAAGGTCACATGCCTACTTTTCATCCCAAACTAGATTAAAATTTTGAAGTAATACATACAGATGCAGCCATTCAAAATGCGCGGGCGATACCGCATTATTTTCCGGTGCGCTGTACGCAGTCTACCGCGAGTTACCGGTAAATGCCGCTAGTTACCGTAAATTCTCCTATAATACCGCAAGCAAAATAATAGTATACAGAATTTCCGCAAGGTGGAGCTAATAAAGCTCAACCTCTCATGTTTGAGCTGTCGCCATCAAAGTCTTTAACGAAGATATTACTAATAGTATTAATAATGTATGACCTTGGAAAAGATATAAGTGTAAACTAATAGTATTGCCCTGGTCCACATTCTTTTTTTCATTGACCGTCTTTGTAAAAGTAACACTACAGCATTTCGCAATCAAGCATTTGTTTCCAATTATGCAAAGTACAGTAATTTTTGAGAATCGATTCACCATGCCTTTCACATGCTCATAAAAGAGATTGATTTAGGAACATAAACATATTACCGTATGCAAACTGTACTGTATACAGTATGTATATGTATATTTAATGTCTTAACCGTGCCCGTTTAAGTATTGAATATTTATATGGAATTTTGCCACTGAAGGGAAATCTTAGTGCCTGAGCATAAAAAGAATAGGAGCATACTGCAACGCGTGTGAAGGCTATAAACAATATTAATTTTGGAACTTAAACATACAGTATATGGCTGGTCTCAGTAAAAGAAAACATACACACCAGTATTCCATTTCTCCCTAAACATTTTAAGCATCGAAGCCTTTAACTAACGTGATACCGGAGTCAACAAGCATACTTTTAGAATTTGATTTAAAGGGAATATAATATGGAATTGCGTATCTAAAGAAATAAATAACGATATAATTATATTCATGTACCGCAACACAAGAATAGTACACGCTGTACATTGTCTGTTGATAATGTTTCTGTAGTGCCTTTTCAGCACTCTGCATGTTACCTTGCCGCTGGTGCTGTGGGTTAGGTTCCTGACTCCCATATCACACAGTCTGTGATCAAATCCCACTGTAGAACTATGACCCTTCTTTTTAACAAACATTTCTTTGAAAAAATGAAAGGTTTCCCTTGGTCAGAGATTAAATAAAACTTCAGTCGCACCAAACTAATTTATATTTCTAAATATCACAACATGATCGAATTTAAGTCATTTTAATAACAATGAATAGTCACCTATGCGTTACAGAATAAACATTTATATTGATTTGAATTGTGTTTTGATTTAAATCGTAAACGCGTGTTTAAATATATGTGTTTTTTGATTCACAATCAGACAAATGCAACATAAATTGATATCTTTATCTTCTAAGTATCTTAATAAACTTTCAGCATAGCTTTCTCCCCGTTTAGATTTATTTTATCTTGGGATCTTGGGATCAAACGTTGAAAGATTAGATTGTAATCGTTTTTATTTTTTAAATACATTGCGGAGTTAAAGCAAGTTAAAGCCTTGGTTTTATATATCACCTTTAAAAGTGGAATCTCAGAGCAATACAGTAGATGTAAACCACAGATTACAAAGTAAATACCCAGACAAACGCAAACACGTTTTTAATAAAATGCTTTTATTCATTCAGCAGAGAGAGAGCGTAAAACCTGGGCGTAACAGCTGTTCCTTTTTCTGATCACTCGCTCTCTGGATAAACGTCTCGCCTGTCCTGTTCTTTGTTTTCCTAATTTGCCGATTATGCCTGCTGCGATCCACTCCTACCCTCACACCTAAAGAAGACTATGTTAAATTTCTTTGCGCGGTCCATTGTGCAATTAACCCTTATATGTGCTGTCCTTAAGGTGATATCACATAAAGGTGATATGTAAAATAATGTTTTTATTATTGTTATAGAGAAACATGATCAGATTTTCCCCGGTTCAGAAAAAAATATCTAAAGTATACTAGTTTGTCACTAGTATACTTTTAATACAGTCTTTGCTGTGCTCTAGAGGATCCTTGTGATATTTCGAGCTCTGGTTGAATGATAAGTGTTGCAGTTTAAGTAAATTTCGTAGTTGGCAATTATGAAACGCTCTGTTAAAAGCAAGGGAGTTTTTATGTCTGTTGCAGTTTTTTTTAAACTGAACTTGTTTGAATTGACTGAGCTCCGTGCTGTACCACACAATGTCTGTTTTGTTTTGTGCTGTCCTTTAACAAAACAAGGCTCACCAGATAATGTGAATCGAAACCTGTTTTTCTAGCTTTTAAAGTCGTGCGATGTGTAAGCGGGAACACATCATTATATCTTACATATGAAAAATACATAATATAGCTCCCAAACAAACGCAAACGTGTTTTTAATAAGATGCTTTTATTCGTTCATAATCCGACGATTTCAGGAAGCTTTCTGGAGGTCTGGCTTTTTTTCTGGAAAACCATAACTCTGGTCTTGTCCAGATTGACTGTCAGCGTTCAGGTCTGACAGTGCTGTTCCAGAAAGCTTCCATTGTCCAATGTGCTGCTGTAATACAGTTTAAAATACAGTAAGCCTAAAATCAGCTTTATTTATGGGTTGCAATTTAGAAAAAGTCAAAAACCGCACTCAAAATGCAATTTAGAGCTTTCTGGCAAGAGGAGACACCCAAATTAATAATGTAGCATGCCACTGTTTGTGCATGAACAATGTTATACTGCAATTTTCTTTAGATACGCGATTAAAAAAAATATTTTTTTGAATCCCCGGCGGAACACATTCCATAAGAATCAGCGCTTTTATATATCGCCTTTAAACACATATATTTAAACACGCGTTTATGATTTAAATCAAAACGCGATTCAAATCAATATAAATGTTTATTTTGTAACGCATAGGTGACTATTCATTGTTATTAAAGTGACTTAAATTCGATCATGTTGTGATATTTAGAAATATAAATTTGTTTGGTGCGAGTGAGGTTTTATTTAATCTCTGACCAAGGGAAACGCTTCATTTTTTCAAAGAAATGTTTGTTAAAAAAAAGGTCATAGTTCCAGTGGTATTCGATCACAGACCGTGTGACATGGGAGTCAGGAACCTAACCCACAGCACCACCGGCAAGGTAACATGCAGAGTGCTGAAAAGGCACTACAGAAACATTATCGACAGACAATGTACAGCGTGTAATATTCTTGTGTTGCGGTACATGAATATAATTATATCGTTATTTATTTCTTTAGATACGCAATTCCATATTATATTCCCTTTTAATCAGATTCTAAAAGTATGCTTGTTGACTCCGGTATCTCTTTAGTTAAAGACGATGCTTAAAATGTTTAGGGAGAAATGGAATACTGGTGTTTATTTTTTCTTTAAAGTACCAAGACCAGCCATATACTGTGTTTATGTTCCAAAATTAATATCGTTTATGGCCTTCACACGCGTTACAGTATGCTCCTATTCTTTTTATGCTCAGCTACTAAGATTTCTCTTCAGTGGTAAAATTCCATATGAATATTCAATACCAACGGGCACAGTAAAGACATTTACAGTAAATCTTTCTACGACAGACCAACGGACCACGAGTGCCCCTGTCGGTCAACCAATCACGTGCCGCGGTACTACGCGTCATCTTGCGTCAAAATGCGCAACGCCGTAGCCAATTACCTCCGGTTCGTGTCTGTACCGCGTACTTTGAATGGCTGCATCTGTAGTAGCTCTTGTGTCCACTCAAGTATTAGCACGTGCTGTATCGTAATATGTAGGCTGCGTATTTGACACATAAATTAATTTTAAAATAGAACATATGAAAACCCGTCCCAATTTTTCAGTGCACACAACAAATTTCCAGGGTCATCTGGCGCACCACCTGAGGGCGCTGTGGTACGTATACCATAGTTTGATAACCACGGCTGTAGACTACAGTATATTCATATTTTGTTCTCTGATATGTTTGGAACTTCTGCTCTAATTTTGTCATAACCCAAAGCAGAAGGTATAAACTTTCTTTTACGTCTTGAGCTGACTTTGCTTTGTTGTATAATATAATTGATTTTGAAATGTTTGTTTAGGTGCTCAACTTCATCACCTGACTCAGGTGGGTCTGTCGAGCCGGATCAGTGCGTACCCTGGGGTAGGGAGAGCAGCTCCGAGCTCATCTGGCAGCTCAGGTTGGACTCCTTATCGTTCCGATGAAGAGTATGCAAGAGCTGGACATAACAGGGATGCTGTAAGTTGCAAGCTATATTTCTCAACCTTTTCCATCCTACAGCGCACCTACTGTACATAAAATAAATTGCAACAAGCCACTCACCCCCACAAACACATCACTGGTTCAAGCACAGTTATTTAGTATTTAATCTGAGTTTACCTTGAATTGCTTAGCTGCCTTATCCTGGCAAAAATCACTGATAGTTTAAAGTACATCAAACCTGAAAAACGTAATTCACAGTGGCAGTAGGACTGAGATTCGACTGCCCTAAATCAACCAGAATGTGTTTAACTGAATTTCATCAAACTGAATTTTAAGTCTGCATTCCATTCTTCAGCAAATTAATCTTGAGCCAATATTGAAATATTCTTTTTACTTTCCACTGCAGATAAACTCAGAATGATCATTGATCCACTTAAAATCTTCAGTATGAACTAAACAAAAATTAAATAAAACTTCTCTTTGGGTCTTTTCAAATGCTGAGAAATAACATTGGTCTGGAGTTACACTGCTGGTTGGATCTGCTGAATAAGGCAGGAAAAACATTCTATTGTGCCTTTTGCTATATGTTCTGAGATCTGAAAATCTAAACACAGCAATTTTTAAGTGCTGGAAAGAAGAGTTTTGTTTTCTCCTTGTATTTTCCTGTTCATGTTGGAAAAATATCCGCCAGGTAAGCAAGCTTTACACACCATTCTACATTACTATTTCTTTACTTTTTTTTTACTTTTTTCTTTGCCCTCTCCAGCTTTTTAACTGTGCTTTTTCATACCGTTCTTCACCTTCCATATTCTTCACACCCCTTCTTACTCTCATAGCTCTGACAATTCCGACACAGATGTCCTGCTTTTATATGATAGCAGACTCAGTGATCACACTATTCAAATAACACCAATAGACCTGGATTACACATGGTTAGTCCACTAAACCTAAGCTCTTTCAGTTTTGTATACTCACTGCTCTCGTTGTTTTGCAGATCATACTGTACTGTTAAAGCATATGAATTTAAACTAGGATCATAGTGATGGTGGGGAGCAGAACCAATTTGTCTTGTATAATCCAGGATCTCCATTTTTTCAGATTTTATTTTGATGTTTTTATGTCAAATATCAATTACTTGTAAGAAACGATGATTTGTTTAAATTTTAATTACTTGTTAACTTTCATTTCCAGCCTCTGCTGATCTTTACAGATTTTTTTACAACAAAAGTATCAATATCAATATCTAACGTCTAGCTGCTTATCTGATGAATACAATTTTAGAGTTTAAAAAAATAATTGTTTAGATTTTTGGGGGATATTCCTAGTTGTCTGTGGCATGAGTTGGCCAAAGGAAAAACTGTCTTCTCCCTCAATCTTTTTGCTTCTATTTATTATATTGACATTTTTTCTCTGTCCTTTTTCGTATACAGTAACAGGTCATAAAGTGGTATCCAGGGCACTCTCTTCATTCATTTCTTCCAGGTTCTGCCCCTACTCCTGTGTATCCTCGCTGCTTAACACCACACTTCATCACTTTACCATTTCACACCACTTAAATAAACACCCTTAATCCAGCATCCCTTAAGAAATATTCTGTCTTAAATTCTATGGTCTTTATGGTTGAATGTAGCATTTAATTGGATCTGATGTTGCCTTGATGCTTGATAACATGTCATAAGCAGGCAGAGGAGAATCCTTATGCGAGAGAGGTTGACAAAGATGTAAAGTGTACTTGTAAGCAAAAGATGTGTAGAATCCCTAAACTCCCACTTAAATGAAAAAGTGAACATTAAATATTTTTTTACTGTGTGTCAATCTTAGGTCCTGGGGTTCCCTGAATACACCTCGTCCTCAGTGTTCCAGATGCCCAGGACATCTCTGAGGGAGCCCTCTGCACCTCCTGCCCACCTGCAGCACAATACGTTGGAGTCCTCTGGGACTGGATACCCCTCCGCTCCACCGGAGGAGTCCCCTCCCAGCCATTCCTCAGCCTCCCTCATCAAAGCAATCCGGGAGGAGCTCATGCGGCTCTCACAGAAACAGTCAGCTGTGCAAAGCTTCCACAGCTGAAACTTGTTCACATCCCCACAGTAGCCTCACTAGCCTCACTTTCCCTGACCAAAACACAAAGAAACCACCTGCTTCCCATGGAAGTTTGCCCACCCAAAAACAGAACCCCTCCATTCAACATTTCTTAAAATTTTGTCTGGCAGTATTTGAAGCAGAGAATTATAAAAATAGTAAGGGAAAGAGGCTGAAGACCCTTGAGTTTTACCAAATGGCATTCCCTTAGTCCTTTCAAAATGGTAATTTTGGTACAGGTATTCATGTCCCTTTATGGACACCTCTGGGTTACAGGGTGTTCGCAGAATCTGCTGAACTTTGATCTGCTGAAATTCATCCTTTAATGAATCTGCTCTTTAAAGTGTGAAACAGTCTTTTCTGCCCTGCTCCTCATGCCAGGACCTGCCAATGCCTGGCTATGTTGGATTCCTGTGGATTCATTATTCGGTTGTTTGGTCTTAAACAGCGCAGCTCAGTAGACATTGCTTTAGCAAAATCATTTTTTACATCACAAACATCACTTTACAGCAAGACATTTTCCTAGCTTGTACAACTCACCAACTGGACCTTATGTTTAATTTGTTTTTCTTCATTATAAAATTCAATTGCATTACTATTTTCGTTGAAGTGCTTCCTACTATATCTTTTATCTTCCTAACTTCTTCTGGTGCTAAATTCAAGCTTTATATGTCCCATTCTGAACAGCACATTGCCTTTTGTTGTAACTGAGTGGGTACTGTCCTAAAGTACACAGGTACCAAGGGTTAGTGAGCCTTGATGTGAATAAATAAAAGGATAAAATATCATGATAAGACTGTATTAAACATACTCAAACTCCTTGTGTTCTCTGCCACGGAGGGGTCTCTTATAGGTGTCTAACACAATGTCAACCAACACAAACCTCCAGTCTTTGCACAGTATAATTTACAGCACAACAGGTATTATTCATTATTCAGGTAAATGAAATGGTAAAAAAAACAAGGGTCAACTGTCTTTCCTCAAAATCAGAAGTGTGCTGATGCCATATTTAAAAAGATTACAATGTACATACTGTGCCTGGAGGTAAAATAGGTTCTATTGCCATTATGTTTTTGTTGCTTGTTTTTTATAATCTGACATTTCAGGTGTTTTTCTTTAGATACCATTAATACATTTAACACTGTGCACCTTCTTACAAAGGAGACTCACTTTCTTTCATGACACCTTCATTCTGAAGTAAGAAATTTGGAAATTTCATTTAATTATGAAACCAGATTTCTATATCTTAAAATCCATTCGCTTAACTTTTCATTTAGCAGTTTGTCTAAAGAGTAACATTTGTATATTAGAAATTTTGAAACTAACTTCTACAGTATCTGGAATATTTAAATGTTTTTCAGTGGCCATTGGTTTTGAGACCTTCTAGCTAGAAAGACACAGCCGACCTCTCATGTCACCTCACTAAAAGAAACCAATGACATGCTGTACTGTTCTCTAAATCAAAGCCATCCTCTGTCTGACATGTAGCCTGAAGCATCAACTTCAGTGAGGTTGTACAGTACATGGTAGCCTTGCACTGCAGACAAATGTGGAAGAAGAGACACAAGGCACTGCAGTTTATTTCAGTAGATTCCAGCTTTTCAGTCCAGTTAGTAAAACAGAGAAGGATATTATTTTATCTGCAACACAACTGGACAAAAGGACAGTGCAGAAATTCAGTCTCACCACTATAATATCAGTATTACAGATTAATCTTTAATGTTTAACGAGGAAATGCAGTGTTGTTACTTACGTATTTCAGGGTAACAAAGTAAGTTTGTTTCCCAATTTTCTGTTTAAGTTTCAAAGGTGGTTCTGTAACAATCTGTGAAAGGCATGGAACACTGAAATTATATCACTTTATTTGCTATCGCAGTTGTATTGCAACATATTGTTTAATGTATTGTTGCTAAGTATTGTTTAAATACTGGACTGAGACTGTAAATAACAGATTCATATTTAAATTCTGTAATATGGACTTCTGTATATTATGTGAATGAAAGACAATAGGTACAGTAACAGTATAATGGTCAGCCACTCTTAGTGCAGAAAGGGCTGTGGTATTTTCATCATTGGTAACTGTAACAATAAAATAATAAGGGTTTCCTGGATTTTTTAAAGGGTTATGTTATCACTTCTCAGATATACTAACAGTATGTCTGAAAAAAGTCAGAAATCCCTTTTTGTTTGGGATAAGGAACCTTGAGACACTAGAATTGCAAGATGAAAGATTCTAAATTTCCTCTTGATGTCTTTATTTTCCACTTCTCGTTTTGTTTTTCAAACTTGTCCTGCTGTACTTCTTCTTTTCCACTATTTGTGTCCCACAAGAATGAGATCTTTAATTTGGAATAAGACCACACATTTCTTACAAAGTACTCCCCATTTATATAAATATGGGGGACAAGTATGCATTATGTGCTGGGTGATGTTGTATCTGTATAAAATGGATGATCAGGTCCTGGTTCAGTTAAAATAAGGTTCTGGTAGGGCAGCTCAGTACCAGTGGGAATTGAATCTATTGTAATAGAGCACACACTTCATTACATGTTAAAATGAAGATACTGTACAGTATATAAGGAACTTATTTTGGGTCTAAACCCTACAGTTTGGGTTTATTATTTTATTTTTTGTGTTAATTGTTCTGTAATTGCACCCAACTAAAAGAACCACACAATGTGTTACAATCCCTTAAATCATTTTCAGATCCATCTAGTATTGTATCTTTAATCCGTCATCTGTTCCTGAAAATAATCTTCTTTTGTCATGATATTGGTTTAATCAAAGGGCTCAGACTGCACCTGGACTTTCTTCTGATTCTGAACTGGTTTGAAAATCTAGGATCTTTGTCTGCATCCACAAGTAAATTTCAAAGAGTAAAGTTCAAAGAGCAGAAATGAAGTTGTGCTCCGAGACCTGAAACTTGTAATGTTGGATTTATTACATACTGTACAGTGTAAGTACAGCAGTCAAGGTTTTGAATGCTGTTAGTACAATATTGTTCATAAAAACAAATTTATTTTTTTTAAATGTAGGTATTAAAATGTAGTTAGTTCTTGTGCTGGTGTGTTATCACATAGTCAGTGACCGCCCAGAGTTTTTAATATCCTTAGAAGTTGACTTAAACCTGGTTGGTTTTCCCTATATTTCTTAATAGATGGCATTAATTTTGTTTGTGCATCTATCCCTGCAGTATTTAAATTATGATTATAGTTAAACTGAAGTCACATCAATTGGTTCACTGACTTCATACGTGTGATTATGCTGGTGGTATATTCCAGATTTTTCCTTTTAAGATTTTCTTATTAAAATAGTCACCTCTTAAACTATTACTGGGTTGGCTTTCAAGACTTTCATTGCTGTGTTTGGAATGTTTTTTAATTACTAAAAATATGTAGATGTTAAACAGTAGATTATTTGTAAAAATGTTAAATAAAATATTGCATTAAATCCCATGTAGATCATGCACCTGTAATTCACTAATGTTACTTTTGAGTGTGCTGTGGCATCTTGGTAATTTGATAAATATGTCTTTATTTCTTAAATTTTAAATTTGATTGGATTGTTCTTTAAAATTCTGTGTATGATAATGGTTCACACGGTAGTTGAAAATAAGCTTGATAACTTAAGTCTTCATTACTTAGGAGGTACTGTAGAATAAATTGCACAAGATTTAAAGATACAATTAGATATCTACCATGCATTTGATGAGATTCCTTAGCCCAATATGTGCCTTATAATTTTACCACACCTGTCTATGAATATTTATGTATTTTTTGGATTTTCATAACAATGATGTTACAGATTGTCACGGCCTGCAATTAATGAAAAATACCTAAAATATATACTTGAAAGTTCAGATATTAATTTGTTCTAACAATAGATTAATTATAACACACTATGGTGCATTGTCATTCATACCTGTTTACACACCTGGCAGTCATTTTACCACCTTATGAATTGTTGCTTTGATTTTCCTACAGTATATGTACGGTACATTTTTCCTATATGTTTGTATGTTTCTTGTTTTGTGAAAGAAAAGAAAGTTGGCCGGTCCAGCTAACAGTTTGTTTAATGAACTGCATGTTTCTTGACATTGTGCATGTCTATAATAAATACTAAGAGTATTAAAAAGAAACCAGGCTTTGTTATATAACAGAAGACCGAATCCTCCTTAGTTTTAAAAGTGTCCTCTTTCATTTATAATACTTCCTGTAAAATATGGCAAAAAATCTTTGTATTTAAATTCACAAGATAGTATATTAAGTATAATCAATTCTTCTTTCTTTCTGTTTTCAAATCATCTTTTTTTTATTCTTAGGAGTTATATCATAATCATGCAGCACATTGGGGTTTGTTGTTTTCTGTTGATTTTGTAGTTTTCTCTCCTTTACTAGGGGACTAAGCACTGATGTTCTCTAACCAGTTCATATGGAAGTTGCTGGAGGCCTCAGTGTCAGTCTTCTCATTTCTAGGATGATGCCCACTGATCTCTTCCTCACTGGATCTGTAATAAAATCTATATTTTGTTGTCCTCAGGTCATGTCCAAAGCACTTGATCTACATGTATATCCAAAACTGTGCTTTTTAAATTAGCAAGATTACATGTTTTGACTAAACGTTTTACTTGCCATTGTCACTCATTGTCAATGGATAAATTATATCTCCGTCACTTTAATGCTGTATGTGAGGACATACCTGTATAATTCAAACTCCTCTCCACAACACAAACAAATGCCTGGTCTATCTTGCACAGGGTAACAGTATTATCCACCTCTGCAAAATGACATGGTTACTTTTAAAGGCTAAACCATGACCATTTGTGTACACCATCAAACACAAAATCACAACACATCAGAGAGAAAACAAGTGGCATGGCTCCTCTCTAGGCCAGGTAAGAACAGCAATATTTGTTTCAAACCCTGATTTTGTGACCTAGGAGAATACCTTCTGAGACCTAGAGACCTGAGACCTGGCTTCAGGGATCTAAGGAGGTCTGCATATACAGTAATGTAATAGTGGTTTTCTTTCATCTTAAAATGTATAATCTTGCACATGAAACCAAGGTCCTGCTCCCCAAGGTGCTAACCCTGGTGTCCTGACCAAATTTCCCCCTGGTCTTTACAAATCATGGACTCCTTATACCCCCCATCTATGAATTGGCTTCATTACTCTGGTCTCCCCAATCATAGCTGATGTGTGGTGAGCGTACTGCGCATACTTTGTCTGCTGTCGCATCATCCAGGTCAGTGATACACACTGGTGGTGGAGAGGAGTCCTCATTACCTGAAAAGAGCTGTGAGTGGAGTGTCCAGAAGGGAAAAACCATGGTCTCTGATCTCATGAGCACAAACCCAGATAGCAGGTCACGTGTGAACGGAGCTGTGGAAGTGTCTCAAAGATGCATGCAGAGGTCTTGAAAAATGCTCACCTATGTCTAAAGAAAGGCTGGCAGTTGAGCATCTGGATCTGAATCTTCATTTCAAGAGTGCTACTGAGTGCAGAAGGATATAAGGAGTGGAATAGCTGGTCTGATTATTGTAGATGCAAAGAATCCTCTAAGTGGACCAGGCCGTGTGCTTATACTGGCAGAACAGAACTGAGATTCTAGGGATATAGACATAGATTGACCTATAAACCAGATGTTATTTTCAAGAACTGCTGCCATCCTTCTTGTTCCCTTTTGTCATCACCCATGAACAACTGGTACTTGGGTACTTCACCTTTTTCACTAAGGATTTACTATAGTAAAGCTATTGTTCCTACTGTACCTCACCTGGAGAGAGCAATCAAATATTTTTTAGGACAAAACGTCAGATTTGGTGGTGCTCTCAACAACAACCACTTTACAGTAGGAAATCCATGTGTACAGTATGTGTTGAATATTAATCATCATCTGCAAAGATCTGTTGGGGACCCCTAGGTCCCCAAAACTGATACTCTGTATGTATCAGCTGCACCTTGATATTAAAATGAGTCTATGAAAAACATATGTGAAAATCATGTATAGGACTTAAAATAATAAACACTCTTGATAGAGAATGCAAAGAAAAAAGATGGAAGAAAGGGGTTTAATTTTACTCATCCATGATAGATTCCACATTTTTCCTGAATCTGATGTTCAGATAATGGACAGTGTTCCTCTCTGGCACTCTCACATAGACTTTCCAAGGAAGCTAAGTGTGACCCCCTTCTTATGGAACCTCACCTAACTCTCTGGTCCCATTTCTCATAGATGAGGACTACTACTCTTGTTTGTCAGTGCAGAGATTTGTCCAGTGCTTTCGAGGTTTCAAGGTAAATCTGTGCCACCCCTGTTGTCTCATCACTACTCAAGCATTAGATACCACTGACAACCACCATTGTCACCGCCACCAGCAGATCAGGTTTATTGAGATGCCTTCTGTAAGAAGAATGTGTTCACTGGTTGAGTTCCTGAAAGTGCTCCTTCTGTCTGTCAACTACTTCATCAGTAGTTGAGTATTTTTCTACCTTTGCTGAGATGTCTAGGCAACATCCCACCGAATCTATTGAAATCTTAATATATTTTCAATGTTTTTAAATCTTTCCATACACCATCAATAACCAGGCATTTAGACATTACATGTCTATCTCTCAGATGCATCTTTATATGATAAATTAAACCACTTATAAACTCTGTATGAAAAACTACATACACATATTTTATAATAATCAAAGCATTCATCATACTGCATTAAAACGGGAATCAAGTACTACATCATAATAAAGACACCATATTATTGCAATAATCTCATAATTTGTAATTCATCTGACTTTTATTTAAGTTATGTATAATGTTTTGTAAACATCTTATTTACTTTGATATTACGTCAGACATTTTTATGTATACAGTAATGTGCTTAAGAAAGATATATTTTAAATATTTTTAAATTAGAAGTATACAAATGATACAAACAGTGTAAAGTGTATATTACACATAGATAGGGTTATTATTTGATTTTGATTTACTTATATTTCTCAACTACATATTCTCTTAATTTAGAATGTAATTGTTTCATTTCTTAATCCTGTATTATGGAACCTCTTAAACTATACCAGAATTTTTAAACCAATGCTCCCTGGTGTGCTGACCAAGGACTTTCGATGAAATATTAAATCAGGTTTGTGAACCACTGATCTAGAGAGTAATTTTCCAGAAAGTTAAAAAATAAAACACAGTGGAAAACAGAATGAAGATGACATTCCACGCAAGTATAAGGCAGTTATAAAATGGGAAGGGATGTAATTCAGCTGCCAGGTATTGCTTTAAATGTTACATTGTTTAACAGTTTCCCATAATTTCCCCTGCCAGAATTATTTTTAGGAACTTATTTTTTCAGGCTTCTGTGGTCTTGGCATGTGCTTCCATTCCCATTGTGCTAAGTCTCTTGACTGCAAGTAGGATGAGTGTGAAAAACAAGAGACTCCAACCTATTGCTGCCGCTATCCAGCCCTGTGCATCCACCACGATTTGCGGGCAGCACAGTTCCGCCATGCTGCAGAGCTTCAGAGAGTCAGGACCTGCACACAGGATAAGACTTTTACCAAACGGCTGCGGTTTTACATTGTTTTTTTTTTTTGTGTTGGTGGGTTAAGGGTTGTCTTGTTCCTTCTTAAACTGCTTCTGTTGTGAAATGTCTTTTATATTTGGGTATTGGTTACAACTTATTTAATATTTTAAAAGTTGTTTTGTGATTAATTTCATGTGATACTTTGCCAAAAAAAAGATTGTTTGCCATGCTTTCTAAATAGTTCAGGTGGGCAGCTGCATCAGCATGCGTAGGCTGCAAAGGAACAAGTAATAGGTTTATTCCATGCTTAAAAGAAGAAGAAAGAAAACACAACGTTTCGGCCGTGGAGCCTTCTTCAGATGTGAAGAGTGTTTGCTCACACCTGAAGAAGGCTCCATGGCCGAAACGTTGTTTTCTTTCTTCTTTTTTTCAGCATGGAATAAACCTATTACTCGTTCCTTTGCATGCTTTCTAAATACTGTGCATTTGCCAAAATCGCATCAGAAAAAGTTTAGATTAGGCACAGACGGATCTCCACAGTACACAGATGTAAATAATAAGTACCGGAACGAATTCCACTCTTTTCAAAGGCAGCCATTTATAGTGGGATTGGTCTCAGTGAAGTGCTAATGTTAAGGCAATGGAAGATCTTTTCTGCCCTATTTTCAGAAGCCTTTCAGAATTCTTGTTATTATAGTATCATACCACAGGAGAAAATTGTTTTAAACATTATTCCTAAAGCTGTACTACTGTTGTCACTTACCCAGACACTGGTCTGCAAATGTATTACTCTTGTTGTGGTGTGTAGAGCTGGAATCTATACTCCCAGATGCTACAATAAAGCAGAATGTCAGGTAAATGTAAAATTATTTACATGATATAAAGGGGTTACGTTTTACTTTGATTTCAAAATTGTCTCTAAATAACAGCAGTGTGTGTTAGTGGAATCAACAAAATCACAACATAATGCAGAATATGTTTGGCTCAGATAGGATTTTATTGCTTGAGTGAATCACATTACTTGGTTGTTATAGTGAATTTAAATATCTTTTATGGTATCTGTAAACAGCAGATGCTGTAGGGAGCACTATGAATTCTCCTGATGACTCTCCTACTCTTTTTGTTCTTCCCTCTTACTGTAACTTCAGAACCTGTCAATAGAGCTGAAGTACTGAGACTGCTGAGTTCCCTACAGCTCATTATGCCTGTTGTTTGACTTTGTTGATTCAAATACAGTAAGTTAAGTTTAGGGTCATTATTAGGCTGAAACTAAACACTTTGATGTACAGTGCCTTCCCACGATGTAAGTTAACAATTCAGAAACACAATATATTGTAACTTTACATATTGTACATGTCATCTATCTGGTATTCAGGAGTGTAGACAAGTAGATTAGCACTACTCTATATCCAAAGAAGGAATGAACATTTGATTTAGGTGTTACGACATATCCTGTAGTACAGAGTAGTTCTGTGGATGAGCAGCCTTACTGTAGATACTTATTAAATAATATATAAAACATTTACACTTGCCAGTCTTTACATTGGTATTTGCAACTATATACTGTACAGTGCAATAGTTACACTTTTCTTAAAACAATAAATTACAATTTTACTTCATTATTTGTCTCTCTTTTTTCTGTACTGTATATTGTATATATTTTTAAGTTTATAATGCATTTTTACAATTTAGACATTTTTGATCATCTTTAGTATAACACACAACCCGAAGTCGCCAAAGTAAACTTTGAGTTAGTTTTGCAATTAGGTTTATAAAAAATATTATTTTAATATCTGCATCTGAGTTTAGATATTTTGGGATTATACTTGACTCATATCTGCATTTTGAAGTACATTCAAAACTATTGAAAATAATATCTTCATAAGATCTTTACATATTAAAACAGGGCCAAGACAAAATCTATCTGTCTAATACTAATTAAAGCTTTAATTGAACCAAGACAAGGGTACAAAGGGCATCTAACACTCTTCTACTGACATTGATGCACAGGCTAATGCTGGTCTGTTATGGACAGAGTTGCAAGGGGAAGACAGGTTCTTCCTGTATAAAATTCTCAACCTGAGGAACTACTTGCCTTCCTCCCTTATAGATAATACCGTACATCTGTCAGCATCTTTAGGATTAGGGTAAAGGCACATGTTCATGGTCTACAAATTATACTTTTAATTTGTTTTGTAAAGTGCTCTGTGCTTTGATACCCTGGTATCTATACATGTGATACATGGTATATATATACAGTAAATAATTAAAGGCCTGTGTTAATCTGGATCAAAGGTCAAAGATCAAGACTGTCAACAGATCTACAGTATAAGACCTTCTTTCTATTTACTTTTACAGTACTGTAATTAAATAATTAAGTTTTATTTCTATATATACAGTACAGTATATAGTTTTATATTTACAGTAGCAGTATGTGCCTTAACTTGTTAATGAAGAACAGTGGCACTGTCTGAAAAAAGAAATGAAAGAATCACATCACTCACCTACAACTGGACAGATCAGTCTGCAAAAGACATACATGATGTACATGACAGTAGCTACCATTCCAATTATCTTCATACTGTATGGCTGTCTGGTGCAGTCTACAGCAGATTGAACCTTGCTTCAACAGCTGTGTTAGTTCTTACCCTATTTGGGGTTGTATCATTAAAGATACAATTCTGACAATAGCTCCTCCCACAGAGCTACTGTAGCTCAACAAAGCCCTAGACTATCCAACCAATAGGACAGACATGCAAAATGTTCCCAAAGGGCATAAACTACTACACATCACAGAAATAACTGGACTCTCACTAAGCTAAATCATCTTATATGAAGACTTTGCTTTATGGTCTTTTCAGTTACTGTTGATTGAAATAATGATGTATATAGTATCTGTGCTAATATATCAAGATGAAACACACTTAGTACATATGGGTAACCTACTGTACCATACTGTACTTAGAAGGGAGCATTTTCATCATTACAAGTTTTATGATCATTAAAAGATCACATTAGTAATAGCTTCACTAATAGATGCTTTTGGAAAACAGAGGTATTTACCTTTTGGAAGAAATTTAGAACTATATTTAAAAAAGTAGGATGGTAATCAAGGGTTAGGATATGTTTGAATAGGTAGCCGTGTCACCATGTGAACAGGTAAAGGTTTATGTGACGAAGGCTCAGTACTCACAGTGCTCACACCTGAAGAAGGCTCCACAACTGAAATGTTGTCTCTTTTCTTTTCCTTTCACCACCAAATAAAGAGCTAACATATGGTTAATACAATATAGTGTATGGCAAAGTGAATGCAAATATTTGATGTTTTTCATGCAGTGGCAGTTACTCAGAAAAATGAATAATGTATTAAATACAAGCAAATAGTATTTTTACTGTATACAAAAAGCTGGCTTGCTATTTTAGTAAGTTTACAACACAAACAATTTGGGTAAGCCAACCACAAGATGTTGCATTTTTTTAAAGAAGCTGAGCAGGTATAATCAAGGCACAGATGGGCATTGTTGGTCTTTGTCTAACACAGAAAATAGCTAGCTTATGAATATAGCTAAATCTCCAATCGATACATTACCTTTGCAAGTTTTGCTTAAAAAATACAAAATCCTTTGCTGCAAGGTGTTCATTTCAGAGTGGACAGGGGACTAAGGTAAGACCTGAGCTTGCAGATTTAATTTAATTGAATTCAACTTTGAAAATTACAGAAAATTAATATTAAGCTTTATCAATATAGTGCAATATGCTAGCTAGCTCAGGGGTATTTGGAAATTACCTGTTACATTAATCAACATTAAAAGATTGACAGTATCTTCTTACATATTCTTTCAGGGGTTGTAATATAAGACATAATGCAGCAAGTGTGCATTAAATGAAAGCCTATGTTTGCAATAACATGTTTAAAAGTTATTTTGTCATGATGCGTTATGGTTACTAACTATTGCAAGCTTCTTGTTCCATAAATATTTTTTGTGCACCCTTACCAAAAATGCTTTTGATTCTGATGAGTATTTTTCTCAAACTATTTGATTAGATTGCAATTAAAGAGTAGATGTAAACTTGTACCAGTAAACCTTTTCTATTAGGGTTTGAGACAGAATAAAGTAGTGATTAGGGCTCTCAATATCAGCCCAGAAGGATGTGAGTTTGTTCTGAGTACTATGTGTGTTTGTTTGAGTGAGGAAACTCTACACTAAAAATGTTTGGATTGATTTACCTGGTTAAATAAAGTTTAATACAGGAGATTTGATTGTTGTTTTATTTTATATCTTCTTCCTGGGCAACAACACTCATTTTTTCCCAATCTTATGATTGTCATTTGAATCCTGTAATAATATTAAGTAATAAAATCTTAAAATGTTTTAAATGAATGAATCTTTTATTCATTTATTTTTATTTTTATTAACTCACTGACTCATTTAGACCTCTGGAGAACAGAATGTAATATTTGTAGTGTTTCATCATTCAGAGCTAGAGCAGAAGTGAA
The DNA here is from genome assembly GCF_040954835.1 of Lepisosteus oculatus. Classification (NCBI taxonomy): domain Eukaryota; kingdom Metazoa; phylum Chordata; class Actinopteri; order Semionotiformes; family Lepisosteidae; genus Lepisosteus; species Lepisosteus oculatus. Next base: position 10,630,938 of record NC_090702.1, on the reverse strand, counting down.
AGTGTGAATTACAGCAGATAATCTTTTTGATTATTTACTGTAAATGAAAACTAAGAAAGAAGGACAAGAAAAAAAAAACTTTGAATAGAACAGAAAAGTATTGTACAGGTTTTGCAAAACATACAATATTTATTGAATTGCCCACTCATTGGTGATATCTGAACACCTACTAATATCTGAACACAATTTGCTTTGGTCAGACTTGCACACATTTTACACAATGTTGTAGTACACATTGTACACAACGTTGTAGTCTTAGACAAGTAAAATTAGAGTATTTTTTAATCTAGTTCTGAAAACCCAATTGTAAAAATGTAGCTTTGTGACAGCAAAGAAACAAGTGAAAGGTTTATTCCATGCTAAAAAAAAAGAGAATAAAGGAAACAATGTTTGGCTGTGGAGCCTTCTTCAGGTCTTGCACCCAGAAGAAGGTTCCACAGCCGAAATGTTGTTTCCTTTCTTCTCTTTTCAGCATGGAATAAACCTTTCACTTGTTAGCCTGCACATGCTGACACAGCTACCTGCTTGAGGGGCTTTGTGACAGTAGCCGAATATTACATGTATTTTATTAATCTTGTTCAGATTCACATTTTATGCAATAGCCAGTGAAAACTGGGACATTATTAATGCAGTGTAAAGCAGTTGTTCAAATGAAATACATTTATATGTACTGCTTCTGTTTCATTTCTGATTTAAATACACAAATTCAAGATAATATCCATATACAGTATATTCTAATGTCACAGATTTTGTGCATACATCTACTTTCAAGAATCATGAATCTCAGGCCTTGAGTACACATAGTTGCTCTTTCATTGATTCATTGGGACATGAACATGAAGCCAGTACTCAAATGTGTTTCTGATTGTGGAAATTAACCCACTCCAGTAGCTTTTTGTCAGTATATACCATTCGATCTAAATACTGCAATTCACATATTATGTCTGGATAACCTGTTGAGGAGTCACATGACCTTGTGTAAAATCTGTTTAATTTTACGGATATAAATTGTTAATGCACCCCTTTTTTATTCAGAAAGGTGCAAGATGGCAGGGTCTTTATTTCGCAGTGAAGAAATGTGTCTGACACAGATCATCCTACAAGTCGAAGCTGCCTATTGCTGTATTGCAGAGTTGGGAGAGCTAGGTCTTGTCCAATTCAGAGATGTGAGTAAAAAAGAAGCTTAAAAAAACTGAGTTTTTCTCCCACAATGACAAAAAAACAGGTGCAAAAAACATCTTTAATAGGAAGTAAAAGTAAGGTGATGTGATGAAGAACATTTTGATAAAAGACTATTTTTATTATTAAAGAAAAGACAGTTAACTGTGTGAATAATGGCCTTTCCTTTCTGTTTGGAAAGTTTACATGATATAATCATAAAAAAACACAAGAAGCTTTTTAATGGTTTCAACTAATGTCTGAATAGCATCCAGTACATTAAGTATCCATTATGTGACATTTGCACAGAGAAACAAAAAGTGTATTAAATAGAAACAAATCATGTTTTGAATATCAATGCATAGCTTGCTTGTTATTTCACTGTGTTTAGAACATAAACAGTCTCAGTAGGCCAGGCAAGAGATGATTCAAAATCTGAGGCAGTGCAGTCAGGATGTGTCCTGATGGCGCTGAAAAAGTGTGGTTTGTAAAAGAAAAACAGTCTGCCTGCTATATATATTTATTTTTAAAATATGTTTGGAAAAAATACTTAATGCAAGGTGTTCTTTCTCTTCAGACTAAGGGCTCAGGATAGATTTGAGTAACTGCCTTTAATTTTTTGCAATGGAATTAACCAAAATTCTTCAAATTTTTGTCAAGTTATACCATTCCCTTAGGATAAAATATTTTAGTTTTATTTTCCTTGCAAAATGTGATCAAGCCTCTTTAACCTTTTAGTCTATGAATTGGCTTCATTACTCTCTGCTCTCCTCCCCACTAATAGGTGATGTGTGGTAAGCGTTCTGGCACAGTATGGCTGCCATCGCATCATCCAGGTTGATGCTGCACATTGGTAGTGGTGGAGGGGAGTCCCCATTACCTGTAATGGAGTGGGTGTGGAGTGTCCAGAAAAGTGCTATATAAGTATAACCAATTATTAGTAGTAGTAGTAATAAAGCCCTTCAGAGGCCATTCCCACCCGATATGGATGTGCCTTTAAACATCTTGCATTATTTTGGCAAATATACAGTAGACAGTACAAACCTGGTTGAGGGACTGAATTCAAGGTAATGTCCAATCTCCAAACAGGAACTCATTTTAATATCGCTTGTACTTGTACTTTCCATAAATTCTATTTTGTCCTTATCACTTAAAATAATATTTCCAATGGCGCTGTGGAATACTAAAATTATGTCTGAACTCCTGAAATAATGAACAGTCCCAAGCAAAATAAATCACTTTTTATTTACAGCTGAATGCACATGTAAACAGCTTTCAAAGAAAATATGTGAATGAAGTGAGAAGGTGTGAAACCCTGGAAAGAATCCTCAGTAAGTATTTTAGAAATAGTAAAATATAAAACAAATACAGTATGTAATCTTTATGGAGGAAGACTAATGGGAAAAAGGGTTGGGCAGCACATATACAGTACTGTAAATGCAAACATGAATGTTATTGAAACATATATATTAATAATGAGTTTTTTAATAAAAAACACTCATGGATACCCTAAGTTTATTGAGTCTTACAATGATGTTGTTCACAGGGTTTCTTGAGAAGCAGATGGAACTTGAACAAGTAGTAGCAGAAAACTGTGGTGAGAGCTGTCCTTTATCCCCCCTTCCACGAGAGGTCCATGATTTGGAGGTAGCAATAAATCTGTGTTAATGTTGAACTCCCATTTTTGGGAGGAACTTTAATACAACTCATATTGAGCTAATTTCCCTTTTAACAATTTTTAACCGTAGATTTTAAATAGGTACAGATCACATTGTGTATTTAATGTTATATTCCTATGTAAGAGATTAAAGCCTCTTGGATGGTATATTTTCTATTGGGCAAGCACAACCTAACAAATAACAGTGACTTGGCTTGAGAGAGATGAACCACATTGATGCATTTTTGTTCAATGTCTGTCCAGCTTGTTTCACCTAACAACCAAGGCTGGACACTGATTCTGAAAGGCAGAGCCGGCGCTACGGGTGGTGCAATGGGTGCAACTGCACCCGGGCCAAGATCTAAGGGGGCCCTGTTGTTAACGTCATTTAAATTAAAGCTGTGTGTGTGTGTGTGTGTGTGTGTGTGTGTGTGTGTGTGTGTGTGTGTGTGTGTGTGTGTGTGTGAAAAGACCATCTGTAAAATAAACGAACTAGAGTTCATATGTCAGGGGCGGGGAACGTGATATATTATCCAATATCAATACAAATAAATACAACACAATGATCTCTTGGAAAACACAGCTGTGCGGATGATTTGCAATTGGTATTTGGCGCGTTCATTCCAAAATATGTCGATTTGGATAACGTAACCTGTTCCCCTGCAAGACAGAGCAACAGACAAGTTGGAGTTGGAGTTTTTCAGCAAAGAGAGGCCCTTTGTTTGACTTAGGTCCCGTTTGGTTTTCGCTTCGCTTCTGGTTATTGCTTCGGCTTCGTTTGTTGGTTTGTTGTGCTTTGTGTGTGTGTATTTTCGTATAGGTTCGGCTTTGTTGGTTTGTTGTTAGTTTCTTTGTACTTTCGTTTGTTGTGTGTTCAGCCTTGTTTTGCCATTACCTTGCCCTAGCGTGTTACATGTTCAACCTTTGTGTTCTTTTGTACCCTGTTCCTGTTGATTACTCTTGTTTTCCCTTATTTGTATTCCTGGTTCACTTGTTTTGTGTGAATTTTTGTATATAAGGTTAGTTTATGTTGTTGGGTTCACTTTACACACTTAGTTGATTTTGTATTAGTACACTAGTTTAGTACGGGTGAGTGCCATTTGTCTTGTATGGTTTTGGGTAGTCAGTGCAGGTTAGCTAGGGTGTTGAAGACGCCGAAGACTGTGTGTTTCTGGTTTTCTTTTGTAGTCAGATTAGCTTTCCCTCACTGTCCTAGCCAGCTCCATTTTGTTTGTTATTTTCTTTCCTTTGGCACCACTCTAGTTCCTTACCCTTTTATCACGCTTCCTAGTCTCTCACCAAAACCCACCTGCTTCCAAAAGAATTATCCTAAATGTTACAACCCTTTACCCCTAGACACTTGGGGTCGTAACAGTTTGGCATAGAAAATAGGGGAGATAATTCATCTAAAGCCTGCAACAAACTTGCCCTGTTTTTATGAGACATTCATGGCAGTAATTAGGCAACTGAATTAAAGTTTCTGTCTCATCTTCCCACCAATGAAATCAACACTCCGTCTGAAGTACTGCAGTACTGCAGTATTTGGTCAACAAAGATGTGAAAACTGAAACTGTTATAGAATGTCAAGTGTTTTTAACAATTCCAGTTGCTGTCGCCAGGGATGAATGCTTGATAAGCAAACTGAAATTGATCAAAACTGATCTAAAGTCAACCATGTCATAGGAAAGACTGTCAGATCTGGCTTTGCTGTCTATGGAACAGTATGTTCAATATCTTGAAGGACACTGACAAATCCACCCATTAGATTTCTTCAGAATGAACACATGAGAAACATGAACCTGAAGACGTACTGTAGGTGAGAACTAAAAAAAAGAGGGACTTTCACACTCAAAGGGCTGTGGGAGTGACTGGATCTGGGCCATAGCTTCCTAGTATACTCAGAATCCAGATTCTGAATTGTCCAGTTACTTCACATGGCACAATTTCTGCCAACAGAATTTCCCAGTTCTCTCTTTCTCTGAGTCATGAGTCATTGAGCCAGTTTCAGTCACACTTTATTTTCAGGTGGTTGAAAGTAACATACGTAGCTGTATACATTTGAAGTAGGTACTTATTGCTTTTATGCAAGTAAAATAGTTCATACTTTTTAAGTCTCGGTTACAAGGAGTACAAAAAGGAGCTCTCATTGTAAATTTTGGGATGTGCAGATTTTACTAAGATGTTTTTGAAGTTTGTGATTTAAGAATACTGTATGTAAGGTTCTATGCACAAACAGCACAAAACACCATAACTACAGTACATAGAGCATTCTAAAGAGTAGAGACCCCTTCAGTCGTTGGAAAATCTAATTTGCATCACACCAATTAGTTTCCAATCAAATCTTATTAGGATTAAATGATGAAAAAGGAAAAAGCCACTAAAACCAGTACTGGTTGGTAAAATATCCTATTAAAATTAGGTAGTTTCAGAAGTATATTAATATGGCCCTGTAATGTGCCAAGGAAACCTTGATTATGATTCCCTGCAAAATATCACTTACTGTATGGCATGGGGTATTTGACAGACCTGTTATGACAGATAATCGTCCACTAGAGGGAGCCAAACGTTCCTTGTATAAGTTCACTGGTAGACATTAGTTAATTACTGTATTATTGGTGAAAGGTTAAAAAGATTCATTCTCACTTGGGGGTGTTTAGTGATTGCTTGCAGTAGGATTTTTAGGACGCAGTCTTCGGAAGACTGCAGTGGAAAGCAGCAATAGAGAAAAGAGCTTAGTTTATATCTTTGGTTTGTAAGTCCAAAGACTTACTACAACAGCCACATTACAATGGGGTGGGTTCTGTCAGTCATATTTCAAGGGTAGACTCCAAAAATTTTAAAAAGAAATATTTCCAAAGATGTGAAGGAGCAGGTATTCCTGTGCATTATAGCCTATGCATTAAAGTGATTTAGAATCTAACTGACACAGTTAGGAGTACCGAAGGTGTGTATGATATTTACAAGTCCACTTTGTTCTTTATTTTAATTTAATTTAAATTAAAAAAATATATATATTTTGTATTAAAAAACATAATATTTTAAATACAAAAATAAGGAATACAAAATCGAAAATATTTAGCTCAGGAAATCTAAATGTAAAGGATTGTAGGCTAAAATAATATCCTGCATATTAGTGTTATAATACAGTGATGTGATTCATCCAGATTTAAAATTTTCATAAAGATTTAGAGAATTAGAGTGACAATCAGCTGAAGTGAAAAGATTGAGATGTTTAATTATCTAACCTGTGAGTCCATGTCTATATTCTTACTTGTGAGTTACCTTTTTCTTCTTGTGCAGTCTGTTTTGGAGAAATTGGAAAGTGAACTGCTTGGAATGGCTCAAAATCAGCAGTCACTAAGGAGCAATGCCATGGAGCTGATTGAACTTAAAGAATTAGTCAAGACGGTGCAGGAATTCTTTGAGGTAAATGCTTTTTGTGATAGATACTGTACTGTACGTTACAAGTCTTAAAACTTGTGAACAACATTAAACCATAAAGATAGGTATCAAGTAACGCCATGCTGACATTAAAAAAATCAAAGTGATTATTCCTCTTAGGACATTTTCACTATGTAAAGACGGTCACCTTAAAACTGCTTTGTGGAATTTTGAATATCTATCCATAGGAACTGTTTTACCTTTAAAACTTTAAAAAGTTTTTTTTAACTTGGGCTTACAAGAATTTAATACACTGAAGACATTTTGCAGGTGTAAAATAAAAATAATCTACAGTAGGAAAAGATTTCTGAAAAGAACATAAATTGGTGAATGATGCAAAATCAATAACAAGATTAATAAAGATTGAAAGTATAACTGGAGCAATCACTGTTTATTAGTTCAGTGGATCAAAGTTCTAATCTTATTCAAATGCTCCATTTTCTTTCTTCCAGTACTAGGGGTGGTAAATAAATTACTGTATTTTGAGAACATCCATGGTACTAATATAATCCAAGGATGAATGTGTGCTTCTCACTCATTTTCAGCATTCAGGTGTAAGCTTTGCTGTCTTAGTGGAATGATCTGTCATTCGGTGTAGAACAAAGAACTAGCATTGTCCTTACCTTAATGCTTTTTGAGGGGCCCAGGATTACTCTAGAATGACACCAAGCCTTGCCCCTAATGAGGGTAACTTTTCTGCCCAAGCTGTTAATGACAAATTGTCTTCTTATTTGAGAACGTATATGTCACGGATGTCGGAAGGGACAAACCATGGAGAGCCAGGAGAGTGGAAAAAGACCCATATGCGTAGCGGCGGAACAGGGAATTAGCCTGGGCTCAGCAGTTCAGGAGTCGAATAGAAACCTATGCCCTCATGCAGCGGACGTAGGGAAGACCTCGATGCTAGGCAGGTTTCAGGACATCTGAACGTCAATGCTGAGAGAAGGAGAATAAGTGACCCGGAAATATATAGCCCCAGGGTGAGAGTCACCGGAAGGACAGCAAAGCACAGGAAACTAGGGACAGGACAGAGTAGGAGCACCCTCTGGCTGCAGAGGGCGTGACAGTATACTATTTGTAATACTTTTATGTATTAATTTTTTGATTATCTAAAGAATGTAAAATACAATATAGGAATTTTTTTTACACTTATGGATGGCATGGTGATGTAGTGGTTAGCATTGCTGCCTTGCAACACTGGGACCCTGGGTTCAATTCTAGACCTAAGGTGCAATCTGTGTGGAGTTTTCATGAGCCTCCCATGTTTGCATTTTTTGCCCGTGTTTTTGCCAAGCTCTTTGGCTTCCTCTCACAGTTCACATATTGGTAGCTGCTGGGAAAATTGGCCCTGAATGTGTACAGTTTGTGTCTGTGTGTGCCCTGCAATGGACTGGTCTCCCATCCAGGGTGTATCCCACATTGTTCCTGATGCTTGCTGGGATAGGCACCATTTCCCCAATGACCCTTAGAAGATGGTTAAATGAATTTACAGTTCCTTTATTGTATTTTCTTGCACAGAAAGAAACACATTTCCCAGATGAGTTCTTTACTGAAGAGAACACAGCTTTAGTGGAGTCCCATGGGCCATCTACAGCAGTAGCTAGTGGCAAATTGGGGTAAATCTTTCAAAGAGTTTATTTTTGCTTTGAACATTACTTCTGTATGAATGGCAGAATACATTTAAAGTGTTCTTTTGCATGCCTGATATCAGCAGCTAAATTCAGGTAGTGAAATTTAGACTACACAACCAAGTGATTTTAATGTACTATAAAATTTGTAACTAACACAAATCATTAATACATGGTAAACAACACATTTCACTTCAGTTTCCAAATTCTTGTGCTTTTTACTGAATGTTATATTACCAAAAGTAAAAAATATGCATATTTTTACTTACAGTACATTGTATGCATATAATAGACTAAAGGTCCATCCTTTTAGTTGCTGCTATCCATGAAGGGAATCTGATATAATTATATTATGTTATAGATGATCACAGAAAAGGATTATAGAAATGACAGATTACAGCTTAGATAATAGAAACACATATTACAAAAATGTATTATTTATCCTCTTTTGCTTTTCTGTCTCACCATGGGAAATTTGCATCTGTAGCCAGTTTGGTTCTGATTTACCTTTCAATTTCAGAGATGTTCTTTAAGACTGAGACAATTACTCTGAAATCTGTGCTACATTCTCAGCCTTGTGACGTGATTAATTGTTGTATTGATAGATTTATGGATTCCATCAATACAAGTGCGTACGGTGCTCCACATTTTTATAAAATTGAAACTGCAGTTCAAGCCACAAGAAGCAGACCTACTGTACACATTGTAAGGCCATCAAATACCTATCGTAGGTTGCTTCCCAACTGTTCTAAATCACAGTTTTAATGATATCTGGACATCTGCAACCATTTTTATGTATTCATTGGCTTCTGGGCAGTTGTGCAGCAAAGAAATTGTTGAGCATGTAGTTCTCTAGGTATACTGGACACCCCTGTACATTAATCAGTACAGTTCATGGTGTCTCGAGTAAGAGATTTGGCTATTTTTTAATTCAAAAGTAACACAAGATCTGTCATTTAAAAACACTACTATCTCTAAAACCTAAATCTGTTTTCTAAGTCCACAGAGACCTCTGTCCTTTGATATACTGTAACTTTCAACTCATTATCTCCATATAAAGTCCACTACTTTGCTAAAACGCCTACTGAAATTTTGTAACAAATTCATAGGATCCAGAAGTGAATTTCATGTACACTGTATACTTAATTGAAAAAGCGGTTCACATCAGATACATTACCTTAATGTAACACTTTGCATGGCTAAGCATAGTAGACAACTGCAGTCTGAATCATTGTCTGTTGTATGAAGTATCATAGGGGGAGTTATCAGAAGCGAGAGGATGCTGTCTTTTGAACGAGTGCTGTGGCGGGTATGCAGAGGGAATGTCTATATAAAACAGAGGGATATGGACGCTACTGTGGAGGACCCTGACACGGTGAAGAACATTCTCTTGAACTTTATTGAAAAAAAAAGCACCCCAGGTTCCAGGATAAGAAGAAATTAAAAGCATGTGGTAGAGATAAAATACCTACCAGCGCCCCAGAGAAAACTGGGGAAGATCAAGATAAAGTATCAAAAAACATCCACGTAATGTGAAAGTAGTTCAAGTAGGTAGCTGTGTCAGCATGGGTAGGCTGCAAATGAACAAGTAAAGGTTTATTCCATGCTGAAAAGATAAGAAAAAACACATTTCGGCTGCAGAGCCTTCTTTTGGAGCCTTCTTCATGTGTGACACCTGAAGAAGCTGAAACGTTTCTTTTCTTCTCTTTTCAGCATGGAATAAACCTTTAATTTACGCACGAATCTTTCCAAGTAATGTGAAAGATTCTTAAATTCTTAAATGTCTCTCACCACTGCAGGTAGTTTAATTACAGTAAATCTTTGTGACTTTATTAAATTAATCTGAGAAATGAGCATACTGAATTAAATCAGTTTAAAAATAATTATTAATCAGTACATAAATAAAGAGCAAAAAGTCTTATAATTATCATTTTTAATTAGCAATATGTGTTTATCTAAATATCCTTTTAATTTTGTAGTAGGTGCTCACTTCTGCCTCTATTATTGCAATAAATTGAATTACAGGTGATCTGAAGCTGTAGATGTATTTGAACCTGTACTCAAAATGTGCTGAAATAAGAATTTCATAATAGGAAGTCACATTTAATGCCATTTCCACAAAAGCTCCAGTACTTCCACTTACACATCAATCAGATCTAGGTGTTTATACCAATGGGGGGATGGTTCTAGGTGATTCAAACATATTTTTATTATTATGATTATTTCAGAAAGAAGAAGTAAAAAAGAAGGTCTTCTTTATATTTTTTCAAGGCGAGCAACTTGGCTTAAAAATTAAGAAAATTTGTCAAGGGTAAGTGTCATTAAAGACAAGTAGGTGTGTTTTCATTTTTTAAATAACAGTAATGTAAAAAGTAATGATCATACATAATTTATATTGTGGCACTAGTGAGCACAAGACAGGTTCTGGCAAAGACCTCAAGGATGGAATTTATTTGACATGTCACACACAACAGCACAGCTCATAGGCAAGTCACAGCATAAGACACTCCCCTCGTGCACTATTTGAGGACGAAACACAGATGGCACCCCATCGCTCTCAAATCCCATCTGTCCACGGTTATCTGCCATTCACACAAAATGGATAAAATAGAGGAGAAAGCCCAGGTCCTTAAACATTATAAGAACAAAACATTGTCTCTTACGATTATTAGTAAACAAAATAATTTTGCTGTAAGCATTAAATGTACAGCAGCTGCAGTGAAGTGTTATATTAAAACCTATTTGTAGGTGTTAGGGGAAAGGGGATGTTGTTTTGTTCTGGTTTGTTTTGTGATTGTAGTTTATAAAAATAATTAACAAAAACCTAATTTGTGTTTGTCTCAGGTCTGTATTTTTGCTTCATCATTACCTTTACTGAACCTACAGTATATGCATTTAAAACATCAATAACTCTTTTCCCAGATAAACAGCCTGTATTGGCATATTTTTTAAAAATATGAAAAAGTAATGGAAATGTTTCTGCTTCTCACAAGATTAAAATAATTGTAAAATGCCCTTGAATTGACAGTATATGCTTCATGCAATGAACAAGCCATTTGTGTTTAAAAGTACACAGCATGTCAGGTAAATTAATTCTACATTGAAGAAGACTAATATTTTTCAATATCTCATAATGTTTTTGTTGTTGTATTATCCAGATTTCATGCTACAGTGTACCCTTGCCCAGAGAACAGTAAGGAAAGACGAGAAACAGCTGCAAGTATTAACTGTCAACTGGAAGACTTGCAAGCAGTAGGTCATCGTGTATCTCTTCTCCCTCTGCTATTGTGTCAGTGTACTTAATATGGAGGACTACAGTCTAACAGTCGTTCATTCTGCCTGAAAAACAAATCTGACAAAACAAGCCTATAGACTGAACTGCTAATAATAAGTACAGTATGAAAAGAAAGAAAAGCAGTTAAAGGAAGCTAACTTTTGTAAGGACAACATCACACTGTTCTTTTGTTGCTATAGTACTAACAATTTCACTTTGATAATTACAGTATGATGTCTCAGTATCAGAACAGTAGGTGGCTGGTCTTTACCCCTTATTCTATACTGTATATATTAATGTTCCTCATCTCTTGCAGGACAGATTCAAGTTATAATTTGCTGGTTTCCAATGCTGGTCCTACAGCAGATCACAGCTTTATTTGATGACGCTTAAAGGGGAATTAAAGTCCCATATTCTCAGACAGATTATTAAATCTTGATAACAAAATAAAATACAAAATCTTGTATGGTTTAGAAAAATTTTACAAATTTTGAATTAAGCACAAAGTTGTGAACCTTGTGTAAGTAAGTTCATGCAAATCACGATGTGAAGTGGCCCTTCCTGTCATCTCGAATTCGAAGGCAATATTTGTTTTTGATTAAAAGAGATGTATTCATAAGCCTGTTTTTTACAATATAACAGAGCTGCTTCATGTCAATTGATTTTTTTGCCTATTTCTGAATCACAGACAATAATGACAATATGACGTTGCAGATACCTGGAAATTTAGACTATTTTGTGATGTAAAATAAAGGTTTAAAAGCTATTTTGTATGTTTTACTTTTATTGTGGTTGGAAAGGCACTCATCAATGCTGATTCTTTCTAACCCTGAAATATAAAAGTAGCATTGCAGTTCCCCTTTAAGTAACACGTTTGCAGATGCACACATGCCGTTCAGCGATTTGATGTCCCTAAACAGGAATCAGCCCAGCAACAGTCTATACTGTATATGAAGAAATGTTATATTCTTATATATTTTGTATGATTTAAAAAAACACTTCAGCTTTCTCAGTAAGCAAAGAAAACAAATTGAATCTTGACATTAAAGTTTTTAAAAATTCAAAATAATTTGTAAACAAATTGACTGACATAAACAGATACTATAGATGAATTTCAGAATGGAATATAGAGTCCACACTATACTATACTATGCACACTATACTATATTGCACCCTGGAGCTATTGCACAGTATCTGTGTTCAGATGGTGCAATTGATAAAGTAAAGTAAAATCTTTAAATTTAATGAGTCCATAAAATACATGAGGCTGCTACACAGACCTAGTTAAGGCACACAATCATAGAGCAGATTGTGTCAGGTAGGGTATCCTTGGCTTACCGTGTTAAGAGTTATACCCTGAGGCTTCTGAAAGGCTGGGATTTTAGCAGAGAGGGTTTCATATTTTTATTTCTGATACTCTGGGTCTTGTTAGTGTGGTCCTAAACTGTAAAAAGAAGATAGGAACATGTTTCAGAGGACAAGTACTATTTTCATCTTCCTGGTTTATGTTAAGGAGGTTGAAAATTAAATGAGCTAATAGTTAATTTTGGATATTGTGAACATAGATAAAATGCTAATTCCAAGACTTTAGATAAAAATAAACAATTCACATGGAACACAGCTCTGTATTTTAAATCTCTGACACTCTAATTCTAGGTCCTGAAGCAAGCAGGAGACCATCAAAAGAGGGTGCTGCAGGAGGCAGCTAGCAGCATTCAGGAATGGAAAATTAAGGTGCAGAAAATGAAAGCGGTCTACCACACCTTGAACATGTGCAACATTGATGTAACCCAGCAGTGCTTAATTGCTGAGACCTGGTGTCCTGTCACAGATATGGACAGAATCAAAACGGCTCTCCAGAAAGGAATGGCAAGTACTTTAACTATTTTCAGAGAAAGAATACAGTAGTTAATATGTGTAATTGTCAATATCGACCTACAGATATTTTAACATTGTTTAGTGTCTTCAAGAAAAATATGTTTTTGAATTTCTACATGTTACAAAGTATCAGGGGAGGGAGTGTCTTACATAAGAGCTGTTTGTGTTTTTTACATCTGCTGGGAGGAGAGAAAGCGTAGAGAGTTTTTTTCATGGGAGAAATATAATTGTCATTTTTTATAATACTGAATTACAGTATCAAGTGTTTGGTGTGTTGATTTGTTGTTTGAAACCACAGGACCGGAGTGGTTCAACTGTGGATCCTATTGTGACTGAAGTAAGCACAAGGATGTCACCACCTACCTTTAACAGAACCAACAAATTTACAGCTGGATTTCAGAATATTGTTGATGCATATGGTGTATCTACTTACAGAGAAATCAATCCAGGTCAGCAGTTTCATCTACTCAATAAGAATTACTACTGATTTGTTTCTGTCTGTCTAATGAAAAAAGATTAGTGTTATTCACTAGCATTCATTATGTTGAGAAATATGCATTTACTAAGGCCCAGGAGTGTACAAGTCCTGTCCTGGATAGTCCAAGATGTTTAATGAATTTCTTAACATAGTATACTCAGCACCTAAAGAACTGAGGGAAAATGTTAAACTGGTCTAAATCAAAGTTTGTAAACAGAGGAAAAATTCCTTGACCATCTGGTATATTAAATCTACAGTAGATTGAAGTGAATGTTTTTTTTAATCAAAATGTAAATGTTGTAGTGCTAAATACATTCATGGGTGGAAGAACTTAAATGTCAGCAAAACCTACCAAAAATTAAAAAATAAAATACCTAGCTCACATATATATGCATACACATTCACCACCATGTGTCAATTCTTGGTGAAATTTCCTTTGGCTTGATTCAGTTGTGTTTAGTTGGAGCAATTAAGTTTTACTTTTAATGTATTTACAGTACTGCAATTCAACACAACATTACATCATTTAAAGGAGGAGAATACTTTGAATACATTGTAACACCTTTGTCGCAATGTCTATGGTATCATCAGTAAAGGAATAAGTAATAAGAACAAGTCTGTCATTGAGACAAGGGGGAAGGTGTGAATCAAGTTTCAGGATAACTTTAGTTCCTGATGTCTTTCTGCCTTTTTTGACCCTTTTTTGAGACAGATTAGTGTGATCATGACTATCAGAGGTCACGACTTCACACCACCTGAGTGGCCACTCTGCCTCTCCCCTGCTCCAGCCTCCTCCACTCTCCCAGCTTTTGTTCTTCTATGCTATATAATCTTTGCTGTCTGCCATGTCTTTCTCACACCCAAAGGAGGCTCCACAGCCGAAATGTTCTGTTTCCTTTTTTCTCTTTTCAGCATGGAATAAGTCTATTACTTGTTCCTTTGCGGCCTACACATGCTGACGCAGCTACCTGCCTGAACTACTAGAGTTTAGAGTATACTAGTAATGTAATGTAAGAATCTGAGTAATGTAGAATCTGAGTAAGAATGTTGTTTATTTTAAAATGACACATTAATATTAATCTACGCTACATTACAACTACAGTTTTTAAAGAGGAAACAATATGACAATATTGAGAGCAGTAGAGTTTGAACTGCAATTGCTTTGTTTAAGCAAGTGTATTGGATGAATTCAGGTATGACTGCCTCAATGTACCCATCCACAATATTCAAATTTATGAATGTTCAATAAAGAATGAATCTGAACAAAAATTGATTTATTTCATTTAGTGTTAAGAAGGCACATAACAAATGTACAATTGTTATAGTGTACAATAAAACTTTATGAGCTGCTTCACTCATTTCCAGATGTTTATTTTTCATCCCCATAGCTCCCTACACAATCATAACTTTCCCCTTCCTGTTTGCCGTGATGTTTGGTGACTGGGGCCATGGTGTTATTATGCTTTCCTTTGCTCTGTTGATGATTCATAATGAGAAGATGTTTTCAAAAAAAAAGAGTAACAATGAGGTGAGCTCTTTACAGTCTTTCTATGTGTTTCTTTCAGAACATTGCTACTGTAAAAGGTACAACAATAGTAACAATATGATAAAAATATTTATAATACATATTGTTAATATTGTAAAATAATCCAAATTACATTTAGATGTTTAATAGGTGTGGACCACGTTTTATTTAGTGTATGATAAATACTTTCAGATTGCCCAGTGATAGTCACATGTTCCTCAGTCAGGCTTCCTACAAACCATCACATAAACTTTTTGTACAGTTCTTTTAGCATTTCACTAGCATTTCACTAGAGTTCACTAGTATTTAAGTGCTATACTTTACCTTTTAGTTAGTGACTGCAGACCAATTAGAAGATCAATTTTTAATTAATTAAATTCTTATCTACAGTACATATCCTATTTTTCAGTTTGATTAATTAGGAAAGACTACTGTATGTTCATAGGTTTCTCAGATTCTAGCCCTATTAAATTTTACTTACACTCACACTTTTGGAACACATACAGTAAATCTATCAATGAATGATTAAATTAATCACAGAATGTTGTAAAAGTTGTAATACTTCTGCCTTGATTTTTATGTATTTTGTTTATTCAATGTTTTTATGGATCTTTTGAGTAACAATTATGCTATGGGGCAAAACATGGTTGGTAGAAAATGCAGATGTGACGCTGTTGGGGTAGCAGTGATCTTCTAGTATGTGGAACTTAGTAAACATAGACACAAAATTGTGGTATAAGGTAGGTCTTTAGTAAATCCTTATTTACAGTTATGGAGAAGTAGTGCAAAAGAAAAACAAAAACTTTAAGCTCTCTCCAAACTTAAACTAAACAATTTTATACAAAGAAAAAGAATGCTAAAGTCTTACAAATTGTAATGTCTAATAATGATTGGTAAGTTAAAACCACTTTAAATGTGTGACCTCCTATACATACACTGAAAAATACTATCTTATCCTAAACCAGAAAGATTATTTAATCTTTGTATTTTTTATATAAAAATAGTTAAATATTGAGATTAAATTATGATAGAGAAAACTTTTATTTTCATTTTCAATTGTTTAACATAAAACATCTCCCGATAGCACTGCTCAATTAGAACCATTTATTATGGATGTGGTTGTGCTAAGATTAGCCTATCTAAAGCCCAAAGCACCATGATAATGATAATGTTTCTTTATTAGCCCTATACAATTTCTTGCATTAGGAATTTGTCTTTTCGCATACCCCAGCTTTTGGCTGCATACCCCAGCTTTATACCCCATAAAATCCACAGAGCACTTGTTAATGAAAGTTCAGCAAACAATGTAAGCAGAATGTTAAATTCTTGAATGGTTATTAGACATGTTTGAATAAAATCACTCTATACATATTTCTTCCTCTTCAGATTTGGAATACATTCTTTGGTGGCCGTTACCTGATCCTTTTGATGGGTATTTTCTCCATTTATACTGGCTTCATTTATAATGACTGCTTTGCCAAGTCTTTCAACCTCTTTGGTTCCTCCTGGCATGTGAGACCAATGTTTCTGAATGGAACATGGAAGTAAGATACAATTTCAAAACCAAATATTTCTGTGACATTTCTGCTCAGATCTGTTGATGTATCTGATTTTCTCTAAAGTTAGATAATGAATGTAATATTTTTTTTTGCTATTAAAATGACTAAATTATGTATTTTAAATAGGTAAATTGTACAGTATATAAGGCCAATGTGCACATGTTTGTTACGTTTTTGTGTATTCGTAATTACTTTGGAATGAGAGAAAACAAATTATTCCTAATGTCACTATAGTTCTTAGTACTCTTAGTGAAGTGCTTTGTTGGGGTACAGTAATGTCAACCATCCTGACTATTTTGTAAGTAAAGATCCTGTGGTGGGTGTTATTCCTGGTGTCCTGACTGATTTTCTCTTTCAGCTTGCACAATCTGATCACCCTGTATTATCTTTAATTTGATTGGGAAAGGAATTTCTTACTCCCCTGTCTTATCTTTGGGGCATAATGGCAGACACACATCACCCATGTGGGTGTTGGACTTCACTGATGCCTGATGTTGGTCCGCTTCTGTGTGTGAAGAACTTTGGGATACTTTCATATGAAAGATGTTGTACAAATGCAAACAATAATTATTATCTTGAAAATAATAGGTTATTATTCATGATATTGGCTTTTATTACTCCCATTTGCTATATACTGTGTTAACTCTATGTAATAAAAAAATGTTTATTTTTTTAACTTTTCTAGTGCACATATCCTTGAAGGAAGTCTACTGCTTCAGTTAGATCCAGCTGTCCCAGGAGTTTACTCAGGAAGTCCTTATGCATTTGGAATAGATCCAGTAAGAAAGTTAAACATATTTTTTAAAGCACAGTTAAAAAACGCAGACCTTATCAGTGGGATAATGTAAGATCCACACAATTATTTAATATGCTTCAAAAAAAGTGTTCCACATTTTGGTGAAGATCTTGTGCTGATTATTAACAACAACTGTCTTGTATTGTAGCATACAAAAGTAGCGTCATTTATTCTATTTTGATTTTAATTTTAAATACGACACTCTTGACATGCATGTATACAATAGATGATGTATATAATGTGTGTTTTATTTAGAAATTTAAGTTCAGGATTGTTTTTGTTTTAAATGAAGGATTTTAAAGATAACTAAAACTTGAGATACCTAAATAGAAATTCTAAATTCCATTCCAATTCCAATAGTTTGTAGATCTCCTGGACAGGGATAATGTATTGCTTAGATAAGTGGAACCCAAAAGAAATAAAAAAGCCAAATGTCAGTTAATATAAATACTGTTCTATTCTGTGAGCCATACAAAGGACATAAGCCAAGGAGAAAGTCTAAAGAAGAATCATTACAATGCTTTAAAAACGTACATTATAAACAGATTTCAGTAAAAAAGTTTTCCAATCCAGTAAATGGCAGTTTGTGAAGGTGTACAGGTATAATCTTTATAGACAAAGATTATCATAATTTCCTCTTCATTTCTTGTGTTTGAGTTCCAAAGTAATATGAGAGTAAATAGACTATTGTTACCACTGAGAGGTTATTAAAATGGAGAATAAGCAGGACTTGACCAAGTGGCTTAGTTAATAACTAAAATAATTGAGATTAACCCCCAACTTGTACTACTACATTTCTAACGCAGATGCTACAGAATTAAAGGGGGCCTATCTCCCAATTCTAAAATACACCCAGAAGCAGGATAGGCAGTTTCAAATGGAGAGATTCTTCACTCAGGAACTCCAAGTCCCCTAATAGGTACAGAATAACAAGAACAAGCTGTCTTGGAAAGATTCATAACTAGCTCCAATCAGGTTTTTTCACAGGTTCATGAAGTAGGGACTCTCGCCTGGCACAAGCTTCAAGTTCCTACTGCTCTGTCTTGTGATCTGACCTTTTTTTTATTTTTCTTTCCTTCTCCTCATCTGATCTTATACAGTGTGTTTCTAGACTGGTGATTGATACTGTACTTAATAATTTACCCAGAACCTAATTAACCAAGGTACTGTATGCCAAGGTAAACTTTATAATTGCTTTGAACACAGGATCTATACATCTCAAACATCCCCTCTGCTTTGAAGCTGGACATGTTTAAATTTCCAGGTGATACAGACTTTATTAGGATTTTTAGATACTTCCATTGTCACCTACCTGAGCTTGTAACACAATCAACTTTAATTACTGTAGAAAATAGTGGATTCATCAGTTACAGAACAAATCACAAAACACCATAGGATGGTTGATGCTACACATCATTTAACTTCAGTAAAAACATTTTTTTCAATTAAAATTTTAATTTTATTTTATTTAATAGTAAAAACATGAATTTACTGAATGGATTTTCCACTATCTTTCCATCAAATGTATGATTATTTAACAACCCCACTTTGAAATGGAAATACATACTGTATACATACAGTATACTGTATCTCGACAAATTTAGGTTTAGGTGGTTTCTAATATTGCTCATAGCATGTGTTTATTTGGTGTTTTACATTTTTTTAATTTTACTTTAGATATGGAACATTGCTTCAAATAAATTGACATTCCTGAACTCCTATAAGATGAAGATGTCTGTAGTGCTTGGAATCATCCAGATGATATTTGGGGTGATTCTCAGTCTTTTTAATCACATGTAAGTTCATGTTAAATTACGGTACCCTCCCTAAATGTACAGTATTGGAACAATGAAATCTGGGATTGTTTTCACAATTAATTCAATATTAGTAAGAAGTGCATCTCCTAAGTATTTTATTTTCTAATAAAGCCTATGAAATTAACTTCTTGTGTCAATTAATATTGTGTTAAATCAATAGTATTAAATCTCTTTATTTTGAAGGAGCAAAAGTATTGTGCAAGTTGTCTGCTAGAATAGGTCTCTTATTGGTCAGGAGTTGATTGTTGAATGATTAGGCACAATTAGCCTGTCTCACTTTTTTTGAAATTCTAAATGCTGACTTTTACACTTAATGTAAATGTATCTCAATACTTATGTTCATTTGAAATCGCTGGATTGAACAGTATGCACATTTGTTCACATTCATGATAAAAAATATACGTGATACTTTAATATATTCTGTACAATAAATATAACAGATATTATATTATCAAACTCTAGGGATTTTACAATTTTGATAAATTTCTTTGAAAAATCTTACATCAGATTGGAATGCTTTTCTTCTTTCTTCTTTCCCTTAGGCACTTCAAGAACACAGTCAACATTGTCTTCCAGTTCATCCCAGAGATCATTTTTATCACCTGCTTGTTTGGCTACATGGTTTTCATGATCATATTTAAATGGTGTCAGTATGATGTTCACTCCTCCCAGATAGCCCCTAGCATCCTCATTCATTACATCAACATGTTTCTCTTCAACTACGGAGACTCCTCTAATGCTCCTCTTTATTCATATCAGGTAATGTAATTTTATTGTATATAATAACACTATCATTATTGTAATTGTTGTTTTAGTGATTAAGTGTAACAGGTATGTATTTTAGCCTTCGCTAGTTAATTAGTTTATTATGTTAATTAGTTTATTATGAACCTTCTTCGGGTGCCAAGGCTCCACGGCTGAAACGTTGTGTTTTCTTTCTTTTTTCAGCATGGAATAAACCTATTACTTATTCCTTTGCAGCCTACGCATGCTAACGAAGCTACCCACCTGAACTACTACAATCTATACAGTAGTTATGATTGTTCATATATTTATAATTAGCAGTAAAACATTTTTGCCCAAATATGACCTTTGTTTAAGCTGTAAAAAAGGTCTTTGTTTAGGCTGAATCTTTTCTATTTTAAATTAGAAGAATTTCAGTCAAATCACTACTATACCTTAACAGACATTCTCCAGCCATTGTTTAGTTTCATCATGATATTAATTAAGTAAAAAAATAAATATAAACCCCAAAATTTTGAGATCATGATCCTGTGTTGCTAGTGATCCAAAGAATGAATGACCAAAAAAGCAGTAAAGATTTCTTATTTTATACTGTAGATACAAGGGTTTCTGTTAGTATTGCGTCAGTTTTATGCTGGAATTTTGCTCAGCACACAAAAATAAAAAAATATTAAACAACAGCACAACATTAAACTCACACATAGAAATTAAATTGACTTAGTTCTAGAGAATACAGATTCAAGTTAGGTTTTGTGTATAATTACATTTACTTTCTTAAAGTTAGAGAGATTGCCAAGCACTTAATTTACTGTACAGTATATCTTTTTATCCAAAACGGTTTTCTTGAATTATGACATTCTTAATGCAGTCTTCTTTAGAATTCTGGGCCCAATCTTGGACCCTGTTGGATTATACTACTGTACATACGTTCTATTTACCCCAATAACCTGTACGTTCAGACAAAATATTTTAGTCCGCATTCAAAAATGCTGAAACAAGAATTTAAGTACATTAATTTATTTAACATAGAAGCCATATAGGCATTTAAATTTAATAACCACCTTGTTATTAATTAAATAATACTAACTAATTAACAATAACTAATCTTGTTGCTGAATTAATAGCAAAAGCAAGAAACATCTACTAATTTCCTAGTAATCACTATTTGAACTCTGTCACTTAACATTAAATCAACAGTACTACACACTTTGAAAAGGCATCCAGTACTTAATAACTATTTAGTGAAAAATTTTTTTACTGGGATTATATCTGATTATTGTTTGACAATCTGGGAAATTTTGATATACTTAAGTTGTCTTATTCTTACTTTTTCAGTAACTAGGGTAAATTAAAATAATAAATCAACAACAATAATAAAAACATTGATTTCTCACAACAGCACTCTTATGCTAAAGGTTTTAAGTCCACTTTTTATAGCAAATATGATCTATCCACTCTGATGCCCAGTTCATGATTTCCAACATACTGTACCTTGTGAATGTACTGTATTCAGACATTTTCTTTGGAGTCCCATTTTTGTTAAATTACAAAATGCTGTATAAACAGTTTAAACCTTTTACTTAATAACTTGCATGTTCAAGTTATTAAGGTCTTGACAGGTTGATGCACTGTGTTGTTTCTCTAAGAGACACAGTGCTTTCCAATGATACCAAAATAGCTCAAAACATTTTGACACAATTTTGAATGATCGCTTAAATGCATAATTTCATGTGGGATTTAAGATGAGTTTGCCACTCTGCCATACAGAATATCTTTATGAAGTGTCCAAAACAGGGTTGACTCATGTACTGTAGGTTTTTTCCATCTCAACCATTGAACTACAGTATGTAGCTGTTTCAAAGTTATCTTTGGCATCCAGTTGGCATCCCTCACCAGTTTCCTCCCTGCCTGGCTGCTTGGTTTGGAGGGACAGTCTGATCTAGGCATGGTCTAGGTGGCACAATGTACCTTATTAATGACAGAATTGACTATCCAGGGATATTCAGAGAATGTAATTGCATGCTAATGCTTATCAGTGTTTTCCAATTATTAAGAATTAAGAGAACTACTACTACAGTATTACAATAGAGGCCACTTTAATAATACAGGTTTGCCACAGCAAAACATACAGTATGAATACAAATGTAATCCTGACTTTTCCATTTTTAGTAAATATTCATTATTTTTATTTAGTTTTGTTTTTTGCTTTGAATGTGTGGATTAGGTTATGTACATAAGAAATATTAATTGCATCTTTAAAGTGTCATGACAACAAGTTTTAAAGCACAAAAATATGAAAACTGTGCAAGGGCTCGAATACATGTGCAACTATTGTATCTCTATGTGTGTACTGTATACTGTCGTTTACAGTACAGTATATATGTATTATTTTTCAGCAAGAAGTTCAGAGCTTTTTGGTAGTTCTTGCAGTGATTGCTGTCCCTTGGATGCTGCTCTTTAAGCCTTTGATTCTACGTGCTAAGCACTTAAAATCCCAGCAACAGGTAAAAGATGTAATATCTTAAACGTTTTCATGGAGAACTTTTATGTGATCTTTATTTGCTTCTCTTTTTTCTTTTTTTAAGTCCTACAAAAGATTTAACATACTGTACTATACACAGTCAGTTTGAGTCAGTAAACAAACCAAATCCAGAAACAGTCTGTTACATAAAAATATTTATTGTAAACAGACAATGGACTAAAGGAGTATTAGTTACTATTTCATTTCGTATAAATCAAATTTACAATTCTCCAGATACTATTTAATTGCTTTCTCCCACAAAGCAGCTAATTAAGGGAGGCAGAGAGGAGATAGAAGTGGACATACTTCACGTACACTCCTCTAATGACACACCTCCAGAAGGACGTGAAGAAGGTGAAAGAGAGGTACATGTAAGTATTTTCCTCCTTTATTTCTCAGTTTTGTACCCTCACTCTGAGGCTGGACATGATATTGTGTAGTAATTTTTTGAGTAGGCAGTTTGGTTGAGATGTAGCCTGCTGGAAATCTAAATTTGATAACATGACTGCATGCCTTGGTCTCAGTGCCTGTAATATCATTTAGTCAGATGAAGAAAAGCCCCCAGGACCTTTTGAGACTAGAGTTAAAGATTCTTTGTTAGGTCAGTTGAGATCTTTGTTAGATCTGTCTCAGAAACTTGTAGTGCATCTTTATACCATAGTGTTCTATGTGTTTTTTATTGCATATGTTTTTTGTATTATTTTTTAGTTATTTTCTTTTGTGTCAGACTTAGCATCATTTTTTAAAGCAACAGGACATCTTGTTGGAAGTTTTCTTTTCAGTTGAAAAAACAACTGCATTATTAGACAGTGGTTTATTATTTTATTGTCAGAAAAGGTTCAACTGGGGAGCTGTGTATGCATTTGTTAGCTGCATAGAAACGAGTAGTGGTTAATTCCACACTGAAAATTAGAAAAAGAAAGCATGTACAGTATCAGTAAAGAATTTTATCACAGAATTTAACTTTCCACATTTGTCCCCTAAATCTCCCTTTTCTTGGATAGTCTTTCTCACCTGTTCTGTATGCACTCACACCTGCTTTGTCCTTTGTTCGCCTATGTGTTAATGTCGTTGCTTCTTTCCTTCAGTAAATTTGGGCCTGGGCTCAACAGCCAAAACAATGTGTTCTTTCTAATTTTCAGCATGGAATTAGTTGTATTCTGTTTTATATGTCAGTCTTTCATGCAGAATGAGACTTGCAAATTATATTAATTTCTAAAACAGTTTAGCCTATTTAGGATTCCTCTTTAAAGATTCTTCACCTTTACATTTGAATAATTTCAGTAAATCATTCCCTTAATTTGTTTGTATATATTCTCCAGGCTACAAAACTAGAATGCTTTTTCAATGATTTTTTGGTTCATTTTGATACACATATAGAACAATGTAATGTAATTTCTATATTTTACCACTATCTCACAAAAAAGAAAAAATATATACTTCCCATAGTTACTGTATAATTCCAAGGTGGTGCCCTGCATTGCCAGTGTTACACCAAATTATGTACAGTACCACTTCTCTTTCCAAATATCCTAGGGTTGTTTTTAGTATAATATCATCTTAATGCTAAAATTAAGCATTATCAACCTTTCTCTGTTTAACCAGTGTTCTACAATAAATCACTCTCCTGTTCCCAGTGTTCCCAATAAATCACTTTTCACATTCATCATTAAAGCCGGCATGGTGGCACATTGGAAACATTGCCATGCAAAGCAATGTGTCTTTGGGTTCAATTTTGGACCTGGGGTTCGATCTGCGTGGGGTTCACCTTGTATCTGCCTGGTATCCTCCCTTTGCTCCGGTTTCCTCCCATAGTGTAAATCCCATGTGTGAGTGTGTGTGTGTCTGTGTTTGCATCAGTCTGACTTGTGATGGACTGGCATCCTATCAAGTTTGTACCCAGCCTTTCACCCATTGTTTGTTGCGATAGGCTCTGGCTAAGAAGTGGTTCGAAAATGGATGGATGGATTAATCATAAAGAACAGAAATAGGCTATTGCATAGCAAGCATTTAAAATAAAGGTTTTGTTAGTGGTTTATATTTAGGACTTCTGAATTTAAATTTTATTGTCAAGACAAATGCCTCCTTTTAAAGTCTAATTACTGCTTTTTAAGCTATCTTTGTGTTCTAATTAGGATAAAAGTATGCAAAGCCACCTGCACTTGAATAAATCTCAGAGATTAATATCTTTAATGCTGCAATTTTGGATTTCATACAAGTATATAGTCATTTAATTCAGAAATCATTTTTGGAGTAGTATCTAGAGTCCTGGCTTCAACTATCATGCAGGAGTTTTATATCCTAGTTTGTTGTACTATTAAGAAAATACATACTGTAGAGAAAATAAATAATGCATAGGCATAATAATTTGTGATCAGTGCCATCTCCCAGATGTGTCCTTTATTACAAATAAAAGAGAAGTTCAAACAAGGAGTGAACTTAAGTCAAAGGAACCTTGTTTCATAATAACTGTATTTTTGGTTTTAATTAGACAGAATCAGTTTTCAGTGAATTTAAAATAAAATTATAAAAATAAACACTGGAAACCAGACCAGGAGCCCTATTTCTATTATTTCCATTTATCAAGTACTCAGCACTCGAGTTGTTCTGCTTTCTTTCTGTCTCATGCAGCAGTCTGTATCTGAAAACACAGAGCAGATAGAAATGGATAAACTTCAGACACACTCCTCCATTAACAGTGGAGGGCATAATGAAGGACATGATGAGGGACAAAAAGAGGTAAGCCTTTGCTCCTTAACTGTTCAAATTTATTACATTCTGTACACAGGCGGGATCTGCAGCTTCATCTGAGCAGTGAGTTGATTGCAATGTAACTTGCTGTGGGGTTCAATTAATGATGCAGAATTTAGCTGTACGGCTTGTTCTCAGTGCCTGGGCTATCATTCAGCCAGCTGACTGGTAGGAGCCATCAACCAATATTCCCTCTAATTTTTAATGGCTGGTGTGCGCAAACATTTCAAGTTGTGCAAATTGTTTCCCCAGTGACAAAAACTTGTGCGCAATAAACAAAGTGTATGGAAAATTGTAATCACCTGAAATTATTGTTAATATAGTCATTCTCATAGAAGCATAGAGATCCAAAAGACAGGGACAGCGATTCAATGAGCCCAGTCATAGAGACTGAGTGTCAAGCGAGCACTAGCAGTGAGGTACAAGACTACAAAAGCATAGATATCGATTATTGAGTAGCAATAATAATGCACACAGACAAGTTGGGCCTCTCTCAGCCAGTCTCATGTTGTCAATTTAGCATTTTCCAATTGACGACCATGTTTGTTTTATTATTATCATATTTTGGGGGTAATTTAATTTTTGTGCACAGTTCAATTTCCTATGTGCGCTGATTTCCTGCAGCCAGCAGAGGAATCCTACTTCGTTGGGCCCCTGAGCAAGGCCCTTAACCCCAGCTGCTCCAGGGGCACCGTATAAATGGTTGACCCTGCACTCTGACCCCGAGCTTATTTCTCCCCGTCTGTGCGCCTGTGTGTCTCATGGAGAGCAAGCTGGGATATACAGAAAGACAAACTCCTAATGCAAGAAATGTGCATATCTTGATCTCTTATAAATTTCATAACCTGTGTGTGCACACACATGTGCAGAGCTTAGAGGGAACATTGCCTCCAACCCCTTTTAAAATTAAAGTTAAGATTATTTTTTAGGCCTGTAGAGAATTCTGTCTGTCCTAGCATCTTGTAGTAGCACAAAATCAGAAAATACAATGGAGAACCATTCTCAGACAAAGGTGTAATTTACACTCTGTTTCTTCAAAAGACATTACTCAACTGCAGACATTCTAGCTGTACAAAGACAGGGATGAAACATATCTATACTTTACACATAATCGGGTGTTAAGGAAAACGTACAGTATATGAAAATTTCCTCATGCTTTTATGATCTAAGACGGTTTCCAAGAGAGAAGTTATGTCAGAATAAAAACTTGTTTAGTATTTCTGCCTTGCATTATTGGGATCCTGGGTTCAACTCTGAATTAGGGATGCTATCTGTTTGTATGTTCCCCCTGTGTTTATGTAGGTTTTTGCAGGTGCTCTAGTCTCCTCTCACAGTCCAAAGACAAACATATCAATCAAAACGTAAATTGTTATGTTAATTTATCTTCTGCGAAAACTGGCCCTGGTGTGAGTGTGTGGATATTCATGCATGCATGTTTGTGATGGACTGGCATCCAGGGTGTATTGTGCCTTGTGCCTTTTGCTTGCAGAGATAGGCTCTGGCTGCCCTATATCTGTGAATTGTTAAAATAAATTGATATTTATCTGTTTTCTTTTGAACTCAGCTGAGCTAGTGTTTTAAAGGGAAAAATGTCTGTTTGCCTCTTTCGACTATAGAAGTCTGCAGCTGTGAGAGTCTCTAACATTTTTTAACAATATATGGCTGGTGCTCTCATTCCTGTACTTACTATCTCTTCTATGGACTGATACCAGAGCAACAAAAGCTTTTGTTTATGTTAATGGTGACCTAAACAATATATTCTATCACAACCCACTGAAGCTAAGCAGGTGTGAGCCTGGTCAGTACCTGGATGTGAGACTCCTTGGAAAATGTAAGGTTGCTACTGGAAGTGGTGTTAGTGGGGCCAGTAGGGGGCGCTCACTCTCCGGTCTGTGTGGGTCCTAATGCTCCAGTAAATCACTTTGAGTTGAGTATCCTGAAAAGAGCTATATAAGCAATTATATAATATTGTGTAATAATTGTATTATTAATATGGTTTACCTTTTTTAAACCCTAACAAAACTACTACTGAAGTTGTTCAGGTGGTCAGAATGGATCAGAATGCGTAGGCTGCAAAGGAACAAGTAATAGGTTTATTCCATGCTGAAAAGAGAAGAAAGAAAACACAAAGTTTCGGCTGTGGAACCTTCTTCGGGTGAACGTTGTGTTTTCTTTCTACTTTTTTCAGCATGGAATAAACCTTTAACTTGTTCCTTTACTACTGAAGTTGTCTTCTGTCTTTTTCTTTGCTGCAGTTCAACTTTGGAGATGTGTTTGTGAATCAGAGCATTCACACCATTGAATACTGTTTAGGCTGCATCTCCAATACTGCATCCTATCTTCGTCTGTGGGCTCTCAGTCTTGCACATGCACGTGAGTTATCCATTCCTCTTTCAGCATGCTAAACCACAAGTAATACATACTGTACCATGACAGTTTACACACTTCAGCAGTGTCTATGTGAGATGTCTACAAATGTAACACAATCTCTATATTATACAGTGTAATATTCTAAGCCATTGCATACGAGATGCAGTAATACTACATCATATGGTAGGTTCAGCTCAAAGCTACAAAACAGTTAATGGTGTTTTTTTAAATTGCAACAAGAATTGTTAGACCTACTTTATATAAATGGAAGGCATTTATTTTTCCACAAAAAATCCATGTTTTTCCAAATAGGTAATGTAGCCAGAGATCTGAAAACATTTTATCTTTGTTGTGTTAAATGTATTTTCATTTCATAAAGGACATCATAATTATAAACAGTATACTGTACATACTGTACATTGCCTTGCAAAAATATTCATCTCTCTACAATGATGAACAAAGTCACACTGTCAGTTAAATTGCCTCTGTGTGCACAGTCAGGAAGTGAATTTTAAGTAAAAGCGTAACGATGAAGACCAAAGCTCGTTCAAAATAACTCAGATGTAAACTTGTTGAAAAGCACAGAATGGTATAAAAGTTTAAAGACACTGAATATCACTTTAAGAAATTTATTGAGGTTATTAAGAAGTGGAAATAGTACCATCCCATCCAGACACTCCCTAGATCAAAGTGTCCATCCAAACTTTGGAGCCAGTAAGGAGTACTACGGAGTTTAGATGGGTGAGACTATCCACTGGAATTCAGAAATTTAGAAATTTAAGAAGTTTAATTTAAATGAGTTGTCTGTAATTCTCTCCTAAGAATTATCTGAAGTTCTGTGGCATATGGTGATCCATATTGGCCTTGCCAATCGAAGCTGGGGAGGAGTTATTGGAGTGTTTGTCATCTTTTCTGCATTTGCTGTCTTAACTGTGGCCATTTTACTTGTAATGGAAGGACTCTCTGCTTTCCTTCATGCTCTGCGTCTACACTGGTACGTATGATGCTCAGTCTAAATAAAGAATGAGTTAAGCATTATAGGTGTGGAAAGTCTATAGTAGAAGGTAGTTTTATTGGCTGCTCTTCTGGAACATACAGAAAAATAATTGTGAGGATAGAATTGTTCAAAGGTTTTCCCATATGGATTGGTATGAATAAAAAGGATAACAAAAAGCAGTACACTTAAAACTGAATTAGAGTGCAGGAATGAAATAGTTTCACGTTAAAGTATGCAACTAAATTCTTACCAAACAATTGGGCCTTGTCAGTATAGTAGGTTGACACATGACTACAGTACAGTATATCCTACATTTGAGGTTCTGCAGCTGCAGTTGAAATAGTCAGGGGTTGAACCCAGAATCATCATTACTAATAGTTCCTGAAACCCCCTCCCTAACAACTCTTTTAACTGCATATACAGTAGAAAGCCTAACTGGTATTGAAGAAGGCATGTCTTGCTTAATATCAGCAGTACCAGGTCAGCCTTGATTGCATTATTGAGACAGAATAGTTAATATACTGTAGCTTTAGAAAACTACCTACACTGGCATCAAGTGTTCTGACTCATTTGGTGTATTGGTAGCTCATGCATATTTCAATCTGGGTCAAAAATTAAAATGCAGATCTCTGAAATTTTGTAATTGTGTTCTGGCTAAAGTCATTTTAGGAAGATTCTTGTGTGTAACACTTGAAATAATCCTTTATGGTGACATTTTTAATTGTTCCTGTTATACGTACGGTATATGTAGTTATATATTTTATTGAAAATTAATATTTAACTTCTCATTCCTGTCCAGGGTGGAGTTTCAGAACAAGTTCTACACCGGGACTGGTTACAACTTTTCACCTTTTGATTTTAAACATGTCTTGTCTGGATCTGAAGAAGATTAAATATTAATATTTAATGATTAACAAACATTCTTAACCTTGGGAGAATACTCTTAAAAATGGCATTGAATGTACTACCAATATGTCTGCTGAAATTGTAGTGTACTATAAGTGATGTAAGTTAATTATTTGTTACCTTGTCTTTTTGCTTTTTGACCAGGATACCTTATTTTCATAGGTATGCCAACAAGGGGATTGGCAGTCTTTTTTTCCTATTCCAAGCACTGTGTTATCAGAATTTATTTTTAAAAATGTGTTTTAAGTACAACTCTGGCTTTAAAATTAAACTACAATTTTAGGAACTACAAGATGTTTGTGATTTGTTTGTTTCTTGACCTGAAAAATCTTATCCCTCTATGAGCAAAAAATCAAAAGGGTGGCTGGACATGTACTGTGAAGAAGGTCAAGAAAAGATTATGCAACCTCAGTTATAGCTTTAAGAGTTAAAAGATCAGAATTATAAAAACAAAACACATTTACATACAGTACCAGTCAAAAGTTTGAGTACACCTGCTGGAAAACAGGTTTTTCATGATTATCTGTGCTTTAAACTGTATGAACTTGTCTATAAACACTTAATATTTAATTACACAATACTGTACAGTATGTGTACTTATAATCTGAAGTGAACTGCATTGAAAATGTAAATTTTTCATTTTCAATAAAATGAACATCCAAAGCAAACGGATTTCAGTCTGAAGCCCAGGTTAGTTAAAAGTCAGAAATATGTATAACATGGTGTTAGAACACTAAAAGAAGTTTAAGATTGTCTTTATTAGATGTTCTCACAGGTACTGTAACTAGTGTTTGTAATTCCTCAATGAACATGGCAAAATTTGCTCAGTCAAGCAAGGAAAAAAGCTTCACGCAACCTCATCTGCAGTTTACTTAAGATTATACTGTAAGTACACATATTGTACAGTATCATGTAATTAAATATTAAGTGTTTATAGACAAGTTTATATCCAGCAGGTGTACTCAAACTTTTGACTGGTACTGTACATTCAGAAGAACTGAAACTGTCCCCTTCACAAAGGCTTTATTTTGTAAACAGACAATGATATCTCAATGTGTTACTGACCTCTAACAGAGCTCTCAGAGGTGTGCTGAATTACACACTAAAAACAACAGGGCCGGTCCTAGTTTTTTGGGGGACCCTCCAGATTACAATATAATTAGGATAGTCCACAGCAGCAACAGATACAGTAGAGCAGCTATAGGGAATAATGTACCAATAAAAATCGAGCAGCTGAATCACCAGTGATGATGAGACAGCCTACAGGGATGAGGTCAGGAACCTGGTTGAGTGATTGAGAGATTGACAATAATCTCTCCCTCAACGTCAGCAAAACCACAGAGCTGGTCATCAATTTTAGAAATTAGGGTGGAGACCACACCCCTGTTCACATCAATGAGGTGGCTGTAGAGACTGTTGTGGGAAATTCTTCATCACCGGAGCAGGACACAGTCTTGTGCAGATTCAGTTTTATTGAGTCTCAATAACGACAGTAATGCATGCGCTGGGTCTGCCCCGCAGAATAGATCAACTGCAAGGGTTTCCCAACCCTTATATACAGTCAGAAAGAAGTTTGTTTCATAATCTGATTTCTTGTCCTGTTCTTTGATATGTAATTACTTCTTGTCCTGCTCTGTGTTGCTCTAGGTTCTGTCCTTTGATATGCAGCAGACATTGTTCTGCTTTATCCTGTTTGTGGGTGTTGTTCCTGTCTTTTATTATAGCATTAAGTCACTGGGGCTGCTAAAGCAAGTCAGCTTTATGGCATTTTAGCATCACTTTTGTTGAAGGCTAAATGAACAGACCCCAGCAACACCTCTCACAATGTACTTAAGTGGTGATATTGTTATGCTAGATAAGTGAGATATACTGTATACATGTCCCACTTCCAGACAGTTAGCAGCTTCAAGGTCCTGAGTACCTTCATTACTAATGATTTAATGTGGTCCCAGCATGTAACTGGAGCTACACAACAGCACCTTTACATTCTCAGACAGTTGAAAAAATGTGCTTACATATGATATTACAGTGTGATTTGGCAGCAGCTCGTTGTCTGAGTGGATGGTGTTACAAGGGCTGATCAGGTCAGCCCAGTCCATCACTGGAGTACAGCTCCCCTCTCTTGTGGACATTTTTACAACTTGCTGTCTCAGGAAGGCAGGAAGTATCGCTGAGGACAACTGTCATCCTGGTTTCTCACTTTTCTCCTTCCATCCCTCTGGTAAATGTTATAGGAGCATAAAGGCACGGACTTCAAGATTCAGAGACCACTTCTTCCCACAAGGTGTCAGATTATTGAGCTCTACCCTTATCACTGGTTCATACTGGTGTTTTTGTTTCTCAAACTACTTGTCTGACTTGTATGTTATTTAACGTGTTGTTGCTGCTGCTGGTGTTTATGTTTTTGGTGATTTCTTTAATGTCTTTGAAAGAATACAGTACAAATAAGCATTTCATTGCACTTATGCATATGACAAATAAAATTAACTGAACTGAAAATATGCTGTGTTGCACATTGAAGGGGCCCCATGGTGACCTCAGGGCCCTAGGCATGCAAAACACCATGACAATTGATTGAGATTCTAATCCACCTGCTAATCAGCCTGTTGCCACGATGACATGATCAGGTTGACAGATCTCACCTGTGCATAATGAATTTATCACTTACCTTGTTCCAGCAGGATATTTAGACCAGCCTTGACCATACCTCCCTGCTCAGACAAAGTCAAATGTAACCTGACTTTGAGGTCAACTCACAGGTCAATCCCCTGTAAAAAATTGTGTTTTCTTTTCAGCAGGGATCCAATTGAAATTAGAGCTTTGCAGGGAGAATGAAAGTTTAGAGATCACCCTTTACAGTTTACTTTATATTTTTTATTTGAAAGATACCCTTTAAGTGGACAGTTTATACTTTAAATTCATGATCACTTAAACTCATACATTGTTAATACTACTTGTGATAGCTCAGCATTAAAAGAAACTCAAACTCTATGCATAGGGCTAAGATTCCTTGTGAATGATGCAATTTTTTTACTGTGGTTGTGATTCGGTGTTGTGCAACAAGGAAGTGTTGCTTGCACTAAAACAGTTTTTGCCTGCATTCATAACCAGTCATATGTTTGTAAATACCATCAAACACTGGTTTCATACTGTAAATACTGAAATACTGTACCTGGTAATATTCTCATATATAATTCTATAGACTGTAAGTGTAGCTGCGGTTCACTGTAGCTATGCACCATGGTTTGAACATTTCTTGCAGCATTTCCGAACTGGTGCTATCCTCATTAAATATACCACAGGACCAAATGATGCTATTTTTAATAGAAAATCAATTCACAGCACAATGTAAAGTTAAAAAACAAAATTGTAACCTAAAAAATGAACATTGATTACACAAAATACATTTTTATCTGGCTTTCTGTGACTTAGTGGGGGGAGCCTCACATATACAGTGGATATAGAAAGTCACCAACCCCATTTCAAAATTTGTACATTTGGTTGTATGACACTGTGAATATAAAAACAAATTAAATTAGGCTTCTTTCATTTTTATTTACCCACAGTATCCCACATTAGCCAAGTGAAAATACAATTCCAAAACATTCTGAAAATTAATTAATATTACAACAGGAAAACACCTTATTTGGATAAGTGAACACCCCTCTTACATTGCATCTGTAAACTTGCTCAGGTATTACCAATCACCTTATAGATCACACAACAAACTAATTGGCTCCCACCTGTGATCTACTGTGGTGACTTTGATTAGTTCAGAATAAAAGCAGCTGTTTCTAGGGGATTCCACTGCTTGGAAGTGCATTTCAAAGCAAAGAATTCACTATGGGAAGGTGCTTTCAAAAAAACTTTGAGATAAAGCTGTAGAAAGGCAGTCAGGAGATGGATATAAAAAGATTTCAAAGGCCCCCATGGGGCACAATAAGACCATCTTTAAGAAGTGAATGAAATATAGGACCACCCAGACCTTGCCTAGATCAGGCCGTCCCTCCAAACTTGATGACTGAGTAAGAAGGAGACTGATCAGAGAGGTTAACAAGAGGCCGATGGCTACTTTGAAGGAGCTACATGCATCAATGGCACAGACTGGTCATTGTTTATGTGACAATAATATCACAAGTGCTCCACAAATCTGGCCTGTATGGGAGGGTGGCAAGACAAAAGCCACTCCTTAAAAAAAGCCATATCATGTATAGTTTATATTTTGCTAAAAAGCATCTTAAATTTCTGTGGCAAAAGGTGCTGTGGCAGATGAGACCAAAATCAAACTTTTTGTCGGGAATGCAAAATGGTACATCTGGCGAAAACCCAATACATCTTACCATCCAAAGAACACCACTCCTACAGTAAAACATGGTGGTGGCAGCATCCTGTTGTGGGGGTGTTTCTCTTCAGCTGGGACTAGGGCACTTGTCAAGATATAAGGGAAGATGGATGGTGCAAAATACAGGCAAATTCTTGCAGAAAACCTGCAGTCCTCAGCCAGGATGTTGAAAATGGGAAGGTGGCTCACCTTTCAACATGACAATGACTCAAAGCACACCACCAAAGCAACCTTACAGTGGTTGAAGGACAGGAAGCTGAATGTCCCTGAGTGGCCTAGTCAGAGCCCCGACCTAAATACCATCGGAAATCTTTGGAATGACTTGAAGCAGTCATGACTTCACAACGGTCAACGCGCAGTTTGACTGAGCTTGAACAATTCTGTAAGGAGGAATAGGCAAATATTCCTCCCTCTTGGTAGAGGCTGTAATTCAAGCAAAGGAACTTCCACCAAGTATTAACTCAGGGTGTTCTCTCATCAAACCCAGTTATTCTACTTTTTTATAATTTTTTTTAGAATTTCTGCTTTCTTTTTTTTCACTTGGATGTTGCAAGGTACAATTTGTAAATAAAACTGGAAAAAGTCTGATTTTAATTGTCTTCTTTTTGGGCTTTAGGGCAACAAAAGGTGAACATCTTGAAAGGGGGTGGTGACTTTCTATACCCACTGTATATTAATCTGCAATGATTTAGCATCTGTAAATTCTGTAAATTCACCAATAACATCTCTATTGTCATTTTATTAATTTAATGGGGTTTTTCAATTTAAAATGAAGAAACTGATCATCCTACTGTAATTGAAGCTTTTATGTAATCAGTTTTTATTCCTGAAGCACTACTTTGAACTGGTGTTTTTTGCAATGCCCTAAATTCTTACTGTTTGTGTCTAGGTCAGGAAATTCTAGTTTTAAAACAAGGTAATATCCTTAAGTACAGTACCTATTTCTAAAAATAATTAAAAATCAGTAGCATTTCCAACAGGATCTACAAGCAGAAATCAAGTAATAAAAATAGTATACTGTACAGTAAATAACATTATGTACCATTTACAAATACAGGGGTGTGGGTTTCCTTATATGCCAAAGAAGAAAATAAAAGATACTGTATGCAATTTAATTATAATTCTCAAAGGATACAAACCTTATCCAGCCACTGACACTTCATTAAAAGAAATAATACTTATAAAGAGTACACAATGTAAAGATAGACATTCCCCCTACCCAAAATCAATGTTTTCAAAATACAGTTTGTTATCTGTTTAAAAATGAATTTGTATTTTTTATGAAATAAAAGAAACTATGTTTATGTTAGAGAAACTTGAGTTTTCAATTTTTCATCCCTGCAGTACTAATTACGTGTCCATCCATATCTGACCATCTTTTTGGTAAGTAGCAGCAGAGGGACCAAAAAAAAGGTTTTCAATCTCTGTCACATCAGATTCTATCAAAGTAGTAACAAAGGAAAGTGGTGTGAGAGAGCTCTGTTCAGAGAGCTCATTCAACTTACAAGTCAATATTCTTTGTAAAGTCTGGCCTGTTTTACTTGGTCAACATGTGTTTTCGAATTCTTTCTAAACTTGGCTCTCTTAACAATGCCATGAGTAATTATTTTCTCTGTGGAATTGGTGTATGAATGACTCAAGAGACACAGATGGAGTTTACGGTGAGATACACACCTGAATGCATGGGTGAATATAGTGCTGTTCATGTTTCCACTAGTTCTAGATTGTTCTCAGGATTGCATTCAAATGAGGTGATTGTGTGTCTGTTTTGGTGGCTTCGGTAATAAATGTAGTTGCTAATTTTTTGACTGCTTTTATGTTAATATTCTTGATTGTGGATGGCCAGTTGGCAGAGCGATGCAAATGGGATAAATTAGAATTAAATTATACAAGTCAAGCAGTGACAATTTTTTTCTCTGTGGCACATACAGTACTGTATAGACACCTGTATGACAACCTCAAAAAAAGGATGTATGTATTTTTCAAAGGGCATTTTAGGATCCTAGCTATTTAAATTTGATAGATTTCCAAAACCAAAAGCACTAATGCTTCACAATTCATCCAGGCTCAGAATATTGCACTTTAATACAAAGTCAAGGCTCTGGCCATTTTCCATAAAGTTCATGCATTTCTCAGGCAATAAAAATTACTCACTTAGACATACATGCATTTGCACTGTATACAGTAAGTCCAGCTATATTTAAAGTGCTTTGGAATGCTTTGGGTTAAAAAGAAGAATGTATAAGGATTTATTACTAATTATTGTTAATATGAACTTTTAAATTTGAATGTATCAGGACCTATAAATACATATTTGATCAAATTAATGAAAAACAATTAAAACTAAATAATCACCACCAAACACACATTTCCTTACAAAACATAGTACATACTAATGTACTAATAGACCTAAATTCTAAATAAGAAAGTCAATAATACAAGTAGTATTATAGATTCTAGATGAAAGATATGTTTGGTTGAACAGTTGGTAAGTTTTTTTTCTTTTTTGTGAATACAGTTACGAACATATTTTGTGGACACTCCCTATAGTTTTTAAATGTGTTTTGCAATATTTGCACCTCTGAGATCTAATTATTAGGTATAAAACCAGGTGGTAGGGAGTAATGCAGATGAGATAAATTACAAATAAATTAAACAAGTCAAGCAGTGACAGTGTCTAATTAAATTAAACACGTTAAGCAGGGACAGATACATGGATATTCCACATAATCTTTTAAGGTGTTTTGCAATATTTCCACCTCTGAGATATAATTATTAGGTATTAGGCAAGACTGTAAACTACTGCACCTAGCTACAGTATCATTGCAATTCTGCTATATAATATTATAGAGTATATTAACCAATCTTGTAGGAGGTATAAGGTTGATGGCCTGTAGGGTTTTACAGTTTTCAAGTTTTCAGACCCAACTATCTTTCCAAAATGATTGTGACATTGTTTTTAAGAGTTTAGATAATCTATTCTTGTTTAGATTGTTGAAACTATTTAAATACGTCTTGGCTGTTCTTGACTGTGATGTCTCTCTTTTTTGTTGTGAGTGGCTTATTTAGAAAGTCTAGGACAATTAGCATCATTTGAAGTGTTTGCCTACTTGTAGTTGGGATAAGAGGCAGGTAAACAAAAATGATCAAAGGAAGTACTAAAGGTTTACTCTGGTTCATTAACTTCAGGGTAAAACAATAAAAACTCATAATGGGGCATTCAGGAGACAGGACACAGGAGAACCAGAAGAAGAAAAATGAGGGAAGAAAGATAAAGTTGGCTATGGCATAGAACCTTTGTCAACTCCTCTCACTGTTCACTCATTGTCCAGCCTGTAAAAACTGGGGGCTGGATAAAGTTCTAGAAGATTGAGCATGAAGAAAAGGGTGGATGGCGTCTCATGTCAGCACTTTATTAGCCATATACAATTTCTTGCATTAGGAATTTGTCTTTTTTGCATACCACAGCTTGCTTTCCATGAGACACACAGACAGAGAGAAGCTCGGGGTCAGAGCACAGGGTCAGCCATTGTATAGCACCCTTGGAGCAGCTGGGGTTAAGGGCCTTGCTCAACAGAGTAGGATTCCTCTACCAGCCACAAGATTTGAACTGGCAACCTTCCAGCCACAGGCGCAGATCCACTGCTCCACCCATACAGTATTGTCTCAACCACATTCCCCAGAAGCTTCTGATAAATTAGCTGTTGCTGCCCTAATTCACTAGTTGTAGGAAGACAATTGGTCAGGTGAATGTTTAAAAGCAGGAAGCAGATGCTTTCTGAGTCAGTTACAGTACAGTATGTACTATCTGAATGCCACAGAACACTTCCTCTGTGTGCAGCCTCCTAGAGGAAGGAGGATTGACTTGTAACTTTGGAACTATGGACCAAGAAACTTTGAATTTTTGGATGTTTGTGTGAAAAGTCTCAAAGACAGATATGAGATATGGACTTTGCTTCTCAAGAAGTAACAGGGAGAGACTGGTGTTTATCTGAAGAGTCTTAACATTAAAAATTACTGTTAGTATTTATTTTGACACTGCTGAGCGGTTTAGCTGCCTATTTACAGTATGATAGTTAGGGGTTGGAGCACTTAATTATCACCTCAAAGAAGATCTAGGATTTTGCTTGTTTTGGATTGTAGTGGTTGTTGGAATTTTATGGCTGTGTCTCTGTGCCTGTTGCCCCGGACCTGCCTATGTTAAAGATCCTGTTATGACACACCCAAAGCGACATCACAATGCCCAAACCAGACAATTCTGCAGTAGCTAAAACTGGTAGAAAGACTAATGTTTCAATGAAGAGTGCCTGTGGCTTCAAAAGAATTTACCATGAAGTTAATTCTCCTGTCTGGAGTGATCAAGGCTGGAGTTCTAAAAGATGGATCCAGGGTACCCATCACTTTTATTCAGTAGCAGCAAGGTGGTCTGAAGACATCTGGGCACACTGGTGACTTTGCAGTTGACAAAATTAGGCCTTCCCTATTATTTGTTGTATGCGAAGATCCCCAAACAGGTTTTCTCCATTTGAGTTATTACATGGGTCATATCCTTGAGGAGTCTTCAA
Organism: Lepisosteus oculatus; assembly: GCF_040954835.1. Taxonomy (NCBI): domain Eukaryota; kingdom Metazoa; phylum Chordata; class Actinopteri; order Semionotiformes; family Lepisosteidae; genus Lepisosteus; species Lepisosteus oculatus. The sequence goes on along the minus strand of NC_090702.1, from coordinate 10,592,531 downwards.
TTTGTTACAGGAAAGACTGGAAATTTAAGACTTTTATTAGATTTATGAATATTAGAACATAAATGGCATTTAATTACCATTATACAGCATATACAGTACAGTATATTCCTGCTTCTATCAGATTTTTAATACAATAAACTACAAAGTACCTTACAAAACTGAAAGCCGAGTATCATGAAGTCATACATCTGCTATGGCTTACCTTCATGAGATTCTCTAGTTTGCAACAAAATTGTTCCAGGTGTGTTTCACTGTTTTTATAAATTGATTTGACACCAATTTTCATTATTTTTTTCTACTTTATTTGAATTGCACACGCTGGCAGTGGAAATAACTACAGTAAAATAGCAGTTTTGTTCTTGTAGTAAAAAAAGAAATTACACCTAGACAGGATTTGGAAAGTAAGGAGTGGCTCAGAAGACTAAGACCTTCACAAAAGAAACAAAGGCCTCTTTTTTATTAACAACAGGCATTCCTAGCAGCAATTTAAAAGATACAGTACCTCCTTCTCTCTTACCTAAGTGGGTCAATTCTGTCAGTTACAAAACAGGACTCATATTGCACAAAGCTAACACTTCAAAGATGATGCAAACTTATGTCTCTTTTTTATTTTCAACACAACCTTAGTGAACCAACCTACTTAAAGTAAATATACTGTAGATACAGTCAGGTAGCCCTAAGGAAAACAAACAAAAATTCTTTGGTGGGTAGCCTCAGTTCCAGACTTGCAAACATACAAGAGGTAAATGAAAGTACCATTCAGTGGTTTGTTGAATGGATAGTCATTTATGAAAAAAAAGTATGACATTATTCCCAGGAAGAATAGTTGTACATTTTGAGGAAAGCAACTGAGAAGAAGAAGTCTTAGTTCCTATCCTTTACTTCCTGATTTCTGTTGGATACATCTGAACAGAACACGAATTATTGCTAAAAGCTCAGCATGTCAAAAGTTGCATTTCTGAAATGCGGAGCATAGAGATTATTTTTTTCCCTCTTTTAAACCATTTCATTACATACTTCAGACCATATTTCCCTGTGGGCACCCTACTTAATCTGCAGTTTAAATAAATTAGTTGGACAATTGGATTGCAGGTACTTACTCCTGGTGAGGATTGCAGTGGTAACAGGATCAGCAATGCAGACCTGAGTTTCCTTTCCTCAGTCACAACTCCTCCTGGGGGATACCCAGGATCTCACAGGCCAGCTGAGAGATATATTTTGTAAAGTATGTCTTGGGTCTGCTCCTGTCTCTCTTCCTAGTAAGCTGATACACCTCCAGGGGTAAGCGCCTAGTTGGCATCCTCACCAGATGCCTGATCCACCTCAATTAGCTCCTCTCAACTCAGAAGAGTGGTGACTCTACTCCAAAGTCATCCTGGATGACCAAGCTCCTCACGCAGTCATGGAGAGTATGCCCAGCAGCCCTAGAGAATCACTTGATTTCCACCTTTGCAATCTCATTCTTTTGGTCACTATTCAAAGCTCATGACCATAAGTAAGGATGGGAACATAGGTTGATGGGTAAACCGAGAGGTTCGTCAGAAAACTCAGGTCCTGCTTTGCCAATGCGGCTGCACCAATGTGCTGGGCCAATCTCATGATCCCCTCTACACTCAGTCATGAGCAGGACCCCAAGGTGCTTAAACTCTACTTGGGACAGCCATTCTCCTCTCACTTAGAGAGAGCAAGCCAGTCTTTATCAGGAGAGAGTTATTAAAATATTTCCATTATCTTTCAAAGGGCACAACTATCGCCTGGCACCATGTATTAAAGATAAGAATTTAGATGTTTAAACATTGGCAGAGCATAATAATTTTACCAAAGGAGCTAGTACATAAAGTACATAAACTGAATGGTCTCTTCTTGTTTTAGTAAATTCCTTTACTTTCCTTCAGATTAGATGGGTAGTTGCAAAACACTTTGGTTTATTATTATCTTTCAATACACAATATTAATTCACTATGAATTACCAACTCATAATTGCATGCAGTAAAACGTTTGGTAATATTCTTTGGAAGATTTAGATTAATTTTTACTTCGTTGATAGTTTTAAAGTGCAACATAGCACTCAGACTACTCTGTAGGCGTACTGTACCTATAGTATGCCATTCCATGCTGTAGCACTTTTTCGACTCTAAAAACCTTTGTTTTTAGGTGTGACTAAGCTGGACAAGGGTAGTGAAGCGAGTTGGACAGGTTTAAAATGTATGCTGTGTACCTTTAAGAACGCATCAGGTAACTTCCTGTTTAGGTTCTGTATCGTTGTTACATACAGCTCACCAACAAGATGATGTACTGTAGTACTGTATACTTTAAACAGAAGAGTTTCGATGTTTGATGTTGCTTATTTTTGAAAATTTAAATTTAAGGATATTCGACTCTTTCTTCGTGAAAGTAAGTGAAGCTTTCTTCTTTTGTTACTGTTTTTTTTTGGTATTATGACTACATGAATTGTTTTTTTGTCTAATGCATATGTTACTAATTTAAGTGTGTAAAAAAGCTCAACGATCAATAACAAATAACCGTAAACAAATAGTATGAAAATAAATTTATAAGCAAAAGCTTTGAACATTCAAACTACTTGTCCGATTTCTCTAAAGCATTGAGGGATGCTTTTATATAAAAAAAGTAAGAGAAATAATTTGAAGTATAATTTATTCTATTCTGTTTTGTTTTGTTTTATTATCAGACACGTCAATCCGAATGCAGACGACATATTGGACCACAAGGGCAATCATACAAAATCTTTTAAAACAAATCCCAGGATAGTAGTTAATACTTTGTTACACCCACTATATTGCATGTAGATTAAGACGTAAATTTTAGTGATGTAGTACTTTTAAATAACCTCAAATCAAATCAAATCAAAGTTTATTTATCAAATGCACAACAATACGTCGTGCAGCACTAGTTGGTGGCAATGAAATGTCTTTTTCTGCGAGCTCACAAAAATTACAAGAATCACAAAAATCATAAAAATTCACAAAAACACAAAAATCACAAAATTGAGGTTACATTTTTTAAATTGAATAAAACTCAATGTGAGTAGAGCTGTTATGTGTCCATGGTGTATGCAATATATACATGTAGTGCAGTTATGCTGAATATAGTGGGAATTGTGTGTCCATGGAGCCATTATAGGTGATTTGCTAAGGAGCTACAGGTTGGCTATTTAGCAGTCTTATTGCCTGGAGGTAGAAGCTGTTCCGTAGTCTGTTGGACCTGGACCGAATGCTTTGGTACTGTTTACCAGACGGTAGGAAGGAAAACAGTTTATGACTGGGATGACTGGGGTCCTTGAGAATGGACCTGGCCTTCTTCAGACATCTAGCTGAGTAGATCTCCTGGATGCTTGGTAGCTCACAGCTGGTGATAAGCTGCGCTGACTTCACCACCGTCTGCAATACTTTGTGATCCTGTGCGGAGCAGCTCCCATACCAGGCAGTGATACAACCAGTTTGGATGCTCTCAATAGTGCACCTGTAGAAGTTGGTCTGCACATGCCTTCAGAATGCGGCCAGGGATGGCATCAGGGCCAGGAGCCTTGGGTGGATTGGTCTTTTTAAAAACTTTACACACATCCACTCTGGATATGATCAGTGGGTTTCCGTCTTGGATTTCTGGAATCTTCCTGACTGGATCTGCGTTGTTGACCTCAAACCGAACATAGAATGAATTTAGCTCATCAGGAAGAGAGGCAGACTGTTGTGAGATATAGCTGGGTTGCGTTTTGTAGTCTGTAATGGTGCGTATACCACTCCACATGTCCATGTGTTGCAGCCGTGATAATATGACTCTAGTTTTACTCTGTAGTTGTATTTAGCTCTTTTGATGGCTTTCCTGAGGTCGTATCTGGATTTTTGGTATTTACCCATATCGCCAGAATTGAAAGTAGCTGTCCTAGCTTTCAGTTTGGCGCGTATCTCACCATTTACCCACAGTTTCTGATTTGGATATGTGTGAATAGTAATCCTGGGAACCACGTCTTCAATACATTTACTGATATAGCCAGTAACATAGTCCGTATACAGATTGATATTATTTTTGGCAGCTTCGCGGAAGATCTGCCAGTCAGTGGTAGCAAAACAGTGATTTCGTATAAAATCTGATTCATCTGACCATCGTTGAATGGTTCTTAACGCTGGCCTCTCCTGTTTAAGCTTCTGCTTGTAAACGGGAAGTAGCAGAACCTATTTATTCATTATTAGGCTATGATACAAGGTTAAAGGCTAGGTAGAGAATAGCTTGTTCCTCGCTATATTAGCACAATTAATTCTAATATTTCTGTTCATAGACTAAAATTCGTAAAAGCCACACTAAACTTGATGAACATACACCACATGTAAAATTCGTTCCAAGTCCTTTTAACTGGACATTAACCAGCTGAGTTAATTACATTGTTATACAATCGTATTGTCCATCCAAAAGTGTGGAGAGTTGTCTTTGGCAACACCATAAAAACAAAAACAAATAAAACTCAACATAAAGTAAATACACGTTAAAAACAAATAGTCCTAGCCATGCAACAATAAACACACACATATATCGCTCTGTCCACATTACACTGCCATTACAGCCCCACAGACTCATACATAAAACAGTCACTTTAATATACAGTATCTATTGCACAGGGAAAAAAAGATTTCTCTGATACATTTTTCTTGGCCATAGGCAAATGCCTCCATGAAGGTAGCAGTTGGAAATTGGAATGAAGAGGGTGCGAGTTAAGTTAATTAGGTTAGTTTCGTTATTTTTCTTATGTAATAAAATAGTTTGGCACCATAACTTTCTAAGTATATGTAGAATTTTACACTTCTTTTTAATGAAAGCTATTATCCATCCACCTATTTTCTAACCACATCTTCCAATTCTGGGTCACAGGGATGCCAGAGCCTATCCCGGCAAGCAACTGGTATAGTTGTTAGCATTGCTGTCTCTTTGCTCTGGGGCCCTGGGTTCAATTCCTGACCTGGTATGCTAGCTGCTTGGAGTTTGTCCATTCCACCCTTGTTTGTGTGGGTTTCCTCTGGGTGTTAAGATTTTCCCACCACAGTCGAAAGACTGTTTAGGTTTACTGTTAGGTTAATTGGCTTCTCGGAAAACTGGCCCTGGTGTGTATGTCTGTCTTGGCCCTAAAATTGGCCCTAGGTGTGAGTGTGTACTTGTCTGTGCGTCTGCCCTACAATGGACTGGTGTCCTGTCCAAGGTGTACCACATCTTGTGTCCATTACTTCCCAGGATACAGTAGGCTTCTCCTACCCCACAACCCCGAAATGGAAGAAGCAATTAGAAACTGGATGGATTAATGTATTACAAAATTGGCTATATGAAGGCATACAATTTGCATGATCAATATAGAACCAATAAATAATAAATATGACAATAATAAATGAGTGATGAGTTTTATAGTATACAGTAGGTGATACTGTACCTATTCATTCATGTTTGTTACGCATTTTATACATATTATTTTCATTTAGAGCAAGTTAAAGGCTAATGTAGGCATCTTGACTTGAGAAAATGTGTTTTCCCAAAGGTACTATTGTTAAGCTATCCAGCCATTATTGTAAAGGCTTCAGTGACATACATATGTGGATATTTTTTGTACTTGAATTACAATTACTTGAATTACTTGAATATTATATACTAAAGTGCTAAGCATAAGCAAAAAGGAAAATGCAGCTTTGATGCATTTAGATGAGTTATATGTTTTCCTCTTCTTAGCACTTAACTGCATAGAATGATATTAATTCTCTAATTTGAGTAGATAAATATGAATATATTAATATATCAATGCTTAAGTCTTTTGTCTGTAGCTCCAAGCAGTATCTTGTGTTTTGTCTGGAATACAGTGAATTAGGATTAAGGACAAACTACTTGTCTTTGTAGCAGACATGATGGAAGGTGAAAAAGAAAATTGTGATTAAAGTTAAAAAAGAAAACAAAATTATTTAATTATTATAAATGAACAGCTTATTATGATTTTATTAATTTGCATTTTAAGAGTTTTCTGTATTAGAATAATAAGACATATCATATGATAATAATTGCTTACAGTTAATAGCACTTTTCTGGACACTAAACTCAAAGCACTCTACAGGTAATGGGGACTCCCCTCCACCACCACCAATGTGCAGCTTCCACCAGGATGATGTGACAGCAGCCGTAGTGCGCCAGAACGCTCCCCACCAATCAGCTATCAGTGGGGAGGAGAGCCAAGTAAAGAAACCAATTCATAGATGGGGATTATTAGGAGGCCATGATTGGTAAAGGAAATTTGGCCAGGACGCCAGGGTTACACCCCTACTCTTTTCTAGAAACACCCTGGGATTTTTAATGACCACAGAGAGTCAGGACCTCAGTTTTACATCTCATCCAAAGGACTGCTGCTGTTTACAGTACACTGTCCCCATCACTATACTGGGACATTAGGACCCACACAGACCACAGGGTGAGCGCCCCCTGCTTGCCCCACTAACACCTCTTCCAGCAGCAACCTTAGTTTTTCCCAGGACATCTCCCATCCAGGTACTGGCCAGGCTCACACCTGCTAAGCTACATTGGGTTGCCAGTTGTGAGCTGGAAGGTAATATGGCTGGCTGATATATTTCTTTCCAATGAGATGCTGAACTCAACTGACTACTTGGTTATTAAAAATCATTGTGTCTTTACAAAATTCCACTATGGTCTTCACAGATCTGGCCTTCCTAAATAACCCCCTTAAATCAATTGTGGAAGAACATACTTCTTAGAAGATCTTACTTCTCTGCTTGATCTGCTGTGTAGTGGGTCTGTGTGCACATAATCATTGACAGGTATCACACACAGTGCTGGAGGAAGTGAGACCTGTCCTACATATGCAAAATTGGAATAAGCATACAGTATGATTTTGAATGAAAAGTGCTATTTAATTAAATGTTTCTTTTTGTTTAGATAGTCCCTTCATTCCATCGCTTCCTCAGAGGTACACTTTCACCACAATGAGTGCCGGTATTAGGAAAACACTCGTGAGCTCTATTCAACTGCAGGATATCAACCACAGAGCAGATGAAATTCCACAAGAAGTCAAAGGTAAAACTGTACTCTGAAAATCAAGAAACACGTCACACAATTTTCTCTTAATTTAATATATTTTATTTCAGAATCTAGTAGCCTGGTGATAGAACAAGATAGCAACAACCTTCAATCATATGTAACATAACTCTTTCTGAAATGCCTTGTGTAACTACATAATTTAAACATGGCCTTTCAGAAAAAACGGTAGTACTGTATATTGCTTAGCATATTTTTCTGATGCTAAATGAATACTTCATCTCATAACTGCAAATATCCAATTGGGAGAGCAATTAGAAAACTGTTGAGTGTCCTTGGATTTCGGTATTATCACATTAATTAGCACACCACATCAGTGAATTCTACTATAAAGTCTTTGGGATAGTGTCAGAACTACTGTGGGAGTCTTCCAGTAGTTTTCAGTATGAAGCAAATCTAGAAAGTTGTACATTTTGCAAGACGCAAGATGCATTTTTCTTCATGTTTTTGTGAACTGTAATTTTTAACCAACACAGGTTACACTTCATATTACAAATGTAACGTGTTTTCCACACAGAAATGTGTTTTTCATATTTCTGCTTTATCACCTGGATTAAATTCTCAAAACATTTAAAGCAGATTAAGTTTTAATCTCTGTAGTAACTATGAAGTCTTTGGAGAGGGGCAGAGAAAGTCAAAATGCTTATTATTTAATTTACTGAAATATTAGTGATAACACATCTGTTTAAAAGCTTTTAATTCCATAATAGTCTACGTTTTAAAAAATGTTTTTATTAACATTATGCATTTTCAAATATGAACTCCCTGGAGTTTGTTAGGAAATCCACAGCTCCATTGCTATTGTACTTTGCTATTGTTATATCTCTTATAGATTAAAGATAAAGATAATATTTGAAATTGCCTATATAACACCTTTGTTATTTGTATAAGTCACTATCCATGATTTTTTGTGATTGACTGTTATTGTAATTGTGATGGACTGTGATTAGCACTGCTACCTTGCAGCACTGGGGCCCTGTGTTCAATTGTGAATCTAGGTTGTGTGGCGTTTTTATGTTCTCCCCATGTTAGTGTGGGTTTCTTACCATTGTCCAAAAATGTACAGTACTGGTATGTTACTTGGTTTCTGGAAACTTTGGTCCTGGTGTGTCTGTCTGTCTTCCCCCACAACTCTGAACTGGAAAAAGCATGTGGAAAATGGGTGGAAAGATTTGAATATTTTTATTCATTTATTTTTTTTCTCCAGAGTTTGAAAAGGATAAGTAAATTGTAATAGATTTTTTTTATCTTACAGAGGAGAAAACATACACCATTGAACAAGCTGTGGAAGAAATTGGCTTTGGGCGTTTTCATGTTCTTTTGTTTTTAATAATGGGCAGTGCAAATGTAAGTTTAAATGTAAAAGTCTGAGATTTAAGTAGTGGTAATAATTTCAAATGGCTTTTCAATATCACAATCTATATACAGTACAACAAGTTAACACTTCTAATATCTGTGATGTTTTTAATACCTTATAACATCTCAGTCAATCATACAATATATTAAAATATTGTTACAAATTATGGGAGATGCCAAAAATGAAATTCTAAATGTAAATGTATCTGTGCTGTAGGTACTGCACAGTACCCAGTAGGTACTCCTCATCAGGAGTGCAAGACATAGTCTTGTGTAGTTTCAGTCTTTATATTTTTAGCATGAATATGTACACCAGTAAAACATTGAGATTGCCCCTCAGAACCTCCCAGCTCTTACCTACATTACAGGCTCAGAAATAAGTTTGTTTCATATTTGAGTTTTTGTCCTGTTCTTTGGGTGTTTGTGTTTGTCCTGTCCTTTGATACATAAAATAAGTTTCTTTAGCACTTTCACTGTTTTGACCAGTTGTTTTAGGTGTGTTACTTCTGCTCTTAAGACTTAATAGGAAAGATTGCTGCAGCTGTAAGTTACAAATCAGCTTTCTATTCCTTTGGCAAACCTCCTGGTACAGGTAGTACAAGGCAAGAATAACACATTCCAGCAATTGCTCTAATACCTCCCACAATGTAATTAAGCAGTAATATAGGAACCTTGAATATGTATAAGATACATCTGTGTCCCACTTCAGTACCCATTTAAGGCACACAATGTCTTTATATTCTTTGGCACAGCTCTGGCAAAGAAGTAATCCAATCAGAGGTTAAAACTTGAACTGAAATGTTTCTTAACAGTAAACACATACATTTATACAACACAAACATTACACAGCATACTGCACACCAGTATATAAACATATACAAGTATATGTATATACATATGTATATCTATATATTATATACAAGTACAGAATACATTTACAGTATATGTTTCAAAGCCTTACATTCTATAGATCCACAACAGAATTATACCCTGTAAACTAAGAATCCTATACATCCTGTTATCAGACAAAAGAGACACATACAGGTACACATAAACTGGATCTGGACCCGAAAATGACAATAGACACTAGCTAAGTACATTACCAGGTAAAGAGAAGGCAAGTAGAAACAGACTTTGACAAAGTACAGGCTAAGTGATCACAGCCTGGCAATAGAAACTTGGTGACACAGGCAGATTGGGTGCCCAGAGAGCACAGGCTGTGCTCCCACTGCCAGCAGGAAGAAACAGAAACAGAGATACACATTCTGCTGCACTGGGAGAAATATTCAGGTGTTAGACATACAGTCTTCCTTAAACAAAAAAAATCTAATCTGAGAATTCTCATACATGGTAGACTTGAAACAGCATCCAATCCTAATGGGGTGGGGAGCAGAAACGATAGAGTTGACAGTCCATTATGTGATCTCCTATTACTGCCTGAGGTACAGACAATGTACCTGATTCACAATAACATCTTATGTGCTGTCTGCAAATGTCCAAAAATGTTTTTGCTGTAAATGTTGTGCTAATTGTAGCAGCTTTTACAGCACTGTGATTCATTTGTCATGCCAGTTTTAATCTGAAATAAAACCTGTCTCCAAAAATGTCTTACAGGTAGATCACTTTTTGCAGTACAGCTTTGGTATGTGAGAGTGTCAGAATTAAGATCTAAAACATAAATGACTTCATTTGGATGGATGTTCTACTGGTATGGACCAGTTGAAAGTTTTGGCAGTGTAGGGGAGCATTATTAAAAGTTACTGTATGTGACTTCAATGAATAAGATTAAACAACAATTTATTCAGAGTCAAGAAAGTTATGTAAAAACATAATAGCAATTTCACAGCTTTATTTATTAATGTAGTCACCTGTTGTCTCAACACACGTTGTCCTTCAAACTAATTTCCTGATAAGAAAATAAAATTATGTTATTTTAACCAGTTGCCAACAGTGCACCTCAAGAAATTGACTTGAAATTATGTACTGTATGATGTAGCAAAGCCTTTAGATATAAACAAAGCAACCTTTCAAAACTATGGCTACCTTTGTGAACTAGAGGACTGTCATGAAGCAGGAGAATACTTCATGCGAGTGTACCTCCAATGCTGCAGATAGCTTTACACAGCTGAAGGTTGGACCAGAAAAGGAGTACTTCTTTATAAAGATTTAATGGAATGGAAACACAGATTCTTGTACTGAGAGCCCATTTCCTTAGTGTATAGTAGTAGTGCTTTTCTGAATTAGAGTTTAGTATTACACTGTAATAATAAAAACAATTGTTTCAGTCATATACTGTACATTCTTTTTTCCATAGATAGTGGAAGCCATTGAGATAATGTTGCTGGCCGTTGTATCACCGGAAATCCGATGTGAGTGGCGTCTAGAGGACTGGCAGGTGGCATTGGTCTCAACAGTAAGGACAAATGTTTCTCATACTGCACATAATACAACATTAATACAAAACTCAAAAACTCACTAAAAAGAGTTAGAGAGTCTATTTTAGGACAATAAAGATGTCCTTTTTATGGAGAATGGATACTAAGTCATATATACAGTACAAAGTTACCATAAAGAAGGAAAAAACAATTTCAACAGCAAAAAGATGTTGAAGTTTAGTTTCCTAACCAGTGTTCAGATGGCTTCTGATTTGAGTTCCATCTAAAATATATCATGCATCAAAGGAAACTGTACAGAGGTTGGAGGTACAGAATGGTGTGGTGGGAGAACTTGTAACACTTGATTCAGTGAAGGAACCCTTCTAAATTGTGGCCTAAAACCACAATAAAGAGAATTGTTACTGAGACATATATTGAGACAATATGTATTTTGAAATTTTCAGTTCCAGGAACTACTATTTGAAAATTGGGTTATGTCAATTTTCTGTGTACAAAGAGTAGAACACTAGATTGTATTAGAATTATTTGTATTATTTTGCTGGTAAACAAACAGGAAGTATAGAATAAAGAAGATGACGAATATCCTGCAACACCGCCATGCCTTCATGGCGGTGTTGCAGGATATTCGTCATCTTCTTTATTCTATAACAATTTACAAGTGTAACAATTTACACTTGTAGGTAAATTGTTTCTTGGCATAACCTAACCCTAGAAGTGAGAAACCTAAGAAAAACAGGTTTTGAAATTGACATGTTTAATCTTTAGCCATTTGAACAGCATGATGGTGTGGCAGTTGTTGCGGCTCCCTTGAAGCATTTAGGTGCTGGGTATGATTCTTGGCCAAAGGGCCTCGTTTCCTCCCACCTCCCAGAAACAGGCAGGTTTGATCTATAGTTTGATTTCCAAAAGAAACAAAAGCACTGCTGTTTAATCTTGGCCAGCTTCACCCTTTTAAGAAGAGCAAATTGCAGAGAAATCAGAAATAAGTTGCACAAACAGTCATTTCAGGGTATCAAAATTACCGTAGATTAAAATTTTTTTCAATGCCCAAAATGCTGCCTTTTTAACTTTTACACACACTTCGACCCAGTTCACAAAGCCTAAATCCAACTAAAAATTAATTCCTAGATTCCCATAAGGTCTGTCCCCACCAAATCCCCAAATTTCCTATGAAACGCCACTGGGAGTCCATGACTTCCAGGAACTTTCCCCAGCTTCAAAGTTCTCACTGCTTTTTCCAGCTCTTCTAATAAACAATTAACAATGAACAAGCTCTTTCAAGACTTTCATCCACTTTTAGCTTTTCAATCAATGCGCTCAACAAGTTTCCCATCTGAGTCTTATCTAAATTCTTAACTCCATACAAATCTTTATAAAAGTCTTCTACTGTTTCCCTGTCTCCCTGTCTTCTTTTCTCTGCTTTAAAACCTTATTTTCTTCAAACACCTTTTCTTATTGCCTTTTTCACATCTCTTATTTCTTCTGTAAAATCCCTTCTCTGCTTGTAGCATAAAATATCCAAAAAGATTTGGAAAAAATCCAAAAAGAGCTCATCCCTCCTCTGAGCCCCAGAGAGAAAATAACCTTCCTAACTGAACAACTGGAACATTTCTTAATACAAACAAAAGACCTTAAATGTGAACCAAAAATACACAATTAAAGTATAACTATATGTTAGAACAAGTGTATCACATCTGTTAGAACAGGTATACCTGTTCAAAAAGTGAAATACAGTGTACAATATAATGTAAAGCTTTTATCTATTTATGTTCAGATGGTGTTTTTTGGCTTCATGACTTGTGGTGTACTTAGTGGTTATGTGGCTGACAGATATGGACGCTGGAAGGTAAGACAATATTGATTTTTGTATATCTTGAAATATGTTTTTTATGTGTATCACTTTATGAAGGTAATTTTCTTTGAAAGGTGATTTATAAAGCTGGCATGACAGTTTCCATTGTTGCTTCAAGGTATTCTGCTCTCTTCCACAGTTTAAAGGCATGCTTTACAGTACAGTATATATTAATTCATATCTTTAGAATATTCCCTTATATTTGTACAGGTATGTGAGTGCATGTGTACCATAAACTGGTGTGTAGTCCAGGGTGTATTCTACCTTTCACCCATTGCCAGGTTTGGCTCCAGCTGATCGCAACCCATATTGAGTAAGTGGTGATTGGAAATGGGTAGATGGATGATATACTGTAATAGTGTTCGTGGAAAAGCTCAATTTTTATGGAAGGTAAATGGAAGTATTAATATAATTGAGGTCATTTTCATTTGACCATATCAGCAAGCAAGTAGAGAATAAGAAAAACAGCCAAATAAATTTAAAAAAGCATATAACAGCATAAGATATGATAATACAGTATTCAGTCATTTTCATTGAGGAGTTGACTGATGAGATGATCTGTTATTCTCCAGGAGTCTCTGTTTTCTACTAGTCTGAACAGATTGATCTGGCTTAGCTGTAAATTCAGTGACATCAGCAATCCACTTGTGTTTAGGTCTGCTTCATCAACTGTGCCTTGAAGCCTGCTTGATACCTGTTTTTCTCATAATGCAAATGTTGCATTGTAAAGAGATTACAAATTGCAGCTCTTCACTCAGAATTACTTAAAGTGATCCAACTACACCATCTTCTGGTCATAGGAAGGAGAGAAACCGCAATGAACACAATGACAACATAAACATGGATGTATAAAATGAGCATACTGTATTAGAATCAATAAAAATAAAAAGTTGTTTTTAAAATGCACATATTATACCGCATCTGGATACCTACATTTCAGTCTTCACATCATAAAAAAGAAAAAAAGAAGCCTTGGAGAAAGTCCAAAAAAGAATGTTGACATGTGGGCACAGATTTAACAACCTTTTTAACAGAAACATTCAAGTGAGAGAAAATTTGATTTTTTAAAACATTAAATATATATAGATGAAATACAGATTTTCTCAATCTTCAGTCCCAGAACTATGATGGAAGTCTGTAGCCGGGGATATTAAGTAGTTTTTGCCATTAACATTTTTCCACTTTGTTAATGTTACTAACACCTCTAGACTTTTTCAATTTTGGTTAGTGACATATTTTAATTGTTCTAATCTGCATCCAGGTGTAACATAATCTGTATATCACTTTTCTGTGAAGGAAGATTGCACCAGAATAGTCATGAGTAATTTGCAATATTCTCTGCATTATAAATCTAAAATTTTTATTTATTTATTTTATTTTTATAGGTTGTATTTGGGGCATTCATCTGGGCTGCTTACTTCTCTCTGCTGACTTCATTTTCTCCTTCATATGGCTGGTTTATCTTCCTGCGCACTATGGTGGGATGTGGTGTAGCTGGAACCTCACAAGGGTAACATTGTGCACTTTATCACTATTAAAGTCAGAGGACAAAAAGTGAAGGCAGAATTAAGAGGTTTTCAAAATCTTCTAAAAATGTGTAAATATTAAAAATTGTCCTTTCAGTGTTAGTCCTTAATTATAAAACACCTTTAATGCCACACAACTATCTTTTCCCTATAAAACATTTTTAAAGTTTTATTCTATGGAACTGTATGTGTTGATAATGTACCTTTATACAGTATGTTTAAATATACTGTCACCACAGAAATTGTAAAAAGCTAACAAAAGTCAGACCTGCGAATAAAACTGTCATAAATTTGTGTATGTTTGATTTCTTTAGGTTTGTTTTAAAAACAGAATTCATTCCTGCAAAGTACAGAGGCTATTTGTTACCATTATCACAGGTAGGTACTTTAGTATCAGAAAAAGACTACAAGGTAAGTATTTTATATCCTATTGAAAGGCCTCTAAGAGAAAAGAAAGAAGAGTTTTGAAATGGAGATATGAAGGAATATACATCTGATGATTTAAAAAAAATGAACAATGATTTAAAAAAGACACTTAAAAAACAATATTATTAGCTACAGTATATAGCTAAACAACTTAGCATTTTCTATTCATTGTACATGATCTGTTATTTATATTTGTACTGTAGGTCACACAGACCTACTGCCATTTCCCATTAATATAGTCTGCTTTCAAGATCATGCAGCTTTTTTGTTACTTTTCTCATGCTGAAAATGAATTGTAGAAAAAGGTAAAAACCAGATGAGATAAACTGCTGACAAGGATTTAATATGCAGTTTTTTAAATGAATAACTAGTATTTGTATGTCAATTATTGTAATACTGGGAGCTGACAGCAGAGGGTGTGATATACTTGAATATAAAGGTGCAGTTGAAATAAAAAAAAATGTTTATCCAGTACATATTCCTGTGCAAATACCAAAGTAGCATAAGTTGTAGCTATATCAAATAACTTTCTGAGCAACAGTAGTGCCCTTGAACTTCAGCTCTAGTATATACTGATCTTTTTGTTTTATGGAGATTAAAAATACCAAAACCCTTAATGAAAGTCAGAACAGCAACACAAGAAATGCTTTGCAAACAAAGATGCTTACAAGCTTACATGCTTTGAAGGTGATTTTTACAAAAAATGTGGTACAAAAGGAATTCCAAGTAAATTATGTTAATATGTGAGTAGTTTAAAGAAGAATGCACAGTGTGCTCTAAGTAATATTATTATGACAGAAATATGAGCAACCATAACAGTTCTTTATTCTTAGAATTATCATGTGAAATGTGCTCTAAAATTGCATGTTGTTGTAGCAGCATGTTGTTTTGTTACCTTGCTTTAGCCATCTTGGGACAGCTTTTTTGTGGCTTTATAACATTTTGACAAATTGCTTTTTTCATCCCAGTAGCAAAATAATTCCTTCACTTTTAAACTGAATAATACAGGGAAATGCTGTTCCATAGCCATTAGTGCTGTTTTATGTAACCAAAAAAAAGTAATTAGCAAACAATTTCACTATTTCCTATACCACATGCTTAATTTTTGACTTCTCTAAAGTTATACAGACACTCATTATTGAGTGGTACAGCCTAAATGTGGACATTCTAGCTGCATTCATCTACTCAAGAAGAGTGATAACAATACTATTGAACTATAATTATTTATGATGCCTCCTGTAGTATCGGTGATACATTGGGGGCAGGATGCCATTGCTTAGTGGATCTTGGTAAACAGACATACAAATGCAGGCATATCTAGTGTAAACATTTTTAATGTAAATGTTTTCTCTCTCAATGAGGGAAAATGAATACAAAACCAAACTCTAGTTCCTATCTAAGCTCTAGCTAACCTCCTTCTGTCAGTTACTCTGCTGTCTTCTTAGAGATCAATGGCCCACAGGAAACTTCTAATTCCTGGTTTTTACATGTAGGTGACCAATTGTCTTCCACCAACTGACTTAGGACAGCAGGTCATCCAGCTTTGCACTATGGCAAATGTGGTTCAAACCAGAACCTCCATCTTATGTGTATCCAATGTACTCTTACTTATCTTAAGTTGGAGTAAACACCTGCATTGTTAAAAGGTTTTAAAATTTACCTCTGGAATGTTTTTAAGTGATGATCAAATGCAGCAGAAAACAAATAGGAAGACAGATTACAATCAAATCGAGAAAGATTATTTAAATTTCCCATTTGCTCAATGGCTGTAAGTTAAAGTCTGTACAGTATGTACAGTATGAATAGTCAGGTTTGTCTTCCGATATTGCTTATTTAAGGCGCTACTATAGTGACTCATAAAATATTTTCAGGTTTATTTACTTTTAATTTTTAAAAATACTTGATTTTGTTCTTTGTGACAGATTTTCTGGATGCTGGGTGCAGTGCTCATGGTTTTCCTGGCAATGACAGTGATTCCCTCTCTTGGCTGGCGTTGGATGATCCGAATCTCCATTATTCCAAGCATTATTTTAATGTTTTTGTTTCAGGTGATATTAATTTATTTCAACCTCTGACATTCGGTATTATTATATTACTCAACAGCTATTAAATATTTCCCATCAATTACCAAGAACTACAGTTGACTATCCCTAGGTATTCCAGGAAACCCATTTTGTCACAATATTTTCCACACTTGTTTATTTCTTTGTGAATTCTTAGATTAATTATAAAATGAAATGTTTTTTCAATCAGGGATTTAAAACTGAGCAACATACAGTAAATAATGTTACAAGTTATTGCTTTGCACATTTTTTTCCCACTAAGTACCTCATTGTGGTTCTTAACTGAATGCAACAACTACAGTATAACAAAAAAAGGAAAAATAAGAAAAAAAAATCTTCAATAATATATAAAGATATTAAAAGGTTGGTTAACAGTAACTTAAGAAAAACATTAAAATCATGTGTTTACAATGAAACTAGTAAGTTTTGAATTGCATTGGATTGCATACACATTTTTTGCAGAGTTCATTTAAACATTGAACTGTTTCCAGTTTATTCCAGAGTCAGCTCGGTACAACGTTTCCGCAGGCAATGTCAGTGGTGCTCTGCAAACCCTCCAGCGTATTGCCCGAATGAACGGCTCCTCACTGCCCGAGGGAAAACTAGTGGAACCATTAGTGGTGTGTTCTAACATGCTTTGGTTTAGTTAATGGTTGGAAGTGCTCTTCCTTTAAGAACAAAATATCAAAGTGAGGAACAATTGATTATTTTTGGTGAAGAATATGCTCCAGTTAGAACATATGAACAGCTTCAAACAAGAAGAGGTAGTTTGGTCCATCTAGCTCAGTTGATTGATTTTTCTTGAATCAGCTTTGTAACTTATTAATGTAAAATAAACCACACATGAGTGTACATTATGTATTCTGATTTTTGAAAAAGTAAATTAATGAAGAAACAAGCCATGCACTTACTGGAATGGTGCTTTTTGTGTTTGTTGAAATATTGTTTTAAAGAAATTTATGTAAAATCTGTGTATTTTTAAATATCCTGTTGAAAAGTAAAATATATCTGTTTATTATTTTCAGACACAAAGAGGAAGTTTTTATATCTTAGTGAGTTCAACATTTAGGAGGACATCAATGCTTTTGTGGTATTCATGGTAATGTTTTTTAATGTAATTATAAAATTAAATGCATGGACAACAGTTGTTTTTAAATGACTAATTTTTAACCTATTTATTTTTATGTATTAAGCATTTTACTTCGATTTTGTAAGTCTTACGTCAATGTGATCTTTGAAATCTTAGGCTTTTCTGATAGCTAACTAACATCTGAAAGCTTACACGTACAGAAAAAAACACAGTAATTGGTCTCCTCCTTTGTATTCTGGGAACGTTTTTGGTGTAACTCTAACATTTTCTTTTACTAAGGAATGTATTGGAATAGGTAAACTTTAACCACGTCTTTGTTTTTTTGGGGGGAAATGTACAGTAGTCCAGTTTGCATTATAACTAAAATGATTAAGTATAGTTATTTAAGGCTATAGACCTGACAAACCTAATTTAGGGTGTTCATATATTTTAAAAAATGCTTTGTTTTTCCTGTGCTCCCTAGGTTTGTTGCTTCTTTCTCATATTATGGCTCTGTCCTGAGCAGCTCTGAGCTGCTGGAGAAAAATCTCCTGTGCATCACCAATGCTGAGTCTGAGCACAAGATAAACCCTGAGGTGACTCCGTGCTACTGCATTCCCTTTGGAAACTCAGATTATCACACCATGCTGATCAGTTCCTTGGGGGAGATATCACGTAAGAATCATTACTTTATTTTAGGTCTTATACTGTATATAAGATTACTGCACATTTGCATCCAATATTGGAGATCTGCAGGCTTATTTGAACCTGTTGGTACCAGATGGTGGTTTTAACACTTTGTTAAGAATGTACAGGTATTTAAGATTGTGGTCTAAATCCTAAGTCATACTTTAGTTTTAGTTATTAAAAGTAAAAAAAATGAAATTATTATTTGCAACAGTAGTATTAACACCTTTTTGCCAATCTTATCAGATATTAGAAGTTAAACAAGGCTGGACTTGGTCATAGCTAGGATAGAAGACCTCTAGGAAATCCAAGTTACTGATGTAAGAAGTGTTTGTGATCCAGTAGGTGGCATTTTTGTTTCTGGTACAGTGTTCTCGAAGCAATGCCTATTATTATGACAGGAGACATTGTTCTACAATGGTTGCTGTGTTTTGAATGAGACCTTAAATCAGGTCTTTGTTGCTTGGTCATTATCCTGTGGAACTGCTCGTAAGAACTGGAGTATTAACTTATTTGTCCCAGCTAAATTCCACTCTTGGCTTGCCTAATATTGTCTACCTAATGTTTCCTCTTAATTTAACTGGTGGGATCCTTTAAGACACAACAATTACTTTATAAATTTGGGGATTGTTATTATTAATGAATTGATCACATTATTACTTAGTTCTTTTTTATTTTTTGACGTATGTAAATATTCATGTAAATTTCTTATATAAATATCTTTACAACATACAGTAGTTGTCCTCAACTGTAGTGAGTTTTCAACTTTAAAAAATAAGATAAATTCAAATGCAATTTTTAAAAACATTTCTAAAGTGGGATTCTCTAAATTTATAAAGTATTACTTTATGTCTTGTTTAGAAATAACAAACTTATAATTTTAATTTATTCTTTAATAGAATTATATTATTTTTAATAAAGGATGATTTCCTCAATCCAAATTCCGGAGAATTCTTTTCTCAGAAAAGAAAAAGTAACAAAATTAAACATAAGCATCAATTTTACTTCTAATGCTAGTTGTACTTTTTGAAGAATTAACTACACAATTTTATATTCTTCATCGTTTTAAGATTGCAAAATATGTTTTTTCAAATATGCTTGTTTTTTCCAGTTCTTCCTTTGAATATCATCATGTTAAATACTTTAGGACGGAAATACAGCATGGCCATTTTAATGATATGCTCTGGAATATTCTTTCTGCTTCTCAGCATTTGCTCAACATTGTAAGTGAACTTAAATTATTTTAATTCTGCTTTCATCTGTGACAAAATAAAAAGCAATGACTTTGCATGGTTGTTCCATTAATAGAGGTTCCTAATTAAGGTGTGTCTGAGTTGTGTATGGCCCCAATTAGTAGCCATACTGGACCCCCAACAACCTAGATCTAAATGTAAATTAAAATCTAGGGGATGTCCAGTCCACCCTTTGAGTACTGATGTTAGTTTTGGAATACATGGAGACCCTTATGGTTTGTTATCTGGTATTATCAAAATCCCAGGTGACACTTGTTTTTAAGATGAGCTGAGCTCAAATCAATTTGTTCCCTGTTCTCTATATCTTTAAATAATCAAAAAGCTGAAATCCTTTGAAGTGTTAAATTAGCTGAATAAAATCATTATGGAGGTAGGAGGAAAAGATACAGAGACTATGACTGTTCAGGACTAGAATTATGCACAACTGAATTATGCACAACTGCACTTGAGAATCTGGAAAATAAATTGATATTTATTGGAAAATAATAACACTGAGTTGCAGAACTTTGTCAATATATCAGTCTGTGATAACTTTGCCACATATTTACCCATCATTCTGAAATATTTGTTATACACAATATCAAGAGATGGCATCCCGTACCATATTAGAAGACCTTTCCCAACAGTCTTCTGCAAGTATAAGATAAGCTCAGCCCTGCATACAAAGAAATGTGCTTTATCAGAGGAACCTACATTTTGTAATTGTTCGTTGACTACAGTCAAGCCTTCAGCCTTGATTTTGAGTTAAAGTTGTATCAAAATAGGGACCATAGCGCTGTTACTAGGCTTTTGTGTAACGAGCAGCAAAAGCTTGATTGCTTAATGCTCTGATGTTTCAGAGCAGAATCATTTCATACTATTTCAGATTATTGTGCGTGTTTTACAAACCTGAAACATTTTTACATTGCTGAAGTGGCATTTTTGAAGGTTGCTTACTGCTCAAAACACAGTTGTGGTAGTCTCTTTTTTGAATAACAACTATCATTCTGGTAAGAGAAATAGATTTCATTTCCACTTTAAATGTGTCAACTTTCTTTTAAAAAAAACAAGTGTCACCTTAAAAATACAGCATGGTGACATGAGCTTTACTGTTTTTGATTACTGTATATTGCATGTTGGAGCACATTCTGTGTGGTGTTTGCATGTTCTCCCCAGGTTTGTGTGGACTTTTCTGGATGCTCTAGCTTCCACCAAGTTTCAAAGTTTCAAAGACTTGTGGCATGGCTATAAGCTGTCCTTTTGTGTTTGTGTTCTCACAGTATGTGCCCTGCAATGCATGGGCATCTCATCTATGGTGTATTTCTGTCTTTCACCTTCTTCTTTTAAGGTAGGCTCTAGAATGCCATGATTCTTATCTGGATTTAATAAAATTTATTTTTTCTGTCTTACAGGTTTGGCTTTACAATCTTACTTTTTCTACTTCGTTCCATCGTAGCAATGAACTTCAATGCTGTTTATATTTATACTGCTGAGGTGGGTGTACAAATGTAGAATTAAAGTATTTCACACAGGTTCCTTATTCACAATATTGGTTTTGGCTACAGACTATCTTCCTCTTTAATACTTGGATGTTAAGGAATACTCCAGTTACATTAGTAAAATATTAAAGTAGTTAACCTTTAATACTTTTAAATGGATTTACATTCGTGAAACTGGAACATATTAGGTTTTACACCAGGAAAGCTTTATTAAACACAGCTCTCTGTACAATCCTTGTATTGGTCTGGTACTAGACAGGGCTGAGCTCCTTGAAAAAGTTCATAAGCATAGACTCACAGGCTCTACTGTTGCAGAAAATAAGGATACAGCCTCACTCTGTCCATTTCCATCTGAGCTATACAGTGTATATAAAAATTCTACACACCCTTATTGAAAAGGGTTTTTATTATATAAAGCCAGAAATCAAGATAAATCATGTCAAACATTTTTCCATCTTTAATGTGACCTTGCAACCAACAAAATTCGAATAGATAAAATAAATAGATAATTATTAGGAAAAATAATTGAAATTAAAAAATCTACAACACCCTGGTTGTATACAGTAAGTGTGCACCCCCCCCAACTAATACTTTGTGGAAGCACCTTTTGCATTTATTACAGCAGTAAGTCTTTGTGAATAAGTTTCTATCAACTTTGCACACCTGGAATTTGCAATTTTATCCCGCTCTTCCTTGAAAAAAAGTTCAAGCTCCTTCATATTGTCAGTGGATCTCCTTTGTACAGCCCTCTTTAGGTCATACTACAGGTTTTCTATTGGATTGAGGTCTGGGCTCTGACTGGGCCATTCCAAGACTTTGATTTTCCTTTTCTGAAGCCATTCCTTGGTTGACTTGGATGTGTGCTCTGGGTCATTATGTTTGAAGGTGAAATTCCTCTTCATCTTCAGCTTTCTGACAGAGGCCAGAAGGTTTTGTGCCAAATATCCTACAGTATATCTTACAGTATATCAATATCTTATATTTGGAGCTAGTCATTATCCCATTTATCTTGACTATAGCCCCTGTCCCAGCTGAAGAGAAGCAGCCCCAAAATATGATGCTTCCACCACCATGCTTCACAGTAGGTATGGTGTTCTTTGGATGATGAGCTGTGTTGTCTTTGCACCAAACATATCTTTGAGAATTAAGGCCAAAAAGATCACCCATTGTCTCATCTGACCATAAGACATTTCCCCACATGTTTTAGGGTGATTGAATTCATTTTTTTGCAAAACTTAGATGGGTTTGGATGTTCTTTTTTGTGAGAAATCGCTTCCGTCTTGCCACCCTGCCCCATAGCCCAGATGTGTGCAGAATACGGGAGATTATTGTAACATGTAAAGAGTGACCAATACCTGCCAGAAATTCCTGCAGCTCCTTTAATGTTGCTGTAGACCTATTGGTAACCTCCCTGATAAGTTTTCTCCTTGTCCTGTCATCAACTTTGGAGGGTTGTCCTGATCTTGTCATGTCCCTGTGGTGCCACATTTTCTCCACTTATTGATGATAGTCTTCACAGTGCTCCATGGTACATCCAATGCCATTGAAATTATTTTATACCACTCTCCTGATCGGTACCTTTCAACTATAAGATCCCATAGATGTTTTGTCAGCTCCTTGCGGACTGTGGCTATCCCAGTAGGATGCAACCACGAAAGTTTCAAGGAAATCCTACAGGAACGGCTGATTATTATTTGGGGTTAATCAGAATCACTTTCATTGATGGCAGGTTACTTAACTTGGGAGATGATTTTGAATGTGATTGGTTAACTCTGAACACAGCTACAGCCCCCATTATAAAAGGGTATGCAACCAGGGTGTTGTAGGTTTTTTAATTTCATTTATTTTTCCTAATAATTATCTATTTGTTTTTCTCTTGAATTTTGTTGGTTGCAAGGTCACATTATAGATGGAAAAATGTCTGACATGATTTATCTTCATTTCATTTAAACCTGCAATTTCAGTAAGGGTGTGTATACTTTTTATATCCACTGTACATTGTAAAGTCGTTCTTGATGTAAAACATAATATTCACTTCTTATTTATATTAATATATAGCCTATTTAATGTTTTTCTGGATACAGATCAATAGTTTTTTATAATATTAAATGGTTTTCTATATTCAGCTGTGGACAGAAAGGTTTTGCTGTAGTTTTACTAACACTTGTAAGGCAGATAGGAGTTAAATCCTGTTTCTTTAAAAAAATGTAATTAGAGAATTCATGTTTGAATGAAAAATCTTCACTTTAAAAAATGTGTATACTGTATATTATGTTATTCACCATAATGGGGCATCATTGCAAGGGGTGAGTATTGTACACAGTGTCAGGTACAAAATAATGACCCCCCATCCCTTACAGCAAATTAAAAGTGTTTAAAATATTTGCTGACAGTAAAGTACTAAAACAGTATGGTAAAGAGCTGTAGTGTTTAACACATTTAATATTACATGTTGTTTTTTTTATTTAATTTATTTTTGTTTCTTTGTGAGTGGTAATGCTATTCTGTTTTTTTATCACATTCAAGGAATAGAAAAGTTCCTCACACCATAATGTCCTGCTCATTGACAATCTAGTCATTGACAATCTGATATTTTTAGATTTTTATAGCTCTATTTTTGTTTGCTCTCAGGTCTATCCAACCTCAGTGCGATCCATAGGATTGGGGTTTTGTACCTCTTTCAGCCGTATAGGTGGCATGATAGCACCGTTTATAGCTCAGGTAAGCATGTCTTAACAATTATTATTGTTTTTAATAATGTTCATAACAATAGGAGATAATTGAAAGCAGTAAGGGATGCTTCGGTCCATTTTCTAACCGCTTCAACCTAGGGTGTGGGGGAGCCAGAGTCTATCCCTGTAAGCAGTGGGCGCAAAGTGGGATACACAATGGATGGGACACTAGTCCATCACAGGGAACACACACTCCCAGTCTCACACAACAGCTAATTTTGCCAGAAGCCAATTAACTTACCAGTATGTCTTTGGACAGATAGGAGCAAAACCAGAGCACCCAGCAAAAACCCAAGCGAATGCAGATGCATTCCTCATTTGTGTGAGGAGTCAGGTACTATATCATAACAAGTGCCAAGGCATGACGAACAGCACCAGATTACACCATTTTTATTTTTTTGAATAATATGATGCAGGACTGCACTACTCTGTAAAATTGCCAGGTGATGTGGTGAATCCTTAAAGTACCACAGCTGGGTCTGGTTGTCAAACAATTTATTAACCCATTAGTGCTTTCCTGTGCTAATTACACTGTACAAAAAGCATAGTACTAGCTACAAATAATTTGATTAAATACAATGATTACACACCAGGCTAATTAAGATACAATATGTCACAATACTGTGTAACAGTAACAGAGTTTTTTAAATTCCATTATTTATTAGTTAAAGTTTTTTTCTTTAATCAAAGAAAGACTGAATCCAAAAGATGCACAATTGTTACCTATTTTAATTTTGTTCTGCTTGATATGGTCATATATAGGTATTTCACATAAATACCTGTTGAACAGTAATTCTTGCAAAAGAAGGGCAAATGTGTTTCTCCACCAGTTTTTTTTTCAGATACAAATGACCCTGAACTAGTTTTCTGGGTCCATTCCTAGAGGGAGACAGAGCAGCATGATGGAAAGGCAGATTAGCACATCTGTGTGTATCATGGTTATATACTACATTTAATATCAATTTTGTCCTTTATGTATTTACGGCATCATGTGTCTTGCATATTTTCAAGTAACATTGTTACACTAAAGTGCAGTCCATAAGTATTTGGACAGTGACAATATTTTTGCTGTTTTGGCTCTATACTCCAGCACATTGGATTTGAAATAAAACAATGACTACGATGTTACAGTGCAGAATGTCAGCTTTAATTTTAGGGTATTTATGTCTATAATGGGTGAACCATATAGGAATCACAGCCCTTTTTATACATAGTGCCCCCATTTCATAGGACCAAAAGTAATTGGACACATTAACATAATCTTAAATAAAATTTGGCATGTTTGCAAATCCTTTGCAGTTGATGACTTTGTGAAGTCTGCGACCCATAGACATCACCAGACGTTGGGTATCTTTCCTGGTGATCCTCTGCCAGGCCTGTACTCACAACTGGCAACCCACTGAAGCTAAGCAGGTGTGAGCTTGGTCAGTACCTGGATGGGAGACCTCCTGGGAAAAACTAAGGTTGCTGCTGGAAGAGGTGTTAGTGGGGCCAGCAGGGGGCGCTCACCCTGTGGTCCACGTGGGTCCTAATGCCCCAGTATAGTGATGGGGACACTATACTGTAAACAGGTGCTGTCCTTCGGATGAGACGTAAAACCGAAGTCATCAACTGGAAAGGATTTGCAAACAGAGAAGGTCCTGTCACCCACAGAATGTAGATATTCTTGAGGACAGCTAGAAGACCAGAGTCAGACGGACAAAGGTGGGGAGTAGACAGATAATAAGCCATATACTGTAGGTACTGAATGAGGATGAGGATTTTGAAGTTGACTCGAAACCTGATAGGTAACCAGTGCAAGGACTTGAAAATAGGTGTAATGCGTCCCTGATAGGATTCTTGCTGTCATATTCTGAACATATTGAAGATTGCTCAGTGTGGATTTAATTTCCCCAGTGAACAGGATGTGCATTTATTAATTCTAGAAAAAAAAGCCTTTCTTGATTTCTCTAGTTCTTAGTTTCTCTAGTTCCCTTTAAAATAAACTATTATTCCACAATGCAGAGTATTACATGGCCAGTATTTACATATGATATTTGTGATTTAAAGAAATTAACACAAGCAGCTTTTGGGGATTAAGTGTTGGCTGAGTTATTGCAGGATGAAAGACTAGAGATGTTGGTAAGATAATTTTGGGAAAGCTGAGGAATACACTGATAACAAGAACACTTCCTAATGGGGTTAGGCATACTTTTGATGAAAATGATTAAGTTAACAGACTGTATGTTTACATACTGTCAGATACTGAAATGAGGATTGTATGTTAGATTTTGTGTAGTTGCTAGCATTGAACTGTGTGTTGGATGCACATGAATTGAAGGAATGTGCAAACATAGTTGATGCGGATCCACAGAGCCAGCATATTAAGATGTTTATAATTAGAGGCAATTTGTTTAAATAACTAGGTATGGATACTGATGTGCAAGAGAGGTGGAAAGACTGTTTCCTTAAGCCAGCACTATAAGATATTTTATTCTCAGTGAGATGCTGCCATTTCATAGTGGGTTTCTAACACTGTGTATAGTTCCATCCACACAGTGCCTTTACTTCCATCCATTTCTAATCTCTTTATCCAGTACAGAGGATTTGGAGCCTATCCCAGTAAGCAACAGACACAAGGCAGAATACACCCTGGACATAGCGCCAGTCCATCACAGGACAGACAGACACAAACACACACACACCAGAGCCAGTTTTCCCATAAACCAATTAACTTACCAGTATGTTCTGGAGTGCGAGAGGGAGTCATATCACACATATGGAGAAAAACCATGTAACCCAGAGAGAACATGCAAACCCCACACACACAGGACAGCAGCAATTGAACGTAGGACCCCAGTGCTGCAAGATAGCAATCCTAACCACTTCGCCACCATTAGAAATGGATGGATATCTTAGTTATCTTTCTAGTTCACAGGTTTGCATGCATAATTTAATTTTGAAAGCCACTGAGACGTCAGGTACTACTGTTGTATTTATGAAAAAAACAAAACAAAAACAACTGTGCCATGCTACTCCTTAGTTAATACATTTTATTATTTATAAACAGTTAACATTGTTAGCAAAATATTTTGAATTATATTTTACCCTATTTTTTCTTTAATTTTGTATTTAACTTATTATATGATAGTCAGATTTAATGTATATTTGAACAATGAAAATATATTTTTACAAGATGCGGGGGAAAGTACAACAACTTATTACAGTGCTAAATTTAATATTATTGATTACTAACAGTTTATGCTAACACCTAACTTTCTAAATTAGATGTATTTAAAACAGTGAACTAAGTGTAACATACCATTCAGAAATACAATCCAGAATAGTTTTATGGTGTTTGAATAAATAAAACGTTTCTAAATTGATAACGTAACAAAATTAAAGACGATTAAAATCTGTAATCTTTCCACTTATAATGTCATTACACAGAACAACAAGTTTCTGCTTTGTCTAAGGATGGTATCAAAAAGTAGTCTAAGTGGTGAGAAAGCTGTGCTTAATGATAATTAAGGGACTTAAAATTAAAAAGAGATGCTTCATATTGCTTGATTAATTTTAAAAACTAAGTTATAAATGCAGACGCGATTGCTGCCATAAGCGCTCCAGGCAGCAAAACGTTCGTTCTGTACTGCTGAGCTCCGCGCCTCCTCCCCCTCTCGGTGCTGCGGCCCTCTCTGATGGAGCGCAATGGGCAGTACGCTATTTTCAGATCCTCTGATTGGGAAAAAAAGACCTGCTGATCAGTTTCACACAACAGGAAGAGAAAAGAATGGGATTTTTTCTCTTTGAAACGTGTGTTAAGAAATTAGTGTATTTTAAAAGTTTAATTAAGAAGTAAAAACCTTACAGCGTACACAAAGATTCTGAGCTGATCACGAGGAAGAAAAATCACCCATGTTTCACAGATGAGGTGGTACAGTATGCTTTGGATCATGAGCAGTTCCATTTTGCCTCCATACTTTTCCCTTTCCATTACTCTGGGGCAGGTTAATCTTTGTCTCATGTGTCCATAAGGCTTTGCCCCAGAACTTTAGGGACTTTTTTTTATGAACTTTTTAGCAAAGTGTTACCTGTCTTTTCTCACCAGTGGCTTGCATCTTGTGGTTAACCCTCTGAGATTATGTTGGTGTATTCTTCTCTTGGTAGTCCTTGTCACATCTATGCCTACATCATGGAGAGTGTTCCTGATCTGTTCAACAGTTGAAAAGGGTTTTTTCTTCACAATTGAAAGCATTCAACTGAGCAGCCAATTGTCCAATTACTTTTGGTCCCCTAAAATGGGAGGACTATGTATAAAAAGGGCTGTGATTTCTACAGATGCAGCCATTCAAAGTGCGCGGTACAGACACGTACCGGAGGTAATTGGCTACGCCGCCGTGCATCGTGACGCGCGATGACGCAAAATACCGCGGTGCGTGATTGGTTGACCGACAGGGGCACTCGTGGTCCGTTGGTCTGTCGAAGAAAGACTTACTGTAAACGTCTTTACTGTGCCCGTTGTAGATATTGAATTTTACCACTGAAGGGAAATCTTAGTAGCTGAGCATAAAAAGAATAGGAGCATACTGTAACGCGTGTGAAGGCCATAAACGATATTAATTTTGGAACATAAACATACAGTATATAGCTGGTCTTGGTACTTTAAAGAAAAAAATACACACCAGTATTCCATTTCTCCCTAAACATTGTAAGCTTCGAAGTCTAACGTGATACCGGAGTCAACAAGCATACTTTTAGAATTTGATTAAAAGGGAATATAATATGGAATCGCGTATCTCAATAATTTAAAGACCAGACAATCGCAAACTCGTTTTCAATAAAATTATTTTATTCATTCAGCAGTTTGTGAGAGGGACATCCAGCAGGGAGAGACACACACACCGGTTTTCATTGACAAAATTGTTTTTTTTCAATTCCTCTTGTCTAACAGGAATGTTTTGTTTGTGGACAGACTGTTAGACAAGAGGAAAAGACCACCTCCTCCTACGAAGCATTTCGTTGATCCGATCACGAATTCTTTTCCAGTCGTACGCAACAAGGGTTGAGAATCTCCGATTCACCATCGTACTAATGGTTTCCCGGAGATTGCAAGGCAAGGCACTTTTGCCTCTGTACCCATCGAAATTTACAGACGTGATCCACCCCCAGTAAATTTCAAAAGTCACAAGATTTCGAAACACGAGGGCGGCGTAGCGGTCAGCTCTTGCTTTCCCGTCTATGCCGATGCACTGCAAGTACAACCCCCCCTTACAACCCCCCGATTAAAAAATAAATAAAAATTTGAATCTCCTGCGGAACACATTCCATAAGAATCAGCGGTTCTACAACATATATCGCCTTTAAAGGTGGCTTCTCAAAACGCTTTATGGGATAAAAACAACCAGAACAGCAGCAACAACAATATTGTATTTCATTGCACTTTGAAAACCAAGTAATAATTTAACTCAGTACGTGCAAACGTTTTGTATGTTGCTGTCGTTAATGCCTGCGTACCCATAAGTATCTTATTTGCCTTGAGTCCTGTCTACAGTATATTTGTCCCCCTATCTCCCTCAATTCAATTCAAGGTGTTTTATTTGCATGACAGATGGGTACAATTCTTGTTGGGAATGTATACTTTGATATTTACACCCGGCGCGGCACCGAGGGAGCGTCTGCATTTATAACTTAGTTTTTAAAATTAGTCAAGCAATATGAAGCATCTCCTTTAACTTTTAAGTTCCTTACTGTATTTTTGTATTATATTCAATATTAATCAAACTCTAAGAGTATGTATCGGCTTGTCAGTCGGGTCTTTTTTTCTCTATTTCAATTGTTGTTTACACATGCACAACTTTAAAAGCTAGCAAGACAGGTTTCGATTCACATTAGCTGGCGAGCCTTGTTAAAAAAAACAATGATAATGTAACATGTCACTGTTTGTTCATGAACAAAGTTATACTGAGATTTCCTTAGATACGCGATTAAAAAATAAATAAAAATTTGAATCTCCTGCGGAACACATTCCATAAGAATCAGCGGTTCTACAACATATATCGACTTTAAAGGTGGCTTCTCAAAACGCTTTACGGGATAAAAACAACCAGAACAGCAGCAACAACAATATTGTATTTTATTGTACTTTGAAAATTGCATTTGAGCACGGTTTTTGACTTTTTTTAAATTGCATTTTGGGCGCGGATAGCACATACAAGGGTTAATGAACTGCGCACCTCACCGTACCAGGCCACCACTGCGTCACACCACACAGCTGCCAGCGCACTTCACCGTGCCAGGCCACCACTGCGTCACACCACACAGCTGCCAGCGCACCTCACGGTGCCAGGCCACCAATGCATCACCCACCTGCCAGCGCACTTCACCGTGCCAGGCCACCACTGCATCACACAGCTGCCAGCGCACTTCACCGTGCCCGGCCACAACTGCGCCACACCACACAGCTGTCAGCGCACCTCACTGTGCCATGCCACCACTGCATCACACAGCTGCCAGCGCACCTCACCGTGCCAGGCCACCACTGCGTCACAACACACAGCTGCCAGTGCACCTCTACATACCTGACCACCACTGCATCACACAGCTGCCAGCGCACCTCACCGTGCCAGGCCACCACTGCGTCACATAGCTGCAAGCGCACCTCACCGTGCCAGGCCACCACTGCATCATACAGCTGCCAGGGCACCTCACCGTGCCAGGCCACCACTGCTTCACACCACACAGCTGCCAGCGCACTTCACTGTGCCAGGCCACCACTGCGTCACACCACACAGCTGCCAGCGCACCTCACGGTGCCAGGCCACCACTGCATCACCCACCTGCCAGCGCACTTCACCGTGCCAGGCCACCACTGCATCACACAGCTGCCAGCGCACTTCACCGTGCCAGGCCACAACTGCGCCACACCACACAGCTGTCAGCGCACCTCACCGTGCCAGGCCACCATTGCATCACACAGCTGCCAGCGCACCTCACCGTGCCAGGCCACCACTGCGTCACAACACACAGCTGCCAGTGCACCTCTACATACCCGACCACCACTGCATCACACAACTGCCAGTGCACCTCACGGTGCCAGGCCACCACTGCGTCACATAGCTGCAAGCGCACCTCACTGTGCCAGGCCACCACTGCATCATACAGCTGCCAGGGCACCTCACCGTGTCAGGCCACCACTGCGTCACACATATTTCAGCGCCATATATTTCATGGATATTATGGAATATAATGGATGGATATCTAGTATATATGTATATTTGAACAATGAAAATATATTTTTACAAGATTTTACATTAAGCACTTAAAATTAATATGGTTAATAATAGTAAACTGTAACATGCTGTAACAAGATCGGTTAAACTGTGAAGAAAATGCTTTCAGAGAAAATGTTTTAGGTGTGAAGAACATAGATCTCCAATGCAATTTCAACCAAACCTGTTCCCACACACCCTGCCACCACTACCATTAGAATATACACAAACATTTTAGCGTTTCATTCTGAGCAGAAGACCCTCACACCTGAAGAGTGCTGGCTGTGACGAATTAAACCGGTTTTACAGGTTTCAATCACAGACCATGTGACATGGGAGTCAGTAAACTAACACACAGCGCCACCGGATTTGATAACGCTATAAAAACGCTATAAAATAATGTGACTTGGCACAGAACAAGTTTACAGCACAGTACAAAAATAAATGCTGACCATGACTTTAGAAGCATAAATTACCTTACACTCAATTTAAACACAAGCTGTCTTTAGCCCTCTAAGCTGGTTCATACAGAAATGTAGAGATCCAGGCTCAGAACACACAGCTTCATTAGGGAATACATATGCAGGACAACTAGAGAAGACGTTTTACAGAGGATGGATTTTTAGAAACATCCCATCAGTGACATCACTGAAGTCAACTCCTAGGTACTGTAACTGTCGTGTGGATAGTTTCACAAGAATCAGACAAAGGTTTAAGCATCGCTTGTTCTAGATAAAACTGCAAAAAAAAACCAACAACCAATAATGTACTTCTTTGTGGCTCTGTTTGCCCAAATCATATATTCACAACGTGAAATCTAGAAAATAATATTACGTAACCAAAATCCGCAATATGGAAACAGAACCTGTGTAATTGTTGATAGATGATGTACTCGTAACATTTTTTCAAGACGAACTACAACATTTAAAAAATGACTTGTATGTACTTGATATCTCTAATCAATCCACGGGTCCCAGCACAAAACGAAACTAAAACGCGCTTCTTATTAGTTGCTCAAAAGTAATTTGACCGTATGAAATGCATAACATAAACCTAGAAACATATACGTGAGCAGTACTTAAGCACTGTAGTATCGGTTATTAATTTCTTGAGATACGCGATTCCATATTATATTCCCTTTTAATCAAATTCTAAAAGTATGCTTGTTGACTCCGGTATCACGTTAGTTAAAGACTTCGAAGCTTACAATGTTTAGGGAGAAATGGAATACTGGTGTGTATTTTTTTCTTTAAAGTACCGAGACTAGCCATATACTGTATGTTTATGTTCCAAAATTAATATCGTTTATGGCCTTCACACGCGTTACAGTATGCTCCTATTTTTTTATGCTCAGCTACTAAGATTTCCCTTCAGTGGTAAAATTAGATATGAATATTCAATACTTAAACGGGCACAGTTAAGACATTAAATATACATATACATACTGTATACAGTACAGTTTGCATACGGTAATATGTTTATGTTACGCAATTAAAAAATAAATAAATAAAAATGAAAAGTCCAGCACCAGCTGGATTCGAACACACAACCTGCCAGTTGATAGTCACACACCTAGACCAGTAGGCTACAAGACAGCTCGCATGAACAGGCAGGCGAAACAGCCCTACACAGCCCTGTCGCAGTACACGAATTCTTTAGATACGTGATTCCATATTATATTAGCAGAAAAGCTTAAAACTACCACTTTTTCACACGCTATTTCACATGCTAGTTAAATACTTCGATGCTTAAAATCGTTAGGGAGAAATGGAATACCGGTGTGTATTTTTCCTTTAAAGTGCCGATTCCTGGAATCTGACAGGCTGACACCCCTCTGAAGTGGTTCCATAAAATCTGGTATACGGAAAAGAAAGCGTTGATAAATACAAGTGTCTTTTAATACACTCTTTGCTGTGCTCTTGAGGATCCTTGTGATATTTTAAGCTCTAGTTGAATGATAGGTGTCGCATTTTAAATCATTTTCGTAGTTAGAAATTATGAAACGCCCTGTTAAAAGTTTTTATGCCCATTGAAGTAAAACAAAATGCCTGACAAAGTATGGCTTGGACAGATTCCAAGTGCTTGTACAAATGTGCTAAAGAAATTATACTTTGAGTATACAGCTTGTCCAAAGTCATCCATTATTAATACTATTAGTAATATCTTCAGTAAAGGCTTTGATGCATAAATATTTCTGATAAAGGTAGGTTGTGTACTTTTGTCCAACTGAGCAATCTTGCTTTCATAAAATATACCAACATTTTAATGACTGATGATTAACATGCTGTAATACACAGTTCAAAATTAAAGGCTCAAATGCTGTACATGAGAGGTTAAGCTCCCCCTGGCGGTTTTACAAGGCGATGCCGGATAGTTAGTCACGTGACACACGTGAACTGTGTGATACCCCGGTGGGCGTGTCGCGGTATGCCGCGAAATACCTCACCCATTTTGAATGGCTGCATCTGTATATGGTTCACCAAATGTTAAATTAAAGCTGACTTTCTGCACTTTCTGCACTTTCTGCCTCATTGTAATTGTTTCATTTCAAATCCAATGTGCTGGAGTACAGAGCCAAAACAACAAAAATTGTGTCACCGTCCAAATACTTACGGACTGCACTGTATATACTGTCTTACCAAAATGTCAAACATCAAAGACTACAGGCCTGCTTTCTTTCTTCTTCCCATTAGATGATATCATATTCAGGAGATCACATTTCTGGAATAAACAATTCTTATGTTTTGGGGGGATTCTGGGGGACCAAAATACATATTTTGTCCATAATATTTTTAATTAGCTTTTTCAAAATAATTCAAAAATTGCACATTTGATATATAAGACATATTATTTACTACATTGGTAATTTATATCACATGAATTACATGAATAATATCAGTATAATATATTACATGTGTAGTAAAATAACATAATTTCAATGGACATTTTGTAATGGCATTCTGGTTTTCCAACATTTTGTTCCTATTTAATAGCATAAATACTCTGCAACATAAGAAACCACAATTATAGAATCACCCATACTGTATTTAAAAACAAATGAACACCAAAAATGCGTTTGTATCCCCTTGGAATCCCTCTCCCCACCTCCCTTCCCCCATTTGGGGATGAGGAGGGTGGGACCCCTGCAGAGTGAAAAGTGACCAAGGGGCAGCTGCAAGGGTGGAGATGGATTCAGTGAGACAGGTTATGCTCTAGTAGACGTATGTACTGTAGATTTATAATTTACCTCACCATCATGTCCTTGAGCACGTTACATTTGCAGATTTAATACACAGTTTAGACTTGAAGAACAGGATTAGCTACAAAGTATTTTCACATTTTTGGCAAATGTGGTGAGTGGTTTATAAATTAGTAAACACACTAAATTATTGTACACTGGGAACTGACACGGAGATAAGCACATCTGCAGGTAAGTTAAAGGGACTGAGATGAATATAAAAAAAACTCACACATCCATGCCAGAGTTAGTGCTGGACATGTGATATTTTTTAATGTGTCAAAGAAAATTATAAATAAGAAACAATTATGTGTCACTGCGTTACCTAAACATTACATGTTCTTGACTTAAAAGGTTTCCCATAGTTAAAAAAGCATTACACATGTAATGTATTAATTTTCCAAAACTGAAAAAAATAATCAGATTTGAGAAAACACAGAATCTGCTGTCCTGAAGTTATAATTTGGTGACATAGAACACAAGTACAGGTGCAAGAGCCTGTAGATTGAAACTAACTCACAGTTGCTTACAAAGTTAGCAGATATCTAAAGCTAAAATTAAAACTGCAGATGTTATAACATCTTGTAGAGTAAGTGAAAGAAAATGAACCAGAAGTCTTCTGAAATATAACAATATGGATAAAAATGCAGAATGGAAACATACAGTACATGAATTAAAATAAGATAAGATCTGTTTCTCAGTAAAAAGTGACCAAGGGGGAGCTGGAAAGGTGGAGATGGATTCAGTGAAAAATGAGAAACACAGTAAAAAACAGCCTATTATAAATCAGAAACATTTTATAAGTTTATAAGTACTAATTTTGTTCGTTCAAGTATGTGCTGTTATTGTGTTTAATTAGAATCTTGCAATTGTTCATAAGAAATTTATTTAAAACGAGTATGTTAAAACATTTCTAAAATAACCACAGAAGGTTACCAAGTTAAAGAATGCAGAAAATGATTATGAGCTAGGTAGAATACTGTTGTGTACCTTATTTTTTATTTTTGCTGTGCTGTTCCAAAATTCCTTAACCTACAAAGTCTAATTCCACTTACTGTATACCAGTGTTCATTTTGCTTGCCTTTATTGCAAACATGTAGTGATGCCCTGTCAGTCATGGTTTTGCTCTTTCTATAATGTTACTTCATTTACTTGTGAGGAGTCCACTACTCAAATAACAATGACAGTGAAGTTTTTATCAAAAATATTTTCTTTAATGCATGTTTGTCATTAGTTAAAAGCCATGTGGGGGAGGTTTTTTATGTGTTTAATGTTTTATAATATACAATTTAATTTGTCCCTTGTTTTAGGGGTCAACATAATCTTTACTTCTGGATGGAGCATGATTGAAAACAGAGTACATACAGTATTTTGAGCAATGCTGCAATACATATACAGCAATACATAAAGCCTATGTGTAAATTTGCCACATAGGCTTTATATTTTCAACTGCTGAACCCATTTAAAACCTGTTTTTGATGTCCTTTAAAGAGCTGGGGACAGAAACAAAAGATGTTGTACATTTACACATTTCTGTCTTTCAGGTCTTAATGTCCAAATCTGTGATAACAGCTCTGGTTCCATTTGCGGTGACCAGTTTCCTGTGCTCAGTTGGTGCTTTACTCCTGCCTATAGAAACAAAAGGCCGAGCTCTTCTGGTAGGACAACAATATGACAGCAGGAAATAAAACTGAATGAAAATAATAAAGAATATCTACTTAATTGGGCTTAATTTGATAAAGATGAAACACCAAATACCATCCTTTTTTTCACCATCAGAAGCAACACAGTTCCAGTATCTCCTAAAGTGCTTTGAGTATCAGTTGTATTTTCTGATTCTATAGCAGGCACTCTAATAAAGTTAAAACCTGTTTAATATTTTTCTGGTCTAAAAAAGATGTAGTTAAGTAGAAAAATATAACTACATACACTATGTTTGCTTTTTATTGAAAAACAGCAGTACAGTCTTAGATAAAGCAAGGTATTGGAGCAAAACAAAGATAAAGCAAACTATAGGAATGTGTTCAGAAACTCTGGTTGTGTGCCTTTACATGACTGTTTAGCTATATAATGAATTCATACTGAAAAGTCCCTAACACACTGTAACATTAAATGTAAGTGCTATTTGCAATTGTTTCCTCATTATAACATTTATGTGCATATTCCAGAAAGTAAAAAACCTTAAAATATTTGTGGCTGTGCTATTTAAATTTTATTTTATTTCATAGCCTTTTTTCTTGTTTTCTTTTTTTAGCAAAATGAAACGTGATCTGAACCAACGAAGAAAGGATTCTTTATAAGGGAGAGGGACTCTCTGGACCAATTTGTAGGGAGGGTTGTTTAGGAAGGGGTTGGGTTATTTTTCCATATTAATTATTGCCTTTTTTAAAATCATTTAAGAGTTTTCCATGAGCTGGATATGGAGAAAGTATTTTTTCATGAAGTCTTCTGATTTTGATCAAAAAGGTATTTTTTAAAAGAAGCCGTCATAATCCTCACCAATCAGAGACATTCACGGAAAAGTTGCATGTTGGTATTTGTTGTCTGTTTATTGCAAACAAAAGTCCACTGCCATATTTAATAATAAAATGCTTTATTCATTTATTAATTCAAGTATTGTGAATGCAAAATTGTATGAGTCTATGCTGTAAATGTACAAATGACGATAAATGAGAGAAGGTGGTCACTTTGCAATTGCAGTCATTAAATTATTTTCTAGTTATAGATGTCTTAAGGACCAATATGCCAAAATCCATTTAATACATATTGCTGAATGGTCTCTTCTTGTCTATAACATGTTCTTATTTTTCAACATTAAGCAGGA
Source organism: Lepisosteus oculatus (assembly GCF_040954835.1). Lineage (NCBI taxonomy): Eukaryota > Metazoa > Chordata > Actinopteri > Semionotiformes > Lepisosteidae > Lepisosteus > Lepisosteus oculatus. The sequence goes on along the minus strand of NC_090702.1, from coordinate 10,555,292 downwards.
AATGCTTCTGTATACAGCTGGCAGTGGATAAACAGTAGTCTACAAGATCATTACCAGCTGGAAAATACAAAATAAAATATGAAAAAATAAATAAAAGATTACCAAAATGAACCAAGCTTTCCTCATTGTTATGTTTTAATGCTTTTTCCAAAAACAGTTAACCCTTGTTTTACTACTCCCGTACAAAGCTTACACACATTTTTATGAGGACCTAAAGGACAAGAAAACCCTCTTATCTTCTGACCATGGAGCACTTCTTTTGGTAAGAAATGCAGCAAGAGATTTTATAAATTGTCTTATTTACAATTTAATATTGTGTTAAACAAATGAAAATAAATGACACAAACAGCCCTCTCTGTGGCTTCTTTTTGAGCTGATCTGCATACAGTATATCTTATTTTATAAGATCTTAATCAGGTTTTCATAGTCCATAATCTTCCAGCAGAACTCCGTTATTTAATTAACCAATTAATTGTAATTATTTGCATAATAAGCAATATCTTTCCTAATATTTAATATTTAATGATAGAAAAGTTCAGGAGGGATAATTTAATGATTCCTCTATGCTCAAATTCTACAAGTATAGAATATAGACTGTGATATCTAATAGAATCAGAAAGTTTCCAGCTGTAGCTCTTAAGTGTGAATTGTCCTCCCAAACCAGTTGCTACATATTGGAGTGCATTCCCTTTCCTTATGTGGGGATAACCATTCCATTACCCAACCATTCTATTGATCATGATTATTTGTTTCAATAGATTTGTCAGCTTTTTCAGTTGCTGAATTCTGCCAATCCAATCTAATCTAATCAGTCTTGGAGACCAGGTTCAAGCTAAATATTCTCAATCTTATTTTAGCAAGCGTTCTGTACTATTTATTTGGGTAAATTCTGATTCCCTGCATTGTGGAATATGTAGACAAAGATATTCTCTTCTAGAAATGCAACACCAACTAGAAGATAATATTTTTGTTCTTACAACATGTAGGATGTGCCCAAAAGTGATTTCCTTTCACTTTCGGGCACATCCTACATGTTGTAAGAAGGTCGTATTAGTTTATTTTTTCTATGTGGAATTGCAATGGTTCAGATTACAGGTGTAGTTTTTGGGTGTGCAGGGTGCAGGCCTCTGAAGCACATTGATTTGAATACTGCATATGCTATTGCGTAACATTGTGTGTTGTATGGATTGTGTACTGTAGTTGTCATAATTTGTGTTAATATTAATTTGTGTTAATATTTGTCCAAATTTTTACACTATTATTGCTCTATCACCAAAGCTGTGCCAGAGAATATAAAGAACTCATACGACATGTCTCATGTGCCTCAAAGTTTACCTGCCACTCAAGTACAGTACATTTCTTTAATACATCTTTCTTTAGATTGGAACTTATTCTAAAATATGCAAGTGATTAAAAAATAAAAGCAGAATTAAATGATTAAATTATTTGCTCAATACAGGACTCAATCAAGGATAAGGGAGCTCACCAGCAGACACTGGTGTGACCAGGACCAGGACAGGAAATCTCTGTTTTAAAATACAATGTAGGAGGTGTGGTGTCTCCGGGGGAATAGTTTGTGTAAACGAAGGTCGTACTTACACCACACTTTACTGTCCTCCGATCCGTGGCGTTTCTTCCAACAACTGTCTTCCTAATACAGTCCGTAATCCGTTCCCTTAGTCCTGATTCGTTCCGAGTTCCAAAAGTTCATAATAAAGACAATCCGCGATGTATCCTAAACCAGTGTCCGTAATCCAAAATCATAAACCTTTCTCCGTGCAGTCGTTCGTTAGCCCGATCCTTAACATCCACCACTTTCCACTCTTTTCCTCCAAAACGCATTCACCTTACCGAGGTTCACTGCCTCCGGGCCACTTATATCCCGGTTCCTGATGCGTCTCAGCTGTGTCTTGTTGTCTCTTAAGGTAGACCCTTTCCATCTACTGGTCAGCTGATTCTTTTCATCCGCCATCTCGCTAAGGTCCATCTCTAGCATTTTCACCGTTTCGCTTCGGAAGTACCTGTTAGAGATGACCCTTCCCCGTGTCCTCTTACATTCCCTCCCCCTGAGATCAGCCCCGACCTCGGCCGATCTAGAAAAAAACAAACAGTGCATTCGGGAGAGGGCGTCTACATTTCTTTGTTTCCTTCCAGGTCTATAGACCATCTGAAATTGAAATCTTTGCAGACTAAGACCCCACCGGGTAATTCTATCGTTTTTAGCCATATTTTGTAACATCCATGTTAATGGTGCATGATCTGTGTATAATATAAATTGTCTTCCCAATAAATAATACTTCAAATAGTCTAGGGCCCATTTGATTGCTAGACATTCTTTCTCTATCTTGGAATAGTGTTTTTCGGCCGGATTCAACTTACGGCTGATATACAGAATAGGATGCTCCAGTCCTTCAATCTCCTGCGACAGAATGGCTCCAATCCCAGTGTCTGAAGCATCAGTTTGTACCATGAAAGGCTTACTGAAGTCTGGTACCTGTAAGACGGGTTGAGAAGTGAGAGCTGCTTTTAAGTCTTGGAAAGCCCTCTCTTCCACGTCGGTCCATTTTATTTTTTCCGGACAGCTCATCTTCGTCAGATCGTGTAGAGGGGCGGCCATGGCTGCAAGCCCTGGGATGAAACGCCGATAGTAACTTGCCAGTCCCACAAACGTTCGAATTTGCTTCTTGGTAGCTGGTTTGGGCCAGTTCTTGATTAATTGTACTTTCTGATCTTGGGGCATGATCAATCCTCTCCCGATCGTATAACCCAGGTAATTGGCTTCCCTAGCCCCCAGACAACATTTATTTGGGTTAGCCGTTAATCCTGCTGCTCGCAACGCTCCAGTCACTGCTTCCAGGTGATATAGATGTTGTTCCCAGGTCATGCTATGGATTACAACGTCATCCAAGTAGGCGGCTGCAAAATCCCGATACGGTCTCAGAATTCAGTCCATCAATCTTTGGAATGTTGCGGGAGCGCCATGCAAACAGAAGGGTAGGACCTTATACTGATATAGTCCTTCAGGTGTGGCAAAAGCGGTTTTGGCTTTATCTTCTTTGGCCAGCGGCACTTGCCAATATCCCTTCGTAAGATCAAGGGTGCTGATGTATCGAGCGTTACCTAATCGCTCGATTAGTTCATCTATACAGGGCATGGGGTATGCATCAAACCGCGAGATCTCATTTAATCTTTTGAAATTGTTGCAAAATCGGATCGTTCCATCCGGCTTGGGGATCAGAACTATCGGGCTAGCCCACTCACTATGGGATTCCTCGATTATTCCCATCTTCAGCATTTTACCCACCTCTTCTTTAATCAGTTTCCTTTTGGCTTCTGGTACTCGATACGGGGGTAGCCTTACCTTTTTCCCCGGTTCCGTGACGATCTTATGTTGTATAAGGTGGGTTCGACCAGGTGTCCGGGAAAAAACATCTTTGTTTTGGGACAGGAATTCTTGTAGTTCCTGTTTTTGTGCCGGAGCCAGGTCTCCCACGGCTACCGCACCTGTCTCTTCTTCCAGAGGGTCTGGGGAAAAGTGGGTGAGCAGAACTTCGGAGCCATGCCATTTTTTCAGCAAATTGACGTGGTAGATTTGATGCTGCCGTCTTCTGTCATGTTGCTTGACCTTATAGTTGACTGGCCCTACCTTTTCCACCACTTCATAAGGTCCCTGCCAGGATGCCAAGAATTTACACTCTGGGGTTGGAACTAGCACCAGTACTCTGTCCCCAATCTGAAATTCCCTCGCAACTGCTCCCCTATTATAAATTTGTTGTTGTTGAGCTTGGGCTTTCTCCAGGTTTTCTTTCACTAAGAGAACAATAACATTTATTCTTTCTCTCATCTGTTCCACATGCTCAATGATAGTTTGTAGAGGGGAAGGTTGATGTTCCCACGATTCTTTGACCACGTCCAATAGGCCCCGTGGTTTCCGAGAGTATAATAATTCAAAGGGGGAAAATCCAGTCGAAGCCTGCGGTACTTCTCAAACCGCAAACATGAGATACGGGAGCAGCTGATCCCAATTTTTTCCATCCTTTTGCATCGTCTTCCTAAGTATGCTTTTCAGGGTCTTATTAAAACGTTCTACTAGACCATCGGTTTGAGGGTGATAAACAGAGGTTCGGATCTGCTGTATACCCAGCAGCTTACATAAGTCTCGCATGACTTTCGACATAAAAGGTGTTCCTTGATCAGTTAGGATCTCTTTAGGAATTCCGACTCGAGCAAACAGTTGTACTAGCTCCCTAGCTATGTTTTTGGTGGTGGCAGCTCTCAACGGAATGGCTTCGGGGTACCTGGTAGCATAGTCTAATATTACTAGAATATATTGGTGACCCTTGGTGGTTCTGATCAGGGGCCCCACCAAATCCATCCCAATCCGTTCGAAGGGGGTTTCAATAATTGGGAGGGGAATCAAAGGGTTCCTATAATAAGGTTGTGGTGCACTTTTCTGACACTCGGGGCATTCCTGACAGTACTTCTCGATGGCCTTATAGATCCCTGGCCAAAAGAACCTAGAGAGGAGTCTCTCGGATGTCTTCTTTACCCCCAGGTGCCCACCCAGGAGGTGGCTATGGGCCAAGTTGAGGAGTTTCATCTGGTAAGGCCGGGGAATAAGGAGTTGTTCCACTTCTTCCTGTCCCTTCTGCTGCACTTGATAAAGGATATTATTCTTCGTCATAAAATATGGGTAACTCACTGTGTTAGGATCAGTACACCACTCCCCATCAATTTTCCTGACATGTCCCCACGCATGTCTCAAGTTCCCATCTTCTAGTTGGGCCGTCCCAAACTTACCCCGACGTTCTGGGGGTTCCCAGTTTGTTAGTTCCATATTTCCAAACTCAACTCCAAGTTCATTTCCGCTTTCTTGTGGGTCCGTCTCATCAGGGTCGTCAGCAGGGGCGTCACCACTGTCTTCCGGCCAGGGGATTGGTCTTGGCCAAGCTGATTGGATCGTGTTCCAAATCTGGAGGAAATGGGGACAGTCTCGTCCCAGTATGACAGGGTATGGCAACTGCTCAACCACTCCTACCGTTGAGCGGTAGGTCCCCTGTTCTGTAGAGATGCTCAATTCGACTGCCAGAGTCCAATAAGGCCTCGATGGGTTCTCCATCTATCTTGATGTTCGTAAGATGGGGATCCTCGCGGGTCGGGATCCCCGCTGTAAGGTAGTTGCATAGGGCTTCATCTCTGGGGTCTACCTGCATGGGTTCGGGCAGGCCAGGTCAATAGCTGTCCAAATGCCCTTCTTCCTGACAATTAAAACATCGCTGGGTTTCTTCCCATGGCCGGGCCCTTGAGTCAGACTTCCCCCGAAGGGTTTTTTTTAACTGTATAGGTTCCCGATAATCACTATACTTTATTGGCCGGTACTTTATTTCGGTTTCCAGACTCTTGGGGCTTCTTCTCTCCTCCCTCCGAAAGTCCCCTTTTCTCTCCCTAATCAGGGCCTCTGTGGCATGGTGTCTGTCCACCCAGTCCACGGCTTGATCTAGGGTCTGGGGATCCCCTTCACTTACTTTTCTTTTCAGGTGCACAGGCAGACTCCTCACGAAATGATCCAACACCACCCTTTCTACCACCTGTCCTGGGTTTAATTCTTCTGGCTGGAGCCATTTCTTTGCCAGATGTACCAGGTCAAACATCTGAGACCTCGTAGGCTTGTTCATCTGGTAGCTCCAATTGTGGAACCGGACTGCTCGTATCGCCATGGTTACCCCTAGTCTTGCCAATATTTCATTTTTCAGAGTCTCATAATTCTCTGCATCTTCTTCTTTTAAATCATAATATGCCTTTTGGGCTTCTCCAATTAAATAAGGGGCTACTCTCCCAGCCCATTGCTCTTTGGGCCATGCATTTCGAGCTGCAGTGCTTTCAAAAGTGGTTAAATACGCTTCCACATCATCAAGCTCAGTCATCTTTTCTAGCGTAATTTGTTCTTCCTGAGTGGTGCCTCTCCCCGCTACCGGGGCCTGCCGGATTTCTTCCCTTAACCTGCACAACTCTGCGCGTATTAATTTTTGCTCCTCTATAATTCGTTCGTTGGTTTCTTTTTGGATTTGGTTCGCCTCCAGTTGCGCTTCGTTAGCTTCTCGTTGTCCTTTTAATGCCTGGAATTGGGCGAGGGTGGCCTGGGACAACTGCTGTATTAATTCTTCCATAGCGTTTCTTTACACGCGCAAAGCGGAACCCGCACACACACACAAAAAAAAAACTTGCTCTCTTCGATTCTCAAACCCGAGCGGGAGTTGCCCGCATCCTCCACCAATTGTGGTGTCTCCGGGGGAATAGTTTATGTAAACGAAGGTCGTACTTACACCACACTTTACTGTCCTCCGATCCGTGGCGTTTCTTCCAACAACTGTCTTTCTAATACAGTCCGTAATCCGTTCCCTTAGTCCTGATTCGTTCCGAGTTCCAAAAGTTCGTAATAAAGACAATCCGCAATGTATCCTAAACCAGTGTCCGTAATCCAAAATCATAAACCTTTCTCCGTGCAGTCGTTCGTTAGCCAGATCCTTAACATCCACCTCTTTCCACTCTTTTCCTCCAAAACGCATTCACCTTACCAAGGTTCACTGCCTCCGGGCCACTTATATCCCGGTTCCTGATGCGTCTCAGCCGTGTCTCGTTGTCTCTTAAGGTAGACCCTTTCCATCTACTGGTCAGCTGATTCTTTTCATCCGCCATCTCGCTAAGGTCCATCTCTAGCATTTTTAGCGTTTCGCTTCGGAAGTACCTGTTAGAGATGACCCTTCCCCGTGTCCTCTTACAGAGGACACTGAGATGCTTAAGTGATCTTTGACAGCTTAACAAAGTCTTACCCATAAAGAAGCAGTTCTTCCAAGACAGTATCGATGATTATTTTCAGAAGAATTGCCATAAACTTTATACATCCAAATTCATTACAACAAGTGCTGTTGTGTGAAGTTGAAAGAAAATAACAAGCATTCAGTACTCAATAAAGCTCTCTCAGAGCATCTCCTTACCATGTGGCAACACCTCAGCTAATATACAGGAGACAATATATCAACATCAATTAGTGTGAAAATGCTCAGAAACAGAGTACACAAGAGTACTGTAAAAGTAATTTTCTTTGTATAACATTTCCTAAATTGTTCCTTTTCTTAAAAACTGTAGTGAAACTTTCACTGGAACCATAACAATGTTTTTTTACTTTCACTACATAACTGTTGAGAAATAATGAAAAAACCTGTTACACCAGCAGACCACAACAGCAACTACAAAACAATGTAATATGTAATGTAATATTACTGTCTTTGTCCAATAGAAAATAAGCTCACTACATTCTCACATTGAACTAAATAAGCACTTGCTTCTGCAAAACAGCTTTTCAGCCAAAAAGATCCCAAAACAATTCAAATAAATTATGGGACCCACTTCACCCACCACTGAAGTGCACCACTCACCCTGGGTGGCAGCCATTATCCACCCGCAGTGCAGGTGGAGAAGTGTGGAACTGCTTCACCAATTAAACTAACAGGGCAATTTAACATCAAGACTAAAACTTCTTCTGAACAGTGCCATGGCATTTTTAAATGACTAAGTGGTCAAGACATCAGTTTTCATAGAGTGTCCCCTGTCACTATACTGGTGCATTGATTTGTAAATTCTTGTCCAGAGGGGTGCAGAGTTTCACTTACTGATCCAACGCAAGATTTCGCATCTCATACCAGACCAGGTCCAACTTCAGGCCAATCAGCTTTTCTGCTCCGGGAAAATCAGGTTGCAAGATACTGCACTTGTAGATCAATAATATCTGCACATTAATGATGGTATACATTCATACAGCAATTACAAAATGCACACATTGCTATTTGTACCTGTGTCTAGTGTTGAGAAAAAGTCTGTGCAACCCTATTAAATTATGAGAATTACAATTTCTTACCATAATACCTTTGTTTAATAGAAACTGAAAACAATCCTGAAATATATTGATTGTATAAGTGTTAACCTAACCTTAATGCATACAAGGAACAACACAAAATTCCCTGGAGTATGCTGGTTTTTGTGTTTACATGTATGTCTGTCTGCTAGGTGACAGGTGATGGACTGGTGACCTGTCCAGGGTGTACTCTGCCTTACGCTCGTTGCTTCCGAGCTCCTCCATGACCCTGAATTGAAAGAAGAAGTTAGAATATGTATGGGTGGATGTAATCCGTCTAAAGCATAACTACAGTATCTCACTAAAGAAGCCTTAACTGCATTATTAGGCTGTTTAGCTTTTCACAGCCTCTCGCTACTGCTTGCTTCTGCATTGTGATTTTTGTATGAAATAAAAGGGCGGAGTGGTGGCTCTGTGGCTAAGGATTTGTGCCCATGGCTGGCAGAGGAATCCTTCTCCGCTGGAGTACTGAGCAAGGTACTTAACCACACCTGCTCCAGGGGCTCTGTACAATGGCTGACCCTGTGCTCTAACCCCAAGCTTCTCACCCTGTCTGTGTGTCTCATGGAGAGCAAGCTGCAGTATGTGAAAAGATGAATTCCTAATGCAAGAAATTGTATATTGCTAGTAAAATGATCTTATCTTATTCATCAGTGTCCATAATATGTAATGTAAATTACACATCTAACATACTTCTCGATGCTTGTAGTAACTGTTTGATAAGTGACACTATGAGGAGGGTTTATGATGGTGATTCAAGGAGGAGAGATCCCGTTCACTGTGATTTACTGTGCGCCCTGCTCTCCCACGAGAGATTGCCCTGCCATGTGGGATAACCCTCATTTTAACCTTGTCAACGATAGTGTGATCAGCATTCTTGGATATATTTAAACATTTTGCACAAGTCCATCATTTCAATAGTTCGACTACAAGTACCAGCTGTGTAAAATAATTTAACACTGATGCAATTGCAGGCACTGTTGGATGGTATCAGACAGCAATGATATGCATCTTTGGTGATGTTTTGTAGATGGACAGATGAGATGAACAGAACCTGTGGTAAAGTAGAGAGGGCCTAGTGCCCATTTGTATTTGCTAGGTGACGTAGTCGTACACGACCCCTGTTTGAGGGGTCACCTCACTGTGACATTAGGCTTGATTTTCTTTGACTAAAGAGTATGTAATTATAATTCTTGGTGTCAAGACCTAACATTTGATATCTCTTATAATTTTTACCCTCTAAACCGTAACACATTATACCAAAACTTTATTAGTGTATTTAAATACATACTGATATTATTAAGTTGGATAGTATACAGTTTGAAAAAAATAATTCTGCAGTTAATTCTGACCAAATCATATTATAATACAAATTTAAGAAAATTGAATACAATATACATATCTTGAAAAAAGTAATAGTAAAACATAATAACAATAGGACTTTATCATTTGTGTGTAAAAAGTTTATCATTTTAAAAGAATTTTTTTTTCTGTAATTAAAATAATTGTGGATTAAATAAACACAATTGACTTCAAATTATCTTAAAGTGATTACAGAAATGTATAAGTCCATTTTAAGACTTGTACTTTCATAAACTTTGATTACACAAATGTATTAATTTACAAGAGGAAATTACAATCCTGTCTCACATAAAATAAATTTCACTTATTTCAACTTCTTCAATGACACTACAGGCGACAAAATTACCAAATTACTGTGAATATTTTTCTATGAGACAGAAACAAGCTAAGTCACATTTCAACAGAAAGTCCTCTGTTAATTAAGGTTTCTATCACGAACAAATGCAATTTTCTAATCACTGTTTAAGAGGTACATGTAAAGTAATATTTAAAATTTAACAATTCTTGAATGAATCCCTCCAATAGACTACATTTCATCTCAGGGCCGGGAATGATGCACAAAGAAAGAATAATCCTGTGTAGTACTTAACATCATTAAGTTGAATTAACTACCATTCCTAAAAGCCATTAGGAAAAGCATTTATGCATTTGATACATTTAAAGAGTTTAATTTAAAAGTTCAGGAGAAAAATGTACTTTCATTTTAAAATGCTCATTATGACAATTGTATTGTTATTGATTGTATTGTGATTGACGTGGCAATTAGTATCTCTCCCTCACAACTTGATTCACAACCCTAAATTGGAAGAAATGGTCAGAAAATGGTAGGATAAAAATCTAGGTTTATTTTTAAAGTGCATAGTGAACATTAAAAACGTTAAACATACCTTTAGAATGGACTGTGATAGCAAATGTGAATACAAAAGTAATGAGCATGACAAGAAATAGAGTTTGTATACTGTATTTAGAACCAGGAATGGTACTGTAGTTCCTGATTTGAAAAGCAGTAAAATGGTTGTCTTTTAACCATTTAAAATATTATTAAAAAAATAATATGAATAATTTTATGCAGTGTGAGTTTATCTTTTTGGTAAAAAAATCCACTGATAAACATGTTTTCTAATCAATAGAGCAATTTGAATCAGGAGTTGATTTTATTAGTGTGCAACTAGTCAGAGATATAGTAGGAATACGCTAGAGGAGAGCTTTACTTTATGCTTCCAGTAGATGACACTAGCGCACCTTAGAGTATATTTAGTATTCTAAAATTTAACTGCATTGGTAGTGTGTTTTTTAACCACGGTAGCACTTTACATAAACTGTAGGAGGAAACCCACTTCATCTACTGCTGAAGTTCAGCTTCTACCTAATTGCGACAGAGCAGCCATTTGGTGCCAGCAGCCCCACTACACAGCAGATCAGGTGGAGAAGTGAGAAATTACCTTTCCAATATAATTAAGCGGGATAATTAAGTTTATGTGAGACAAATAGTGCACAAGATTCTTTAATATCTTCTGACAGAACAGCATGTCTGAAATAAATTGTGATATATTGTAATTATGTTAAAAAGTCATTGCTAATGTATGACATCATTGGGTTTATTCCTTATATACTTTTATTGTCTAAAGAAACTAACATTCTGGTATTATGACTACATTATTCACTTTCTTTTTAGAACAACAGCTTTAACTATCACTGTTGTGGACTTTTTCGTCCAAAGTAATAGTACTTTTAAGCATTTTAACTTATTATAGAATTCTGTGGCAATGTAATCACACTGTTATCATGTAAATTCTCCTAGCTATATATCCTTCAGAGGCATGAATAACTTATAATGTCTGCTGTCATCTGAAATAGTTCTGCATGCTTTCAAAACTTAATGTAGGACTAACACAAAAATAAAACCAAATGGTTAACAACACTGTTACAAAATTACAGATTCAAAGAGATTCCAAAAGCAGCCTAAAAAAAAATTAATAAAAAACTAAATTGATTACTATGTTTAGTAATGTTAATCTGCCAGCAGACAGTCAAAAATGAGTAAAAGTTTTGTATCATATCAGTTATGTCAAAGCATCATTGAATATTGCAAAAATAAGAAAAACCTGAATCAAGTCTTTTCCCCTTATAAGTTATTTAGTCACTTGTATAATTCATAGCAGGTGTTAAGACAACAGCCAGCTAGATATTTAAATATGTTAATATACATTACTAAAAAATATTAAATGCAGTCTTAACATTGTTACGTTACATACTGTATTATATGGAAAAACCAACAAATATTCAATGAAGGCCTGTAGAAAATCAGTACATTTTCCCTATGACTGTTAATAATTTATGCAACAATCAGTCCACATTTCAGACAAATAATTCTTACATAAATTATAAGTGTTTCTTGGTTACAACAAAAATATTTAAGATTCTAAAATTATTTGCTAAATACATTTTTATATAATGTCTCACTCTTTGAGTTTGTACTTCCCACATGCTGTGATATTCCCAATTAACTACTGTACTTGACCTAAAAAAACATTATTTAGATCTGTGGATGTGTGTTCTGCAAGTTCCCTGTCTAAAATTCTAAAAATCAAATAAGATCCCAATACATTGATATGGAATATAATCATTTTTCAGACTGTCTGCCAATAACATGCTGAATTGAGATATTGATCTTTTTATTTTTATAGAAAGATAGCTTTCTTTCTGCAAAATGTTTCTAGGAGTATTTTCACAGCTGCCTGGTACAGTATATATTTTCAAATGGATTAACAAAATATCCAGACATCTCATACACATTGTTCATTTTAACTTAAAAGAGGACGAAGCAGCAGAAAGCTCACAATTCTTTATTTGATGTACTTAATATCAGGCTACAATTTCTTTAAGATCCTTCAGTTAGGTACTGAATTTCAAGCAAAGAATCAACCATTTGACGGTCTCAAAACAACTCATACAGTTACGGTTGTGAGAAAACATTTGTGAACCCTTTGAAATAATCTGTGTTCAATTCAATTCATATAAATAAAATTCTATATTCACTATACTGGGGCATTAGGACCCACATGGACTGCAGGGTGAGCACCCCATGCTGGCCCCACTAACACCTCTTTTAGCAGCAACCTTAGTCTTTCCCAGGAGGTCTCCTATCCAGGTACTGACCAGGCTCATACCTGCTTAGCTTTAGTAGGTTGCCAGCTGTGAGTTGCAGAGTGAAATGGCTGCTGGAGTTTCAAGGAGGTTTGTTGAAATCGGGAAACTGAAAGAAGAGCACAGCCATCATGGTAAGAAAAGTGATGTTTTTTCTCCATGAAGAGTATGAAGTTGAAGAGGTGAGAAACCAGCTCTGATCCTGCTTTTTTTTGGTTAGCAGCCGGGGAATACATACTATACATGTATGTGTATAATGGAGGAGAAGTATATTAGAATATGACCTACTTACAGTATTCTAACATCATAATTCCTAAAATGCATAAATTTGACCTAAAATGTGATCAGATCTTCATCTGTCATAAAAAGAGATAAAAAGAACCCAATAAAATGAATAACACAGAAAGGGATATACTTTTTAATTAATTTATTGATAATAATTATCCAACATTAAATGTCTAAGTCGGAAAAAGTATGTGAACCTGTGTTTTCAGTAACTGGTGTGACCCCCTTGAGCAGCAATGACTTCAACAAAAAGTTTACAGTAACTGTTGATCAGTTCCGCACATCAGCTTGGAGGAATTTTGGCCCATTCCTCCTTACAGAACTGCTTCAACTCAGTGATGTTGGTGGGCTTTCTTGCATGAACTCCCTGCTTCAGGTTCTGCTACAACATTTCTATTGGATTAAGGTCTGAACTTTGTTTCGGCAATTCCAAAAGGTGAAATATCTTCTGCTTCAACCATTCTTTGGTAGACTGACTTGTGTGTTTAGGGTTGTTGTCTTGCTGCAAGATCCACCTTCTGTTGAGCTTCAGTTCACAGATTGATACCCTGACATTCTCCTGTAGACTTTGCTGGTACAATCCAGAATTCATAGTTCTGTCAATGATGGCAGCAATACAGCCCCAAACCATGACACTGCCACCACCGTGTTTCACGGTTGGGATGGGGTGCTTATGTTGGAAAGCAGTTTTTGGTTTTCGCCAAACAAAACATTTCTCATTTAAGCCAAAACGTTTTATTTTCAACTCATCCACAGGACATTCTTCCAGTAGCCTTTTGGCTCATCCAGGTCATCTTTAGCAAACTTTAAATGGCATCAATGTTATTCTTGGAGAGTAGTAGCCTCCTCCTCGCTTTCCTCCCATGCACACTATTCTTGTTCAGTGTTTGCCTGATGGTGGACTCATGAACACTGACATTAGCCAGTGCAAGAGAGGCCTGTAGATCCTTAAACGTTACCCTGGGGTTCTTTGTGATATCACTGAATATTATATGCCTAACTCTTGGAGTGATTTTTGTTAGACGACCACTACTCGGGAGAGTAGCAGTGGTGCTGAATTTTCTCCATTTGAACACTATCTACCTGACAGTGGATTGGTGAAACCCAAAGTCTTTAGAAATCATTTTGTAACCTTTTCCAGCCTGATGAGAATCAACAAATCTTTTTCTGAGGTCCTGGGAAATATCCTTTGATCAAGGCATGGCATGTATTCACAAACCTGTGTGGTGAAGACCAGACTTTGGTAGTGAAGACTCAGGTTTATGTTTTTTAAATAGGGCAGGGCCACCCAAACTCACACCTGATTGTCATCCCATTGACTGACACTCCTGACTCTAATTATCCCCTTAACTGAATTGATAATCCTATACTGTAGGTTCACATACTTTTTTCCGAGAAAGATATTTAAAGCTGGATCAAACAATGAATGAAAAAGTATATCCTTTTGTGTGTTATTTGTTTTATTGGGTTCTCTTTATCAATTTCTATTACTTACAGTAGATGAAGATCTTATCACATTTTAGGTAAAATTTATGCAGAAATTCAGAAAATTCCATATCCATCCATCCATCCATTTTCTAAGAAGTTTATCCAGCTGGAGCCTGAGCCTAACCTGGAAAGTAACAGGAACAAGGCAGGATTCACACTAGATGGAAGTCCATCACAGGGCACACACAGACACACATACTCAAACCTACGGCCAACTTCCCCAGAAACCAATTAACCTACCAGTATGTTTTTCAACTGTGGGAGGAAACCAGAGCATCCAGAGGAAATCACACAAACACAGGAAGGAACGCAACACGGATAGCTCCCCAGGTCCAAAATTGAACTCAAAGCCTCAGAACTGATAGGCAGCAACACTAACCACTGGACCACCATGCTACCCTACAGATGCAGCCATTCAAAGTGAGTGGTACAGACACATACCAGAGGTAATTGACTACTGCGTCGCGCATCGTGACGCAAGATGACGTGGGGTACCGCGGTACGTGATTGGTTGACCAACAGGGGCACTCGTGGTCCGTTGGTCTGTCATAGAAAGACTTACAGTAAATGTCTTTACTGTGCCCGTTGTAGATATTGAATTTTACCACTGAAGGGAAATCTTAGTAGTTGAGCATAAAACGAATAGGAGCATACTGCAACGCGTGTGAAGGCCATAAACTATATTAATTTTGGAACATAAACATAAAGTATATGGCTGGTCTTGGTACTTTAAAGAAAAAATACACACCAGTATTCCATTTCTCCCTAAACATTTTAAGCATCGAAGTCTTTAACTAAAGAGATACCGTAGTCAACAAGCATACTTTTAGAATTTGATTAAAAGGGAATATTATATGGAATCGCGTATCTAACGAAATTAATAACGATATAATTATATTCATGTACCACAACACAAGAATAGTACACGCTGTACTTTGTCTGTCGATAATGTTTCTGTAGTGCTTTTTCAGCACTCTGCATGTGACATTGCGGGTGGTGCTATGTGTTGGGTTCCTGAATCCCATGTCACACAGTCTGTGATCAAATCCCACTAAAACTATGACTCTTTCTTTAACAAACATTTCTTTGAAAAAATGAAACGTTTCCCTTGGTCAGAGATATAAATATATAATATATAAATAAATTAAATTTAACTAATGTGAAATAGCATGTGAAAAAGTGGTAGTTTTAAGCTTTTCTGCTAATATAATATGGAATCGCATATCTAAAGAATTTAATAACGATATGATTATATCCGTGTACTGCAACAGGGCTGTGTAGGGCTGTTTCGCCTCTCTCTTCATGCGACTGTACCAGGAAGAGGATTTCTTTCTATTCGAAACGTGTATTTTAAAAGTTTAAGAAGTAAAAACCTTACAGCGTACACAGATTTCTAAACTGATCAGGATCGTTATCTTTGTCTTATGCATAATAATGTTCACCGCTCTGTCCAGCAAATTAATAATAAACTTTATTTTATATAGCGTTTTAAACGAATAAGTAATTAGATTGCTCATAAACCTAATCACTTGCTTTTTCTTTTTATTTAGGCTCAGATTTCAACTATAGATCGTATTATTAATAACCATAATAACAACCAACCAACAAAAACAACCATATAAACATAATACCAACCAAAAACATAGATAACGACCACAATACAAAATCAAATATATCAAACCATTATACTCTTGCAAATTCCTCCAATTATCATAATCCCACCCCTTATACAAAACCAAACCCTCCTCCCATCCCAGTTTATCCTCTTTATCATAAACTAAATCCACCTCAATTTTCAACATAAAGCATTACACAAAATCAATACCTCAACACTCCATACTCAACAACGATAATTCACAAACAGCCAGAACATGTAACTCCACATTCCCAAACCGCCCCTTATGCAAAACCAACATCCCTCCCCTGTTCTCTCTCTCCCCTGGCGTTTGTAATCGTTTTTATTTTCAAATAAATTTTAGCAAAGTCATGTATTTTAAAAATCTTAAGATTTTTATATTTATGTCTTTATTTAGTGGTTTCATTAGTGACAAAGGCTAGTGACCTTTGTTTCATTAGTGACAAAGGCTAAAAGGGCTTTTATGTAAACCATGTTTGCTATTAATTCATTCAGGGCTAAAGTATGTTCATTGTCTTCAAATGAAAGAAAGGTTCCTTTCGCCGTGGTCGGGTTGAAATTAGAAGCTTGCCACGCCCGGACTGTTACACCAACGTATTAGCATGTTAAAGCGATTTCATTGAGGAGCCTCGCCTTTCTTAACTAGTACTGTACTTACTGGGTTTTTGAGGCGGGGGAGGGAGGTGTCTTTCGTTGGAAATCTCGCCTGCTTCTACTTTACGAGTACAACCCCCTCTCTGCCGGAGTGCTGGCTATGACGAATTAAACCGGTTTCACAGGTATTTTCAAAGTAGGAAGTACAGTGTTAACTGGTAGCTAGGCTCCTCAATGAAATCGCTTTAACATGCTAATGCGTTGGTGTAACAGTCCAGGAGTGGCAAGCTTCCAATGTCAACTGGACTCGATTGGAAGACAATGAACTTATTTTAGCCCTAAATGAATTAATAGCAAACATGGTTTACATAAAATACATTTTTCCAAGAAAGTTTATAATAATACAATCTATAGTTGAAATCTGAGCCTAAATATAAAGGAAAAGCATTTTCAGAGAGCAATCACACTGTGTTTATGTAGAAAAAGCGATTAGGTTTATGAGCAATCTAATTACCTATTCGCTTAAAACGCTATATAAAATAAAGTTTATTTAGAGATGAATGATCAGTCCCGCAGTTTAAATAATTTTCGTAGGAGGGCTTGGACAGATTCCAAGTGCATTTTTGAAATTTACGTTGCATTGTCCAATGTGCTGTTGTAATACAGTTTAAAATACAGTTAGTCTAAACTTTATTAGCTTTATTTATGGGTTGCAATTTAGAAAAAGTCAAAAACCGCACTCAAAATGCAATTTAGAGCTTTCTGGCAAGAGGAGACACCCAAATTATAATGTAACATGCCACTGTTTGTGCATGAACAAAGTTATACTGCAATTTTCCTTAGGTACGCGATTAAAAAAAATAATTTTTTTGAATCCCCGGCGGAACACACTCCATAAGAATCAGCGCTTTTATACAGTATATCGCCTTTAAACACATATATTTAAACACGCATTTACGATTTAAATCAAAACGCGATTCAAATCAATATAAATGTTTATTTTGTAACGCACAGGTGACTATTCATTGTTATTAAAAAGACTTAAATTCGATCATGTTGTGATATTTAGAAATATAAATTTGTTTGGTGTGAGTGAGGTTTTATTTAATCTCTGACCAAGGGAAACGTTTCATTTTTTCAAAGAAATGTTTGTTAAAAAATAAAGTCATAGTTCCATGGGATTCAATCACAGACCATGTGACATGGGAGTCAGGAAACTAACACACAGCGCCACCAGATTTGATAACACTATAAAAACGCTATAAAATAATGTGACTAGGCACAGAACAAGTTTACAGCACAGTACAATAATAAATGCTGACCATGACTTAAGAAGCATAAATTACCTTACACTCAATTTAAACACAAGCTGTCTTTAGCCCTCTAAGCTGGTTCATACAGAAATGTAGAGATCCAGGCTCAGAACGCACAGCTTCATTAGCGAATACATATGCAGGACAACTAGAGACGACGTTTTACATAGGATGGATTTTGAGAAACATCCCATCAGTGACATCACTGAAGTCAACTCCTAGGTACTGTAACTGTCGTGTGAATAGTTTCACAAGAATCAGACAAAGGTTTAAGCATCGCTTGTTCTAGATAAAACTGCAAAAAAAACCCAACAACCCATAATGTACTTCTTTGCGGCTCTGTTTGCCCAAATCATATATTCACAACGTGAAATTTAAAAAATAATATTACGTAACCAAAATCCGCAATATAGAAACAGAACCTGTGTAATTGTTGATAGATGTTGTACTCGTAACATTTTTACAAGACGAACTACAACATTTAAAAAATGACTTGTATGTACTTGATATCTCTAATCAATCCACGGCGACATTGTTAAAGCAGAGTCCCAGCACAAAACGAAACTAAAACGCCCTGGGCATACCGTTTCACGCTTCTTATTAGTTGCTCAAAAGTAATTTGACCGTATGAAATGCATAATATAAACCTAAAAACATATACGTGAGTAGTATTTACGTAGTATCGGTGTTAAGACATACCTCTCAAATACTGTAAATCAAGTTAAAAATATCTCAAGACCGATTCTTGTCATAATGAAACCATGTTTCGTGTATGTTTTCTTTAAAGTACCGAGATCAGCCATATACTGTATGTTTATGTTCCAAAATTAATATCGTTTATGGCCTTCACACGTGTTGCAGTATGCTCCTATTCTTTTTATGTTCAGCTACTAAGATTTCCCTTCAGTGGTAAAATTCCATATGAATATTCAATACTTAAACGGGCACAGTTAAGACATTAAATATACATATACATACTGTATACAGTACAGTTTGCATATGGTAATATGTTTATGTTCCTAAATCAATCTCTTTTATGAGCATGTGAAAGGCATGGTGAATCGATTCTCAAAAATTACTGTACTTTGCATGATTGGAAAAAAATGCGTGATTGCGAAATGCTGTGGTGTTACTTTTACAAAGACGGTCAATGAAAAAAGGAATGTGGACCAGGGCAATACTTTGAGGTTACACTTACACCTTGTCCAAGGTCATTCATTATTAAAACTATTAGTAATATCTTCGTTAAAGACTTTGATGGCGACAGCTCAAACATGAGAGGTTGAGCTTTATTAGCTCCACCTTGCGGAAATTCCGGATACTATTATTTTGCTAGCGGTATTTACCGGTAACTCGCGGTATTTACCGGTAACTCGCAGTAGACTGCGTACAGCGTACCGGAAAATAATGCGGTATCGCCCGCGCATTTTGAATGGCTGCATCTGTATGTCAATACTCTTCAACATTAAATTAGAATGAACATTCTCTCAGAATTTCATCGAAAGAAGCACAAACAAGCAGGACTTGCCTGTCAGGAGGCCTTAAGATACTGTAGCAAAGGCATTGTTCATTCACTAAGTGCTGAAACCTAGATGTTGTTGCTTAATTGCTGGTATCAAATAAATCAGTTTTGATACAATACATTATAAAAAGACCATATCCAGTATATTCATTTCTACAATGCTGGGTTTAATAGCAACTTTATTAGCAAAATGTTTTAAAGATGTTCATTTAATTACTAAATAGCCCAAAGCCCCACAGAAGACACCTATTTTCAGATATTACAAGTTATGCCACTAACTGGATCTTCAGACCAGTCCAAATAATGCATACAAGGTTTGTTTTTTAATATTTTTTTTAAAGTCACTTGTTTTCATTGACGCTGTTAGATGGAATAAAGTTATAAAACCCTAATCATTAAGTAAATAAATCTCTATACTAACATGCTCAACTTCCAATCTGCTTGTTATTTAAGTCATGCTAATTACCAAGAACATTTATGAAGCTGATTGCAGCAAGTAGGCTGGAAGGGATGCAAGTTAAACTAGCCCAGCTTTAAAGGGTCACCTCAATACCTTCTCCTAATTAATACATTTATTTTTCACACACTGAAATTAAATAATCCTGGAAAATTAGAATGTATAAACATATGTTAATAAACATGAAATTTTACTGTGTCATTGGTTTCCAGTCCTAGCCCTAGAGAGCATCTTCAGTGATTGATAAACAGCAACCTTGATGAATTACCTGCTTCAGTTAAGAACATCTTGGTTAGCATGAAAATCTACTGCAGGGTTCACTAGGAGCACTAGTACTGAATGTCTGTACTGCAGGAGCCCAGCACTTCAGGAAAAGTGTTGCCTATTGTATAACTGATCTTATGGTTTTCTACATCGTGTTAATGTAAGGGTCTCTAACCCTGGTTCTAGGGAGCCTCTGTGCACCAATAAAGATTTAGAACAATTTAACTGAGTTCAGTCAAGCAGGTGATTTATTAAATTAAGTAATTCAGAAATCATCAAGTGTGACCAAAATCTTAGTACTTGGATGGCACAGTGGTTAGCATGGCTGCCTTGTACTGCTAGGGCCCTGGGTTGAGATCTTATGACCTTTCAGCCCTCAAGGATCAGAATTGTCTTAAACACAATACTTGCTTAATTAGCAGATTTCAGGTTTTCCTAAATATTAGAACTAGGTGATGAGTAACATAAGTTCATAATCCTGGTCCTGAAGAAACTGCTAAACTTGTCCAATTGAACCCATCTGAAAATGTAAATACATCCCCCCCCACCCCTCACCAGGGCAAGAAATGTAGAATCTGCCATGCGGCTCCACAGAAAAGTAGAAGACCCCTGTGGAAAGATGCTAACTGTCTATATTAATAATATTTTCCTGAAACTAAAGCTGACTCACTACCAATCAGTTTGAAAGTTCTACAAAACAGCAATCTTGTTTTGATGCTCACTAAACCACAGTGATGGGCTATTAGGTAATTAGGAAAGTAATGCTCCCAGTTGTTACTCATTACTGATTTACTGTATATCAAATATCATTACACCAATTTTATTTTGAAAGAAGAGCAACTATATATATGTATAGTAATGGGAAAGAGAAACATAACATAACCTGGAATGAGAATACTATAGTTATTGCTTATGCACTTTCACAAATTTGTTTTAAGCCCTCTGATCAGCAATACAGGTTGTGCAGTGAGGCATTGCAACTTGCCAATCACATGAAAACTTGTGAGGTGCACTTTTACCCAACGAGGTCCAGGTTGAACAATGCCTGATCAGGTCATTTAAAAGGCTTTAATTCAAAGCTTAGGTCATTGCAAGAAAAAGGCCACAGTTAGTCAGTTTTCTGTGCATTCCATAATGCCTCAAATGTCACCAGAAGCAAGGGAGAGGGCCATTGGCATGCTGCAGGCAGGCATGTCATGTGCCAGCGTTGCCAGACAAGTTGGACAGGCAGACAGAGGCTGCAATGGACTCGTCGCCATTGGCATCAAGTCCTCATGCACATCGGAGGGCCAGAGTGTGGAGGAGGAGGTGTTGTATTTCTTTTTCCATAAATATATATTAATGGGAAAAAATATATTGTGTGCCCTTTTCAGACTGCATTGTATTATTAAATTGTTTTCAATGATGCATCAATTTTGAATGTTGATTAATGACAAAAATCACTTGTTTTTTTCACCCTCAGAAGCAGAAATAATGCAGTATTCAGCCATTGGATGTTAAATATATTTTATGGTGTGAATGCCTGGAAATCATGGGCAGTTATGCTACATTCTCTCAAGCTGTATGCAGTATTAATAAAAAGGTTACATGCCAACATTAGAATTATTCACTCTGACTAAGCCTTTTGTGAATATTTGAAGAAGTGATTTTGTCCTTTTCTGATCAGGCACTGTAATTTGAGCTAAAACCTGTATTATACCTTTAGAATATCGGAAAGGTAATATACAGTATACAGTATACCTGTTCAAAAGGAACACCTGAAGATGCTAGGTGTTAAGATTACCAGCAGAAAATATTAAGTGTGAGTCTTCTTTGTACAATTATTAGTGTTTTCCTCCTTTAACCCTGGAATAAAACATTGCAACCATCCACCAATCATAAATTCCCAAACTAGTCTTTGAAGGTGGCTGATTGTGGCTGTTGTCTTTATTTCAAGTTGTCTTTTTGTTAGAATACAAGAATAGCTGACATATTAATCTATCCATGATCAGAAAGTTGATAATTCCAAATAAAGTGGACATCTAGTTCCTATCCATGAAACACTGATAGACACTACACCCGGCCATTATAGGTCATACACAAGGACAAATTAATTAATTATCCTATCTGGTAGACATTGCAATGGACCTTGAGCACCCAGAGAACATCCGCATGGGCACAAGGGAGCGTGCAAACTCTACACAGAAGGCACCGAAACTGGAATCAAGCCCAGGACCACAAGCTTTGAAACAGCAGCACTTAGCCCCACACAGAACCCAGTAACATGCTTAATTACATGGAGTTCTTTCAAATATACTGGATTGACTTCAGTCTTAAACAGTTCTGTTCTTTGAGAGGGCTTGGATTACGTTAAATACACCAAAATTACAGGAAAAGAATGCAACCAATCCTGCACGGAAACTACTGTGCAAAAACATTGAAAAGAAACCTAAATTTTGTATTTTAGAATTTAATTATATTTAATGTGAGGTTATATGTAATATTACAGAGTAGTTTATGAGTTAACAAAACATTCATAAATGAGTGCACGTTCTGTTTTCCCTTTGTACATGTAGGTACACATTTTTCCTTTCATGTAAAGTCTGGATGGGAAACGGCTTGCATTAATCAATATGAACATGTACTGTATATATTTCATACTGCCATTTGTGGTAAAGTCTCAAGGCATTCTGAATGCTAATTAATTCACTTTCACAATCACCTTCACATAAAATCATTGATTACAAAGAATACAAGATTCCATTTTAGCTAGGTTTTGAACTTAGAATGTTCTGAAATGCCAATCCACTGCTGCACAATTCACTACAGGACAATTCTCTCCAAGGCCTCTCGCGATCTTTGATTTTCAGTATGCATCCTGTGCCTGCAAGCTTTTGAACTTGTTATGAAGAATAGTGATTTTTAATTCTGATGATGACCTACTTTTGCATACACACATTTTGGCGTGTAAACAGCCTTAAACAGTGAAATTGTTTAAAACATCAACACTTGTGATAGAAATATCAGCTTTCGGCATTACCATCTGCATCGGGCCTGCATTGTGTTTTGTGCTGGACAAAGTGTTGCATTGTAATAATAATAAATAAAAAAATAATAATATATAATGTTAAATAGTACTGGAAGATGATAGACTTGATGATAGAGAATGGTTTTAATATTCTTTTTAAAGGTCTCAGTTGAAGCTGCTTGTCTGAGATGATTTGGGAGGCTATTCCACAAGCTAGGAGCATAGCCGGAGAACAAACAACCACCCATAGTTGGTAGTTTGGTTTGGTGGACCTGCAGCAGATTAAATTGACCTGATCTTCAAGACCAGGGTGAAGTCTGAAAGAGAACGTCAGAAGAGCCTTAAAAACCAGGAGCAAGACTCTCTGGTAGAAAGGGAGCCATTAGAACTTTGGGAGAATAGGAGTGATATGGTCTGATATTGGATGCTCATATACAGTGCCTCGCAGAAGTATTCAGCAGTTGTTGTTATTGTTAATGTTGCGATCATGACAATTGTAAGTAGAAATATTTATTAAATACACAATCTACTCCACAGATACAGCAAAAATAAAAAAGAGGTAAATATATAACCTAAAAGAAAATGGAAAAGTGGTGATAAATGAAAACTCAAACTCTTGGCAAATGTAAAATAATTTAAGTGCATTACATTACCATAAAAAAGCCACAAAATCACAAAATTAGTTGAGTGACCTCTGTGTGCAGAAATAATGGTCCACATGATTTCATAACAAATACACCTATCTCTTTAAGGAGGTGGCACAGTAAAACAGTGGCTAGTCTTGTGGTCTCGCAAAGATTGTGCCTTGGTTTCAATGCCAGACCTAGGACCTATCTGTGTGGATTTCGGGTCTTCTCCCAGTATTCACTTGAGTTTCCTCCCACTGTCCAAAAACATAGTGGTAGGTTAATTGCCTTCTGGGAAAAGTGTCCCTAGGTGTGAGGGCGTGCATGTATGTATCTGCCCTGCAGTATCCTGCCATGTGTTGGTTACATGCCTGAACAGGTCTGGCTCCCCTGCTACCCTGAACTGGAAGAAGTTGTTAAAAGTTGGATGGAATATATCTCTGTAATGTCCAGCAGTCAAGTACTGAAATTTTAAGCAAAGATTCAAGCATGAACAGCAAGGAGCTTTCAAAACAACTCAGAGATAATGTTACAGAAAACCACAGATACTGTAAATGTAAAAAATGTACAGTATATGCATCGTTTTGTAATTTCATCAACTGGCACACCATTGGAAGTGCCTGAGTACTTTGGGAAGGCAATGTATATGAGGATTTCAGACTCTAGTGTTCATTTTATCTCTTTTGAGCTGCAGAAGAATATGAGAACCAGTCTACACACAGTATTTAATGTAAAAAGTGTAGTTGTTCACAGCAATGTAAGAAAAGCCCTGTACTCATTCAAATAAGGAAAAATCAGCTGTACTTCTGTGAAAAAGACCAGTAACCTCCATGCTTACCACTTCCAGAATATCAATTCTGTTAACAGGTATCAAAGATTTATCATGCACACTCCCTTGTGGTACTTTTTCGAAAATTATCTTTATTTTTCTTGGTGCAAATATCTTGAAAATGCAAATCAGTTTTCTCTGACAGTTAAAATGTATATTTCTATATATTTCAAAAATACAAAATCGGTGAAAAATCTTCCAATCACATTATTTAATTTGTTTTTAATTTGTAATTTATTTCAAAAGAACTGAAGAAAAAAACAAAAATTAGATTGCGAATGACATTATGTGCTTTTTAAAATTCTGTGAATCGGAACTGTGTTTGCTTTGTTCTTTACTACTCAGTAGTTTTAAAAACAAATCTTAGTTGTTATAGGCTAATAGGTGCAAGTAAACCAAAAGTAAGTGACATCTCTATTAAATGCTCAGACGCACGTACTAACTAAAGAAACTATTAATTTATAACTCCAGGCAGAAAACAATGTCTGCTCCACTTTCCCTTTGATGCCATAAAAAACAATTTTCATTTTCCACTACAGGTACCAGTGATAACTGTTTCTGTGATGCAGAAGAGATGACCCTGCAGTTACAAACAATTGCTTCTACTGCACCAAAAGTTAAGGATTTAAGAGATTTTACAGTGTAACATTTAAATGTTCAACACCACCATATTTCAAGTACTATTCCAGTATAATGCTACTCCATCAAACAATCACTTACTGGGGTAGGACATTTCTAATGTACAGTACACCATGATTGAAAGAAAAAACAAAATGAAAATCAAACGTTCTTCATTATTATTCAACTTAATAGTGGAAGTGTAAACCCATCTGCTTCCTCCTCTTGTTTAACATCTTGGCCAGGAAGTACAATGCAAAACCACAAGGTTCTTCAGCTAGAAGAATCATAATATTTTCCAATGCTTTAGTTCCTGTCACTCATTTTGTTTTATGCAATGCTCATTTGCTTCCCCTATTATGTTCTTTGCAAAATAGTTTTACAAAGTCATTTTAGAAGCCAGTACCAATTACTGTGAGAAAAATAACTAAGCAGGACTAATGAAAGGATGCTTTTCACATGATGTGATAGAATCCTCTAATACAATATCAAACCATAAGTTACAGGGACAGGCAGATGGTGTTCACAATTCCCTTAATTGAAAATTAAGTTTAATGTACAGCACCTTTGGTGAAGTAGAATGCTTAAAACAAAAGTGGATTTCTGGCAGTGAACTATGATGAACAAATCTCAGTTTATTAAAAAAAATATCAAAGTGATAAAAATACCATAAAAATTGTCAAGCAATCTCGCAAGAAACTAGCCAGAATCAAATACTGCATTGCTGATTGTCACAGTTACTGTCAACCCCTCACCAAGCACACCTGCTTGTAACTGATGTGTCATAATCCCCCTACACCACACTCCGTCTGCTAGGCTCCCTGTTGTAGCTAGGGGAGTCTGAACAGCGGTGAGTAAAATCAATGAAAAGTCCTTCTGGATCCGAGTCCATGGACTCCAAAATCTGGTCCACTATTGTTTCCGGGCTAGAAGAGCAGGCTGGTATGGATGAGGAGTCTTTGACGAGCTCAGTAGGAGAAGCCTGCTCATCACTGAGGTCTTGGCCCTCTAAATCTTCCGGTTGTGGGTCAGGGGAAGGTGAGGCATCACCTGTCAAGATCAGGTCCTGCTCCCCTGAAAAGCCGGCCATGGTCATAGACACTTTGGAATCCACATCCATGATTGTGGTGAGGTTGGAGTAGCCTTGGTCTTCAAGGCAGGAAGTCATTTCTGAGACAGAGTGGCGCCGAATGCTCGCTCCATTGGCAGAGCCCATCTCTGTCTCATACTCAGCCACGGGGGTCAGCATTGGATTGTTGTAACTCTTTGAGCGCACCACTGGGTTTTTTCCTATACCCTCCCCTGGTTTGGGACAGCGCCGCAGCAATCTCTTTTCTGGAGGGACAAAGGGAGTCTCTGTCAGGGACGAACTCATGACAGTTCATTCTCATTTTAACTGAGTTTCCTCCTGCATGCTCACTTCTCACAATCATGTAAGACTTGTTTCACTGACATCTATAATGCTTTTTTTCCATTTTGTTTTTAAGTGTAATTCAACATACTTTCAATCTCTGCCACAGTGACCCATTTATGAATTAAACAGTTCATTTATTATTTAATAATTTAGAATTAGAAGAAGCAATTATGGAGCTGATTACATCAAAGCCCTATAATGGAGAGGACTGAAGGGACTACAGATTGAATATCCACACACTAATACTGTACATATGTTTGAACATTTCTCCATGCACATTTTGGACCCTGAAAGATCTGCCAATGTTCCTGTTTTGCAACTGTTCCTGTTTTGTGGCTAACACAAAAACCAGAAAGCTTTTGGTACAAATGGTAACTGTCATTAGGATGTCTTTGTTACACAATAAGGGGACTATGTAAATAAGTGATGGATATTCAAAACATTCTATATCGTTACTTACATATTTTATTTATGGACTCCATTTACCTAGGATACAACATTGAAGCTGATAACTTTAATTTATAAACTGGGTAATGATGAGAATCTGGTTAACATCAAAGACATTTCTTTTTCTAGTTTTGCAATTTTCATATTTCCAAACTATGTACTGCTTGCAGATATCTAATTTTGAATTTTACATTTTGTGACTTTAAAAAATATTTCAGCCGTAAGGCATCCTCAAACAATAAAAAGAAACTTCAAACAACAAATGCACAGCACATCTTATTTTTCCAGTCATTGATTACAAT
This sequence comes from Lepisosteus oculatus, assembly GCF_040954835.1. Taxonomy (NCBI): domain Eukaryota; kingdom Metazoa; phylum Chordata; class Actinopteri; order Semionotiformes; family Lepisosteidae; genus Lepisosteus; species Lepisosteus oculatus. The sequence goes on along the minus strand of NC_090702.1, from coordinate 10,528,069 downwards.
AAATGCAACATTTTGGTTTTGAATGGAATCTCACCCATAACACATGAGCACTGCGTCACCATTCCATCACCAGAGAATAGTCCATGTGTCCCTAAGTAAGGAGAGACAACCTTCTGGATCAGGGACTCCAGTTTCAAATAATCATCACTCACTCCTTTAGATTCATGAACCCCCTGTAACACACAAGAGAGAGTTACTGTATTAAAGAATGAAGATAACCAAGTGTAAAAATTAATACTATATTAAAAAAAATTCTAGAATAAGATACAGTAATGAACAGGTGATTGTGATTATCTTAGTAAAACTTAAAAGTATTGATAAAACAGTTAAATCTACCTACAGTAGAACTTATGTAAACGTGTCTACAGTAAAAGTAGTTGTGAGAATTATATATTCTAAAATAAGCATATATTTTATTTAATCAAATTAATTGTAAGGAACAAACAGTGGTGCTGCTGCTTGATAAATCACTGAAGGGGAAAGAGGAGGGAGTCAACAATCCAGGTGAGGGGGTTATCTGAGTCTGCAAAAGATCTCAGAAATGTAAAAACAGCAAAGAAAAAACTAAATAGCCAATCTTTTCAATCTCAGCAAATGCTCAGTGGGACAAGCAGCAATAAGACAGAAATTGTATCAACCTCCTACTGTATATCAGCCCAGCCTCAAATGTAATAGGAAACAGTGTCTTACAGGATACCTTTGATACACAATATCAGTAAAAGTTCAGTGGCATGGCACTACCCTTCCATTAAAATCATTCCTATAAGATATTCAGCTTTGATTCACCTTCACATTTCTACACCAACTACCAAACTCCTTTTGTCTAGAAAATTCCATATGGATCTGCTTAACTTCCGGTACAGATTTCTTAAACTTCTGTTATAACTGTGGGCATTACCATATCATAATTTAAAGACTGCTCATTGTGAAGAGCACAGAATAACTTCCGGAGCCTTAGTACAAAGTACTATTGTGTGGAAAAGCAGCTGAAATGCCTTTGGCCAGCTCAAATTCTTTAGTAACCTTTTAAAGCTGAATTAAAGTTTCAACTCCCTGTCCTTTAAATGGAGGCACTAATCTTATATATTTTGCTAACCTGAAATGTGGAATAATGCTTTGGGACACATTTCTTACTCATATTTTGAAATAACAAATTTTACACTTCCTCTTTCAAAGTGACCTTGAAGGTAATTTAATCACATTACTTTATATCAGTACATTATACCTACTACAATGTGACCTCACATCATTACACTACACATATTATAATGTGATGGGATACACATTACATGTCTGATGTCAAAGATAAAAGATAAACAGGGGTCTCAGACCTGATGGGGCCTCCCAGTTTGAACAGAAAATTCTTCAGGCCTCTTTTCGCTGTTAAAATCCCTCCTTAATTACCATCGATTGATGTGGTTTAAGATGCATAGTGACATGCAAGTGTGATTTGAGGTAGAAATCACAAGTACTTTCCCCTTTCTTGGAAATTATTTTTAATGATGTGGTTGGTATATACATCAATGAAAAATAGTAAATATCAAAGTCCGACATTGCTGATGGAAATGAATATTGGATGTGATTACTTAGTACACGCAGTTGTAACGAAATCGTTCTTTCAAGACCCTATGCAGACGACACGATCTGGGGTAGAGTGAGGAAAACATGGGGAAAAAGCATGCAGGAGTCGGGAATGAAAACGTGTTTGGGGAAGGTGTGGCCGAGGCAAACAATCCAGAAACAAGTCCAAGGGGGAATCCAAGAGAAGGCGAAAATCCAAAACCAGGCGGTCCATCCAAGACGAACAGAATAAAAACGGGAGCCGCATTGGAACCGGCAGGAACAGGAACTTAAAAGCTTGATGGGGCCAGGCGCTTCCAGGTCCCGGTCTTGCCTGGTACGGAAACCAATGCAGACCCCTTTACAAAGTGAGCGCCCGGCTTTTATAGGACGGGGGGCAAGAACCAGGGGCAGGTGCAGGGAATGAGTACTGAACAAGGAAGGGCTGGAGCGTTCTTAAGAGGTGGGGTTTACGAACGTGACAGCAGTGCCTAAATAAAGTATTTGCCCCCTTACTGATTTCCTCTATTATTACAAATTTGTGACACTGAATGTTTTCAGGTCTTCAACCAAAATCTATTTTTCTGAAAAAATCTTATTTTTTGCTTATTTCATTTATTTAATGAACATAGTTTTCCAATGCCAACTGGCACTGTGTGAAAAAGTAATTTCCCAATTAAATCAACCCAAATAAAGGAATAATCAGCTGATTGAACACAGCCAGGCTTGATTACAGCCAGCCCTGCTCAATATAACCTCACTTATTTTTACCCTTACCATCAGAGTCAAGTTGCTAGCAAACAGATTCAACAAGCACATTATGCCATGATCAAAATAAATTCCTGAAGTGATCAGAAAAAAAGTTGTTGATATCTATCAGTCTGGAAGGGTTACAAAGCAATTTCTAAGGTTCTGGGACTCCACCGAACCAGAGTGAGAGACATAATCTCCAAATGGAGAACACTTGAAACAGTAGTGAATCTTCCCAGGAGTGGTCGGCCTGCCAAAATTTCTCCAAGCATAAATCCTCCAGGAAGTCACAAAGGATCCTAAAAAAACACCCAAAGAACTGCAGACTTCTCTTGCCTCAGCTAAAGTCAGTGTTCATGACTCCACAATCAGAAAGAGACTGGGCAAAAATGGGCTTCATGGGAAAGTCGCAAGGCGTAAACTCCTACTTACCAAGAAGAACATAAATGCTTGTCTCTCATTTGCCAAGTAGTATCTGGATAGTCTATGAAACTTTTTGGATGACATGGGTCCCATTATCTCTGGCATAAAGCAAACACAGCATTCCACAGTATGAACATGGTGGTGGTAGTGTGATGCTGTGGTGATGCTTTGTTGCCCCAGGACCTGGATGACTGGCCATAATTAAAGGAACCATGAATTCTGCTCTGTATCAGAAAATTCTTAAGGAGAATGTCTAGTCTGCCTGTGAACTGAAGCTGAAGAGTAGTTGGGTCATGAAGAAAGACAATGATCCAAAACACAAAAGCAAGTCCACATCAGAATGGTTGAAAAGAAGCTAAATTAAAGTTCTGGAGTGGCCTAGTCAAAGTCCAGACCTAAACTCAATAGAGATGCTGTAGCAGGACCTGAAATAAGCAATTCACGCTTGAAAACCTACCAATGTTTCTGAATTAAAGCAATGAACAACTCACCTGTTAATGAACTTGTTATAGTTTCCTAGAAATCATAAGCTTTCTGCTTTACCATCTGGATCAAGCCCTACATAACATGGATTACATGTCCACTACATTTTGTTGTTTTGCTTTGTGTCATTATAAAGGCTTCACATTTTACATGGGATGGTTCTATGCTTTAATACAGTGCTTTGCAAAAGTATTCAGACCCTTTCACAGTTCTCACATTTTGTTACTCCAAATCATGCTGTCATAAAAATTTGAAGTAGAAATTAATATAAGTTATACTGTACGCACAACCTACTCCACACATTTAAATAAAAAAAGATAAGATAATAGAAAAAATGGAAAAGTTGTGATGAATGTATGCAAACCCCTTGCTATGGCGAACCGAACCTAAATTAATTTAGTTGCAAATATTACAAGCCACAAACTTAGTTAAGTGACTTCTATATGTGATTAGTATTGTTGCCTTACAGCTCTGGGACCCTAGGTTCAATTCTGGATCTGGGTTGCTATCTGCATGAAGTTTATACTGTATATTCTCCCAATGTTTGCTTGGGTTTCCTTTGTGTGCTCCGGCTTCCTCCCACAGTCTAAAAACATACTGTCAGGTTAATTGGCTTCTCGGAAAATCTGGTTTTAGATGTGTGTGTGTTTGTCTGTGTGTCTGCCCTGTGATGGACTGGCATCCAGTCTAAGGTGAACCCTGCCTTGTGCTTTAACATGCAGGACTGATATTTTTTTCTTTTTGAAGTTTCTGGTTGAAAACCTGATTTAATGAATGACTATATCAAAGTCACGTTCAGCTGCTTGACAATAATCAGAATGGATGAAACTGCAAGATTGTCTGAATGCAACCCTGTTGGGTACCTGAGAATCACTTTGAAAATGTGAGTCTCACAAGAGCTTACATTGAAAGATATAATAATAATAATAATAATAATCGCTTACACTTATATAGCGCTTTTCTGGACACTCCACTCAAAGTGCTTTACAGGTAACAGGGTCTCCCCTCCACCACCGCCAATGTGCAGCATCCACCTGGATGATGCGACGGCAGCCATAGTGCGCCAGAACGCTCACCACACATCAGCTATTAGTGGGGAGGAGAGGAGAGTAATGTAGCCAATTCATAGATGGGGATTATTAGGAGGCCATGATTGGTTAGGGCCAATGGGAAATTTGGCCAGGACACCCCTACTCTTTTCGAGAAATGCCCTGGGATTGACCACAGAGAGTCAGGACCTCGGTTTTACATCTCATCCGAAGGACGGCACCTGTTTACAGTATAGTGTCCCCATCACTATACTGAGGCATTAGGACCCACGTGGACCACAGGGTGAGCGCCCCCTGCTGGCCCCACTAACACCTTTCCAGCAGCAACCTTAGTTTTTCTCAGGAGGTCTCCCATCCAGGTACTGACCAGGCTCACACCTGCTTAGCTTCAGTGGGTTGCCAGTTTGATAATGTCTTACTGCTCTCAGGTTGGTGCTGCAGCTTGGGGTTTACCCATATTTCTGGTTTGTTAGAATGTTATGTTGGTCCTTGGTTGTCTATTTAAGAAGGCCTGCTACTATGCTGTTATGTGTGATGCCCTTGCTTTGCTGTTCTATCCTATTTTTATGTTCAATGACAAATAACTTACATGTAGTGTTTTTGGACATGCCAGGTACATTTTTTATATACTTGTGATGTGTAATAAAAGGCCTAATTATTAGAAGAATGGATTGCTTGGAAGAAATGTATTTTCAATTATAAAATATAATATTTCACTTTGTCCTGGTTCTGATTTACAGAATTGTTTAGAATTAAAAGCAATTTAAATTGATACCTTTTTGTTAAAATTGATTTACGTACAAAGGCTATAGCTTAGAAAGTGTTTTAAGTCAGATTTGTTTAGTGAACTTCCTCATGGCTCTAGATCAAGATACATTTGCTCTGGAACAATCTAGTAATGTTTAACAAAGCATCTGTGTTAATATCAAATTTATCCTTCTTAGTTCTGCAAAGTATCACCAGGTGAGCCGATGTACCTCTGTATGGGGGGAGTAGGTAGTAAATATTAATTATTATTTCAATGTGTCGTGACTCCATTCTTTAAAGCAACAAATCAACAAAACTTTACGAGGATCTGAGTACCTTAGCAAAACAGTGTAGATAGATCAAAGCACTGGAAATTTTAAAAGAAACATGCTTCACACCTAAAATTGGGACATAAATTCACATTTCAGCAGGATAATAACCTAAAACACAAGGTCAAAGGTACCTAGGAGAGCCCAGTCAAAGTCCGAACTTGAATGCTGTTTAGAATATATGAAAATATATGTTAACTACTGTCAATAAGCGACCCCTAAGCAACTTGAGCATGAGCAAATTTTCCAGGCAAAATTGGCATTAATTGTACCAAAACCATGTGCTGATGTAATTGCTACCAAAAGTATCTTCACCAAATACTAAGTTCATTGGTCAGAATATTTTCTGTATACAGTGAGCATATTTAACTCTTTTCTCTTTACTTTTGCTGACATTTACAGTAACTTATCTCACCCTCATAAGTCTTTAGTGTGATTCTTCAGGTATTGAATAAAATATTGTTACAGTTTTAGGTGACTGAGAAGTGTCTCTTGGATTTAAGATAAAGTTTGTGACACTTGGCAGAGTTATCAAGTTCAAGTTCATGTTTATTTGTACAGTGGGACAAAATATCGTTCCTCCTGGTCCACGGTACAAATAAAGACAGAACAGACAGGACACTGACATAGACATTGTAGACAGGATGCACATACTGTAGTGCAAAGTGCAGATAGTGCAAATTACAAGGCAAATACATAATTCAATATATACAATACACTGGGGGGATTTAAACCCTGTGTCTGAAATTGGAGTGGGTGCAAGTAGATTCCACGGTGTTGAGGAGCCCGACAGCCCGCAGAAAGATGCTGTTACAGATCCCATACACTGCTATATCTTTTTCCAGATGGTAGGAGGGATCATTTACTATACTGGAGGCCCTGTGTAAGCAGCGTTATGAATAATTATTTCACATATTGACTAAACTGATTGGGTTAAATGCTAATTTTCACCATTTTCATAACCCCCATTTATAACAGTTAAAAATGTGTGTTTATTTTTTAATTTCACATTATGGGACACCTTTGGAAGGGTCTGAATACTTTTGCAAGGAACTGTATTTACCCATCAGTCTAGTCCCTGCTGATGAGTTGAAATATAATACAATGCTGCCTCAACCATGCCTGACACTAGTTGACTGATACACTCTGTTGGATTTAAATCAGATGTAATGCTTTGCATTTAGACCATAACGGTTCAAATTTATATATGACCACAAAACCTTTTGTGATATGTTGGCAGCACTAAGGGGGTTTGTTGCAAATCCCTTACAGAATTTGAGATTGTTTTGCTCAGTTCCATTGTTCACAAGGTCTTAATTATCATCTCTACACTGATGATACTCAAATCTTTGCCCATAATAAATCTGACACTGCTGTGGTTGTCTCTGTCTAATCTCTGACATAAAGACATGGATGCCTTAAATTTCCTTTATTTAAACCATGACAAGACTACTTTTTGAAAGCTAATTCAGTAGCCCTATCTGTGCATGGTACTGTACTTAAATTTCAAATTGAAGAACTTGAGGATGATATTTGATCCAGGCTTGGTGTTTGACGCAAATGTGCAACATATTGTAAAAACATAATTCTTCCACCTCAGACCATGTCCTATGTTGTTGCTAACTGTTGCTGAAAAGCTGGTCAACATTTTGTCTATTCTTAAATTGACTGTAACGCCCTACTCACTGGGGTATCTACTGTAAATCCACACTAAACAAAGATGAGTATGTCCAGAATTCGGCAGCCAGAATCCTGTCCAGGTCATGTGCAAGTGATCACATTACTCCAGTCCTGGAGCCCTTGCACTTGCTACCTATAGGTTTCTTTTCAAATTCAAAATTTTCACGTTCACTTATAAGACTCTACATGGCTCAGCACCTCCATAGCTGTCTGACTTACTATTGTCCTAACTGACAACCTTCATCTAATTCTGGTCTTCTGTCTGTCCCTGAAACCTGTCCACATACTATGGGAGACATAGTATTCTTCTCCTGGTATGACCCAAAGCTCTGGATCTTATCCCTAAGGATAAAAGTCACCTTCCTTGAGCACTTTCAAATCAAGACTCAAAATCTTTTCTTTAGAAGGGCTTTTATTTAACTGGTTCTGTGACTGGCCCATTGATTTCCAAAAGTGGGACAAAATAAAAATGTAATCGACATGATCAGCAGTGTCAACACGTTACAAAAAAAAATTCAAGTGTTCTCAAGTAAGCTTCTCAGTACCAATGCTCACATTAAGATAGGATATTCTTTTTTCTAAAATAGGGAACAATACTTGTTCATTGTAGAATGAGTCACTTGCTTTTATTTGCTGTCATTATAGTGAAGGGTATCGTTATTGTACTGATGTGCCCACAGTCTTGTTTTTTTTATATTGGAGCTTCAAATTCATACTGGTAGATCGTGCTGGACTGGCAAATGAAAAAGTAGATCTTACATTAAAAAAGGTTGGACACCCCTGCTCTATATAATATTTGCACTTTTCTCTGTACTATGCTATTATGATTTATCATGATTATTATTATGATAAATACTAGCATATTAGTAGTTATTTTACGCAACACAAATTAACCTTTAACTTTAACCTTTAATCTTTAACTCATTGTATGGGGATTTGTGTTCCATTTGCACAGGGGATATAAATATTTATATTTTACTTGCCAAAGTATACCTGTGTTACAGTGATCTGCCCTTATGCCCTAATATGGATAAAAGTGTCTGTGGCTGTCTTCTGTGATTTACTACATTTTAAGCATCTCAAGATGGTTTTGCTTTCTAGAATTGTGTAACAGTCAAAGCTAATTAATATTCATATATTCTATGTTCATATGCCGTAGTTTTGTTTCACAAAAATGCCACATCAATAATTAAAGAAAACTTAAAAGCCAGGTTTACATACATAAAAATTGAAACATTTTATGAATCAACATTTACTAATAAATAAGGAATATTGATTTGCATATTGAACAATGTGTATCTTACAAATCAATTACTGGTCCTAGGATTATCTAAAACATGAAAATGATAAATAACTCATAATTGCACTGAACCCTAATTACATTGAACCGTGTGTCGATACTGAAACTCAGTACGTGTTCTTGTTTATGTTTCATAAACTACCTTCACTAACTTCAACTACTTGTTTTAACAATAACTATGAGTTTGAGTGAGCATCCATATTTTTTCACTTTAAGTTACATCAGGGCAGACATAATTAAGGAAAGGAAGTCACTATATTGGCTGGAACTGTTAGAGGAAATGAAGAGTACAATGTGGTCAATGTGAGACAGCTACACTGAGGAATAATACATTAATGAATCCACAGAGGATAGGTGTGGCTTCCTCATATTACCAGTTCTTGATCACCTTTCCTTCTACTCTACTGTGTATATGCTATTGTATGGCAGCTGTATTGCTGCAATGGCTTCAGTGTGTACATTCTGTGTCTGTCAAAACATGAAGGAAAAAATTCAAATTTAAGAGTGGACAAAAAAGATGAAAGCATATACAGGAAACACAAATTAGCTAATCAATGTGGAACTCTGTTCCATTCTTAGTGATTCATTTACAGTTGTGCCTGAAGATGTTTTTTAAAATGTTATGCCTTACATAACTAACTTGTTAGAGTTCTCTCTAAATGACCATACACAACTGTTCTATTTGGTACATTTAGATTTACAGAACACAGTTGATAATTTTCTATATGAAAATTAATTCTCAAATTATAAGCAATTAGAGAGTACAGAAAAGGAACAGATTCTCAAATTTGAGTGATGTAATTTAATTTGTGGAATACCCAATTGATCTGTATAAAGATCGGTGTTCTTCCTGATTTAGATCAGTGGTCTCAATACAGATATAGTTAGTAAACCAGCCAAGTTTTTAGACAATTCCAAAGGATTAGCAAACATTAGAGGCAGCAAATTCAATTCAAAAAGATAAAATTCAGGACAGGGTAAACACCTTACATAATATAGTCAAATGAAGAATACTACATAAAAGCACACAGTGCATGCAAAAGCAAACTACAGACAAAAACTGGAAAATACTGAGATTGAAGAGGTTACTTTTGTAAAAAATATAGGAAATTATGTTGATGTACTGTATCATTTGCATTTAAATAATATGGGTAAAAATAAGAAGGCAAACACAATGAAATCATAGTTAAATGTAAATTTAAGGGAATTCAAGGGATGTTATGTTTAAACGTACAATGCACTAATAATAGCTCATTAAAGAAAACTGTGTTCAATTTTCACTACATTACAAAAAAGATATTGTTGCTTAGGACTCAATTCAGAGAACAGCAATAAGATTTATAACTTTAAAAGCAGGAATGTCTTACACTCAAAGGATAAAAGAACAGTACCTTTTTAGCATTTAACAAAAAAGATAAGGAGATCTTATCCAAGTATCCAAAATCCTTAAAGACACTGACAAAATCAACCCAGCAGATTTTTTTTTCAGAATCATAAGAGAAAAGTGAACCAGAGAGACAAGTAAAAACTTCTGAAAGCAGAAAACAGAGAACAGAAGGCAATTTATGTAGAGCTTTGTAGGAGTATGAAACAAGCCACCCACCTAGACTCTACCAGAATGGTCTAGAAAGACTGAATGGACTCTTCTTGTTTCTAACTGTTGTTATGTTTTTCTGTGTGTATTGATGCAATGATATTGTCCACAGGGTCTGGAATTCTTGAAGCGTTAGTAGCTCTCAGTACCTTGTTTTCTCTGCACTGCACTTTGTAGTAAAGGTAAAGGTCTTAATTTGATGTTTTACTGACATGAACAGCAAATTAGTTTATCATTTTTTCATATTTAGGCATTTCTATTAGAAACTCTATTAGAATTGGTTCCAAAATCAGTGCAATAATAATGCCACAGAAAATTGTCCAGAACCTAGGCTTTAACCTTTCAACTTCTGATACCTGTGTTTTAATCCAACACTTAAGTCTGTCACTTCATTGAGTTTTAATTCAACTGTTTTATTCCAGCTCAAACTCCTTTACTACTTTAGAGGTCAAATATCAAACCATAACCAAAAATTAGCAACATTTCTGTTATCCTACCAAACCAAATCATCTTTAAAACACAGCTATAACTATCCTGTTCATGTTATAATGTCAACAGACCAAACTTTTCAAGTGTAAAACTTATAAATATAAGAGTTATATCTCTGCATCCTTAGTGGCAATGAAGAGTAATGCGTGTATCAAGTTATTATAGTGCAGTGTTAGTTAGTATAGTGCAGAACTCACAATTATAGTTTCATAAACAGCTACCAGTGATTGCAATAAAGGTAGATTAAATGCCACCCCTTCTGTCTGTATTTAAAAAAAGCGATCAGAGCCTGTGAATTAATGGCATTCTTAAATGAATCAGAGCCACTTTCCAATGGAAAAAACGATTTCATGGTAACTAGCCGAAGAACCATATCAATAATTAACAACATATTTGCCTTTTTATTTCCTGATTTTTTTTAAGTAAACAGAAATGTACGCAAACAGAGTTTCACTTGCATGATTGTCTAAACAGAACTCATATCCGGTGTCTTGTATAAACAGCTTTCAGTAAAGGCTCCAGAAAATGTGAGATTTATAGCCTTATCTACAGCTAAAATTATGGCTTTCAGCATTAAGATAAGGATTTATTTTGTTTATCTTAAAAATTGACAGATGCAACAGATGTGGGCTGTGCATCAGAAGCATCCATACCAGAGATTCTGATCAGGGGCATAAAGACTTTGGGTTTTATGTCTGATTTAACAAGAAAGCCGAGGAATAAGTTGCCTGATTGGGTTATAACTAAAAGACAGTGTAGGTGGAAATTCTTTCTTCAGAGCATCAATATATTTTGTTTCAATTCTACATAACATTGTAAATTAGGTTTTACAAGTGCATTTTAACATAATTTCCCTTCACTTATTCTTGACAATGTTTACTACAGGGCCTTGCAAGGCTCTCCCTAAGCTGTCACATTTTGTGAAATTACAAAATGTAGCATAGACATGTTGTAAACTTAATATTTTATTTACTCAGACTAAAGACATCTAAGGGTAACAGTAAATGTCAGCACACATTACATACAAAAAAAAAGAAATATTTTGATGGCCTAAGTATTCCAACCAATTAACTCAATATTTGGTGCATGCACCTTCAGCAACAATTACCTGGTAACTGGTTAGTCATTTGGGGTAAATGTTTACACCAATGGTTGAGTGAAATGTTTGCCCAAGCTTCTTGGTAAAATTCCTCAAGATCTTCAAATTCCTTGGGGATTGCTTATAAATTTTTGATAGGATTCAAGTTAGGTCTTTGATAATGCCACAAAGACACTATTTTTCTTAAGCCACTGCAGTGTAGCTTGTGCTTTGAGCCACTGTCCTGATGAAAAGTTAAGTTTTTGTCCTAGTTTTAGGTCTGAAGCAGGTTTTGTTCTAAGATACGTAACTTGTTTCATCTACTTTCCCATCTGTCTTGACAAACTTTCTAGTCATTATCAATGAGAAGCAGGACTACTGTATAATATAATTATACCTTGATAGCAGGGGTGGTGTTGAGTGAGTGATGCACTATGTTGGGTTTATATCAGATATAATGTTAAGCTTTAAGACTTGGAAGTTCCTATTTAGTCATGTCTGATCGCAAAACCTTTTGTCACATGTCACTTATAAACCAATACATGATTATAGATATTTTTTTCCCTTCTGTACAACCCCCTTATGGTGGCATCCCTAACCAGTTTATTACATGTGTGGTGCTCAGTTTCGACGGAAAGTCTGAACTACAGTAAATAGTGTCCGATTGCCTTCCACTTCTTAATGATCAACTTCACCATGGTCAAAGAAACATTAACTGTCTTTGATATGTTTTATACATTTCTGATACCTTTCAATTCCTCTTTTTGTTTTTTACTCTGAATTTGTGCTGTTGACTGTGTATATAGCCAATAATAATTGGTACTTCATTGTGTAAAATTTTTGTTTCTTCCTAAAAATTCTTTTTGTTTTTTTAATGCCTTACCAATTCACCAAGGCATGTTGTTGAACAGTTAATCAATGTGAATCAATGTGAAAAAATGAAAAGGTCAAACACACTGTTAACTATTAGTCTATCAGTTTTTTTACATACTGCCATACCCTGGGCTGTGTACGTCATACTATCTGATATTGGGATATGTGTGCTTATTTGCATGCCTGTATCTCTGAACAATGTGGAATCTCTGAATTAAACAAGGGATATCTGAACAAATGCCCATAGATATCGATTTGGTCTTAAATTAAATAGCAATTTATAATAAAACAAATGAAACAGTAAAAGTTCCAAATTCAATAAGCATTACTGAAAGGATTTAGAATTTAGAGAATAGATTATTCTGATCCATGCATATCGATTGACGGCCCAAAACAGAGTCACCCCTCTAGTGGCAAAATGAGGTACAACCTGTTCCCATTGCTTGTATAGCAAATCAGAATTTTGACCCAATAAAACACTACCCTTCATTCTTTGGTAAAACAATACAGAAGTACAGGATGTTTAAACACATCACATTCTTTATTTTCTTACAAAATTGTAAACTCAAAGTATTAAATTAAAATAAAATATTAATTAGTGATTTGCCAGCAGCCATATCAATCTGCAACTCACAACTGGCCCACTGAAGCTAAGCAGGTGTGAGCCCGGTCATTACCTGGATGGGAGACCTCCTGGGAAAAACTAAGTTTGCTGCTAAAAGAGGTATTAGTGGGGCCAGCAGGGGGCATTCACCCTGCAGTCCATGTGGGTCCTAATGCCCCAGTATAGTACAGGGACACAATACTGTAAACAGGCGCCGTCCTTCGGATGAGACGTAAAACGGAGGTCCTGACTCTCTGTGGTCATTAAAAATCCCAGGGCGTTTCTCAAAAAGAGTAGGGGTGTAACCCCAGCATCCTGACCAAATTTCCCATTGGTCCTTACCAATCATGGCCTTCTCATAATCCCCATCTATGAATTGGCTTCATTACTCTGCTCTCCTCCCCACTGATATCTGATTTGTAGTGAGTGTTCTGGCGCACTATGGCTGCCGTTGCATCATCCAGATGGATGCTGCACATCGATGGTGGTAGAGGGGAGTCCCCATTACCTGTAAAGCGCTTTGAGTGTCCAGAAAAACGCTATATATGTGTAAGCAATTATTATTATTATTATTATTATTATTATTATTATTATTATTATTACAATATAAGTTATCATAAATATTCAAGGACGAAGTGTGTTATGCTTGTTTGGTATCAAAAGAATGGGCAAAAAAAGCTGTTAAGAATTCTAAGTATCAAACCTGTGTTTAAAATTCCTGAAAGAGAGATGCAAATCTCAGATTCAAACTGGCCACCCAGAACCCTGGTAGACAAGGCTTTGGAATGTCTTTGTCTGAGGCTAATAAATCAGGAAAGCCAAGAACCACAATTTGGAAGTTAGGCCCAAGAAGACTGTAGTTAAGCTTCTGGAGGACAGGAAGTTAGCCCTGTGAAGTTAGGCCCACGAGGACTGAAGTAGTCCTGAGAGGACCAAATGTCAAGACATACTGTAGGGAACCCAGCACATCACAGGCAAGAGGTAGCAAAGAACTCAACTGAACCAAGGAATCAAAGTCTGACAAGCTGCTCCACCCTCTCCAGCCAGCAGCTCATCTACTTGAACTCTACAGCAACGCCAGATCAGATCCTGAGCCAGGTCATACAACTCCTTACATCTCACGGATCAGGTGAATGCCTACTTCCCTGCTATTCACGACATAAGGAATCGGAACACACCAAGCTTCTCTAGTCTGCTCACCTCCTAAAGGAATAGTTTGCATTTACCTTGTGGTTGGATTCAGTGCTTTATAGCGATTGCATATGATGTTTATCTTGATAAGAATTTAATATAACTTTATGCCTTTTACCTTGAATTAGAATTCGAGCTCACTAACACATAGTTCTTCTATACAGTAACTTAGCATTTTACACTTTTCTAATTCTCTACTTTCCAACCATTTCCTCAACTTTTTTCCATAAGCCTTTTTGCTTGTATTATTTTTATTCCTAATAAACTCATCTATTTTAATAAATTGAAGCAGTATGTGAATTTGAATTCACACAGATCAACCTTACACCTTGAATTTGGGTTGTTAAGCTTTTGCTAATTATCACATTAACCTGACTGTGTTTTCAGAGGACACAGTTATTTAATGATTGGTGTGGTGATTACCACCAGATCACAAGACCTGTGTTATACCTTCCCTTGGTGTTTCAGTAAGGTCTAGGACACGTGGTATGGGTCTTGCTTTTGAAAGTGCTTACTATAGGTCACTGATTCCTGGGTATTAGAGGAGTTATGCCTGATATTGAAATCTGCCTCTACTACCAAATCTTTTTCTTGTTATGTATTATGTTAAAGTACAAGATCTGGATTAAACTGGGCTAGCTAACTGATGACAATACAGACATGTCTATGTTTTCTATAAGTGGTCTTGGGTAGACATGAAATTCAGAAACCTTCCAATATTTCAAATTTTGTTGCTTCAAGAATAAAACAAGAAAGTTACAAACAAAATATCCTGTGAGATTATTTTCAAAACAAGTATATTTTACATATCTCAAAAGATATTAAATACTGTAGTCTTGATAAACTATGTATAGCAATCTAGTAATATTATACATTAATTTACATTTACAAGGTAATACGACCATAAATTTAAAGCCATATATTTTGTGTTTCCTTTAGTGGCATTTTTTTTTAGCAATGATGAATAAGCAGATGCAAGAAACAAATACTGGAAGAGGGTTTGGATCCATTCTCAAGTATTTATAGCTTGTCAGGTTCCTCTAGCAAGCATCTGGATCTAATAGGAATGCAGGGAGAAACCCGTGGAAATGCATAGCACAGCACACTAGTGATTAAAATCCTAAATCATCAGAAAATATTTTTTCAGGGTTTGTGAGACAAAATCTCAAATGAGCAAATACTGTACTGCACATTCTTCACATCTGCAAAAACATATGAATTATTATTATTATTATTATTATTATTATTATTATTATTATTATTATTATTATTGTGGCTAGGATAGATTTTACATCCTCCAAAATCAAATATTTTTCTGGATTTTTGATTATTGTGTTGTTGCTGTTTATACGTTATATGCAAAACAGACTACAGTGATGGTGTACAAAAACGTTTCTTCTGATAACAGGGGAACCAGTTTCAATACCTCTGTTTAATTTCAATTCAATATGCAGTTTCAGTACATAATCTAACTCCCATTTGTTTTGAATCAAAAGAAGTACCAAGGATAAGTGGGATGCTTTTTTGGTTCCTCTGTACATCAAACAGCAGTGCTATATTTTAAAATACATAAGGACTAACTATCATGTTTTAAGTAGAATAGAAAATGACATGCAGCTCTTGCTGCTTCATAAAATAGCAACAAGAGGACTTTGATATTTAGATGAGATAGTGCAGCTGTCTAAAGGGACTTGTTATGATGCGTTTTAGAAAAATACAACTAATCTTTCTTGTGAAATAACAATTAGTTCCTTGTAATCCTTAATTGCTCCAACAACTTAAATGTTACCTTACATTTAGCAAATATTAGACTGAATTTTATGTACCAGATTAGTAAGTTATAGTTATTTTATTTTTTCAAACTTTAGCACTTGAAGACCCTAGGCCATAGCATAGAAGAGGCTTAAGTGTTGCAGGTACTAGAGGACCTTAAAAGGGAAATGTAGTCCCAATTTCTCAGACTGGTTATTAAATCTCAGTAAGAAAAAAACTGATGTCATTGCAAAAAGTTTTACATAGTTTGAATTAAGCACACATTTTGTGAAAGTACTCGATAGTCGCCATGTTGTTGAAAATCTCCTTGGGCAAGTGCAAGAATTCTCTCAAAATTGTGATGTGGTGTGGCCCTTCCTGCCCTTCCTGCTCACTAGTCACCTTAATGACTAATGTAATACCATGTAAGTGAACAAATACAGGTTGTGCAGCAGACATTTCACTACATAAATGCTCCAACATGAACTGCATGCAAAGTTGACAAGTTCATTGTACATGTCAGCAAAGTTGAGAGCGATATTTCTATTGGATTAAAAACATGAAACAAGGCAGCTTTATGTCACCGGAAGTTTTGTTGCCTCTTTCTGAACTGCAGAATATGGCACTGTGCATACCTGGAAATTGTGTTTATTTTAGGATGTAAATTGGAGATTTTACATGTTACTGTGTGCATTTTACTTTCATTGTGGTTTGAAATGCACTCATGAATGCCAATTATTTCTAAACCAAAAAATATAAAAATAGTATAGTGTCACTGTACTGGGACATTAGGACCCAAGCAGACCGTGCAGAGTGAGTGCCCCCTGCTGGCCCCAATAACACCTCTTAAAGTAGCAACCTCAGTTTTTCCCAGACTCACACCTGCTTAGCTTCAGTGGGTTACCATGCTGGTGATATGGCTGCTGTGCATGTCTATGTCTGTGTGTGCTCTGTGATGGACTGGCATCCTGACCAGGATGTATTCCACCTTGTACCGGTTGTTTCCCCATATTGGATAAAGCTGTTAAAAAATGGATGGATGCAGGTATACCTTTAATAATTTAAGAAATAACTGAAAATAAAACAGCAGCAATGGATAGAGCAAATGATGTGGTATGGTTTATTATGATGGTCAGGTTTTTTATGAACTAGATAGGCTGATTGTCCTCCTGTAATTTGCAGACCTTCTTAATTTTCTCACTGTATAATCTGTTTTTGTACTTTTTAATTTTTTCTGCATTCAACTGCCATATAGTGAGTTTTGCTATTGTCTGCTATGTATAACCAGCATACGGCATTTGTGGTCACATTCAGGCAACCAAAGAGAAAAACGGATGAACCCAACAGGAAACATTTAGCATAGGCAACTGGGCCTAACCTACATGTCCTTGGGAGGTGGGTGAACCCAAAAAAGACACACATGGACATGAGGAGGACATGCAAACTTCTCATAGAAGACACACCAGCTCAGTATAGCATAGCTAGTCTCTCTTGAACTAAATGTGTTAAAGACACATAATTCTACATGAGAGTAGAGTTAATTAGTATAAAAAGCTATTTTAACTGTAAATAATTATGCATTTAAAGTAGTATACATATTCCACCATATTCATATTCATACATTCCTGACAGTTAAAAAATTTGTATACTAGGAAAATGATCATCTATATCATATATATATATGATATATATATATACAAATCATGGGTACACCTAATACACCATGCAAATCAACATAAATAAGACAAATAACAAATATACTGTAAATAGAAAAAATATGATACACAGTCTTCTATTATAAAAATTAATATTAAGACATTAAGATTAAGATATAAAAATGTGTCTGAAATGCATGTTATGTACGACTATATCAAGCTGTTTTGACTTTTCACAGTTTTAGCTCTTCAATTCATTGGCAACTGTAAAGCTGTAGGGAACTCTAATGCCACTGAAAAGCTTTTTCTACTGTACCAAGAGAAGAACAGGCAATCTCAAGAGAATACTCACAAATAAATCCCTGGTTTTTGACTGTTTGGGTCATACAGATGTAGAAGTAATTTCATAGAACTTGTAGGGTGTTCTTTTGTAGAGTTGTGGATTGTTTATGGTCACAAGTGAAACAAACCTGAAAACCAGTAGGACGGACAAAACAACATGTTTCTACACTTGTTGAAAGCTGAATCATTAACAGCTGAAATGAGGGCTATAAAGACTCTTCTCCAGCAAGACACTGTTGTGCCACTCACCATGGGACATGTTCAGAAACACTTTATAAAATAGCAACAACTGGAAAAGCAGTGCATCTCTATAACATACAAACAATTTCAATATATCAGAGGATGTGTTGTTAGAGATAATGATGGAACTTCAAACAAACAAGTCACCTTAACTAGGTGGTATTTAAATAAAGTTTATTCATAAACCACTCATTAGAATTTTTCAAATGACTTTCAGGGAATGCATCTACTGAAAATCAAACTTGTAAAAACCATTCATAAAAGGTGGAATAAAACAGAACCAGCGAATTAGAGACAAATCAGCCTTAGTTAATTCTACAGCATATCCATAGTCAGCATGAATTTAGTACTGTCACATATTGTCTAAATTAATACATTTCTCTGGAAAAGTAACTACCGCAGTAGATAACTTCAAAACATACTGTATAACAGAATGTATTTGGACTTGCATAAAGAATGGCATTAAAGGAAAGACTATTCCTTGCACTTACAGATGCAGCTTTTCAAAATGCATGGTACAACCCTGTACCGCTCAAAATTACCCACAGTTCACCGCAGTTTACCGTGGTAAGTGATTTGGCTGGCCAAAATGACCGACAGGGGCACTCATGGTGCACTGGTTGTTAGTGAAACGATTTAAACATTTAATCTCTTTAATGTGCATGTTTTAATCCGCTTAGTATTGAATATTTATATGGAATTTTACAACTAAAGGGAAATTTTTGTAGCTGAGCATAAAAAGAAGAGAAGCATAAAGCGTCTGAAGGTCATAAACGATATTAATTTAGGAACATAAACATATTATGTAAACTGTATATGGCTGGTATTGGTAGTTTAATGAATAAATACACACCAGTATTCCACTTTCTTCCTAAAAATTTTAAGCATCAAAGTCTTTCATTCGGACTCATACTGTGGTTACTTTGGAAAAGTTTTTACGTGCTCCTTCTGACTATATTAAGTTTATATACTTTGTAAAAAGTTATAATGTTTTAACCTTTTCTGCAAATACTTATGCTCGTTATTGCACTACAAAAACTGCATTCTTCTTAGAATTTGATTAATAGGGAATATAATATGGAATTGCGTATCTAAAGAAATTAATAACGTTTAATAACAAAGTTGTCGGAGCTAATATCTGGGAACTGTTTGCATGTTCTTTTGTAACACACCTTTCTGTAATTTTTTTTTGTACATCTAAGCTTTTGCAAGTGTTCCTGCATCCCTCTTCTGCACTATGTCTAGTCATGGCTTTTTTCTGTTTGCTTATTTCAAAGCAACACCTGCTCCATTTCCTAAACTTTTTGCTCATGTGTATTTTTAGATGTATTTACACCTCTAGCACTTTAATGTCCTAAATTTTCATTTGCTTTAATTTGTAGACTGAATTTTAGTTTTAGCCTTAAAAAGCTTAAGTTTTCTCTATCTTTTCTTTCTTGACATAAAACTGTTATTATTGATCACCAAATTATTGTACTTGACATGACGTCTTTCATTTACCCTTTCCTGAATGTCTATGACAAGCAGCAGAGATAGTGCTGTCTATCGTTTGTAGCTGAAATGACACTGTTTCAATGAAGAAATTAGATTGTTCATAAATCTAGTCATGTATTCTACATAAACACAATGTAATTGCTTCCTAAAAATGCTCTTTTTCCTGTTCATTATACTGTTATACAGTTATACTGGGCAGTGGTGGACACTACGCTATTTTGCAATCAGCAACCTGCTAATTTGTTTAACACCTATAGAAAACATGATTTTATTTCTGTACGGAATTAGTGTTGTGTTTACAAAATTAAAGTGTTTCAAATGTTTAAAAGGTAAAAAGAACTTACAGCTTACACAAAGACTCAAACTACAGAATGGAAAAATGAGTGTTAAGAAAAAACAGGACATTTGATTGCTGTTCTGTTGGTTGCCCTGTCCTGTTGCTGGTTACCTTATATTTATTTTTTTAATTGAAATACAGATTAAGATATAATGATGTGTTCCTGCCTAACTCAAACATTGTGTGACTTAAAAAGCTATAAAAAATGGTTAAGATAGCAGAAAGTCACCTTGCTCTTACAAGCGGCTGTTGAGCATGCTGTAGTTTTTGTTAACACAACACAACTTTGTCTGTCAGTGAAAAAAAAACATTTTTTCCTTCCCCTCTATATTCTAATTATTATTAAAATAATTCTACTCGTATATTCTCATTTACGAGTAGAATAGGCGAACCTTCCAATGAAAGACAGTCCCCCTTCCCCTCATGGACAGACTGACAAAGCAATTGAGAAATGTTAACTATCCAGCCACAAATAAATACAAAAAATAAACTTTTCTTTCTCCTGATGGTAACTGCAACAAATTTCACGTCCATACAAAACACTCATGACGTTCTCATCCAATCAAAGGTTTGAGGTTTTTTTATTTTGAAACCTTGATCTTGACATGCAGGTGTTAAGTAGAGCTAACAGCTTTAGGTTAAAAGGTTAAAAGGTTATTGTAACGCGTACGTTTCCGAAATGTTAGAACAAGCACGTTAAAACCAGAACCCATTAAGTTACCAAGTTAAAGACTTTGATGCGTAAAATATTTATGAATAATTAAATTATTTATGATGAAGGTGGAAGGTTGTATACTTTTGTCCAACGGAGCAATCTTGCTTTTATAAAATATACTAACTTTTAAATGTTAAATGATTAACAAGCTGTAATACACAGTTTAAAATTATTAAAAGTCTTAAGAGTACACAACTTAAATTCTCAATTGGAAAAAGATTGTCCCTCTGCAGTGACTGGGATTCGAAACCAGGCGTTTTCTGGTGACAGCTCAAATGCTGTACATGAGACGTTTAGCTTTATTAGCTCCACTCGGCGGTTTTACAAGGTCTTATAAGGTGCTTCCGGATACTATTATCATATTTAATTTGCATGCGGTATGATGTGGTAAGATGTGCCACGCCTACAGCATTTTAACGCAGCGTACTTCAAGCATTTTGAATTACTGGATCTGTACAGAAGTTACTTGTTATAGGTGCCCTCAGAACAAAAACTATTAAAAATCAGAAAACAAAGTTAACAGACTGCAGTGAGGTCATTAGCTCTAGGACTAGAGACCCTTTTCATCTGTCAATGATATAAACTCAGGTATAGTGAGAAAACAGTTCTGTGTCACATTATATAAATGTAGGTCATGCTACTAATAGCTTAACAACAATGTAAGCATCAGACACAGGACAGGTAAACACCTGGAAAATAAAACTTAACATGGAAAAAAGAAAGGTAATAAATGCATGTTAGAAGAAGCAATAAATTAGAAAGACCTAGAAGTTTATTTAGACTCATTACCTTCTTTAACTAGACAGATGTGGGGAAACAATAAAAATACCAACAAAATGCTTAGGTATATTGTTAAGAGCACAGCAAGATAATTTATGAGAGTGCAAGAAGTTGCACAATATTCCATTTGCAATTTTATAATACTTCAATCAAGATTAAACAGGCATTTTAAATAGAAGTTTATGCTGCTAAAAGGGCATGCTGAAATGGCATTTAAGGCCAACACTGACGTCTTCCTGTAAGTCTTAAGAAGGTTTCAGAAAGCTGGTAAACACCACCTGTACTTGATTTGAATTTTCAACATTTTCCCTGACTGCTGTGGTCAGATAATTGCACAAGGTCTGGTTTAAATCTGCAGTTTGTTGCAACATGGTTGAAAGGATGTTTATTAACTAAAGCCTGGAAAAATATGCATCCTTGCATACAAGGATACAAAATTTAACCTCCATTTTCTGCCTTTATTTCCTAGAGAAAGCATCCCTCAGGCTACATGATCTTTAAAATATCAATCAAACCCACATCCCCAGTGTCCCACTGATTTTGAGTTTGCCTTTCTGTATATTCTGTTTATACAATTGTCAACTATGATACTGGTACTGAAAGCTTCATATTTATATTCATTGTTAAAATAGATTAAGTTTGGATTATTTTATTATTAGTTATATACAGCTGATGTTTTTATTTAGATTTTTAATTAAACATTTGAACATTTTATCTTTTTAGAAACATTAATAGTAGCACTAATAGTCATTTGTTCTTTTTGGTCAAATTATCTAATAAATTAAGTGACTATTCCATCTAACAAGAAAATATGCTTTGGGAAAGTCTTGACAAAGCTGAAAGAAATAAAGTGAGTAAATACTGTATATCAGCATAATACTGGATTGAATCTATAAAGCTTTATTTTACTATAGAAGCAATCACGTCATAAAAAACACTGAAAGGAGCTAACCCAAAACATGTAATACCATGTGCAATACATAAGATATTGCTTGGATATTGTTTTAAAATATTTTTGCACCATTTTCATCAACTGCTCTTTCATGACTGACATACTCGAAGTGACATTAAGTCACCAAATTACCTCATAAGTGAATGGTATGACCGGGCATTGGTGATACTGTATATTATTTTGAATGTCAATTCCAGTGAACAGACGTGCTTGCAAAGGTCTTACAAGATCTTACAAGAGTAATGGGACAGGATCCAATAGCATTTTCAATCTGGAGCAAAGTATGTGTTGTAGATGTACAGCTTGTAAAGTTTCCAACAGTGGTCATACACAAACCACTAGTCAGTGATTTTCTCAGTAGACGTAGCTACTGATAAAATGGTAATTAGCATAATGAATATACTTATGGCATTTCTTTTTAAGGAAATGTCAGTATACCTGCTTCAGAAATATTTTTCTCATAATAACTTGTGAATGTGTTGTGGCTATTATAAGCTTCTTTTGATTTTCAGTATTTCTATTGTTTCTTGTTTTATTGTAACAAAATATCATGTGCAGTTAAAAACTTGGCCAGTTAAAAACATTCCACTTTTTGGCCCTGAAAATCTCCATAGTTGCTTTAGCAGTATGATTGGGGTCATTGTCCTGCTGCAAGGTGAAGCACTGTCCAATGTGTTTTGAAGCATTTGGTTAGGTATGGGCAGTTCAGATGCTTCTGTACACTTCAGAATTCATCCTGTTGCTGCTGACTGCAGTCACATCATCAATTAAGACTGGTCTTTCTTGCCAGTCTGGCAATCCATGTACCATTAATTGGTGATGTTTGTCAGGTTTTTTTTTGTATTGCTGTGTGGGCAAGCAAATCGAAGGTCTTGGTCTAACATCATGACTTTAATCATACAGTACATTACTGTTTAAAGTTGTTCACCTGGATGGTGAAGACAGGAAACCGGAGAACACCACTGATATAGTATTTTTGTTTACACTGTTTCCAAGCTTTGCAAATTTATTGATATGGAAAGTTTGGCTCCAATGTGGCTTGCGTACTGAGCTAGTTGAGCTGCTAGTGAGCTGCATGAGCTAATGTGGTTGTTTTCTGTCTGCATGTCTCACAGTGTTTCATTATTTTGGTACACTCCTTAAAACATTTTATGTGCTTCAAGAAAGGGGTGCAACATTCCTGATAATATTCTAATATATTTCACAATTACCATAAATGTATTTTACCTCAAAACTTCATGCACAACATTATACCGTACCCTTTAGTTGAGCCATTACTGTAAACCAGAGGTTCTCAAAGTATGGTCTGCGGAACGTACGCCAGGTGGTCCGCGGGCTGACCTAATCATCTTTCTATGCTGTTTAAGTCAGAGGAAAGAATATTGTAGTGTCCGCTACAAAGGGCTTCCCCCTAGGAGCACTGTTAAGAACTGCAAGCTAAAATAGTGGGAGGAGGGAGTTGTGTGTTGGTTCTAGGTATCGGGATTTCACCAGCTGTTAAGGGGACTGTGTGTCAGTAATGGGGTGAGCACCAGCCTAGTTTTACACTTGGCTGGCTTGAGGGTCTGCCAAAAGGACAAAGTTTCCATTCATTCTCCTTGGCTGTAACCTTCTGTTGCCTTTGTGTTTTAATGAAGCTTGAGTTATGGGGGAACACCTCACCTCTTTATTCTCCCCATCACCACCTATCGCTTCATTGTTTTAGTTTTATGCATCACAAATTAAATGATGTCACACATTGAAAATGAGACAGTCAGTTTGGCAGCGACGTCTTTGCCGCTATGCAGCAGTCTACTGCTGTTAGTGATGCACGGATCTGCTTTTTTTTATCCGCACCCTCCCAACCCGATTTAAAATGATAAAAGTACTGATGCAAAGCCGGTCCAAACCCGCTCCACTACAAATTACAATACCAAACATTCATTTGATCAAAATTTATTGAAACAGCATATCCAGATTCCTTGTTTTAAACAGACTCAAGTAGCCTAGTCTTGTGACTGTCACTTTTGTAAAGTGCTTCACAATTGATGCAGATAATATAACCTGTTTTTTCTTCTGTTGTGCTGACTAGCTCGCCAAACTTCTCCCACCTAGCCCTTTTGTCCCTTTCTCTTCTTTAGTTCCGTCCTGATCTGCTCTAATGTGGTTGTTTGTAAGACACTGTTGTCTGCTTACGTTTTCTCCTGCTTTGCCTTGTGATACAATCAATTGGGGCTTAAATATGGTAAAACATCAGTTTTAAACCTTAAAATCACTTTAATTTAGGATACAATGGTTTTCTGCAGTATTTTGCCTTTGGTCATATATCAACCCACACCCGCCCAATCCGATCTAAAATCTTTTTTTTTGAACCCTAGTCAACCTGTGTATAACTAGTTGTCATGATTGCATGGTTAGGCTGTTTACATTTAGATATTTGAGTGTGGTTTGACCATTACACTTATTATTGTTTGTACCGTTTTGTACTTACTTTTGAATATCTTACTTTGAGTTTGAAAGTTCAAAGTGTAAGTTACCTCTTAGTGCCAGAGACCCATTTAGCCAATGCCCGCCTGGAATTTCCACCCCTTAAACATTTTGTTATATCTCTGCAGCAGAACATAGCAGGAGCCTGGAAGGTAACCCCCTTGGCTTTGAGTGTGAACCATTAAAATTTCTTATATTTCTTAATGTGTCCACTCAGCAGACAAACATATGAAAAAAAAAACAGCAGGCAATATAATAACAATCAAAACCATTGCATTTGCTATAAAAACCTTTAGACACTGCTAGAGAGCCTTTATCTGCTGTAATTCAATGAAAAAAAACTCAACACTTGCCTTCTGGTGTGAAAAAAGGAGCACTGATAAAAACCGATTGATTACCCCTTCTGAGTCAATGATTGACAGCTAAAAGGCAGGCGGAATGCAGCCCGAGGCTTTTAGAGGAAGTCTTACCCCCTAAGGCCTCTGAATGGCTAAAAATACAATGAATGACAGTGCTTTTTATCAATCAGATCGCCTTATTTCTGGCTTCATACATTTAATACAAAGTCAATAACGTTCAGTAGCTTCCAGGTCTGGAGATAAGCTAGTCTAGGCTTCTGTGGATATATACTGTGCTACAGAATAAGTTAAAACAAGGGATATATACATATTTTTGCTGTTTTTTGCTTTTGCGGTCTTGTTTTGCTGGCTTATTGATTACGTAATCAATGTATTTTGGAAGTTTGGAAGTGCATCATCAGATAAAAAGTTTCATTATAAGATTTTGTGATCGATCGTCTTGGTTTAAAAAAAAACGTTTTTTTAAAGTTCCTGTTATCCTTTGTTGATTGATAACATGGTTTTGTGGTTTTGTTAGTAAAAAAGGATTAAAATTATGAAGGAATCAAAGGTAGATATTGATTTACAAAGTGGGCATTTACGACCACGCTAAGGATAGCACACGTGTGACTATATGAACGTTTTTCTCGAATTTCTAAAAATGGTTTTGTGAAGCCCTAGTTGAACACTTTTCTATTGATAAAAGGTTTTCTGTAAAAGTTTTAGTGATGTAAAATAATGAAGTGAGACGGAACTTTTGAGGCAATTTTTCTTAGAACATGGCGTACACAACCACGTCCAGCATTAAGAGAAGCAGTCAAAGCAGAAGGGTTATTACAGATCACTGTCTCAAATCTGGGACTCTGAAATGCTTTTACATCATGTTTCAGTAACACTTAAATATTTTGTTGCTTATATTTTCAGTAATGGCTTCCCCATTTTGTTACCCTGTCATAAAGGCTATTTTGTAGAGTTTTCCCTATATTGTTGACTAATGCAAATTTGCACCGATCTCACAGTGCTATCAAAGTTGTGTGATGTAGAAAGATGCACCATCCAGTTCTTGATGATTGTTATATAGTGCTCACAGGGATATTCAGAAAGTTTGATACTTTTGTACTCTTTTCCAGATCTGTGCTTTTCAATGACTTTATCCCAGACTTGCTTTTGAAAGCTCCTTTGTCTTTATGGTTGGGTCTTTGAAACTCAGTACCTGCCCAAAGAAGCTCAGTAAGACAGTTATATTGAAGTTATAAGAACCACAGTTATTGCACACAGAGGCAATTGTGGCAAGTTAAGTTAATTTTATGCACCTAAATTAATTTAATTAATTAAGTAACGTTAACCACAGCAAAGGGTTTGAATACTAATGCAATCATTAACTTTCCATTTTCCTTTCATATAAACTATTAACTTTTTGCTTTGAATGTATGGAGTACATTATATACAGGTCACATACTAATTACGGCTTAAAATTGTCATGATTGCAATCTATAAAGCAACAAAATGAGAAAACCGTGCAAGGGCCTGAATACTATTGCAAGGCACTGTACTTAAAGCTACAGTATAATCATATAATACTATCAACTATAAATTAGGGATGTCTTCTTGATTGATAGTGTTCACAAAAACAACAACTTAAAGATGGATTGCAGATAGTGTTTATTATTTTCATTGCTTAGGTACGAACCTTTTGCATATCACTTTTATTAAAATAAACACTTCATAGCTCCCTGTGTTATTTACATTTGTCTGTAATTCACGTGGCAAACATTAAATTAGTACATATTTGTGTTTAATCTCCATTCTGTTAGATCTTAAGTATTGTTATTGCTGGAATGCTGCATTTCAACTTCTGCCAGTTAGGACGTCAATGGTGAAAGCCTAAACCTTACCACCAAGAACATTATGTTTATTAAGTTATAAAAAGTGCTAAATTCCCTTTGTGGCTTACAAAAAATATTGTAGTATTCGCAACGAAACATGTAATTGGTGACTTGAGATTTACAGTAATTTATATAAAAATGAAAAAACAGAGAGTTTACAATCTGGAAGTGATTTAAACTCTAGACCAAAGTAGTAGCATCTTGATGTGGTTTTAGCTGAAAAGAGTTTCATTAGGAATGCAAGCCATAACTGCTACAGAATGAACACTACGAAAGTAAGCTAACCTTTTTTATCTAATACATTGGCAATTTAGAGTAAACGTTTCACTGAGCCATTAAACTAATTTGAAAAATTTGCTTTATTCGATTTTTCTCAACCAGAAAATGATTAGAAAAGTTTAGAAAAATAAAATGGAAATTTCTCTGATTAGGGCACTCTAATTTTGTATGTTGGAACTTAAGTTTAGGATTTTGAATTATAACACAGTGGTTAAAGTGCTACATTAAGTGCTATGTGGACCCTATAGCTCTTTCAATATCAAATGTAAGAATCACAGGAAATTATTTAACATAAAAACGTCTAGGAAAAAAAACGGAACCTTTACTTAGGAGTAGTATAACAATTCCATAACAACTATATTATAGTTTAAAATAAACCCAAAGAATAAGAAACTACATAGCTGGAATTCTCTGCTTCATGCATGTTTAAGCTTTATTTTACTTGCTTCATAATGCTGTATTTTTATAGGGTACCTACACACTTTATTTTTTTATACCCATAAACCAGATCTGTAAGTTGGTTTAAAGCTATTTCAGGGGACTTTAACCACGTCTCTATTTCCACCACTTTGCCTACTTTCCACTAATTTGGTAAGTGCCCAACCAGAGAAAACAAAACACTGGACTTATTATATGCCAATGCTAAGGATGCATATAGTTCCACAGCCCGTCCCCACCTTGGCAGATCAGATCAGAACCTTGTCTTGCTTACACCACTATACACGCCTATTGTACAGCGCCAACCTGCAACAATGAGGACTGTGAGGAGATGGTCTCAGGAGGCTATGGAGGATCTACGTGGTGCTCTGGAGGCTACCGACTGGGATGTGCTGTGTGAACCACATGGGGACGACATAGACAACATGGTGGATTGTGTCACTGACTACATAAACTTCTGCGTAGACAACACCATCCCCACCAAAGAAGTACACTGTTTTTCCAATAACAAACCCTGGATCTCCAGTAACCTGAAAGCTCTTTTGAATGACAAGAAGAGAGCCTTTAGGAGGGGGGATAAGGAAGAGGTCAAGCGTGTACAGAGGGAACTAAAGCAGAAGTTAAGAGAGAGCAAGGACGCCTACAGGCGGAAGGTAGAGGACAAGCTGCAAAGGAATAGGGTGAGGGATGTATGGACCTGCATGAGAGAGATCACTGGCTTCAAACAGGCTGGGGGTGCAATGGAGGGGAACCTGGAGCCAACGAGTTGAACCAGTTTTTTAACAGGTTTGATTCAGGGTCCTCTGTGGCTCGACATCCATCCCCCCACAGCCACACGCTACCTAACCCTTCACAGCTGCGACTGCCCAACACCTCCTCCATCCCCCCACAATCATGGCCGCCTACAGCTACAACCCCCGACAGCTACTCACCCCCCCATCCCCCACGGCTGCTACTCTCCAACACCTCCGCCATTAACACCTGCAACACTGAAAGCACTATGAGCACCATCCCCCAGGCCAGGCTGACCATCACAGCTGACCAGGTGAAGAGGGAGCTGAAGAGGCTGCACCAGGGTAAGGCCACAGGACCAGACGACATCTGTCCCAGAGTTCTGAGGGCTTGTGCTGATCAGCTAAGTGGAGTGCTCTAGCGACTGTTCAACCTGAGCCTGCGCTTGGAGAAAGTCCCTGTGCTCTGGAAGACATCATGCCTGGTCCCAGTACCAAAGAAAGGGCGCCCCTCTGTCCTCAATGACTACAGACCAGTTGCACTGACTTCTCACATCATGAAGACACTGGAGACGCTGGTCTTATCCCACCCGAGACCCCTGGTTAGCTCATCACTGGACACCCTTTGCCTACCAGCCCAGTGTTGGTGTGGAGGATGCAATCATCTACATGCTGGAAAGGGCCTACTCACACCTGGACAAGGCTGGCAACACCATAAGGATTATGTTTTTCGACTTCTCCAGTGCCTTCAATACCATCCAGCCCTTACATCTAAGGAGGAAGCTGGAGGAGATGCAAGTCGATGCCTGTATGATATCGTGAATCACTGACTTCCTGACAGGCAGACCACAGTCTGTGAGACTTCAAAACTGTGTGTCTGAACAGGTAGTAAGTAACACAGGGGCTCCTCAGGGGACGGTTCTTTCTCCGTTCCTCTTCACCCTCTATACCTCAGACTTTAAATACAACTCAAAGTCATGCCACCTGCAGAAGTTCTCAGATGACTCTGCAATTGTGGGATATATCAAGGGTTGGCAGGAGGAAGAGTACAGAGGACTGGTCAGCAGCTTTGTGGAGTGGTGTGGGGAGAACCTCCTGCAATTGAATGTAGCAAAAACTAAGGAGTTGGTGATAGACTTCAGGAGGAAGAGGGTCCAACCTACTCCTGTCTACATCCATGGGAGTGTCGTGGAGATGGTGGACTCGTACTGGGAGTGCACATCTACGATAGACTGGAATGGTCTAAGAACATCGAGGCCATTAACAAGAAGGGTCAGAGCCGACTTTACTTCTTGAGGAGGCTCAGGTCCTTCAATGTGTGTAGTAAAATGCTACATATGTTCCATCAGTCGATGTTGGCGAGCGCCATATTCTACGCGTTAGTATGCTGGGGCTCTGGGATTAGAGCAGTGGATTCCAACAGGCTGAACAAGCTCATCAGGAGAGCAAGCTCTGGCATTGGGTCTGGCCTGGACCCCCTGGAGGTAGTGGCTGAGAGGAGAATGGTGTCCAAACTAGAGACCATCATGGACAACGTCTCCCATCCCCTCTATGACATGCTTGTAGAAATGAAGAGCACATTCAGCAATAGACTGATTCATCCACGGTGCGACAGGGAGCGCTACAGGAGGTCGTTCTGGCCTTCTGCCATAAGACTGTACAACGCATCCACCTTGCGTCTGGGCAGAGGCAACATTGACAGTGACCTGTTCTGGACTGAACAGTAAACTGATGCATCTGTTCTTTTTCTTTTTCTGTTTTAAACCCGTTTTTTTTGCAATATATGCCAGGGACCTGTGCAATACATTTATATTTATTTATAGTCATATTGTGCAATACGACTTTTTTGTGTACTGTTCTTTTCTGGTTTTGTTCTGTTCTTTGTGTGTTCTGGACTGCGAGTAACTCTTCTACTGATTGTATTGTATGTATTGTATTATTATTATTGTATCATTCATTACACTGTGTCTGTGTTGTCCGTGTTAAGCTGCTGTTGCACTGCAATTTCCCTCACAGGATCAATAAAGTATCTATCGAAGTTAACATTTTTTTGCATTAATAACAGCCCTTAAAGCAGTTAGGCTACTGTTCGGGTATTGTACCTGTAGTATTAGCAGCATCTGGATGATGGAGGGTGGCACTCTGGCACGTGGCCGGGAGATGGCATCTTCAAGTTTTATATTGAGGGTGATGATGTTTCTGAAGTGAAGCAGAGCTAACTGGCGAACCGAGGGCTCCTTTCCCTACACAAAAAGTACACAACACAATGCAACTTCTTTCCAAGAAAAAATTAAGGACATACTGTTGTGTAAATTGTGAACTCAAATAGTATTACTTTTACTCTTCCATGACCATATTTCTACCTTATGTTTTTGTCCTTTCTTCGTTTTTTGTAGTTTACAGCTGAATAATAATATAACATGAATGATACATGCTCTATATATTTTGTCGTAATTACTATTAAAAATCAGTATAACATGTTTTTAAAAGTTTAGACAACAATTTTAAACCAAAATTTCAGATGACCACAGCAAGTGTCTAAGGTTTGTCCAAAATGAAAACAGAGATATACATATATAAATATATGTTATATTTATGTATTTATATATAGGTAAGTAATACATTCAACCTTGTAAATGTTTTATCTCAGCCTGGTTGAACATATTTTATAACACAGTTTTAGTTTTCAGTTAAATTGCAACAATTCATATGGGACCCAAAACATTAAAAATGAATATATTTACAACAGTGTTTTGTGTTTTTAATGAGTCTTATAAAAGTGTTTTAGTATGTGCCTCCTTGAAATTGAGAGTGCTGCTAAACACTGTATAAAATTACTGTATAAAGAAGGAAAATCCAGTAAAGATTTTAGACATTGCCCTACATTCTCTCAAATCTGTCAGTCATGTTGGTGATCACTGATTAACCAAAAAGAAGGAAGGCTAAGAACTAAATTGAAGAATTGAAGTGTAAAACTTTTCAAATGCATTACTTATTTGCTATTTTCAACACAGTAATAGAAGAAATAACATTGTAAACCACCTGAACGGGATAGAAAATAGCCTGAAGCATAGAGAGGACATCACAGAAGAAGAAGTCCCACGTCTCAGCCAAAGAGTCCAGTAACTTCTGACCTATGAAAATTGTACAAAAAAAAAACAAAAAAAACATCATTGGTGATAAATTTTCCACTGAATATATAGAATGATCTGTATATACTCTGAATTATATACAATTTTTAAAATATTAATATTAATATAAATATTAATGAGAATGATAATGGGGATTATGTATACAATTCTCTTCACATTAACATTATGAAATACTTTTGTAACTGTACTTATGAGTTTGCACTTGATGGAGATAATTGAACTTAACACATGTGAAGACATTATTGTGTGTAATGTACTCTCACCCTTGTCAGAAAGATGAGGAGCAATGGCAATATGGTGAT
Source organism: Lepisosteus oculatus (assembly GCF_040954835.1). Classification (NCBI taxonomy): domain Eukaryota; kingdom Metazoa; phylum Chordata; class Actinopteri; order Semionotiformes; family Lepisosteidae; genus Lepisosteus; species Lepisosteus oculatus. The sequence continues at coordinate 10,496,060 of NC_090702.1, read as the reverse complement.
ATATGGAGAAATCTATTTTTAGAAAAAAAGATCTGAAGAGAAAATGGAGAAAAAAAACCTTATAGCTTATAAAACCTTTTGAACCAAAGGTTTTGCTGCTGGTTTCAAGCAAGTGTGTATTTTAGGGCAGGATGATGCAAGACAGCACAGTGCTGCTATTACACTGCCAGCTTTTTAATCTGACGTGAGTCCAGTAGAACACCTGTGGGTTAATATTTTTGTTCTTTCCAGGTACAGTATGTTAACTTTTTACTCATAGTTTTTGAAACTTAGAATGTAGTATATTGGCAATGTCTGTCTTATAGTGTATCAAAACATATACTGTAAATGAAAAAACATTATATATTTATAAGAACATATGAAATAACTGCAAAAGAGGAGGTCATTAATCCTATCTTACTCATTCGGTAGTTAAGAAGCTAAGTGAATCCAAACCTGCATCTAGCCATTTCTTAACAGTGCCTAGAATTCAGTCATCAACCACATGGTTACCCACCACTCATGTGAGTTTTTCCAATTATTTTTCTGTTCTAACTGAATTACCCTTAAGGTTTCAAATGTGACTTTTTAGACTACTGAGTGATCCTTACTCAGTTCAGTTCCTTATCTATACCCCTTAGGATTGTATATTCATGTACCTGGATCAGATTTCAATCTCCTCTTTCCTAGACTGAATAGATCAAGCTACAGGGTATACTAACTGAGGTATTTTTAGTACATTGTAATGCTTAAGCATAACTGGATTAAAAATCCAAACCTTTTGCTATATACAAAAGCATTCTGTTTGCTCTTTTATTGCTTCACCACATTGTCTTTATAAGGACATAGAAGAACTTATCCAAATACCCAGATACCCTTTCTACTTATAACTTTCTATAACTCAGAAGCACCTGTGTGATATGAATGGTCATGTTCCTACTACCGATGTGCATCACTTTGCGCTTAGCACTGTTGAATTTAATTTGACAAATTTCAGCCCAATCCATGTCTTTTTCGATCTCCATTGTCACCTTTTATATGTTTGTTGTGCCCCCAAATTATCAGCAAATTTAAGTAGATTCCTATTTTCTATTTCTTATTTTCTATGTTTACCTGAATAACTGATATAGATCAGGAATAGTTACAGGGCTAAAATGGATCCATGTGGCATATCACTACTCACATCTGTCCAGTTAGAGGTTATGCTACTTACAATAATACGCTGCTTCCTGTGTGTACATGTGCATACATTATCTTGGATTCTTATAGCTTATGGATTTGAGAACCTTTTATGAGAGATCTTATTAAAAGCTTTCTAAAAATCTATATATTTCTATATGCTTTATCATTATCTATCTCCTTGTTGCTTGTTCAGCAAGAATTCTAGCAAGTTAAGCAAGACCTTTCATTTCTAAATCCAACTGGGCTTCTAATTTAGTTCTACCCATCATTTCCATACCTTTATCCATAACAGAAGCAAGATCAATTGAACTGTAAATATCTGGATCAATTTTATGATGGACTAATGTTACATTTGTGATTTTCTCATCTGTGGGTCCCATTCTAAGTGAGAGCAGAAATATTCTGCCTAGCGGTCTATGAATGATATCCCTCATGTCCTTAAGTATCACACATAAAATATAATCAGGCCCTGACAATGCACAAGTTTTTAACTGTCCTAGAACCTCAGTATCAGTTATGCTAAAATGTTCTGGTGCAGCCCGATCTATAATATAATTATAATGGCTACATGGACACACAGTTTTCACTGTATTCAGCATAACCGCACTACCTGTATATATTGCATACACCATGGACACATAGTAGCTCTACTCATATTAAGTTTATTCTGTTTCTATTACATCTATTATTATGTAACCTCAATTTTGTGATTTCTGTTATTCCTGTTATTCCTGTGATTTTTGTGAGCTTGCAGAACAGACATTTCATTGTCGGCAACTAATGCTGCACGCTGTATTGTTGTGCATTTAATAAATAAACTTTGATTTGATTTGATTTGACTTAATATGGAACATGTTATTGATGCCTTGTATTGTAAACACCTGTTTGAAATATTCATTATCTTCTAATATGTAGTTCCTTTTATCTCACAAACTCATTATTTCCACTGTTGTAGTCTCTGCACTTAAGTTCTCATTTCCTTATGATTTTTCCCCAGTATCTCAATTAAACCAATTTCACTGTATTATCATTACTTTGACTTAATTGTTTTAGGAATTAATTTGTTTAGAGCCTTTAAAATTATGTTTAAATGCAGTATAACCATCCTTTTCAATTTTCTCTATTCCATCCATCACAATTTCAGCTTCTGTATTCCCCATAACAATATTCCAATTTATGTTTGGAAAATTGAAATCTCCAAGCAATGTAATGTAACCTTTGCTACATACCTTTCTGATCTCATCATATATGCCCTACCTGCTTTAGGTGGGCTAACTCATACAACTATTGATAAGCCCTTTGAAATTGCATATTTCAGTTTAACGCATATACATTCTAATGTGCCTGCAGCCTCTTGCTTCAGTTCAATGGCTTAAAGATTATTTTTGATAAAATGCAGCCATTCAAAATGCACGGTAAAACCCCGTACCGCGAAAAATTATCTACAGTTTAGCATGTTATACCGCAGTACGTGATTGGCTGGCCAAAATGACTGAAAGGCGGCACTCGTGTTGCATTGGTAGTTAGTGAAATGATTGCTTCATTTAATCTTTACTGTCCATGTTTAAGTCCGCTTAATATTGAATATTAATATGGAATTTTAAAACTAAAGGGAAATTTTGGTAGCTGCGCATAAAAAGAAGAGGACCATAACGTGTCTGAAGGTCATAAATTAAATTAATTTAGGAATATAAACATATTATGTAAACTGTATATGGCTGGTATTGGTTTTGGTAGTTTAAATAAAAAATACACACCAGTATTCCACTTTCTTCATAAACATTTTAAGCATCAGAGTCTTTAAGTTATATTAAAAATGAAATAAAAACATGAATTAGCAAACATAAATACTGTCAACTATTCAGCCGGTTTAATTCAAAACACTTTATTTAGTGGGGCAATTTAACAGACACCTCAAGCCTTAAAATGGAATCGTATATATTGTAATTAGAATCGAGAATAACAAAGCGGTATTAAAAATACAACTGAAATTATAAAAATGTATCTGCTCGTTATTAAAAGTATTAATTTAATAATAAAAATTTCAATCTTCTTGTATCTTTTTCAGTCACTTTTTCTCTTTGGTTTTCATAAGCTTCGCTTATTAAAATGCCTATTTATAAGACACGATGTTTCAGATATCAATAACTTTGTGAACAAATGACACAGAGCCTGCAACCTACAGGTTTAAAGATTGCAATCTGTGAAAAATGTCACAGCTTTTATTTAAACAATATCTAGTACCTGGTTGCATTTTTAGAAACCTTAGTCTGAATAAAGTGAATCCCAGGTGCAAGTGACTTCATAACGCGCGAAGGCATTATACTATATTTTTTATGCATCAGTTGAAGCCTTCTGAAGTCTCTAAAAAACATAAAAATGTAACATAATATTGTGTGGCACGATGGGCAATCGATTTTTTAATTTTAAAGAAAATAAAAAATAAGTAAAAAAGCGTTTGCCTCAAACAGACATTGCATGATTTTAAAACCCATACAAAACATGTTTAGTTAAAAACACAAAATCCACAAAAATTGGTGATTTTCCTTGTGATCAGCTTAGAATCTTTGTGTAAACTGTACTTTTTAACAACTTTTTTATTAAACATTTTAAACACTTTAATTTTGTAAACACAAGACACATTTTGTACAGATACAGTACAATCACATTCTCCTGTCTTCCCATGGTGTGAAGCAATTTAGCAGGTAGTTGAGAAAATAGCGTATCGCCCACTAAGTTCAGTCAGAGAAGAGGCGTCGCCGTAGGGAGACCATTCTGCAGCATGCAGTGTTTATTGCACTGAGCATGTCTGCCTTTAAAACGTAATAATAAAAAAGCCAGTTTCCCGCATTGTCATGTCGTACCAGGGGGGAAGGAAAAGTGCCCGCGGTCATTATTTTTACTGACACTACTACTTGATCACTAACATGATGGAATTAATCTTGGTCTTGCTCATGTATCATTGCCACCCATTTTGTAGTGATTCAAAGGCAATTTCAAACACCAAATTGGACTGAAGAAAACCATTTTTGAAACCCAGCACAGATTTACAATCTGTGTAAATGCAATTATTAAATATACTCCAATACCATAGGCAATCACCTCAACAATCCACCACCTTGCCATTCCATGTTTGGAATGAACACAGATATCTTTGCCTGTGCTGGGATTTGGGTTCTAAGCATGAACACTGCTGTGGCAGAGTTTTACACTGCCTAGATTTTCAGAAGAGGGCTATGTCACTTCTGTAACTAACTGGCTTAGTCTATGAGCCCTGTTACGCATTTCCTTTTGTAAGCAGTTTATATCTCTCGACATAAAAATACCCCAGAAACCTGTTGGTCATGCAAATGAAAAGTTTCCCAATGCCACATTTCAAATTATAAAACCTTTTACCAAAGCTGAGCAATCCATTTCGGAATAAAACAAAAGTGATTATATGGTGAGTGAAATGTACTGTAAATATTTAACTCAGACTACAGTACAATATGTCAATGCTGAAAACGCACTGTTAACTGCTAGAAATGTTAAGTTATTATCATTTGTACATATCTGAAGAGCTATGTCCATATTTTTGTTTAAGATGAAAGAAGATAAATGTTGCTACAGGTTTAAGATAAATGAAACCCACAATGACTTCAATTATTCATTTTTGCATGCAATACTAAATTAGTTCTAAGTAGATACTTTCTTAGATAAAAACAAAAAGCACTTTGCAGATTAGGTAACTCATCATAGGTGATGTGGTTTGCCACGCCAGCACACAATATGCAAACAAATGCATGCTGCATTCATGCAGGAGGCTCCCCAAGAAACCACATGCATAAAAAGACACCTCTTAATACATGATATCCAAAACCCATTGAGTAAACAGGCAATAGAATAAAAAAGTAATTTTAAAAAGCTGGGAATCTGATTTGTCTATTATCTGAACCTGTAGTCAGAATTCAGAAACTCATGCACACTAATTTCTGAAAACAAGTGAGGTTTCATTGAGTTTTTGTGGACTGTAGACTACTAATATCAGTTTTACACCTACATATGTTGTGAACAATATGACGTGTGTTAAAAATGTGATGTGAGATAAAGGTTGTCCCATTAGGTATGGTGACCTAATAACCATGTGTTACACACGGAAAGCCATCTCTTTAATAAAGTCAGCATCAAGAAATAAATACTGCATTGTGGTTAATAGAGCTCCAAGTGCATAAAAAGTCATTCACAATAAAAATAAATTTCAAATTATCTGGTCTTGCAGCAAACTCAAGGAAAACTCATCCAGTAACTAAAATAATACTGCAACTAAAATATCACCCACCCACCAACAGAAAATTTCAAATGCGTCACTAGATCGTCTCACTTTAATCAAAACCTCAGTAAAAATACAGATTAGCAAATTGTTTGCAAATTAATGTACCTGCTAAACTTCCAATTAAGGATATTGAAAAAAATGAAAAAAGTTTAATTACTGGGTCTTCAAGAAACAACAGATTACATACAGGATGTTTAATGTCACAGAGCAGCTCTAACAATAGAAGAGTCTGAAGCACTGGAATAGAAAACGTTTTTTTTACCCCATTTGTTCTCAGATCATTTGAGATATTTTGGTCACAGTTGGTCTTGGCCACTGTGTTCTTCTGAATAAGATCTTTTTGTGGAGGGAAGTACCTTAAAATTAAAATATTCAAGAATAGCCCATATTTAATGCCTCACAAGGCTTTATAGAAGGACTTCACAAAACCTAATTGACCCCACAATCTACCACAAGAGTATTGTGTAAATGAAAAATCCTTTTGTACATTATAAAATGACCATTCTTGATCTGTTTCAGAACATTATCAGTAGCTTATTATTAAAGACCAAGACGGAAAAAAAAAGAACTGAAAATGGGAACCAAACACTTCAAATGATCTGCATTTTGGGTTTGACCCATATTATGTATCCAACATTACAAAGCCTATACATTTGCATTTGTAAAACATAAAAGATTTAAAAGGCTCTGCAAAGCCTTTGGCTTTCCAGCCCTACAACCAGTGGTTACTAAAACCCTGCCCCATTGAACTGACAGTTACCTCAAAGCCCAAGAACTAATTTACAGGAACCTCAACAATGTGTTTTGTACTAGTACTAGTGAAATACAACCCAGCCACAAGAACAAATGTGACAATAGTGCAGAGCAGTGGTTAGGGTTCAGGATTCTTAGCTGAAAGGTTGTGGGCTCACATTCCAGTTGATACTGCTATTGTGTCCTTTCTGCCCTTAAAGGTACTTCACCCAGATTACTACAGTAAAACACTCAGCTGTATAAATGGGTGCAAATTTAAGTTGCTTTGGATAAAAAACATCAGGCAAGTAAATTAATAATAATAAATGTAGTAATTTCTGCAAAAGAATTGTGATCTATGAGTATTTTAAGAAGGATTCTAAGAAAAATTGTGTGATGATTTATTAAGCCACATTTCACACTAGTATTTGGGAAAAGAACTCCCAGATTTTTTTAGTTTTTTTCTTTCTTCAGTGCCGTAACTGTTTTTAGAAATGTGGGAAAAGCAATATCAACTTTTGTTTATTGTTATGGTTGCCCAAAGCCAAAGTGTTCCAGCTCCATTCAATATAAATTTCACAGACTAAACATAAGTCCTGAAGAACAGGATGAGGGCTCCCATAAAGCAAATAAACAAGAAAATACATAATGAAGTATTAAAGGAATATATTATTTGTTACAGCAATTATTATTGTACTTATTAAATTATTTGTCTTTATTAAATAATTCACAGTAAAGATCTAAACAGTGTAGTGTAGATGTAGCATTTCTAAAGTGATGAGACTGAAAACTGAATGAATGAATAAAAAACTTTTGCACCTACCTTCATAGAACCTTATTTTGTCCCTTAATATAACCATGCCTTTTGTAAGCAACTGATTCTGAAGAGAAATGTAGAAAGAAACAGCTTAAATGAATTACATGTACAGTACATTAGTGAACTGTGTACTTCACTATTAATATTTACACTTTCAGAAAATCATTAAAATGTATACCAATTACTTTTAAAATTAAGATTTCTTTTATTTTACAATAATTGTTCTAACCACAATTTAGGTTCTAAAAAAATGTTATTTACCTGGAGGTATTCAGTGAAAAATGATCCCAGTTCTGTTTTTAACAACCGCCTGAAAAACATTAAAAAGTGTGGTGCATTAACAATGATTTAAATACCTTTGAAGAAAAATGGTAAAGTCAAAACATTACAATATAAGAAAGGGTAATAACATTTCTAATAATAATCCTTTAATGCATGAAAGATATGCAAATATTTTAATCTTGAGAGTGTGTAACAACCCAAGTGCAGGCTTCGAAATATATATTTATTTTTCTGTGCTGCAAAAGTTCAACATACTTTATGATCTAGATCCTATCAGGTACTGTAGTTACAGAAAAAAAAAGCCAAATTGAACAGGCCACAAGTCTGATAGGACGTGTCAAATTAAGACAGTGAACAAAGATATTTTTAGGAAATATACTTGTCATAATGTCTATTACAAACTTGATATATTTGAGATTTTCACTATACACTATACTATACTATAGCTGTTGGAAAAAAAACACGGTAAACTGATAAATCAGCCCTAGCACCACACAGATGAGGAGGAAATGTGAATACTGGTTGCAGAATATTTTATTCTCTGCTGGATTAATCTTTGTGTGTTTTTGACATGCATATCCATGTTCTTTTTCACACAAATCACTTTTTCACACAGGGCCATGGAGGTTTGGATTTTTTTTCCTTAATAATAAAAACCTTCATTTAAAAACTGCATTTTGTGTTATCTTTGTCTAATATTTCAATTTGTTTGATGATCTGAAACATTTCAGTGTGACAAACATGCAAAGAAATAAGAAATCAGGAAGGGGGCAAACACTTTTTCACACCACTGTAGATGCAAAATGAAAACATACCACAGCAGGACAGCTTGAAAGACTGAAGAGCAATAATTCAAGTTTCTGTATTTATGTTCAGATAATATGGCCAGATTTTACAACAAAAATAATATTCCATAAAACTAACACAAATACATTTGGACATTTTCTGTTATTTAATATTAAGCTAAAATAAATCTAAGCTAAGCAGGTGTGAGCCTGGCTAGTAACTGGATGTGAGACCTCCTGGAAAAGCTAAGGTTGCTGCTAGAAGAGGTGTTAGTGGGACCAATAGGGTGCAGTATACTGTACAAATATCCATCCTTTGGATGAGACATGAATCCGAGGTCCTGTCTCTCTGTGGTCATTAAAACATCCCAGGGCATTTCTCAAAAAGAGTAGGGGTGTTACCCTGGCATCCTGGCCAAACATCAATTGGACTTTACCAATCAAGGCCTCCTAATAATCCCTATCTATGAATTGGCTTCATCCCTCTGTTCTCCTCCCCACTGATAGCTAGTGTATGGTGAGGCACTATGGCTGCTGTCACATCATCCAGGTGGTGGTGGAGGGGAATCCCAATTACCTGTAAAGGTTCTTGAGTGGAGTGTCCAGTAAAGAGCTATATAAGTGTAAGCAATTAATCTTATTTATTTATTAGTCTTATCTTATTCTTGATTACTGCAATTTGTGAGATTTACATTGGTTTAAATTTTTTATTGTTCTGTAAAAAGCCATAAAACACTCTAAATTCAACTGAATTTTCCAGTGAAAATTGGAAAAAAAAATAAACTTTTGACTATGAGGTTTTATCCATTTCAACAGGCATAGAACCATCTGAGTGATCATTAAAAGTAATCATCCATTATCCATTTTTTATATAATTAATATATTAATTTTGTAAAAGTATATTGTCTGCAAGTATATACATAGTTGTCTTTAAAGCAGTAATTAACATGCTCTTTATCATCAGTACTCTCAATCTATAACACAATGCTAATAAACACTAATGCAACAAATAAGGAAAATGCTAAATATTTTACAACATACTGTTTATACAGTACAATGTTTACTGTAAATATTCGACACATACAGATGCAGCCATTCGAAATGCACAGTACAACCCCGTGCCGTGCAATATTATCTACAGTTGATTGACTGGCCAAAATGACCGACAGGGACACTCGTGGTGCATCGGTTGTTAGTGAAACTATTTAATAATTTAATCTCTTTACTTTGCATGTTTTAATCCTCTTAATATTGAATATATCTATATGGAATTTTACAACTTAATGGAAATCATGAGATTCTTATCCAATCTAAGGTATGATGTTTCTTTTATTTCGAAACCATGATTTTGACATGCAGCTGTGAAGTAGAGTTTACTTTTACTGTAAAACTGTAGAAATAACCCTTCACGAAGAAATCCTTAATCACAAAACCATCACTTAATTTATCCAGATACACAAATTCACACCAGAGCCAACAACAAGCTATAATACTGGACTATTTTTATGTATTCACTATATAAGAAACAAACTGAAAGTAATACTCTGATCGCGCTTTGAACAATTGGGTGCAGTGCTTTGTCCATTACCACTACAAGTACAAAAAAAGTTTTTTAAAAAGAAAGGGATGTCAAAATGTTTCTTAAATGTCCATCTGTAATATTTTAGCTGCTTAGTTACACAATTCCATATTCATATAACTATCAAGTGATGTTAAATCACTACAACATGTATCTTTTTACAATAACAGCAAGTGGTGTTCTTACTACGTATTCTTAGAAAATGATAAACAATATAACTTTTTATGAAGTACACAATGTAAGCTTAATAATGTTAGAACAAGCACGTTATAACCAAAACCCACTGAGTTACCAAGTAAAAGACTTAGATGCATAAAATATGTATGAATAATTAAATTATTAATGATGAAGGTGGAATGTTGTGGACTTTTGTCCAACTGAGCAATCTTGCTTTTATAAAATATACCTACATTTAAATGTTTAATGATAAACATGCTGTAATACACAGTTTAAAATTATTAATAGTCTAAAGAGTATACAACTTAAATTCTTAATTGGAAAAGATTGTCCCTCAGCAGTGACCAGGATTCAAAAACGGGCATTTCTGGCAACAGCTCAAATGATGCACATGAGATGTTAAGCTTTATTAGCTCCACCTGGTAGTTTTACAAGGTGCTTCCAGATACTATTATCATAATTTAATTTGCATGCGGTATGATGCAGTAAAATGCGCCACACCTACCGTGTTTTAACGTACTCCGCACATTTTGAATGGCTGGATCTGTATGCTGGCCAACATAGCCAACCAATCCTGGCAAAATGTCTACAGATCTGTGGGAATTATGATCCTCTGTAGTTAATAATAATTATTATAATTGCTTACACTTATATAGCGCTTTTCTGGACACTCCACTCAAAGTGCTTTACAGGTAATGGGGACTCCCCTCCACCACCATCGATGTGCAGCATCCACCTGGATGATGCAACGACAGCCATAGTGCGCCTGCATTTGCTGACTGCTTGAACACCAGATTTTACATTTATTAGCTTTTAATTTCTTATATTAGAGGTTGCATAATTTTGTATCTTCACTGGTTTGCATTAATTAGAATATATCAGAATTAGAATTAAGTGTTAATCAATTTTATTTTTTTAAACTTATTTTCTAATATTTGTGTTTCTTGTTAAATCATTTAACATGCTGTCTCAAATATTAAAGATTGTCCTTTATTAAAAATGTAGTTTGTAACATACTGGAGTTGCAATGAATGATTGAAGAACATAATCTAGGTCAATATTTATTTTGTTCCTAAAATGCATTTTTAACCATTGAATTAACATGTATTATTCAATTTAAAAACATTACTCTAGAATTATTTTGCAATTATAAGTGAAATAAATATACTTAGGTAAAATGTATACTTGCATTTTATATTAGTTTGTGAAAAATATATATTTAAAAGATTGTAAAATAATTTTATATTTTTCATCTATGTTCCATTTAAAAGAAAAATGTTGGGGGAAATTATATTGAATATACTTTACAAGCTTAAGTATTTTTTTACAACTGAAAGTTGTAAAACTTATTAAAATAAGCATAATAATTATAACAAAATGACAAGAAATGTAATTATGTCCATGAATCAATAAAATGCTTATTTTATATGTTATGGACTGAAAACATGTAAAACTGGAGGTAGTCCTTTTAATTTAATCAAACAATTATGCAGGCTCAAAATCTATTGAATATGAAAAATACAATAAACAATAACACCAAACATTAAAGAAAGGATGTGACATAAACTCCAGGACACAAAACTTCTTACATTAATGTGAACAGTGGTTCAGCATGTTCTTATCCTATAAATGGATAGCTTGGGTGTGGATGTTGTTTTTTTCTCTTCTTCTGCTGTATCCAAACCCAGCAAATTAATCTGTCAACAGGTTCCATCTGCCCAAACATATAATGACTATATAATTAACCAAGTTAAGTACTCTGCTAGTAAAACCATACTGCTAAAATGAAACACAACAATGCAGGATTTGCTAACAAGTGCTAAAGCATGCTAGGCAAGGTCACTAAGGCACTAATGCAATGCGATTACAAAAGCCTGACAATGGGATTTATAATGGCCGCAATGGACTAGTGACCCTCTAGGCCTGGGGTTCTTAACCTGGGGGTCACGTAGTTCCAGGGGGGTTGCACAATAGGCAACAGAGACAGGATCAACCAAAGGTTAGCACACACACTAAGGTGGTAAGCGGTTCAGAGTGGTTACACTTCAAAGGACAATAACAGAGGTAAACAATTAACTATTATATACACCTGCACTGGTTAAGAGTATTTACATTAGCAGGGTGACTTGAGCCCACAGACCATCCCACAGCTACAACTCCCAGCCTGCTCTGTGGTGTGCATGGCGAGGGCGCTACATTAATTACTATTGGGTGGGCCACGATTGCAGTTATATTTGTAGCACTTTTTTTGTGCAAGGTAAAGTACTCGTGATTATCCCAGCAATGGAACATTTTTTAATAGGTGGCATTGGAAGAGTGGGAGCTAAAGATAATGTGGAGAAATGCACAGCAGAAAACTCAGAACAGAAAAAAAACGAAGAAAATGAGAAAATACGTCAAAAAGTACCCAAAGTTTGGATTTACACAGACAAGTAATGGAGAGGATGCACGACCGCTATGTGTGCTTTGTGGCGAAGTGTTGGCTAAGGAAAGCCTCAAGTCCTCCAAAACTGCTACGCCACTTGCAGACCAGACACTTGCAGTATAAACCTGTTGAGTTTTTTGAACGAAAGCTACAGGAGCCAAGAGGCCAACGATCTACCCTCCAAAGAGCCGCCACTGTGAACCAGAAGCCACTTCAGGCGTCTTTCATCATGGCTTACTGGATTGCCAAAACTGGGAAGCCACACACATTAGGTGAGACTTTTTTCTTACCGTGCTCTAAGGAAACGGTTTCAATCATTTGTGGGAAAAGCGCTGCAGAGCAGCTAGCATTGATACCAGTGTCAAATGATACCGTGTCTAACCACATTGGGCAATGGCAAAAGACGTGGAAGAGCAGGTGATCACTAAGATAAAATCTAGTGTGTAGTTTTCTTTACAACTTGATGAGACCACTGATGTCTCCGGAGATGCAGAAATGCTTGTTTATGTCAGATTTGTTGAAGAGGGAGAAATTAATCAGGATTTTTTGTTTTGTTGTCCTCTTCCGAAGCGTGCCACTGGCGATCAACTTTTCGTTTTATTGGACATATATGTATGTGAGCATGAAATTGACTGGAACAAGCATGTTGGAATCTGCACAAATGGTGTTCTAGCTATGACTGGAAAACACAGTGGGCTAGTCACGAAAGTACAGGCCGTTGCTCCGTTCGCTTTGTGGACACATTGTATGATTTATAGACAAGCCCTAACGGCTAAGAAATACCCCCCAAACTCAAACAAGTAATGGATGAAGCTGTTCATACTGTAAATTCCATCAAGGCTACTGCAACAAGTGCACGACTTTTAAAGATTATTAAAAAAATTAAGCATAGGATGACTGGAGAGGCAGTCTTTTGCTGCTATACATCTAAACTGTGGAATAGTATTCCTAAAAATATTAGAAATGTTGGCTCTGAGGATATTTTTAAACGGGAGCTCAAAACTTTTTTTTTAATCTTACTTTTACTTGATTTTTCTTATATACTTTCAGTGCTATTTGTATTGTTTATACATGGTTCTTTAAATATGTTATTGTTGCTTAAAGGTTTAACTTAATGTTTTTAAACAAGCAGTTTGAGCTGCAAAACTTTGTATGAAAGGTGAGTAGGCTTACAATTTATGCAACATGACAATTTTTAAATCTGTGTGTGTTATGGGGGGGGGTTGCAAAATATTTTTAACCCGCAAAAAAGGGTTGCATTTAAATAAAGGGTTGAACATAAATAACACTTTTTTTCAGGTCAAAGCTTATACCATTCCATATGAGTAGCAGTATAGCTAATGTTTTCAAAAACACAATTTTTACAATAAATTCTTGACTTTCCTCTTTGCCTTCACAGTATGTTGACAACCTGTTGATTCTGATCCCATTATGTTAGCCCCTTTATCACAGGCAGACCTTTGTTTGCCTGGCTCTAGTAGACCAAGTGAAAGAAATGCAGTAAACTATTTGAACAGTAGATAACTGTACTGAACTGATGTTTGTTCATTGCAAAATAAAGACTATGCCAACACCTCATATAAGAAAACCTATTATACTTATCATATGCTAGCACTGCTTTATTTGAAGATTAAGCAGTAAATACTATTCAGCCTTAAACACCAACAGAGATTTCTGCTTTATGCTTAGTTGGTTTTGTTTGTTCTTTGTTATGCAATATTGTAAACAACTTGAATACAAATGGTAAAAAATCGATATAATACTTCCCTAACAGATTTTCTCTAGCTTCCCTTAAATTCTACAAATACTGTATCATCAAAATACAAAATCAGTTTAATAACTCCAAGGTATTACATCTTAGGGAGCAATATTTGTCCTGAAAATTATCTTTGGCTTTGAGAAAAATGAAAATGGCTTTGTACTTATTGATTATAACTTTTGTTCTGTGCCTGCCCAATCCATGACTTTGCCTAAGTCTTATTGTAATTATCTTGCTGTTATTTCTATTTTCACCACTTCCTTTGTATAATCATTGCTGTGCCCCTTAAGATTATGTGCCATTTCCTATTCTTGATTTATTGAATGCATAACCTTTTCTTTTAATTGGGCAATCACCTTTTTAAGTTGGGCCACGACAAAAGTTTTCAGGAAATACAGTATAAATACATAATAATAATAATAATAATAATAATAATAATAATAATAATAATAATAATTGCATACACTTATAAAGTGCTTTTCTGGACACTCCACTCAAAGCGCTTTACAGGTAATGGGGACTCCTCTCCACCACCACCAATGTGCAACATCCACCTGGATGATGTGACGGCAGCCATAGTGCACCAGAACACTCACCACACATCAGCTATCAGTGGGGAGGAGAGCAGAGTAATGAAGCCAATTCATAGATGGGGATTGTTAGGAAGCCATGATTGGTAAGGGCCAATGGGAAATTTGGCCAGGACGCCGGTGTTACACCCCTACTCTTTTCGAGAAGTGCCCTGGGATTTTTAATGACCACAGAGAGTCAGGACCTCAGTTTTACGTCTCATCCAAAATACATGATGTTGTATGCTTTCTGCAATTTCCCTCACGGGATCAATGAAGTATCTATCTATGCTTAAATTTGAACTACTATCTTTGTTTCTTGTTGAAAAAATTCTAAGAAGTTAAACAGAACCTTCCCTTTCCAATTCCATCTTGAAACTGTTTTTAAGTATTCTTAGATGGAACTATCTTCTCTAGAAATGGCCACAAGGCTGGGTACACCAGTCCATCGCTGGGGAGACAGACAGACACGCACACACTCAGGCCCAGGGCCAGTTTTCCCAGAACTACAGTCCAATCCAACAGTATGTTTTAGGACTGTGGGAGGAAACCAGAGCACCCACTGGAAACCCACACAAAGCACCCACTGTGAAGACATACAAACATCACGCAAATAGCACCCCAGGACCCCAGTGTTGTGAAGCAGCAATGCTAACCACTGTGCCACTGCCCTGTGGTACCCTACTGTTAAAATGTACTAAGACACTTGGAGCTTGTTCTATAACATGGAGTATTTTAATTGGCATGTTCATCACTTTCAGTTTCATGGGGCATGTTACCAGCATTGTAAAAAAAAGTTAGTCTCAAACTAACTCATTAACTCTGATTTCACATTTCTTTTATGAGTATAGTATTAGAATGCTTAGTTTTCCTCTGTTCTGGGTCTTTTAACACTATCTGTGGAGAGCTCTGGTCCTTCAAATTGTCCTTTGAATTGTCTTCTTAACATTTTCCAATATGTTTAGACCACATTTTCCTAGACTTGGATTTCCCTATTTTATTTAATAATTTATTTTGACTAAACAATATAATTGCACAATATTTTATTGACTCCTTAACCAACTATTGCCAGTTCTCAGATATAAGATCTGTAATAATAATTTCAATTGAAATTGTTTACTTCCATTTTAGAGATTTAAGATATACCAGACTATTGTCACAGTTCACAGTTTATTCCTAGTGGTTTTATTGCATCTTTTCACCTATCAATATTCTTAAGCTATCCATTGCACGACTCAATTGGGTGAGTCTTGATTATGTTTTCCACCAGGAGCACCCCTGTGTTTTGCATGTTCAGCGGCATGTACAGCGTAGACTGTTCCACCAACAATGTAGATAATTTTAAATGCCAGAAAGGATTAGTTATAGTAGAGTTGGAGGACAGAATTCGTGTTATCCCGGCACAGCTGTCTCCGGTTCCGTGGTGGCACCAGCAGCAACCACACGGGAGTCCTTGGTCATGGTCAGACGGGGGTCTAAAAGCTCCTGCTTACCAGTCCCCAATCCAACTCTGCAGGTTCTCTGCTCTCGGCAGTGTGGATAAGGTACTTAAAAATGCCTCCCTGGGGCCAGAGTTTCTGACATTGAGGTGAAACTAGACACATGTTCCAGCAATGAAGTCTCCACCATGGTTGTTCACACTGGAACTAATGATATAAAGTACCAACAATTCAAGGTATTAAAGAGTAACTTAATTTCTATGTGCACAAGAGCACAAAGAAAATGTTGGAATTTAATCGTGTCTGGTCCCTTACAGAGGGGACATAACTATAGTAGGCTATACTCCAAAAACCGCTGGTTAGAGACTTAGTGTGCATCCAATAGAACAAACTTTATCAATAATTGGGATGTTTTTCTGGAACAACTTTTATAAACGCGATTGTCTCCACCCAGACAGGTGGGGATCATCAATTCTATCCCAAAATATAGAAGACAAATTGCCTCAGCCTGGCGATCTTAAATCGTGTGCTGTCTCTACTCCCACCTTTAGTTCACCTCTTGCACCAACCCTGGTTCTGTACCACATGCCATCCCATAAATCACATAACTGTTCAGAACCAGAAATTATTGTTTATAGACAGAGTATAGCAACTATTCACTAGACCTAGACTAGAAATCAGATGTTCCTATAGGGGCTCTTGTGCTGATAATATAATCTGCATTCCACTGGTATGCTTAAATCAATTACAACATGAAACTACCATAAAACGCTCACTGTTAAATGTTCGATCATTAGGCATCAAATCAGTTCTGGTTAATGATATGGTGCTTGACACCAACTCTGACCTGGGCCTACTAACAGAAACCTGGCTTAGACCCACTGACACAATTCCTTTAGTTGAAGCCTCACCTAATGGCTATGCTTTTTTACAGAAAGCCCGTTGTTCAGGAAGTGGCCACGGCCTAGCAGCCATCTTCAGCGAGTCTCTAAAATTTAATTAAAAACTATAAATGACATTCAAACATTTGAGACGATGCTTCTTAAAATAGCATCCGAATCATCCACATATATTCTTTAAGTATATAGACCCCCAGGATCATATGCAGAATTTCTAGTTGAATTTGGTGAACTGCTCTTTGACTTAGTTATCAATTTAGACAAAGCTGTAATATAAGTTAACTTTAACATACACATCGACATAGAGACAGATGCTTTCAGTAAAAACTTCTTGTTCCTCCTTGACTTTGTAGGATGTAGTCAGCATATAATAGGACCAACACACGTGTACAATCATACACTAGACTCAATTATCACTCATAGAACTGATATTCATCATATGTCAGTCCATCCCATGGATAACTCTTTTTCTGACCACTTTTTAATTACTTTTGAGATTCAACTACCCTCTGTAGTTGTCAAGGAGAAGATTATTACTCCACGTCACATCGCTGGGGGTACTTCTTTAATATTTATGAACATGATGAATAATGCTAACTTCATCTCTAGTACTAATGTTGACGAAATCACACACAACTATAATACAGTGGTCAGACAGGCCCTCGGTAAAATAGCCCCATTAAAGACTAAGGTAGTCAAAACCACTAGACACTCTCCATGGTTTAATGATCACACACGATCTCTAAAACAGGAGTGCCGTAAACTAGAGAGCAAATGGAGGTCTACTGGTTTGCAAGTATTCCAGCCCTATATAGAGCTCCTTTAGCCTACTACTCTGAACTTATAGAAAGCAATAAAAATAAACCTTGCTACCTATTTAGGACAATAGCTCATCTAACAAATAAGGCAGGTTCAACAGTACCAGTTAACTTTAGTAGTGACATTTTCATGGACTTCTTTAGAAATAAAATTAACAACATTAATGTTAACAATCCAAGAGGCTACCAAAAAAGTCTAGTACAAAAACAATGTGCGCACCTTTTCAGTGTTTTTCAAGGTAATGAACAAGAACTCAAGAAATGAATTATTAAGAAAAAATCAACCACCTGTCCACTATATCCCATCCCCACCCAACTAGTTAAAGATTCCCTTGAAGTACTGGCAGCTATTAATAGTAGGATGAACATGTCTCTTGCATCTGGCGTTGTATCTGATCAGTTTAAGGTAGCGGTGGTTAGACCTCTCCTTAAGAAGCCAAATTTGGATGCACAAGTTCTTAACAACTACAGGCCTGTCTCACATATCCCATTTCTATCTAAAATTCTTGAGAGTTGTGGCCCAACTTCAATTGTATCTGGACTCAAATAATACAGAGGAATTCCAATCTGGCCACAGAACTGAAACTGCATTAACAAGAGTTGTAAATTATATTCTGTTATCAACTGATGCAGGGAATGCAACAGTGCTTGTACTCCTACTGTAGATCTTAATGCTGCCTTTGACACAGTTGACCATTGTATTTTGTTACACAGGCTTGAGTCTGAGGTTGGCCTACGTGGAACCATCCTTAAGTGATTTAGCAGCCATATCACCCTGCAACTCACAACTGGTAACCCATGAAGTTAAGCAGGTGTGAGCCTGGTCAGTACCTGGATGGGAGACCTCCTGGGAAAAAGTAAGGTTGCTGCTGGAAGAGGTGTTAGTGGGGCCAGCAGGGGGCGCTCACCCTGCAGTCCATGTGGGTCCTAATGCCCCAGTTTAGAGACGGGGACACTATATTGTAAACAGGCGCCGTCCTTCGGATGAGATGTAAAACCGAGGTCCTTACTCTCTGTGGTCATTAAAAATCCCAGGACATTTCTCGAAAAGAGTAGGGGTCTAACCCCGGCGTCCTGGCCAAATTTCCCATTGGCCCTCACCAATCATGGCTTCCTAATAATCCCCATCTATGAATTGACTACATTACTCTGCTCTCCTCCCCACTGATAGCTGATGTGTGGTGAGCGTTCTGGCGCACTATGGCTGCCGTCGCATCATCCAGGTGGATGCTGCACATTGGTGGTGGTGGAGGGGAGTCCCCATTACCTGTAAAGCGCTTTGAGTGGAATGTCCAGAAAAGCGCTATATAAGTGTAAGCAATTATTATTATTATTATTATTATTATTATTATTATTATTATTATTATTATTTACCTCCTATATAACTAATAATTTTCACTTTGTTCAAATATCTCATATCTGTACTGCTTTGCCACTGTCACCAGTCAAATTTGCCGAGCTGGGCACCATCTGAGTTGGATGCTGCATCACTGCCATGGATCCAAGAGGGACATCGTGAATACAAATATCGCTTAGAATTTGCTGCAATGCCGCCCATCGGCAATCGAAGAAGCAACGCTGGAGCTGCCGCTTCGGCTCCGCCCCCGCCAGCTGCTACACCTGCCCCTCGACCTCTTCCACTAACTCCACCTGACAGGTTTGACGGCAACCCTACCAAATGTCGGGGCTTCTTAGCACAGTGTGCGCTGGTTTTCAGGCTCCATCCGGAAACTTTTTTTTCTCCTCAGGACAAGATCGCCTTCATAGTTTCACTGCTAACCGGCCGCTCTTTGGAATGGGCTACTGCTCTGCTTGATCGCAGGGCTCCTGAAATTCAGGATTATGATCTTTTTTTAGAAATATTTAAGGGTTTTTTTTGTTGTCCCGTAGTTGGCCAAGACTCTGCATTCCGCCTCTCCTCCATCCACCAAGGCCGCCGGTCTGTACATGATTATGCTATAGATTTTCGAGTAGCGGCAGCAGAGACTCACTGGGACGATGAGGTCCTTATTTTTCTTTTCCGTCAAGGACTCAGTGAAGAAATTAAGGACCATCTGGTAAATATGCCGCAATTGGGCAATACCTTGGAGGAAGTTATTTCACAGGTATTGCAATTAGAACTCAGAATTCGTCATAGGAGTGCTGAGAGATCTCGGTCCCCTATACTAGAGGCTCCTCGGCTATCACCTTTCAGATCTGCCGACTCGGAACAACCTATGGAAATAGCCTGCACCCGGTTAACCCCTGAAGAACGAGAGAGGCGCCAACTAGAGGGTCGCTGCCTGTACTGTGGGAAACTTGGACACTTTAAAGCGGCCTGCCCTGCTGCATACTCATCCTTGAGGCGCCGCCCACCTTCTCAGAATCCTAAGGTGAGTGAGAATACTCAATTCCCTCACCTTTCCTCAGGATTTTTTATTTGTTCTACCCTATTCTGGGGTAATGAAAGGAGACCTCTTCTTGCTTTTATAGACTCGGGGGCGGGAGGAAACTTTATAGACGCCTCCGTCGCTCGAGCTTGGAAACTACCCTTGACCCTGGTGTCTACCCCTCTTCGTGTCCAGTCCATTGATGGCTCCCCCGTATCTCCAGGACTTATTAGGTGGCAAACGGAAATTATAAGCCTGCAGATAGGCGCCACCCATGTGGAAGACATCTGGTTTTATCTCCTGGAGACTCCAACACATCCTCTGGTGCTAGGCTTTCCTTGGCTACAGCAGCATGACCCACACATTTCTTGCTCCCGTAAAGAGATTGTAGCTTGGGGACCCAGATGTATTAAAAAATGCTGTCGCCTACCAGTGAAGATTGCACTCATGGTGACGTCCCCTTCAGGGGTTCCTACCATACCCCCTCAATACTCTGATCTACAGGAAGCCTTTAATGAGCAGGAGGCCTTGGCCCTCCCCCCTCATCGACCATACGATTGTGCCATTGACCTTTTGCCTGGTACTATCCCTCCCAAAGGTCGTATTTTTCCACTCTCCAATTCTGAGTCTGAGGCCCTGAAAGTCTATATACAAGATTCTCTGAAGGCTGGGCTTATACGTCCATCCACTTCACCAGCATGTGCCAGTTTTTTTTCGTGGAAAAGAAGGATGGTGGGCTTCGTCCCTGCATCGACTATCGTGGTCTCAATGAGATCACAATCAAGAATCGGTACCCTTTGCCTCTAATTCCAGCAGCACTTGAGTCGGTGCATGGAGCCAAAGTCTTCACCAAACTGGATTTACGAGGGGCCTATAACCTAATCTGCATTCGGGAGGGGGATGAATGGAAGACGGCATTTATGACTACCCATGGACATTACGAATATTTGGTCATGCCCTTTGGGTTGGTTAATGCTCCAGCAGTGTTTCAATCTTTTATTAATAACATCTTTCGTGATCTCCTACAAAGATTTGTCTTGGTTTATCTAGATGACATATTAATTTTTTCTGATTCCTTCCAGGATCATGTTCTCCATGTCAGAGAAGTACTCTCCCGGCTCATTAAGAATAAACTATATGTCAAACTAGAGAAGTGCACCATCCATGCTTCGAGGATTCACTTTTTAAGGTACGTCATCTCGCCGGTGGGGGTGGAAATGGATTCGAGTAAAGTCTCGGCGATTACTGATTGGCCCACTCCCAAGAATCTCAAACACATTCAACGATTTCTCGGCTTTGCTAACTTTTACAGGAAGTTTATTCGAAACTTCAGCTCGGTGGTCACTCCCATAACCTCTTTGACCCGTAAAGGACCTAAACAAGGCAAATGGACCCCTCAAGCCGAAGAAGCATTTCAGTGTCTGAAACACCTGTTCACTACAGCCCCCATCCTAAAACACCCTGATCCAACTTTGCCCTTTGTGGTCGAAGTGGATGCTTCTGGCCATGGTGTGGGTGCTGTTCTCTCCCAACCTCATGGAGAAAAACAGATTCTTCATCCCTGTGCCTTCTTCTCTAAGAAGTTATCCCCTGCCCAAATGAACTACGATGTCGGTAACCGTGAGCTCTTGGCCATTAAGCTGGCATTGGAGGAATGGAGGCACTGGTTAGAGGGTGCTCATCACCCTTTTTTAATTTACACTGATCATAAAAACCTGGAGTATCTGCAGTCGGCCAAACGTCTTTGTCCTCGCCAGGCTAGGTGGTCCCTTTTTTTTTCCAGATTCAATTTCTTCATCACCTACACTCCAGGTTCCAAGAACATCAAGGCAGACGCCCTTTCACGGATCCACGACCCCCCTGAGGCCGAATTGATTCCAGAACCCATCATCCTGTCTGGTAAGTTCCTGGCAGCGGTAAGATGGGACATTGTCCGACGAGCCTTGGTAGGGCAGACGGTACCTCCTCAGTGCCCTCAGGACAAGTTATTTGTCTCTAATTCCGTCAGATCGGCAGTTTTACAATGGGGACACGACTCCCGTTTCGCCGGACACCCTGGATTCCACCGTACCGTGGATTTCATCTCCAGAGACTTCTGGTGGCCAACTATGGCCAAGGATGTCAAGGAATATGTCCAGGCCTGCTCTATCTGCTCCCAAATGAAGTCTTCCCAGATGGGGGCAGCGGGCCTTCTTCAACCCTTACCCATCCCGGACCGTCCTTGGACCCACCTCTCAGTAGATTTTATTACTGATCTTCCACCCAGCCATGGACACATGACTATTATGGTGGTGGTTGACCGTTTTTCCAGATCTGCTCATTTTATTCCCCTACCATCTTTACCTACAGCTCCAGAACTAGCAGAATTGTTTGTACAGCATATCTTCCGACTGCATGTTTGTTTCTGATAGGGGTCCTCAGTTTGTCTCCCGGTTTTGGAGGGCCTTCTGTAAGTCACTGGGCGCCTCAGTCTCACTTACCTCAGCTTATCACCCTCAGGCCAACGGTCAGACAGAACGAATGAATCAGGAACTGCTGACCTATTTACGGACTTATATCTCCTCTACCCATGATAATTGGGTGTCCTTGCTCCCATGGGCAGAGTTCTTTGTATACCACATCTACTGGCATGTCTCCCTTTAAGTGTGCTTTAGGTTATCAGCCTCCTCTTATCCCTGACTCCCATCCCAACACAGAGGTACCTTCGGTTCAGGACTACATCTCTAACCTGAAGACCTTCTGGAGGAAGGCCAAAGCCACCCTTCTTCGCACCTCAGCTCAGCTGAAGAAGGTGACTGATCGGCGCCATCGTATCCCGCCCAGACTTCGACGTGGTCAGTTTGTTTGGTTATCTTCTCATAACCTCTCTCTTAAGGAACCTTCTGGCAAGCTTGCTCCCAGGTATATTGGTCCTTTTCGTATCCTCGCCCAGATCACCCCTGTAACTTACAGACTGGCCTTGCCTCCTACCCTTCGGATCCACCCTACTTTCCATGTATCCCTCCTTAAACCCTTTCACAGATCCACCCTGTCTAAACCGCAACAAAAACCCCCACCACCTCGAGTAATTGATGGACTCCCTGCTTACACGGTCAATAAAATCCTGGATTCCCGATGGTCTCGTGGATCCCTAAAATATCTCGTCGATTGGGAAGGCTACGGTCCGGAGGAGCGCTCGTGGGTTTCGGAGAAGGATATTCTGGACCCCAACCTCATCCAAGACTTCCACCTTAACTTCCCGGATCGTCCCGTTAGGGCGTCAGGAGCCGCCCGTAGAGGGGGGGGTAATGTTACGATCCCTGCCTCTCGGCAACAGAGGAGGCAGAAGTAGGCGTAGCCCCTATCCATCAGTTCACCTATCAGTTTTCCCATTCACCACCACATCCCCGTCTCATCCTACTTAAACACCTGTCCTTCCCTACCTTGTTGCTCAGTATTGGTTTTCCCTTTCGAGCTTCCTGGTTGCGCTACTTCTACCCTGTGTTCGTCTTGGATTTCGGTTTGCGGTTTTTCCCTTTGGACTTCGGCTTTTCGGATCTCGGCTTGGATTGGTACTTTCGCTTTGTTTTGGATTACTGGCTACCTTTGGATTCTCGGATTGCTCTACGGACTACGACTTCGGATCACGCTTCGGCATCGGTACTCGTTCCCTTTCGGATATCTTGCTTCCCCTGGACTCTCGGCTCGTTCCTACGATTACAGTTTGCTTTCGGATTTCGACTTGGCTTTGTTCGCTCCAGCAAGTGGGTTCACTCACTGGATTTGGTTTCTCTTACCGAACCTGTAACAGTATTGCCTTAAATATATCATAATCTACATTGCTGGATTACTGCAAAGCCCCCTCTTCTCTTAACATCTTTACTTTTATTCATTTACAGCACCTAAGATTTCAATCACCTATGAAACCAGCTATAAAAGTCACATCTTGGGGGCATTTACTTAATTTATTAAATACTGAGGAAGAACTTTTGATTAATTACAACTTCCAGCTGGAAGAAATACTACACGGAAGTGCTTTCTTTAAAACATACAGAAATACACATTTTGCTTTAGAGCATATTAGCATAATATCTTATGGTTTCCATATAGTTTTGATGGTGTGACATTAAACTACGTTTCACCATAAATTGTTACAGGATCCAGTATGATAATTTCAGAATTCTCAACAACAAGCAGGAAACATAAATGTTACAGTACTTAAAGAATCAGGAGGTACTACATTATAAAAAAAGTTTGTGATAGTCTGAAACAAATGAGCTACTCTAGATGCCAGATGCCATTTTCTTTTTGGCAAACGGTCTAATTGCCTCAGAATATTTTAATGCAGAGCATTCTGGACAGCCCTCATGTTTTCAAATACAATGAAAAGAAAATATGTTCTTAATTTGCATTTACACTGTGCAATTCTGAAAAAAATCAATTAATTCATCTGACTGATGTGAACCAACATACGAGTAAGCAATGGGAAAACAAAAGACTTAATTTAGAGTTTGGATCCGGGTATTTCAATCTATAATTAAAGCTATAATACTAAAACTATTTTTGATTTCTGTGATTAAGAAAACAAATTGTTATTTTGTAGAACAACTGAAAGTGTTCCAATGAAACTTATATTTCAAAGCTGGCAAGGCTGCAACACTCAAAAGGAAAGTTTACTGACTTAAATATAGACATTTTCAGTTGGATATGTGGACACCTGCTGCTGTGGTTAGTGACCAGAAAAGAGAAATTACTCCATTTACAATGGCTAATTTAAGACTTAAGCAATACAATGGGCATACTGAAGGAAACAAGCTCCTGCCCACGACCCTAAACCTACAAAATTAGGTTACAGATCCCTCCCCAGTCCATGTACTGTACATGCAAATATAGTAATCTGTGAACAATAGTACTGATAATTTGTAGGAAAATGTGAAAACTGCTGTCCATTAGAGAGCTTGAGCAACAAATCTGCCAAGAAGCAGCCATATCACCCTGCAACTCACAACTGGCGACCCACTGAAGCTAAGCAGGTATGAGCCTGGTCAGTACCTGGATGGGAGACCTCCTGGGAAAAACTAAGGTTGCTGCTGGAAGAGGTGTTAGTTGGGCCAGCAGGGGGCGCTCACCCTGCAGTCCATGTGGGTCCTAATCCCCCAGTATAGTGACGGACACTATACTGTAAACAGGTGCTGTCCTTCGGATGAGACGTAAAACCGAGGTCCTGACTCTCTGTGGTCATTAAAAATCCCAGGGTGTTTCTCGAAAAGAGTAGAGTGTAACCCCGGTGTCTTGGCCAAATTTCCCATTGGCCCTTACCAATCATGGCCTCCTAATAATCCCCATCTATGAATTGGCTACATTACTCTGCTCTCCTCCTAATAGCTGATGTGTGGTGAGTGTTCTGGTGCACTATGGCTGCCATCACATCATCCAGGTGGATGCTGCATAGTGGTGGTGGAGGGGAGTCCCAATTACCTGTAAAGCGCTTTGAGTGGAGTGTCCAGAAAAGCGCTATATAAGTGTAAGCAATTATTCTTATTATTAATAAAAAGTTGGGGAATAAAAAAAAATATTTGCAAAAGTTTTGTGCAAAGTTTGTATAGTGTTATCAAAAAGACTTGGAAATAATAAACCACAGCTGTTTCCAGCTGTCCTCTTAAGCTGTTAAGAGAGTTCATGGTTCTGAATACCTATGCACTCAACAAATTTATTTTTTCTCTTTCATCTTTGTTTAAATTAATTTTAACTTATCTTACCCTGAAACATCTTTAGTTTTTTTTCATTCAGGTTTTCAATTAAGTTAAAAATGTGTATGCATCATTTAGTAAATTCACAAAATGGGACACTTTAGAAAGGGTCTGATTACTTCTGCAAGACACTGTGTCTGCATACAATATGTACATTTAAACAAAACAAACCCAATGATTTCCAGTAGCACAATCACACAAAAGACAAAAAGGTATTTACCAGTATTATGTTGAATTCTGTTGATTTAGATTTATTAACTGTATTAGGATCTGTTTGTATGTAAGGAAACCTAAACCACTTAATGATAAATATATTCTACACAGTAGGTTTTTTTTGCCTCTGAAAGTTAACTTTCTTGCAATTTAAATTAAGAGATTTTTCTTTTTTACAGCCCACACCTTTGACAATACTCCATTGTTATGCTACTGTACATGTGTCTGTGGCACAGCCCCTCCAGTCTTTGCACACTGTGCAGCAGTTCCACTACTCTGGGTAGCTCTGTCCCACTTCCCCTCCTTCTGTACTGTGGTTGTATTTTTTCCATTAGATGCACAAAAAACTGCTTAAAAGACACTGTTCAGGAAAGTTCAAGACAGCAGTCATTGTAAACATAAGTACAGTGCAATATACTGGTGAAAAAGAAGAAAGAAGAGATGCTGAAATTACAGATTTCATGCTGTTTGTTCACACTTAATTTCAATATATTAAACCTTTATAAGAAAAGGCATATACTACATTTAGTATTGTAATTTTCACTTTATTATCTTTGAGATGTGTGTCTATGCTTGAAAATTTACGTGGATTACCATCTCAGAAATTTGCCTGAACAAGTAAACTTTTCATATTTAAAAATGAACTAAAACATTAACCTTTCTAAAAAATGGACGAGCCTAAACTGCATTACAAGCAGCAATCACACTTGCTGATGTACTGAGGACATAGCTGTGAAGATGTGTCTTTGTGGATGTGGATGAACAACTTGAATGGCAAGTACAGCCATTTTATCCAAATCGAACAGAATATATGAGATGAAGAATTAAGATAAAATCACTGACATGCAAGGATAAGCTAAAATGCTTTAATGTTCAAAACATTTACTAACAGTTTAATACAACTTGCCATCACATGTGGATGTGGGCATTTTGGAGCAAATTTAATTTTCCATAGATCTGAGTGCTGTATGTTTGTTTTATTAGATAAAAATCAAACTAAAAAATAATAAGGAGATCAATTGCACATGCATAAACAAGTACATAATACAGTGCCTCTAAATTCTATTCCTTGAGGATGTCTGAAGTCATTGTTTTTGGAACAACTTAGAAATAAATGACTATATTAATACTCTATTGCTAAAATACTGTATTGAACCAAATGAAAACATAAAAGAAATACAGAACCTATTTTACCATTTTCATCTCTTTCTGCCCAGAATGAATGCCTTTAAAATAAACCGAAGTTCAATATCCCAGAGATGTTTTCAAATGTTTAATGCAGCATTTTTTGTAAGTGAGATACAGCATTGTAGCTTTGTCACAATAGTCACCTTTAAAGTGAAAGTCATACTAACCTCACACCCTCATTCAGGGTATAAAGTTCATTGTCTGCAAGCCCCTTCTTCTGGAACACAGCGATCACTGCATTGTGAATGCTGAAAAAAAACAACAAAATATCACTTTCTTTTTCCAGAAAGGAAATCATTTGCTTACCCAAAATTTAAACTTCTTTCAGTGTACCTCTATTAGAATGCAAAATAAGAACGGTTAGTTTTATTTTACTAAGGTTAGGATAATGAAATTAACATTTAACACCTGCTCAGCTTACTCTAAACAATAATATATTTTCTATGGGACTAAATACAGAAAGCCAAAAGACCAAAGCATTAGAAGAGATATGTGGCACGATCTTATTTCTGAAGTAGTTTTGTTATTGAACAATGTACAGACAAATCCAAGGCTTTCATTGAGCTGAATAATTTGGTGTTTTAGGCAAGCTAAACTGAATAATTAATAGGTTTATTCCATGCTGAAAAAAAGAAGAGAGAACACAACGTTTCGGCTGTGAAGCCTTCTTCAGCTTCTTCGGCTCCATGGCCGAAACGTTGTGTTCTCTTTCTTCTTTTTTTCAGCATGGAATAAACCTATTACTTGTTCCTTTGCAGCCTACGCATGCTGATGCAGCTACCCACCTGAACTAAATTGAATAATGCTAGTTTACTTTTATTAGAGAACACAACTTCATTGTAAAAGAAAAAAACTATAGAAGAACAAAAACATATTAGTAGATTAATTAGCTTCTGGAAAAACTGGCCCTGTTGTGTATTTGTATCTGTCTGCCCTGATGATGATTACAGCCTGGTGACTCATCCAGGGTGTTTCTTTCCTTGTGCCCATTGCTTACTGGAGTAGGGTCCAGCTCCCCGTGACCCTGTATTTGATAAAGATGTTAGAAAATGGATGATTGATTGATAATTCAATACCTAACTGAATTATTTTATTCTAGAACAAAGGGGACTACATGCAGACTTTAAGAATTCTAAATCCTCAGTGGTATCGAGAAAGTTAATGTGATG
Organism: Lepisosteus oculatus; assembly: GCF_040954835.1. Classification (NCBI taxonomy): domain Eukaryota; kingdom Metazoa; phylum Chordata; class Actinopteri; order Semionotiformes; family Lepisosteidae; genus Lepisosteus; species Lepisosteus oculatus. The sequence continues at coordinate 10,467,638 of NC_090702.1, read as the reverse complement.
ATTCACTTTAAGACAAACAGTGAAATAGAACACAAGAGGAAAGGTACAGGAAGTGCATTTAGGACCAATAATATGATGTATTTATATAGATTGAATGTCCCTCTTTTAATTTTTTATGCACCTATGTTATCCAATGTTTTATGTTCTTATGATCAATTTAAATATGCCTGTTTTTGATAAAATGAAAAATAGCCCTGAGCCCAAGGTTTTATGCATCACCTACTAATTTGCACAATTAAACCTAGTGAATTATATTATTAAATAATAATCTGAAGACAATCCATAAAAGCACATGATAACCACATACATTTATTTCCATTTCCCTCTCGTTACAACCTGCACTTTTTCAAGCAGCATTTGTTTTTGTCTATGGCCATCTAAAAAGACGCATCATCACATGGTGATTGGTAAGAGTTCCATCTAGAACAGTAGTTCTCAAACTTTTTGGACTCGTATCTGATCAAACCAAAGCATCCAAGTTCCACCTACAAGTCATCTTCTCATAGGAACCCCAGAAATTCTCAATGACCAACATGAGAGCACGTGCACACACACACTCACCTACACATATAATAAATATTCTAATAATAAACTTTATTTAATATAGCACCTTTAAAGGTGGCTTCTCAAAGCTCTTTACAGAAAAAGAAACAGGAACAACAACAATTAAAAATAAACAATAAAAAGTACCATTTCAGTGAGAGGGGTGAGCCTGTTTAGTCAAGCAAAGCAGATGTGAATTCATATTTCGAGCCTTGATACAATTCACAACAGAGTCTAACAGATTTTAAATTCTCAGGCATTTTCTTGACGGCAAAGGCCTCGCGGTGGACGTTGCAATGCGTCCATTCATTTCTGGAGAAACCTCTCGAATTCGTGCAACTACACCGCTGTGTCGACTTGTCATTGCTCCAGCACCGTCTGTACAAACTCGGGCACATTTTATCCAGTCGATGCCATTCTCTTCAATAAATTCATTCAGAAGCTGAAATATGTGCTCTCCTGTAGTTCCTGTTGGTAGTGTCTTATAGAACAGAAAGTCCTCATGGGACGTACCCTCAAACTCGTATCTAACGTAAACAAACAAATTGGCCAAATCAACGACATCTACAGACTCATCTAATTGCTGTGAAAAGCATCTGCTCATCTTAACACGCTCTGTCAGTGTACTTATGATATCGTCCACCATATCAATAATTCTATGAGTGGCTGTGTCTTTCATAGGGGGCAGCAGGTCGAGCTATTTAGCAGCTTTTTCTCCACACATAATAGGTGTCAGCTCTTTTGCCAACGGTAAATAAGGTTCTTCAAAAATAGTGTGAGGCTTACCTGCCTTAGTAATCTGCAAGCCTTCATTTTTCCCCATTTCCGTTTCAGGAGTCCGTTTCAGAAGTTAAAAGATGTTTTTATTTCACTTGCATGGAAGCGAAACACAGAGATGCTTGGTGGATTTTTCTCAAATCAACCTAGAACAGTTCTTAAATATTTTTCTGTTATCTATCACGCTTTCCTGTGCTCACAAGATTGCCAGTGTTCGTAGCAGGCTTTTCTATGCATTCCTGTGCTTACAACATTGGCATTGTTCCAAACTCACGCACATTCTCCTACCTCCCTATTTGCTGGAGATAACTTTTTTTAAAAACAATTGGTCACTTGCATTCGTAGCACGCATTCCTAGAGAATGGTATAGAATTACATAGTAGCTCTTGTGTCCACTCAAGTATTAGCACGGGCTGTATCATAGTATGTAGGCTGCATATTCAACACATATTAAAATAGAAAACATGAAAACCCGTCGGTGCACACAACAAAGTTCCAGGGTCATATGGCGTACCACCTGGCGGCACTCCGCCTACCATAGTTTGAGAACCACTGATCTAGAACAATAACACACTGCATAACATGATGGCAATCAATTACTGCAACTATGGCTCTCTGACACCATCCCCCAGCTAATACTTAAAAAATCTAATTGATCCATTATATCTTAATTGACCTAGTGGGCAAGCATCATATAATGAAAGACTAAGAATTTTATAGGGAAAATTTAATACCAGGTTTAGCCTTTACGTTGATATATTGATATATGTATAGATTGATATATTATTGAGTAATGTAAGATGGATACATTTCTGTCACACACCCGAAAAAGGCTCCACAGCCAACACGTTGTGTTTTTTATCTTCTCTCTTCAGCAAAGGATATGTTCCTTTGCAGCCTATGCATGCTGACACAGCTGCCTACAGTACTACATTTCTGTCATATGTATAACCTGTTTGGATAAGTGCAGTGTTTTAAGAAATACAACATTTAAAAATATTTTTTCACAGAGTAAATAGTGGATAACTGGGAAGATGTTTTAATATACTTTACAGTAGATGATATATGGCATAGTACAATTTTCAAACTACAGTATGTAGAATTGCATACCAAAGTATATGCACCCTTATTCAAAAAATGGTATTCACTCATTTATTTAAATGTATATTTCAGAAAACCAAGCTGTTTTCACCAGTGATACAGTTATACAGTTTTGAAGTTTGCTGACCACCCATTTATCTTTGCAACAGAAAGCAAAAATTCTAGGTGAATTAACCATATTCAGATGGTGAAGGTGGGGGTACTTAAGTTTAGCAGCTGAATATAAAGGTTTGAATAAATTATAAGAAATTATTAATGACCATTCAACAACAAAACAAAACTTTACTATCTCTGAATATGATACGTTAATAGTTATATTACCACTAGTAATTCAAGACTACTCACATTTATGTCAACATCCATACAAAAACAGACCGATACATAATATAGTTTCATTTAAAGTACTTTATTAATCATGGGGTTTATTTTAAATGAAACACGTACTTCATTCAGAAAGAGGTAATGAAATAAAAATATATTCACATTCAAGTACCTTTACAGTCTCTTTTTTTTCTGAATATGACAGACATTCAATATTTGTTGCATTTTTAATATACTACGGATGTAAGACATTAGTCCATATTACGAAAGGTTAAGGAATAAAATTTTGTGCATTAGCGCAAGCCTGACAATTTTTCATTACATTTGTAGCCTTCATTAAATCGACAATAATGAACTTAATTGAACACTGAATATAAAGTTTATCATGCTAAGGCCCAGGCTGGAATTTTCAGACATTTACCATTTTATTCTTTGTTACTTATAACCTTTATTTAGAAATATTTATACAGATGCAGCCATTCCATGTGCGCGGTACACACACGTACCGGAGGTAATTGGTTACGGCATTGCGCATTGTGACGCACGATGACGCGCGGTACCGCGGTACGTGATTGGTTGACCGACAGGGTCACTCGTGGTCCGTTGTAGTATTGAATATTTATATGGCATTTTACCACTGAAGGGAAATCTTAGTACCTGAGCATAAAAAGAATAGGAGCATACTGCAACGCGTGTGAAGGCCATAAACGATATTAATTTTGGAACTTAAACATACAGTATATGGCTGGTCTCTGTACTTCAAAGAAAACATACACACCAGTATTCCATTTCTCCCTAAACATTTTAAGCATCGAAGTCTTTAACTAACGTGATACCGGAGTCAACAAGCATACTTTTAGAATTTGATTAAAAGGGAATATAATATGGAATCGTGTATCTAAAGAAATTAATAACGATATAATTATATTCATATTGCAAAAAAACTGCAACGGACATAAAAACTCCCTTGCTTTTAACAGAGCGTTCCATAATTTCTAACTACTTCCTTTTATGCTCAGGCACTAAGATTTCCCTTCAGTGGTAAAATTCCATATAAATATTCAATACTTAAACGGGCACAGTTAAGACATTAAATATACATATACATACTGTATACAGTACAGTTTGCATACGGTAATATGTTTATGTTCCTAAATCAATCTCTTTTATGAGCATGTGAAAGGCATGGTGAATCGATTCTCAAAAATTACTGTACTTTGCATGATTGGAAACAAATGCGAGATTGCGAAATGCTGTGGTGTTACTTTTACAAAGACGGTCAATGAAAAAAAGAATGTGGACCAGGGCAATACTTTTGAGTTTACACTTACAGCTTGTCCAAGGTCATTAATTATTAATACTATTAGTAATATCTTCGTTAAAGACTTTGATGGCAACAGCTCAAACATGACAGGTTGAGCTTAATTAGCTCCACCTTGTGGAAATTCCGGATACTATTATTTTGCTTGCGGTATTATAGGAGAATTTACGGTAAGTAGCGGTATTTACCGGTAACTCGCGGTAGACTGCGTACAGCGCACCAGAAAATAATGCGGTATCGCCCGCGCATTTTGAATGGCTACATCTGTATATATCTGCCAAATTAAAACAGAATAGTCATAAAGTGTGATATCCTGAAATGTGAATTCAACAAAACTACCAATTAAAATATCCCAACCCCCCACAACCTTTCTTTTTTGACGTGAATTTTAGATCTTAAGGGAAAAAACACCTTAGAGTTCAACACCTCAGAGGGCTGCTTCATACAAATACAAGTATCCTTTTCTGTACCTCTTGAAGTCGTTATGACTGACAAATACACTCTGCTCACTTGCAGGTCCCTTCACATCTTTATTCTAAATGTTGCCAAAAGTAGCTATGCAAGCTATTTTCATGAGCTGTTTAATTCTATGATGACATCTCAACTTGTGGATGCAAGTGTAAATTAAATTCAAATATTCTTTTCTATGGAATAAGTAATAGGTTTATTCCATGCTAAAAAGAGAGGAAGAAAAACGCAACATTTTGGCCGTGGAGCCTTCTTCAGGTGTGTTTTTGGATTCTTCGGGGATTGTCTTCAGATTATGATGTTTCTTTTATTCTTCACACCCGAAGAAAGCTCCACGGCCGAAACGTTATGTTTTCTTTCTTCTCTTTCCAGCATGGAATAAACCTATTACTTGTTCCTTTACAGCCTACGTATCCTGACGCAGCTACCCACCTGATCTATTTTTTTTTCTACTTAAAGCCTCAATATAAACCCTTTTAGTCCAGCATTCCACTGCTTAGACATTCACAGCACACCTGAGATTCATAATTCACAAGACACAGTGAAACACCATGTACTTTGTACTTCTTGTCAGTTAAGGAGCCACTATCATGGAAACTGATAACTTAATTAAAAGATAAATGACAGATTCATTACCTGTTCCAAGTGGCATTTGCGCCTGCTCGTCTCTGCTGTGTGCTTCGTTCATCCAATACTGCCTTCTCACACTTGCCCAGGTCGCTGAGGCTCGGGGAACTCATTAACTTCAACCTATAAAGAGTCCGCATGGTAAAAAAAAATTCACTTCACATAGTACACTCCATCCTACAGCAATAACAATGAGCTTACTGTATGTATGCAAGGTGTATGCCCTCTATAAAATACTTCACTCTCCCGATCAAAGACTTTTTTCTGTGTGGTCATGAGCCTAAGGTTAATATTTTACCACTTCTACAGAAACCAAAGGTTTCTTATTATTTTACATTCCTTCAGCTCCAGAGGCAGTTTACAAAACTTCTGTGCCACTAATGTAATCGACCGAGGCTGTTCCTGGACTGAAGCACCTTTACAGAGACAAGCATGCACATTCTCAGACACCCATTTACAGTCACTGCTTCAGCTTTAAAACCACGTCTGCATTCCATTGAAAATGCTGATAGAATTCAAATCCTTGACATTTACCTGAGGTGACACCAAAGTGAAACAATTACTGGGATACTGGCTCAGTGGTGCATCAAGAAATCGTTACCAAAATTTTTCTTCATTTTAAATGTAAGAGAAGTCTTCACAGTTTACTTTTGTGATAGCTCTTAACAAATATTAGAAAAGGAAGCACTTTTACACAATAGATTATGTTACATTAAGTGAAAAGCAGAATTCTGTGTATGTTAGTTTTGTCTTTCAAAAGTTTATAGAGAAAATGTTTAGAATTAAATTCTGCAAAGTATGTCAAATTATGTCCTATCTGGCCTAGAACAAATCTCACAAAACCAGTGTTTATTTACTACTATCCACACAAAAAGAATATACTGACAGCTTGCAAAAAGTGATAACTACTAAGACCACAACATTGGAGGAGGAGAAAAAAGTTAACTAGATCTATTTCAACCAAGGAAGACCTTTTTAAATCTTATCATGCTAAATCATAATTGAGACATTAGTAAATCACAACATGACTATGAAGAAAACGCTTTAACAATTTACATTGACCTAAAATATGGGTTGCTTAAAGCATTTGTAAAAATTGCAGAAATGGGACACATCAGTAAAGCATTGATACAATGACAAAAATGTGATAAAAAACATCTACTACTATTGACTGATTGCATGTTAAAAAGAAAACCCTAATCCTCTTCACAGTTTAAGTCATATCCCAAAGCCTTAGGTCAAAACCTGTTCTACAGTATCTGTAAAATAGAATAAGATGATTATCAGCTGATTTTCCTAATGATTTTTGAGCACATAAAACTTTTTTTGCATGTGCTGATTTATACTTTATCAACTCTGACTTCAATTCTCACATGTTAAATAATCTCCAGCACAGTTATAGATCACAGAAGGTGACTCAGGCTTCATGTGGCTCTTGTTCTGGTGTATAGGTGGAAGGGTTAAAAGCACACCAGGATAAAAATTCTCTCTGAAACCCACATACTTCTTCTGGCACTCATCTAAAACATGCCTCAGTGCAAAGCCAGCACCAATTGATTACTCTGCAGAAAACAAAGAAGGTCTTTAGAGCAAACAAGGATACATTTTTGAAAGGCACAAGGCAGATTTGTATCAAATTGCTAATAAGCAAATTGTCTTTAAGCAATCAAATGGAATACTGGTACAGAAAGCAATCACAATAAGAAACAAAAATAATTGTTTATAAAGTGAAAAATTATACTCAGCAAAACTGAATAAATATAACTATAAGGTTACACACACAAGAATATACATTATTACATTTCATTTTTGAGCCAATTTTTCCTTTTTACTTTCATTTAATTTGTACTCTGACCTACAAAATAAAAACAAGCATTATTTTTTATATGTAACGAAATAAGCAAATTATAAAGCATTCTAGAAACTAGAATCACATAAAAATGATCTTGTGATGTGTACAATAAAAATCTAAATACTTGTGCAAATCTTTATTAGTGGATTACAAATAACTTAGAATCTACCTAGTAGAGGTGTATTAAAGTCAAGAGCCTTAATAACTTTCAGTACTAAGTGTCATTAATTTGTGTCATTCTTTACCTGAATCTCCCTTATCATTTTTAAAATTAACATGTGCTAAACTGAAATTAAGATGATTTAAGCATTAAAATGGCTTCTTCCAACTGTGATAGGAGGTATTCATTTATTAGCATACATACACTACATCGCATGAAGAGCTCATGTAACATTCTGTAGATGCCTTAATTATGTGGTTTTAGTTTAAAATGGGTATACCGAACCTCTGACATCTCCAATCTGGTTACTTCAATCCCTCTTTTTTAATTTTATCAAATATCTTTTTAACTGATATACTAAACCTTGTAATCATTCATTAATTATTTTCGAACTACTTTAACTATGTAGTTCAGAGTCATGGTGGGAGCCAGAGCCTAGCTCAGTAAGCAACGGTCACAAGGGTGGATAAACCCTGAATGGGACGTCCATCCATCGCAGGGTACACAAACACGCCACCATCACATCAGGCCCAGTTTTCCCAGTAGCCAGTTAACCTACCAGTATGTCTTTGAACTGTGAAAGGAAATCCACACAAACTCTGGGAGAACATACAAACTCCAGATAGCACCCCAGGTCTGGGTCTGGGTTGATCCTGGGACACCAGAGCTGCGAGGCAGTAATACTAACCACGCCTCCTAATTATTGATAAAATAAAATGATTTAATGGTATAGGTTGGAGGTGCTATAGATTGAGTACCCCTATTGATGATATTAAAATGCTTCAGCTACTGACAAACACTATGGCCGAGTATGATACAGTAGTACACAAGGGGACACTCGCTGCATCTTGGCAGTAGATGGAGCTGTCAAGCAAATTCTTGCGTTCCCTCTAATATGTAGGTCACGGTGAAAGCAACAGCAATGGCAGATACTTAATATAATTGGTTACTTCAACATCAGATTAATCTAATCTAGCTACATTTTGGCAGTGATCTTTTTTGAAACAATTGCATGGGATGATATATAGGTCACTGAAAATGTGAGAAATGGATAAACAAAACATACCTTAATAACTACCTTAAATGAAGAAAAAAGAAAGTCATATTATTTATTAATATGGCTGTCATAAATCTAATCAAAGTAAATATAATGGAAGATCTGTTAACCCAAATAAATGCATTCTCTTAATAATTTAAGCAATCCAATACTTTTTAGTAAAATGGATTATCTACAGTAAATATTCAGAAAATCATACTATACAGAAAGAAATTAGAGGATACTGTATTATACTCTAGAACCAGAAATACAAAAAACAAAAGTCTTAAAGACCAGGTGAAAAGAAAGTCTTGCATGACCACAAACTACAAAAGCCGTGAACGGTCATACCACTAAAGAAAAAGCATTTTACCCACAACCTGCAATTTCTAACACACTGTGGATACAGTATCAACAGAAAAAAAATGTAAATGTATTAAACAGAATTAAAACATTTGTGGATGTAAGTGTCACAAATGAAAGGATTTGCCAACAGAGCTATTGACAATTCTTTAATAATTCAACAGGATATAGAAAGGTAGCACTATTTTAGGGGTACCTTGCAAGCTATACTGTATATTAGTACTTTATTATTAGCACTCAAGTTGCTGTGTGGTAGTACACAACTAATAAATACATAACACATTAATTATTTAGTATATTTAGTTAGTTAAATATGTATGGCACGCCTGGGTTATTTCTCAGTCACAACAGGTACTAAGAAGCTACCTTGGCTCTTTTTTGTTTATACAGGGGTTGACAATAATTGAAGTGCCAGTATGTCACTAAGAACGAACTAGCACACAGTCTGCATGTTACTTGAAACAAATTGCTACCAATACGTTTCAGTAAGTTTCAGTAAGGTATAACTGATTGATTATAATAAGAAGTGCTTTTACTTGCAAGCAATTTACTGTACACAGATTCCAGAAAACTATTTTAGACGGCAGAAATAGAGCTGGGTACTGAATTTAGTCGAGAGGCATGAGCATGTATATCAACATTTTTATTTGAAAGCACATTTAAAACAGTATTAGAAGGGTATCTTTTTACATTAAAAGCTTATATTCTGCATAAATCTGTCTCATAAACTCCTATGTCAAAAACAAAAGCCTCCCCAAATTGTGAAATCAATGAAAAACTCAAACTCCACTGCAATGATAAGGGATATATTACATTTATACAAAAGAGTCAAATGCTCATATTTTTAAGAAGTCAAAATAAGGAAAAATTTCAAGATCAAATTATGACTTTATCATGTTTTACTCTATTAATCACCAATAATGCCTGTGGAGGACAAAATCCAGTTATACACAAACTAATACCTTAATTGCTAAAACCCAAGCAAGTGCGAAACCCATGACAAAATCTCATTAATTCAAAAACTTACTCATGAAATACCAGGAAAGAAATTGATGTTTTTTTTAAAAAAACAGGAAACATGAGAAATGGGGGAATTACTTTTTTAATCTTAAAGAGAAAAGCAGTCGCACTACAGATCCCTAGCCCTGGTATGATCACTTTCAGACAATTACAGGAATATCTGAAATTGCTTTTAAGTAAAGTTTTAGTGTAATGATGTGTAGTGTAGTGAAGATGTTATGAAAAAATTATGAACATAAAAAATCATGAACTGCATGGCATGTACAATATCTCCTCTCTAAAAAAAGGAAATTATCAGGTGGATATACAGTATATGTTTATATTGTATGTTTAACATTTCACTTCTCTTTTCCAAATTAATTTAACATCTTACACTTTAAAAGCATTTTACAATATAGCCCCAGTTCAACTAGCAATTCTAGATATACAGTAAGTGCATCTCTAGGATCTAAAGTGGCACACATTATTGTACCAGCTTACTGGACAAAAGGAGCAGCTTGAAGGAGTGAAAACATGAAGGAAAAAAATGAAACTCACAGTAAAGCACATGGGAGAGAGTTTTAGCCAATTTCAAATTTGAGCAAAACATTAGAAGTGAACTGAATAGTGAAGCAGCATGCAAAGGCAACAATTGCAAACAGCACTATGGATATTAAGATGCATCAGGAAAAGTATTTAACATTAAGGAGCAAAAGGAGTGTTTAGAATATTAGTAAGAAGTTTTTGAATTATTTTGTTTTGTTATTGTCTAATAAGAACAAAAATGAGAGTGAAAAAAAAAGAAGTTCTCCAAAGCTGGGGGGGGGTGGAGATGGGCTAAAGAAAAAAAAGTATCAGGTACCAAAAATGTGCATACAATATACAACTGAGATGTATGTCATAATACCTCACATAAGACAGCTTTGAAATGTAGTGTCGTAGGCTGCTCTTTGGGGGGATCATCAAGTCCCTCTAATTGTTGTATACAGTTTTAATGGCTGTTGATTAATTTTGAATTATTGGTAAAGAATTAGAAACACAGCATGTGACTTCAGTGTAATTAATTATGTGTTTCAGTATGTGGCACCTTCACAGTTTTAGCTAGGAAGCAGTCTGGGGAGACTGCCGTAAAAAAGTAGTAGTAGAGGGGTCTAACCATTGCTATGAACTCTGCAGTAAAGCCTCCTACAATTTGAAGTGTTATTATAATGGGTTTTTAATGTGCTTAGTTACCTGGAGCCACCATATCTAAGGGTGGGGTCTTTCAGATGGAGGGGAAAAATCTTTTCACTCTTGTTTAGACAGTGATCCAATGGTTCTGATCAATCACCACTAAGTGACTTTACACAAACATAGCCCTCAATTATACAATAGAAACAAAGGTAAAAAAATCCATAACAGAAAGGAAGTAAAATTTCCATACAAATGGTATGGACATTGTAGAGTTAATGGCTGAACTGTAAAAATAATATGCCAACAATAAAAACTTAGCCAGTAGTTGGACACCAAACTATAGCATCACAACACTCACACAGGAAAATTTTACAATGACCCCCATTAGACCAATTCAAAGTGTACATTCCTCTAAAATTCAATGCCTCCTGCAAAGGCAGAATTACAGTGAATATCTTTTGCAGCTGCATTTTCATATAGACCCTAGCAGTAACTGATTCCTAGACATTGCGTCTACTTATGATGTAATATTTTTGTACTGTACTGTTTCTTCATTATAGGCTCAAGCAATCTGTGATTTATCCCTGATGAATTTCTGCTACTCACCGAATGCTATAAAATGGAAACGTTATTGACCAGCTTTATTGACCTAATTGAATAACAGAGGAAATGTCCTGACAAAGTAAGATTCAACATTAATGAAACATGACCCTCTACAGCTGTTTTTAATTATAGAACATATAAGAGCAAAACATGTTAAGTATGATGTGGTAGTACAAAGGGATTTCTAACAGTTCAGTGCCACACAGTCTCAGTGTACAGTATTCGGATCTAATGAAGATCTCAGTGGGAGATAAATTGGAAGCAGACATTTTATAATTAAAGTGACATGGAGTAAGACTCAAAAAAACCTGCATTTGGCACTGAATTTTCAGTATTAGAATATTAGAGTAATATATTCCTTTAAACAACATTTGAACTTCCAGTTATATCTGTACTATGTTCCAACCAACTGTGGAATCCCCAGTTGTTTTAAGACTCTCCACAAGATGACTGCCTGCTGGCTGCTTGGGAAACAAACAGGTACATAGACAAGTTCCTCTGAAATGAAATCTGCAGAGCCAATTGGTCATTTAAAGCACTGCAAGCGTATCAGAAGAAGAGCCAAATACAATACTGCCATGTTCTTCTAATTGATGTTACAACACACCTGCATAAGAATCACTGTTTGCCAAAAAGGTGAGAAAGCCTTCTTCAACGAATCCCAAACCTACCCCAGCAGCACCATGGAAGTTGACTAGTGACAACTGACTAGTGACAGGATCCAGGCTCAAAATAATAATTTCTGGATCATAGATCTCAACCTGCAGTCTGAATACATGTCCTTACTGGGTGAGCCACTAGCAAACTACAGAGTAACATATTCTACTGACTAAATTTGTAACCCTCTCTCCCAAATCCTGGCTTAATCCATAGGGACATATTTTTCTCCACTGCATTAAAGGCTGTACAAAGAATAAAACATATAAGCTTGATAATTAGTCCTAAAAATCATTATATAGCACATCTTTTAAGTAAATGTTAAAGATTGTTTTAATACTTTTCACTTTAGCAATAGAAGCACATTTAGATTAAAACATTGTGAGGTATTTGTACCTATTGTTATCATGAGAAAATATAGCTCTAACTTTCCACTGCAAAGAGGATCTAAAAACAGGATGTGAAATCATATAACAATGCATAAGAAACAAAAACATAGGTAAACCACTATAATTTCACTCTTGACTAAGGTACATTCAACTGACACAGCTCCAATAGCTGCCTTTAGTAGCTCCAATAGTATCTCCTATAAGATGTTCGAGAACAGCTATATAGGTATTTAATTTGTCTAACTTGCTGAAAAGATTTCAATCAGAGCTTAGGCATACGTGTACAGTACTGTACATAATTACCCTAGAGTCAAAATAAAGCAGTATTTTTCACTATTCAGCTATGAAGAAACAGCAGAACCTTGAAATCTCTGAATGACACCAGATTATATGAAAGACTGCTAAGTAAAAGAGCAAACCCATCGGTGAATTCTTAGTGCATGTGATTTTCAATATTATCACAAATGATGAAATCACTTAAAATTGTAAAATACCAAGGTACTTAAAATTTAAAATTCTATTGTTCGCTACACTGTCAAACCTACACATTTATTGAACCAAGTTCCAATATAACTCAAATAAATGAGTTGGGTGGCCTCAGAGTTACACTATTTTAACATTTGGCAAGGACTGTGGTCCCAGTGTGATGGGCTAGTACATGAAAACCTAAACTAGAATCTCACCTCCTAAGTGGATGATCATTTCCTCCCATATCAAAGTTGAGGGGCTGTGCAGATAGGGTTTTTTGTTCCCAATGATATCCATCCATTATGTTCACAGAAAAACAAGAAAATACTGGGGTATAATTCAGAACAGATCAGTCTTATCATAACTGAATTTCTGAAAGTCCCCACCTCAGAACAACTTCTTTCACTCTGGTTTATGTTCACTTCCTACCTTGCTAAATCCTAAGGTGGCTAACATTCAAATAACATTCTTTGGTATCTTCAGTCATGAGGAAGTAACAATGTTAGCCTCCAAAGAAATAAAAGCTATAAAAAAGCTATAAAATAGTTGAATAAAGCTTTATAAAGCTTGTTCCTGTTATGTAGCTTTAAGGTTGGAACGGTACAATTAAGCATGCAAACATCTGAAAAGACTCTGTGTACATAGAAGGTATTACATTTTTAAGCAAAGGAACTCTACTGAATATATTCAGACATTCATAATTATCGGTTGAAGGAGGCCATAAGGAGAATTGTTTTCCACAGAATGCTTTATGGTTTAGTTTAATTAATATAAACATCAATAGGTTAATTTAGGTACATTACATGAAAAATAAATCCATATAATTCTACCACAAGCACCAATATACAGACGTGCTATGCAAAAATAAATAAATAAAGCCTCAAAATATTGACTAATAAAAGCCAATATTTAAATCTAATGTGAAAACATATCTATCTCATCATTTAAACATCTTATGTGTAGTACCAAATCCAAACATAAAACTTAAGTAGGTGCATAGAACTTGGCATTACTATCACAGCTTGTTTTCCCTGACAGTAACCTTTCTTAGCTTTGTTTAAAGAAAGATAAATGACAGTTTCAACCCAGTATTTAAACAGATACTAAAAAATCAGTTCAGTCAATCAATATTTAAAGATGACATTCCAAGGGACTCTTGCATGTGTTTTCACGTTTCTTACTGGTGTTGGGACTAATACTGTACATCTAATATGATAGCTCAGCACATTTCCCCGCAAAACATTCTAATTAAATCAATAAAGCACACTAAGACACCCGATCAAATTTTGCAAAACCCCTCGAGCTTTGAGGGAGGCTATGAGATTCTCAGTTTTAAATAAGAAGATCGCAATAACACTTAAGTTAATAACTTGTGAATATTATTCAAATATACTGAGCATGAAAGGAGACTTATCATTCTATTAATGCATGTATTTTTATAGCAAAACGAATTTAATATCAACTAGTTTAATATCAAAGTTTGTGAAAATCAAGAATAAAGAGCACAGAAAGGAACCTATAAGTCCCATGCATGAAGAGAACAACACTTTTGTGCCATTGGTGTGTTGGAACAACACTTCAGGTGGGCTTGCAAGCAGTGTAGCCAAAACCTCTTTAGCAATGAAACTTGGTTTTGTGTTGAGGAAGGACAGTGAGTGTGTCACAGATGTACAAAACAACATACAGATTGTATGTACAACAGAATAAACATCGGGAAGGTTCAAGTTCAATGGTTTGGTCAGCCTGACTGCACAGTGCTCAATCAATGGAAACCTAACTGCACAGTGCTACACTGATTAAGTCCTGGGACCTCATCTCCTACCTATCATGAGCACTCATTCTGATGTGACAACATTCCAGTAGCTCAACAAATGTCCTTAGGCTGCTTGTGAGAATGTTTAAGGCTGTTAACAGTTGTTGAAGGTTATGTCATGGATGTGCTACCTGCCAGACTGAACCTCATTTAACACTTGCAGGATAAATTGCAATTACATGCTGCATGTAGGACTCCAAAAAGAGTGAACAGGCACATGTTTGTCCAGGCTTGGATAGGCCTTCCTATGAGAAATCTGCAATCTGGTGCAAAGCACACATTTGAGCTGTACAGCTTATATTGCTTCCAATGGTGGCCTGAGACTTTCACAGCTGTAAGGAGTATGAACTGGAGAC
Organism: Lepisosteus oculatus; assembly: GCF_040954835.1. Taxonomy (NCBI): domain Eukaryota; kingdom Metazoa; phylum Chordata; class Actinopteri; order Semionotiformes; family Lepisosteidae; genus Lepisosteus; species Lepisosteus oculatus. Next base: position 10,452,611 of record NC_090702.1, on the reverse strand, counting down.
AAAATTATAATTCTGATTATGAAGCAAACAATTAAGCAGACTAACAGCTGGGTCACAGCTGTAGCAGCTAATGGTGACATTTGCTGACTTGAGAACATCCCCTCCAACCTAGAACCTAGAACCCAGAACAGGTGTCTCAGGCTCAGTTCCTAATGCGTTTCCTTTTCCTATCTACCTTTGTCTAAATATTTAATTGCATGATTTTTATTATTTTTTATGCCCAGGCTCCGAGGTGTACTGAATGATCAACCTTAAGAAAAACAAATCCCACCTTTTTATTATTTTTTATTAATAAAAACCTTCATTTAAAAACTGCATTTTGTGTTTACTTGTGTTATCTTTGTCTAATATTTCAATTTGCTTGATGATCTGAAACATTTCAGTGTGACAAACATGCAAAAAAATAAGAAATCAGGAAGGGGGCAAACACTTTTTCACACCACCGTATATACTATACTGTATATCAACAGTTTATTTATTCTGTGTCTCTTGTAGATGCTGAATTATTACACATTCAGAAATGGTGACATGCTGAAAGACCTTTTTAGGCTTGAACAGAGAAAATTACAGGGGAACCCAATGTAATTATTCAAAATCCTCAAAGGCTTTGTCAATGCAGTGGGCTTCTTCTGAATAAACAGAGAAAAACACCAGAGGACACAAATGGAAACTACACTGAAGTTAATTTCATCAAGAACAGGATGCACTTTTACTCAAAGGGGTATGAGTAAGGAACGACCTACCCAACCATATGGTTGAAGCTAATAACCTGGCTTCCTTCAAGAAACAGCTGGATGCAGATTAATAAGATACTGCAAACTAAATTAGTATCTTCTCATTTATAACAGTTTTATGTAACACCTTTCAAAGTAGACAATATGATCACAGCTCAGAGACAACACATAAATAAAAGAACATCTGGGCAGGGATTAAGCCTTTGTACTCTAATATTCATTTTACATTTGTATTATTAAACTCCTTCTTATTATTTTTGGCACTACATGTATTTATATACAATCTATTTGTTTTAAAGCAAAAAATCACCATGAATTACAGAATATAAATACTAGAAACAGACCCATCTAAACCAACTTCTAATTCTACTTTGCCTCTATAAAGTCAAAGTTGAGAACCATGAACAGCAGTGTCTCCTTTTTTAGGGCTTATTAGCATGACAGGTAAACATGAGCATTGAAATAGGCATACTGTATGTACTGTAATGATCCTACAAGGAAACCCATCAGAGTTATGGTGAATCTCAACACTAATGGCAGCAGGTTACACTTACAATGATAGTGCTCAACACTCTAGTGGTAACATAATTAAAACAGAGTGCACTTTAATTTATTTGCTTTTAATGTCTCATTCAGTATAATACTGTATATGCACATATTTAGACATTTCCTTTTTTCTAGAATATCAGTGCCTGAATGTTTGTGAAACATAATTGCACAACAGTCTTGTGCATTCTCACACATTGTATTTTGAATGAAATTACTCAAGTGTGTATCATCTCTTACATTTTTCACCTATTAATTTTGCTGAAGTCTTTAGGTCTTTGTTAATCATGTTAAATGTGAGATGTTTATTTTCAGGGGCTGTGGTGTCTTCTTTGGTTTTTCTTCCAGTCCCTTTTGAACTCCTGAATACCTAATTTGGGTACTTACTCAATTTAACTAAGATTTTACATTGCTAATTGCTGAAAAGATTATATAATTGCCTTTAAGAACATTTTAAAACCTAGGAAATAGAATAAAGTTGTCTACTTTATCGTATAATAAGGCCCACATTAATCCCATTTACAGTTTGGAAAAAATAATTGTATGGGACTCTAAAACTGTTGCTGCTCTGTGTGTTGCATCAGGATGTTTCTTCAGCTCACAGTCGCAGTTACTTGGTCTGTCACTTCTTTTCCTTCTGGTGAAGTTGCACAAAGAGAAACTGTTCTTTTTCCTCCAAGCAGCCGATATAACCAACCGAAAGTAGGAAGTCTTTGCTTGTTGCTTTTTAAACTGTCACCTGATCAGTTGTCTTCTAACACTGTTACTGGTCACAATCAAGGGTAACATCATTAGAAATTGTAATTCCCTTAAGTACTGTATATTTGGAATCACAATTTTTTTCTTGGAGCTGTATGCCTAAATACTGTAATAATTATACAATTTTTTATACCATTTAGCCTCATGGTTTTTACTCTTTCTTTCATTGACACTGTACAGTTCATAATAAGGGACAAGGAGCTCCTAAACAGATCTTTTGATCTTTTTGTCAGGAAACCTCCATCTTCAGTAACTACCTTAAACCCAGTGATGATCAAAACATCCATTCATCGTCTAACCAGTACAGGTTCCAGCTCCCCCACCACCCTATCCCTGCAATCAATGAGTACAAGTCAGGGTACACCCTAGATGGGCCACCAGTCCATCACAGGGCAAATTTTGGATTTTGAGAGGAAACCAAAGCAACAGTAGGAATCCCCCACAAACACAGAGAGAACATACAAAGTACACGCAGATAAAACACCAGATCCAGAATTGAACACAGGGCCCAAGAGCTGCAATCAAGCAATGTTACTGCACCACTGTGCTCCCAGAGTCACAGCTTATTGCTGAAACATAGGGCTGAAGGCTGAGATCACACAACTGCTCTCCCCCTAGACACGATCAACCATAACAGGGCCATCGATAAAGAGACTGTTTTTAATAACACAGATCAAATCTAGCCAACATGGCTTTAGGGGACTGGAGGAAATTGGAGCACCACCTGGTAATCATATGCAAACTTTCAAAGAACAAACTCCATATAAACAGACACTCAAGACTAATTACTCTGACTAACACTCAGATAAATTGCACTATTTTAGACGTCTGTGAACTCTACTGCCGAGTAGTGATCCTATTAATTTAGTCGGAACAGTTCACATTGTTGAAAAATATTCTTTATTTAGCCAAAGAGGTCAGATAGCTCAGTTTTATAACCTATATGTACAATGAAACAAGTGACAAAGGCTATCCCTAATGATTACTTATGTCAATGTGATGTGCCAAAGGCACACAACATTTTTATTTTGAAAAAATGTAATTATCACACAGCAACACATTCACATTCAACAACTGTTTTAACAGTAAATGAATAAAACAAGTTGTTGTTATTGTTAGTTTTTACCACAAACTTGTATTGCCCCTGTTTGAGAATCGGAAAGTTATTTTTTGCAGTAACAATATGGCAAGCCTTCAATCTTTTATGCACTGAGTATATCTATAGTGTATATGGAGACAGTTGATAGCATAGTTGAGAATATATCGCTGCTGTCATTTTAATAGCAATAAACTATTACTTTAAAATACTTTAAAATTATTATCAGTATGGTTTATGTGCTTTTGTACACACCGGCGTTGACCAATATATGGTGGGTGTCCCATCGTAAAAACGAAACCCTCAGAGCAAAGTGCGAAGTGCACAGGTGTCAGGAAACCCCGTTCATCTGCGTGGAACCGCAAGAGCACTGTAAACCAGTGGAGTTAAAGCACACAATGTAACTACAATTGATATAAGAAGGAAGCTGAAAATTGCTACACCACAAACTCTTATAGGTTATAGATACTACAAAGTACTCGTAAAAAGAAAAATTAAAGACATCCAATCGAAGCATCCTTGAACAATTTAATTTTAACTTTCTAAACATTCATGGGTGTTTGACTAGAAATACGATTTTAACTTTTTGTAATTCACAGTCATGACCTATTTTAGCAGAATAAATTACTACTAAAGAATAAATATTAATTGTGAAGAGCTAATTTATTGATCATCATTTAAAACAACGTATTTAAGTTAAGACCGCCTAAGAAACACGTAAGTTCCAGTTAAGCGTTTTCCGTTAAGACCTGAAGCTACTTGACTAGATGCGCACATTTGCCTATTTCTCCAGTCTGGGCATTGTCTTTGGGATTCATGTTTGCCATAAATAATTGCTTCAATTAAACATCGGTCGTCGGAAAGAGTTTCTGCATCCATCTTTGTGGACAAGTCGTTCCTGCCCTACACGTTGTTACACTTTATTTCCTTCCTAATGTTTTCAAGCAATAAAACTCAAAGAAACGGGCCTTTTGGAAGGGGTCTCGGCATACAAACAGCCTTTCCCTTTAAAGCAGCCGACGTCTCCGGATTTCCATTCAGTGCAATGCTGTATTTTAAAGACTTGAGTCCGTAATGACTTCGTATAGCCGTTGTAAACCCAAAACAACACAAAAGCAAAACATCTCTCTGTATGTAAAAGCATTAAGAAATAAATCAGATACTAAATTCTTTCTCGAGAATACGTAGCTTTAATTCCTTCCCTTTAAGAGGAGACAATACAAAGAGAAGCTACTCACCGTTTTTTCTCTTTCAATTAGAGCGTCTGCAAAAAGCGACAGGACTTGATATCAATAGCTGTCATGACATACCCCAACTGGAACAGACATATAAAACAAGAAATTATTCACAAAATGTCACTGCAAATCGATGTGCAAAAATATCCGACTTATTTCTGACTATACATTGTTGTTTTCCTTAAGTGCAACGTCCAGAGTCGTGTCGATAATTTTAGTTGATAAATTCCGGTTTGGTTTCTCGTGTTCTTGACTTGTCAGTGCCAGCCAGTCTCTCTCGATCTGCGCGGATACAGTGTGTGTGCAGTGCACTGTCTGTAGGTACTGTAGAACTGCACAATATGCAGCCTTACAACCAATCGAGCTTGGAGATCAGCCAAAGACCAGGCTTCAAGCTTCAAGGCTGCAGTAACGCCTTTCGAGAAAATATGCAAGTGCCCTGTTTCACCCATTACGAAACAGGAACATTATCTGAGCAATGAAGAGAGCTCCATTCTCGCAGGAGTACGAAAACTAGCTCTAGGAAAATGTAGTTGGTAATTATTCGAAAATTAATTTCGCTGACCTGGCTTGCTTGAGTTTAAATGGGTGCACGAGTTGCGGGGTTCACGCTAAGAATTCTAAAACAAAAATGAACCATGGAATTTCCGCGGTTATCTTTTTAGTGTTGTGTTTCTCATACAGTATGTAATCATTTTCATATATAGCAATCTTGAAACCGGCTAGTGTTGGCAAGCTAAATTTTAATTTAACACTTTGAAGTTTTATTTCACTACAATAGTTTCGCCAATGTAAACATGTAGCTCTGATAGCGAACATCTTTTCTATTGTTCTTGGTTTCATTTCACACTTAAATACTGAAATAGGAAGAAAGGCATTGCGGTTTGGACCAGTCACCTGGATGGCTTTGTTACGTGTTGAGCAATTCAGCATTGACCTATTTACGAAAAACCTTAAGTAGAGATCGTAGTAAAAAGGTAATATTAAAATGTTATGTTTTGAGTTTACATTAAGTATTTTATATCTTAAAAAATAGGTTGTTGTTAAGTATAACGGTTAAGCATAACGTTACTTGATGAGTACTGTGCATTGCCTGTGTCTTTTCATGTTCCATTAAGTAGCATATTATAGGATCTTATAAAACGTTTTTTTTCTACAGAACCAAAACTTGCTTTTTTCACTGTTTTATTAAAGAGTTCAGCATAGAAAAGGTGGTCTTAATAGTGTCAATTATCACAGATATGCATACATTAATTTTGTTCAGAAATGCCTTTCCTTATTTCTGTTCTTATAAAGATGAGCAAAATTACAAACACCATTAAGTTTGTGCAATAGGGTTGATTTTTTTCTGAAAATGTCATCTTCCATGTTTTTGACATAATGTTTTCTAATTCAAACATTGACATTTAGTCTCCTTTAGGCTTTATGGGCCCTACAGTAATATCCATTTGGGACTGGCCTGTTACTTTAATCACAGGCCTTGGGCTGTATACTAATCTTCACCACAGTAATTATCTTAGTACATTACAGAATATTCAATCATGATTAACAGTGGGCATTGCAAACACAAAATAATACATAAGACAAACATTCATTGCAATTGTTTTTTACTTTATATTAAACTGTAAAATGCTAATTGTTATTGAACTCTGCTTAAAGGTACAAGTCTCATAATAGCACAAAACAGAAGAAGATGACATACAAGTACCCTATTAAATGTGTACTGCCAGACCATCTGCTCCTTTTCTCACCAATGTTTCATAGCTGAAACTGAAAACCTAAAGAGCCAGACAGAAGACTTCACACAGCTTTTGCTTGTGATAATTTCAAGCTTGTAGAATCCTGAGCAGCTACAGTGGCTGCTGTTGATTCATTAAAATCTTTGCAGACTTTAAGCTCACATTAGCTATATATAAGTCTGTCATCCAAAATAGTGAACGGCCAGTGATGTTTGGGTTGCAGCATCAAAAGTGCTCTCAGAACTAAGGTTTTTGCCACCTGGTTCTGTCTAGAGCTAACATACAAAATACATTTAAAGCTATGATGTAATATGGTTTTGATTTTGAAAAACAAAATCCTATTACAATTTTACTTTCAAGGTCAAGATAAATTATTTCAAAAAGATGGTAAAATATGAGACTTCAATAAAATTCCAGAAAATAAAGCAAAAACAATCCAAAAACAGCATATGAAATAGCTAACTGAATTTACCTATTGGTAGACTGCATTGGTAAGAATCCTGTAGTCATAGTCATTTGATGTTTTTTCCAAGGTGCTTCATGAGCTCAAAGAAGAGCAATCTGGTGTAGAGAGCAAGGAATACTACAGGATACAAGAATGTTAGGTGAGGGCTGCTATTGCTGGTGCTTTTGTCAAGGCAGGGGAGAGACAGAGCTAGTACAGGACTACTGATTATGGTGTGAGACTGGCAGTTGATGGCTGACTTAGGAAGGCAACTCTGGGTTTCAGTCACCATCACAAAGACTTGCCTCATCAGGGACATCATCCTGCTATCTGAAACATCCAAACAAGTCATCTTGGTGGATCTTAAGGTCCCGTGGAAAAAACACACAGATTAGGCCAATGAAAGGAAGAGGACCAAGTACAGCATGTAGACCTGGTGGAGCAGTGCTGTTCGAAGGGATAGAGAGCAAGGTGCATGCCCATTGAAGAGTCTTTGTAGGGAAATTCCTAAATACTGTATGTCCTATATGTCCTATAGTGTGCTGGACATCACAGGTGGACAGAGGAGGAAGGCCATCACAGCTGCCAGTGTGGCTGCAGAAAAAGTATAATGATGGCTCTGAATCAGGATAAATTGTCACATGGGTTCAGGGTAGTGCTACGTGGATGCAGGTATGGGTCTGATCAGCCTCATTTGGGTTGCCTGGGTGAGGTTGTCTGATGTTGAAAGATCTGAAACAGCCAGTGACCCCAGGATACATCAGAAGTATGTCAAAAGGGTCTCAGAAAGAAATGTTTTAGAATGTAGATTTTCCAGGCCGTTGCATTGTTTCAAAAGTCTGTAAGAAACTGGTGTATTAGGATGACTCCTTGCCTTCTTTATAACATTGGTAATTTTTTCATATACTTCTAGAGTTTTAATCAAGTTTTCAGAAACTTAGAGAATCACCCTTGAGCTTGCCTTTCAGTGCTGTGTTTTAGAGAATGCCTTCTAACTTGTGGATATCTGTAAACAAGATATTTCTGGTAGAGATACATAGGGGTAAATTAGTTAAAGAAACTAATGTGGTTTAAAATAAACCTTTAAGAATCAATGTTTAAGAAATAGACAAGCTCCTATTTTATATATGTATTGCTACTTAGCCTGTTGGAAAGCAAGCAAGAAAAAACTCACTTGGCTATCTTCTTGTATTTGTTACTAAACATATCGTACCAGTTAAAACTTTTGGAATTATAAACTGTAATTTAAAGCTTCAAAGCAAGTATTTTTTTTAAGGAAAATATGCTTTGAGATTTTGTATCCATGTAAAGTACCTGTCATTTAATTTTGTTCTTTTGGTTCTTAAGAAATAGATCTAAGAATTTAAATTTGCAATCCTACCAATCTGAAAGATCTCAGCAAAGTACTTTACTATTTTTAAAACAGACTCAATATTCAATTCCACAATATTACAAAGATCTAATAATTACAAAATAGTGGAAAATAAACCAACTGTACTTTCTCAAACTTATGGGCCGATCTTTCTGTAAGATAAATATTGTACTTCTGCGCTTCCTTTTATTGCTATAGGTTTTCAGTTTCCATAATATTAGACAAAACAATGTTTGCTGTCAATTCTTTATTTTTTATCAAACAACTTTACAACTGCATGAAAAAATCCACACCTGAGGTGTATCTCTACAGATACACATTTACATTTACAATTACATTTACATATATTCCACTGAATATAGTATTAATTATTAAACCATATTGGTCTCAAGCAGGACTGTGGGCAATGCTTTGACAAGAAATACAACCATTAAAAACATTCTGTAAAAAACTGCTGGATCTTTTTAAGTTTATAAGCTTCTTATCAGAAACTGATATGAAAAAATTATGTTCAAACTTTATCATCTAAAAGGTACTATTGATTTATATAGTATAAAACTCAGGAATCATGAGAGTTTTTGGAGCATACCCATAATAGTTTTTGAAATTAATAATGCCTTAAAAAAACATATTTTGCAAACAGTGCTGCTTATGTCTTCAAATTACACTGATCTATTGTATTGGTATGGTTGAATTCCATTAAGTATTTTTTAACAAATCTTGAAAATGGAAATGTTGTTTTGGCTGGAAGCACAAAAAAACTCAGCTAACAATTGAAACACTTTTCACAGCATTTGTTGCTACTACCAGAGTGAAATAATTTCTAAAATTTAACTTATTCCTAAAAAAGCACTGATAACATTTGCTCTGTTATCTACAAAGGAAATTATTGCAATATAAGCAAGCCAAGCTACTATTTGTAATTTTAATGGACATATACAGTACATGTAAGCTTCACTGCTGCCATTAGAACACAAATGCTATTCTTACATCTTGCACAGCAGCCTTTTGCCTGACACACTGATTGAAAATTGCTATTAGCTGTTCGTTGTAAGCTAATAAGAACACTCTGCTGTGATCCGCAATAGGAATTTGTTTAAGCAAGAGCTCACCATGAATGAGTTGCTCATGTGGTTTGTAGACAAAGTGAAAAGCATGTTCTGTTGCCTTCTGAGTTTTTCAGTGGCTATATTGCACACAGTGTGTCCCTTGGAAAAAGGTGAATGACAGTTAATAGAACAGCAATGTTTAAACACAAAATTCACATCAGAGGATGATAATATATGGTCATAGAAGGCCCACTGGAACTGAGGTAGAATAATATTATGATTAGTTATTACCTATACCATACTTTAGTGCTGATGCTAAACGATAACAGATAAATTTCCAATTTGCAATGAAAACAATTTTTTTCCCTAAGATTTCCTTTGTATTGTATTTCTTTAAAAAGGAGTAGAAGGCTTGTCTTGATAGCCCCTGCTGTGCACCTAACTGGAAGCCCTGGTCTGCGTATATTTTAGACAAGGAGCTTTGAATTAAAGACTATTGAAACCACAGTGCTGGAAAGAAGCCACTCTGCGAAGAGTAAGAGCTGCTGAAGCTTTCTGCCTTCAAAGTTAATGGCCATTTTCTACAGTTCTTAAAAAGCTGACACCATTTCCTCATCATGCACAATAATCAGACTGCAGCATGACGGAAAAAATACAGTGGGAGTATGAAAGGAATAAAAATCATACTTAGAACCCTCATCTACAAAAAGCAGCTTCTGAATTTAATTTGGTTTAATCACATTTTTGGTCAATTAATTAATTTCTATGTTCTAAATTTTAAATCTCATGGGATAAAAAATTAATAATAATAAACTTAATTTTATATAGCGCCTTTAAAGGTGGCTTCTCAAAGCACCTTATCTAATGCAAAAATACAATTTACTCTAGTTTTTCTTGCAATATTTTTTTCACTTAATTGGTAAACGTTCATCTAAAGGGTTCGTTTTTGAGCAGTAGACCTAAATCAATATCCGTTACAAATTTAGTATGAGAACTATAATCCAGACCCAAAAGACTTTGTTCTCGTGGTCTAAATTTCTAGTTGTCCATTTAAACCTTACCTGGGTTATGGTTTGAGATCTGCTACTGGTCGCTTGCACATATCAGCCATTTGACACATAGTGCTTTGTTGTTTTCAGGGTTTGCAGAGACTAGCCTGACAAATTTGGAATGTTTGTGTGTTGTAGAACAATTAGGATCTAAAACAATCACTGCTACACTTTTATTGTAAAATACACATCTTAAACAAAATGTTTAAAATATTTTACTATTTTATTTTACCCCAAAGTGTAAAGAGTAAAGCCTCTAAACCAAAAAAACTTTACTATAAGTTAAAAAAAAAATCCTAAATCAAAGGGGTCAAATTAAAAGAAGCCTGGGGTCAGAGCACAGGGTCAGCCATTTATACAGCACCCCTGGAGCAGTTGGGGTCAAGGGCCCAACAGAGTAGGATTCTCTGCCAGCCATGGGATACAAACCGCCAACCTTCCAGCCACAGGCGCAGATCCTTAGCCACAGAGCCACCGCACCGCCTCCTTGGTGTTAGAAAGAATCGGCATTGATGAGTGCATTTCATACCACAATAGAAGTAAAATGTACACAGTAACATGTAAACCCTCCAATTTACATAATAAAATAAACGAAATTTCCAGGAATGGGTAGCGACATACTGTACTGTATTGTCTGTGATTCAGAATGAGGCAACAAATAAAACGTGAAGCGGCCCGATGACATTGTAAACAACAATGCTTGTGAATACTGTACATCTCTTTGAAACCCACAGAAATATTGCTTCCAACTTTGAGATGGTTCTGCCAGCAAATACTACTTGTTAACTCTGCATGCAGATCATGTTGGAACATTTCTGCTGTGAAATGTCTACCGCACAACTTGTACTCATTCAGCAGGAAGGGCTGGCTTAAGTCACAATTAGCATTAAACTGGTGGTTTCACCATAGGCATACAGTATTTTCACAAAGGTTATGATTTTGTGCTTAATTTGGAATTTAAGTTTAAATTTAAAATAATGTGCAATACTATTAATTTTGTTACCGAGATTTAAAAACGAGTCTGAGAAATTGGGACTGCAGTTCCCCACTTAACTAATATAATATTAATTAGTTATGATATCCCTTAAGATATCTTATTCCATTTATCTTATTTGCACACTTAAAATACACAACTTGTTATGTATGGGGCATTGACTGGGGGATAAAATATCTTGGAAACACCTAATCTATGTAACCTCTACAGAAACCTGAAACCTGTCCAGAAATTTATTTGATGTACAAAGAAAAAATGAAAATTAAACGTTAACCTTGCCAAGATTATGCACTATTTATAAAGATGGTGAAGGTCTTATTATACAATGTGTTAATTGTACGGCTGGACTTTAACAGGTGCAAAAATCTACCACTGAGAATGTGTTTTTACAGTATTTTACTTTCTTACTTCATGCCTAGGATTAGATTGTTACAATTCTGGTTCACATCTTACTGCACTACTCAAAGCCTTTTTCAGAAGGTCTGGGCCAGTGGTATTGTTTGAGGTGCTTGCCTAGCTGCAGGTGAACTAAGAGAAACTTAAACATATGATCAGATGTGTTTTTTGATTGGTTTATATGGTTGATTAACATCACAGTATACAGAGCCATCAGCAGACACAGAACACAGCATAAAAGACAAAGATAGAATAAAAGAAAAAGAGAAGACAGACAGATGACAGAGACACACAAGAAAGAAACACAGAAGAGACAGAGAAGAAGGAACATCATTATATAATAATATAACATCACTTTATTAACCCTTTATCCTCCTGTTCCTCTAAGTTTGTTCCACACAAGAAGACTTAACTCTGCTCAGTCTTGGAAACCTGATTCTAGCTATGTAATGTGAGCCTTATTTTGAGTGCTGTCTTATTTTATATCAGGAAAGTTGGATTTACTGTGCTGTGAAATTCTGACTAAAATCTTTCTTTCCTACAGTAGTTTCATGATGCTTTTTAGAATAAGATGTTTGATTCTCATTGATTTTTGTGTGTTGGAGGAAAGGAGATTTACTGTAGAGTCATATTTTTTTATGAGGACACAGGATTTGTTCTTTTTTTGGCTTGTTAAAGTAATGCTTTCAGGTTACAAATCTAGAATGCTGTGTTTCTGGATCTGTAAATGTAGGCCTCTGAAACCCATAGATTTATATGTGTTGTACATTGTATAATTGATATTTTATTACCCTTTCTCCAAGACTGTCCTAGTTAATATAAATGTACCAATATGTAACAGTATTGTATTTTAAGGTGTCCTTTTGCATCAAAAACAAAAGTGCTAATTCTGTTCCACTTTTAGCTATTTGAATAGGGTCAGTGCAGTTTCCTAATGTTCACCTGGACTAAATCTGGTTAGAGCCAGTTTCAGGTTGTGTGCAGTGTAAATTAATTGCTAGGAAAATAGCAATAGTCATAGCAAGGTGCCCTTAATAGACTTGTTAAAACATTTTTCTTTTTCAACGAGACAAAACATACTGGTTTTGTTCTTTTTCTGAAGGTTAGGTGCTGCTAATTATGTGCGGGAGCATAAACAAAGAACCTGTCTTGTGTCACCCCGTTTAGTTCAATTCTTACTTCCTCAATTCAATTGCACAACACAAACATGCATTCACATAGAGCTGGAAATTTCCATAGACATTACTCTAAAACTTGAAACACATGATATTTACTGAGTTAGAAAAAGTATGCATGAACACAATAGATGACCAAATGCCACTCAAATTACCATAGTTAAAGTCCAATGTATTTTTATTATTAAGAAGTATTCAGGGAGCACCTTTACTATCCTATTTTAAAACTGGAAAGGGATTAAATGCTTATGAGAGTAAAACTACATGCTGTCCATCTCAAAATAGTATTGTAGATGTGTTTAAAACTATTATAAAATCCCAAATATTTCATTTTATCTTTCTTTGGATTAAGAATGGTACATTTTTAGTATTTGGTGCTATAATAAAATATAATGCATGCAAACCCAGGGTCCCCTTTTTGTAAAAAAAAAAACATTTTGTTTTATAAATAAATATTGTACCCCCAAACTAAGTATTCTGCTGTGTAAAACATAATGACTTAAGAAAGAAACAAATGAGAAGAGAACATTTTGCCCATCTTGCCTATTTGGTAGTTAACGGTTAATTGATCCAAAGATCTCATCCAACAATAAAAACAATCCAGGGTATCAGCTTCAACAAAATGGCTGTATAGTCTGTTCCTTACTCACACAACCCTTTCGTTAAAGAATTGGCACCTGTTCTCAGTTTTAAATGCAATTCCACAAACAGTATTATCCATTTGTGCCCTGGTTCATTTTTCATTGTTTATCAATTTCAATAACTGCTTAACTACTTAATTTATCCAACTTATCCAATTCAGGGTCACAGTAGCCATGAATCTATCTTAGGAAGCATTGAGCACAAGCGGGATATACCCTGGACAGCTCACCAAAAACACTGACACGCACACACTCATACCAGGTCCAGTTTTCCCAGAAGCCAATTAATCTACCATTATGTCTTTGGACTGTAGGAGGAAACGGAGCACCTAGAGAAAACCCAACTGAACATACAGTATGAACTCCATGCAGATAGCACACATGCCAATGTGACTCCCATTTCACATTTTATTTTGAATAAAATAGAATTATAGTTGGACTTTATGGTTACACATACACTAATTCTGTTAAGCAAGACAGTTACTGTAAGAGTGGGCAGGTAGGGTGTATGGATCTTGCGGAGAGAGAGGGAGATCAGAAATCCAAATCAGTAAGCAAAAATGAAACCAGGAAGCAAGCGAGTAGGTCAGAACACGAGAAAGACAACAAGAGAGCAACAATCCAAAACGAAAGGAAAATGAAGGCTAGTAAGATAATAACACGCACTGTGACGGGAGTAAACGGTGATACTGTAGGTGTATTACTTGCGGCGTGAGCGTTTGTTAAACACGGCGCGCATGGGAATCCAAGGTGGGAAAGAGACGTGTGGAATACGTAACAGATACACATCCTAAGCTAATAGCATTAGAATGAACATACTGTAGCTTAATTTTGACAGTACTGCTGAAAAAAAGCAGTACTGTACTGTATAAAACTACTGTATTAAAAAAAAGACCTGAGGAAAGTAGTAAATTGGTATACACATAACACGCAAAACTTTAACTGAAGCACTTTGACTTGTATGTACAGCATATAGGAAAAAATATGGAAAAGACCAGAAAGCTCACTGGTCTATGGCCCTGATGCATTATACCTGGAAGCTGCTGCTTTCCATCATTTAATGATAAAAATGATCACAAAACAAAATGAACAGGCTTCAGAGGAAGATTCAAATGAGGTATGATGATTATATTTTTCTCAAAGGAACCAACTTTATACTGTACATGACACAATGGTAGAAACACTACAATTCACAGTTTGTTACAATGTGGCTGTGTACAAGAGACAGCTGTGGAGGTGATAAGGTCGGAATCAGTGCTAGGGCTCTGAGAGGCCGAGTGCCGACTGGGGTAGCTCCTGCGGTCACAGCAAAGGTTGGCTGCACACTAGGGTAGCATTTAGGGCAGTTACAGTAGTGGCTGTCGACTGGGGAAAATGACACTGGGCTAGCGCTTGTTGTCTGAGGCTTAAACCAGTTCTAGGATCTGCAATCCAAAAAGGGTGTACAAGCATACCCAGAGGGGAGTGTGGACAGAGCAGTAGTGCACTTAGTGGCACCTCAGGATCAAATAGGAGATGAACTAGTTAAATGATTGGGTTCCTGAATGGTATGGGAAAGAATGAACCAAAAAGCCACCTTTGAGCCACAGGACAACTGTGACTCCTCTTTTGAATGTCTCAGTCTCCTGGTACAATCATGGGTTGCAAGCCACCACTGGACTAGCTGTAACTCATTTAATATGTTAAAATAAAAAATGCCAAATGCACCAACAAAGAAAAATGAAAAAGGTTAATATAATTCTGTCAATTCAAAAAGTGTATTGTTCTAGGAAATTAAACAGTAAACAATTAAATGCAATAAACAGATAAATTGTGCAGAGAATGTCTGCTTTTCTGTGAAGGGACATTTACTAAGACTTCAATAACAGATGTGGTCTATTTTCATGTTCTTGTTTTTCCACAACTAAAAAACCTCTACTTTCCAGGACTTCTTCCAGCTCTCTGTGTGGAGGAAATGGCCTCATGAAAATGCCAGGCATAATGGCAAAGAGCAACTTGTCTTCTTTTTGAAAAACAACCCCTACTCAAAACATCTCAATTTTCTATAAACAGACTTAGATGGCTGCTATAAACATGGCCCCCATGATGGTATACATTGTACAAAGGAATTTATTTACATGATATACATTGACAAAGAAACAAACTCCAATTTTAGCCATTTCACAGTGCATATTGGAGTTTAGGTCATGGAATAACAATCAAACAAGCTCTCATTGACCTCAAATAAAGTTGATGTTAAAAGCACAATGTTTTTTTCTTTATAGAACATAGAAAAATGTTCCTTGAAGAAGTTTCTGTGATCCAGATAAATGCGACAAGAGTGATGCTCCTGGCACTTCAGGACACCCAGAGGGAGTCAAACCCCAATCAGCATCAAGGGCACAACAGTGGAAAGCCGCTTCAGAGTTCTTGGACTACAGATCTCCATCCACTTAACTGGTCTTACAACACTGTAGCCAGTCTGAAAAAGGCACAAAGGCACAGCAGTGTCTCTACTTTCTGCGGTACCTAAAGATATGCGGTATGGGAAAGCAGCTACTCATTAACTTTTACCACCACACCATAGAAATTGTCTATACAGAGAGTTGTGGCCCAATTAAGCCCAATCCAGTATTCAAGATCCCAACCATCCAGGCCGCAATCTGTCCCCCCCACCCCCACACCCTGGCCAGTAGTACCACACCATTAAAGCAGGGTCCACTAGCCTTAACAACAGTTTCTACCCCACTTTTGACTTGGCTATCAACTTTTAATTGTTCTGTTTGTTTATTGTCTCTACATACTGCAACTATTTATTATTTACTGTATTGTAATGTACTGTCTCCGTTGTGAGATGTTGTTGAACTATTTTAGGAGTACAGAATGACTTATGTTGCTTTTTTTCCATTTGTGAGTTAGTTTAATTTTTTTATTTATCTTTGCTGTGTTTCGCTTTGGTCGGCAGAAGTTTGCAACGCACAATTACCTTTGGAGCCCTCTTCAGGTATCAGAAGATTGTCTGGGAGATTCCAAGGGAGAGTCACATCCCAAGGTGTTTACAATGCTAAGGTCAGAGAGCATTGTTACTCATTCTCCACCTTGATCAGCCAATCAGGAATTGGTAGAGTGGGGTAACCCCACGTGGGTCTCGAATGCCTGCAAAACTTTCAAACAATGAACGACGTACATTCCTCCAGATAAAAGAGGCAGCGCAGGTTCCAGAAGGTGCCCCTCCAGGACATTCTCAGACTAATCTCGGACAATCACATGACAGCCAGTGTGTCTGAGTGCCAGGACTTTACTTTGTTCTAAGAGTCTAGACCGGAGGTCGCCTGCGCGTAACCAAAGGATCCGCTCAAGGTTAGCCCAGCAGCAATCCTCGTGAACCACCGCTACCCACCGTGAATGCTCGCCTGATCAAGGAGTGAACTACGGTCAGAACTGTCGACAGCTGAATCTTAGTATTCAGGAGCACTACATCAGGAACAAACCAGTTTTCTTCCCGTCCAAAGACTTGTTCAGACCTGTAGTCACTTTTCATGTGCACAAACTCAAACAAGCTAGAACTAACTAGCTAGGTCCTTAGAGAGTCACTGCCAGCGCACCGCAGCAGTAATCTCTCCCTCCTTCTCTCACACCTCTAACCGCACCTGTCAGGGGATCTGGCTTCAGAGGATTTGGATCCAATGCGTGGCTCTTCAGAAGGGGAGCTTCGGCACAGTGACGGGCTAAAACGTGGTCGAGTGAAAAGCAGGGTCCAAAATCCAGGAAGGCGTCTAGGGTGCGTTGGTACAGAATCGGTAGGTGAAGGCGTAGTCGGGGAAGGAAGGCAGGGTCCAAAATCCAGGTAGGCGTCTGGGGAGCGTCAGTACAGAATCGGGAGGCGAAGGCGTAGTCGAGGTTGAAAGGCAGGGTTCAAAATCCAGGAAGGCGTCTAGGGAGCGTCGGTACAGAATTGGGAGGCGAAGGAGTAGTCGAGGTTGAAAGGCAGGGTTCCAAATCCAAGAATCTAACTCTAACTATAATCTAACTATAAATATATCATCCAAATAAATTCTGAGGGGAACTCCCAAAACGGCAGCTAAAACTATGGTGTACAGCTCATAGAATGTGACAGTAGAAAAAAAATCACATGGCCAAAAGATTATCCTCTGTAATAAATCAGTGTTGGGGAATCAGTTTAAAACTGAAGATTCAGTTTTAAAAGTGGAGAATCAGTTAAAAACTAGAGAGAGACAGGAGGCAATCTCTATAACAGAAGGATATATTTTTCCACTGCTCCAAAAACAGGAGACACAACATTCTGCATGTTGCACTCATGGAGATGTACTGATACAGGCATGCTTCAGATTTGACAACCTACTGTACTCTTGCACATTGGAAGGAAATTCTGTTAAGAAATTTCTAACTCAAATGGGGTTACTATTTTAGCAATAACTACAGTAAATAATAAAATAATTTATTAATTATGATTATGAATGTAACTAAATGCGTTTTACTTTTAAAACACCTGTCACGGACGTCCAAAGGGACTAACCGTGGAGAGCAGGAGAGCGGAAAAAGACCCATATGCGTAGCGGCGAGACGAGAAAAAGGCCCAGGCTCATTAGTGCAAAGAGTTCAGGAATGCCGTATAGAAACCTGTGCCCTCAGGGAGCAGACGTGGGGCGCCCTGGTGCTAGGCGGGTCTCAGGACATCCGAACCTCAATGCTGAGCTAGGACAGAGTGCAAGACCCGGAAATATATAGCCCAAGGGAAAGAGAGGGACAGGAAGGACAGCAGACCGGAAACTAGGGACAGGACAGAGAAGGAGCGCCCTCTGGCTGCAGAGGGCGTGACAACACCAAACAAAGCCATATCACTGCAAAACCTGATAAAAATAATACATGAGCAAAGAGAAAACCATTATTACAGCCATTATTTTAAAACAACAGTGGATTATAAGTCTCCAACAGAGATTTTACAATTTGACTGTGTTGCAACAAAAAGATTGGTCCAGCAGAGTAATCAGTCTATTTTTGATAATGTAGAATGTAGCTTCAAGCAGATGTGGCTGTTTTAAGGAGTCAAACCATCCATGGGCTTGTGAGTTAGCAAAAAAAAATCTTTAAAAAAAAATCTGATATTTGACTGGCAAAACTGGAGCTATGATTGTATACTTTAAACTGTTAAAATCCAAGCAGTTTAATTTTTTTCTATAATAAACCATTTCATTTTCATTTATATTCCTGAACTCAGTTTTTAAACTATTTATATTGCTGTTAATAATCAAACTGATAAGCTTATGGAATTGTTGTAGAGATCCAAGAAACATTTTTCAAGCTTTTCATTTCAAGAACACGAGCCAATTCAATATGTATATCTACTTAATTTAATTTGTGACTCAGGATAATAGCATGAGTCTTTTTTAAGCAGGGTGTTCACCATACAAAAACTCCCCAACCCAAATTATTCATTTAAGAACTGAATTCTCTAACACTTTATTAATTGGGTTAAAAACAACAAAGAAAAGAAAAGCTCTCCTTTCTCCTTTCTTTGATATTTTACCTGGTGCTGGACAGCTAAGCTCCCAAACATTATCCTAAAGTGCGTCTTAAGAACATACTGATTAAAATTGACCTTTGGGATCTGGATTAGAGGGATTAGGGAAGGGTATCATTAAAAATGTAGCCCATCAAATTGACCTGAAATGTAAATTAATGGAATAGAATTTTTCATAACACATGAAGATCAATGATTGTTTTTATTCATTACCCATGCTCAATATTATAGCACAATATAGACTCTCTAAGAATAGTCTATTCACTGATGTATAGTCGGAAATGCATACAGAAAGTTTTAATACAAACACAACTTTCCTTATTGCACAACACTGTTGCTTTACTGAAGTGCTTTGAGTTGCCAATACAGTAAAAAGCTGCACCAGTAACAAGGAATCTCAGCCCTATGTAGAGCTGTAGTTTCTGTTATCACTAAAATATGACAAACAGTATTAACAATGTATGGGTGTAAGAGATTCTGAATGTAAAGTATACCGTCTTTCATTCTCTATGTAAAAATCAAATATTAACTAGATGCCTGATGAAAGGTGGTGTCATTTTTTCATGGGGCTGAATGGTCTTTGAATTGCGCCCTTATGCATGAAGTTAGGCTAAGCTTTAACTAACCTGCCTGGAACAAGTTAGGAATGCCAGACTAACAAAAGCCAGACTTTTGTTAACAATTAAGTGAAGTTATTCGGCTGAGGAATCTTGCTCTGTGAAACAGAGCTGGCACTGATTTCATCTTCTGACTGAAAAGGATTCAGAATCTAAGCTGTCTTCTATGATTGTACCTGTCCTCTTCCCTTCACTGTGCCACAGTATTAATGGTAAGCTAAATAAAATGTAAAGTACAAAGCAACATACAGTGTACTTCTATTATATATGCTAGCTTACTAAAATGCACATTATTTGCTGTAACTATTCAATTTTTTTCTTTTTCTTTTTCTTTAGAGTAACACCAAAAACATATCAGTTTTGCAGCAGGTAATATGCTTGTCTTCCACCAATCCATTGGTTCTCAAACTGTGGTAAGGTACTCGGAACGCCCCCAGTTGGTACACCAGATGACCCTGGAAATTTGTTGTGTGCGCTGAGAAATTGGGAATTAATAAATGAATAATTAAAAATTATGTAAATTTTTCATCTGTAATTTACTTAATCGGTTTCAGAAAGCTTGAGACAGGTTTTCATATTTTCTATTTTAATAAAATGAGTTTATATGTTAAATACGCAGCCTACGTACTTAGCTACGTTGATAACGCGCGCGACAGCTCCAATAAATCGCACTCATCAGTTGAGAACTAGGAGGATTATACATCGGCCAATAGGGTTGCCATATTAGAACATAAAAAAACCTTCCTATTGCCTTATCTGGGAAGAGTGTCGGGATGGAGAAGGTTTTCATAATATCCCTCGTTTTATGTTCATGCATGTCCCCTCTGCTGCAATAACTGTATCCTGTTTTGCTGCCAGATTTTACAAAAGAATCTGTTGAACTCTCTCCTTGAATTGCCTTTTTGTGTTTGTCTGAGTCATCATGAGCTTGCAAGTCAAGTACAGCTTCCCAGTCTTCTCTGACACTTCAAAAACACAAAAATTTATTTTTTAGTTCTGATGTGAACATTTCTGGATATTTGAAAATTCCCCCGGAAGGTGATATAAGAATCAAAATAGAGGACATGGCCAGGAACGTCCGGATGTATGGTAACCCTATCGGCCACCAACACTAGCTTTTCTGCTGAACCTGACACAGACAGCACTGCTAGTGTTAGCAAGCGTCGGAAAACGGCTACAAGGTGGTACGATCCAAATTAACAAATTGCTCAGTGCTATTTTTATTACATGTGAGTGTGTGCGCGCACGCGCTCATGTTGGTCATTGAGATTTTCTGGGGTTCCTATGAGAAGATGACTTATGCTGTAGTTGGTACTTGGATGCTTTGGTTTGATCAGGGGTGGTTCTTGGTCCAAAAAGTTTGAAAACCACTGCACTAATGAGTCATATCTTTCCCCTGTCCCTGCCCCTTCTTACCTACACTTTCTGTTCTCCTGTGCCTTACTGTATATGTATTTGCTACTTTCCCTCTCTCTCTCACTCCTGAAGGAGGCTTCATGGGCAAAACATAGTGTTTTTCTTTTCTATACCTTTCAGCATTGAATGAACCTTAAGCTGTTCCTTTGAAGCCTATACATACTGATGGTGCTCCCTATTCTGAGTCTTATTTTCTGCTCTACCTTATCCAATTGTTCACTGGGATCACTTAAATATTTTTAATAGGGCTTAGCCAGTTGACTGTTTTAAAGTGCTAATGTCATGGAGTGAAAAATGTGGGTGTGAGGCAACAGGTGTCAGGGTCTATAGTCACTTCAAGTTTCCATATAGTAGCCAGTGTCTTACTGGGGGGGTGTATAAATCTTTATTCTGTGAGATTTCTCTCATATCAAAGGCTTTCCTATTGCAGACAGTGGGGCAGGTACCAATCAACAAAGATTGCACTGTATGTTGTACTTGGCCAACTGGAAAAGAAACAGTGCCACTGTTTAAAAAAACGGCAGTCGGCTTGTTACAGTAATTGGTAGATTATTTTGGCTTCTTTTAAAAAAACTTTGATTTTTAATGGAAAATGTGACAAAAGTTTAAAAATAATTATTGTCAGTCAGGGTGGTAATGAACATGTTTTTCTTCTATTGACAAATGTTCTTCCCAATACAGCCAGCACTTACCAATCTGGTCTATAAGTTTCCCTGTTTACTGTGCCAAAAATGCTTGTTTCCCTATGTTGTATGTCTATGTTGTATGTTATATGTCTTAATACATTCAGTAGTGGTATCTGTTGTGCTCATTTCAATTCAGTTCAATTCAATTTATTTTTATATAGTGACTTTCACAACAAGGTTGCCCCAAGGCGCTTAACAATGTAAGTACCCATACATTTTGTTAATACAAAACAGAAGACCAGAAGACAACGGAGGAGAGGAACCAAAAACTCCTTAGTAAGGAGAAAAAAAACCTCTAGGGGTCCAAGGTCAGCTGGCTGCCCAACCCCTTTGGGCATGCTAACATTATATAATTTAAAAAAAGGAAATAAATGAATGAGGTATTAATCATCCATCCATCATGTCCTCTGTACTGTATGTGTATAATTTGGTCAGAACAGATGTATCTACCTGGTGGACACACAATGGCACGTACAGCAGCACCAGCAGCCATGGTTGCAGGAGGCCATAATGTAAGGTGTGATGTAATGTAATGTAAGCTAGGCTGAAGTAATAGGTATTCAGTCTAGATTTGAATATGGGGTGGGAGATTGTTCCATAAGCAAGGTGCCCTGTAACTAAAGGCTTTACTGCCAACTGTTATTTTATTAATTCGTGGAATATGAAGAAGACCTGCATTCTGTGATCTAAGCAGGTGATGTGGATGGTATACATTAATAAGATCCATTAGATAGACAGGTGCCTGACCTCTGAGGCTTGTAAATAAATAGAAGGATTTTAAAGTCCGCCCTGTACCTGACAGGAAGCCAATGAAGAGAGCTAAGTATGGGAGTTATATAGTCGTACTTTCTTCTCCTAGTAGCAATTCTAGCTGCTGCATTCTGAATTCACTGTAAGGTGTTGAGAGTGGTGGGTGCTCCCTGATAGTAGGGCATTGCAGTAGTCTAAAATGCTGTATACAAGAGCATGTATTAATTTCTCTGTGTCTTGAGTGGAGTGAAAGTGACTTAGTTTTGCAATATTTCTTAACTGTAGGAAGCATGTTTTCGATACTGTTCTAACATGAGAGTTAAATGAGAGCCTTGTGTCTAATATGATGCCTATGTTACGTGTTGAGTCTTTGAGACACATTTTAAAATCTGCGTTAAGTGCTGAAGTGATAGTAGTCCTATCAGTAGTTGTTGTCTCCCAACAACAGAACTTCATTTTTATCAGAGTTGAGTAACAAAATGTTTACACACATTCAAGTCTTTACTTCATTAATGCAATTAACTAAAGTGATAATAGAAGAGTTGTCGATAGGTGTAAATGAAATGTATATTTGAGTGTCATCAGCATATGAATGAAAGCTAATATTATGTTTTCGTATACAATAATGAAAACGATTAGTTAAATATGAAGTAAACCACTTAAGGGCGGTTCCATATAAGACAACCTCAAACTCAAGCCTGTGTAACAAAACAGAGTGGGCAACCGTGTCAAAGGAAGCACTAAGATCTAGAAGCACAAGCACTGTTGCATTCCCTGTGTCTGTAGCTAAGAGAATATCATTTACAACTCTTGTTAATGCAGTGTTAGTGCTGTGGCCTGGGTGGAAACCAGACTGGAATTTCTCAAGTATATTATTTGAGTCCAGATACAATTGAAGTTGGGCCACAACTATTTTAGATAGAAATGGGGTGTTTTAGACAGGCTTGTAGTAGTTAAGAACATGTGGATTCAAATTTGCCTTCTTACGGAGCGGTCTAACAACCGCCACCTTAAATTGATCAGATACAATGCCAGATGCAAGGGACGTGTTCATCATACTAATTATAGGTCCTGCCAGTACTTCAAGGGAATCTTTGACTAGTTGAGTGGGAATGGGATCTAGTGGACAGGTGGTTGACTTTGTCTTAATAATTAATTTAATGAGTTCTTGTTCATTAACTAATTGAAAAACACTAGATGTGCGCATTTTGTTTCTGTACCAGACTTCTTTGCAGCTTATTTGATTGTGTTTGAAGTCTGATGGTGTTAATTTTACAGCTTGATAGGAGTCATTATACAGTATATCTGTCACTCAATGATTCAGCTCTCCCCCAGAGACTCTCTATAACAATTCCTTTACTATTTTTTTCAAAAGGAAGTAGCAGCACTTCAAATATTGTGTATTTTTCTCTTTCCTTCCCCCTCCTCACATCCTCCCTATTTATTTAAATTTCGTTCATTATAAATGTATTCCCACAATGTGTTTCAAAGTGGTGTTTATAGTATATGCAATGTGCCTGTTTATTACAGCATGTTTAAAACTGAATCACAATTTCATGCCTGAATGTCTCAAAAATCTTCTTACGGAGTGTGACATAACCCAGATCCAAATGGAGTTTCACTTCCTGTTATTCTGTTTCTAAAAATGCTGTCACACTAAGGACACCCACAAGACTTCAGTGGTCACTGTCACAACTATGCTGAAAAGGAGAAATGTAACTACAGTACTTATGTCCCATGTACACAGCCACTAAAGTTACTCTTCCTTTAGGTTTATGGAAGTGGCACACACAACCAGCAAAATATCTTGCAAATAAATTAGTTGCACAAAGAATATAATCAAAAGAACTGGCACGTAAGTTTACTTATTATATTTAATATTTTGATTAATTGAATGAATTATTTTACATACTTGTTACGAGCACAGCCGGCACTCATTAACTCCAAATAATTAAATCTTCATTCCACACCTTTTCCTTTTGTCGATATTTCAGTTGTTAGAAATAGTAGAAATTCTGTTTGTACACAATATACTTCTGTTTTTTGAGGTTTTGAATGTCATTACCTATTGATGTATGAACACAAATATATTTAGCTGGTTGTGGTAGGGTATTACACTTTCTTCATAAACATCTGCATCTAATTCTTTACCTTGGTCACTTTGAATTACTTTGGAAAAGGTTTGACATGCTTATTGTAACTAAATAAGCTGATAAAATCGAATGCTGAATTTGGTACAGTGGTAGAATTGTCGCCTGCAAGCTAGAAGGGCCAGATCCCATAAAACAAGCACGACCTCCTGGCAGCGTCTACGTTTCTTGGTTACTAATGCACCTTAACAAATTTCAGAATGCAAAAATGCATTCAAATGACTACTAAAAAGCAACTACACTGCTGCCCACAGTTGATACATTGATATAAATATGTTTTTTATAAAAGATTGCCTTCATCAAAGTTGTTAATGCACTTTCTCACTTAGAGCCTATTTCAGCTTAACTTTTGTGATGTAATAATAATATCCTTACACATACAGCACTTTTGGGACATTCCACTCAAAGTGCTTTACAGGTAATGGGGACTCCCCTCCACCACTAATGTGTAGCACCCACCTGGATGATGCACTGGAGGGGTGTTTCATGCTTTTGTTGGTGCATTTGCCTGCAAGCCGAAGGGAAATGGGGCAGTGGGGCAAGTGAAAATGGCTATGGGATGTAATTTTACTTTCACTCGGCTTCTTGTCTGTAGAAGCACAAACTCATGAGGCTTTGGAGCAGTTTGCAACCATTTTTTTCTTGTTGCCATTTTGAAGTGTAAAGGAAAATGAAACTAATTGTAAATAAAATTACTGCTAGGTCAACTATATAGATTAAATCATATAGAAAAAAATATATATAAATAAAATCTAATATGTACACTATATTGAAGTTTTATGAATTTTATATATCACAGTATGTTTAATATTCACTTTACATTTACGATCTCTTAAGCCCATAGCGGCTACTAGGTACTGAGGAGGAGCAGAAGATGGTTACGTCAGACCCTGCCCTCTGAACAGAGTGAGAAAGCAATTCAGAGGTGTTAACTATCCAATCATTACAAAGTTTGCAGTGTCACAGAGATTAGCACATTTGCAAGATAATCCAAGGGTATATGAGTTTTAGGTTGTGCAGCCATGAGTCCTGGTCCAACAAGAAAAAAAAAAGTTTTATCGTAATTAGGCCACAGGGGTAATTATTGTGATTAAAAATAATTATAACAAAAAGTTTCTCTCTATGTAAAATTAAGCTTCTAAATTCTTGAAGTATTTGTTGTCAGGTTAAAAACTACTGTTCTTCGCCCTGCACAGAGGGAGCATCCAATAAACAGTAAATTCCACTCTCCTGTGTCTTAAAATTTATAATGAGACCTGCAGGTGTTAATTATTTAGAACTTCTGCTTACTCTTAGATTATCAATCTAAGATGCCTTCGGTAAATCACTCCACTAAATTTCTTTTCTTATATTTACAAGCAAATGTCAGAGAATGCAGATGTAGAGAGGGAAAGAATGTAATTAATTTTTTTAAGTTTGTGACAATGTTAAAAAACAGTAGGACACTTATTTGTGGATACATAAGAAATCATGTGCATAAGAAATCAATACCAAATGTTATTTTAATTCACAGAGAGAAGATGTAAATTCTCAATTTACTGCTAAACTGTCTATGGTGGATTTTTTTAAAAAACGTTATATCCAATAAATGTCTGTATGGAATACTTATAAAGTATTAATATGCCTTCTAAGAATAACATTACGTACAGATAATGGTTGGAAAATATAGCTGCTTTACTCAGACAGTTAAATTGTACAATCTGCGCAGTGGGATAACATTGTATTTCAGGGCCAAAAAATTGAATGTTTTTGATCGGCCAAGTCACTTACTGAAGATAAGACTGAAGGCAAAAACAAGCAGGAACTGAAAATGGCTGCATTACAGGGCTGGCAGAGCATCTCCAGGGAACATACCCAGCATCTGGTGATGTCTATGGGTCGCAGACTTCAGGCAGTCATTGATTGCAAAGTGCTAAACATGACACTTGTATTTAAGATTATGTTATGTGTCC
The DNA here is from genome assembly GCF_040954835.1 of Lepisosteus oculatus. Lineage (NCBI taxonomy): Eukaryota > Metazoa > Chordata > Actinopteri > Semionotiformes > Lepisosteidae > Lepisosteus > Lepisosteus oculatus. The sequence continues at coordinate 10,426,289 of NC_090702.1, read as the reverse complement.
AATACTTTTGCTCCCCTGAAATGGGAGGACTATGTATAAAAAGGGCTGTGATTCCTATATGGCTCACCCAATATAGACATAAATACCATCGAATTAAAGCTGACATTCTGCACTTTAACTTCATAGTCATTGTTTCATTTCAGATCCAATGTGCAGAGCCAAAACAACAAACATTCTGTCACTATCCAAATACTTATAGAATGCATTGTAACTATATATTGTGGTGGACAGAAACAACTTTTCTAAAGAACACTAGTAAATGTTTCCTCTGATCATTTGCCTTGAAAGTTTTCTTAGTTACGTTCAGCATAATTTCATACACCCCTCCAATACTGCATTGTCCTGGATATGTGTTCCAGTTCCACGAGATATATGCTTCCCATATAGACTACAGATCCAGACATCAGGTTCCAGCAAATTTTATATGTAGAAATCTAAAGCAAGTCCTTTTAAAATGGTATGCTTATTATTCTCATATGCTTTGCAAAGTTAGAAATATATAATATTTATACCAGAACTTCTTGTTTTATGGATATATAAAGAAAGGCAAAGTGACTAACAATTCATCAGTTCTGCTGTAAGGATGAGGTGGAAACATGCTGTCAGTACACAGAGGTATGTGTCATTACATTAAACAGCTAATAAAGATGGGAAAAGCCAACCATTCACTGAACTTCAGTTATATAGTACAGTTTATCCATAAATTAAGGCATGAGTGAGTGTGAATGTAAGTTATTTGTCTCAGACTAATTTTATTTTACCTCTTAACATATATACTATATATTCCTTCTTTTGCAGTGACAATACTTTTGCAGCTTAGTATGCTTTTGCTATTTGAGCCAACTGTGACCCTGGTTGCTGTGGGATGCTACTAACATTGAATTAGGCAGGTGTGGAGGCATGGGGATGTTGTCTGTCAATTTCAGATTAAGGCTTTACAATGTTTACTCCTCATTTGCAAGATTAACAGTTTTTGAAAAAATAAACTGAAAAAAGTGGACTGGATTTTATTTTTTAAAGAGATACCACAAGCAAGAAAGGTTTTAAAATTAATATTACAAGCAATAAGCACATCTTGCAAGTTAAAATGGATTTCAGCAACAATCTAGTAAAGGTCTTCAGCTGCCACCTGCTGGTTAATGCCAGAGTTCACATGAGACTGCAGGAGCACATGGTACTTTCTTACAGTTTCAGAAAGGTAGAGCAAGGGTCCAAGAAATGTTACACAACTGGAAAAAAATATGCAGAATACACTTGTGAATCCAATGTGAGCTTCATTTCAGATGGCAGCACAGAATATAGAAATATTCAGCAATGTCCAAACAAAAAAAATCTAACCAATTTAGCAAAGTTGATGTTAAAGCTCAAGAGTATTATTTCACCCTGATTGGTTTTTCTTCCTTTTCATACCTTATAAGCTGCTAAACCTGTCCATCCATAATTAGTATTTCTCATTTTTTCTTAATTTAAAGGCAATTAAAAAAGTAAATATTTACTTTTATTTCTACAAATCAAGATGTGTTTATAAAAGGTATTAATATCACTCAAAATACTTTTTTGTTGTTATTGTGTCAGTTTCCATTTATGTCCTAATGTCCAATGCCACCTTTGAAAAGTGGGAGTACTTAATAATTTATAAATAACATAATAACATCATAAATAACACTACATGTGCCTTTCTGGAGCACTACAGACTAAAAGTACTATTCACACTGTTTGGGTTTCTGAGTGAAGGAGGGTTTTTACAGAGGTTCCACTCTGGCACTCAATTAAGCCTTTGTCACAGTACAGGACTCGACACGACTTCTAGTTGGAGAGCATGTCAAATTTAATGACTGCCATTGCTGAATCTTGCTGCCTTTTCTGTCCTACAGGGTGTCAAATTATACGGATTATACTAGGAATTGCAGAGGGTGAATAATTACATGATTCCCTCACAACTTTCCATCATGGTTCCAAATCTCGTATTGCGCCTGCCCGGGACACCCACGGAAAACCCCGGTGGCCAAGAGAGGGAGGAGCGAGCTGACGCTGGAGGAGCTCCAAACCAACATCTTTAACATTATGTCAAAGAGCTTGGCTGAGCTGAAGGAAATGATTAGATTTTATAGAGTAGGAATTGAAGGTCTTAAAAAGTCCATGGACTTGTGTTTAAAGAGGTTGAGGACTTAAACAATGAAGTAAAAGTTCTTAAACAAGTAAATACTGAACAACAAAAGCAGATTAAAGAACTTGAATTGAAAGTGAACGATGCAGAAAGATACCGTCGACGGTGGAATTTAAAATTATTTAGATTTAAGGAGGAAAGAGATGAGGACATTGTTGCTACTGTGAAGAGTATCTGTAAAAGAATCCTGCCAGATCAGGAGGACTTGGTATCAGCCATCGATACTGTTCACCGGCTCGGGAGAGCCAACATGTCTGGGCAAGTGCGCCCTAGAGCGAGCATGGCGAGGGACATGCTATGGAAAGTGGCGAGAGGGAATGAATATCTGTATTCAAATAAACTGAGATTTGCAGAGGACATGTCTGCTGGGGACAGGAGCACCAGGATCCAGCTGTGGCCCTAGGTTGAAGCTGCCAGAAGAGAGGGGAGGAGAGCCTACTTTGTATGAGTGAGGGCTTTTGTAAACGGTAAGGAGATTTGCTCCCAGTGACTGCTCAGTTAATCATTGTTATTTTTTATTATATTTATTATAGCAACATACAACGAGTGTTTATTTAGTGTTGGTTTGGAATATTGTAGTCCTGGTTCTTGAAAAGCTCAATAATTTAGATAATCTTATAGTAATTTGATTGTATGTATGTCTTTTATTTTTTCCATTAATGCCAGAGGTTTTCAAAGTGTTGTAAAAAGAAAAGTGAATTTTTTTTGTTTTGTAAAACAATGAGTGCTGATTTTTTATGTGAAACAGGAGGACTGATTTCTTTTCTGGTTTTATAATTGATTTATTCTTGGATGGGGTGGAAAAGTATAGGAAAGGTAATAACATGCATATAAAGAATCTCTGTAAACCCCATTTTATCCCTCCTTGTTTATCTTTTTGGAACGCGGTGTTTGAAAATATTATTTGGAAATTAGTTTTGACAACTCCTGATAGATATTGTATTACAAATAAGGTTAAAGAGATGTTGTTTAAAATTGTTCATAAGTTTTATCCAGTTAAAATAGTACTCTCTAAAATTAAGGATGAGCAGGATGATTTGTGTGTATTTTGTCAGGCTGAAAGGGATTCTTTTGTACATTTATTTGTAAGGTGTATATAAGTTGTTTTGGACGGACTTGCAGGGTTTTATTTGTAGGCATTTAAAGGTGTTTTTTTTAAATTTAAGGATTTTGATAGTTTGTTGTACCAAGAGAAAATATGGGGGGGAAAGCATTTATTTATATTAAATTAGTCATTGTGGGTAACGTTCACATTCATAAATTAAAATGGTCCAATAATACTCCCTTTTTTAGTACTTTTAAGATGGAGTTGAAACTATTTTAATTCTATAAAAAATGTGAAAAGTGCAAAAGCAAGATAACATTTGATACTGTATATGTAAAAATATATAATTTGGTCATATAATTTACTTCATTATCTCTGGCATTTAATTGTTTTTTTCTGTTTGAGTTTATTTCTCTTGTATCTGTTTCTGTTCCTCTAATTGTATTTGTATTTGTAAATTCTTTATACATTCAATAAAAATATTTAAAAAAACATAGAACATACATCTGTGCTGGCTCCAAAGTTCGACAAGCCTCTCCTCAATTTGCAAAACACTTGCTTTCCTTCTTTGCAGCTGCATTGTATGCATTGTACTTCTGGTTGAGCGTTCATTGGCTGTTAACTGTTGCAGGCGCAAGTGCCCACTCCTATGACTGTTTGATTTTATCATAGAGAGTTGCAGAGAGTTGTAGAGGCTATTAAGAGCGCTATGACCTTGTCGCTGGGGGTGTCACGCTACCCAACTGAGGGTAACGGGCATGCGCTGCGACTCTCTACAACTCGCTGTGATTTTTGTACGATTATGTAAATGAAGGCTACAACTTAAAATGCTAGGAAAAGTTATTAGGTATAGGAAACTCCTGTAGAAGTGTGACAGACCTTTTTGTGGACATCTCCTTAATGTGCTGAAAATCTTTTCTTTGTTAATCACATCATATTTGAGAATACTGTATTCCAGAAACTTTTCTTTCTGCTCAAACATTTCGGGATTTCAAATCCAAAACTTAGTATTTGTAATTCTGCCATTTAAAGAACATATATACTGCTTTTAAATTTTACTGAAGCTTTAACAGAAACACAATGAAACCAGTCAAGGAATATTTAGTTAATAAAACTATTGTAAATTGTTATGAGAAGTTTTTTTAATCAAAATTTGTTGATTGCTACTTTTATCAGAACCTTCATTAAACTTCTTGTTGTTAAACTTGTTGTTACTTGTTGTTTTGGACTGTGCTGTGTGTGACTTTATAAATTGCTACTGAATTCCTACTTCATTCAGCTAAGTTCATTCATTGTCAAATTATAATTAAATGATAGCAGGGATAAACTAATTTGATTGATTCTTAAAAGTCACAAAGCTTTACATGATCAAGAAATGGTCACCATCATTGCCACTTATTTCCAGAAGACAGGATATGTAAATATGCATAGAAGTCTTGGACACTGTATGCAGCTCCACAACCATGCAAGAGTTCGGTTGCATTACTGTTTTTGTCTGTTTTGATATGTCTATTATGCTGTTTTTCACTATGGAAACACTAGGCTCAAACTGTATCCATAGTTTACCTTTCAGTTTACCTTTTCAGTGGCCATCTTTCACTGATCAATGAGTTTCTTTATAGTAAAGTGAAATAAATGCAGACAGTTTAGGATGACATATGATGCATGTGAATATAACTGCTGATCGAAATGTGAATATAATTGCTGGAAATATGGTGCATTGAAAGCTCAGTTTTGAATGGAACTGAATGTTTTTGGTTGACCTCTGATCTCTTGATGTAGTTTGAATATAAAATATCCTAAATTTACAACATGGAAGGGATTACATAATATTATGTAAATTGAGTGACTGTGAATGGAAGTTATTTGCCACAGACTATATATATGCATTCTTTTGCAGTGACAATCTGGTTGCTGAGGTATTGCTACTAACACTGAATTAGAATACTGGATGTTAAAGTCTTCATCTCCTACAACCAGGTAGGAGGGAATTATAAGCAATTTCCATTTTAGCCTCAGAAGACATTATAGTTTCTAGAATATTACTGTATATGTCCTGTTTTAAACCAGAAACAAAAAAAAGCATTTTACCAATAAAGCAATAAGTGTCACGAAACGTAGTTCTGGACCCTACGCAGATGGTAAAATCCAGTGCTTGGGGGTCGTGGCGCAGGCAAATAAGTCCAAAACAATCTGAAAGGGGAAACCAGGAAGCAGTCCAAAAGTCCTTAGCCGGTCCATCCGAACAAAGACAGGAATGGGGACAAGGAATCAGGAATCAGGAACCAGGAAGTAAAAACATAACAGAGCCTGGTGCTCTGAGCCACGGACCCAGATGGTCAGGATGCCAGGGAATAAGACCTACCCTCTGGCTACCCCGAGCCCAGGGAATGGGCAAGCCTTGTGGCATCCATCTTCCAATGCTGAGCGCAGAGCTTTGGAGGCATGGGGTTTAAATAATACATACGGAACAAGGGGCAGGTGAACGTAATAATGAAACTTAAATACAAAAGGGGTTGGAGCGCCCTCTAGAGGAGGGCTGACGATTGTGACAATAAGTCTGTAAAGATAATTTGTGGTAATTTCTATATCTAGTTTATTGCTTAGGTCTTTGCTATTTGGCATAATAGTTTAGAAAGCATATTGTAGAGCTCAAATGACATCTCACTATTAGGATTAATATAAACAGTTATGCTTCTTCTGTCCAGACTGGAATCATTAAGGGATCTTCACCTAGACAAAAAAACACATTACATCAATGTTTTGCATGCAATATTTTTAAATCTTCTGAAACAGTTTCATAATCACATATGAATATTTAACCATACAATATTCATAACGTTGAATTGATAATGTAAAGAGGGCACATCTTGGAATATTTTATTAAGCTCATGCACTTCTCAGTAAGGACCATTCCTCCAGACAGAACGTGTCGGGCTCCATCACAATACACGGATTGAGCCTATGAACTGCTTTTTCTTTCTTCATACCAGAAATCCTTGTGTTTTATGGAAAGTAGAAAATGAAAGTCCACTTCTTTGTATAATACCTTGGAACTGTGTGATTTGGAAACTTCACAAACCACTTTTATGATTGCACATTTCATAAAAAGTTAATAATCATCTTAGTCTTTAGTTAGTCATAGTATTAGGTTTTTATTTTACAACCAATGTTGAAAACATGCTTCTTTTTTCTTTCAGTTGCATGGTATCAAGAGTATGAATCTTGAGTGGATTTTAAGTAATCTAGTGCAACAGATTTGTTAGTTACAATTCTAGATTTCTAGATTTTTTTCATCATTCATGGGATTACTGTTTAGGATTTTACATGAACTTGTGCTATTTTTTTACTTTTCCTATAACTGGAAGTCACGTTAACTATACCATAGACCTACCTGTGTTTTGAGTTAATCCAGTGTTTGTGGTCAGTTCCATCTGGAAAAGCGCCCAGGTTTCTGGACCCCAAAAGCAGTGATGAAGATGTTGATGACTGTTGTGACAAACACCAACCATGTGGCCACATTGTTCACAGTATCCAATGTTTTTTGATTGCTGACGTTATTTAGGTCTTTACGAGCTCAAAAACAAGAAAAAAAGACAGACATTTTTTATAGTTAAAATGTATAGATTGTATTGTAATATAAATAGGAAGATAAGATAAACTTTATTGTTCCCTATTGGAATGTTTTTATGGACACATATCTGTTCATCTGAATACATCACAAAACGTTACACATAATATCTATTGAGCATTCATAACTCATCACAAAAAAGGCATGACATATTTATTACATTGGTTGTTATAGCATAGACAGTTTATATTGACCCAATTTCATTTACCCTTGCCATTAATTTGTATTAACTGCTTTAATAAATATGGGAACATTGAATATTTATTTTTTGTCTGAGGTACATTTGGGGAACCTGATCTGATATAATATATTTCCACAAGTCTAATCGTGGATTTTTCAAAAGCCGTCTTCAAGGACAAGTGCTGCTTTACTCCCATAATCTTATTTGCTGTTTGTGTGATTAATTTTTCTTAATTGAACTGATTAATTACCAAACCACACTGTTATACCATATATAATAACTTTCAATTACAACACGGTAAAGTAGCAACGTCTGTCTGTGTATATTTCTATTCCTAGTACTTACTGTACTGTATATGAACTAACCTGGGTAATAAGTTCCTTGTGAATCACTTCAAATGAATTGTCACCAGCCTCTTTGGGATCAAACACAATTTATTTAGTTTTTTTAGTATTCAAAATCAGGTGATGTTTGTAATTTTATTCTGACATAAACATAGGCAAACCACTTTGTCTTTAAATTAAGATGTTCTTGTAAACTGTATAATACCCTCAGCTATTGTGCTGATCAACTGGCTCCTGTGTTTACCAACATTAATAATACTTCACTTCTTTGGCAGAAAGTAGCAAAAATACCCTGCCTCAAACACTACAGACCAGTTGCTCTGAATTCAGTGGCTATGAAATCCTTTGAGCATCTAGTGCTTAAGCACCTCAAGCACTGTACATCTTCCCTGCTGGATCCTCACCAGTTTGCCTTCAGGGCTAACAGGTCTGTTGAAAACGCCATCAACCTGGCTCTCAATTATATACTCCAGCATTTGGAGAAGCCAAATTCCTATACCCGCATCCTGTTTTTGGATTTCAGCTCAGCATTCAATACCATTAATCCAAATAAATAATTCAGTAAACTGATGGACTTGAACATCAACCCTGCTATGTGTCGTTGGATTCTGGACTTTTTAACACATCGCCAACAGACTGTCAGGGTGAATAATAGGACATCTTGCCCTCTGACTCGCACCACAGGTTCTCCTCAAGGCTGTGTCCTATCTCCATGACTTAATGCAGATGACCATTGTTGGCCTCATCTCGAATGATCATGATCAGATTGACTTGGGAACAGCCTGGTGTTTGAACAACGACCTTCTACTCAATGCTTCTAAAACCAGGGAAATTATCTTTGACTTCCGACGCATCCAGAACACAAAACGTCCACGTTTTCCATGTAAATAATTCCCTGGTTCCGCACCCCTGGGTGTTACACTCGCTCTCGCTCGCTCGCTCTCTCTATTCCTGGGGCTCGCGCGCGGGCTCGCTGACGCTCTTGGCGGGCTGTTGGTGTGTCTCTCTGGGTGTCTGGGTGCGGGAGAGCTGGCTGGCAGGTGGTGACGGGGAAGAAATAAAGCGCAGTTTTCAAACTCCACAAGTCTGAGTCTCTCTGTTCATACTCACCGAACCCGGAATCGTTACAATATTCTCAGTTGCATACAGTATTAATCAAATTATTTACTTAGCTGCATAAGCTGTATAATAATTCTAACTAGCTCCAATGTGATTTACAGTATAGTAGCAAACTATACCTTTAATGAAGTGGAAGGCTTGTATAAGCTGTACAATTGTTAATTGTTCTATTATCTGCAGTAGGGGTGCCCAACCGGTCGATCGCGATCGACCAGTCGATCTCGGAGTGCTTGCCAGTCGATCGCAAGAATGTTTGGCAAAAAATAAATGGACTATTTGACTACTTTTTTCGATAGCCTAAACATTCATTCAGATCTGTGTATGTAATGTCATACATTTTACTGCCCTCGTGTGTGTTTAACCCTTTTTGAATGGGTTGTAAAAGTCTCTTCCCTGAGTGCTGGCTGACACTGAAAAAAAGGCTACACGAGCTCCATTAACAGAGTTGCGTGTGCTACTCAAGAACGTTCTTAGTTATTGCTGCGGGAACCCCACATTCGCTACAGTGCATAGTGGAGCGAAACAGACTGGCCGTGACAAATTCGCCAACAGTTTGGTAAGTTTGATTGCTTATTTGATAGTTGTAGTGTTTGAGCAAAAATGATGAAGCAAAGAGACCAAAAATGTACCGTTACCACACGGAATGGGAGCATGATAATTTTTTTGTACTTTCACATTCAAATCTGCAATGCTAGCATCTACGCAAAAAAGGGAAATATAGAACAACATTTCAAAACTGCACACAAAATGTATGATGTGGACTTTCCCCATAAAGCAAGTTACGGAAAGGAAAAGTAGAAAAATTAAAGTCTCATCTAGCAGTCGGTTTTCACGAGGCCTAATACAAGAGGGAAAGCGGCAATCATTGCATCGTTCTATGTGAGCCACATCCTGGCTAAACACAAAAAGGCATTCAGGGATCCAGAAGTAATAAAAAAAGTGTTTGTTGAGGCTGCTGACTTGCTGTTTGGAGATTTTTGGCGAGGTTCTGACAACTGTTGCCTGAAATCAAAGAGTTTCTCGAATCGTCTAAACATGGTAAATATGCCTCATTAGGATGACCAGTGGCTTCTCTGTGAGCATTCCTCACGGACTTGACTGAACTGCAAAATTAGCTGAATGTCAAACTGCAGGGACAAGATCCCCTCTCTGACGTTTGTCTAGTTGTCTTTTAAAAAATCATCAGGTTTATGTTTGAAGTCAAAACAAGTGTTTTGTTTCTAATTGGCAACGCAAATTTGTAGGTTTTAAGCTTTAAATTGCCAAAACTTCGTAGCACAAAACACGTTTGGGTTTAGGTTAACTTTCGATCCCATTCCATGTAAAGCCTGATTTTATATATTTGTCATCATACTTCCTGACTATCTTATTTTTCTTCACTGTATTTGTTCTTTCAGAAATTGTGGTTAGGTCTTTCCATTTCAAACATCGCTGATTTCTTTGCTAAAATCTACTTTTGAATTAGCATCGTGTTTTTGTTTCAAATGACCAGTTAAAATCCACTTTTCCATATTGATCAATATAGGAATTTATTTTAAATTAATAAATTAAACTGATTCTTACATGTTATGTTGTCATGAGAACGTAAAAATCACTCCAAAAATAGACATTCAGTTGTGTTGCGTAATTAGATACAGTACAATGCTTAAGAAGGATTGAGACAGACTGAGGCGGAAGTAACGAGTATTGTATCTGCAAACGCTTGTGAGTTTAGGTATGCTCGTCAAGAAGGAAAGTGCTATAAACGTATAGATTGTTTGCACCTACCCATGACAATGAAAAGAACTCCTGCCACCACTTGAAAGAATAGTGAGACTCCAATGAGGACCAGCAGAACCATGTAGTACTTGAATTCTGGCCCCTGCTCCACCACGGACTTTAGCTGTGAGGCATTTGCCATGAGCAAGGCTACATCCAGCATGCTTTCTGCAACACTCTTCTTGGTTGCATAGTGGTTCAGGTTTATGGGGATCTGGTCTCTTCTACCATGCCCAGACTGTCATTAAAATGAAAAAAGATAAGCAAATGATCAGTAATCAAGGTACAGCAGTACCTACTTCTGTCATTCAAAATGTGTGATGCCATTTTTGTCTGTTCCCAACTGAAAGTATATGTAGACACATTCTGTTTTTTAGGACTCTTAATGTAACTGGGAGTGCATACATATTTATTTTAAAAATATACTGTATAATAATCAAACATATTTTTTTCTGGATTCCAGGAGTTCCTGGCTCTGGTCAGTGAAGGCTTCTGATATATTCTTTATCATTCCTCCTTAGTTTCCTGACTGAATTTAATGTTTGAATCGGACCAACACATTTGGAGACCTACAAAACCTGTAGTGTTGTGGTCTATGGTTTTGAGAATTGTCTGTTTTACTGCAGTGCAGTAGCTAAGGCCTCCGTAAAATGTCTGTACCGTTAATTCTTCTGTTATGACAAAGAAAATGTGCTTGAACTACAAGAGGAAGCTTTTCAATACTGGGATTTCAAATAGTGCTTAACAGTTGAAATTAGATCCAATCAAATATATTATGCCTCTGAAAGACATGAGGTACAGTAGTTATGTGTTATGTGTTTTATAAACACCATTATATTGCTTTATGTACAGTGTTCTTTTATAGCCTTTATAGATTAATTCAGAAAAAAGTTACTAGTAAAAATGCAGTAGTAAAGCGGGCCTTCCTACTCACTAATCACTGTAATGACTAATGTAATGCAGTGTACGAGCAAATAAGTACAGGTTGTGCAGCAGACATTTCACTGCAGCAGTGTTCTAATGTGATATGCATGCAGAGTTGACAAGTAAGTAACGTTTGTCTGCCAGACCGTAATGTAATAGGCCTGCTTCACATCACCGGAAGTTTTGAGGCCTTGTTCTGAATCTTAGAATATGGCACTGCTCATACTTGGAAAATGTTGTCTATTTTGTGATGTAAATTGGAGGTTTTACAAATTACTGTGTACATTTTACTTTTATAATGGTTTGAAATGTACTCATCAATGCTGATTCTTTCTAACCTTGAAATATAAAAATAGTGTTGCAGTTCCCTTTTAACTTTTTTAACACGGCAAAGATGGATGTTCTGTTTTTATTCTCGGTTTGATTCAACAACTCTCCATAAGATTTGAAAGGGAATAACTCTTTTACTCGGGTTGACTAGCACACCATGCTGTGTTACCCTACAGCTTACACCACTTCCACTATTCCTATGCACATGCACGAATTAATATTCTTACATAAACATTATTGTTATATCACTACATCTTCCATTCTTTAAGAACAAAACAACTCTGGCCTTTTTTTCTTTCTTTAAGCCTTTGATTTTTGTTGCATTAGTATTGTTTTGCTTTATTATGGTAAACTAAACAGTATTTCAAACTTTATACACAATATCACACTCTAGACCACTCAAGGTAAGTATTATATTCTGATCTCTGTCTCTAGTATGACTATCAACCTTACAAGCCATTTCCAATGACAAACTGATTTTCCAAGTGGTAAATCTTGACTTTTAACTGTTGATTCTTCACTGGTAATCTGATGTCCTTTTTCAGACCATGAGTAATTACAGTCTTTTTCCTTCAGAAGATCCTGGCAATTTCTTTATTGCACCGAACCATCTTCAGTCCTAATTGCACAGATGCAGCCACTCAGATTGCACATCTGAACTCACTACTGTGGAAAAATAACTTCACCATAGGGGAAATGAACCACTCATAGTCTCACTGTTGGAAACAGAAAAAGTAACAAGTGTCGTATTTAATATAAATCATTTAATCTGATGGGCTTTCTTCATGATGAGGCTGGTATTAACATCCCACTTCAATGAGTGGCAGATGGTCATGCCAAGAAACTTGAAGGTTTCTACTCTTGCCACAGACTGGCCATTAATGACAAGAGGTGATAGATCACCTCCGCCCCTATGAAAGTTTACCACCATCTCTTTGGCCTTACTGATGTTAAGCACCAAACTATTGTCATTACACCGCTTGGCAAGTGCACTGACCTTGCTTCTACAGATGCAGCCATTCAAAATGCACGGTACAACCCTGTAAGGTGCAAAATTATCTACAGTTCACCGCGTTGTACCGCAGTAAGTGATTAGCTGGCCAAAATGACTGACAGGTGCACTCGTGGTGCGTTGGTTGTTAGTGAAACGATTTAATTATTTAATCTCTTTACTGTGCATGTTTTAATCCGCTTAATATTGAATATATGGAATTTTACAACTAAAGGGAAAATTTAATAGCTGAGCCTTAAAAGAAGAGGAGCATAACGTGTCTGAAGGTCATAAACTATATTAATTTAGGAACATAACTATATTATGTAAACTGTATATGGCTGGTATTGATAGTTTCAATAAAAAATACACACCAGTATTCAACTTTCTTCATAAATATTTTAAGCATCAAAGTCTTTCATTCAGTTACATACTGTGGTTATTTTGGAATAGTTTTTATGTGTTCCTTCTGACTACATTAAGTTTATATACTTCATAAAAAGCTATAATGTTTTAACCTTTCCTATGAATATTTGCGCTCATTATCGCAGTAAAAAAATGAACACTTTTTAGAATTTGATAAATAGGGAATATAATATGGAATCACGTATCTAAAGAAATTAATAACTATATAATTATATTCATTTAGCTCAAATTATCACAGTAGTACACTTTTTGAAAATGTCTGAATCAGTTTAACTCATAATAATAATAATACACTTTATTTTATATAGTGCCTTTAAAGGTGGCTTCTCAAAGTTCTTTACAGAATGACAACAACAATAAATTACAATATATAGAGGAGACCGTGGATGGTGGTACTAAGAAAAGCAGAGGTGTGAAGAATGGAACCAGTTAAGTAAAGGCTTTTCTAAAGAAGAAGGTTTTGAGTCTGGATTTGAAGTAGTTTAGAGAAGGTGGTTCTCTGATATCCTTGGGAAGAGAGTTCCAGAGCTTGGGGGCATAACAGGAGAAGACCCTGTCACCCATACAATGTAGACAGGCTTGGGGGACAGTAAGGAGAGCAGAATTAGAAGAGCGAAGGTTGCGAAGTGGGGAGTAGGGTGATAATAGTTCAGACAGGTCTTGAAGTGCCAAGCTATGCAGAGCCTTATAGGTGAGCATGAGGATTTTAAAGTCTACATGGAATTTGACCAGAAGCCAGTGCAAGGACTCCAGGATAGGAGTAATGTGATCATTTGCATTAGACCTGGTCAGGATTCTGGCTGCTGAAGTTTGGACATACTGCACTTTGTTCAAAGTAGATTTAGATACCCCAGCAAGTAGAGCTTTACAGTAGTCAATTTGAGAGAACAGAAATGTGTTGATCAGCTTTTCAGCCACAGTTAGTGATAGCATAGAGCGTAGTCTAGCGATATTTCAGAGGTGAAAAAAAGATGTTTTGACAGTATGCTGCACATTTGGGTCGAATGTTAAGCCAGAATCGAATATAACCCCAAGGTTTTTCAATTTTGATTGAAGCTCAAGTACAGAGCCATCTACAGATAGGGTTACAGGACTGGCTTTACGAAGTTGGTGGGGGGTGCCAATAAGCATGACTTCAGTCTTGTCGCAGTTAAGATGAATGAAGTTTTGAGTCGTCCAAATTTTTATGTCAGAGATGCAATTAGAATAGAGACAGCCACATCAGTGTCAGGTTTGGTATGGATGTATATTTGAGTATTGTCAGCGTAGAAATGAAAGCTGAGGCCATGTGATCTTAAAAGCTGACCAAGTGGAAACATGTAAATGCTGAAGAGCAAGGGGCCCAGTATTGAGCCCTGAGGAACACCAGACTTAACAAGACCAATTCCAGACCTGTACCCATTAAGAGAGACAAAGTGACAGCGATCAGTGAGGTAAGATTTGAACCATTTGAGAGCAGTGTCAGAAACTCCAAACACAGTCTCAAGACGAGAAAGTAGGATGTTATGGTCAACAGTGTCAAAAGCAGCACTGAGATCAAGAAGGATGAGTATAGAAAGAGAACCAGAATCAGAAGCTATTAGAAGATCGTTAGTGACTTTGACCAGGGCAGTTTCTGTGCTGTGAAGTTGATGGAAGCCAGATTGGAGGGGTTCAAAAAGGTTATTTGTCATGAGGTAATAATGTAACTGAAGTGTGACAGCATGTTCTAGAATTTTTGCAAGAAAGGGTAAGTTGGAGATGGGGTGAAAATTGTTAAGATTGTTGAGAGCCATGTTAGGCTTTTTTGGCATGGGGGTAATGGCAGCAGTTTTAAGGACCATTGATACAATGCCAGTGCTCGTAGAATCATGTATAATATTGAGGACAATGGGACAGAGAGAAGAGAAACGGGACTGAAATAAAGTGGTGGGAATGGTATCTAAAATAGATGTGGTGGGTTTCATGCGTGTAACTAGTTTATTGAGGGATGCTCAGTCAAGAAGACAGAAGCTGGAGAGAAGGGAACCGGAGAAGTTGGATGACGAGGGAGGAGGTATGGAAATGATATGCGTAGTGGAGAGAATGTGATGCTGGATGTTGTCAATCTTAGAACTAAAGAAATCTAAGAATGTGTTGCAAAGTTGCGATGAGGCAGGCAATGTGGTGGGGCAGTTTGGCTTGAGCAGTCTGTTGATGGTGTAGAAAAGATGTCTGTAACCTTATATTCAGACGAGTAATCTCTCCAAGCCTGATAATGTACATTTAGGCCAGAAAGACGCCTCTTACGCTCAAGTTTGTGAGAGGCTGCCTTCATGGATAGCAGATGGTCGTTGTACCAAGGGGGCAGGGTGAGAGAAGGAGATGGTTCCATTTTTTAAAGGAGTAAAGGTGTCAAGGGTAGATAAAAGAGCACTGTCAAGTAATTTTATTTTGTCCTCTAGAGGGTCAGAGATAAAGAAACAAGATAAGGAGGACAGAACAGAATTTGCAAACTTGGGTGATCAATTGATCACCAGTTGCGGAAATTTACAGAGCATGGGGGGGAAGTGTTAGAAACAGGTAATTCCAGATTGAAAAGAATAGCTTAGTGGTCAGAGAGGCCTAGATCAAGGGGAGAGCAGTGAGAGACAAAAGAGAAATTTGCAATAATTAAATCTTGGGTGTGTCCTTTGTTATGTGTAGGGGTACAAACAAACTGAGTAAGATCAAAACATCCCAATAGAGAAAGGAAGTCTTTAGCCAGACTGGAAGACCTTGAATCGATGTGTATATTAAAGTCCCCTAGAATAAGGATAATGTCACATAAAAGAAGAGCCTTGTTGTTTATGGAGCAGGACTTGAGTAGCGCTGATCTGGCCAGTCTCGGGGATGCAGGGGGATGCGGAGTGCGTTCCAGGTGTGGTAGTAAGAGGAGATTTTTGAGGTTGGCTCCGGTACGGGATGGACTTACAGTCATGCGCCAAAAGGCAGGGATAGAGATTCCGCTAGCAGATTAATGAAAGAAACGACATCCTGTGCTGCGATGGATGTAGCGACTCGGTTGTAAAATCCCAGTAAAACGGCAATAATCGAATGTCTCTTTCACCAAGAAGTACTTTTGTTTTAGTTGAAGAGGTTGCAGTGCAGTGTACCTCAGAGACATGATTGATGAATCCAAGACGGTGTAACAAGACAGGAAGGAAATCCAGAGTAAGGCGGTAGCAATAGGTGGAGGTCTTCAGTTGAGCAAATTCACAATGCAAGTGGAAGTCCCATTTGTGAATTTGTAACGTGGAAGGAAAAAAGGAAAAAAAATGACATCAATAAGTAGATAAAAAATGAAAAACTGGTGAGAGGAGCGGCAGCCAAACGCGCCAGTATTCCCTCTCGACCGGAAACGGAATCGTTCATTCACCCATGATTACATGTGTGGTGTAATGGCTTAGGCGTGTGCCTTGCATACTGGAGGTTGGGGTTTGAACGCAGCTGTCACCATGAGATTTCTGTTAACAAATAAACCTTTCTTTGAACAACTAAAATAGCAAATATTATGGACACTATATTGACATTTTTTAATATCACAACATGATATTGAGGCAACAGTGGTGAGGGCTCATACCCATGTGAACCTGAGAGCGCTACAATAACAATGACCCCATTTTGCTAATCGTGCATACCCAACTGTTCTGTAATCCACTTTCTTTGTGAACACGTTTTATTTTTAATTTGACTTATTCACGCATGATTAATTGTGAGAGAGTGATAGATGGAGACAAGATGGAGGTTCTTGTCAAAACTACATTTCCCAGAATGCAGTGGGAAATAATATCAGTCACCCTCAGTCACCTGACCAGCCGATGCACTGCACCAGAGAGAATGACTGAAGGATAAGCCGATTAAGAGCAAGTTTTTTTTAACAACCTGCGGGGAAGGAAAAGTGCCCGTGGTCATTTTTTTCACTGACAAAGTTAACACAAACTCTGCTTAACAGAGCCGCTTGTAAGAGCAATGTGACTTTCTGCTATCTAGACCATTTTAACAGCTTTTAAAGACACGCAATGTTTGAGTTAGGCAGGAACACGTCATTGTATCTTAGTTTGTATTTAATTAAAAAAAATAAATATAAGGCAACCAACAATCAACACTCTTAACACTCGTTTTTCCATACTGTGGTTTGAGTCTTTGTGTAAGCTGTAAGTTCTTTTTACTTCTTAATTAAACATTTGGAACATTTTAATTTTGGCTACAATTGAATTGGGGCGCTGTATTCTTCACTCCTGAAACATTGTTTTCTCTGAAAGTGTTTTCTTCTTTTTAGCTGATCTTCTGCAACCTACGCATGCTGACACAGCTCCCTACGTGAATTATAGTACTTGACTGAGAAAGCTTTTACAACAAATTGTAAATATGACGTTTACATTGGCGTTTTTCTCCTGATGGTAACTGTAAGAAATTGTCATGTTTCACATCCTTGAGAAACAATCATGACGTTCTCATCCAATCTATAGTTTGATGTTTTTTTTATTTTGAAACCGTGATCTTGACATGCAGTATGAAGTAGAGTTAACAGCTTCAGATTTAAAAGGTTATTAATAATATCTTCCATGCCGCATTAATATTGGAATGTTCTTACAAGTGTAAAAAGAGGTGATACACAACGTGTCTCCCCTATAACTCTTCAGTTTAAAGAGAAATTCGAAAGAGCCACACAACATTGTCCAATAATACTAACACATACGGCTGACATTAGAGGTTGTGCGAGCCAGTTTACCAGCACTTTGACGTCACCGCAGCCGCCAGGCTGACAGGAGATTCCCCTTTAGCTCAACTGGCTGGGTCCCTGTTGAGTGACGCCGGAGGCCTGGGTTCGAGTCCCCAACGGTGGGGGGCCGACCTGAGGCGGCAGCTGCAAAGATGCATACCCACGTGAACCCAAAAGCGCTACAATACTCTTCTTGTGTCTAATTTCTATTTTGCATTTTTTTAAATAAAAAGTAACTGAAAATAGTATGAAAATGTCTTCTCACCTCTTTGTCCACTGTGGGTAATGGGGACTCTCCGTTATAAACGTAAATGTAAAGCCCCAAAATAAACACAGAGTAATAAATAACGTGTTCTACATTGACCTTTTTATTTAGTGATAGACAAAAAGCAGGGCAATGACTTTCTCTGCAAACTAGTCAAAGAAGTAAGTAGGCGACTCAAATCTCAAAGCCCAGCAGCAACAATAATTAATAAAGTGTGCATTCTCCTGTCATGGTACAAAACAGAACAATGTATCGGGAATGTTTGCAAATCTTGCGTTAATTGTACAGTATATGCTTTTGGGAACACATTTTGCTTCTGCAGAGGGTTTTGGAATCTACGTGGTCTCCCCGCATAGTTATAGACAATGAAAATGTCTCTGGAATAGGCATACTGTATAAATGATAAAGCTGAGGCTATGGAGAAAAAAATTGCAATGGAAGTGCATCTGCAACGGAAAGCAACTGGTTTGACATGTACAGTAAATGTGGCGTGTCAAATGTGCATATCCTACTGTGTGAGCGCATTTGCAAGGCTATTAAAAAAGGTTGATTGACAGTCTGGGTGTGGCGAGTTTCGACTGTTTTCTGCCAGTCTTGGGCAAAAGGAACCCATTTTTGACTGGAAGGTTCACTTATTCTGCTCGTATATGAAAATATAATATAAATACACTAAGGGATTCAGTTAAGTTGAGTTCCCATTTAAAAAAAATCTGCAAGCCTGCACTACAACAGCCATAGTATGGAGACAAAGACTTTTACGGGAAGAGACATGGTGCTTTAGCTGCCTCAGCTTGCAAAGTGCGAAGGGTAAGCAAATACAGCAGGCTTCATCTGAAATACCCGATTATAGTGCATAATACAAGGTATTATTGCTGTATTGAATTATACATTCTATTATAAATATTTCGTCGCAGCCTGTTCTTCAGGAAAACACCACGCACGTGAAACGATCTTCAAAGACTACCAGGACAGTAAAAAAGAAAGCGGTAAGAGGGATGAAAAGAAAAGTTTATTTTGATGTCTGTTCCACAACTGCTGATTACTACTGTGTGATGTTCTTTCTTACATGTATTCTGCTCTCGGCCACGGGCCAGGGTGCCAGTCTGGAAAAAGTTCGAGAGCACCTGTGTGGAGACTTTACAACAGCAGCGGGAGCAGTACGACTCATTGTTGGGAAGGGTTGGGAGGTTGGAGACACTCCTAAAAATGCAGAAGCTGGAGACAGTATATTCTGGCAGTCAAACGCTAGGTCAGCTGTCTCTGAACAGACCTTCATTTCTTGAAAAGTGCCTCTCCTCACCGCGCAGAGCCCTCCGCCCCCAGCAGAGTGCACACTGCCCCCTTGCACACTGGCCCAGGACACTCTATCCCGGACTCTCTGCTCACCTCCTCACAGGAATTGGCTGGTGCTGTCCCCGCTGTCTATCTCAACTCAGGAAGCACCATCTACACAGCAGAATTCACAGATGCCAATGCAATGTACAGTTCTCCCAGATATCAAACTTTTGCCCACCAGTCAAGAGAAGGAGCAGACCGCTACGCCACTCTTCTGTTTCATAATCTTGTGACTTTCGAAATTTACTGGGGGTGGACCACATCCATAAATTTCAGTTGGTCCAGAGGCTAAAGGGCCTTGCCTTGCAATCTCCGGGAAACCATTTTAGGCATGGTGAATCGGAGATTCTCAAAACTTACTTTGTATGATTGGAAACAGATATGTGATCGGATCAAGGGGATGCTTCGAAGAAAGAGGCGCTCTTTTTCTCTGGTTTAACAGTCTGTGCAGCAACAAAACAATCCGTTTAAACAAGAAAGTGTGGTTTTACTTTTTGTCAATTAAAAAAGTATTTTCGTGTCCAATAAAGTGTCCTTCAGTTGGGTAAGCATGATTTGCATGAAACAACACGTGGTCATTGTTATGATTTCTCTATTATTATCAAAACCCTCAACTCGTTCACTTGTGGTTATTTTGGAAATATTTTGATATGCTCCTACACTGCTGTCAATATTGTAGCAATTGACAAAATGAAACGCTTGGAGTTTGTAATGTAGGGCACTGTGAACGAGTTAAACTTTAATGCTGGACAAATAAATGTATTTCCCACATTTGATTGCTGGTTGCCTTACGTCAGTGGTTCTCAAACTATGGCTGAGCGCCGCCAGGTGGTACGCCATATGAGCCTAGAACTTTGTTGTGTGCACTGAAAAACCGGGACGGGTTTTCGTATTTTCTATTTTAATACGTGTCAAATAGCTACTATGTAATTCTATACCATTCTATAGGAATGCGTGCTTCTAATGAAAGTGACCAATTGTATTTAAAAAAAGCTATCTCCAGCAAATAGGGAGGTAGGAGAATGTGCATGATTTTGGAACAATGCTAATGTTGTAAGCACAGGAATGCATAGAAATGTGTGCTACGAGCGCTGGCAATTTTGTGAGCACAGGAAAGCGTGATAGATAACAAAAAAATATTTCAGAAATGTTCTAGGTTAATTTAAGAAAAATACACCGAGCGTCTCTGTGTTTCACTCCCATGGGGATGAAATAAAAACTTGTGTTTGTTTTTCTTCTTTAAAGCTCTTTGAGAAGCCACCTTTAAAGGCACTATATCAAATAAAGTTTATCATTATCATATTTATTATATGTGTATGTGAGTGTGTACGCACACGTGCGCTCATGTTGGTCATTGAGAATTTCTGGGAATGTGACTTGTAGGTGGTACTTGGATGCTTTGGTTTGATCAGGGGTTGTACTTGGTGGTACTTGGTCCAAAAAGTTTGAGAACTACTGCCTTATGTTAAACAGTATCAATGACAGCAGTGCATTCTACTGAAAATTCCTTCCCATCCCCCTGAACTGTTCTGTTCTATTCTATTCTACATAACATTACACAGCGGGGTGTTGTTAGGTAGTTCAATATACATTATAAACCCCTCTCCCCCTCTACAGCTAACGGAACAATAGAAAGGCAACAGCTCCTTAATAAGCTATTGCATGCAGTAGGTCTGATATCTACTTTCATACACAATTAGGAATTAACAATTAAAAATCATAAATATGTAGTGCAATGTAGTGTAATTGAAACCCTCAAGGTTTAAAAAAAATCAAACAGTTGAGTAGTTTAAATCCCCAGAAAGAAATAAGGATGAATGCAAAACACTGCATAATGCTTATAACTGAAATCTCAGGCAACAAATCGTGGCGAGCGTTGCACTACTCTTTTGTTAGCTTCATGATGTCACCATTTAATCTTAGCGTTAATTTGATGGC
This sequence comes from Lepisosteus oculatus, assembly GCF_040954835.1. Lineage (NCBI taxonomy): Eukaryota > Metazoa > Chordata > Actinopteri > Semionotiformes > Lepisosteidae > Lepisosteus > Lepisosteus oculatus. The sequence goes on along the minus strand of NC_090702.1, from coordinate 10,405,112 downwards.
TGAATCCCTAGCTAGACCCATGGCCTAGGTATTATGGAAAATGTTTAATGCAAAGTATAGAGAAGTCCAATTAACACACAAAAATGTAACAAAAACTATAATTTCAATAAACCTGGCTTTAACTGTACTTCTTCCCAATTTTCACGTGTTTAAAAATTATATCCTTTCAGTTATATAGCGCTTCTCTGGAAACCCCATTGAAAGCTCGCTACAGGAAACGGGAACTTCCCTCAACCGCGTAAATGAAAATAACTAAGTTGTTACGGATTACAGTTTAAGTGCACATCAAAAAGTTGCTATATATGTAGATAGAAATTTATAAATTCATATATTTTAGACCCACCTATTCATGTTAACTGCAATACCAAGGCCTATCACCCCTTCTTTCGGTTCTAATATGTTTCTAAAGCATTGCATTCACCACTTAATCATTTCAGTTTTCACATCAGCAATTTGTAACATATCAGAGATTTCTGGGGGTTCAATTCTCTTTCTAACACTAACAGAAACAAAACATTATAATTTAAATTCAGAAGTGTGACAAATCCTTTCAAGTTTTACTTGCATATGTAGAAATACCATGATAACGACAAAGGAAGCTTGCTAATTTTTTGTGGTATTCCCTGTGATATTAAACAAAATAAGTTCCTCAAATAACTTTACTTTTAAATAAATTTGTGGGAACGTCAAAGTAGCATTATAAATACAGGTGGATAGCTGCGTCAGCATGCGTAGGCTGCAAAGGAACAAGTAATAGGTTTATTCTATGCTGAAAAAAAGAAGAAAGAGAACACAACGTTTCGGCCGTGGAGCCTTCTTCTTCGCACCTGAAGAAGGCTCCACGGCCGAAACGTTGTGTTCTCTTTCTTCTTTTTTTCATCATGGAATAAACCTATTACTTGTTCCTTTGCATTATAAATACAGTACAGTATTTCTAGTTTGTAAAGTAACTTAAGATTTGGAAGAGGAGGTCTTCGCCAGAGATGCAGATAATAGATCAGAAATCAGTTCAACTGATGCAGTTCAACAAAGGCTGGGGTCAACTGATCAAAAGATCACAAATGAAAGATCTGGTGGTCGTGAACTTGCTGTTTTTGTATGGTGCCGACGGCACAGAGTGATGTCACGGCCAGAAAAAAGAAGGCGTTATATATTGAAATGTAAAATATCCACCCCACCCGACCAGACAGACTTGGAATACAAATTGCATCCATTGTTTTCATCACATCCAGTAATTTAAGTACTGAGTGTGTTGGTACTTGTAAACGTCCTTGTAGATAGTCACATGTTTACCCAATAAAACAGGGCACTATATCTTGGAAACAAAAGCAGCACAAACGCTACTTTCAACAGCACAAACTGGCACAATGCAGCCCTAACAATTGCGGTGGGCTTAATCGTTTGTGCTGTTTCTTGGGTGGGGGGAGCTCTTCCTGGAGCTGGACAAGCAAACATGTCCTGGATCATTACATTGCAGACTGCAGAAGACTCTACTTTACCTGGGAGAAATGTGACGATCTAACAAAGGCAGTCATATCTGTGTCTTCAGAGGTCAAGGTGTGCCCTCACGCTGTATTCTACACCAAGGACTGACCAGAAACACAAAGATAAAAGGACTGTGAGCTAATCGTTTCATGTTTGCGCATAAGACCCATGTAAATACAAACACTTGGATAATGCCAGTTTTTCAAAGAACCTAGATATATGTTCACTTCTTCTTTTCCAATATTGCCATGTGAGATGGTACTTGATGGTAGTACTCTTGTTTCTTGGATGTGTTATGAACTGTGTAAAGGTTCGAGTCCCAAGCGGTGGGGGGCTGATATGAGGCGGCAGCAGCGAGAGCGCATACCCACATGAACCCAAGAGCGCTACATTTGGTGTTAGGAGTGGGATGGGATAGCCCTTCGCTGAGGACGGCGAATTAAGCGGGGGAGAGTGTAAAGCATACGGCCACCATTGCAGGTTGTTCGAGTCGGCTTACCTGCGCGGTGACATCACCACCCTGTGAATAGCAGGGACCACAGCCGTCGGACTGGGGGGAGATTTCCCTTTGGCTCAAGTGGCTGGGTTCCAGTCCCCGACGGTGGTGGGGGCTGGCCTGAGGTGGCACATTCCCACATGAACATGCAAAATCCATTGCTCTACCCTTACCCGGGTAAATAGAGGAACAGAGGTGCAGAATTGTTACTCTTGTGCTGGTAACAGAGCACTTGAACTTGGCAGATGGGGTTACTGGTCAAAGTCACCATGCATGGTCACGTGATCACCAGAAAAACAAGGTGCTATATCTTGGGAACGAAAGCAGCACAAATACTACTTTCAACAGCACAACGGTTTCTAAAAATGCAACCAGTTACCAGATATTGTTTAAATAAAAACTGGGAAATGTTTAACAAATCGCGATCTTTAAATTGGTAGGTTGCAGGCTTTGTGTTATTCACATTTTTATTTCATTATTAATATCACTTAACATTGAATATGAAAAACAAAAAAATGTAAATATAGTGTACATAATTATTTACTATTTTATTTTTTTTAAGTCTTTGTAAGAAGAAAAACTTGTGCTTGAACCAGGTATTGAACTCAGGTCGCCTACATAGAACGAGCAGCTAAAAAATGTTTCTAAAGTAATCATGTGTGAATGAGTCAAATTCAAAATAAAATGTGTTTACAAAAGTGGATTACAGTAATACTACCAGCTATATAAATACATATATTTAGATCCTTAAATTAATATCATTATTAATTACTTTAGATAAGCAATTTCATATTATATTCCCTATTTAGCGGATTCTAAAAAGTATGAGGTTTTTTACTGTGATAACACGCAAGTATTCATAGAAAAGGTTAATCGCTTAACTTTGAACGTGTTGTGATATTTAGAAGTATCAATATAGTGTCAAAAATATTTACTATTTTAGTTTATCAAAGGAATGTTTATTTGTTAAAAGAAAGCTCATGGCAACAGCTTGGTTTGATCCCCCAACCTCTAGCATGCAAAGTACACACCTACAGTAAGACATTACATGAATGCTCCGCTTAACAACTTAAGCTGTAGCTGAAAAGGCAAGCAGAATGTTTTCACGGGTGAATGAGCTGAACTTATGAAGACAGTTACATAGAAAGTGGACCATAGTAATACTTTGAGCTTACAGCCTGTCCATGGTCATTATGAATACTATTAATAATATCTTCCGTAAAGACTTTGATGCATAACATATTTATAGATAATTAAAATATTTATGATGAAGGTGGAAGGTTGTGTACTTTTGTACAACTGAGCAATCTTGCTTTTATAAAATATACCGACATTTTAATGTTTAATGATTAACATGCTGTAATACACAGTTTAAAATGATGAAAAGTCTAAAGAGTATACAACTTCAATTCTTAAGTGGAAAACGGTTGTCTTTCAGCAGTGACCAGGATTTGAAACCAGGCGTTTTCTGGTGATAGCTCAAATGCTGTATATGAGACGTTAAGCTTTATGAGCTCCACCTGACGCATTTACAAGGTGCTTCCGGATACTATTATCATAACATGCATTATGATGCGCCACACCTACCGTGTTTTGATGCAGCGTACTTCACCCATTTTGAATGGCTGGGTCTGTCTGTGCCATTTCATCATTGTTAGTGACATGGAAATGTTATGTCATCTCCGAATGTTATTATTTTCAAATAATCTGAAGGAGATACAATCATTCTTGTATAATGAGTAAAGGAGTGGTGACAATTGGCTTTGAAGGAAATGTTGGCAGAGAGACCACTGGCTGACTTATGGATCTCGGTGCAAAGAAAATACCCAGGCCTGAGTAATATGACCTTGAAGAAAAGTTCTCCCGTTCGCCTCAACCTGTCTTTTGGGAGTTTGGCTTTTCAGCGCTAACTTTCAGTACATGAAGAACAAATACAGAGCCTGTTTCATGGTTGAAGATGATCTGCATCTTTACCTCAGCCCAACAAATCTCTCTGCCTGTGCAAGTGCAACCATCTCATTGCGTGACTAGTATTTTTTCCCACTACAGTTTTATTTTTCATTTGAAATAGCAATATGTTTTTTTTTTGCACAGGGGTTGCACACCTTTTCAGTCATCTTAACAAAAAAGTTAAGAACAGGACACATAGGGTATATATTTTTTGCCAAAGATACAATTTCCCACCTGAGAGCGATCTAATGTAACAGTAATGTAAAAGTAAGACAAAGACTACATTAGTAGAGTGTATTCTATAAACATCAATTAAAAATACTGTACATGTACTGACATGGCTAATCCATTTAGCTTAATCCACAGGGAGAAAGGTATGGAGAGGTTTCTACTGCCATGCGAGTACAGCAACACATAGAACTGTAATAGAATCTGTGTCACTCTCACTAAAAATGAGACTTTAGTATCCAATTAACTATAGTCAATTTTTTGGTAAGAGAATTGGGCCATTTATGGGAAAAGCGATTGATGTAGCAGAACTCTGACCCAGATCCCAAATAACACAGACTGGCTTAATTTTCCTAAATTACTAAACTAAAATGAAGTGGAATCACAACCCATTTGAACAAATAATTTCTCATACATGTCAATATATAAAATGTGGTTTTGCATAATTGCATTAAATGCTTAGCTGCATACTTATTTTTGTTGTGATCACATTTGTAAAATCTTAATAATTATTAACAGTGACTTTTGTGACAATAACAAGTAGCATTTGCTTTAGCAGCAGTGTAACTGCATTGCATTTTTTAAGGTTTTACATTAAATTGAAATAAATATACATTTTAGGGAATTTTGAGAGTAAATTAAATTCAAATGATTTTGAGCAACTGATGTTGTGGGTGGCACAGTGGTGTAGCAGTTTCAGTGCTACCTCGTGTGCTCAGTTTCATTCTGGACTGGGGTGTTGTCTTTTGTGCATTTTGCATATTTTCCCCACATTCATGTTGGTTTTCTCCATGTTGCTGTTGTTTACCCCCACCTTGCAAAGACGTGCTTGCTATATTAATACATTTAAGATTGCTTAAAACCTAATCTGTGATCAATTGAAGGTTTCCATCACTAAGCTTTATTATGCATTTTGGTCCCAAAAAAATCTATGCGGACATTTTTGGTAATTTAGTCCTCCTGCCACAAGATGGTAGTCTAGTCTCCAAACTCGCGATATGATGTGAAGTATCATCTCTTCAATTTAAAATGCAACACGTCTTAACAGGTTTACCTTTTAGCAAATAAGCTACAGAATGGCCATAGATAGCCGCTTCCATATTAGTAAGAATTTCATAAAGTTAACCAGTATTTTGTTAGAAATTTAATTTTAGATTAGATAATAGTTTTAATAATTAAGCTATTACAGTTGCAAGTTATGTGAGGGTTTATTTAATTTAAAAATATCTGAATATAATTTTAAGAAGTAATTTATTACGTTTCAGTTCATTACCTAAAAAGCATTTTCTCCTAACATCTAATTAAGAAAAAAATCATTTAACGAGTAACTCTTAACCATAAAATATTATTCATAACTGACAGGTTGTGGGTGCAACTCCTTGCTTCATATAGTGCTGTTATATCCTTGAGTGAGGTACTTTACCCCAGAGGTGGCCCAGGAAAGAATCACTTAACGTTCAACAATATTAACCAGCATTTTCCAAAATAGGATTTTATAGGTCTCTGGGTTTTTGTTGTTAACCAGCCTAACATCCCACTATGGCAAAATGAGTTAAACTTGTGTTTTCTAGGAAAATAATTATACATATGAATTTGGTTTGCTTTGATTTTAAAAATACACCTGGCTACTTCTAAACCAAATTTACTCCCTGTTGCTTTTTGCATAGGTGCAGTATTTGATATACTATTTGTATATCAGTGGATATCACTAACAAATCCAAGTAACATATTTGCCTTTTAGCCTGTCATTAATTTTCTTCTTTTTGACCATAACTATTATTATTGTCAGCAATTATGGGGAAAATCGGAAGAAACTCAATATCCAATTATAATATTTGTGAATAGTATCTAAGTTTTAAAAAATAAAATCTTCAACTAAATTAAACCGCAGCAGGTTTAGTTGTGATTGTAACTGTAAATGCCATAAAATGTCAAACAGTGATACTTGAGAAAAAATGTAGAACAATACCTGGTTAAATGTTTGAAAAGGAACACAATGAATTGTAAAACAGCCTGTTATGTCCCAGAGTGTGGTCCATGTGTGTTTTGTTGCTGTTCCACACTTCCTGACCTTGATTGTTCTCCCTCCCCCATTGGTCCATCATTACATCACTGTTTCTGTGTGACGTCCTCTTGAATTAACTCTCGGCCAATCAGAACACAGATTATTCAGTATATTAGTTGGAGGTTGTCAGAAGGGGCCTTTCATTTGACTTTAGTCCCGCTTCGCTTTGCGCTTCGTTTGTGTGTGTTTTTGCATAGCTTCGGCTTTGTTGATTTGTGTTTGTCTCTTTTTACTTTTGTTTGTTTATGATATCCTTAATTTACCCATTACCTTGTCCAAAGGTATTGTATCAACCTCTGTGTTCTCTTGTACCCTGTTACTTGTCTACTCTCGTTTGTATTCGTAGCTCACTTGTGTATTTGTGTGAAACTTTGTGTGTAGTGATAGTTTAGGTTGTTGGGTACATTCCACACACGTAGTTGATTTTTGTATTAGTAACACTAGTTAGTATGGGTGAGTGCCTTTTGTCTTGTTTGGTTTTGGGTAGTCAGTGAAGGTTAGCTAGGGTGTTTGAAGACGCCGAAGACTGAGTGTTTCGGGTTTTCTTTTGTAGTTAGGTCAGCTTTCCCTCACATTCTTTGCCAGCTCCATTTTGTTTGTTGTTTTCTTTTCTTTGGCACCACTCTAGTTCCTTTTCACTGTGTGTTATTGTGTCCTATTACATACCAGTCACTTATTCACCTTAAAATAATCCCTTTTGCACCAACCCTTGTTGACTTACTTCCTAGTCCCTCACCAGAACCCACCTGCATCCAAAAATTGTCCTAAATGTTACACCCCTTTACCCCTAGACACTTGGGGTCGTAACATAGCCCCACAGATGCATATTGGTCATTAACTTTTATAATGCCCCCCCCCCGAGCCTGGAATACTAAGGGATGGTGTTTCTCCTTGACAAGCGTAGTCACTCTGAGTGACAACAGCTGTAGAAAATTTTGATCTTATGAGTGACAGTTGTGGGCAGTGTTATAAATATAGACTTCCCAGTAAGATCCAGACTCCAGATTCTAGACAGAGAGGAGGCAGGAGTGTGTCACCTAAGTTATATGTAGTGTCTTTGAGTAGTTCATCCACCAGTGAGATAGTAGACCTGTCCAAGTCAGAGCAAATGGGATGCCAGCATGTTAGTGTGGTGTTGTCAGCCTGACTCATGTGGAGGCACGGCAGTGAGACTGGCCGAGTAGAAGCTGAGAGAGAGCATGTCTATGTATGTAGCAGCAGCACTTGAGATACCTGAGATGTTTCGGGTCTGTGTTTGTCCATGTGTTTGTCACTTGGCACCATAATACCGCTGTTCACCACCAGAGGATCTCGACATTCTGACATCAGCATAGGAATGCATTTTCTTATTAAACATCATGGGTGTCCCTAATTGAAATCCCTATATTAAATCCTCATGCGGCTGGTTTGGCGTTTGTCACAGGACCACGCTGAAAGGGAATAATGTTTCTCCTGGTCTCTAGCTGGTCTTGCATATTTTCTGTGGATCGATTCCACACCGGGACTCTGATCCAAAAAGGGAGTTAAGAAAGGGTACGCCGGTGGTTAAAAGCACGGTCAGACCTCACACAATCACACTGGATAATACTATCAAATCAGATGCTTATAAATCTGGGATGGGATTCATGATAATAGTATGTGTACCCCCAGAAGAAGTGTGATTTAAGAGCAAGGAACCTGGAGGGGATCCATTTGTGTGAAAGATCCCTCCCAGAATGGAAGTTCATAAAACTTGGAACCTGGAGTGTTAAAACCTGAGTTGACTACTGTTGTAATAACCTTGCGCATATACAGAACAACTTTTTTCCTACAGTATGTTTCTCAAGTGTCTTGATGCCACCCTCTGGAACCTTAACTTATTTTAATAGTCCCGCTGCAGCTGCTTCATTAAACCAACCAAACATACTGGCTATTATAATTTCTATGTACAAACTCAAGTAAACGTAGCTCACAAGCCGCTGCTTTACTCCCACTTTTGTCATCCTGTGACATCACCATGTGAAAAGTAAGATTGCAGTGGATCTTTAAGGGAGAATATCTCACTGTAGAATCACATTTGAAGGATTTACTGGAAAACACGCTGAAAATTAATATTCAGTTCTTTCTCATTTGCTCTGTTGTGTACAAATGCAATATAATGCTCCCTTCCTGTGCTTTGAAAGAAAAGTTGAATTTTAAAATATTAATCTATTGGTGAATAGCAACATCACACGAAATACACTTTCGTCTTGAGAGTGGCATTGCAATTATGAAGGTCAAAATAATAATAATAATAATAATAATAATAATAATAATAATAATAAATCCACATAATACCTTTATAATAATATAGAGGTATATATTTTTATATATTTTATATTTTTCTAAGGGTTGTCACCTTCATAGAAAGTTATGTAAATAACAAATGCTTGAATTTCCAAATATCCACTGTATATACATTTCAGTGTCTACTGTATATATGTCCACAATGTGTTTAGTCATTTGAATGCTTATGTATATCATTAATTTTGTTAGTTAAATTGGGGTTGTTTTTGCTAGCAAAAAGTACGAGACAAGAATTCTGTCACAACGTGTAGTTTAGGACCCTATGCAGATGGTATAATCTGGAAGTGACTGGAATAAGACTTCAAAGGAAACACAGTAGGAGCAGGACAAGATGGCAGACAGGGGGTCGTGACTATGGTGATCCGGTGCTCGGGGGGCTTGGCGCAGGCGAACGAGTCCAAAACAGTCCAAAAGGGGGAATCTGGGGCTCAGTGCAAAGTCCAAAACCAGGAGGTCCATCCAAGACGAAGACAAGAATAAAACACGGAACGGGGACGTGGAACCAGGAACAAGGAAGATAAAAATAGACTGACAAGGACAGGCGCTTTGAACCCTGGACTCAGCTGGTCAGGACAACGTTCGGAAGCCTATGCCCTCAAGGACTGGACCCGGGGCGACTTGATGCTAGACGGGCCTCCAGGCGTCTGTCTTCTAATGCAGAGTAAGGCATAGCGGGAGAACCCCCCTTAAATAAAGACGGACAAAACAGGGGGCAGGTGCATGAAACCAACTAAAATACGAAAGGGCCGGAGCACCCTTAAGAGGAGGGATTACGATCATGACAAATACTTACATAGTTCACAATCACCTATTTCAGACTAAACGATTAAGCTAATTTTCTTTTGTTGCCTAATCCTCCCTGTTGCACCATATACAGTGTGGAGTGACATGTTAGTGTGCTTCATAAATCTTGTCATATAATCAAAAATCCTCACTAGACATAAAGCACTACAATTACTGACAGACGTAGCTTTTTCAAGACATTGCAAAAGCTAAAAAGACTAGCCCATTTTATGAAACTATTGTTGAAGTGAAAAATACTTTTCTTCACTGTTGCAAACTACTACAGTAGATAATGTACTACTTAGGTAACATGTTGATAGGATGTTATGTTTGGTTGTGAACAAAGGTGTCAGAATATAATAATATAGAAGTGTGCTTCTCAGCATTCAGTAAAACATAAAACTAAAACAGATTTTTAGAACTAGAAATAACACCTAAAAGAATCAACAGAAAACACTTGGAGTGAAAAGAACTCAAATTCAAAGAAATTCCAAGTGCACACCCTTCCATTTTTTTAACTAGCCCTAGGAAAAAAGCACTAAAGGAATCCAAAGGATTTTTGGAGGAAACTTAGAAACCTGTTTTATTAGTGAAAGGGAGTTTCAGTGATGGTTTTCAGATGTCAGTTTTCTCCATTGCAAGTGGGTAAAAGTCAAACTCACTGTTTTATTCTGTCAGCTATTAATTTATTTTAGGCACAGCTTTGTAAATATGAATTAGAATAAACACATTTCCTTACATGAGAATAAATAGAAAAGAACATAAAACAAAGCTTTTTGAGATTGTACACCTGAAAAGTTTCTGACATGAATTCTATATCCAAACACTGTATTTTATATATACTGATATACTCCTCTTCCACACTCAGGCCCTCCCGTCTGCATGGAGCAGGCCGAAGAGTGACTCATCCGTGAAGAGGACCTGATGTCACTGCTGACGAGTCCATCGCAGCCTCTGTCTGGCCCAAGCCAGTCGGGTGTGATGTCTAGGAGGTGTGAGCAGAGGGCCTCTGACAGGTTGTCTTGCTCTAAGGCCAGCAGCATGGAGCCTCACTGTCCTGTCACTGATGCGGGCATTGTGTCTGCTGGCAGTTTCAGTGGCAGTACGAATGGCAGATCTGAAACGGTCTCTCACATGGACCTGTCTGATGTTTCGGTCTTGCTCTGGTATGGGTGTGGTCACTTGAGTGTGACTATATCTTGGAAGGTAATCTGTCCTGCCGGTTTACTGAAACGTTCTCTGCAGTCGGGACATAGTGGAGTAGCTTACTCCAACGTGTCTAGCAATGCCGGCACGTGACATGCCAGCCTGCAGCATTCCAATGGCCCTCTCCCTTGCTTATGTACTCTTTGTAAAAGTACATAAGCTATAACTACAGTATTCTCATATATCATCAGTATATATTTAAATATAAAATACCTCTGAAGTGCATAGTTTAAATAAACAAGTAACTTTATATAGCATACCTAGGGAGCATTTGCACGAGTATATTTGCAAGGGATCATTGTGATGCAACCACCACTGGCCCAGTATGAGCATAGAACCAGAATATACCAGTATATTATATATACACCAGAATGAGCATTGAACAAACCTTGTTGAACAGTAGTGAAGTAGAATTGTATCTTTCTGTGCAATTTTCATCAAAAGGACTGTGCAGTATAGCTTGTTTATTCAGGTGGCCCTTCCAGATTCATCAGAGTTTTGCCCTTCAAGGGAAACTGTAAAAAAATTTAAAATGCATGCTTCTTTCCCTTTTAGTTAAGCTGTCTCTAGCTAAATAACTGGATTTTGTGGTTTTATCTCAGAACACTTTATACAAAACATTTCCTTACACGGAAAATCCTGGTATTTTGATTTATGTCAGAAGCTACTTATTAGTATGTATTAAGTATGACAAATTGTTAAATGATTTTTAACTGCCAAAGCTTTATGGCAGATGTAATTTAAACTGTTTTGATATTTTTTAATCTATACCATTTATTTTCATAAAAATATTCACACACTAAGTGTGGCACTCCTCACATTCAACTCTCTACTCTTTCCTCTACTCTCATTTTTTAATTTGAAACACACCCTTATATACAGCATATACTCAAATCCATGTACTGTACACATCCATGCATTGCTCTACTATTAACTACTCACAACAGGTGGAATATTTTTAACACTATAGTTCTGGACTACAGAGTCATACTGCACACTGAACGGAGCTCCACATAGTTATAAAACTGGAACATTTCCCTAGCTGTTGAAAATATCCCAGTTACATAAAACTGGAAGAATACCACTTTTGTTTAAGTTCTTGAGAGCAAAATTGTTACGATCCCTGCCTCCCGGCAACGGAAGAGGCAGAAGTAGGCGTAGCCCTACTCCATCAGTTTACCTATCAGTTTTCCTATTCACCACCACACCCCCGTCTCTTCCTACTTAAACACCTGTCTTTCCCTACCTCCTTGCTCAGTATTGGTTTTCCTTTTGAGCTTCCTGGTTGCGCTACTCCTTCTTCTACCTTGTGTTCTTCTTGGTTTTCGGTTTACGTTTTTTCCCCTTTTGACTACGGCTTGGCTTCGTTACTCACGCTCTGTTTTGGATCTCTGGCTACCCCTGGACTATCGGATTGCTCTATTGTCTACGATTTTGGATCACGCTTTGGCTTCGATAACTCGTTCCCTTTTGGATCTCTGGCTTCCCCTGGACTCTCGGCTCGTTCCTTCGACTACGGCTTTCTTTGGATCACGGCTAGGCTTTGTCAGCTCCTGCAAGTGGGTTCACTCACTGGTTTCGGTTTTCTTACCGAATCTGTAACAAAAATTATATGTGATGTTAGTCACATTTACATATTTTTAAATTAAAATTGATTTTGTAAATCCATAGCAGGTATCCAGCAATGGTTTATATTTTCACCAGTTCTTAAAACCAATAAAAGACACCCTTTTTTAATTTAGGTATTATTTACATATTCAGGTGGGTAGCTGCGTCAGCATGCGTAGGCTGCAAAGGAACAAGTAATAGGTTTATTCCATGCTGAAAAAAAGAAGAAAGAGAACACAACGTTTCGGCCGTGGAGCCTTCTTCAGGTGTGCCTGAAGAAGGCTCCACGGCCGAAACGTTGTGTTCTCTTTCTTCTTTTTTTCAGCGTGGAATAAACCTATTACTTGTTTATTTACATATTGTTTAGCTTAGAAGTTTAACGAGTTATTAATTAGACAACTTCACCTACAAAAGTGTGAAATCTTTGGGCCTTCTATTTATTTGAATGTTGGAAAATTCACACAGGTAAAATTCCTGATTTGTGTCCAGCTTATTTTGTTACCATTCTCTGCAGGAAAAATAAATTTAGACCAAATACACAGTACAGTTTCTAATAAACAGAATGACAGATTTGACACAACTCAGTCATAAGAACACTCATGTTTGATTGTAAAAGTACATCTGTATTAAATTACATTTTATGGCCTTTGGCCCTGCAGTTTTATGTTGCCCTGCCCTCAAAATATCTTGTTGATGCCTGAACAGTGGTAAGTCCTAGTCTGGGGGCTGTGTTCCTGCCACTCCCTTGAAAGAGAAAGCCAAAAGCAGGTGGAGGCTGTGGAGGAAGACAGGAATTGAAATTCATAGTGTAGTGTTTTGAAATTCCTATAAAATTCTTTCCATACCATTCACAGGATGTCATTGTCAATTATCATTTGGCTTACTTCCTACTACTGAGATCTGATTTATAAGCAGTAAGCTGAACTGAACTGTGTTACATGGAAAAGCTTTGAGATGTAATGTGTATTGTGTTTAAGGAAAATAAATGAACCTTCTCTGTTCTAAATCAACATTTGCCAGATTTTGAAAAGGTATTATTGGGTTGCTTAAAACAGCATTTTTTGTCAAATTTAATTCTGGTTTCCTCAAAATGATCCATGAGTAAGCTGTTCCTGGGGCTGAAAACAACTATAATCATAATGGCTGCCACACTCAGTTTAAGCTTTGCTATAAAATCTCCCCATCTTGCCTCTTGCCCTGGAACTGACCTAAACTCTGCTGCTCTGTTGTTTCTGGATTTGACATTCTATACCTCTTAGTACACTAAAAATATATGAAGTACCCAAGTTTTAAAGTCTGAAAAAAAAGTATTATTAGCTCCTGCTGAGGGGTATACTGTACATATGGTAAAACTCATCACGTTCTGTCGGCAGTGGGAGTCAAAAAGTAAAAAGCCTATAATTTAAAAGCAAGTCAAGAAAAATTCTGAGATGGATTTAAATTGTAATTAGCAGAGTAAAAATGGTTTTCATTTCAGTTTTCATTCTATTTTTCCTTTCAGTAGAATAATGCAAGCTTGCATTTATCTATTCAGAGAAGAGTGAAATACAATAGTTACATGTGGAATTCTAATTATAATCTTGCTATAATCTTCTTTACTTTTTAATTCTTTCTTGGTTATTAGTACTATGTTACAATCAAAACCATGCAGTGTAATTGCAGTATCAATAGCTTTGAAATTCATTTTTTTAGAATTAGACTTGGTTCACCTGATAAGCATCACAATATTTCAAAGTGGCTGTGATATTCGAGGTGTGGGAATTTCTATACCATTATGACACTGAATCAAATATTTTTTTCCAAGATTGCCAAGAATCAATTAATTATTGGTAAATTGCACCAGGGTGTGGTGAAGGTGACAGAGTATAATACACATTTAACCTTCCTCAAGTTTCCAAATGGCTTACTGTAACAAATCTCCATTAGATTGCAGCATAGCAAGGGAATCTGCACAGAAAACCTTTCCTGCAATGGGAGAGTAAATGGTTGAAAGAACTACCTCGATGTTGATTTTCCTTCCCTATCCAGTAGTAGAATCTCCCCTTCCCTGTAGTACAGTGTTTTTTGTAGAAAACTGGTGTCTCCAGGTGCAGCCAATTCTTTAACTTCCTCATGACAATGCGGAGTAATAAGTTACTGGGAGTGTTTCTGGGGGTTTAGCCCCGTTTCTACAGTCCCATTCTGCCCAGTCCCATTCAGGCTGCCCTGTTACACTTACCCAATAAAAAAATAACGCAGGAACAGCCTTCTGGTATTTGCAAGTTTAAATCCCAGTTGTGCCACTAGTCAGCTATGGAAAAGAGGTCCCATAAGAGAAAGACATAATTGAGTGAACTTCACCTGTAGGTGGTGTGGTGTTAGCTCCATTTGGTTTAGTTCATCATGCAGCAGCAACCCCTATCACATCTTTGTTTTTGTTGGTAAGATTTGTGTCTGAGAAAGACCAATTCTATGCAGGAAGAAGATGGCTTGTTAACAAACTAACAAACTCAATTATTTTCTAAATTTAAATTGGGAGAGAGCTTGCAGCAGTGATTTGGATTGAAATCAAATTTCTTTAAGCCTGTAATCTGATTTTATTTACGGTCAATAATGTAAACATTACTATTTATGAATGACAAGCTATGAAAATGTGAGCACAAAAGACATAATGTGACATGCATAATTAGCAAAAACATTAAGTTGAAAAATCATATTTCAAAAAAGGTGTGTATCTTTTTTCCCTGTACACCAGATTCACAAAAGATGATAATTGCAGTTCTAAACAACACTGGTGTAATACTGCAATGTTCTAATATGTGGCATAATTCTAACATGACATTTTGGCATTTTTTCCCCTTTTTTCTGAATGCAGGGTCAAAATTGGCAGGGCTTTGCAAACAGAGGTGTGACATCCTGTCTGGCAAACTTTCATGTCCTGTGGGTTCCCTTGCGAAGGACCCCAGCTATGACCTGGTTACAGAGAACAACTATCCTATATGATGTCCCTCCTCTGCTTTCCTGCTGATTATAGTCAGATAAGGTGGACCATTCTCATCAGTGCTCTTTGGAAACAATAACAATAGAAGAACACCAACATGCAGTTCCAAGGGTGGGTAATTCCTTTGTGGGGACAATGTTTTCTTGTAACAAATGTTAGAAAAACATTGTTTAAAGTTTATAGTGATATAGTGATATAGGAATACAGAGTTTGAAGACCAATGCCTTCTCATCTGAAATGGGACAAACAGAGGTAGTGATAATTAAACTGTTTCCCTAATAAAATATAAACTATTCAGTAAGAATTACTGACATTTTCTCTTAAACTTTAAAAAAAGAATCCTTAAAACTGCAACAAAGATATAGTTATTGGTCTTAACACTTTTCTTTTATAAAAGCAAGGAAATATGTACTCTACTGTAATAATATTCTGTATTATTACATTATTTGTTTGAAGTAACGAAGAAATAAAACCTTTTTTTCAAATTTTTATAACTGGCTCAGTGGCTAATTCCATATATCCAGTGACATGATTTTCTCATTACCTCTGCACTCAGTTTGCTGTCCACCTATTTTTTTCCTGGGGAATAAAGACAGTCGCCGTTTTTAATTTTCAAAAATATTGTTTGTGCAACATATTGTCAAAACATCATTCTTCCACCTCAGAAATATTGCAACTACGTGTGATGTTGCTGCTAAATCTTTTTATTTAGTTTTAGAAGTAAGCACACTTTTTTTTCTTGTATTGACTACTGTAATAGCCTCCTCACTGGGGTATCTAAATACAAATTGAACAAGCTACAGTATGTCCAGAATTTGTCAGTCAGGATCCTGACAAGGTCTAATACAAGAGTTCACGTTACTCCTATCCTGAAGTCCTTGCACTGGATTCCTGTCAGGTTTTGTGTCAGTTTCAAAATCCTAATGCTCACCTACTAGGCTCTGCATGGCTTGGCACCTCAGTACCTTTCTGAGTTACTATCATTCTACTCCCCACCTCGTAACCTCCACTCTGGTCACCTGTCGGTCACCCAGGTCCATCTTTGCTCTACAGGTGATAGGGCATTCTCCTGTTATGCCCCAAAGCTCTGGAACTCTGTCCCTAAAGATATCAGAGAGTCCGCTTCCCTGAGCTCCTTCAAATCTAAACTGAAACCCTTCTTTTTTTTAGAAGGGCTTTTATCTAACTGGTTCTCTATGCCCCTAGGCTTTTCTACTGTATTCTGTACGCTCATATACTATCTCCTCTCAATGTTTTTTTGCTGTTGTTCTACAAAGCACTCTGAGAAGCCACTTTGAAAGGTGCTATGTAATAAAATTAAATAATATTGTATTTATTATAACCAGGCTCCACAAACTCTCAATAAATGACTACAAACAGTTTTGGTCTGTCCTGCACTGGGGCAAGCCTGATGCCCCTCTGTAACACTAAGCTACTGAACATAACTATGGACTGAATCAGTGCCAGCAGTCTCTTGTTGGTGAAAGATACAGGGCTGACCATAGATTTTCTAGTCCTTGTGTGAAGATGCTGAATGACGCTCAGTGCTCTTTGTGTCTCTAATGCAGACAAATTGTCACACTTGCTGCTAATCAAAATCCTCCACACAAACAATCTCACCCCAATCAAGCACCAGTCAGAGACAATCCCCGCAAACTTCGCCAATCTATCCCTTCATCCAATCAGAGCGCCTCACTTGTTAACACACCCTCCACTTTCAAACATACTTAAGCCTTCTCCATTTCACTAAACATTGCTGGTATTGTTAGTTTCTTTGGAACTCCTTGCCTTACATTTTTATACTTTTTTTCCTTATTAGGAAGCTTTAACAAATGAAAATGCATCACCTGGTCACATTGTGGTTTGTCAGAGATCTGATAGTAATGAATAATATATCATTATACGTGCCACAAAATTATGCTTGTGTGAGTCATATCAAGTACCACCTCTGGGCAGGAATGTCTTTGATGTTGATGTAATTAAATTATATAGCTTGATTTGAACAAGATGTTGCATTTGGCTTACAATGAATTGGTCCACAACTTGAACTAAGCTAAGAAAGAAATGAACTGAGACAAAACTAAGCCATGACTGCATTAAAAGATATTTAATAGTGCTAGAGGTTGAACAGAGTTAAGAATAAATTATGATGACAATGAAATAGGTTGTAAACTGAATTAAGGTGATAATGAAGTGGCCTGGAAACACAACATTTTCCCACATAGAAACATTATTATGTGGTACTGCAGTTTGCATTACCTGTTGAATGAAACAAGGGATTGTTTCCCCATGTTTTTATTTCTCCACATACTTCAAAGCATTTCTTTCATGCTTTACTGATAAAGTTTTTTAATCACAAAAATATCGTGGTACTTTTATTATGGAAAAATGTCAATTTGTCTCCCCACTACTTACCAGTTGCTGCAAAAATATTTTTTTAATGCTATAACACAACATTTAAATCTCGTTTGCCTCTGCCACACCTCCCCCGACCATCAGCACTCCATGGACACGCCCCCTTGTTTTCATTCCTGTATCCTGCATGCCTTTTTCCAGTGTTTCCTCACTCTACCTTGATTGTGTCATCTGCATAGGGTCCGGATAGAACTTTCCTTGACATTAGGTCTTGAGAACAGACTAGCAGGGATTTTGATTCTGTATATAAATTTGTATACAACAGTTGATCTGTTAATTTTTTTAGAAAATGGACTCATCTACATTAAGTCTTTGCACATGATCTATACTAAAGATGTGGTTATACAAAATGCTTGTAAAGTTACTAATTACTTATTATTAATTTTTACGTATTTATTTTGCTCTTGCTGTTATCCTAAGCAATGTACATTTGTACCCAGCTATGGGTTGATAGTTTACTAGAAAATTTCTGATGAAGTACCTTTCTTAAGAGTACAATAGCAGTATCCAACCTGAGAAACTACAGTCTTCCAGTTACGAGGCCAAGAACCCTCACCACGGTTCACCTAAAGTTGATTTATTTAGATTTTGCAATCATAAGGTGTAAAATTATATTTTTCCAAGAAGGTCTTCTCTAGTTTCCAAGATTGAATCAGAAAGAGAAATAGTTACATTATTTTATTGAAAAAATGGTTTCACAATAAGTAGAAAACTTACCACACCCGTTGCATAATTTACAGGTGTCAGACACCATGTCTGAATTATAGTTTAGTTAGTGAGGCCTGAAGGTATTTTGCATATCCATTTATCCTTAGCTAAAATGAGCCATAGCCTATTCCTGCAGGCAAAAGGCAACAGTCAGGGCTACAGCCTGGATGGGACCAATCACTGTGCATTGTATGCCATTTAAACAGTCATTATTATACATACATAGGTAAATTAGAGGTGCCATTTACCACATTTCTTTTGATTGTAAGAGGGAACTGGACAAGACCTTTGCAGACATCAATACTCAACCTCAAAGGTACTACAAGCGAAGATCAAATTAAGGTCCCAAAAGCTGTGAGGCAGAAGCACTAACTGTCTCACCATTATGACATTCATAAGTTATAAAAAGCTGAAACAAAATATTCCAAATAAACAAAAAATTAGCTTTTCTTTTCTCTTTATACTCAGCATTTTAGACTTGAGATAAGAAGTAACTGTCTATTAATTACTATCTCTTCATACCTGGAGATTTTCTCCACTTAACACAACCTGTTAAATTGTTTCTGAGAACAAGTGTTCTTACATCAAGTGCTTAGATACTTTGTACAAATGTCGAATTTGTTTTCAGTTTGTTAAAGTTAAACTGTTTTTGATGAGTCATATAGTTCATTTCATAGCTAATACTTAGAATAGTATTCAAAGTGCATTGAAAACAAAAGCGTCTTAAGAACCATAGTACTTTATTGGAAATGCCATTAAAGATATGCAAGAGATTAAAATGTCTTTTTCTTTTCAAGTCCAGTTCGAATAGTATTATTAGACCTGAGAATAGTTGAATTTTTAGAAGTAAAAACACTGTAAAAAGCAAAACAGTAAAAACATTTGATGCATCAAGAACGTGACTGGTGCTACTTTACTGTTCTATCACTATCAAAGCACAAGACAACACTCATTCTACACCTCTGGAATCATATTTACAAGAGAAAAAGGATTTCATGACACAGGTTGTTAGATTAGAACCCACATTTGAATATATAGAAATGAGACGAAATATCGTCCTTCTACTCTGTCATGAATCGTCTTTACTAGATGCATTGAGGGCTCCTAGATAGTCATTGTAAATAGGTCTAGTTATACAGTGTCTTACTTAAGGGTCTCCTATTCCTATTCAGAGCAGACCAGTCCTGCTATTTCTTAACTTCTGAGATCTGAAGAGACAGGCAATGGTGCTGTTATCATTTTTAATAACTTGCCTGACCTTGTTTTTTGCCCTTTACTTTGCTCCAGGTAAAACTTTCTAGACAAATTCTAAAAGACCTCCAGAGAAAATTCTGATTTTCCTGTTTCAGGACCTTGCTAATTATGTAGAAGTATAGTTAAAATCATGATCAAATTGTGCATTCATAAATTTTGATAAATTAATCAAATTTACATATATATATATACTATATAGTTTAAGTAGGTAGCTGCATCAGCATGTGTAGGCTGCAAAGGAACACCCGAAGAAAGCTCCATAGCCGAAACATGCTACAGAATATACCAATTTTTTGTATTTTGGTTTTCTCTCTTTACAGCTTTTAGAATTATATTTCTGATACATGCAAGGAGGGTATTGTTCTGTCATTAATTCAGGAAAATATTTTAATTTTGATGCTCTTCAAGAGACTTACAGTTACTAATAAAAGAAAAATAGAAGATGTTCTGTAAAGTCTTTGCATAAAGCTCAAATCATAATACATTTAATATATTCACATTTTCAACTTTATTTTGCCAAACAAAATATCTTCTTCTCTCTATTATTTTTTGCTATTTAGTGTTGTTATAGTAATAGTTAATTATAAATATCTGCTAATGCAAAATAAAAAAAGTTGAACAAAAATGGAAATCTCATTATAACTTTGAGCTCAGACAAGGCAGCTCCCACTGGTTGAGCTTTGTGTGAGGCCATCTTTCATCAGTTTCCCTACGGGATAAATAAAGTATTATCTATCTATCTTATCTATCTATCTTTACATTATCTTTTCTCACCCACATCTCACTACACTTTTTCTTTTTTTCAGTCACACTTTCACAGCCACAAAATCCAATTTATTCTGAGAACATAAAATTTGCTGCCACTTTATTTTCTCATGTCTGGCCAGCCTTGGATTCAAACACACTGCACTGTCAGAGAGCCAGGAATAGACAGGCAACCCCTGTTCTTCTTGTGGTACAGAGGGGGCTTCCATTAAGTCCCTCATCCTTCTCTGATCCCACAGCTGCTAGTTTCTACTTCCAGTGGGTGGCATTCCAGATCAGTCACCACCATTCAAAAACACGGCACACTTTCTCTTTTCAAAACACAAACATCACAGTTCGCAGTCTTACCTTATTCCCCCCTTATACTGTTCCCCTTCCAGGGCAGAATATGGTCTTTTCCAACCTACTGTCTTCTTCATGCTCTCACACTATAGGCTGGCTACACTGTGTGATGACAGCCCTCAGTCTTCCAGTGCACACCTCTTATGGCCAGAGTAAGGTTTTCAGAAAATATGTAAGCGTTGTTCTCATCTTTCCTGAAGTAATTTGTGTGACAGTTAAGTTGTATAAGTAAGTTTAGATGATTAATGGTTGGCAATTCCAAAGTTAAAACAACACAATGAGGTCCTGTAAAGAACTGAAGGAGCACATAATCAGTCAATACTGGTTTTGAGGAGAGGACAAATTCTCAGTTACTGATATTGCTATAATGTGGTTACCCTATGTTAATTGTATTTTGCAGGCTTTGTTAGGATTTGTGTGTATTCTAAAGTTTATTAAAATTAGGGAAACACATACCTATTTTGTTGTATATTGACAGAAAATGTATGTGACGTTAGCTGTGTAAGGCATACTGATCTAAATCTGTTTGTAGGACGAAAAGGTTAATTCTAAATACAGTACAGGTGCTGTGTGGTGAGAAAGCTCTGTTGCTGCTCTGACAGACAGCTTAATAAGGTATGACAATATCTCCATTAAAATAAAAATAAATTCGAAATTTACAGCATTTTTTGGTTATTCTGTGCTTTTTAATAAAAAATAAAGCTATTCCTGATTTCCATTTATATACAATTTAAAGAAAATTATTTGACACAGCTAGATCAAGACAGTGTAACAAGAAACATACTGGGGTTTATTATGTGTGAAGACTGCTCTCCATACTTGTTTTATGAAGATATTACAAGTCTTATTGTTTATAATAATGTTAATATTGAATAAGGTACTGGATGTTAATATTAAAACATATGAAGACTGACTAATTGGATATTTGACAAAAGCAGAAATGACAAAATATTAGTATTTGCATCTTGCAATTTCTCTGGAAAAAGCAGTCGAAAGACATTCCTAAACTTTTCAGCAGCAAATTTGCAGCATCAAATGTGTACATATGTAACAGAAACAATAATGGACTGTCTGTCTTACCCAATTTGCCAGTCTACATTTGCAACATAAACAATATGCAATGTCGCTTAGCCTCTCCAGTCAAGAACTGGCTGGTAATTCAGACCCAGGACAGCCTTGAACCATGTACCTGATTACAAAAGGAGCACAAACAAGACAGTGAAATCATCCTGTCCCTGGACATCAGTTTCAGTATCCGAAGGAAGCTGTGGACTCATCAGGGCCACTCAGAACTCATCAGTGAGTTCACACCACACTGACAGGAGACAGTGAGCACAGATTTAGGCTGCACCACCATTACTCCTGATAATTAATAATTTCTGAAAAAAAATAACATTCTGCTCTCATACTGGATAAATCAAAACTGCCTGTGATGATTTGGATCCTTCTTCAAAGGATAACTGCAGTCCCAATTTCTAAGACCAGTTATTTAATCTTGGCAACAAAATAAATCAATTGATGGTATTAAAAAACTTTACAAATTCTGAAATAAGCACAAAATCGTGAACATGTATGGTCGCCATATTGTCATAAACCACTGGTGTTGCCATGAGGAAGAGCAAGAATTTGTGTGAATTGAGATGTAAAACTCGCCTTTCCTGCTTGCTAGTCATTGTAATGACTAATGTAGTGCACAAGCAAGCAAGTACAGGTTAACACGCAGTATTTTTTGGCAAAACCATCTCAAAGTCAAAGTTGAATTAAATTCAATTGCACTCATTCAAATTAGTTTAAGTATCTAAAAAATATATGTTGTCTTGTATAAGTCAGTTTCATAACATTATAAATAAATTGATGCAGTAGCAAAAGTCACTTGGTTTAAAGCATTTGTTGCAACAAAAAATAAGATTGTTCTCAAATATTGTTAATTTGGGATAGGATGCATATATTGAAATTTTTCTGCTTTGGAGTTTACAATTCGTAATATGAAATATATTTTTATTTATGATACTGATTCAAAACTTGTACTTTAGCCAGGTGCCATTCCAACCGTTTTTGCTCATAGAAAGCAACCAATGAAAAGAGAACACAGTGAGAGGATATCAGTGCTTAACATAAAAATAGAAAAAATCTATCTTCATGATTTAAGTGATCTTTTTAATCATAATTATATTTAAGACCCAAGTAAATATGTGCATTAAATATAGAGAAATATTTATATTTAATTAAGAGAAATGCTGTTGGATTAAAAGAGATATATTCACAAGCCTGCTTGTTAACAATGGCATAGGGCCTCTTCACTTCACCAGAAGTTTTGTTGCCTTGCTCTGAATTACAGATAATGAAGACAATATAGCTTACCCAGAAATTTTGTATATTTTGTGATGTAAATTAGACATCTGTTAACATGTTACAGTTAATATGATAATTTCATTGTGGTTTGCAATTCATCTATACTGATTCTTTATAATCCCAAAATATAAAAATAGCATTACATTTCCCCTTTAATAATCCTCTCCAAGGAAAATGCGCTAAAAATGGGTTCTGTTGGAATAATGAGGCTAATAATGATATTTTCTTACATGAGTTCAGTATGTGCAGTTTTGTATTTGTGTTCTATTTTGCTAATATTTGTTTTTGCTTGTATTGTGCATCACTACAGTTTATGTCTTATTGATGTTTTGTTTCATTTTGAAAAAAATTTCAGTTATTTATTTTACTTTAAAATCTCTCTATATTATGACATTTGTTGGGGTTTTTTGCATGGTGTCCTATACTATCTTCTTTTTATAGGTTTATAAACTATTTCAGTTTTTTATTCTCCATGTTCTCAATGTCTGTCTTATAGTTTCAGAAAGTTTGTTTAATTGTTGG
The DNA here is from genome assembly GCF_040954835.1 of Lepisosteus oculatus. Lineage (NCBI taxonomy): Eukaryota > Metazoa > Chordata > Actinopteri > Semionotiformes > Lepisosteidae > Lepisosteus > Lepisosteus oculatus. The sequence continues at coordinate 10,381,628 of NC_090702.1, read as the reverse complement.
TTCACAAATAGCAGCAATATATACTTTGATTTTACTTGTAGTTCCAAGGATGATTGTTTATTCTTTAAGTTCACTTTTAACCTTGACAAATTTCTGGCTCAGTAATCCGAATCTTGTTTAAGAGAGCTTGCTATCCTGGTATTTTAGGAAATTTTGATTTCAGTTTTTGTGAGAGTTTCAGGCTGAAAACACAGTCTCCTAAATTGGTGATGCAATTTTAAAACACAGTGAGATTGCTTCCCATTCATATATGGGTATCCATGTAATTGGAATGGAGATTTTGCACTGGGTTGTATTCTTTTATTTAGGATAAAGGTGGATCTGTCATTGGCCTGTTACAACATTATACTGTATAATGTTTCAGGGTTAGCATTCTGTATTTTCTTAAGAATGTAGGCCTCTGAGATGCCTTGTTGTGTAGCTGGTATATGTGTTTTTGTTTAATGTTTTATGTTATTTGTGTCATTTACTTTTGTTTTATGTTTTTATTAATAACTATTTGTTTGTCACCTTTGCCTCTGATTTATTACTCTTTCACCAGAGCTGTGACAGAGAATACAGAAGTCACGTGTCAAAACTACTATGCCTCACATTAGACCTACTGCTGAGGTTTATTTTAATGATTTATTTTAAGCATATAATTCCTGTTCTTCATTATCCTGACAAATTCTAATCTGTACCAATATTTAAAATATCAATCAATTTTTAGAAGGTTAGAAAATCCATGTGACACCCACTTTTATAAACATGCATCGGATGTTGTTTTGCACAGTCTTCCATGGACTAATAATATGCTGCCAACAATCTAACATCTCACACTCTATCCCTTAGCATACCAAAGTAGTACGTTCAATTGAATAACACTTATCATGGATCTGTGAGAATCCCTTCAATACTTCTAATTAGTTTATATCTGTTTTACTTACTTTTAACAGAGTTGATCTCGGGGAGCGTTAGGCTTTTCTTTTCCTCACATCCCTTCTCTAATTGATATTTGACGATGCAATCAAAGCATCTTCACCTCTGAGGAAACAGACTGGGATAGGCTCCCCCTGACATTTTGTCTTCTTTTCACAGCCTGATAAATTCTACACCAGAGCTTCAAAACCAATGGAAATTATTCTTATAAAATATATATACTCATTGTAGGCTACACATGCCTCTTACCTGAATATCAACACGTCCTCTTGTTGTTGCCATTGCATTAAATAGTCAGAGTTTTCTCTCACCCTCCTAAAGTTCCAAGTAGTGAAAAGATTGAAATTGGCAGACAGTTTTAAAGGAATTCAGAACACCTCAGCAGCTGGCCAGAAGAACAAGTATGGTATTCATTATTTCACTATGATGCAGTCAGTCACAGCAGTGGGAGTAGAAATGAGTCATGTGACAAAAACAGCAATAAAATGTATAATTTATGTCTTAAAGGTACATTTTGAATAATGTTTATTAACATTTGTTGATGTTAATTAAATTTGAGAATAGTATTTGAGATATACAGTAATTTCATTGTTGTAGAACCATGTCTTGCGCTTAGAAACATAACAAGACTTCAGTTTATTCAAAACACTGGTTTACTTTGTGATATCAGATTTCGCTATTCTGAATTATGCTCAGTTGTGTTCTACACTAAAAAGATTCAGTTCATGAAGAAAAGCTCTTTAGCTCTTTGTGCATTACGGCAAGAGAAATGCATTCATTTTGATTGGGAATTAGTTAATAAAAAGAAAACAGTACAGATAAGGGAGAAATGTTCAAATGAGGGTGATTTAATTAGTTGAGTGCCAGAGAAATGCTCTCTGTGACTTAAAGAAATGCCCTATACTTACAGGCAGTACAGAGAAGACTTTTTAGTTTTGAACAGAGAAGACTAAGACCCAATAAAAGTATTGTGATCTGACCGGACTTTCACTTCCTTTAAGAAACAGCTGGATGAGATATTTGGACAAATAAACTAGTAACTATGAAACAGGCATCCCCTAATTTGTAAACTTTTTTACATTCTGTAACAGATCCTTGTCTTGAGTAGGGTGTAATTTAAGGACCTTCTCATGACAGCCTGTACTGAGGTCTGATAACCTCTTTCTTTCTTACTGTGCAAAGATCTACAGTAAGTCTTGAATTCCATAATTAATTTGGCTGCTAAAAATCACGGCAGATACTGTTTGGTTAGAAGTTGGGATATAAATGTTTGACCATGATTCTCTGACAAGTCTGATACACTAACCATCGACTCTACTGTATAATTTTTTTAAGCCAATCTTTTATTCTTTGTCATCCTAAGATTTTCCTAAGTGGTTCCTAAGACCCACACCTTTACTGGTTTTCACCCAAGGATGGCTGATACGGTAAGTGTTGTCTGGCTTTACCCTGCTTACGTAGTGAAATCTCCCCCTGTATTAGCTGTTTCTGTAATTTCTTGTGAGAATGCAGCTTGCACCCTTTCATTTGCTGGAATGATGATGCTCAGTTTGGGTTATTCTGTTCCAGCTTCAATCCCTCCAATATATTTTGCTTTATCACTATTCTTACGTTCTAGATGGCCAAGCCAGAAAAGGTAAAACTATCATGAATTACTATAGAATAAAGAAAAATTAATGCTTCACAGAAATTGTTAAATTAATAATATTTTGACAGTTTTGCCTACCAGAGGGAAACAGTTAGGGTAATATTTTCTCCAGGATATTTGTATGTCATTCCCTCCTTTGCATCAGTTGGGTATCAAGTTATGGCAAGATCTATGAATTGACTACATTACTCTGCTCTCCTCCCCACTGATAGCTGATGTGTGGTGAGCGTTCTGGCGCACTATGGCTGCCGTCGCATCATCCAGGTGGATGCTGCACATTGGTGGTGGTGGAGGGGAGTCCCCATTACCTGTACAGCACTTTGAGTGGAGTGTCCAGAAAAGCGCTATATAAGTGTAAGCAATTATTATTATTATTATTATTATTATTATTATTATTATTATTATTATTATTATTATTATTATTATTATTATTATTACTATTATTATTATCTAACTATGAAATGAAGGTCTTATCTCGGGTCCAATACTACTCTTGTTCTTTAAATCATGGTGGCTTACATACTCGTACCTGTTACTTAACAGTTTTAACTTGATCTACATGGGACTGTGGCATTACGTAGGGGGTGTTCAGTGTGGAGACGTAGCCCTGGATTAAGGCTGACACAATGCCTTAGCAGCCACAGCTAATTAAAGACGAGCTGCAGCTGTGAGGACCCTTTAAGAGCACACTGAACACCTCCCTGGAGGGACAAGTACACCCCCTCAAGGGGAGAACCTTCCAGAAACAGTCCTAGAGGGGATTGTGACACAAGTGTAAGTTTGATGTTTTTCTTCTTTTTGTTTTCTTTGTCTTTTGTACTGCCCACTGTGTAACTCCCACCAGGACAGATTAAGTTTATTTTGATTTTGGCTTTGCGCTCCTTTTCTTCCACACTGGACCCCGTTAGATAGGGTACTTCCAGTCGGATTACCATTGTAGGCTCCTCCTACTCCCGCATTGTTTCAGGGACTGTCTGTACCTCTTTCTTGAATTTTAATCTTGTTGACCAAAGGACTAGGTTTCTTAGCAAAGTGGAATGGACTTTGTCTATTTGCTTACAAGGTATGATCCTTTGCTTTATAATTCTATAATTCCTTATGATACATTTGTTTCTCTTACCCAACTTTAGTTTTTAGATACAAAAAGAGCTGCATTTGATCCACATAGTCAAGGCACTCACACAACCCAGAAAGATTAGCTGCTTTAAGGAAAATGGTGTGACATCAAAAGGTAAAAGATAATGTCCTAGTATCTGCATAAAGTATTCTGTCATTACCTGATGTGGTGTCATACCAGTAATGAAATGTAGTGTGGTCTGCATAGACATAAGCCATAAAGTCAATATCTATGCTTACCTTCTGTTTTTTTCTTGACTAATATGTGTTGGCATAGTTTTCATCATGTGATTGCCACACACCACTTCTCCAGACTGCTGCTTCTGGATCAGTGTATTGCCTTTTCAGTTTCTGAATTAAATTAATGTCCAAGCCCAGTGCCAAAATCTATAAAATATAAAACATCCATTGGTCCAGGACCATCAGAGATTGGTTTTCCTCTCCGCTACGCCCACACACTGTCAACTGCCCAATACTTTCATAGTGCGTACAATCATATTCCAGAGTCCACAGGAAATCATGTCATCAAATTGTCGGTTAGCTACACTCATGTGTCATAATAGTCCTTATTATTGAGCCAGCTCTCATCCTCAAAATTGTTCTCAGTTCCAAGTTGAAGGTTAGACTGGTTTTGACACGATGTTTATGATGTGATGTGTTTAAACAGAAGCCAGACGTAATAACATCCGGGTTAAAGATACCAACTAGTAACCCCAACAACGTTAACTTGCAAGCAGACACGGCATATCTCACACTAATCCTGAAAGTTATCCTTAATACTAGGCCACCTATAGTACTAAGAAATCTTCTATATTGTTTTGTCTTAGAATAATGTCCTTCAATAGCACAACTGGGAAAGAGATCTAAAATGTCACGTGCCAAATATGTTAGAACATACTGTACACCTCAGGATAGAGATGATTTGACATTAACCAAACATGTTTTTTATCTTCACCCACTAGGGCAGTATTATAATTCAGTCCAATAATTCAGCCATGACAGTGGCTTGCTTTGTAGATACTGTAACACAACAGGGTTCAGGTGGGCGCCCTTGCCGCATTAGGTCGGCCCCGCACCGTCAGAGGCTCGAACCCGGGACTCCCGCGTCACTCAACAGGGACCCAGCCCGGTGAGCTTAAGAGAGATCTCTTCACAGCCCAGGGGCTGTGGTCCTGCTATTACAGGGAAGGGCGGTGACGTCACCGCTCTGGTAAGCCAGCTCTTACACAGTGCCTGTCGGCCGTAAGCGTTACAATACCATTGAATAGTGACCTGAAATTTTATGTCTGATTTCAAAATTTCTGATCAAGATCAGGGAGGAATTGTTAGAATACTGAGTTATTATCAGGTTCTGGAGGATGCAATGAAGAACTATGACTAATTGAACATTTGTCAGCCTGTGAATTTTTGGAAAGATACTCATCTCTGTGATCCTTCATAACACAGGCTTTAACTTTGAGATAAAAATGCAGTAGTAAAATGGTATATTTGAGTGGTTGATAATAATAAGCAGTAACACACATTAATCTAAATATGCAATATATAAAGACTAGGGTGGAATTGTTTAAAAACACATCAAAGGACATTCACAAACTCGCTGTTGTGGTATCAGATTATATTTCTTTCTGCGTCAACTCTATCATCCCTACCAAAAGCTTTAAGGCTTTTCCCAACAACAAACCCTGGGTAACAAAAAGCTTTAATCATATCCTCCTAAAAAAGAAACAAGCTTTTTCTCAAGAGGACACCCAGCTCAGGAAGGAAGTCCAGAGGTAAAAAAGGAGATCAGGAAAGCTAAGGAACAGTATAGGGTAAAAATAGAGAACACCATGACACCATGACACCAGGTGACACCAGGTGACACCAGGATGGCATGGCAGGGCATTAAAAGCCAATATCCCTCAGAAGCATAGTGGCAGCACTATACCTCTGTTAAATGGTATGGATGGGCAACAGCCAACCAATGATCTGACTGTGTTTTATACCCACTTTGAGTTGAAATCGACAACCACCTCAGCTCATAGTGATATTCACCCTGTATCTGGAGAGACTTCAAAAATGAGGAAAATCAATATTAGGAAAAGTTCAGGTTCAGATAATGTGTGTGGTAGGGTCCTACAGTCTTGTGCAGATCAGCTTTGCAATATTTTTAGTTTTCTCTTCCAGATGTCCTTAAACTTACAGATCATTCCCTCTCTGTGGAAGAAATCCATCATTATTCCTCTTCCTAAAACTGCCAAGCCTAGTGGCCTTAACAGCTACAGGCCGGTAGCCCTGACATCTCTCCCAATGAAAACTCTTGAGAGAATAGTGAAGCAACACATCACAAAGAGCATACAAGCCCTCATCGACCCCCTGCAGTTTGCATACAGGGAAAGGAAGGGAGTAGACGATGCAGTTCGCACATTGTTAAATCTGGTCTATCAACATCTGGACCAACCAGGGACCTTTGTAAGGATTTTATTTGCTGACTTCTCTGCTTTCAACACAATACAACCACTGTTTCTTGCACAGAAATTCTCAAAGTACTTCAATCTGAATGATAACTTTATAAGGTGGGTGCTAGACTTCGTAACTAACAGGTCTCAACAGGTCAGATTGGGGAAGTGCTTATCTGACATTCACTACACATCGATTGGATCACCACAGGGCTGTGTCTTGTCCCCTCTGCTGTGCATTTTGTACACTAATGATTGCATAAGCAAACACACAAATAGACATAGCATTAAGTTTGCTGATGACACAGCCCTGATCAGTTTATTAAAGGACACAGAATAACATCATGGGCCCATTCTATATGATTTTACTAACTGGTGCAATGAGTTCTCCCTAAAGTTAAATGTTTCAAAAACAAAGGAACTGGTAATTGATTTTAAGAAAAATACCACACCCCCTCAATTGATGGTCAGCCTGTTGAAATTGTTGATGACTATAAGTACTTTGGACTGGTCATTGACAAAAACCTAAAATGGCACAAATGTTGTGACACTATCTATAAAAAAGGCCAACAGAGAGTCTTCTTTCTTAGAAATCTCAGCTTCTTTAAGGTAGATAAAACAATCCTTACACTTTTCTACAAATCATTCATTGGAAGTGTCTTAACATACTGCTTCACTTGTTGGTTTGACAACTTAAGTACTGGTCATTGTAATAGGCTGGGTAAATTAGTGAATATAAGTGGCAAAATAATCGGGAATAATCAAATCAACTTAAGTATCCTTTACAAACAGAAGGTGACTAAGAAAGCCAAAAGCATCATGGAGTGTGTGTCTCACCCCCTCCATTGCAAATTCACACTTCTCCCATCTGAGAGATGCCTCTGTGCCCCCAGGTGTAAAACCAACAGACTCAGGAAATCTTTCATTCCCACTGCAATTACATTCTTAAACAATGACAAGTAACTACTGTACCTTGTCTCTTGTTTCTTATCTCCTGTAACACTACTGTATTCTATTTCCTTTTGATGATGTTTATTTGTGATTGTGTTGTGTTTGACTGTGCTGTAAAACAAATTTCCCCTAGGGGAATTGAGTATACAATTCACTAATACAACATCAAACATGCATAGTAAACTAACAAGAGTAAAAGATGGATAGATCCCATGAGGGAAATTGCAGAATAATATATTAGAACTAATATTATACATTATACAGTATGTGAATCAATCTGCCATTATACAAACTGTTGACGTAGGGATTACAAACCAAAAATGAATGACATCAGAGTTAAAATATATTGACTATAATTATAACTATTTTCAACCTTGTAATTTAAATCAGTCTCATACAATTGATCACATTTATAATCTCAAAGACAAGTAAATATTAATTATTGCAAACTCAACTCAACTATTAAATGGAGTATGTGTATAATAGTTTAACTCTTAAGATTATAGTGTTAATATAGACGTTTTACACTTAAACCAAGATGTGTTAGCCAAATGTTTCTTGAAGAGTTTTGAACTTCCTATTGAAGACAGATCAGGGCTGTGTTCGTCGCAGAGGTCCAGTCTCCTTCAGCTGGCTGGTTTTATTCCATGAATGCCCTGAAGCATAGAGAGAAAACTGTATTTAGTTTGCCGATGAAGACAACTCTCCATGTTGTGCTGAACTTCAGTTTTAAGAACGTTCTGTGCACAGCATCTGACTGAGGTCTAGCTGCAAGTGAGAGAGGGGGGAGAAGAACTCAGTTCGTCTCCAGCTGTACAGATTTACTAAATATGCTCTGATAATTAGGATGTCAAAAAAAGGTCCAACTCTATTAATTTTATTAATCAAGCAAAATAACAATTGATCTGAACAACTGACTCACTTGTGAGTGAGGAAATAAGTGAGCTCTGCAGTACCTTTGACACCAGGAAATCACAGTTGATGATAGGTAATGATGTCATCAGATAATTAATAATAATGTCGTCAGGTGTAGTATTTCTGTCTACCATGCAGGTTCCTCGTTAATTGATCATTTTCTGGTGATTACCTTAGTAAAGAAGGTCTCTATTATTGGATATCAGACTGAGTGGAGCAATTTAAGTCCATTCATCATTGGGGAGCTTGAGAATGGACCCAGTTTATAATGTCCTGGTCTATATGAGCTGGCATATGCTGCTTAACAGACCCTTTTCCTAGTGCTTTGCAGGTCTATGCGGTCTATGCTACTACGTTATTGCTTGTCTTGAATAATACTTAATTTTGGGTGTTATAATCTGTTATAATGTTATAATATAATGGCCTTGCCACCACAACAGGATCATGAGTCACTCAGTCGCATCAGCTTCTAGCAGTTCTGCTAATTCAACAAACTGAGGATTTTCCTTTATATGAAAATTGAATTGAGTGATGAGGAAGATCCACAGCAAACCCTGAAAGAAGTATACACATGCTCTTACATATGTAGGCTAAACGTTTTTAGGAATGTACACCTTTACATTAAATTAGATGCTTCAAAATGAGGGGAATGAGCTGCTGCCCTCAGTTACCTGACCGGCTGGCATTTGACAGTTGTTGGGGTTACAATTTTAAAACTAAGAAGCAGAGTGTCATAGGGTGGTGAACAATAGTAACATTACAACTGGACTGTACGCATAAAGTGATTCATAAGTGCCCTTTTATTTTTCTTTCTAAAAAAATGAAATATGAAAACTTTTCTCATTTTAATGGTCAGTTATTCAGAATTGCTTCTCTGTCTTTCTCTGTCTCCTTCTCATTCTGGAGAGAGAACTAATTCCTATTTATTGGGCTTTCCAGGTTCAATGAAAAACATTGGAAACCAACCTTCCTGTCTACCTGACACAGTTGCTGATTAGAAGTAAACCTTTAATAAGGAGTAGCTGAGCTGTCAGGGTTACAGAGTGAACCAAACAACAAGTGGCTCCTCTTAAGCAGCTGCTCGCACTGACTGCCTGTCACAGAGGCTTCCGTTGTTCTTTCTGCCATCTGAGGGTAGATCCTAAGTCATCTGAGAGGGAGAGAAGAAAACTGAACGTGTGAGTGACTGGTGCTACGTTTGTGTCAGTGACATAATGGAAATAGGACTTGAGTTTAAAAAAGCATCTGTTTATGGCAAATGAAATAAGTAGGTGAATTGTGGTAACCCTGTAACAAACAAGTCCACGTGTATTGTTGATTATCAAAAGTAAAACTAAATTTATATTGAGACCTATGAGCAAGAGGAATCCTCCAAAAGCCATTAGAAATGACCAAAACAGAAAAATATATTTCCCTCTGCAAGAATTCATGACAACCAGGTGAGAATATCTCTTACCACAGGTGCACAAGCTGGAGTCACTGCTCTAAGGTGTTTGGAGTTTTGGAGTCTTCAGGATCCATCAGGTTTTTTCACCACCCAGAAAGAAGAGTTCATTTTTGAAGAAGTTCAGTTATGCCTTTTTTGTGGATTATCATATTTGGAATAGCATGAGGATGACCATTGACATCTTTTTAAATGCCTAAATGCTTTTTTACACTTCCAACAACTGATTTGGATGTTGGCATAGTCAATTAAAACACTTTCTTTTCTTAGAAAATTTTAGCAACAATTTAATATATTGGGGCATAATAACAGGTGAGCATTGCTTGTATAATTGCAATTTGTTCAATTATTATTTTCCCTAAATAGCACTTGTTGTGTTTCCTGTAAACCCTGAAACATTGATAATGCTTTGGAGATTTAATATTGAGGACAGTAATAGAAGCTCCTTTATCTAAAGCATAAATGGATGTTGGGCCTGGTGGAGTCTTGTTTCCATCTCAGGGAGGCCACATATCTTTGTTGGGTATGTGTTTGAAGTGGAAATGGTGGTGGAGGGATCTCTCATGTAAACTAATTTCACAGCTGTTGCATTTGTTTTGGCATTACTCTGTGGTGTTGCTGCAATTCTGTTTGAGGACACAGCTATGATTTTTGGCCTTTGCCTACCTGATCTGTGACTGTAGGAGTAAGCCCAGACAATTCTCCTTTAATTTGCAAGCTTGAATTATAATTGTGGCTGTGATAGCCATCCTGGCAAAGGCTCAACCACTAAAATGATTAAAGCCATTGTTGTCTTTTCTCTGTTGTGTATTGCAAATACTCAGGAGGTTAGCCTGAAACACAAAAGAGCCCTTCAACTATAAAATCTGTCACTTGTTTCTGTTGGGGTTTTTTCCTTTAAAATTTTTGTCTTCCAGACTGCTCATTGGTTGTTTCAGATTTTGATTCTTTTAGATCATCAGTTGGAGGTTTTTAAAACACATTTTAAAGCATCCCTTATTGTATCCACACATTAAAAGAGGAGCAGAAACAAACTGGGAAGCTTCTTTCTCTTTTATTTATTCCCACGTATTAGAATCAAAATCATACCACTTAAGTTGATCATTTTCACCATCATTATCATCATAACACGAACCTTTTAATGCTGGTATTAATGCCTGCTTCATTCATAATTGGGACTTCAAAGTCTCTACTACGGGTTTATGTTTTCTGTCGTTACTTGAGCAGAAGAAGGGCAGGTAGGATTAACAGAGGGGAGAGACTGAGCTTGCTTCTCTAAATTGGCATTTCTTTTCAGTATACTAACTTTTTCAGCAGTTGCAATTTTTAATTTATCTTTAAGTCCTGTGGCAACTCGCTAATTGAACCAGTCCACAAAACAACTGAATATTTAAGATGAGTGTTTTAATCTTCTGCTTAATCCAGCAGCCATATCACTCTGCAATTCACAACTAGCAACCCACTAAAGCTAAGCAGGTGTGAGCCTGGTTAGTACCTAGATGGGAGACCTCCTGGGAAAAGGTTGCTGCTGGAAGTGGGGACAGCAGGGGGCAATCACCCTGCAGTCCATATAGGTCCTAATGCCCCAGTTTAGTGACGGGGACACTATACTGTACACAGGTGCCGTCCTTCGGATGAGACGTAAAACCGAGGTCCTCGGTCATTGTGGTCATTAAAAATCCCAGGGCGTTTCTTGAAAACAGCAAGGGTGTAACCCCAGCATCCTGGCCAAATTTCCCATTGGCCCTTACCAAACATGGCCTTCTAATACTCCATATCTATGAATTGGCTTCATTACTCTGCTCTCCTCCCTACCGATAACTAATGTGTGGTGAGTGTTCTGGAACACTATGGCTGCCATCGCATCATCCAAGTGGATGCTTCACATTGGTGGTGGTGGAGGGGATACCCATTACCCGTAAAAATTAAAAACTGAAAATAACTGAATGCATAAGTATTCACCCCCTCGCTTTGACACACCTAAATTACCTCTGAAGTAACCAACTCTCTTCTCCAAGTCACATAATTATTTGACTGGAGTCCACCTGTGTGAAGCTGAGGTGTTTCACATGATTTTAGAATAAATACACTTGTGTCTGGGAGCTTCTACACTTAGTACATTTCCAAGGAAACACTACACCATGAAGACCAAGAAACATTCCAGGCAGATCAGAGACAAGGTTCTTAAAAATTCCAGTCAGGGCAAAAATATAAGAAAATATATTAACTATATTATACTATATACTATGTAACTATGGCTGCTTGTGCTGCTGTACATGCCATTGTGTGTCTCGGTGTTGGACTTCCAGGTAGTTACAGTGCCTTGCGAAAGTATTCGGCCCCCTTGAACTTTTCAACCTTTTGCCACATTTCAGGCTTCAAACATAAAGATATAAATTTTTTATTTTATGTGAAGAATCACCAACAAGTGGGACACAATTGTGAAGTGGAACGAAATCTATTGGATTTTTGAAACTTTTTTAACTAATAAAAAAATGAAAAGTGGGGCGTGCAAAATTATTCGGCCCCTTTACTTTCAGTGCAGCAAACTCACTCCAGAAGTTCAGCGAGGATCTCTGAATGATCCAATGTTGTCCTAAATGACTGATGGTGATAAATAGAATCCACCTGTGTGTAATCAAGTCTCTGTATAAATGCACCTGCTCTGTGATAGTCTCAAGGTTCTGTTGAAAGCGCAGAGAGCATCATGAAGACCAAGGAACACACCAGGCAGGTCCGTAATACTGTTGTGGAGAAGTTTAAAGCCGGATTTGGATACAAAAAGATTTCCCAAGCTTCAAACATCCCAAGGAGCACTGTGCAAGCGATCATCTTGAAATGGAAAGAGTATCAGACCACTGCAAATCTACCAAGACCTGGCCGTCCCTCTAAACTTTCAGCTCAGACAAGGAGAAGACTGATCAGAGATGCAGCCAAGAGGCCCATGATCACTCTGGATGAACTGCAGAGAACTACAGCGGAGGTGGGAGAGTCTGTCCATAGGACAACAATCAGTCTTACACTGCACAAATCTGGCCTTTATGGAAGAGTGGCAAGAAGAAAGCCATTTCTCAAAGATATCCATAAAAAGTCTCGTCTAAAGTTTGCCACAAGCCACCTGGGAGACACCCCAAACATGTGGAAGAAGGTGCTCTGGTCAGATGAAACCAAAATCGAACTTTTTGGCCACAATGCAAAACGATATGTTTGGCGTAAAAGCAACACAGCTCATCACCCTCAACACACCATCCCCACTGTCAAACATGGTGGTGGCAGCATCATGGTTTGGGCCTGCTTTTCTTCAGCAGGGACAGGGAAGATGGTTAAAATTGAGGGGAAGATGGATGCAGCCAAATACAGGACCATTCTGGATGAAAACCTGTTGGAGTCTGCAAAAGACCTGAAACTGGGACGGAGATTTATCTTCCAACAAGACAATGATCCCAAACATACAGCAAAATCTACAAAGGAATGGTTCACAAATAAACGTATCCAGGTGTTTGAATGGCCAAGTCAAAGTCCAGACCTGAATCCAATCGAGAATCTGTGGAAAGAGCTGAAAACTGCTGTTCACAAACGCTCTCCATCCAACCTCACTGAGCTCGAGCTGTTTTGCAAGGAAGAATGGGCAAGAATTTCAGTCTCTCGATGTGCAAAACTGATAGAGACATACCCCAAGCGACTTGCAGCTGTAATGGCAGCAAAATGTGGCTCTACAAAGTATTAACGCAAGGGGGCCGAATAATTTTGCACGCCCCACTTTTCATTTTTTTATTAGTTAAAAAAGTTTCAAAAATCCAATAGATTTCGTTCCACTTCACAATTGTGTCCCACTTGTTGGTGATTCTTCACATAGAATAAAACATTTATATCTTTATGTTTGAAGCCTGAAATGTGGCAAAAGGTTGAAAAGTTCAAGGGGGCCGAATACTTTCGCAAGGCACTGTACATCTGTTCTGACCAAACTATCCAATTCTCCTCCCAACATGTCCGGATGGTTCCCGAGCTGGGTACCATCTGAGTTGGATGCTGCATCACTCCCATGGATCCAAGAGGGACATTGCAAATATAGATATCATTTAGGAGGATTTGCTGGACTACAGAGAAGTTCATGAAGTACTGGCACACAGAAGGACATGATAGAAGACTTAATACTCTACATTTAGTACTTTTTTAGAATTGTGTAATATTAGCATGTCCAGAGGGGTTGGGCAGCTAGTTGACATTGGACCCCTAGAGGTTTTTTTTCTCCTTACAGAGGGGTCTTTGTTTCCTCTCCTCCGTTGTCTTACGGTTTTTTTCTCTTTCTGTATTGTAATGTCATGTACTGTCACATAGCTTTGCCAAGTGCCTTGGGGCAACCTTGTTGTGAAAGGTGCTATAAAATAATAAATTAAATTGAAATTTAATTGAATTGATAGAAACTTACCCAAAGAGACTCACAGCTGTAATTGCTGCCAAATGTGGTCCAACCAAGTATTAGTTCTGTGGGAGTGAATACTTATGCATTCAATTATTTTCTTTTTATTTTTTATTTAGTAAATTGTCTAGATTTTTTTTTCACTTTGACATTATAGAGTAATTTGTGTTGATGAGTGGCAAAAAGTCTCAGTTACATACATCGTGGTGCCATGCTGTAACACAATAAAATGTGAAAAAGTTCAAGGTGGGTGGATATTTTTGCAAGTCAATATAATTTTCAACATTAATAATTAATAATTATCAACATCTTTGGGTGTAAGAAAGATAGGGTAATCAGCAAAGATAATATAGCATGAGAAAACAAAAACCAGGAAAGAAGAGGATGCAGAAGCAGGGGAGAGGCAGATTGGCCAATCAAGTGGTGCAAGGTTGAGAGAGGTGAGGAGAGGTGTGAAACAAGTGAATAGAGAGAATTAGAAGAAACTTCTGTTGTTCAGAGAAATGGGAATGTGTGAACAGGATAATTTAAGTGTCTTTCTGCTATAGGAGTTAAGAAACCCTACTTTGAGAACGCAGACGGAGAGATCAGCGTGTGCATGGCCGTCAGTGGTGAAATGAGAAACTATGAGCTTGGAGAAATCTTTAATCTTCACAGCCCTAATGTCACGGATGTCAGAAGGGACGAACCGTGGAATGGCAGGAGAGCGGAAAAAGACCCTATGCGTAGTGGTGAGACGGGGGTTAGCTCGGGCTATGCTGTTCAGGAAATGCCATATAGAAACCTATGCCCTCAGGTAGCGGATGTGGGGCGACCTGGTGCTTGGCTGGTTTCAGGACATCCGAACCTCAGTCCTGAGCGAGGAGCAGAGCAGAAGCAGGAAGTAAATAGGCTACACAACAAGACACACCAGAAAGACATGAATAATCACAGGGAACTAGGAACAGGACAGAAGTAGAGTGCCCTCTAGGTGTACTGGGCGTGACACCTAACGTTCTCTTAAGCGGTTTCCGAGTATCTTTCTTGTTTCCCTAGTGTGGGCTTTTGTTTTCCCAAGCTATATTATCTTAACCGACTGCCCCATCTTTCTTACACCAAAAGAAGGCTCCACAGCCGAAATATTGTGTTTTCTTTCTTCTCTTTTCAGCATGGAATAAACCTATTACATGTTCCTTATTGACCTTTTTTGCCCCCTTCACTAAAGAAGAAATCTTTGATTTAGCATTTTATAAAAGGAAGGCGCTACACTAACACCAGCTAATACTATATGCAATTCACATATTAATTTTAAAAGATCAACATTTAGAAAAAGAGTTCCTGATCAAATGGATGTTTTGGTCTTCTGCTTACTTTATTGTGTTTGTCACTGCTCTGCTGCAGTATTTTGCATATTAATACAGAGCAATTCTAAACGGCAAATTATTTATTTGTACATTGCCATTTTTTCTCCTAAACTGCTAATCCTGTGGAAGTTCTTATCACCTGTAATATGTGAAGAAGGAGCAGGCAGTACTAGTCACTGAATCGGTCTTCTCATCAGTCCATAATGACCCTTTATTCCACCCCATAAGGTCAGAGTGACTCAGACTGAGAAAACCTCTGGCTGACACTGCAGCTGCAGGCTCCCCCAGCAGTGGAATCTTCAGCAGACAATGCTTAATGTGTCCTTGACATTCCGCCCATAGAGAAGATTATCTCTTGTGTAATAAAAACTGTGCCCGCTCCCAGATAACATTGTGTACTGTTCCTGTGTCCCAGGGATTGCCAAGATATTTACACTGAAACTTTTCAAATACTTAATAAAATACAGATCCAATCAGAACTATTTATTAGTCTCCATAACTAGACATTTCATACTGAATTAACTAAATTTTCTTATGCATAAAAAGACATTTTCTTCATTGAAATGTCTTTGTGATTTAGCAATTTCTAAAACTGATTCCTGAGATAACTGGTATTGGAAAACTGCAAAGTTCTAAGAGTCAGTTATAACCTAAACACACAGAAAGTCCACAACAGTTTTCAAATGCTACATTGGCCAGATGGTGCTTGAGTAATGGTTAATAACCATAGCCATAAAATAACCAAGTTTTGGAATATATAGTTCATCACATAGGAACTATAATTATGGCTTTCATTAGTGAGGTTCTAATGCAAAGTTAAGTAATCATAAAATGGAAACTGTCTGAACACACAAGGTGATGTGTCAACATAAGGGCTGCAAAGGAACGAGCAGAGTTTAATTCCAGGTAAAAAGAAGAAATACACACCTGAAGAAGACGCAACAGTACCTTTATTTCTGGGTATTTTTTCTTTTTTGTTTCATTTTTTTCCTTTTACATAGTTTCTATTTGCAGATAAAAATGTGAATGAGAGATTAAATTAATTTCTTAAATAAATATAAAAGTGTTCAAGTACAGTAGGTAGCTGTGGCAGCATGGGTAGGCTGCAAAGGAACAAATAAAGGTTTATTCCATGCTGAAAAGAGAAGAAAAGAAACACAACATTTTGGCTGTGGAGACTTCAATGGGTGTAACACCTGATGAAGGCTCCACAGCTGAAACATTGTGTTTCTTGTATTTTCTAGAACCTGCAGTAGAGTTTTGAGATTTAGTTATGTCTGGGTGTATTACAGTATTTGTTCTGGTATTTATTGTGAGATAATTCTGTACTGGAGTTTCTTAGAGAGCAGCGCGGATATTGAGGAACAGGAGTACTGTGGGTGCCACAGTTATTTTATGTTATTTTATGTACAGTAGCTAAATGTAAGGATATATACAACTAAAAATATCACTGAACTAAGAACAGGTTTAGCGGGTCTAAACCGTTGTTCAATTGCATGTTCTTCCAGTTGACCCTAAGAGTCTTCATCAATGAGAAACCCAGGATAAAAGACAGATAGGCAGAAGCAAGGAGGACACATGGAATGAGACAGAAGAGACAGAGGGAAGAGACAAGATCAGAGGACCTTGTTTGAATCAATCATAAAGACCAGATTCTAGCTAAGTATGTAAACCTTGTTAAAAGAACTTGCCATTCTGTTATTTTAGGAAACTCTGATTTCTTTAAAAAATACTCTCCAGTTTAAAGCCATTCTTTCCAGATTAGGGTCCCATTCACTTTGGAGCATCTGGATTTACAGGAAGAGAGATATATTGTAGTTCTGGGTTATAGTCTATTTTATTTAGGACACAGGTTTAATCCTCTTGTTGTCTGTTAGGCATCATGTTGGATTTCTTAGTACTTGGTTAGCAAGTACTTACTAGGTGATTTTGTGTTCGATCAGGACATAAGCCTCTGAGATGCCATATTTGTCAACAGCATTATGTTTTATATTTTAAGCGTGTAAAATTGTGTGTCATCTAGTTGTTGTCATTGTCAATAAATATTGGTTCATCCCAGTTTGCTTCTGATTAGTACTCTTTCACCAAAGATTTGGAAGAGAACAAAGAACTTGGGTGCCTCTAACTATACCACTCAGGTGTATTCTTGGCATATCTTTTACAATTTGGGGGTTATGGTTGTTCTAATTACTGATTATCCTGCTCGGTATTTCTATTTTCTTAACTCGTTAAGAAAACTAACACTGCAAACATACATTAAACAAAATAAGTGAGTGAATTCAACAGCTGAGTACTGGATATGAGACAGCCCGCTAACATAAAGTGGAAATGTATATATTCATACTAGAATTAAGTTTGGAATGATTTTTAAACTTGCCTCGTGTATTAAATTAATAATTTGGTAACTTTTTAAAGATGTGTAGTAAATGTAAATATAATTTAAAATAATGGATTAAAATTGTGAGTGATTACATTGTCATTTGACATAGGATAACTATTTTACTGTGAAAAAACAGACTTTCATAACGTCATTAAAAATGGTCTGGCAGTTTAACTAATAGTTCAGACAAAAACTGAAATGCTAATTCACACGGATAATGAAAAAAGGTGGAATCCTCAGTCATTTATTCAAAAGACAAATTTGATGTGACACTTGATCGCTAATGTACAATAGTACATGCAACAACTACTCAGAAAAAGTAAAAGATGCTGAAAACACACAGCATATAATTAAAAACTTCAAAAACACAGCAACACAGCCCTTGTGGCAAGCAGACAGTGCATTATAAAGCATCCTTGAAATCAGTAAAGTATTGCAGCAAGGGTTTCAAAATAGAATAGTCATGTACAGTAAATATGCATGGGAGGATACTACATGTTTGATTCTTCCTTCATATTTTTAAGAGCACATAACAAACAAAGGTTCTTTAGACTATAAATACTGTACATGATTGTCCAATTATTGTAACATATAACATGTCTTGGGGTGTAATCCTCAAAATATGATGGACTTAGGAGCAAAAATGTTAATTTAGTTAAATTTCAATGAGGATTTGAAAGTGTCACAAGGTAGGAATCCCTCGCATGCAGTAAATTTTTGGTTGTTGTCTTAGTCATACTATTGTTTGCTTAACTTGGATCACCCGCCCTCCATGAGAGAACAGCACAAATTTTAATTTATGCACTGCTTCATTATCTGTTGTTTTTACAAAAAGGTATTGAAAATCAGTATAAAACAATTTTACAATTTATCTGTAAGTGAAAAGTAAAGCTATCAAAATGTGTGTTAAATACATTTTAAACACATGATAAATGCATACTTCACCTAATATGCAAGCATTCTTTTAATCTTGTTTGCTCTAAAATATGCAACCACAAGGTCATAGGTGCAAAGATTGAACACATGAAAAATAACAATGGAAAATAGGAATGATTTTAAACGATAATTAGGAGTGTTTTCACCTAATTTTACCACATATACCGAGCTTTTGAAAATAGCACAAGTCTGCAGTCACAAAATGGAGAAAAAAGTTTTGAACATCCTGGATCTCTTTTTACAGGGTTATGACAATTAAACTAGTGCCAGATTTCAATTGTCAATCACTACATATGAAAAACATAAAAACAGTTCATTGATCTCTTAGTGATGCTTGTTGCTGTTCATGTTGGGAGTATGTGTGTTTGGAAGTAGGCCTTTTTCTCTTTCTATCTTGTTTTCTTCTATTTTCTTTCTTTCTATAGTGTAGGGGTTTTTAATTGGGTTTTGTCACTAGGAAAGGACTGGTATAATAGTTTTTGCATCTTGGCCGCTATGGTGGGGTCAAGAGAAAGCCCTCCCTGACAGAAACAGTATTCATTTGAGCATTTAAGTAAACATGAATTGATTGTGTTGGTGAAGTAGGGAATATTGTGGGCTGCAGCAATATCTGTTCTGATTGTAAAATGAACAGGGCTATTTTATTTTTAAATGAAGAAGATCGTGTAGACACATTGGTTTAGACTGGAATTAGTTAAATCATATTAAAATTATTAATTTGAATTATTATCACTTTTTCAAAGTGAGGAATTAAGTAGTGGGATTAAATAGTAAGGTTAAATTTCAAGTAGGAATGCTCATTTCTTCAGCTTGCAGTAAGTTGTCTTCTCTGCTGATCCCTGTTGGTAAAAGGAACATAGATGTGGGCATACTGTAGGTGTTCTAAGAGACCCTAGGACAGCCAATTCTCCTCACACATTGCAAAATCTTCTTGTATTCCTTCCCAGGAGAAAGTACAAACATCACCCCATCAGAGACAGCAACCTCCTTCCTGTGTGTGCTCAACAATTGGAAACTAGCAGCCAAATCAATGTGCCACCATCTTAAAGACTAACAGTAATGGATATTCATTTTATAGACTAACTTTTGGTTAATTATCACAATGCATGAGCTCCACTACACACAAGATTTATTCATATCTAAGCTAGACATTATATGATTTAAAACCTAAATACTTGACTAGAGATCATTGTATTTGGATCTTAAATCCTTAAATATCTTTCCATTACAATATTCTGGAATTCCTTCAAGCTTCCAGCAGAACATAGCAGAAACAAAATCTATAGTAATCTTCTCCTGATAAACTATTTGCCAGCTAATAGCAGTGAAGAAAAGTTTTGCAGTATTTGTTCCAACAGTTGATCATATATTTTTTTAAATGAATAGCTCATCTAAGCATATGAAGTCAAAACAATTAATGTTTAAACAACAAAGATCTAAAACAAATAATAAACAGATGCCTTCTAAGGATTTCCATTGTTTTAGTCTTCCCCTCTGTGCATAACAGACCTTTTGTTTTGCTGGAAATTTTTTTGCAAGTATGAAACCTTGGAGAAAATTTAAGTAAATTAATCAGAAGTCAATTTAGATATTTTTTTTATAAATGTCTTGTAAAACTGTAGGATTGTAATATGACAATATTGCAATTGAATAATAAAATCAGACTTACAGTGCATAATCTCCACGTGAGTAAGCAGATTACTTCCAGACTAGCCAAATATAACTCTTACAATTCATAGGAATGTCTAGCATGTTACTTAAAGGCAAAGAACTTAAACTGAACATGAATTATTAGGCGTTACAGTAGATGTAGATCTGTAGCTTTAGATAATGTAGATCTGTAGATCTGCTCAACTAACAAATTCAGGGGATTTCAGTATCTGGTTAACATCCTGAGCTAGTCAAAGAATACAGACAAGACTATGTTAATAACAAGTCTAAACTAGCAGAGGACAGGATTCCTGCAATTGATGCCATTAGAAATAGCCAGTAGGAAATACTGTGGGAACAGGGTAGACGCTTCACCACTATTTTAAGCAGAGTCAGGGGCAGCTCAACAACACAAAAAAAAAACACCAGTGCTCTATAAACAACTTGAAATCATCAACACTCAAGCACAATATGTAGGACAGGACCTCCAGTCAGGCACTTCAGAATGGTTATTACATTCTAAAAGTATGTTTGTAACCAAAACTGTACTGTAGTCAATCATATGCTTCACTCACAACTATAAGAGTGGGTTACTTTATTTGGCACAGAAAATAGTTGCAGGATAAACTGAGTGTTTGTATATAGTGTAGTTGTGCAGCTAGCTACACAAAGTGGCAAACACTAAGGTTGTTGATCCACGGCAGGCCCAAGCTGACAGACACGCCCATCACAGTCTGTTGGAGAAACATCTGTAGTACAATATACTCTCCTCCAAGAGTACAGCAGTCTCTTGCTCCCTCATCCAAAAAAGTCTAGGACTACCACAACTAAGCTGTCACCAGGAAAATCTATGTAAATTAGTATATTTCTCCCCTCTCTCGCTCCATCTGAGCTGTAACTCTTGAGGACTTCTGGGCCTTTTTCTCTCAGCAACCCTGTCTCGGGGATCTGTGAGTCAATTTACTCCACCCTTTGCGGAATCCGAGGGTCGGGAATCTGTACACCTAGTTCAACACCCTCAGTAGAATCCCATAAGTCCTTATCAAGCTTTCATGACCTCCTCCTCTCAGTCTTTTGGGATCATTATTTTAACCTAAAAAAGAATGCAAAATCTTTGTCTTGAAACACAAACTTCCAACCATATACCTGCTCTCTGGACTTTGCTCGCTCACACATAGTCTATTTTAGTCAGTTATTTTCACTCACTTGGGCATGACAGACAGCAGAGAGCCTTGCAGACAGAAAGCTGTGTTCTGTGGAAACACCTCCAGACCCCATTTTGTTATTGAACGCTCATGGATGGCTTGCCACCAGGTTCCTAGGTCTAAACATTGCTCCCTTTCCAGGGGAAGCTACAGTCTGCTCAGCCTGCTGACTTCCTGTACAACATTATAATACACTCACCCAAAAGCAAAAGAGAGACACAGTCTCTTTAGCCTTCTATCTTTCACACACACCATAACAACTAACACTACCATCAGCTTCCTGCTGCTGCATATGCATCTGCAACATACACACACCTTGTTCACTCATAACACAGAGTGGCAGTGTAGTGGCAAGGCTTATTAAAAATACAAGAATTAAGTTTGCTGCTCCCTTGCCAGTCTCTCTCTCCCTCATCTCAAGTGGTGCTTGATACAGAGAGGCCATTCCATTTGGTTCACAGTTAAGGTGTTTTTCTAGCTGATAGAGTGTCCTGATAAGGAACAACTCCCAAAGCTGAGACACATCAGCCACCCTAATAAATGGTCATCTCTGGCACCTTACTGTCTGGGAGATTCCAAGGGTGTAACGAACAGTTCTTTCCGGACCCTATGCGGACGACACAATCCGAAGAAGTGGGGAAACACTAGGGAAACGTCATGCAGGAATACGGGGCTGAAAACAGGGGGGCGTGTCCAAGGTGTGCTGGTGCACGGGGGAGGTGTGGCCGAGGCAAACAATCCAAAGAATAATCCTTAGAGAGTATCCAAAACACAAGGGTAAGTCCAAAACCAGGAGATACATCAAAACAAGGAATTAAAACCAGAAACCGGGTTGGAACCGGCGGACAGGGAACAGGAACGGGAACAGAGATTAAAACCTTTGACTCGCACGGTACGGAAACCAGATGCAGAGCCCGGATGAGCGTCAGCGCCTGGCTTTTAAGGTGGGCTGGGAATAGGGATCAGGTGCACAGAATAAAGTCTTAAGTGAAAGGGCTGGAGCACCCTTAAGGAGGGGGGACTATAATCGTGACAAAGGGAGAGTCATCCCAAGTTGTTTACAACCCTAAGGTCAGAGTGCACTGTTACTCGTCCTCAGCCAATCAGGAACTGGTAGGGCAGGGTAACCCCACGTGGGTCTTGAATGCCCACGAAACTTTCAACCAATGAATGACCGTAGTTCCTCCAGGTAAAATGGGCAGCACAGAGCCCAGAAGGTGCGCCTCCTCCTGGACATCCTCAGACTCAGCTTGGACAACCACATAACAGCCAGTGTGTCCGAGTGCAGGACTTTCCTTTGTTCTAAGAGTCGAGAACGGAGGTCGCCAGCGCGTAACCAAAGGATCCACCCGAGGTTAGCCCAACAGCAAGCCTCGTGAGCCCACCGTGAACGCTCACCTGATCAACAAGTGAACTACGGTCGGGACTGTGGACAGCTGAATCTAAGTATTCAGAACTAGCGCTACAACAGGAACGAACCGGTCTTCTTCCTGCCTAAAGAGTGACCTGCTTGGACCCCCAGTCACTTTCCTCATGTGCACAACTCTGCTAGTAAGCCAGCACTAAGTAGCCGGTCTTCAGAGAGCCCACTGCTAGAGCATCGAAGCAGAAATCGTTCCCTCCTTCTCCCATGCAGAACCAGCACTGCCTGGAATTGAGCCAGAGAGCACCGATTGGACACAGAAACAGCCTGCCACTGCTTCTTTGTGTCCGCAAGTATTCAACATTCTTCATTACAGCTCGAGATTACAATTGTTACCTCAACCTGAGTTGATATCAATTTAATTCCTATGACTGATGTATTTGCTTTTGAGTATCAAGTGTAGAAGTTGTAATCCAAGTTCATATACTAAACGGTCTGAATCTATGTCCCTCTTGGTTTGTAACTCTTCGTATTTGAATATATACATTTTGTATTCTGCTAACCCTCATGATAAGATCTGTTATGTTTATATGCACATTTTATGTATTAATAAATGTATTGTCGTGTATTAGTACCCTGTGTGTGCGTGCTGAGTTATCCCGCAAGGTTGGTCTTCTAATAGCCATCAAAGAATCATTTTGTGAGTTACTGCTACAATTAATAATTGTCCCAGTAAATGCACAAAACCCCTACATTTATTGGTGCCTCGTGAGAGGATGCCTACAGCTGTATCTCACTGCCCCACACAGATAAACACATGCCTGCACTTCCTCAGCTTTGGCCTGGCCAGTTTCACTGCCTTGTCTGGTAAACACATTAATACTAACATGCTGGCACCTCAATCCTTCCGTCATGGCCCAATCTACTGCCTTACCCCACAAATGGCCTCCTCTTTAACTGCTCTTATAGCTGCTATGCATTAACAACTAACAGTACCTGTGACTTCCCAGATGAGCACTACCTGGTACCTTATCATGCTGCCATACAGTCAACACTGTTCATCTGCTTTTAAACATTTGCCTAAGCTTGATTTTCAGTACAAAATATTAGTAATATTATTAAGAAGACCAAGAAAGCCTAGGTTATTAAAAACCTTGCAGTTCAATAAGCCACAGACAACAGCCTATAATATGTTATACAAGCATTATTCATGTCAAAATTCCATGTCAGAATTAAATCTTCCTTGGTGTACTTGGTGTGTTTATTTCTAGCCTGTTTTTCAAATTTGCCTTATGTACTAGAAGGTCCCAGCCCACTGGGTGAGCTTGTTGAGGGCCCATCTGTACATGAGCTTTTTACCCACTTTCCCAAAACCCACTAACTGTTATATTTCCTTTTCTTACACAAGGCTCCTCCAAGACACAGTCAACTCACTATATCTTTTTCTCATACTTGAAAATAAACAACCATTCATAATCTCAGTCTGGAGTGTACACACCTCTGTCAAGGTCTTTCTCTGTCTCAGCAGTGTAGACATGCCAGACATCACTTGTTGCTAGAGAGTGAGCACCCAAGCAGGCCACCTTTGTCACTCTTCGCCACAAGCATGCACACACCTCCACAGCTGCCAGCATGTCTCTCACACACCCAGCAAGTCTGCGTCTATCAGAATGCCACTGCATCTTACCAGCATCTCACACAGAATACACAGTGTCAGCAGGTTTGGAAAATTCTGCACCAACATGCATTGCTTTTAAGGATAAGTAGATTGCCTTCTCTCCCTGTGGTCTGAGAGAGACACCTGCAGTCTCTATACAGAAGTCAGACAGGCCATTTAATTAGAAGCAAGCTGTATCTCATCAACTATCAGTTAACCATAGCTGTGGCTTCTTAGACAGCGGCTATTGGCCAGTCATACCTTAGTCATATTTATTTTCTTTTTACACATAGCACAAAGATGATACATATGCTAGCTAGTACTAGTAATAATCATAAAATATTTGTTTTATAATTTACTAAATGCGTGGACCTATTAGCCAGATGAAATGCCTAAATTATTTTGCATTACTTTAAAAAAAACTAGTGTAATATCCACTGCTTACATTGAAGTAAAGCAACAGTCTGCAGCTCGTAAGATGAACCCAGGAGCAGGCAAGGGAAACACTGGAGAACAGGCAAGTTGCAAGAGTAGCAAACAGGCAGGGAAAACAGGAAAAACACAGTCCAGATCCATAATCATAGAAAGAAGAGTTCAAAGCCTGGTGAAATAGAGAAAGTGACAAAAGGGAAATCAATAAGGCAGAGTACATACAAGCATGCAAAGTTCATAGCTAAGGGAAACATAGTTTAAAAGCAAAGGCATTATCTGGGAGATAAGGTCAAAACAAAGTAGGGTCAGGCTAATTTAATATTTAACTGCAAGGACCAATCAAATTGCTGTGTTAGGGCTCCAGTACACACACCACTGATACCCCAAAAGACCCAGCTTGCAGTGATGGAAATGTATTGTATGCTTCAGGCAGTATTTGTCCACAAGCCCTTTTTTAATTAGTCAGTTTCAGTGGATTCCTCAATATATTTTCAAGCCGTTTCATTGATTAAGAATAAAGCAGAGTCCCACCTCTAGGAGTCTGGCCTTTACTTTCACTGTTTTACTCTGCACTCATATGTTGTGGGTCCACAGGTCTTAAGATTAATATGCCTCACTTTCCAAAATCAATGATCTTGCTGCTCATTGCATCCATTCTTAACCTTTAGATAATGTTTTTTTTGGGGGGGATAGAAAAGTACATATTTGTTCATGTTTTTGTTTTGTTTCTTATTTTTTTTCTTTATTTTATAATATGTAAAAAATTAGTTTTATTTCATGCTTATGCATCTCTGTTTGTTTCTATTGGTTCATTTCCTCTTTTATATTCGTTGGAATGGTCTGTGATAGAATTGTGCATTGAAAATGCAGAACAACGTCACCTTATATGTACTTGCATGTAATATTCTGTATTTTGGGTACAAAATGCATCCTTTTACATTGGAGCATCCAATGATGTGGGCATTCTTCCAACTACCCCCATGAATGGAAAATTACATTACCTTTCTGCATGATTGGACATACTCAAAGATATTCTTCTATTAAATGAAAAAACACAAAGCTCAGGAGCAAATTATGTTGAGATTGATCATCAACATGTTTAAGTTTCAGTTCCTGCAGTTTTGTCCCATGGGGTATATTTAATTAGGTAATGTGTACATTAGTTACATGTCAGTATGTAGTATATTACTTAATTTACTGTTTAGAAAGACAACAACAGAGACAGATTTAACTTTTCACCAGGAAAGACAGAATTTTATGCTCTGTCTTGTAATATATGCACAGAGCTCAAACAAGACCATTTTATCTCTTTATATATCTTTATATATATACTGATGGAAAAAAGAAACGCAACACCTCCTCCTCCACACTCTGTTCCTCTCGTCTGCGTGAAACAGGCTGAAGAGTGACTCATCCTTGAAAAGGACTTGATGCAACTGCTGACGAGTCCATTGCAGCCTCTGTCTGGCCCAAGGCAGTCTGGTGTGACGTCTAGGAGGTGTAAGGAGAAGGCTTCTGACATGTCACCGTGCTCTTAGGCCAGCAGCATGGAGCCTCAGTTCTGAAACTGATGCGGGCATTGTGTCTGCCGGCAGTTTCAGCAGTAGTACTGGTGGCAGATCTGAAATTATCTCTCAGATGGACCAGTCTGATGGGTCAGTTCAGTTTTGCTCTGGTGTGGTCACTTGAGGGTGACCGGATCATGGATGGTCATCTGTCTTTCCAGTCTGCTGAAACCTTCTCTGCAGTCAGAACACAGTGGAGTGGCTTACTCCATAGTGTCTGGCAACACTGGAACATGACATGCCTGCCTGCAGCATGCCAATGGCCCCCTCCTTTGCTTCTGGTGACATTGTTCCACCTAAACCTCGTTAGGTAAAAGTGCACCTAACAAACTTTTGTGTGATTGGCAAGTTGCAATGCTTCACTGCACAAGCTGTATTGCTGGTCAGAGGGCTTAAAACAATTTGACAACTTTTTGTGAAGGTAAATGAGCTTTAATTATAGTATTCTCATTCCAGTAGATGTTGCATTTCTTTTTTCCATCAGTATACAGTATATAGGTTATAAATGAACAGAAATACAAGCCAAGACTTTTATTGAGTATTGACTTCTTCAGTACCATATTAACATAACTCTGCAAACACAGAAGCATGTTCCTTCCACCTATTTGAATTCAACACATTAATACTTAATGCCAGGGGATGTAAAAAGTGTTCAAGTGTATTATAGTACTTGGGTAAAAGTACTGTTACTTAGAAAAGTACTGTAAGTAAATGTTTCCTTCTTGAAAACTACTTGAGTTAAAGTACTAAAGGATCACCTCCCAAAGGTACTCAAGGGCTGAAAAGGAAAAGTCACCACCCTCACATTCTGCCCAAGGAAATTTGTCATTGGTTGCACAGTAGTATTGCTGCTTTGCAGTGCTGGGGACCTCGGGTGCAATCACCATGGAATTTGTACATTTACCCCATGTTCATGGGTGCTTGTATTGGACCCTGTATTGGTAAAGCGGTAATAAAAAAGCTGAATTTAAATTTGCCATTACCCTAAATTTCACAACAGTTTTATTTATTAACGACAGTGCTGTTTTACTGATTTTTTGTACTGTATACCTAGCTACACAGAAACAAGAAATCAAGAATTAAAATCATAAAAAAACAACTATAAAATCAACGCATTGTGTCTACTGCTCTTACTGGAGAAAGGCAGTTGTTTGTATTTGTAAAATAAACCCAAGCAGGCAGAGAAACAGCGGAAAACAAGCAAGGAGCAGCATGAGCAGGCAGCATGGTGTTTACTGCCAGTAATGGATACAGATTGGAGCACTGAAGGTGAGCACTGGCAAACATGGTATAGGATGCAATCCAGAACAGGTGAGGTTCAAGCCATGGAAGTACACCACAAAGGTAAATCCGAACTCCAAACCGAGGGAAACAAGCACAGTATGTAAACTAATAGGCACAGTACAAAAGCAGTAGAGGAGAATCCAGAGAATGAAGTCAGGGTTAAACAAAGGTCCAGAGCACAGGAACCACACTTCAGGAAACATTGCAAATTCCATGAGAGTTCCTGAGCATTGCCAGGTCATGGCTTAAGTAGCTTGAACCACCCAAGGAGGACATGGTACATAATTTCCTCCAGGTGGTACAAGACTGTTGTCTAATTAGTAACCACAGTGAACAGTGCTGAATGACAGTTGGCGCAGGAGTGGCTGGCTGACATGTAAGTACTACTTCACACTGCAGCATACCAGCTGGTACAAACAATACAATCAAATATTAAAATGTGAAATTTCAGTTTTTAACCTGCTCCTAGTTTCCCATTACTCTTTAAACTACTAAATGTATCCTCCACATCTGAACTAGAGCAAACCACAATAAATAAGGTAAGTCAAATAACTTTATTGTTTTTTACATTCAAAATTATGCATTATTTTTAATATGGCTATTTCCAAAACCTATTTTTTTAGTAGGTTTTTAGTTGTTTACCAGAATTCTAGTCTTGCTCTTTTTGGACAAAATAAGAGTCTAGCAACACAAAAGAGCCTTTTACAGGCAACTGAGGCTGGTAGAGGAGTTTTGACCCTGATGGACACCTCCTTTAGGTGTCACGTTCGTAAACCCCTCCTCTTAAGGACACTCCAGCCCTTCCTTGTTTTCTACTCATCCACCACACCTGCTCCCTGTTCCAACCCCCCCCTTTTCAGTTCTCCTTAAAAGCCAGGCACTCATTCTATTTCGGACTCTGATCTGGTTTCCATACCAGACGAGTCCGGGACCTGGAAGCGCCTGCTCACTTTAAGGTTTTAGTTCCTGTTCCCGTGCCGATTCCGACTCGGTTCCCGTTTTTAAATCGTTTGTCTTGGATGGACCGCCCGGTTTTGGACTTTTGCCTCCTTTTGGATTCTCCCTTGGACTTCTTCCTGGATTGTTTGCCTCGGACACACCTCCCCTCTGACACCAGTGCACCAAGGATGCTTTTTCCCCGTGTTTTCCCCCACTCATTCCCGGATTGTGACGCCTGCATAGGGTCCTGAAAGAACTTGTTCGTTACAGTGGGGAAAGACCTCAGGTGATCTATGCTATCTGTTAAATAAACCAAACATTCTTTGAGGTGTTTCGCAATTTCTTGAGTCCAAGAAAACCTTACAGAAGCAAAATTGTCCTCCTTTTCAGAGAAGTTGTTGTGTGGTTGAAGGGGTTCCAGCAAGGACTCCATTTACTGACTGATGCTTTTCATACCTGTATTGCATAGTAAACAGTTAATAGCCTTACTAAAAACTTGTAAACAATGTTGGTATTATACAAATGTAACATGAATAACATTACAAAAACAATTACATTAGAAAATGATTACCCAATTAGCTTTCTGATCAAGTGACCTCTTGGTTAGCTACAAGCGAAACACACTCAGTCCCTTATGTCACATGGGCAACGTTTATTACTGAAACATTCATATTTACATAGGTTTTGTGGGGGGAAATTTTGTAATATATTATTCTGTTACAATAATATAAACTTTTGTATATATTATGGCTTAGCATGCTGCCATGATGTGACCGCCATTTAGCGCTATTATATGTGACATTATAACAAAGCTAATGCAGAATGTAGTATAACTGCCTCATCACTCTTCACATCGTGGAGAAGTGGCTTGTATTTGGTTCTCTTACAAGGACACAGAGGAAGGCCCAAGCAGTGTCTTATACCAATAGCCCAAAATCCAAATTGAAACTAAAAAAGGGAAAATGTGAACTGAGAACGAGCCACTGCCACTGTGTGCTATATGTTCCAAAGTGCTATCAAACGAGGCTTTTAAAGCCAAACAAAATACATCTCTGCGCCCCGACATCCAGCATTTGGTATCTGTCAAACAGCACCAGCCTCCCTCTCACTAAGTGAGCCAGAAAGAAGGTACACATGTTCACTGGCGGGCTAGTTGCAAGCTTTTGAGTGACTGTGCATTCCTACGTGTTGAATATCATGAAACTGATGGGGAGTTAACATATACGTTTGTTTTATAATTGTTCTTATTGTTATTGTGCATATTTTTGTTTCTCAACGTCTTCATAAGTTCATTGGCACAGAAGGCTACCCTGCACTTGTGTAAAAATATTCAGTTCCTTTTGATCCCATTAATTCAGTTTTGTTTTTGACAAGGCTAACGTTAAGTACGAGAGATATCATAATTAAGAAAGAGCTCTACTGGTGCCTTAGTTTTTACAATATTTTTCTTATTTTTATTTTAATTAATTTTTGTAAGGTGCTGACTGGACTCCTGTAATCAATAAAAGGTCTTTGTAAAGTCATGTCTGTAGCTTGTACAGTATGTACGTATTTTCTCTGATTGCCGGTGTTGATTAGGTACCGCTGAGATTTAGCGCTAGCCTTTTTTAAATGGTGAGGATGGTCTGGTCCTTGTATGGCCCCTTTTATGGTCATGTGGACTGCGAGCTGTAATAGATTGGGAACCTCTGATCTAGAACATGGATCAACACTGCTACATCCACTTAACTGTATCTAGAGCACCTTTTTTGGTTTGATCAGGAGGATGGGTGATTCTGTCAGAGTTAGGAATGAACCTCCTGTGGAAATTTGCAAACCCTAAATAACCCAAACAATTCCTTTTCAGACTTGAGGGTAAGTAGGTAACAAAAGCAGCCTCCTTGTACTTCATGGATGTATACCTCCTCCGACCAAGAGTTACTCCAAGTATTTTGTCTTGGACCTCCCAATTGCACATTTCTTTTAACGACAGACTCGTTTCATTTTCAGGCTTTAACTTGTCACCTCTCTTCATCTCTCTCGACTTTGCACCTTCTGAGTGACCACTCTGCCTCCCCCTGCTTTCTTTTCAGCATGGAATAAACCTTTTACCTGTTCCTATATAATTGATATGATAGAATTTAATTTTAGGGCTGTTAAGTTTAACAACATGCTAGTAAGACCTCATTTAGAATATTGTGTACAACTTTGTACCCCACAATGCAATGAAGTTATTGCAGCTCTGGAATCAGTGCTGAAAAACATTCTCAGATACATTTCCTGGCATAAAGGAATATTCTTCTATTGGGCTAAAAAAACTAACTGTAAGTTTTTTTGTCTTTAACAGAGAATATAACAAAGTACTTAATGCATGTATCCAAAATCCTCAAGAGCACTGACAAAGTTAATCTCTGGGATCTGCAGTGCAATATGAACCAGTAGACAAATGAAAACTGCCGGGAAGTGTATTGAAAATTGTGAAGGGGGTGTACTCTTTACACATGGGAATATGGAAATGTGGAAAAACCAAACCAGAAATACTTTCAAAGCTCATACCATAATTTCTAAAAAATAGCAGAATAGGATCCACTAACTAGCTACAAAAAGTAAATAAGCCCGGTCGGCCAAATTACTTAATCTTGTTTGCAGACATTTTATTTCTATAAATTGCTTGTCATTCTACATATTAATAGCACAACATGTTACGGCTTGTTATAGTATGATCCTTACTAACCCTGAAAATAAGTGAGTTATTACTTAAAATGTATTTCTTCTGAAATGTTGCCAGTACTACAAAGATAACTGCTGTCTGTATTTTGAGATGGCACCCTAACACTTAATATGCATTTATTTAAAAAGGACTTTTAAAGACAGTACTAACATGTATATGCAACACCTTTTGCTAAACCCTTTTACAGCTGTTAAAGACTACTTCATGCACTTGGCATGTAAAATATTCAAATAAATCATATTGAGACAATGTTCTAAAATCATTAAAGATTTCGCCTTTGATATATAAATTCGAAAAATGTATTAGAAAACATTAACAGATACTGCAGGTTCTCACAGTGTCAATTATAATTTGCGTATGTCTACAGCTCTGAGGATGATGCCACTATCTACCCTACATTTGCAGATAACTGCTGATAACATGCACTTCCTGGCAAACTCAGTCTGGTGAGTGGGGGAGCACAATTCACAGGAAGTCTGTGGTGAGTTGTATTTCAGTCATGTTTCAGACACTTCCTGTTGAACTGAAGCTCCTTATATCTGTTACAGTATGTCATTTTTTCTTGAAAATAGAAGACTGCTAAAGTTAATCATTTGCCCAGTTTCTATGGACAGCCATAATCAAGACTTAAGTTTTTAAAGTTTTCTTTTTTGCATTATTCACTTCAGAAAATTGTTTTGCCATTTACAGATCATCATTAAGGGTATCTTTTAGAAAAGCACTAAATATTACAAAGATTTAATCTTTGTATTAGGAAATGTAGTACACCTTTTTGTAGTGTATCTTGGTTTGAATATATCTAAAATGTAACACTCCTGAAACACTCCTTTGTATCTATTGAGTGGTAACCAGAAATGAGTCTTATGTTCCAGGGGTGTCAGTGATTCATGTTAGAACTCTTTGATTGTGATACTCTGCCCACTTTTCACTGGTGCCTGCCTGAGGAAAGAAAAGAGAAAATCCTACAATTCATGTTTAAACCTCCAGAGAGTGCTGGCTCAGCAAACTATATACTGTTAATGGTTAGCAACATGAAAGAACTGTAAGGCTGTAAGGGTTATTAGGGCTCGGCAGTGTGGCATAGTGTGTATAGGTCTTAACTTGAAGGCTATGGGTTCAAATTTCCATTGATAAAAAATATTAATAATTCTAAGATTGATAACAATAACTCCTTACACTTATATAACACTTTTCTGGAAACTCCATTCAAAGCACTTTACAGGTAATGGGTACTCCCCTCCATCACTATCAATGTGCAACATCCATGTGAATGATGCAACAGCAGCCATAGTGCAACAGTACACTCACCACACACCAGCTATCACTGGTGAGAAGAACAGAGTGATGAAGCCAGCTCATAATTGAGATTATTATGACACTGTGATTGGTAAAGCCCAATGGGAAATTTGGCCAGGACACCAGGGTAACACCCCTACTCGTTTCGAGAAACACCCGGGGATTTTAAATGACCACAGAGAATCAGAAGTTTTACAGTATATTGTCCCCGTCACTATACTGGACCATTAGGACCAGTATTAAAACCTCAGGGTGACCACCCCCTGCTAGCCCCACTAACACCTCTTCCAGCAGCAACCTTAGTTCTTCCAAGGAGGTCTCTCATCCAGGTACTGACCAGGCTCACTCCTGCTGAGCTTCAGTGGGTTGCCAGTTGTGAGTTGCAGGGAGATATGACTGCTGGCTGTAATGCTATTCCCATGTGGTCATTGAAAATGTTATTGTATGCAAATTAGTCATAAATATTTTACAGAATTCTAAATTAACTTATAAACATTGTCAATTTTTGTACAAAAATTGAAACACTTATGTACATCACATTCTATAAACCAGAATTAATTTCCTTTTTAAATCTAAAAAGTGTGCCTTACTTCCCCTGAAGAGAAGATGGTTCGCTATACCTGTATGTGCTCTTTATTTATTTGAAGTCATAATTTGAATAAAGTCAAACACTGTTTTTAAAAGGGGTTGGAGTTTTATGGATATAATGAAGCAGAATTTACAGTTATCAGCCTATCTCCTCCTGTTTAACAGTTTATCACCTGATAAAAATGATAAAAAGAATGCATCATTCTTTGATTACTCTATAAATACAGAATGTAGTATATATGTTGCTTTAATAAATCATTGCTTTTCAGGTGTCAGATTTTATCTGTGGAGGAAAGTGCACTTTCCGAATGGGCCTAGGCATGTTCTTACTTTGATATTGTGATGTGTAAGCAAAGTGTCCAAATTCACTCCCACCTTAGACTTAAGGCATACTTTACTGTTGAGGCTTGTGCATTACTATAGATGGATTTCAGTGATAATGTGAGTTGGCATATGACATATCATACACCAAAAATGTGTACTCAGATTAGGCCCTGCCATTCTTGCCTCCAAGGCTTAGAAATTACTGTAAGACTAAATAAGGAAGGAAGGCTAATTTTTTTAGCTTTTCCTCCAACGTTTCCCTACATTAAATTATTCTCCCTATTTCTTCTCTGATGGCCTCAAGTTCACCCTAAATTTGAATATAATGTCATATTTTGAAACGTGGTCACTTAGATCACTTAGCATTCATGTTTATGTTCCAAAAAATGGCACTTCAATCTGATTTTTTGCCTGTAACGATGATCCTGGATGGAATCGTAAAGATCATCTGTGCAGAAAGTCATACTATCCAGCCAATCCTCCACTTAAATCTCTTTACAGGTAATGGGGACTCTCCTCCACTACCACCAATGCGCATGTTCCAATGTGCAATAATTTTGTTATACTTTGTTAAGTTCTGAGCATTGAATATGTCACAAGCCACAGAAGGACAGGGCTTTGGATAAAGAGTGAGAGAGTATTGGATAGTATTAGCAGCATAGAGAAAGGAGAACTCTTCCATGTACTAAAAGCACTCAAGAGTAATAAATACAAAGGGCCAAATGGTATCTTTCAAATAGTAGTCAAGGAAATGACAGAAACCACTGACGCATCTCTTCCAACAGTCTCACGCAGTCTCTTGGATACGGATACTGACCAGGGACTGGAGAATTAGAAACATGGGACTCATCCATAAAAAATGTAACTATAACTAAACCAAGTAATTACAGACATATACATACATGTAAAGAAATGGAAATTATCACAAGAACTAAACTAAATAATTACCTACATGGAATCACCTAGTGTATAACATATATGCTAGTAAATAGTCAGCATTTACTAAGTAAGTAAAAAGGAAAAGATAGGTCTTGCCTAACAAATGTGTTAGAGTTCTTTAAACAAGCAAGAACAGTAATGCATACATATAGGACTTAATACAAGGTGTATTTAGATATTTAGCTTTGTTGTAGTTAGATTTTTAGGCTTTTGATAATGTTCAACATAAATGATTAATTCTCAGATTGCAGGTGGTAGGCATTCAGGGAAACCCAACTGTTTGGATTGGGAATTGATTATTAAGTAGAAAACAAGGGGGTACAGATAAAATGTGAATAATCAATTTAGGATGATGTTATTATTGGTGTACCTCAGGGATTGGTTATCAGACCACTGTTCTTCTTAATTTATGTCAATGATCTAGATTCTACCAGTCAAATTAGGAGGATGAGCAAACATTGTAGAGGCAGAAAAAGACATTTTAAAAATACTTCAGTAAAATTCAAGAGTGGGCAGACACATAGCAAATGATGTTTAATGTCAGGTACTGCATGTGGTAGCTAGAATGTAAACTATAAATACAAAATGGGAAACAGTGAACTAGAAGAGGTACTTATGAAGAAGCCTTAGGTATTTGTATTGACAGATCACTTACATCTTCTTGGTAATATGGGAAAACAATTAAAAAGACAACTAACGTGATAGACATTTAAGTACTGTAAGTAGCTGTATCAGCATGCTTAGGCTGCAAAGGAACAAGTAAAGGTTTATTCCTGAATAAGGTTACAAGTGTTTCTTTTCTTCTCTTTTCAGCATGGAATAAATCTTTACTTGTTCCTAAAATTGTAGAATATTAAAAAGCATACAATATAAATAACAAGATGTTATGTTACTGCATGTAACACAGAACTGTGTGTCTGAACAGGGGCTCCTCAGGGGACAGTTCTTTCTCTGTTCCTCTTCACCCTCTATACTTCAGACTTTAAATACAACTCAGTTACTACTACTATTCATTGACTTCAGCTCAGCTTTTAACACTATCATTCCAGAGAAACTAGTCAAGAAACTCAGTGCACTGGGTCTCAACACCACCCTCTGCAACTGGATTCGGGACTTTCTGACAGAAAGACCTCAGGCTGTCAGGCTTGGAAACCACACCTCCTGCACACTAACTCTGAACACTGGGGTCCCCCAGGGGTGTGTGCTTAGTCCATTACTTTACTCCCTCTATACCCACTACTGTAAGGCCAAACATAACACCAACCCCATCATCAAGTTTGCTGATGACACCACAGTTGTAGGTCTGATCACAGACAATGATAAGAGGGCCTACAGGGAGGAGGTCAATCTCCTTACAACATGGTGTGAAGACAACAACCTCACCCTCAACGTCAGCAAAACCAAGGAGCTGATCGTTGATTTCATGAAACTGCAAAACGGACATGCCCCTATCCACATCAATGGGACTGAAGTGGAAAGGGTCATTAACTTCAAATTCCTTGGCATCCATATCACCGAGGACCTCATATGGTCTCTCAACGCCACCTGTCTGATCAAGAAAGCACAACAGTGCCTGTACTTCCTAAGACGGATGTCCACAGATCCTCACTAACTTTTACAGATGCACTGCAGAAAGTACACTGACAGGTTGCATCACAGTGTGGTTTGGCAACTGCAGTATTGCTGACCGCAAAGTCCTACAGCAGGTAGTGAAAACTGCCCAGTCCATCACTGGGGTTGAACTCCCATCTATACAGGACATTTATGACGGACGGTGCTTGAGGAAAGCTCTAAGCATCATCAAAGACCCCACACACCCCAGCTACAGAGTGTATTACCCTCCCATCTGGAAAACGGTATCGGAGCATTCGGGCCTGGACTACCAGACTCAGAGACAGTTTTTACCCCCGCACTATCAAACTCCCAGCCTCTCTCAAACTCACATCATCTCTCACCTATGATCTGAACCTCGCAGTGCCTTCTTTCTTACCAAAAACTCAAACACACATTGAAATCTACCTCTACCTTAGATGTTCAAAAAGCTCACTCCCCATAATTTCTATCCTTTTATTTCATTCTGTTGTTGCATGTTTTTGCACATCTGATGTTATTTTGCACATTAACTGTTACCTTTTGTTGTTTTGCACATTGGCTGTTGTTTTTGCACACTGCCTGTTGTCTCTGTCTTTCCTTCATTATACAATTGTATGGTTGTTATTTGGTAATATTTATCGTCTGAGAGCTAGCTAAATAGCATTTTGTTATACCATATACCTGTATATGAGTATAACAACAATAAACTTGAACTTGAACTTGAACTCAAAGTCATACCACCTGCAGAAGTTCTCAGATGACTCTGCAATTGTGGGATGTATCAAGGGTGGGCAGGAGGAAGATTACAGAGGACTGGTCAGCAGCTTTGTGGAGTGGTGTGGGGAGGACCACCTGCAATTGAATGTAACAAAGACCAAGGAACTGGTGGTAGATTTCAAGAGAAAAAGGGTCAAACCTACTCCTGTCTACATCCATGGGAGTGGTGTGGAGATGGTGGACTCGTACAAGTACCTGGGAGTGCACATCGACGATAGACTGGAATGGTCTAAGAACATAGAGACCACTTACAAGAAGGGTCAGAGCCGACTTTACTTCTTGAGGAGGCTCAGGTCCTTCAATGTGTGTAGTAAGATGCTACACAATGGTGAGCGCCATTTTCTATGTGGTGGTATGCTGGGGCTCTGGGATTAGAGCAGTGGATTCTAACAGGCTGAGCAAGCTCATCAGAAGAGCAAGCTCCGTCATTGGGTCTGGCCTGGACCCCCTGGAGGTAGTGGCTGACAGGAGAATGGTGTCTAAACTAGAGGCCATCATGGACAACGTCTCCCATCCCCTCTATGACTTTTTTGTAGAAATGAAGAGGATATTCAGCAATAGACTGATTCATCCATGGTGCGACAGGGAACGCTACAGGAGGTCATTCTTGCCTTCTGCCATAAGACTGTACAATGCATCCACCTTGCGTCTGGGCAGAGACAACATTGACAGTGACCTGTTTCTGGTCTGAACAGTAAACTGATACATCTGTTATTTTTTTTCTTTTCCCTTTTACAACCGTTTTTGGGCAATATATGCCAGGGACCTGTGCAATACATTTATATCTATATTTATATCATGCAAATTACTTTTTTGTATACTGTTCTGTTCTGGTTTGTTCTTTCTGTGTACTGGACTGTGAGTAACTCACTGTACTGATTGTATTGTATGTATTGTATAATTATTATTGTATCATTCGTTATACTGTTGCTGTGTTGTCTGTCTTAAGCTGCTGTTGCACTGCAATTTCCCTCATGGGATCAATAAAGTATCTATCTATATGTTATTGTTACAGCTTTAGGTGACTGAGAAGTGTCTCTTTCAAATCCTGTTTGTTAGAATGAAATGTCATATGTAAATATGTCAGTGTAATAAATAATATTTATTGAACAATATGAAATTGTATCCCATAAAGTATGCTGATTATAAGTACCAAACATTGTAATTATTTTATGAAAGTAGTTTAGGTGGGTAGCTGCGTCAGCATACTTAGGCTGCAAAGGAACAAGTAATAGGTTTATTCCATGTTAAAAAGAGAAGAAAGAAAACAAAACGTTTCGGCCATGGAGCCTTCTTCACCCTTCTTCCTCACACCTGAAGAAGGCTCCACTGCCGAAATGTTGTCTTTTATGAAAGTGTTGAATTGTGTGGTCTTTCTCAAGATAACAGGAACAATGGAAACAGTAATGGTATTGTAAATACCTCAATTAACTGTATTATATGTAAACCTCAGTATTCAAAAAAATAGTATAATCCACTACAACACTTTTTTAACTTGGAAAACTCGCTGTGTAAGTGTTTTATTATTTACCCTTTTCTTTCCACCCTATACAGAATATAATGCAACCAACAGCATATGAGCCTGCGATTAGTTGATTTTACCTTAATGTTGGTGGTTAACATTTGTTTACTGTATTTCCTAACTATAGGGTGTTGAGCACTGGGTAGTTTAACTACATTTCCCAAAACCCTTTAGTTTACAGAAAATATTTGACCGTTAAAAACTTGGATGTCTCCGCGCGGGTTTTACAGATGCATCTTGGGAATTGAAGTCTATCATCGGCTAACAACCAGGAAGCTTTGTCTAATCGAATAGAAAGACTACAAAATCGATGAGCTCATCGCTTCGTTGCGCAGACGTGGTGAAGATTTTTTAAGCTCGGTATGTGGATCTATAGGAGGGGGAAGGTCCTTGTCGGATTTTGAGGTAAAGTCGCCATTTAGTAAAAACTAGTTTGCAGAAAATAGCGTACATTGGGAGTAAAATTCTGATTATAGACTAAAATAATATTTCGCATTATGTTGATATTCATTAATAAAATGCTTGTTTTTATTTTCCTTGTTACTGAATGTTCAAGCTGAAAACGCAAACTCATTTTGGTTGTGCTGGGGGATGCGGTAATAGCGCAGCAATTTATGTAAACTTTTTTAATGTGCTTTTTCGTGTACACCCTGGCGCTCTGAGCGGAATCTGGAATGACACTGCAATAACTTTATAAGTATTTTATACTTTCATCTTTTAATTATTTAAAGTCATGGATGCGGTGCGCAGGGGGAAGTTTTAAATCACAGGGTTTTGGGAGGGTTTCAGACTCCCTGTGCTCCACATAAAGGGGCTTATCCCACCCGAACTACGCTTTAGTCAGTCTTGCTATGCTCTGCTGTGTGAAGGGAGTAGAAAGAGGTGATTTCCCAGGCCGGAGAGAGACGAGGCCTGGCGGCCGGATTGTGGCACAGAAATCGAAGGCAAGCTAATTTTTCGAATAGTTAATGATAAGTTGTTAAAAATCAGATATCGGTCATATCTCTGTCAATCTTGAGCATGGAAGGCTCCCAGTCGCTTACGTGCAAATAAAAAGGAATACGCAGATGGAGACTGGGCACTGACACTCTTGGTGCGTTAGGAAAACAAAGACACTCCTCCATGCCCTGATGTTTTACGAAATTGCTCGGGCCGACATTCGACCTGGATTCACCGTGCTCTTTAAAAACCCTAGCGACCAAGAAAACGGAAAAGCAGGAGACTCGTGAATCGGTGAAAATCCAGGTCAACCGGCGGGGAACACTCCAATGAGCCATGTAAATCGTCTAGTCCAGGTTCGTTGTGCACGCTGCAGTCAACGAGCGAAGATACTATTTTTTTTACATTTTAACTTAAACTTTTGGCAGGGTTTGGTTGGTTAAACTATATCCACGTTCAGGATGGGTTTTGTACGTTGTTAGGCTGGTTAAGCGAAGACTCGGCAGCCTTTCAATAACTCCGGATTCACATCTGAAATAGCATCTTGCGCGGTGCTCCAAGTTCAATTCTCTCCGGGGTTTTGCCGGTGTGATTGCTTTCAGACTGACAATCCGATGTGAAGAAATGTGGCTTTGACTAGGCTTTAGGTAAGCAGGTACCTCCGATATACTGCCTCCCATTAGGACGTTGTGGCAAACCTTTCCGGTACGTGAGGGATGGCAAAATAGTGATTTACTTGAATCCCGTAGAGATTAGGGGTATAATATGGTATTCAATGTAAGATTTTTTTCTTCTGTGTGTATACTGTATGCAATTTATTGTTCTTAAAATGCTTTTAATTTATGGCCTTGATTTGACACTGCATCATATAATGTCGCTTGTTTAAAGCGACATTACTTCGTTTTAGCATGTGCGTTCCGAGTGCTTACAATGAGGTTCTTAACATAAAACTATTTTTAATAATACATTTGCTTTGGCAGCCTACATTGTTTTGTGCACTAGGTTTTAAACTGTATTGGAGACAGCGTTGTGCATTGAGATAATCCTGTTTTAGGTCAGCCGTGGGTCTTGAGTAGGCCAGGCCAACCCAGCCTGGTTGGTGCCAATGCTATGCAAATGGCCTAGCGAACAGTATGAACAAACTTTTTTTTGGGTTGTCTGTGACCCAAATCTATAAACAGTCCTATGAAGAGGTTAATTTGGTGTCAGTTGTTAGTTGTAGGTTATAAAACATTTTTCTGTATTTGTTCCTTTCCATTGCAGAATCAGAACGCAAAAGGGTATTTTCCTGGCTGTTTTGAAACGTTAAATGTAACTTTAAATGATTTTCGAATTCGGTCACTTAATTATTAGTGCATCAAAGGCGATCGAGCTGACAACTTGCTCATGACGTTTTGTCCTTAATCCTTTAGCTGACAGAATTGAGGAACAGTCTCACTTCATAGCGTCTGTGTTAGTTGCTGGTTTGGCGATTTGACACTACGTTTTAAGTGTTTAAAATGAATGACGCAGTATTCAAGATGAACTCCGCATACAATGGAGTGAAAACTGTATATATATTTTTCATCATATTAATGTCTTTGTGGTTAAAATCTATATAAGAGTCCGGAAAGGGAGGAAATGAATTATGAAAGTCATACGAGGGAGTTATAGGAGTTAACTTCAGCAGCGTGATATTTATTATAGGAATTCATCAATATGAGTGGTATGGCTTCCCCATGTACAGTACTTTCAATGTAGCCAACAATGTATTGACTGAAAACCGGTTTAGTACTGTTCTACAATATGTATTTGTTATATTTATTAATAAGTGTTAAAACTGGGAAAATGCAGAGCTCTTTTTGTTCAAGAGTGAAGGTGACAGCCTAATATTATTAACAACTGTTACAGCAATTTTTTCCAAAACTATTTAGTGATGTGAGAATTCATGGACTTCATTGTACAAGATTTTTAATGGAGTATCAGTGTAATGTTCTTAGTGTCATTTAAGTGTTAAGATGGATAGAATATTTTGAAGTGGTTAACTTTTCAAAGTTGGTGTTAAATTGTAAATATTATTACCCTTCTTATTTAGTATTATTACTTAATTTAGGTGGATTTAATCTGAGCACTGAACTCTCGTTAGCCTAGGGTGGGAGATGAGCATCTTTTCTCTATTTTTTTCTTAAAATATTCATACCTGTTATTTTTAAGTATCAGATTAGATTGATTTACTGCCTGTGGGCTGCAAAAATTTGGAAACGGTTTATGTACTTAAAAACATTCTTTCTGTGGTTAAAAATTATGCATCATCATCAGCACAACGTTTTCCCTCTAGCATTGATTTTTTTTGTATTTTTGCTTTTCCACATGATTGAAATAGCACAAAAACAAACTTTCAGTACAGCTGAGAGCAAGTTGTTTATAGGGGATACTAACTTCATGCCCCATATATTGGGAAAAGCTGCAGGGTCTCATGGTAATCATAAGATAGTTGGCGACTTAAAAGATTTTAAAAAAAATCCTGTTTGCTCTCTCGGATA
The DNA here is from genome assembly GCF_040954835.1 of Lepisosteus oculatus. Lineage (NCBI taxonomy): Eukaryota > Metazoa > Chordata > Actinopteri > Semionotiformes > Lepisosteidae > Lepisosteus > Lepisosteus oculatus. Next base: position 10,339,814 of record NC_090702.1, on the reverse strand, counting down.
ACTTAGTTTGCTACATGTGAGGTGTGGCAGATTGACAGTTAGAATGAAATCGCACAGAAGTATGAAATATTTTCCTAGTGAAATTGTTTAAATCACCATGTTACTCAAACTTCCAAATACTGAGAATGTGGGACAGGAAATGTCATCATGCTCATATTGGAAAACAATACTTTGTATATAACCATGGCTGGAGTGTTTCGGTTCTTCATGTTGACTGTTGACCCATTTTCTGTGTACTTGTATATTGTAAGCAGGGAAAATGTAGCAATATTGTGTGTACTTTTAACATTGAAGTAACATCTTAAGTAACTTGAAGCATGTTCCTGTACAAGTTAAGATTTAGTAACATTAGCATGTAGTTGGAGATTGTGAGCGTTGTGGACACATAGTCCAAGAACCTCTCTTTACTATTGCTGAAGGGTTAAATCCAGGATATTCATACTAATTTCCAAGGACATCTTTGAGTGAAAAGAACATGACAACCAAATGAATAGAGCATGTTAACACTTAAGGAAAATGAAAATGTAAGTTTGGGTGTGCAGTTATTTTTTTTTCTTTTGCAGTTCAAGTCTGTGAGGATCAAGCTTTGGATTACACCTGGTTTTTGCTACAGAGACTACAAGCAAGAACACCACCACCCCTTCCTTTTTCTGCTCAATGCCGACTATCTGTGGTTCCCTTTCAGGATGGATTGTGTGAATCTGATGGTCATTGTGTGTTTACATCAGCATTTAATTTTCTGTGACATTATCTTGTTCTTTTTCATTTACAAGAGAACACCCCCTCTCCAAGGCCCTGACCCTTTACACTGTAAAATTCTTAGCTTTCATTGCTAATTTGTTAAAAGAGAGACTCCTTTAAGCTCCAAAGGCTTAAAACCAAATTTGACAGGAAGAGGCATTTGCAAGGAAAACCTTTTTTTTGGCAACTTTTGTTTGTGTTTTTTATTTGGGCAAATACAATGTCGGAAGACCCAGATAAAGTAGTGACGTTTTTGGCTCCTCCAAAAAATGGCAATGGTTCCAGTTCAGACACATTGGTGGGTGAGAAGCTGAATAGCAGGCATGAGGTTGAGTTCAGAAAACGGAGACATACCATGGACAAGGACAGCAAGACCACGGCAGAGCACCGCTTCTTTCGTAGGAGTGTCATTTGTGACTCCAATGCAACGGCTCTGGACCTACCCAGTAAAGCCTGCTTTATGTCCTCTCCTCCTGATTTGGATCCACTGTCCATCCTCATAGCAGAGCCCAATGATAACTCCTTTGTGGCTGTTCAGCCTCTATGCATGATGTCAGTGGAGTCGGTTACTGATACACTCACCAAGGTCAATGTACAAAGTGAAGAATGTAACACAGTTATCCAGGAGGTTTGTGATGGGGAAGTGAAGCAGTCTTCTCTGGCAGGGCCCACAGATGACATCAGTCAAGCTGAGGAACCGGATGATAATGTTGCGCTAGAGAAGAGGGATGGGGTGAAGGGGGCTGCGAAAGTGAAGGTGGACCAGAAGACAGAAACGGAACAGCGGGAATTAGAGAAGAGGATCCAAATCCAGGAAGACAACGAGGAGGTGGAGACCAAAGCTGTGGGTACCTCGCCTGATGGCCGGTTCCTCAAGTTTGACATCGAGATTGGCAGAGGCTCCTTCAAAACGGTCTATAAAGGCTTGGATACAGAAACCACTGTTGAAGTGGCATGGTGTGAGTTGCAGGTAAGATGTTTTTTGAACATTTTCTGACCAGTGTCTGAATTTAAAATTGTGCCACAGGCCCTTTATACCTGGGCTGCAGAAAATGGGGAAAAACATTCTGGATCTGAAATGTGAAGAAAGAACATTCTCTTGAAGCCTAGAAACTTTATAAAATTTTCAATGGAAAGGTAACAGGTCTGTGATGTGAGCTAGGAAAAATAAGTTAAATCAATAAATGAAAATTGTTTTTTTTTGTTCTAATCCATTGCAAAACCTGTCAGAAGAACTAAAATATGAATATAAGAAGACTGGCATTATATTAAGAGTATTACAGACAATTAAAAAGCAAATGAATGTTTTGAAACTTAGGAAATAGTGACGAGTAAAGGGAGACTTACATGTAAATGAGATTTGCATAAGGAGTTGTGTATTTTAATTATGCCTGTTATACATTCTTTGACTAAGGCCTCCATAAGATTTTATATTCCTTCAGCTCAGGTTCTAAGCAAACTAATTTCTTAGTCTTTTTTTCCAGATTTAGTTAAAGGAAGTAATGCTGATAATCTATACTACCATGTTGAATAGGTGTGGCTCAGGTTTGTGCTTTAAATAAATAGCAGTGCACATGCATGGCTTGAATAGCACATAGGGAGTGTATGTAGGTTATTTTGAGACTTTTTGGAATACCTAGATGCTGTATTTAAATAGACATGAAAACACATGATATAATAGAAGCTGACAACTTCAATACTGATTTAAATCAGTTAAATCATTAAAAGTAAAGCCAGGAGAAAAAAACATCTAGCTTCTTACATCACCATTCAATGGGTCATGTGTGCTAAATGTACATTATTTCAATTTGCTAACAGAGTTGCATTACATTATTTTTCTTTATTATTGAAGATGGCCTACCTGGAGGTTAGGAGGGTCTAAATTTTATTGAAGAAAATATTTCTGTTATGCGACATGATTCAACAACTTGCTTTCACTCATCCTGTTTTACTCACCTGGCTTGTCCTTAATGGTACACTTAAATCTACCTGTCCATGTGTTGTTGGTCAGATCACTTCTAGTCTTGTGATAACTTGCAGAATAGGGTCCATGTCCTGTCTGTCACAGTGATAAAACATGAGACATGACTGTTCTTAGTTCTTAGGTTTTACTTGGCAGAATCATCTGGAGTCTTTTGTTGGTTAATAAAAAGCATTGTTTTAATTCAGTGGCATGTTACTTTATCTCTGAAGTCAAGGGGTCTCCCCTCAAACTACCCCTGTAGCACTGGACATTGGGTTATAAATTTAATTTTAAAGGTAGTGCACACAAAAAGTAAATTCTGATCAATTATATGCACATTATGATGTAAATATTAGTATCTGACATCAATACAGAGCACTTACGTAAATACAGGCATATGTTTTAATGTCTCCTGTAGGGAAATTTCCATTTAAGAGAACACCAATGTAATGTAATTTCCCTTTATAATGTGGCTATTAGGGCTAACCTTCAGATTCCAGCGGAAGAAAAATCAATTTCAAGGGTTTTGTCTTTCCATGTATTTCCCTTTAAGTTTAGTTAGCAGTTTAAGTTACAGCTAAATAGATTTGGTGAAATTATCTGCCATCAGTAAAAATAGTGATTTAAGTCTTTGAATCTTATGGATATCTTGTTTTATATCTGTGTAAAATATTTAAAGATATGGCACAGAGATATCTTATTTCTCTAAGTGCCAGATCATTATCCTTAATTGCTTGCACCTTGGAAACTGCCAAGCGGAAGTCTTGACTCCAACTATCAGAGCCTGTTTAACTGAATCAGTAAATCATAATCTTTACAGCACTATAGTATATTGCATGTTTTAATTCTGTTTTGTGCACCTTTTATATTTAAATTTTTGGCGGGACTAATTTATTTGGACCAGAAAAGAACAAAAGGTAACTTTTGCACAGTAACCACACTTCATTTTTTGCACATTTTGATAATGTACCCTGCTTTCTCTTTGTGGCTCTGTTACTTGGCTTTAAGAACACTGGATCTAGAGCTTAAATGCATCTCATGTGGAAAACAAGAGCTTAGTTTTGTGTTCTTTGGCAGAACTTATAACCTCTGTTGTGGATTACATGGCTTAATTAAGAGATAAAATCAGTATAATTGGTTTGCTAATGATCTTGAGGTCTTTAGACTTAGATGTGTATATGATATTACCTCGGGGAGAAGACATCAGTGAGGTCATTCTCAGATCCTTTGGAATTGAATCATTAATATAATATAGCCATCCATGTCTATAGTAGTCTGCTCCTGATATGCTAAAGGAAAAAAAAAAACTGTCCTTTCTTTATGAAGCCCTCAAACAAAATTAAAAGCTGTACTTTAAGTTAATTATTTTAAAAATTAGAGATGTTTACCAGTCAGAAATAAATGTGGATACTTTAAGGTCTTGTACTTAAAGATGCAAGTAGCTTATTTAAAGTCTTTGGTTTGCTAGTGTCTTTTGGGTGAAAGTGATGCATTGGTTTATAAGTGAACAGAAGAAGGTACAACTGGGCACAGGTGATGAGCTGATTAGCAGTTAAATGTCAGCCCTGATGAAAATGTAGACAGGAATTAAATACTCCCTGCTCATGAACAGATTGACACATTTGTTTCATTGGTATATCGGCACGTGCACTAAAGTAAAAAAAAAAAACTGTTGCTTACTGTTTGGGGTGTTTTTATAGGTAGTGCTTTTGTACCCTGGTAAAATTTTGATACTTGAGTGCAATTTGTCAAAGATCACATTTTGTGATTATATTGCCAGAGTTTTAGGATTTACCATTTTCTTTTGTGTGCTAATTCTTCAAAAGATCAGCAACTCTTCTAACTATAGGCAATTATTTTATACATTTTTATAGATGCTTCTTTAATTGCTTTATTCTTTGTATTGGACTGATGGATTTTAGCAAAGTTAATTTTAGTATTTTATATTAGGCTAGGAAAATGTCAGGACAGTTTTCTTCACCTGGTTCACATCTGGCTGATAGCTCATATTGTCTCCTACAGTTAAGACGTTTTGCTTAAACCAAACTTACAGCCATATATTAATTTGTGGAAATTGATAGTTTATAGGATACTGGAATGTTAATCATAGGAGGCAATTATTGCACTCCATATAAAAATACTGATTGAAGCAAGGACTAGGTCTTATTTAATAATAATAATAATAATAATAATAATAATAATAATAATAGTTGCTTACACTTATATATTTATTTTCTGGACACTCCACTCAAAGCGCTTTACAGGTAATGAGGACTCCCCTCTACCACCACCAATGTGCAGCATCCAGCTGGATGATGTGACGGCAGCCATAGTGCACCAGAACGCTCACCACACATCCGCTATCAGTGGTGAGGAGAGCAGAGTAATGAAGCCAATTCATATTTAAGAATGGTTCAAAGCCAGACCAGATATTTTCTTTCACATGTGTAACTTGTTGGAAAACTTGGAGAAATCACACAAAATGTCTGTGCAAATAGCAACTTATTAACATCACTAATGATCCTAATCACAAACTCCTCATTAGTACTGATTAAGATTAGATTTGTTAGTATTTGGAATGGTATGTTAGAATTTGATTGTTTTTGATGATACTTAACAATTTAGCTGAACTTCTGCTTAGTACAGTGCTAAGAGCTCAGTGTTGTTGTTCTTATCAGCACAAACAGCAGAGACTCTGACTCAGAAACTTTAATTAATCTGATCAGTTAATTAATATGTATGCCATAATTATTGCTTTGTCTGGTTTTTAAATATGACTGAACTACTATATAACTACTAATGTGATACTCAGTTGCAGTTAGTCATGAAGCAAACAGGTTTAAATGTGAACATGTATGTATCATAGCAGCCTTTATTTCCATTGCCCTTCAGACAAATAAGCGAACATGTCGCTGTATCTGTTATGTAAAAGGTACATTTTACATAACAGAACAGATAGTATCTGCAATACTATGAAGGTAAAATCTTATGCACTTTCCGGGACTACTTTTGTTGCACTTCCTCCGAGTGTTTTTTATTTAATGTTACATTTGCCTACACAACCTCTCTATATCCCCAATATACCTGCTTTCCCCAGAGAATCACAATTGTAGATACCCATCACAATAAAAACAAATCTATTCAAGTGACACCCAGATGTGATGGAACATATTTACTTACATACCATTTATATATGTATTTTCTTAATGTCCGTCCTCTTCACTTCCCAGGATATCTGAAAATTCACTATTGCATTACTAAAATCTGAAAAATCACATGCATTTGCTATAATACAGCTATTAATAAAGATAGATGTTTAAACTTCATTATTATTAAATTACAAGTTTATTGATAAACATTAATAAACTTCATTATTAAAAGATGTGGTATGACTGAAAAGCAATTTTAGTTAAATATTCCATAAATCTTCAAGCAATGGATGGCTATGTTCATTACATAGTGATGATATTAACACTTCATTCAGGAACCTTCTGATTTGATCCAGTGTTTCTGCTTAGTACACTACTACGTTGCTTAAACCATAGGAGGTGGTTTACATAAGTCGCCTACTTTAGTTATCTCTAGAGGGAAGCATCTGTTACTTGAGGCTTGTTGCACTTGAGAACAGGTTTGGAACGGTGCTGTGATCTAATTTCAGCTGCCAAGTTAGTTGCAGTTGGTCTTAAGGTAGCCTGCTAGTTTAGCACAGAGCTGTGTGCTAACCATAGTTTGAACTCCAGTTAGTACACTGCTTTCAGTTTGTTGCAATTGATGCATTGGGTGTTTTCAAAAATAGAACAGAGATCAATAGAAGAAGGGCCCTTGCAACAAAATTACAGGAAAAAGGAAAGGACTGGGACTAATCAAACATTTTGTTAATTACTTAACGACTAGCACCATAATTCTTACTGATGTTTCACGGGCAATGGCGTCTAAAGAGATTATACTCTGAGAAAGATGTCATTGGCAAGGGGTAACAGTGGCAAGTATATACTCCAGGGTACATACATTAATTTGAATTGCAAACAGCTGTAGTCAGTTGACTACAAATATCATTTCTGGATTGTGAACAGCTAGTTTCTTCAACAAAAGCTCCACAGATACTATTGTAGAGTTACAGTGTCCAAACTGCTCGTCACACCTGGCAATGGAAGTTTGTGAGTGATGCAGGAACGCAGGCGATCTACTATTGAGTAGTAGAGAAATGTGATTTGGTGAGATGAATCATTCTTCACCAATTTCTTGAAAGAAACAGATGAGTGTACATGTGGTGCCAATCTAAAGAACATGAGTGCTTAGTTCCAACAGTGAAGAGTTCAGGTGGTTTCATAATGTTGTGTTGTGGATTTTCCTGGTATGGTTTGAGTAGTCTTTTCCTTAGAAGGCAAGGTCAATGCTAATCACTACTTAATGGTACTGAGTAATCATTTTAGTCCTATGTTGCAGCTTTCCTAGTTGGGTGAAGTGTCTTCATATCCACAGAACATGTGGTCACTTATCAGTGTCATGCACATTAAACTAGGGCCGCCACTAATGATTATTTTGTAAATGATTGATCCATCGACTATTTTTATTGATTAACTAATTTCATCCTATCTTAAATTGCGATTTACATACATGCTTATTCATAGACATCGTGAATACAGCTGCTAGATTATTTTTCTGAATCCAAAGGGGGTTGACTTGGTTATGTATCCTGTTAAACAGGCATAAAGAGGCTTAATGTTTGTAAAGTATATAATGGTACCAATTGAAAGCATAGGGCAGGGGACAACAACTCGTATCTCTTGAAGAGAAGTCTGAAGTGGAACCAATATACTATACCTTTGGAGCCGCAATGCATGAAATAATTAAATATATGAAAAGTTAAACATTTCTGTAACAGTTAATTTTGGCACCGCCAACTCTGGTACAGGTTCTGTTCCAAAGGCAATGACTGCACAGCGAGCGATCTTTTTTAAATTACTGCTGTTTGTTATTGCCGTCATCACATTTAAGCATTATTTAGGCCTACCTTTTCAGTGCGACTTCTGTGTATTGTTGCTTTGCAGGGTTTGCCTCAACATTTGATTTCTTATTGTTTGACAAATTCTTGTCACATATTAAATATAAACGGAGACAAGCAGGGCTCGTGAATAAATCACCTATAAATTCTTGATCTTCGTCACAGATTTTTCTCTTTTGGAAAGCCAACCAACTATCTTAAACAGTAGGTTACAACATAAGTGTAAAATTTGCATTAAACCTTCAAAAATACTGTGTTCTTTGCTATATTTAAAAATACATCTTCCCAACTTAGCCTGATCATTTATTTAATGTGATTTATTTACAATGTAATCACCGGAGAAAATACTTAAAAATAACTTAATAAATTTTATTGCTGCTCAATTTTGACAGGCCGCTAATTTGTATTTTTCTTTTGGACCACAAGGTGACGGAGCCACAGGTTTCTGACCCCTGGCATATATATATATATCTGGCAAAGAGTGAAAATACTACTCTGCACGTAATAATGCTAGCAAGTGCATTTAGCGGACAAGTCGATCCTATTTAGCTAACCTGTCCATTGAAACATTATTTATAGTGTACTCTTGCGTGATAAAGGTGGGAAGTGTATTTAGTAGACTAACCTACAGTGTTTATCCTATCCAAGGAAATTCCAGAAATATTGTGCCTCTAAATTTCATCCCAACCCTAGTCACTAGCATCAGTTTTTCAAGTTAATCGGCTTCACATCACTAAAATAGTAATTGTTGGACGGCTAAACAAGTGTGAATGGGTTACTAACGGTACTGTTGTCTAGTCCTGTGCAATAGTTCCAGAGTGTTTCCTCTTCGGGTGTTTGTGCATGGAACTAGTGCCGTTGTGGAGCACCATCTGTGTTTTACATAGAAAACAAAACCATTTTTATGTTTTTTTTAGTGAAATACTCCCACACAGAAGAGACTTTTGGTCGAAATTTGGAGGGACCTTCCTCGGCAGATTGTGGTGCAGCTGCTGCCATGATTAGCCTACTCAAAAACTGTACAGTGTCGTAGCATCCTATTAACGGCACACAATTTGGGGGGTGATTAGTCGGTTAAGAAAATACGGCTACTTTATTGTTTTTGCGTCAATTAATCGCGGCAGCCCCTACATCAAACTATTATCCTTAGGTCAAGGCCTTTTCAATCAACAGATCTGAACCCAGTGAAGCTTTTATGGGATGTTTTTTAGTATGAAACTTGAGACAGTGCTTTCACTGTCAACCACAGGTGAGTTCATTGACTTTCTCATTAAAGAATAATACTCCATCTGTCTTGCAGTTTCTAGATGCTGGTGCACTTGGCTGCTGGCCCAACACTCTTAAGTGACTATACATTAGTCACTACAATTACATTATTTATTTGTCCATTATGTTCCGTGTGCATGTTTAAAATAGGTTAGGTGGTGTATTTTGTGTAGAGAGAATTAAGCTTTTGTGTCTTTGTTCTCCCTTTCATAAAAGGGTGATTAGGATATAAATGACCTCTGAGTTAAAAAATGGAGATGAGACCAGTCTTCTAATAGCAACTTTTAACTGCTTCAGTTACTAGATGAGAAGGTAGTGCTCCATGATATATCCATGGGCAGAGAGGGCAGGCTGCAGTCTGAAATAGTAATATAACCCAGGAGTGATGTTTAATAGTTTTGTTAGACTTTTTCCTGATTTACATTTACATGATTTACATGTTTATAAGTGATGTGCCCTAAAAGTCCCTTACATTTCTTAAACTATATAATTTCAAGAACAAAGCACAAATATAAGTCTTATTTCCATGCTGAGCTGGGCATTGTAAATTTCTGAGCTGGAGGATTAAAAAAAGGTAAGGTTTCTCTGTGAATAATGTGTTTTAGTTTGTGGCAGAGTCTGGAAAGAAGTATCACCTCTGTAATTACTCCTTTCAGCTTTCTGGATGAGTTTATTTTTAATAGTGAAAAGAAGCAGTCATGACATACTGAAATAAATGGCGTAAAACACACCCCATCATCCATAGAATACATTAAAGCATTTGAAAACTGTTAAACGCACCTTGCCTTGGTGTTTTAGATTATTTAGATTTTTAGATTAGATTATTTGTGCATTGTATTATGTAAAATAATCTGAAGAGAAATTTCTTTACAGATGTACACTTCATCACTCTTCGTCCTTGTGTGAGTTTCAATTAAATATTGAGTTAAGAATGAGTCGAAAACAGAAAACATGCCAAAACTAAAAACATTAATGTAGAGTTATAGTGATGGAGAAATAGTTCTAACAAATGCTGTTCTGTAAGAGTGGAGATCTGACCTTATCTTTGTATTCATCATTAGGTGAAAAGTTGCCATTAATAAAAAAGCTTTGTTGAAACCACTTGGGTTTCATGAGTATTCCTGTATTAGAAGGGAATGATGACATCATAAATGACTAATGAACAGAATGTATCCACAGAAGGAAGAAACGCTGATGACTAATTATTTCCCTTTTATTTTGTTATAATTGGTTGAGATTAGAATAAGAGGAAGACCATAAATTGATGGGTCAATTAATGTGGGAAGTGTCAACTTATTCTTCATTATTTTTGTTATTGAAATTTGGTCACCTGTGTATCACAGCTCATAGAGGGTGTAGGAAATGACAAAATGCAGTTTGTGCATTCAAGCAAAACATGGGTGATAAATGTCAAGGGTACTGGTATCAGTATTGTGCATTTGGAGTCTCAACATATTTAAGAATGACAGGTGGACCTTTTGAAAGTGTTCCAAGAAAATAATTTGCAACATGTAGAAAAACTTCTTAAAGCTATGGTAACTGTTGTGCAGGTGATCCTAGATTGATGCTGAATTGCAGTGGGTTGGTCTTTAATTCTGGGAAAGATAGGGTTTCATAGCTATATTACGCACAGATGGGTTCACCTTGCTGCAGATCCATAAGGCAAGCAGTTTTTTTTAATGGACTCAGACTGCTTTTTTTACAAATTAAGGTTTTAAATATTTTTTTTAGAATGTGTTTAAATATATACATTATTCGTTTAGTGAATACATGTTACAAGAAAATCATTGCATGTAAACATGATAAATACCAGGAAAGAATTTTGGTTGCCCTTCTAGTCTTTAAAAATGCATTGCTTGCCCAGGCTTGTTTTCTTTCTTTTTAAGATTTGTTGATGGCTAGTATAATTCTGTAAATTTCTTCAGACTGAAAATTGTGGAGTTTGAGGAAAAGCTGTTTCCCTTTAATTTTTTTTCTAGTAAATGAAATAGGGTAAAGGTAACAAACTGGATTGGTTGGCCATACTGTAAATTCCTTGGACGCTGTTTAGCTCTAGCCATCTTCCATTCCTTTGTATAAATAAACCAGCAAAGGTTTTCAATTACAATTTTTTTCTTTTGAGCTGATTGAATTATGATCTGTTAACTGAATGCATGAGACTTAATTGGATTGCATTTTTTGTTTCAGGTTTTGGGGATTTATCAGTCAATAATAAGAGTTCGTTAATTGTTAGCTATTGTTTTAATTTTTATGCACAAAAATGGACAGTTCTCTGCTACTCACTTGAAAAGTTGACTCCACCAGTAATTATATTTAGTGATTGGTGTACGTGGTTTGATTTAATATACTGCAGCACATCCTTTAATACATCTCTACTTATGAAAGTAAGAATATTATAAAGCATGGGAATTCTGTAAAAAAAAAAGTCAAACTATGGTAATTACCCTTGCATTTTAGTTGTAAAAGCTGGAATTGATAAATCACGTGACTGAGAAGCAGAAATGGTAATGGGAAGAATGCTGACTCGGTGTACTGCCAGCACTGTTGAAAATATCGATACATATATTGCTGGGCATGAGGCATTAATTTTTCATTAGAAGAATACAGGGAGTTCTATTAAGAGTGTTGTACATCAACCCATTAAAAAAATCAGTGTTAAATTCATCCGGTAAGGGTTTGATTTAAAGAATATAAAAAAACAAAACCTTTCAATCTGCATAATTACAAGACAGTGTTTTAGTGGATGGATATTTAAATAATTTTAAGACATCTAGTAATTTGAAAATTGTAATAACCTTCAAGCAATTTCTAAAGTTGTTTTTTTAATACATACAACTAGACATTGCTGTGCAATTCTGTAGGACAGTTTCTGCCCCTGGCTTTTAGTCATTCTGAATATGAAACAAGGGGAATAGTTCACAGTTGAGATTGCTTTCAAGACGTTATGCTTCCATGTAAAAAGTGTTGTGTTAACATACAGTTCTGTGCAGAAGTAGTTTTTTTCCCTTTCACATTTTCTACATTTTTGCATTTTTTTAATGTTATTGGAGTTGCGTGCATGTTCTAGTGAAATATGAAGGGAACCCGAGTTAAATAACACCAAGCTTTAGTGCTTGTTTCATGTATCACATAAGTTATTCAATGTCCCCAGTATGTGAAAAGGTTTATATATTTTGAAAGTTAGAATAGCACCATATAATGCATCTTTAATAAACATAATGCTTATGTGGATTCAATCAAAAGTATTTCATACATTTTTCACAGCATAGTTTATAATTACAATAATTGAGATTCTCTCTTTCAAGAATGATTTCTTACACTGATTCTCTATGGATTTTGAACAATATGGATACTTTGTAGTAAAATACAACGCAGCAAATGTTAGGAATGTCCTTAAACAGTAGTGGAAACAAATCTGAGGCAGCCATTTCTATGTACCCAGAGGTATTAGGTATGAAACACTTTTTTGCTCCTTATAATTCTTAAAATTCCTCATTGAAGATGTCTGTCAGTAATAAGTAGGTGCCTCATTTGTTAAGGGGAAAAAGATTGGTGTAGGGAGTGAATCCCCACCCCACAATTGCATTTGTTTATTCTGCCTGTGAAAGTTTGTATTATGTGCACAGAAAAAACTGAAATAAAGCTTTTTTTAAAGGGTTAAAGGGGGCTTGTCTCTTTTTTGATTAATATGGCAAAAGATTTAAAGAGATGAATTTGAGTTTTTGGCATTTTAAAATTTTTTGGGGAATATTTATATGTTGGGTTGTCAACATTTCAAACTGATTTTGCTGACTTTCTTAGTTGGATTTTTCTTTCTATTTCTATATTTGTTTTGGTATAGCTTTATTTGCCGGCATGTCTTTCCTTATGATTAATAAACCTTTCACCTCCAGAGTGCATTATATGTTGCCTTGGGAAAGTCACTATATCTAGTTCTGTTAAAGCTTTACATGCACCTTCAGTTACTTGACTGGATGTGAATTCCCTAGGTTCTATGTATAAACGTGTATGCTAAATAATGCAGGTAATCCAAATGCACAGTTCTCCTAAACTAGGGGTTCTCCTTTCATTAGTGGTCAAAGTCTAGTAGACAATAGGCAGACCTAATGTTTTATAACTATTTGTAAACATTTTCTTTTACATATTTTAATGTTTGACAGTTCCTGCTTTACAATGTTCTTGAATTTTTAATATTAAATTAAAATGCATGCAAAACTAAATTGAGTTATGTGGTTTTCAGGCAAGCAAGGAGTCTTAGGGAAACAAATTCTACAATGTACCAAAAAGGAAGATGACAGTTCTCATCATGGCATGATGAGAACTGTTTTTGAAAATTGTCTGCTGAGTTCCTAAGGCAGTCCTTCATTTGCCGAATGAAGCATGGGTATGATGAAAGCAGGTTAAATATTCATTTCACTTATGAAACAAAGAGGTGCTTGGGTTACAAAGCAGAATACAAATGGGACTTCAGATGAAATTGGATATGAATTAGGCCTAACAGCCATAAATATCCCTTAAAGTACAGTTTTCAAGCAAACCTTTGAACTGATAAAAATTGTAGTACGTTTTGTATAGGATGAATAAAATATAAGCATATCACATCTGCAGTTTAACTTTTTACAGTGAGGAAGCTAATGAGAATCTCAATTGGGAATGAAGCATCTTGAAACTAACTTCTGTTTTCGTTTTATTAACCTGTAGATTTATCAGTTTTTTTTCTCCTGAAAATGGGGTAGTAGCCTAAATCATTAAGGCACGAGGTTATCACATGTACAGTTTTATGTGCAAGTTTGGGCACCCCTGGCCAAATTACATGTTTTGTTGATTGAAAAGAAGTTAACAACCTTTGCAGCGAGCAAACTTAAACTTGACATGTTTCTGCAAATATTAATGCACAGTTACTATTTATTTCCTACATTTCACAGATTGAAAGAAATAAAACAGTAAATGTAGCATGTGCAAAAATGTGGACACCCTTCCAGTTGATCCACTAGTGTTATTTTTTTGTAAGGTCTCAAAACTAAATTGACTTGTTAGGCCTTAATCTAAGTCAGGTGATGACAATTCTAGAGTTTCATAGTTCCAGAGTTTAGCTGGCACAGGAATAGTGGTGCAGCATTGCTTGCACAAACATGATCTGCATGGAAGAGTCAGCCCAAGGAAACCTTACGCGATCTCATCACAAACGTCAATGTCTGAAGTTTGTAACGCAATCAAGTGCTGTGGTCTGATGAAGGAAAATTTGAACTCTTTGGCTACAATCACCAAAGGTACGTTTGGAGTAAAAAATGAGAAGCATTTGAAGATAAGAACACTTTGCAACTGTTAAGCATGGAGGTGGTTCCGTTATGCTTGGGGGTTGTGTGGCAGCCAGTGGCACAGGAAATATTGTGCGGGTAGAGGGAAGAATGAATTCTACTATCAACATATCCTGGAAGCTAATGTCCCACAGTCAGTGAAGAAACTTCACTGAGATATTACAACAATGATCCAAAACATACCTCAAAATCAACCACGGACTACTTCAGGAAACGAAAGATTAAGGTTTGGAATGGCCTTCACAGTCCCAGACTTGAATATTTTTTAAAATCTGTGGGTAGATCTCAAACATACGGTGCTTGCAACATGGCCTAAGATTATTTCTAAACTAGAAGTGTTCTGCAAGGAAGAGTGGGGAAAAAGATTCCTAAAGCAAGAACAGAAAGATTGTTAGCTGGCTACAAGAAATGTTTGGAGGCTGTGATTTCTGCCAAAGCAGGTGTTACTAAGTACTGACTGATAGGGTGCCCAAACTTTTGCACGTGCCACATATTTACTGTTTTATTTTTTTCAATCTGTTAAATTCAGCAAATAAATAGTAACTTTGCATTAGAATTTGCAGAAATATGTCAAGTTTGTTCTCTGCAGAGGTTGTTAACTTCACTTCAACAAAATATGTAATTTGGCCAGGGGTGCCCAATGTTTTGCATACAACTGTATGTTTAGCTGCCCTCACTGACACTTTTGAAAACGGTTTCGAAAAAAGTTCTAAAATAGCAACTTTCAAGAAACAAAGTTTGCTTTTTGGGAAAAATAGTTTACAGGGACATCTTTTCTGACATTTTTTTATAAGCTATTGCTTTGAGAAACTATTCAATATCTTGGATATTAAGCTTTTTTAGAAAGGTTAAAATCTCAGTTTTGTAATGCCCATTTTGAGTGTTAGATTAAATAACAGCATTAGTGAATGTTAACTAATACTAAACATTGAGGGAGTTTAACTTTCTTGGGCAATTTATTTTCACAAAGCTTTATGAAAGGAATCAAGGTTAAAGAACAATCTCAATCATGGAAGCATTTGTTACCATTTATGCAATGTAGGAAGACATTAATAAAATAGAGGAAATTTGTTATTGGTTTTATTGACATCTTTTATTAATTCTGATATCCAGGTGTTGGTTCACCTCTCGTTTAGGTTATCATGAACCTGCCTTTTCTCTAATTTCTTTCTGTGCTCAAATTTTAAGGCAGGCCCAGTTGCATTAAAAAATCTTTTTAAGTTAAATGGTTATAAAAGCAGCTGCTTAATATTTATGCCAATATCCTCATTTAAGGGATTTTTTCGCATTTTAAGCACCTTAAATATTAATGTTTTATGCTACACCTCCTCAGGAGTGTATCTGCTATTTAAATTAAACTTTTTCCACAGTGGATGTGTTTTGATTCAAACTTTAATAAACTGGAAGTCTTTATTTTACCTCTGTGATACAGTGGAGTTTTATGTGTTTACATTGCAGCTGTTCTGAATGGGCAGGCCTTCTGCACTTATGATTTAGAACCTTAAGCATGATTTCTGTAGCTGCTGTTACTCATCCTAGAGGAATGGGAAGAATTTTAATGCCCTGTATTGTTTTCAATCCTAGAAGGATCAGTAAAGAAATGTAGTGGCTTCCTTGGACAAAATATTTTTAGTTCTTGCATATCTTTTTTTAAAGCTTCAATTATTTTTAAAAGGAAAAAGACAACGTCAAATGTAGGTTTTAAATGTAGCAGTTGTACAATTTGTAAGGAAACCAGTGTACTAGAATGCTACTATACTGAACTCCTTGTGTCTAATCATGCATCACAAACCTCAATCAAATGGGTAAAAAAATAAATTAAACCATGAACAGAAACAATTGGCAATCGTGTAAGTTTGAATCCTGTTCACACTGCAGTGTTTTTTCTTTGTATCCCTAAGACTACTTGATTAGGAGTTGATCTTGTTCCCTCAACCTCCACTCAGCCTTCTCCTCCAGTCACCTGGTGAGCAAGCTTCTCTTTTGCCTTCATGTTTTCCATCTGTTGACAGCTCTAACAATGCAGAACCCGAGTGCAATGTGCAAAAACTGTTAAGGGTTAAGATAGATATTTTTTAAAATATTTCTTGTTAGGTGTTAAAATTATTTTGGATTTATACTTAAGTGCCCAGGATTCATTCATTACATTACTGAAGCTTTTGTTTGCTTTACCATATTTACAGTATAATATTACATCACTTAATTTTTTTATCACTGTGGTGTTGTCTTATTCTTTCTGCTGTAGGCTAGGTGTCACTGGGTATTAGTTTACTTGAATCCCATCAATTTAAAAAATCCTTTTATCAAGAAATCTTTTCCCCCATTGCTTCCAGATATGAGGTGGTTTACTGTACAGGCCTGACAGAAGTGAAGGAGAAAATTTACATGATATATAAGATTCATTTGCATTTTTCTTGTATTTCGATAGTAAGCTTTTTGTTGTATCACATGCATTATCTGCAAAACTATTCGCAATTCTCATACTAAAATATGACATACCCTGAAATCATATTGAATTATTTTACTGATAATTGCATGAGATCAAGTTTCCTTGAGGTGTAGCCTGATGTTTTTGAATTAATCAAAAGCCCAAAATATTAAAACCAAATTTACTGCAACTGCTTATAAAAGTACTGTAACAGATTGCAAAAGGAGGGTGATTTCTTTAATATAAACTATGGTGAAAGCAAGGAGTGGAATTTTGAAAGAGAAGGAGGAGAATATATGTAGGAGCCACCAGCCTTTTTATTTTTGATTAAATCAAAACAATATCTGACCAAAGTCATTTAACAGCTGATACTACATTTTTAAATTGTTAATAGAAAACTGCTGAATTAAATTGTAAAACTCCATTACCAGGTGCATCAGTTTTGTACTTTAATTTGGTAATTTTGAGTTGCAATTCAGTTTTTTTAAGGGGTTTTTTCGTATTGCCCGAACTTTGGTGTTTTTCCAAATCTTCCTTGGCATTTATCCTCTAATCAGAAAAATTGGTTCACTTCATCCTGAGTGCATGCACACAACACATAGCAGAAGAATGAGAATTAATGGCACGTGTACAGAAACATCTGTATTTAGAAAACAGAACAGCCTAACCCTAATGTTTTCCCAGTCAATAGATGTTCAGATGCAAATAGATGTTTGATTAGATAAAAATGGGCCATAAGCTGATACCCTGGACAATGTGTGCATCTTTCTTGAAACAAGTGTTGTTATTATTTTTGTTATTGACATTGATCTGTGCGTTAACTTGAGAGGTGCACTGGACTGAAAGTAAAGGCTGTGGATATTGGAGGATTTGAGCAGTTCTTTCTCTGAACTGCTGAACATTTTTGTTGTAATTATCTTCTAATGTCACACTTTTTGCTAAAGGCTATAAGACATTGAAGGGAGCTTTTGTGGCCTAAATTACCATAGACCTATTCATTTCTAACACCCTGCTGTAGAAAGACTTCATGTGGGCCCTCTGCAAGGTAATGCTTTCGGCAGCAAAGTGAGAAGATTTCTGTTCTTTGAAGCACTACTTATTTATAGCGCAGAGTACTACTGAGATATTTGAAAACCTGAAATCTGATGGATCTGTCATCTGAGTAACTAAGGAATTAAGTAAACTATTTTATTTATTAATTTTAAAAATAAAGTTCTACATTTTATTTTTGTTTATTTTTAAGTATTTTAAAAAGCGTGCCTTGTTTTCTTAAGGCATCCGAAATAGAATTTTTACAGTATGGTATCTGGATGTGAAATTTGACAAGAACTTGGTGCTATGCAATAGAAGCTTTTCAGTCCCCTAGTTTGAGAGAATTTAGCTTTTATCATTACAGCACTGTGACCATGCTGTTACCCTTTGGTATTCAACAGGTTTTAGTTAAAAAAAATAATTCTATGCTTGCAAATCAATACAGTTTAAACTAAAAGCAGAAACACTTTTTTTCCACAAAGCATTATAATTAAGCTACTGATACATTCAAGCTGCTGTTTGAATTTAGGGGTGTGGATCTGAGTTGTTGGCACAGAAGTTGAGATATTGGGTTGCTAGGATTGCGTTGATGTATTTCTTACTTGTAGATAGCAGTAATAGAAATCCTTTATGTTCTCTTAAACTAGATGAATGTTAAGTACAGTCAGTTCTACTATATATACGTCACATGTTAAGTAGTCAGTCACACACAAGTAAGAATGAATGGTTGTGCAGCTGTGTCCACACATCATAGTCAGTGAATGTAAAATTACATTTCATACCTTTCTTTAGATTATAAATATTTTGAATTTAAGCTTCTCACTTTAAAAGTTTTTAAAATGTAAAAGTTGTTAATCGCTTTCCCTCCTCCACTGCTATCAATAGGCTGACACATACTGTACCTGTCTCATGCAAGTTTTCAATGTTTTTCTTATAGTTGTGTTCAATTAATGAATATTTTAACAAATTTTTTTATAAAATAATATACAGGAACTAACAGTAATATGCGAAACTGTTCCGATTTAATCAGTGTTTTTCATAACATGGGTTTCTTTACGAATGTGATTATCATGTTCTAGCAGAGCTGACTGTGTGTAATTTAGAAGGTGATGCTTCCACTTGGTCTTTTGGTATATCACTACAGTAGCTGTGGAGGAGGAGTGACAGGCATTGATATTTTGTGTTGTACTCTATTTAATTTATCATCTTTTGCCTCTATGTGGAGGCAATCATAACCCACATGTTGAATTATCATGTGGCTGGGAGAAAACAACTGCAGGATGTCAAGGAGCAGATGTCTTTTTGTGAAATTAAAGAGAAGCAAATGCCAAATTTCCTTTCCTTTCCATTTATTGCTTTGAGTGCTTTAGCCTTCACCCAGTGCTTTTAGCTTTTCATAATCCCTGTTTAACTTAAGTCTTTCTAGATAAAGCAAAAGTAATTTAGGTTGCTTAAAATGCAGCATTTTTATTTTAAGGAATAAGGAATTTTGAATTGTTTGGTAATGAATGCTATTTTTGTAGAAATAAGCATGCCAATTTCGCCACTCCCCACCTCCATTAGGTGAATATACCCTTATTCATATTCAGTTGGGTCAATCTTTTTTGTGAACCAAAGTAAAAAAAAAAAAACCTTTTCAGTTCTTGTTTTTTTCTAGTACAGTATATAGAAAGTCTACCTTCCATTTCAAAATGTTCACCATTTGTTACTTTATACCTGGAATGAAAATTTATTCATTTTTTTATTTATTGGCACCACCTGACCCTATTAATTTTCTAGGTATTAGAAAATTCACAATGAAAGCTGACATGGTTGGATAAGTGTTCCCCCTTGTAATAGCAACCCTAAATAGTTTAGTTGTAACCAGTCTCCTTCAAAATAGGGCACCCTGTTAGTGGACCTCCACCTTTGTACCTTTTTACATGATTTAAGGATAGATTCAGCAGTTCCTGTGGGTTTTCTCTGTTGGGTAGTGCTGAGAATGTTATGGAAAGGCATTAATTGTTGCTGCTGGTGCATTGTCAGTAGCCGATAATACTTTTAGTTTCTGATAACCTTTCGGAAAGTGTATTGAACACTACGTGGTATGTATCTTGAGGCAAAAAAAGTCATTTCAGAACTTCCAACCGAATAAAGGTAATTAACCACAGTTTTTTTACATTCAGTTTTTTGCATTTTTCCATTTTGTAATCTGAAATAATGAGTTATCTCCCTTGGGCTGAGTGCTTGCAAAGATTGCTCTTAAAAGCTGACTAACATTTCTATAACTTGACTGAATTCAGACCACTTCAGCTGTCTTAAGATTAAAAATTACTATTGTTGATGGATTTAAGTCAGCTCTTAAACTCTCTTAAACTACTTATTGGCAGGACTATTTTGTACATATTCAGGGTCAGTTCTGCTGTTATTCTACCTGAATTCTGGTGAGGTTGCAGGTGGAACCAATTTTTGATAAGCTGTTTTAAAGACCTTTTTCACTTGCAAAACAGTGACACTACTTTCTTATTGAGTTTATTTTTTTACTTCTTCATATAAGGTTAGATTATGTGTTTAATTGAAGAAACAATCATATAATATAAACAAGCCCCCACTGGTAAATGACTTAACTCTAGATGCAACAACAAACATCTTAATGTTTGAAGGTCCCCTGAAGGTAGTATTCAGCTTGTGTGATAAAACTATCAGAGAAACTACCGATGTGTCTTTTTAAATCAAGAGCTTCAATTGATTAGAGTAAAATAAAGATGAAATCAGTAATAGTCCCAAGATCCATATTGCTATTTTTTTATGTTATATGATGTCAATTGTTTTCTGCTTATTTGTTTTTTTTTGTCAATTTGTGGACCTAAATCTCCTGTTTAGAATAATGGTTAGATCAATAACTGGGTAACAACGTTAGTGTCTGCTAAGGAAGAATATTATATATCAAATATAATTGACTGTTGGTTTCTTGTTTTTTTTTAGTCCTTATAGAGAACACTTTAATTCTTTACATCTTTTGTAGTATGACTTTTAAAATGGAATGTATTTTATGAATATCAGTTTATATACAGCTGTATATGATCCTTTTGTCATTATTGTAGTTTTAACTAATGCATGAAATCTTGATAAGTGCTTGATATGGAGTAAAACATTTACAACATCATGCTACCTTTACAGTAATACATAATAAAATAGACTACATTTAGAAAATTATTGCTTTAGTTGTATTCCTGAAATATGTACATATCTTGGATTTTGAAAGTGCTGTATAAGAATGAAAATAAAACTATAACACCACCTCTTATCACAGTAAAGCATGACAGGTCCAGATTTTTTAAAGCTGAAATTCTGACTTGGGTTTTTTCCTCAACAAGCCCAATTTGAAATTTTAGTAATAGAAAATACAAGTACTGTTCCTCATGAAGACCTCTGTGTTGCTTTGGATATGTCAAGTAAATCTGCTTCCAATACATCGATTGATATTTGCAACCAATACAATTGACATTTGAAAGTTTTGAAAGTGACTTTCTGACTTTGACATTTTGATGGGAAGCTGCTCCTTTGTTTATATGCCTTTGACAATATTCTCTTATTTGTTTTCCACTTTCCCTTCACAGGAACATGTAGGTTATGAAAGTGAATAAAGAAAATATGGACTATAAATCAGCTAGGGTTTCCTTTCTATTAATAAAATCACAAAATGGATTAAATAGTGGGTGCTCTGCTGAAGATCTGAGTAAATTAACAGGCAGTTGACAAGAAATGGAAATGCCAGTGTAATGTTACTAACCAGGGCATTGAGCCTCCACATTCAGCCAGTGTAACTTGCATGTATAAGATGTGACATAGGGTCTGCCAGAATGCAGACTTCTGCAGGAGGGATGTGGTACCATTCTTCTAAGAGAATGTCAAACGGCTTGCTCCTTCCTGGTGGTGGTGGAAAACACCGCTTCATGCATTATTCTAGACCCGTGGTTCTCAAACTGTGGTACGCGTGTCACTGCTGGTATGCGGAGCGCCCCCTGGTGGTACGCCAGATGACCCTGGAAATTTGTTGCCTGCACTGAAAGATTGAGATAGGTTTTCATATATTCTATTTTAGTAAAATTTGTTTTGTAAATAATCAATTAAAAAAGTTATCTCCAGCAAATAGGAAGGTAGGAGAATGTGCATTATTTTGGAACAATACCAATCTTGTAAGCACAGGAAAGCATAGGAATGCATACTGCGAATGTAAGTGACTAATTGTATTTGGAAAAAAAAGTTTTCAGCAAATATGGAGGTTGGAGTATGTGCATGGTTTTGGAACACTGTTAATCTTGTGAGCACAGAAAAGAATGATGGATAACAGAAAATTTTAAGGACTGTTCTAGGTTAATTTGAGAACAGTACACGGAGTGTTAGATGTGTACTTGCAGGTGATACAGCGAGCTCTGTTGCAAGGGAAAGTGCCTGGTGTGGATGGTTGCTGAGGGCAGTCAAGGGAGCTGTGAACAAGAAGGTTGCGCAGATTAGGTGGTTGGCGATATGAGATGATGGAGCTGTCAGAAAAGAGGGCCCCAATGGAACGATCATCCTGTAGGATGGAAAAGTTGTCATTAATAGTCCTGGGGATAGGAAGTGTGTTGGGGTGGTAGGGAAGCACCAAAGGAATGCTGTTACAGCCGGTGTTCCTGATTGAGTTGATGGTCAGAGGGGTGTTTTTGGCTCGGGCAAAAGCCCTGTCAATAACGCTCGTAGGGTATCCTCTCTTGATGAAAAAGGAGTACATTTTGAAGGCTTGGTTCTGGAAGTCGATGTTGTCGCTGCATAATCATCGTAGCCGAAGGAACTGTGAAAAAGAGAGAGTTTTTAGTATGTTTGGGGTGAAATGAGCTATACAGGAAATAGCTGTGTGAATCCCTGGGTTTGTAATAAACCGAAGTGGAGAGTCGGGGGTAGTTGATGGAGAAGTTGATGTCTAGAAACGGAAGAGTAGTGAAAGATATGTTCCAATTTCTTGTAAGTTACGTGTATTTCATAGTGCAGCAACATTTGTACTCTTGATGTAAAGGTTTCTCTTTCCCTTTAAGGCTAATATAAACTAATTGGTGCAGGAGGAGAAAATGCCTCGAGCATACTCATATTGGCTTCCGCTTGTAATAACTAATAGAATAACCTAATTTATTTGAATACATTTGGGTTTTAAACTGGTTTCAGAGTATGGATCTTTGCATAAGTAGTTAAAAGTCTGCATTATGTGGATCAAACTGAACAGCAGTCATGATCATGAGATTAAAGAAAAAAGTGAAGGATGAAAATAGTCCCCCAGAATTGTAAGATTTTATACTCTGATAGGTGTTGCTTGTATTTCCATTGTATCACTTTTTCTTCCACACATTAAATCTTTATTACTATCACTGTATTGAACATGACCAGAAACGTTTTATCCCTTAACTGGCATTGCATACGCTGCAGGTGGTAGCTTCTGAAGTTCATTGTTATAGAAATTGTAGTGTTGAACCCCTTTCGAATACTGTTACTAACTGATAAATGTATAGTTTTAAAAAATCGTCCAAAAAGACTACTTTGACATTTAGTGTCGAACTACTTTTTATTAATAACCTTTTCTCGAGTTAATTACAAATTTAACAACTGGGTTCTAATTGTACATACATTTTTATATTTTTATATTGACTATAGTTATTGCATTGTTATTTTTGCACTCAATTAATGAAACAGCCCTTTATATAATATATCTGATGGGGTAGTAAGAAGTGCCCTTGGGTAGTGTTTACAATGTTTTCTTGTCAGTTCTACTTTATTGCAAGGGACCTGCTGACTGATTGTTGGTTCCATCAAATTCGCCCGAGATGAAAATAATACTTTTTGTGTGTGTAAACATATCTTTGCTTATTTGTTTTGTCATGGTTTGAAAAAGGCAGACCAAATATATAATGGTGTTCTATTAAAGTAAGCCTTAATTAAAAAAAATATTTAATATTTTAATATTTAAAATGCTATATCTGGTGTCCACGAGTCTGATGAGTAATTGTAAAAGTTTAGTTTGTTTATTTAGTTCATATTTAAAGTTTTTGCTGGTGTCAAGATCATGTCCCGTACTCAAAATATTTTTTGTATTCAAAGCACCTGTTCTCTGGGTCCTGATATTTATAGCAGTGTTCTTAAAAAAATAGTGAATTTAGAAGTAAATAATTAATTATTTATCAGCTTTAAAATTGAGCTAAGGTACTGATCTTAATGTTTAACATGCATTCCGTGTAAAACCATAAAATCAGTAATAAGGAATTTGCTTTAAACTATAGGGGAGCAATATTGTTAGACATAGGAACAGTAAGCTTCATACAGGAAGACCCTCTATAAGTCTTTTTAACATAATCAACAAAGACATTAAAGAAAGCAGTATAAGTTTTATAGATATAGTAATATAGATATTGTGTACATATATTTTCAGAAAGAATTTAAGGATTTACCAAGCTAAAAAAAATACAGAGCAAGTCAGTAACCAGCTTTTTAGGGTCAATACCGATCACCGATTCCATGTCATTAGAATCAACCGATACAGATATTTTCTTTTAAAAAACATTAAGCTCCTAATTAACCAGCCATACAAGCCTCATGACCCATGGTAAAGTGTTACCTTTATTTTTTCCAATTAAAATAAACTGTAGACCACAGGTGTAATTTGTTTATTTTTTATTAACAAAATGAAATTTAGTGGGCTTATTGTTCGATTACCATAAAATAAATATTCTTGCTAAAATAATCACTTAAAATAAAATAGACTTTTTACTAATAAAATGTTTATATGTAATATATATAAATAGCAAGAACAAAAAACAATATAAAACATAATAAAAGGCTTGTCTTAATCACAACCCACAATTCTAATAAAATAAAATGTTCAAGATGTTGAACAAGAAGATAGCAGCATACTACAACCAAAAGGAAACAAGTCAGCCTAATTTGGCTCTTTAGCTACTAAGCCTGTTTACTAATCATCAAGGGCAGATTCTTGTTTATGAATATAAGATAATAACATCATAACATCACTTTATTAACCCTTTACAATTTCTTGCATTAGGAATGATCTTTTCGCATACCCAGCTTGCTCTCCATGAGACACACGGACACACATACAGGGAGAGAGCCTGGGGTCAGAGCGCAGGGTCTGCCATTGTACAGCGCCCCTGGAGCAGTTATGAGCATCTCTGCATGTTTTGAAGACAATCTGTTCCTCTTCTCATCCAAAATGTGTGCTGCTGTACTGAATAGACACTCGCTGTCCACACTCGTACTAGGAGCACAAAGGTAGACACGAGCTGTTTCTGCCAAGGAAGGGAAATGGTTTTTATTGCTTTTCTGTGCTTGGGATGAGTTGCTCAGTGAGGTACAGATGCAGCCATTCAAAATGCGGGGGCGATACCGCATTATTTTCCGGTGCGCTTTACGCAGTCTACCGCGAGTTACCGGTAAATACCGCTAGTTACCGTAAATTCTCCTATAATACCGCAAGCAAAATAATAGTATCCGGAATTTCCGCAAGGTGGAGCTAATAAAGCTCAACCTCTCATGTTTGAGCTGTCGCCATCAAAGTCTTTAACGAAGATATTACTAATAGTATTAATAATGAATGACCATGGACAAAATGTAAACTCAAAGTATTGCCCTGGTCCACATTATTTTTTTCATTGACCGTCTTTGTAAAAGTAACACCACAGCATTTCGCAATCGCGCATTTGTTTCCAATCATGCAAAGTACAGTGATTCACCATGCCTTTCACATGCTCATAAAAGAGATTGATTTAGGAACATGAACATATTACCATATGCAAACTGTACTGTATACAGTATGTATATGTATATTTAATGTCTTAACTGTGCCCGTTTAAGTATTGAATATTTATATGGAATTTTACCACTGAAGGGAAATCTTAGTAGCTGAGCATAAAAAGAATAGGAGTATACTGTAACGTGTGTGAAGGCCATAAACGATATTAATTTTGGAACTTAAACATACAGTATATGGCTAGTCTCGGTACTTTAAAGAAAACATACACACCAGTATTCCATTTCTCCCTAAACATTTGAAGCATCGGAGTCTTTAACTAACGTGATACTGGAGTCAACAAGCATACTTTTAGAATTTGATTACAAGGGAATATAATATGGAATCGTGTATCTAAAGAAATTAATAACGATATAATTATATTCATGTTGCAAAAAAACTGCAACGGACATAAAAAGCATTTTCTTTTAATGCAACGGACATAAAAACTCCCTTGCTTTTTACAGAGTGTTCCATAATTTCTAAATACGAAAATTATTTAAGCTGCGACACTTATCATTCAACCAGAGCTCGAAATATCACAAGGATCCTGTAGACTGTATTAAAAGAATTGCATATCTAAAGAAATTAATAAGATATAATTATATTCGTGTACTGCGACAGGGATTTGTAGGGCTGTTTCACCTCTCTCTTCATGTGACTCTATTCAAAAGCCATTTAGCAAAGAGGGGATGAGAAGAGTGACAAACTAGTATACAGTACTTTAGATCTTTTTTTCTGAACTGGGGAAAATCTGATCATGTTTCTCTATAACAATAATAAAAAACATTGCCACACCCGGACTGTTAAAGCAACGCATTAGCACGTCAAAGCCCATTGAGGAGCCGGGCGCAATAACTGTTTTGTCCCTTGATTTACTGATCTGCATTAATTACAGAAATCAAGTTCCTGCTCTTTGCAGACGACCTGGTCCTGCTGTCGCCCACAGAACAGAGGCTGCGGCAGAACCTGGCACTGCTGGAGCAGCACTGTAAGACCTGAGCGCTGACAGTCAATCTGGACAAGACCAGAGTTATGGTTTTCCAGAAAAAAAGCCACACCTCCATTAGTCTTCCTGAAATCGTCGGATTATGAACGAATAAAAGCATCTTATTAAAAACACGTTTGCGTTTGTTTGGGAGCTACATTATGTATTTTTCATATGTGAGATATAATGATGTGTTCCCGCTTACACATCGCACGACTTTAAAAGCTAGAAAAACAGGTTTCGATTCACATTATCTGGTGAGCCTTGTTTTGTCAAAGGACAGCACAAAAAAAACAGACAATACACAGGGGGGGAGGGCAAGCGAGAGGGAGAGTTTTTTACCCTCTGTCAAAATAAACCAAATCACCCGGGGCAGAGACTCTGGGGGGATCATTGTGTGGTACAGAACGGAGCTCAGTCAATTCAAACAACTTCAGCCCTGATTCAGTTTAAAAAAAACTGCAACGGACATAAAAACTCCCTTGCTTTTAACAGAGCGTTTCATAATTGCCAACTACGAAATTTATTTAAACTGCGACACTTATTATTCAACCAGAGCTCGAAATATCACAAGGATCCTCGAGAGCACAGCAAAGACTGTATTAATGATGAAGTATACTAGTGACAAACTAGTAAACTTTAGATATTTGTTTAGAACCGGGGAAAATCTGATCATGTTTCTCTATAACAATAATAAACATTATTTTACATATCACCTTTATGTGATATCACCTTAAGGACAGCACATACAAGGGTTAATTGCACAATGGGCCGGGCAAAGAAATTTAAAATAGTCTTCTTTAGGTGTGAGGGCAGGAGTGGATTGCAGAAGGCATAATCATCAAATTAGGAAAAAGAACAGGACAGGTGAGACGTTTATCCAGAGAGTGAGTGATCAGAAAAAGGAACAGCTGTTACACCCAGGTTTTACGCTCTCTCTCTGCTGAATGAATAAAAGCATTTTATCATGTTTGCGTTTGCGTTTGTCTGGGTATTTACTTTGTAATCTGTGGTTTACATCTACTGTATTGCTTTGAGATGCCACTTTTAAAGGTGATATGTAAAATTAAGTTTTTTATTATTGTTATAGAGAAACATGATCAGATTTTCCTTGGTTCAGAAAAAAGACGATTAAAATCTGTAATCTTTCCACTTGTATGTCATCGGAAAATACAAGAAGTTTCTGCTTTGTGTAAGGATGGTATCAGAAAGTAATCTAAGTGGTGAGAAAGCTGTGCTCCTCAAAGCGCTGTACAGGATAAAAACAACAGCAATAGTGTTAAGCTGGGCAAACGATTTTTTTATAGAAATACAAAATGAGATATAATGATGTGTTCCAGCTAAGACATTAACGAGTGCAACCCCCCTCTCTGCGGGAGTGCTGGCTGTGACGAATTAAACCGGTTTCACAGGTATTTTCAAAGTAGAAGGGGGCGAGATTTCCAGCGAAAGACACCTCCCCTTCCAAAGCCAAGGAAGTTCAGTACTTCAGTTCAGTACTAGTTAAGAAAGCTAGGCTCCTCAATGAAATCGCTTTAACATGCTAATGCATTGGTGTAACAGTCCGGGCGTGGCAAGCTTCTAATTTCAACTCGACTCGATTGGAAGACAATGAACATATTCTAGCCCTAAATGAATTAATAGCAAACATGGTTTACATAAAAGACATTTTTCCAAGAAAGTTTATAATACGATCTATAGTTGAAATCTGAGCCTAAATAAAAAGAAAAAGCATTTTCAGAGAGCAATCACGCTGTGTTTATGTAGAAAAAGCGATTAGGTTTATGAGCAATCTTATTACTTATTCGTTTAAAACGCTATATAAAATAAAGTTTATTATTAATTTTCCAGACAGAGCGGTGAACATTATTATGGATAAGACAAAGATAACGATCCTGATCAGTTTAGAAATCTGTGTACGCTGTAAGGTTTTTACTTCTTAAACTTTTAAAATACATGTTTCGAATATAAACTTCCTGGTACAGTATGTATAGCAAACCAGCACGTCTTTTTTCTCCAATCAGAGGGGTTAGACGCTCGGTTAAAAGCAAAGGAGATTGTCTGTTATGGTGGACATAAAAACAAGAGTTCGCTGGCATTATATCCTAGAAGACACAGATCGGCGCCAGACCAGGAAAATGCCCACAGCGTAAAAGAAAATGCCTGATGAACTAGGGATTGGACAGTTCCCAAGTGCTTGTACAATCGATGGAAATGTTCAAATAAATGTGCAAAAGAAATAAAATAATCATTTATTTCTTTATCATATTGGCTAGCTAATGTCCTCTCTTTGCTAGTTAGTGGCTGTGTTTCTGTGTTGGGTAGCAACGGGTGACTGTTCTCAGGCGGAAGATGTAAACAGCTTAATTTTCGTGTTAAATAATTTCTTTAAATTAAAATTCATTCCATACAGTAATCTCATATTTGGGTACCGTTTCATAAAACTTTCATGCCTAAAATGTTTAGGGAGAAATGGAAGACTGATAATGGAATGAATGATAAGTGTCGCAGTTTAAGTAATTTTCATAGTTAGAAATTATTAAATACTCTGTTAAAAGCAAGGGAGTTTTTATGTCCGTTGCAGTAAAAGAAAATGCCTGACAAAGTAAGGCTTGGACAGATTCCAAGTGCATTTTTGCAATGGATTGTCCATTGTGCTGCTGTAATACAGTTTAAAATAAGTCTAAACTGTATCAGCTTTATTTATGGGTTTCAATTTAGAAAAAGTCAAAAACCGCACTCAAAATGCAATTTAGAGCTTTCTGGCAAGAGGAGACACCCAAATTAATAATGTAACATGCCACTGTTTGTGCATGAACAAAGTTATACTGCTATTTCCTTAGATACGTGATTAAAAAAAATTTTTTTTTTGAATCACCGGCGGAACACATTCCATAAGATTCAGCACCTTTATATATTGCCTTTAAAGTTGGCTTCTCAAAATGCTTTACAGAATAAAAACAACAATAACAGCAATAACAACAATATTGTATTTCATTGCACTTTGAAAACCAAGTAATAACTTAACTATATGTGTAAACGTTTTATGATATGTCGCTGTTGTGAATGTCTGTGGAGTGTATCTTATTTGCCTGTCTGTCCTGGCTCTCTCGCTCGCCCTCCCCCCCTCTCTCCCTCAATTCAATTCAAGGTGCTTTATTATCTTGACAGATGGGTACAATTGGTGTTGGGTATTTACTTTGCTTTGAGATTCCACTTTTAAAGGTGATATATAAAATCAAGGCTTTAACTTGCTTTAACTCCGCAATGTATTTAAAAAATAAAAACAATTACAATCTAATCTTTTCACGTTTGATCCCAAGATCCCAAGAAAAATAAATCTAAACGGGGAGAAAGCTATGCTGAAAGTTTATTAAGATACTTAGAAGACAAAGATATCAATTTATTTTGCATTTGTCTGATTGTGAATCAAAACACATATTTTAACCCGCATTTGCGATTTAAATCAAAACGCGATTTAAATCAATATAAATGTTTATATTGTAATGCCTAGCTGACTATTCATTGTTATTAAAATGACTTAAATTCAATCATGTTGTGATATTTAGAAATATAAATTTGTTTGGTGCGAGTGAGGTTTTATTAAATCTCTGACCAAGGGAAACGTTTCATTTTTTCAAAGAAATGTTTGTTAAAAAAAAAGTCATGGTTCCACAGTGGGATTCGATCACAGACCCTGTGACATGGGAGTCAGGAACCTAACCCACAGCGCCACCGGCAAGGTTACATGCAGAGTGCTGAAAAAGCACTACAGAAACATTATCAACAGACAATGTACAGCGTGTACTATTCTTGTGTTGCGGTACATGAATATAATTATATCGTTATTAATTTCTTTAGATACGCGATTCCATATTATATTCCCTTTTCATCAAATTCTAAAAATCTGCTTGTTGACTCCGGTATTTCATTAAAGACTCCGATGCTTAAAATGTTTAGGGAGAAATGGAATACTGGTGTGTATTTTTTCTTTAAAGTACCTTATATGTACTTATATTATATAAACTGTGTGTTTATGTTCCAAAATTAATATCGTTTATGGCCTTCACACGCGTTACAGTATGCTCCTATTCTTTTTATGCTCAGCTACTAAGATTTCCCTTCAGTGGTAAAATTCCATATAAATATTCAATACTACAACGTGCACAGTAAAGACGTTTACTGTAAATCTTTCTACGACAGACCAACGGACCATGAGTGCCCCTGTCGGTCAACCAATCACGTACGGCCGTACCGCGCGTCATCGTGTGTCACAATGCGCATCACCGTAGCCAATTACCTCCGGTACGTGTCTGTACCGTGCACTTTGAATGGCTGCATCTGTAGAGATTAATCTCCGATGCTGTTGAATCATTCATGTCTAAACCATTCCTTTTATCTTCATTCAGAATTTCCTTATACATCGCCTGCAAGATTTTGGCTTTCTTACTATCCCTACTGTAGGGCTCAATTTTTTAAAGTGTTGCTATTATTGATGGTTGAGCGAGAGTCGGCTTGCCAGTCACCGCAGCCTTTTGCACATGCTAATTTTTCGTACATTGCATATTCTTTTTGGTGTTGGGTCTAAATAATAATGTCTAATAAGGTTGGTGGTGTTGAATGTTTTAGACGATGGTCCCCCACGAGTGACTTCTTTTGCACATATATTGGAAACTGTACATTTTTCGTCTTTTGTAAGAAGTGTGGTAAAACTGCCAGACCAGCAGACATGCTGACATATTGCCAATTTCTGGTAATGTCGGGAATTTTGTCATCACAAAATCTTTTTTTGTAGATTGGTCAATTTAGTGACTACCAATCGAGTCATTTGGAGTGAAAATTGACAGATTTCAATCGGCAGCCAATCAATCAGAGCATCCCTAGTTATAACCTGGAATTATCCGTTTACAGCCAGGAAACGGAGAACTGACTGAAACGTTGGAGAGTGTTAAGAGCGTTGTCTGATTAGTACATTGTTCTGTGCTCAGGATATTCCTCTTCCTAGTATATCCTAATAAAATAGAACAATATCAAGTATAAGGAAAAAAGTTCACAAAGGAACAAGTAATATGTTTATTCCATGCTAAAAAGAGAAGAGAGAAAACACAACGTATGTGAAGAAAGTTCTTTGGGCTTCCATAAAAACAAAAGCAGTGTTATCCGATAATTTACATGTAACAAAAAGTACACGTAAAATGTGCAAGGTAAAACTGTGTAACACCATATGAGGAAAAAAATAGCTCAAAATATTTTATAACAGATTCATCATCATCTGATAGATGATGAAATCAAGGGAAATGGAATGCATTAAATTTAAAAGCATCAAGTACAGTGTGGGAGACTTTCAGTGAGATTTTACAAGGGGGCTGCTGGCACTTCATTTAAAACTTGGTTCTAGGTACTGTTTCAGAGAACGAGTTACAAATGTCTTGGAGAAAATTAACATAAGGACAGCTGAATTGTCCCAAAGCCGAATACATGTATAATGATTGCCATTTGAATTATTTTTTCTGAGTATTAAGCTAATATGTTCTGAACCAGTCATCATATCAAATCAAATGTCAATTAAATTCGTCACCTATAATGTCAAGCTCAACCAGGTTGTTAAGGAAGGGACAATGAGGCTGTAGGATAAATAAGCCTTCATCAATACATACATATGCTATTACTACTGAAACCTACATGATTTCACTGTTTGCAGCTCTCACTAAACATTCCAGATTCGTCTACTTTTAGCAATAGCAAATGAATAGAAATTATTTGGTTGAAGCAAGATCAGGAATCTGAGCAGTATTTTCCTTGGAAAAATCCTTCTCAAGTATGACATAATTGAAAAAGGTAGAAAAACTAATTGAATTCAAGCCTCAGAAATATATATCTTTATGGTAATTGTATGGTCTATTTAAATCCATCCATTTCTGTCATGGTTGCTTATTTCTGTCATGGGTTTCTCCCATCCCGGTAGTGGTAGTATAGCTAAATCCATATCGTGGCACATATTTCTACAGGTATACCATCTATACCAGTTATAGCACCCACCTCTTTGGCTTATGGGCAGGGTTGGATCAACTAATAATTACTTACACTTATATAGGACTTTTCTTGACACTCCACTCAAAGCGCTTTACAGATGTGCAGCACTGATATGGATGATGTGAAGAAACCATTTCATAGATGGGGATTATTAGAAGACCATAATTGGTAAAGGCCACTGGGAAATTTGGCCCGGACACTGGGGTAACACTCTTTTCACGAAACACCCTTTGACTTTTAATAACCACATAGGGTCAGGACCTCGGGTTTACGTTTCACTTGAAGGATGGCACATTTTTATAGTATAGTGTCCATGTCACTAAACTGGGGCATTAAGTTCCAAACAGACCACAGGGTTGGCGCCCCCCTACTGGCCCTTCTAATATCTCTTCCAGCAGCAACCTTCATTTTTTCCCAGGTGGTCTCCCATTCAAGTTCTGATCAGACGCACACCTGCTCAGCTTCAGTGGATTGCCAGTTGCTAGTTGCAGGGTGATATGGATGCTGACAAATGTGGTAGGCGAGTTGTGCCAATTGTGAATTGCAGAGTGGTCTGACAGCTGGTCTGCCAGAGGGATATAGTAAAGGTAAATTTAATTAAAAATATTTGACATGCCCCACATTTTTAGATTTAATT
Source organism: Lepisosteus oculatus (assembly GCF_040954835.1). Classification (NCBI taxonomy): domain Eukaryota; kingdom Metazoa; phylum Chordata; class Actinopteri; order Semionotiformes; family Lepisosteidae; genus Lepisosteus; species Lepisosteus oculatus. The sequence goes on along the minus strand of NC_090702.1, from coordinate 10,306,593 downwards.
TAATCTAAGCTTTGTGCCATATAATGCTATTATAGTTCATGTAGAACCTTTCATTTCACGCTTAAAATAGTCTGCTATTAAAAAAAGTGCCTCTGGCCCTGCTTTATGGTCTATTTTCAGATTCCAAACTGGTAAACTCTCCCATCCTTAATGTGTGTATTGTCCATTAGTGGTATTTAATAGTTGGAATAAAAACTGGTACCCTTGAAAATAGGCGTACAGATACATTTTCAGTAATTTTCAATTTTCATATCACCCTGCAACTCACAACTGGCAACCCACTGAAGCTAAGCAGGTGTGAGCCTGGTCAGTACCTGGATGGGAGACCTCCTGGGAAAAACTAAGGTTGCTGCTGGAAGAGGTGTTAGTGGGGCCAGCAGGGGGCGCTCACCCGTGGTCCATGTGGGTCCTAATGCCCCAGTATAGTGATGGGGACACTATACTGTAAACAGGCGCCGTCCTTCGGATGAGACGTAAAACCGAGGTCCTGACTCTCTGTGGTCATTAAAAATCCCAGGGCTCTTCTCGAAAAGAGTAGGGGTGTAACCCCGGTGTCCTGGCCAAATTTCCAATTGGCCCTTACTAATCATGGCCTCCTAATAATCCCCCTCTATGAATTGGCTACATTACTCTGCTCTCCTCCCCACTGATAGCTGATGTGTGGTGAGCGTTCTGGTGCACTATGGCTGCCGTCGCATCATCCAGGTGGATGCTGCACATTGGTGGTGGTGGAGGGGAGTCCCCATTACCTGTAAAGCGCTTTGAGTGGAGTGTCCAGAAAAGCGCTATATAAGTGTAAGCAATTATTATTATTATTATTATTATTAATGTAGTCTTCAAGACTCTTTGCTTTGACTGTTGCATGTCCTATGATTATATACAATTATTTTCAATTATTGTAATGAATTATGCAATACAATGTCTGAGCAAATAAATACAAGTTGTGCAGTGGGCATTTCATCGCAGAAATGTTCCAGCGTGATCTGCATGCTAAGTTAACAGGTAAATAATATTTCTTGACAAAACCATTTCAAAGTCAAATGCAATATTTCTTTTGGATTAAATGATGTTTACAATGTAATAAGGTTTCTCCTTGTCAATGGAAGTTTTGTTGCCTTGTTTTGAAATGCAGAATATGGAGCTCTGCATACCTGAAATTGTTTATTTTGTGAGATAACTTGTAAATTTTATTGTGGTTTGAAATGTACTCATAAATGCTGATTCTTTCTAACCCTAAAATATAAAAAATAATGTTGCAGTTCCCCTTTAACAAGACTGTATTAGTCTAATTCCCTTGCTGTAACAACCTTTCTGTAAGGTGTGGATTTATATTTAGATTGTGCTCATAGAGATATATTTGACTGTGCTTATAGCATAATGGGTCTAAGGAATAAAAACACGATGAATTGAACAAATTATGAAAACAACAAAATCTTTGCCTTTTGGTTTAGTATTTTTATGCTTTAAAAAACATAAGTCAGGTTGTTGTGCAACAAAACAGTTAAGAGTAAAGTTTATTATAATAAGCCCTAATTAAACGAGCACTTTAAGTATTCAAGAAAATTAGCGATACATTAACAAAAACAAGTCTATATTACAAAGTTTGTTGCTCGTTCTTCCATTTTTATTCCTTGCTTTTGGCTGCTGCCTGCGCGCATGATGGTGTGTATCTCTTGTGATGTTGCATTGATGCTGACTTCTTTTGTTTCAAATTTATTTTTTCACTTATTAAATAACTTATAACTGAATACAGTTTTAATGTCACTAAATATCAGAACAAATGTAAAGGCACTTAAATTCTTAACAGGAATAAGAAGGGTATTATGGTAGTTATGGTGTAGAATATTTTCAGTGCAACATATATAAAAATTGATTCACAAATTAACTTTATAGAATAAGTTGTTTTGTGAGTTTAAATAATAAATATTTATTGAGTTTAAAGATTAAATATTTATTATGTATTATGTATCAATAAGACCAGTTCAAATGAAACTCTAGCCTACTTTTACAATTCTAGGTGTTATTCTGTTTGACCGCACAAGATTAACTTTTTTGTTTGAGAAAATTTTGATTAGTTCATGGCATTAATTGGCGTTTTTACCGTAAAGATTACATTTTATTTCTTCACATAACGGCTTCATAATACATTTCAACTTAACTGGTAGATTCATAGGTTAATGAAAAGTAACCAAATTGAACTAGTTATGTCCAGTTATGAGCACTTGGAACAAATCAGATATTTTTAATGTATTTTCATGGTGTTAACTTTTATGAGTTTTTGCCTACAAATTATGAAATCAATTGTGCTTGCGTAGTAAGGGATGGGTCTCTTTCCGATTTCTATATATGGCTTGCAAATGTTCTTAAAAGCATAATGGTCAGTTTGTTTGCTATTTTAGTCTCAAAAACACATCTGTTTGCTGTGGGATTCTGTTTCTATATTTTGAGTGTGCACTAGGTGGCATATTGGTTGCATCAGGTTTAATATAACTTGTAAGCATAAGTAAAAAGAAAGCAGCTTTTCTTCATTTAAGAAAATGTAACCAAGCACTGTAGGTCTTGATGTTGTCCTGTGTGTTCAGATAAGCAACAAACCATCACACAGAAAACTGAAAAAGGTCACTTTAAGGAACACACTGACAGTATTCCACAATATTCCCTAACAAAGAAGTTTTGAATTTCGTGTTAGCTTTATGGAATGTAGGCTTTTCACCCCAGCTATTTATAATTGTAAAAAAAATATTTGGTCTTCATGAATTGATTTGAATCTAATGTTTTTTTAAAAAAAGGTCAGGTGACAAAACAGCACAATGGGTCTCGTGGCCAATTCTAGTAATATGTAGTATGCTTGTTTTATTTTTATTCTCAGGAATTATTTTTAATAAGTTTGCTACTCAGATGTTATAGGTTAGCTGAAAGAAAATTCAGTTAATGCATGTAAGAGAAATGTAAGATGCTATCATAAAATGTTTTGAAGTGAAAGGTTTAAAAAGTTCTATTTTAATATCTGAGTGGTGCAACAGAGTAGAACAAGTTAATTTTACCATTTTTGATGTGCTTCTAAAGTGGAAAGGAAATTGTACTTTAGATATAAACCAGCTTGAAATTGTGCTTTACCTTATACCTGTTTAGTAATTATCATTTGATGATCTTTCCTTACAAATATCCCAATGTGTTATAGAATATAAAGGCATTTAAAGTAAAAAATGTGAACCTTACTAAAAGATATTTTACTTTACTTTAAACTTGATTTAAAATGAAAAAATAATTGAAAAACGGCTATGAGTTTTTGACCTTGGAAGACATTTCAAGATCTGTGGACCACTAATAAAAAGGGTATGATGTTCTTGGGGTGCTTAACTTTGACCATGGTACATGGAGAATTGTGCATTTCAACACAATATTCAATATATCAGAAATGCTAAAACTATCAAAAACACTAAAGAAGCAAGATAATATTTTTGAAGACTTTCCATTTTTTCATTGCTTTGGTCCTTCTTATTATCTAATATTCAACCTGTTTTTTAAATATTAGCTATGTTTTGCATGTTGGAATTTTAGACTTTTCTGAAACTTTTCTTTTGATATATTAAAAAGGTAAAAACAATCACTTTCAACGTATTTCTTCCTGTGAAATTCCATGAGGTTTTATTAGGCAGCATTTCTTATTTTTTAAGTGTTGACATATTAGGGAAACCCCTTATTTGAGGAAAACCTGTATTTCTTCTCATTATTTTCACTTCTGAGTGGTGCAACAGAATAGAACAAGTTAATCTTACCATAGTTCAGGTGAGTAGCTGCGTCAGCATGCGTGGGCTGCAAAGGAACAACTTATAGGTTTATTCCATGCTGAAAAGAGGAGAAAGAAAACACAACGTTTCCGAAGAAGGCTCCACAGCCAAAATGTTGTTTTCTTTCTTCTCTTTTCATCATGGAATTTCATCATTACTTGTTCCTTAATCTTACCATTTTTGCTATTGCTATAAGGAGAATCTGAGACATCATAGAGATTTCACTTCAGATTAGCATGGCGACACAGTGGTTAGCATTGTTGCCTTGCAGCACTGGGGCTCTAGGTTCAGTTCGTAATCTGGGGTGTGGGGATTTTGTATTTCCTACCTGTGTTAGTGTGGGTTTCCTTAGGATGATCCGCTTTCCTCCCACAGTCCAAAAACATAATTACTGGACAGATACTTGGTTTCTGGGGAAACAGGCCATAGGTGTGAGTGTGTATGCGTGTTTGCCCTGCAATGGACTGGTGTATCTGCCTTGGGCCCGTTGCTTACTGCCTGGCTGAAGCTCTCCCGCGACCCTGAATTGAGAGATTCGGCTAGAAAGTGGATCTATGGATTTGACTGTCATTGTGATATAACATGTTTTGATAATAAATGAAATAATTTGCTGACCATATTTACCATACCTTTGCTAATGCTTCATGGTCAGCAACCTTTTAAAACTAGAAAGCAAACTACATCAAAATGTGGTGAATGAAGCTGGCATAAGGGCACGCACTTATGATTGTCAATATAACTTTGTTCTAGATAATTGGCATTTTGAATAAAAGCATTCATAGAACTTTGTATTACTGTTGCATTTCCTTACCTTTGCTATAGGTATTGAAGTATCAAGCATGGAGGTGGCAGAAAAAAATTCAAATTTGTACCTTTATGAATAATGCAAGAGAATGGTAGGTTCAGACAAGGTTATAGTTCTTATCTGAAACCACATTCCCTAGAAGGCAAAGGAGAATGACTTTCCGTCCTCAGTCAACTGACATCAGAGCTAAGCCTTTTTTTATGCAATTACAGGTGATGCATAAGGGTGTAGAGAAAGAAACTCCTGTTCAGCAAGCCCGTGGACGGTATATGTGAGGTTCTGGTAAAGTGATTTTGCAGGAGACTTTTGATTTTGGCTGTAATAATAGATGAGGAATCTAAAGAAGTTTTAGCTAGAGCCTAAACAGAATTGTGCTTTGTTTTATTGCTTTTGTTTGTGGTAAAAGTATGATGTTTCATTCATGCTGAAGTGGAGTGGTTTCATGTGCAATGCCACCAATCCACTAAATTTAAATCTACTAAAAATGAGCTTAAGGCGAGTGAAGAAGGTGGCAACTTAGCTCCCAAAGACCGACCGTGTATTGGATGAGGTTCAAATCTCCACCTACAATAAAATGTGAATAACGAATTGCGATTAGAAATAATATGAATATTGGACATTGAATACTGAAGAACTATACCACACTAAACCATGACAAACTAGATTGGATTGCTTTATCATAAAATCCAAAGAAGGGGAAGGTGACAAGCATTTTAAAGATTAATGATTAGTTGTAAAAATTACAGTAGGGTTGATAAAAAATAACAGCATACAAACAAACTGCTAGGGTATAAATGTTTTCCCTAAGGTTTGAGAAAACAAAAAACAGTTATAGTTGTGACTCGTTCTAAAGCAGAGCAGTTGGTCCCCAATCTACCCCTCACATATACAGTACCGTCCAGTCGAGCCTTCAGTTACACAATCAAACCCTTGATGGACTTAATAATAATGAGATTGATTGGAACTGTTTGTTCTCATCTCTTAAACATGTTGGAGCTTTAACTTATATTTTGTAAGTGAAATAAAATTCCAAACTTGTGACTAGAAACAAAATGCAGCTATTAAATTGAAACAACTTCTTCAAGTAAGGCTTCACTTATCCAATTAAGGTGAGATGGAATAAAAACTAGGTGTGTTGGTCTCTAGGACCAAGATTGGGAACCATGCTGTAGATCATGCAGATACCATAACAGTTCTATGGAAGTGAATAATGCATCTCAGAAGGCAGTATTTACAGTGCCTTGCGAAAGTATTCGGCCCCCTTGAACTTTTCAACCTTTTGCCACATTTCAGGCTTCAAACATAAAGATATAAATTTTTTATTTTATGTGAAGAATCACCAACAAGTGGGACACAATTGTGAAGTGGAACGAAATCTATTGGATTTTTGAAACTTTTTTAACTAATAAAAAAATGAAAAGTGGGGCGTGCAAAATTATTCGGCCCCCTTGCGTTAATACTTTGTAGAGCCACCTTTTGCTGCGATTACAGCTGCAAGTCGCTTGGGGTATGTCTCTATCAGTTTTGCACATCGAGAGACTGAAATTCTTGCCCATTCTTCCTTGCAAAACAGCTCGAGCTCAGTGAGGTTGGATGGAGAGCGTTTGTGAACAGCAGTTTTCAGCTCTTTCCACAGATTCTCGATTGGATTCAGGTCTGGACTTTGACTTGGCCATTCAAACACCTGGATACGTTTATTTGTGAACCATTCCTTTGTAGATTTTGCTGTATGTTTGGGATCATTGTCTTGTTGGAAGATAAATCTCCGTACCAGTTTCAGGTCTTTTGCAGACTCCAACAGGTTTTCATCCAGAATGGTCCTGTATTTGGCTGCATCCATCTTCCCCTCAATTTTAACCATCTTCCCTGTCCCTGCTGAAGAAAAGCAGGCCCAAACCATGATGCTGCCACCACCATGTTTGACAGTGGGGATGGTGTGTTGAGGGTGATGAGCTGTGTTGCTTTTACGCCAAACATATCGTTTTGCATTGTGGCCAAAAAGTTCGATTTTGGTTTCATCTGACCAGAGCACCTTCTTCCACATGTTTGGGGTGTCTCCCAGGTGGCTTGTGGCAAACTTTAGACGAGACTTTTTATGGATATCTTTGAGAAATGGCTTTCTTCTTGCCACTCTTCCATAAAGGCCAGATTTGTGCAGTGTAAGACTGATTGTTGTCCTATGGACAGACTCTCCCACCTCAGCTGTAGTTCTCTGCAGTTCATCCAGAGTGATCATGGGCCTCTTGGCTGCATCTCTGATCAGTCTTCTCCTTGTCTGAGCTGAAAGTTTAGAGGGACGGCCAGGTCTTGGTAGATTTGCAGTGGTCTGATACTCCTTCCATTTCAAGATGATCGCTTGCACAGTGCTCCTTGGAATGTTTGAAGCTTGGGAAATCTTTTTGTATCCAAATCCGGCTTTAAACTTCTCCACAACAGTATTACGGACCTGCCTGGTGTGTTCCTTGGTCTTCATGATGCTCTCTGCGCTTTCAACAGAACCTTGAGACTATCACAGAGCAGGTGCATTTATACAGAGACTTGATTACACACAGGTGGATTCTATTTATCACCATCAGTCATTTAGGACAACATTGGATCATTCAGAGATCCTCGCTGAACTTCTGGAGTGAGTTTGCTGCACTGAAAGTAAAGGGGCCGAATAATTTTGCACGCCCCACTTTTCATTTTTTTATTAGTTAAAGTTTCAAAAATCCAATAGATTTCGTTCCACTTCACAATTGTGTCCCACTTGTTGGTGATTCTTCACATAAAATAAAAAATTTATATCTTTATGTTTGAAGCCTGAAATGTGGCAAAAGGTTGAAAAGTTCAAGGGGGCCGAATACTTTCGCAAGGCACTGTAGTTGTGCCCTTTTATCAGGGCATTTCAAACTTATTTTGTAATGGTTTTCAGAAACTGAGAAGGATTTTTTTTTTAATTCTTATCTCGTTGTATAGTGGTCAGTGTATAGTATGTTGACCTATTTTTGTTTTGGTTTTTGTTTCTATGTGAGATTTTGTCCCTGTTTTTTTCAGTTATGAAACAATGTATAATTTCACAGCTGAGCTGTATCATTGTTTGGTTAAATAGAATAACGGAGTTGAGATTGCTTCCCTTGGAGAACTGTTATTTAAATTCCATGTTTCATACAATACTTTCATTAATACCACACTGCTAAGCTGTTGTATGTCATGTATTCAACTTGTTTCCTTTTAAAAATGAAAATGTGAAAAATTTAGTCCAATTTTACGGTGGATATAAAAAGCCTACACATCCTTGCATGTTTTTGTAATGTATTTTTTTGCAAAATTTAGATGGGCTTGGATGTTCTTTTTTGTAAGAAATGACGTGTGCAGAATACGGGAGATGGTTGTCACATGCAAGGAGTGACCAGTACCTGCCAGAAATTCTTGCAGCTGCTTTAATGTTGCTGTAGGCCTCTTGGTAGCCTCCCTGATAAGTTTTGTCCTTGTCCTGTCAACTTTGGAGGGTCGTCCTGATCTTGTAAATGTCCCTGTGGTGCCACATTTTCTCCACTTATTGATGATAGTCTTCACAGTGCTCCATGGTACATCCAATGCCTTTGATATTCTTTTATATCCCTCTCCTGATTGGTACCTTTCAACAATAAGATCCCGTAGATGTTTTGTCAGCTCCTTGCGGACCATGGCTATCCCAGTAGGATGCAACCATGCAAGTTTCAAGGAAATCTTACAGGAACAGTTGATTTTTAATTTGGGTTAATCAGAATCATTTTCATTGATGGCAGGTGTATGCTACTTACCTTTGAACAAGATTTTGAATTTGATTGGTTAACTCTGAACACAGCTACAGTCCCCATTATAAAAGGGTGTGCAAACTTATGCAACTAGGGTGTTCTAGGTTTTTTCATTTAAATTATTTTCCCTAATTATCTATTTGTTTTTCTCTTGAATTGTGTTGGCTGCAAGGTCACTTTAAAGATCGAAAAATGTCTGACATGATATATCTCGATTTCTGGCTTCACATCACAAAAAATGCAATTTCAATAAGGGTGTGTAGACTTTATATCCACTGTATGTGTGCCTTTATTGTTTCAAATCAAAATTTTTTTTGAAAGAGTAGCTTGCAACATAATTTGAACTAATTTTAAGCAGCTGTCGAGTTTTGTATTCTCTGCTGCTTGAAGGAGTTAAACCAAGCTTCTGGAATATGAGGGTGTTTTAAATAGTACTGACTAATGTACCAGTCCACCTTTCATGCAAGTCGACAGAGAATGGAAAGAATGGCATCTACATCAAAGTTGTCACTGTGGATGTTCATGGAGACATGTCTGCCTTGGGCCTAATTGAAAGCTTTGATCATGTGAAGCACAGTTTTCTGACACCTTATTATTCTGTGCACAGATGATACGGCTGTATAGCTGTATTGTCCATATTCTTAGAAAGTGACTTAAAGGAAAATTACCGGTGTAAACACAAGACACTAGACTACAGTTTAATACTGATTTAAAATGACACTGCACAGTTGGCAGTTATTTTTGTTTCAAATGCCTACTTGTTTTAAAGCTTTGATATGTGCAACTTTCCCTGACATATTGAATAAGCCTTGCACATTAGAGACAGGTGTGCCAGACCTGCCTCTACCACTCAGAGGCACTGCTAAAGGGTCCTGTCCCACAGTTGGTATTTGCTCAGCTTATTGCTCTCCTTTCCCAGCACTTGTTTTATCCTGCACTGTTATTTTTTCTGTACTGCTACTGTATAAGATATCTATTGATCTATTTATATAAAGTGTTGTCTGGGTATTCACATGAACAAAGCCAGTGGCAATGTGATTTTCTGGGTAACTTAAAGGATTTGCTTAGTAGTACTACACAACAAAGTCTTAGACTTATTTCATTTTAGATATTTTGTAAAAACAAACAGTTTGATATCAGTTGAAATGGTGTCTTTCATTCACTAAAATGGGAGCTTAATTAATGTGCCGCCATTAAAGAGATTGCTCAACTTAAAGTCCTCTCTGCGTAATTTGAGCCCATTGATAGCTCATTACCTTCTTTAATTGTTTTCACTTTTTATAGTATGTTAAAGATTATCTAAATTTATGCATCAGTCACTTATGGTTAATTAGGGCAAATAACTTGTTTATGTAATAATAAACATAAGTATATTAGGTTCTATTTTAATATACATTATTTAATAAAATAATAGTTAATACATTTATTTAATATAAATGCACTAATATAAAATAAATTTGACAGCACATAGAATCATTGTCTTTGTTTTTAGGAACTGAGATTAAAAAATGTAGCTCTCTGGCTATAGTAAATCTTAATAATTTGCTGATGGGGTTGAGATTTTTTAAAATTCATATAAAAGATTTCATATATACTAGATTCTACTATTTGTTGTATACAAAGCACTGTCATGAAATTCCTTTTGAGCACTGATATAAAGTTGGGAACTGATTTGAGCTCAAATTTTTTTCAACATTATCCTGGATGTCTCTACTCTAGTCCCTTGGTCACTAATGGAGTAGCTTTAGTCTCTGAAAGGTGATGCCAATATTTCAATCAGTTGGTGAATTTATATTGCTTCAGTGCCTAAAATGCTGTAATTTAACGTCTACAGGCCTTCCACTCACTCTAAAACATGTATGTTAAGTAGTTGTATTACCTTGTTTTTTCCCCAATCATATTCACTGGAATGGATTAAAAACAAAATCAATATTTTAACTTTGTGGCCCAGTCAGAGCCCAGCTTTCAGTGCAATCTAGAATCTGTGTCAGCTGATAATTGCTATGCATCACATCTCACTTGAGGAAGCAAGAACAGTTTTACTAAGAAGACTGGGCAAAAATTGCAGTGCCCAGATGTGCAAAGATTGTAGAGACTTGTCCAAGAAGAATCATGGCTGTAATTTCTGCCAAAGGTACCTCTACCAAATATTGAATCATAATATTGACTTATATAATTCATTTAGGATGATGTGTACAACTGCTTTCATTTTGCCATGTTTTTTTAGCTTTTCTGCCATTGCACTCAAATTCCAAAATAAGTCCTGACCAAATTTCAGCAACATAATTAAAAAAAATGGACACTCAGTAATAAAGAATGCTAGACATTAATGTGTCTTTTCTATTATTTTGTCAAGGATCGCAAACTGTCCAAATCAGAGCGACAGCGCTTCAAGGAGGAAGCAGGGATGTTGAAGGGGCTCCAGCATCCCAACATTGTTCGTTTCTATGATTCATGGGAGTCACCATCAAAGGGGAAAAAGTGCATTGTGCTGGTGACGGAGCTGATGACATCTGGAACATTGAAGACGTGAGTATTTGTCCTATAATCCTGTAATTAAAAAAAACTGACAACTCCTTCAGCTGTTTGAGCAAGCCCATTTCATGTCAAAGAAAAAATATGAATTAATTTTATTACATTTTTCTTTAATAAAGGGCATTTGATTATATTTAAAGTGTTTGATAAATTAAAAAAATCTTGTCTTGAATCGGACATTAACCACATACGCTTAGACGTTCTTCTGTGGAAGAAAGAATCGTTCATATACCGATCCAGTCATTTAGAATGCGCGACGCATCATGTACCTTTAGTCATGATGCATGCTGTATTACAATGCTTTGCACTGCTCGACAGCTTTCTTTAGAAAATCTGTGCTGGACTGCACTACTTTGAAATCAGCCAGGTGGCACAGTGAATGCTTAACGTGTCATGTGGAAGAATTGTGTGCTGTCACACAAAACACCTGGGTTCAAATCCTGGTCAGTGCCCACAACTGTGGAGAATAATCTTTGTCCAACAATAAAATTTTAAAAATTAATACTTTTTATACTATATTAATATTTGTCTATATAAATAATATTAAAAATAAAGGTAGGGCTGTTTCATAAAGCAAGATTACTCAGCTGGATATATAAATGTTAGTAATTGTGATAGTAGGCCATTGTGAAGGGAATGTTTTTTACAGGTTTATGGATTAAAACTATCTGCAAAGTAAAAAAAAAAATATTTGCAAAGTAATATCTACAAAGTAAATTCTTTAAATCCAAATTGTCCAGTCTAGTGTATGTCTAATTTTTCATTTCAACTCGATGATAGACTAATTACTAGCAGCTAGTTACTGGCATTATTTATCAATTAAACAGCTTCTCCCAGCTCTTCTGGTGCATAGACCTTGAAAACTTGCAATCTCCAGCACCAGGAATGGAGAGCACTGCTTAAAATGCTATCCACACAACTCCTTTTTCAACAAATTCCAAACATTCTTGCTTACAATATTGTTTTGTAACTGCAGCACTGACGTTTACAGTAGCTGAATACATTGAAGTACTTAGAGACATTGACCACTGAACAGCATCTCCCTCAAGTGGGCAAGGAAGTTTACAGCTACAATGAGGTGACTAGGAATATGTAGATCACAAGTGCTTTGCCCAAAACTCTGCTGGATTTTCTCTAGCAAAGCAGATGAAAGATTAATCCATCCTGCAAATGGGTAGACTATCTGGCAATTTACATCCAGCCCCACATCTCAAAAAAGACAGAAAGCTTTTGAAAGACTTTTGTCATACCTCAGAGACTTTTTGTTTCTTAAAAGCCTTTATTTCCTAGTTCATAATAGAGATCCATTCTCTGTAGAATATTGCTTTTGCATTGTAGGGATTAAATTAAAAATATACTTAAAATCCTCCATAAGGCTTTTGTTGTAATGTATCACTAAACAAAAATATAAGCTGTTTTGCTTGCAGTATTCTTAACATTGTAAGACTGAAAGAAATATCAGGGTATTCAGTATTTTTACTTTGAAAGTAAAGCAAAAAGATTTTGATTTGTAAAAGCTATTTTGTATGAGGTATTTCGTATATGGAAATCAAAGTTCTATATAGTTCACTACATAGTAGAAGTATTTTTTATAGATGATTAAGAGAAGTATAAAATTAGAGTTACATTTAAAATTAACCTCTCATTTCTAAGCTGTACATTGAGAACTTAAGTGGTTTTCTATGGGGCTTAACAAATCAGTGTGATCTACTTGTCAGTTATTGTTATCATTCATCTTTACAGCCTGTGAACTAGGTAGATTGTAGTAATGTAGATTACCAGCAGGAAACCGCCCATGGCCAAGCTCCATATTATTTCAAAAAAGGTTACTGATATAACAGAAGTGCATCTTGATGTGCTTCAATCACATGTATGTCTAAAGCTTTGGCCCCTCCAGGCTTGTCGAAAAATCAAATAGAGTGCTTGGAAAGACTAGTTTTAAGTATCCAAATTTGTACCATTTGTATTATCAAGTAAATCTCTATTTTATTGATCAGCAACTATAATTTCTAGACACCAAGGATTTTTACTTTTTACCATCTGGTCCTTAATTATTAGCGGCCACATTTTCTGCATTCACTTGCCAAACTCACCTGTTAGCGCCCCCCCCCCCCCCCCGTCAATACTTTGTACATAGTCCTTCAATGCAAATTTGCTCCAACTCCATTCCTTGATAGTTTTTGCCGTGTGGTTTGGTCATTGTCCTGCTGGAAAATAAATCTTCACCTTAAACACAGATCTCTGGCTGACTGAAACAGGTTCTCCTCAAGGATTTGCCTGTATTTGGCTTCATCCATGTTGCCCTTGTTGGCAACAAGCTTTCAAGTTCCTCCTGCTGGAAAGCAAGCCCAGAACATGATGCTGCCACCACCATGCTTGACGGTAGGGATGGTGTTACCCAGCTGTTGGGCTGTATTTGGTTTGCGTCAAACATAGCGCTTTGCTTTCAGGCCAAAGAGCTCAACTTTAGTCTCATCAGACCACAACATTTTCTTTCAAAAGGTTTCAGGTTTTGTCACATGGCTTCTAGCAAACTCCAGGTGAGACTTAATGTTGGCCTTTCTCAGAAGTGGCTTGCTTCTAGCCAGTCTCCCAAAGAGGCCAAATCTGTGAAGTGCTGAAGAGATTGTTGATGTCTGGATAGTTTCTCGCATTTCAGCCGAACAGCTCTGCAACTCTGTCTGTGTTGTAGCTGGCTTTTTGGTCACTTTTTTGGCAATTGTCCTTCTTGTCCGGTTGCTCAATTTAGTAGGACGGCCTGATCTTAGTAGTATCTGGCTTGTGCCATGTTTTTCCATTTTGTTACGATGGACTTCACAGTGCTCCTAGGAAGGTTCAAAGCTTTGCCAATCTTTTTAGAAACTTCTTCAGCTTTTGTCCTCCTAACAACATCTTGAAGTTCCATGGGAAGCTCCTTGATCTTCATGACAGCAGGACTGATATGATCTGCTGTTTTATTTGTGAGGCCTCACAAAGTCAGTGATATTTATTGTGCAATCTTTCAAGATAATTGAATTCCTCACCCAATTTAGGTTGTTAAAACAAATGGGGTGAATACTTATCAATTAAGTAATTTTCAGATTTTTATTTTTAATATAATTTTGAAGACATCTAAATACTTAATTTCATTTGAAAATTATAGAGAATTACTTCTACAGGAGTGGAAAAAAATTCAGTTTAAACATGCTTTAATTTGACTTTGCAACAGCAGAACGAGAAATAATTAATAGGTGCTTTTTAATAGGTGCACTTATAACAGAGAATTTACCTTGTCTGTTATAACTGTTCTGAAAATAAACTTTATTATGCTATAGTAGTGCTGCATTTATAATGGTAATAAGATGTAAAAAGTAAGAAAACAGCTCAATAAAGCATTATTAGAATCAAAAAACAGTTATCTAATTTGTTTGCACTTGCAATATCTTGGGCAATATCAGGGTAAATGCTTCAAGGTTGTACAGTATTAACTTTCATTAAAAGTGCTTAATACCAATAGTATTTGGAAATAGCAATATTTTTTAAATAGTTAATATATTGTACTATTATAATAATTATACATTACATATAATATTCACAGCCCGAGGAAATATACCTTGTTTTGCCCATATGTTAAGTCCAGCTTCGTGAAATGGCTGTTTGCAGTACCTAACCCTGGCAAGTACCAATGTTTTACTGAAGTAGCTCCATTAATATAAGTTTGGCTAGAAATCAAACTAGCCAATACATACCTGGCCATAGCGAGTTGCTCAAGTATATGGCTCATATTTGGATCTTCAGGAAAAGTTTGAATCAACAGCCTTTCTCTTTATTAAATTTATCAAAACTGCTTCAGTGTTAGGTATGGCTTTTTGTTGCTGTATATCCAAAATAGTGTTGTGATTAGTGAAACGCTAATCACATTGAGAATACAAAACTTGAACATGCTCTCAGGCTCAATCCTGTGGAGTATGCTATTAAAACCAAACTTGTGTAAATTGAGTATGGCTCCTGTTCTGTTAGAAATATTTTTTAGTAGAAATCATCACTGTTTATTTGGTTTTAAGACATTATTTTAAACTTACGTTTTTGTTAAATTGTATTTGGAGAGATATAGTTCCTGTTTTTCATTTGACAGGTACCTGAAACGTTTCAAGGTAATGAAGATTAAAGTTCTGCGCAGCTGGTGCAGGCAGATACTAAAAGGCCTTCAGTTTCTGCATACAAGGACCCCTCCTATAATCCACCGGGATCTCAAGTGTGACAACATCTTTATCACTGGTCCTACTGGTTCTGTCAAGATTGGTGACCTGGGCCTAGCCACTCTCAAGAGGGCATCATTTGCAAAGAGTGTCATAGGTATGTCACCCCTGATTATGCTATGTCCTCTCAAGCCACATAAAAACAGACCACAGAATTCTGGTATAGCTGGTTGAATTTAAAATATATATTACTTAAAGACTGGGTTTAGAAAATATATTTTAAATTCATAAATGTTTTTTGCAACAGATCATTTTTCAGGCTGTTTCTGTTTTTTAAGCAGACCATAGTTTTTAATTTGCCTTAAATTGTCCCTTTTCACTTATTTTTAAAATACTCAGTATACAAATTCATAAGAAGTGATTTAATCAACTTCTAAAGAACATGAGTAAAATGATCTTTCTTTCAAATAAGATAACTTTTTCTCATGTCAATGAAAGAAAAATAAAAAGGATCCATTGCAAAACAAATTGACATTAAATCAGGTTCAGGACTCAAAATACATTTTGGGTAGTTGTCACCCAAATGTAAAGCAGATAAAATGTCAGTAGCCCTTGTGGAACTAAATTGTGTTGCTAAATCAATGGCTGAAACTGGCTTGTAACTCTGTATAATTACACCTTTTTACCCTTTAAACAATATACAATGTTTAACTTATAATAACGTTGTGTAGTTTGAGTAAAAGTATCACTTCCAGAGTGTTTGCAATGGTTACTAACAGTTAAAGCGGTTATCCTACAAGCACTTATTTAGTTTTAGTGAAGCTTTCTATCCTTAAAACCTGTGGTCTGCTTATTATAAAATGATAATATGAATGTTTTTAAATGTTTAATATTTCTCTTTGTAGGTTTTGGGTCATGAGATTTTTTTCAATGTTTCAGATCACGGTTTATTTCTGTCTGGCCATCTCCCTGCTACTTTACTTTAATCAACCTTTTTTTTCTTTTTACATTCTTGAGTATTTTTTTGACTGTAGGCTGTTACCTCAACTCTCTCCCTCAGTCTGCAGTAAGGATTAAATTATAAACTGCAGTTCAGACAGTAAGTATTAAAGGAATTGGGTCTGGTAAGTGACTGAGCACTATGTGAACTAATGAATTCAAATTCAAATTTATTAAGAGTTTTTAGTTTTTCTGTGCAAGGCCTTTTTAGTCTCTGTTTGAGGTGTACAGAACATTGCTTATCAGTTGCTAGCTATGGAATCTGCTTAACTTGAATTTCTCTTGTAACAGGTTGAAGAATGTAAGTCAAAGTTAATGTTTTAGAGCATATGGTGTTTAAGGTAAGGTTTTGTGGCTATATGTTCCATAGCTAATCCTTTACCTTTTCTCTTCCTTTTTTTTCAGCCTACCTATGTATAGAACAAAGTAAAGCAGGCCCTTCTCAATTGGTACTGTTACGTGCACTGACACATTCTTCAAATTAGAGCTCTGGTGCATTTGTGAGTTAAAAGGGGAGGGGGCTAAGATTCAGCATTTGATATTGTTTGCCTAACAATGTTTAACTGTCCTCTCATCCTTTTTATATTTGTGTTTAAACAACAAAGAAAACTTTTAGTTGGGCCTTAGAGCATGTTCAGTACATCAACACAAAAGGCCTTGCATAGGGAAACGTGCCTCATTCATTACAGACTAACTTAGCCAAGATTCCCCTCCTCTTTTTTTTTCCTTCTTCTTTTTTTGCCTCCACTTTTCTGTCTCTTTTCCCACAGGTCACCACCACCCCTGACCGTCACTCTCCGCCTCCCCGCCTCCCTTCGGTGGGCAGGCCAGTGGAGTCTGCTCTCTGAGACACTCAGAGTCTGAATCGTTCTTTTAATTTAAGGTACCCCAGAGTTCATGGCCCCTGAGATGTATGAGGAGAAGTATGACGAGTCAGTGGATGTTTATGCCTTTGGGATGTGTATGTTGGAGATGGCTACCTCAGAGTACCCGTACTCAGAGTGCCAGAATGCCGCCCAGATCTACCGCAGAGTTACGAGTGTGAGTCTTAGAATTTTCTCTTCTCTGTGACAGAATGTCTCTTGAACTACATTCGTCCATCTCTAACCCAGTTCACCTCCTCTTAAGGACATGTGCCTCTCCCAGCCTCTGTTATATACTAGTCTGCCGTGGTACAGTTGAAGAGTATTAATATGTGCTTTGGTTCGTTGTTATTCTGTGCAAATAACACAAACAGGACTTTTCTTAAATGCCAACAGAAGTTGTGACAGTGGAACAACATTTGAATGTTATGAAAAATGGGAAAAAAACATCATAAATGATGCAGGTTTTCTATTAAGGATATTTGTCTATAGTACATACTGGATGCCAGACTGTATTGCTGGTGTTATTTTTTTTAACATTAGTGGAGTGTTTTCCTAGATACTAGTTTTCTATTAAAACTCTCCTCAAACACAAAGATTTACACAAGTAGAATTGCAAGGGGTACTAGAATATCTGAAGATGAAACACTTAAAGATATAATGGGTAAATTGCATGTGAGAGATGCAAAATGAAAAAAAAATGTCAATTATTTCTTAAAGTATTCTAAAGCTTGACTTAAAGCTTGTGTGTACCAGCCATATCCATGTAATAGTTCAAATAGTCAGCATGTGCAGACTGCAAAGGAACAAGTAAAGGTTTATTCCATGCTGAAAAGAGAAGAAAAGAAAACCAATGTTTCGGCTGTGAAGCCTTCTTCTTGGAAAGCTCCACAGCCGGGTGTCTGGTGTTACCAGAGTGCTTTGATTTTTTATATTAGAAGAATGAATAAATTATTTGGTCTTGAATAAGATTAATATCTTTGTTCAGTCATAATCCATAATGAGTTCATTAAGAGGTTACATCCTGTAAATATCGAAGAATGAACATGGATGTTTCTGTATTGTAAGGCACATGTTGATTGTATTTGTAATGAAGTACAGCAGAAAATTTACTTTCTTAGCTAGTTATGGACTTGAGGTGCTAGTGATCAGATTATGTTTCAGTTTTGTGATACAAAGTGTATTCATAAAATAACGTCTGGTCTAAAATTCTTTCTGTGCAACAAGATGCTAATATGTTCAGACTTTTGCAGATGTGTTCTAGGATTGTAGCGAAGCCACTTGAGCAGAGTTTTCAAACTGCTTATATTAAGAGTATGTCGAGACTAGTTGTTAGCATATCCTATGGTCTCCCTCAGGTTCTGCATGAATCATATAAACTCATGCAAACAAATGTTTTAGAGTTCCTCAGTGTACTTAAAATTATTTTTTACCCCGTACTCAAATGACTCAATAAGTTCAGAGTAAATGAGTAATGGTTTATAAGCAAGTGAAATTAGTGAATAACATGCACAAACAAAGGGGTAATGCGTAATATGGGCTAAGTGAAATAGTTGGGGGAGTAAATTTACAGGAGTCTAGTGTAGTTGTGTGGGTCCTATAGAAGTGGTGTGAAATGAACATGCTTGGGTAGAAGTCTGTTATTCAATGTTTACTTGTACTGTTAGTATGTTTTGTAAGTTTATGTGTATGTAAAATATAGATGCTAAGATGCAAGACAGATTTAAGAAAAATTTAATATTTAATATGCCTTTAATGTCAGGAAGAGTTCTCCACTTATTACAGTACAAACAGAGCAAACTGGCAGTCAGCCAGGCCCTCCACCAGATCTGTATTCCACTGAAGATGAAAACATGCTGAATCTACATCTCATCTGGCACCTTCAGTCTATATTTCAACCTTTAAGGCCCAGGTTGAGGATAGGATTTTATTAGGTTTTTGAACCCTTTAAGTTATTTTTTAATTAAATTACAACCTTTTCATTTTTTTTTAATCAAGCTGGTAGTGGTTCATTTTATTCCCTTGTAAAATGCCATTCTCTCTGTTATGTCTGGAATTTTGCAGGAAGGATGCAGCATAATTCTTCAGTGCGAAAATAATCACCCCTTACCATCCATTAACAAGCAATTAGCATTGACCTTGCCCTTTTAGGGAATTAGTGCACCCATACCATGCCAGAAAAATGTACATCACAGCATTATGAAGCCACCAGAATACTTCAGTGTTGGAACCAAGTATTCATGTTTATAAAGTTGGTGTGGTGCGCATTCATCCATTTGTTGAGATAAAGGATGTCAAGGTGAAAGGTGATTCATCTGACCTTTTCACATTTCTTTATCTTCTTGGTTTTCTGTTGTTCTCTTTGCACCAATAAACTTGCACATCATTGCATGGTGTGATGAGTGGTATGTGCACACCAAACCCATTATGGTATTTTGCTCTGTGGATTTCTTAACAGGCCATTTTTGATACAACTAGATATTTCAGTTTCTGTTCCCCAGGCTGGAAAGTCAGTTGATCTACTGTTGCCCACATATTTTGCCTTGCACTTCAAATAAGTGCACTGATATCACGACCCTGGAGTATGTGGTTCTGCCCACCGTTGCAATTCTTTCATTGTCATTTATTGGTCACCTCTTGCAGCCATTTAAGCCATAATTATAAGCAACCAGTAATGTTCAGCATTTTGTATACATTAACAGAATCAATAGGGAAACTATTTAAATAAGACGTGAGCCACAATAGTGGCATTTCTTCTCACAATAGAAGCCAGTTATTTCAAAAATATATTGTGTCCATGTACCCAGAGGTTTCCATTTTTGTCCACTTTCTGTATTTACTCATTTGCCCAGGGACTTATTGTGTACTTTATCATTATAAACCATGTACTTTTAAAACAAAACCATCTAATTTAAAAGGTTATTACTGTGTATTGTAACATTAAAATGTAACTAGGAGAAGTTGCTTTGTATAGTCAGAGTTCTTTTGGCTAGTGGTTTTGCACCTTGTCATTTTTAATAAGAAAAAAAGTTATAGATGAACATGTCTTTATTCACTTTCAGCCCTGTTATCCTCTGGGGGAAATTTGTTTTACAGTAAACTACAACAGAACAATATAGAAAAAACAAACCACCACCAGCAACGAATACAGTACAGCAGTGTTTCAAGAGAAGAGTGTCACTCTACTTTTAGCGCAAGAGCTATTCCCAGATTCACAATGGATGGATGAACCACACACTCCATAATGCTCCTAGCGTTCTTTAGAACTCTTTTTGTAGAGGGCGTTGGTTCATTTGATTTGCCCCAATGCTTATCTTTACTAATTTTCCAAATATTTCACAATTAACTGTACTGATGATGCCAAATCAGCATGTGAGACAGTATGTTAAAACCATTTATAGAAATGGCCAGTCTCATCTATGTTTTTGTCTTTGACCAATCCCAAGTAGTTTTAGTCATTGACAACCTCTGTAGTCTGATCATCAATTGCAATTAAGTTGTAGGGGTGTTGCATTTCTAATAAAATCAATCATTAGATGATTGAAAACAGTTTTATTAGGTCAATTAGAAATTTTGTCACATCACACTGCTTCTGAACATTTTTGTATTTTAAAAGTGAGAAGGTTGATTGCTGTTATTGTTTAGATAGATACTTTATTGATCCCGTGAGGGAAATTGCAGTGCAACAGCAGCCTTACACAGACAAGACAGCCACAGTGTAACGAATGATACAATAATAATAGTACAATACATACAATACAATCAGTATAGCGAGGGGTGCACTAAAAGAGTTACTCACAGTCCGGACACACAAAGAACAAACTAGAACAGAACAGTATGCAGAAAAATCATATCACACATATGAATATAAATATAGATGTAAATATAAATGTATTGCACGGGTCCCTGGCATATATTGCACAAAAAACGGTTGTAAACGGGAAAAGAAAGCTTCATCTCGGAGATACTTTTTGTCTGCAACCTAACATCTTTATGGAAAAACTGTAACATCTAATCTTCTGCAGTTTTCTGTTAGAAAATGTTTTATTTTATATATATAATTGCTTATACTTATTAAGCGCCTTTTCTGGGCACTCCACTCAAAGTGCTTTACAGGTAATGGGGATTCCCCCCCACCACCACCACCAATGTGCAATATCCACCTGGATGATGTGATGGCAGTCATAGTGCTCCAGAATGCTCACCACACATCAGCTATCAGTGGGGAGGAGAGCAGAGTAATGAAGCCAGTATATAGATGAGGATTATTAGGAGGCCATGATTGGTAAGGGCCAGTAGGAAATTTGGCCAGGACGCCAGGGTTACACCCCTGGGATTTTTAATGACCACAGAGAGTCAGGATCTAGGTTTTACGTCTCATCCGAAGGATGGGGCCTTTTTACAGTATAGTGTCCCTGCCACTATACCGGGGCATTAGGACCCACATGGACCGCAGGGTGAGTGCCCCCTGCTGGCCCCACTAACACCTCTTCCAGCAGCAATCTTAGTTTTTCCCAGGGCGTCTCCATCCAGGTACTGACCAGGCTCACACCTGCTTAGCTTCAGTGGGTTGCCAGTTGTAAGTTGCAGAGTGATATGGCTGCTGGCTATAATTATTTTAAATTGAGTGGAATTTGCTTTTGATACAGCAAACAACACAGATGAGACATACAACATATACAGTACAAATTTAAATAGGACAGAAGACAAACATTGTCACATACATATGTAAACAGCTTTCTATGTAGCAGCATAATTATACAATGGAATTCAGAGTCCAACATGAATTCAGAGTTTGTATGGCAGTGGGAAAGAAGCTGAGGTTGAAGCAGGCAGTCCTTGAGAGGAAAGATTTTAAATGTTTTCCAGAAGGGCGAAGCTGAAAGAGATTGAGTTGGATGAGAGAGTACTGAGATGATTTTCTTAGCATGATTGGAGGTACGGCTAGAATAGAGAGATGAAATGGAAGAGAGTTCACAGCCAAGAATTTTTGCAGCTTTGGACAGCTTTCCTGTTTGCCTTTTGAGTAGTTATCCAAGTTCCCATTCCAGACTGTAATGGAGGTTGTCAGAACACTTTCACTCATGGCTGTGTAAAATTGAATAAGGAGTTACATAGTGAAATATGGTATAACTTAAAGTTTAGCTGCATACCCAGAATAATCTGTAAGCTTTTAAATGCCTTAATGTAGTGTTATTTGTAGGAAAAGCTTACTTTTTCCTACATCAGGGTTTTCACTCCACTTTGTTTGAAACCTGTTTTCTTACAAGCCCAGTTGTAGTACCCCACATTAACCTCAAAAAGACCTAACACTCATCATTGGTAATAAGCAGAAAAGAAGGGAATTATGAAGTGAGAATGTGATAAATTACTTTGCTAACATGTTTTTGAAAACCTATTTTAACTAGAATATTTAATTGCTAATAATTAGTTATTTACATAAAAAAACATCAGCAGGCATTAATCCCGGGTTCACTTGTATAACAGTGTCTCGTTGTAATTCTCGGTTTACCAACACAGTTTTTCTTAATCAACTGTCTCTTATGAACAAGTATGTTTAAAATAAAAAAAAAACATTGTCAGGTTTAACATAGTACTGTACACCATGTGTTAGATAGCCTTTTTTACTGACATGTCTTTTTTTTTACACCATCCTAAAACTAACAGCATAGAATCATTGTAATTTTCTTTTCTCTACCATTTGAATGTAAAATGTAGTAAAGTTGAAATGTCTGTCTCACCGTGTTTGGCAGGGTGACTCAAACCAATTGAGTCACAAAGAAGAGGCACATATTCATCAACAAGAACTCCTTTGACTTGGGATAATACTTCTAGTGTGACTGTGACTGTTTAGCAACAAGTTATATCCCTTTACTTGCCTTTCTAATGCTCTCTCACATGATCGTGATCTCATAATCTGCTTTTTACTGTCCTGTAGCTTAAAGAACACTTAAAATGTATGCAGAAAAATAAATTGCGAATATTTCAAGGAAATATATTTTAGAAACATGTTCAAGTAGGTAGCTATGTCAGCATGCGTAGGCTACAAAGGAACAGGTAACGGGTTTATTCCACGCTGAGAAGAAAAGAAAGGAAACGCAAGTTTTCGGCCATGGAGCCTTCTTCAGGTGTGCAACAAAAGGAAACGTGTTTCCTTTCCTTTCTTTTCACCATGAAATAAACCTGTTACCTGTTCATTTAAAAACATTTTCTCTTGACATGAGAATCCTGCTGGTACTGTACAGTTAGTTTGAGGTGAGGGGATCTTTTACTGTCCCTTTAACTTTCATATGTATATATATAGTTCTAAAACTAATTGTCATTAAAATAGTCTAGTTTTAACATTACAGTGTAAACCTTGTGTTTCCTAGTATACCTTAAAGCACCACAAACCATTTTCTGTAGGTAGGGCCAAACACATTAAAGCAACAACCCTCGTATTAAGCAAAATACAAATGAGTATTTTTGATATCTTAAATGAATGTTTTTGAGGAATATTGAAAAGCTGGCTTTCTTTTTTTTCCCCCCAGAATCCAATAATTCAGTGACATATTCACGTTTTGACACTTAAAATATTTTAATTGTTCTTTTGTCTTACCTCATTCTTAAGTGTAGTATCAGTGAAAATTGCTTTTCCAGATGGAGGGTAAGCACTTTATTATCACTGTGTTCTTTAATTGGCATTTTATTTTATTTTATAGGTAGTGAGAGAGACTGGGCTTCACTCATGTGTTGCTTATTTTATTTTAGTGTTTTTAGTGATTTTGTTCTTTGGGACACAATCCATAGATCTGTTTAGTACAATTAAAACTGTGAGTAAATGTATCCTTTTTGGAAAAAGAATGTAAAAATAAAAGGTACCCTCTCTTGCATGTATCTGAATTCTTTACACAAGATAGCAGGGAGCTTGTATAGTTATTAAAATGTGGTATTTGTTTTTTTATCTTCTCATGTTTCCAATGACCCAGAAGTCATGCCTTTTTAATATGTGGTGGTTGAGAAATACCAGTGAGCATCTGGCTTAAAACAGTCCTTTATTGTTATTGAGCTACACAAACAGTAATGAGGGATTTAATTAACTTACTCATATACTGTTACTTTGTGGCTTAATTTCATTAGTTCTTCCGTCATTTTACTTTGTTTTGCCCCCAAGTCCAATGGAATGACATTTTATAAAGCCTTGATCTTTGGATTTTTATGTTGAATAACATTGCAGTACCACACTGAAGAGAACGGTATGTCTTCATATGAGAGATTTAATTCTAATTTAGATGAGCTTTTTGATTGACTTACAAGAATTTGGTAAGTGTCTTTTGTAGTAAACTTGTTCATCCTTTTGATTTGTAAGCATGTTTGACACACTAAAACAAATAAGGGGCAATCAAGGGACCATGGTTTAATGAAATGTCTTTATCCTTTTAAATGCAATTTGCTATTTTTAGAAGCATCTCCTTCTTGAGTCAGGCAATTTATTTGGAGCCCTTTTTTCGTTTTTTTATATGCATAAAAAATTTTAAAGGGATGCCTAGTAGTACCTTTGTCCAAATTTAAATGAAGTCTTCCAGTTCAGCGGCTGTATATCGCTTAGGTTTTGGCATTTCTGCTTTTTCCTGAGGATGACCTATAACAGCATATAGAAGCAAATAGAAGGTATGTAAACTTCACTGCATACGAGTCTGAACCCAGTGGACCTCTAGGTTTTCTGCAAAATAAAAATAGTACCACCAGATTGTTATATTACTTAGCACAACATTGATATGTTGATAATTTAAGTAATAATAAGTGCAATTAGCATTGCTTTGCATCATTTGAAATATTAGTTATACATATAGAACTGGGCTGTATAAAATAGCACAGCTGATGAGAACCAATGTATGTAAGTATATAAACATTATGACAAGGTAATTAAAATCAGATATTCCAATACAACTTTGCAGTGGATGATAATGATATTCAAGAACAAAAATTAAGTATTTTATCTTTCAGTTAGTCAAACTGATTAGGATGTGAGGCAGTATCACAGTGGGAATGTATGCAGCAATAAGACTGCACAACTTTTATTACATTCAGAAATAGTCGTGATTTACGTTTTTTTTCCCCCATTATCTTGGATCACCCTTTAGAGACTAAAATCAAACCATTTTAAATCTCTTTAAAGCATTTTTGGAAGTAGATGTTGAAATGTTTTATTTTCTCAAGTAGTTTGCTGACAATTCTGTCAATGATGAATGAATATGGTTATTGCACCTCTGTTATTGGTGCAATTCATATGCTGTGAGACAATTCTAAAAATCTCATGACTTTCATGGATTGAGTATTTTAATTGCACTTGATTGTATATTTTCAAGGCAGAGGTCAGTGTGCTTGTTCTTCTGTTAGCTAGCCAGCTCTCCCACTTCTAAAGCCAACAATTATGAAAAATGTAGAGCTCTAATTGATTTATATCCTCTCTGTAACAGTCTTCATCAGTGAGGTGAAGGTTGTATTCTTTATTTTTGATATTCACTTATGTTTTACATAAGTTCTTTTTCAAATATTTGTATTTTTGGATGATACTTTTATCCAAAGCATTTCATATTCACACTCATTTATACCTCTGAAAGTTTTTACTGGAGCAATTTGTGGGAAGTACAGTAGTTTAAGGGTACAATAACAGTGTCTCTGCTAACACCCAACCTTCCAGTTACAAGTACAGTAAGCTCCGCACTGCAGCTTACCTTTTAAAAGGCAATTTGATGGATCTAGACCTTATAAAATTCCACTATACAGTTCTCCCATATATAAACAGCACACTTTGTTCCTTATATTAATTGATTTATAAATAGAAGTTTATAGAGTTGCATGAATGCATATTGAGACTCTTTTCTAAAGTGAATCATTATGATTATGATGTCTCAGCTACTGCTTGCAAGGATGAATGAGTGCTTTATGTAAGTAAAGAGAATAGTGCTTTTTGTGAGTAAGGGTACCAATACTTGCGACTGTGGATGGAATTTGTACTTGCTCTTTTTTGCAATTTGTATTTCATTCTATCACTGTTTTATATTGTCTGAAATTAAGCATTTCCTGTCCTTTTATTTTATGGGTATGTATATTTTTACAGGGAGTGAAGCCTGGCAGTTTTGACAAGGTAGCAATACCAGAAGTTAAAGAGATCATTGAAGGATGCATTCGCCAAAACAAGGATGAAAGGTAATTGTGCCTTTATGGGAACTTCATATGAAGTTGCAGGCTGATATGTAGACATACTGTTGATCAATTTTGAGTGTGCATATCTGGGGTTTGAATTATTCTTTAGGTTTAAGTGAGTTTACTTATCTGGGAGGATTCTTGGAACATGAAACATTTAATAGTATGTAGGAATAAACTAAAAACAAATAAGCATAAATTCTCTGTTGAAAATCATTGATGAATAGATGGTATATTTTTCTACAGTCCTATGCAGTTGTGGAACATAAATGAGATGTTAAAAGTAGATTGTTTTATAAATATTTTCACTTCAGATTGTTAATCAAAAGATCTAATTAGATGTCCTTAAACATAATTAAAGGCTAGCCAGAAAGGGTTGTATACATAACAAAAGCACATAGTCCATCTTCTTTAAAAGTGGTGTATTATGATCTCAGACACAGGATTCAGTCTTATGCTGAATGTCTTCAGTCTTATGTGTATGCTTTATGTTGCGGGAACAATATCTCATATACGTGACTAAATGCGCTTGGGTTTTTCCAGGCCAAGGTATCCTTAGTTTGCCATGCAGCATTGATCCTTGTGCTCAGTTTTCAGTGAACTCACTCCCAACTTTACTATAGGTGATTGTTCAAGTAAACATTGTTGGCTTAACAGTACAAACATCTTGTAGGATCCATGCATGTTGCCGTCAACCCTCCTGTAGTGGTACAAAGTTATGGTTGTAAGCTAAGTTTATAAACATTGTTCTTAAAAAAAAACAGGAGTTAGAGGAAGGTTGTAAGTTATTTTTCAGTTAGGATCTGACTTTGCTGACTGTAACAACCATATTTTCCAATCTGTTTCAAAACTCTCACCTCAGTATTAAAATCTTTTGCGTACTTCCAATTTCATTTGGCTCACTTAAGACCAGGCCCAGCCTTAAGTTGTAGTAGTCTATTTTAGTGTATGCTATCTGCCTTCTTCGTTATTATTAGGCTGGGCAAACGATTTTTAAAATTTTTAAAAAATAAATAAAAAATGAGATATAATGATGTGTTCCTGCTTAACTTAGACATTGTACGACTTTTAAACATATAAAAACAGGTTTTGAGAGTTAAAAAACACTTTTTTTGCGCAAAAAATGGGTGATTTTTCTTCCTCGTGATCAGCTCAGAATCCTGTAAGGTTTTTACTTCTTAATTAAACTTTTAAAATACACGAATTTCATAAAGACAACACACGTTTTTCGAAGAGAAAAAATCCCATTCTTTCCTCTTCCTGTTGTGTGAAACTCATCAGCAGGTCTTTTTTTCCCAATCAGAGGCTCTGAAAATAGCATACCGCCCACTGCGCTCCGTCAGAGAGGGGCGCGGCACCGAGAGAGGGAGGAGGCGCGGAGCTCAGCAGTACAGAACGAACATTCTGCTGCCTGGAGCACTTATGGCAGGGATCGCGTCTGCATTTATAACTTAGTTTTTAAAATTAATCAAGCAATATGAAGCATCTCTTTTTACTTTTAAGTCACTTAATTATCATTAAGCATAGCTTTCTCACCACTTAGACTACTTTTTGATACCATCCTTAGACAAACCAGAAACGTTGTTCTGTTCTAATGACATTACAAGTGGAAAGATTACAGATTTAATCGTCTTTAATTTTGTTACGTTATACATTTTAGAAACGTTTCATCCATACAAACACCACAAAACTATTCTCGATTGTATTTCTGAATAGTATGTTACACGTAGTTCACTGTTTTAAATACATCTAATTAAGAAAGTTAAGTGTTAGCATAAACTATTAGCAATCAATAATATTAAATTTAGCACTATAATAAGTTGTTGCACTTTCCCCCGCATCTTGTAAAAATATATTTTCATTGTTTAAATATACATTAAATCTGACTATCATATAATAAGTTAAATACAAAACTAAAGAAAAAATAGGGTTAAATATAATTCAAAATATTTTGCTAACAATGTTAACTGTTTATGAATAATAAAATGTATTAACTAAGGAGTAGAATGGCACAGTTGTTAGTATGTTTTTTGTTTTGTTTCTTTTTCATAAATACAACAGTAGTACCTGATGTCTCAGTGGCTTTCAAAATTAAATTATGCATGCAAACCTGTGAACTAGAAAGATAACTAAGATATCCATCCATTTATGATGGTGGCGAAGTGGTTAGCATTGCTATCTTGCAGCACTGGGGTCCTAGGTTCAATTTCTGCCATCCTGTGTGTGTGGGGTTTATGTTCCCTCTTGCACTCCAAAACATACTGGTAATTTAATTGGTTTATGGGAAAACTGGCCGTGGTGTGTGTGTGTTTGTGTCTGTCTGTCCTGTGATGGACTGGCGCTATGTCCAGGGTGTATTCTGCCTTGTGTCCCGTTGCTTACTGGGATAGGCTCCAAATCCTCTGTACTGGATAAAGAGATTAGAAATGGATGGAAGTAAAGGCACTGTGTGGATGGAACTATACACAGTGTTAGAAACCCCCTATGAAATGGCAGCATCTCACAGAGAATAAAATATTTTATAGTGCTGGCTTAAGGAAACAGCATTTCCACCTCTCTTCCACATCAGTATCCATACCTAGTTATTTAAACAAATTGCCTCTAATTATAAACATCTTAATATGCTGGCTCTGTGGATCCGCATCAGCTATGTTTGCCCATTCCTTCAATTCATGTGCTAGCAACTACACAAAATCAAAAATACAATCCTCATTTCAGTATCTATGTAAACATACAGTCTGTTAACTTCATCATCTTCATCAAAAGTATGCCTAACCCCATTAGGAAGTGTTCTTGTTATAAGTGTATTCCTCAGCTTTCCCCAATTATCTTCTTCTTACCAACATCTCTAGTCTTTTATCCTGCAATAACTCAGCCAACACTTAAATCTCCAAAAGCTGCTTGTGTTAATTTCTTTAAATCACAAATATCATATGTAAATACTGGCCATGTAATACTCTGCATTGTGGAATAATAGTTTATTTTAAAGGAAACTAGAGAAACTAGGAACTAGAGAAATCAAGAAAGGCTTTTTTTTCTAGAATTAATAAATGCACATCCTGTTCACTGGGGAAATTAAATCTACACTGAGCAATCTTCAATATGTTCAGAATATGACAGCAAGAATCCTATCAGGGATGCATTACACCTGTTTTCAAGTCCTTGCACTGGTTACCTATCAGGTTTCGAGTCAACTTTAAAATCCTTATCCTCATTCAATACCTACAGTATAGGGCTTATTATCTGTCTACTTCCCACCTTTGTCCGTCTGACTCTGGTCTTCTAGCTGTCCTCAAGAACATCTACATTCTGTGGGTGACAGGGTCTTCTCTAGCTGCACCCCAGAGCTCTCAATTTGTATTCCCAGTGATATCAGTCACGTACCCTGAGTGCATTTAAATCTAACCTCAGAACCTTTCTTTTCAGAAGACTTAGTGTCGTATCTGCTTCATTTTCTAATTTTGGTAGCATCTCTAACTGCTTGTCTTTCTTATATGTATTTACTTGTAATCTGTGGTCCTTTTATCTGTTTTAACATCTACTGTATTGCTTTGAGATGCCACTTTTAAAGGTGATATATAAAATAAAGTTTTTTATTATTGTTATAGAGAAACATGATCAGATTTTACCTGGCTCAGAAAAAAATATCTAAAGTATACTAGTGTGTCACTCTTCTCATTCCCTTTGCTAAATGATTTTTCATAATAATCTGATCAATCTAACTGCCTGTTTTCTGTGCTTTCTCTATCCTGGTAGATTTGCAATTATTCTGAAAATTTTCTTCTTGAAATAACTCATTTCTAAATACCTTTTTTCACTGTTAACATCTTGCAGCAACTCTGCGACAAAATATACACTTAGCTCAACCTGACAGTTCATCCTGCTACCAACATTGAATAAAAAAAATCTTAAGATTTCTATATTTATGTCTTTATTTAGTGGTTTCATTAGTGACAAAGGCTAAACTTTCTTGGAAAAATGTCTTTTATGTGTTGCGGAAAAAACTGACTTGCTTTAACAAAATATGTTTACAAATCCTTTCACCTGCCAATCTATCTGAATGCCCAACTATCTGAGAAGCCCTCCATGAAACCATGGTTGCTATTAATTCATTTAGGGCTCACTGACAGAATTGCTGTTTTTTATGCATGATAATTTTCTGATTCCTCACTCTGTTTCATGTTTATAGATAAGACTTTATTG
This sequence comes from Lepisosteus oculatus, assembly GCF_040954835.1. Lineage (NCBI taxonomy): Eukaryota > Metazoa > Chordata > Actinopteri > Semionotiformes > Lepisosteidae > Lepisosteus > Lepisosteus oculatus. The sequence goes on along the minus strand of NC_090702.1, from coordinate 10,276,251 downwards.
ATCGCTAAGGGAAATTGATGTACATGTTCATGTACATGATGAACATGTTTGCATGTTCTTTTGTAACATACACCTTTTTGTGATTTTTTTGTATATCTAAGCAAGTGTTCCTGCATCCCTCTTCTGCACTATAGTCATGGCTTTTTTTTCTGTTTGCTTATTTCAAAGCAACACCTGCTCCATTTCTAAAACTTTTTGCCCATGTGCATTTTTGTATTTTTTACACCTCTAGCAATTTAACGTCCTGAATTTTCATTTGCATTAATTTGTAGAATGAATTTGAGTTTTAGCCTTAAGTTTTCACTATCTTTTGTTTCTTGTCCTACAACTGTTATCATTGATCACCGAATTATTGTACTTGACATGACTTCATTCAGCCTTTCCTGAACGTCTATGACCGGAGAGAGTGCTGTTTCTGGTGCGAATGATCAGCTGACATTTCACTGTTTTAAACGAACAAGAAATTAGATTGCTCATAAATCAGTTATTCTATATAAACACAGCGTAATTGCCCTCCGAAAATCCTCTTTTTCTTGTTCGTTTCAGAGACCTTGATCGGAACTGATTTTAGATCTCAGAAAGGATTTATTTTCTCTGTATTTCCTACATTGCTTTGTCGAGATTTTAACTTTATATCTAACTTTATATCTAGGCTCAGATTTACTGTATAAATTGTACAGTAATTAATAGCAGTAAATACTGATGTTTTGCGCCCTCTTACCACAAAAATATGTTTTGTAGTTGGGGTTTTGTAGTTGGGATTAACTTTATTTCGTACGTGTAGCTACTCCGATTCGGACACTGAACAGTTAAAGATGGCGGCAAATCAGACACCCAGAGGGGGGGGGCGTCTTCTCGCCTCCATAACTAAAATGCCAAATTTAGTCGTGTCACTGATAGTTTGAGGTAGCCTATCGTGTAAATTTCGCTTTGTTGCTGATAGGTTAAGCTTTCGAAACTCTGCCCCAAAGTGACTGATTTTTCGCCCTGTTTCGTTGGTTAAATGCAATGATCACAGGCACCACCATGGTAACTGGGATGTGTAGTTTTTAATTCCGTTTGAATTATAACTGTACGTACTGTCTTCATATTTGGCCAGGGCTTTAAAGACAAAAAATTTCGGTGCCGTCGTCTCCGCTTTTAAGGTATCCCCGTGCTGGAAGAATTTGACCTCGGAACGTTTGCCCAGCGTATTATTATCCTTTGCCATTTAAATTGCCAACAATGTACTTGTTTCTGTTTTCAGGTATGCCATCAAGGACCTGCTCAACCATGCCTTCTTCCAGGAGGAGACAGGGGTGCGAGTGGAGCTGGCAGAGGAGGACGATGGGGAGATGATTGCTATCAAGCTGTGGCTGCGTATTGAAGATGTGAAGAAGCTGAAGGGGAAGTACAAAGATAACGAAGCCATTGAATTTTCATTTGACTTAAACAAAGATGTACCAGAAGATGTTGCCCAGGAAATGGTGGGTTCTCTTGAGAAGTCGACTGTTATTACCATAGTAGTTTAGATACACAGTTTAAATGGAAATTTCTTGTGGAATGCATTTGTTTTTCTTGTCAGCTGATACCATTTATGTTTTTAGTTCACTTTTGCTTGGTTTCTTAAATTTATAAATAATTTTTTTCTCCTATGTCTTTTTTTTCCTGTTTCCCAGGTGGAGTCGGGATATGTGTGTGAGGGAGATCATAAGACCATGGCCAAGGCTATTAAGGACCGAGTGTCTCTGATTAAGCGCAAAAGGGAGCAACGTCAGTTTGTGCGGGAGGAGCAGGAGAAGAGGAAGCGGGAAGAGCAGCAATCAGACCTTCAGAAAGTCCCTCCAGGCTTGTCCCAGGCCCTGCAGACCCAGTGTGCTGTCCCAGTTTCTGGCTCTGCCTCAACCACTGTCCCAGTGCAGCCGGAGTCAGAGGAACCAGAGGCAGATCAGCAACTACAGTACCAACAGCCTGGCATTTCCATGACATGTGCGCTTGTTAATCTAAGTACTGCTCTTGCACATAAGTGTTGGAGCTAGGGCTTTATTGTAACAGTAAATTTAAAAGAAGGGGTAGAGGCAAGTTTGTTCTAAAGGGTTCTCAGTGATTTGTGGAGCAATAGTAGCCATAAAGAATGAAAGGTAGTTTATCTGTTTGTGATTGTTCAGGTATGCCAAATATGATCACTCATTTAATCGAGTGGAAAATCCCTACACAAAATTAAACAATTCACCTTCTTTGACTAGCTCAGGTTATTGGCAGTTTGTAAATGGCTGCTAATAAGTTCTCCAAGAAAGATGAGGTTCATCAAGGAAAATATTTTTTATATCCAGTAAACTTTCTTTCAGATGAATGTGGGCTAAACCACAATATAGACTCCTAAATAACCTTAACATGTCCAAAAGGTAAAACTCAATAAAAATGCCTGACACACTCTTGAATTCTCTTGTAATAGGTTTAAAGGATTATGTGTAACAATGTAAGAAAGTCAATGATTGCTTTTTACTTTTTTAAATAATAATGTCAAAAAGGAACAAGTGGAAACGCATTGCATACCCTGATGCTAAATTCTAGCTTCTAATATTTTTCACAACATATTTTGTTCAGGTTTCAAAAACAAAGCTATTAAAACAAAAAAAGCTTAGGATTCATTAAACTGTACTGAATGTCTCACTATTATTGTGTTTTCATTTAAGAAAATTAATCACTTTTATTTTCTATAATGTCCTTCATAATAGTTTGCCACATATAGCTTTACAGATTAGTATTACAGGTAACATTATAACAGTTATAAGAGGACTATTTATAGTTAATATGAATTATTTAGTATGGGAGTGAGCTTCATTTTATTATTTTCTTTGATTAAATCTGGTGACTTGTGTTTAGAAGCTTATTTCTGTTTCCTAAGCTGATGGAACAGCAGACAGTGGTCAAGGATCCTCTGTGTTCTCGGAGTCTCATCTGGGAAGCCAACCGACCATGTCTTACAACTCTCCTCCAGAACACCCCTTGTCCTCCAAGCAGTCTACAGGGTACCCTGCATCCAGTAGCCAGATCAACCAGCCGCAACAACACCAACAGCAGGGAAATTACCAAACACCATCCTTGGTAAGTGGACTTGTGTTAAGCAAGAGCAGATGTATATTACTGGCAGATAGTAAAGATGAACACTCCAGAATACAAACATTAAAATGAACTGAATGTTAACAAGTTAGACATTATCATTTGCAAAGGTATTTCTTCAGGTAGGACTTTGGTTGATCTTAGTCATGCAGTCTGGTCTGAATATATTTTTTTCTAAAAAAAAACATCACTTCAAATTCCTTTCTCTTGCACTATAAAACAACATGCCTATGTTGGTGTGTGTCTGCAAGGTAAATTATAAGCTTAAAATGGTCTGTTTTTTTACTGATTTACTGTCATGATCACTTTTCAACAAAATACTTGGATAACTATTTTGTTGCAGGAGTGTTTAGGCTGATGAACAAGGTTGTGTTATTTGATAGTGGGTAAATTCAATCTTTTATCTTATATCAGCTAATATGGTAAGTTTAGAATTTAGAAAGTAAAAAAAGTTTCTTAATTGCAGAGCTTTACTAACCTCTATGTCAAGCATCCTTATCCTAAATATTAATAGTCCCTATTTGAATTTTAAATGATCAAAATTTAGAAATTGTATTAATCATTTGAATTAAGTCTTCATAAAATCAAGGGATATGTTGGATAATAAAATATAAATATAACCACCCTTATTTTGGTGGTTATTCAGAAAACAAATTAGACTGACTGGTCTAAACCTGTCTGTCTTGAAATGGTACAGCAGTAAAAATAATTTCATTTCTTAGTTGCAAAACACTGCAACTGAGAACAAAATCTTGAGCTTTCCCCTGGATCTTTAGTGACCATTTTCTAAAATCCAAGCCTTTGAATGGTCTGATCACATAAACAAAATCATTCAAAGAGTCCTTCAATCAATTTGACACAGGTAATCACAATGTGAAAACAAATTCATAAGTAAATGTTTTACAAATATGCTTGTGTAAAGAATGATAATTTTGTCATCCACTGTCCTTGCCAAGGGAGTGTAAGCTGTTTTTACTGGTGATGGTATTGTGGGTTTAAACATGACAGCCCTTTGTCATGTTTACCTGGGATTAAACTCATTATTGTTTGATGCATGTGGATAAAAAAGCATATCACATTCCCACTCTTCTGACACAAGCCATGCTGCTGCCATGCATCCTGTATCTGTACTCTGCAAGTATGTTGCCTGTAACCCTGTTACCCCTTCGCGCCATTTTATTTGTATTGCTGTTGCCATTGTTTCTTTCTTCTGTGCTATTTCCATTATTTTGGCTGAGCATTAATGCCATGTTTTGTGTACTTGAAAAGTAGCCAGGTTCAAACTGAAGTGGCCCATCAATCCAATTTTTCCTGCTTGTCTTTTGACCAATGATGTATTTACCTCCAGACCTTTGAGAACTAGCATGATCATGAAGATCATGAAGATCTGGCAAATCCGGTGATTCTATGGTCTGTCGTTAGTAACAGGTCTTCTTTTTGTGTCATTGAACAAGAACGCCCCTCCCTTTTTGGACCTGGTTTCAAGTCTTAGTTTGGTTATGCTCGCAATGCATACTGGGACAAGTACTGGACCTTTCCACAATTAGAACTTTTTATCATTAATTTATAGCATTCCATGACTTTTCCAACCATTTTACTTTTTTTTTCTACTAGTCATGTGAATTACGGTTTGTTTTGCTCATTTTTCATGTGCCATATACACTTGTTTCATGCTACCCATTTTGCAGCCTGGAAACTAGAGCCTGGCTGCAATCAGTATCTGAGTAGGTTATATGGTAGTCTTCAAGGGTATTTAATAATGTCTATTACAGAACCCCACTTGATTTCTCAAAACGTAGTCACAAAATAAAAAATAGTTCAGGTGGGTAGCTGCGTCAGCATGCGTAGGCTGCATAGGAATAAGTTATAGGTTTATTCCATGCTGAAAAAAAGAAAGAAAGAAAGCACAACATTTCGGCCGTGGGGCCTTCTTCTCACACCTGAAGAAGGCCCCACGGCCTAAATGTGTTTTCTTTCTTGTTCTTTTACAAAATAAGAAAGTTGTGCGTGTATGTTGAAGGAAGCTGGTTTTACCAGTTATGTTTATTAAGAAATACATTGTAAAAGAATAAAAAAATAAAATATTCAAATTTCAAACCTAGGCTTGTGTGGTATCACTATTTTTTACATTACGATACTCATGGGTTTGTATTGTTAACTTTAAAAAGTATATTCTAAGAACAAGATATCCATCATTGTGTTTTTTTTTAAAGGTAAAAAATAAATTATGGAAAATGAGGATTGATGGTCAGCTGCTGAATAGTTTGGGTGGCATTATTTAATGCCTCATAACCCTGGAGGATAATTTTATTTTATTTTTTCTGTATTGTGTTTTGGTTAATGTTTATATTCTGGCCAATAGTAAACAGTGGAAAAAATCTGCGGTTATAATATTTTTTCATTAGTCCTTTGCTTTTTTAAACAATGAAATATCTGTGAATGATGCCACCTAACATGTTTTCATGTGTAAACGTTCTTAGGCTGGTTTTGTGAAAAACTGGTGGATTATCATAACTACTGCAAATATAGGATCTCTTTAGTTGCAGAAACATATGCTGTGTGTTTAGAGAAACAATAATGGCACAACCTTATTTTCCTCATTCCTTCTCATGAGCACCAGATCTACAGGTGACCATTGGATCCACCTGATGGCTCAGCTGTTGCATAAATTTGACATTGACCTTATAACGGCATTCAAAAATTAAACTGTTTTTGTTTTTCTGGTCACATTAACTGATTTTTGTTCACATGATTCCCCAAAAAGAATGCCGGTATTTCCTTAATTGTATACTTTTCCTTTGATCCTAAAGCTGAATTTCATCTTCATGTGTGCTTTGTGAGGTTTGCAGGCATGGATACCTAAGCTTAAAAAACTGGTCAGAGAGATGAAAAGCCATAAGTGCTATCTTAATTCTGTGGCTGCCATTCTTGCAACAGACAATCCTTTAGATAATGCTGTTGGTTAAAGTTGCTTAATTTATGGTGTTTTCCAAGTTGTGGTTTTGTATAATTACCTTTTTCCTTGTTTCTCCCACCTCACTATTCAATTGGCAGCAGAACTATCTGTTCATGATATAGAGTTTTTTTGTTGGTTTATTAGTTTGTTAGTTATATGGCTAAGCATTTTACTTGATTTTAAGGCTGTAATTAATTTTTGAGCATTTATATGCATTGTTTTAATTTAAATGATCTCATCCAGCGCCATAATTTCTTCTCATGCATATATCAGATAGTGTTGATGCGATAGGAGTTCATGATTTACATTTCTTGTAAAGATATTTTTCTTCTTTTTTGGACCCCTTGCCTGTAGAAAACAAAATATGTAGGCCTTTTACTGCTTCTAATCGTTTAATTTAACCTTATAGTGCATTTTTCACTAACTTCATCCTTTTCATCTCATATCCATTTTGCATTACTGGAGAATACCATCAGAAGCTGTTGTTAACTGTGGGCTAGCTTCACTTTCTCATGTGTTCCTTTTTTTGATTGTTCCATTTATTGTTTTTTTTATTTTTGATTCCCTTCCTCAGCCTCCTCGCCGTGGTCGTAGCATGTCAGTTTGCGCCCCCCATCTTTACTCCATCTCTCCTCTGTCCTGCCCACCCAAGCCACCCTCCACTCCTCCACCAGTCCTGTCCGCTTCCCTCTCACACTGCCACGGGACTCCCATTGGAGAGACCTTTGCGGGACGCCTTTCCAAAGCACTGGAATGTGTCCTGCCCATGCATTCGGCTTCACCGCGTCGCCGTGCCAGCCTCCCGGCACTGTTTGCAAGCACTGTATGTTAGTGCATCTGCGGGCCACAGGTTATGTGACAAGGGCCACTGAATGAGCTGTTTCTGGGAAAGGTAGCAAAGAGTGTCTGAATTAAAGAAAAATCATGTTTTAAGAAGTGATTTATGTCTTGTGTACAAGTGAGAGGGAAATCAGGGGATTTTCCTGTGTAGAATCAAAAGGTATATGACCCCTAAAAAGTAAATATTTTTGTTTCTTATGTGGTTTACTGGGACCTGTGATGCTTTCTGGCAGGCTACATAGAGAAGTGAGGTCTAAACTTCATTTATAATTGATCTAATAGTTTTATAGATGGTAATTTAAGTATACTATGTCTTCAGATGTACATGTAATCTTTCATTTCCTATGAAATCTATAGTGTAAGCCTCAGAAAACATAAAAACATCTTTGCAGTGTTACCGTTTGCTATCTTAGAATAGTGCATGCCCTTGGGCATGGAGAGATGTTCACAGTCTAGGTATTATCATTGCTGTGGAAAACTAGTAAAGTTTGTGCTTCATTGGTGTAATACTCTTCTTAACTCTGGTTTTAGCCATTCTGGTAGCATTTGTTTGCATAATAAGTTTATTGAGCTACCAGATGAGCACATACCCTGATACAAAAACAATATTCATATGACTTGGTAACAATTAGGTTTATTGTACTTTGTGCCAAGTGGTGCAATGTTTTGAAGTTTTTGCTGTTTTCATTCATCATTTTAAAACTAGCAAGATTCAAATCTGTGCTTGTTAACTAAATGTAATAATACTGTTAGTAAATCTGTTTCAGACAGAAAAGAAAAGCTGATGAATGTCTAAGGAGTTTCATTAATCAGATACTACTGTGCTACTTTCCCATTACATTTCATTTGGTGCCCTGTGTTCATATTAAATACAGACTGTATCTGGTAAACTGCCTTTTAAACCAGGTTGGACTGTTTTGCTCTTGTCTGTATTTTCTGTATTCAGCTGGGTGAATTTTAATTGCATGTTTTGGAACAATATTAAAATTTATACGACAAATAGACATGTTTTAAAGTTTAAGAAATTAAACCATCTCCATTTCTGCTTGTGCTCTGTGATCAATATTACTATTAAATATATTACTAGGGGCAAATAGTATTTGTCAACTTGAAGACCAATACAGGCCTAAATACAGGTTGTCAAAACAGTGTAGGCATCATAATGTATTTTTTAAGCTTATTCATTCTTTTAATTTTGACAAATTGTATAGGTATAAAAGTAAAGGAACAAGTAAAGGTTTATTTCATGCTGAAAAGAGAAGAAAGGAAACACAATGTTTTGACTGTGAAGCCTTCTTCCGGAGTCAATTTATCTAAGTATCCTGTTGGTAGATATTTGCTTCATACTTGATACGATGGCTTGTGCATTGCTGAAGTTAAATCTTTACTAGCTTTTCACTCAGTGTTGCTAGTCTTTTAGGCTTCAGATTTGTTTTATTAGTTGGATATGCCACGTATAGTTCTTATAATAAATTCACAAAGAGTAGAATATTGTTTTTTACTATTATATTACCAAAGGCAGTTTCTTTAAATCAAATTTAATATTTTTTTTCAAGGAATATCTTTTGAGGCAGAAAGCTTGAAACAAGAACGCAGCAGTCCATGAACCTGAAATGGTGCAGTGCATCACGCAGCTGTATTTAAAAAAGAAACTTTAGAATTTAATTGTCTTTTTTTCTAAAAAGATGTTTATTCAGTGATGTTAGGGAACAGTTATGCACTTATATAATGCTATATTATTGCTTTTAATTCTTACTGGATATGATGCATTTTCTTTATAAAGATGATCTATCTTGTTCATGTTAATGCAGCCACAGTCAATGACGTATCCTTATGGTGGGGGAGCTCCAGCCCTCCCAGAAAACGCGATATTTTACCCGATCATCCCAGAGAGGCCTATCTCCTTCTCTCCTCCTCCTGCCTGCCCTCCTAAAATGGTCAATACTCAACGACGCAAGAGTACCTCCATTCTGGAAGCTCATACTCGTCATTTTCAGCCAGCATACAGGACCTTTGGCAGCACCCTCCACTCATTTGCTGGAGCTGAATCGGTAGCTGGGAGCCATGAACCATCGCTTTTGCTTATGCCTGGGATGATACCCAAGCGTCTTACTGAACCAGTTCGTGTACAGGGCCAGTTTGATCAGGTGTATGGATATAAAGACACTAGGACTGATGTTTCTCAGCAAGATGAGGCTCTGCATAGACTGAGTCAAGCTGCCATGCTGGCCAGTGGTATTCAGCCAGTTCAAGACCACTATGAGGCTGCGGCCTTTGGTGGCTACCCAGTGACTGCTCATCCACTGAACCAGCTCAGCCTGCACACAGCAACTGGCCTGCTGTATGATCCCTCCCGCACTGGACAGACATATCTGCCTGCTCATGTGCAGAACATGCGGTTAACATCTCAGCTGCCAACCATGAGTGTTTCGGGACCTGCCTCAGTCTCCTCTGCAGAGATGTGCTACCAGCATATTTCCTTCCCTCATTCAGCACCACCTGTGCTAGCTCACACAGGTGAGCCTCCAAGCAACAATATTTTCGAATTTCATGTGCAAAATGTCCCAGTGGATGGCAGTGGAAGTTATGCTTCCCGTCTTTACAGGGCACGCCATGGTTCCATGGACTTGAACCTAGAGGAATCTTCCTGCTCTGCAGGTCTGTATAGCCGGCTCCAGCCAGTCACTGAAGAGATCTACAGCTATGTGAGCCCAGAGCTACCACTGCCTCCAGGGAACTTGCTCCTGCATGGCTTGAGAGATCGCAGTCCAGAGCCATCCAGTGACTCAGTAGCCTCTTCTGACACAAGCGAATTCCACTCTCCTCCTCCTCCTCATGGCCACCATGGTGACGTCTCGGCTGCACAGTCCATCCCACAGACTACCTATTATAGCATTTCCCATGGGAATTCCATTGCTGCACACCCGAACCACCCAGCCTTTCTGTTTTTGCCAGCCACGGATTCTACTGGAGGGTCCGCTGCCCATCTGCACGTACTGGAAGGCTCCTGGGCCCACCAACTACCGATCCAGCAAGACCTTAGTTACACAGATTCAGCCCTGATGCTTCAGGGCTTGCCTTTGGTATTAAAAACACCGGTCTGCCGGTGCCTTGGCAATTTTGATTAATATCTCGTCATATTTTAGCCCTTTCCAGCTGTGCTTTCCAAATCTCTTTGACAATTGTCATATTGATCAGGTGCTTAGAAGAAATGTTGTCAATTACTTCCACATTCCGAACCCTCTTGGAATGTTTTTAATTTTCCTATGTGTGTACAGCTTAAAAAACTTGTCAGCTGATCCATCTACCCATCGAAACCAGTTCAGTCATGTATGTTAGTCTGTGTGTAACTATGGATTATATGTAAATTGTATCTTGGTATGCAGACATATAACTATATATATATATGTATTCTTCATAAAATATCAGTTGTGCTGCTGAAGGCTCATTTTGATCTGTTAGGTAATCCAAAGCTCAAATGTACTTGGATGCATCTTTAGATGTCAGACAAAGCACCTTCTTCTGCAACATTATAGAAATCTAGTATGTCAAGCATGTGAAGGATGAAACCATCAGCTCAGGGCATTTCTTCAATATCTGCAGCTATTTTAACCTTAGATTAGAGACAATAATTCAATTTAATTTTGAAGATTGATGGAAATGTATACAAAGAGTGGAAGATTTTGGACAGGTTTATCTGTATACCTGTGGTTCACAGGTTTAAGTAACTAACCAGAAGTACATTTTTCTTTGATAGTAAAGTATACTGTTTTTTTATTTTGCCAGGTACAGAGATCACTGTTAACTGTTTATTCATGCTGGCTGGAAATGGTTAAAATAAGTTTATGCTTTTTTTTTAATTATTAGCACCAGTCACAAAAGTAATAATACAAAACTTCTACAGTCACATTTTATGTGTATTCCACTAAATTTAAGAACTGTTGAACTGTCGGTTAACCCTTAGAATGCTGGAATTTCCAGTGTCATTCCACAAACTCTACACTGCTTTATTCAGCTTTGCATCTTTCCTAAAGCACTTACAAGAATTTTGTGATTCTTACTCCAAACGCCTCTTACTTTCATGAAAACAGTCCTTCTGTCCAAAAACAAAGGTAAGGTAGGTTGACTGTGAAATGCAATTATACTTGTCTGTGGCCTCTAAAAGAGCACATAACAAGTATTTTTGTCTGCAGCCTTCTAAGGGTTGGTTCTGTTATGATGAGGCATAACTAGAACTAACTAGATTTTTAACTAGATTCTTAAACAGAAGAAACAATGCACTTTAGCTTAACCTTCACAAAAGAAAAGCTGTCATTCAGTAATTTGTGCATGAAATGTACTCATTTTCAACTAACAGCCATGTTTTTATGTATACATTCAGTAAACTAACTGAATGCTGTTTGCCCAATTCTATATGTTCTGTGTATAAATTATATGCAGTATAATTAAGGATCAGTAATAAAATCGAATATTGTGTGTTCAGCCCCATTCTGATTTCTGTTTCTATTCTTTTAATTCTAAAGCAGGCCCAGGTTTCCTGTCCATTGCCTCCTGGTGGTCCTTTAGCACCCACTTCTCAGTCAGGATCAGTTGCTGGTCAGCAGGTAACACTATTCCTTCAAAGTCTCTTAAATGACAACTTTGTTTTATCTTTCTCCCCAGATGAGTACTAGTGAATCTAGAGATGCTTCTTCTTACGCTGTGTTGTGTTTGTTTTTTATAGTATGGAGGTTACTACGTCCCATCGCTCCCTCCACAGGTAGAGAAAGACTATTTCAAAACCAGCACATTTATGTTGTTGTGTGAATGGTTTTATTTATTCATCTCACATATTTTGTTTTACTTCACCATGAAGCATTTCTTTGGAAATCTAAATTTAATTTTGCTCAGGTTGGGAGTGGTGAGTATGGGAGGGTTTTAGGAGGCTGCAAAGTTTTGATGCATGAGCTCTAAAGGTAAGTCAATGATTTACTGCCTTGGAGTCAAATGAATAAAAGATGGAAAAATGTATGTTTTGCTGCTGTGAACATAAATTGTTGACAATTGAATAACTGTTCAGCGATGTTCCACATCAGAGTAACTCAGATGTTTAGAAATAAAAGCTTACCATCTAATGTTTAGATCTTGGATTTGTCATTATTTATAAAAGTATATCCCAAATGTTTTAATGTACCTACACAGGACAGATACTCCAACCAGGGTGTAATTAGCACTAATCTTTGATAACCTAATGATATTGTTTAGGAATGTTGATAATTCTGGTCTATGACGCTAGCATTAATAATAATTGCTTACACTTATATAGAGCTTTTCTGGACACTCCATTCAAAGCGCTTTACAGGTAATGGGGACTCCCCTCCACCACCACCAATGTGCAGCATCCACCTGGATGATGCGACGGTAGTCATAGTGCACCAGAATGCTCACCACACATCAGCTATCAGTGGGGAGGAGAGCAGAGTAATTAAGCCAATTCATAGATGGGGATTATAAGGAGGCCATGATTGGTAAGGGCCAATAGGAAATTTGGCCAGGACGCCAGGGTTACACCCCTACTCTTTTCAAGAAATACCCTGGGATTTTTAATGACCACAGAGAGTCAGGACTTCGGTTTTACTTCTCATCCGAAGGACAGTGCCTGTTTACGGTATAGTGTCGCTGTCACTATTCTGGGGCATTAGGACCCACATGGACGGACTGCAGGGTGAGCGCCACCTTCTGGCCCCATTAACACCTCTTCCAGCTGCAACCTTAGTTTTTCCCAAGGGGTCTCCCAACCAGGTACTGACCAGGCTCACACCTGCTTACTTTCATGGGTTGCCAGTTGTGAGTTGCAGAGTGATATGACTGCTGCTGCCAATTATAAGATTTATTTTAGTGGTTAAGAATTTTTTAAAATTTGCAAGTTGTTTCAAATATGCTTTGTTCGGGAAGCTTTTTTTTAATGTAGCATTTTTGTTTTATAGCAAGGAATTAGCTGGTAGTCAGGATTAATTCTTTAGGTTTTTAAGCATGTGAAAATAGGTACAGAGCTTGACAAGAACTGAAACTGACAGTTCTTAGATTTTACAAGGTTGCCAAGGCTTTGATGGCCTCTTCCTTGTTTTTCTTTTCAGGTGGCTCCTCAACAGAGCTCTCATCTTCCTTCTTCTCAGCCTTTGGTTTCACATCCAATGCAGCAGCAGTCGGTTTGCACTTCAGGGCAGTCTGTGTCCCAGTTGCAGATCCACCAGGGTTCAGCACCCACACAGGTAAATTTTAACACCAAATAGTGAGTGCAGTATTTCTTTGCAGTAAACTTTTACCTCTAGAGACCTGAGCTCAAGTTTTGGTGAGAAGTGTAAAATATGTTCAGTTCAGTGAACTAAGGATTTAGAAACCTTTCATCAGAGGCTTGCCCAAAGCTTCTTGACTGTTCCTTGGGATACATTGTTGTCTGTGTATTGTACAACATAAACTACAAACATGACAGAACAGGGTCACTTAATTGAATTTAAATGGCAACTGCAAATGTCATCAAGGACATTTACATAAAAACCTCCCGTGGGTCACATGATATAATTTTCTCTATATGGAGAGTATGGAGAGTTTGTTACATGTATAAAGATCAAGTAGTGCAGTAAGTCATTTCTACAGAATATCCAGTTATAACCGACCTATAACCTATAAGCGTTTCATACTTCAGAAGGGTAAAGAACAGAACCAGTTAAGTAAAGGCTCTTTTAAAAGTTTTTGAGTCTAGATTAGAAGGAGTTTAGAGAAGGTGACTCTCTGATATCCTTGGGGATAGAGTTCCAGAGCTGTGGAGCATAACAGAAAAAGGCCCTGTCAGCCATACAGTGTAGACAGGGACAGATACCAGAGAGACCAGAATTAGAAGAGCAATGATTGTGAGGTGGGGAGTAAGACAATAGTAGCTCAGACAGGCACTGAGGTACCAAGCCATGCAGAGCTGTATGGGTGAGCCTGAGGACTTTGAAAAGAACATACTGTAGTTTGTTCAGTGTGGACGTGGAAACTCCAGTGAGTAGAGAGCTACAGTAGTCGATTCGGGAGAAGAGAAGGTTTAAATCAGTTTTTCTGCCACAGATAACAATATTATAGGATGTAATCTAGCAATATTTCTGAGGTGAAGGAAAGATGTTTTGATAATATGTTGCACATGTGGGTCGAGTGTCAAGCCTTTATTTTCTGAATCAACCCCAGCTTTTTCAATTTAGACAGCATATCTGTTTAATTCAGCAAATAGTAACTGTGCTTTAAAATTTGCAGAAATATTTCAAGTTTAAGTTTGTTTGCTGCAAAGGTTGTCTTAACTTCTTTTAACTTAGAAAATCAACAAAACATAATTTGGTCAGGGGTGCCAAAACTTTTGCATACAACTGTAGGTACTTTTTAAAGTATGTATAAGTAAGTAATGTATTTCAGAAAATAAATGTAGCAAACAAAGTAATGTACTTTGTTTGAATCTGTGAATCTCAAAGATGGTTTTCCGAACTCATACATCAGAAAGACCACCGAAACCAAAATTATTCTGCAGCTAGGATCACACATTCTCCTTTCTCTTAACGACAGACTGCTGTTCTTTTACATTTTCTGCATTCATTGGAAGTTTCATTTCACACCTCTCTGCACCCATTCTGACCACACCTCTTGATTGGCCTCTCTTTCTGTCCCCTGCTCCCGCCTCTCACTCCTCCTCCCTCCCAACCTTTGTTCTCTCACTACTTTACCTTTGCCTACTGCCCTGTCTCTCTCACACCTGAAGAAGGCTCCACGGCCGAAATGTTGTGTTCTCTTTCTTTTTTCAGCATGGAATAAACCTATTGTTCCTTTGCAGCCTACGCATGCTGACGCAGCTACCCACCCAAAGTAATGTACTGTTTACAATTACAAATGCCAAGCATCTTTTGACATTCAGAGTGTTTCTGAGTGTGTAAAAAATGCCCTGTTGAGATTACTACTGAAGTTCAAATATTCGGGTTTAAGCAGTCTTGCTTGAATTATGGAATTTATTAGATTTAGTTGTGGTTTATTTTAGGAGCAAAATTCTAATTCCTTACTTCCTAAGAGTAGTATTATGAAACTTTGTCAACTTAAAATACATTTTAAGTGTTTTTATAATATCCAGCGTTCTCTATCAGGTAATAATTTTTGTACTATTTTTGTCTTTGGAACGCTATCCGTTATTGCATGGCTGTTAGCTTTTTGCTAGAGAGCCGAGCCCATAAGTTCTTTCCCCTTCATCAAGTGCTGAACACCTGCACTTTTTGTCCCAGGCTGCCTAGCTAACTGTTGTTAGCTAATATGTCTTTAGTCATATGGGTTTAGTGTACTGGTTTATTCATTTTTGATGAACTCATGCTCGTATTGTTTATTAATGGTATTCCCTATTTAGTTTGCGGTTTGTGGCTGTGTGTATGGAACCTGTCACTTTCAAATTAGTATAGGGTTAATTGGTGGTTTGTGTTTTGAACAGAAAACATTTTAGCCAGTTTGACTTCATTGTTGAGGCTTCAAATCAAAAACTTTTTTCATTAATTTTTTTAAAACAGTTTGTGTTTGAACATTGCCCTTGCTCAGTCTCCCTTAAAGTACATGGCTTTCACATTTTGCTTATTTAAGTATTTATTATAAAGGTGGCATTTGTTTGAGCTACTGAGACACATTTATTAAGTCAGAAATAATAGTTGGTCCATTACATAACCTACTATATGGGTAAAAAAAAAGTTAAACAACTTTTAAACTTGTTGAAGATTTTACTGCAGTACATTAAAGAAGGTATTGTGTGTTTACTAAGGTAGCAATGCATTCACCTGCTACTTGCAGTTTCAGTGCTTTTTCTGGAGGAAATAGACACTAATTCTCTTACAGTGTTATTAGCACCCTTAACACATAATTAGCACCCTCCAAAACTATCAGTTAACTAGTTTATTTAGGTATACTTACTATTGTTTACACATTTTTCTTTATTTGAATGTTGTCTGTAACTTTGTCTGAATTGAGTTGTGTTGAATTAGGGGTTGGCAAGACAATTGACTTCATAAATAATCTCTTGTGCATGCACTGTTATTGGATCTGTTCTATTTCTATTTTAAACATTTGTGATCTAGTATAGCAGTATTGTTAGTGAATAATTAGTTGAAACAAATAACTGGATAGTTGCAATATGTGATGGGCAACTTTCTAAAGTGTTAGTCAATCACTGAAATTCCTTGAAATACTATCCTGAAGAACTGAAGAAATATTTTATGGCATTTTTGGAGAAATGGTCACTTTCTGAAGTTCACAAATTTCTAAAGGATCAATTACAGTGGGTATATAAAGTCACCACCCACTTTCAAACTTTGTCTGTTTTGGTGCATCACATTCTGAAAATAAAACAAATTAAATTAGGCTTGTTCCATTTTTATTCACACACAGTAACCTACATTATCCAAGTGAAAATAAAATGAATTAATATTATAACGGTAAAATACCTTATTTGGATAAGTGAACACTCTCTTTACAATTGCATTCATAAACTTGCTCAGGTGTAACCAATCACTTTACAGATCACAAAACAAACTAATTGGCTCCCACTTGTGATCAGTTGTTCAGAAGCAGCTTCAGAAGATTTTGATTAGTTCATAAGCAGCTGTTTCTAGAGGATTTCACTGCTTGGAAGTGCATTTCAAAGCACATAATCTACTATGAGCACAAAGGTGTTTTCAAAAGAACTTAAAGGTAAAGTTGTAGAAAGGCACAAGTCAGGAGATGGTTATAAAGGTTTGAATGGTTATTCAAAGGCTTTAAGTATCCCATGGAGCACAGTCAAGACTGTCATTAAGAAGTGGGAGATCAGGCTGTCCCTCCAAACTGGATGACTGAGAAGGACGGAGACTGCTCAGAGATGCTACCAAGAGGCCGATGGCGACTTTGAATGAGCTACAGGCCTTTATGTCAAAGACAATATCACAAGCGCTCAACAAATCCAAATTGAGCTTTTTGGCCGGAATGTTACACTGTACGTCTTGCAAAAACGCAATACATCTTACCATCCAAAGAACACCATTCCTACAGTAAAGCACGGTGGTGGCAGCATCCTGTTGTGGGGGTGTTTCTCTTGAGCTGGGACTGGGGCACTTGTCAGGATAGAAGGGAAGATGGATGGAGCAAATTCCTGCAGAAAACCTGCAGCCCTCAGCCAGAAAGTCAAAATTGGGAAGATGGTTCACCTTTGAATATGACAATGGCCCAAAGCACACAGCCAAAGCAACCGTACAGTGGCTGAAGGACAGGAAGGTGAATGTCCTTGAATGGCCTAGTCAGGGCCCCGACCTAAATCCCACTGAAATTTTTCGAATGACTTGAAGATTGCAATTCATTAACGGTCACCTCGCAGTTTGACTGAGCTTGAACAATTCTGTAAGGAGGAATGGGCAAATATTCCCCCGTCTAGGTGTGCAAAGTTGGTAGAGATGTATCCAAACAGACTCAAGAATGTAAATCATGCAAAAGGTGCTTCCACCAAGCATTAACTCAGGCTCTTCTTTCTATTTTGTTTTTCAGAAATTTTGCTTTCTTTTTTCACTTGGATATTGCAAGGTACAATTTGTAAATAAAACTGGAGAAAGTTATTTTATTTGTCTTCTTTTTGGGCTTTGGGGCAACACAAGGTAAACATTTTGAAAGGGGGTGGTGACTTTCTATATCCACTCTATAAACATTAAATTATTTGTAATATATATGCAGAGCCTTGCAAAAGTATTCAGAAAAATAAAAAAGGCAATATGCTGTTTGCATTAGTATTCATTCCCCACATTTTAATATTTTGTAGAGCCACCTTTTGTAGCAAGCAGCTTTAGGTCTTTTGGGGTAAGTATATACCAGCTTTGTGCACTGTTCAGGAGTGATTTTGGCCCATTCTTCCAGGCAGATTTGCTCCAGGTTGTTCGGGTTAGTCAGATGACGCTTGTGCACCACAATTTTCAAATAGTGCCACAGATTCTCAGTTGGATTGAGATCAGGGCTTTGACTGGACCATTGTAGGACATTTACCTTTTTGTTCTTGAGCCACTCCAATGTTACTTTGGCCTTGTGTTTGGGATCATTGTCCTGCTGAAAGATGAACTTCAGTTTTTTAGCAGACTGAAACAGGGTCTCTTGCAGTATTTCCCTCTATTTTGAACGTTCCATTTTTCCTTCTATTTTAACAAGATGCCCAGTCCCTGCTGGTGAAAAGCAGCCCCACACCATGATGCTACCACCACCATACTTCACTGTAGGTATAGTGTTATTTGAGGTGTGGGCAGTGTTAGATTTGCACCACACATATCGCTTTGAATTTTGGCTGAAAAGCTCCCTCTGACCACCACATCTTTTCCCACATCGCAGCTGGGTCAGTATCATGCAGACTCTTTTGGCAAACTCTAGATGTGCTTTCACATGGTTCTTACTCTCAGCTACTGAACTCTGTAGCTCCTTCAATGTGATCGTTGGCCTCTCTGTGGCTTCTCACAAGTCCCTTTGTTCGAGTTTTGATGGATTAACTTTTCTAGGCAGTGTCTGGGGGTTTGATGTAGCTTCTACTTCCTGATGATTAGAGATAGACTGCTCAACGATTTGTGAGGCCCATACCAATTAACGATTTTCTTTAAGCATCATCAGCAAATACCAATATGATCCGGGGGAGGGAGGGGTTGTGGGGGAGATGGTATAAGCTAAAATTTTTATTAACAAGTAAGGCAACGATTGTTGCAAGCAACTTACATGAAGTAACATGCTGCAGTCTAACAGTTATTTTATCTAATGAAGATGACCACACGCCATAGGCCTTAAATTAACTTAACCACATGTTATAGGTAGCTGGCAATTCGTAGTCAGCTCCTAAGCACCGAACACACGTTTGTGTTCAAGTAGACTTTGTAACATGTAATAGGTTCTATTCCACCTTGTTGGGACATCTTGTTGAAGTCTTTTGAGAGGTTGGCAAAGCTGCATTTGAATACTCATCCAGGCAGATGCTGCACATTGGTGGTTGAGGGGAGTCCCTATTACCTGTAAAGCGCTTTGAGAGCAGTGTCCCGAAAAGCTATATATAAGTGTAAGCAATTATTATTATTATTATACTCTGAAGACGTGAATAAGCCAGAGGCGGGTATTTTAAGTGGCCAACAATCAAGTTTCCAGTTGCCACAATATCACAATATGTGCTATACATGGCAAACTTGGTAATGCAGCATCTTGCAGGACTTTTGTTATGTTTTGGGCATTATCTCTCAGGATGAAATGTATTTTTTGGAATCGCCCATGTTTGAAGCATGTTATCGAACTCCGCAGTCGAAGCGTTAGCTGTGTGAGAGCCATTGAATTCTAGTGCATGTAGAACTGCGCTGTGAAAGTTGGCTGAAAGTTGAGGTTGAACCACTGAGCTATTGAGCTTAACATGGATGTGGGACTGATGTCAGAAAACCATATATCACTAGTAAAGCTCACGGGGTAACATTGTTTTTCAGGAGTTGGTCTATGTGAGAACAGGCTGTCTGATAGAGCTCAGGAAGGGCAACATCTTAAAAGTATTTCTGACCAGGAATAGTATAGCAATCTTATACTCACTGTACTCGGTCGGGTGATGTGTTCATGTTGTATCAGGTTAGTTGTATTAAAATTCTTTGTGTTGCTCCCCCCAGGGGACATGTTAGTTTTACAAATATTGCAAATAATATTGGATTTGATCTGGATAAGATATGTTTAAAAAAGTGCCAGACGGATGACATGTTTTATTCCAAGGCACACAGCGAAATTTTGGCTCAAATATTTTGCGTCATAGATCGTTTCTCAGTACCGGCCAAATGAAAGGAACATCGTCCGATCACATATTTAGGACTATAGCCAATCGATCCTTCCACCCCAACTGATAATTAAATTTGGACACCCAAACACTTGGATATTGTTTTGTACGCTTTTCCTAATTTATGCATTTGTTTTACTTTATCTCTAACTTCTTTGGAATGCTCTTAGTTTTCATTTTCACAGCTGTTCTTCAGATTAACAACCTGAATAATGATCCCTTAACTGTGGGGGTTTTATTCACAAAATGTGGCTGTTATTTTAATGATTCACAGGTAGAGGCCAATTGTAAGGCAGTTGTCCTCATTAGGGCAATTGTTTTTCACGTGTGTGAAAAAAAACATTTTTCTCAAAAACACATCAAAATTATTGGCATCCCTGGAAAATCTTATGAAAAAAATCTAATTAACATATTTCCATTCATATTTCATGTTTTTTAAGCACACCTGAGTCTTTTTGAAGTGGTCAGCCATTACTTTCTGTTTCACTAGGTATAAATATGAGGTGACATGCAGGCCAAATACCCTTAGTCATCCATTAACAAGGGGAGGATCAGACAATACACAAATGAAATGAGCCGAAAGGTTGTTTACCTTCATAATTCAGCTGATAATAAAGCTGATAAACAAAACAGACATTTTTTCATAGCCTTTTTTGCTCATCTTTACCAAGGGTGCCAGTAATTCTGGAAGGCACTGTATATGCATATACTGGAACTTTACCATGTTGGGAGGACCTTGCAGCAGGTCAAGACAAAATATTTCTCCTAATTTTGGCTAACAGGAAGCAACAACGAGACTGGAGCAATCCTGTAGATCCAGATGAATGGGTCTTCATAGGATATGGGTGGAAGGGGAGGACCCCTCCTTCCCTAGGCAGACAGTGTTATACAGCAAAGTACAGCACATGTAACAGTGATGTCACATTAAAAAAAAGCCTCTTCAGTTTCATTTTATAGCTCATGGATGCACCAAAGAGAGGTTTAAGAGATCCTTTCTACCTGCAGCCATCTGTGCACTGAATAGCTACAGAGCATTCTAAGACTTGGGCTTTTAATATTTTTTTTTTACCATTCTTGTGCACTGCTTGGTGTGATCAGTGTCAGTGTACTGAGTTATATGTCTGTTCTGATCATTTGCCATGTCCAATGTTTTTTATGTGCTTACTGTATGTCTTATGAGTTGTTCTGGCAACTTAATTTCCCCCTTGCTGTCTTGCTTATCCAAACTATGTTCAGGATTAATGTCTTCACTAACTGTGGGACACTAGCTTCTATGATTTGTGGCTATTTAGTTGAATCCCTTCTTCCTTTCGCCTGCATAGTATTTCCTGTGTCACTGGCTGCCATACAACCCCAAATCATAACAGATCTACCCACAAATGCATACATCCACAAATTTATCAAAAAGGTGAATTTTCATCAGTTCACAGCACTTTGTTCCAAAAAGTTTATTTTAAATATTGTTTTCATACTTCAGATGTTGTCTTTTGTGATGATGCCATAGAAAAGGTTTCCTTCTGACAACAGATCATTTTTGTATAGACAACGCTGTACTGTGAATGTGGACCACTACCTTGTTGTCAGCTTAATCTTTCTGCAGGTCTTTTGCAGTGATATGCTTTGCATATCTGACCAGTTTATAAGCACTTCTATCAGAGATTTTTTCTGGGTCTTCCAGACCTTGCCTTGACTTCAACAGCTCCCCTTAACTTCGATTTCTTAATGTTTCTGACAGTGGAAATTCCAAGCTAGAAGTCTTTAGATATCTTTTTATAGGCTTCCCTTGTTTTGTAAGAGTCAGTTGTCTTTATTTGCAACTCCTCTGTCAGCTGCTTAGAGGAGCACATGACTGTTGAGAGTAGGCACAAAGTCCTGAGAGGGTGGAAGAGTTAGAGTATTCAACTCTGGAATTGTGTTCATATTGCTTTATTTAAGGCCTTAAGAGTCAATCAAGTTTTGAGTCCTTAAAAGTGACCAAACTTCTGCACATTCCACATGTTTTATTTTTTCAATCTGTTAATTATGGCAAATAAATAGTTGGGTTGTAAAATGTTTAGAAATATAATGTTTAAGTTTGTACCCAGCAGAGGGTAATGTTAACTTTTCAATTAGAGATTCAGTAAAATATGCAATTTGAAAAACACCTTGCCCTAATGTTTGCATACAGCTGCATTTATGAGTATTTTAGCAGTGCTTGGCAGTGTAGCCGGTAATGAGGGTAGTGAACTAATAAACTAATAAGAACAGCAAACAAATGCAAGTAATAATGAACACACATTTGCCAGGTGAAAACTGAACCTCACAGTTATTTAGAAAAAGTAATCTGTAGGACAGTTAGTAAGCGCAAGAAAATTGGGTTGAGGCTTATGAACATACTTTTGTGAGAAATTAAACTGACTGTTCAAACATGCACACAGTGCAGCATGCACAGATATAAGAAGGGTATAGAAAACTACGAGAACAGAAGAACATCATGGAACGTGTGATAGAGAAAAAGCCAATAGCCAGCTCTCTGGCTAGTTTGTAGGGAAATCTGCTTGCTTCTCTGAAACCACATGGTTTAAAAATGGGTGATTCATTGGGTTGCCTTTACTGACCTGGGAGGAGGTTGATTATAGGTTAAAGACCTAAGGCCTTCTAGGATTTAAAATGACAGCAGCCTTTTGAGAGCAACCATTCTAGCACCATTGGGGTAAGCGCCAGACTGTATACAAGATTTACATGTGAAGGTGTAAAGAAGTAGCACACTTGGGTATAGCCAAATGACATCAGCTGTTAGTAAGGTAAATTTTAGAGTGGACATGGCCAAACCTGATCAACCAAGGAAAGATTTACATTGCTACTACTAGGGATACTAAGAATAGACAAGGATTCCTTTTTTCTCTTACGCTGTGAGGGGTCAACTAATAGCATCAGTTGGTTATAAATCCTAGAGGGGGTTTATCTCAAAAGGGGCCAAGTTATTGGACTTGTTATTACAAAGCTTTGTTATAAATCCCAGAGGATTTAAGAGGGGATTTAATTAGGCTCCCTAGTCAGAGAATAACAAGATCAAGGTTTTCCATCAGGTTTGATCTCCAGTATTATGTTCAAGGTGAGCACATTCATATCAACTCGGTATAAAGGACAAACAGACTGGAAAAGGGATAAAGGATGATGGACTAGATTATCTGGGTGTCTCTAAAATGGGAAAGAACAAAGATTAGATACTCATAGTAAGAGGGAGACTGCGGTCCATGTTATAAAGCTCTGAGTACAGATGCAGCCATTCAAAATGCATGGTACAAACCCGTACCGCACATCACTACCCACAAACCACCGCGAGGTACCGCGGTACGTGATTGGCTGGCCAAAGTGACCGACAGGGGCACTCGTGGTGCATTGGTCGGTAGTGAAAAGATTTAATCATTTAGTCTCTTTACTGTGCACATTTGAATCCACTTAGTATTGAATATTTATATGGAATTTTACAACTAAAGGGAAATTTTAGTAGCTGAGCATAAAAAGAAGAGTATAATGCATCTGAAGGTCATAAACGATATTAATTTAGGAACATAAACATATTATGTAAACTGTATATTGCTGGTATTGGTAATTTAAAGGAAAAAATACACACCAGTATTCCATTTCTCCCTAAACATTTTAAGCATCAAAGTCTTACATGTGGTTATTTCGGAAATGTTTTTTTGTGCTCCTTCTGACGAGATTACTGTACGTTTACATACTTTATGAAAATTGATCGTTTTAACCTTTTCTGCGAATACGCTCGTTATCGGAGTAAACAAAAGCATACTTTTAGAATTTGATTAATAGGGAATATAATATGGAATCGCATATCTAAAGAAATTAATAACGATATAATTATATTCAGGTACTGTAGCACAAACAGTAGTATAAAACTTTCCATTGATATGTGTACAGCTGTTTCAGTGCATGTCACATGACTGGATCAGTGGCGTGAAAGCTTAAGTGACTGACTTATAAGCATGAGGTTGGGTGTTCAAATTCAGCAATTGCTCTGCGTTTTCTTTTAACAAATAAACATTTCTTTGAAAAACTAAAATAGCAAATATTATACAGTATATTTACATTTTTTATATTTCTAAATATCACAACATGTTCGTACTGTATGTACACAGCGGTACCGCAGGGTGTAGGGCACAAATCCACCTGAGCCGAAAACGCTACATCATTAATACAGTAATATCTTCCGTGTCACATTAACAAGTTGAGACACTTTACTCTTTAACTCTTCAGTTCACAGAGAAATTTCACCAGAGCCTCTTCTCTTCTTGTGTCTAATTTTTAGTTTAGCAGGATTCAAGCAGGATTTCAGATGAAAGGCAGTGACGTCAAGCAAGCCCAAATCAAAGTTTAACCTGCCTATATTACATTTTAGCATTTCATTTTGAGCTGAAGACCCTCACACCTGAAGAAGGCTTCACAGCCGAAACATTGCGTTTATTCTCTTCTCTTTTCAGCATGGAATAAACCTTCCTTTGCACACTACGCAGGCTGAAGTAGTCTTGTACAGTGATAATAGACGTGGGTAATGTTATCCGACATTAAACAATGTGCTTATTGCGCAAATCCTGCTAAATTAAAAGTGTGTATTGTCTGTTTAGGGTTCTGTAGCATTCCAGTTTATGTTTGTACTTGCAAGAATAGCGATTACAAACATTAAAATCATACTTGCTTTATACTGTCCAACTGAGCAATCTTGCTTTTAAAAAATATACCCACTTTTTCATGTTTAATGTGTACGATGCTGTAATACAATAATTAAAAGTCTGGCATCAGGTCCAGAAATATAATGTCTGCTGAAGTCAATGATTAGGCATCAAGATATTCAATAACTATAATTGGCTTTCAAGATGCATTGATGGCCTCAGCGCATTTCCTCAGCTTTTCTGTAGCCGAGGAGATAACTCTTACTGATCTTTAGACCATTAATGCAAAAAACACACAAACACTTTCATTCATAATTGATTTTTAATAAAACTGACTTTTAGCTTGCGAGTGTCGAATGTCCTTTTCCTCAACAATCATAATCTAACTGCACCTTTGACACAATTTGATATTGCTCTTGTAGGGGGCAGCGATATTGCAGGAAATCGCAAATCGCATTGTTGTTGACTTGAATAGAGCATTTCAGTGGTGATCATTATTCATTCTGGAAAGTCACCTGCGATACCACATGTGGCATAATCTTACACAGAATATTTTATTTCATCTGAGTTTGCTTGAGCTCATTTCGTTGCACTACAAGTTGGGAACATGGAGAAATGAACATGCAGGCAGTTTAATCATACAGAAGTAGTAATAATTTTCCAGATTAAATGATGTATTATATGGCATCTCCTGCAAACCAAAACTCAAGCCTGTTCATTAGGCTTTTTTTGTGCTTTTCTATTACTTTTGACTTGTTACAAAACTAAAGATTTTAATTGTCGATATACATTTGCTCATAATAGCTTGCCAAGTTATCAGCACACAGCATAAGTATATTTAAAGATTCTGTTCCTAACTTTAGTCTTAACTCTGATTCAGTTCACTCCTTCTGCTATAAGCCTCGCTTTTGCTGCTGTGTGTTTTGGATTGTTGTCCTGAAAAAAATGGTGCCTTGATCCAAAGTGCTCTCTCATATATGGGGCGGCATGCTGTTTGACCACGACTTCCTCGAAGAATTCACCATCCATTATTCCTTTGAAAATAAGAAGTGGTCCCGGGCCACAAAGAAGTGGATTTTTTGGCTTTGGCTTGTCCACATGCAATTTGACATGTTCCTTGTAAACTATAGTGCTGTCAATATTGTAGCAATAGACAAAATGAAACGCTTGGACTTTGAAATGTAGGGATTTCTATACATCTTTATCTAGTGGTTTCATTAGTGGCAAAGGCTAAACCTGCCTGCCACACACACACACACGCCTCAGGACAGTGACGTCACTGCCTTTCATATGAATCCTTTCATATGGAAACATTTTGACACTGCGCTTTTAGGAAGATCACAAAACAAGCCTGTTAGCCTGGTTTTTGCCTAAACAAAACACGCCCGAGAAAGTGAAGTAGCATTAACTAGCAAAGGTGTTTCGCAGAGGTAGGCATAGTACATAATTCAGGCTTTATGCCTGAATTACGTACTATGCCTACATCTGCAAAACACCTGATCATCTACTCTAAAGACTTCAGTGCTTTGTGTATATTCTAATCGCAGTGGGGACAGGGTGTGTAGGGATATTTTGCTTTAACAAAATATATTTACAAATCCTTTTGCCTGGCAATCTACCTGATTGCTTAACTTTCTGAGAAGCCCTCCATGAAACCATGTTCGCTGATATTATTACTGACAATAAATATTATCGACACTATATTGTCATTACAAACATGTATGCCATACGGCGCACACTTATGTAACCACTAAATAAAGCCAGAATTATAGAAATCCCTACGTTACAAACCAAATGGCTGGTATTGGTATTTTAAAGAAAAAATACAGACCAGTATTTCACTTTCTCCTTAAACATTTTAAGCATCAGAGTCTTACATGTGTCTATTTCTGAAACGTTTTTACGTGCTCCTTCTTCCGGATACTATTAAAATGATCCAATTTGCATACGGTACAGTGCGGTATGATGCGAAATGACGCATGTAATTGCGACACGCCCACCGCGTTGTACCGCATACCGCATTTGAATGGCTGCATCTGTATGTGTGCAAAGAGCTAGGGATGCAGAAGTGTGTAAAAGAAAGAGGGGTGTTTTCGAGGAGGAACACTTCAGAATTTTCAGTAACCCTGAACTATCCCTTAAAGGCTTTTATGATAGGTAGATGCATCACAGAATGCAACGAGAAATTAGATTATTTTGCCGTTGGGTGGCACAACCTCGTGTATCAATCACTGAGTCAGGGAATCCAGAGACCTTAGAAGGGGTTAACACTCAGGTGGAGTTAGATGAAGAACTAAAGGGTCTTCACTGGTTGAATATCTGTTGCCTCTAATCCCAGTCTCAGTGATAACTGAAATTTCCCCAGGGAGGTAAACAAGAAAAGTGCTACTCTTGGAGGAGAGTTCTATAAAACCAGTCAGGTTGTTGCCTAATATTCTTTTAACACTCAAGAGGCTAAGCCTGGAGTGCTCATGCTCTGGGAAAGGATTAGAGACTGTAGGTATAGTCTCACCAGAGCTGCATAGTCACTGGAACCTCAAAACAAAATGCGGTAACAGGCTACAGAAATCCCACAGTCCTGCAAAAAAATATGTAAAATTCATCTGCCGACAGCAATCCTCCATGAAAGAGGTGCATTAGCTTTCCTTTACACTGTAATCAGTTTTTACTTTGGTTGTTAGTAATGCAGATGGCATTTTTGCTCATTTTCAATGATTTATTGTTTTAATTCAAGTTAAGTATTTCAAATTATCAATGAATTTACAGACCACTTAATTTGACATGCAAAGAGATTACACAAGGTTAGTTGTTTTCTTAGACCTCTTGCTATGTAAAAAGTAAAATAGACTGTGTGGTAAATCCTAAAAATGTATTTCTCTTATATCGTGTGAGATAGTATGTTGTAGAAATGGAAGTGTTTTGTTTTGTTTTAAGTTTAAAAGGTTTACTTATTTCATTTACTGTATGTTCTATGCTTTGTGGTGCCATGGGGGTAGTTGACACCGCATTGGGCGTGGACAGTGTAATGTAGTGTGCTCTCTGAAGGCACCAGTTCTGTAGGGTTTGGGCATTTACTGGGACAATTATTAATTGTAGCAGTAAATCACAAAATTGATTCTTTTGATGGCTTTAGAATCCAACCATGCGACATAACTCAAACAACGCACACACACAGGTACTAATACACGAGGATACATTTATTAATACATAGAATATGCATGTAAAACTAACAGATCTTATCGAGAGGGTTATCAGAATACAAAAGGTATATATTCAGTCAGTTACAAAGAGTTACACATCAAGAGGACATACGTTCAGTATATCATTCATTTAGACCGTTTCGTAAATGAACTTGGTTATAACTTCTACATTAGATACTCAAAACAAGTACATAACTCTTAGGAATTAAATTGATATCAACTGGTTGGGATAACAATTGAATTCTCGAGCTGTAATGCATTGAAGTTGAATACTCATCCAATCTCTGGGGATTCAGATCTCCTGCGGGCACAGAGAACAGTTGCAGGCTGTTGCTGTCCAATCCGCGCTCTCTGGCTTGGTGCCAGGCTGTGCTGTGCGGCTTTTGACGGTGCGCTGCTGATGCTCACTGACCGGCTAGTTAGTGTTGGCTTTAACTAGCACAGTTTGCACACAGGAGAAAAGATGACTGTGGGTCCCAGCAAGTCAGGAAGAAGACCGGTTCGTTCCTGATGAAGAGCTAGTTCTGAATAGTGATTCAGCTGTCCACAGTTTTGACCTGTTCACGAGGCTTGCTGCTGATGCTAGCCTCGGGTGGATCCTCTGGTTACTCTCTGGCAACCTCCGCTCTAGACTCTTAGAACAAAGGAATTTTCTGGCACTCGGACACACTGGCTGTTCCGTGGTTGTCCGGGCTGAGTCTCAGGATGGTCAAGAGGCGCACTGCGAGAATGTCCTGCCCTTGGGAGCCTTCTGCTCCTGAGCCATCCTGCCCTGGAATTCTCCTTTGAATTCCCTTTAGAAAAGTCCACAGAATTCTCCTGAATCCCTTCGGAATCTCCCAGGCTCTCTGTGTTGCCTGTTTTTACCTGGAGGAACTTCAGCTCGTTGATTGGCTGAAAGTTCCATGGGCATCAGAGTCCCACTTGGGTTACTTGGCCCTACCGGTCCCTGATTGGTTGATCAAGGTGAGATATGAGTCACTTACTCCTGACACTTAGGAATGCAGTCCAGATGTCCATTTGGCACTCCCTAGACAGATAGGCGCCAATGGATGACCATTGATCATGATAGCCAGGCTTAGCTAAGTGCATCCCCCTTTGGGAGCTGTCCTAGGAAACCTTATCAAAGGAAACCTTAAATCAGCCTGCATGAATAGTTTCTCTGTGGTTGCACCACAGAGATGAACAGAGATATGAGGCCTAATTTGGGAAAGCTCAGAAACACTTAATTCTGCCTTATTAATAAGTCTCGCCGCTACAACAGGCTCTCAGTCTCCCCTGTCAAGCCTCTTTATAAGCTCTTTTGTGTTCTTTTACTTTCTTATATATGCCCTCTCCTCCGAGGGTAGTGATCACACTGACTCCCTCATCAGGGTAACAGGATACATGACTCCGCATTCCATTATTTCTGGGCCCTTTACCTTCGGAGTCTCAAGTTCACCAAGTTCATCCTGTTGTCCTCACTGCTAGGAGCCTCCTGCTCCCAGACCCAAACACAGAGCCTCCTGCTCCTACTCCAGTAGGTCACTGTTTCATACTCAATCAGTGCCTCAGACTCCCAGGTCCGCCTCCAGCCCTGCCGTCCTCTTCCTGACACCACCAGGTTGGGTTACACAAAGACACACTACCTACATCACCGAGTCTCTTCCCCACTAAACACTGTGCAAAGATCCAACACACTGTCCCTCTCTAACACACACTCACAACCTTTCTGGCGCCTCACTCTCACGCCCATTGGTTATGAACTCACAACAGCTAGCGCACCTCACATCATGCCCAGCCACCACTGTTACATCTGCGCAGCTGCCAGTGCACCTCACTGTGCCCAGCCACCACTGCACTATCTCCTAGAGGGTGCAGCTAGATAGACTCCACTCACTTCCCCGATACCAATGTATTGCCAGGGGGAGAATCCCTCTACCACACAATCCACTTTGGTCCACACACACTATCTCACAACTCACTTATACAGCAGTCACAACACTCAGACACAACAGTCCTGCTCTCACACCCTAGCAGGATGCTGTCCCTTTAAATCTTTAGACGATCTCATAAAGCTCCGTTTCTTCTGTCAGTCTCCTCACAGACTGACGTTTTCACTCTTTTCCTCACAGGCTATTCCTCTCACAATCCCCTCTGGAATTGTCTTTCTTCTCCATCTCCTCACGGGGTTTCTACAGCAGCTAGTCAAGTGTTTGCTTACTCATACTGTACATGGCCGCACGCCCTTCTAACATTGCCCCGACTAGTAGCGTCTCACACCGCTACTGTCATGCTTCAGCCCGGCTCTCTCACAGCAGAGCCTCAGCCACTGCAGCCACAGCAAGGCCAAGGTCCTGCTGGATCTTTTCCCCCCCTTTAAACCACTTCTACACCTGCCATTCACTTATTCAGGTCAGGTGTGGTTTCCACGGCAACTTGTCTTCCTTAATCTGGGGCTCCGCCCTCCACACTAGACATTCTCTGCATTGTACCACAGCTTGCTATAAATTGCAAGTGCTATTAGCATGATTTTACTACTCTACGTTTATATGATTCTGTTCTGTATTTATTTTTTAATCAAATTAAATATTTCTTTGGTGTCTACTAGTTTCCCTTAATCTGTCTTGTGTGTTGTGTATATGACTGGCTTTTATTGAAGTATATTTGTAATAACCTGTCATAACTACCATGGTCAGTTTTAAGTGTAATACTACATAGTGAGGTAATTAGTGATTATAGCTCTTATTCCTTATATACTGTAGTGTGTGCTATCAGTGACAGTGTGCTATCTGCAGTTGAAAATCGTTATCTGAAATTAATCACATATGAGTTAGGATATATAGGTTGTTTCTTACTCAGGTTGAGAAAATTGTTGTTTAGATGAGAATGCTTTAGGGACACAGCTTTGACTTTTCCTGATTGTAATATTTTCCTTTGCAGTCTACCCAACCTGTACCAGCTGAGCAGACACAAACATCCCAAGTGCCTACTTCTATGGAGAGGTAATTCTCTTCCTTGGCATACTAATGGACTGGTAGAGGAAGCTAAATGAGGATTAGTGGTTTGACAAACTGTAAAAAAAGAGCTTTATAAAGAAACTTTGAAAAAATATTATAGGTCTAAAATTGTATATGTATAAGTCTACAGAAAATGGCAGTTCTATTTGATATCACTGAATCTGTATTTCTATCTCCAGTGGGCATTCAGATGTGGCATCTGGAATGAGTGATGGTAATGAAGGGGTTACAGCAACCACTGGTAGACATGAGGGCAGGTCCACCAAGCGGCACTATCGCAGATCTGTCAGGAGCCGGTCTCGCCATGATAAACTCTCAAGGGCCAAGCTAAGGATTCTAAATGTAAGAGTTATAGTATTGTCCAGTCAAGTTCAGACATTTGCTTTTAATAGACCTTTTGTAAGGTTCCAATTTACATATCATATACACTTGTTCTTAAACTGTTAGCTAACACCTTAAATAAGTTGCGCCTTATTTGCATAACAGTATGTATATGAAGAAATACAATTTTACTAATGAGCACTTCACAAGAAATTCAAAATATTAGACAATAGAGCAAATGTAGTATATAACAGATGTAAGGAAAATTTGTTGTTCTTACTATTTGCCACTGCATCTTAATTCTTTTTTAGACTAGTTTATTATGTAGAGTAGCAGAACGTTTTCCTTTTGCTTATTTACTGTTGGATGTTTTCATTTACTCTTGAATCAAATAAAATGACAAGTAGATATATACAGTTGGAGGTAGAATGCTTCATACTTATTGTTTACACTGATCAGTTCTTAGCATGATCTTTAGTCTTGTTTTCTTTTTTTCAGGTTTCTAATAAAGGTGACAGAGTTGCTGAATGCCAGCTTGAAACACACAATAGAAAAATGGTCACTTTCAAATTTGATTTGGATGGAGATAATCCAGAAGAGATAGCAGAAATAATGGTAAATTTATGTCCCATTGTCAATTGTACCACAATATTTTTGTGGTGCAATTTTGGACACCCCCTCCTCCCACTTTATATGCCTTCTTTAATCAGAAATATAACCATTTATTGCAAATGTAATCAACAAGGAAGTGGAATACACGTCCAATGCCACTATCCCATTCACCTGTTGTAATGCTACCAATGTCAGTGGGAGATTGGAACTTCTTTACTACTGTAAAGGTTTTTGACAGTAATTTTCCAATTATTGTAAATTATAGTTTGCTGGCAGCATTTCTGTATTACATACTGAAATGTGCCCCCCCATAATCCTGGAATAGAAAATGTGGGAGAGATATTATCATGTTTCTGAGCAAATCATATCTCTTCAGAGTAGCGTGTTTCCATCCTGCATATCATGAGATTTATTCAGTGAATTGAGAAGTATAAAGAGGCAGGTTTATTGAAGGAGAAAATTAACTAGATTAGATTTAGATTAAAATGATGAGAAAGCACTCCTCCAACCAAATGCACCCTGCATCACAGCATTACCCTTTAACCCTGTTTACACTGGCACCTTTTAAGATTGCTCTGTGCTGGCTTAGGTGTAAATACCACCATTTTAACTGTATCCAGAGGTGTCAGTATGAATTATTACAGTTTACTGTAATAGAAATTCATACTTGACATTTGAACAGCTCGTTTCCCTTTGGCATTGACATACCTGAGAAATAAGAACTAAAACCAATAGCAAAATTGTGGAATTACCTATAAATACAATATAAGCTAATACCCTAACTGAAGTATTTGTAATGTACACTGTAAGACGAAAATAGCAATGTACATTGCAGTGTGTCATAGTTGTGTGAAACTTGCTAAAAAATATTTTCTTATGGTTGAATACAGTCTATACCTACTGATCATTAGAATGGAAAACGCCTTATATATATAAAAAAATAGGAATGATGGTTAGATTTCTTGGTATAGTACAAAAAATTAAACCAGTCCTTGCTAAAATGAAGGCAACAATGTTTATTCTTGCTTTTATCATTTCTTAATATCACGTTTGTTTTTTTGCAAGACTTGAATTATGTTGGTGAACAAAAGTTGATTTTGCTATATGCCAAGAATTCACCCAGTTGTGACTATAATTTTAAAATATTTACTGATGCATTTTTGTTCCACCTAAATTTGGGTGCTCTCTCTGGCTGTGGTAACTGTATGAAATGTTCTGTAAGAAGCAAGTAAGCTGCAGGAACACTACTTTGTGGGTGACTCATGAAGAGTAAGAGAATAATTGTGCTCTTGTGACTCAGGTCCAGAGTGAGTTCATCTTGGAGGCCGAGAGAGACTCCTTTATTGACCAGGTGCGCGAGATCATTGAGAAAGCAGATGAGATGCTAAGTGAAGATGTAGGAGCGGAAACTGAGAGCGGGCAGGGAGTGGGGAGACCTCCCTTCTTCCCTGAATGCCAGGTACAGTCAAGAGTTTGTCAGTGCTCCATTGTTTATAAAGGCATGCAATTAATGTTACATGCAGTGCCCTATTTAATTGGTAGTGAGGAATCTTGACATGGGGGTAACACAATGGAAATACAATGCACAGCACAAAATGAAGCAGATACATTACATTTAACATTACAATGTCCCTTGTCCAGGCCCTAATACAGGTAACAATCTAGAAAGCAAAGATTTCAGAGCTTAGGAGAGCTATTGAGAAAAATGCATAATTCAAAGATGTTTGTAGTTACTTAAGTAGATTACTTTTGTTTCAATTGTTCAGTTTAAATGTTAGTAAGTATATATCATTAGAAGATGAAAATGAATGTTGCTTGAAATAGTTATCTTATCCTAAATAACTGCAATCACCAGAGGTGACCACGTTAAGCTGATTTGTGACAGTTTAAATTCTACTTGTCATTTTCAGTTGCTATGTAAGAATTAAGTGTTTGTACTTGCACTTTTTATTTTCAAGGTGGTGAGTGAGTTCAGACAGCCAGAGCCTGTGACGTCAGTTCCTCTTCAGATAGGTAGGAAATTACATTTGCTCCCATGTTTTTCACTTTTTATTTAACAGAACTGAAGAGTTTATTTTAAGTGATTCAGTCTCTTTTCATAATTTGAAAACATGTTCTGGGTGTCACTTTAATCCTAGATGCTCAACATGGTTTAAAGCAAAATAAAAATGACCAAACATTCCTAGAGCATTACCACCTCTGTACAAGTGCCAAATTTATCTAAATCACAGTAGACAGCTTGCATTTTGGATGTCAGTCCCACATCATTTTCTTAACTATTTTTAAGTTCACAAAGCCTGAATAAATGTATGTGGGGGAGGTGGGTTCCCCTGAGATATCTAATGGTTTAAATTGAGAACAGTTCGTAAAATTTGCAAGGATAAAAACCTAAACTTTCTATTCCCTTATTATTGCCCCAGGGGTCCAGGCTAGTTCAACTACACAGGTTGTCCACTCAGCCGGTCGGCGGTTCATCGTAAGCCCTGTTCCAGAGTCCCGTCTCAAAGATCAGTTTTTTGGCCAAACAGCTTCTAGTCTACCTAAGGAGATGTCAGCCACAGGTAAATTACAGAAACTTTTCTCTTACTGTTTATGTCTTACTGGGTATATTGTTGTACTGGTGTTTTTAAAGTTTTATTTTGTAGAGCTTGTTTTCATTTTAAGCACTACCTTGAAGTGTAAGTTGGCAAGTGTGTTTTTGTTTAATATGGTCCCCTATATACTTTTTTGAAATACTTAATAGATTAATCTTAGGGTAAATATATCCTTCAGACTTACGTTTTGTTTTTCCTCTTTTCTTGTAGCTCCAGTGAGTTCTCATAGCTTGGGCCTTTCTCACTCTGCAAATTCCTTGAGTTTGCAACAGGCCTTCTCAGAGATGCGGCAGGGCCAGTATGATGAGGGACCCAGTACCGCTCCACCCACAGTCAACCTCACTATGCCACCTCTGATGCCTTTGCAATCGGATAGTACTAGCATCACTGGGTTAGGCCCAGAGACCACTGAAGCAATCGATGTTACTTCCAGTAGTCCTGTTACCTCTTTGCCAGTAACTCACGTACAGAGTAACGTCTCCGATGTTGTCTCTGCCTCTTCTCTCTCACTACTATGTTCCTCCTCACCACCTCCAGTTCAGCAGCAGCCTGCCCAAGCGGTGAGCTTAGCTGGGGGTATTGGAACTTCACCTGCCCCATCTCTGCTTGGCCCTTTGTCCCCACCAGAACCTGCCTCTCAGCCTTCACTTGTTAGTGCAGTTGCTCCCTGTATTAGTGCCCCACCTTCTGGATCTCCACCAGGCATCCCTCAGCTGTCCCAGCCACCTGCAATTGGACCAAACAGTAGTCTTCCCATTTCCATCTCAGCCCAGCAGCTTATCAGTGTGTCAGTGCCCAAAAGTATGGTTCCCTCAGCTTCTGGTTCTTTAATTACCAGCAGTAGCACAGAGCCTCCATGTACTTTCCATCTAGACAGCTCGGTCTCCAGTGCTTCTCTGACCCAAGCTTCTACCTCCCAGCCAGTTGGTCAGCCAATACAAACGGTTTCAACTTCTGTGGCAGGTGGTGGCAGCATTCCTTTACTACCCCAGCTTTCCCTCTCTAGTCTGCAGCCTGTCACCACAAATATTCCTGTAGTGCAGCAGACACTGGTACACAGCCAACCCCAGCCAGCACCCTTCCCCAACCAGCCCCACACCCACTGTATCGAATGTGAGAGTGAACTGCAGGGAAAGGCTGTGGGCATTGATGACATCAAGGCCCTGGACCAAAAGCTGCGCTCATTGTTCCATGAACACAGCTCTGCACTGTCTTCTGCCCAGCATGAAACTTCTGAGTGCATTGGTGGTCTCAGCCTTGCTGGAACCTCAACCCCTACAGGCACCTCTACTACAACCACCACTTCTGCAACCACACCTCCAACCAGCTTGGCTTTAGGCTCCACTGGGCAGCCAGGGTCCACCCCTTTACCCACACCGGGACAAGCAGGTACACCTTCCAGCTATGGGCAAATTACACCCTCCAACTCACAAGCTGTGGTCAAGGTTGGGACACCTTCAGCAAAGCCCTCTTTAGGAAGAGTACCAGTAAGTGCAAATTATCACTAAGTTTATCTTCTTGGTCTTCAGCAGTAGTATAACTAAAACAGTTTAATGTGTTTTTGGTTAATCTGTCAATAACAGTTGTATAAATACCTAACGCGAAGTATTTTGGTGGTCATATTTATCATATTTGCGTTACTATGTCTGCAATTTAATGTTAAGACTAAAGGAGTATGTAAACAGTTTGGGTAATGGGCATTTAGGTTTGTTTCTTCAGTTCTTATTTTATCCTAGTTAAAACCAAGAGAAGAAAAACTGTAATTTCTATGTGTGATGTCAATTTCCTGTTCTAACTCACCATTTGTTAACCCCTTTTGGCTGGTTTCAATGCCTGGTCTTTCAGTCTCTTAAGAAATTAATATGTGCTTAAGGAATGATTTTGTGTTGCATGCTAATGATTCTTCCTGGATTCTAAAATTCATTTTTTAAAAAGAAAAAAACATCATTTTGTTTTGACTTGTAGATATTTAGTAATAGCATAACGTCTACTATGTTAGAACAATAATTTGTTTCACAACATAAATTGAATACTCCTAAAGCTCCTATATTTTTCTTAACTACATCAGTTTTTGGCCAACAGAAAGGTTGTTAGGTTGTGTTAACAGATTATTCAAAGTCTAATACTTAATTGCAATGGTAATTCTCCCAATTGTATTACTGTACCTTCTCTAACACCAAGACAGATCTGTTTCAATGAATACATCAAACATTTTATTTCAATTAAAAGCATAAGGTACAAATTTCTTAATTTTTGTTCTCTGCTTTGAAACTGTAAAATATCCTCTAATTATTCAGTAATGTCTATCTGAGACCTTAAACCTGGCGCAGTTCACCTTGGCACTTCCATTCCGTTACAAAACTTGAAACATTTCAATAATTTTGTTTGAGCCTTAACCCAGGTGCTGAAGATCATTTCAATAGTTAAGATTAGATCGAGCAAAACTGAAAGTGCCTAGATTGACTACTCGTGCCTTAAATTGAAATTGATGTTAATGTACAGTGCTGTGAAAAAGTATTTTCCTCCTGTCTGGTTTTCTGCATGATTGCAGATCTTATCAGATTCCAACCAAAATCTAATATTAGATAAAAGGCACCCTGAGTGACATTGATGACAACTACCACCACCATCACTATGCTGGACCACTGGTATGAGGTTCTTACTATGGAATGCAGTGTTTGGTTTTCACCAGACATAACAGGGCCATGTAGGCCATAAAGTTGCATTTTGACTCATTAGACCGTAGGGCGTTGTTCCAGAACCCTTGAAGATCATCGAGATCCATTTTGTGTCATTCTGATGGTGGAGTCATGGGAAAAAACATACCTTAGGCAACATAAGAGAGGCCCGCAGGTCCCTAGATGTTATTAGGATCTTTGTTACTTCCTGGCAGGTTTACACTTGCACTTGGACAGATTTTGGCAGGATGGCCACTCCTGGGAAAATTCAATAATGAATCTCTACTTGGACAAAATAGGTGTGTTTTAGCGGAGTCCCTAGAAATGGCTTTGTAACCCTTTCCAAGGTAGACAACTTTTTTTCTGGAGGTTTTCAGGAATTTCTTTTAAGGAGAGGTATGAATGTGCCTCTTCTGTTGACAACTTAACCAAATGTACTCAGATTTATATTGGGCAGGGCTGGCCTACGTGAGGCCTGAATGTTAACCAAAGTATTCAAACAGCTGACTCTAATTATCCTTTTAATTGGATTACATCACCAAGGGGGTAGGAACATTTTCACAGCTGAAAATAGCATATTTGATTACTTTGCACACCAAACAAATGAATGAAACACCAAACTTTAGTGTTATGTTTTCTCACAAACTCTGCTTATATAATACCCATGAAAACAGCTGATGGAAAAAAATTGGCAAATATGCAGAAAATCAGACAGGGGGCAAATACTTTTTCAATGCAGTGCGTTTAGTGACTTAAGCTTTATATAATTTTATCAGCAACAGTAATTGCTGTTCATACATTAATACTGCCTTGTCTGGCAAATCAGAAGGGATTTATCTAATTATTCAAATTATTTAAGCACAAATCCTAAATCTTAACACTAAATCTTGCTGATGCAGTTTAGAAAATTGTTTTTACATCATTGGCAATACTGTAAAGATGAAGGGAATTTTTTTCATTGTCTTTTCTGTGATTAAGTGCCCTTGTTTCATTTCCTCTTCATTGTCAGGTGTTACCTGTAGGCACAGAATTGCAGGCTGGCACTCCACCCACTGAACATCTGCCACCTTTTCCAGGACCTTCTTTAACCCAGGTGCTTCTCCATTGCCCTGAGACCTGTTCTCACCTTTTTCTCCTTCTCTTGGTTTCCTCTCCTTCCTTGGTTATATCCTCTGTATAAGCATGTCCAAAATAATAAAAATACAATCTGCATGAAGGAGTTTTTTTTTCTGTCAAGCATGATCCGAGTCCCGATACATTCTTGATTAACCCTCTTATTGAAACCATAAATATCAGTGAGTAATTATTCTGTCCTTAAGGCAAAGTTCTATAACGGTTCTCATTTTCAGTTCTGCCTGGAATGTTGTCATTTGTCAGTAAATATCTGTTTTTAGAGCTGAAAGAAGGTAACACCATTTTTGCATTTTGTATATAACAGACATTTTTTTTCCTTAAAAAAAACACTCAACAGTCCAGACATCACTAGTTAAAATGGTTAGACTGCTATGATCTGGATTCCCAGATTTCAGCACAAAACTCCTAAAAGAGGTGGAAGGAGTTGAACCATCCATACTGTCCAAGGTTTAGCCAGGCATCAGTGACTCCTAAGTGTCTGAAAACTTGTCATGTATCTGTTCATGACCCTTTGGTGCCATCTCTCTGGTGGGCATTGTAGGGCTAGTAGAGTGGGGAAAAAAGAAAGATGATTTTAATAGTGCTTGTTTCGGAGAAGGCATGAATTTTGCCTTTATCCCTCAAGTGCTGAAAAGATCATAATGGCAAATTAATCACAATTGACAATTCCAAATTGCAGCTCACATTTTGTATTGAAAGAAATCAAGAACAGACAACCATTGACTTGCTTGTAATGGGAAAAGCAAAGATTGTTAAACTGAGGTTTTTCATGTGCTCTAGTATTATATCTGAAGTAGTTTATCTTAATTTGTAAGTTTGAATGAATTCTGTACCCCTCCTCAGAGTAAGTGAAATGTATGTGCTGCCTACAAGATTGAACTAAAAAATCTGAATAACCTAGAGTTTCTGGTTAAAACTTTTTAACTCTTCTATCATACTTAAAAAAATGTAGCTCCCTTTAATGTTTAAGGCATATTTAATGTGTATAGCTTTTTTTATAACATTACAAAATCCTTCATAAGGGAATTTAAATGCGCAGTGTTTTTTGGAGGGACAATTCTTTTATCAGTTAAAAATTGTGTTATTGTTTCTTTGTGCACATAATATGACCTTAAAAAATAACTACCAAATATAAGTTTTTTCAGACTACAAAATTGGTTTTGAATGACTTCTTTAATGCTTTTTTAAAATTTGTTAATGCTTTTTCACTGATACAGAAGCCTCTGTTATTCATGACTTTCTAGAACTAAACACAGTTTTTGTTGTGGTGTTGGTTGTAAAGATCATTTTGTAGATAAACTAGAATAATATTATTCAGATAGTGTTTATAAATATGAACATTTTTTCATCCAGATATAATATTTCCCTCTTCGCAGCAGCACAGATTTAACTTGATTTCTAAAACATCAAAGTCAGAAAATATAAATGTTTTTCCCTAAAACATGTCAAATACATTTAATGTAGAAATGAATTGTTAGCAGATTGTGAATATGAAAAAAAAACTAAACTGAAGGAGCTCTGGAGCTCTGTATCTGTACAACGTAAAGTAGATTTCAGAAGGATGTTTATTTTGGTACAATGTGACCAAATCTGCTAAGCATTCATTTCTACCATTGATATCCATAAAAAGAGGTTTAAAAGCTCCAGTTGAATGTTGGTCTCTAGTAGCATGGACATTATCCCCGAGTGTGTCTTTAGCAACATTCAGTGGATGTTTTCAGTGGTTGAAAGAAATGGAAGAAAAAAGTTTTTATTTTAACCTGGTTGTTTTTACTTTTTCCATTTATATTCTTGTATATTAGTCTCAGCAGCCTCTAGAAGACCTAGATGCCCAGTTGAGGCGGGCCCTCAGTCCGGAGACAGTTGCCATTAACAGTGTCACTGCACAGGTGAGAGACAGTTGTTACATTGAAAAGGTTCAGAACTGCAGTCATCCCTCGCTTTTTGCGGGGGATAGGTTCCAAGACCTTCTGCGAACAGCAAAAAACATCAAATAATTGACTGCCCTCTCCAAAACAACCCAGATCCCCCCCCCCCCCCCAAAAAAAAACATTTTAGTATTCTTTTTCTAATCGAGGGTAATTCATTTGAAAGCATATTGCTGGATTTTGGCATTTTTTGACACATGGAAAGGGAGGGGGGAGATGAAGTAAAGGCATTAAAGTCTTGCTTACAAATGAATAATTGTTCTGACCAATAAATGACTATTTGTATTTCTAAGGATTTTTATACAGTTTTTTAATTGTTTCTTTGTTATTAAATCCCTTTTAGTTATTTGACAAAATAATAAAAATGAAAAGCATTTTATTTTTATTCACTTTTAATGTCATTTTGCGACTGGTTCACTTTCGCTGGTTGGAGTTTCTTTTCTTTGTAGAAACATTGTGATGGGGGAGCTGCTTCTTTTTCTCCTTCAACTCCTTAAACAGATTTTCTTTCTTTGAACGTGTCTAAAAGTGCAACCTTCTCTGCCAAAGTCATCACTTTCTTGCGTCTTTTAGGTCCAGAATTACTAGCACAAGCACAGAAGCAGGTTTAGGTTCCATATTTAATATAAATAATAGATATGTAGCACAAAAAACTTCACTTAAACAATGAAACGTAAAGAGATAACGAACGCGAAAAGGCACAAAGGCAGACAGATACGTAAAGTGGGAAGTACAGGGAGTTTTTTTGGGGGGTAGGGTCTACCCGTGAATAAACTAAACCAAGAAGTACGAACCTCGTGAAAAGCGAGGGGTGACTGTATTTTAAATCACAGTATGTTGATTACTGATAAACTGTAATCAAGAATCAACGTATTTCAAATGTTAATAGAAAAATGTTTTAGAAAATAAATTAGAAGAATCATGTTTAGCTATATCTGAATTAGCCCATTACATTTTTCTTTCTGGGGTTATAAAATTCAAAATCAATTCCCTTCGTTATAGATATTATATTTAACATATTTTGCAGTAAAGCTGAAATTTTTGGGGTTTTATGCATACTCATTTTTTTCGTCTCCGGTTGTTGTTTTTGCATCCATGTCT
Source organism: Lepisosteus oculatus (assembly GCF_040954835.1). Lineage (NCBI taxonomy): Eukaryota > Metazoa > Chordata > Actinopteri > Semionotiformes > Lepisosteidae > Lepisosteus > Lepisosteus oculatus. The sequence continues at coordinate 10,235,284 of NC_090702.1, read as the reverse complement.
ACTGCTTTAAGTTTCTTTACCTTCTTTAAAAACCTATTTCCTGATGATGAGGAAGGGTATACATGCAGTGCAAACCTGAAGAAGTAAAACTTAAATTACTAATCATTCTGACCTGATATTTATCTTTCCATCATTTCAAGAAATATTTTTATATCCAAATTTAGAATTGTCATTTATATGCAAAAATAATAGATCTATAGGCATCCAATTTACAATATCCAGTTATATACTTTTTAGATTTTGGCTACAGTTACTATAACCGAACACAGGGCAGAATGAGGAAGTGAAAGCACAATCCTCCAACCTGACCATTTTTGTGCCATTAGCCTTTTAAGATAAGATAACTTTATTGGCCATATACAATTTCTTGTGTTAGGAATAAGTATTTTCACATACCCCAACTTGCTCTCCGTGAGACACACAGACGGGAAGAGAGAAGCTTGGGGTCAGAGCGCAGGGTCAGCCATTTATACGGTGCCCCTGGAGCAGCTGGGGTTAAGGGCCTTGCTCAGGGGCTCTTCCGGCTGCAGGATACCAATCGGCAAGGCGCAGATCCTTAGCCACAGAGCCACTGCACCGCCCAGTATGACACAAGTACCACAGCCCTGTACCAGAGGTTCAGCCTAATTAGAGAGATACTTTCTCCTCATGCTTCCAAGCTCCTGGGAGACTTCAAGGATTGCTATGTCACTCAGAGCCTCAAGAGCTCCGATTAATTAATCACACTATAACTTCGGTGGTGCTCAGCCAGTTGTCTTGCTGTGTTAGTACAGTTTACTAGTAATACGAGCCAGGTTTGAAGTTGTGGTCATAAAATTCAGCCTGCACAGGTGATGGAGCCACTCAGGAAGTCTCATATGAAATCTTGGTATTACCGACAGCCCATGCGTTAACTAGTGATAAATGTATACATTTTCTTCTCTTTCTTTGAAACATCATTTTTGAACAATGAGAGTGGTAAGCAATAAGCAACTGTGAAACTTTTGCTTAAAAAAATACTTGGAATAGTTTAGAAACGTACAGTATTATAATTAATTGCATTATTCCATCTGATCAGGCAATTTGATATTTTTAGAAGTCGATAAAAATTTGAGAACTGTCATTGTTTTAGGTTTTGAATGTTTAATATTTAAGTATTCTTAAAACCCCAAAAATAAATATATAAAATAAAAAAATATAAAAAATGTGTAAATGATGGATCATTGATTTTTTTTCCTTTCAAGCCTTTGGTGACTGTACCTTCTTCCGGTTTTTCTGATCAGAGTTCATCTGGGCTAACTCCGACTACAGGTGCGTGAGATGTGGCAGTTTTGGTAATAAAGGGCTTCCTGGCTTTCCTACGTGTACGTGTTACACAATAATCCATACCTTTTCCATATAATTACATACAAATTTAAAAAATAAACTGCTATTTACTGTTTTCACTGTCAAATGAATTTCATGAGTTAAAGCTGATCATTGAATATATGTTTAGACCTAATCCTATAGCAGCTGCATTAGGTGTGTGTACATGTCTACTCTGAGCAAATACATTTTCAATATCATGAATCTAATACTAATGGAATTGGAGAAACTAAATGCTGAAAGTCCTGGGGATGAAGGCATAGGTACTGTGTATGGGGTTCTGGGTTTTTACAGTGGTGTATTAATGTTTCAGCACCAGTTGTGCCAGCTGCAGATTCAGAAACAGGAGCTGCACCTTCAGCGGGAGTTGTGAAGCTGGGTCGATTCCAGGTTATTTTTTGCCGACATCCATATCTACTTCCATATTTCAACATTTTGTAAAGGTTTTTTGTACATGAAACTGGTAACTTATTCCATATGTATAGTGAGGTTTCATGGTTATAAAATGGTGCTTTTCATTTGTCAGTGAAGAATAAAACTGCTGATATTGGGTATGCTGTATATCAGCAATGGTTTTGTCTTTAAAGTAAAATTTTTCCAGTCTTTAAGCAAACTAAAATCAACGGATTTTAGTTTGTCCAGATGCTTGTCATTTCTACACAGTGTAGATCTTTAGCCCAGTACAAAGATGACGCTTTCCTAAAACTTACTATTCTTCCTGCACTTAAACCTCTTCTGTTCAAGGATCTTTTGTTGAAGTGCTGCACGTAATGTATACCTCACTTCTAGGTGAATTAGTATTTGGCCATTTTGTGAAGAAAGCCAAGCAGACTAATCTCATCTAAAAACATCAAACTACATTCTGGCTGCCTTATTAGGGAATATGCAGTGCTGTGGTTCATGATGTGCAGTAATTGGCAAAACATGTGGTTGTTCCAAAAACAGAAAGAACAAATTATTTGCTGCTTTTGCTTGTGCTCCACTGAATGCCTGTTGTTGTGTTCTACTTTCTCCAGGTGTCAGTTACTGCTGACGAGCATGTGTCTGGGATAGAAAATGAAGTCCATTCAAACTCCAAGGATCCCCCTTCATCTTCCACGTCCTCTTCCTCCACCCTGTCCAGCCCTGAACACACGCTGCATGTACCTGTTACACGGTGCCACACACTCGTACGAGATGTAGTGGATGGCTTGCCTCCTCCACCTAACCGGACTGAACCTGGATCTGGAGTAGAAATGGCACAGCATAGTACCATTGGGAGATTCCAAGTGACCACCTCTACTGACACCAGGGTGGGACGTTTCTCTGTAAGCCGGGCCCAGGAGGATATGCCAGGCCCAACGGAGGACCTGGAGGCTGCGAGTGGGGAGAGCCCATCTGAGTACCATAGTCAAGAGAATGGACCTTTGCAGAGTACAGATGGAGATGTTAGCCCTACATCCAAGAGCTCCCTGCGTATGCCCAACCTGAACAATTCCTTTACCTCCTATGTCAGCAGTGACAATGACTCTGAGTTTGAGGATGAAGATTTTAAGAAGGAGCTACGCCGGTTGCAGGAGAAGTAGGTTTCGCTGTCAGTTCAGTAAGCAGCCAATACCATTATAGTCACTATTTTTAGAAAATCTGCAAAGTAAAAATAAATATTTGCAAAGTAATATCTACAAAGTAAATTCTTTAAATCCAAATTGTCCAGTCTTGGTCCTGGAGACGAGTGTATGTATAGGTTTTCATTTCAACACGGTGATAGACTAATTACTAACAGCTAGTTACTGGCATTATTGAACAATTTAACAGCTTCTCCTAGCTCTTCTGGTACATAGACCTTGAAAACTTTCAAGCTCCAGCACCAGGAATGTGGTTACAATATTGGTTACAATATTGTTTTGTAATTGAAGCACTGACATTTACAGTAGCTGAATAAATTGAAGTACTTATAGAGACAATGACCACTGAACAGCATCTCCCTCACATGGACAAGGAAGTTTCTTTAACAAAAAAGGTACAGCTAAAATGAGGTGACTAGGATTAATGAGATCACTAGTGCTTTGCCCATAACTCTGCTGCATTTTCTCTAGCAAAGCTGATTAAAGATTAATCCATCCTGGGAAATGGCAAAATACAAAATTTGCAGATGGGTAGACTATCTGGCAATTTTCCTCCATATCCACATCTCAAAAAACCAGAAAGCTTTTGAAAGACTTTTGTCATACCACAGAAACTTTTTGTTTCTTAAAAGCCTTTATTTCTTAGTTCATAACAGAGATCTTGTGCTGATCCATTCTCTATAGAATATTGCTTTTGCATTGTAGGGATTAAATAAAAAATATACTTAAAATCCTCCAAAAGGCTTTTATTGTAATGTATCACTAAACAAAAGTATAAGCCTTGGCATATGTGATTGTTTTGCCTGCAGTATTCTTAACATTGTAAGACTGAAAGAAGTATCAGGCTATTCACTATTTTTAAGACTTTGAAAGAAAAGCAAATTCGTAATTTACTTTGTCTACAGAGGCTGTATATTTCTCTTTGTCTCTTAGACATATGAAAGAGATCCAGTCTTTGCAGATGCGACAGAAGCAGGAAATTGAGAGTCTGTATATGAAGTTGGGAAAACAGCTTCCTGCTGTTATTGTACCCCCGGCGGCACCCTTGTCAGGCAGGCGGAGGAGACCCACCAAGGGAAAAGGCAGCAAGTCCAGTCGAAACAGTTCCCAGGGGACCAAGAGCCCAATGGAGCCAGGTATTGTGCAGAGTGTCTAGACAGAGGGGATTCTGATACTGACTTATATACAGGACCAAGTATTAGATTTATTCCATGCTGAAAAAAGAAGAAAGAAAATGTGACACCTGAAGAAGGCCTAAACATGTTTTCTTTCTTTTTACAGCATGGAATAAACCTATTACTTGTTCCTTTGAAGTCTACGCATACAGACGCAGCTACCCACCTGAACTACTACAGCCTTATATACAGGACTACCCTTTGTGTTAAGTGTTAAGCATAAACTGAAGATAAGATGAAATCAATCAATCAACGTTTATTTATCAAGTACACAACAATGAGGCATGCAGCAGTAGTTGCTGGCAATGAAATGTCTTTTCTACGAGCTCACCGGATGGGGGGGAGGGGGTAAAAATCACAAAATTAAGGTTAAATAATAAGGTTACATGATAACAAATAATGTAATAGAAATTGAATAAAATAAACTCAGACAAAACTCCAAATAAATAGAGCTGCTATGTGTTCATGGTGTATGTAGTATATTATGTCCAAGTAGTGCCGTATGCACAATGAAAACAGTATTTCTATGTAGCCATTATGGGTGATTTGCTAAAGGAGCTGCAGGTTGGTTATCTAGCAGTCTTATTGCCTGGAGGTAGAAGCTGTTCCGTAATCTGTTGGACTTTGACTGAATGCTTCAGTACTGTTTACAGTTTTTTACTAGGATGACTGGAGTCCTTGAGAATGGACCTGGACTTCTTAAGATATCTAGCTGAGTAGATATCCTGAATGTTTGGTAGCTCACAGCCGGTAATGAGCTGCGCTAACTTCACCACCCTCTGCAGTACTTTGCGATCCTAGGCGGAGCAGTTCCCATGCCAGGCAGTGATGCAACCAGTCAGGATACTCTCAGTAGTGCACCTGTAGAAGCTGGCCTGGATACGTGAAACATCCTTAGCCTGCGGAGAAAGAATAGGTGCTGCTGTGCTGTTTTGACCATGATGTTGGTGTGGTGGGTCCAGGTTAAGTCCTCTGGGATCTAACATCACAGGAACTTAAAACTGCTGACCCTCTCCACTGCAGTCCCATTGATGTAGATAGGTGTGTGATCTCCTCCCTGGTATTTCCTATAATCCACAGTAATCACCTTTGTCTTACTGGTGTTCAGAGAGAAGTTGTTCTCCTGGCACCATGCTGCCAGGGTTTCAACCTCCTCCCTGTACATAGACTCTTCACCATCTGTGATCAGGATGATGACTGTTGTGTCGTCCGCAAATTTAATGATGGAGTTTGAGTTATGCCTGATGACACAATTGTGGCTAAATAAGGAGTAGAGGACAGGGCTAAGCACACAGCCTTGGGGGGCTCCAGTGTTTGAAGTCAGAGTAGAGGATATGTTGGTGCCCACCCTCACCACCTGCGGATGTTCTGTCAAGAAGTCCAGGATCCAATTACAAAGGGAGGTGTTCAGTCCCAGGTACTGGAGCTTGATGACAAGCTTTGGGGTCACTATGGTATTGAATGCTGAGCTGTAATCAACAAACAGCATTCTCACATATGTTCCTTTCTTATCCAGGTTTGAGAGGGCAGTATGGAGGGCAGTGGCAATAGCATATTTTGTTGACCTGTTCTGGCGATACGCAAATTGCAGTGGGTCTAGGGTGTCAGGCAGTGAGGAGGTGATGTATGTTTTGACCAACTGCTCGAAGCACTTCATGATAACTGATAACTGATGGTGGTAGTCATTCAGGCAACAGACTCTGGGTTTCTTAGGAACGGGGACAATGGTGGTTTTCTTAAAGCAGGAAGGAACTATAGACTGAGCTAGAGAGAGATTGAATGTGTCCGAGAAGATATCTGCCAGCTGGTCTGCACATGCCTTCAGAAACGGCCAGGGATAGCATCGGGGCCAGGAGCCTTGCATGGATTGGTCTTTTTAAAAACTTTACACACATCCACTTTGGATGTGATCAGTGGGTTTCTGTCTTGGATTTCTGGAATCTTCCTGACTGGATCTGCGTTACTGACCTCAAATCGAGCATAGAATGAATTTAGCTCATCAGGAAGAGAGGCAGACTGTTGTACGATATAGCTGGATTGCGTTTTGTAGTCTGTAATGTTGCGTATACCACTCCAAATGTTGCAGCCGTGATAATATAACTGTTGATAATATGAATTTTACTCCGTAGTTGTATTTAGCTATTTTGATAGCTTTCCTGAGGATGGTGGGATGGTTACTATTGCTTCTTCACAGTACTGTAGCCCTGAGTTTGGTGATGCAGTTAGAAAATAGTTGGCTGGATGTAATCTCAGGGAACAAGAGACTTCACGTCTACCAAGTAAGCAATAAAACAGGAAAATGCAATTCATATAATATTTGAGGTGGGTAGCTGCGTCAGCTACGTAGGCTGCAAAGGAACTTTGGGTGTGAGTTCACACCAGAAGGCGGCTCCACAGCCGAAATGTTGTGTTTTCTTTCTTCTCTTATCAGCATGGAAAAAACCTATTACTTGTTCATATAATATTATTAATGCTGTTGAAGTGTCATAAGTCAACCTTTGCAGTACTCAGAGCTTAAAAGCAATGAGATGGAGCTGAGGTGTTAACTGAGCTGTAAGTAATCTGAAATAATAATACAGGGAACTTTCTGGTTTACCCTAGTTAATTAACTCCTTGTTAAATCATTAAGCATTATCATCAGTCTAGAAAAACAGGATAAAATACAGTACAGTAAGACATGAGACCAGAGGTGAAGAGGGCAGTAGTAGTGTGCCAGACAAGAGGCCCTTGTTTGGATCAACCTTTAAATCAACCTCTGATTCTGATTTCCTTTATGAGGAATCCTTAAGAGTAACACATTCTCTCCAGGTTAGTGAGCATTTTTAGAATAAGTACGTACTCATAGAATTGGCAGTCCCATGGGAGAAGGGCATGAAAGAATGCAAATTAAAACCCTGTAATGCGCTACTGGGGTTGTGCTTTACCACGGCATGTGATTCACTGACCAAAGATCGGCAATAAGTGGCACTTGTGGTGTGTTAGATGTTAGTGAAAACGATTGCTTCATTTAATCTCTCTACTGTGCATGTTTAAATCCACCTAATATGGAATATTAATATGAAATTTTACTACTAAAGAGAATTTTGGTAGCTGAGCATAAAAATAACAGGAGCATAGTCCTGATAGCTTTATTGTTAATTGGGAATATAATAAAGAATTGCATAACTAAAGAAATTAATAACGATATTTATTTAAGGATTTAAATATTATATATTTATATAGCTGGTAGTATTACCATACTCCACTTTCTTTGTAAACTTCTGCATCAGTTTCCTTGACTTATTCTTCTGATTACTTTGGAAACATTTTAATGGTGCGTTTCAGCTTTGTTTCAGAGTGGTGTGTTGGTCCCACTTAGGCCACACATTTTTCTTCTAACACTTTTTTTAAAATAGTAAATATTATGTACACTATATTGACTTTTTCACAACTTTTATTTAAACAACATCTAGTGTTTCGATGCATTTTAAGAAACCTTAGTTTGAATACAGTGGATCCCGTGGGGGGTAAAGGAGTTCCTAACAAAAATCACTATTCAAAAGCGAATGTATGTATGGAAAACACCTGACCATATAAAGCAGAATAACAAACTCGTTGGGTTCAACCCCTCTTTAATTTGGGAAGCTTTCTGTATTTTCTGTTTTTACTCAGATAACAAACTACATATGGATTTTTTTTTTACAGGAGGAAAGATGTGTGCTGTGGTAAAAAAGCGATTGAGCACAAAACATTATGCTACATTTTTTTATGCATCAATTAAAAAGTTCTGAAGTCTCTCGAAAACGTAAGAAATGTATCATAATTCTGTATAGCACGATGGGAAATGGAGTATTTGTTTTAAAAGAAAATAAAAAATAAGAAACAATGACATGTCCCTGCCTAACCTAGACATTGCATGACTTTAAGAGCTATAAAAAATGGATTAAGCTGGTTAAAAAACACTTTTTATGCGTGACAAATTAGTGGTTTTTCTTTCTCGTGATCATCTTAGAATCTTTTTTACTTTTTAATTAAACTTTTTAAGCACTATAATTTTGTATACACGTGTTTGATACAGAAAAAATCACATTCCCTCTGAGAAAATAGCAAACCACCCACTAAGCTGCAGTAGAGAAGAGGTGGCACTGAGAGAGAGAGGTGTGGAGGACAGCCATACAGAAATACTGTTCCTGTATTAAAGTACAGATCCAGCCATTTAAAATGCACGGTACAAACCCGCGGTACAGTAAACTACCCACAAGCCACCGCAGGGCACCGCGGTAAGTGATTGGCTGGCCAATTTGACCGACAGGGGCACTCGTGGTAAATGGTTGGTAGTGAAAAGATTTAATCATTCAATCTCTTCACTGTGCACATTTTAACCCGCTTAGTATTGAATATTTATATGGAATTTTACCACTATAGGGACATTTTTGTAGCTGAGCATAAAAAGAAGAGGAGCATAACGCATCTGAAGGTCATAAATGATATTAATTTAGGAACATAAACATTACTGTATGTAAACTGTACTGTTTATGGCTGGTCTTGGTAGTTTAAAGAAAAAATACACACCAGTCTTCCATTTCTCCCTAAACATTTTAAGCATGAAAGTTTTATGAAACGGTACCCAAATATGCGATTGCTGTATAGAATGAATTTTACTTTAAAAAAATTATTTAACACGAAAATTAAGCTGTTTACATCTTCCGCCTGAGAACACACGTAGTCACCCGTTGCTACCCAACGCAGAAACACAGCCACTAACTAGCAAAGAGAAGACATTAGCTAGCCAATATGATAAAGAAATAAATGATTATTTTATTTCTTTTGCACATTTATTTGAACATTTCCATCGATTGTACAAGCACTTGGAAACTGTCCAATCCCTAGTTCATCAGGCATTTTCTTTTACGCTGTGGGCATTTTCCTGGTCTGGCGCCGATCTGTGTCTTCTAGGATATAATGCCAGCGAACTCTTGTTTTTCTGTCCACCATAACAGACAATCTCCTTTGCTTTTAACCGAGCGTCTAACCCCTCTGATTGGAGAAAAAAGACGTGCTGGTTTGCTATACATACTGTACCAGGAAGTTTATATTCGAAACATGTATTTTAAAAGTTTAAGAAGTAAAAACCTTACAGCGTACACAGATTTCTAAACTGATCAGGATCGTTATCTTTGTCTTATCCATAATAATGTTCACCGCTCTGTCCAGCAAATTAATAATAAACTTTATTTTATATAGCGTTTTAAACGAATAAGTAATAAGATTGCTCATAAACCTAATCGCTTATTCTACATAAACACAGCGTAATTGCTCTCTGAAAATGCTTTTTCTTTTTATTTAGGCTCAGATTTCAACTATAGATCGTACACTAATTACTAGCAGTAAATACTGATGTTTTGCTCCCTCTTACCACAAAAATATTAAAAATAATGTATTGTAGCTGAGATTTACTTTTTTTTTAACGTGTCTCTACCTGCAGCGACTCAGACATGGAATGGTTAAAGATGGCTGTTTCAGTAACCTAATGTATATATCTAAAGTAATAATTTAACAATATATGTAAATGTTTTAAGATATGTTTATGTTGTGAATGTCTGTATATTGTATCTTATTTTTAGTTTTTGTTTTGTTTCAAATGGCTTTGCAGATCAGAGACTGTATCAAGGAACAAAACAATTATCGCGCCCGGCTCCTCAATGGAATCGCTTTAACATGCTAATGCATTGGTGTAACACTCTGTGTCTACAGTACATTGTGAACAAACCGGTTTCACAGGTATTTTCAACCCCCAACCAATGTTGTTTCATGGGTTGTTATCCTGTAAAGCGCTTTGAGGAGCCACCTTTAAAGGCGCCATATACAATAAAGTTCATTATTATTAGTATTGTTAATTTGCTGGACAGAGAGGTGAACATTATTACGTGAAAGACAAAGATAGCGATTTACGTTGCATTGTGCATTGTGTTGCTGTAATACAGTTTTAAATAATTAAAAGTCTAAACAGTATCAGCTTTATTTATGGGTTTTAAATAAAGGCGATTTAAATGCGATTCAAATCAATATAAATGTTTATATTGTAACGCATAGGTGACTATTCATTGTTATTAAAATGACTTAAATTCGATCATGTTGTGATATTTAGAAATATAAATTTGTTTGGTGCGAGTGAAGTTTTATTTAATCTCTGAGCCAGGGAAACGTTTTATTTTTTCAAAGAAATGTTTGTTAAAAAAAAAGTCATGGCTCCAGCTGGATTCGAACACGCAACATGTGATGTAGGAGTCAGGAACCTAACCCACAGCGCCACTGGCAAGGTCACATGAGGAGTGTTGAAATAGCCCTACAAACATTATCAACAGACATCGTACAGCGTGTACTTTTCTTGTGTTGTGGTACATGAATATAATGATATCGTTATTAATTTCTTTAGATACGCGATTCCATATTATATTTCAGTTAATCAAATTCTAAAAGTATGCTTGTTGATTCCGGTATCACGTTAGTTAAAGACTTCGATGCTTAAAATGTTTAGGGAGAAATGGAATACTGGTGTGTATTTTTTCTTTAAAGTACCGAGACCAGCCATATACTGTATGTTTATGTTCCAAAATTAATATAATTTATGGCCTTCACACATGTTACAGTATGCTCCTATTCTTTTTATGCTCAGCTACTAAGATTTCCCTTCAGTGGTAAAATTCCATATAAATATTCAATACTTAAACGGGCACAGTAAAGACATTAAATATACATATACATACTGTATACAGTACAGTTTGCATACAGCAATATGTTTATGTTCCTAAATCAATCTCTTCTATGAGTATGTGAAAGGCATGGTGAATTGGAGATTCTCAAAAATTACTGTACCTTGCATGATTGGAAACAAATGTGTGATTGCGAAATGCTGTGGTGTTACTTTTACAAAGACGGTCAATGAAAAAAAGAATGTGGACCAGGGCAATACTTTGAGTTTACAGCTTGTCCAAGGTCATTCATTATTAATACTATTAGTAATATCTTTGTTAAAGACTTTGATGGCGACAGCTCAAACATGAGAGGTTGAGCTTTATTATCCTTGCGGAATTTCCGGATACTATTATTTCACTTGCGGTACTATAGGAGAATTTACGGTAACTCACGGTAGACTGCGTAAAGCGCACTGCAAAATAATGCGGTATCGCCCGCTTGTTTTGAATGGCTGCATCTGTAAATCATTTCTTTAAACTTCAAGTCTTTTAATGATCATTAATCATGGCTTTCTCACCAGTTAGCTCATTATACTTCCTAATGACATTACGCGTGGAAAGATTATAAAAAAAGAAACCTACTATGAGTTAAATTTTTAAAATGTTGGCTAAAGGAAGCAGCCTTTCCTCCTCTCTGGCACATCAATATCCATAGCTAATTTAAACAAATTGCCTCTAAACATCTTAAGATGCTGGTTCCATGGATCAGCTACTGTATGCTTGCCTACTCTATTTATATGCATTTAACAAACAGTTTAATTCTAACTGCTACACAAAATCAAAAATACGTATGCATTTAATACGTTTTGATTAAAATGTTGAATCTCATTTCAGTATCTATGTAAACAGTGTTTACATGTTCTTTGTAACGCGTAGCTTTCTGTGATGTTTTTGTATATTTAAGCTTTTGCAGGTCTTCCTGCATTCCTTTTCTGCCCTTATGTCTGGTCACTTTTTTTTCCCTGTTTGCTCATTGCAGATTAATTCCTGCTCCATTTCTAAAACTTTTTGCACAATTTTTTTTGTATTTTTACATCTAAACCATTTAATTGTGAACTTTCCTGAATCTTTACATTAATCAAAGAACATTTTAAACTGTTATTACTGATCACCAAATTATTGCACTTGATATAATTTGTCAATTCACCCTTTCCTGAACGTCTATGATAAGCAGACCTAGTGCTGTCTTTGGTATGATCTTGAAATTTCACTGCAGAATAAGAAATTACATTGCTCAAATTTCTAATTACTTATTCTATATAAACACAAATAGTTGTTCTCTGAATGTTGATTTCAGATATCAAAAAGCCATTATTTTATATTTGTATTTCTGCTCCGGAAAAAGTACACATATCCAACATTCCTCTGTCAAAATTGTAAGTTAATATTGAGGCTCAGATTTCCACTATAAATCTTACACAAATAACTAGCAGGAAATACTGATGTTTTGCTTCCCCTTACCACAAAAATATATAAATGTATTGTAGCTAGGATTCGCTTTTTTCTGTCTGTGTCTCTCCCTACTCTCTCTGCCGGCTGCGATTCGGACACAGAACGGTTCAAAATGGGGACAAGTCAGACAGCCAGAGGGAAGGGGGGTCGTCTTCCCACCTCTATGACTAAAATGCCAAATAGGAATGGCTTAAGCAACATACAGAGCCTAGCACCAGACAGTTTGAGGTAGCCTATCGTGTAAATGTTGCTTTGTTGCTGATAGGATAAGCTTTCGAAATGAAGCTCCAAATTCATGTGACTGATTTTTCGCCCTGTTTCGTAAACTCTGATCACAAGCATTGCATTGTTAACTGGGATGTGTAGTTTTTAGTTCAGTTTGAATTTTTACTGCACATACTGAGTATTTGGCCAGGGGATTTAAACTGATGGAGCGCCAACATTTTTTAGTGCTGTCTTCTCTACTTTAAAGGTACCCTTCTCGTGGAAGAATTTTCACCTCGAGCATTTGCCCACCAACTAACAAGCAGACACAAATTAACAATACAAAGTGTATTCACAAGAATAGTGATAACAAACGTTTAAAAAAAAACGGACTTGCAAGATTACAGTAATTCTCTCTTATATTAAAATTACTACTCTATGGGAACTACATGGTGAGGGAAGCTGCCCACCAACCCTCTTTTCCAAAAACTTCACAGGGCAACATCATATAGCTTATTCGAAGCTGGATACAATTTTATCTTCCCTTGTGAAACTGAAAATCCAGACATTTGTCAACATATTTACTAAAATTATCTGTCTCGGTAATCTCACTCTGCATCTTCAAACGCCCAGTATAATAAAAAACTTTTTTTTTTTGGTGTGAAGTATCTGTTGAAACTGTTAATACAATGAAGAATATAATTGGATTCTCATGATATCATGCATGATAAATACTATGCAAACTATATTCACATTTCTGGTAATTGTACATATCAAAGGATAAAACATTATCCTTTTTTATGAAGTATATCAACTTTGTGTAGTTAGAACAAGCACATCAAAACATTTCCAAAATAACAACCACAAGTTACTGAATTAAAGATGCATAAAATGTTTATGAAAAAGGTGGAATATTTTGTGTACTTTGTATTTTTTTTATATTTAGCCACCACAACCATCTACTGTACGTACATTAGTATGAGACCATGTGGCTTTAAAGCCACTACAGTACAGTATGTGTAAAATATATTTTTCAAGTGAAATTTTAAAGCAATAAGGCACAATATAGATTATCTCAATGTGGATTTAAACCTGAAAGAAGCACATTGGTTCACAACAAGCCACAGTAGAATAATCTATTTTTCAACAACAAACCGAGTAATGTTGTTTTTGTAAAATAGCCCTACACTCTTTTTTAGTTAATTTAATATACAGTAATATACAGTTTAAAATTACTATAAGTCTCAACAGTATACTACTTCTATAATTGGAAAAAGATTGTCCTTCAGCTTTGACCAAGATTAAAAATTGCCGCATTAAGTTTTCACTGTTCCACCTGGTGATTTTACAAGGAGTATTTTTAAAAACGTGCTGTAACCCGCAGCATGGGGACTGCAATGAATTGCATTATCCAGCGAGCATTCTGAATGGCTGGATCTCTATAAAAGAAAGAGAGTTTGCAGCAGAATGCAGACAAGGTGGCTGGAGACCCTTAATCTACCCTGTGGAAGCGGAATGCCAAGGCTTTTTGAGAACATCAATGTTACACCTCCTCTGGGATGTGGGAGTGGCTGGCATAACATTAAAGAGGACAGCAAAGGATCTAGCAGAAGAGGCAGAAAAGGGAAGCTTCTGGCAATGGTTGAGGAGAACAAATAGAAGCTGGGGGCCAAAATCCCCTAATTAGAGAGCTACGTTTGACTTGGCCTATTAAGGTATCATATAGCTTTCTTCAGAGTTGTATCAGAGAATAAAGAACTTAGACCCTCAAACTATACCAAGTGCTTGTGTATATTCTTGACATTGACAGTTGGGGGTTATAATTATTTTAATTACTGTTTATCCCATTCTATATTTCATTTTTTAACAAAATAATACAAACATGGTAATATCTGGTTGAAAACAATACGAGAGATTTCTGGTGCAAACATTTCAGGAAAACATGTCATGGCGTTGCTGAAATTGCATTCATACATGTTTTAAAACTTAAAATTAACTGAGTTATTGAATTAAAAATCAAAGCTGTAAGTAAAAGCTTTTCTCCTCTTAATTACCATCAGCTGAACTTAATTGAGAATTAGATCATCTGTTTCCTCAGATTTGAAAAAACTTAAGGTATGTTTTTGAAAATGAGATCTGATCACTGTGATACAACTAACATTAAATATCTTAAAATTTAGTTACTATTTTGAAAGCAGTTGTAAAAGAAATAGGAACTGAATCCTTTCTATTGCAGAAAGAATTGTTTGTTAGAAAGCATGTTCCATATTTATTTGTGGAAGAAAATTGTGTTAACAGAATAAAGAATAAATCATTTGATATAATTTAAATATCTGCTTGTTGGGTTTGCAGGCACTTTATCAGCACAGAGTGCACCCTCTGTGTTCACATCACATCAGGGTCTTCTGGTCCCTGGGATGATCAGTGAACAAGGACAGAGTTCCCTCCTGCAACCTCTTAAACCCTCGCCCTCTAGTGAGAACCTGTCAGCTTATACCAGTGATGCAGCATTGTCTGTGCCCAGTCTGTCTGCACCTACACAAGGTAAGTTAATCTACAGTGCACTAAAGCATTTACAAAGGACTTTTTGAAAGTGCAGAAAATTGTCTGAATTGTAAATGATTATAAAGTATTGGTGTAAATACAGAATTCACCTTTGTTGGTTTTAAAATCTCAAGATCAGGCTGTGTTGTCAACATCTCTCTTTAAAAAAAAATTGTATTTGTGCCTTAATTTCATAAAACAATTTTCCTGTGTAAAAAAAAAAAGGGTTTGTTGTATCTTGAAATGCTGCTTGGTTGTTTTTCCATAAAATTGTCAGTGAATCAATGGAAAAGGCTGTCTTTAAAGTCACACATTTTTTGGCTGAGGGAATCTAAAATACAGTAAATTCAAGCACAAAAGCAGGTGAGCCATTCTTTTTCTGACATCTAAGTCAGGGATTATGATAGATGTGTTAGGAGCATTAGTGATTTAGTCTGAGCTTCCACTTCTGTTTTCTACATGTAGAACATGTAGAACCAATTTGTTTATCAATACAACTTAGACTGATTGAAAGTAAACAAAGATTGTTATTTAACAAACTTTAATTTACATAGCATGTAAATGTTTAAAAAACTGGTCACAACAACTGAAGATAAGATGTACAGTGTATGAGCAGCCAAGGTAATGTGTTGTGATTACTAATGTACTACATTTATCAATCAAATCTAAGTGACTCGTAATGTGGGAAATTTCATAAATTCAAATCTAGCGTGGCACACACCTGGGAACTATTCACATAGCCTATAGAAGGATAATGCTTTATTTATCATGTGGAAACAGATACGGAGAGGAAAGAAACAAGTATCAGGGTTCCCACGTCATGGAAATCCTGAAAAAGTTATAGAAAATGAAATTTCATTTTCGAGACCTGGAAAAGTTTTAAAAAATGCGGAAGTATCCATTAAGTTTTGGAAAAGTTATGGATTTTTTTAAAATTGACCCCATATTATAATGCTCTGTCATGTAATTTTGTAAATAAGTTAGCAAGCTTAAAAAGTGGCTGTGGCGTTGCCATAGCAAAAATTACGCATTATGGTGTCGCGTCAGACCCTCTCGCGGGAATTTTATAGTGAGTCATAAGCTAGCCAAGCGCCCGTGTCAAAATGCCGCGTAAATGTGTTTTCAGTGACCTCTGGTTAGCAGATGAAAAATACAAGCTATGGCTCCAAAAAGATGAAGACCCAGGACGTGCGAGATGTAAATTATGCGGGAAAACTTTTGACATGAAGAATTTGGGTGAATCTGCACTAATAAGTCATGCAAAGGGTAAAAATGCACATTTACAATGATAAGACTGCAAGAGAAACAATTGGAATCGGCACCTTTTTCAACTCATTAGCAGCTGCAAGCACAGATATCATTGTCTATCAATTATGGACTTTCTGCTGGCACTGAAAGTAATTGATTCACATTTTTCGTACACATCGTTGGGCAGCTGTTTAAAACAATGTTCCGTGACAGAGAAATCGCAGCTACTTTTTCTTGTTTCGAAACAAAATCCGCATATTTGCAGAGTTTATGGCGCATACCACTGCTCGGGACATTATGGAGAAGATGCACAACACGCTCTTAGAGGGTGGACTAAAAATCCATTGAGACTGATCTAATTCACAAATTACACCTTTCAATATTAATATTGCACGAACTATGTTCAATTTGTGAGGATGTTGAGGTACTCGAAGTTATTCAGACAGAAAAGAGTTTGTGTTTATGCAGTTTCAGGAATGAAAAGGGCCATATATTTTCCTAGCCTATGTGGGCTTACTGATGAGGAATGTGGCTCATGTTCTAGGAGTAAACATGCTGTTCAGGTAAAAGTGAAGTAATACTATGCAAGAATGTATTTCAAATGAAAGTTTTGTATCCAAAAACTCTATAGCAACTGTAGACACTTAGATTTGTTGTTTTGATGTTGTTTTTTACAAATATCTTAAGAAATAAATCATAAGGGAGACCTTACACTCAGATATATTTGTGAAAGTTGTAGTCCACATTTATGCTTAGTGGTATTTAACTGACCTTCATATTTTTCCTCTAACCAAGCTCTTGTACACCTGAACGAACTAATCATCAAATCACCAAACCTTTTGTTGAATCAGGTGTGTAAGTTGGGTTAGAGGAAAAATGTGCAGGACAGAGGCCCAAGGAATGAGTTAAATACCACTGCTCTAAATCCCACAGTTGTAAGGCCAACTTATTCAATAAAATGCAGAAATATAGCCAAGGAAATTTGGAATTTTGTTGGTAAAAATGAGTGAGAACCCTGAAGTATGAAGGGGAATGGCAAGTGTGTGATTTGGAGTTAAAAATCAAGATTTTGAACAAGGGGTTGGATTGTGAAGACCAGTTTGGCGAGTATGTATGGCAATAATAAACTTTTTATTTGTGCAGTTAGACACAGAGAACACTATTCATGAGAGCTACAGATCCAGCCATTCAAAATGCGCGGAGTACGCTGTGTTAAAACGCGGTAGGCAAGGCGCATCTTACCCCATTATACCGCATGAAAATTAAATTATGATAGTAGTATCCGGAAGCATCTTGTAAGACCTTGTAACACCGCCAGGTGGAGCTAATAAAGCGTAACGTCTTATGTACAGCATTTGAGCTGTCACCAGAAAATGCCTGGTTTCGAATCCCAGTCACTGCAGAGTGACAAGATTTTTCCAATTAAGAATTTAAGTTGTATACTTTTTAGACCTTGTGTATTACAGAAACTGTGTATTACAGCATGTTAATCATTTAACATTAAAAAGTCATTATATTTTATAAAAGCAAGATTACTCAGTTGGACAAAAGTACACAACCTTCCACCTTCATCATAAATAATTTAATTATTCATAAATATTCATAAATAAACCCCAGCTTGCTCTCCATGAGACACACAGGCACACAGATGGGGAGAGAGAAGCTTGGGGTCAGAGTGCGGGGTCAGCCATTGTACAGCACCCCTGAAGCAGCTGGGGTTATGGGCCATGCTCAGGGGCCGAACGGAGTAGGATTCCTCTGCCGCCCGTGGGATTTGTACCGGCAACCTTCCAGCCACAGGTGCAGCCTTAGTCACAGAGCCACCTCTCTGTTGTTTCATGTTGGGCTTCTTAGATAGTTGGGCATTCCAGTAGATTGCCAGGTGAAAGGATTTGTAAATATATTTTGTTGAAGCAAGTCAGTTTTTTGCAACACGTAAAATACATTTTTCCTTTTCTTTTTAGCCTTTGTCACTAATGAAACCACTAAAGACATAAGTATAGAAATCTAAAGATTTTTTTCATTCAATGTTGGTAGCAGGATGAATTGTCAGGTTGAGATAAGTGTATATTTTGTTGTAGAGTTGGGGCAAGATGTTAACAGTGAAAACAGGTATTTAGAAATGACTAATTTCAAGAAGATTTTCAGAATAATTATAAATCTAGCAGGATAGAGAAAGTACAGAAAATTGATCAGATTAGTATGCAAAGCCATTTAGCAAAGAGGGTGCGAGAAGAGTGAAAGACTAGTATACTTTAGATCTTTTTTTCTGAACCAGGGAAAGATCTGATCATGTTTCTCTATAACAATAATAAACTTTATTTTATATAGCACCTTTAAAAGTAGCATCTCAAAGCAATACAGTTGGTGTAAAAACAGTTATAAGGACCACAGATTGCAAAGTAATACATATAAGAAAGACAAGCAGTTAGAAGTGCTACCGAAATTAGAAAATGAAGCAGATACAGACACTAAATAAGTCTTCTGAAAAGAAAGATTTTGAGGTTAGATTTATATGCACTCAGGGTAGGTAACTCTGATATCACTGGGAATACAAATTGAGAGCTCTGGGGTGCAGCTAGAGCAGGTCCCGTCACCCACAGAATGTAGATGTTCTTGAGGACAGCTAGAAGACCAGAGTCAGAAGGACAAAGGTTGCAAGGTGGGGAGTAGCCAGATAAGCCAGATAGGTACTGAATGAGGATGAGGATTTTGAGTTGACTCGAAACCTGATAGGAAGCCAGTGCAAGGTCTTCAAGAC
Source organism: Lepisosteus oculatus (assembly GCF_040954835.1). NCBI lineage: Eukaryota > Metazoa > Chordata > Actinopteri > Semionotiformes > Lepisosteidae > Lepisosteus > Lepisosteus oculatus. The sequence goes on along the minus strand of NC_090702.1, from coordinate 10,216,218 downwards.
AGGCGTAATGCATCCCGTTCAGGATTCTGGCTGTCAAATTCTGAACATATTGGAGATTGCTCAGTATGGATTTAATTACCCCAGTGAACAGGATATGCATTTATTAATTCTAGAAAAAATGCCTATCTTGATTTCTCTAGTTCTTAGATTCTCTAGTTCCTTTAAAAAAAAAACTATTATTCCACAGTGCAGAGTACTACATGGCCAGTATTTACATACAATATTTTGTGATTTAAACAAATTAACACAAACAGTTTTTGAGGAATTAAGTGTTGGCTGAATTATTGCGGGATGTAAGACTAGAGATGTAGGTAGGAAAAAGATAATTTGGGGAAAGTCAAGGAATACACCGATAACAAGATCACTTCCTAATAGGGTTAGGCATGCTTTTGACAAAATGAAAGGAGATGTTGTAGACTGCAGAGGAAGATGAGGAAGTTAACAGACTGTATGTTTACATAGATACTGAAATGAGGATTGTATTTTAGATTTTGTGTTGTTGCTAACATTGAACTGGCAATTTGTTTGAATAACCAACTAGGTATGGATACTGTTGTGCAAGAGAGGTGGAAAGGCTGTTTCCTTAAGCCAGCACTATAAAATAATTTATCCTCAGTGAGATGCTGCCATCTCATAGTGGGTTTTTAACACTGTATAATTTCATCCACACAGTGCCTTTACTTCCATCCATTTTCTGATCTCTTTATCTGGTACAGAGGATTTGGATCTGCAAGCAATGGACGCAAGGCAAAATACACACTGGACATAACGCCTGTCCATCACAGGACAAACAGACACACACACGGGTCAGTTTTCCTTTAAGCCAATTAACCTACCAGTATGTTTTGGACTTTGAGAGGGAATCATATCACACATATGGAGAAAACCCACGGAACCCAGAGGGAACATGGAAACTCCACACACACAGGATGGCAGGAATTTAACCTAGGGCCCCAGTTCTGCAAAATAGCAACGCTAACCACTTTGCCACCATTAGAAATGGATGGATAGCTTAGTTATCTTTCTAGTTCACACATTTGCATCTGGTACATCTGGTACAATTGTTGTATTTATGAAAAAAAACACAAAAGCATGCTATGTCTGTGCCATCCTATTCCTTAGTTAATACATTTTATTTTTAGAAATAGTTAACATTATTAGCAAAATATTTTGAATTATATTTTACCCTAATTTTTCTTTAATTTTGTGTTTAACTTAATTTCTGATCATCAGATTTAATGTATATTCGAACAATGAAAATATATTTTTACAAGACGTGGGGAAAACTGCAAGAATTTATAACACTGCTAAATTTAATATTATTGATTACTAGTAGTTTATGCTAACACCTAACTTTCTTAATTAGATGTATTTAAAACAGTGAACTAAGTGTGACATAACCTTCAGAAATACAATCGAGAATGCTTTTGTGGTGTTTGTATAGAAACATTTTTTAAAACGTATAACAAAATTTAAGACGATTAAAATCTGTAATCTTTCCATGTGTAATGTCATTAGAAAGTACAATAAGTTTCTGCTTTGTCTAACGATGGTATCCAAAAGTAGTCTTAAGTGGTGAGAAACCTGTGCTTAATGATAATTGATGATAAAGTCAAAGAAAATGATTTTCGTTGTTTAATTTTAGACACTGAGTTATTAATCCATTCGGACCCCGCTCTGTAGATTGGCCATTGTGTAATACTGAACTCTGCACCACCCCCCTCCCTCCCTTGGTGCTACGTCCCCCTCTGACGGAGTTCAATGGGCAGTACGCTATTTTTAAAGCCTCTGATTCGGGAAAAAAAAGACCTGCTAATCTGTCCTACATAACAGGAATAGAACAGAATGTTATTTCTTTCTGTTTGAAACGTGTGTTGTCTTTATGAAATTCATGTATTTTAAACTTTTAATTAAGAAGTAAAGAACTTACAGTGTACACAAAGATTCTAAGGAAAAAAAATCACCCGTTTTTCGCGCATAAAAAGTGGTTATTAACTATTGAAACCTGTTTTTATACCTTTTAAAGTCATGCAATGTCTTAATTAAGCAGGAACACTATCTTTTTTTATTTCTTTTTTAAAAATAAAAAAAAAATCATTTGCCCAGCGTACTAATATGAGGCTAATACCAGGAAGATGTGTTCCACTTTGGTGTTCTAAGATTGCAGAACTTTCAGGAAGTCAGCACTTTCAAATCTTCAAACGTGCTTGTAGGTGCTATAGAAATAAAGGTTATTATAATTTTTCACAAATGTGACTATAGAGTGGAAGCTGATGACCACACACCTGGAACAACTGTAGACAGCAGGCTAAATAACCCATTGTAAACAGCCAAGCAGGGAAGATCACCCACCATCCAGACAAGAAAACCAGTAATTCTAAGCATGCAAGTGACCAAAAATTCAAGTTACACTAAATTACTCTCCTGCAGCTCTGATAACATCTATGTCCCTCTACTGTGACCAGCCTATAGAAATATGTTCATAGCTGTGGCATATATGAGCACATGCTCATATATAATACAGTACTGCCTCGACATCTGCAAATTTAACATTCCCAATTCAGTCTGGGCAACGGGGACTTGAATGAAAGAAAAGCAGAGTGGAATGAAACCAAGCCAAAGGTTATTAATCGCAACTTTCAAATCTGTGCAGTGGACTAGGATTGTGAGATGAATTCAGCTAGTGAGTGAGCCTCCCTGCACCTTTCCCAAGAACGCACAACCTTGCATCCACATCTCAATGTGTTTTTTTTCTGTATTGTAATAAACGCTCTGGATTCTGTGTCGGCAATGGGGGAAGTAACAGGCTTAAGGTTTTATTGCCCTTTTCATACAGTGGGATTTGCTAATTGCAGAGCAGGTAAAATAGCTGAAAAGGCAGACAGAAAGAGGTCAGGCATCTGCTGGACTCAAAGGAGGGATTTATGTTTTTATTTTTATAACTATAGGTTTGTGATAACTGTTTTAATGGAATAGTGTTACTGCATAACTACTCGTAAATGAGAATATAGGGGGGAAGGAAAGTGTCCGCGGTAATTTTTTCACTGACAAAGTTGTGTTGTGTTAACAAAAGCTATGCTTAACAGCCACTTGTAAGAGCAAGGTGACTTTCTGCTATCTTAACCATTTTTTACAACTTTTGAAGTCACGCAATGTTTGAGTTAGGCAGGAACACGTCATTATATCTTATTTTTTATTTCAGTTTTAAAAATAAATATTAGGTAACCAGCAATCAAATGTCCTTTTTTTTCTTAACACTCTTTTTTTCCATACTGTAGTTTGAGTCTTTGTGTAAGCTGTAAGTTCTTTTTACTTTTTGACATTTGAAACACTTCAAACCGTCCACCACTGCCCAGTGATATAACTTTAATATTAACAAGATGTAGTACCTGGTGCAGTTTTTTTAAATATATTTTGAACTAATCGAATCCTAGATGTGAGTTCATAAAGCTAGAATTACGTACTATCCCTACATCTGCGACAACACCTGATCATCTACTGTAAAGCTTTCAGTGCTTTGTGTATATTCTTATCGCAGTGGGAGCAGGGTGTGTGGGGACAGGTTTAGGCTGCAATTGAATTGGGGATCTGTATTCTTCACACCTGCAACTTAAGTGTATGGAGGAGTGTCAGCTGTCAATGTGAGCACCCCCCCCCCCCCCCCCCCTTAGGCTGGGCGAATGATAGTTAATAACCACTTTATATGCGCAAAAAACAGGTGATTTTTCTTCCTTGTGATCAGCTCTTTGTGTACACTGTAAGTTTTTTTACTATTAGTAATCAATAATATTAAATTAAGCACTGTAATAAATTGTTCCATTTTTCCCCACATCTTGTAAAAATATATTTTCATTGTTCAAATATACATTAAATCTGACCATCAGAAAGTAAGTTATATACAAAATTAAAGAACAACTAGGGTAAAATATAATTGAAAATATATTTTGCAAATGTTAACTGTTTATAAAAATAAAATGTATTAACTAAGGAATAGGATGGCACAATTGTTGGCATGCTTTTTGTTTTGTTTTTTCATAAATTCAACAATAGTACCAGATGTCTCAGTGGCTTTCAAAATTAAATTATGCATGCAAACTTGTGAACTAGAAAGATAACTGAGCTATCCATCCATTTCTTATGGTGGCGAAGTGGTTAGTGTTGCTATCTTGCAGCACTGGGGGCTAGGTTAAATTCCTGCCATCCTGTGTGTGTGGAGTTTGCATGTTCCCTCTGGGTTCCATGGGTTTTCTCCATATGTGTGATATGATTTCCTCTCGAAGTCCAAAACATACTGGTAGGTTAATTGGCTTACAGGAAAACTGACCCTGGTGTGTTTGTGTCTGTTTGTCTGTCCTGTGATGGACAGGCACTATGTCCAGGGTGTATTCTGTCTTGCGTCCGTTGCTTGCTGGGAAATTTGCTCCAAATCCTCTGTACTAGATAAAGAGATTAGAAAATGGATGGAAGTAAAGGCACTGTGTGGATGGAATTATACAGTGTTAGAATCTCACTATGATATGGCAGCACCTCACTGAGGATAATTTACTTTATAGTACTGGTTTAAGGAAACAGCCTTTCCACCTCTCTTGCACATCAGTATCCATACCTAGTTAGTTATTTAAACAAATTGCCTCTAAATATAAACATCTTAAGATGCTGGCTCTGTGGATCAACATCAGCTGTTTTCCCATTCCTTCTATTCATGTGCATCCAACACAGTTCAATGCTAGCAACTACACAAAATCTAAGATACAATCCTCATTTCAGTATCTATGTAAACATACAGTCTGTTAACTTCCTCATCTTCCTCTGCAGTCTATAACATCTCCTTTCATTTTGTTTTCATTTTGTCAAAAGTATGCCTAACCCTATTAGGAAGTGATTTTATCAGTGTATTCTTCAACTTTCCCCAAATTATCTTTTTCCTACCTACATCTCTAGTCTTACATCCTGCAATATCTCAGCCAACACTTAAATCCTCAAAAACTGCTTGTATTAATTTGTTTAAATCACAAAATATCGTATGTAAATACTGGCCATGTAGTACTCTGCACTGTGGAATAATAGTTTCTTTTAAAGGGAACTAGAGAATCTAGGAACTAGAGAAATCAAGAAAGGCATTTTTTCTAGAATTAATAAATGCATATCCTGTTCACTGGGGTAATTAAATCCACACTGAGCAATCTCCAATATGTTCAGAATTTGACAGCCAGAATCCTGATCGGGATGCATTATGCCTGTCTTGAAGACCTTGCACTGGCTTCCTATCAGGTTTCGAGTCAACTCAAAATCCTCATCCTCATTCAGTACCTATCTGGCTTATCTGGCTACGCCCCACCTTGCAACCTTTGTCCTTCTGACTCTGGTCTTCTAGCTGTCCTCAAGAACATCTACATTCTATGGGTGACGGGACCTGCTTTAGCTGCACCCCAGAGCTCTGGATTTGTATCCAAAGTGATATCAGAGTCACCTACCCTGAGTGCATTTAAATCTAACCTCAAAACCTTTCTTTTCAGAAGACTTATTTAGTGTCTGTATCTGCTTCATTTTCTAATTTCGGTAGCACTTCTAACTGCTTGTCTTTCTTATATGTATTACTTTGCAATCTGTGATCCTTATAACTGTTTTTACACCAACTGTATTGCTTTGAGATGCTACTTTTAAAGGTGCTATATAAAATAAAGTTTATTATTGTTATAGAGAAACATAATCAGGTTTTCCCTGGTTCAGAAAAAAAGATCTAAAGTATACTAATTGTCACTCTTCCAGCATCCTCTTTGCTAAACGGCTTTGCGTACTAATCTGATCAATTTTCTGTACTTTCTCTATCCTGCTAGATTTATAATTATTCTGAAAATCTTCTTCTTGAAATGAGTCATTTCTAAATACTTGTTTTCACTGTTAACATCTTGCCCCAACTCTGCAACAAAATATACACTTATCTCAACCTGACAATTCATCCTGCTGCCAACATTGAATAAAAAAATCTTTAGATTTCTATACTTATGTCTTTAGTGGTTTCATTAGTGACAAAGGCTAAAAAGAAAAGGAAAAATGTATTTTACGTGTTGCAAAAAACTGACTTGCTTCAACAAAATATATTTACAAATCTTTTCACCTGGCAATCTACTGGAATGCCCAACTATCTGAGAAGCCCTACATGAAACCATGTTTGCTCTTAATTCATATAAGACTCTCTGACAGAATTGCTGTTTTTTATGTGTGCTAATTTTCTGACTCTATCCCATCAAACCTTCATCCTCTCCCTGCCAGAATTGCACCTGATTATTCAAGCCCCTCACTCTCTGCCAAATCTACTGTATTTCATGTTTGCATGTTCTTTTGTAACACACCTTTCTGTGTTTTTTTTTTGTATGTAAGCAAGTGTTCCTGCATCCCTCTTTTGCACTATGTCTTAGTCATGGCTTTTTTCTGTTTGCTTATTTCAAAATAACACCTGCTCCATTTCTAAAACTTTTTGCTTATGTGCATTTTTGTATTTTTACATTTATTTACACGTCAAGCACTTTAATGTCCTAAATCTTCATTTGCCTTAATCTGTAGACTGAATTTTAGTTTTAGCCTTAAAAAGCTTAGGTTTTCTCTATCTTTTGTTGTTCTACAACTGTTATTATTGATCACTGAATTATTGTACTTGACATGACTTTTTATTCACCCTTTCCTGAACATCTGTGACAATTAGAGATAGTGCTGTCTCTGGTGCGATCTTTTGCAGCTGAAATTTCACTGTTTTAAACTAATAAGAAATTAGATTGCTCATAAATCTAATCACTATTTCTACATAAACACAGCGTAATTGCTCGCTGAAAATGCTCTTTTTCCTGTTCGATTTGGAAACCTTGTTGGAATCTGATTTGAGATGTCAAAAAGAGTTTATTTTCTCAGTGTATTTCTGTTGCCGAAAAAGTGCACATTTCCTACATTGCTTTGTGAGCTTTTAACTTTATATTTAGGCTCAGATTTCAACTATAAATCTTACACTATTTTCTAACAGTAAATACTGATGTTTTGCTCCCCCTTACCACAAAAATATATTTGTATTGTAGCTGGGATGATCTTTTTTTCGTATGTGTCTCTCCCTACTGCTATTTGGACACGGAACAGTTAAAGATGGTGTAGTGTGCTCTCTGAAGGCACCAGTTCTGTAGGGTTTGGGCACTTACTGGGACAATTATTAATTGTAGCAGTAAATCACAAAATGATTCTTTTAATGGCTTTAGAATCCAACCATGCAATATAACTCAAACAGTGCACATACACAGGTACTAATACACGAGGATACATTAATACCTAATAGATCTTATTGAGAGGGTTATCAGAATACAAAAAGTATATATTAATTCAGTTACAAAGAGTTACATATATCAAGAGGACAAGAGTTCAGTATATCATTCATTTAGACCGTTTCGTAAATGAACTTGGTTATAACTTCTACATTGGATACTCAAAACAAGTACATAACTCTTAGGAATTACATTGATATCAACTGGTTGGGATCACAATTGAATTCTCGAGCTGTAATGCATTGAAGTTGAATACTCATCCATTCTTTGGGGATTCAGATCTCCTGCGGGCTCTCTGGCTCCGTGCCAGGCTGTGCTGTCTGGCCTGTGACGGTGCGCTGTTGATGCTCACTGACCAGCTAGTTAGTGTTGGCTTTAACTAGCACAGTTTGTGCACAGGAGAAAAGATGACTGTGGGTCCCCAGCAAGTCAGGAAGAGGACCAGTTCGTTCCTGATGAAGCGCTAGTTCTGAATAGTGATTCAGCTGTCCACAGTTCCGACCTGTTCATGAGGGTTGCTGCTGATGCTAACCTCAGGTGGATCCTTTGGTTACTCTCTGGCAACCTCCGCTCTAGACTCTTAGAACAGAGGAAAGTTCTGGGACTCGGACACACTGGCCGTTCCGTGGTTGTCCAGGCTGAGTCTCAGGATGGTCAGGAGGCGCGCTTCGAGAATGTCTTGCCCTTGGGAGCCTTTCTGCTCCTGGGCTGTCCTGCCCTGGAATTCTCCTTTAAGATTCTCCCTTTCAGAAAAGTCCACTACAGGCTCTCTGTGTTGCCTGTTTTTACCTGGAGGAACTTCAGCTCGTTCATTGGCTGAAAGTTTCATGGGCATCAGAATTCCACGTGGGTTACTCGGCCCTACCAGTCCCTGATTGGTTGCTCAAGGTGAGATATGAGTCACTTACTCCTGACACTTAGGAATGCAGTCCAGATGTCCATCTGGCACTCCCTAGACAGATAGGCGCCAATGGATGACCATTGATCATGATAGCCGGGCTTAGCTAAGTGCATCCCCATTTGGGAGCTGTCCCTTATCAAAAGAAAACATCTTTAAATCAGCCTGCATGAATAGCTTGGTGCAGCCACAGAGATGAAGAGAGAGATGGGGCCTCATTTGGGAAAGCACAGCAATACTTAATTCTGTCTTATTAACAAGCATTGCCGCTACAATGGTGACAAGTCAGGCATCCAAAGGGGGAGCGTCTCCGCCTCCATAACTAAAAAGCCAAACAGGAGTGGCTTAAGTAACATACACAGTTGTGTAACTGACAGTTTGAGGTAGCCTATCGTGTAAATTTAGTTTTGTTGCTGATAGGTTAAGCTTTCGAAACTCAGCCCCAAAGTCATGTGACTGATTTTTCACCCTTTGGTTAAATGCAAGGATCACAAGCACCACCATGTTCACTGGGATGTGTAGTTTTTAATTCAGTTTGAATTATAACTATACGTACTGTCTTCGTATTTGGGCAGGGCTTGAAAGAGAGGGCGCATCAAAACTTTTTGGTGCCGTCGTCTCTGTTTTAAAGGTATAAATTCTTGTGGGAGAATTTGACCTTGAACGTTTGCCCAACATATTATTAGTTACTGAAAGAAGGCCAGAGTCCAAAGAGCAGAAACAACATATACAGTGTCTTGCAAAAAGTATTCACCCCCCTTGGACTTTTTCACCTTTTAAAGTAATGCTTGAAAGTTTGTGACCCCATTGCATAATTTAAGATTTTTTGTTTTTTAACCACACAATGCATATTTAATCAGAATTTGTCACTTCCTGATTGAAATAAAGTATAATTATTCACCAATTTGAGTGTTTTGAAAGAAAATGTCCATGCAGCAAAATAATACATACAGTATACAGAAATTGTGCAGGTGCAAACATTAATGAACACTTAGTTTTGTGACTTATATCAAGGTAAAGCAGGATCAGGTGGGTCAATGACAGTGTTAACCAATTAACTGAGATAACCAATGAAACTGAAGATCTGAAATGATGTGTTGGGGAGGAGCAAACATTAATAATTGCAAGAAAGCAGGTCAGTTACTCTTCCTACGAGTCTAGCATCATGCCTCGAACTAAGAAAACATCAGCAGAACTGTAGTAGATGCTCATCAATCTGGACAAGGCTATAAAGCCATTTCAAAAAGATTCGGTTTCTGGAGTAGTGATGCATAGATCAACAATAAGAAGAACCCTGATCAGAAATTCCATCTATGGAAGGGTAACCAGAAGAAGCCTCTTCTGTCAAAATAGAACAAAGCTTCCCGTCTGAAGTTTGCCAGAGACTACCTAGACAAGCCTGAAGACTTCTGGAAGTCTGTTCTCTGGACAGATGAGTCTAAAATTGAACTATTTGGACACACCAAGTGGGCCCATGTTTTGCGAAGAGCCAACACAGCCTACCACCAACAAAACCTTATCCCTACTGTCAAGCATGTTGGTGGGAGTGTCCTTGTATGGGGCTGTTTTTCTTACTCTGGCCCTAAGCAACTTAATATCATTGTGGGAATCATTAATTCTGAGAAATATCAAGGGATTCTTGAGAAGAATGGCAGGCCATCAGTTCTAAAACTCAAGCTGGGCACAGTGGATGTTTCAACAAGACAACAATCCTAAACATTCAAGTAAGTCTACTAAAGAATAGCTTAGGAAAAAGAGGTTCCGTGTCCTGGAATGGCCAAGCCAAAGGCCTGACCTGAATCCTTATTGAAATGCTGTGGCAGGACCTGAAGAGGGCTTTTCATGATAAACATGCTTCAAACCTCACAGAGCTGGTGGAGTTTTGTAAAGAGGAGTGGGAAAAAAACACTCCAGCAAGATGTCAGAGACTGATAATTGGTTATAGGAGGTGACTGTGTGAAATTATTGCTGCTAAAGGAGGTGCCACAAGTTATGGACTGAGGGTTCATTAACTTTTGCACACAAGTATCTGGTGATTTGTTAACTATCAGTCTAATCATCTTAGTTCAGATCCCGTTTTATGTGTGGGAAGTCTTTATTTAGAATATTCATTTCATATATTCATATATTCATATATCTAAAATAAACTTTCAAGCATGACTGGATTGTGTTACACCATGGAACCATGAAGTATTTAACTGAGAATTTTTGCCACTCACCAACACAAAGTACTCTATAATGTCAAAGTGATTCAGACATTTTACTAAATTAAATAAAAATAAAAAACAGAAAATAATTGAATACATAAGTATCCACCCCCTTGCTTTGACACATCTAAATTACCTCTGAAGTAACCAACTCTCTTCTCCAAGTCACATAATTACTTGACTGGAGTCCACCTGTATGCAGTTGAGGTATTTCAAATGATTTCCAAATAAATACACTTGTGTCTGGGAGCTTCCTCACTTAGTGCACTTCCAAGGAAACACTACACCATGAAGACCAAGGAACATTCCAAGCAGATCTGAGACAAGGTTCTTGAAAAATACCAGTCAGGGCAAGGATATAAGAAATTTCCAAGCATTGAACATACCTCGAAGCACAGTGAAATCCATCATTAAAAAGGTGAGAAAATATTGAACAACTGTGAATCTGCCCAGAACTGGCCGTTCTCAAAACTGAGTGTCCAGGCAAGAAGATCCGTAGTAAGAGAAGCCACCAAGAGGCCTACAGCAACTCTAAAGGAGTTACAGTCCTCCATGACAGAGATGGGAGACACTGTGCATGAGACAACGATAGCATGCACACTTCATAAATCTGGCTTGTACAGAAGGGTGGCAAGAAGAAAGCCTTTGTTAAAAAATACTCTTTATCACATCTCGGCTGGAGTTTGCCCATGGCATGTGAGAGACTCACAATTTGGAGGAAGATTCCATGGTCTGATGAGACCAAAATTGAACATTGTTTGGCGCAAACCTAACATAGCACATTACACTGAGAACACTATCCCTACAGTGAAGCATGACCCGAAACATACAGCAAAAGCCACACTGGAGTGGCTTAAAACCAAAAAGGTTAATGTCCTGGAGTGGCCCAGACCTCAGTCCAATTGAGCATCTGTGGAATGACTTAAAAATTGCTGTTCACAAACGGTCCTCATCCAGCTCAAGCCATTTTGCTAAGAAGAATGGCAAAAATTCCAGTGTCAAGATGTGCAACATTGATAGAGACTTTTCATTACTGCCAAAGGTAGCCCTACCAAGTATTAACTCTGGGGGGGGATACTTATGCATTCAATTATTTTCTGTTTTTTATTTTTAATTAATTTAGTAAAATGTCTGGATTTTTTTTCACTTTGACATTATAGAGTACTAGAATTCTCAGTTAAATACATCATGGTTTCATGCTGTAACACAACCAAATGTGAAAAAGTCCAAGGGGAGTGAATGAGTCAAAACTCAAACTGTTCGAGCAGCAGTAATTATCTAATTCTGAAATCCACAGGCAGCCAGTGGAGTGAAGCTTACAGGTGATATATACGCATGCCTTTTAATTAATTAATAATTTCTGGACACTCCACTCAAACCGCTTTACAGGTAATGGGGACTCCCCTCCACCACCACCAATGTGCAGCATCCACCTGGATGATGCGACGGCAGCCATAGTGCGCCAGAATGCTCACCACACATCAGCTATCAGTGGGGAGGAGAGCAGAGTAATGTAGTCAATTCATAGAGGAGGATTATGAGGAGGCCATGATTGGTAAGGGCCAATGGGAAATTTGGCCAGGACGCCAGGGTTACACCCTTACTCTTTTCGAGAAACACCCTGGGATTTTTAATGACCACAGAGAGTTAGGACCTTGGTTTTGCGTCTCATCCGAAGGACGGCGCCTGTTTACAGTATAGTGTCCCCGTCACTATACTGGGGTTTTAGGACCCACATGGACCGCAGGGTGAGCACTCCCTGCTGGCCCCACTAACACCTCTTCCAGCAGCAACCTTAGTTTTTCCCAGGAGGTCTCCCATCCAGGTACTGACCAGGCTCATACCTGCTTAGCTTCAGTGGGTTGCCAGTTGTGAGTTGCAGGGTGATATGGCTGCTGGCGATTTTTTGTACTTGTACAAAGCTTTCTACAAGGTCAGAGTTTTCCGTATGGTTCCTATATTGCATTTCATGCAGTTTGTTTCTGGCATGGTTACATTGTTAAAATTGTTCTTTAAACAATGCAGATTGTTAATAGTCCTCAGTGCACCTTGCTCTAATTTCATCGATATGTTTTTCAGTTTGAAACATGCAAACTAAAGGTTGTGTCAAGGTGCTGTATTTCCAAAACAAAAACTGTGTGGACTAAGTCAAATATTTGTTGTACTATGATAGGGCATTAGTTACATATTTTAAATATTATGTATATAAGCTGAGGCACAAAGTACTGCCATTTAAACACCTTGCTCTTGCTATATTACTGTTTGTGAATTAAGTGTAATAAATATAGTATGTTGAAATAACCTGTTTAATACTATTTGTAGTGAACTATTTGGGGAGTTAAAAAATATTACTGTCCTGTAACTTTAATTACTAGAAACTATCACTAGTTAGGATGACTGTGTATAAAGTAAATACAAAAGACTTCTTATTGTTAAATAACTGTAGTTTACGGTTTTGTACTTTTAATAAACTCATAATTAGCAATGCTGTAAACGGAAGGTGCCAGTACCCGTTTATGAATGTATGTAGTCAAACACATTTCACCCTAAATTTGTTTTTAATGTAGCATTAGGTTCTAATGAGAAAATCAAGTAAATTTATGGGCAATACATTAAGACTTCATGATTTCAGATTCAAGTGTGTTCGAACTTGGCCCAAGTTCTTTTGCGTTCTAACTCTTGCAAAACCTGGTTTTCCAAAGCCTTGCAGCATTCATAGCAAAATATGCAAAATTGTACATATTTTTCTGTTCAGTGTTATGCATTGACATTTCATAATAACCACAATCACAAACTTGTCGTTTCTTCTTTCTATAGGAAAATAATGTGCATTTTAAATTAATAGATTGCATGGTCTTATTAAGTACTGGTGGATTAAAGTTACTTTTGTATTGAAACATTTTAAAAAATGTACCCCAGTGTTTTATTATGTTTATATTATATATACCAGACTTTTCCCACAACAGATGAATATACACATAGGGTAGGTAAATTTCATATGATGGGTTTTATTTCAGAGGCTTTTGTGAATTTAGTTAATTTATGACACATGAAATAATAATAATAATTGCTTACACTTGTATAGCGCTTTTCTGGACACTCCACTCAAAGCGCTTTACAGGTAATGGGGACTCCCCTCCACCAATGTGCAGCATCTACCTGGATGATAAATAAATGCTTTTCTGGACACTCCACTCAAAGCGCTTTACAGGTAATTGGACTCTCCTCTGCCGCCACCAATATGTAGCACTCACCTGGATGATGCAACGGCAAGCAAAGTGCCAAAGTTCACCCACCACACATGAGCTATCAGTGGGGAGGAGAGAGTAATAAAGCCAACTAATAGATGGGGATTATTAGGAGGCCATTATTGGTAAAGGCCAGGGGAAAGTTTGTCCAGGAACACCCTGGGATTTTTATTGACCTCAGTTTTATATCTAATCCGAAGGATGACTCCTTTTTTTTTTTGCAGTATAGTGTCCTCATCACTATACTGGGGCATTAGGACCCACATAGACAACAATATGAGCCCTCCCTACTGTAATCTTCCAGCAGCAACCTTATTGTTCCCAAGAGGTCTCCCATCCAGGTACTGCCCAGGCTCACACCTGCATAGCTTCCATGGGTTGCTAATTGTGAGTTACAAGGTGATATATATATGATGGCTTAAGGAATGTCACATCTCAGTAGTTAAGTAGTTGAAGAGCCTTAACCCCCTACTCTACAGGGATACAATGTATATTTATGATAAAAAAGTACATTAACATTTTTCATTTCCTATGTTGTTTGCAATTGTTAAATAGGTAAAAAGATCCAGGAAACATGTACAGTGTATCTGTAGTGTATGTTTTCCTCATATAATAGTGTGTTTTGGGGCTGAGAAAACATCATTCGTGGTTTAACAGACCTTTGGCAATATTGGACACTCCTTTCCTCATTAGTCCTCCAACTAGTGTGTATTTTTTTGTGTGCGTACACCTTTATTCCACAATGTTATCTTTTGAAATGCAACAAGCAGTCATAAAGGCTAGCACCATCTTCATGTCTTTAGTCTTGTCTTCTTCCACTGTGTCCTTGCTGCTCTTAGCTATCAATTTGTACCATTCTTACTGTAGATTTGTGTACGTCTCTCCTCTTCCTTCTCTTTCTTTCTCTCCCTTGTTTTTGTGCCACAGGCTGCGTAAAGTTCAGCTGTGTTTCGGAGAGAGTGACCTTCAAACCTGGTGGCAGAAGGACCCGATTTCTGAGTACGCCCTGCTTGGCTCTTTGTGTGTAACGCTTTTCCTATGTCTTTCCTTCACTGTCATGTTATAATCCTTACTGTTGCTGGTCTTCTGTCATTTTATATCTACATTTTAGTCTACTATGCATTTAGGTTAAAGCTCTGAAGTGTGGTGTGGTGGCAAAAGTATTAAAATCCATTCCAGATTTCTTTGTTTGATGTGCCCCAGTGTTAATCACAACATTACGTACAGTGGGTATAGAAAGTCCCTACCCCCTTTCAAAATGTTCACCTTTTGTTGCCCAAAATAAGACTTTTTCCATATTTATTTACAAATTGTATCTTGCAACATCCAAGTGAAAAAAGAAAGCAAAAATTTTGAAAAAAAAGTATAATGGGTTGGATAAGAGAACACCCCCCTGAGTTAATACTCGGTGAAAGCACCTTTTGCTTGAATTATGGCCTTGAGTCTGTTTGGATACATCTCTACCAACTTTGTTGGTAGAATATTTGTCCATTCCTCCTTACAGAATTGTTCGTGCTCAGTCAAACTGCGTGGTGACCGTTGATGGTATTTAGGTCAGGGCTCTGACTAGGCCACTCAAGGACATTCACCTTCCCGTCCTTCAGCCACTGTACGATTGCTTTGGCGGTGTGCTTTGGGTCATTGTCATGTTGAAAGGTGAACCATCTTTCCATTTTCAACTTCCTGGCTGAGGGCTGCAGGTTTTCTGCAAGAATTTGCTCCACCACCATGCTTTACTGTAGGAGTGGTGTTTTTGGATGGTAAGATGGTAAGATGTATTGGGTTTTTGCCAGATGTACCGTTTTGCATTCCGGCCAAAACGTTAGATTTTGGTCTCATCTGACCGCAGCACCTTTTTGCCACTTGGCAACAGGAAACTAAGGTGCTTTTCAGCAAATCATAAACAAGACTTGATGTGTTTTTTTTTTTGCCACCTTCCCATACAGGCCAGATTTGTGGAGTTCTTTTTGTTGTCACATTCACACAATGACCAGTCTTTGCCATAAAGGCCTGCAGCTTGTTCAAAGTTACCATCGGCCTCTAGGTAGCCTCCTTTTTGCTCAGTCATCCAGTTTGGAGGGACGGCCTGATCTAGGCAAGGTCTGGGTGGTGCCATACGCCTTCCACTTCTTAATGATGGTCTTGACTGTGCTCCATGCGATACTTTAAGCCTTTGAAATCTTTTTATACCCATCTCCTGACTTGTGCCTTTCCACAACTTTCTTCTGAAAGCACCTTTCCGCCCATAGTGGATTACGTGCTTTGAAATGTACTTCCAAGCAGTGGAATCCTCTCGAAACAGCTGCTTTTATTCTGAACTAATCAAAATCACCACAATTGGAAGCCAGTTACCACAGGTGGGAGCCAATCAGTTTGTTGTGTGAGGTGATTGGTTATACATGAGCAAGTTTACAAATGCAATTGTAAGGGGGGGTTTCAGTTTTCCAAATAAGGTATTTTACTGTTGTAATATTAATTTTCAGAATGTTTTAGAATTTTATTTTCACTTGGCTAATGTGAGTTAGTGTGTGTAACAAAAAATGGAACAAGCCTAATTTAATTTGTTTTTATTTTCAGAGTGTCATACAACAAAAAGTACAATTTTGAAAATGGGTGATGACTTTCTATATCCACTGTAGGCTTGGTATTACTGATGCAGTCAAATGCATACTGTGTTCGCCAATTTGTTTACTTCAGTGTATCACATTAGTAAATAAACCTCACCCAATCATTGATATTTACTCCTGTGGCAAATATCCTGGGTGTATTTTGTGAAGTGTTTATTTTGTAAAGCCAGTACAGAACAAAGTGACAGAAGTGCAGCTTTTCAGGTTTGTACTATAATACTTTTATTTTCCATGTGTGAGCATATTTCCCTTAATAGAAAAAAAGGTTTTCCCAACTGTACAGTAGAGGTATTGGGTATTTTTACATGCCTAATGAGGCATTACAAACCTAATGAGAATGACCTGTGTGTCCAGGAGGTGGCAGTTTCAGCTAAATACTATACTGTATTACAAATTACTGTATTACAGAAATTTAGAACTGCAACTATCCTAAGTAAAAAACCCATGGCTTTATTGACCATCAGATTTTCCATGACTTCAGACTTCAGCAGAGGAAAACAGGAGCTTGATTTACAGAAGAGGATGAAGAGTATAGTATGATATTTAGAAAACAGGAATCAGTGAAAACAAAGTGGTCCATGCTTTTCATTAATTATGTATGCTGCCTGATTTAACTCCTACAGCAGGGTGTGGCTAGATAAAATTGGATGGCATGTACCAACCTTCTTATTAGCTCACTTTTGGCAATACAGTTGAACAGATATAGGTAGATGTTCTACAGAGCACAAGAATATTGCATACAAATAGGACATAGGTTTAATTGTAGTTCACCAGCATTGGGTGCTCACTGTGTTACAATTATGTTAGTGAAAATACGGCAACTTTAAGTGAAGTGAAGGGATGACTTCTGTGGCTTTTCAATGATGCTGTTTTTTTGTCTAAGTATCCTGATAATTCCTAACTTTAGTTACCCTTAACCTACACCTCTTAATGATTTTATATTGAGGTTACTTGTATTATAATGTATTGTCCTCCCTTTGGTCCCAATGCCAGGTATGCACTGGGCCTTACTGGTGATGCTGCATTTGACCTACTGTATATTATTTGCAGTTGGGTTTCATTCTAACTGTTGTCTTTAAGTATTAAATCCAGCTGGGAACACTGGACACATGCTGTTTAGGTGATTGTAATTAATGCTCAGAACCACTAATGTGTATATGATATAGTTTAGCAGTTCTGGTTGATTACCTTTTCTGAAACTTCTCAGTAGCCAATAGTGGAATGTATTGTGTTTCAGTATAACATGTCAATGCTATTTTCTTGCTATACTGCAAAAAAAGCCAATTACAAGACATTTTACACTGTTCTTGATGTTCAAATTAGCATTTTTCTTTGTTCTCTCACAATTTCTCTTGCCTTTTAAAATTTTCAGATCTTTTGAGTGCTAGGCTAACTTAAAATGGAAGAATAATGTTGTTTCTTAAGTAAGCTTTTTGTAATGTTTCCTGATTTGTAACTTATTTGTTAATTTTTCATGCATACCAATAAAGGCCAAACTGGGTTGCATTAGGCTGTAAAAGTTTCTACTGCAAAGAAGCACTTCTCTATTGTCTACAGTGGTTCTCAAACTGTGGTACGTGCCCCCAGGTGGTATGCCAGATGACCCTGGAAATTTGTTGTGTGCACTGAAAAATCCAAGATCCAATGAGAACGAGGAGGATTATACATCAGCCACTAGGGTATTACCATATTTACACATCCCAAAAAAAAGAGGACACCCTGAGGAACTTTCCTATTGCCATGTCTGGGAAGGGGGTCAGGATGGAGAGGGTTTTCAAAATATCCCATGTTCATTGGTAAAGTAACTGTGATAATGTTTGACTGTGTGAAATGCATAAGTCCCCTATGCTGCAATAACAGTATCCTCTGTTTTGCTGCCAGATTTCACAAAATAATATGTTAATTTGGTTGATGAACTCGCTTCGAATTGCCTTTTTGTGTTTTTCTGAGTCAACACGAGCTTGCAAGTCAAGTACACCTTTTTTTGCCACTGAGACAAAAGTACCAGGTTTACACACCAAACTTTCAGCTTCCCAGTCTTCTCTGCCTCTTTGAAAACACAGAAATTTATTTTTTGCTTTGGAATTGTATTTGAGGAAAACGAGAAACAAAATAGGGAGCCTTTCGGGGGAATGCTTGGTGTCGTGTAGCGAACTAGAGAAGTTAATAAATTATCTCGCTCTCTTTCTAACGTCCTCATCTACTATCTTTAAAACTTTTGTTAATTATTCTTCATGGTGAAAATAAAGCCGTTGAAATACCGAACATTTTTTCTTCATTGAGGTATTTAATTGAAGTATGTACCTTGTTTTGAGTAACACTTAGTAAAAGAAAGTAAACAAATGGTTTACCACTTTATCCTTTATCAACAGCCAGCCTATTTTCATAGGATGTTTTCAATTTCTCATTTAGCACCTCTTTTAGTTCTCATTTGGAGCTGGCCTTTGGATGGAAATTGAGATTTTTTTCCACATGATTCCTATGAACATTATTTTGGGGATTATTGATTTAAAATTACATTTTTTCAAGTTCAGAAAGAATTTTATAACCTCATTTATTTATTAAAAAGTAACTTAGTTTCAGTTACAGAAGTTCAACACTTACCTAACTCTGCACTACATATTATATATTTTATGTTGTAAGTCATGAATAGCATGCAGTCTACTTTACCAAGAATGACAAATCTCGAATAAGTAATTGTAAAGTTATAAGCACGACATGGAATGCTACAAAGATCTGCAACGTTGCTCTCTACTGGTGAATTGTGGTATTTGCTTTTTCAGGGCTTGTGACAGATAGATAATACTTTATTAATCCCGTAGGGAAATTGATGAATTTGTATGACATACTTGGAACTGTTTTTCATGAAAGAGGTTTCATATACACAGAAGATCTCTTAAGCAAAATTATTTTCAATTGTTACTATTTACATCTGTTATCTTCAAGGTTTCATACCTTCAGTCTTTCGTTTTCTTTCCAGTATTTTTAATACTGTCAGATTTTTGCTTAAGTGGCTTCAGTGGTCTAACATTTTTCCTGGACAAATGCTGACATTGGTGATCTGCTACCTTTACATCCAAAGCAAGGGGGCCGGTAAGTGTGCCACACTTGCAGGATCTCGGACGAATGAAAATCTTCTACAATGTGGAATATTTTCCACATCTTCATATTTTAGAATATTTTATTTGTCTGGGATTTCATTTTGTTCTTCGATAGTCCATGTAAATTTTAGTTCTCAGGGAAAGTTACATTTTTCCTGTCTGTCTTGATGTGTACAATATGATTGCTCTTCCCTTGTTCAAAGTCACAGTTGTTAAATATCAGTCATTTCTAATGTTACAGTATTCTGTTGGTAGGTCAAACTATAATAAATTAATTAAACAAAATTAAAAAAGCTAATTAACCCAGTAATGTGGGGGAAACTATACTGATGGAAAAAAGAAACGCAACATTTTCTGGAATGAGAATACTATAGTTACAGCTTATGTACTTTCACAAAAAGTTGTGAATTTGTTTTAAGCCCTCTGACCAGCAATGCGACTCTTCAATCACACAAACGTTTTAGTTTCACTTTTACCCAACAAGGTCCAGGTGGAACAATTCCTGATCAGGTCACCTTTAAAAAGGCCTTCATTCAAAGCTTAGGTCACTGCAAGAAAGAGGCCACACTTCGTCCGTTTTCTGTGCATTCCATAATGCCTCGAATGTTACCAGTAGCAAGGGAGAGGGCCATTAGCATGCTGCAAGCAGGCATGTCATGTGCCAGCGTTACCAGACACTATGGTGTAAGCTGCTCCACTGTGTTCCGACTGCCTGCATCAGTGACAGGACAGTGAGGCTCCATGCTGCTGGCTTTAGAGGAAGGCGACCTGTCAGAGGCACTCTGCTCACACCTCCTAGACGTCACACCTGGCTTGGGCCAGACGGAGGCTGTGATGGATAAGTCAGCAGTGGCATCATGTCATCTCCACAGATGAGTCACTCTTCAGCCTGCTACACACAGACGGAGGTGTTGCATTGCTTTTTTCCATCAGTATATATATTCATGTATTTATCAAAATCAACTGATGTAAGCATGCTTAATTCTAACATTATGAAACCAAAACGTCTTTGAAAATTATTAAAATTGATTGATCATCAGTGTAGCCCTCACATGTTCCTATTCACTGCTTTGCAGTGTGACAAAGGGTTTATAGGACAAATACCAAATATGCTATCATTGCCATTCATTCTTAGGGACTGCAAAGCAAGTGGTCGGAAAAGTACATCCAGACACATTTCAAACTTTTAAATTGTTTACCGGCCTTCTCTTGAATGTTAAGGTGCAGTTCATTTTGATATCTTTATTGCAGTGTAAATGCCTTATTGTGATGTGGTCTGACAGTAAGGATAATGTTCAGAAATCATTAAATGTAACAGTAGATTATTGTTGGTGAGATGTTAACACTACCTTTTCCAATTCAATATTCTTTTCATGCTTCAGGGAAGATGGTGAAAAAAGTGTGCCCCTGCAACCAGCTATGTAGTAATTATCTATTTTTTTAACATTTTACCCCCTTCCCCTCCTTTCCTTGCCTGTGTCATTGGTCTATGGCTGCAAATGAATGCCTAAGCCATTGCTTCTGTATTGTCAGCCTGACTTTAACATTTATCTTCTTCAGAAGATGGTTCTTATAGACGTATTGGCCCTTACCATTAGGAGTTAGTACCCATTTTACCTATTATTGTAACTCTGCACTTTCTATCCCATAGAAAAATTATTGTTCCATTTTCACCATGGATCTTTTTGGTTCAAAAACACATTGCAAAATGGACCAGTACTTTCTACAGACATTTTCACTGCAGAACTTCAGTCTTTCCAACATAATGGTATCTGTTGTACATTATGTACAATAGTAGACACTTTGTGCATCACTAAATTTATCCAGCCAGTTACCCAAAAGTACATTAAAATTGTCTATCCTTCGCTCTACACTGTGATTATCATTAGCTACAGACTAGAAAAAAATGGTAAATGCTGAAGTCAGGACTGGGGCTGTTTCCTTTGATTCCTAGCATCACCCAGTAATAAATGGACTTAAAGTTCATACAGTTGCTTTGTACATTTACATTTTATTTCTGCTTATAGCCCACATTTCTAACAGTTTTATTTTAGTTGAAGTCCATCATTATTCTTAAGTGGGACAAATCCTTGTTTTTTCAAAGTTTATTTTCTAACAATGTGCATACTTTGATTTTTAGAACAGGGTGAGCAATATTGGGGTCACAGTCAATTCAGTTGTAAATCCTTAGGCCACTTCACTGGCCATAAACAAAGATCTGCAGCCCCCCCCCCCCCCCCTCCAACTTCCACATATACACCCCTTATTCTCTTTGTAAAGAGTAAAAGCAGATGTGTTGGCAATTTTCAGGTTGTTAATCTGTAATTCCTTAGTTAATAAAGGTGTATTATTTGACTGATATTTTCAGTCAACTTTGTTTTACCAAGTAGTCATGGAGACATGCCTACTGGCACTCTCTGACTGAACTTGATAATTCATTTGGTTTCTTTGTGACTTGCTGTGGGTGGATTTAGGGTTCTGTGAACCTTAAATATCACCAAACCTTAAAAGGATATAATTAAAATAAGGTGTACCTTAAAGAACTAAACTGTATCAATAACAGAATAAAACAGTTTCAAATACAAATGCCAATACTTTTGTCTACGCCAGTAACTGTTTGCCTAACATTTAAATGCTGTCCAGCAAAAGCAGATTTTTTTTATATAAAGATATTCTTTGAAGCACTTGAAGAGAAAATACATTAATCTATTATATTATCATTTAACATAACACGTCTTGGAAAATGTTTAATTAAAATGCAATTGATTACATATATTCCCTGAACAATTGAGAGAAAGTGGAAGATTTTTTCTTCCCAGAAAGCAAGCAAAATGCTTCTCAGCAGTTTTAGTGTTAACTCAGAAATGCCAGTGTAAGTGTTGTGGTCTTTTATTGGCTGTGACCAGATTGCAGTGTTTTTCTGTTCTCATTCAGACAGCACAGTATTGGTTTATTTTAACAAAGGTGTACATTAGAATGTGCTATGTCTGTCATTTGTCCCCTTGTCATGTTTTCTTTATTAAAAAGGGGCACCTTTATTGCTCCCTTTGGTTTTGGTTTGGTTTTGTTAATTATTGATTACTTTGATAACATTATGAACTGATTTCCAGAATGTATGGGGAAATTATAAATAAACCTCACACAAATTTGTAATTTTGCATTTTTTAATATTAAAATTGCTCATGAATATGTTATGAAATAATATACTTTGAAAAAGTAGAACATATTTAATTTTTCAGCTTGCTTTGTATTATATGGTATTCCTGAGAGCATCTATGGCTGGGTGAGATTTGTGGATATCTGTGCTTGGGGCAGAGTAGTGGCTCTGTGACTAAGGATCTGCGCCTGTGGCTGGAAGGTTGCCGGTTCAAATTCCACGCCAGCAGAGGAATCCTACTCCGTTGGGCCCCTGAGCAAGGCCCTTAACCCCAGCTGCTCCAGGGGCACTGTATAAATGGCTGGCCCTACGCTCTGATCCCAAGCTTCTATCTCCCTGTCTGTGTGCCCGTTTGTCTCATGGAGAGCAAGCTGGGGAATGCAAAACGACATTCCTAATGAAATAAATTATATATGACTAATTAAGTGATCTCTAATTCATATGATGGCACTACATTTTCAATAACTGTAAGCAGGTTACTTGTTTTAATAGAATAAAAAACAGGTTTGATAAGCTTTTAGAGAAGATTTTGTATACATCTGTTATATTTTGGATAATAAACAGCAAAGAAAGAATTAAAAAAACAGTTGTCTGCCTGAATTGATGGTTAACTGTACATGTTATAGAGTCTTCAATTCCATCCAACTAGTTAAGGTTATTTAAGCATTCTCATGTACGTAATTTTTACCGTAATTAGTTTTCTGTTTTAGACAGAACTAGACATTCCCATAATTTAGGGCTTCAAATTAAAGACTGAATTGCCTGTTTTAGATCTGACTGGGGGAAAAAAATCTTTAAAAGACCTAGAATAATGGACCTGTGTGTGTTTCAGGAACAAGCAGTACCAATACAGTCAGTGGGACTGGCCAGGGACAAACTCAGCCACCCACCACTGTGCCGCAAACCAGGAAGGGCACCTTCACCGATGACCTGCACAAGCTGGTGGACAACTGGGCCAGGGATGCAATGAACCTGTCGCAGGGCAAGAGAGCCACCAAACAACCCCCTCACCAAACACAAGGACACTGCTACACTGATGTAAGAAAACAATTCCTCTTTTCTAAAATGCCTAAAATATATTTTTTCTAGGATACCTAAGTTTAAAAAAATAATAATTTTCCATGATTCATGTTAAACTTGCTTCTAAAATTTTTTAAAGGTCTTGAATTGAAATATTAATATTCTTATAGTTCAGGTGCGTAGCTATATCAACATGCATAGTCTGCAAAGGAACAAGTAATTGGTTTATTCCATGCTGAAGAGAGAACACTGTGAAGCCTTCTACAGGCATTTCCAGAACCAAGCACTCAAAATGTAGAGAATACCCCACCCATGTTATCGATAGGGCCCTCACCTGGTCCAAACAGCCGTCGGATCATCATCAACTCAATCAGGAACTCCTGGTCTCACAACCACATTCCTCTGGTGCTTCTCTACCACTCTAACACACTTTCTTCCCCCAGGACCATTATAAACACCTACTCCATTTTACAGGACAATCCCTCCATCGTTTCCCTTTTTTCTAACCACCCAATCATCTCTTACAGCCAAACGCCCAATCTACGTAATCTTGTTTACAGCTCCCTTGACTGCAGTCGGCAGTCATCCCCACCTGGCACCTTCCCCTGCAACAGAACATGCCGCATCACCTGCAAATGCATATCTAACAACACACTCATTCAGGGCCCCTCAAGTCAATTCCGGATCACACAGACGACATCCTGTACCTCCAGCAACCTCATTTACTCTATCTCTTGCAAAAAATGCCCAGCTATCTACGTTGTGGAAACTGGAAGGAGATTAGGAGACCACTTCAGAGAACATTTTAGGGCTGTGAAGATTAAAGATTTCTCCAAGCCCATAGTTTCTCATTTCACCTCAGATTGCCATGATCACATTGATGTCTCTGTCTCTGTTCTCAAAGAAGGGTTTCTCAACTCCCATAGCAGAAAGACTACAGAAACGGAACTCATCCTGGAACTGGGTTCACACCTTCCTCCTTCTCTCAATGACCACCTTATTTTCATGTAATCGTCTCTGTTCTCATGCCAGTTTTGAGTTCACACCTTTCTTCATCCCTCTCTACTTTGCACTTCCTAAGTGGACTCTGCCTCTCCCCCCCTACCCTCTCCCAGCTTTTGTTCTTCTCTGCTATTTAATCTTTGCTGTCTGCCCTGTCTTTCTCCCACCTGAAGAAGGCTTCACAGACTAAACGTTGTGTTTTCTATCTTCTCTTTTCAGCATAGAGTTAAACCTATTACTTGTTCCTTTAATATTCTTATACCTCCCAATAAAGCCATAAAAATCAATTTGTGTATTTTTCTCCCCAAGGTAATTCCAGCAGCCGTCATTGCCAGAAAGTTTTCAGCCCCAGGTCAGCTTTGTCCAAATATCACACCCTCTTTGGGTGGGCATACACCTATCCCAACTGCCCCTTCTACCTCCTTAGGGGTCCGCAAGGGCTCCCTGTGTCCTACCCCACAGTACGGCTTCTCTTCTGCACCTTACAGCACCCAGTGGGCTGGGTCAACTGGGAGCACCCAGCAGTCCGGACTCCTGACCACCTCTCAGCCACTTACCCAGTTCCAGGCTGTCAACCCAGGGTCCCTGCAGGGCATCCATATCAGCACTTTGCAGAAATCTGTCAGCAACCCTGCAGGACCAAACCTACGGACAACATAAGCAACCCTCTCCACTGGTGGTGATAATTAGATTGATTGATAAGCCTACATCGCTGGGTGATTTTGAAACTCAGGAGTGCTGTGTATTAGAAAAATATGTATAACCCCTCATCAAGGATTGACCAGGGATAGAACCATTTCATTCCATGATGGCCATGGATGGAAATAGTGATGTGGCCATCCTGGCACCAAGCTTTTAAAATAAAAAGACAAACCAGTGGACAGAAGAATGCAATATTCAGTGGCCAAAGAAGGTATAGTGATGGCTTTTGTTATTTCCTTAGGTTGGGCTTTGGTTCAGTTCATTGCTTAACTTACTCCTAAATATATAAATCGATACGTACATGTTTTGGTGGCCTCAATGTTAAATATCCCAGTGAATGTTTCACACTCAGCTCTGACTGACAAAGTAACCATATGTTATAACATCAAATTAGGCACATAGGTATTTATAAAGAAATGCCACACAAGTCCACCTGTTTGATTTTAGAATCTTTAACACTTGCTCACTGGATTTTGTTGGTTAAAGGTTAATCAGAACACAAAGCAGCCCACTTCTGATCTTATTATGAAAGGCATGCTCTTTTTGCTGATTCAGTTTAACAGTGTTTCCTTTGTGTTTCAATGTAATGCAATAAAATAATTGGAATATTGAAATCATAAAACTGCAAAGGTGTGGCCTTCATCAAAAATCTGTTTATTTTTTCAATGCGGCAGTTGGTTAGAATAGCAATCTGAGGAGGAGGAATTCTGAAGCCGAGAGACATTAGGCAGCATTAGTCATTAATATGTTTGTAGTTGTCTCCCACCCCCAGAATCTGTTGGTGTACAGTATGTGTTATGGGGTAAGACTTAAGAAGGACAATTGTAGTTCCAGTGTAGACTTTTTTATTGTTACCTTTTTAAAGCTGGTTTTGAAATAAGGGTGATTAATGTTAGTGCATCTGTCCTGTATGGCTGCATTGAGGTGAGTGGCAGGAGCTTCGCAAGAAGCTTCAGCTACGTGATGTATAAAAGCAGAGTGCCTCTGTAGACATTGCTTGTGAGGTTATTTAAGCTTGAAATCTATTATCTATTACTAATTGTAACAGCTTTTATAATCATGACAGCATTAGGGGGCTCTTTAAATACTTTGACTTATATATTTAAAAAAGACAAAAGCGTTCTGAACGGACATGTATTTACCCATCAGTTTTTGATGTTGAAACACTGTGATTATATAGATGTTGTTGAACAACATTAGTTTAAAAAAGTGGACCGTCGGAGGGTTACTAGAAAAAAATAAGGCTAGCTATATCCATATACAGTACTTATTGGAGACACTTTATCTTTTCCTTTGTACTTTCTTTGTTAGATAATGTGAATGTAAAATGGTTTAAATTAATGTACTTGAATAACCTGTCTTTACCGTCCCTCATCACCCAGTATGCTTGCTGGAATTATAGTGCCTTGTAGTTATTTGCTTTGGATATGGGGTGGAGTAACTGAAGCACTAGTGCTTTGTATTTAGGGTGCTGTACTTTCCCTGTGAACTGAGTGTGAGTTAATAGAGGCATATAGGGAATGTTGTTTTGGTGCCATTTTTTAGCCTTTTGAATATGATTAAAGTCATAGAAGAAATATAATAGTCAGATGCCTAAAGATTTGGAGTTTTTCAGCTTGGACAATACAACAGCACTTGAGCCCTGAACATCTAAAGCAGAGAAACATTGAGCATTAAATTAAAAGCACGTTAAGTAAAATGCACTGCCTGTGAAACAAGATTTGTACGTCTGGAAGATATGCTTATTTCAGACTAATAGTCTTTTTTAAATGCAGTGTACGGAATCTTTCTTAAATGAATGCTATTTTCTGAGAAGTAGATAAAGGCTATGTTTTATTTTACAAAGCACATAAGATACACAGGTTGTACAGGTGGGTTCTTGGCATTATACAGGTTTTAAGCTACCTGTTTTGGAGACAATGACAGGGAGATGCCAAAGACTCGAAGCATGTGTATATCTCATCTAGAATTGTCAACAGTACACAGAAACATGTTGATGAAGAAACTAGGGCAAAGGAGCATGTTGCATGAAAGTGAAATGAAAGTCAGTTTGAATCGTATCTTAGTGGATGTTGAAGGGAAAAAAGGTGTGCCACATTGAATAGTTACACAGAGCTGAAGTTAGTTGCCCGTGCTATAAAGTAATTTTAATTCACATTTTCAAACCAGGTGTATTGAATTGCTATGTTTAGCTAAGTTAGGTTAAATTGGCTAAATGTGCTTAAACCTAGTTAACTCCAACCCTGTTTTTGTGTGGATGTATCATTGTAGTTATAAGATTGTTCACAACATAGAATAAATTGAAGTTCATTGATAAACACAAGTCACATTTAAATACCCACTCTGATACCTGGAGATATGTTCAAGCACCCTCTTGAGCATGTTTTTTTCACATATCTGTTATTTTCTAGGTTAGTGCCTCTAGCCAATTTATAGTAATAGCAGCTGTGAAAAAGAATGAAGCTTATGTTTTTTTGCTTTTCAACTTCTTTTTTCCACTTATATAATGGCTAAGGTTTCTTAACTGTCCCATATATAAATAATTCCCGCACGCATTGCCAAGACTTCATTATCGTACAGACATTGTGACCCTTCTCTAATTTTTCTGCTTTCTTGCTCTTGCATTCATCTGTTTCAATATGTGTCTGGATTTCTTACTCATTGACTGTGTCTTCTGAGGTTATACAAACAGTACCATTCAAAAACATGAATGGCAAACAATTTTGCATAAGCTGAGTAAATGGAATAAAACTGTCTCATCATAACTGGATACCTGGGAGGCAGAAAAAAATGATAAACTTGCAGATTACTGCATTTCTTGGGGTAGTTTCATGGAATGATAAAACACAGGTAGCACCTGAAGGTGCTAAAATTTCATGAGGTTGCTGTCCTTCATAGAACAGATGTAGCATTAATAATACATTTTACTATAACCTGAGACTTCACTACCTTGAGTTATTAAATATAACCACTTAAACTGCCCCCCTTATCTAATGCAACTTTCATTTTTCAAAATGTCATTCATAGTTTATTATGACCTCAAATAGGCTTTTATTAAGCAGTTACACCCTACATATTTGCCTATATACAGCATTGAATCAGTGTTGGAGATGCATCAGGACAGACCAGAAAGGCTCTTGCCATATGAGATCCTTGAGTTCTCTTAGATCAACTTTACATTTTCACCCAAGATTCTTTTAGATGCATTTCTCTGAGGTTCTTCTGTATTCCCTGTGGAATTAAGAAATTAAGGCAAGTCCTTGAATTTTAAAACAATATTTTAAAGAACTGTACCACAATAGAAAAGTGCAAGGTGAAAATGTAAATGAAATCTTAAAAGACTAAATGTGCACTTTCATGTTTTTCCATGTTGGCTACAGGTGATGTTACAAAGTAGTATAGCCCACTGAATGAAAATCATTTTACTCACTTCACAGTTCCTTGTTGTCAACAAATCATTCAATCTGATGCAGGATCCATCACTTGAAACTGGTCCTGTATAATAAAATTATCAGCAGGTGTTTTTGTGCTTGGTTTTGTTGTATTTAACATTTCTGTCCCCTTTTTGCTTTGTAACATGGCCTGT
The DNA here is from genome assembly GCF_040954835.1 of Lepisosteus oculatus. NCBI lineage: Eukaryota > Metazoa > Chordata > Actinopteri > Semionotiformes > Lepisosteidae > Lepisosteus > Lepisosteus oculatus. The sequence continues at coordinate 10,187,366 of NC_090702.1, read as the reverse complement.
TTTCATGTTACCATTTTTTAAGAAAAATCAATACAGTATTACAGATAGAATTGTAACAAAACTGTGAAGAAACATCACTTTGCTTTCATAACGTTCCTTAGTTTTCTGAAAGAGAGAATGCATTCACTATACCACCACAGTAGTGCCATTTCCTTACACTAAGCAACATCTTTGCTAACTTCAGAATTAATATTGTTTACTTCTTTGTGGCTGTAATGCTTAAGAATATGCAATTATATTTTGGGATGGGGTTGGATGGTGTGTGAGAGATAGTTTTTCCTTTCCTCACTGTTGTACAATGGAGGGAAGTTACTGAATTCAAAGTGTATTACTAATTTATCTGTAGAATGCAGACTCTGCAATTATTCTTAGTTTCAATTTATTTTTTTTGTCTTTCTATAATGAATGCTGAGTAAAGTGCCGGTATATAGAAATGCCATTCAATGCAGTAACACAAAAGCACCAAGTTTCAGTGATGAAAAGTGTTTGTTTCTTTGAAAATTGCATGATAGTTCTCTGTCACTGTTTTTTTTTTTTTCAAAAACTAAACTGAGGATGCACAAAAATTGCAACTTGGATTATTTGCCATTAGTCCTCCTGTGGAACATCAACAGAACAATACTGTTACTTATTGCTACTGACCTGTCATTAAGTTATTTTGTGTTTTGTAATACATCTGATTTTTCGTTTTACTGAGATTTTGTTTGTGTCTCTCTAGGCCTTTGAGTGACTTTGAGTCATTGATTTTCTGTATGCTATTTAACATTGTACAAAATGTTTTTTTTTTAAATGTAGGGAATCATTGGCAACATGTAATTGTACGTTTGCACTAAATAAAGGGTGTTCATGCTTCATGTAAGATTGCGCTTTGCGCTCCAATAAAATTTGTTACCTTATTTGTAAACTTAATAAACAAAGATCATTCAAATAGATTTTCGACTGTTTTGTCATTTGTCTAATACAGACATACTTAAAGTTAATACTTCCCATCTTGTCTTTTATTGCTGCCAATTTAAAACACTTTCATTGAAACTGGTTCCTTCCATCCCAAACATTGCCAGTGAACACATTGACCAAGAATGGGTATGCAAAGGGACAAGTAATAGGTTTATTACATGCTGAAAAGAGAAAAAAGAAAACAACATTTCGGCCGTGGAGCCTTCTTCAGGTGTGAGAAAGACAGGGCAGAAAGCAAAGGTAATGTAGCGGGAGAACAAAAGCTGGGAGAGAGGAGGAGCGAGAGGTGGGAGCAGGGGACAGAAAGAGGCCAATTAGGAAGTGTGAAGTCAGAATAGGTGAAGAGATGTGTGAAATGAAACCTACATTGAATAGAGAGAATTTAGAAGAAAAGTTGAGAGTTAAGAGAAGGGGGAAGGTGTGATCCTAGCTGCAGGATAATTTTAGTTTCTGTAGTCTTTCTGATGTATGAGTTCGGAAAACTGTCTTTGAGAACACGGGCGGAGAGATTAGTGTGATCGTGGCCCTTCAGAGGTGAAATGAGAAACAGAGCTTGGGGAGATCTTTAATCTTCACAGCCCTAACATGTTCTTTGGAGCAGTCTCCGAGTCTCCTTCCTGTTTCTCCAATGTAGATGGCTGGGCATTTACTGCAAGATACTGTAAATCACACACGATCACACTAATCTCTCCGTCCGTGTTCTCAAAGATAGTTTTCCGAACTCATACATCAGAAAGACTACAGAAACTAAAATTATCCTGCAGGTAGGATCACACCTTCCCCCTTCTCTTAACTCTGAACTTTTCTTCTAAATTCTCTCTATTCATTGGAGGTTTCATTTCACACCTTTCTTCACCTATTCTGACTTCACACTTCCTGATTGGCCTCTCTTTCTGTCCCCTGCTCCCGCCTCTCGCTCCTCTCTCCCAGCCTTTGTTCTCCCACTACAGTACCTTTGCTTTCACCCTGCCCTTTTCACACCTGAAGAAGGCTCCACGGCCGAAACGTTGTGTTTTCTTTTTTCTCTTTTCAACATGGAATAAACCTATTACTTTGTCTTTTGCAGCCTACACATGCTGGCACAGCTACCCACCTGAACTACCACAAGAATGTGTATTACATTCACAGTGTAATCCTAGAGATTCTCAAACTGTGGTTTGTGATCCCTTATGGATAGCACATGTATGTGGTTCACAGGATGATTTAAGAAAGGTCTGCAAAACAAAGGGGACTTTCGTTCAGTAATTTACCAAGTTACTACATTTTAAAGGTACCCAGAGTTTTAGTCTCAACCACCTGGATAGGATGTGTGTTTAAGATACCCACTACTCATTGATTTTTCTATCTTAAATGACCCTTACATTTCCAATTATAACCCTGTAATCTTATTTCACTACTAAAACACTTCTTGTGAAACAGCCCCCTGAGCTGAAATTATCTATGATGTTTAGAATTTTGTATATCTTGATCAAATCTCCCCATCTTTCTCTGTTCTAGACTAAAGAGATTTACCTCCTTCAACCCGTCCTTATACAACAGTTCCTGAAAATGAATCATTTTTATTATTCTTAGAGTTCACAAGCTATAATATCTTTTCTGTGGTATGGTCCCCAAAACTGAACTTATTCTAGATAGTCTTAAGAGTGCATTGTAGAATTTAAGCGTAGTTTCCTTGTATTTAAATTCCACATATGCAGTATATGTAAGCATTCAATTGGCTTCTTTTGGTTCCCTATATTGTCTTTGTTAGGACCGGTGCCACCAGTGGTTCTATCACATCTATTCTGTTAATTATACCCTGGTTGTAAGAAAAGATTAACACATCTGTAACACATTAAGAAGCAATCATTAACCATTTCAACTATTCAACCTCTGTATTCCCCGTCACAGTATCCCAATATACGTGTGGAAAGCTAAAATATCCTCACATTAAAGAGAAGAAAGTCCAAAGCAGTTTAAAGAAATTGCAAAGTGTCAAAAGCTCTGTCAGTATAGTGACAATTAAGTTTGGATTTAGAATCTCCGATATCCAGGATACATTGACACCCAAAGGTTCCCAATGAATGAAATCATTTTTAAAGAGACATTTTGAAACTAAATATTCAAACTTTTTGAGAAAACTGTCTGAATATGTTGAAACAAGATTTGCAAATTTAAAGCGTCAACAGAGATAATAATTATAGAATAACAGCGAGAGAGCTGTGAAGTTCTTGTATCTAGTGTTACTGGTATTTGAAGTGGGGAAAAAAGAAAGTTTCCCCCAGTCTAAAAAACTTAATGATGGTAAAATATTTTAAAGATATAGGTCTGTTTAAGAACTTAATTCCTGGTAAAAATAATACAAATAAGAAGCTTTGTCTTTGTCCTGGATCATGTTTCCCAGAGAGTGTAGACAGGCTTTGGGCACAGACAAGAGACCAGAATTAGATGAGCAAAGGTTGAGAGGCGGGGAGTAGGGCATTAATAGCTCAGACAGGTACTGAGGTGCCAAGCCATGCAGAGCCTTATAGGTGAGCATGAGGATTTTGAAGTCGACACAGAACTTGACAGGAAGGAGGTGCAAGGACTCCAGGATAGGAGTAATGAGATCACTTGCACTAGACCTGGTCAGGATTCTGGCTGCCGCATTTTGGATATACTGGAGTTTGTTCAATGTGGATTTAGAAACCACAGCGAGTAGAGCATTACAGTAGTCAATTCAGGAGAAGATAAATGTGTTGATCGGCTTTTCAGCCACAGTTAGTGATAACAACATAGGGCATAGTCTAGCGATATTTCCTAGCTGAAAGAAATATGTTTTGACAATATGCTGTGCATGTGGTCGCATGTCAAGCCTGAATCAAATATCACCCCGAGGTTTTTAAATTTTAGACTGAAGCTCAAGTACAGTACCATCCACAGATAGGGTTACAGCATTACAAAGTTGATAGGGGGTGCCAATAAGCATGACTTCAGTCTTGTCACAGTTTAGATAAAGGAAATTTTGAGTCATTCATGTCAGAGATGCAATTAGATACAATAGAGACAGCCACATCGTTGTCAGGTATGATATGGATGTATATTTGAGTATCATCAGCATAGAAATGATAGTTGAGGCCATGTGATCTTAAAATCTGACCAAGTGGAAACATGTAAATGCTGAAAAGTAAGGGGCCCAGTGTTGAGCCCTGAGGAACACCAGACTTAATGTGTCCAATTTCAGACCTCAATCATCCAAGAGAAACAAAGTAACAGCAATCAGTGAGGTAAGACTTGAACCATTTGAGAGAAGTGTCAGAGACTCCAAACACAATCTCAAGACGAGGAAGTAAGATATCATGGTTAACAGTGTCAAAAGCAGAATGAGGATAGAAAGAGAATCAAAAGCTATTTAGAAGATCGTTAGAGACTGACCAAGGCAGTTTCTGTGCTCTGAAGTTGTCAGAAGCCAGATTGGAGGGTTTAGAAGAGGTTATTTGCAATTAGGCGGTTATTATATGTCACTGAAATGTCACAGCACGTTCTAGAATTTTTTCAAGAAAGAGATAAGTTGGAGATGGGGCAAAAATTGTTTATATTGTCTAGTGCCATGTTAGGCTTTTTTGGCACGGGGGTAATGGCAGCAGTTTTGAGGACCGTTGGTACAACACCAGTGCTCAAGGATTCATTTATTATATTGACGTCAACAGGGCAGAGAGAAGTGAAACAGGACTGAAATAAAGTGCTGGGGACAAGGGATCTAATATACAGGTGGTGGATTTCATACTGTATGTGAAACCAGAGAGAGAAGAGAGAAGTTAAAAAGAAGGGAACCAGAAAAGGCAGGGAGGAGGTGTGGAAATTATATTCATTGTGGAGAGAATGTGATGCCGGATGTTGGATCTTGGAGCTAAAGAAATTTAAGAATGCGTTGAAAAGTTGAAGTGAGGCAGGTAATGTGGAGGGGCATTTTAGCTTTAGCAGTCTATTGATGGTGGATAAAAGATGCCCGGGGTTGTTATGGGTATTTTCAATGATGTGAGAGAAGTAGGTGGATCTAGCAGACTCTATGGTATACTTATATTCAGACAAGTAATCTTTCCAAGCCTGATAATGTACACTTAGGCCAGAAAGACACCACCTACGCTCAAGTTTCTGGGAGACTGACCATCACAGATGGTCAATGTACCAGGGAACAGAGCAAGAAAAAGAGATGGTTCGAGTTTTTAGAGGAGCAAAGGTGTCGAGGGTAGATAAAAGAGCAAATTAAGCAAATTTATTTTGTCCTCTGGAGCAGTGGTTCTCAAAGTGTGGACCTAGCCATCTTTCTTAAAGCAAGTCTACACTGTTTAGGCTAGAGGAAAGACTATTGTAGCGTCCACTACGAAGGGGCTCCCCCTAGGAGCACGGTTAAGAACTCCAAGTTGTAAATAGTTGGACAGTTATCTGCATAGTAAGAGTGACTTGTGTGTTTGATCTAGGTATCAGGGTTTCACCAACATTATTAGAACTGTGTGTGCCAGTAATGGGGCAAGCACCAGCCTAGTTGTCGGCCAAAGTTTCCATTCATTCTCCTTGGCTGTACCCTTCTGTTGTCTTTGTGTTTTAATGAAGTTTGAGTTATGGAGGACAATCTCGCCTTCGTTCTCCCTGTCAGCATCAGCGCCTATCGCTTCAATGTTTTAGTTATATGCACCACAAATGAAATTATGTCACAGTCAATTTGGTGGCGACATCCTTGCTGCCATGCAGCAGTCTGTCATGATTGCGTGCTTAAGCTTTTTACATTTTGATATGTGAGTGTGGCTCGACCATTGCACTTATCATTGTTCGAACCGTTTTGTTCTTACTTTGGAATATTTTACTTTGAGCTTGAAAGTTCAAAATGTAATTTAAAGAAGCAGTCAGAACAGAAGGGTTATTATGGATCGCTGGCTTAAATCTGGGTCTCTGAAAAGCAAATATAGCGACAATAGTGACAGCGCAAGTGTGAGTAAGATGCAGAATAGAAGCGAAAATGCGAGTGAGGTAATTTGTGAACCATACCAGCAATGCTGTAATTCTAATTCCAACAGTTTGATAAATGTAATGTGCAAGTGTAGTGGCAATGCTTGTTAATAAGACAGAATTAAGTGTTGCTGTGCTTTCCCAAATGAGGCCCCATCTCTCTTTTCATCTCTGTGGTGCAGCCACAGAGAAGCTATTCATGCAGGCTGATTTAAAGATGTTTTCTTTTGATAAGGGACAGCTCCCAAATGGGGATGCACTTAGCTAAGCCTGGCTATCATGATCAGTGGTCATCCATTGGCGCCTATCTGTCTAGGGAGTGCCAGATAGACATCTGGACTGCATTCCTAGGTGTCAGGAGTAAGTAAGACTCATATCTCACCTTGATCAACCAATCAGGGACTGGTAGGGCCGAGTAACCCACGTGGGACTCTGATGCCCATGGAACTTTCATCCAATGAATGAGCTGAAGTTCCTCCAGGTAAAAACAGGCAACACAGAGAGCCTGTAGTGGACTTTTCTGAAAGGGAGAATCTCCAAGGAGAATTCCAGGGCAGGACAGCTCAAGAGCAGAAGGCTCCCAAGGGCAGGACATTCTCGCAGTGTGCCTCCTGACCATCCTGAGACTCAGCCCGGACAACCACGGAACGGCCAGTGTGTCCAAGTGCCAGAACTTTCCTTTGTTCTAAGAGTCTAGAGCAGAGGTTGCCAGAGAGTAACCAGAGGATCCACCCGAGGTTAGCACCAGCAGCAAGCCTCGTGGACAGGTCAGAACTGTGGACAGCTGAATCACTATTCAGAACTAGCACTTCATCAGGATCGAACCGGTCTTCTTCCTGACCTGCTGGGACCCACAGTCATCTTTTCTCCTGTGCACAAACTTTGCTAGTTAAAGCCAACACTAACTAGCCGGTCAGTGAGCATCAGCAGCGCACCATCACAGGCCAGACAGCACAGCCTGGCACGGAGCAAGAGAGCCCGCAGGAGATCTGAATCCCCAAAGAATGGATGAGTATCAATGTAATTCCTAAGAGTTATGTACTTGTTTTGAGTATCTAATGTAGAAGTTATAACCAAGTTCATTTACGAAACGGTCTAAATGAATGATATACTGAACGTATGTCCTCTTGATATATGTAACTCTTCGTAACTAATTGATACCTTTTGTATTCTGATAACCCTCACGATAAGATCTGTTAGGTTTATATGCATATTCTATGTATTAATAAATGTATCCTCGTGTATTAGTACCCGTGTGTGTACGTTGTTTGAGTTATATCGCAAGGTTGGATTCTAAGGCCATTAAAAGAATCAATTTTGTGATTTACTGCTACAATTAATAATTGTCCCAGTAAATGCCTAAACCCCACAGAACTGGTGCCTCGTGAGAGCACACTACACAAGGAAGCAGAAGGTGCGCTTGATGTGACGTCTTCATCTACTTCTGGGCAGGATAAAGATGGCAAAGAAAGTTTCGGCAGTGAGTGCTACTCACAAAAATCATTGTGTTTTATGTTACTTTGACCAATGAAGCAATGAAGCCCTCAAAGCTTAAATGACACTTTTAATCCAAATACAGCCAATACATTGGAAAACCTCTTGAGTTCTTTGAGAACAAATGCAAAGAGCTGATACAGAATAAGAAGATCATGCATTTTATTGCTTCTGGTGGAGAAAACACTAACACTACAGAGGCTTCCTTCAGAGTGTCGCTGTTTGTAGCATGGACTGGGAAAGATCATTCTGTAGCAGAGGAATTGATAAAACCTACTGCCAAAATAATGGTAAATGTCATGCTGGGGGAAAAGGCAAAACATGCAATCGACAAGCTACCCCATTCTAATGATACTGTTCAAGGTTGAATAACAGCCATGGCTGAAGATGTGGAATGCCATTTGATATCACACTTGCGTCAAAGTCAGTACTTCACACTTCAACTGGATGAGTTTACCGATATAGTGGGCGACACCCAGCTTCTGGCATATGTCAGGTATGAGTGTTTAGCAGGAGTAGATGATAAATTTAGTTTTTGCTGATGTCTGTCAACCAACACGACCGATGAGCCCATTTTTGAGTTGCTAAACGTTTCATTGTAATGAAGTTGACTGGACACGATGCATTGGTATTAGTACTGATGGCGCTTTGTTGATGACCGGTAGGATGAAAGGCCTGACTGCATGTATCAGAGAAGTTGTACTATTGGCAGTAGCAACACATTGTTGCATTCATCATGAACAACTGACTGCGAAAAAGATGCCAGGTGGACTTAAAAATGTTCTGGATGAGGGTGTAAAAATGGTCAACTTTATCAAAGGATGCCTTTCGAACGCACAGATGGGAAGGGAGCACACCAAACGGCTCAGTCAAGGCTTTGCACATAAAGTTGGAGCTATGGTATGATTGCCTTGATCGCCAAGAATCTGACTCATTCACAACTCTTAACAACTTTCTACTTATGTCTGAGCAAGAAATCGATGAGCAGATTGTTGATAATTTCAAAGTACACCTGGCAAGGACTACATAAGCAATTCAGGATGTATTTTCCAGAGCCTGAGATCAGATTTGAATGGATAAGAAATCCATTCGCAAATATTGGTTGAATTGAAGCAACCAGTCTCAAATTTCCATCAAGAGAGGTGGACAATCTAGTGGAGCTGTCATCGGATAGATCGCTGAAGTCGTTATTTGCTGGAAAAAGTTTGACACACTTTTAGCTCCACATATGATCCGAGTATGCTGGACATCTGTGACTTGGTTTAAGTCTCAGTTTAAGTTTTAGAACTTTGAGAACCACTGCTCTAAAGTGTCAGAGGAAGAGAAACAAGATGAGGATAGAACACAATTTGTGAACCTAGGCTTGACATTTAAAGAGCATAAGGGGGAAGTATTAGAAACAGGTAATTCCAGATTGAGAAGAATAGCTAAGTGGTCACAGAGGCCTAGTTCAAGGGGAGAGAAGTGGGAAACAAGAGTCATTTGCAATGATTAAGTCTAGGGAGTGTCCTTTGTTCTGTGTTGGGATAAGCAAATCAAAGCATCCCAATAGAGCTAGAAAATCCTTAGCCAAATTGGAAAACTTGAGACAATATGTATATGAAAGTCCCCAAGAATAAGTATAATAAATATAATTAATATATTTCCCAGGAGTGTACAACCTTTATTGTAGACCCACAGATTTTATTTTGATTTGGCTCACAACTACTGTACTTATTTGGTGTATTTAATCTGAGGTATTTTATTTTTTTAAGTTTAAATATTTAAGAACATAAGAGATCAAAAATAAGAGGGATCCATTTAGCCCATCTAGCTCATTTTGAGTTTTAGATGCTAAGTGATAAAAGTATGTTATCCAGATTTTTATTGAAAAATGTTATGATATCTGCTTCAAAAGTAAGAAATAAAGTGTTTAACAAGCATCGTTTATAAACAATGAGTGGAGTATTGGTTTTTGTGAATCATTTAAATAAACGCAATGAGGTCAGGCTCCAGTGAAGAAATCTGGTGAAAAATAAAAGATAGAAATTGACAGCAGAAATCCCTTAAGGCTGGAAGAACTGGAAACTATTGAGTCAACCAAATAGATAATGGGTGAATTGATGTTTTTTCATATCATGCAAAAGAAAGATATGTTTTCATTTCATTTTTATGAAATAAGGATGTAATTTACCATAAAGAAGTATCTGAACTGCTGGAATAAAGTAATCCTAATCCTTAACTGGTTAACTATAAAATATTGCCTAATCTAAATAGGGTTTTTTTACAGAAATTCATGAGGAGGTTTAGATCCACACCTTGCCCACTTCTGCTGTCCTACTTACAGCCATGTCATGTGAAGTCATGTGAAAAAGAAAGTTTCAATGGTTTTACAGTACATATCGGGGCATAAATAACAATTGCCTGGTCCTCACCAACTTCTTTAATTAGACAAATCAGATAACAGACAACACATAACAGATTTCACTATGTCATTATTTATTCAACATAAAGTAAGACAAAAAGCAGAAGCCATGTGAGAAAAATTAAGTACACTCTTACTGCTTCCATAGGAATTAAGAAGGTAATCAAATGTACTTGATTAGTTGATCATCAGGAAGTGTGACCACCTCTATAAAGACAGACCTTTGGTTGTGTGGTGATCTGGAGCATTCAGGTGTGTGTGTTAACACCATGCCAAGAAGAAAAGACATCAACAATGAACTCAGAGAAGCAATTGTTGCTGCTCATCAATCTGGGAAGGGTTATAAGGTGATTTCCAAACAATTTGAAATCCATCATTCTACAGTGAGAAGGATTATTTACAAATGGAGAACATTCAAGACAGCTGCCAATCTTCCCAGGAGTGGGCCTCCTAGCAAATTCACCCCAAGGTCAGACTGTATAATGCTCAGGGAAATCGCAAAGAACCCAAGAGCTACAGCTAGGGATCTACTGTACAGGCCTTGGTTAACATGTTAAATGTTAAAGTTCATGACCGTACGATGAGAAAAAGGCTGAACAAGTATGGCTTTCATGGAAGGGTAGCCAGGTGAAAGCCCCTTCTCTCCAACAAGAACATGGCAGTACGGCTTAGGTTCGCAAAGTTATATCTGAACAAACTACAAGATTTCTGGAACAGCGTCCTTTGGATAGATGAGACCAAACTGGAGAATTTTGGTCATTTTGCACAACGCCATGTTTGGCGAAAACCATACACAGCGTATCACCACAAACACCTCATACCAACCATCAAGCATCGTGGTGGAGGGGTGATGATTTGAGCTTGTTTTGCAGCCACAGGTCCTGGGCACCTTCCAGTCAATGAGTAGACAATGAACTCCTCTTTATACCAAAGTATTCTAGAGACAAATTTGAGGCCATCTGTCCAACAGCTAAAGCTTGGCCGAAATTGGGTCATGCAACAGGGCAATGATCCCAAGCACACCAGCAAATCTATAACTGAATGGCTGAAAAAGAAAAGAATAAAGGTGTTGGAATGGCCAAGTCAAAGTCCAGATCTCAACCCCATTGAGGACCTTAAGAGAGCTGTGCATAAACAGATGCCCTCAAACATCAATTAATTGAAGCAATGTTGTCCTCACACCTTCTCTACTCCTGTTCTTTCTCGTCCCTCTATTTGCAACACATGCTTCATCTGCAGTCTCCCTTCTCCTCTATTCTCTTTTAGTTCCCAATTCATCATTTGGCATTCGATTAGACCTGTGTCCCCCAAAAAATCTCTGTTGTCTTCATCCTCTTTCCCTCGCTCAGTTCTCTCTCTTCCACTGTCCCTATAGAAGCCTCCAATCTGCAGATGCTCTCCTCTCTGTGGTATGAGTGCACTGGGTCAGGGCTTCCCTGTTCATGGTGTAGGCTGCCATGTGAAAACAAAACCCCCACCCACCCACTTTAGCTTCTTAACCTGTTAATCTCAGTTCAAAGGTCTTATCATTTCTTTACTATATTGGATATCTGCCTAGCTTTTTTCAGTATATAGGGATATAGAGATGTGAACTGGACAATTATATATCTATCATCTTAGTCCTTGCTGTTCATGCATAGATAGAATAGTAAGCACCAAAATAAATTATTCTTATGTGAATTGTAGAAATCTTGGCCAGGTATTTTTGGTTTTGTTCTTATTTTATCTCATGCCACTTACAGTATGCAAGAATAAACCTCTGAAAGACACTTCTATTTTGCATTGCATCTCTTCGCTATTTATTGTGAACAATTATTTGATACACTATGATAGCTGTGGAATTTTCTAGACTTTCATGGTTTTCTTCTGAACCCTTTAAAATATTTTGTCCTTTGTTATGTTGGTTGGCAAATACTATTAGATTTATTTAAGCAGCAAACTACATAAAAGTGAGCAGTTAGCACAGAGGTGTAAAATATTGATCCTGGAAGGCCTGTGAGCCAGGCAGACAAATTATACCTCTGTTTTCCAGTGCACATGCGCACTTTGAAAGGGGATATAGATTTCCACGGCATAACCAATTCAATACGATGCCGGCTTCAGGATTCAATTTAGAAGTGCTATACTGAAGATGATCAGTGTGATGTTGGTTTAACAGTTGCAGTAATACGTAATAAATCAGGTGTTTCATGTTTTGTGACCTATATAGCTGATGCAGTGTCCTGCTTATGTTACCTCTGAAACGTGAAAAATATTATTTTACTTACCACACAAATTACCAGTATAAAACAACTCTAGAAAATATTGATAGGAAAATTATAGAACTGACGGGAAGTGTCGATAATATGACACTTCATATTACTAGCCTGCAACTACAGACCACAAGCACAAGGTCGGCTAGTTCCTGTTGATACCACCGTGCGTTTTCTCTGAAAATTGACATTTTGCGCAGAATATGAGTACTGGTCTCCAGAATCCAGAAGCCACTGGTTATCCTCTAATTGGACATATTCACCATGTTTAGACGACTTGAGAAACTCATTGATTTCAGGCAACAGGTGTCTGAACCTCGCCAAAAATGTTTGTTTTTTAAATCTCCAAGCAGCAACAGATGCAAAGATCTGAATGAATTTTTAGGCTATTGAAAAAAGGAAATAGTCACATAGCCCATTTATTTTTTGCCAAACATTCTTGCAAACGATCAACTGGTACTGATACTGTATATCAGTTACCCCTGATATACAGTAACTGGGATCAGCGGAGACAGGACCATTCTCAATCCAAACTTGAAATTAGTTGTGGACCCCTAACTTCCACAAGTGGTGTACCTGTCATTCAGTGGTCAGCTTTGTCACCATATTCAAAGAATGTGGAATGGGATTTCAACAAAAGACTTCCAACTATGTGGGTGCAGAGTAGGTCAAACTCAGTTTTCAACAGTTAAGGAACAGGAGCAGTATTGTTAGTCAAGTTTTAGAGTACATGCCATCTGCCTTCTGGTACACTTGTTTTTTAACCCAAGTATGAAATAATCTGACCTCACAAACAATGTTAGGTGGGTTTAGAGGTGTCAATTGTATTTTTGTATCTAAGAAAAAAGAGATCTGGTAAGTCACAGGACATCATATTTGTGCAATGGTTAGCATTGCTGCCTCACAATGCTGAGGACCTGGGTTCAGTTCCAAATCTGGTGGTACTACCTGTGTGGAGTTTGTATGTCCTCCCATTGCGTAGGTTTCCCACAGTCTAAAGACATGCTGGTAGGCCAATCACTCCCTAGAAAATTGTCCCTTGTGTGAGTGTGTGCATGTCTATATGTACCCTGAGACAGACGAGGTGGGTGCGTCTGATGCCTCTTGCTTCCCTAGATAGGCTCTGGCTCACCCGTGACCCTGTATTGGAAAATGGATGGATGGTTAGTCACAAATTTAAGAAAGTCATTATCTAGAAGTAATAATGAGTTGAATGTCCAGGTATAGAAGAAGCGTGGCCTAAAAAAACATTTCCAAACACTTGGGGCATTGGTAGTAATCACTATGCCATGATATAAGCAAGAGCAGCCAGATGGAAGCAAGCAATTCTCAATCAAAAGATAATCTATACCCGAGTATGCATGATGGATAGGTGAAATAAAGGAAATACCAAAGTCTGAATAACAGATGTTATAGTGGTGTTTTTAGTTTGCCCAGAACAATAAAATGACCAGAAGATACAAATGCAAGATTTCTGTTTATAAGAATGGCAACCACCTTGCTTCTGCATGAAATTGTCCAAACATCTGACCCACTCAACTCCCATGGACCCAAAACTGATCAGAGACATGAAGGAATGCAATTCCTATATTGAGTTTCAAGAGATGATTACTTTACTGTATTTTACTGGATGATTTAAACCTTTCACATTCCAGCTCACAAAATTGACTGTATTAATTTTACTATTCGTTGTTCAATACAAAACGTGATAAAAATACATTATTTGACCAAGAGTGAGTGACGTAGTGAAATTAGTTTCTAAACACCTCAGAAAAATAAGTCATGAAATGAAGAAACACAAAAAGGAAATTTCAAAATCCCTACATTCCTAACCAGCCCTTTCCAAACAGCTACCTCTATAATGAGCAGCAAGTCCTGGTTTTAACAGTATAAACCTCTCATCACGCAAAAAGCAATTGCGAAACAAATTTAAAAACCATGACAGTATGAACACTAGGATACTATTAGCTATAACATTTTGCCTAACAATGTAAGAAGTAATATGCTACAGCCCTTGTCAGAGTAACAGGTGACAGGTGGGCAGAGCTGGGTGCATGAGTTGCGATGTCCCGCCTCCACTTCCGTCAGCCTGCAGACAATGATGTTGTCCATCATCAGCATCACACAGGTATCGAGAGTTTGGCTGCCTTATGATACACATCTAAGGAGCCTGGGAGTTACAGTGGTGTGCCTGGGTTATTAAAGAGTGTCATTGGAGGGCTTAAATGTGGGACGGCCTGAGGTTTCCAAATGGCTATCAGACAAGTACTCATATTCTGTGCATAAACCAGCCAATGTCAATTTTCAGAGAAAACGCACGATGGTGTCAACAGGAAATACCCGACCTTGTGCTTGTGGTCTGTAGTTGCAGGCTAGTACTGTAGGTGTTGGGCCCACTCATTTTAAGTAAAGGAATGTCTTAAGTTGAGCCTTGTCAACACAATTGTCTGGTTTGTGTTGGATACTTAGCACCAGAATGGTTTAACCTTGACGAGTATAAATGTTGAAAAAATAAATAAAAACAGACAGTTTATAAACACAAGGTGTGGAAGGCTAGTTAGAGCTAGTGTGTGCTTATCTGTGCTTCTCAGGAGCATCACAGCAGCTGCGGTTGGAAGGCCTCATGATCAGCTGCTAGTTGATTAGCTAGGTCATTACCATACTGTACCTATGGTTCCCCTTTGACAAGAATGAAAATTAAGAAGGACATAATTTTGGAAAGTGAACACTTTATTTTTACACATAAGTAAAATTTTGATACTGTAAGTTAGACACTTTGTTTCTAGACTCTGACAATTGGACAAAACTTCCATCAATTAAAATGTAAAAAAAAAAAGTTTTAATTAAATGCTTCCAGAAAAAACAAAGCTTAGAGTGAAGCAACAGACTCTGCAAAATGCGGAATTAAAGTAAATTCATTGGCACTTGCACATACACAATTAGAGTTAAATCATATTATCGACACTTCCCCTGTCAGTCCTATAATTTTCCTATCAGTATTTTCTAGAGTTCTTTTATACTGGTAATTGGTGTGGTATGTAATTTTTTTTTTTTCATTTCAGAGGTAACATGTAAGCAGGACACTGCATCAGCTATATAGGTCACAAAACATGAAACACCTGATTTATTACGTATTACTGCAACTGTTAAACCAACATCACACTGATCATCTTCATGATGGCACTTCTAACTTGAATCCTGAAGGGGCATCGTATTGAATTCGGTATGCCGTGGAAATCTGTATCCCCTTTCAAAGTGCGCATGTGCACTGGAAATCAGAGGTATGATTTGTCTGTCTGCTCATGCACACATTTAGTATTGTCTGTAGGAAATTCGCAATTCTTAAATTTCAGGTTTACTTATTACAAATATCTGCATGTCCCTAACAAAAACAAAAGACTCACACAAGCATTGTTTGGGCATACTAAACATGCAATTCTGAATTTTAGGTTTATTTATTACAATTATGAGAAATTATGTGTTAAATCAGCACTTACATCTTCCTATGAATTTTGTCTTATTGTGCAGTACACAAACTAACTGTCACGGACGTCCAAAGGGACTAACCGTGGGTAGTAGGAGAGCGGAAAAAGACCCATATGCGTAGCGGCGAGACGGGAAAAAGGCCCGGGCTCATTAGTGCAAAGAGTTCAGGAATGCCGTATAGAAACCTATGCCCTCAGGGAGCGGACATGGGGCGCCCTGGTGCTAGGCGGGTCTCAGGACATCCGAACATCAATGCTGAGCAAGGACAGAGTGCAAGACCCAGAAATATATAGCCCAAGGGAAAGAGAGGGACAGGAAGGACAGCAGACTGGAAACTAGGGACAGGACAGAGAAGGAGCGCCCTCTGGCTGCAGAGGGCGTGACACTAACTCATAGAGAAGAACCGAAAATAAACATGAAAAAACAGTTTGCATTGTTTTTTTCTTTACCTGAAATATTTTATCGGTAGGCAGAAAATTCACCTTAGCCATATTATCTGCACAAAATAGTATCCTCTTACATATGTCTGTCTCCCACAGAAGCGACACTCACTCATTAGATACCCTAGGGAAACTTCTTTGCAGTGTGCGAGTGTGGAATCTGGTATCCCCAGCAAATTTCATGGCTGCTGCCTCCCAAAAAAACCCAACTCACACAGCCAAGAGACCTCAACTTCCCACACACTCACAGCACCTCTGGGCCGGATCGGGCCAGCGGGTCCTGAGACACACAGGGATACGCTTCTCAGGAGTGTGCATGTGTGGAGTCTGGTATCCCCTCCAAATTTCTTGGCTCCTGCCTCCCACAAAAACTAACACTTTATCAAAAACCCAAACTTTACCTGAACTGACCGTACAAAATGGTAAATTAATAGCAAAATAGCTATGTTTTATATAAAATAATTATAGGTAGATATTATTACATTATAACTGTATGTGTCTTACATGTACTGTATATATAATTTTTCCTATGCTCCGACTTTGTCCTCTGAACGCAAAGCTAATTTTACTCTATACAGTATAAGATTTCCCTGTAAATCATATTAGAGCATTTAATACAACTTTATGTAGTACTATAGTAGAAAATGTACATACAGTAAATGTCACCATCCCACATGGAATGTGGAAGGAAGACACCTGTGGGAAACACCATGAAGTAAAAGAAAAGTATTTTCTAAACCAACGTACTTGAGTAAAAGTCAAAGTATCCCACAGGTAAAGCACCTAAGTAAAGTACAGATCTGTGAAAAATCTACTTAAGTACCTTAGCAAAGCAGTTCTACTTCGTTACTTCACATCCTTGGTCTCAGTGCATTTAAAGGTCTGCTTGTCTGGAGATTGTGAAGAAAATCTGAGTGACATGTGTCATTTGTGTGGTGAAGCTAATGTGCTTGCAGATGATCAGAGCCCAAAAAATGGAATGGGTAAAAATCTTCTTTCTTGCAGTCTGTGGGTTTGAATCATGTCATTGATCCCAGAAAAAGATTAAATTCATAATGCAGATTTTCAAAATGTGCCTCTAAAATATGAGATTTGCCTCTAGAATTTTTCTAGAAAGTTCTTTATAGAAATCTGTATGTGAATCCAAAGTCAGCATCTAATTTTTCAACTGTGCTAATGGTCCGGCCCCATTTCTTATGAATTCTCACCATTGACTTGATAGCATCCCATGCAAGTGCGTGAGTTACCTTTATTGGTGTCATCCTCAATTTTATCTTTATACTGTAATGTTAATATTACAGTATAAAAATATTAACAAAGATAATATTAATCTTTGTTTAATTAATATTAACAATTAATATTACACAATATTAATTGTGGGAACAAAGATGGCGGCGCGCATGGACGCAGCGGCTTCATTAGCTCTCAAACAATGGTGCTTTTTGTTCGTTATTCTTACATTTTTTGTCACATTATTTACTCAAAACACTGAAGCTTACTTCTCCTACGACCGGAAAACATTACTGGACATCAGAAACAACTGCAGGGATTTCTCCTTTAGTTCACTCGACCTGGATTACATCAGCTCGTCCATCCTCTACACCGCAGACCCGGAAGCCGCAGAACCATCTGACCGTGACCGCCGGGATGTTAGGAATCCCTGGTGAGAAGATGCACGGATCCTGTGCAGACGCAGGCACGGGTGATAGATGAGGCAGGTGAACAAACCAAAACGAGAGGCAAGGTCGTAGTCAAAAGGCGAAAGGCAAGTCGTAATCCAGGAAGTTCTCCGGTAGCAGACAGTCCGAGGCGAGAGGCGAGGTGCAAAGTCGAAAAGGCAGAAGGGGAATCCAAAATCCAGAATAAACGAGGTACGGGGAAAAACGCCAGGTAGAGCTCTCAAAGAGTAGACTCAATACCGAGCAGTGGGAAGCAAGTGAAGATGGTTTAAATAGCAGTGCGCACTGCAGTGAGTGTGCGCAGGTGGTTTAACTCGTTCGGCAGCGTTTGTTAACAATCACCCGCTTCTGGGGCTGATTAGCTCGCTTACGCTTTGGTCTTGACTGCCTGGTGGTCGTGACAGTACCCCCCCCTTCACGGGCGGCTCCCGACGCCCGAGACGGCCGATCGGGATAGTCCCTGTGGAAGTCTCCGATTAGCGCAGGGTCCAAAATATCCCTCTCCGGAACCCAGGATCGTTCTTCAGGGCCATAACCCTCCCAGTCAACCAGATACTGAAGGGTACCACGGTTCCATCTAGAGTCGAGGATCTTGTAGACTGTATATGCCTGGTGCCCCCGAATGCGACGCGGGGGTGGCGGGCGACATTGGGGAGCCGCAAGAGGTGAGCGGTAGAAGGGTTTCAGGAGGGAGACGTGGAAAGACGGGTGGATTTTAAGGGTGGGGGGAAGTGCAAGACGGAAGGTAACTGGGGTGATCCGGGAGAGTATCCTGAAGGGGCCGATATACCTAGGCCCGAGCTTCTTGGAAGGAAGGTGTAGCGGTAGGTTCCTTGTTGATGGCCAAACAAACTGGCCTCTGCGAAAACGGGGGGCTGGTCTGCGGTGTCGGTTTGCGAATTTGGCCTGGCGCTGGGTTGACTTGGTGAGCGCTGTCCTCGCCATTCTCCAGGTCCTGCGTAGCTTGGAAATATATTGACGCACCGACGGCACAGCCGTGTCCGGAGAGGTGGCAGGAATGAGAGTGGGTTGATAACCTAGTGAACAGAGGAAGGGAGAGAGTCCTGTGGAGGAGGAGGTAAGAGAATTATGGGCATATTCTGCCCAGGGAAGTAGCGATGACCAGTCATCCTGCGAGTTGGAGGTGAAGGCTCTCAAAAAGGTAAGGAGGCTTTGGTTGGTCCGTTCCACCTGACCATTGGCCTCAGGATGATAACCCGAAGTCAGAGATACATGGGTCCCAAAAGCTTGGCAGAACGCTTTCCAAAAGGCCGAGACAAATTGAGGTCCCCTGTCTGAGACCACATCGTTGGGCAACCCATGTATCCGAACGACCTGTTGCACAAACAGTGATGCCATTTCCTGGGCTGTGGGCAATGCTGGGAGGGCGACGAAATGGGCTGCCTTGGAAAAACGATCAGATATCACCAAGATTACCGTATGACCTTGACTGCTAGGAAGGTCCGTAATGAAGTCCACAGCTATGTGGGACCAAGGGCGGTGTGGGATCGGAAGAGGGTGAAGGAGACCGGTCTTCTTGGCACGCGGAGTCTTGATCCTGGCACAGACCGGGCAAGCCTGGACGTACTCTGCAACATCTGATCGCATGGAAGGCCACCAGAAATCTCTGGTGAGTAGGTCCAGAGTGCGTCTGCACCCGGGATGGCCTGCAAACCGAGAGTCATGCCCCCATTGCAGGACAGCAGAACGCAAGTTGTCCGGTACAAAAAGCTTATCCGGGGGGCAGCACAAAGGAACTATAGCTCCCTTGAGGGCACGTCTGATCTGATCTTCAATAGAGCAGTGGATCGCCCCGAGGATTCTGTTAGGTGAAATGATTGGTTCCGGTGTGTAGTCCAGATCCGGGGGATCATGGAGCCGAGAGAGAGCATCAGCCCTCCCATTCTTCGAGCCAGGCGTATAGGTGATCACAAAATTAAATCGAGAAAAGAAAAGAGGCCAGGTTCTTATGGTCCGTGATAATGACAAAGGGGTGATGAGCCCCCTCCAACCAGTGTCTCCATTCCTCCAGGGCCAGCTTGATAGCCAAGAGTTCACGATTACCGACATCATAATTAACCTCGGCAGGGGAGAGTTTCCTCGAAAAGAAGGCACAGGGATGTGGAATCTGCTTATCCCCGTGGCGCTGGGAGAGGACTGCCCCAACCCCATAGGCTGAGGCGTCCACCTCCACCATGAATGGCTGAGAGGGATCCGGGTGTCGTAGAAGAGGTGCCGAACTGAAGAGTTGTTTTAAGCGTAAAAACGCCTGGTTAGCCTCCGGGTTCCATTTACCCAAGCCTGGTCGATTGCGGGTTAGTGCGATGATAGGCGCCACGACGGAGCTAAAGTTCCGGATGAAACGTCTATAAAAGTTGGCAAAACCTAGAAAACGTTGAATTTGAAGTTACGAGGGGCTGGCCAGTCATTGATGGCTGCCACCTTAGCAGAGTCCATCTCTACACTTTTAGAGGCATGGAAAACGCACTTCTCAAGCTTGGCGTAGAGTTTGTTGTTAATGAGTCTAGTCAGGACCTCCTGGACGTGGTGGACATGATCCCTAGGGTTGGCAGAAAAGATGAGGATATCATCCAGGTAAACCAAAACAAAATTCCCAATAATGTCCCTAAAGATGTCATTCATGAATGACTGGAAAACAGCCGGGGCATTAACAAGACCAAAAGGCATCACCTGATATTCATAATGTCCATGGGTGGTCATAAAGGCCGTCTTCCACTCGTCCCCTTCAAGTATCCTGATTAGGTTGTAAGCCCCCTGTAGATCTAATTTAGAGAAGATGGAAGCTCCCCGTACGGACTCCAAAGCGGCTGGAATTAAAGGCAGGGGGTAACGATGTTTGACCGTAATGGAGTTCAGTCCTCTGTAATCAATACACGGCCGCAAGGAGCCGTCCTTCTTCCCAATAAAGAAAAAACCCGCACAGGCTGGAGAAGAGGAGGGACGAATGAATCCTGACTCCAGAGCCTCCTTAATATAATCTTGCAAAGCCTGGTTCTCTGCCTGAGTGAGAGGGTAGATCCGTCCTTTGGGTGGAAGGGTTCCCGGAAGCAACTCTATAGCACAGTCACAGGTACGGTGAGGTGGAAGCGAAAGAGCCTTCCGCTTATCAAAGGCTTGTTTCAGATGCCTGTATTGGGGCGGGATGGTAGAGTGCTCCTCCATAGAGGTTACTGCAGCAGCAACCTTAACCGGCTGACGACAACAGTTGACATGACAGGAGTGGCTCCAGGCAATGAGCTCGTTCTTGTCCCAGGAGATGTGGGGATCGTGCTTCTTGAGCCAGGGAAGACCTAGGATTACCGGGTAGGCAGGCGAGTCCAGGAGAAGGAGTGAAATTTCCTCAACATGAGTAGCACCAACTGTTAGAGAGAGAGGGACGGTCTGCCATGTAATTTGTCCAGGTGCAATCGGGGAACCATCCAGAGCTTGAATACAGATCGGGGGTGAGACCGGAGCCAGGGGAATATCCCACTTCTTAGCAAAAGTGACGTCTATAAAGTTCCCCGCTGCCCCAGAGTCAACAAAAACCAAAAGGGGAAGTTGTGCGTCAGCCCAAGAAATTTCAGCTGGGAATAAAGGGCCTGATGAGGTTTGAGAAAAAACAGTACTACTGACTCTAACAGTAGGCTGCGGAAGGGTTCGAGAGGGATAAGGGGGTCTCAAGGGACAAGCAGAGAGAAGGTGATCAGGTGCAGCGGAATAGAGACACAGTCCCTCCCGACGGCGCCTTTCCTTTTCCTCCGAGGAAAGGGGTGCATGATGCCGAGTGGGCATCGTGGGGGTAGTACCTTCAGGACGGCCAGGACTGCTTCCATCATGACTCTCTGCTCTCCGCAGCCGAATGCGGGTGTCCAGTTCAACCACCTGAGCGATTGCCGATTCGAGAGAGCGGTTGTGAAGTGGTGAGAGCACCAGGTGGTCCTTTAGATCTTCAGAGAGACCCTTATAAAAAAGGCAAATCAGGGCTTCAGGGTTCCAGTCAGACTCCGTGGCGAGGGCTTGGAAGTCAGCCACATAATCATTCAGAGATCCATCACCCTGACGAAGCGAGGCGAGCCGGAGATGAGTCAGGTCCGAGTTGACTGGAGAAAAACGTGCCTGGAGCTGGTCAGCAAAAAGCTGGAAATCAGCAAACTGAAAGTCTCCCCTAGCAAGCAACACAGCTGCCCAGTCCAGAGCCTTGCCAGTGAGCAAGGAAAGGGCGAAACCGATCTGCTCCCGGGGAGAAAAAAAATGCTCAGGATGCAACTGGAAAGTCAAGGAGCATTGTGCAATAAAACCCCTACAGCCCGCGGTGTTGCCGTCATATCTTTCCGGGAGAACAAACGGTGAGGCTACGGGAGAGGTGGGCGGGGTTACAGGGATTGGAGCAGTGGTCTGTGCTGGAGGCGAAGGGACAGGGGAGGGCGGAAGGCTAGCGACGTGATTGGAGAGAATGTGAAGCGAAGATTGAAGCTGGGTGAGAGCTTGGGAATGGCGATTAAAAAGTGAGCAAAAAGCTTGTGCGTCCGCGGGATCCATCTTTTGGCTCGGTATTCTGTTAGGAATCCCTGGTGGGAAGATGCACGGATACTGTGCAGACGCAGGCACGGGTGATAGATGAGGCAGGCGAACAAACCAAAACGAGAGGCAAGGTCGTAGTCAAAAGGCGAAAGGCAAGTCGTAATCCAGGAAGTTCTCCGGTAGTAGACAGTCCGAGGCGAGAGGCGAGGTGCAAAGTCGAAAAGGCAGAAGGGGAATCCAAAATCCAGAATAAACGAGGTACGGGGAAAAACGCCAGGTAGAGCTCTCAAGGAGTAGACTCAATACCGAGCAGTGGGAAGCAAGTGAAGATGGTTTAAATAGCAGTGCGCACCGCAGTGAGTGTGCGCAGGTGGTTTAACTCGTGCGGTGGCGTTTGTTAATAATCACCCGCTGCTGGGGCTGATTAGCTCGCTTACGCTTTGGTCTTGACTGCCTGGTGGTCGTGACACGGGAGAGGAGACGGCGCAAGCGGTGCGAGCGCAAACAGAAAGAGCCGGTAAGAGAGCTGGGCTGCAAATAAGACTAAAAGAACAGCGGAACAGACCACCTATACCCAGCCTGTTCCTCGCTAACGTACGGTCCCTAGACAACAAACTGGACGAAATAAAACTCAGGCTCACTACTCTCCAGGAAATAAAAGACTGCTGCACTCTTGTGTTTACGGAAACGTGGCTTCACAACAACATACCGGACTCCGCCATTCAGCTGGATGATTTTTTAACTCTCCGATCAGACAGAACAGCCGCCTCTGGTAAAAATAAAGGAGGAGGTCTGTGTATTTATGTCAACCAAGCATGGTGCAGAGATACTACAGAAATCGCTATCCACTGCTCACCCGACTTAGAATATTTAATGGTAAAATGCCGACCCTTCTACCTACCTAGGGAATTCACGTCAGTCATTATTACTGCTGTATACATACCTCCTAACGCTAATGCTAAGGAAGCAGTCAAAACGCTGTCCAAAGCTATTAGTTAACAAGAATCAGCACACCCTGATGGTGTTTTTATTATTGCAGGTGATTTTAATCAGGGAAATCTGAAATCAGTCCTGCCTAGCTACAACCAACACGTTGACTGCCCCACCAGGGGAAACAACACACTTGACCTTGTTTATACTAATGTACCCGGTGCTTACAAAGCAGTACCTCACCCCCCTCTTGGACAATCTGACCACATCTCCCTGTTCCTACTCACAGCCTACAGACG
This sequence comes from Lepisosteus oculatus, assembly GCF_040954835.1. NCBI lineage: Eukaryota > Metazoa > Chordata > Actinopteri > Semionotiformes > Lepisosteidae > Lepisosteus > Lepisosteus oculatus. The sequence continues at coordinate 10,163,936 of NC_090702.1, read as the reverse complement.
ACTTCTCAAACGCACCAAGGCTCCAGTTATAACTGTAAAAACATGGACCAAAGAGGCAGAATCAATGCTTCAGGACTGTTTTGAGTGCACAGACTGGAGTGTGTTCAAAGATGCAGCCTCCCATGGATCCCACATTGATATTGATATGTATGCATCAGCAGTCACTAGCTACATCAGCAAATGTGCTGATGATGTGGTGAGCGTTAAAAAGATACGCAAACTCCCGAATCAAAAACCTTGGATGAACACTGAAATCTGCTCCCTGCTCAAAGCCCGTGATACAGCCTTCAAATCTGGTAATGAGGAAGAACTAAGAGGGGCTAGGAAAGAATTAAGAGCTGGCATAAAATCTGCCAAGAAACAGTACAAATCCCAGATAGAACACCACTACAACACCAACACTAACCTATGACGCATGTGGCAAGACATAAATACAATCACAAGCTACAAGAGCAAAACAAGCCCTGTAAGCGCTACTGACACCTCTCTTCCAAACAATCTTAACACCTTCTACGCACGCTTCGAAGCTCAAAACCCTGAACCAACCACCTTGGCCATTGACTCCCCTACCACCCCACCCCCCAAACTATCGAAGCTAGATGTGTGGAAATCACTAAGTAGAGTGAACACACATAAAGCTACTGGACCTGATGGTATCCCTGGCCTGGTACTCAGAACATGTGCCTGGTAGATAGCTGATGTCTGTACCGACATCTTCAACAAGTCCTTGGCCCAGGCCACTGTACCTAGCTGCTTCAAGACGACCACCATCATGCCAGTACCGAAAAAGTCAGCCCCCACATGCCTGAATGACTACCGCCCTATTGCACTCACCCCCATCATAATGAAGTGCTTTGAAAAACTACTTATTCTGCACATTAAAGCCAGCATTCCAAAAACACTGGATCCTCTCCAGTTTGCCTATCGCACAAACCGCTCCACAGAGGATGCAATCTCTATAGCTTTACACACCACACTAACCCACCTGGATAAAAGGAACACCTATACAAGAATGCTGTTCATTGACTTTAGCTCAGCATTTAACACCACCATACCCATAAAACTTTCTACCAAACTCAGGTTTAGATACAACCCTCTGCAGCTGGATCCTAGACTTCCTCACCAGCAGACCCCAGACTGTCAGGATTGGCAACCTCACCTCCAACATACTCACCCTTAACACCGGTGCCACTCAAGGCTGTGTGCTCAGCCCACTGCTTTACTCCCTGTTCACCCACGACTGTACTGCTAAGTTCAGCACAAACACCATCATCAAGTATGCTGACGATACCACAGTCGTGGGCCTGATCACTGACAATGATGAGACTGCCTACAGGGAGGAGATAAAACAACTCGCAGACTGGTGCCAAACCAACAACCTATATCTCAACATCAGCAAAACCAAAGAGCTGATTGTTGACTTCAGAAGACAAAAATTCACTCCCCCATCTACATAGCGGTGGAGATGGTGAATAACTTCAAATTCCTAGGCGTTCACATCTCTAAGGACCTTACATGGACACTGAACACCTCCAGTCTCATCAAGAAGGCACAACAGTGACTGTACTTCCTGAGAAGGCTGAAGAAAATACACCTACATCCACTGATCCTCACCAAATTCTACAGATGTAAGGTGGAGAGCATACTGACCACCTGCATCACAGTCTGGCACGGCAACTGCACCGCATCCGACCATAAGGCACTACAGCGGGTGGTCAAAACTGCCCAACAGATCATCGGCAGTGCCTTACCATCCATCCAGGAAATATACAACACCAGGAGTCTGAAAAAAGCCACCAAAATTATGTCTGACCCCTCTCACCCCAGTCATAACTTGTTTATTCCCCTACCATCTGGCAGAAGGTTCCGGTCACTCCAGTCGCACACAACTAGACTCCAAAATAGCTTCTTCCCCAGAGCTGTCAAGTTGGTGACGCCCCAACTCCCTTCCACCTTATTATGATCTCTCCTAACGGCCTCCTGTACCCACAACGACTGTACTCCTACACCACCACAGACACATGTAAGCCGAAATTGTACTGTCCCCTCGATAGATCTGCCACTGCTAAGGGGGCACTTTGGCTGGAAGTGCCGGGCACCGGGCGCCGGAGCTGTCAAGGCGAGCGTGCCGGAGATGACTCCAAGGCCGCCTGGTCGGGCGGTTGACAAGGCGGCTGCTGAGGGGAATGCAGGGGCCAAGCATGACAGGGAGATAAGGCGTACTGTGGGGGACCTGCTGTGGCGTAGCAGTGAGGCCCTCACTCGAGACCTGCAATGGCAGCTGCAGTCTCTCCTTGCCGAGAATGAACGGCTCTCACACAGCACAAGATCAACACTGGGGATGCACATTCACGTTTCGCCCCGACGGATGGCCTGTCAAGCGGGCTTCCGCAGAGCAGAAGGTTCAGGAGATAGCCGCAGCAGGAGTGATTGAGCCTTCCGTGAGTCCGTGGTCTTCCCTTATCGTTTTAGTCTGGAAGAAGGACGGCTCATGGAGGTTTTATGTGGACTACAAGAAGCTGAACGAGGTCACCAGGAAGCACTGCCCTGAATGAATGATGCGCTGGACTACATTTCCGGGTCAACCTGGTTCAGCTCGTTAGTTCACAGTTGTAGCGGCGAGGCTTAATAATAAGGCAGAATTAAGTGTTTCTGAGCTTTCCCAAATTAGGCCTCATTTCTCTGTTCATCTCTGTGGTGCAGCCACAGAGAAACCATTCATGCAAGGTGATTTAAGGTCCAAGGACAGCTCCCAAAGGGGGATGCACTTAGCTAAGCCTGGCTATCATGATCAATGGTCATCCATTGGTGCCTATCTGTCTAGGGAGTGCGAGTTGGACATCTGGATTGCATTCCTAAGTGTCAGGACTAAGTGACTCATATCTCACCTTGATCAACCAATCAGGGACTGGTAGGGCCGAGTAACCCACGTGGGACTCTGATGCCCATGGAACTTTCAGCCAATCAATGAGCTGAAGTTCCTCCAGGTAAAAACAGGCAACACAGAGAGCCTGAGAGATTCAACGAGATTCAACAAGATTCAGATTCAGATTCAACAATTCTAAAGGGAATTCAAAGGAGAATCCCAAGGGCAGGACATTCTCGCAGCGCGCCTCCTGACCATCCTGAGACTCAGCCCGGACAACCACGAAACGGCCAGTGTGTCCGAGTGCCAGAACTTTCCTTTGTTCTAAGAGTCTAGAGTGGAGGTTGCCAGAGAGTAACCAGCAGCAGGCCTTGTGAACAGGTCGGAACTGTGGACAGCTGAATCACTATTCAGAACTAGCTCTTCATCAGGAACGAACCAGTCCTCTTCCTGACTTGCTGGGACCCACAGTCATCTTTTCTCCTGTGCACAAACTTTGCTAGTTAATGCCAACAGTGAGCATCAGCAGCGCACCGTCGCAAGCCACACAGCACAGCCTGGCACCGAGCCAGAGAGCGCGGATTGGACAGCAACAGCCTGCAACTGTTTCTTTGTGCCCGCAGGAGATCTGAATCCCCAGAAATTGGATGAGTATTCAACTTCAATGCATTACAGCTCGAGAATTCAATTGTTATCCCAACCAGTTGATATCAATTTAATTCCTAAGAGTTATGTACTTGTTTGAGTATCTAATGTAGAAGTTGTAACCAAGTTCACTTTACGAAACGGTCTTAATGAATGATATACTGAACGTATTTCCTCTTGATGTGTAACTCTTTGTAACTGACCGAATATACCTTTTGTATTCTGATAACCCTCTCGATAAGATCTGTTAGTTTTATATGCATATTCTATGTATTAATAAATGTATCCTCGTGTATTAGTACCTGTGTGTGCGCGTTGTTTGAGTTATGTCGCATGGTTGGATTCTAAAGCCACCAAAAGAATCAACTTTGTGATTTACTGCTACAATTAATAATTGTCTCAGTAAATGCCCAAACCCTACAGAACTGGTGCCTTCAGAGAGCCACTATAATCTACGTTATTTGGCGTCCCTGAACCGGTTTTCTCTACACAGTCATGCCTTTCGGAGTGTGTAATGCCCTGGTGATGTTTGACTGGTTGATGGAGCAAGTGCTGGCGTCGGTTCCCCGGAGCAAGTGCGTGGTGTACTTGGATGATTTACTCGTGCATGCCCGGGGTTTCGAGCAGGACCTGGTGAACCTCCGGTTAGTGTTGGCTTGTATCCAGCTTGAGGTTGAGGCTCAACCCCGAAAATGTGAGCTTCTGCGGCGGGAGGTCACTTTCCTGGGGCTTGTGCTGGGGCTGCGAAGGGTGGCCACGGACTTGGGAAAGGTCGCTGTGGTCTGCAACTGGCCGGTGCCCCACACCATGGTGGAGCTCCGCATTTTCCTAGGGTTGGCATCCTATTACCCAAGGTTTGTCCGGGACTTTGCCAGCCTCGCTGCCCCGCTTAACTGCCTCATAGAGGGGAGGCATTTTGTGTGGGACACGGACTGTGAGGCAGCCTTCTGGGGCTACTGGCTACTGGTGCTGGCTGTAGTCTCAGCAGTCTGCCACTTCAAGCCCTATCCGTTTTGGACCCGGTATAAACTGCAGACGGACCATGTGTCCCTCACCTGGCTGCTCAATTTCAAGGAGGTCAAATGGTGACGTGGATTGAGATCCTGCAGGAGTAAGACTTCATGGTCGTACACTGTGCAGGGTTTCACCACCGAAACGCAGATGCTCTCTCGCGGAGGCCTTGCGAGGCAGAGGACTGCCGCTATTGAGCCCGCAGCAAGGGAGAAATGAGCGCCGCTGCCGCATCCCTGAGTGGGCCGTTTGGTGTGGGCCTGGCAGGCCTGGTGCAGCAGCAGGTGGCAGACCCTGACGGGAGGGGCTCTCCCCTCACCCCAAGTCCGTGAACGGGCTGCTATGATCTGCGCTGCAAGGACCCCATCTGGGTCTACAACCCGTGGCGCCACAAGGGCCTCAGCCCGAAGGTGAGGTCCTGGAGGTCTTGGGAGAGTTCTACTACCATGTCCGGTTCGGGAACTTGCACTTTGCACTATGCAGTTTAATTCACTGAATTTTATTGTTTTAATTAAATGAATCCATATTAAATCACATTACATGCAAGATCTTTACACATTGGCTCTAAAATTGTTTTCCGTGTTTAATAAGTCGGAACACTCCGTGTTGTAAAAGTAATTAAAGCTCTTTCACTCTCAGGTCACCCTCTCTCACACTCTCTGGGCGCGCACCCGCTGCCGGAGTAAACATTTGAGCTGCTGCTTCATTCCTTTGACACACTCTGTAAATCATTCCATTAAAATTGTAGGTATATATAGACTAAAATAAAATCAACGTCTCTATATTATTGTAACTGTAGGGTTCATACGATGGTGATTAATCACTGTGTTTGAGGATGTGAACTATATGGGTATTCTTTGTACAGTTTTATTTCTGAAGTTACATTTACACCTGCTGCGTTCTCTCTAACCCTCTTCCTGATCTCTTCCTTTTTTCCTAGTCACTTTGTCCCGTAATCAGAAAATACAAATTTATATTAACATAAACCTATCTACAAACTTAAATTGAGAATTCTATATAACTAAACTAAACATCATTACAAGCTGTGATCATGAAAGAAATACACGTGAAAACCTAACCATTGTGATCTAGGCAGAAAAATCCTATCGGAGATAATATATGTCAGTCACATTAACACACAGTTCTTAAGATAAGTAGGAAGTTTATGATAGCGTCGGCCCACACACACCTGGGAACCAGAACATTACCTGGTGCGAACCTCTGTTGAATGCTCAGGTGGGTCAGTGAGTAAAGACCTGGGTTGAGGAGAGCTGTCCCTGGCAAAAGAGGGGTGGTCAGGTAAGGGTTGTCCTCTCACCTCTAGAGATCATCTAGGCTTGAACAGTAGGGCACCCAACATTGCAGTTAGCCATGAAAGCTTACACAGCAGAGATAAATTCTATCTGGAGTTGTATGGTTTTGACCAGTTGTAATGAATCACTACAGATTAGTAGTAGTTAGGCATACTTTATATATTGTCAATATACTGAGGTGTACACTGTGGTGTTGTTTTAAATATTTAAAAAAACAATATTAAGATAAGATATTTTTTTAAATGCGGACTAATATGCATTTAATTCAGAAAGCTGAAATCAGAATCTCTCATTCCGTTGTATAGTAAGCGTGTAACAAAGTTGTACATTTCAAACACACAGCTCGTGGATATTAATACAAAAACTTATCATATCTTCTGAAATGTAAGTGACAGTCAGTCAATTCATACTGCGTTTGAAAATGTGTTATTGAAAGATATAAGATAAGAAACAAACAAAAACAAGTAATGTATTTCCTTCCCTAAAAAATAGGACACTCGGACATTTAATATTATTTCAGAGCATTCGGGATGTCCACCTAACGTGCCACTGACAGATACCTACGAAAAGTACCAATTCAGACATATGGCAGACTAACAATGTCTTGTTTCTTATATACACATAGTGTATAAATTATCAACCCAGGATGACGATATACCACTCAAAAAAATATTTATTTTAACTGATAACTCTGAACCCGTTAACTCCTACATTCACCATAGCCTGTCATCCTAACTCCCTTATTCCCGTTCATCCCTCCACCAAGCAGTTTCATTGCTGATGCACACAAATATTACAAACAACATAAATACTGTGCATGTTATGAAATTTGCAGCTTGGCAAGTTGGCAGCTCAAACATCGAAAACGGACCAGATGGAAAATAATTTTCTCATGGGTCTTGAAACTCTCGAGCAAATTAATGCTCCAATGGAAGATTTCAGTAACTTCATCTTTTATGCATTAAACAATACTACTTATAGATTTAATTTTTGTGTACATGTTTACGTTCGGTGTAGATTCTAGGCTATACCTTTTTTCCCTCTCATGAAGATCTGCCGAAGGGCTTTCAGCTCATCGCAACCTTGAAATGCGGATGTGAATGGCTTCCAAACCAGTAACATCAGGAAGCGTAACTAAGACAATTAGGCCGAAGACTGTACATCAGTTGAACTACAGATAGCAAACCGCTGAAAAATCAAGGTGGGTGCATTTTTAAGAAACAGACAAGTGTGATATTTTAAATGCTGCCATAGCATGTATGTCCATTTTAGGTTCAAGTTGGTTTGGGGTATTTCTTTCCTCACAACAGCGGATCCTGTAAAGAGAAATGACGAACTTTACTATTCTCCTGATGCTAAGTTTTTTGTAAAATTGTTGCTTTGTATTCTTTGTCAGAAGATGAACACCCAGAAAACCATTGCCACGAATGCAAAAAAGCACACCACGACAAGGGACAGTCACCGCACAGCCAATGCTACAGGAAAAAGACTTAAAGGGATAAAGGTACAGTACACCATCTATTATTCACAAACACCGCCAGCCCCCCTCCTCTCTTTTTACAGCTCTCCTTGATTTTTTCCGATCCACACACACCATCTGAAAACCCTCTGTTGTAGCATTAGTGTCAAGAACCAGTTCGTTCAACCAAGTCTCTGTGAAGCACATAATAGAGGACTCACGATATTCCCACTGGCTCCTCGTCAGCGCCGCTAGCTCCTCCGTCTTGTTGGCAAGAGATCCTACATTCCCCATTATGATGGAGGGTAAAGAAGGTTTATACCTTCTTTTTTTAGCCCGACACATTGCTCCGGATCTACAGTCCAAAATGTATTTGGACTACTAAACCTCTGCTGTTTAAACAATATAGGCAGTTTCTAAGTAAACATGGGAAATAATCATTTTGAGTGCTCAAAATGTGCCAGTTCCTCAAAAGAGCACTTGCCCATGATTTATATATGATAATCATGGGCCCAAAACTACAAAGGATCTTTGTAGGTGGTCAGAATGGACATGGGAAAGTGGAATTAGGAAGAGGTTCCCTGAAGATGGGCCTTATGACAAAGATAAAATAGAAATTCTAAGGGAAAAGTTAGAAGAAGAGAAGAAAAAAAGGAAAGAAAGTGAATTGGAAGGCTTATATGTCCGGGGAAGAGGAATCACAGAAATTATGGGAAGCATAAAAAAATGCTAGCCTTGAGAATAATGAATAACAGGCTGCAACTAAAGTCACGACCATGCGTGCTAATAGGAAAAGGTCTCCACCGAAATTTGAAAGTGGTACTGAGCTTTTCCTCTGTACACGACAATGATGAATGTAACCCCCCATATTATAATCCATATTGTCCACTTGCACAGGCTACTCCCACTGTGCCTTGTTCAGTCTACTTTGCTGGCGATGAGGGAATTGTAATCGATCCTCCAGCCGCAAACACACACTTACAAAAAGGGAAATGTCAAACTCAACAATTGCAACAACCTCCAACTGCAAAATCAGATGATAATGAGCTATGGCTCTGTTCTCAAAATGCTGATGTGCTCTTTCCCAGGTCCATCAGGAAATCCAATGTATGTACATCGACGTTGGTCTCCTAGCGAATTGCTTGCTTTAGTCAAGTCTTTTCCCAAATTGCCTGGGGATCCTAAAGAACTTAGAAGACATTTAAGCCTTGTTATTATTATAAGCCCAATTAAAGTGACATAGTCTTGTTGCTAGATCATACTGTTCCTAAAGGTTTACTGCGCCCTCTTAAAGAGGAGGCAATTTGGCCAGGATGTGATCCGGATAATGAGGATAATCCCAGAAGGCCTAAAGACTGACTCTTAGAAGCAATAGAAAAGATCTGTCCTCAACGCTAATTGGTCGAAAATAAGTCTATGTAAACAAAAAGCTGGAGAAGATGTTAATGAATATCTCAAGATATTAATATGTATTTTTGTCAGACATTCTGGGTTGAGGGAACAGGAAGTTGGTACTCCTCTAGGTACTGCATTTGTAAATGGGCTGTTGCCAAAATTAAAGGCTGAAGTAACAAGGATTGGGAATCTAAAGGCAGCAAGGAGTTATTACCTACTTTACAACATTGTGCTAGACAAATTAAGTTGAAAGAGGATGATGCACAAACTAATTTTAGGTCTCTGCAATTAGAGGACATGAGGAACCGAGTCCAGTGGAGCTCGAGGACGAGGAAGAGGTCACTGGGTCCGCCCAAGACAAAGAGGGAGAGATGTTTGTAGATTATGTGGAGGATTAGGCCACTGGGCACGGAATTGTCTGAATCAAACTCAGAATGGCCCACCAGGTGTAAATCGACCTAGAGTGCCCAATCAACCTGGAGCGGTAGCAGGCAACCCTGCCCCGTGAACCATGCAAAATCCATTTAAAGAAAAATAGGAAACCCTATACGTGACCTCTCTGTAACTTCTCATGCTTACTTCTAATGCTAGCACTGAGCTTTTTGTCACTCTTAAAGTGGCAGGGAAATCATTGTCTTTTCTGGTTGACACAGGTTCAATTAAAAACCCCTATAAGAATTGTTAACACAGTAGGATATTCCGGAGTTTCTAATCCAGTCCTTCTAACAGAACCTATAACTCTAGAACTTGGACCACATTCTGAGAAACATACTTTCTTCTTGGCTTCTGATATTCCAGTGAACTTGATGGGAAGAGACCTGCTCTGTAAGTATCGGTGCACAATTAAATGCACTCCTGAAGGGGTTTATTTAGAAACATCAGAAAACCAGCAAGGTTACATAACGTCTCCTCTAGAAATGATTACAGAAGATAGGGTATATTGGTGGCAAGCCACAAGTTCAGATATTTCTCGTATTTTAAAGAGCTTAATGCACCAGGTCAGCCTGTAGAACAGTGGTGCTCAGAGCAACAAGTGAAGATGGAGAATTGGCTTGAACAGTTGCACTGTAAGGCTTACTTTGATGCAGATGTTGAGATCCTCAGGATGAGAAAAAGATCACTCTGTATTTAGGTAACGCTTATGCTCTGAACCTTTCCTCAGTTTTTATCGGTAAGGAAGGAATGGGTATTGAAATAGAATTAATACCTAAGCAGCAACTGCTAATTCACCAGCCTAAAGCTGTAACTCCACATATGACTCTGGTAGTAGCTCAAGGTCACGAAGCTAAGGAGATTGGCTATATGCTTACGTGATTGAAAGAAAGTGAGATACACAGGGTAGAATTAGGACAGATTAGAGGCATTGGTGTTTACTCCTTAGGAACAGAAGTCCCAGGTAATGAACACCATTTTTGAGTGTCAGAAATTGGCTGCCTGCTCTCGTGGTGCAGTGATTGAACACTTTAATAGTGATGAGCAAACTCTTTTGAGCTCTGTCCCTCAGGCCTCTCATTAAAATGATGTATAAATAATTAAAGCTAGGGCCCCTATTAGAGTTGTAATAGACCCGTATAGATCATTGCCCAGAAAACCGCCATTCACGCTAAAACCTGCAGAGGAGAAGGGTATTGCTCCGGTTATTTAGTCGCTTTTACAGCAAGGCTTTATAGTGCCCTGTGTTAGCCCTTGTAATTTTCCCATCCTACCAATTAAGAAGCCACGAAAAGAGATGTGGTGTTTTGTGCAGGACTTAAATTGAGTATGTTATTCCTGCTTACCCTATGGTGCCTAATCCCCGCTACTATTTTGTCTAGCATTCCTAACAACATCACTCATTATTATGTTGTCGTAAGGCTGGGCGATATGGCCAAAAACATTATCACGATAAAAATGTTCATATCAGTCGATATCGATAATTATCACGATAAATGTCAAATCATTATTTCTTTCAAGGTTAAAGGCAGATTTTTTCTCCTGAGTGAAAGTTGAAGAAACCAGACAGTTAATTGGTAAATTAAACAGCTCTTTATTTTAAGAACACAACAAACACTTGCCAAACAGCAGAAACATTAAACAAATCTGAGGTAGAGAGTATTCAAGTCTTTTTATGTCAAAATATGCATGAGTAAAATTTACAAAATAAATCTTAATAGAAAAATTAAATACTGCAGTGTGATAAGGTTGAATGACCTTTTCTGTCGACGATGTCATCGTCCTTCGAGCTGGTCGTTGGCAGCACTATATTTGCTTCAGTGTCACTCATTTCTCCACAGTAACTACGATCCTGTCAGCCACCACCGTGTGGGTAAACAACACCACGTTAGCTGCCCGGTCTGCAACATGCACGCACAGTATTTTGTGTGCATGCGCATATCATGCGCAAAGCATAAACATATATATTGAACATTTGTTGAACTTTTGTTAAAATTATATTGAGGAAAATTATATTGCGATAATTATTGTCATTGAATTATCGCCCAGCATTATGTTGTCGATCTGTGCTCAGTTTTTGTCTCTGTTCCTATTTACCCAGATTCACAGTTTTTATTAGATTATTAGAACCTTACACTGTTCTCCAGAACCCTCCAAGAAGACCTGAGTGACGTGGTGCTTACAGGAGGTTCTACCCTTGTCCAGTATGTTGATGATTTATTGATTGCCTCACCTTCAAGGGAAGAATTTATTAAAGACACACTGATTCTTTTAACAGTGTTGGCTAATAAAGGCCACAAGGCGTCAAAGGACAAGTTGCAGTTTTGTAAAACCACTGTCACTTATCTAGGTCATCTCCTTAGCGGACATTTGCCTTCTCTCACCAGAGCATGTTCAGGCCATTGTTAAAATGCCAAAACCAATCACCATTAAGCAAATGAAAACATTTCTAGGTATGGCTGGCTACTGCTGTCAGTGTATATTGGACTTTGCTGCCCTGGCTCACCCCCTCCTAAATATCAGCCTTCTAACTAGCCCAGAGCCTTTACAATGGAATGCAGAGGCAGAAGAGGCCTTTGAGGCTCTGAAGCGAGCTCTAGTTCAGGTGCTGGCACTAATTATTCTATACCATTTACCTGTTTTCTCAAGAAACTCAAGGTTTCTGTTTCTGTAGCTACTGTTACAGGAAGAACAGGGGCATGGTTATACTTTCCAAAATGCAGACACAAAATGGAGCACATTCTAGATGGCTGCATCTGTACAGTGTATTTACCCTTTTCTTTGTCACATTTTGTTGAATAACAAATGTTAAATACATGTTTTTAAAGTGAATGCTCTTACTTATTTGTAGTTTTTGCTGACATGTAACATCTTTCACTCGTAGGTGCTCAGTTTGAGTTTTAAAGTTCTGATTAAAAATATTGACTTAAAAATGTGTATAGGTCATTATTCATTCAGCAAAACTGGACATCATTGGAAGGGGATACTTTTCAAAGCACTGTACTGTATGTGTATAAAACCAGACATCTTGTTTTCTGAGTAAAATACAATGCCAATATTAACAAGTTCTGTAAATCTGTATTTTTTCAGTATTCAACCATTTACAATTTGATTCAGGAAGCTCAAAAGATAAGATAACTGGTTCTAGCAGTTCAGGTTGCCCCAGTAAACCTTTTAATGTTTTGTTTTTTATGGTTTAAAATTTGTTTCAAAGGGAATATTAAAAAATTCTGAAAATCTCCACTGTTAATACTGTAAGCTGATACTGGTGAAACATATTATAGACAGCTTCAACACTAGACACTTATTCTGTGCATATCTTTCTCAATGATCCAATGCTACTCAACAATCATGTGATGGATTTAGAATTAATAAAATCAGTGTTTGGTGTGATGAAAGAAAAGTAATCCCATCAAGCCACTGATTTCCTCTGTCTCTAAATACGAAAGAGACCCAAATAGAAGAGTGGAGTAATTGTAAAAAAAAAATTAAATTTTTACAAAATGAATGGCATACTGTTTCTTGGTATACAAATCTGATGCATGTGATCTAGTTTTCTGTTCTTTTGCTATTCCTGATATTAGCTCAAGATTCTCTCTTCTTTCATTAAGAAAAAACAGACCCCTTACCATATTGTAATTTCATCAAACAAATTATAAGCAGGATATCTTATTATTGAGGGTAGGCAAGCGTGGAAAATGGTTGCTGTCTTTGTTTATCATTTTAAACTTAAAGTTGAACTTCAGAAACATTTTTTCAATTATTTACTTTTCTGCATGGAGTTTGTTTGTTTTCCCCATGTTCATGTAGGTTTTCTGGGTGCTCTGTTTTACTTCCACAGTTCAAAGACATACTAGTAAGTTAATTGTCCTCCTGTAAAATTGGCCCTGATGTCAATGTGCATGTGTCTGCGTCTATACCTTGCAATGGACTGGCATTCCCTCCAGGGTGTACCTTTCCTTGTGCCCTTTGCTTGCCAGGTTAGGCTCCAGCTTCCCTGTAATTCTGAATTTGATGACGTGATTAGAAAATTGATTCATATATCTGTATATATGAAATCATGAAAATAATTAAAGCACTGAGTGGAGCAGGATGCGCACACTGTACTTCAAAGTGATTTTTTATTATTATTATTATTGCTGTTATTGGCTACGTTTTGACTGAGGTCTGGGAGAAGAATGGTGAATCTGGAACTACAGTATGTTGGGGATTGTGACAAGTAAGTAATCATGAGCAGGCTTGTGACAAGCTCATTTTGTGGGGTGGAGTCTCGTTCTGTTACTATTTAGTAAACTTTCAGTAGAGAAAATGCCCCTGTACAGAAGGTGCAGTCACAGCCTGGTCAGCTGTAGTGGTTGTGTAATTGCATTCACATGAGAAGTATATAAGATTTGTTTTCTTACAATCACAGCATTCGCTCTGAACAGCCTTGGCTTTGTGTTTCTTCATGGTAATTTCTTCCCCATCACTTTTTGTTAAGCACGTGTTTAGAAGCATGGCTGCTGAAAAAGAAAGGAATGGTTTGGAGAATTATTCTTTTTCTGTAAGTATATTTGTATATTCCTATTAGACGTTTTGTTTGTAATACTGTTTAACATTTAAGTTAAGTTAAGTGTGTTTGGCTTTTAAGTAGTATTGCTGACCTCTACTACCTTCCAGAACGAAAGGAACTTTTTGCAGCCTTTGCAGCTGTAAAAAGATGAAGAAAGCAACAAGCTATTTATGGTTTTATCTATGACTTTATTGAGATAAAATACTGTTTTTTTCCAGATATTTGGTACAAATTTAATAATACACAACTGTTTTTAAAAGTGTTTTGCTAAGCACTTTTTAAAGAGGTGTTTAAAGTTAAAATAATGTTTCTGAGTGCATTAAACACAGCAGCAGGGTATGATGCTTTAAGACACCACATTTTCAGTATAATTTTAACTACTTTGGGGGCTTAAAATGTTTCTTGTTTTGGTATTGCAGTAACCACATTTTAATTTGTTCTGCTTTCACAAGGTATTTCAATGTTAGTGTTTAATCAGCTCTTCTATGAGTTTCCTAACATAACAATACCAATTAAAAGCAATTAATATATGTGCATCTAGCACTTGGCCTCCAAATCCTCCCCATCTCCCCATATACATTGCACATTTTTTATATTAAAATCCTATTCTATATACTAAGAATTATGCTAAATTATTTAATTCTCAGTTTAATATTTTCCAGCTGTTAAATCATGTTCAATTATATTGTGTTTTATCTCACAGATGCATAAAAGCCAACATCGGCTTCAACTTGTAAGATTACAGGGCTTTAGTCACACCACACAGAATAATCTTTTTAGGATTAAAAACACTGTTCTTGATTTGTTAAAACACTTGTGTTTAATAGCTCATATTTTATTTTCTGTTTAAATAATTCACCATGCAGTATTCAGAGTTAAGAAGAATATTAAATAAACATCAATTATGATTAATTTAACAAAAAAGAATAAAAATAAATGATTTTATAAATTTATTTAACAGTAAAACACTTCCAGAATGTATAGGTAGTTTATAAACCTACATCAGTGACATCTATTTGAATGGAATACTAAAGAAAAACCTATGATTACCTGTAGATCCACAAAAACTCTTTCTTCAAAGATCCACAAGGCTATCTTCAGTAAGATACAGTATATATATATTATACGTATACTGTAGGTTACACATTTTCTTACATGGATATACCATACTTTTATCTATTTCCAAATTCGTGAGTGAAGAGATATCAAAATAATGTTTTCACAAAATCTAATCTTTTTATATGAAAATATTTAAATAGGACTATTTGAGATTATAAATCAGCAATTTATTTTGGTATTCTAACCTGTGACATCTAATTTATTAATTTAAGTAGAATATGTTTAGATTTTTTTATCATCAGATCTTTCTTTCAGGACAAAGAAAATAAAAATACATCTTAATGTTAACCATTAACCATGGTATATTGTTAATGATTCCTCTGACATAAAACTGAAGCTGACATAGTACTTTATCAACTACATAATTGCTATATGACTCCATTTAGGAAGAGCAAAAAGTGGGACATAAACCATCATGCTCTTTGAATTTGAAGATTATTCAAAATCAATAGCACAAGGAGAGTTACTTTAGATGTTCTGAGCATGTGTGGATATTTATGAGAAATTAAGGCTTATTTAAGCAGGACATTTGTTTGAAGTGATGTTTGGTGTCTGTTGTACTGGCAAGGGTTATGTTAATTTTCATCCAAACTGTTCTATTATCACTACATTGTAACATGGATGAAAAAGTAGCTGGATACTTAGTAGCTCAAGGTAGCTTAGGGTGTCAGTTTCACAATGAAGAGATATGTCAGATCTGAGTAGTATATTACAGTATATATTGGCCAGCAGTCATATCACTCTGCAACTCACAACTGCCAACCCACTGAAGCTAAGCAGGCGTGAGCCTGGTCAGTACCTGGATGGGAGACCTAAGATTGCTGCTGGGAGAGGTGTTAGTGGGGCCAGCAGGGTGCGCTCACCCTGCAGTATATGTAGGTCCTAATCCCCCAGTATAGTGATGGGGACACTATACTGTAAACAGGCACTGTCCTTTGGATGAGGCATAAAACTGAGGTCCTGACTCTCTGTGGTCATTAAAAAAATCCCACGGCGTTTCTCGAAAAAAGTAGGGGTTTTAATCTGGTGTCCTGGCCAAATTTCCCATTGCCTCCTAATAATCCCCATCTATGAATTGGCTTCTTTACTCTGCTCTCCTCCCCACTGAGAGCTGATGTGTGGTGAGTGGTCTGGTGGATGGATGCTGCACATTGGTTGTGGTGGAGTGTCCAGAAAAGCGCTATATAAGTGTAAGCAATTTTAAGGAATTCATACTTTCTCACTTGTTATCGATATTTACAATTTAAGAAAAGTTTGTTTTAAGAAAAGCATAATTAGAAAGTCCTGAGGTATAGATATTATTACCATTGCAGAGCAGCAAAAATTGTCACAGTTTTAGGATTAATATGTAACATGCTTCTAGTTTACATGTCTTTACCCTTTAAATTAGAGAACATTTTATTTGACTTATTTATATAATTCCGCAAACTCATATATACTGTATTGTGCTGATGTTTTGTAATTGTTATTCAGGTCGAAAATTGGCTAAGAATGAATGTTTAGATATTAGTAAATTTTACTAGTAAATATCTATTTAAGCATTTACAACTAGCTAATATTATTTATACCTGTGTAACTTCTTTCGTTGCTATGCAGAATGGTTCTGACTAATTGATTCTGTTCTTTCCAATCTGTTTTTGCTTTTGAGTATGTAATGTTTCTCTGTTTATTTTAAGGTGATTGCTGTCACACAATTGTCCAATAAGCTTGCTAGATTTTCATAGTATATTTAACTCTGTTCATGTTTACGAAGAATTGGTTACTTCACCACTGAAAAGCAGAAAGAGAAAACATTTAAGTCTTCTACAGGTGTCAGGTTTAGTTTTAATTTACCTATGAAAACTAGCAAGGCTCTACCATATTAAAATGAATTTAAAATGAATATCACAAAAACAGAAGACATTTGTCACCTTATGTAATTATTGTCATATTGAGCCTGTTTTAATTATGAATATAAACTGTACTTACCTCCATGTCAATGTTAAGTTGAAAATGAATTTATCACACTATAGACTGAAATAAAATAAAGATACCTGGAAGACATAACAAGTACCTAATTTATGTGCTGGAAGAGATGTTAGTGGGGCCTGTAGGGAGGGGTCACAGTGCAATCTGCGTGGGTCCTAATGCCCCAGTTTAGTGATGGAAACACTATACTGTAAAATAGGTGCCGTCCTTCAGATGAGACAGAAAATGGAGGTCCTGATTTGAAATGGTCATTAAAAATCCCATGGCATTTCTCGAAAAGAGTACGGGGTTTTAATCTGGTGTCCTGGCCAAATTTTCCCCTGTTTTTTTCCAGTAATGCCGTTGCATCATCTAGGTGGGTGCCACAAATTGGTGGAGGGGTGTGCTCATTACCTGTAAAGAGCTTTGAGCTGAGTGTCCAGAATTTTTTTTTATAAGTGTAAGGATTAATTATTGTTTGTTAAATACTGCAAATTCAACTTCTTTAGAGTCAAGTTGTGATTGCTTGATAATTTATTTGAAATTAAATTTAAAATCCATGAAATGTTGTCTTGTTCTCAATGGATGGACACCCGTCACAGTAAATCATTTTTAGATACTGGATATAATTAAAATATACAGATTATACTGTAGTTATTGTCAGGGAATTTCTGTAGTAAGGTTAAGGTGTTGGACGACTGTTATTTGTGAAAAAATTATATAGCACCTTTAAAGGTAGCTTCGCA
Organism: Lepisosteus oculatus; assembly: GCF_040954835.1. Taxonomy (NCBI): domain Eukaryota; kingdom Metazoa; phylum Chordata; class Actinopteri; order Semionotiformes; family Lepisosteidae; genus Lepisosteus; species Lepisosteus oculatus. The sequence goes on along the minus strand of NC_090702.1, from coordinate 10,146,451 downwards.
AAGCTTTTTACTGAACAACAACAAAATAAAATACACAGTATATGTACAGTACAATGAAAATACACAGTGAGAGGAGACAGTACAGTAGATGGGGTACCGAATATGGTAGAACCAAAAGGATAAATAACAGAACCATTTAAGTAAAGACCCTTCTAAATAAGAAGTTTTGAGATTTGAAAGAGTTTAGGGAAGGTGATTATCTTATATCCTTCAGAGAAGGCCCTGTCACTCACAGAGTGTAGATGGAGACAGATAGGAGACCAGAATTAGGACAACATAGGTTGCAAGGTGGGCAGTAGGACAATAAGTAGCTCGGGCCATGCAGAGAATTATAGGTGAACATGAGGATTTTGAAATTGCCACAAAACCTGACAGGAAGACAGGAGAGGAGTAATTTGATCACTTGCACTAGAAATGGTCAGGATTCTGTCTACTGAATTCTGGACATACTGTAGTTTGTTCAATGTGGATTTAGAAACCCCAGCGAGTAGAATGTTACAGTAGTCAAATCGGGAGAAGACAAATGTGTTGATCAGATTTTCAGCAACAGTGAGCAATAACATAGGATATAATTTAGTATAAGCAATATTTCTGAGGTGAAATAATTATGTTTGACAATACAGTATGTTGCACATGTGGGTTGAATGTCACGCCTAAATGAAACATCACACCCAAGTTTTTTTTTATTTAGACTGAAGCTCAAGTACGGTACCAATCACAGATATGGTTACCGCATTTAGAAAGCCAATGGAGGATGCCAATAAGCAGGACTTCAGTCCTGTCAGTTTAGATTAAGGAAATTTTGAATCATACATGTTTCAAAGTCAGAGATGCAATCAGAGAGAATAGAGACAGTCACATCAGTGTCAGGTTTGGTATGGATGTACATTTGAATATTGTCTGCACAGAAGTGATAGTTGAGGCCTTGAGATCTTAAAAGCTGAACAGGTGGAAACCTGTAAGTGCTGAAAAGTAGGGGTCCCTGTATCGAGCTCTGAGGAACACCACACTTAACAAGTCCAATTTTCAGAGCTAAATCTGTTAAGAGACTGACGATCAATAAGATAAGACTTGAAACATTTAAGAGTAGTGTCAGAAACTCCAAACAGTCTCAAGACGAGAATGTAACATATCATGGTTAACAGTGACAAAAGCAGCACTAAGATCAAGAAGAATGAGGACAGAAAGAGAACCAGAATCAGAAGCTATTAGTAGATCATTAGTGACTTAAACCATGGCAGATTGGAGGATTAATTTATTATATTGAACACAATGGGGCAGAGAGAAGTGAAATACTATTGAAATAAAGTGGTGGGAATGGGATGTAATAAGCAGGTGGTTGATTTCATATGCAAAACCAGTTTACTGAGGGATGCAGAGTTAAGGAGAGAGAAGTTGGAGACAAGGAAAGTTAGGCTAGCAGGGAGGAGGTGTGGAAGTGACGTGTTGTGGAGAGAACGTGATGCTGAATGTTGTCGATTTTGGAGCTAAAGAAATTTAAAAATGTGTTACAAAGTTGCTATGGGGTAGGTAATGTGGTGGAGCAGTTTGGCTTTATAAGTCTGTTGATGGTGGAGAAAAGATGTCTAGCATTGTTTTAGTTATTTTTAATGATGTGAGAGAAGTAGCTGGATGTAACAGAGTCTATCGTATCTTTATATTCAAACAAGTAATCTTTCCAAGGCTAATAATGTACACTTAGGCCATAAAGACACACCTATGTTTAAGTTTCTGGGAGACTGCCATCACTGAGCGCAGATGGTTGGTGTACCAAGGGGCAGAGCGAGAAAAAGAGTGTTACGAAGCATTTTTCAGGACCCTATGCAGACAGCAGAATCCAGAAGGGAGTGAACAGACACAGGAGGAGACGAGGAACTGGGCTGGTAAACAAACAAGGGGGAGTGACAAAGGTGAGCATATGCTCGGGGGGCATGGTCCAGGCAAACACTCCAAGGGGAGTCTGAAGGGAAATCCAGAGCAGGCAAGAGTCCAGGGCCGGGTGATCCAATCCAAGACACAGATGACAAAGTGAAAAACTGGGGCAGGATCCGGCGAAGGGTCAGGGATATTAATGGGGTAATGGGACCAGGCACTCCAAGTCCTGGACTTGGCTGGTTTGGGACGCCGTTAGGAGGCCTATGCCCTCAAGCTGCGGATGTAGGGAGACTCGGTAGTAGGGTGTCCTCTGGGTGTCCGTGTTCCAGTGCAGAGCCCGGAAGAGAGTGAGGGTCTGCCTTTAAGGTGTGCTGGAACAGGGAGCAGGTACACAAAATCAACTAAAATGTGAAAGAGCTGGAATGCCCTTAAGGGGAAGGGATTTGTCACAATCGTGACAAAGGGATGGTTTGAGTTTTTAGAGAAGCGAAGGTGTGGAGTGTAGATAAAATAATGCTATGAAGCAAATGTATTTTGTCCTCTAGATGATCAGAGGTAGAGAAGAAGATAAGAAGGATAGAGCAGAACCTAAGCTGATCAACTGATCGCTAATTGAGAAAACTTAGGGAGCGTAAGGGAAAGTGTTAGAAACAGGTAGTTCCAGATTGAAGAGAATAGCTAAGTGGTCAGAGAAGCCTAGTTAGAGGGAAAAGAAGTGAGAAACAAAAGAGTCATTTGCAATGATTAAATGAAGATTGCGTCCTTTGTTATGTGTTGGGCTAAAAACAGGATTAGATCAAAGCAACCCAACAGAGTTAGAAAATCCTTAGCTAAATTGTAGGGCAATTCAATATGTATATTAAAGTCACCAAGATTAAGGGTCCACTTAAGTCTGAGACATACAAACTAAAGTAAAACGGCAAACTCACCGAAAAAGGCCTCATTAGGTTTAGGTGGTCCATAGACCATGGTGATGATAGTAGAATGGGGGAACGGAGATATTTTAAACAAGACACTCGAGAGAGCAGAGGTACAGTAACAGAATTTAAATTGTAAAGGATATTATAAATAACAATAATGTCCCCACCTCTGCCTGTGATATGAGGGAGGTAAAAAAAAAGGTATCCATGAGGGACAAGTTGGTTGAACAGGAGACCATCATTTTATCTGTGCCAGGTTTTGGTTAAGCACAGAAGTTAAGTTTTTTTTCTGTAATAAAGTCACATATGCGAAGAGCTTTATTGTTCACAGAGCGGGTGTTTAGTGGTGTTTAGTAGTGTTGATCTTGCCAGTCTCGGGGAGCCAGGGGGCAGTATAGAGTGTGTTCCATGCATGATAAAAAGAGTACATTTTTTAAGTCGGTGCCAATTCACAATGGTCTTGAAACTTTACGCCGAGAAGTAGGGATAGTGACTCCCCAGGTGGATGGAGGAAAGAAACAGCAGTAATCATACATGGTTATATTAAGGAAATAATTCACAACACGCTACCATTCCCTTTTAACCAGAACCGGAAGTCTCCAAATCAAAATCTTTCTTTTTGCCAAGAAAGTAAAAAATTAGTTAAATGAAGTGATACCATAATAAGCGTAGGGTAATCAAACTACACAAAATTCAGCAGTAACTAACAATCACTATATACATTTTATCATTTCATAGGAAAATGTAATGAGAGAAAAATTGAAACTCATGTTGTTAGAGAAATTTTTAATGCATTTCAAATGACATTATGAAATACTGTGACACTTTTCCTTATGAAGGGTGTGGATAACTTCTGTGAAATGCCAGACGCAGACAATGGTGAGGTCCTGGACTCTACAAATGAGGAAAGGATGAACAAGTTGGTGTACTGTGTCACTGATGTCCCACCCTGGTACATGTGCATCATCCTTGGGACACAGGTAGGGAGTTCCATTCTTTACATCATTACTTAATATTATATTGTTATATTATACTGTAAATAAATACAAAATGCAATAAAAAACTCTTCTAGGAGCCCATTTCACTAAATGTCACTAAATGTCACTCAAGATCTTTACTGAAAAAGTTTTTTCTTTGTTGAAGCTAATCAGCAATAACAAATTCCCTTCTGGCATATTAAGAAAAAAGTATTTCACCACAAGTCAATTGATAATTGACTTTGTCTGATGTCATCAAAGCAAATACCCTAGATCAGGAATTCCTAGCTGCATTGATATCTTGTTCTAGGTACAGTACCTCTAGCTTACTGTAGATGGCCAGCAGCCATATCACCCTGCAACCCACTGGCAACCCACAACTGGCAACCCACTGAAACTAAGCAGTGTGAGCCTGGTCAGTACTTGGATGGGAGACCTCCCGGGAAAAACTAAGGTTGCTGCTGGAAGAGGTGTTAGTGGGGCCAGCAGGGGGCGCTCACCCTGCGGTCTGTGTGGGTCCTAATGCCCCAACAGGTGCCGTCCGTTGGATGAGATGTAAAACTGAGGTCCTGACTCTCTGTAGTCATTAAAAATCCCAGGGCGTTTCTCGAAAAGAGTAGAGGTGTAACCCTGGCGTCCTGGCCAAATTTCCCGTTGGCCCTTACCAATCATGGTCTCCTAATAATCCCCCTCTATGAATTGGCTTCATTACTCTGCTCTCCTCCCTACTGATAGTTAATGTGTGGTGAGTGTTCTGGCGAACTATGGCTGCTGTCACATCATCCAGGTGGATGCTGCACATTGGTGGTGGTGGAGGGGAGTCCCCATAACCTGTAAAGTGCTTTGATTGGAGTTTCCAGAAAAGTGCTATATTATTATTATAATTATTATTATTAGATAAATGACAGCCATTTTTTTTGGCTTGTGTAACAACTATATACTAATGAAAAGTGTCACTCTTTCTGTTGTCTGCAAATGTTTTATATATTATAAGTATTTATTAATCTGCAATTAGAAATGGGTACTGTATAATGTCTTACTACAGTATACCTTCTGCTTGAATTTATACAAGACATGATTTATGTAAATTTGACTGTGGTTCCATAATAAAATTTTCTAGGTAAGGAGAGCTTATGTCACATGCTTAAAGCGCACGTAGTGCAGTAGGTTGCTTCGGTGGGGGAATAGTATGCAGTACTGCAAGTATAATGCCAAGGGTCTGTTTTACTCTTCAGTTTCGCTTTAATGCATTTTCATTCATGATTGTAAAACACAGTGGGGGGCATTTAATAATGTAATTTGTCAAATGCATTTGATCTTAGATTGTCAGATTGTAAAACAATAAAACAATTGAACGTACTGTACTGTATATCATTAATGCATTGTGAGGAATGAACTGGATTTAAAAAGCCAGCTGAAGGTCCCGATTTGGGGCACAGAGCACATACAGTCATACCAAGGAGCCAGAAGTAGGAGGAAGAACTGGCGAAATAGTATTACAATTGTGATAATGTCGGATCTGATAGGGGCTGCCTGAGCACCGGCTGAGCACTTTCTTTTCTTTTGTGCGGTGTGCCGGTGTGTAGTCGTCTTTGGAGGTGACTGTTCTCTGGTATAGTATGATATTTCAGACAGGTAAGACAAACACACATGTGTATGTGTGAAATAGAAATGGAATACATGGAGTCCCCTTTTGATAAATTGAGTCGCATGATTTTAAAATCCCCTGCCAAAAACCTTTTATGTGGCTCTTTCTCAGAACAATGGAGAGTAAGTTTGAATTTTGAGCTGCCATCATGTCACACACATTTGAGTTGTTCATTACCCTGTTGTGCATATTTATCTTCAAATAGCTTTGTAATGCTTAAAGTATAGAAAGAATAGTACTAGTAATAGTGTTGGTGCTGAAAGCAAGAAAAATGGGCTTCATATTGATATTGATATAAAATTAGGTGTGACAAAGAGAAACAGAAAAGGTGAACATGCAGTCAATATTGGCGTAATCATTTCAATAAATTATGTTTATGGTTTTTGTATGTAACTCTGTGCTGTTCCACAGTGATCATTTTTATCAGTAACATTTCATATTTATGATATTTAATCAATTGCCACAATACAGTAACATAGAAATGGTTTCAAATGTATTGGTGTACTGTAATTGAAACAAAAACTTCATCTATAATGTACATCTTGAAAGTTCAGGAATGTTATATTTGCTATATTATATTATACCTTATATATCAATCATTCCAATGATTGTTTGAATCATTTTATGATTCCTACTGTTTTCTAATAAAGCATTAAAAATAAAAAAAACTATTCTGCTGCAGCAAAATAGTCTTTATCAGAGTTCACCACTATCTATGAAGTGGTGTCTGTGAGCAACTGTCAGCATGTGTAGAGTAACCATGCACTCATTCCATTCAATGTCTTGCCAAAATATTCAGATCATTCTTATGATGTTCCATTTTGTGACAATTACAATCACAATCATTACACAGTGATGCATTCACATTTTTATATTGTTATAGTTTACTCAAAACCTGAATGCTTAAACTGAAGATGTTTAAGGGTAAGATGTGTCACAACAAAGAGAGCCCAAAATAAAGAGAAAAAACTGAATTATGTTGATAAGTCTTCAGACCTCTGAACTCAGTATGTGGTAGAAACATCTACGGCAGAAGCAACAGCCACAAACCATGTTGGGTGAGCATCTACCAACTTTGCATGTGGGCTTTGTGCAATTTATGCCCTCTCTTCTTAGTCGATTTCTTTGAGCTCTCAAGTTGCTTTTGACCAGCAGTTTTCATTTTTTTTTCCAGAGAATCCTAATACGATTCAAGTTAGGACTTTTACTGGTCACTCAAGAGCAATCACTTATGAAAAGTTTTTTTTTCAATTCCTTACTAGCCCCTATTTGTGAAGTGACTGTTATATTGTTCAGCCATGGATATTTTTCGCCATTTCATCCATGGAATTCTGTAATTCTTTAAAGGTGTAGTAACATTCCTAACCAGTTTTCTCCTTGCCTGGTTTCCCAATTTGGAAGGACAGCCGATCTACAGTATGGTTTCTGGGTGACTTCATCTTCATAATGATGAGCTTCCCAATGGTCAAATAAATATTATATTACTATAATATTTCTTCATAAACAGTTAGGTAAATTAAATCTGAAATCATGAAACTGAATCAATTATTATTATTGCAGAGACCACTCAGCTAATTGGATTACTTGTTAAGGCTATTTGTTTACCTAAATTAATTTGGATTTGTGAAGGTCTTAAATACTTAACAATCATAGGTTGTGTATACGCTGTCAGAAAAAATAATTTCGACTTCATGTGTCACATCGTGTCATGAGTTCAAATTTTTAAGGAAACAAAATGTGAAAAAGAACAAGGAAAAAAATGTGCAAATGTCTGAATACTTTTGCAAGGAATTGTATAAAAGATTTATGTTAAACACCTTTCAGTTAATGTTTTCAGCATGCAGTTAGTTTGTTACGAGAATGTGAAAATTAATCATCTCTGGCTTTCTGGTTATTCAGATTGAAGATATTTATATTGCCTCTTTTTATAACAGTTTTACTAATATTTAAAAGTTTGCATCCATTCTTGAATGACTGCCCTTGTTTCATTTTCAGCACTACTTGACTGCATTTGGTGGCATCATTGGCATTCCCCTGATCCTGTTCAGAGCGCTGTGCCTGGAGCATGATTCACTCACTCAAAGCCACCTGATCAGCACCATCTTTTTTGTGTCGGGTATTTGCACTTTACTTCAGGTCATGTTAGGAGTGAGGTAAGCAGAAACAGGACATGTTTTGGAGAATTAATACCTGAATTCTATAATAATATACCAAGAAGTGGTATATTATTATGTAAAGATATGCCAGAAGGTGGCTTTTTTACGCATTTTATTTCTCTAATTCCTTGACAGAAATAGTAGCTAAAGATGAAGTAATCATTACAACACAATAGCAAATAATGAGTTAATATCCCTTATTTTGCGATTGAGATTTTAAATCACAGAGCTAGAGAAAGCTTAGGAAGACACAGCACTAGTAGATTGATTTAGACCAGATGGGTAAAACCATTCAGATTTAGAAATGTCAAAGTCATAATATTCTAATAATCAGGTTTAAATTCATACTAAAAGGGAGAGTATAGAAACAAAAGTTAGAACTAAACTTTTAAGCTTATATAGATTCGGTGTCCATAAAAATATATTTAAATTTGCAGATAATGCAAATAAACAAGAGAAGGAAAACTCAAATATCAAAGGAAATATAGGGCTTATGGACCTATTGCATTGGTGACTCTGAGTTGCAGAAAGCTACTTATGGAATGGATCTGTATGTTAATATAGACTCTTCTATGCTTTCATCAAGTTAATACAGGGAAGTAATTAAAAGCAAATGAAATTCTCTGATATATATCAAAAAGGTTGGAATTTAGACAAAGTGTAAAAAATGATTGTGAGCCCTTTAGGATTTTCACATTTTTTAAATTATATTGGATCTTAATCCTAATAATAAAACAAATTACACAATATAATTTGATATTCTTTCAACATTTATCTTCAAATTCAATATTCATGTGTGACAAACTATATGAACCTTTAGATTCAGTAACTGGTGGCACCCCCTGAAGCAGGAATGACTGAAACTAAACATTTCCTGTAACCATTGATCAGTCTCGACAAATTCTACTGAACGCCTCCCAGAGTGGAGAACAAGCCAACCCCAGGTGAGATAGGAAATGTGCAATCAGGTCTCCTTGTGTGGAGGCTTGGTAGTGGGAGAGCCAGTCTGAAGCGGAACAGCAGGGCATGAGGCACTGCTGGTGCAAGTACAGATGCAGCCATTCAAAGTGCGCAGTACAGACATGTACCGGAGGTAATTGGCTGCGGCGTCGCGTGACGCAAGATGATGCGGGGTACCGCGGTACGTGATTGGTTGACCGACAGGGGCACTCGTGGTCCGTTGGTCTGTCGTAGAAAGACTTACAGTACAATAAACGTCTTTACTGTGCCCGTTGTAGATATTGAATTTTACCACTGAAGGGAAATCTTAGTAGCTGGGCATAAAAAGAATAGGAGCATACTGTAACGCGTGTGAAGGCCATAAACGATATTAATTTTGGAACATAAACATACAGTACTGTATATGGCTGGTCTTGGTACTTTAAAGTAAAAAATACACACCAGTATTCAATTTCTCCCTAAACATTTTAAGCATCGAAGTCTTTAACTAAAGAGATACCAGAGTCAACAAGCATACTTTTAGAATTTGATTAATAGGGAATATAATATGGAATCACGTATCTAAAGAATTAAATAATGATATGATTATATTTGTGTACTGCGACAGGGCTGTGTAGAGCTGTTTCGCCTCCCTCTTCATGTGACTTCCCTTGTAGCCTACTGGTCTACGTGCCTGACTACCAAGTCAGAGGTTGTGTATTCAAATCCAGCTGGTGCTGGACTTTTCTTTTAACAAACATTTCTTCGAAAAAATAGAATAGCGATATTATGGACAATCAATTGACTTTTATATTTCAAAATATCACAACATGATCGATTCTAAGTCATTTTTGATAACAATGAATAGTCACCTTCTTCCCTTCTGACAACGGTCCCTGCTTCTGCTTCCTGCTTCTATTGTGTGTGTGTGCAATAGAGTAAATTTTTATAGAGAAATGGAGGCTGGACAGTATGCGTTACAATATAAACATTTATATTGATTTAAATCGTGTTCTGATTTAAATCGCAAACGTGTGTTTAATTATATGTGTTTTTTAATCATAATCAGGCTAATGCAACATAAATTGATACAGTATCTTTGTCTTCTAAGTATCTTAATAAACTTTCAGCATAGCTTTCTACCCATTTGGATTTATATTTCTTGGGATTTTGGGATCAAACATGGAAGGATTAATTAGATTGTAATCGTTTTTATTTTTCAAATACGTTTTAGAAAAGTGTAATCTATACCTGCCCAGACTGTACGCCTTCCTTTTACTTTTAAGTCCCTTAAATACAATGAGCATAGCTTTCTCACTACTTAAGATTGCTTTTTGATACCATCCTTACACAAAGCAGAAACTTTCTGATGACATACAGTACAAGTGGAAAGTGGAAAGATTACAGATTTTAATCGTCTTTAATTTTGTTACGTTATACGTTTTAGGAACGTTTCATCTAAACAAACACCACAAAACTATTCTCGATTGTATTTCTGAATGTTACGTTACACCTACAGTAGTTCACTGCTTTAAATACATTGAATTAAGAGAGTTATGTGTAGCACTTTAGATCTTTTTTTCTGAACCAGGGAAAATCTGATCATGTTTCTCTATAACAATAATAAAAAACTTTATTTTACATATCACCTTTAAAAGTGGCATCTCAAAGCAATACAGTAGACCGAAAAACAGTTAAAAGGGACCAAAGTAAATACCAGACAAACGCAAACGCGTTTTTAATAAAATGCTTTTATTCATTCAGCAGAGAGTGAGAGGGACATCCAGCAGAGAGAGACACACACACCGGTTTTCATTGACAAAAAGTAATTTTTTTTACATTTTTTTTACATGTTTTGTTTGTGGACAGACTGTCCACAAACGTGAGACTGTCTTTCTCAGACTTACATTCCCGAATGTCCCCCGCCCCGGTCAACAATCCTAGGCAGCCTGTTAATAAAATTGTTACAATTTTGTTCGGTCAGTTCTTCCTCCCAGAATTTATAGAACGCATCGATCCGTTCCTGCTTTGTGACGGGCTTAGCAGTTTTCCGAACGTAGTCTTTCAACGAATGCCAAACCATCTCTATCGGATTTAGATCTGGGGATTCGGCTGGAGTTTTCACCCAGTTCACTCCTTCTGCTATAAGCCTCGCCCTTGCTGCTGTGTGTTTCAGATCGTTGTCTTGAAAGAGACGGTGATCCAAACTGCTCCCTGATATATGGGGCAGCATGCTGTGTGACCACGACTTCCTCGAAGAATACAAGGTCCATAATTCCTTTGAAAATAAGAAGTGGTCCCGGGCCTCTTCTAGATATACCCCCCCAGACGTGAACCTTCAGTGGATGTTTGGGCTTTGGCTTGTCCACATATCTCCCCTTTTTGCAAAATGCCATTGTTGAAAACTGTTCCAGAGCCACTGTTGTTTCGTCGGTGAAAAGTACATCCTGAAATGCCTCCCCCTGTTCAATCCATTGGAGCGCTTCCCAGTCTTTCCTCTTTGTTTTTTAGCCTTATCATGGGGCATGTGTTGTTTTTTCTGTATCTCCATCCAAGCCTCCTGCGTACTCTTTTTATCGATGTCCGGTTAATGTTCGCACTGAGGTCAGCCCATAGCCGTCTTTGTACTTGCATCGCTGGTTGCTCATCATTTTCATCAGTCAGTTTGTCGATAGCTCGCACAATAGGACTTGAAAAAAAAGAGATCAACAGTTAGTTTTAAAAATAATGTGCGTAGTTGTATTTACATGCAAGAAAGGTATTTTTAGAAATTTATTTACCTTTGAATCGTCCTCGGTTTAGATTGTCTTTGCCTCCTCTCCCCTTTATAATGTCGTCTCACTGTGCTTTCAGAAACAAAGATGTCCATCAAAGCCAAATGCTGTACAATGTCCCGTGTTGACTTCCCGTTTCTTTTCATCTGCATTAATTTTTGTGAGAGAGTCTTCGTGATTTTGGTCATTGTCCGTCTCCTTACCAAAGCGATGCAGTGGTGCAGCTTGAATTCTGTACCTATATACTGTATAGTATGGTACAGATAAAACTTACACCATACCGATGAGCTAATACCAGGGAAAGACACTCCTATTTTATTTAAAACACAATACGCCAGGAAATGTGTCTGATGCATTAGCAAGTTAAAACAATTGGGTCGAAAACCTGAGGGTAACACCATTTCCTTTTTCTGATCACTTGCTTTATGGATACACATCTCACCTGTCCTGTTCTTTGTTTTCCTGGTTTGCTGATTATGCCTGCTGCGGTCCACTCCTACCCTCACACCTAAAGAATACTATTTTAAATTTCTTGGTGCAGTTCATTAACCCTTGTATGTGGTGTCCACGCCCAAAATGCAATTTAAAAAAAGTAAAAAACCGCGCTCAAAATGCAATTTAGAGCTTTCTGGCAAATCAATGTAACATGCCACAGTTTGTGCATGAACAGGGTTATACTGCCTATTCCCTTCGATACCAGATTAAAAAAAAAATGTTTTGAATCCCCAGCGGAACCGGGCATCCATATGAATCAAGTAACAGGTTTATTCCATGCTGAAAAAAAGAAGAAAGAAAACACATTCCATAAGAATTGACTGAGCTCCGCTCTGTACCACGCAATGATCCCCCTGGAGTCTCTGCCCCGGGTTATTTGGGTTTTTAGACAGAGGGTAAAAAACTCTCTCTCTGGCTTGACCTCCCCCTCCATGGGTATTGTCTGTTTTTCTTGTTAACAAGGCTCGCCAGCTAATGTGAATCGAAACCTGTCTTTCTAGCTTTTAAAGTCGTGCGATGTGTAAACCACAATTCAAATAGAGAAAAAAGACCTGACTGACAAGATTTAAGATGTGGCTATCAATGTTGGATTAAAAAAAACACATTGCCCGACGTTTGTTGCATTGCTTGAAAAATAACTTTATTTCGAGAGACTGGATAAGTAATTCAAGTGTTTTTTTTAACTTCCTGAAAAACAACTAATAATTTAACTATATGTGCAAACGTTTTATGATATGTCGCTGTTGTGAATGTCTGTGGACATGTGCTGGCTGGACAGGAGGCTCCACTGTACACAGAGAGGGGCGGGAGGAGGGGACAAGCCGATACATACTCTTAGAGTTTGATTAATAAAAGTGCAATGAAATACAATATTGTTGTTGCTGCTGTTCTGGTTGTTTTTATCCTGTAAAGCGTTTTGAGAAGCCACCTTTAAAGGCGATATATACTGTAAAACCGCTGATTTTTATGGAATGTGTTCCGCAGGGGATTCCAATTTTTATTTATTTATTTTTTAATCGCGTATCTAAGGAAATCTCAGTATAACTTTGTTCATGAACAAACAGTGGCATGTTACATTATTATTCGTTTTTCGAGTCTTATTCGGGTCTCTGCCCCGGGTTATTTGGGTTTTTAGACAGAGGGTAAAAAACTCTCTCTCTGGCTTGACCTCCCCCTCCATGGGTATTGTCTGTTTTTCTTGTTAACAAGGCTCGCCAGCTAATGTGAATCGAAACCTGTCTTGCTAGCTTTTAAAGTCATGCATGTGTAAACGACAATTGAAATAGAGAAAAAAGACCTGACTGACAAGCCGATACATACTCTTAGAGTTTGATTAATAGGGAATATAATACAAAAATATAGTACTAAAAAAGGTACTACCACTTTTAAAGGTGATATGTAAAATAAAGTTTTTTATTATTGTTATAGAGAAACATGATCAGATTTTCCCTGGTTCAGAAAAAAAGATCTAAAGTGCTACACATAACTTTCTTAATTCGATGTATTTAAAGCAGTGAACTACTGTAGGTGTAACATAACATTCAGAAATACAATCGAGAATAGTTTTGTGGTGTTTGTTTAGATGAAATGTTCCTAAAACGTATAACGTAACAAAATTAAAGACGATTAAAATCTGTAATCTTTCCACTTGTACTGTATGTCATCAGAAAGTTTCTGCTTTGTGTAAGGATGGTATCAAAAAGCAATCTTAAGTGGTGAGAAAGCTGTGCTCAATGTATTTAAGGGACTTAAAAGTAAAAGGAGATGCTTCATATTGCTTGACTAATTTTAAAAACTAAGTTATAAATGCAGACGCTCCCTCGGTGCCGCACCGGGTATAAATATCAAAATATACATTCGTCCCGGGAAGAGGCCGAAGAGCGCCCGGCTGGGGTGCGCGGGGAAGAGCAGGACAGGAGTGAAAGGCGATGTTTAGGAAGGCATACAGTCTGGGCAGGTATAGATTACACTTTTCTAAAACGGTATAGATTACACTTTTCTAAAACGTATTTGAAAAATAAAAACGATTACAATCTAATTAATCCTTCCACGTTTGATCCCAAACTCCCAAGAAATATAAATCTAAATGGGTAGAAAGCTATGCTGAAAGTTTATTAAGATACTTAGAAGACAAAGATACTGTATCAATTTATGTTGCATTAGCCTGATTATGATTAAAAAACACATATAATTAAACACACGTTTGCGATTTAAATCAGAACACGATTTAAATCAATATAAATGTTTATATTGTAACGCATACTGTCCAGCCTCCATTTCTCTATAAAAATTTACTCTATTGCACACACACACAATAGAAGCAGGAAGCAGAAGCAGGGACCGTTGTCAGAAGGGAAGAAGGTGACTATTCATTGTTATCAAAAATGACTTAGAATCGATCATGTTGTGATATTTTGAAATATAAAAGTCAATTGATTGTCCATAATATCGCTATTCTATTTTTTCGAAGAAATGTTTGTTAAAAGAAAAGTCCAGCACCAGCTGGATTTGAACACACAACCTGCAAGTTGTTAGTCAGGCACGTAGACCAGTAGGCTACAAGGGAAGTCACATGAAGAGGGAGGCGAAACAGCCCTACAAAGCCCTGTCGCAATACACAAATATAATCATATCGTTATTAAATTCTTTAGATACGCGATTCCATATTATATTAGCAGAAAAGCTTAAAACTACCACTTTTTCACATGCTATTTCACATGCTAGTTAAATACTTCCATGCTTAAAATCGTTAGGGAGAAATGAAATACTGGTATGTATTTTTCCTCTAAAGTACCGATTCCTGGAATCTGACTGGCTGACACCCTTCTGAAGTGGTTCCATAAAATCTGGTATACGGAAAAGAAAGCGTTGATACATACCTTTTAATACAGTCTTTGCTGTGCTCTTGAGGATCCTTGTGATATTTTGAGCTCTAGTTGAATGATAAGTGTCGCATTTTAAATCATTTTCGTAGTTAGAAATTATGAAATGCCCTGTTAAAAGCAAGGAAGTTTTTATGCCCGTTGAAGTAAAACAAAATGCCTGACAAAATGTGGCTTGGACAGATTCCAAGTGCTTGTACAAATGTGGTAAAGAAATTATACTTTGAGTATACAGCTTGTCCAAAGTCATTCATTATTAATACTATTAGTAATATCTTCGGTAAAGGCTTTGATGCATAAATATTTCTGATAAAGGTAGGTTGTGTACTTTTGTCCAATCTTGCTTTCATAAAATATACCAACATTTTAATGACTGATGATTAACATGCTGTAATATACAGTTCAAAATTAAAAGCTTAAATGCTGTACATGAGAGGTTAAGCTCCCCCTGGCGGTTTTACAAGGTGACACCGGATAGTTTCCGGCATGACATCAAATGACGCGATTAACCGCGTGATACTGCGTGACACCGCGTGATACCGCGACACGCCCACCGGGGTATGCCGCGAAATACCCCACCCATTTTGAATGGCTGCATCTGTATATTGTCACGAACAGTTCTTTCCGTGCCCTATGTAGACGACACGATCTGGAATTGTGAAGAAACACTGGGGACAAAGTCATGCAGGAGAGGGTATGGAGACAGGGGGCGTGTCCAAGGGGTGCAGGCGTCCAGGGAGAGTGAATCTGGGGGCGAACAACCCATGAGTAAATCCAAACGGGTAATCCAAGACAGAAGGTAGTGTCAAAGGCCAGGGGGTCCATCCAGGAAATAAAACCATGAACCGGGTCGGAACCGGCGGGGCGGGGAATCAGGAACAGAAGGTTAAAACCATAACGGAGCCAGACGCAGCAGGACCCCGGGCTCTCACAAAACGGAATTCAATGAGGAACCTCGAGTAATGTCTACATCTGGCTTTTAAGGTGGAACTAAAGTGGAACTTAAGGTGGGGAATGAGGTAGAACAAGGAAGGGCTGTAGCGATTGTGACATGTATGCTGTGAGAGAAGGAAGACTAATGGCTGCAGTTATAAATCCTGATAAGTGGAGAGAAATTGTAGCGACAGTCTTGGAGGAGACTGTGGAAAAATGTTAAGGACATGGAAAAAATCCTAAATGAAACCAGGAAGAGCAACAGTCCCAGAGGGGATTGTGTAATTGTGAGATTGAAGCCTTGGAAGTAGAGCTAGATAGCAGCCTGTTATGGCACGAGAGCAGGGTTGTTTGTGAGTACACTGTATAAGTGAGAGTTTGTGAGTTAGTAACCCAGTTTAAAGGATTTATTCCACAAGACAAACATAGAAAACCTTATGACACAGACACATACTTAGAGAAAAGCCCTGGAAGTTCTTTAAAATGTTAGCCTGTCTTTTTGTTCACCCTACCTCTTGCCATGTGCTTGTTCACTCATAAAAGAAAGTCTGGACAACCTAGGTACAAGGCACAAGACACAAAGCAGGCAGCATACTGTACACGACTCTTTATCTATCATACATTAAAATGTTCTCCACTATCATTCCCACCCATTTAAATGTGGGGATTAGAGCCTCTTGGTACCCTGGGGCTAATTAGACCTCCAATTTTGTTTCAGGAAGTCACTGCCTAGCTACTGTATATGTGTAGTATAAAACAACATTAAAAATGCAAAGTTGTGCTACTGTACGTGCATTGGTTTTTGCACTAAAAAAATGCTATAAAGATTAAAAAATACCCTGAAACATTAATGTAAAAAATGTGATTATTTATGACTGTGTACCTTCTTTATGTGCTCTTCCTGCAGTGGTAAAATCATGAAAAAATGTTAGCAGAAAAAAAATCCTGGTTATAAATTAATTCATGATCACCCACAAACATCCAGAAACAAAATACTGCAAAGATGAGAACATCACAAACACTTAACTAGTTTAACATTGTTTGATACTAAAGGCTCAATCTGTGCACTGAATACTTTATTTTATTTTTTAGCTGCAGACTTTTCTAATTGGAATTGTGTTTTTGTTTCTTATACAACTGAATAATGTGACAATACAAGGGGAAAAAAATCACAAATTTCCCCCCTTTCCCCCTTCAACCTCACATTTTTTAATGCAGTTCTTGTCTTTGAGTAATCTCTGCCTCTGATTTATCTCTTGTTCTAAACTGTTTTTTACAGTAATAAGATTAGACTGGAATATGTACTCGGTTCTTTATAAATTAATCATACCATAATCCAGATTGCTGACACTTTTTCCCACTGAATATGCTCAATGTTGACTGGTTTTGCGTTAACGTGGAAGTCAAAGTTTGAATAATGTGACAAGTCACAAAGTCTACATGAGTTGTTAAATATTAATCTCAAAACTTAAGTGTCATTGAGCATACACCTAGCAATAGCTTTGTTAATCTGTTCAGGGTTTTAGGTTTTTGTATTTTACTACTACTGATATCATTAACTCGAGACTTGGAGACAGTCACTTTCACTTAAATGAGTCAAGTATTAATAGACCATATTGGTTTTGCAGTTCTAGGTGTTTTGACATGGCTTACTGAAAGAGACATATGCATCTGCTGATGGAATCCAAGTGCTAGAGCTCAGAGTGAGAGAACCAGCAAGCAGGCTGGTGGAGAGATCTGAAGTGCCTGGAGTAGATGCAGATTAAGGCAGTGAAGCAGTGGTCAGGATCTGGACAGGATTGGAAGTGAGAACAATCCTCAGGGAAGAAGCAGAGACAGGAGCTGTGCAGCCGTGCAAGATTCTGGCAGAGAGATTGGGGTCACTGGTCCAGTGCAGGGCAGGAGACTGGTTTCGGACAGGCAGAACAGGTTCAAGATGGAATGAGATTTTTTTAGCCAGATTGAGTATTGTTCAGTAACACAGGTTAGTCCTGCAGAACACACTGCCTAGGTCTGAGGTATGTCAATGACAGAGCACCAGATCAGAGGCAAAGCAGGTTTAATTAGTATGGTCTTGATGGTTGAAGAACCTTATAATTGGACAAGAAAGACTGGAATATTCTGGTCAAATGAGTCTGAGGAGCCCCTAGTGAAATGTGGCTCTTTGTGGGAATGTGCTAGGTTTCTGAGGAGCTGTGAGCTGTCTCACCCAGGCATAACACTAGATGTCAAGTACAATTACATAAATGTAATTATAATTAAAGGACAATTGCATAAATAGTTCAAGTGTATTCAAATTTAATGTTCAAAGCTAACAATCAAAACAAAATGTTATTAATATTACATATTTCAAATACTTAATATTGATAATAACAACTGGTGGTTAATTGCTCAAAAGATTTCTTTCAGACATTTCTTAAAATAAACTATGGAGAAGGGGTTAAGAAGCTTGTTCCATATATCTTCAACCCTTTATGCAAATCTGCCCCTCCTTTTTTTCGACATTACATGCAGTTTCCCATAGCTTCCAATTTTGTCCTCTGGTTTGTATTTCACTTTTATTTCTGGTTTGTATTTCACTTTTCTTTCTGAAGATGTCTTTGTGAATGTCTTTTTTTTTGTGAATATGTTTTTGAACAATTCAATTGAATTGTTTTCCCTCATGATCTTTTATTTTCAAGACTACATGTGAGACTTGAAATTGAGACTAATTGAGATTGAGACTACATTGAGACTAATGTGAGACTTGAAAAGTCTCACATTATTTTAATTTCATCAGTACATATTTTCTCAGTATCTTCAGTGCAATAATGACCTCTAAATGTTGGCCGCATTGCTTCTTGTATGACGCAGTAGAGAATTCAAGATGATTATAAACAAAATAATATATATTTAATAGTATATACAATATGAAATAACTAATAAATGTCTGGTTATATTGTAGAATGCGCCTTTACATAAACTAATACCCTGATTATTGTACACGTATGTAGAGGTACAATTTATGAAAATAATTTCTTACATTTATATGGCGCTTTTCTGTACACTCCCCTCAAAGCACTTTACAGATAATGGGGACTCCCCTCCACCACCACAAATGTGCGGCACCACACGGATGATGCGATGGCAGTCATAGTGTGCCAGTACACTCATCACATATCAGCTATCAGTGGTCAAGCATGATGATTTGTAAGAACGTCAGAGAGGTACAAAGGAGACCTGGCCATTTGGGCGTTCTAGTTCATTTGGTAGTTAGTACAGTACCATTTGATAATGTAGTGAATTCAGTAATCACTGTATTTTATCCAAGGATCTCATTCAGCCTTTTCTTGAAGAAGCCAATACCTCAGGTTTAACAACACTTCTAGATTTTAAATGCATTTCCTGTCAGGAACCAATAGGTTGAATAGGAGGATCCTTAAGCATTGCCATGAACCCTGTGGATTGCAGAGTGGCACAGGGACAATATCCGAAACGTAATCTGGAGGCTTGATCGATAGGAGAAGCAATGAGTACGGTAACCAGAGAAATCCAAGAAAGACGATATCAGAAAAGCGTGGTCAAAAAGGCAGGAATAAAGATCAGGAATCGGGAGATCAGTTGAGAAAGTTAGAACGCACACTAGAGAACTCTATGGGAGGCTTCTCAATAGTGAGCATGGGTTGGTGAGTGAGAGAGGCTGAAATAAGGTGGGGCAGGATTAGGGGCAGGTGCACGTAGTTAGCAAAATAAGAAAGAGCAAGAACGCCCTTATGAGGAGGGATTACGATCGTGACAGCTTGTTCTGCTTGTACAGGTCCCCTAAGTTCAAGAAAGACCCAAAAACCTAAATGTCACTTACTCTTGCAATCTTTTGGTCATGCATTAAATATTCATTTTCTTTTGCCTTCCTGGGCTTGTGTGTGACACTGGTAAAATACTTCTGCCACGGACATTCTATTGTTTAATTTGCAAGATAAAAAATGCAAATTGTTAGCCTTTCTTTTCCTACAGTTGTTTCACCCTAGCTCTAGCCAGCAGACTGTTCACTTGTTCAGGGTGGTCTGTACCCTGGGCACTGAGCAGGCCACTCAATATACGAGACTCCTTATCTCTCATGTGTGCATCTTATGATGTCAATACCTAGTTATGTGTGGTATAAAAACAGTGTTAAAGTATTGCAAAAAAACTGTGCTGTGTGAATCAATTTTTACATGTAAAATGATAGTGAAAACATATCACATGCAACATTAAAGTACAAATATTATATATGACTGCCTACTTGCTTTATGCAAAAGTTATTATTGTTATTATGTATTAAATGTTATTCCTGATGTGGCAAAAATATGACATTGTTGGCAGAAAAAAAACTGACTTCCTTTGCAGACAAGCAGAAACAAATTCCTAGAGGAAAGCAGATTCATATTTTACCGAGAACAGAGAATGTCACAGACATTAGCTCGACACTTAATGGCTGGAGACCAAGGGCTCAATTTGTGCACTGAATACTTCATTTTACTTTTTTACTGCAGGCTTTTCTAATTGGAATAGTTTTTTTGTAACTTCAATAATATGAGAATTCAAGGGAAAAAATAATATATGTTCCCCCTTTCCTCCTTCAGTCACAAATCTTTTTGTGCAGTTTTAGTCTTAGAGTATTGAAATTCTCCAGCTCTGACTAATCTCTTGTTTAGAGCTCTTCCAGTAATAAGATTAGACTGGAATTTATATCCGGTTCTTTATAAATTGAGCTTTCCATAACCCAAATTCCTTCAAGTCATTCCCACTGAATGCATTGTGCTGACCAGTTTTTTGTTATCTTTTAACTCTGTGTTTAAATAGAGTGACTTGTCACAAAGTCTAGATGTGTTGTTAAATTTTAATCTCAAAACTATAGTGTCATTAAGCATACA
Organism: Lepisosteus oculatus; assembly: GCF_040954835.1. Lineage (NCBI taxonomy): Eukaryota > Metazoa > Chordata > Actinopteri > Semionotiformes > Lepisosteidae > Lepisosteus > Lepisosteus oculatus. The sequence continues at coordinate 10,125,960 of NC_090702.1, read as the reverse complement.
TGGTACATTAGCTTTGTTAACCCATTCAGGCTTTTAGGGTTTTGGATTGTACATTGACTCACCGAATATCATTAAATTCATTTTCCGGAGACGTCCGGAGTGTCAAGGTTTAACACTATATTGCAGTTCCAGACATCTTGCCTTGGTATTTGTGCAGCTAGGGATTTTTCTATATTATATTTAAATAAAAATGGATATGTACTTATATTTATATAAAAAATTGTATTAAAATTATTTTTGAAATATTATATTTTAAAAGTACTATATATTGAATTATAATTAAATATAGAACTAAGTATAAAGCTAGGAAAGGAAAACTTAATACTAGTATCATATTCCAAATGCATAATATTAATAATAACACAAGAACAGTTATGAAATAATATTATTTGGTCCATCTAGAACAGCTTAATGTTATGTTATATTAATAATGAAATAAAACCGTGAATTAGCAAACATGAAAACTGTTAACTGTTCAAGCGTTTTAATTCAAAACACTTTACTCAGTGGGGCAATTTAACAGACACCTCAAGTCTTAAAACAAAATCATATATATTGTAATTAGAATCGAGAATAACATAAATACTACTGAAACTTAAATAATGTTTCTGGTCATTATTAACATTATTAATTTAATAATAATAATTTCCACCTTCTTGTATCTTTTTCTTCGTTTTTCATAAGCTTTGCTTAAAATACCTATTTATGAGACAGATGTCAATAATGTTGTGAACAAATGATAGAGCAGCTATCAGTGAGGACGAGAGCGGAGTAATAAAGCCAATTCATAGATGGGGATTATTAGGAGGCCATGACTGGCAAGGGCCAATGGGAAATTTGGCCAGGACGCTGGGGTTACACCCCTATTCTTTTATGACCACAGAGAGTCAGGACCTCAGTTTTATGTCTCATCCAAAGGACAGCACCTGTTTACAGTGTAGTGTCCCCATCACTATACTGGGGCATTAGGACCCACATGGGCCACAGGGTGAGCGCCCCCTGCTGGCCCCACTTACACCTCTTCCAGCAGCAACATTTAGTTTTTCCCAGGAGGTCTACCAACCAGGTACTGACCAGGCTCACACCTGCTTAGCTACAGTGGGCTGCCAGTTGTGAAGTGCAGAGTGATATGGCTGCTGGGGTCTAGTAATTATTATTATTATTATTATAATTAATGACTCAATAGCTTTTTAAGCATAACATTAACAATTCTGCAACCAAGTGTTTTACACACCAGGCAGCCCCCCTCACCTTATACAACCTGGCTTTGGGTTGTGAAACTTGTCTTTATTTTTTAATAATTTTTTCCAATACGGCACCATTAGACAGGCAGCACATGGGGATAGGGGGGTGCACTTCACAAGTCAATAGCTTTTGCACAACCATACATGCTGTAACCAAGGGGTTTACACACTAGGCACGCACACTGACCCATCACAACCTTGCTTTGATATGTGAAGCCTTTCTTTCAGATACCTGTCTATTTTTTCAGATACCTGGATATGTACATTTTGCAAACCCTGGTCTGATGAGGGTATGGTATGCACAATGTCACAGTGGTAGGCTTTGCAAGCAGGAAATGTAGTGATAGATTTGAAAAAAAAAAAGCATAGTTCAATGGAAGGACTATAAGTTTATCTGCAGGAGTGTTGGTTCTGTAAACTAGGGAAAAGGAATCCAACAGCAATATAAAAAGGAAACACAGGAGTGTTTATCGATAAATCAAATCTTTTTTTAATTGTTGTATTCCTTATTACATGCATGCACAACCATTGCAATGATAAAAATCAGATGTGACAGATTTGATTAAATATTTATGCAATTTGGTGTTCTATCCAGTAATCTTAAAACAAAGGGGGGAAGACCATGTCTTCAGAGATGATGTTAAAGACCACGTGGTTTGGCATGCTTGAGCCAGAAATGTTTGGATTAATTAAAACAGAAAAGCATTGTGAAAGTACTCCAAAATGTATTTGAGTTGTACAGACAGAACATACTTTCTTGCTGTAAAAACATTCCTAGGCATTATTTGTTTGCTATAAATATGTTCCTAAAAAGGAATAAAAAAGCCATTTGATTCAAATAGCTTTGGCAAAATCTATGGATACTTTGCCCTTGAGCTGTGAAGCTTTTAGATTCCTTGGGTCCTTTATGCGGACCTCTCAACTGTAGGAGCACCCATTATTTAAAAGATTTAAAAAAAACGATAGCTTTAATAAAAATGTGAGAGTATCTTTATGCATTCTTCTCCTTAGCACTTTACACTTAGTTTAAACTACTGAGTGAACTAGGCTTAATACAGACAGCAAGGGGCAGTTCTTTAGCCGGTTGTAGGTCAACTTCAACAACTGTCCAACTGTGTTTTTGATCATTTTACTTGGGCTTCTTTAAAAAAAAGCAGGAAAAACTCTTTAGATTAATATATTTTTAACTACTACATTAGCTATATTGAGTGAATGGCCTCCTGTTGTTTGTAACCCTTCTAATGGTTTTAGATTCCAGGCACTATTGATAAATAAACAGCCACCCCATACTGCACAGCATAGCATAATAGCTATGTTTGAAAATCAAGAAAACAGTAAAGAAAAGTACATCTTTTCTCAGGATAACTCCCCTCAGAAAGAAAGCTAAGTAACAGTTTCAATATGCCCAAAAAACAGTATGTCTTGCATAAGTGTTAACTTTCAGAACCAATGTGAAACTGAAATAAAACACAGGAAACCGAGAAATTACTGGAAGCACCCCCCATCCCAGTGTATTGCCTGTCTAATGGTGCTGTATTCCAAAAATTATAAAACATTGCAGAAAAGATTCACAGACCAACACAAGGTTGTGAAAGTTCAGATGGCCTGTCTAGAGTGTAAAACACTTGGTTGCAGCACTGTGAGTGTTGTGGTTTGAAAGCTATTGAGTCCCCGCGTATTGCCTGTCCAATGGTGCTATCGTCCAGAAATAATAAAACATTATGGAAGGGATTCATATTCGAAATCATGACGGTGAAAGATAAGAGGGCCTGCTTAGTGTGTAAAACACTTGGTTGCAGCATTTTGAATGTTGTGTTTGAAAAGCTGTTGACTCGTGAATAGCACCCCCCTATCCCCATGTACCGCCTCTCTAATGGTGCTATATTGAAAAAATAATTTAAAAATAAGGGAAAGTTTCACAACCTAAAGCAAGTTTGTATAAGGTGAGGGGAGCTGCCTGGTGTGTAAAACATTTGTTTGCAGCACTGTGAATGTTATGCTTAAAAAGCTATTGAGTCATTAATTATAATAATAATAATTGCTTGAAGCCAGCAGCCAGATCAATCTGCAACTCACAACTGGCAGCCCACTGTAGCTAAGCAGGTGTGAGCCTGGTCAGTACCTGGTTTGGAGACCTCCTGGGAAAAACTAAGGTTTCTGCTGGAAGAGGTGTAAGTGGGGCCAACAGGGGGCGCTCACCCTGTGGTCCATGTGGGTCCTAATGCCCAAGTATAGTGACGGGGACACTATACTGTAAACAGGTATTATTAAGAAGACCCCCCCTATTCCAGTGTGTTACCTGTAGTGTTATCTTCAAAAAAAGCATAGAAAAATAAAGAATAGTTTCACAAACCAAAGCTGGGAAAGGTCAGAGGACCTGCCTAGGGTGTGAAACACTTAGTACAGCACTGTGGGTGTTGTGCTTAAAAAGCTATTGAGTCATGAAGAAAACCCCACTATCCCAGCGTATTGCATGTCTAATGGTGCCATATTGAAAAATCATAAAAACACTAAAAAAGATTTTACAACCTAAAGCAAGGCATGGAAAGGTCAGAGGACCTGCTTAGTGTGTAAAACTCTTACTTTCAGCATTGTGGGTGCTTAAACAAATGCTATTGGCTCGTGAACAGCATCCCCCTATCCCAGTGCATAGTGCCACATTCAATAAAACCACGGGAAAAAGAGATTCACAACCCAAAGCTGTGTCAGTCTTCTGTGTAAAAACAAATCATGGACATCGTGATTTAAACATCATGGATGCTGTTTTTAAAAAGCTGTTGAGTAAAGAATATGAATTTTCCTGCCGAATGAAAACAGGAAATAAAGAAAGGATTTCAGAAATAAAACAAAGCTTTATTCCTGTGCTTACAGTATGGCTAATTGAAGGCTGTGCTGTTCTGCTTCCTATGGTCATGTATGGGTTTTTTGCATGAAACTATATTGAGCAGTATTTCTCGCGTTGTGAAAGTATGCATGTACAATGCAGTCCCCCAGTGTTCCAGTGCATAATTGCACATCAATCAAAGCCCGAGTGTCAGAAAAAAATAATTAGCTCACTGATACGTTTATGTAGGGGTTGTGAACATTTTCACAAGTTGTGGTCTTTAAAATGCATTTGGTTTGATGGCTTTCCGTGTTTCCCTTGCAAAGATATGGACATAAGAATATTTGTGCGTGGTAAAAACAAAAATGGCATAAAAACGACATAGTGAAGGCTGTGAAAACCTTCACAATGTACTTTATACACAAAGCAAGTGTTCCTGCAACTCTAGGAGGTTTTGTGAAAACTCTACAGATGTGCCAAAATCGTTTTCAAACTTCAAGCTAACTTTACTCCGGTGATTACAGGCTGCCGACATTTGGATGAAGACAAAATATAGATTTTCTCAATTCGGGTGTAAACCTGAAAGACATACATCATGTTCACAATAAGCTAGAATAGTTAACTATTTTATGCATTCGGCTCTATGAGAGACAGAAAGTAACGCTCTGAGGTGAGTTTCCCAAAAGCATTGTAGCGCTAAGAACATCGGAAACTCTATCTTAAGATCTATTGTTAATTTACGAGTGTTTCTCAAAATCAATAGTAACTAAAGTAGCATGTTAAATCCTTTGTAATCTACGTGCTTCCCGACCCACTTGTTAATCACTAACTGCACCTCTTATTCCAGATTGTGGTCGTCGACGACCACGCTGGACTCACCATGTTTACGCAAGATAAACAACATTTTTTTCAAACCACTCCACAAATTTTCTCACATGCAAGTATTCTCCAGTATCATCACAACAAAACCATAAAGTTTGCTTCCACAGCTGTGACACTATTGTGCAATAAACCAATAAATTAATGAACTAGCACGAACCCCAATAAAAACACCCGGCCAGCACAGCATGTCAATATCACGATGTAACGCTTCAGGGTTCAGGTGGGCGCCCTCGCCTGCTGCCTGCAAGATCTCTTTAGCTCAACAGGCTGGGTCCCTGTTGAGTGATGCCGGAGGCCCGGGTTTGAGTCCCTGATGGTGGGGGGCTGACCTGATGTGGCAGCGGCGAGATACTGTACATCATGTTTACAATAAGCTATAATAGTGGACTATTTCTATGCATTCGGCTCTGATCGGACTTTAAACCACCTGGGTGCAGCTCGCTACATTACAGTGCTCATTACTACTACAATAGACAATAGGACAATAGAAGATTTTTTTAAAAAAGAAGTGAATGTCAAAATGTTTCCAAAACTTGTAATACTTTAGCTGCTTTGTTACACGGTTCTGTAGTGACAAGGCTTATTAAAATACATGATTTAAGTTTGCTGCTCCCTTGCCTGTCCCTCTCTCCTTCATCTCAGTGGTGCTTGATACAGAGAGGCCATTCCATTTGCTTCACATTTAAGGTATTTTTCTAGCTGATAGAGTGTCCTGATAAGGAACAACTCCCAAAGCTGAGATTCCCAGCAACCCTAATAAATGGTCATCTCTGGCGCCTTACAGTCTGAGATTCCAAGGGAGAGTATCATCCTAAGTTGTTAACAACTCTAAGGTCAGAGTGCATTGTTACTCATCCTCAGCCTCAGGAACTGGTAGGGCAGGTTAACCCCATGTGGGTCTTGAATGCCCATGAAACTTTCAACCAATGAACGACCCTAGTTCCTCCAGGTAAAAACAGGCAGCACAGAGCCCAGCGTGCTCCTCCAGTCCGCCTCCTTGACATTTCTCAGACTCAGAGCTCCTCCTGGACATCCTCAGACTCAGCTCGGACAATCGCGTAATGGCCAGTGTGTCCGAGTGCAGGACGTTTGTTCTAAGAGTCAAGAACAGAAGTTGCCAGCGCATAACCAAAGGATCCACCCGAGGTTAGCCCAGCAGCAGGCCTCTTGAACCCACTGCAAAAGCTCACCTGATCAACAAGTGAACTACGGTTGGAACTGTGGACAGCTGAAATCAGTATTCAGAACTAGCGCTATATCAGGAACGAACCAGTCTTCTTGTCTAAAGAGTGTGATCTGCTTGGACCCGCAGTCACTTTTCTCCTGTGCAGAAACTCTGCTAGTAAGCCAGAACTAACTAGCCGGTCTTCAGAGAGCATCAGCAGCGCATCGCAGCAGAAATCTCCCCCTCCTTCTCCCACACCGCCAGCCACACCGAGGACTGCCTGGCACCGAGAACCAGAGAACCAGAGATCGCCGATTGGACACAGCAACAAGCCTGCCACTGTTTGTGTCCACGGGAGATTCAACATTCAACATTCTGCATTACTGCTCGAGAATTCAATTGTTACCTCAACACCAGTTGATATCAATTTAATTTTTATGAGTGATGTACTTGCTTTTGAGTATCTAGTGTAGAAGTTGTAACCAAATTAATTTACAAAATGGTCTAAATGAATGATATACTGAATGTATGTCCTTGGTTTGTAACTCTTCGTGACTGAATACTGTATATACCTTTTGTATTCTGCTAACCCTCAAGATAAGATCTGTTATGTTTATATGCACATTTTATGTATTAATAAATGTATTCTCGTGTATTAGTACCCATGTATTTGTGTTTTTTGAGTTATCCTGCAAGGTTGATTCTAATAGCCATCAAAGAATCATTTTGTGACTTACTGCTACAATTAATAATTGTCCCAGTAAATGCACAAAACCCCTACATTTATTGATGCCTTGTGAGAGGATGCCTACAGTTCCATATTAATATAACTATCAAGTGATGTTAAATCACTACAACATTGATCTGTTGGGGTGGAGCGGTGATTCTGTGGCTAAGGATCTGCAGCTGTGGCTGGAAGATTGCTGGTTCAAATCCCGTGGCCGGCAGAGGAATCCTACTCCATTAGGTTTCTGAGCAAGGCCCTTAACCCCAACTGCTCTATGGGCACTGTACAATGGGTGACCTTGCACTGTGATACCAAGCTTCTCTCCCTGTCTGTGTGTCTCATGGAGAGCAAGCTGGGGTCTGTGAAAAGACAAATTCCTAATGCAAGAAATCGTATATGGCTAAGAAAGTGGTCTTATCTTTTTACAATCACAGCAAGTGGTGGTCTTACTACGTATTCTAAGAAAAAGATTACATGTTATAACTTTTTATGAACTACAGAATATAAGCTTAATACTGTTAGAACAAGCATGTTAAAACCAGAACCCATGTAAGTTACCAAGTGATGCATAAAAAATATTATAATTAAAATATTTATGATGAAGGGAAGGTTGTGTACTTTTGTCCAACTGAGCAATCTTGCTTTTATAAAATATATGGACTTTTTAATGTTTAATGATTAACATGCTGTAATACACAGTTTAAAATGTTTAAAAATCTAAAGAGTATACAACTTAAATTCTTAATTGTAAAAAGATTGTCCCTCAGCAGTGACCAGCATTCAAAAGCGGGTGTTTTCTGGCAACAGCTCAAATGCTGAGATTTTTTTAAATCATTTTATCTTTTTTTATCTGCTGAGACCAGATACTATTATCATATTACAATTTGCATGCAGTATGATGCGGTATGATGCGCCACGCCCACCACATATTGACAAATGTACTTTGCATATTTTGAATGGCTGGATCTGTATATACTATCTAGTGTATACACTATATATAATTTTGTGTCAAACAATGGTGAAAAGGTAAAAAAGTCCAATTAAATTCCAGATTGTGAACATAAAATGTAAAAACGTGCTAGTGGGTGAATCATTTTGATAGCCACTGACTATCTGGTCATATCAATATAGATATAAGTTTGGAACATATAGAACAAAGGTTGGGAGGGGGGAATGTTCTCCCGCTACTTCACCTTTGCCTACTGCCCTGTCTCTCTCACACCTGAAGAAGGCTCCACGGCCGAAACTGTCACGATATTAGTCCCCCCTCCTTAAGGGTGCTCCAGCCCTTTCTCTTAAGACTTCATTCTCTGCACCTGTTTCCCATTCCCTGCCCACCTTAAAAGCCAGGCGCTGACGCTCTTCCGGGCTCTGCTCTGATTTCCATATCGTGGGAGTCCGGGACCTGGAAGCGCCTGGTCCCGTTAAGGTTTTAACCTCTGTTCCCATTCCTGTTCCCCGTCCGCCAGTTCCGACCCGGCCTTTCGTGGTTTTTAATTCTTTGTTCTGATGGATCTTCTGGTTTTGAACTTACCCTTGTGTTTTGGATATCCCCTAAGGACTTCTCTCTCGGATTGTTCGCCTCGGCCACACCTCCCCCGTGCACCAGCTCACCTTGGACATGCCCCCCTGTCTTCAGCCCCGTTTTCCTGCATGACGTTTCCCCAGTGTTTCCCCACTCCGTCGGACTGTGTCGTCCGCATAGGGTCCTGAAAGAACTGTTCGTTACAGAAACGTTGTGTTCTCTTTCTTCTTTTTTTTCAGCATGGAATAAGCCTATTACTTGTTCCTTTGCAGCCTACGCATGCTGAAGCAGCTACCCACCTCAATATAGATATTACTAAGATACTTGTAAGATCAAAAACTCATAGCAATAATCATATCAAAACTAAAAATGTAATGACAGACTGAACATTCTTTTAATTTCTTTTCAGAAAAGTTTATATTTTTTTATTAATTAACTCAGTTTGATAAAAAGCACTGAATCTAATTCTGTATTCAATGCATATGATGTTAATGTATTTAAAAAGAAATCCAGAAAGGCTCTCTGTGTGTACAAGAATATGATCAATATCTTGGGTACTTCTCCTGGGTACTTGAAGTACATTGTCCTTAAACTTAGGAGATTGTACCTGATGTGATTACTCTTATTCTTAATACCGTGTAATACCTTGTATAAGGAAATTACTTTAATTGCTGCAGTTGTTAAAGCAAGTCACCTTTGCAAGTCACTTTGTAAATAAATGTGATATGACATACAGTATGATAAGATAAGATAACCGTTTTGGCCATATACAATTTCTTGTGTTAGGAATTTGTCTTTTCACATACCCGCAACTTGCTCTCCATGAAATACACAGACAAGGAGAGAAGCTTGGGGTCAGAGCACCGGATCACCCGTTTATACAGTTGGGAGCAGTTGGGTTTAAGGGCCTTTCTTAGTGGCCCAACGGAGTAGGATTCCTCTTCCGGCCGTGGGATTCGAACCAGCAACCTTCCATCCACAGAGCCTTATCTTATCTTATTTTAATTAAATGGGATATGACATACAACATGAGATTATTTCAACATCTTCCTCTACACATCTTGAACATTTTTACAATAAAATGTCGCCCTTTCTAACTCCCGAGGGAGTTCACATCGGTTCTCACAGTGGTGTATATTCCTTTGCAGGCAAATTTCACAAAGGCACTGGATGAACTACACTCTCACCTTAACAGACACGAGAATACACGCCCTGAGGGGGCATTCATCATAGTGGGTGAACTTGAAGAAAACAATGCCTAACCTACATCAACACATTGACTGCCCGACACCCGGAACAAACACATTGGACAATGTTTACACTCCCTTCCGGGATGGTTACAAAGCCCTCCCCCAACCTCCTTTCAGCAAATCCGATCACGCCTCCATTCTGCTACTTCCCGTTTACAAGCAGAAGCTTTAACAGGAGAGGCCAGCGTTAAGAACCATTCAATGTTGGTTGGATGAATCAGATTTTATACAAAATCACTGTTTTGCTACCACTGACTGGCAGATCTTCCGCAAAGCTGCCGGAAATAATATCAATCTGTATACAGACTATGTTACTGGCTACATCAGTAAATGCATTGAAGACGTGGTTCCCAGGATTACTCTTCGCACATATCCAAATCAGAAACCGTTGGTAAATGGCGAGACACGCGCCAAACTGAAAGCTAGGACAGCTGCTTTCAATTCTGGCGATATGGATAAGTACAAAAAATCCAGATACGACCTCAGGAACGCTATCAAAATAGCTAAATACAACTACAGAGTCAAATTAATATTCATGTTCATATTATCAGGGCTGCAACACATGGATCATGTGGAGTGGTATACACACCATTACAGACTACAAAACGCAACCCAGCTATATCGCACAACAGTCTGCCTCTCTTCATGATGAGCTAAATTCATTCTATGCTCAGTTTGACGTCAGTGACGCAGATCCAGTCAGGAAGATTCCAAAAATCCAAGACGGAAACCCACTGATGATATCCAGAGCAGATGTGTGTAAAGTTTTTAAAAAGACCAATCCACGCAAGGCTCCTGGCCCTGATGCTATCCCTGGCCATGTTCTGAAGGCATGTGCAGACCAGCTGGCAGATATCTTCTCAGACATATTCAATCTCTCTCTAGCTCAGTCTATAGTTCCTTCCTGCTTTAAGAAAACCACCATTGTCTGTTGCCTGAATGACTACCGCCCTGTTGCACTCTGACTTCAAACACTGGAGCCCCCCAAGGCTGTGTGCTTAGCCCTGTTCTCTAATCCTTATTTACCCATGATTGTGTCACCAGGCATAACTCAAACTCCATCATTAAGTTTGCGGACAATACAACAGTCATCGGCCTGCTCACAGATGGTGAAGAGTCTGCGTACAGGGAGGAGGTTGAAACCCTGGCAGCATGGTGCCAGGAGAACAACTTCTGTCTGAACATCAGTAAGAATAAGGAGATGATTGTGGACTGTAGGAAACACCAGGGAGGAGATCACACATCTATCTACATCAATAGGACTGTAGTGGAGAGGGTCAGCAGTTTTAAGTTCCTGGGAGTTAACATATCAGAGGACTTAACCTGGACCCACCACACCAACACAGTGGTCAAAACAGCACAGCAGCGCCTATTCTTTCTCCGTAGGCTAAAGACGTTTGGCATGCCATCACATTTCCAGGCCAACTCCTACAGGTGCACTATTGAGAGCATAATGACTGGTTGTATCACTGCTTGGTATGGGAACTGCTCTACTTGGGATCGCAAAGTACTGCAGAGGTTGGTGAAGTCAGCGCAGCTCATTACCATCTGTGAGCTACCAAACATCCAGGATATCTACTCAGCTAGATGTCTTAAGAAGGCCAGGTCCATTCTCAAGGACCCCAGTCATCCCAGTCACAAACTGTTTTCCCTCCTACCGTCTGGCAAATGGTACCGAAGCATTCGGTCCATGTCCAACAGACTATGGAACAGCTTCTACCTCCAAGCAATAAGACTACTAAATAGCCAACCTGCAGCTCCTTTAGAAAATCACCTGTAATGGCTACATGGACACACAGTTTTCACTGTATTCAGCATACAGCACTACTTGTTTATATTGCATACACCATGGACACATAGCAGCTATTCATATTGAGTTTTATTCAATTTCTATTACATCTATTATTATGTAACCTTATTTTCATAACCTTAATTTTGTGATTTTTGTGTTTTTGTGTTTTTGTGTTTTTATGTTTTTGTGATTTTTGTGAGCTCGCAGAAAAGACATTTCATTGCCAGCAAATACTGCTGCACACTGTATTGTTGTGCATTTGATAAATAAACTATGATTTGATTTGAAATAATTTCATCTTGGAAAAGTTTAAAGTAATCTTATTTTATTTCTTGTGCGCTAGGTTGCCCATTCTCCAAGGAGGGACATTTAGCTTCCTAGCACCCTCCCTGGCTGTGATGTCTATGCCTAAGTGGAAGTGTCCTGCCTGGACTCACAATGCCAGTCTTGTTAATACCAGCTCACCAGAGTACATTGAAGTATGGCAGAGCAGGATTCGAGAGGTAAGCACAAATGTACAGGTCACAAAATCTAGATAAGGACCAGCAAGTTATCAGCAGGTGTTACAGACAAGATGATACTTTAACTACCAAAGGCATTGTGCTAATTTACGTTGTGAAAAATGTACTAGCACTCTTGTATTTTGCAAAACGTTTCAAAAAGTAGTGACAGTAACTGTAGTAATCATCAGCTCAGCTTAATGAATCAAAGTTAAAGTACATCCAACTTGTAAGATGCATGAGGAGTTGTCCAAATTTTAGCTATATGTTAAGTGTTGAATTTTTGTTTCAAAACATGAAATTTGTCCTGGTCCTGTCCAACGAAAGAATTTGTTTTCTGGTGATTGCTAGGGATCTGTGGAAAGCTGCCTTTGGGGCTTTCCTTTTATCTTGCTGCTACTCTTCACATTGCTGATCATTTCAATGCTCTTGAATCACCTTGTAACTGGGTCATAACATATGTAGGACTATTTGGAGTGTCTGTTTACCCTATGACCTCTATTTGCTTGGAAAAAAGTTGAAATCTACCTAATTATCAATAAGAGAAAGCTCCACTTAGTGCCACTCTAACCTTTATTTAAATTCCTTCTCTCTCAGTTTTGGAAAGTACTACCTGCTACCTTTCCCTCCAGTATGTAATCTTGTAGCTCTTTGGGACAGTATCTTATTTTTGGTCCTCAAGATAGTTCTCAGCTGAAATGAACATTTGATCAAATCTGAGAAACAGCTAGGATGTTTTTGAACTGCCTATGGACGACCTGATGAAAGTACTGATACAGGTGATGGTGGCATAGGGAAGACCTAATGAAAAGAGTAACAGAGAATCGAGATAAGAAAAATCCCTGCAGCAGCAACCTAGTAAAATATTTCCACTATTTAAGTCCAATCCAGGAGGGACAGGACACACTCCTGGCTGGTCCACCCATACTATAAGACTGACACTCACAGTATCAGTTAAACAGTTAAATTAGGATTTGTAGCAGAGGGCCTGGGGAGAGACAGTAATAATGTCTGCTATAAAAACAGCCATAATGACTGGCAAAGAGCTTTGATTGTTTGTAGTTTTATAATTACAAATTGAATTGAATGTAGTCCTTATATGTATAAAAAGGTTGTGAAAATTTGGGAAGTTCAGTTTTTAATCGAATGTAGTTTTGTGACAAAACACTTCAGTTTTGTTATAGTAGCTGTACTATTTTTAGTCAAAAATAGGGAGCATGCTAATTTGGATTGCTGTACAGAATTTATTCTGCATCCTTTTTTTCTGTAGCTTCAGGGATCAATCATGGTAGCCTCCTGTTTCCAGATCTTCGTGGGATTCTCTGGGCTCATTGGTCTTCTCATGAAATTTATTGGCCCACTCACCATTGCACCCACCATCTCTCTCATTGGTCTGTCCCTGTTTGAGTCAGCTGGGAATGATGCAGGGATCCACTGGGGGATCTCTTCAATGTGTGTTCATCTTTCACAACTACTTTATCAAATAAAAAGCTGTGGCTAAGGCTTTATGTATCATTGTGAATTAAACTGTTACATTCTCTGCTTCTGAAAAGACAGAATGTTTAACATTTCTTTTGAATCTTTTCCAAGAGAAAAGATTTAAATCTTTTGAATCTGAGATTTGTAGCAAGTCCAACACTGATGAAAACTGATTATGCAAAATAAAAAGTGTAGGAAACATTTTCATCAAATTTTAAGTTTAACAAAAATATTTTTATTGAATCAGAAATTTAATAAAAACATTTTATTTACATGGTATTGTACAGCTGAACAATGACAGAAACATAAAATATGCAAAGAGTTATACCTTATGATGCATGTAAATTAAAAATACTGCATATATTTGAATTTAATCTAGAATTGATTTATGGTGTGAACTGACAGTGTAACACTTCAATATAGAATAAACAGACTGGATATAATAATACAGCTGACCTTGGCCCTGCAGTGTAAAAATGGCTGTATTCAGCCATTTTTGAGTATATGTTTGAATTAATTCACTGCTTACACATAATAATGAGTTTAAAATAGGGAAAATTGTCCCTACATTAATGTTTTGCTTTGAAAATCAGTTAATAAATTACTAATTGTATGTATTTTATGTTTTCAAAATTAATGTAACTACACACTTAGACTATGCAAGACTATTTAGTCCACTCCCCAAATCAAACTAATTAAACTCCCCTTTCTGAATGTTTTCCCTTTTGAATTTAGACATACCAATACAGAACAAATATGGTATGCGGGTTAGAACTTATATTGTTTTTCACCAGTACTCTCCAAGTGAAATTTTTAGTAACAGGCTATGGTTGTTGTGGTTTCTGGCAGTAAATATTGTTTTTTCCATCTGTAGGACCACAGTTCTGATAATCCTGTTCTCACAGTACCTCCGACACATCCCTGTTCCCCTCCCTGCCTATAGCAAGACAAAGAAATTTCACATCTCCAGGATCTATGTCTTTCAGATTCTTCCAGTAAGTATCAGTGAACTGATTTTGTGCCACAGCATTTTCAAGATAAAATACAGACCCTAGAACTTCAGGTTCAGAAAGGTTTCAAATGAAAGGAGACCATTTATACTACTTTCCTTATTTACTAATACCTGCCCAAATCTCATCAAACAACTTTCTGAAATGATCATAGAGTGTGGGGTTTAGCACACATCCCAACAGCTCTCTATATAAAATTCCTCATATTTATGGTCCTAATGAATCTTCTCTACAGAAGAAATAAACCTACAGTGATTTATTTTTTATCTTTTTAGTTCCAATGATGTCTTCATTTGCTCTGCATGACACATACTGTACATGTGTGGCTATTGAGGAAGACTCTTTTCAGAGATAATCCCACTGTTATATCACTATTATTAAAAAAGATAAAGATGTGCGACTTATCAACACATTTAATTGATTTGGTTGGACACCATCCTGAAGGTGCTATCCAAAAGTCTGAATTGCCAAGTTAGTTCACAAGTAGATAACATTTGCAATCTTCTCCATATGAACTATAGACACCGATTCACTGTTTTCTATTCTTTGAGTAGAAGCGGAGAAGATATCTGATTAGCCTGAGAAGAATAAATATTGTCTTCATTTTAAGGACGTGGAAGCTTGTTTCATCAATATGGTGAACATAATTATATACCAATGTCACAAAGTGACAAGAATGGGCCTTTGGGTACCAGGTGTCAAAAGTTGTTAAGTTACATTGTTGAGCCAGTGGTGCTCTAGTGCTGAAGCAATTTTGTGCCTTATACTTGGTGATTCCTACCCTGATCAAAGACCCTCTTAATTTGGGTAGTAAACACACCATTCAGAGGGAAAGTGTGGAGTTGCATACAGGTTTGACTGGACCTGTGCTTGAGAAGGGGCCTAAGGAAAATATATCTTTACACCTATCCCTCTCCTGGGCTTTCCCTCCCTTCCAATTGTTGCCTTCCAAGGAAAGGCAGGCTGGTTGTGCTCTCCAGATATGATTATACTCTCTGTCTGCCCCTGGAACACCCTTCATCACCTCACAGCTCCAGTGGTGGCTTGTGGCCCTGGCATTACTTTCTCTTATAGCTCTCTCCTCCATTAAGTAGTCCAGGGCCCAAACACTACTTTTGTGCTGTGGTATTGCCCTCCATCATCACTGCCTTGAACTATAGGTAAAGGAGTTAAAAAGTAAATTAAAATCAGATTTCCAATGAGAATGGGGGGTGGTTTCAGGTCAACTCCTAACCATTGGAATTAACTGCTAAATGAAAGCAAATACATGTTTATTCATTTACGATGTTTAAATAGTTGTACTTAATGTTATTTTAAAACTTAAATATCGATGTCATTAAAAATGTGAAGGGAAGACTTGTTAATTGTGGTGAATGGTGTGGAAAATACAGGAGTCAAATACATAGATGCATCTGCAATTTATTAGCAGTTTTAGCAGTCAACAAGCAGTTGAAATACCATTTATTTTAAGGTAACATTTAATTTTTTCTTTTTTGTGGGTTTCAGGTGGTTATATAACTATAGACGTTTTTGTATATTGAGTGTTAAGGAGGATATTTTTGTGACTTTTTGTGAGCAGTTTTATTTTCAAACAGAAGACTTACAGACTTACAATGAAATAATAACTAACAATGAGAAAGGTATTTAGAGGTGTGACTTTGATATAGTAATTTAACCCTAATAAATTCCTAAATATAAAACAAATGTAGCTAACAGATTTAGGTATTTGAAACCAAGATACTAAGCAATTATTTAAAAATTCACATTATTTTATGCCTCAAATTACATTTACAGAGAAAGATTTTATTCTATCACTATCAAGATGAGAACTAAAATAAATTGAAATATTCACTTCTACACACTTTCTACATTTCTATAGGCTCATTCTTATTGCTTGTGTTGAGAATAGTAGGAAAACTGACATCATCTGCCATCTGTCATCATCAATTGCCTTACAGCAAGTAGTCAGGTAACTGAGAGCAGCAGCTCATTCCCCAGAGGTTTCTGAAAAGTGTGAAAGACGTTCTTCAAAAGCCTAGAATATTGAAGTTGTATAGAAGTTGTATACTGATTAGACTTTTATTAATTTTAAACTGTGTATTACATTAGGTAAAATGTTAAATGAATATTGTTTTTATTTACAAAAACAAAATTACTCTGTTTGATATATAGAGTATATTTTCTACTATAGCTTGTAAAAGTGATGTGCTTCTTTCAGGTTTACTTCTTTATGCAAATTTTGATTATGAAAATATGTTTCAGATACTGGATTGTAGTGGCTTTAAAACCTTACAGTATCATACTGTATACACAGTATATTTATATGGTATACAATTACACTACAGTTCATTGACCTGTGTCAATGCTATGGTTTTGGTATACTGTATCTGTGGATATGACTTCATGTGATTTGCATGTAATGCGTAAAAAATGTAACATAATGCGTACTGTGGTGGAAAAGCTATTGAGCACAGAACATCTTTCATCCTATCAAAATAAATCTATATGTAGTTTATTCTTATCTGAGTAAAAGCAGAAAATACAGAATGTTTCTCAAGTTTAAGGAGTGGCTGAACCCAATGAGTTTGTATTATTCTGCTTTATATGGTCAGGTGTTTTGCATACTTACGAATAGTTACAGTATTCTCGGAGTATGAACTCTTACACCTGGGATCTACTTTTTTCAAACTTTCTTAAAATGGAACCAGGTACTAGTTGTTCTTTATATAAATGTGATCAAAAATCGTGATCTTTAAAATGCCTGTGGTTTGAAGGTTCTGTCATTTGTTTGCAAAGTTCTAAACATTTTAAGCATCGTGTCTCAAAAATAGACGTTTTAATAAGAAAATGGAAGGTTTACAAAATACAAGCAGTTAAAAATAGTTAATTATGAATTCATTAATATTGTTAATAGTGATCAGATAGGTTATTATAGTTCAGTTTCAGTGCTCATTTTAATTCTTTGTTATTGTCGATTATAATTATAAATATATACTATTGCATTTAAGGCTTGTTTTTAATTGCTACATTATGATGCAGTATTTTGAACTGAATTGAATTGAACTCCCACTGCAACTCCCAATTACAAATGACTGATTGGTGTATATTCAAAGATTCGTCCACTGATCTAAATAAGTATACAGAGGTGGTCACATCCTACAGTACGTCAACTACTGTGTGTACAGATGTATTCCTACCAAGAAGATCCGGTTATATCCCAATCAGAAGCCCTGGATGAACAAAGCTTGCTCCAAACTTAAAGCGCAGTCTGCTGACTTCAAATCAGGTGACAGAGAACTGTATAAAAAATCAAGGTATGACCTGGAGAAAGCTTTTAAACTGGCAAAGCAGGAATACAAGGACAAATGAGAAAAACAGATTGGGGGTGACTCAAGGCGTATGTGGCAATGCTTGCAGGCTTTCACAAACTACTTTTAAGAGAATGAAAACCTGCAAAGCAGCTGGCCCAGATGGTGTCTCTCCTCATGTCCTTAAAACCTGATAGCAGACTAGCTATCTCCCATGTATACAAACATTTTTAACCTCTCTGTCCCTGTCAGTTGTACCAGATTGCTTTAAGAAAACCACAATTGTGCCACTGCTCAAAAAGACCAAGGTAACTTGCTTGAACAATTACCGCCCATGGCACTCACTTCAGTGGTCATGAAGTGCCCGGAAAGACTAAGATTGTCCTATACAGTATACAGTATATTGCTCTATCCCAGACTCCCTTGACCCACTTCAGTTTGCTAACCACTCGAATAGGTCAATTGATGATGCCATATCTCTAGCACTTCATACCGTCCTAGAACATTTAGACGGACATGGCACCTATGTTAGGATGCTGTCTATTGATTACAGCTCGGCCTTCAACACAATTGTTCCTGCCAAACTGGTCCCAAAACTCAGGACTCTGGGCTTATGCCACTCCATCTGCAACTGCATACTGGATTTCCTGATGGGCAGACCTCAGATGGTGAAAATTGGCACAATATCTCCTCTACAATGATCCTAAACACTGGAGCTCCACAATGCTGCTGGCTCAGTCCTGGGCTCCTTGTTCACCCACGACTGTATAGCCACTTAGAACTGCAACCGCATCATTAAGTTGGTAGATGACACCACTATTATTGGGCTGATCAACAACATCTATGAGTCCCACATACAGGAGTGAGGTGGAGCATCTTACGAGATGGTGCCTTGACAACAATCTGGACCTGAATGTCAACAAGACAAAATAACTAATTGTGGACTTCAGGAAACCCAGAGCGAGTCATGCCCCAATCAGCATCAATGGCAAAGCAGTGGAAACTGTCAACTGCTTAAAGTTCCTCTCCACAGACTTGGCTTGATCTCACAACACTGCAGCCAGTCTGAAAAAGGCACAACAGCGCTAGCACTTTGAGGTGCTTAAAAAAATGTGGTATGGAGAAACAGTTCCTCAACTTTTTTCCACAGCACCATAGAAAGTGTTCTCACTAGTGGCATCACTGTGTGGTACAGCAGTACTACCTCGCAAGACAGAGATACACTACAAAGGTTTGTGGCAATGGCACAGAGGATTATAGGTTGTGATTTATCATCAGTCGGTGAGATCCACACCATCCACTGTCACAATAAAGTCCAATCCATCATTCAGGATCCCAACCATCCTGTACCCTCTGGCATGCAATACTGCACTGTTAAGGCAAGGACCACTAGACTCAAAAACAGCTTCTATCCCACTGCAGTACACATCCTCAACAGCTAACTGCAATGCCATTTTTTTTCTTTTTGTCTCACTACTAAATATTTATTTATTTTCCACAACATATTTATTGTCCCAGTTGTCTACATTATGTGGTGTTGTCTTTTGTACTGTGTATGTCCCGAGAGATCAGTGCGATTAAGAATTCCAATGTACGTATACATATGTCAATAAACGACTCTACTCTACTACTCTACTGTTGACAGTATTTGCATTTGCTCATTCATATTTTAAATTTATTTATTGAACACGTTGTGATATATAAAATAATAAAATGTCAATATAGTGTACATAATTTTTGTCATTTTATTTTTTATTAATTTTATTTGTTAAAAGAAAAACATGTGCCTTGACCAGGAATCAAACACTGACCTCAGGGTTGATAGACGCAGAGCATTGCTGAAACAAACAGGTTTTCAATTTTGACATCTGGGACACAGGTGTAAAAATAATGGGGGAAATCACATGACAACAAAAAGAAATACAAAAACATGTGAGACATGCACATTGAGCTCTATTCAATCTAAGGCTATGACGCTATGCCAGTCATGTAAGCTTATTTTTTCTTTTTCTTTTTGAGGTGCTCCTTGGAATTACATTTTCATGGCTTATTTGCTATATCCTGACTGAGTACAATATTTTGCCATCAGAACCTGGGATGTATGGCTATCTGGCTCGCACTGATATGAAGGGAGATGTGCTAGGCAGAGCACCCTGGTTCAGATTCCCATACCCAGGTAAAGTGTCTGAATCATGATTTATACAAGCAGGAATTCTTGTTAGATATGACGACGACTGACTTCCCCTTTAACATTAAAAGCCATGCTGGATATCATCTTATTTGCCAGTGTGGTAATAAATTGATATACAATAGTCATCAAATGGAATGATGTGCACACAATTTGTAGCATTTGCTTTCCATTTTTCTTCACAATCAGGCCAATGGGGTGTTCCAACTGTGAGCCCTGCAGGGGTATTTGGCATCTTGGCTGGGGTGATTTCTTCCATGATAGAGTCTGTGGGCGATTACCATGCCTGTGCAAGACTATCTGGTGCTCCTCCTCCACCAAAACATGCCATCAACCGAGGAGTGGGTATTGAAGGCATTGGCTGCCTGCTGGCAGGTATATGGGGTACAGGAAATGGGACCACCTCCTACAGTGAGAATGTGGGAGCACTAGGCATCACTAAGGTGAGATGTGGACTATTATTATTTGGATTATTAGTGTTATTTGGACTTGTATTCATTGTGAAAAAATATTTGTAAACTACATCTACTTTCTCATATGTAATCACTGTCTTTTATTCCCTCTTTATTTCCATAAAATGTAATAATCTGTTTTGAAACCAAATTATGATGGAAGTGGGGACATACACCAACAAAAACAGATACCTAATACATGCAGGCATAAATACATAGGTTTCCTGAAAAAGCCAAACAACATCAACTACACAGTCCACAGTTGCACGGTCATTTGGGAATTAATTTACTGGACAAAGTAATGTAATGTGATTCACTTATTAAACAGCTTACTATTATTTTTTAATTAGGCTTAATAATTTTGGCAAACAAATCAACTTTAAATACTAAAATAAAAAAGTAGTTATAGCATTGTAAATAATTTATTTGCAGTCTTTTGAACTGCAAATTTCTCTTTTGAGAAAAAGACGTAAAAATGATGGAAAAAAATGAATTGATCATCCATGTTTGATCTTTACACACAGGTGGGGAGCCGGGTGGTAATTGTTACCAGTGGAATTCTAATGATAGTTATGGGAACGTTTGGGAAGATTGGAGCCATTTTTACCACAATCCCAACACCAGTTATTGGTGGAATGTTCCTTGTTATGTTTGGTGTCATATCTGCTGCTGGAGTTGCAAACCTACAGGTATTTAATATTTTGAATGATAATTTTCTAATGATTTAAATGAGCAACAGCTTGTTTTAATTTAGTTTAAATTAAAACCATGTTTTTACTTGTTCAGGTACCTACTGCCAAATATTTTGACAGCCTAATATTTGCAAATACACACAAACAAAACATGAAAATATAAGAATTACCAAGGCAAGAGAAGCAACATTTGATTCTTTCAAAACAAATCTTTGCTAGCCAACAGGACAATTATCATTTTAACAATTATCATTATCATTTTAAATGTTATGAGTTCTATTTCTTTCACCATGTTTTAACATCTCTGTGTAAGAAAAAGTCACCAACCATTCACTTTTTAGAACAAAATGTTTATTCTCAGCTTTTATTTCTGCCCATTTGGCAGATCCAGAAGGGTTTCAAAATGTTTAAACTTTCAGACATTTCTGAAAAAAATCAAAATTTTGGAACTGAAAGCTGACTGAAAACAGCCTGTCTTTACTTTTAATGTTTATATTTATTACAGTAAGGGCTGGGCAACTGAAATACATAGTACTTTTAATGAAAAGTACTATATAATAATGTTAAATGTTAAATGCACAAGATTAGGCATTGTGACTGCTTGTCTTAAAAAAATACTACGAATTGTTTTATCTTGATTTTTTACCTCATGTAGAGATGATGTAAAAAAATTTTTTTAGGATTTTAAAATCCACCCTAGTGGATCCACCCTATTGGGAGTTTGAGTACCCGTCAAATGTATTTGGAATTTTTAATAGTAACATGTGTATTATGCTAGAACAAGTAAATGTTTATTTTATTCTACAAAGGTGAAAGAAGTACAATATTTCAGTTGTTGAGTCACCCTCAAGTGAAGAAGACAACCAAAAATTTGTGTTTTTTTTCTACTTTTTGGTAGAAAATTAACATTTAACATGTTAAATTAGCATTTAACATTAACAGTTATGTTGTGCTTACCATTCATGTTAATCTCTTGATCACAAATACATGGAGCACATAACTGAATTTCGGAAGGAAGGTTAGACCCAGGACTTTCCTTCACGTATCTCAGACAGCCAGACTCTCTGTGTTTCTACAGTTACCTTGGTTGTTCCTGTTCCCCTGTGTTGTTGCATGCTAATTTCAAGCTTGATATTCTACTCCCTTCTTAGCACAGCTGGATTCAGTGCTCTGACCACCATTCCTCACCATCTTAATTAAGCAGTTCTTTGACCTCAACTTCTCAGTAGAAAACAACCAGCTCCCTGCACCTGCAGGGTGTCTCTTATTTCTTCCAGCTCTCCTCATGTCACTTCTCCCCAGAACTTTGGAACAAACCATTGTTGTATCAATTGCTTCACCTTCAACTATTATTCTCAGACATCACTCCAATGCTCATTCTCTGTGTCTCCATCTTACTCCTTCTATTTCAGTCTTCTCGCATCCTCATCAAGGTAATAAATGCTGTTGGATCCACTATTATCTTCACTGGAGGACATGTCCATATTTTCAGATCAACTGAGTACAGACATTCCAGTTGCTGCTACTTCACATCTGCAGCTCTTGTGAAGCACTAGCTTCACAAAAGCCAAGATTAAAAAATAAACACTTTCACAGTTATGCACTTTGTCCAGTTTGATACCTCTCCACGACAGGTTAGGGAAATTTAGTGCATCATGCACCAGACTCTTGGACACCACATAAATCTTCACAATTCCCTGTTCAGAAGGCATTATGACCCTCCATGTCTATCAAATCTTTGGGGATTGCTCTCAACTCCAACTCTTACCTCATCTTATCGTAACCCAAATTCAGTTGCATCATAAATGCCTTTTCAGCCTTTTCCTTTCATCCACATCTAGAGGGTGCTCCTGCTCTGTCATGTTCCTAGTTTCCCTGTGCTTTACATGTTCTTCCGGAGTGTCTTGTTGTCTGGGGCTTTATATTTCCGGGTCTCCCTTTCCTCCTCACTCAACATTGGGATCGGTTGTCGAGAGGCTCACCTCACCAGATTGCCCCACGTCTGCTACCTGAGGGCTTATGTCTCGTTCCAACTCCACCTGGTCCCTTGAGCCCGGAGCAAACATGGGGGTCCTCCCGTCTCAGCGGTCTCTCTCCACGGCTAGGCCCTGGCTTCCGTGACAGTGTAATCTTTTGCTCTTCTTGTTCACTTCAATTATTCTACAACCATCATTTTACAGCAGAGCTTTGTCTCCAATCTCTTCATTATGAAATCAATATGCCACTGCATTATAATCAATTCATAATTTAAGCTGTCCACATCCTGAGTTCTCAAACTAGAGTACTGAATCTTGCATTCAGTTCCATACATTCTGAATCTTGGTTCCAGTCATGGACCACACACCTACAGTACACCAGTTTCCCCTAGTCATAATCGAAATTTCCATTCCCTGTTTCCTTTACTCACTTGGAATGTTGTTCTCCACTCCACCCTACGCTCTCCATGGCAATTTAAGTGGAATTGTCTCTTCCATTTGTCTCTTCCGTAATGTCTGCCTATTAGCACTGAGCATACTATATTAGCTTGCTACAAAGCGGCTACCATTCCTCTTTTGTAGGTTAACTCCTAAAGCATTATTTCTTGCTTTCATCTGATTTCTTGCAGTGTGCCAAATTCATGTTAGTAGCCATACCCATCACCCTTGTAGATCTTACTTTTAGATGTTTATCTGATTTCACAGTAAAATTACTTGACATCTTAAAGCCAGCTGACTGATCAGTCAGATCAATGTGTTTTCATTCAATACTATAAGCTCAATTCCATCATCAGCCCTTACAAATCTCTTTGTGTGTACTAATCCCTATATTTGTCCCAATCACCCATCTCATCCAACTCTTTGTTCTTCATTGAAAAGCAATTCTTTGTTACTCACCATTCGTTCCTACATAATTTCTGCACAGTGTTAACTAAGTTGGCATTAATGCTGTTCACTTTTTCAGACACTCTTTCAGAATTGGTGCACATGT
The DNA here is from genome assembly GCF_040954835.1 of Lepisosteus oculatus. Lineage (NCBI taxonomy): Eukaryota > Metazoa > Chordata > Actinopteri > Semionotiformes > Lepisosteidae > Lepisosteus > Lepisosteus oculatus. The sequence continues at coordinate 10,101,955 of NC_090702.1, read as the reverse complement.
TCCACAGCTCCTATTGGAAATCTCAATCATCAAAACACTAGGTCAATGGTCTTGCAAATCATCTTACAAATTCATATCACATGTATATCTGAACTGATTTGGTCAACTTAAAGGTTGTGCATAATTAACTTGTTAGTTAAAGACTCTGCATTATATTTTGGGGGTCTTTTGGAGGATTTGGTTATCATATCCACAATGGCTTCGCTGCCATTCTCTAAGCTAGGTGAGTCACACAAAATGTGTGTCACACAAAATACATATTTTGTCCCTCTATTGCATTGATTAGAATCTAACTCAATTACTGAATTTTTCATGAGATTATTTATTTGTGAAAATAAAATGACAGAATTGACTATGCTATCTCAATACATTCAAAGGGCGCTAATGAACTGAACTGTGGCACTTTTGAGCCTAAACAAAAAAAATATAAACTGAACACAAATCTAGAATTTGTGGCTCTTTGTGTTTTGGTAGGGTGCCTGTTACAAGGAGAGTGTATTATTCACACTAAATTTAGTTCCAGCATTTCATAATTAATCTTGCATCACATCCTTTTAACTCATCCAAATTTTAACTCGCTCACAATGAATGTAATTGTTCATTATTATCAGTATGCAGATATGAACTCATCCCGGAACCTCTTCATTTTTGGGTTTTCCATGTTTTCTGGTCTGGTGATACCGAACTGGATAAATAAGCACCCAATGGCTATTGAAACTGGTAAGGTCTAAATATCAGATAATGAATTGTGGATGAGGGAATTGCCTATGTGAGATCACTTGTGTACAGAGCATCCTCTCCTGTAGTAGAATTTTTTTTCTATTTCATGAGGAGAGCAACATGCTCACTCGCTGCATTGTTCACTCGATTTTGATTCCCAGGGAATATAGCTTCTTAACCCATGAAACTACGTGGAAATTTACTGATAAGTCTACTTTAACAAATTGTATTTAAAATGGTTATAGTAGAGCTGTGTAAGAATAATAAAATTAATTTATCAACGGTAGTTAAGTTACTGCATTAAAGTAAGGCAACTGTGGCACCTTGAGATTTTGTTAGTTAAATAGCTGGGTTTTCCTAGCTTGTCTCTAGCCTTTTGGCACAAAATGGTTGTCTTCCCGCTTCCTTGTAGCAAAAAAAAAATACTATTCCTTTGTTTGAAGACTTAATTCTTGGTTTCCTGCAAAATTAGACAAATCTGAAAAAAAAATATTCTGTCTTTGTTCTCCAAAATACTGCTCTCCAAAAGACAGAAGTGCTTGTTTCCGTATTTCTTTTAGTTTTCTAAAACAAATAGTTTTCAGTACAAATACCTGGTTCAAAGACAATAGACAGCTCACAACCATCTTCCACACCCAAGCACACTTCCAATAACAGCAGCTGTTCTTGAACAGAACAACCCGACTCTGATTAGCTTTTATTTTTTCAACATGAAATGGGGGAAAAACTACAGGAGTAGGAGACTATGTTATATCCCAGACCCATAGTAAATCACCCTATAACCTTACCCCATATTCTGTCACACATTATTATTTAAGAACCATCATTGTCCACTTTTTAATTTATTTATAGTTAGCTTTTAATAACATTCTTATCATGTTAAACCTAGTTTTAAAAAACAAAAAAGTTAGAACAAAACTTGTATAAACAGTTTCTAGTTCTGACTCTACATGAGTGTGTTCTGCTGCAAATTAGATACAACTTAACATCTTAAGTTATTGGAGGGTTTGAGGGATAGTCTATCAAATGTGTGAAAGTTCTATGTGTTTTAGAAGTAGATATACTGTACAACATTTCTGCTCTGTGTCTGTATTCTACAAAATCACAAACTTTCCTATGATACATTTGTTTCCAGGTGTGATTGAATTGGACAGTGTTCTACGTGTTTTGTTGACCACCAGTATGTTTGTGGGAGGTTTCTTTGGATTCATTCTTGATAACACCATCCCAGGTAAGCAGCAGCCAATCTGGCATAGTACTTGAGCATTTAGATTTACCATATGACACTATTACAACAAAATGTTTCCTTTATATACTGGATATTATTATCTGATGCTGTAATATTTGTGCTCTCTGTTGTATACCATCATCATCCATGAGAATGGGTACCACGTGATCCCATTATATGTCTACCAAATCTGTTTGCTGTACAGTGAGGTTTTTATTACTTACAGCGTCTTGTAAACAAATAGACCTCCTTCCAACAATGCCCCATTTTTATGAACTAAAAAGGGTGTGCAGAATTTTTTAAGTGAATATTTTAACCAAAACTTTCGGGAGAAGAACTGCAAAGATAAATTAGTAACTAAAAAAAAATGATTGTGGATGTAATTAACTTATTTTCTACAGCAAATGTAAATTAGTTAAAGTGCATATAATAAGTTCAATGATCTTTGTGTCCTATGTACTGTAAGTGTTGCACATAATTTCAGTTGTTTGAACTACCCAGCCAATCTATACAATCTACAAAATTATAGAATCCATTTAGATTTATTCATACCCCTGATAATTTCCATTTGTAAACTACCTCTGTCACAACTTGCAACAACTTAAAACCAACTACACCACCTATCAATTGTAGATGATGCTCGGCTACAAGCTCAAGTATCTTGAAATATTGGGGTGGGCACTAGCTTTACATAAGCAGTTGTCAAAAACCAGGTCATCCATGGAAGATGGCAGCAGTTGATAGAAACATCATTAAGAAAACCCTTAAAATAACAGCAAAAGAGATTGTAGAAAATCTCCAGAGTGCAAGGGTGATGGAAAGCATCTTAAAATTAATTAAATTAAATTAAATTACAGAAGACTTTGATTAGAGATTTTCATGGGCTACACTGCAACATACAGGACTCTCATCAGCACTAAAAACAAGAAAGATGAACTACAACAATTCTGGAGCAAAGTTTTATGGACCAACTAGACAAAGCTATACCTTTATCAAAGTGATGAAAGGGCAAAGGTGTACAGAAAGAGAGGAACTGTAAATGAACAAGGAACATCAAATATCAAATATCAAAAGTCCGGTAATGTTGATATTGATGAAATACCCATTGGATGTAAGGAGTATGTGTATACAACCAAATGCTAACTTTACACTAGTTTACGTTGTTAATGCGTCCTAACACACGAAACATACGAAATAACTGAAACGGATAAGGTTGAACACAAAACCCTTTCTTCTAACATGGTTCAAAATTTCTGCACAAAAAATCGAGAAATCAATGCTGACATTTTTTACTTGTGCCTTATATTTGTTTTTGATCTGAAATATAAATTTCAATAGTCCTCTGCCAACTTTTCACTGTATATGTTTATAAATATTTTATTTTCAAGCATGTCCAAATGCTTCAAAAGCCACTTTGTACTAGGAGTCCTGTATGATTTATTGTGGCAAAAGCTAACTTTTGACTTTTTGGATGGAGTCAACTCCTCACAAAAAAACAAACATGTCTGGTTTCCTTTTTGATCGCAGGATCGAATCAGGAGCGGGGTACTATAGCTTGGAAAGATGCCCACCATGAAGATCCAGGTGACATGCTGGAGAGTGGGGAAATCTATGATTTACCTTTTCAAATTAATTTCCGCTTTTTCTCTGCACAGTGGGTGCAATACTTACCTTTCTGTCCTAAACCTCAAACAAAGCAACACCAGCAAACTGTAACAGCCTGTGAGGAAATTGGACCCAAAGAAGTAAAATCTACAGAATTGTTAGACATGACACAGATTGCCTACAATACAAAGTTATAAACCATCCTGTTTATTCAATATATGCTCTCCATGCAACATTCAAGTTGAAAATGACTAATAGCCTCAGTAGTTGGGTGAATTTATTGTGTGTCAAAATGTTTGTGAATAATTTTTGTGCTCATTCCTTTCCCTCCCCCAATACTACCCAACTGATATGAAAAGGATTACTGCATTTTAGGAATCTGTACTTATATATAAAAAATGCAAAGTGTAAGGTAATAATAATAATAATTATTGCTTACACTTATATAGCGCTTTTCTGGACACTCCACTCAAAGCGCTTTACAGGTAATGGGGACTCCCCTCCACCACCACCAATGTGTAGCATCCACCTGGATGATGCGACGGCAGCCATAGTGCGCCAGAACGCTCACCACACATCAGCTATCAGTGGGGAGGAGAGCAGAGTAATGTAGCCAATTCATAGAGGGGGAGTATTAGGAGGCCATGATTGGTAAGGGCCAATTGGAATTTTTGGCCAGGACACCGGGGTTACACCCCTACTCTTTTCGAGAAGCACCCTGGGATTTTTAATGACCACAGAGAGTCAGGACCTAGGTTTTACGTCTCATCCGAAGGACGGCGCCTGTTTACAGTATAGTGTCCCCATCACTATACTGGGGCATTAGGACCCACATGGACCACAGGGTGAGCGCCCCCTGCTGGCCCCACTAACACCAAGCTTACAGCACCTGGTATTCCCAGGCGGTCTCCCATCCAAGTACTGACCAGGCCCGACCCTGCTTAGCTTCCGAGATCAGACGAGATCGGGCGTGTTCAGGGTGGTGTGGCCGTAAGCGGCCGTAAGGTACACATGCTTGGTGAATTATTATTTTTATTTTGAAAATTTTCTGGGTGATCCAATAATTAAGTGTTACTAATACACCTTTTTCAATCTATGATTAAAAGATTATACTTTCAAGATTTCACAAATCAATGTAAATAAGATAAATGCAATAATAATATAATGTCACTGAAGAAAGTCTAGCTGTAAAATACATAAAACAGTTATATATAACTGGGGGCTGTTTCATGTAGTGATATTACTCAGTTAACCAATAACTTTTGAAAACAAGTTGACAAAAGTCAGGATTGTCGATTTCACAATATTATATGTAAGAATACTGCTCGTTATGGCTAAACGTTAAAAGTGTTTTTTTTTTACTGTGTTGGGAACTCGGATCAGTTCCTTAAAGCAACAGTGTATTGTGCAATGAGGAAAATGTGTGCATTAAAACAGTTTTTTGGGAATTCATTTTGTTTCCTTGCCAAACATTGGTGAATTTTGTCAATCAGGGGTTTCATAAAATAAAAATATTAGTAATTATCTCATATATAATATTATCCACTGTAAATATAGCTTCTGTTCCCTGTATCTATGCACAGTGATCTAAGCATTTCTTACAGCATTTCCTAATATAATAGGTTCTCTGGACTCTGGACTGGACATCCTCATTAAAATCCCCATGGGGCCGATTGAGGCTGATTTTTTAATAGCAAATTAATTTGCAGCATTAATAAAAATATGTAGACAAAACATTCTGCAGCCTTGGGGAACCTCTCCTATACTACTTGATTAACACAACAAAAATGTTGGGATAAAAGGAAATAATAAGAATATAATACATTCATATTATGCTAATGCCTATGATTCCTTCTCCTCTAGTATTACTCCCTCTTGTTTCTTCTTGCAGGTGACACAGTACAAGAATAAGTAATAGGTTTATTCTATGTTGAAAAGAGAAGAAAGAAAACACAACATTTCTTAATGGAAAACTTTAAGTTAAACAAGGGAAGGGGGAATGGTGATTTGTTTTACAATTGCAGTAATCGGAGAACAGCCTATCAACAAGATAGGCAAACAATTTTTTTAATTTAAAAAAATAAATAAAAAAATAAGATACAATGACATGTTCCTGCCTAACTAAAGCATTGTGTGACTTTAAAAGCTCTAAAAAATGGTTTAGATAGTTAAAAACCACTTTTTAATTGAACATTTAAAATACCTGAATTTAATTAAAAAATATACTGATTATACTGATAATATGTCTTGATAGTAATATTAATATGGAGTCGTGTAACTAAGGAACTAAAATATCGCAAGGGGACATTTTGGAAACATTTGACATTCATTTTTAAATACATATATAAATATATTATTGTCCTTATAGTGGTAATAGGTAATGGACTGTCATGTAGTGCGCTACAACCAGACGGTTCAAACCCGATCAGAGAATTACTCTGTTTCTTACATAACCGAATATATAAAAATAGTCCACTATTATAGCTTGTTGTTGGCTACAGTGTGACTGTGTGTACAGTATCTGGATGAATTATTATAAGTGATGGTTTCGTAATTTAGGATTTCTTCATGCAAGTCTTTAAGATAAAGGAAGGAAAAAAGAGGGCTGTACTGTCATCTCACTGCAACCGGCTTGTACCATTTGTATGCCTGCTATTTGTTACAATATTAATAATGAATGACCATGGACAAAATGTAAACTGAAGAGTTAGAGAAGACACGTTGAGTCTTGTCTTTTCAGCTTGGAATTTAACTTTTACAGTGATCCTTTTGGCTATATTTTTACATTAGTAAAATATGAGTAAATGAGTAAAAGTAGATTGGATTAATAACTGAAGTAAGAAAACTGCTTTGGCACAGTGGGCGGTGAGACCTGGCTGGGGGGGTGGGGTGGTATTTTGATTTTCCTGTGCAAACTGTATTCGCTACAATACTATAATGAGTCCCTGAGGCATACTGTTCAATTTTCGGAATTATAAAAAATGAACCTTTGTTAAATTTGCACAAGAGACAAAATGTACCTTATGAGAAGTTGTGTATTGCATACAAAGTAGCAGATTTTGACAAGCAGCTAATTTTGCTTGAAGAATTTAAAATCTGTACTGTCTGTACTGTAGCTTTATTTAATTGAGCAGAAAGTCACCTTGCTCTTACAAGCGGCTCTGTTAAGCAGAGTTTGTGTTAACACACCACACCCTTTGAATGAGCTTTAATCAACTTTGTCAGTTTTCCTTCCCCCCTGGTGCGAGGTGACAATGCAGGAAACTGGTTTTTTATTTTACTGGGAGTGTGAACATTGAGTGAGCACTGGGGCGTACAATGAGACTAACACAGTGAGATTATTGAGATGGATAGTTTTAGTAAATATGTTGACAAATATCTGAACTTTTGCAAGATAGAATTCTATCCAGCTGTGAATCAGCTACAGAAGCAAACCATTCAAAATGAGCGAGGTACGCTGCGGTACAACGCGGTGGGCTTGTCACAACATAACGTGTCATATTCATACCGCATTATTCCACATGCAAATTAGATTAAGTTTATAGTATCCGGAATCACCTTGTAAAACTGCCTGGTGGAGCTATTTTAATTGTTCAAAGAAATGCTTGTTAAAAGAAAACTCATTCTATTGCAGGGCTATAACTGCAGACATATAAGGCAGATGCTTAAGCCATCACATCACAGACACAGTCACATGGAAAGCAGTGAAACAGCTGAACACATATCAATAGAATATCTTATACTACTTTTTGTGCTACAGTATATGAATATAATTATATCATTTTTAATTTGTTTAGATATATTATATTCCCTGTTAATCAAATTCTAAAAGTATGCTTTTGTTTATGCAGATAACGAGCGAAATTCACAGAAAAGGTTAAAACACTATTACTTTTCACAAACTATTGTAGCGCCATGCGGGGCGCTTTAGCATGAGCACGCAAGGCCAGCTGAGAACAGCGCCTGGGGGTGGGACTATGGGACTGTATATAGTAGGGCGGAGGCTGGGAGACAGCCCCTTCGTGTCTGTGTGTCAGTGGAGGTGCAGCGCTGTAACCCCTGCCCTTGTGTGTGTACCTTTCCCGGTTCAAGTTCAAGTTAATAATTGTGTTCAACCATATTCTCTGAGTCCCATGCCTGCTCCATTCCGTACCAAAACCCGAATTCGTTACAGTATATAAACTAAATAAGGTCAGAAGGAACACGTAAAAACGTTTCCAAAATAACCACATGTAAGACTTTGATGCTTAAAATGTTTAGGGAGAAAGTAGAATACTGTTGTGTATTTTTTCTTTAAAATACATTGGTGAACATATTAACCATATTATGTAAACTGTAGTTACTGACCAGCCATATACAGTTTACATAATATGTTTATGTTCCTAAATTAATATAGTTTCTGACCATCAGATGCATTATGCTCCTCTTCTTTTATGCTCAGCTACTAAAATTTCCCTTTAGTTGTAAAATTCCATATAAATATTTAATACTAAGCGGATTAAAACGTGCACAGTAAAGAGATTAAATGATTAAATCTTTTCACTAATGACCAATGTACTACGAGAACCCCTGTCGGTCATTTTAGCCAGCCAATCACGTACTGCGGTACGCTGCAGTGGCTTGTGGGTAGTTACGTGCAGGATGGGTTTGTACCTTGCAGTTTGAATGGCTGCATCTGTACGTGACCTTGCCCCCATGAAATTGTAGGAAAGAGATTTAGTGGGCAGTGTAGTGACCATAGAATGTTTTAGTATGCCGTACAGTATAACAGTATAAAGCAAGTATGTTTTTTATGTTTGTAATTTCTATTCTTGCAAGTACATTTTGTGTTCAGTTTGCTTCTGTGTGTTAGCTGGTGGGCAAACGTTCGAGGTGAAAATTCATCCACAAGGAGTGTACCTTTAAAGCAGAGATGACCGCACCAAACTTTATCGGCTCTGTATGTCGCTCAAGCCATTTCTCTTTGACACTTTCTTTAGTCTTAGAGGTGGGAAGACGCCTCCCCGGTCCCCCTTCCCTCTGCTTGCCTCACCTGTTCCCATTTTTAACCATTCTGTATCTGAATCGCAATGGGTGAGAGAGAGTAGTGAGAGAGAAACAAAGTGAACCCTGGTTTTATGATACTAGTCAGATTTAACATATTTTAATGCATACGGCCTCCGTTGCTTGTGAGAGCCGGCTTACCAGCGTGGTGACGTCACCGCCCTTCCCTGTGAATAGCAGGGACTGCAGCCAGTGGGCTGATGGGAGATTTCCCTTTGGCTCAAGTGGCTGGGTCCCTGCGGAGTGATGCCGGAGGCCGGGGTTCAAGTCCCCGATGGTGGAGGGGCGGCAGAAGCGAGGGCACCAACGTGAACCCTGAAGTGTTACAGTATGTTTGAACACAGGCTTGCAAATTATTTTTTACAAGATGTGGAAGTGCAACAATTTATCACAGTGCAAATTCTAAGACTAATTATTAATAAAATAATAAAATTAATAAAATATTGAACTGTGATATAAGTCAGAAATCCAATCAGTGCCGCCTCTTCTCTGACAGAGCTCAGTGGGCTGTGCACTGTTTCCTCAAATCACCTGCTAATTCATTTCACACCTAGAGAAGACAGGAGAATGTGATTGTACTGTGTACAAAATGTGTGTTGTATTTACAAACTTAAAGTGTTTAGGATATTTAATTAAAAAGTTAAAAAACTTACAGCTGACAAAGATTCTAAGGTGATCACAAGGAAAAAAATCACCCATTTTTTATGGATTTCGTGTTTTTAACTTAACACGTTTTTATGGGTTTGAAAACCAGGCAATATGTATTTGAGGCACACATGTTATTGTTTCCTATTTTTGATTTTCTTAAAATTAAAAGAATCGGTTGCCCATCGGGCCACACAATATTATGTTACATTTTTATGGTTTTGAGAGACTTCAGAAGGCTTCAACTGATGCATGAAAAAAAGGCATAAAGCCTTCTCGGGTTATGTCACTTGCACTTGCACTACTATTAGTAGTTACCTGCACCTGGGATCCGCTTTATTCAAACTAAAGTTCCTAAAAATGCAACCAGGTACTACATATTGTTTAAATAAAATCTGTGAAAATTTTAACAAATTGCAATCTTTAAACCTGTAGGTTGCAGGCTCTGTGTCATTTGTTCACATTTATTGACATCTGAAATGTCATGTCTCATAAACAGGTATTTTAATAAATGAAGCTTATGAAAACCAAAGAAAAAAATGACTCTGAAAAAGATACAAGAAGCTTGAAATTATTATTGTTAAATGAATACTGTTAATAATGACCAGACACATTATTATAGTTTCAGTGGTATTTTTAATACTGCTTTGTTGTACTCGATTCAAATTAAAATATATATGATTTCGTTTTAAGGCTTGAATGGTGTTAAATTGCCCCACTGAATAAAGTATTTTGAATTATAAACCGGTGGAATAGTTGACAGTATTCATGTTTGCTAATTCCCGGTTTATTTCATTATTAATATAACTTAACATTGAATATGTTATAATATATATATAAACAAAAAAAAACGTTAATATAGTGTACATAATACTTCATCATGCGTGAATGAGTGAAATTAAAAATAAAACGTGTTTACAAAGAAAGTGGATTACAGTAATACTACCAGCTATATAAATCCATATATTTAGATCCTTAAATTAATATCGTTATTAATTTCTTGATACACGATTCCATATTATATGCCCTATTAATCAAATTCTAAAAAGTATTGCATTTCTCTTACTGTGATAACGAGCAGAAAAGAAAAGGCTAATCACATAACTCACCTAACTTTGAACGTGTTGTGATATTTAGAAATACCAACAAATTCAATATAGTGTCAATAATATTTACTATTTTAGTTTTTCAAAGAAATGTTTATTTGTTAAAAAAAATCATAGTGAGAGCTGCAGTTGAACTCCCCAACTTCCAGCATGCAAGTAAGTTGCCTAAGCCATTACACCAACGCGCATCTTGACAACTTGAGCCATAACTGAACAAGGCAAGCTAAAAGTTTCCAAGTAATCGCGGGTGAATTAGTCAAATTGATGCAGATTTTTACAAAGAAAGTGTACTACTGTGATAATTTGAGCTATATGAATATAATTATATTGTTAATTTCTTTAGATTCACGATTCCATATTATATTCCTTATCAATCAATGTGTTTTTTCTGTGATAACCAGTGCAAATATTCATAGAAAAAGTTAAAACATAATATTTTGTGAAGTATATAAACTTAATATAGTCAGAAGGAGCACATAAAGATTATTCAAAAATAACCACAGTATGTAACTGAATGAAAGACTTTAATGCTTAAAATGTTTATGATGAAAATTGAATACTGGTGTATATTTCTTATTTAAGCTACCAATACCAGCCACATACAGTTTACATAATACGTTTATGTTCCTAAATTAATATTGTTTATGACCTTCAGACATGTTATGCTCCTCTTCTTTTTATGCTCAGCTACTTAAATTACCCTTTAGTTGTAAAATTCCATATTAATATTCAATATTAATCGGATTTAAACATGCACAGTAAAGAGATTAAATGAACCACCATGAGTGCCGCCTGTAGGTCATGGTGGCCAGCCAATCATGTACTGCACTATAACGGTAAGGGGTTGTACTGTGCATTTTGAATGGCTGCATCTGTATACTATATACTGTAGTACATTATACAACAGTATAGAAGTGGACTTGGTTATATGCAAATTTAGCTATTTGCAATAGATCTCTGCACTGAACCCTTGCAAATATTGAGATCCTACTGTACTGTATAAAGCATTTGTCCTGCATTTAGAACCCACCCTTTTCAGTGACTGATTGTGATTTAGTTCCTTGTAATAGATATCAGATAAAGCATTGCCTATGACAGGTGTTCAACTTTAAACTTTAGGCCATTCAGTCTTATTTTCATATTTGATTTCAAATAAATTGTTTTTCACTAAAATATAGTAGAACCTAATTTTATGGAGTGCCCTACCAAAATTATTAGTTATTGTCATGAACATATTAACAATTTAAATTTAAACATATTTGGTGAAATACATATGCATATTGTATAAATGCAATATATACTACATATTTTGTCCTGGTATATTCAATGCATTTCACTGGAAATGCTATACAATTAAAAACATAACAAGTAGAAGTGGTGATTGCCAGCTTTATGTAGAACATATAAAATATATGGACAAAAGCATTAATATGCTTTTTTTCTCTTAATATAGTAGGTCTTGTTTTAAAGCTTTGTAGAGTTTCACAAATGATTCTGCCCACATGTCTTTCTGGTGTCCTTTTGACTGAATCAGTTTGTGTGCTGTGTACACCAATGTCAAAACAGTTCGCTCAAAATCGTTCTTCCTTAGTGGTCCCACATGCATAGAAAGCATAGAGGTTAGCCGCCTGACTTCTGTGATTTTCCTTGGGAGTACATCTTCGCAGATCACTTCTAGTTTCTTGCTTTTCCTCAGTGATGCCAGCTCCTCATCTTTTATTAAAAAGTGATCATATATATTATCCATCCACAATCCATGTAGTAAGATCTGAAAAGAAAATTAGAATTTTCTAATCTGTTTAACATTTGTTTCAAACTTGAAATTATGGAAGCTCTTGGAATGAGCATTATATTCTGACATTCTTTTCTGAATATTGAAAAAAAAGTACAGAGCTTTGTAGTTACATTTTACTGACTAGCTACAAAAGGGCTTTTATCTGAAATATCTTTAACCAGATGTTTTTTACATTTTACATTGTTTAAAATATAAAAACTTTCTTTTCTTTTTCAAAACGTTTTTTTTTAATCTACAGGCCCAGCTACTCTAAATGCCCTGTACTTATGTATGTATAAAACTGTCATTTTTCTTGTACTAACAATTTCTCAGTGTAGAACAGCTATGGACCCAAAGATACGTTCATTGGTTCCAATTTTATTTAGAAATAGCAGAAATGTTGTTTCAGAGGTTCCTTTCACATACATTTAAAATGATAAGGCAACATTCTACTTTCAATAAACTGGTTCATCCCATTATGATTCCTTAAAACTTATTTTATAATAATAATTCACAACAAAACTGATCCTCCAGATCAATTTCCTGATTGTAAACAGAGAATCTGGTTAAATTCAATCATATATTTAAATCAGAACACATTCATAAAAATTAGATTTACTGTATAATATTCAGCAATGATTGTCTTCACAATGAATGGCAAAGTGTGTAAAATTACAATGCTCAAAAGGCATGTGAAAAAGATACATGGAATTTCCTTTTAGATTCTGACTAACATGGGCTTTAGCTATAATTTTGTCTAAAATCAGAACCAGATTTTTTTTATAAATATTTTTTTTTACAACTTACTTCTTTAGAAACAATTATTTTCTTAGAAAAAATAAAGTTTCTGGTAAAAGGCTGTGTATAATATGATTTCTGTAGTGAAGCTTCTATTAAAAGAGATTCAAGAATAATGCAATCTCTAGTGTAAGTGTTCAGGAGTGTCACTGGAGGGAACAGTTCCTCCTTGTATAATCCTTTTTAAAACTGAATTTTCATAGGGGATTATTTATTTACAACCAAAGAAATGTTGTCTTCTGACTCTTCTGTGTACTACATGTGATATGCTGCATAGATTTTGTTTTTTAGTAATTACATTTTTTATTTCAATTTTTTACATAGGGACTATATTATGAATATTTTTTCCGATTATGTTGGAAATGTATTTTATAAGGGGAGCACAGTGAAGGACTGGTTAACATTGTTGCCACCCAGTGCTGGGACCCTGGGTTCAATTCAGGACCTGGGTTGCTATCTGCATGGAGTTTGTTCTCCCCGTGTTCAAGTGGGTTTGCTCCAGGTGTTCTAGTTTCTTCCACAGTCCAAAGACATACTGATAGGTTAGCTGGCTTCTGAGAAAATTGGCCCTTGTGTGAGGGTGTGTGTGTGTATCAGTATCTATGTGTGCCCTGCGATGGACTGACATCCCATCCAGAGAGCATCCCATCTTGCACCCATTGCTTGCTGGGATAAGCTCCGGCACTCCCACAACCCTACAGTAGTTAGAAAATGGATGGCTAGGTAGAAAATGGGTGGATGTATTTCAGAATTTACTTTTATTGAGTCTGTTCTTCCTATAATGTCATGTTACAAAGATGTTTCCTTTTTTCTTTCCTTTTGTAGCGGCGAGGCTTATTAATAAGAAAGAATTAAGTGTTCTGAGCCTTCCCAAATGAGGCCCCATTTCTCTGTTCATCTCTGTGGTGCAGCCACAGAGAAACTATTCATGCAGGCTGATTTAAGGTTTCCTTTGATAAGGTTTCCTAGGACAGCTCCCAAAGGGGGATGCACTTAGCTATGCCTGGCTATCATGATCAATGATCATCCATTGGCGCCTATCTGTCTAGGGAGTGCCAGATGGACATCTGGACTGCATTCCTAAGTGTCTAAGTAAGTGACTCATATCTCACCTTGATCAACCAATCAGGGACTGGTAGGGCCGAGTAACCCACGTGGGACTCTGATGCCCATGGAACTTTCAGCCAATCAACGAGCTGAAGTTCCTCCAGGTAAAAACAGGCAACACAGAGAGCCTGAGAGATTCAGTGGAGAATTCTGAGACTTTTCTAAAGGGAATTCAAAGGAGAATTCCAGGGCAGGACGGCCCAGGAGCAGAAGGCTCCCGAGGGCAGGATATTCTCACAGCGCGCCTCCTGACCATCCTGAGACTCAGCCCTGACAACCACAGAACAGCCAGTGTGTCCGAGTGCCAGAACTTTGCTTTGTTCTAAGAGTCGAGAGCGGAGGTTGCCAGAGAGTAACCAGAGGATCCACCCGAGGTTAGCACCAGCAGCAGGCCTCGTGAACAGGTCAGAACTGTGGACAGCTGAATCACTATTCAGAACTAGCTCTTCATCAGGAACGAACCGGTCCTCTTCCTGACTTGCTGGGACCCACAGTCATCTTTTCTCCTGTGCGCAAACTTTGCTAGTTAAAACCAACACAAACTAGCCGGTCAGTGAGCATCAGCAACACACCGTTGCAAGCCACACAGCACAGCCTGGCACCGAGCCAGAGAGCGCGGATTGGACAGCAACAGCCTGCAACTGTTTCTTTGTGCCCGCAGGAGATCTGAATCCCCAGAGATTGGATGAGTTTTCAACTTCAATGCATTACAGCTCGAGAATTCAATTGTTATCCCAACCAGTTGATATCAATTTAATTCCTAAGAGTTATGTACTTGAGTATCTAATGTAGAAGTTATAACCAAGTTCATTTATGAAACGGTCTTAATGAATTATATACTGAACGTATGTCCTCTTGATATGTGTAACACTTTGTAACTGACTGAATATATACCTTTTGTATTCTGATAACCCTCTCGATAAGATCTGTTAGGTTTATATGCATATTCTATGTATTAATAAATGTATCCTCGTGTATTAGTACCTGTGTGTGTGCGTTGTTTGAGTTATGTCGCATGGTTGGATTCTAAAGCCATCAAAAGAATCAATTTTGTGATTTACTGCTACAATTAATAATTGTCCCAGTAAATGCCCAAACCCTACAGAACTGGTGCCTTCAGAGAGCACACTACATTTAATTTGGCGTCCCTGGGCCGGCTATGGCAACGCTACACTTTTATATATATTTTTATATTTATATTTCATTTTAAATGTTTATTATGTATATAAATGTATTAACTGATATTTAAATTTCAAATATAAAACCAGGAAGACTGTTAAACGGTTAAATAGTTATTTTAATTATTTTAGTGATTAATATATTAGACCTTTAAAGTGTAGAAATAAAATCCTGAAAAAATTGGATTATCAATTAACGAGTTAGCTGGATGTAACAGTTTTTGGTCTGTAGATTGACAAAGGATTAAATGGTCCATTGAAACCTTCCTTTTGTTTGATAGTTATGAAACTAGGAAAACATTGAATTATAGCATAATGACTCAGGCATTGAAATTATGAAATTTATTAACCTTAAATAATTTCTAGCTTTTAGAGGGATATGTCTTACCTCATAGAGCATGTTGACCTCCTCCACAGAGGTCTGAAAAGTAGGATTCAGTAAACTGACTGTTCCTCTCTTCACTCTGAGCGCTGATGGATATAGAGCTGAAAGGCACAGGTAATGGCAAAAAAAAGAAAGTTCACACATCATGTTACACATCACACCACAGAGATTATTTAAATTCAGATTTATGATACAAATGTGTGTCTTTTTTATTTTTGTATGTTTGTTTTTGGATGATTGTTTTTACTTAGAGAAATATAACTTGCAGACCAGAACATTAAGAGAAGTTAGCAGAAGATGGATTGAGAGAGAGTGGGAGAAATCACGCAGATCTTAATGAGTAAGAATTATAATGCATGCTCTGAATAGCAATGTATTTTCCAAGGACACAGCGGGGTATGCAGCGGTAAAACGCGGTGGGCGTGTCGCGGTATAACATGTCATAGCATGCCATACCGTATAATACCGCATAATAACGCAAGTCAGATAATAGTATCCGGAATTACCGCCAGGTGTAACTAATAAAGCTCAACCTCTCATGTTGAGCTGTCAACAGAAAACACCCGGTTTCGACTCCCAATCACTGCTGAGGGACAATCTTTATCCAATTAAGAATTTCAGTTGTATACTCGTTAGACTTTTAAATTTAAACTGTATTACAGCATGTTAATCATTATACAATAAAATTTGTATATTTTATGAAAGCGAGGTTGCTCAGTTGGACAAAAGTACACAACCTACCACCTTTATCATAAATATTTTAATTATGCAGAAATATCTTATGCATCAAAGTCTTTACCGAAGATATTACTAATAATATTAATAATGAATGACCTTGGACAAGCTGTAAACTCAAAGTACTACCCTTCTTTGTCCACATTCTTTGTAACTGTCTTTGTAAACGAAAATACTTTATTTTTTCATTGACAAAAAGTAACACCACAGCATTTCGTTGATCCGATCATGCATTTGTTTCAAATAATACAAAGTATAGTAATTCTTGAGAATCTCCAATTCACCATGCCTTTCACATGCTCATAAAATATATTAATTTAGGAACATAAACATATTATTGTATGTAAACTGTACTGTATATGGTTGGTCTTGGTATTTTAAAGAAAAAAAACACACACCAGTATTCCATTTCTCCCTAAACATTTTAAGCATCAAAGTCTTACATGTGGTTATTTTGGAAACATTTTTATGTGCTCCTTGCTCCTTCTGACCATGTTACTGTACGTTTATACAGTATACAGTACTTGTTGAGAAAAGTGATAGTTTTAAGCTTTTCTGCAAATACGCGTGATACCGGAGTAAACAAGCATACTTTTAGAATTTGATTAATAGGGAATATAATATGGAATTGCATATCTAAAGAAATTAATAACAATATAATTATATTCATGTACTGTAACACAAACAGTTGTATACTGTATACACATATTTATTGATATGTGTATAGCTGTTTCAGCATTTGTCATGTTAGTGGTGTGATGGTTTAAGTGCTCACCTTATAAGCGAGGGGTCGGCTGTTCAAATCCAGCTATCGCCATGAGTTTTCTTTTAACAAACATTTCTTTGAAAAACTAAAATAGCAATATTATGGACACTCTATTGACTTTTTTATATTTCTAAATATCTGTCACGGACATTCAAAGGGACTAACCGTGGGGAGCAGGAGAGCGGAAAAAGACCCATATGCGTAGCGGCGAGGCGGGAAAAAGGCCCGGGCTCATTAGTGCAAAGAGTTCAGGAATGCCGTATAGAAACCTATGCCCTCAGGGAGCGCACGTGGGGCGCCCTGGTGCTAGGCGGGTCTCAGGACATCCGAACATCAATGCTGAGCGAGGACAGAGTGCAAGACCCAGAAATATATAGCCCAAGGGAAAGAGAGGGACAGGAAGGACAGCAGACCGGAAACTAGGGACAGGACAGAGAAGGAGCGCCCTCTGGCTGCAGAGGGCGTGACAATATCACAACACTTTCGAATCTAAGTCATTTTTTAATAACTACGAATAGTCACCGTCTTTCCCTCTGAGTAGCAGGAACCTGTATCATGTGGATCGTGTTTTGATCTCCCTTCAGATTTAAAAGATTATTATTAATATCTTCAGTGTTGCATCTTTCCAGTTTAGCTGATCTTTTGCTGCTTACGCATGCTTACACAGCTCCCTAGGTAAATTATCATACTTGACTGAGAAAGCTTTAGAGAACTTAACATTTTTATTATCAACAAATTGTAAATATGACGTTTACATTGGAGTTATTAATTTTTCACTTGAGTGTATGGAGGAGTGTCAGCTGTCAATGAGAGCAGACCCCCCTCTTAGGCTAGGCAAATGATTTTTTTTAATTTTTAAAAAAGAAATAAAAAAGTAGATATAATGATATAAACATTTACTGCAATACAATACTGCAATGTTTCGGCTGTGAATTCTTCTTCAGGTGTGAGGGTCTTCAGCTCAAAATGAAACGTTTGGAGTTTGTAAGGCTGTTTCGTGTTCTTCCTAGGATTGTTGAGGGGGGTGAGGGGCATTCGAAATTGTGAGTTATGCAAGTCAGATTATGAATGAATAAAAACATTTTATTAAAAACGTGTTTGCGTTTGTTTGGGTGCTGTACCAGCTGTACAGAAAATTAAAGTGCCCTTTTTCATTCAATGGGTGTCTGAGTCGCTGTGTCCGCCCTATATACTGTAATTATGCCACAATATGTCTTTTATGTGTCACAAAAAATTGACTTGCTTTAACAAAATATATTTACTAATCCTTTCGCCTGGCAATCAACCTGAATGTCCAACTATCTGTGAAACCAAAAGAACCACAATTGAACGAGTGTTGATAATAAGAGAATAATAAGAGTCCCAGTCACCCCCATTTCCATTTAAATCGCAAACGCGTGTTTAATTAAATGTCTTTATTGATTCACAATCTGCAATGTAAATCATTATCTTTGTCTTCTGCATAATAATGTTCACCTCGCTGTCCAGCATATTAATAATAGTAATAATAATAAACTTTATTTTATATAGCGCCTTTAAAGGTGGCTTGTCAAAGCGCTTTACAGGATAACAACAACAATAACAACAACAATATTGTATTTCATTGCACTTTGTCAGATCGTCTTATAATCACTTGTTGCCAGAATACCCCCCCCCACTCCAGAAATCATTTGTTTTGTTTTGCTTACAGTGAGGTCAATGTAAACATCACACCTCTGTAATAAAAAGTTCTATACAAATGCAGAGAATCATCAATACATACTGTATCACTATATATGTGTTTGTTATCTTAGCTTGTAATACAAAGTTGATCAGTTCTCAAATGACTGATCTTGTATTATCTGATCAGTAATTATCTAGTATTGTACTGATTTCTATATTGTTTTATTTGTTGAGTATGTCAATTATGTTGTTCACTTGCATTTTTATAGAATACAATTGTGAATAATAAGCAAAATAATATTCAAGTGGTAGAACTGCCAGTGTGCATTGGCTGCAAAGATACTAGCAAAGGTTAATTGCACTATGAACCGCATAAAGAAACGTAAAATAGTCTTATTTAGGTGTGAGGGCAGGAGTGGATTGTAGCAGGAATAAACAGCAAATCACAGGAGAACAAAGGGCAGGGCAGGTGAGAAGAGTATCCTGAGTGATCAGTGGGAAGAGGTGTGAAGATGAAATCGGTAAACGAACACAGTGATTTAAAAAATAGATCGGTCTGTTATTGAGAGCGGGGGGAAAGTGTAATCTGCCTGATACAACTATTAAGAAGAATATAAGAATTTAATCTTAAAGAAGAAGTCTAAAGAACAGTGGACAGCAGACCGTTGCTAGCTTCCGACGAGACAGACCGTAGCTTTTCCACTTTTTTGTTTCCCTTTAGTTTCCCTACCGGTCATGTGATATAGAAGTTTATTTTAAAAGGAACATAGAGAAACTAGGAACTAGAGAAATCAAGAAAGGCTTTTTTTCAATAGAATTAATGAATGCACATCCTGTTCACTGGGTTATTTAAATCCACATCGAGCAATCTCCAATACATTCAGAATTTGATAGCCAGAATCCTGTATTGCTTTTAGATGCCACTTTTAAAGGTGCTATATAAAATAAAGTAATATATTTACATTAACTTAAAGTATATATTTAAAGTAATAATTTAACAATATTTGTAAATGTTTTATGATATGACTATGTTGTGAATGTCTGTAGATTGTATCTTATTTTTAGTTTTTGTTTTGTTTCACATTAATTTTATAAGAGAGGGTGTCATAGAGAAGACTCCTTTACCCCCATCTTGATTAAAATCGCTAACATGTGTTTCATAAAATACTTTTATTTTTCACAATCTGGCAATGCCAGACAGAATTCACATTCACTGTGCCCAAACGGCCTTGCAGATCAGAAAATCAAGGAAGAAAACAATTATCACGCCAAGCTTCTCAATGGAATTGCTTTAACTTGCTAATGTGGTACTGTAACAGTCCGGGTGGGGCAAGCTTCTAATGTCTCCTGACTTGGGCGAAAGGAACCCGTCTTTCATTGGAAGACAATTAACATATTCTACCCATACATGATAATATAATGCTGGCGCTTGGGCGTGGTGGGGTGCTGTACCAGCTGTACAGAAAATTATTCAACGAGTTGTTTTTCATTCCATCCTGAATGATAATGACACAATAATATAAACACCCCTTAAGGTAGGAAATCAAATTTTTTAATTAAAAAAAAGAGATGTAAAGATGTGTTCCTGTTTAACTTAGAAATTGCATGACTTTAAAAGTGATAAAAACAGGTTTTGATAGTTAATGGCCACTTTTTGTGCATGATAAACAATTCGGGCACAGAATGGTTAAAAAGAAAGTCAGACAGGCAGGGGGGGATGATAATTGTCACGCCTGACATCCCTCCCTAGAGGGCGCTCCACTGCTCTCATTATTGTTCGTGTGATTTAGCTCTCCAGGTGTACCCTGTTAGCGTTATTATTTAAAGACCAGCTCCTCCAGTCCTCGGGGCTCATCATTAGGGTAAGATGTCGCGAGGCCCGCCTAGTACCAGGAAACCCTACGTCCGTCTCCTGAGGGCATAGGCCTCATCCCCGACACCTCCCGTTTCCTGAGCCCGGGGTCTGGAGGATCTCGCCCCGTCACCCTTGGACCTCCATGTTTCGTTTGTCTGTGTGCTCCCCCCTCCCGGGGATTTTAACTTTGTCGCGTTCCAGGATGGATTTCCAGTTGATGGACTTTCGGACCGTGTTTTGACCTGCCCTTGGACCCGTTTGGATTTGGATGCTGTTTTGTCTTCCCCGTACACTGTCTCACGGACTGTCACTATTATTTTGTGCACTATTAAACCCCTGTGTGTTCCTTTTTACCACGCCTCCTGTTTTCTCCAGCTCTTACCGCTTCGCATAGGGTCTTCTACAAGATCTGACACGGATTCTAGTCCGTGTCCGTTACAGAATGATGAGCCTATGCTAGACCCCGCGAGCTGTAATCTGGAACACCCGGACCCTCATCTGGACCTTTTTCTTTTCAAGATGTCCTTCCTGTTTTCCTGTCTAGATCCATTCCTGTTTCGCTGGACAAGGTATTTTTTGTGGATTTTTTTTTTCTAAAGGAATTCTTGGATTTTTTTTTTCCTGGACCGTTTTGTTTCTCCGTTTTTTTTCTTTCCCCGTTGGAACTATTTTGAGAGTGGACAGCCCTACCGTTTTGTATATAGTATTCTCTGGTTTTATCTCTTGTGTATATAGTGATTCTGAATTTCCTTCTCTGCTTGTATATAGTCTGTGCTTGTGATATTCTTGTTGATAGTATTGCCCTTATTTTTAATTGTGTAGGGCGTCAGGAGCCGCCCTTGAAGGGGGGGGTACTGTCACGCCTGACATCCCTCCCTAGAGGGCGCTCCACTGCTCTCATTATTGTTCGTGTGATTTAGCTCTCCAGGTGTACCCTGTTAGCGTTATTATTTAAAGACCAGCTCCTCCAGTCCTCGGGGCTCATCATTAGGGTAAGATGTCGCGAGGCCCGCCTAGTACCAGGAAACCCTACGTCCGTCTCCTGAGGGCATAGGCCTCATCCCCGACACCTCCCGTTTCCTGAGCCCGGGGTCTGGAGGATCTCGCCCCGTCACCCTTGGACCTCCATGTTTCGTTTGTCTGTGTGCTCCCCCCTCCCGGGGATTTTAACTTTGTCGCGTTCCAGGATGGATTTCCAGTTGATGGACTTTCGGACCGTGTTTTGACCTGCCCTTGGACCCGTTTGGATTTGGATGCTGTTTTGTCTTCCCCGTACACTGTCTCACGGACTGTCACTATTATTTTGTGCACTATTAAACCCCTGTGTGTTCCTTTTTACCACGCCTCCCGTTTTCTCCAGCTCTTACCGCTTCGCATAGGGTCTTCTACAAGATCTGACACGGATTCTAGTCCGTGTCCGTTACAATAATGATATCAGAGCGCCCTACATTACAAATTCCAAGCATTTCATTTTGAGCTGAAGACCCTCACACCTGAAGAAGGATTCTCAGCCAAAACCTTGCAGTATTGTATTGCAGTAAATGTTTATATCATTATATCTTTTTTTTATTTCTTTTTAAACATTTTTTAAAAAAGTTTAAAAAAAAAGTCCCAAAGTTTCCATAATATTGCTATTGCTAATTGCTATTGCTACTGTCTGAGCCTCTGTGTCTACATTGTTTGTAAACAAACCGGTTTCACAAGTATTTTCAACCCCCGGTAAATTTCAAAAGTCACAAGATTTTGAAACACGAGGGCGGCGCAGCGGTTGGCTCTGGCTTTCCTATCTATGCCGATGCACTGCAAGTCCCCGTTACCCCCATTTTGATTTAAACCGCAAATGCGTGTTTAATTAAATGTCCTTATTGATTCACAATCTGACAAATTCAATATAAATCACTGTCTTTGTCTTCTAAGTATCTTAATAAACTTTCAGCAGAGCTTTCTACCTATTTAGATTTATTTTTCTTGGGATTTTGGGATCAAACATGGAAAGATTAGATTGTAATCGTTTTTATTTTTTAAATACATTTTGGAAAAGTGTAATCTATACTAAAAAGCTGTATTTATTTAATACCACTTGATAATTATATTAATAGAGATAAGAATTCAAGTTGATACTGTTTAGACTTTTAATTATTTTAAACTGTTTTACAGCATCATAAACATGCTTAAAAGAGAAGAGAGAAAACACAACGTTTCGGCTGTGAAGCCTTCTTCAGGTGTGAGGGTCTTCAGCTCAAAACGAAATGCTAAAATGTAATGTAGACTTTGAACGTGTTCAACTATGATGTGGGCTTGCTTGAGGTCACTGCCTTTCATCTGAAATCCTGCTTGAATCCTTCTAAACTAAAAATTAGACACAAGAAGAGAAGAGGCTCTGGTGAAATTTCTCTGTGAACTGAAGAGTTAAAGTGTAAAGTGTCTCCTCCTTTTAACGGGAAGAGACATGGTGCTTTAAACAAGAGAGTGTGGCGTTACTTTTTGTCAGTGAAAAAGTGTGTGTCTGTCTCTCTCTTTAAGGAAATGCCTCTCCCTGTTCAATCCATTGGAAAAAAGAAAAGGAGCATAAATCGTCTGATGGTCATAAACAATATTAATTTAGCATCAGAGATATTTTTTAACTGCACTGCATCGGAGAGAATACCATAGTGCGGTTTTTTTTTACTCCCTGGCGGAAACGGGCTTCCATAAGAATCAGTATACTGCAGCTTCTGGGAAATACATTTTTCCTGCATTAAAGTTTAACCCGTTCAGAGCGCCCTACATTACAAACTCCAAGCGTTTCATTTTGAGCTGAAGACCCTCACACCTGAAGAAGGATTCACAGCCAAAACGTTGCAGTATTGTATTGCAGTAAATGTTAATGTCATTATATCTAATTTTTTATTTCTTTTTTAAAAATTAAAAAAATCGTTTGCCCAGCCTAAGAGGGGGGTCTGCTCTCATTGACAGCTCACACTCCTTTATACACTCAAGTGAAAAATTAATAACGTCAATGTAAACGTCGTATTTATAATTTGTTGATAATAAAAATGTTAAGTTCTCTAAAGCTTTCTCTGTGATAATTTACCTAGGGAGCTGTGTAAGCTGTGTAGGCAGCAAAAGATCAGCTAAACTGGGAAGATGCGACACTGAAGATATTAGTAATAACCTTTTAAATCTGAAGGGAGATCTAAAAGGGATCCACACAATCAACACAATATAGGTTCCTGCTACTGAAGCGATTCAGAGGGAAAGACGGTGACTATTCGTTGTTATTAAAAAATGACTTAGATTCGAACGTTGTGAGATTTAGAAAAGTCAATAGAGTGTCTTTAATATTGTTACTACTGTTATATATACTACTGTTTGTGTTACAGTACAGTAATATAATTATATCATTATTAATTTCTTGAGATACGCGATTCCATGTAATATTCCCTATTAATCAAATTCTAAAAGCATGCTTGTTTACTCCGGTATCGAGCGTATTTGCAGAAAAGCTTAAAACTATCACTTTTCTCACAAAGTACTGTATACTGTATAAACGTACAGTAACATGGTCAGAAGGAGCAAGGAGCACGTAAAAATGTTTCCGAAATAACCACATGTAAGACTTTGATGCTTAAAATGTTTAGAGAGAAATGGAATACTGGTGTGTATTTTTTCTTTAAAATACCAAGACCAGCAATATACAGTTTACATAATATGTTTATGTTCCTAAATTAATATTGTTTATGACCTTCAGATGCGTTGTGCTCCTATTCTTTTTATGCTCAGCTACTAAAATTTCCCTTTAGTGGTAAAATTCCATATAAA
The DNA here is from genome assembly GCF_040954835.1 of Lepisosteus oculatus. Classification (NCBI taxonomy): domain Eukaryota; kingdom Metazoa; phylum Chordata; class Actinopteri; order Semionotiformes; family Lepisosteidae; genus Lepisosteus; species Lepisosteus oculatus. The sequence continues at coordinate 10,077,547 of NC_090702.1, read as the reverse complement.
TATTCAATATTAAGCGGATTAAAATGTGCACAGTAAAGAGATTAAATTTTTTCACTACTGACCAATCCACCATGAGTGCCCCTGTTGGTCATTTTGGCCAGCCAATCACGTACTGTGGTAGGTCGCGGTGGCGCACGGGTAGATGCCCGCGGTACAGGTTTGTACCATGCATTTTGAATGGCTGCATCTGTAAGTCTCAAATACTATCTTATGTCTTCTTTGCCAGCAACTGGCTGCAGCGATGCTGTATAATTCTGTCCTGTTCATATGTTTGCCAAAGCACAGCTTATGTGGTAAAGTTTTTCTTATTAATTAAAATATTTTAACTACCTGTAACTGAAAATGAAGCAAAATAGTGTTATTATAAGCACAACAATAATTATAGTCATAAACATGGTACGTGTTTTATTTGTTAATGGACTCATGCTGTGTTACATATATTCTCCACATCTTTTTATTTCCCCACAAAGAAAATTTTCCATCTGGGACAGCAAAGAAATTAAGTAAATAAAGACAAGTTTATGTCAATAATATAAATTATCTGCAGTCTACAGTGTGATAGGCATAACTGCTTTAAAGTCTGTATACAGTTCTAGGATACAAACTAAACCACTGGTGTCAAGCGATCAGTTAGATGTCAGCTAGTTTGACATTAAGGATATAACAATGGTTCAACTAAGAGGAGGTAAAACAGCCTATCTACAACACATTTAACAGTTAACAAATGATTCAAGGATTTCATCCCAATGATTCTTGAAAGAAGGCAACGCATTAGCTTCAACAACATGGCTGTTGTTCCACTGTTGTACTACAGATCCACAACATCATGACTTAGCCAGCAGCCATATCACTCTGCAACTCACAACTGGCAACCCACTGAATGTAAGCAGGTGTGAGCCTAGTCAGTACCTGGATGGGAGACCTCCTAGGAAAAATTAAGATAGCTGCTGGAAGAGGTGTTCATGAGGAATGACAGTAGCCAAAAGCTTGGGAGAAATTAGAATCGCTTATTGGGATGTGGAGATTTGGCGTAACCCGCTTGGCTGAGGGCCAACTTCCCGGCCGTTGGACGGGGAGGATAGGACCCCCATGCGACCAATTGGGTAGCTGCAAAGGTGGAGAGGGGGTGGAGGAGGGATGCAGAAAACGAACGAGGAAGAGGAGAGGGGGACGTTTGATATATATATGGAGACCGGTTGCTTACATCAGGATTAGTGAGAATTGCAGCAGCTGTGTCGAATGAGCGCAGCTGCCTTCATTCCTCCTGAACTTTCATTTAAAACTCCATTTAGTGGGGCCAGCAGGGGGTGCTCACCCTGCTTTCCATGTGAGTCCTTATGCCCCAGAGTCTTACAGCCTTAGCCATTCCCTATTGGAAGGACCTGAGCTTGGGAGTTTTGGATTTGATTTCCTGAACTCTGTTGAAGAATTGGTGGTGTGGGTAAGGGGTCACTGGTAAAACCCTAGTTCTTCTTCTCTGACTAGTTGGACCAACTAATATTTCATGAATAGAAATATCACAGTTTGGTAATAAATAATGATACTAGTCACAGAAACTAGCACTGAGGCTCATTATGTGGCAACTGGCCAATGTCTCACCAACCTTGTTAAGAGCTATACATACCAATCATCACAGAGTCTGCCAACCTAATCACTATTCTGTGCTCCAGATTGACTTTTAATTTAGTCTTTTTGAATGACTGTCCTGTCTGTGTAACGAACAGTTCTTTCCAGACCCTATGTGGATGACACAATCCGGGGTAGTGAGGAAACACTGGGGAGAAAAGCCATGCAGGAATCGGGAATGAATACGGGGGGGCATGTCCAAAGTGCGCAGGTGTCCAGGGCAAACAATCCAAAGAAGAAATCCAATGCGAAATCCAAAAACACAAGCATAAGTCCATGGCCAGGTGATCTATCCAAAACAAAGGATTAAAAACTGGTACCGGAGGGGAATGGGAATTGAGAATAAAACCTTAACGGGACCAGGCGCTTCCAGGTCCAGGACTTGCACGATACGGAGATCAGATGCAGAGCGCCCTTAAGGAGGAGGGACTACAATTGTGACAGTCTGTTAATTACAGGACTGAAATTAACAGACTTGTTATTGCAGGTTAAACTACAGTACCTCTCCTAGTTCTCCATCTTCAGTCAGCTCTGCACTCTAGTCATAATGGCTTACACATTTCCACACCATTGCACAAATCACCACCAGTTCACTACTAAATGAACTACTCTAAATTATCATGTTTAACTTGGTCCAATTGGTGTCACACTCTCCGAAAGCTCAGTTTGTCATTGCTCAAATGCAATGTAGATAATCCAGTTTCTTTGGAATTAACGTAAAATACAATTTCAGACATTAGACTGCAACATATAACACTTTCCTTGGTTGTCTCATACCAAAGAATATCATCAGGCACCTCTGCAATAACAGGATATTTCACAGGCCTCTGATGTGCACAAAATAAAATACAACACTGTTCCTTACACTTACATTTACCATCTGTCAGTTTATCCCCCCCTCATAGTTCAATCCAGTTTCCCAGATAAATGGGGCAGTTCTGTCCATCCTGAAGATTGGGATCCATAGTTTGGATAAGAATTATAAATGTTAGCTTGAGATTGTTGTAGTGATGACTTGGTGGTCCTCTAGGTCAAACCCATCTCTGAGCCCCAAAATGCCAGGTTTCTTTGTCAATCCAGTCCCTCTAGCTGGGAGTTGAACACACTTTCCCAGGCCTCAAACAGATTCATTAATTGAGTTGTGCTTTATGACTGATAGGGTAACGGAAGCAGGGCCTTCGCTCTTAGAGTGCTCAGATATTATAACACTTGTAATGAGATTATTAAGAAAGCAGCTACTTGCCTTCCTGTTGAAGAAACAGAATGTTAATAACAGAGGTTTTTTACACCAATTCTTTTCTCTCTACTTTCAACATTTTCTCACAAGATATCCAAACAAACACAGGTCGTTATTCGTTAAGAATTCATGTTGATCTGGGTAGAAATCCTGCCCAATAGACTAGACCCATGCTCTTCCCTTGTCTCCTAACTAAGGGAGTTATGGTCAGTCAAGGTTACCTCTCAGCTCTGATAAGCCAGGGCCTACTGGTTTGTGCTCCTTCCATGAGGTCACAGAACTGACTGTACTGCCCAATTACTTGTCATAAAATTTCAGTGCTTAACAGGCCAGACTCTTGTGACTCTTATCTACCTCAGAGTTCCTGTATTTAAGTAATGAGAATACCTCTGGAATCCCTTCTCACCAGGTGTTGCACCCTGCTGTTTCCATTCTGTCTCATCTCTAAAGGAGGCTCATTCTTGGAGTTCTTAGGTATTTGCATTTTCTGCTCTGTAAGCGCCTGAACCTAGCAGCAGTGAGCAAGTACTGCAGTCATGTGTTAGGCAGATTAGTACTATATTGCATCCCTGGCATCATGTCTAAAGGCCATCAGGTTTCCAAGATGATACCTTCATATTACTAAATCTCTCATATTTACATATAGAAGGTAACAAGCCACATTCCAGACTCTATTTATACATTTTTCCATCACCTTTTGCCACATATGTAAGTAGAGAAAAGACTTTCAAATTTCAATCTAGTCTTGGATATTGTGGATTATATCTTACACCTTTTGACCAACAGATCACAAAGAGTGAGACCGAAAGGTGTTACTGTATATCGGAGCAGCTTTGTTCTCCCACTGGATTCCCTTAGGGCTCTGTGTTGTCCCACACCCTATATATTCTGCATACAAACAACTCTAGAATCCCTTTTGAGAACACATTGTTAAATTTGCCATGACTGTCATTGTCAGTCTTCTAAACATAGATGACTACAGCTTTCAGACGTCTAAGTCAAACATATAGTGAGGAAGACCAACATAGTCATAGCTGCCAAGACCAACCTTTACAGTGCTGAAAGCACCCTTACTCATGTCTCCGTCACACCTCAACTCGATTTCTGTAATAAGTTTACAGTGGGTCTCTCTATTCACCTTCTAAATAACCCATATGGTATAAACTCCACTGTGTGACTTCTAACAAATTTAAGGCTCTGTGATCACATTGCTCTAACGGTGACATCTCTTCACTGCCTCTCCATTATTCAGCTCATTGCCTTCAAAATTTTCACTTTAACCCTGCAATGCTTTACATTTTAATTACTTACTGTGAAATAAGCAGGGCCTAATTCTCTGCTGAGGCAAAATTTTTAATAGTTCATTTAGTATTTTCAGGACGTGTGATTTTAGCCACCTTGTTCTACAGCTCTGGAGCTCACTCCCTGTTAATCTGAGAACTATAAACTCTTTTTGAGGTCTTACTTCTAAAATAGGGGTCCTAATCTTATTTTTCATCTGTTTTTTTACTGCTTTATTTATCTCAGCTTTGCAGGGGATCTGGAGCTCATCCCTATCCAACACCCTGAAAGAGGCACCAGTTCACCACAAGGCACACACAGACACAGGGCTCTATACACACTCTCACCAAGGTCAACATTTGACCCACCAACATGTTTCCGGACTCTGGGAGGAATCTGGAGCATAGGCATGGAACCCACAAAAAATGCTGGGAGAAGTTATAGACTCAATGCACACATAACCCCATTAATTGAATACAAGGCTAAGCAGTATGAGGAACAAGTGCTAATCACTGTGAGATTGTGCTCTCTTCATATATTTCAACTTTGTTTCAACTAAATTTATATAGCTAATTTAATACAAATACTATCTGGCTCATTTATATATCTTAGTCATTTAGGTCTACCTGTACTCTGTTGGTATTTGTATTTTTACATTTTAGATGCTCTTATATTTTCTGTTCACATGAGTTGCTTCTTGATTTACTTTAATCAAGTCTCTAATGTCTAGCCAGTCTGGCTGGCTAAACACACTCATATAGTCATCTTTTGAAACTCACAACCACACACAGAGCTCTTTCACCTACCCACGCGCACACATACATACACGTCGGCACACAAATTCATAAAAAACACACATACTGTACACATCTATAGTATTTTGCATTACATTTGGAAATTGTTGGATTATGTGTTGTATTTCATGAACATTTTAGTTATAATTTTGATTATAGTTGTAGCGGCAATGCTTGTTAATAAGGCAGAATTAAGTGTTGCTGTGCTTTCCCAAATGAGGCCCCATCTCTCTTTTCATCTCTGTGGTGCCGCCACAGAGAAGCTATTAATGCAGGCTGATTTAAAGATGTTGTCTTTTGATAAGGGACAGCTCCCAAATGGGGATGCACTTAGCTAAGCCTGGCTATCATGATCAATGGTCATCCATTGGCGCCTATCTGTCTAGGGAGTGCCAGATGGACATCTGGACTGCATTCCTAAGTGTCAGGAGTAAGAGACTCATATCTCACCTTGATCAACCAATCAGGGACTGGTAGGGCCGAGTAACCCACGTGGGACTCTGATGCCCATGGAACTTTCAGCCAATCAACGAGCTGAAGTTCCTCCAGGTAAAAACAGGCAACACAGAGAGCCTGAGAGATTCAGTGGAGAATTCTGAGACTTTTCTAAAGGGAATTCAAAGGAGAATTCCAGGGCAGGACGGCCCAGGAGCAGAAGGCTCCCGAGGGCAGGATATTCTCACAGCGCGCCTCCTGACCATCCTGAGACTCAGCCCTGACAACCACGGAACGGCCAGTGTGTCCGAGTGCCAGAACTTTGCTTTGTTCTAAGAGTCGAGAGCGGAGGTTGCCAGAGAGTAACCAGAGGATCCACCCGAGGTTAGCAAGCCTCATGAACAGGTCGGAACTGTGGGCAGCTGAATCAGTATTCAGAACTAGCGCTTCATCAGGAACGAACCAGTCCTCTTCCTGACCTGCTGGGACCCACAGTCATCTTTTCTCCTGAGCACAACTTTGCTAGTTTCAGCCAATACTAACTAGCCAGTCAGTGAGCATCAGCAGCGCACCATCGCAAGCCGCATAGCACAGCCTGGCACCTAGCCAGACAGTACGGATTGGACAGCAACAGCCTGCAACTGTTTCTTTGTGCCCGCAGGAGATCTGAATCCCCAGAGATTGGATGAGTATTCAACTTCAATGCATTACAGCTCGAGAATTCAATTGTTATCCCAACCAGTTGATATCAATTTAATTCCTAAGAGTTATGTACTTGTTTTGAGTATCTAATGTAGAAGTTGTAACCAAGCTCAATTACGAAATGGTCTAAATGAATGATATACTGAACGTATGTCCTCTTGATATATGTAACTCTTCGTAACTGACTGAATATATATCTTTTGTATTCTGATAACCCTCACGATAAGATCTGTTAGGTTTACATGCATATATGTATTAATAAATGTATCCTCGTGTATTTATACCTGTGTGTGTGCGTTGTTTGAGTTATATCGCATGGTTGGATTCTAAGGCCATCAAAAGAATCATTTTGTGATTTACTGCTACAATTAATAATTGTCCCAGTAAATGCCCAAACCCTATAGAACTGGTGCCTTCAGAGAGTACACTAAATAGTTTTAGTATAAACGTGGTATACTTTTTACCTTTACTTGTATCTATTCTAACAGTTGTGTAACTTTTAATAAACACAGCATCATGTATTCCATTTAGTTTCTTTTCAACAAGCAATGTTTGTTACTTCCAATCAGGTTGCAATCCATTTTTATTACTTATCCTACTTTTGAGCACACGTTCTGTGCTATAGTGTACTGTATTATTCTTTCTCGCCCTCACCAGGGTTATGCGGTGGAAGGCAGAAGGTTATTCTTCACGTTTATACTCCCTTTTCTTTCTTATATCACCCATCCAAATTTATACTTCTGTCCTCTCCACACCTCACATTCTTCTCCATCATCGCTACTTCCCACAGCCCGTCACTACCTTTTTTTATCCTTTTTGTTAGTTGCACAACTCCTTCTTTCAACTTTGCTTTTTTAAGTTGACTTCTTTTCCTGACTTAGCATTGCTAACCAACATTCGTATGAATTTCCTTTCCATATTCTCATAATTTAACAACACTACAATTGCCATTCTGTTTTATTTCAATGTTAATACACAACTTTTGTTTTAGTGTTCCCTTTACCATCTTATTCATTATAATACTCCTCTTTAAGTGGTCTAGAACTGACCCTGTTTTATCTGGATTAGATATAATCTCCAGATCTATCAGTGCTGCCAGTGGAGCTGCCGGCAAACTTACAAGTACCCTTGTGAAGCAGTCAATCAGTGAACATGTGTCACGCCTTCATCCCACCACATTCTCACATGGAAGCGCACTCGCACTAATCACAATCCAGCCCTGAGCACTTCTGCTAAACGACACCACTCCTGCCAATCAGCCAACCATGACACTCCATCAATCAGCGCACCTTCTCCCTCGCACAATACTTAAACCCTTCAGAAGCCCCTGTTCTCTGTCTGTCTGTCTGTCTGTCTGTCTGTCTGTCTGTCTGTCTGTCTGTCTGTCTGTCTGTCTGTCTGTCTGTCTGTCTGTCTGTCTGTCTGTCTGTCTGTCTGTCTGTCTGTCTGTCTGTCTGTCTGTCTGTCTGTCTGTCTGTCTGTCTGTCTGTCTGTCTGTCTGTCTGTCTGTCTGTCTGTCTGTCTGTCTGTCTGTCTGTCTGTCTGTCTGTCTGTCTGTCATAGAACTCACCTTTGACTACATCTACTGTCTTGCCCCTTCAGATTTGGAAGCCTGCTCGTTGACCTTTTGACTCACGGAACTGCTTTTTCGACTACGACTTCAGTCTTGCCCTATTCTGGTTTGAAACCTTCTCTCTTGCCTTTTTCTACAATCCTCTGAACGCAATTCAGACCACCTCTTGTCTAGCCCCCTAAGGTACCACATAGGGTTCATCTTCCCATTTCCTCTGAGGGCTAATCCTGATAGAATTCTTAGTGCTAATCATGGACCCCCAAGGACCTACAGTCTATATCCTCCCTCCTTAATCAGCACTCGCAAGCTCTGACCCAGTTTCATCACTCCCTTCAGCTCCTCGCAGATCAGGTCTCTCGGCTCTCGGCTACTCCAGCCTCCACCCCTGCACCTGTCCAGATACCTGCCCTGCTACCTGCTCCCGCAGCTGCTGCTGCCTCGCCGCTTCCTACAGCCCTGCCGCTGATTCCTCCAGACAAGTTTGATGGGAATCCTATGAAATGCTGGAGTTTCATTGCTCAGTGCTGTTTATGCATTCAGTTGCACCCGGAATGCTTTCCTTCTAATCGCGAAGCAATTGGCTGCATCATCTCTCTCCTTACAGCTAGGGCTCTGGACTGGGCAACAGCTCTACTGTCTAGAGCAGGTCCTGAACTTTCAGACTTTTACCTTTTCTTTGAGAAACTCCGGACGACTCTCGACCTCACTTGCCCGGATCTCGTCAATCTCTGCCTGTCCTCTATGCAGCAGGGACCATGACCCCTACAGGACTATATAATTGATCTTCAGGCTCTGGCCACTGACTCCGCCTGGAACAACGAAGCTCTTATTTGCCAATTTCGTAAGGCTCTCTCCAAGGAACTGAAGGACCACCTAATCTTTATTCCTCTTAGCCCTCATTCGCTGGATCTCGCTATTTCCCAGGTGGTTGAATTAGACGCTTGCCTTCAGGCGAAGAAGATGGAACCTCTCCAGGAGGATGCAGGCACACCTCTCCTTCCACCAAGAGAACCCGCAATATTTCATACTCAACTTACCCTGGAGGGGAAGGACTGTGCCTCTACCGAGGCTCTCCAGGACATCTCCTTTCCGCCTGTCCCACTAAACCCTGCAGTACCCAACCTGCGCGCTCAATTTCTACCACGGTTAGCAGTTCCTTCCCTTCCTCTGCGCCTTCAGGTCCGTTTCTGTGCTTTTGTCCTGGAATTCTTTTAAAATCTCCCTTTTGGCTTTTATTGATTCAGGTGCTGCTGAAAACCTCCTAGACACCTCACTCGTCAGGAAAACGAAAATCCCCACTGTGCCCCTATCTCAGTCCACTCACTGGATGGCTCACCCCTGTCACCTGGATTGATTGAACTCCAAACTATTCCACTTACCCTCACCATCGACGCCACCCATGTGGAACAAATCCAATTTCTCATCCTGGATTATCCATCACACCCGCTCCTTTTAAGATACCCCTGGCTTCTTAAACACAATCCCAACTTTTCCTGGTCATGTAACAAAATCCTCTCCTGGAGTCACCGCTGCCTGTCATCATGCTACCGTTGTCCTCTCAGGATTTCTTCAGCTCAACTTCCACAAGACAACCCCTCCCTCATCCAGTCTCAATATGCTGATCTGCGCTCAGCATCCAGTAAACGGAAGGCTCTGTCACTTCTTCCGCACCACCCCTACAACTGTGCAATAGATCTTCTTTCTGGAACCCTTTCTCCCAGAGGGCATCTATCCACTTTCTAGGGTGGAGTTTAGAGCCCTAGAGGAATACAGATGCAGCCATTCAAAGTGCACGGCACAAACACGTACCGCAGGCATTTGGCAACGTCATAGCGCGTCATCACGTGTCATAACGTATCATACCGCAATACGTGATTGGTTGGCCAAAATGACCGACAGGGGCACTCGTAGTGCGTTGGTCAGTTGTGGAAAGATTTAAATGTCTTTACTGTGCATGGATTGAATATTTATATGGAATTTTACCACTGAAGGGAGATTTTAGTAGCATAAAAAGAATAGGAGCATAACGCATGTGAAGGTCATAAACTATATTAATTTTGGAACATAAACATACAGTATTATGTAAACTGTATATGGCTGGTCTCTGTACTTTAAAGAAAAAATACACACCAGTATTCCATTTCTCCCTAAACATTTTAAGCATCAAAGTTTTTGACTAACGTGTATACAGTACTCTGAGAAAAATGGTAGTTTTAAGCTTTTCTGCGAAGACGCTCGATACCAGAGTAAACAAACATACTTTTAGAATTTAATTAATAGGGAATATAATATGGAATCGCGTATCTAAAGAAAATAATAACGATATAATTATATTCATGTACTGCAACACAAACAGTAGTACTGTATATACTGTACACAAACAATGTGTAGGGCTGTTTCACCACTCATTGTGTGACCGTGAGAGTGGCATGATGATCTAAGTGCCTGACTTATAAGTGAGAGGTCGGCTGTTCAAATCCAGCTAGTACCACGACTTTTCTTTTAACAAACATTTCTTTGAAAAAATAAAATAGCAATATTATGGACAATTAATTGACTTTTTTATATTTCTAAATATCACAACATGTTTGAATCTAAGTCATTTTTTAATAACAACGAATACTTATCACTGTCTTTCCCTCTGAATCGCTCTAGAAGCAGGAACAGGTATCGTGTGGGGATCCCTTTAGATCTCCCTTCAGATTTAAAAGGTTATTAATAATATCTTCGGTGTCGCATCTTCCCAGTTTAGCTGATCTTTTGCTGCCTATGCATGCTTACACAGCTCCCGGGGTAAACTATTGTACTTGACTGAGAAAGCTTTACAGAACTTAACATTTTTATCAACAAATTGTAAATACAACATTTACATTGGCGTTATTCATTTTTCACTTGAGTGTATGGAGGAGTGTCAGCTGTCAATGAGAGCAGACCCCCCTCTGTGGGTGCGCAAACGATTTTTAAAATTTGTATAAAGAAATAAAAAATTAGATATAATGATATTGTAAAGCTATGGGGTTTTTGGAGTGGGGGCAGCGGTCCCCCTGGGTTCCAGTTAGTGCGTGATTACGCATCAATGAAAAACTGGTGGTTTAAAAAAAGAGAATTCGCTCACTTTTAGGTGGAGGCTGTGAACTGTTTCACAAGTCGTGGTCTTCAAATTGCATTTAGTTTGAAGGCTTTCTGTGTTTCCCCTCCAAAGGTATGGACAGAAGAATATTCGTGCATGGTCAAAAAGCGTGGTTTATATGGTCTATAGCTCAAATTCTGCTTAATTAAAAATTAGACACAACAAGAGTATTATTGGACAATATTGTGATGCTAAAAAAATCAATAACGATATAAATTCAAAGATCTAAATATATTTAATGCTTACCCCTGACATTAGAGGTGCCGGCCTGCACGGTGACCACTCGACAGCCGGCTGGCTGTGCCGAAAAATAAATAAAAACCGGTCTAACAACTCTTCAGCATACTTAAGCATAGTGTAGTTTTTGTTAACACAAGTTTATCAGTGAAAAGACCACTCGCATTATCAGAGTAGAAGAGGCATGCCTTCCAATCAAAAACAGTCCCCCTTCCCTCCACGGAAAGACAGACAAATGTTTTCACTGCCTGTTTAGTAGCTATTCAGAAGGAAATGCGGTGATGTCACCGCGCAGGTAAGCACCTCTAATGTCAGAGGTGCTCTGAAATATAGCACCAAAATATGAATTAGCTGAAATAATGTTTGTCTGTTAATCAAAGAATAAATTTCATTTAGACCATACATTCCATATTAAGCCAATGTGAGCATTGTTATAACAAGCACATTTGTCACAAGTGAATTAAATCAGTGAGTCTAAAAATGTTTTTTTTTATATAGTATATAGTATGTTAAGGGCACTAGAAATGTATGTGAATCTTGTATTTTAAGTAACTACTAACTACCAAGTGAGCCAAATAGCCACCTCTTATGTACATAAAAATTTAGAATAAAAGATACTGATGAACCACTGCAACGTGAGAATACAGAACAGCGTTCACCTTTCATCTATTCCATTATTCATTTCACAAGACTGAAATTAATTTTGCCAAAGTTGATAACACTGACAAATCATCTAGTTTCTTACAAAATTATTCACATTATGGTTCTTTAAAGCTTGCAATCATGGTGTTACGCATTCCACTCGCGCCTCTCTTCCTTCTTGCATTCCCACGCGCACACCCTGTAAAACAAGCTCACGCCGCAAGTAAACGCCAACCACCTTTCTCTACCATCTCTATTTTCTTTATCTCCTTTTTCCTCACTTCCCCGCTCACTATTGCGGATTCTCTTCGAGCTCCCTAGTGCGCGTTTATCTCTTGCTTTTCTCCGGTTTTCAATCTCCTCGCCTGCTTCTTGTGTTCGTTTTCGCCTTGTGATTTGGATTGCTGCTTCCTCGTTTGTACTTCTGTGTTCTGACCTACTCGCCTGCTTCCTGGATTCGATTTCGCCTAGTGTTTTTGGATTGTTGCTTCCTCCTTGTCTCTCCGTGTTCTGACCTACTCACCTGCCTCTGGTTTTCATTTTTGCCTAGCGTATCTGCTTAGTGTCTTTCTCTTGTCTTGAGTCCTGCATAGGATCCTATTGCCCTAGCAGCCCTAATCTTACAGAATAGTGAGCCAACATGGATCCAGCGGACCAGAACACCACCACCACCTTTTTGCAACAGCAGTCCCAGGCTCTTCTACAACTGACAACTGTTCAACGCCTAGTGGACCACACCACCCGGCCACCACCCCCCCCAGTGGCTCCCATGCCTGTCCCTCCCCTGGCTGCTGCTGCTTGCCCCTAGCCCCCTCCCACCCCGGAGAAATTTGAGGGTGACCCAGCAAAGCTTCAGAATTTTTTAACCCAGTGCTGGATGGTCTTCCACCTTCGCCCAGACTGTTTTCCCTCTGACAGAGAGAAGATTGCCTTCATGGTCTCCCACCTCTCTGGTCAAGCCCTGGACTGGGCTACCTCCCTCCTAGCTCGGAATCTCCCAGTGACTGCTGATGTCAACTGGTTCTCTGCTGCCATGCAGTCCATTTTTGGTCAGCTCCACTCCCACCATATTGCCATCTCCCGTCTCACATCTCTCACCCAGGGTTCCCGTTCTCTTCAAGATTATGCCATGGAATTCCGCCTCCTGGCCTCCCAAGTCCCCTGGAATGAAGAGGCTCTTATTCATCAGTTCTGCCAGGGATTGTCTTCTGCTTTCCAGGACCACCTCACATATCTCCCATTGGACTTTCCCTCCTTGGAGCACCTCATCTCCCATCTGGCTGAAATTGACATCAGGCTCCAAGAACAACGCTCCCGGCTTCTACCCCCTCCTGCCACCTCCCGCCCGACCTCCTTCTCCAGGCTGTCTTCTGAGGAGTGACGCCGCCGACTCTCCCAGGGTTGTTGCCTTTATTGCGGGGCTGCCGGCCATCTCCGAGCTTCATGCCGTCTCTGCCCCTCCTGTACTTCCCTGCCCTCTGCCAAGGTCGGTTTCTTGCCCCTTCTGCTTCTTCTGGCCTCTTTTTGCCCGCACTGGTTTCAGGGGATGGATTCAAAGAATCTCTTCTGGCTTTTGTTGATTCAGCCGCAAAGGAAAACTTCCTAGACTCAGGACTCACCACCACTTGGAATATTCCTCGCATCCCTGTTTCTCCCCCTATTCGCCTCCTCACCCTGGACGGATCCCCTCTCACTCTTGTTGAATGACAAACAATTCCCCTTACTCTCCGTATTGGCGCCCTCCACACTGAGAGCATCCAATTCCTACTCCTCCACTCTCCTTCCCATCCTCTGGTTCTTGGATATCCTTGGTTGAAGATGCACAACCCCCACTTTCACTGGTCCAACAGTGAACTACTCACCTGGGGACTCAATTGTCATCATCGTTGTCTGCAGTTGCCTCTCAGACTTTCCTCTGTTCACATCTCCCAGGAGGACACCATCGGGATCCCTTCTGTATATTCTGACCTGCACCTCGCCTTCAGCAAGCAAAAAGCACTCTCTTTGCTGCCACACCGTCCCTCCGATTGCGCCATTGACCTACTGCCTGGAACCCTCGTTCCGAGAGGAAGAATCTACCCTCTTTCTCTTAATGAATCTGACGCCCTGGAGTCCTACATCCGTGATTCCTTGGAATCTGGCTTCATTCGCCAGTCTACTTCTCCGGCCTGTGCAGGTTTCTTTTTCGTGGAGAAGAAGGACGGATCCCTGCAGCCCTGCATCGATTATAGAGGTCTTAATGAGATTACTATCAAGAACCGGTATCCCCTTCCACTCATTAACTCTGCATTGGAATCTCTTCAGGGGGGCCTCTGTCTTCACCAAACATGACCTACGGGGTGCCTACAACCTCATTCACATCCGTGAAGGTGTTAAGTGGAAGACAGCCTTCATTACTACTCTTGGTCATTATGAATATCAGGTCATGCCCTTTGGCCTGGCTAATGCTCCTGCTGTATTTCAGGGCTTTATGAATGACATTTTTAGGGACATTGTTCAGAAGTATGTTTTGGTTTACCTTGATGATATTTTAATTTTTTCTCGCAACATGGATGATCATGTCCTTCACATCCATGAAATTCTCACCCGACTCCTCAATAACCATCTCTATGCAAAGTTGGAGAAGTGTACTTTCCATACGTCCAGGATCCACTTTCTAGGATATATAATCTCCTCTCTGGGTGTTGAGATGGACCCTGCTAAGGTCTCTGCTGTCCTGGACTGGCCCACACCCAAGAACCTGAAAGAAGTGCAGCGTTTCTTAGGCTTTGCCAACTTTTACCGCCGTTTCATCCGAAACTTCAGTTCTGTTGTAGCACCCATCACCTCCCTTACTCGTAAAGGTCCTGGACAGGGTAGGTGGACCCCAGAGGCTGATAGAGCCTTTCCTCGTCTCAAGCAGAACTTCTCCTCAGCCCCAGTTCTCCGTCATCCAGATCCCTCTCTTCCTTTTGTGCTCGAGGTCGATGCCTCCGTTCTTGGGGTTGGTGCCATTTTATCTCAACGCCATGGTCCGAAGGGCACGCTCCATCCGTGTGCCTTTTTTTCAAGACGCCTATCCCCTGCCGAGATGAATTATGATGTTGGGAACAAGGAACTTTTGGCCATCGAGCTTGCCTTGGAGGAGTGGAGACACTGGCTGGAAGGGGCCATCCATCCCTTTACTATCCTCACTGACCACAAGAACTTGGCCTACCTGCAATCTGCTAAACGCCTCAACCCCCACCAGGCTAGGTGGTCCCTGTTCTTCTCCAGGTTCCATTTTTTCATTACCTATAGTCCAGGCTCCAAGAATCTCAAAGCTGATGCCCTTTCCCGCATTCACGACCCCACGGACTCCAAAGACCCTCCAGTGCCCATTGTGCCGCCTGACAGGTTCCTCGCAGCTGTACATTGGGACATCGAGGACAAGGTGAGACGGGCTCTCCGGAACCTCACAGTTCCTCCCCAGTGCCCCCCAGACCGACTCTTTATTCCTGATTCAGTGCGCTCCACAGTTCTTCAATGGGGCCATGACTCCCGCTTCCCTGCTCACTCTGGCACCCGTCGTTCCATCGAATTCATTTCCAGGGACTTCTGGTGGCCTTCCCTAAAGTCTGATGTAACAGAATATGTACGAGCCTGCCCCACCTAGTCCTGCATAGGATCCTATTGCCCTAGCAGCCCTAATCTTACACATGGCTTTGAAGTAGCAATTAATATTTGTACATACACAACTTACTCCACACATTCAAAGCAAAAAAAGAGAGATGTAAATAGGTAATTAACAGAAAAGAAAAAATGGGAAAGTCAAGATTGCTGAAGTATTCCAAGCCTTTTGCTTGTCAAAACTAATTTAATTCAGGTGCACAAACATACCATTTGGTGGCTTCTGTCTGTGTGTAACAATATTGGTTTACATGAATTCAGAATAAATGCACCCATCTCCGTAAGGTAACTCAGTCAGGCATTAATACTTTCATTGAAGTTTAAATAAAGTTGATGTTTTGTCTTTTGGCTAGACTTGACTATTTAGTTATGAGATGTACAATAGATTGTCATTAAACAACCTTATGTTTATTAATCTTCCTTGTTACGCACAGTGAGAATGATAATGTAATGAGAATTAATTTAATCACAGAGTGCTCACAAATTGTGCTAGGAAGATAACAGATAAGTGTTCTGAAAGGTCACATATAAACAGGTTTTCGATGGACAGAATCATAGATTAACATACATCCAATTTTATTATAAGGGACTCTGGTCGTTATCCTAAACGGAAACAACTCAGTTTATACTACAGTATATTTTGCTTTGCTTGGTAAGGTTTGCATGGTCACTTGTTCTTAATATTTATAGATATCCATCAATACCACATCAATCAACGCTATTATCAGTTCAGGGAAAGATATTCTGCTTGCAATATGCATGAAGGTGTGGGTTTTAACAGCAATTGTAACAGCTCTTATCTGTTACTAAAGGGTGGAAATATTTCATTGTAAAAAGAAAAGGAAGTAGATTACAACTAACATCCTCAGATGGCTGTTTATTCTCATGAGAGCTTTCTTTGTTGGAATAAGGTTGCTAATTCCAACTGAATAAATTATTTTTTTCCTCAAATATAACAAAGAGAATTCCATATAGTACAAATGCAAGCAGTTCTCATGGCCAGATTCAAATTTTTTTATCTTAATTTCTATGGGTATATGGACACCTTTTCAAGGGCATTTTGTGAAATAAAATAAATTTGTAATCAGTGTTCAATAAATGTAATGTTAAGATTGAGAGTTTTTGTGAAATCCCTCTGGGACAGGACAGTGTCTTTCTGGGATATTGATTAGGCAGAGTTGCAGCAGGAGATGCATGTCAGCTCTCCTTAATTCAGTAACAATGCACTTCCATCTGTATTATTTTTTTATCTTTTTCTACCAACCTCTTCAAGAACACACTGTCATGTTAAGTGAAAAAAAAAACAATAACAAAGAGAAACACACTGCCTTGAACCCTAGAAAATGACAAGTTTTAATTTTAGTGTTTAGTTTATAAGCTTCTTATTTTAGTTGGTTTTGTTACATTATTAATTTGGGTGTCTCCTCTTGCCAGAAAGTGCTAAAGACACTCTTGCATTTTGAGTGTGGGTTTAGACTTTTTTTAAATTGCAACCCATAAATAAAGCCATATGGATGTTTTTAGGTCACATATCCACAGCTGGCAACTTTTTCATGAATGTTCATGTCACGCCCTCTGCAGCCAGAGGGTGCTCCTATTCTGTCCTGAGCCTAGTTTCCGGCCTGTCGTCCTTCTGCTCCCTCTCTTTCCCTTGGGCTATATATTTTCGGGTCTTGCACTCTGTCCTCACTCAGCATTCATGTTAGGATGTCCTGAGACCCGCCTAGCACCAGGTCGCCCCACGTCGGCTACCTGAGGGCATAGGTTTCTATACGGCACTCCTGAACTCTTTGCACTAAGGAGCCCGGGCCTTTTTCCCATCTCGCCGCTACGCATATGGGTCTTTTTCCGCTCTCCTGCCTCATCACAGATAGTCCCTTTGGACGTCCATGACAGTTCAAAAACATGATGACATGAGAAAGTGTTACCTGTAAGTTACCTGATAACTCTTGGGGTGTGACACTGGAAGTGAATTGCAGAATGCTGGAAATACACAACTCAGTAGAAATGGCAAGCAGCTTGGGTGTGGGAGCAGAGCATAAGCAGGGTTGATCATCTCCCAGTGGATCTAGAAGACTTCCCTGAAGCATTTCTCTTTGGGCAAGACCCACCTCACAGGGGAATCTCAGGTGGTTGTCTCTACCTTAAGCCCTGATGATGCTTAACATTTCAAGAAGCCACTGTCCTCCAAAGTTCAAAAAGGACATTGAGTGATTCATGGAGTTCACTGGTTATTAAAGATTTATTAATTACATCACCACCACTGGGCCCCTGTCATTGAACTCGCTACAAAAGGTAACCCAGACACAGATTAGAGGATGGATCAGTACCCTGCTGCTTTCCAGACTATTACAGATCAATTCTGCCAAGTCTAAGTGTTGCACTGCCCTGACCTTTCTCACCTCTTGAAGATGATGTATAGCTATAATGGTTATAGGCATAGAGTAATATCTGTATATATACAGTAGTACTGTAGCTGGCAAGTATTGTGGTGCAGTGCCTTTTTTTCATTTCCTTTTTTTCCCTCAGTTGGTTTAATTCAGGTTCAGTATACACAGTACACTGCACCACACCTTTACAGACCTTACATTCCATACCTATTGCTACAATTAGTATCTCAGGAACAGCAACAGTGTGTTTTTGATTCCATGTAAATATCATTTTCAGATGTAATAGCAGTAAGTGTGGCCCAAACTTAAAAAGGAGGTAGATTTTCTTTGTTCAAGCCTAAGGAGTCTTGAGAGAGAGCACATTTCATGTCATTGGTTTTCACCTGTGAAAAAAATTGCCAGCTGAGTAGCATTTGGAAAAATGTTTATCTTTATAGTGACTGCTTTGGGTTGTGTGGGTAAACCTGGTTGTTGTTTACTGCTAGAATGATCTGCAAATAACTTTTATGTGAGCAATCCTGCTAACAGGACCTTTAGTTTTTACATGTACAGTATTTAGATCTCAAACAGTTCTCTGTTGGAATTAATTCTATTTAAATATAGTGAACACCTTCTTAAAAGTTCAGCTTGTATTTTTCATTGGGCTGTTCTGAAACAGAAGTAATTTAAAAAATACTTAGTGTTATTTATCTCTGTGAAAACTGCTACCACTCACATGCAGGAAAAGGTTGGATAATTAGACAATAGTGGATTAGGGGTGGCATGGTGGTGCAGTGGTTAGTATTGCTGCCTTGCTGCAATGGGGCCCTGGGACTGTCTTCTGACAGTCGCTGTTGTGAATGTCTGTAGATTGTATCTTATTTTTAGTTTTTGTTTTGTTTCACATTAATTTTATAAGGGAGAGTGTCATAGATAAGACTCCCTTGCCCCCATCTTGATTAAAATACTTTTATTTTTTCAAAATCTGACAAAGCCAGACAGAATTCACATTTGCTGTAGCCAAAGGGCCTTGCAGATCAGATGATCAAGAAACTAAACAATTCTTGCGCCCGGCTCCTCAATGGAATGGCTTTAACCTGCTAATGCATCAAACACATTTACTGGCATATTGTGTTTTTAAGATGGGAGTTTTTTTAAATACATTTTAGAAAAGTGTAATCTATACTGAAAAGCTGTATTTATTCAATAATTCATAAAATTACAATTCACTTGATAGTTACATTAATAGAGATAAGAATTCAAGTTGATACTGTTTAGACTTTTAATTATTTTAAACTGTATTAAAGCATCAAACTACACAATGCAACATAAATCGCTACCTTGTCTTCTGCATAATAATGTTCACCTCTCTGTCCAGCATATTAACAATAGTAATAATAATGAACTTTATCGTATATATCGCTTTACATGATAAAAACAACAATAACAACAAAAATACTGTATTTCACAGCACTTTGACAGATCATCTTTAAATCAATTGTTGTCAGAATTTCCACGCCTCCAAACTAACAAGGGCTCTGAGAATGCCCTGTGGGCATTTCATTGATAAACTTGTGTTAACAAAAACAGAAGTTTGCTTAGAGTTGTTAAACCGTTTTTTAGCTATTTTTTGGCACAGCCAGCCGGCTGTCGAGTGGTATTAAATGCAACTTTTTTGTACAGATGACTTTGCTAAAATGTATTTAAAAATAAAAACGATTACACTTAGCACGCCTGTAGCTTTTTCACAAAACCTTCATATCTTTGGAGGGGAAACACAGAAGGCCTTCAAACTAAATGCATTTTGAAGACCACGACTTGTGGTTCACAGCCTCCACATAAAACTATCAGTGAGCTAATTCTCTTTTTTTAAACCTCCGGTTTTTCATTGATGCGTAATCACGCACTAACTGGAACCCAGGGGGACCGCTGCCCCCCCTCCAAAAACCCCATAGTGTTACAATATCATCATATCTAATTTTTTATTTCTTTATAAAAATTTAAGAAATCGTTTGCGCACCCACAGAGGGGGGGTCTGCTCTCACTAACAGCTGACACTCCTCCATACGCTCAAGTGAAAAATTAATAACGCCAATGTAAACGTCGTATTTACAATTTGTTGATAAAAATGTTAAGTTCTCTAAAGCTTTCTCAGTCAAGTATGATAGTTTACCCAGGGAGCTGTGTAAGCATGCATAGGCAGCAAAAGATCAGCTAAACTGGGAAGATGCGACACCGAAGATATTATTAATAACCTTTTAAATCTGAAGGGAGATCTAAAGGGATCCCCACACCATACCGGTTTCTGCTTCTAGAGCGAAAGACAGTGATAAGTATTCGTTTTTATTAAAAAATGACTTAGATTCGAACATGTTGTGATATTTAGAAATATAAAAAAGTCAATTAATTGTCCATAATATTGCTATTTTATTTTTTCAAAGAAATGTTTGTTAAAAGAAAAGTCGTGGTGCTAGCTGGATTTGAACAGCCGACCTCTCGCTTACAAGTCAGGTACTTAGACCATCATGCCACTCTCACGGTCACATGATGAGTGGTGAAACAGCCCTACACATTGTTTGTGTACAGTATATACAGTACTACTGTTTGTGTTTCAGTACATGAATATAATTATATCGTTATTAATTTCTTTAGATACGCGATTCCATATTATATTCCCTATTAATTAAATTCTAAAAGCATGCTTGTTTACTCTGGTATCGAGCGTCTTCGCAGAAAAGCTTAAAACTACCACTTTTCTCACAGAGTACTGCATACACGTTATTTCACGTTAGTTAAAGACTTTGATGCTTAAAATGTTTAGGGAGAAATGGAATACTGGTGTGTATTTTTTCTTTAAAGTACCGAGACCAGCCATATACAGTTTACATAATACTGTATGCTTATGTTCCAAAATTAATATAGTTTATGACCTTCACATGCATTATGCTCCTATTCTTTTTATGCTACTAAAATTTCCCTTCGGTGGTAAAATTCCATATAAATATTCAATATTAAAATGTGCACAGTAAAGACATTAAATATACATATACAGTACAGTTTACATACAGTAATATGTTTATGTTCCTAAATCAATATCTTTTATGAGCATGTGAAAGGCGTGGTGATTCGGAGATTCTCAAAAATTACTGTACTTTGCATGATTGGAAACAAATGCATGATTGGATCAACGAAATGCTGTGGTGTTACTTTTTGTTAATGAAAAAATAAAATCTTTTCGTTTACAAAGACGGTTACAAAGAATGTGGACTTGGGTTATACTTTCAGTTTACAGCTTGTCCAAGGTCATTCATAATTAATACTATTAGTAATATCTTCGGTAAAGACTTTGATGGCGACAGCTCAAACGCTGTACATGAGAGGTTAAGCTTTATTAGCTCCACCTTGTGGAAATTCAGGATACGATTATTTTACTTGTGGTATCATGCAGTATTATTCCAGTTATACTGCGACAAGTGCAATGCGTTTTAACGCGGTATTGACCTGCTTGTTTTGAATGGCTGCATCTGTACATCCGGGAATCCCTACAGTCTGGTTTTATTCATCCCCCAACGTCTCCGTCGTGTGCTGGGGTTTTTTTTGTTAAGAAGAAAGACGGCTCTCTACGACCCTGTATTGACTACAGGGATCTTAATAAAATCACTATTAAGAACTGCTATCACCTGCCTCTTATACCAGCTGCTTTAGAATTGTTATGTGTAGCTTCCATCTTTACCAAGTTGGATCTCGGAGGAGCTTACAATCTTATTCGGATCCGTAAGGGGGATGAATGGAAGACTGCCTTTATGACCACCCACGGGAATTACGAGTACCTTGTGATGCCCTTTGGACTTGTTAATGCCCCATCGGTTTTCCAGGCTTTTATGAATGATATCTTCAGGGATCTCATCCACAAATCCGTACTGGTTTATTTGGATGACATCCTAATTTTTTTCCTCTAACTTTCAGGATCATATAGCGCACGTGCGGGAGGTCCTATCTCGCCTTATTGAGAATAATCTTTACACCAAGCTGGAAAATGCTCTTTTCATATGCAAAAGACCCATTTTCTCGGCTATGTTATCTCCTCCGTGGGTGTGGAGATAGACCCAGCTAAGGTCCCGGCTATCTAGGTCTGGCCCGCCCTTCGCAATCTAAAACAAATTCAACGCTTCCTTGGTTTCGCTATTTCTACAGGCATTTTATCAGGAACTTTAGTTCCATTGCAGCACCCATCACTGCCCTCACCCGCAAGGGTTCCAACGTTGGTAGATGGACCCCAGAAGCCAACCAAGCATTCCTTAGACTCAAATAACCTCTTTACCACAGCCCCCCCTGTTGCATCACCCGGATCCCTTTCTCCCGTTTGTAGTGGAAGTGGACACATCTGCATACAGAGTTGGAGCTGTCCTGTCTCAACGCCATGGTGAGAGAAATCTTCCTCATCCCGGTGCTTTCTTTTCTAGGAAACTATCCCCTGCCGAGGTCAACTATGATGTGGGTAATTGAGAGCTCCTAGCCATTAAATTGGCCCTAGAGGAGTTGAGACACTGGCTAGAGGGGGCTCAACACCCCTGTGTGATTATTACTGATTCTTACCATAAGAATCTAACCTATATCCAGTCTGCCAAGCGCTTCAACCCTAGACAGGCAAGGTAGGCCCTGTTCTTTTTGCAGATTCGATTTCATCATTACCTACACATCTGGTTCGAAGAACCTGAAGGCTGACGCCCTCTCCCGCCTGCACGACCATCCAGGCCTTGTCAAGATTCCCGAACATATCATCCCTCCTAACAAGGTCCTCGCTGTTTCCCAGAGCTCCATCGATCATCAGGTCAGACCTGGCCTTGCCAACACAACCGTTCCTCCACAATGTCCTTCTGATAGGCTCTTTGTCCCCAATTCATTGTGTTCCTCCATCCTGCAATGGGGGCATGATTCCCGCTCAGCAGGCCTCCCTGGTTCAACAACCCAAGAGTTGTTGTAACACTACCATCATGGTTGTGATAGATTGGTTCTCCAAGGCGGCGCATTTCATACCCTTACCTGCTTTACCCTCAGTCAATGTAATGGCAGACCTATTTGTCCAGCACATCTTCCGCCTCCATGGTATACCTAGGGATATTATTTCTGACAGGGGTCCACAACTTATTTCCAGATTCTGGAAGGCCTTTTGCAAGGCTTTAGGCACCTCTGTTTCTCTCACCTCTGGCTATAACCCAGAGACCAACAGCCAAGCAGAAAGGACTAACCAAAACCTCCTCACCTACTTAAGGTC
Organism: Lepisosteus oculatus; assembly: GCF_040954835.1. Classification (NCBI taxonomy): domain Eukaryota; kingdom Metazoa; phylum Chordata; class Actinopteri; order Semionotiformes; family Lepisosteidae; genus Lepisosteus; species Lepisosteus oculatus. Next base: position 10,054,598 of record NC_090702.1, on the reverse strand, counting down.
TTACACCTCATCTGCCCAGGATGACTGGTCCTCTCTGCTCCCCTGGGCAGAATATGCCAACAACTCTCTTCTCACTTCAGCCACTGGAATGTCTCCCTTTTTCTGCTACTTGGGATACCAACCCTCCCTCATCCCTAAAACCACCCTGGCCACGGACATTCCTTCCGTTCGCCTCTATTTTTTAAAACTATGCCGCATCTGGAAATCTGCCAAGGCCACTCTCCAAAGGACTTCCCTGCATCACACGGGCACTGCCAACCGTCACCGGTGTCCGGCTCCCGACTTTGGAGAGGGCAGTTTGAGTGGCTCTCCACCAGGAACCTACACTTGCATCAACCCTCAAAGAAGCCTGGTCCTCAGTTCATCGGTCCCTTCTGCATCCTCTCTCAAATCACTCCTGTCTCCTACCGCCTGGCTCTCTGGCTCTCCCCCCTCAAGATTCATCCCACTTTTCATGTCTCCGTCTTGCAGCCTTTCTACTACTCTCCTTTTTCTTAACCCCAACCTTGACCTCCCCTCCCCCTCATCTAATTGACGGCCTTCCAGCCTACACAGTCCACAAGATTCTAGACTTCTGTTGGTACAAGGGTTCATGGCAATTCCTGGTGGACTGGGAGGGTTACGGACCAGAGGAGAGATCCTGGATTCCTAAGAAGGACATTCTGGATCAACAATTTCCATCGTACCACCGTGGACAGCTCTACTAGGGTGTCCGGAGCCGCCCATGAAGGGGTGGGCGGGTACTGTCACACCTTCATTCCACCACATTCTCCCACAGAAGCGCACTCACACTAATCACACTCCAGCCCTGAGCACTTCTGCTAAACGACACTGCTCCTGCCAATCAACCAACCACAACACTCCTCCTTCTCCTTCGCACAATATTTAAACCTTCAGAAGCCCCTGTTCTTTGCCTGGTATTGGTTGTTCGTTTGTTCACCTATCTCGCCTTAGATTCTGTTTTCCTTCTTGCTCTTTGTTACTAACCACGGAACTCACCTTCGACTACGTCTACTGTCTTGCCCCTTCGGATTTGGAAGCCTACTCCTTGACCTATTGACTAACAGAACTGCCTTTTTGACTAAGACTTCAGTCTTGCCCTGTTCTGAATTGGAAATCTTCTCTCCTGCTTTTTTCTACGATCCTTGGAACTAGATTCAGACTTCGCCTCTCATCCAGCCCCCTAAGGTACCACATAGGGTCCATCTTCCCGTTTCCTCAGTGGGCAAATCCTGACAATATGAGTCTGGTGTTAGCATACAGGGCCAACTCCTTGCTTAACACTCAGCTCAGCAGTTACTGGTGATTAAACTGCTAGCACATCTGGTTTTGAAACCAAGCTCAGAGGAACTGTGTCTGGTCTTAGTTTAGGGATTTTGCCCTGAATCTCATTGAGACGTGTCCTTGCTCTTTTCCCTATAAATGATTATTTATATTCTCAATATGTTTCTGGTCCTTCCCTTATGGCAACCTAATTGGGTGGTAACATAGTACTCACCTACCATCTACACCCTGCCATCTGGGAATTACCGGAGACCTGGAGAATCCTTGCCGACTACGCCAAATGTTATGGGAAATTCTTCATCTGAGGAGCAGAACACAGTCTTGTGCAGATTCAGTTTTATTGAGGTCAATAAGTTCATCAACACGTGCTGGATCTGCCCCTCAGAACAAACAAACTGCAAGGGTTTCCCAGCACTTATATTTAGTCAGAAGAAAGGTTGTTTCACAATCTGAGTGCTTGTCCTGTTCTTTGATATGTAATGACCTCTTGTCCTACTCAGTCTTGCTCTAGGTTCTGTCCTTTGATATGCAGCAGACATTGCTCTGCTTTATCCTGTTTGTAGGTGCTGTTCCTGTATTTTATTATGTAGCATTAAGTCACTGGGACTACTAAAGCAAGTCAGCTTTATGGCATCTTAGTGTAACTTTTGTTTAAGGCTAAATTAACAGTCCCCAGCAACACCTCTCACAGTGTGCTTAAGTGGTGACATTATGATGCTGGATAAGTGAGATATATGTATGTCCCACTTCAAGAGGCAGTGATGCCATCGGGTCCTGTTGCCTTTTTCGCACAAATTTGCTTGAAAGATTGTATACTCATCTGTGGACTTATTAGAAGCCTACCAGCACTACTGTCAGCTGTAATAGTATCTAATTTACTGTTACATGCACCAAAGAAGGCCTGTGTCTCAAACCACAGATAAAAGTCATTCAGCTCATTTGCTTTAGCCAGCTCATCCATTGTATGGAAGCTCTTCTTTGAAGAATTGACGTTTGTGACTGTTTTAATTGTTTGCCACAACCTCCTGGAGTTCATTGTCTCCTTGTGTTGATTCCTTGCATTCCTGAGATTTAGTTTAAGTTCTTTTTGCAGTAATTTCAGTTGCACTTGATCCTGGTTTTTAAAAGTGAGTCTTTTAGGGTTGATGCAGTCTTTCACATCCTTAGTTGTATATGGTTTATTATTTGGGTACACTGTTATGCTTTTCGTGGGGATGACATTCTCCACACATAAATTAGTGTAGTCTGTAACAGTCTCTGTTGCCTCATTAACCTCCAGGGTATTAAATATCTCCCAGTCTGTGCAAAGAAAACACCCTTTCAGCATCTCAATACTATCATCAGTCCATACATTTACAGTCTTAGCAGCTAGGTTCTGCTCTTGAGAGCTGTAAGTGGGGATGAGATGAACAGTATTGTGATCTGAGTTAGACAAAGGTGGTTTGGCTTTGGCGGTATAGGCTTGTTTTATATTACTGCATTTGTCAAGAACTCTGTTCCTTCTCTTCCCACATTTGTTATACTGATCAAACTCAGGCAATGCCATTTCCAGTTTACAGTGGTTAAAATCTCCCAAAATAAGCATAGGAGCTTCCGAAGTCTGCTGGAGTTTCTCATATACACAATCATTTCCACTGGGAGGAACGTAAACGGTGCATATAATAATGTTACTGAATTCTCTCGGAAGGTAGAAAGGGCTGAGACTCAGGCACAAAAGCTCAACATTTTTATTGCAGATAATCTTCCTCACAGAGTATTGTCTGCATCACTTATCGTTCACAAAGACACAAATACCACCACCTCTGCTTTTTCCAGATGTTTAAATTCTATCTGAGTAAACATGGAAAAACCCCTCACTTTCACAAGAGAGTTGGGGAAATCTTGTTGAAGCCAGGTCTCAGTAAAGATACAAGACTCATGGTATTCAAAGCATGCTGTGGTATTGATCCAAAGCTCATCCATCTTGTTCCTTAGGGAACGCGTGTTGCTCAGGATCATGGAGTGCAAGGATGGTCTGCTCCCTCTTCTCCTAAGTCACTGCCGAATGCCTCCTCTCTTGCCTCTTCTCTGCGGTCGGCAGTTTCCCCATGCACGAATGTACTCGGGCACATCTTTGAGGAAACTGCAGGGGCTAGCCACTTTGCCGGATGGCCGTAATGATAAGAGCGCTTCCCTTGTATAAGAAAGCAGTACGCAACTGTTCCTTATGAGATCCAGCATGAGTAGGCATGTTGTTAGAAAGTTGGACAGGATCAGTGTCGCAAATAGTACCGTGTAGTTTACTCAAATAGACATGCTACAACACTTTAAAAAAAGCTAACTTAAACAAGAGTCAAAAGAAACAAGAAAAATAGCAAAACAACAATAACAAAAATAACCAACTAATAAGGAATAAAGAAAAAAAATACAGAAAGTATATGAGCACAGGTGTCCGTGTCACAGTAGGGCAGTGCCACGTGAATGACTAAGAGAAAGGAGAATTAAGCCGGAGAGAGTAGAAAAATAAAGAGAAAGGAAGGAAAACTGCAGCTTAGGCAGCTGCTGCACCTGCTTGGAGATTCTGGAGGCTTGCTGACATCAGAAGACCTGAAAGAAAAATGGTGGCACAGAGCCGCTGTCTTTCGAGAGAAGGGGTTGGAGATTCAATTCCATTTCTGGATGAATGTGATGAAGGTTAGATCTCAGCAACGCCGAATGAGAGACACATCTGTCTGCAGTGGAGCAAAACGCAGAGTGCTTGTATGAGAGAAAAATGGGAAGTCCCTTGTGTAAAACATAGGCAAACAGAAGTGTGTAACATTCCTCCCGAACTACTTTATAACTTTGTAATAATTCCATTGGGCCTTAGAGAATGATGAAACAGTAGCATTCTTAGTCTGACAATTGTAAAAACAAGAGAAACAAGTGGAAACTTAATAGTTTAAGCATAAGTAACATCTGGAATGACAGAAAAATGTTATTCTAAATTTTATAATAATTCAAAATGCAACATTCTTGCATTCAGTTCCATCTCATTTACAGAATTGAGATAATTATTTTCCTAATTTGATCATTAAAAATTTTACCAGGTCTTAAGCAGAAGATATTTTAATTAGTATTTACAAAACCCCATGTTGCTCTGCCTCCAGACATAAGGGATTGTACAACTGACTGACACAAGCTAAGGTAACATGTACATTTTTTAACACGCTTGTGTGAAAATTTGAGTTGCTGAAAACATAGTCAAGTCAATTTTATTGATGTGAATTAGGCACAGACCCATCATTGAATTCCTGTAATTGTTTTCCTAGTCATAACCTTCCTTTGAAACTCTTAATTCAAGTCTCATGGCTTAACTTCAAGTCTGGATCTGAATGAAAACATTCCATAAACTTACCTTACAGTTACCGCTAGTTACCGTAAATTCTCCTATAATACCGCAAGCAAAATAATAGTATCTGGAATTTCTGCAAGGTGGAGCTAATAAAGCTCAACCTCTCATGTTTGAGCTGTCACCATCAAAGTCTTTAACGATGATATTACTAATAGTATTAATAATGAATGACCTTGGACAAGCTGTAAACTCAAAGAATTGCCCTGGTCCACATTATTTTTTTCATTGACCGTCTTTGTAAAAGTAACACCACAGCATTTCGCAATCACGCATTTGTTTCCAGTCATGCAAAGTACAGTAATTTTTGAGAATCGATTCACCATGCCTTTCACATGCTCATAAAAGAGATTGATTTAGGAACATAAACATATTACTATATGCAAACTGTACTGTATACAGTATATATACATAAATATATGTATATTTAATGTCTTAACTGTGCCCAGTATTGAATATTTATATGGAATTTTACCACTGAAGGGAAATCTTAGTACCTGAGCATAAAAAGAATAGGAGCATACTGCAACGCATGTGAAGGCCATAAACGATATTAATTTTGGAACTTAAACATACAGTATATGGCTGCTCGGTACTTTAAAGAAAACATACACACCAGTATTCCATTTCTCCCTAAACATTTTAAGCATCGAAGTCTTTAACTAACGTGATACCGGAGTCAACAAGCATACTTTTAGAATTTGATTAAAAGGGAATATAATATGGAATCGCGTATCTAAAGAAATTAATAACGATATAATTATATTCATGTTGCAAAAAAACTGCAACGGACATAAAAACTCCCTTGCTTTTAACAGAGCGTTTCATAATTTCCAACTACGAAATTTATTTAAACTGCGACACTTATCATTCAACCAGAGCTTGAAATATCACAAGGATCCTCTAGAGCACAGCAAAGACTGTATTAAAAGTATACTAGTGACAAACTAGTATACTTTAGATCTTTTTTCTGAACCGGGGAAAATCTGATCATGTTTCTCTATAACAATAATAAAAAACATTATTTTACATATCACCTTTATGTGATATCACCTTAAGGACAGCACATATAAGGGTTAATTGCACAATGGACCGCGCAAATAAATTTAAAATAGTCTTCTTTAGGTGTGAGGCCAGGAGTGGAGCGCAGAAGGCATAATCAGCAAATTAGGAAAACAAAGAACAGGATAGGTGAGACGTTTATCCATAGAGCAAGTGATCAGAAAAAGGAACAGCTGTTACGCCCAGGTTTTATGCTCTCTCTCTGCTGAATGAATAAAAGCATTTTATTAAAAACGCGTTTGCGTTTGTCTAGGTATTTACTTTGTAATCTGTGGTTTACATCTACTGTATTGCTTTGAGATGCCACTTTTAAAGGTGATATGTAAAATAAAGTTTTTTATTATTGTTATAGAGAAACATGATCAGATTTTCCCTGGTTCAGAAAAAAGACGATTAAACTCTATAATCTTTCCACTTGTATGTCATCGGAAAATACAAGAAGTTTCTGCTTTGTGTAAGGATGGTATCAAAAGTAATCTAAGTGGTGAGAAAGCTGTGCTCCTCAAAGCGCTTTACAGGATAAAAACAATAACAACAATAGTGTTAAGCTGGGCAAACGATTTTTTTATAGAAATACAAAATGAGATATAATGATGTGTTCCGGCTAAGACATTAACGAGTACAACCCCTTCTCTGTGGGAGTGCTGGCTGTGACGAATTAAACCGGTTTCACAGGTATTTTCAAAGTAGAAGGGGGTGAGATTTCCAGCGAAAGACACCTCCCCCCTCCAAAGCCAAGGAAGTACAGTACTTACTAGTTAGGAAGGCTAGGCTCCTCAATTAAATCGCTTTAACATGCTAATGCGTTGGTGTAACAGTCCGGGCATTGCAAGCTTCAAATGTCAACTCGACTCGATTGGAAGACAATGAACATATTCTAGCCCTAAATGAATTAATAGCAAACATGGTTAACATAAAAGACATTTTTCCAAAAACGTTTATAATAATACGATCTATAGTTGAAATCTGAGCCTAAATAAAAAGAAAAAGCATTTTCAGAGAGCAATCACGCTGTGTTTATGTAGAAAATTCGTTTAAAACGCTATATAAAATAAAGTTTATTATTAATTTGCAGGACAGAGCGGTGAACATTATTATGGATAAGACAAAGATAACGATCCTGATCAGTTTAGAAATCTGTGTACGCTGTAAGGTTTTTACTTCTTAAACTTTTAAAATACACGTTTCGAATAGAAAGAAATAATCTTCCAGGTACAGTATGTATAGCAAACCAGCACTTCTTTTTTCTCCAATCAGAGGGGTTAGACGCTCGGTTAAAAGCAAAGGAGATTGTCTGTTATAGTGGACATAAAAACAAGAGTTCGCTGGCATTATATCCTAGAAGACACAGACCGGGAAAATGCCCGCAGCGTAAAAGAAAATGCCTGATTAAGTAGGGATTGGACAGTTTCCAAGTGCTTGTACAATCGATGGAAATGTTCAAATAAATGTGCAAAAGAAATAAACAAAATAATCATTTATTTCTTTATCATATTGGCTAGCTAATGTCCTCTCTTTGCTAGTTAGTGGCTGTGTTTCTGCATTGGGTAGCAACGGGTGACTGTTCTCAGGCGGAAGATGTGAACAGCTTAATTTTCGGGTTAAATAATTTTTTTAAATTAAAATTCATTCTATACAGCAATCGCATTTTGGGTACCGTTTCATAAAACTTTCATGCTTAAAATGTTTAGGGAGAAATGGAAGACTGATAATGGAATGAAATGGAACGAATGATAAGTGTGGCAGTTTAAATAATTTTCGTAGATTCCAAGTGCATTTTTGCAATTTACGTTGCATTGTCCATTGTGCTGCTGAAATACAGTTTTAAATAATTCAAAGTCTAAACTGCATCAGCTTTATTTACGGGTTGCAATATAGAAAAAGTCAAAAACCACACTCAATATGCAATTTAGAGCTCTCTGGCAAGAGGAGACACCCAAATTAATAATATAACATGCCACTGTTTGTGCATGAACAAAGTTATACTGCTATTTCCTTAGATACGCGATTAAAAAAATAAATTTTTTTGAATCCCCGGCGGAACACATTCCATAAGAATCAACGCTTTTTTATATCGCCTTTAAAGTTGGCTTCTCAAAATGCTTTACAGGGTAAAAACAACAATAACAGCAACAACAATAATATTGTATTTCATTGCACTTTGAAAACCAAGTAATAACTTAACTATATGTGCAAATGTTTTATGATGTCGCTGTTGTGAATGTCTGTGGAGTGTATCTTATTTGCCTGTCTGTCCTAGCTCTCTCGCTCGCCCTCCCCCCCTCACTCCCTCAATTCAATTAAATTCAAGGTGCTTTCTTAGCATGACAGATGGGTACAATCAGTGTTGGGTATTTACTTTGCTTTGAGATTCCACTTTTAAAGGTGATATATAAAATCAAGGCTTTAACTTGCTTTAACTCCGCAAGTCTGAGTCCTCGTGTCTGTCCTATCCGAACCTGAAAGTATACAATATGTATCTTTATAGCAGGTGGTGTACAACTTTTTAGCATAGATTACACTTTTATAAAATGTATTTAAAAAATAAAAACGATTACAATCTAATCTTTCCACGTTTGATCCCAAGATCCAAAGAAAAATAAATCTAAACGGGGAGAAAGTTATGCTGAAAGTTTATTAAGATACTTAGAAGACAAAGATATCAATTTATGTTGCATTTGTCTGATTGTGAATCAAAAAACACATATATTTAAACACGTATTTACAATTTAAATCAAAACGCGATTTAAATCAATATAAATGTTTATATTGTAACGCATAGGTGACTATTCATTGTTATTGTTATTGTTATTAAAATAACTTAAATTTGATCATGTTGTGATATTTAGAAATATAAATTTGTTTGGTGCGAGTTAGGTTTTATTTAATCTCTGACCAAGGGAAATGTTTCATTTTTTCAAAGAAATGTTTGTTAAAAAGAGAAGTCATGGCTCCAGTTGGATTCAATCACAGACCATGTGACGTGGGAGTCAGGAACCTAACCCACAGCGCCACCGTCAAGGTCACATGCGGAGTGCTGAAAAAGCACAACAGAAACATTATCAACAGACAATGTACAGTGTGTACTATACTTGTGTTGCAGTACATGAATATAATTATATCGTTATTAATTTCTTTAGATACGCGATTCCATATTATATTCCCTTTTCATCAAATTCTAAAAGTATGCTTGTTGACTCCGGTATCACGTTAGTTAAAGACTTCGATGCTTAAAATGTTTAGGGAGAAATGGAATACTGGTGTGTATTGTTTCTTTAAAGTACCAAGACCAGCCATATACTGTATGTTTGTGTTCCAAAATTAATATCGTTTATGGCCTTCACACGCGTTACAGTATGCTCCTATTCTTTTTATGCTCAGCTACTAAGATTTCCCTTCAGTGGTAAAATTCCATATAAATGAGCCACTGCTGTCATCCGTCACCTGACCAGTTGGAGTCAAGGGAATTATTTCTAATTTAAGTTCTCATTTACACCTGTGCCTATAACCCTTGATTACAAACACCAGCTGTGTTTTATAAGATACTGGAAGGGGAAATTATGACCAGTCAGGTGATCCAGGTGTGAATAAATTATGTCAGGACTGTAATAGTCAACTTCTCTCTCAGAGCATATGTCTTTACTGGATGAGCAACTCAGGATCTTGCCTGCTGAACTTTGCATACTGATATGATTTCTCTGGTTTTAGAAATATAAATATATAAATCTCTGTATTAGACATACAAGGTTATGGATATTTGAAATATGTAAGAGGAAAAGGCTGCTTATACTGTATATGCTTTATCATTTTAATTTGATACTACACTGCATTTGTCTTAATTGTCTTAAATATTTCCGATAACAGAAATAGTAGAATAGATCACAATTGCTTCAATTTACATGTGCAAAATAAAAGTTAAAACATATAATAACATATAATAACATTAATATTTTCATTAATTGACATTTAATGATTAATTGCATTTATATAGTGCCTTTTATGTCAAAGAATTCCAAAGGACTTTTCATGTACAAGAGGGTACCCACTGTACACCATTTAAGTACAGCATCCACCTGGGTGACATGCATCAATATCAATATACAGCAGAACTGATGAAGTGGAAATTGCTTTTCCACAGGATTAAGGGAAGACTTTAGGCAGGCCAGACTGTTGAAGTCCAAAGAAGATTTTTTCCAGGGCACTGGGGCTAACACCTTTCCTCTTTCGAACAGTGCTATGGGATTTTTAATAACTGAGTAGTAAGGACCTCAGTTTAACGGGTCATCTGAAAGACATCTTAAAGCACAGAAATAAAACCATGCTCCCAGTGTGTAACCCTTCCAACAATTATGAGGCATCAAATTTCTGGTAATTCTTAAATTGATATAGTGATAGTTTTGTTTATTAAAATAAAAAATAATCACCTTGAACACATGAGAAATAAATTCTGTTCTTGCTATCATTTTGTAGATGCAAATTCTAATTTAATTAATCTTGAGTGCTATACTTTTACTAAAGGCATCTTAATAACCTCTGAATTTATGTACAGATACTGCAAAACATAGGGTAAATGTCTTTAGATACCACATAACTCTGGTCAGTGTTAAAACATTCACAATTTGTTGAAATGTGTTTACACCAAAAACAGAATAAACAAATAACCATTAACCAGAATAACCAATAACTATTTAAAGCCCTGAATTTTAGTGGTGTGTTGTCATACTAAGAGAACATTTCAGTAAGAATGAAGAGTTGAGCAGCAAAAAATATTTAAGGTGTTAGCTGGAATAAGAAACACATGTATTGATACCATTACCAAGTGTTTGGTAAACTATTTCTTGAATTACTGAATAAGAGTGTTTAAAAAGAAGAATGTATATACTTCTGTATGTAACAGTACAAATCAAAGATTAAGAAAAATTTAAAAAAGCAAAACAGTCTTACCGTCATTCCTCCCTTTGGCGGTAGATGTAAAGATGTCATAAAAAACAAGAACAACAATTAAAAGCTTCCAATGAATCATTTTTCTTTTAGAGAGTTAAATTGAAAACCACAGTGCCCACAGTTATAAGAATCACCTCTGTGACACTCTTTCTGTTTTTATGAGGACTGAAGCTGCTGTATTCACCTCATCCAGCTTCTGTGCTTCTTTTCTGGCATCTGGAAGTTATCAGGAACTAAGTTTCCTTCTTGCCAGCTGTTTTACCGGCAGTCAGCTCAATCCCGTTCCCATTTACCCTTGATAACAGCAGTCATTATTTAATTCCTTCAGTCTCAGCTTTGTCATTACTATCAAGTAGCAATTAAATTAAATGTGTTTAATTGTGTAATCCCTAATCTAAATCTCTTTTTTATAATTTTTAATATTCTAAATATGTATATTTATTCTAAAAAATATAATAGGAATAGCAACTTTGTGTATTTACTTGGAAAAAAAGATTTATTTTGATAGTTATGTTTTTTTGTTTTACAGAACTCTTATAGGGCAGACACACCACTGTCAAGCATGATTTCAAGGGGCCCAGAGTGAAATCAACATTCCTCAAATAATAGTTTAGCAACCTCCACCAAATATTGTGAAGCAAGACAGAGCATTTATTTTACAAGTGAAATGGTTATACCAGACACTTATAGTACACTTGCTTTTAAGAAACCAAAAAGGACTAGAGCATGGAGAGGAAAATCTTGAGCTATCTGAATAGATATATCACAAAACTTGTCTTCTGTATGTAAGGTGCTCTTGGAGCATATTCTTCTATATCAGTATAAATAAATACTGCTATACATTTACATTTCTTATGTAAATGGAGTCTGTTTTGCTATCACTGAAGAAGACAATCTGTGTTTTTTCAGACATTATTTTGTTATTCTTGTAATGTTGCTTACTGTAAATGTTTTTCTTAATGTGTATATAAATTGCGTTTTGTCTTTATGTTAGCTTTCATAACTTGGAGATCACATGATGCTCACAGGGGACAAAAAATGTTGCTTCTTGATAATGAAACGGAAATGGCTGTATTTTAATGAGTATTTACTCAGATGTTAACTATGGAAGACTTAGAAATCAGTCCTATAATAAATAATATTAATATAGGTTGAAATGTATAGGTATGATAAGCACTTCAGATAAATATACTGGGCATCATATTCTACCAATTGTACTTATGGACACAAGAGATGTTATCCATATGGTGTTAACAAAACTCTGGCAGCAGTCTCTTGAGACAGAGTTAATGTTTACTGATTGGAAAATGTCTATGGTAAAACTATCCATAAAAAGGGTGAATATATTAACCCAAGTAATTATAGATCAATAGGCCTTATTTATATTATATGCAAGGCTACAAAATCAAACCGAAGGACCATCTGTATGGCAATAAGTAAATGGGAAAAATGAAAAAATAAAGATCAAAGCATATATTTGTGATGGCAAGTAGGAGTCTGGTATTTGGTTTTATGCTTTGCACATAGCGTAAAATATTTATCTTGATGATTATTTAATGTAATGTGATACCTTTTGTCTTGAATTATAATTTGAGTTTATTAACACTGTTCTATATCTTAGCAACTTGTACTTTTCTAATTCTCTGTCCCCAACCATTTCCTCATCTCTTTCCATAGGCCTTTTGTTTGTATTATTTTATTCCTAATAAACTAATCTAATTTAATAAAACAAAGCAGTCCTGATTTGAATTCACACAAATCAACCTCACCTCTATCTTGAGTTCAGATTGTTAAGCATTATGCTTATTATCACATTAAGATCAGTAGATCACAAGACCTGCTTTCACAAGGCTTTACAATAGCTTCTCATGGTGTTTCAATAACGTCTAGAACATGTGGTCTTGTGTTAAAAAGAGTTTACAACATGGTCTAAAGTATAGCCACATGTACTACTCTTCCAGAATGTATACGTTTGACTAGAGGTTCATGCAAACCTCCAAAACCATCTGATCCACATATGGTTATTTTAGGAAGGTGTTCATGTGATCCATTACCTACATCTGTTGTAATGGAAAATCAAATGCAATTCATACAATCATATACACTCATAATTGCAGTTGTACACTCATATACTGTACAATATATAATTATACACACACATTGGTGGACTCAGAGCGATGCTGTCAGTGTGATCATATATACAGACAACATGGTCCAGTGAGACACCTTCAGGAGAGCAAACCTACCCTAGTGTACATTGGTACCCCTGAACACTGGCGCTCTCCGGTGCACTGGACATACAGTAGATGTAGCCAAATCTACGGGGCTTCTTTTCACTGTGGGCAGCCGTTTCACCACAAGCACTGGATGTTCAGTCTGTAGAGGCTGTGGAGAGCTATAGATCTCTGAGAGCTTTGATTAGAGGCTTGAGTTACACTGAGGGTAGAAATAATATGCTTTTAAAGACAATGTTAGTGAACAGTGTTAGTGTAGAGTGGCAGGAGAACTACCTGGGATTCAGGGATTTATACCGCAGGTCAGCTCTCACAATGTCTGAGCCCACTGGGATTTTAACCGGCAACCTTCCAGCCACAGGTGCAGAGCCTTAGCCACAGAAGCACCACTCTGCTCCATTAGTATGGGTCCTTATGTCCCAGTATAGTCAGTCAGAATTACACAATACTGTAAAAAGGCGCCATCCTAAATAGGTGCTACACATTGGTGGTGGTGGAAGGGAGTCTCCATTACCTGTAAAGTGCTTTGTATGGAGTGTCCATAATTATTATTATTATTAATAATAATAATAATTATTATAGATAATAATATTAGAGTGTGTGATCTCCTGTGCCTCTTAACAATGTTGAATGTTTAATATATGTAAATGTCCAATAATACTGAAGGTACAGTATTTATTGTGTAAAATATACTGTATGCAGTATAAACAGTACAATATTTATACTTTAGGTATGTACTGTAAATGTCTCTGAATGTTGTGATAACTGTATATGCTTTTGGCAACACATCAATTTTCAAACACAGATACTGTAATTTGCCATGTCCGCAGCCATACTGCAAAATCAACACTCAGAGATCTTGTTTAGATTACAAGATTAGTTTACAATAGCACTTGCTTAGCTTCCCTGTTTGACTCTCAGTACCTGTTGAAAAAAAACAGAACAAATATTAGTCCTTTTTACATTAGTAGTTTGAAAGATGTATGTGCTCCCATAACAGCATAATAGTTGCTAGTAACACAAACATTACTTTCCAACATTACACTACTCAACATGTCACACATGCAAATCACATGAAATCATAGATATGCCGAATAAATAGTGCAGAATGAACTGTAGTATGTATACTGAACAATGAGATTAATAAACAAAAGTAAATGGAGATTGTTGAATACTCAGAATTTCACTAAATAAAAAATGTTCCTCTACTTGATCATGGAGGATGGAACTGGAGCATGTGTTGTCCAAATAATTAATAAATTGGTCATGTAAAACTATGCGCTTTTCTGTGCATCTCACTTCATTTGATTTGTGTGTGTGACACATCGGGAATTGTATTATTTTTTCAATTATTTGATTCATGTGGCCGACATTTTAAAACAATAGAACATTCTATGAAGGAAATACCTAATGTTCTGTTTTAAATATGCTGTACTGTTTCACAATAAAAAAAGGAATTGGACCACCTGTAAATGCAGAAGCAATGTGCTGTAGAAAGTAGCATCACTAGTAATTTATTGTCTTATTAATTTACTTTCTTTTTTTAGATTTTAATAATAAAAATATTATACACAGTGATTTTGATGATTAGTATTTAAAAGCAAAATGCACTTAAAAAGCTCTATCATGTTTTATATTTAAGAGCATATTTAAATTTTCTTACCCTCAACCTGCTGTGAAATAGTAGAACTGGTTTCTATTCCCATCACTGACAGGATGCACATGTTGGTAATTATGCTAATCTACTATTATTAACACGATTTTAAGATTTTATATATAAAAAATAATGGAAATGTCAATAAATTAAACAATTAAACAAAAATACGTAAGGTAAACTCCTTTTTATACTATTATCTTTATTTATTAGGGAAAGGGTCTTAAACATAATTAGAACCTTCTAGCTCACAGGGAAAAACTCTACCACTGAAACAAACTGTCCCTCGGGTTCAACAATTTAAATTAAATACTACAATAGTTACTTTTTCCATTTTCTACATACATTTTGATGAAACTACAGATACAAGCCTTACATTTTCCATTGCAACAATCACGACAGCAAATGTAGTTAAAAAGAGCACATCAACATGTTTCCAAAATAACCACAAGTGAACAAGTCAAAGAATTTTACACACGTTTCTAGAAAAAGTGTATCTACCCTAGCACAACCATTGAAATAAATATAATATATGACGTTATTGCCCTCATCCGAGCCATAAACAGCCCCCGGACTATCAACTCTCCTTTGGTGTTTCCCTTCCACCCTAACACACTTTCTATCCCCAGGACCATTAAGTACAACGTTTCCATCCTACAGGCTGATCCCTCCACTGGGGCCCTCTTTTCTGACTGCCCCATCATCTCATATTGCTTACCACCTAATCTGTTCTTGTTCACAGCTCCCTTGACCACCTTCTACAATCATCCACATCAGGTAATTTCCCCTGCAGCAGAGCTCGCTGTATCACCTGCAAGTATATATCTAACACCACACTCATTCAAGGCCCCTCAGGACAATTCTGGATCACCCAGGCGACCTATTGTACCTCCAGAAACCTCATTTACTGTATCTCTTGCTGGAAATGCCCAGCTATCTAGGTTAGGAGACTAGGAGACCGCTTCAGAGAACATGTTAGGGCTATGAAGATTAAAGATTTCTCCAAGCCCATTGTTTCTCATTTCACCTCAGATGGCCATGATCACACTGTTCTCTCCTTCTGCGTTCTCAAAGAGGGGTTTTAACTCTTTTGTAACAGACAAATAAGTTCTGGGTCCCGAGATGAAGTTTAAACAACTGAGTTTATTGCATGCAAGGAACAATAAGATCAAAGTATTGTTTGGAATATAGGTACAAAACTTCCAGTTTATATAGCAAACTTTAGCCATTCCTGACGCAAACTGTTACAGTGGTAATGGGGGGGCGGTCACCTGTGTTTGGACATTCCCAAGACCTTGACTACTTTGAATGGCTGGTTTTATCTTTCCTTAGTTAGGGGGTCTCTATCTTGCACTTGGAATCATGGACCTCAGCCATGTGGAGATCTATCATCAGGATCTCGGTATAGCAATATATATTAGACCCAACATGAACTCTGATTATTATTTGTGGCTGATAGATATGACTACACCTGGAATGTATTGATACCATATTCCCCAATATCAGAGTAATGCTCCTCAGGCCTAACAAGCACACTGTTGGCCCACAGTCATTCACAGAAACAGTAACAACATCTTTCTTTCTGTTCACTCACTCTCTGGTGCAGTGGCTCAGTGACAGTGCGACGAGTGGATCCAGAGATCTCATCCTGTCACTCGGATGGCAGAGTCAGTAGTCAGAACTTGATATGGACCCTCTCAACAGGGATGCAACATCTGGCAGGGTATCTTCTTCACTCGCACCCATTTGGCAGGTATCAGGTCGTGTCCTCCCCCTACCGGAGGTCCCCAGCTTCCAGCACCTGTTCATGAGCCCCGCACACCGCTTCAGTTAACAACTACAATACTGCAATAGAGAATTAGTTAGCAAACTCAATGATCCATTAGCCAAATTTGATCCCACCCGCAGGTTACATGGGCCGCAGGTAGACCATCTACTCATGGTGTTCCTTCAGCATGATATTTCATCAGTCAGTCTTTCAGAGTTTCATTCGTTCCACCATCCCCGCAGACTGAGGGTGATGTGGGCATTGTAAATCCCACCTCACTCCCAGTGAGGTGATTACAGCCTGACACACCTTTACAGTGTAGTATCTCCCTAGATCAGAATCCAAGCGGCAGGGCAGTCCCCACCAAGGGATTATCTTCATCACAGTCACAGAGGCAGTGGCCTCAAACCACCAGGAGAACAGATCCACCATCATTAAGAGTCCAGTGTTCCCTTTACATATTGGCAAGCTACAGTAGTCAATTCGCCAGTGCATGAAAGGTCCCTCAGTGGCAGGCCTTTTGAGCCATCGCACCCACACCTGAGCTGTAGTTCAGTTCATTTGATAAGCATCATATTGAGATACCACATCAGTGGCTACTGCTTTAAACCTAGTCCCCACTCAGTTTTGGGAAAACCAGCGCACCATTTGACTCACACCTGGGTGTCCAATGGAAGGCAACAAAAGCTTAGGCTGTGAGGGCATGCTGGGCGTCTGGTGTGATGGCAGCACCACACCCCATAATCATGCAGCCCCACATTTTTTCCTAACCACGTCCATTTCCCTGTTGTAGAGGCTTCAGCCTGAATGTCATGTAGCTTTCCCTTTTTCACCAACAGTTGTTCCCCCGAGTTACTGGAATCATGTCTTAATTATGTCACTTACACTGTACCACAGCTGTTAGCTTCAGTTAGCAGCTGCAAGTCTTCTAACAGTTCAGAGACCAACCCAGCATTCTTACCTGGAGTCCCTGCTGTGGTGAGGAAATCCTATTCCTCCACAGCCATCCAAAATGTTGGCATACATACACCAAATACATACAGTATATACTGTAGGTATAAATTGTTACAGTTTTTTCTTTAGCATATTTCCAAGCTTCAATCAGTGCTCTCAACTCGGATTGCTGCACTGAGGCAGTGGGGAGGGACATCTTTCTGGTCGTTAGCACATCGAATTCTGTCATAACAGCTCAGCCTGTTCTCTGCTCTTCCTCATGCACCAGAGAGGACCCATCGGTAAACAGTATTATATCTTCTTAAATCTTCATGCACCCCACCCTTTGGCTACAGCATCTAATGCTCCCGAATAGTACAGTATCCCAGTGGGTGGTGCCTACCTCCATACTCCTGCGTTAGTTGTGTCACAAGATGTCTTTGTGCAGAAAGAAATCAGTTAACCCCTTTTTCACAATTTATATCTTTCTACAACTCTCATAGCAGAAATGCATCGAAAAACAAAAAAATATCCTGAAACTTGGTTCACACCTTCCCCTTTCTCTCAATGACAGTCTTGTTTTTGTGTAATCTTCCCTATTCACATGTAGGTTTCTACTTCACCCCTCTCTTCACCTCTCCCCACTTCAAACAACCTGAGTTGCCTCTCTGTCTCTCCCCTGCTCCCGCCTCCTTCACTCTCCCAGCTTTTGTTATCCTTTCCTATGCTATTTAATCTTTTCTGTCTGCCCTGTCTTTCTCACACCTGAAGAAGGCTCCACAGCCAAAACGTTGTGGTTTCTTTCTTCTCTTTTCAGTATGGAAGAAACCTATAACTTGGCCTATATAATATTTATTTTCATAAATTTATATAATTAATTATGTTAAGAAACGTATTTTTATTTTCAGCTACCAAAATGTCCCTTAGTTTTATTATCTCATATTAGTGCTTCATATTAAGTGAATTTAAAGAAGTAGCACTACAAATTAAATGAAGCTAATATTTTAGCTAGCATCTAATGTACCACAAGTGCCACCTGTTGATCTTCTTTGGCTAGTAAAGATTCAGTGGACTGTGTACCTTGACACGTCAAAGTCATCTTGACATGGTAATGAGTTTTGCTATGTAATCTGAGCGGCTCCAACAGAATGTGCTGTTTTACACAAAGGTACAAAAAGTACAAGTACAAAAGAGATGCAAATCAGCTTTCGTTCAGGTGGGAAATAATCACCACAGGAAACTATCATCAAAGGACACACATTCCAGACTATCACAAGTACCCCAGCAACCCCAGTAGCCAAACCCAATAACCTGTACCAGACAAAAAATCCAGCAGCATTGATCTCTGTATACTTCATTTGGTGGTTCTTAGGCAACATCTCCAGTTATGGTTGTCCCAAACTACATGGTCCCTTATGCCCCTCCCCTACTTTAATTTCTCAAAGTCTAATGTTCGGTAGGGGAGGAGGAAGAAGATGCCAGAACCCCTGGTGTCCGTGTCCTTTCATGTGTCTCCTCCCTGTTATTTGTCTTGTAATCTTTCCTTCTCCAAAGTTCTCTGACTTCTTCAGACTGGAGCTTTTTAAAGCCCTCTTAACAAGGGCTCATGTCTCGTTCTCAGAACGTTGGAAGTGATCCTTTAACAGCTCAGGACTCACTGAGGTACTGGTTGAATACACATGACCAGGTGTAACAGAGCATTAACATGCTGTTACACCTGTATTCGCACCCTGTTCTAGAATTCCCCTCCTGGTCACAGGCACAACCCCACATGCCACTTCTGAGCTGTGTAGTAATTAACAAGTTTCTGTCAAAGAACCTTTGATAAATGGCAAGTTAAAACAAGGAAATAAAAATTCACCAAACTTACAGATCATCTGGCCATTGTGACCAATACAGCCCCAGCCTTTGGTCCATTTTTTCACTGTGTGTCATTTGTCCTCTCTTATTCTGTATCTAATGTAATTAAAATTGCATTTTTCCATACTTCATAATTTCAAATTGGTTTCAAATAAAGATAAAATGTATGATTTTGTTGTGATTCCTGTCGTAAGGAATGATGGGTGGTAAAGTTGCATTAGATTTCAATGTAGTTGAGTTTAAACAACACACCTCACTGCTGAAGAAGGCTCAACAGACGAAACGTTGTGTTTTCTTTCTCCTCTTTTCAGCATGGAATAAATCTATTACTTGTTCCTTTGAACAGCTACAAGATTTAAATAAATTTTGTTCACACTGATACGAACAGCCAACGTATTTCCAGTTCCTTCAGAGATGAAGGAGGTGGACGTCTTCTCTACAATCTATGTTCCAGAACTTCCCAAAAAGGTTCAATGATGTTTAGATCTGGTGATTGGGGAGGCCATGGGAGGTGTTTGACTTCATTCCGGTGTTTTGCTAAATCTGTGTAGCAATGTGTATGGAGGCTTTATACAGTATATATTTATATATATTGCTTAATATGCTTGTGCTGTCTTCATGGTATTCTTGGAAAATAAATTAGTTCTGCTTATATCATCCTGATTTGGTTTTAATACTGAAGGCATATAAAAGATAGCATGAAACAAAGTTCCTGTGACTTTTAAAAGTTTTTCATGACTTTAATTTCTTCCACAGATCCAGCTGTAAAAGCAATTAAAAAAAAATAGAATCTCGAATTGGCACATGAATGTTTCTGCTTGGCAGTCTCTTTATTTTGAATATCATATTCCAGAGTTGATCATTTTACATCAAAGTTTCTGTTTTGTTAGATCAGTTTATATTTTAGACCACACATTTCAATTTGATTCAGTATGCCAAACTATTTCAGTTATTGCTTTATTGTGGAATAATATTCCACAGTAATGGAGAAGTACTATATTAGTAATAGAAATATAACTATAAATACACAAGGAGCCTATAATACTGGTTTCATTAAAAATAAAGAAGGATAGCTTAGTGCTTCTGCATAGATATGTCAATTAGTGTTTTAATGAGTATGAAATAGACTCAAAAATGTATTTAACTAAGTATATTCAGTGTATTATGTTGAAATAAAAGTGTCGCACTTTTATTTCAACACTAGCAACAGACATCCAACAGCACAGTGGATAATTTTAAAATGTTTGTGTTTGTGTATGCCCTGTAATGGACTGGCATCCCATCCAGGGTGCAGAAGCAAATATACAGTCCAAAGAGCCAACATGAATATTTAAATCACCATGCATTAGTATTGGACAGGTCATCATATTTAATATTGTAAGTAATTCAGATAGTTCAGATTTTTTATAGGGCAGGATTTAGAAGCATGACAAACAAGTTAATTCAACAATGGAGTGGAATCACAAAGTTTAAGGTCAAGGAGGTGACAGAGTAAATAGCTCCTTGATATATCCTTCCTGCAGACTAGCCAAACCACCACTGTGACCAACAGAGTGGGGATTCCATACATAAGTATAACATGAAGACAGTTTGATAAAACTAGATTTGCTAGATTTCAGTTATGCACAGCATTTAGAATGAAACAGATGCAGCAGATAGAATGCAATGAATACAATAAAATCAAAAGATGGATAAAAAGAGATAAGTGTATGTAAAAAAAAATTAAAAGATTAAAAACACTGCAAAATATACCAATAGAGAAACGGCAGCCAAAATGTGCTCAGCATACTCTCAGACCAGAACCGGCAAAAAGTTCTCACAAAACCTTGATTACGCTGAACTTCCTCCTGTAGTCACTTAGACATACAGTACCAGCACTCAACTAAGAGAATGGCAAGTTCCCCTTTAATTCCATGACTGGCTAGACAAAAATAGAATCTTAAAATCATGACTTGTGGAACATTGCAGGGACTAAGGAGATTTGACAGTGCAGAATTCTTTTTTTGTAGTTGTTCTTATGTCTTCTTCCCAACAGAAACTATTGAGCACAAATAGTTTCATCTTTTTGAATACATGCATTCTGTATAGCGTAATAAGGACTTTAATGAGCCATTTTCTTTTCTTCCTAAATGGGCTGTTGACCCTCTGGTAATCAAATTTGTCCCTTATTTTTTGTGTTGTGTGTTTTGGGGTAGACAGTGAGTGATGTTGTAAATGCTAGAGAATGAAAAGGGTATTTACAGAATACTAATGTCTGGTGCTAGTCTGTGGGTGCGCTGGTGGTTCTGGGAGATATACAAAACCTGTTTGGGGGGGTCAGTACCTGCCTTTAAGCATCATCAACCGTGACACTTGAAAATATCCTCAGGCAGGATAGAAGTTAGATTCTGTCAAGATAACCAGAACACTAAAAGAGAACTTTAGTCTTCATAAAGGAGTTTTCTGTATTGTTTATTTTGTGGAAATTCTGATTCTGATATTGTGGAATATAGAAGAGGCTTGAGTCTCTCCTTGCCTATGTTACAATTTTTTGTAATAGCCAGTTGATTTTGTTAAGTGTGCTATTGGAAAACAGACTTTTAGATAAATATTTATTTGTATGGGATTTCAAAATTATGGGTTTAAAATACTGTACATACAGTAGGTGAATTGTCATGTCATTTGCCAAACCACTTCATACCATACGGTGTCACGGGAAGCAGAAGCCTACGCAGCAAGCAATGAACGCTAGGCAGGGTACAACCTGGATGTGGCACCAATTCATCGCAGGGCAAGTGGAAACCCATCATATATGGGGACAATTTGGAGGCCACCGTAAAGACCGAGGGGGGAAATTTGACCCGGACACCGGGATAAATCCCTACTCTTAACACTAGCCTCTGGAATCTCCTTCTGCATCTCTGACACCTGCCTTCTCAGCATTGACTATAGCAATCAGTCCCCCACAGAATCTTTTAGGGTGGTAGATCTGTTGCATTCCTAATTTGGCGGAGCATGTGCATGGTGCGTAAATGTAATTACTTACACTTATAAAGCGCTTTACAGGTATTGGGAACACCTCCACCATCAACAACGTGCAGCATCTGCCTGGATGATGCCATGGCAGCCGTAGTGCGCCAGAGCGCTCACCACACATCAGCTATCAATGGGGAGGAGAGCAGAGTAATAAAGCCAATTCATAGATGGAGATTATTAGGAGGCCATGATTGGTAAGGGACAATGGAACATTTGGCCAGGACGCCAAGATTACACCCCTACTCTTTTCAAGAAATGCCCTGGGATTTTTAATGACCACAGAGAGTCAGGGCCTCGGTTTTACATCTCATCCGAAGGACAGTGCCTGTTTACAGTATAGTTTCCTCGTCACTATACTGGGGCATTAGGACCCACAAGGACCTTAGGGTGACCGCCCCCTGCTGGCTCCACTAACACCTCTTCCAGCAGCAACCTTAGTTTTTCCCAGGAGGTCTCCCATCCAGGTACTGACCAGGCTCACACCTGCTTAGCTTCAGTGGGTTGCCAGTTGCGAGTTGCAGAGTGATATGGCTGCTGGCATAACTTTTTCTCGGTATGCCATGTGGCATCCTGTGCAACAACGTCCTGGAAATCTGGGGAGATCTGACACAGCTGCTAATGCCACTCCTCCATTTCCAGGGCATCTGCTTTTCCGATCTGTTCATGCCTGTGCTCTAGGAACCCCGCTAGGGATGGTGTGGTGGTGGAGCATGCCTGACCCTCAGCTGAGTGGTCATCTGGAGCCCCTGAGTGAGCTGGGATTACTATCTTATGCTCATTGCTCAGGTCCACTCTGCACATGTCCTGATTGAGAAATCCTTCTTTTGGCATGATTAAAATCGTTTGCTGGAGGTGGATGTAGGACACCTGCTTGCCCCACCTTCCCTAAATAGGTCAGGGAGCTGCCCCAGCACTGAGATAGCTAGTTCACAGTCATTGAACTCGCTATCACTCACCAGGCCCCTTTGTCATGTTCTGCGCTAACAGGCGGGTGGCTTGACCATCCAGCTCCAGTCTGGGTGTTCCACCATTGGTCAGACTCAGACAAACTGACTTGGTGGCTGGAAGAAAACTAACATGGTTTTCATTCTCTGTCCCTTCCTGGGGACCGGGTGTGTTGGAAATCCTGCCGTCAA
This sequence comes from Lepisosteus oculatus, assembly GCF_040954835.1. NCBI lineage: Eukaryota > Metazoa > Chordata > Actinopteri > Semionotiformes > Lepisosteidae > Lepisosteus > Lepisosteus oculatus. The sequence goes on along the minus strand of NC_090702.1, from coordinate 10,031,338 downwards.
GGCAGGAACAATCAGGTCAATCTCACTCACTACCTGGCAGGCCTGAGAAATAGTGTTACTTGCCTGCACGTTCCCTGGGTCACAGAGTAGGGGATTGGCATCTGGGATCAGGTGTGTCCACAGCACACTAGCCACAGTTTTCAGCTGGGCCCCCTGTTTAACCTGTGAATGTTGCACCAGGGTCACCTGGCGGTTCAGGCGGTTGCTCAGAGAACTGCTCCTGTGGCAGGGAGGCTGTTGGGACCTTGGTCAGGGCAGGACTTCCCTGTATATCTGGGAAACAAAATAATATTTGTATTTTTTGTCCAGAGAGAACAGAATGAACCTCTGCATGGGCTACTGTGTTCTGTGGGCACTGTGTGAGCACAGTATAACTCTTGACTCCGCCTTCCTTCTGTGCAACAGGCTTAGGGGTCTTGACCTAAGCCCACAATTTCCCTTAATTAATAATAATAATTGCTTACACTTATATAGTGCTTTTCTGGACATTCCACTCAAAGCGCTTTACAGGTAATGGGGACTCCCCTCCACCACCACCAATGTGCAGCATCCACCTGGATGATGCGACGGCAGCCATAGTGCGCCAGAAAGCTCACCACACATCAGCTATCAGTGGGGAGGAGAGCAGAGTAATGAAGCCAATTCATAGATGGAGATTATTAGGAGGCCATGATTGATAAGGGCCAATGGGAAATTTGGCCAGGACGCCGGGGTTACACCCCCTACTCTTTTCGAGAAATGCCCTGGGATTTTTAATGACCTTACTGGCAATCCACCAGAGGTTACAGCTTGTTGAGCAGGTCCTGCCCAATGAGCAGTGGTTCTGTTTTAAATCCAGAGATATAAACAGGGTGCACTACCTCCACTGGCCCCAACCTAAGTGGTATCCACATTCTGTGTAATCCTAGCCTGATTTTGCGGGTAACTGGATATATCCCATTTAAAAGGTTCCATTCTAAGTCACATGCTCTTTCCCTTTGCTACCCAGTTGAGCTTGCCAAATAAACCCCGATGATATCAAACACATTTTAGCCCCAGTGTCAATCAGTGCCTCCCTGTGTAAGATGTCTCCCATGGCAACCTTGAGATAAAAGCTTCTGGTTTTTCCTCTCTGTCTTATCTTCCCCAGAAGCTGTCTAGAGCCTGCCTGCTCTCTGACTTCAGGGTGGAGTCAGCACCCAAGTGGGAGTGGATGACCTCCTCTAGGCAGGGATTCTTCCATCCAGTCAGACAGACTGGGGGAACACCACCCAACACGACAACCACCCCCAACCCACAAAGACACACCCACCTCCACACAACCTGACACCCCCACAACCAACTCCCACCTACCCAGTACCCCCACCGTAGCAAACACCACAACCACTGCACCCCCCAGCACACCAAATCCCCTCACAGCACCACTGCCCAAAAGCACATCCACCATACCGAACACTCAGGGTGACCCACACAAACACCCAGCCCCACAGACAGCCCCACCCAACACCACCTCACACACTGCACCCCCCAACGCAGCCCCCCGCCCGGCAGCACAGTCCCTCTCGATAAGATCTGTTAGGTTTACATGCATATTCTATGTATTAATAAATGTATCCTCGTGTATTAGTACCTGTGTATGTGCGTTTGTTTGAGTTATATCGCAAGGTTGGATTCTAAAGCCATTAAAAGAATCAATTTTGTGATTTACAGCTACAATTAATAATTGTCCCCGTAAATGCCCAAACCCTACAGAACTGGTGCCTTCAGAGAGCACACTACACTCTGTTTTTGTTGATGATGTAAATGTCCGACACAAATTGTATACAGTTCCAGATAACAATAATAAATTGCAAAGATAATTCAAACGCTCACAATGAGATATCTAACAATTAGAATGTGGAACATTCAGGGTCTGGGCTCATCAGCATTTGGGCTGAAGAGCACTGATCCCGAGTTTATCAAGAATGTAAAGGAGACAGACATCATGATCCTACAGGAAACATGGTGTCAGGGAGACTTGGCTACCCACTGTCCCCCAGGCTACAAGGAGACCATGGTGCCCTCTGTCAAAAAAAAATCACCCAGGGAAGAGACTCTGGGGGGATCACTGTGTGGTACAGAGCAGAGCTCAGTCACTCCATACAATTAGTAAAGAGAGAAGAGACAAGAGTTTGTCTTAAAATAAAAAGAAATATCATCAGCTCAGTAAATGAGGTTTTCCTGTGAGATGTCTACATCCCGCTCTCAGAATCCCCTTACTACAGTGAGGGAATTCTCCCCAGTCTCCACACGGAGATCAGTCATTTCCAGGGCCAGGGAAACGTGTTGCTCTGTGGTGTTCTCAATGCACATACAGGCACACTGGCAACACTCACGTATACAGACAATCCCCTCTGTACCACACACCGGTCATCTCACACAGGCGCAGCCGTGACACCACGGTCAACAGCACCGGGCGCAAGCTGCTCCAGCTCTGTCAAGGGCTGGGCCTGTACATCCTCAACAGCAGGACTAGAGGGGACACTCTAGGCAGGTTCACCTACAACTCAGCTCTGGGCAGCAGTGTTGTGGACTGCGCCATCACCGACCTGGACCCCTCCTGTATCAGTGCCTTCACTGTCAGGCCACAAACTCCTCTCTCTGACCACAGCCAAATCACACTCTACATGAAGAGAGCACACCAGCACAGAGACACTGAAACAGCCCAGCCTGCTGTATGACCTCAGCCAGGCGTACAGATGGGACACAGACAACTTAGACAGATACCAAACTGCACTGGACAATGAAGAAATTCAGACACTGTTGGACACATTCCTAAACACTCCATATCAAACCAACAAATTAGGCATAAACTTGGCCACACAAAAACTAAATCACTTATTTCACAAATTAGCATCAAAATCTAAGCTAAAAACAACTAAATAAAAAAAAAACTACCAAAAAACAAAAGCAAAAGAAAAGTGGTTTGATAAGGAGTGCAAAAACATCAGAAATGCACTACGACAACTCTCTAATCAAAAACACAGAGAACCACACAACACAGATCTGCGCCTCAGCTACTGTGGCATATTAAAACTTTACAAACACATGCTGAAAAAGAAAAGAAACACATACATAAACAAACAACTTGCAGAAATTGACGAGTCACTAAATCAGAACTGTTTCTGGGAGAAGTGGAACAATTGAAATAAATCAAAACCAGAAGAATTGGCCATCCAAAATGGAACAATATGGAAAAAAAAAAACTCTATCAAAAGCTCTCAAATACAAATCAATTTTGGAATTGGCTATCAAAGACAATCAAAACCCCTTAGACTCCCCAATCACTGAGCTGGAGCTACTGGACAAACTTTAGGCCCTCAGACCACGCAAAGCCTGTGGCCAAGATGGAGTCAAGAACGAGATGCTGTGACACGGCAGCTCAAAGTTGCAACAAGCCCTGCTCAAACTCCTCAATCTCATCATGACAGCTGGATGTTTCCCCGAGACCTGGAAACAAGGACTGATCATGCCCATCTATTAGGTTGGAGGTAGACTTCATCCCGACAATTACCAGGGCATCTGTGTGAACATTATCCTGGGGAAGGTATTCTGCAGTGTCCTGAATACACGATTACTGGCCTTCCTTCCTTTCGAACACAATGTCCTCAGCAAGAGTCAGATTGGCTTCTTACCAGATCACCGAACATCTGATCACATTTACACCCTACACACACACTGATAGACAAACACGTCCACCAATAACACAAACAAAATATTTTTACCTACAGTACATTGTCGATTTCAAAAAAGCATTTGACTCGATTTGGCATTAAAGATTGTTTTATAAACTACTCCAAAGTGGCATAGGGGGCAAAGTGTATGACATAATTAAATCAATGTATTCAGAGAGTAAATGTTCAGTGAAAATTGGAAACAAAAAGACCACATTCTTCACCCAAGGCCATGGGGTGAGACAGGGCTTCAGCTTGAGCCCAACACTGTTCAATATCAACGAATTAGCAGAAATCTTGGAACAGTCTGCAGCTCCTGGTCTCACATTATATGACGCAGAGATCAAGTTCCTGCAGATGACCTGGTCCTGCTGTCACCCACAGAACAGGGGCTGCAGCAGAACCACGCACTGCTGGAGCAGTACTGTCAGACCTGGGCACTGACAGTCAATCTGGACAAGACCAGAGTTATGGTTTTCCAGAAGAAAGCCAGACCTCAGAAAAACTGGTACAAATTCACACTCAACAACAACATATTGGAGCACACATCTAGCTACACATATCTCAGTCTCACCATCAGCTCATCTGGGTTTTTGCCCCATATGCCACTTTGGAGTAGTTTATAAAACAATCTTTAATGCCAAATCGAGTCAAATGCCTGTTATAGTGTGGCCAGACAGGCAGCTATTGAATCCTTTCACTTAGCCTTTTTGCTAGCTTTCTTTAGCCCTTTCATTCCCCCGTTGTCCTCACGACGTTTAGGATGCTTGGTGCAGTCCTGTCTGCCTGCTTTGCGCCAGGGCTTAGCTGGCTCAGGAGCTTCCACTCCTTTGAGCAGGAGGGAATTGTTAACCCTGCCGGCTCTGACGGCAAACACAGTCGGCCGGAGGGACTGTGAACCTCATACTCCCAGTCTTTCTGCACTAATCTACTAATATCAGTCATTTTCATGGTTTGTGCATCAGCATGCATCACAATCATTTTTCTGACTAAAAGGTGGAGATTGGCAAGGAATAAACTGTTGAAATTTGCATTCTCTTCGCAACCCTCATAATTTCGCCCTGCAAAATAAGTGCGTCTAAGTCTCCTGTAATATTTGCGATGGGACTCAGCTCTCTCATGCTTAACGTGATGGGCCATGGCCATGGCAGCAGTTGGGTTAATAAACGCACAGCACTCTAAGATCAGGGCTTGGCACAGCTCCTCAAAGTCATTAGATACCTCTTTTGTCTGCCTAGCCATCCATTCATGTATAGCTCTGCTGGTTGTTTTTCTCACCAGCAAGACTTTCTCCTGTTCTGTGGCGTCTGGCATAAACTGCAGTGTTTAACTGAGCTCATGAATGTAACTCTCGACATTATTCCCTGACACTGTGGGGTCAAATCTCTCTATGTCCTTCGCTAGCTGTCTCAGAGAGTGAGGATTTATTTTCTTAGCTTCTCCACTAACGGAGAGACGGCAGAGATCGTGTTCGGAGGGCCTAGTCCTTAATTGACTCGCCCTAGCGTCTCATTTGGGAATCGGTCCTCTACCCCACAATGACCCAGTTACAGATCGGCCCCCCACCATTGGGGACTTGAACCTGGGCCTCCAGTGTCACTCAACAGAGACCCAGCCTGTTGAGCTAAAGAGAGATCTCCCTGCACTCTCCCCCGTTTAACTTGCTGTCCTTGGCGAAGGGCTATCCAACCCCGCTCTGACACCAATGTAACGCTTCGGGGTTCATGTGGGCGTCCTTGCCGCCGCTGCATCTGGTCAGCCCCCCCCCGTCGGGGGCTCGAACGCGGGCCTCCGGTGTCACTCAACAGGAACCCAGCCTGTTGAGCTAAAGAGAGATCTCCCTTCAGCCCAGCGGCTGTGGGCCCTTCTATTACAGGGAAGGGTGGAGACGTCACCGCTCTTGTAAGCCGGCTTTCACACTCAATGGTGGCCATAAGCGTTACAGTATAAACTCTCCAATTCCCTTTTTTTTCCATGCAGGCTAGCCTCTAGCTCTGTTTTAGCCTTCTCAGCGACAGCTTTCTCAACAGACAAGACCTCTGATTTAGCTGAAACCTCTTTGAGTTGGCTTTCACATTGTTCATTTTCTTTTTCTCTTACTGATTACAGTATGTCTAACAACTCAACTCGTTCAGTCCTACAGTATGTCTCTCAAGTTTACCCTGAAGCTTTTGGATCTTTGATAACTCGAACAAAGTCAATTCAAGCTGTTTAGCGAGGTTTAAACTTTAAATTAAAGCGAAACTAGATGCGACCTGCATTGCGTTCCCAGAACCTCCCACATTAAGCTGGTTCGTTACCTTGGCTACCAGGTCTACTTAAGCTTTTCAATTCGGCAAAATTAAAATTCTCAATACTGTGCCATCTGTCAGGATTGTCGTTTCTAGAGAGCGTGCTTATTAGCGACTAAGTACGAAATCATAGTTCTACCTCTGGGTACCAGTAATGTGATGTAAGCTACATTAAGCGACGCTGGCTTGGCAGAACCTTTCAAAATAAAAGTCCCCCAAAACCTGCCTCATAAAAATAATTCTGTACCAGTTAAAGTCACATTTATAGCACAACAACAATTTGTACATCCTCAGAACTAGGTGGAATGTGATAAATAGTCCCACAGGTAATATGAAATTGCTGTTCTTCATTAATTTTTTGCTTTCTTACAAACATATTGGTGTTTTTATATCACTTCCTCCTTGCAAATTGACACAGAGCTGTGCACTGCTTGACAGGGAAAAGTATCATTCCTGACCCCCAGAAAATTGTGCCTCTCCAAAAGTAGTTCAGATATATTCTACAGACCCACAGGTAATAGAAAATCACCATGGTTTTCTCAGATAAGTGTCTCTCTCAAAACTGCTGGGGGTTATAGAGCAGCTCCCATTCCCAGACTGCGACCATGCCGTCTAACTCCCCTCCTGACCAAACCAAAATTTGTGCCTCTCCAAAAATACCTCAGATCTACTCTCTGTAGGGTTTATCTACAGACCCTCAGCTAATAGTACATAACCATTGTTTTGTCATATAAGTGTCTTTGCTAAAATTGCCATGGTTTATAAGACTACTTGCTGTTCCCAGACTTGGACCATGCAGTGATGGACCACTTCCCCTCCCGACCAAACCAAAATTTGTGCCTACTCAAAAATTGACTCAGATCTGTTCTACAGACCCCCAACTAATAGTATATAACCATGGTTTTACCAGATGAGTGTCCTTTGCCAATGTTGCTGGGCCTTTTAGTGCTATGCCTTTTAGGGCCTTTTTCAACTGTGAGTACATGGTTTGACGAGCATATGTATCCGTCTGATGCCTCCTTTATTTCTAAAAAACAAACAAAACATTAGTTTAGTCTATGTGTTGGCTGTGTTGTGATGTTTTGATAATTTGTTTTAATTCTAAGTTTCTGTCAAATGCACGAAAGTACCGCCCAATAATGTCCACCTCTACTTATAGACTTTCCTTCATGGCGTATTGTTGATTTAATAGTACATTGCACTTTACTAACTCTTATAGCAATTACAATTCCAAGTGCTGTTCGCATTGGAATGTGCTCTGGGAATCTGAATCACAATAGTTTGTGGACAAGAGCTAAATTGTTGCTTCCAGACCACTGTTTGCTTACACTTTGAGCAATTCTGTGAGACTATGTTCTCTTGCAAAGACTTGTGTATGAGGGTCGATAAACTCGTGAAAAACTCAGCTATATGTGCAAGCAAAAAATGACTGACTTCACGTATTTCGGTATGCAAGAAACTACAGTTCTATAAAGTCTACATGGGAAGTAATAAAGGTACTGTTTACTTGGCCACAAACAACCCAGGACATAAGGGGAATTATTAAATTGGCTGGGTCAATTTCTCTTGAAATCTATTGAAGATATCACTTTGCATATCTCATCTAACACTGACTTTGAAAGATAGCTGCTAGGATTGTTGATGGCAGGTTTGATCAAATTCAGTTAACAGCCAGGCATAATCTTAAAACCTTTAGAATAGAATTCCATATTTATTTTGGTCTGTATTGCATTCCAATTATCAACACACCACATGACAAAAAACAGCACTTGTTTAGGGCTTTTTTTAACCTGTTTTTGAGAATATAATGATAGGTGCTTGTTGTGATCATTTGGATGACCATGCATTTTGTGTTTATTATTTAGACTAAAAATGATTGATTGTATTGATAGGGGGCTTTTGGAATGAATGCCTAAGATGTGGAATTTTATTTTCTTGTTCCATTCCTCCTCTTCCACAAGGGCAGGAGACATACTTATTCTAGACAAATTCTGTCTTATCTTTTCACAAAGTTCCCTTTCATGTGCTTTGTTAAGAGTTCCTAACCTTTCCACACATTCATTTTGAACTTTACCTCAGAAATTGATATAGTCCATCCATCTTTTCGTATTGCTGAAATCTTCCCATTAGTATGTCTGTCCATATTGGGATTGACGACGGGAGTTCTCAGCACCTGACCTGTAACAGTGGGGACACTGCTAGTGTTCAGTCATGACACTCGACTTCTGAGATTGGAAATTGACTGTGTGACAAGTGTGTTACTGTATCTACTACCCATGAAAATGCAGTTGTCATGAATATGAGCAGACAGGTCTTCTAATCCCATTGAATTAACTGACACTGAAGATATACATGCCGACTCTGCAAAGTTTCCTGAGTTATTTTAGCTGGTTTTGGAAAATTACCACTGTGCTCGTGTTTTAATTTCAGGGGTGTTATTATAACAGCTACCATCTAGATTTATACCATCAAAATCACTTCTACAGGCATCCATACTGTGCATTTTGCTTTCGGAAGGAATAACATGAGGAACAATTTCCTTGGGTGATGGATGCACTACATGCAATACTACTTTCCACTTCTGTGTCACCATTTAGCTTGACCTCCCTCTCCTGGGAAACCATCTGTTTATTGTCTGTCTTACCACAATAAGCCCCAAAAATGAGATAATCCAGCACTGTTTGAGCACCAATGCTGACATGATACATCAATGTTACTTTTTTTTTGGTAACATCTGACTTATGTATTACACTGCTGATTGCTTCACATTTGTTCAAGAAACCGAACCCAGTTTTCAATGCCATGACTTTAACATCACATTTTTCTGAGCAACATAGAAACCCTACAGATTCTATAAGATAAGGCACCCAGACAGTATTGAGGACCTGACACTAGGTTGAGAGCACAGTAGTAATTTTCCAAAACCAGCTTAATAACCCAGGAAGCTTTGCAGAGAGAATTCGAGAAAAAATCGAGGTGAAGTTTTTCAGAAGAACAATACAAACAACATCACACTTTTCCCTTTCTCAGGAACTGATTTTCTGCCTTAGTGCAGCATCCCAAGGAAAGGTACATCAGGAAGTATACATGGGAACATGTGTTTGCAGCAAAAATCAATGAGACAAACCAATATTGTGTCATAATGTTTAAGTCCCACAGGTTTAACAACTGTATTAGAAGATGCTCTAGGAACCCCTGTATCTGAAAATACATGGGTACTGTGGTCATAAGTCCTGTAAAACAAATTTTATCACCCCTGAAACCCTGCAAAATCTAAATTTTCAGGTAGTTTACATAGGGCTGACAGAGCATCCTTGTGAGACTTTAAAAGCAAGACCATCTAGTAAACATGAAAGACAATTGGGAGAGGAAATGATAAATGTCAGGGTGTATAAATTATATAATGAGCTGCTAGGAAAGGCGCAAATAATGTCTGGGGTTGGGTACAGCACATCCACTCTGAAAAAAATTAAATCTGAACATCAAGCTACTTGATAGTGACAAACCAGCTGCAGTTCGATTTTTGAAATAGACAACTAAAAGTGGAGATAAAACTAGCAAATATGTGATTAAGCAGCTCTATGCTGCCGTGGTAGAATTCTGGCCATCACAGAGGGCAGTCACCACCCCGGGCATGAGTTCTTCACCCCACTGCCCTCAGGCAAGAGATACACAAGCAGTGCAATTGGCGAACACATTCATCCATGCCCCTCGGACCACACCTAAGCCTCATTATGATTTCTTTTTTATTGCACATCTTCAGTCATTTTTACATGTCTGCATTGTTTACATTCATACTGTTTAATTGTTTACTTTGTACATAGGCTACTTAGTTGTACATTGTCTTCTATTTGTACATTGTCTTGATGCAGTCTGCACTTTGTGTTTTTACACTTCTTTTAACAATCGAGAGACTTTCTGTAAGTAAGAATTCCATGGCACCAGTACATGTACTGGTTACGTATGGCAATAAAGTTCAAGTTCAAGTGAAGTCAGGACAGGTGAAGAGAGGTGTGAAATGAAACCTAAAATGAATAGAGAGAATTTAGAAGAAAAGTAGTCTGTCGTTGAGAGAAGGGGGAAGGTGTGATCCTAGCTGTGGGATAGTTTCTGATGTATGAGTTAGGAAAACCAACTTTGAGAACACAGACAGAGAGATTATTGTGATATTCTAAATTCTCTCTTAAATTAATGCAATTAATTTAAATGTGTTTTATACCCATTTTGAATTAAAACCTATGAGGTGCACAGACGTCATGGAAATTGATAAAAGGCAAAGCACAAGTCCAGTGTGGAAGAGTTCCTATAATCATGTGCAGATGTGTTATATGAGATTTTTAACTTGCATTTTCAGATGTCCTTATTTTTAAGATCATCCCCTTTCTGTGGTACTGTAGAAATCCACTATTCCCATTCCAAAAACTGCCTGGCTAACAACTACCATCTCACAATAATTCTCAGTTTACATAGAAATTCTCAAAAGACTTCAATTTAAACCATAACTTGATAAAATGAGTTTCAACAGTCTCAACAGGTGTGACATTCCCCACACTTTCACTGGATTACCACTGGAGCTGTGTTTTGTCCCTCCTACTGTACATTTTTTACACTAATTAGTGTAAGAGCAATCACACAGACATCTCCATTAGTTATTAGCTAAATAATTATGATAAAAAGTCTGTATTACTCTAGTTCAAATATTTCAGTAACAACTGGGAATTAATTGTATTTCTATATAACTAGAATAAACTGATAAATTAGGATTTCTTCCCATAACCTGGGGAGAAGGTGTTTCATTTATCCCTTTACATCTGTATCTACCATTTCGATTCCTCCCTAGCTTGCTACAGTAACACTTTCCTAAATAAGATATTAAAACATTTTAAGATATTTAAAAATAATTTTGAATGTTTTGATCTGGCTCATGACCATGGAAAATCTGTTCTTGCACATGTAACAGGGTTCTGCTACTGGAATAGCTCAGCTCCTGCATCAACAGTGCTCTCAGATCAATTCTCTTTGAGTGAGAGGCAGCAGACTACCTTAGGGTTCTCTTTTTAAATTTTATTAAGGATGAAATTGCCAGTATAAGAAGCCAGTCTTGTACTGGTCACGAGAAAGAAAAAAAAAGATGCCTTTTCTTTTCTGCAAAAATAAAAATAATATCTGCATCTGAGGGTTGGACCCAAGGTTCTGCACTGAACACTTAAGCAGTCATGTGAGCAGATTTTATAGCTAGCCCTATCAGGAGGCACAGCTGCCAATCATCTCATTAGTGCAGAATTCCCATGAGGCCATCAGTGCACTAGGGATGAGTGCGGTTCATTATCTTCCTGTGCACTTGTGGCGATGAGTGGATCTTCAGGTGAAAAAAAGATGGCAGCTATGACACAAACATATACTGACTTAAACATAACGTGTGAATCTCATTATATTAGATATGCAAAGTTCTTTAAAGCTCACTTTTAGTGCATTTTAAAATAAAAATAATACTGGTATGTGAAATTGAAGAAACAGAATTTGGAACAGCATGCCAAATTATTATCTTCTTTTCTGAAGGACTATTTGATATATTTGATATATGACGCATACTTCAGAAATAAAAACAGATGAGCTTAGGAACTGTAATAACATTCCTGTCACAATGAAATACTACATATGAACAAATCTGAGAAAAATGCAAATCTCTCTTAAATTTGCAGTGGAATTTAATTAATGCAAAAATTTACCTTGTAAATCTAGACTTCTTTTCCTGACTTTAGATGTGTTTAGTTTGCAAGCAAATCAAACTGCTTTCTGCTGAAAATTTTAGGTTGAAAAAATAAGCATTGAGGCAGTGGTGTTACCACCTTAAGTTGTACTTTGGGACAACTGTGGGACAACATTGTTTCCTTGCATTGGTTCCTGTGTGCAGTTTTTTTGTCATCTTTATGTTCACATGGGTTTCCTCTACTGGTACTCTCTGGTACTGGTAGGTTAATTGACTTCTGGGAAAATAGGCCCTGGTTTGAGTGTGTGCGTGTGTCTGCCCTAAAATGGACTGGAATCCTGTCCATTCCGTCTCTTACCTTGCACCAAAAGCATAAGCTCCCTGCTTGATAAAGAGGTTACAAAACAGATGGAATTTTACCACCAAGTCTTGATAGATGACATTGATGCCATATCTCAGAACCTAATCAGTAGTGGGCCAAACTTATGTTAATAAGCTGAGACTTTAAACCAAGGTTCTGACTGCTTAGATATTCAGAACTGCATGTCAGTTTTTTAAAATTAAGTAATTGTCCTAATTTTGTCCTTGTCCAATATCGTGAATTAACTCCAGTCTGGGATTGTAGAGTTTATAGTCCAGGCTTCTTAAAATTAACCCTTAATTTAATTGGTGAAGGTCTGAGTCCTGAAATCCATATGCTATTTAGTGATGATGTCTTACATTTGATCCTGCATTGTACTGAATGATTGAGTATTCACTATGAATTCACTTTTGACTATTGAATGATAAAGTATTCACTGAGCCTCTTGTAAGTGCTTTGGGGTGAAAAATATTATAAGTGAAAGAAATGGCTAAATTTTGCCTGAAGAAGGCTCCACGGCCGAAACTTTGTGTTCTCTTTCTTCTTTTTTCAGCATGGAATAAACCTATTACTTGTTCCATTTCCGTTATTTGCCCATCCCCTGTACAGTGACTACAAGACTACATAACTGAATATAATGGTAACTGATGGAAACTGATACTAACACTTTTGGAACCTTCTTCTTTAAGGCAGACTATAGTTCATTCAGGCAATAAGATTAGTAGCTTTAAAATTTAACAAGGCATGCATTATCATATCATATTTTATTACATTCTGCAGATTTATCCAAAGAAGCCATAGAACTGTAATAGGAGACAGTGAAGACGTAGTCAATAAAATTAATCAACAGGGGCTTTCAGCTGGAGACATATCTAAAACTCCAGTAGAATTGAAGATTAAATGGTTTCAGAAAGACTTCTAAGTAATTCAAACTTAGAAAAAGAGAATAAATAATCATTTGTAAATTAAGTTTAGAAAGAACCAAAATAGGATTCTAAAGATTAACTTTAATGAAGTAAGTTTCTTAATTGAATTTTGGGAGAGGTACTGTAAATAATAGATTAACATATGCCATTTTTCTCGAGGCCCGAGGAGACGCAAAGATAAGGTAATTTAAATCATGACATTGCATTGCCTTTTCGGTTTTTAGACTTTTTCTTCAGCTACTACAATTTATTAAATAACATTATTATGGACTTGTGTTATCAAGTCTGGTATCAAAACTTTAACAGAGAACCTAAAAAACAGGGTGAAACTGACCTGCTTACTTAGTTGAAACTGAGTTTTCAGGACAGGTGAACAGAGGATCAAAGTAAATCTTCTGGTTTCCTGTAATTCATTAACTTTTTGCTAAATTATTAATTTTCATCAACACACAGAAGCACAAGATAAAAGACAGAACAGACAGGGAGAGGAACAGGAGATGAAGAGAGAAACGGGAAAGGTACAGAAGAAAGAAGAGTTCCAGGCGAGAGGAACTTGTTCGTACCTGCTTTGGAGACCAGAGGTCTAGCTAAGTAGTTTGAACCTTGTTTACGAAAGCATCTAGTCCTTTATTTTAGGAAATTTAAATTTCCTTTATTGTGGAATTCTCAGGTTTATTCCATGCTGAAAAGAGAAGAAAGAAAACACAATGTTTCGGCCATGGAGCCTTCCTCAGGTGTGTCAGAAGGAAGGTTCCACAGGTGAAATATTTTCTTTCTTCTTTTTTCAGCATGGAATAAACCTGTTAACTTGTTCCTTTGCAACCTACGCATACTGATGCAACCTGAATTATTACTATTTGTCCTAGATCGCCTTTCATTTTTTTATTTTGTTGGAGAGTGCTTTATCTTTTAATGCATTTTTTTCTATGAAGAAATGTGTGAAATACATCTGGGTTGATTAGGTAACAGCATTTTTTTAAATAATCATTAATGACTAACTGTAACTGATTTGTTGCAGGGTGTTACTTTTCTCCAATATGATTCTAATTACAAAATCTTAGTTTTGTTTTTGACCACTAAACAGGTGTTAAATATGACAAGATAAAAAGATAATGTAAACTCATGAGCATACTGAATGCTTGGGACATTGGACTGATAATCAGTTTCCTTCTCAAAAGCATACAAAAAGAGTGAATACAAAAGTTGTATGCATATATTTGTTGGATTATCATTGCAAGAAACAATAAATTGTAGGGTTAACAATTGCAAAACAAGCATTGGTTAGCATTTATCCCAGTTATCTGAACACTTTGTTAGTCTGATTTAGGGCCTTAAATAGATTACATTTATAAGTGTACATGGGAAAAGTTTAAATGTTTTAGATCTTAAAACACTTTTTGAATTTAAATGGTCCCCAACAACCATTTGACTTCAAAACCTTGTGCAAATATTGTGTTATTTTATGAAAAAATATTTCTGAATAATTAAAAAGTTATGGTTGAAGCTGACTCCTTGTTACTGGTTGAAGTGGTGTCCTTCAAGAAACAAACTAACAAAACTCTCATCATGTGGGACAAATGACATCCTCTCACCTGTAATATGTCTCATCTTCTTATGATGGTTATATTTAAAGCTGTTAGAGCATGTTCTTACAGTGAAATCAGTGTTGTGTCATAGTGCTAAATACAGTATACTTATATTTAATAGTACTTATAATAATGTTTTTCAGACATATTAGAAGGATCAGACTCACTGTTAGCGTGGCATCAGTAATTTATGCTAGACAAGTGGGACAATTCCAGGACAGATTTGCAGCATTTCACTTATTACCCTTCAACCTTTTGAGGATAACCGAATCTTCCCAAAAAAAGAATGTTGATCTCTGTTGCTCACAAGGGCCTATAGTTTGTGCACCTGTATACATAAGTCCTCAAAAGGGAAACTTCCTCTTCAGCTCTCTATCAAAAAGAGATACGTTGCTATAATCATGTGCAAGAAATGTGCATATTGTTAGCAACACACTACCCCTATTTAATAAGTGTTGTCTCACTTTATCTAAGTTCATTATCTACTGCTCCAGGGTGTATAATTTTCTAATCTTAAATTCCAAGTTATTAGGTAAGAGAGACAGGTTACAAAATGACCAAAAAGATAGAATATTCAGCATTAACAGGTTGCTCGAGCTCCAGAATTGTCACTGGTAGTAAATAACAATAAGCAAAGCAAAGGTTTCTCGAAAAGAGTAGAGATGTAACCCCGGCGTCCTGGCCAAATTTCCCATTGGCCTTTACCAATGTTGACCTCCTAATAATCTCCATCTATGAATTGGCTTCATTTCTCTGCTCTCCTCCTCACTGTTAACTGATGTGTGGTGAGTGTTCTGGTGCACTATGGCTGCCGTCGCATCATCCAGGTGGATTCTGCACATTGGTGGTGGTGGAGGGGAGTCCTCATTACCTGTAAAACGCATTGAGTGGAGTGTCCAGAAAAGCATTATATAAGTGTAAACAATTATATTATTACAAAGGTTGATTTTACAAGAACTAAGAAATTGATTTCAATTTATCTCAGCAGAAATGTATCCCAAACTTATTCAAATCACAAAACTGACTACATTTGTTTAATTTATTTTCAAAGTTTTTGAAAGATTAAAAACTTTTCAAATCTTAACACTGCATTGCAAAGAATATTGAATATTACATATTACATATAGCCTCTTCCTTCCCTAGGAAAAAATGTTTTACTGTTTTATGTTTAACATTTACTACGTTTTGGATAAGACATTATGTTGAAAGCTGTGCAAAATTTTGTACTTCTTGTTAATAAGTGTGATACTAAAGTTCAAGTGGAACTAATCAGGCAAAGGTGTTCTCCCTTATACTAAACAAACTCTGGCAAATCTCTCTCTTTTTAGGAGTCATGTTTACGGACAATCTCTAATTTATTAATAGCTAAAAAAGTATGTTTTTCTGCCAAGTATTGCTACTTGAATTTGGTATTGTACAATGCTAGGATATCAGGGCAGCTTTTGAATGTCACGTAAAAGGAACATTTTTGCTATCAGGTAGCTTAACTTCCTAATTTTAAATCATATACCACAAGAAGAAAAATGTCATTTTAAGCCTAAAGATCTAAAGCACTCACCACCAAAGAAACAAAAACAACTATGGCAATTCTGCAATCTATGTTAAGAACAAAATGTCCCACTTATCAATATTCATACAATGGCAGCAATGAATTCCAGTTAACCACAAATCATGGAATTTTGGAGGATGTTGGCAGTAACTTTTATTGGAACAATAAAACTTATTTTAGTCAAACAGTTCTTCTCTACCAGAAACACGCACTTGGGAGTCTGAATCAGCACACAAATTACAGTTGGAACTGCAGACTGGCTTCAAAATCCTAGTCTTCACTTTTAAAGTGATCCATTTTTAATACTCAATGCACTAGAGGCAATGACACCATGGGCCTATAACTTTCTCCATCCACACACAATTTCTTAACCTCCTTATCATGCAAAAATAAAATAATGTAGAGGAAGAAAACTCAAAGATAAAGCAATAAAGCAAAACAATTATGTTTTTTCCAGATACAAGGCTTCATTATCTATATGCTCAAATAATGGATGTTAGGTTTTTGATAAAGTTTCGAGGCAATAAAATATACACTATTTAAAAAAAATGACTTGTCTGGATTATCCCCTTTGCTCCCCAACAATGATGTCATATATAACACTTATTTTACTAAGCAATGTAGATAATATAGAAAGCAGAGCATTAATAGCAGGTTGTGCATGCATTGAGACCATTGTTTTCTTTATAAAGTGAAGAGGATAAAAATGTGTATACTTTATTCTACTAACCATCCAAAAACCTATTCAGAACTGAGTTACACCAGTCTGTCAGGCTATTTGTACAAAATAGGGACTAAATAAAGGTTTTACAAACACAAATAAGGGATTTTTATCAAATGTTAAAAGATTTTTGCTTAGTTGCCAATACCAATAGCAGCCACCACTGCCAAGCAGACTGTGCCTCTTGACACATACGAGGTGATCACAGAGAAAATACTCCACATGCATATGCTACCAGAGATTTCAGATTCTTAATATTAATTAATTGATCCCTACAGTTCATTCTTAAAAAGAAAACTACTTAATTTCTTTCCCTCATATTAGAACTTGATCTGGTCTAGAACTGCAAAGCCAACACCTAAGAAGTGTAGCTCAGTCTCTATGAAAATTTTTTCTTGATGAAATCCACTGCTGGGTAGTTTTTGCTCCTTGGTTTTGGTCCTGAAGGCAGACACAATTGAAGAGGAGGAGGTAATGTAAGCAAAAAATTAAAAAGGAGGCGAAGCAGGTAGAAGACTGTGGCTAAGGAAAGATGCCTGTCCACCTTTCCACTACTCTGTCTCTTTTTTCACTTCAGTAAAGCTTTGATGTCTGCGCTTTCAGCTGCTTCAAAGGCATTCATTCCATCTGGTCCTTTCATTTCCTTGTCAGCACCCTGTAAAAAAATAAAAATAAAAGGGGGATTCAAAATGACATCCAAAGGTATTCCTTCGGTCCTCAAGTCTTCATTCTAAAAAAATAACTAGAGGAAAATACATATACAACAACATTTCTTCTCTACTATAAGTTAGTATTCAGCAATGTGAAACTCAGAAGAAGGCTTAAATGGAAATCCCACTCACCACAGGTCTTATTACCAATTTAATAGGTATTAAATTGAGCTATTATTATAGATATAAATTGGGATATTAAATTTATAGATATTTTAATAGATATTAAATTGGGCATCAATTTAGGCAAAATTTAGAACATTTGCAGTTTCATAAACACAACTCCAAAACATTAGAGATCATCAGAAAGGTGAAGAAAACTCCAATCTTCATGTCAAAAAACACAAGCGGAACTTATAAAATGCATAATGGAGCAGACTCCGTGATGTTGGCTCCCTATAGACAGCACAAATGATTAAACCCACCTCATTCGTTAGTGCTACGTTTTTGCCAGTTTGTGCCGTTGAGCAGCGTTTGTGCTGCTTTTGTTTCTGCGAAATAGCGCCTTGTTTTTTCGGGGTCGTGACATCACTCAGCCCCCCTGCAACATCATAGGGGAACTGTACTGGTCTCATTCATTAGTGCTGCGTTTGTGCCGGTTTGTGTAATTGAAGGTAACTTCCTAGCTGCTTTCGTTGCCTAGATATAGTGCCTTGTTTTTGGGGTGATCATGTGACCATGCACTGTGACTTTGACCTCCAGTGACCCCATCTGCCGAGTTCTAGTGTTCTGTTACTGGAGCGAGAGTAACATTTCTGCAATTGTATTTCTCTGTTATATCCAGGTGGGGGGCGGCGGTTGATTTTGCTTTTAATACCAGTATCTTCTGTGTATTCGTGTGATCAGGAAAATTAAAAACTGTCACCAATATCATACCCTAATCAGAACTGTTGCGGATGTAGCCTTTAAAGGTGAACATCACCAAAAAACTGCATGTTCTTAGAAAGAGGCTTTAACTAACATGTTTCAATATTTCGTAGCTGTGTTCTTCTTTAAAAATCTGAAGAAGTAATTGGTTTCTCATAGTGTCATTTTACAATTTATATGTAAATCAAGGACCGTTTAAAGATTCGACCCTCGGAAAAGAAAGAAGCTGGGAAGTTACTTTCAACAGCAAAAACCGGCACAAACACAGCACTGACGAATGAGACCGGTTTGGTTTCTCTACGATGTTGTAGGGGGGCTGAGGGATGTCACGTCCCTGAAAAAACAAGGCGCTATATCTTGAAAACAAAAGCAGGACAAATGCTACTTTCAATGGCATAAACCAGCACAAACGTAGCACTAATGAATGAGGTGGGTTTCATCATTTGTGCTGTCTGTAGGGGGGTCAACTTTATGGAGCTAGATTTCAAGGCACCTGTCTGTGTCTATAATGTTGAATGACATGCCAGACTGGATATTAGAAGATGTCTCTTTAACTGTCATTAAAAAAAAGCATTAACAATTGTGCACTGTCCTTTTTTTAGATGAAAGCCTAGCTACACTGATATCAAATAATAGCCTTGTGCTGACATTTGTAGATGCTCAAGATGCAAACTAAAAAAAAAATTCACACCTAATAAGGACTACAAAATAAAACTTTAAATACTAAAAATAATCAGTACATTTACTTATTAATATTAATACTGCTTTAGCAGGTCCCAAAGCTAATTTAGGAATTAATAAATTAATGACATTTTACTAGATTCAATTTAGTCCAAGTGACATCAATGAAAATCTTTAATTCAAAAATAATTATTTTAACTTGTTAATAGATTGAATATTTTTTATCTGGAATTATAAAAATGGTTAGTAACAGAATAAATTTGAAACTTTAAACAAAATGTTGAATTAGCTAATAGAGAGCTCAGTGGGAACAAAACCCTCTGTAAATCCCACACAAGTCAGAAATATTTGCAAACACTAAACCCTCTTGCATCTAAGACCATGGAACTGTGGAATTGTGTCCCTCTTACTAATTAGTCATTAAAAACCCTAATAGATGGAATCCTTGTAATTATAATACAGCAGATTTTTACATAGTAGATTTTGTCCATTAAAGCCTAAGTCTTATAAGACTTTTTGGATCACTTTCAACAAAAGAACCAGACAAGTCATGAATATGAAATCAGAAAGATGAGGACAGTCTTGTATTCCAATGATCCAAATAGTTTCATTTACAGATGCAGCCATTCAAAATGCGCTGTAAAAACCCACGGTACAGTAACCTACCCGCAGGGCACCGGAAGGCACCGCGGTAAGTGATTGGCTGGCCAAAATGACTGACAGGGGCACTCGTGGTGCATTGGTTGGTAGTGAAAAGATTTAATCATTTAATGTCTTTACTGTACACATTTTAATCCGCTTAGTTTTGAATATTTATATGGAATTTTACCACGAAAGGGAAATTTTAGTAGCTGAGCACAAAAAGAAGAGGAGCATAACGCATCTGAAGGTCATAAACGATATTAATTTAGGAACTTATGTATGTACATAAACTGTACTGTGTATGGCTGGTCTTGATAGTTTAAAGAAAAATTACACACCAGTCTTCCATTTCTCCCTAAACATTTTAAGCATGAAAGTTTTATGAAACGGTACCCAAATATGTGATTGCTGTATAGAATTAATTTTAATTTTTAAAAAATATTTAACAAGAAAATTACGCTGTTTACATCTTCCTCCTGAGAACAGTCACCCGTTGCTACCCAACGCAGAAACACAGCCACTAACTAGCAAAGAGAGGACATTAGCTAGCCAATATGATAAAGAAATAAATGATTATTTTGTTTATTTCTTTTGCACATTTATTTGAACATTTCCATCGATTGTACAAGCACTTGGAAACTGTCCAATCCCTAGTTCATCAGGCATTTTACCGGTCTGGTGCCAGTCTGTGTCTTCTAGGATATAATGACAGCGAACTCTTGTTTTTATGTCCACTATAACAATCTCCTTTGCTTTAAACTGAGCGTTTAATAATTTCCTAAAATGAAAATGATTTACTTTATTTCCCTCACGGGATCAATAAAAGTATCTATCATCTGTCTAAACTATGGGACAGAATTCTGGGGTCTCCCCATACCAGAGATTATGGTAGGGCTTCAGAATGGTGATTGGCTGACACCATCTGACACCCCTCAGATTGGAGAAAAAAGACGTGCTGGTTTGCTATACATACAGTACTGTACCAGGAAGAGGATTTCTTTCTGTTCGAAACGTGTATTTTAAAAGTTTAAGAAGTAAAAACCTTACAGCGTACACAGACTTCGTTATCTTTGTCTTATGCATTATAATGTTCACCGCTCTGTCTAGCAAATTAATAATAAACTTTATTTTATATAGCGTTTTAAACGAATAAGTAATTAGATTGCTCATAAACCTAATCACTTACTTTTTCTTTTTATTTAGGCTCAGATTTCAACTATAGATCGTATTATTAATAACCATAATAACAACCAACCAACAACAACCATATAAACATAATACCAACCAAAAACATAGATAACGACCACAATACAAAATCAAATATATAAAACCATTATACTCTCGCAAATTCCTCCAATTATCTTAATAACGCCCCTTATGCAAAACCAAACCCTTTTCCCATCCCAGTTTATCCTCTTTATCATCCTCAAAATCCACCTCGATTTTCAACATAAAGCATTACTGCGTACTGGGTTTTTGAGGGGGGGGGGGAGGTGTCTTTCGCTGGAAATCTCGCCTGCTTCTACTTTACGAGTACAACCCCCTCTCTGCCGGTGTGCTGGCTGTGACAAATTAAACTGGTTTCACAGGTATTTTCAAAGTAGGAAGTACAGTGTTAACTGGTAGCTGGGCTCCTCAATGGAATCGCTTTAACATGCTAATGCGTTGGTTTAACAGTCCGGGAGGGGCAAGCTTCCAATGTCAACTCGACTCGATTGGAAGACAATGAACATATTTTAGCACTAAATGAATTAATAGCAAACGTGGTTTACATAAAATACATTTTTCCAAGAAAGTTTATAATAATATGATCTATAGTTGAAATCTGAGCCTAAATATAAAGGAAAAGCATTTTCAGAGAGCAATCAAGCTGTGTTTATGTAGAAAAAGCGATTAGGTTTATGAGCAATCTAATTACCCATTCGCTTAAAACGCTATATAAAATAAAGTTTATTTAGAGATGAATGATCAGTGTCGCAGTTTAAATAATTTTCGTAGGAGGGCTTGGACAGATTCCAAGTGCATTTTTGCAATTTATGTTGCATTGTCCAATGTGCTGTTGTAATACAGTTTAGAATACAGTTAGTCTAAGCTCTATCAGCTTTATTTATGGGTAGTAGTTCAGGTGGGTAGCTGCGTCAGCATGCGTAGGCTGCAAAGGAACAAGTAATAGGTTTATTCCATGCTGAAAAAAAGAAGAAAGAGAACACAACGTTTCGGCCGTGGAGCCTTCTTCAGGTGTGAGAGAGACAGGGCAGTAGGCAAAGGTAAAGTAGCGGGAGAACAAAGGTTGAGAGGGAGGAGGAGTGAGAGGCAGGAGCAGGGGACAGAAAGAGAGGCCAATCAAGAGGTGTGAAGTCAGAATGGGTGCAGAGAGGTGTGAAATGAAACTTCCAATGAATGGAGAAAATTTAAAAGAACAGTAATCTGTCGTTAAGGGAAGGGAGAATGTGTGATCCTAGCTGCAGAATAATTTTAGTTTCGGTGGTCTTTCTGATGTATGAGTTCGGAAAACCGTCTTTGAGAACACAGACGGAGAGATTAGAGTGGTCGTGGCCGTCAGAGGTGAAATGAGAAACAATGGGTTTGGAGAGATCTTTAATCTTCACAGCCCTGACGTGTTCTCTGAAGCGGTCTCCGAGTCTCCTTCCTGTTTCCCCAATGTAGATGGCTGGGCATTTACTGCAAGAGATACAGTAAATAAGGTTGCTGGAGGTACAAGATGCTGTCTGGGTGATCCGGAATTGTCCTGAGGGGCCTTGAATGAGTGTGGTGGTGGCTGTGTACTTGCAGGTGATACAGCGAGCTCTTTTGCAAGGGAAAGTGCCTGGTGTGGATGGTTGCTGAGGGCGGTCAAGGGAGCTGTGGACAAGGAGGTTACGCAGATTAGGTGGTCGGCGATATGAGATGATAGGGCGATCAGAAAAGAGGGCCCCAATGGAGGGATCATCCTGTAGGATGGAAAAGTTCTGGTTAATGGTCCTGGGGATAGGAAGTGTGTTAGGGTGGTAAGGAAGCACCAAAGGAATGCGGTTGTTACGGCGGGAGTTCCTGATCGGGTTGATGGTCCGGGGGGTGTTTTTGGCTCGGGCAAGGGCCCTGTCAATCACACTGCTGGGGTATCCTCTGTTGATAAAAAATGAGTACATTTCGAGGGCTTGGTTTTCGAAGTCGATGTCGTCGCTGCATAATCGTCGTAACCTAAGGAACTGTGAAAAAGGAAGAGAGTTTTTAGTGTGGTTGGGGTGAAATGAGCTGTACAGGAGGTAGCTGTGTGAATCCGTGGGTTTGTAATAAACTGAAGTTGACAGTCGGGGGTAGTTGATAGACAAGTGGATGTCTAGAAACGGAAGAGTGGTGGAAGAAATGTTAACCGTATATTTGAGGGACGGGTAGAAGTTGGTGAAATGGTGCAGGAAGAATTCAAGCTGATCGTTGGAGCATGTGGCGGGACCGACGCAGTCATCAATATATCGTTTGTAGAGGTCAGGGACATAGCCAGTGTAGGAAGCGAAGAAGCGTTCTTCTACCCATTTATGGGTTGCAATTTAGAAAAAGTCAAAATGCAATTTAGAGCTTTCTGGCAAGAGGAGACACCCAAATTATAATGTAACATGCCACTGTTTGTGCATGAACAAATTTTTTGAATCCCCGGCGGAACACACTCCATAAAAATCAGCGCTTTTATACAGTATATCGCCTTTAAACACATTTTTAAACACCCGTTTACGATTTAAATCAAAACGCGATTCAAATCAATATAAATGTTTATTTCGTAACGCATAGGTGACTATTCATTGTTACTAAAAAGACTTAAATTCGATCATGTTGTAATATTTAGAAATATAAATTTGTTTGGTGCGAGTGAGGTTTTATTTAATCTCTGACCAAGGGAAACGTTTCATTTTTTCAAAGAAATGTTTGTTAAAAAATAAAGTCATAGTTCCATTGGATTCAATCACAGACCATGTGACATGGGAGTCAGGAAACTAACACACAGCGCCACCAGATTTGACAACGCTATAAAAACGCAATAAAATGATGTGACTAGGCACAGAACAAGTTTACAGCACAGTACAATAATAAATGCTGACCATGACTTCAGAAGCATAAATTACCTTACACTCAATTTAACCACAAGCTGTCTTTAGCCCTCTAAGCTGGTTCATACAGAAATGTAGAGATCCAGGCTCAGAACACACAGCTTCATTAGCGAATACATATGCAGGACAACTAGAGAAGACGTTTTACAGAGGATGGATTTTTAGAAACATCCCATCAGTGACATCACTGAAGTCAACTCCTAGGTACTGTAACTGTCATGTGGATAGTTTCACAAGAATCAGACAAAGGTTTAAGCATCGCTTGTTCTAGATAAAACTGCAAAAAAAAAACAACAACCCATAATGTACTTCTTTGCGGCTCTGTTTGCTCAAATCATATAGTCACAACGTGTAATCTAGAAAATATTACGCAACCAAAATCCGCAATATGGAAACAGAACCTGTGTAATTGTTGATAGATGATGTACTCGTAACATAAGACGAACTACAACATTTAAAAAATGACTTGTATGTACTTGATATCTCTAATCAATCCACGGCGACATTGTTAACAGCAGAGTCCCAGCACAAAACGAAACTAAAACGCCCTGGGCACACCGTTTCGCACTTCTTATTAGTTGCTCAAAAGTAATTTGACCGTATGAAATGCATAATATAAACCTAGAAACATATACGTGAGCAGTATTTAGGTACTGTAGTATCGGTGTTAAGACATACCTCTCAAATACTGTAAATCAAGTTAAAAATATCTCAAGACCGATTCTGGTCATAATGAAACCATGTTTAGTGTATGTTTTCTTTAAAGTACCGAGACCAGCCATATACTGTATGTTTATGTTCCAAAATTAATATCGTTTATGGCCTTCACACGCGTTGCAGTATGCTCCTATTCTTTTTATGCTCAGCTACTAAGATTTCCCTTCAGTGGTAAAATTAGATATGAATATTCAATACTTAAACAGGCACAGTTAAGACATTAAATATACATATACATACTGTATAAAGTACAGTTTTCATACGGTAATATGTTTATGTTCCTAAATCAATCTCTTTTATGAGCATGTGAAAGGCATGGTGAATCGATTCTCAAAAATTACTGTACTTTGCATGATTGGAAACAAATGCTTGATTGCGAAATGCTGTGGTGTTACTTTTACAAAGACGGTCAATGAAAAAAAGAATGTTGACCAGGGCAATACTTTGAGTTTACACTTAGTTTGTCCAAGGTCATTCATTATTAATACTATTAGTAATATCTTCGTTAAAGACTTTGATGGCCACAGCTCAAACATGAGAGGTTGAGCTTTATTAGCTCCACCTTGCAGAAATTCTGGATACTATTATTTTGCTTGTCGTATTATAGGAGAATTTACCGATAACTCGCGGTATTTACCGGTAACCCGCGGTAGACTGCGTACAGCGTACCAGAAAATAATGCGGTATTGCCCGCGCATTTTGAATGGCTGCATCTGTACCTAGGGGTTTTCTCACTTTATTCTCCTTTCTGATACAGCATTTCGAAATGTGCTGCAAATAATTCAATACTGATCTGTAAAAGTAATGTAAGTACTTGAAACAATATTTAAGTAACAGAAAACCTTATAAAGTATTTTTTTTTAATTTAACTGTAAATGAAGAAAGGAAATCAGGATGCTTTCCAAATCATAATTTATCCACTCCTGTTCCTAAATCAATAAAAAGTCAGAGATCTAATCGGCAGAAATGAGAAATAGCTGTAAAATGCAGTATTTACCTGTGAACTGCATAAATTTAGACGATGCTGAAAATAAGTTCTTAAATACATGCATTGTAATTTCTACTAAAAATCATACAATTTGTTTTACACTTAGAAACAAAACTTATGGTCTTCTTAATTTTTCTTGTAATGTATTGGCACTAAATGAATCTGTTTTTCAGTGCTCTTGGTTCATTCTATTGCTAGACTAATATTTTACTTTAAATAAATAAAATGAGCAGGGAGGACAAAACCTTAAGTTAAATGAACTTTGCAGTTCATTAATGTACAGGGTAATGTAAGGATTGTTGTCAATAGGAAGGAAATGAAAAGTTCTTGCCTTTAAAAAGCCTGGAAATAATTTTAAAAATTGTTAAATTTCAAAACAAGTAAAAAAAACAGAATAATGAAAAAATCAGGCTCCATGCTACAAAACCTCACATTGCAAAAATAGCTTCTTAACTACTATTTAGTGTTAAGTAAAAGTTTACCAGAGAACAGCAAAGTTATAATTTAAGACAAATTCCACAAAAACAATTCATGACCCAGTTTGCCAAGAAAGATTATTACACTGGCACGTTAATTATTTACCATTGGAAATATCAGGCTGTGCGGTAACAGGTATTTAAAAATATCAAAGCCACACTGTGGGGGTGGGGGGTCAGTGTTTTTTTGTAATATTGATAATTCTAGAAGAACACAAGCTTAGTTGTCAGTGCAGGTGTTCAGCTGTTGAATGGGCTGTCCAATTCAAATATCCATTTATTTTCTAACAGCTTAATCCATTGCAGGACACCGGAGCATAACCTGGCAAAGGGCACAAGGCAGAAAATACCCTGCACAAAGGCCAAGTTTTTTCCAAGAAACATATTAACCTACCAGTATGTCTTTGGACAGAGGGATGAAATCTGAGCACTCAAAGGAAACCCACATGAACACAGGGAGAACATAGACAGCACCCCAGGAACTAAACCCACGGCCCTAGTGCAGCAAGGCAGTAATATCAACCACTGCACCACCATGCTGCCCCAATTCAAGCATGTTCAGTTTCAAATGCTAAACTATAAAAACCTACACTTCAATATGGTTTAATTGTTTTTTATAGAGCACCTTTGATAGTGGCTTTTCAAAATGGTTTGCAATACAACAACAAAAAAAATACATGAAATGCAAATCCAGCCATTCAAAATGTGCGAAGTTAAAACATGGTGGGCGTGGTGCAATATACTGCATCATGCCACATGTTAATTGAAATATGATAACAGTATCTGGAAGCACCTTGTAAAACCGCCAGATGGAGCTAATAAAGCTTTGTCTCATGCACAGCATTTCTGCTGTCACCAGGAAAAGCCCAGTTTATAAAAGCAAGATTGCTCAGCTGTATACAATTTTCCACCTTCATCATAAATATTTTAATTATGCATACATATTTTAGGCATCAAAGTCTTTAACTTGGTAACTTACATGGGTTCTAGTTTTAACGTGCTTGTTCTAACATTATTAAGCTTATATTCTGTACTTCATAAAATGTTATAACGTTTTATCCTTTTCTAAGAATACGTAGTAAGAACACCACTTGCTGTGATTGTAAAAAGATAAATGTTGTAGTGATTTAACATCACTTGGTAGTTATTAAAATGGAATCGTGTAACTAAGCAGCTAAAGTATCACAAGTGGATGTTTTGGAAACATTTTGACATTTGTTTCTTTTTTTAAAAAAACTTCTATTTTTCTTGTTGTGGTAATGAACACTGTAATGTAAGGAGCTGCATCCAGGCGGTTCAAAGCATGATCAGAGCATTACTTTACTGTTTCTCATAGAGCCGAATGCATTATAGCTTATCGTGAACATGTGTCTCTTTCAGGTTTACACCCGAATTGAGAAAATCTATATTTTGTGTTAATCCAGATGTCAGCAGCCGGTAATCAGCCAACAATTTCACTTGGGATTTTAAAAAAAAGTTTAAACTGTACTATATAGTACACCGCCTGGAAATGAACCTGGTCCGTCAGCGTCATTCAACAGGTAACCAGCTGGATGAATTATTGTTATGGATATGGCCAACATTACAGGTTGTGCGAGCCGGCAGCCAGCACGATGATATCACCACTCTTCCTTGTGAACAGGTTCGAGTCCCACAAGAACCCAGAAATGTTACATTAATATTGCCAGTAATCAGGGAACAGCTTATCACCACAATGGGCAAAACGTTTTTTTTATTATTAAAAATGAAATACAAAATAAGATAAAATGACGTGTTCCTGCCTAACTCAAACACTGCATGACTTTAAAAGCTGTAAAAAATTGTTGTACTGATTTAATCCCTCTCTGTAGTAATATTAATATGGAGTCGAGCAGCTAAAATATCACAAGGGGACATTTTCGACGCATTAATAACAAAACAGTTGGCGGAAAAGCCTTTAGTTACATAGTCCTTAGCTTATGGAACAGTCTTCCACCCCATATTCAGGATGCCAAGATGTCAATCTCAGTATTTAAAGCCAGACTGAAGACCTATTACTTCAGCCTAGCCTACTCACACCTTACATTATAGCCTGCTGCAACCATGGCTGCTGGTTCTGCTGTACATGCCATTATGTGTCTCCATGTTGGCCCACCTGGTAGATACATCTGTTCTGACCAAACTATCCTATTCTCCTCCCACCATGTCCAGGCTGGGCACCATCCGAGTTGGATGCTACATCACTGCCATGGATCCAAGCGAAACTTTTTGGATATAGCTAGTGTTTAGAAGGATTTTGCTGGTCTACAGAGATGTGCAGGGAGTATTGACAAAGAGAAGATATGATGGATGGATGAATACCCTCATTCATTTATTTAATTTTTTTTTAAATAATATAATGTGAGCATGCCCAAAGTGGTTGGGCAGCCAGATGACCTTGAACCCCTAGAGGTTTTTTTCTCCTAAGGAGTTTTTGGTTCCTCTCCTTCTGTTGTCTTCTGGTCTGTATTCACAAAATGTATGGTTACTTGCATCGTTGAGCGCCTGGCAAGAAAGGCGCTGTATAAAAATAAATTGAATTACATTTTGGAAACATTTGACATTCGTTTTAAAATATATATATATATTATTGTCCTTATAGTGGTAATAAGCAATGGACTGTCATGTAGTGGGCTATACCCAGACGGTTCAAAGCCCAGTCAGAGAATTACTTTGTTTCTTACATAGCCGAATATATATAAATAGTCTATTCGGCTATGGAACAGCAGGTTGCGAGACCTGGCTGGGAGGGGGAACAGTATTTTGATTTTCTTGCATGAACCGTATTCCCTACAATACTATAATGAGTCCCTGAGGCATACAGTTCAAATTTCAGAATTATAAAAAACAAACTTTGTGGAGTTTTCAGAAGAGACAAAAGGTACCTTTTGAGAAGTTGTGTACTGCTTGCAAAGTACAGGTTTTAACAAACAACTAATTTTGCTTGAAGAATTTAAAATCTGTCTGTACTGAATCTTTATTTAATTGATCAGAAATTCACCTTGCTCTTACAAGTGGCTCTGTTAAGCAGAGTTGGTGTTAACACACCATACCCTTTGAATGAGCTTTAATTAACTTTATCGGTCAGTGAAAAAAATGACCGCAGGCACTTTTCCTTTTCCCCTGGTGCGACATGATAATGCGAAAAACTGGTATTTTATTTTACTGGGAGTGTGAACATTGAGTGAGCACTGGGGCGTAAAGTGAGACTAACAAAGTGAGATTACTGAGATAGACAGTTTTAGTAAATATGTTAAGCAAACTTTTTTGGCACTGCATGTTGCTAAAAGCCATTTCTTTTTGACACTTTTAGTTATAGAGGTGGGAAGACGCCTCCCCCCTCCCCCTTCCCTCTTCCCAGGCTTACCTTGCCTGTTCCTATTTTTAACCATTCTGTGTCCGAATCGCACCGAGTGAGAGAGAGTAGAGAGTTTTTTTTTTTGTAGTCAAGATTTACAAGTTTACAAGTTTACAAGATGTGGAAGTGCAACAATTTATCACAGTGCGAATTTTAATACTAATTATTGATTATTAATAGTTTATGCATCTGATGCCTGACTTTATTTAGATGTATATAAAATATTGAACTGTGACATTACAATCAGAAATACAGATGCAGCCATTCAAAATGCGCGGGCGATACCGCATTATTTTCCGGTACGCTGTACGCAGTCTACCGCAAGTTACCGGTAAATACCGCTAGTTACCGTAAATTCTCCTATAATACGACAAGCAAAATAATAGTATCCAGAATTTCCGCAAGGTGGAGCTAATAAAGCTCAACCTCTCATGTTTGAGCTGTCGCCATCAAAGTCTTTAACGATAATATTACTAATAGTATTAATAATGAAAGACCTTGGACAAACTGTAAATGTAAACTTAAAGTATTGCCCTGGTCAACATTCTTTTTTTCATTGACCGTCTTTTGTAAAAGTAACACCACAGCATTTCGCAATCACGCATTTGTTTCCAATCATGCAAAGTACAGTAATTTTTGAGAATCGATTCACCATGCCTTTCACATGCTCATAAAAGAGATTGATTTAGGAACATAAACATATTACCGTATGCAAAGTGTACTGTATACAGTATGTATATGTATATTTAATGTCTTAACTGTGCCCATTTAAGTATTGAATAGTTATATGGAATTTTACCACTGAAGGGAAATCTTAGTGCCTGAGCATAAAAAGAATAGGAGCATACTGCAACGCGTGTGAAGGCCATAAACGATATTAATTTTGGTACTTAAACATACAGTATATGGCTGGTCTCGGTACTTTAAAGAAAACATACACACCAGTATTCCATTTCTCCCTAAACATTTTAAGCATGGAAGTCTTTAACTAACGTGATACCGGAGTCAACAACCATATTTTAAGAATTTGATTAAAAGGGAATATAATATGGAATCACGTATCTCAAGAAATTAATAACGATATAATTATATTCATGTTGAAAAAAAACTGCAACAGACATAAAAACTCCCTTGCTTTTAACAGAGTGTTCCATAATTTCTAACTATGAAAATGATTTAAACTGCGACACTTATCACTCAACCAGAGCTCGAAATATCACAAGGATCCTCTAGAGCACAGCAAAGACTGTATTAAAAGAATCGCGTATCTCAAGAAATTCATAAGATATAATTATATTCGTGTACTGCGACAGGGCTGTGTAGGGCTGCTTCACCTCTGTCTTCATGTGACTCGATTCAAAAGCCATTTAGCAAAGAAGGGATGAGAAGAGTGACAAACTAGTATACAGTACAGTACTTCAGATCTTTTTTTCTGAACCGGGGAAAATTTATAACAATCTATAACAATAATAAAAAAACATTGCCACACCCGGACTGTTAAACCAACGCATTAGCACGTTGAAGCTCATTGAGGAGCCAGGCGCAATAACTTGTTTTGTCCCTTGATTTCCTACTTTGAAAATACCTGTGAAACCAGTTTAATTCATCACAGCCAGCCCTCCCGCAGAGAGGGGGGTTGTACTCGTAAGGGAGTTTTTTTATGTCCGTTGCAGTTTTTTTGCAACATGAATATAATTATATCGTTATTAATTTCTTGAGATATGCGATTCCATATTATATTCCCTTTCCATCAAATTCTAAAAGTATGCTTGTTGACTCTGGTATCACGTTAAAGACTTCGATGCTTAAAATGTTTAGGGAGAAATGGAATACTGGTGTGTAAAGTACCGAGACCAGCCATATACTGTATGTTTAAGTTCGAAATTAATATCCTTTATGGCCTTCACACGCGTTGCAGTATGCTCATATTCTTTTTATGCTCAGGCACTAAGATTTCCCTTCAGTGGTAAAATTCCACATAAATATTAAATACTACAACGGGCACAGTAAAGACGTTTACTGTAAATCTTTCTACAACAGACCAACGGACCATGAGTGCCCCTGTCGGTCAACCAATCACGTACCACGGTACCCTGTGTCATCTTGTGTCACGATGCGCGACGCCTTAGCCAATTACCTCCGGTACGTGTCTGTACCGCGCACTTTGAATGGCTGCATCTGTACAATCGGCGCCACCTCTTCTCTGACTGAGCTCAGTGGGCGGTGCGCTGTTTTCTCAAATCAACTGCTAATTAATTTCACACCTGGAGAAGACAGGTGATTGTGATGTGATGTGATTGTACCAAATCTGAATAAAATGTGTGTTTTGTTTACAAACTTATTTTTTATTTATGATGTTAAATTAAATAGTAAAAAGAAACTTACAGCTGACACAAAGATTCTAAGGTGACCACAAGGAAGAAAAATCATATGTTTTTTGTGGATTTCATGTTTCAATCTAAACTGATTTTTATGGGTTTTAAAACCATGCAATGTCTATTTGACACAATTTTTTGTTTTCTATTTTTGATTTTCTTTAAAATTAAAAGAATCGGATGCCCATTGAGCCACACAATATTTTGTTACATTTTTATGTTTCTGAGAGACTTCAGAACCCTTCAACTGATGCATAAAAAAAATATAGCATAATGCCTTCTCGGGTTATGAAGTCACTTGCACCTGTAATCCGCTTTATTCAAACTAAGGTTTTTAAAAACGCAACCAGGTACTAGATATTGTTTAAATAAAAGCTGTGAATTTTTTACAAATCACAATCTATATGGCTCTGTGTCATTTGTTCACAAAGTTATTGACATCTGAAACGTCGTGTCTCATAAATAGGTATTTTAATAAGCGTAGCTTATGAAAACCGAAGAAAAAAAAATGACTGAAAAAGATACTTGAAATTATTATTAAAATAATACTGTTAATAGTGAATAGATAAGAGAGACGCCCGGGAACAGAGATAATAATATAATTTTATTGTTTTTGTATGTTTTTGCAAACTATGCAGTCTAGTGGCTTGACATACAGTATGCTTTGTGCTCAAATATATATATAAAGATGCTGCCGGTTCTTGGTCAGTAAGATAAGGGGGCAAGTATTTGGTAAGCTGGCTGTACGCCCAGAATATGAAAAGAACTAACTGTTGTCTAGTCTGCAACTTAGATATAATTAATTGTCAGGTGTTGCTGTTTTATCATTTGTTTAGAATATGTCAAAGTTACTTTTTATTTTAAGCTATAAAGGACCATCTTCAGCTACTTATTTTTTAAGACTGGTAGTTGCAAGGCAGACTTCCATATGCATATGAATAAAGAGACTACTGCTTCACAGACAGCTGTACTTTGTCATTTGTTTGACACTACAATAGTGACCAGACACATTATTATAGTTTTAGTGGTATTTTTAATACCGCTTTTTTATTCTCAAATTACAGTATATACGATTTCATTTTAAGACTTGAGGCATCTGTTAAATTGCCCCACTGAATAAAGTGTTTTGAATTAAACTGACTGAACAGTTGACAGTATTCACGTTTGCTAATTAACGTTTTTATTTCATTATTAATATAACTAAATATTGAATGTTATATATACAAAAAACTAAAACATGTTAATATAGTGTACATAATATTTACTATTTTATTTTTTTTAAAGTATTTGTTAGAAGAAAACCTGTACAGTAAGCAGGTATTGAACCCGGATCGCCTAGACAGAACCTCTATTGGCAAACCCGCTGCACCAACGGGCTTCTCAGAAACATGGCTGATGATGAACAGCTTAAAAAGGTTCCGAAATTAATCATGCATGAATGAGTCAAATAAAAAATAAAACGTTTTTCAAAGAAAGTAGATTACAGTAATACATCCAGCTATATAAATACATAGGAACAAGTAATAGGTTTATTCCATTCTGAAAAGAGAAGAAAAACAACAACGTTTCGGTCGTTGAGCCTTCTTCAGGTGTGGGAGCTCATTAAAACATAACTTTTTATGAATTAATAAACTTAATATAGTCAGAAGAAGCACTTAAAAACTTTTCCAAAATAATCACAGTATGTGACCGAATGAAAGACTTTGATGCTTAAAATGTTTATAAAGAAAGTGGAATGCTGGCGTGTATTTTTTAAACCAATACCAGCCATATACAGTTTACATAATATGTTTATGTTCCTAAATTAATATCTTTTATGAGCATGTGAAAGGCATGGTGAATCGACACGTTATCTCCTCTTCTTTTCATGCTTAGCTACTAAAATTTCCCTTTAGCTGTAAAATTCCATATTAATATTCAATATTAAGCAGATTTAAACATGCACAGTAAAGTGATTAAATAAAGCAATTGTTTTACTAACAACCAATGCACCACGAGTGCCGCCTGTCGGTCACATACTGTGGTATAACGCACTGAACTGCAGATAATTTCACGCGGGGTGGGGTTTTACTGTGCATTTTGAATGGCTTCATCTGTATACACAATGGGCTCATGAAATCCTTCTAAAAAAAGGCGGCTTTGATTCTTGATTAGTAACAGCTCTGGGAAGGTGACTCTCTGATATCTTTTGGGATAGACTACCAGAGCTTTTGGGGCACATCAGGAGAAGGCCCTGTCACCCATAGAGTGTAAATAGGTCAGGGAGAGAGATAGGAGTTCGAGTTCAAGTTCAAGTTTATTGTCAATATACTCATATACAGGTATATGGTATAATGAAATGCTATTTAGCTAGCTCTCAGACTATAAGTAGTACAAAAAAACAACAACAATACAACTGTATAATAAAAGAAAAACAAAGACAACAGGCAATGTGCAAAACAACATCAGATGTGCAAAAACATGCATCAACAGAATGAAATAAAGGATAGAAAATTATGGGGAGTGAGCTTTTTGACAGGTAGAGGTAGATTTCAATGTGTGTTTGAGTTTTTGGTAAGAAAGAAGGCACTGTGAGGTTCAGATCATAGGTGAGAAGACATGAATTTGAAAAATGAAGACTGCGAGGAGGGAAGTAGGGCGATAGTAGCTCAGACAGGTAATGAGGTACTAAGCCACACAGAGCCTTATAAGTGAGCAAGAGGATTTTAAGTCGAGACAAAGCCAGTGCAAAGACTCCAGGATAGGAGTAATGTGATAATTTACACTAGACCTGGTCAGGATTCTAGCTGCCAAGTTCTGGACATAGTGTAGTTGTGGATTTAGATACCTCAGTGAGCAGAACACACAAGTGTTGACCAGCTTTTCAACACCAGTTAGCAACAACATAGGATGTAGTCTGGCAATATGGAAGAAAGGTGGAAGAAAAGTGTTTTGACAATATGTTTCACATGTGTGTCAAACATCAAGCTTGAATCAAATATCACCCCAATTTCTTCAATTCAGATTGAAGTACATTACCATGCACAGTTAAGGTAAATGCCTTAGCTTTTTTGAGTCATCCATGTTTTAATGGCAGAGATGTAATTAGAGAGCAGATACAGCAACATCAGTGTCATGTTTAGAATTGATGTACATTTAAGTAAAATAAATGCAAAATATAAGTATATATAAAACATAAATCAGGGATTCAACATTTAGTTGTTTTAAACACAGCCTAAGAGGTTTTCAAAAATCCATTTTATGATAGCTTTATCTTCTGTATAAACTTTATTTCTTGGCTCTGTAATGTGTTTTTACGGACTATGGCACTTGACCCTGAGGGGGCATATATTATTTGTAGGAGAGTCTTTTCTCACAGTCTACATAGCCTTGCAAACACAAATCCAACATATTTGGTAGAAAAGATACAACATTTTGGATGTGTGGACTAATCAGGAATGTCTACCTGCTTCTTATACACAAGTGAAAACATTACCATTTTACATAAAATGCTACATGAAACTAGTGAAACAAATTACATTTGAAAGGAACAGGACTAAATTCTTCAAACAGTTGCTGAATTATTACAGATACTACACAGAATGATCTTCAGACTACTAATAAAATGCTAAGTTTAACAGGAAATCTACAAATATACATCTTATAACTCACTTCCTGACTATATTTTCACACTTTGAAGTCACCATTTTTGTCAGACAATCTTTAACTCACGTTAGGCTTAACTAGTGTTTCTCAGCCCTCCAATTACTATAATTGCAGTGTGACAGTATTGTGTACCTGATGTGTCTGTTTTAAAGATCTTTTAAATTTTCATCCTAGAGAAACTGAAGAGCAACTTATTTTCAAACTCCTTAAATAAAGAATGTAATCTGATTCAACGTGATTCAGTCTTGCTTAGCCCATTGTTCATTACAAGGGTGTCTTTATTCACAGAAGATGTCAAACAAAACTTTCTGATGTTTAAGACATGACATGCATCATTAGCCCTCATTAGATTCAACTTTGGCAGCTCTTGAAGCAATTGTCTTGGTCTCCCTTCTTGCTATATCTTTGCACTGTTTCTCTATTCCAAAACAGCAGGCTTTTGTCAATGTCACTTTTATAAAAGTCTGAAACATTTCCACATTTACCGATTCCAATTACACATTGTTCAATATCTTTCACGGTAGACACAGATAAACAATCAAAATGTACATATCTCTGCATGGTTCTTTATGGTACTGAAATATAGGGTGACATTCCTTTGTCTAACTGTAATACCATTTTTACTTTCTGCACAGGAAAATGGCTTAGGTTTGCTTTTTAAATGTACGTTGCAATATTGTCATATGTTCCTTTTATAATTAACTGGATTTATTATTTTTTTTAAACAA
The DNA here is from genome assembly GCF_040954835.1 of Lepisosteus oculatus. Lineage (NCBI taxonomy): Eukaryota > Metazoa > Chordata > Actinopteri > Semionotiformes > Lepisosteidae > Lepisosteus > Lepisosteus oculatus. Next base: position 9,995,194 of record NC_090702.1, on the reverse strand, counting down.
GCACAGGCTATTTTAAATATATCAGAAGATTGCCAAGCTTCTGGCAAATTTTTCTTTCTGGCTTCTGTTGAAAACACTGCAATGCTGTGTTCATAAAATAACGTTGCAGCAGTGTTTTCTTACAAATATCACACTACCATTTTTGTGTTACGTCCCCATGAATGTGCCACCTATGTGCACTTCTCGGTCAATATAAATGGCACTTCACTGAAACAATTTCATACTGGAGTAGTACAGTATATGGCTGGTCTCGGTACTTTAAAGAAAACATACACGAAACATGGTTTCATTATGACTAGAATCGGTCTTGAGATATTTTTAACTTGATTTACAGTATTTGAGAGGTATGTCTCAACACCGATACTACAGTACGTAAATACGGCTCACGTATATGTTTCTAGGTTTATATTATGCATTTCATACGGTCAAATTACTTTTGAGCAACTAATAAGAAGCGCGAAACGGTATGCGTTTTAGTTTCGTTTTGTGCTGGGGCTCTGCTTTTAACAATGTCGCCGTGGATTGATTAGAGATATCAAGTACATACAAGTCATTTTTTAAATGTTGTAGTTCGTCTTGTAAAAATGTTACGAGTACATCATCTATCAACAATTACACAGGTTCTGTTTCCATATTGCGGATTTTGGTTACGTAATATTATTTTCTAGATTTCACGTTGTGAATATATGATTTGGGCAAACAGAGCCGCAAAGAAGTACATTATGGGTTGTTGTTTTGTTTTTTTTGCAGTTTTATCTAGAACAAGCGATGCTTAAACCTTTGTCTGATTCTTGTGAAACTATCCACACGACAGTTACAGTACCTAGGAGTTGACTTCAGTGGTGTCACTGATGGGATGTTTCTAAAAATCCATCCTCTGTAAAACGTCTTCTCTAGTTGTCCTGCATATGTATTTGCTAATGAAGCTGTGTGTTCTGAGCCTGGATCTCTACATTTCTGTATGAACCAGCTTAGAGGGCTAAAGACAGCTTGTGGTTAAATTGAGTGTAAGGTAATTTATGCTTCTAAAGTCATGGTCAGCATTTATTATTGTACTGTGCTGTAAACTTGTTCTGTGCCTAGTCACATCATTTTATAGCGTTTTTATAGCGTTGTCAAATCTGGTGGCGCTGTGTGTTAGTTTCCTGACTCCCATGTCACATGGTCTGTGATTGAATCCCATGGAACTATGACTTTATTTTTTAACAAACATTTCTTTGAAAAAATGAAACGTTTCCCTTGGTCAGAGATTAAATAAAACCTCACTCGCACCAAACAAATTTATATTTCTAAATATTACAACATGATCGAATTTAAGTCTTTTAAGTAACAATGAATAGTCACCTATGCGTTACGAAATAAACATTTATATTGATTTGAATCGCGTTTTGATTTAAATCGTAAACGCGTGTTTAAATATATGTGTTTAAAGGCGATATACTGTATAAAAGCGCTGATTTTTATGGAGTGTGTTCCACCGGGGATTCAAAATATTTGTTCTTGCACAAACAGTGGCATGTTACATTATAATTTGGGTGTCTCCTCTTGCCAGAAAGCTCTAAATTGCATTTTGAGTGCGGTTTTTGACTTTTTCTAAATTGCAACCCATAAATAAAGCTGATAAAGCTTAGACTAACTGTATTCTAAACTGTATTACAACAGCACATTGGACAATGCAACGTAAATTGCAAAAATGCACTTGGAATCTGTCCAAGCCTTCCTACGAAAATGATTTAAACTGCGACACTGATCATTCATCTCTAAATAAACTTTATTTTATATAGCGTTTTAAGCGAATAGGTAATTAGATTGCTCAAAAACCCTAATCGCTTTTTCTACATAAACACAGCGTGATTGCTCTCTGAAAATGCTTTTCCTTTATATTTAGGCTCAGATTTCAACTATAGATCGTATTATTATAAACTTTCTTGGAAAAATGTATTTTATGTAAACCATGTTTGCTATTAATTCATTTAGGGCTAAAATACGTTCATTGTCTTCCAATCAAGTCGAGTTGACATTGGAAGCTTGCCACTCCCGGACTGTTAAACCAACGAATTAACATGTTAAAGCGATTCTATTGAGGAGCCCAGCTACCACTTAACACTGTACTTCCTACTTATACCTGTGAAACCCGTTTATTTCATCACAGCCAGCACTTCGGCAGAGAGGGGGTTGTACTCGTAAAGTAGAAGCAGGCGAGATTTCCAGCGAAAGACACCTCCCCCCCCCTCAAAAACCCAGTAAGCAGTAATGCTTTATGTTGAAAATCGAGGTGGATTTTGAGGATGATAAAGAGGATAAACTGGGATGGGAAAAGGGTTTGGTTTTGCATAAGGGGCGGGATTATGATAATTGGAGGAATTTGCGAGAGTATAATGGTTTGATATATTTGATTTTGTATTGTGGTCGTTATCTATGTTTTTGGTTGGTATTATGTTTATATGGTTGTTTTTGTTGGTTGGTTGTTATTATGGTTATTAATAATACGATCTATAGTTGAAATCTGAGCCTAAATAAAAAGAAAAAGTAAGTGATTAGGTTTATGAGCAATCTAATTACTTATTCGTTTAAAACGCTATATAAAATAAAGTTTATTATTAATTTGCTAGACAGAGCGGTGAACATTATAATGCATAAGACAAAGATAACGAAGTCTGTGTACGCTGTAAGGTTTTTACTTCTTAAACTTTTAAAATACACATTTCGAACAGAAAGAAATCCTGTTCCTGGTACAGTACTGTATGTATAGCAAACCAGCACGTCTTTTTTCTCCAATCAGAGGGGTGTCAGATGGTGTCAGCCAATCACCATTCTGAAGCCTTACCATAATCTCTGGTATGGGGAGAATTCTGTCCCATAGTTTAGACAGATGATAGATACTTTTATTGATCCCGTGAGGGAAATAAAGTAAATCATTTTCATTTTAGGAAATTATTAAACGCTTGGTTAAAAGCAAAGGAGATTGTCTGTTATAGTGGACATAAAAACAAGAGTTCGATGGCATTATATCCTAGAAGACACAGACCAGGAGAATGCCCGCAGTGTAAAAGAAAATGCCTGATGAACTAGGGATTGGACAGTTTCCAAGTGCTTGTACAATCGATGGAAATGTTCAAATAAATGTGCAAAAGAAATAAACAAAATAATCATTTATTTCTTTATCATATTGGCTAGCTAATGTCCTCTCTTTCCTAGTTAGTGGCTGTGTTTCTGCGTTGGGTAGCAACGGGTGACTGTTCTCAGGCGGAAGATGTAAACAGCTTAATTTTCGTGTTAAATAATTTTAAAAAATTAAAATTAATTCTATACAGCAATCACATATTTGGGTACCGTTTCATAAAACTTTCATGCTTAAAATGTTTAGGGAGAAATGGAAGACTGGTGTGTATTTTTTCTTTAAACTATCAAGACCAGCCATACACAGTACAGTTTATGTACATACAGTAATGTTTATGTTCCTAAATTAATATCGTTTATGACCGTCAGATGCGTTATGCTCCTCTTCTTTTTATGCTCAGCTACTAAAATTTCCCTTTAGTGGTAAAATTCCATACAAATATTCAAAACTAAGCGGATTAAAATGTGCACAGTAAAGACATTAAATTATTAAATCTTTTCACTACCAACCAATGCACCACGAGTGCCCCTGTAGGTCATTTTGGCCAGCCAATCACTTACCGCGGTGCCCTCCGGTGCCCTGCAGATAGGTTACTGTACCGCGGGTTTTTACCGCGCATTTTGAATGGCTGCATCTGTACCTACTGTGATTCGGACACGGAATGGTTAATGTCGATTAATGTCGACAAGTTAGGCGTCTTCCCGCCTCCATAACTAAAATGCCTTGGCTTAAGCAACATACACAGTTGTGTAACTGACAGTTCGAGGTAGCCTATCGTGTAAATTTCACTTTGTTGTGGATAGGTTAAGCTTTCGAAACTCAGCCCCAAAGTCATGTGACTGATTTTTCGCCCTGTTTCATTGATAAATACAATGATCACAAGCACAACCATGGTAACTGGGATGTGTAGTTTTTAATTCAGTATGAATTATAACTGTACGTACTGTCTTCGTATTTGGCCAGGGCTTTAAAGAGAGGGCGCGCCAAAAATTCTGGTGCCATTGTCTCCGAATGTTTGCCCAGCTTTTTAACAAAATATTTGTGTTTAAGACTTAAGGGAACCTGAGAGGTGTTAAGAAAATCTGTTTTGGACGAAGAAATGGAGTAAGATTTGCATATCGATGAACCAGCAGTAGCCCTTGCCTCCTCTCTTCTCTCCACATCAACCTCAACAGTGACTTACAATAGCCGTCGCCCTCCTCCACCTCAACACACCAAGCTGCTGCCTTTACTACCTCACTACTAACAAAAAAATCTCTTAAAATTTAAAACACAATAATGTTAATAATTTTCTTGATTTGATACTTCCAGATTAACAATTTGTTTAAATGTTTATTTTACTGTTTACTTTTTACTGTTAACTTTTTTTAACTCATTTTCTTTTTTGCAAATTAACTTTGTCTAATCAGTTAAATTAATTAATAAAACAATTTAGGGGCTTTAATAATTACAGATGCAGCCAATCAAAACGACCGGGCTATACCACGGTAAAACGCGGTTTGTGTTTTGCAGTATAACACGGGTTAATTACAATGTAATTCTATACCATTCTAAAGGAATGTGTGCTACAAATGAAAGCGGCCAATTGTATTTAAAAAAAGTTATCTCCAGTAAATAGGGAGATAGGAGAATGTGCGTGATTTTGGAACAATGGCAATGTTGTAAACACAGGAAAGCATGATAGATAACAGAAAAATATGTAAGAACTGTTCTAGGTTAATTTGAGAAAAATATACTGAGCGTCTCTGTTTCACTCCCATGCACATGAAATAAAAACTTCTTTTAACTTCCGAGACAGGCTCCTGAAATGGAAATGGAGAAAAATGCAAGCTTGCGGACTGCTAAAGCAGGTAAGTCCCACACTACTTGTGAAGAACTTTGTTTACTGTTGTCAAAAGAACTGACATGTATTAGGTGTAGAGAAAAAGCTGCTAAACAGCTCGACCTGCTGCCCCCTCCAAAAGACACAGTCACTCATGGAATTATTGATATGGCGGATGATGTCAAACGTACACTGATAGAGAGCGTTAAAATGAGCAGATGCTTTTCACTGCAATTAGATGAGGCTGTAAATGTTGGCCAAATTTGGTCAATTTGCTCGTTAGATACGAGTTTGAGGGCATGTCCCATGAAGACTTGCTGTTCTGTAAGCCGCTACCAAAAGGAACTACAGGAGAGCACATATTTCACCTTCTGAATGAAAAAATGGCATTGACTGGATAAAATGCGTCAGAGTTTGTATAGATGGTACTAGAGCGTTGACAAGCCAACACAGCATGTAGTTGCACAAATTAGAGAGGTTTCTCCAGATATGAACCGCAGCTTCCACAGCAGTTTGTGTGGATCTTAATGCCTCATTATAGTGCCAGGGATACTATAAAAAGGCACCGTCTTTCAGAAAAGTATGTCCAGAAAAGTGATATACAAGTGTATGGAATTATTCATCTGCAAGGAAATCTATATGGTGAGTGGACTTCTTCACATTATTATTATACCAAATGGAAAGGAAAGGATCGCTTGGTGAAGAGGGTTTAATCTTAGCAAAGAAGTTACCATATATAATGCAGAATAAGAAGAAAAGCAGTACCTTGGATAGCAGGATCTTGACACAGGCAACATGGCCCTCATAGGTAGCAGAGAGGAGAGGAGTGATGTTATGTTTATCAGGTGCCTGTAGAAAGTAAAAAGAGCAAAAAGCAAATTTTTGTTACATGGAACAATAGCAATAACAATTACAACAAATGTAATCACTGCTACACAACAAAACTACATCTTCCAAAATGAAAATGAAATTAAATTACTAGAACAGATTACTACAACCAGTACATCCAGATTTTGCTCATAAATTGAGTCTTTATTGGAATCAAATGGTTTGTTAAGTAAGATAGCCACTGTCATCTCATACTTCTTAAATATAACAGATTGTGAGTTATTTTTTGAGTTGATTGTGAGTTGCTTCTGAGACTAGATCCCCTAAATGCTTGAATGACAAACAAAAAACAGGATGACTAATTCTGTGACTGTAAATGTGTGTACCTTCTCACCTTCTACCTGCATTATGATGTCATTAAAGCATTTAATATTTAGGCACATTGTTTAGGAGGATTAAGAAATAACTTGTGAATTAACCTAAAAATAAAAAAAATAATAAATAAATCTGAAACTGGTTTCACCACACTTTTTTTGTTATTAATGTTGGACTTGTGTAGAATGTAGTGTTTAACTTGCATGGTGAAAAAAACGTACACATCAGGGATAGCCAAACCTATCCCTAGAGACCTGGTGTGTCCACAGATCTTGATTCTAATTGAGGCCTTAAGTGCATATGTAAAATTTAAGAAGGCACACTTGTGGAGTGTAAAACATTAGAATGTGAATAACATTCACTGTTCTCTGTCAACTTGTGTTCTCTCACTAGTCTCTGATCCACAGATAACAGGGTTTCCCACATTTGTATACAGGGCAGATGGTCTGCTTGCTCAAAAATTGGTGCCACCTGTTCAAACAAATGTGTGAACACCAATAAACTGTACACAAGAACCCATCATGTAATACTGTTGTGTAGTAATACATTGCAAGATCATTTTTTGATGTGAATAAACTATCAATCCAAATAGTATATAATCACAATGTTCTACACCAAATCTCATACATTGGGGTTTTGGACCCTTGGGAGCTATGTTAGCAATTGACATAGAAAACAAACACAAGGTTTCCTTCCTATTGAATTGGGGGATCACAGATTTGAACTCCTAACTGAACTTTGCCAATACCTCTAACAATTCAGGTAGGTAGCTACATCAGCATGTGTAGGCTGCAAAGGGACAAGTAATAGGTTTATTCCATGCTGAAAAAAAGAAGAAAGAAAACACAACGTTACAGCCATGGAGCCTTCTTCAGGTGTGAGGTGTGATTCTTCTTCAGGTGAGAGCACACCTGAAGGAGGCTCACACCTGAAGGAGGCTCCATGGCCGTAACCTTGTGTTTTTTTCAGCATGGAAAAACCTATTACTTGTTCCTCTCTAACAATAGCTGTTATAATAATAATTGCTTACACTTATATAGCACTTTTCTGGACACTCCACTCAAACTGCTTTACAGGTTATGGGGACTCCCCTCCACCACCACCAATGTGCAGCATCCACCTGGATGATGCAACGGCAGCCAAAGGGTGCCAGAACGCTCACCACACATCAGCTATCAGTGGGGAGGAGAGCAGAGTAATGAAGCCAATTCAGAGATGGGGATTATTAAGAGGCCATGATTGGTAAGGGCCAATGGGAAATTTGACCAGGACACCGGGGTTACATCCCTACTCTTTTCTAGAAACACCCTGGGATTAATGACCACAGAGAGTCAGGACCTCAGTTTTACATCTCATCCGAAGGACAGCACCTGTTTACAGTATAGTGTCCCCGTCACTATACTGGGGCATTAGGACCCACACAGATCACAGAGTGAGCGCCCCCTGCTGGCCCCACTAACACCTCTTCCAGCAGCAACCTTAGTTTTTCCCAGGAGGTCTCCCATCCAGGTACTGACCAGGCTCACACCTGCTTAGTTTCAGTGGGCTGTCAGTTGTGAGTTGCAGTGATATGGCTGCTTCTGTTAGAGAAACGGTTAAGCTTCTTACTGGCTTCCAGTCTCCAAGATGCTCACAGGACTCTTCCAAACACTAAATCTGTCCCAGAGATTGTGAATTGTAGAAAGACAAAAACTCCACAGTCACTTGAGCAGCCAGATTCAAGCACAGACTGTTCTAAAGACCAACATTCTCATAAATTGTCCTCAGCAATGCTAGACAAAGCTCCTTCTCTCTTTCTCTGCATGGGACAGTCCCAGCACGGATTAAGCCGTATTAAGCTTTTCACTGCCCAGACGAAGATGATCAGATCATTTTATGAGCCATATACAATTTCTTGCATTAGGAATTTGTCATTTCACATACCCCAGCTTGCTCTCTGAAACACACAGACAAGGAGAGAAGCTAGTGGGTCAGAGCGCAGGGTCAGCCATTTATACGGCGCACCCGGAGCAGCCCAACTGAGTAGGATTCCTGTGCCAGCCACGGGATTTGAACCAGCAACCTTCCAGCCACAGGTGCAGATCCTTAGCCACTGCTCCGCCCAAGTACCATGAATAGTTGACACTTGTGTTAGACGTTGTTGTAGTTTATTTTAATCTGTTGTACTACTTCTTTAAAACCACACTTGTTTTAACTTAATTTGCCATGAATGTGTTTTTTTTGCTATTTTTCTAAAGTTATTCATATTCTGTAATTACGTTCTGTAATTTTCTAAAGATGTTTTTTAAAGATTTGTTTGGTTGAAGTCATTGCTGCTCAAGGGGGTCAAACCAGTTCCTGAAAGCATAGGTTCACATACTTTTTCCGACAAAGACATTTAACGTTGGATCATTTCAATCAATAAATTAATGAAAAAGTATATCCTTTTGTGTGTTATTTGTTTTATTGGATTCTCTTTATCTATTTTTATTACTTAGATGAAGATCTGATCACATTTTAGGTCAAAGTTCTTCAGAAATTCAGAAAAATCTAAAAGGTTCACAAACTTTTATAGCACCACTGCAGGTCTTAGTTACCAGAATATTTGCAACTCTTTTTCTACAAATATTATAATGGTGATCAGTGTAAGAACTTTAAAACAAACCTTACGATGTTTAAATTTACTTTGCTGTAAACACTATTTAGACATTCTGGAGTTTATACAGATACCAACTGATACATCTCAAGTGTATTCAAAATGGATTGGTGGTCACTCAAGAGACAGATTGCAGTTGTAATTCACCATGATGGAGTTAACGCTGGCGATGTGTAATTCAACAGAGAATATATTACAACCTTGGACCCAATTATAGGTGACATAAGGACAGCTTTAACAAATTGAAACCTTATGGCATATGTATTAATATGGCGATAGATGAGTTTTCAAGGTATATTACCTGGACTGAAGCCTATAAACAGTAATCCCAAGTTTGTTGCAGGCAAAAAATAAATTTCATTAAAGCTGGCAGTGTCTGTATCTGACAGAGCAAGTACAGAACTTTGCAGGCACCTGTCAAGAACTTGGAATATCACATTCTGACAACCATATTCCCCTACTAATGTATTTCTGATGTCGCTTAGTGGTCGTAAAATGCATCTCTACTGAAAACCAGGGCAACACATTAAATACAGTAAACCATATTTCTCTTAAAGAGATACACATACCGCATGTTTTTTTTAAATAGGATAATATTATCTGGAAGTACCTTGTGAAACCACCAGGTGGAGCTAATAAAGCTCAACGTAAATGTAGAGCATTTGAGCTGTCGCCAGAAAACGCGCAGTTTTGAAAAAAGTAATAAATCTGACTGTAGCATGGATCTGAAACAAGCAGAACCAATACTGGATAATGGCCAGAATGGGAAATATAAAAGTTAACATGTAGATGACCAGGAAGACAAGCGTTAAAATACTGGACAAAAAAGCATTTTTGTAAACCTCTGGAGGTTAGAAGAAGCAAGGTTCAAATAAAATTTGAGTCTGATTACATGTAAGTGAACATTAGACATGTTCAGTACTTACATTGACATCTGCTCCTTGGGAGAGAAGAAATTCAAGCATCTCAGATTGCCCACAATCAGCAGCATAATGTAGTGGCTTCCTTCCTCCTTCAAGAGTCCGGTTTACATCGTCACCCTGCAAAAAAAGGCAAATAAACTTGCAGAACAGATACGATTTCCTGAAAATCAGAAATGGATTGCACAGAATAATTGGAACACAATGATGTTCATCTGGTGTGATGTTATGGTGATGATGCATAAGAGATACAAAATTGTATCTCGCGATACTGATGGATGTGTACCTTGAACAGAGGCTGGCAACCTATGGCTCCACAATGGTCTAAAAACCATAACATCAGTTTTCATTTGTAGAAGGATGAATGTTTCTGAGAAGCCGTCACCCACAACTGAAGTTTTAAAATTTTAAAGGCTAAAGATAAACCAGGCTTCAGACTTCTACCCCAATCCCTTTAATTCTACTCACTGCATTACATGATTTTTCCAGCATTCTGTTAGAATAAAGTTCTTTCAAGGTACATGAAGCTTAGTAGCAGTAAATACTGTCAGGCAATGCAAATATAAATTCACATTTGAGGATAAAAAGAAAATAGATGATGAAACAGAAGAATAATTCAGAAAATATTAGACTTACACCAAACTCAGCTGGGTTCCCGTCACATTTAAACAACAGACAACAAAGTTTGAACCTTGAGAGGCCTATACACAAATATTTCATTTCCTAAGAAAAATCCAATTCAAGATTTGAAGAAAACAACATCTGTTGAGCTAAAGCACGAAGCAGGGAAGAGCAAGAATACCTTTTCAATAAAAATGCAAATAGATGTAGGAGTGGAGCAATTAATCTGAAACTGGCAGATTTTTAAGCCTAGGATTTGTGCACTTCAAAATTCAGCAGCCTAGTAACAATCTACAAATCTATTGACACTAAAACACACAAGGAAAGAAATGCATGGTCTCTGTAAACAGGATCAACTTATGCAGGCTTAGGCCAAGTGGTAACTTCCCGCAGGTGACAAAGTGGCATGTAAAAATTACACCACCCCCCCACAAACCTAGCTATCCAATAGCTAGCTCGAATCTTTCCACTTGAAACACATTGCTGTTTGCTATATTTTGTAGGCATCAACCCATTGTGTTATTTTTGCTACTGAGATTCATTACAAGCAGAGATCAGGCCACAGACAGGAGTTCTAGTTCCAACAATAGGTGGTTTACTCCCCTTAAGTTTACAGTGGGCATGCTAATTACTAGGAGAGAGAAAGGGGAATAGAAAGAGAAGGGGACCGCAGTCTCCAATAGCAAGAGATGTGGCAAACCTTTTATAGGGTAATGCAAGAGGAAACAGACACAGTCAGGGTCAAGGATGAGAAGGAAGTGGGATAATCAAACACTGGAGGGGAGCAGAATGCTACATAGTGACAGATACAGTATTGCACTGTAAACTGGTATGCCTGTAGCTTAGTGATCTAGTGTATAACCTGCCTTCATATTCTTCATGTTGTTTGAAAGAGAGAAGCCATTGGAAGGCTGCATGGTTAGTACAAAGTGTAAAGAGGAGCCTGCAGATGTGGTGTTGGAAGTGTTCGACAGTATTCACTATGGTCAGCAGCTCTAGATGGATGACACAGTAGTTGCTCTCCTCTGTAGTATGCAATAATTCTCCCTCACCTGTATTCAGAGCTCTGCTCTGGCATCAGTTTCGTGGAGAAATGGTAGCTTTGAGTCTGTTGCAGCCAGGATTATGGTATCACACAAACCCGTTTTAGCATGTACCCAAGGTCTCCTTTCTTGCCTCAGTTTACTCAAATGTCACTCTTTTCCTAATGAGCTTGTTGGACAGCAATGGTGGCAAAGTCAGCCACAAAGTTGTCTGGGGCAGATCCTTATCTGTCACAAGCTGCTGGGGGTAGGCCAATACCACACAGTTACGACCTTGTCCTTTTCAGTGACAACTCTGACCCAGGAAGAAGATCTCTGTCTGCAACAGGTGGTATTTGTCTGGATGCAGCTTCAGGCCTGCTGCAGCAATTCTCTCCAAGACCAGGCTGACGGCATGGAGTGCACTGTCAAAGAAGCAGTCATGCACCATCAAGCCATCCAGGTACACAAGGCACTGTGTCAGGGGAACTGGTAATGGGTTGACTGGCAAGGGTGCTGATGGTAAGAGGCTTACTGACAGAGGCACTGGTGGTGGAGGTCTTGCCAAGGGGCTTGTGAAAGAAAGAGGAGACAGCAGTCTGTTAGCTTTTTCCCGGCACCATGCAGTATGGATGGATGGTGTTTGTTGGGCCCCCTAGAAAATGAATGACACCTAAGCAGAAGTCAAGCTGTGCCCTAAGAAAGTCCAGCCCCAAGATGTATCTATCTTGGATGGGAGCACTCCTCTGAAGTGCAAGTTCCCTGCAAGTTCCCTGCTTGTACGATTACTGTTTTTCACCCATACATTGGGTTTCTTCTCCAGTAATCATACTTAAGTTTCAGGCTAGTGGGCTATAACAGTGCACCCAGAGACAAGAGATCAGGGTGGACAATGGTGAGCAACTATCCCATGTCCACTAGTGCCTGGCTTGGGGCCCCTTCAACCATAACTTGGAGGTGATAGTACAAATGGGTTTTTGACATGGGAGCTGAGTGCATGTTGAGCACTAACAGGCCAGTTTGCACTCCCGGAAGGACTCCCCTGGCTCATGGCCCATCTCGCTGAGTATACATCATCGAATCAGTCAAATTCCTTACTTTGCATAACTCAAACTACTTTCTAATTTCTTTAAGGGCATAATTTCACTCTGAAAGCTTTAAACTAATTCCAGTCCTTCTTTGTTCTCTGTCTAAGCAAGGGAATCTGCTCTGTGACTGCAGTATAAACAGCCATGCTCTTGCTTTTCCTTCAACCCCATTGATTAGTCTTGACTTGCTTCTTGCTGTGATCTGGCATCATCTATACTGGCACTGGGTGAAAGGCTGGATTTATCTCCCTTCTTGATACCAATGCAATGAGCCCTGCACCCTAGTTTATTACCCTTGAGAGAAAGGAGGATAAAAAGAGGTCCACATTCTCCTGCAGCAAGATGAGGCAAAACAGAAAGGAAAGATATTTATAGGGTAAAGGTAGAAGAAAAAGATGCAGTCAGAGTTGAAAGGGAAGTGATTGGTAGGCCCAACACCTGGTGGAGCAAAATGTTACAGTAATTTATTCACTTTGAAAATTGAGTGGCTTCCTTTCCCTTTGTTTTCTTTTAGAAATTAAGTTGTGATTCCGCATAGGAAACCCTGCGTTTCTTCTAGTTACTAATCTAACTCCCATGATTCCAAAACCTTAATGTGTAAGATTTTCCATCAAAACCTGTGATGTATTGCTTTATTTTATACACATTCAAAAATTGGTTAACTAACAGAATCATGAGTCACTTCAACAATATCAAAATTTTATGTTCATAACTATTTTTTTTTATCAACCTAGACTTGTTGCAAATTCATAAGAGTTTTAGGCCATGACATGAGACCAGGAGATTTGAAAGCTATGCAATTACATGCCATCGTGGCTGCTGCAGTGTATTACCATAAAATAGTATTTCAATACAGATTCCTGGGTACATTTTTCAAGCATTCAAGCAGGTGCCACTACAAGAAACTATGCTATGGCTGAAGTTAGGAATGCCTAACCTGACAGCTACAACAACCTGAAACATTTTGCTTTCTCTCCATTTTTGAAGCAAGTAACATAGTATGTTAACAAGTGTTCTCAATTGAGATATATAACTTTACAAATAATTTTATAGTTACATAAACATAAACCTGTTTTTTAATAATTCACTCATTTCAATACTGTAGTTACTTTAATAAACCTACATTTTTAGCAGCCAATGAAAGTTTAATTGTACTCTGCAGCCCATTTACACATGAATGTAAAGATTGTTAGTTTTATTGTTCATTTGTAATAGCTTATTTATTCATTGAGTACACAAGAGCTCTCATAAATCACATGGAGAAAATAAAAAAATAAAAACTGCAGTTCAGTACCATTCTAGTTATTTTGTCTTTCATATGATGGTGAGGTTATAAATGCTACTGAAAAGGAGCAATCTAATATTAAACAACATACACACACACTTGGCAAGTATTTAACTGAAACTTATGATGGTCTATCATTACTTATTATCTAAACATCCAGTCATTTGCAGAATCCAGAATTGCAGATTAATATAAATGGAAATATCTTAGGCTACTTAGGCTGTTGAATTTCCAAACGTCAAGCACTAGCTTAAAGTGCTGATCTGTGAATCTGAAAAGTATGCCATGGATTTTCATGTACATCAAAATTGGTAATATATATTCTATAGCAATGTCACAGAAACAAATGGGGGAAATCTTACTTTTTCTGTGTATTATTTTAACACTCCAAAATCCAGATGGGGAATCACTAGTATTCCATAGCTTCTATCTGTGAAATGTAACTAGCAAATGTAAATAGAACTAGTAGTACCCATCTTTTCCATGTTGTGCTATTGTTCTGCTTCCATTGTGTAGCACAGTTTCTCATGTGTCACAGGAAGACTTAAATTCTTACTGTGGATTCAAGTTAATATCTCACAAACACATTACCAGATAGGTCAAAAGTTGGACTCAGTGCTTAAAACTGTTTATACAAAAAACTTAAATCTAAATTATTTAACTAAAATCTAAAATGAACTAATGTGGATAACCCACAAACAAAAAAGGGACAAAAAACTGTAATACCTTTCACAATGTCTGTAACAACTTCAATAATAAGAAGTTAATTGACAATTTGATACATTAAAAAATATTGCTTGCAATGGAAAAGAAAACTTGTACAGTAGGAGGTAACTTTAGAGGAAAAAGGCTTTGTGGAAGTGGCATTGACATCTGAAAGTGTAATGTGAGGAAAATCCTTATTTGCTTTAGATTTCCAACTAAATACAGCATCTTTACTCTTTTTGTAATATTGTGTCAGGTTTTTTTATGTGTATTGATGGCTAAATCCTGTGATAACATCTTTGCAAAATTTATGATTCGACAGCAACAGAAAAAAAGTTAAAGAAAAAAACATTATTCTTACAGAAATATGCATTATATATGCTCAGAATATCCATATGTTTTATATAAGAATAATGCATTAAGTAAAAAATACAATCCACATATACTTCCTACCATCTGTTAACTGCTTCCTCCAATTCAGGGTCTTTTGTTTTTATAAATGGGAGACGTTTCCATACCTTCGATTGATTTTTTGTTCCTAATTTTCCAGGAATGAGAAGGAATACAATACTATTAAGGCCTGCCTGTCCTACGCAGAGGTTTTTGTGGGTGCCAGTATTGTTAGCAGCATTTTATATTTGCAATTAAACTGCGGAAACACCTAACCAAACTTCCTGCTCTAAGATATAAAAGTAATCTCCTGCTAACTCATTTTCTTCCTATATTAGCAGTGCCTCACAACCAGTAAATGTGAATAACTAAGGAAACAGTTACCTATAAATCTATTAATGCATTTTCTAATTGCTTTATGCAATACAGGGTTGCAGGGACACCAGAGCCTAAACCAGCAAGCAACAGGCGCAATGCACGATGCACCCTGGACAGGACAACAGATCACTGCAAGGGACACACAATCACAAACATGCACACACTCACACAAGGGCCAATTTTACCGACGCCAGTTAACATACTGGTATATCTTTGGAATGTGGGAGGAAATCGGAGCACCAAACCACGTGAATAGGGGAAGAACATACTGTACAAACTCCATGCAGATGGCACCCCAAGAATTGAACCCGGGATACCTGCACAGCGAGGCAGTAATGTTGATGGCAGAACAGTGGCACAGTTGTTATCCCATATCATGTTTGGCAGTTATAATAACTATGAGATTAAATAAAAATAATTCATTCACTTATATAGCGCTTTTCTGGACACTCAACTCAAAGCACTTTACAGGTAATTGGGACTCCCCTCTACAACTGGGTTGGAGGTTGATATCGCTGCTGCCAAATAACCACACAATAGACGTATTTTGTGGGCAAGTTTATCTAGTCGGTGGGTTAGAAAATGGGTTAACAGAATTAGTAAAACCGATAAAATATTATAGCTTGTATTTTGAAGAACTATAAGGTTTACCAAAATATAAAGGTGTTTTTACCGACTGTGGCATTATAACACTAATCACAGATGCACTCGTATAGCATTAATGCCGACATACTAATAGACTAATAAAAGCAGAGACGTTTAGGAAGCATACGTATACATGACTATTGAAGGTTCCGCACAATGTCATGTTCGGCGGTGTTTTGAATTTAAATCTTAAAAGTTACCTTAACCAATATCAAATAAAATTATTTTTTAGGATTAACATTACACAAAGGCCCATATAGCCAAGCTACGAATAATGCAAAGCTTTTTGCAAGGATCAGAAAAATGTGAAGTCATCCTACTGAATTGGAAGAGTGCAACTTTCCACAGAACGAACCCGTTAAAAAAACAACCGTTTTAATAGTAATAAAATGTCATTAGCCTTTTTTCTTTATTTTTCCCCAATGCCGTCAGCATACGTCCACCACACAATTCAATCCGCAGAGCGACAACCGGGCCTGTCCTATACGCTATACTGTGTTAAAAGATTTACATAACCATACTATAGAAACATATATTCATAACGGCATTTCAAACAAAGAACGCTTGGGCCTCTACACACTTAACGTTTTTCATATCGAACCACATACGAACACCAAAACTCAATTAAATGCAGTTAGCATTAAATCCATTAGCTGTCTCTAGACACAATATTCTCCCGGAATCCCTAACAGGTAAGAACCTCTTTTAGATAAATATAGCCGTATAGATAGTTTTATCTTCCTTTACCTTAGCAAGAAAGTCCTTCACTACATCCAAATCTCCATTCTTCAAGGCCCACATCAGTTCCTTGTCCCCCATTTTTTCCTGATTTTGATGCGGCGACTTTCCTCTGACAACCTCAAGCTCTGCGGCGCTTTGTGATTGTCCTTCTCCTTCCAGATTCTTTACAAAATTTCTGTAACGAATTCTGTCACCTCCTGCAAATTAAACCATAAACAATTAAAATACAAAACAAACTTTCAAACGCCAGCTGAAAAGGATACGCCTTTTTTAGTATGAATGCACGTCCAGAGCCTTACAGACCCGGAAGGTAACCAACAATTGCTTGCATCATCATGACGTTGCTCTGTTCTGATGTTAAGTTTTCAAAGTAGATGGCTGTGTCACGACACTTCCCTTGGCTAGACTGCAGACCAGTTTGCGCATGACGTCACAATATGTGCAGCCGTGTTTTGGACAGCTTTGTAGGGAAACTACCGCTAGTTGCGGAGCCAAACATGGATCTGGTGAATATGGATATTAAAGTCGGAAAAGTGGATGCCATTGAAATCCCTTTGTGTTTCACTAGTTTCATACCATACGGTCTCATGACAGTGGGTACAGTCAGAATTGTCTTTGCTGTAAACAAATTATAATAGATTATATTGCCTTTAAAGAACATGCTTTGATATTATGTGATTAAGATTTTTCATTTTATCTCTGCAGCATTAAAGACAAAGTAGATTTGAGTATTACAATGTACTCTTATCATAATGATGATCACTGTAACATGACAATGTATTTGAATCATCATTAAATGTCCACTGTATTGGCAATTCCTCCTTTGGAATATTTAAAAACAGGACAAACAGATCAATACTGTATATATAACTTTGCTCCACAAATGTATTCTTGATTACAGGCTTCATGCAATAAAAAAAGATCTCTGTACTGATGCAAACAGTTTGCACTGTTGCACTGGCCTCAGGTGTTTCTAATAACTTAAAATAACCTAGCATAGTCAGGATCTAATACTGGAAAGAACAAGCAATGGACATTAATTGAACCTGGAACAACATGTGATTAAGATAGTCATGAGTTTCAATTTCTAGATTATACATGCTCATAATTACACATCAAGACTAGCATATATCCCTTGTCAGTAACTAAAATGAAAACAAATCTATTGTCATAAGAAAACAACACAGACTGTTTCTGTCCACATTTATATTTAAAACATTTCTAACCATGCTGTCAGCTGCAAAGCACTGTGGTGGATCCAGTGCTCTGTGAATATGTGGGGAATAACAGGCTGGAGACTACTGCTGAAGGCTCACTGATAGTTTTATTGCCCTTTTAATTAGAGAGTAATCCAGTATGCTGGGGAAGCCAAGACTGATCAGCCCAGTTAATCAAACCAGTACAAAATGCTGAGAGAGAACCCAGAAAGCCTCATTGCTAACCATTTTCTGTGTGTTTCTGTGAGCAGGAAAATTACAATTGTCTCCAATATCACACTCTAATTACAAGAGTTGTGGGTTTAGCCTTAAAAAGCAAACATTAGCAACCAATTGCATTTTCTTTGAAAATACTTTAACCAGCACATCTTAATACTTCGTATCCATGTTAATATTTTTTAAATCTGAAGATTTCTCATTGTGTCTGTTTGAAATAAATACATGTATGCAAATCTTTAAAAGGGACCATGTACTAAGTTGTCCTAGTTAGTTCATAACACAACTGCAAAACAACACTGGAAATTGACTGTCTCACAAACAACAAAACCCACTGCATTCATTAGTATTCCATTTGTGCTGGTTTGTTCCATTAAAAGTAACATGTATGCTGCTGTTTATTCAGTAATAGAGTGTTTGAATTTCCCAGACAGGGTTACTAGTAGTCAAAGTTGCCATCCATGGTCACGTGATTACTCAAAAAATATGTCACTGTGTCTCAGGAAGCTACTTTCAACTGTCACGATCGCTAACCCCTCCTCTTAAGGGCGCTCCAGGCCTTCCTTGTTTTCTCCCATTGTCTGCACCTGTTCCCAATTCCCTCTCACCCTTAAAAGCCAGGCGCAGACTTCACTTCGCGTTCCTCATTGAATTCCGCTTTGTGAGAGCCTGGGGTTCTGCCGTGTCCGCCTCATTCAGCTCACAGAAGGACACTGAATGCTCATGCTCATGCTCATGCTCATGCTCATGCTCATGCTCATGCTCATGCTCATGCTCATAACTTTCTGTTCCTGATTCCCCTCGCCGGTTCCTATCCCCCTCCCACCTCCGCCCCTGGATGGATCACCTGGCCATGGACTTCTTCCTTTGTTCCTGATTACCTGTTTGGATTTCCTATATGGATTGTTTGCCCCGGACTCACTTCCCCTAGACACCTGCACTCCTTGGACACGCCCCCTTGTCTCCATCCCTTCTCCTGCATGACTTTATTCCTGCTGTGTCTTCACCAACCGGATCGTGTCGTCTGCATAGGGCCTGGAAAGAACTGTACGTGACATTAACGATACAAAACGCACAAATGGAGCACTAATAAATGAGACTGGTTCAGTTCTCCTGCCATGGTCTGATTGACATCATGTCTCCAAAAAAACAAAGCACTATATCTCGGAAATGAAAGCAGCACAGATGCTACTTTCAATGACACAAACCAGCACAAGCACAGCACTTACTCACTCCTGTTTGGTTCTCCTGCACCATTGTAGGTGGGCTGGGTGACATCACACACCCCCAAAAATAAAGAGCTATATCCAAAGCAGTTGAGAAGCTATGTTCAATGGCACAAACTGGCACAAGCACAGCACTAATGAATCAGAATTGGTTCTCCTGTGCCGTTGTAGGATGAGTGATGTCATGCCCCCCCCAAAAATAAGGCACTATATATCGGAAATTAAAGCTTCAATAACGCTACTTTCAACAGAACAAACTGGCAAAAATGCAACACTAACAAATGTGATGACTTTTATCATTTGTGTTGTTTGTAGGTGTGCCAACTTCACAAAGCTGACAATTTCATAGCTGTGTTCCTGTTGAAGGAAACAATGTTATTAGTTGTGCTATTAAACATACTACAAGTCCATACACTCTAAACAAAAGAAGTCCATTTGACCCATATAGTCTATTTGTTGGTGCAAATTTGTACAGTATATTCATAAGGAAAACAGTTTTTACTTAGTAGTATTGGTATGATTTATACATTTTATTAGGCAAATATATTTAGTTGCGCTCAACATGGCTCTGAGAGTTCCCACAAACAGGAAAAAAATGGAACTGTAATATTTTAAGTATTTGCTAAATGTTTTAATTTAACCATTTGTGGCTGTCAGAAGTTTATATAGGCCTATGAGTACCTAATTACTCAAATATATACTGTACATATATATGTTTCACGTACAATGTTACACAGATATGCTAATGTTTTACTAGTAATGTCTACTTAACTTTCTCTCCACCCCCCTACCACTGAATGAATCACCATCAATTCTCAATGTATGTGCTGGGCATAGTTTCCAAATGTGTATAGTGTGTCTCATTTACAGTAGATTGGTCCAGTGGATATCAAGTATAAATTATCATATAGGTACTTATATTATCTATACTTATATTAGGTAATGCCTGGCCGTATTGCACAAATTACAATTCCATTAAGTTCCAAACCTCTTGGAGCTTTTAAACCACTGAATCCTGAAATGAGGTAACATTTATGGAATGAGGATCCATTGTTTATCACAGAGCTGCTACCTTTATGTCCTGTATAATATCTATTCAGTATTGGCCCGTGTGATTATGTACTATAAGTAAGCATTATTTGCTGCAGATTATGATTGGATGTTGTGCAGTGTTAATATAACCAACTGTTTTTGTTAAACCCTTCTTATTTATTATTCACCGAAATATGCTGCACGTCACATGGTTTCCACAATGCACCTGTAAAGGAAGAGCTCCAACAGGAAGTACCAAAAGCATCCCTCTCAAAGCTAGCTATACTGGGGGACAAGAGACCAGTGGGTTACCGGGGTATTCTTATCTCTATTACTTTTAATTCAGATCATAGGGGCATGGTATGTCACCAGGGTGTACTCTCTACTGAGCAGGTGGTAATGAAGGCCCATTTTATGACTAGACATTCCTTCTCTACAACTGCATAGTTTGGTTCAGGAGCTTGTGACTCAGGTAGAGGTCAAGATTATCAATGTCATCAATCACCTGAGACAGAATGGCACCAAGTCCCCACTCAGGTGTGTCAGCTTGTAGGAAGAAATGCTTATTCATATCCATCAGAGGAGCTGCTCTCTCCGCAAATAGGGGGATAAATATCCTGTATGTTTTTTGGTACTGGCCTTTCTTGGAATACCCTCACTTTATCAACCTGGGATCCCACTTGTCCATTCCCTACTATATAACCCAAGTACTGAGTGTAAAACACTAAATGTGGGTTTTCGCTGAGTTAACATGTGAGCTAAGGATGAGAGTATAGCTTGGCAGTGTATCATGCAGAGTCAGAAATGATAAAAAATGTTAAGAGTAATACAAACATTATTTTCAGCTCAAATAAACATTACTGTGCACCGTCTTACATCCAACTGTAACTAGTGTTACCAGAACTTCATGCAGAGTCAGAAATTATCAACAATGGTCAGAATGATACAAACCATCATTTACAGCTCAAATAAACACTACTGTGCACCGTTTTACATTCAACTGTAACTAGTGTTACCAGAACTTCATACAGAGTCATATATTATCATTAATGTTCAGTCAGATGTTCAGATGATCTCTTATTCCCTCCTCTTGTCAGTAATATAGTGTGAAAGCTCTCTGTTGAAATCAATGTCTTACCTCTCCGTCTTGTGTTTCAGGTCTCATCTGGCTGCTGAACCTGCCATCAAGACAGAACACATACCAGACTACTAAATTTACTGTTTTGCAATAAAGAGCTTGAGGTACACATCTAATGTGTATTCTTATTCACATTTTTCATTCCACCTTAAATGCTGCTGCTGTAATGTTATGTCGCTTTTCACTTTTAGACGGCTCTCTACCCAGGACCACGGCACCCTGATTCTGGCAGGTGTGAAATTCTGAGATTAGATGTGTAAATCTGGGAAAGAATGTTTCTATAATCCCAGAATATTTGTCACAGTGCAGTAGGAAGTGCACCTCTGTCTCTATTTCTCCCTGCTGGCAGTGGGAGCACAGTCTGTCATCTCTGCATAGCCAGGTCTGTCTGTGTCCAGTTTCTCTGGCCAGGCTGTAGTCACTGAGCCTGTACTTCCTCAGGGTCTGTTTCTCTTTGCTGTTACATAAATTGGTCAAATATTAGCCTAGTGTGTATTGTGGTTTTAGCTGTCTGTAGCACTCCAGTTTATATTGTGTGCATCCCAGTGGATAAGGTAGTGTTGTTAAGTGTGTGTGTGTATCTCAGTGGGTAAGGTAGTGTTGTGATTTGGATAATTTTGATTGGTGTTGTAGCTGTGCTGTCCTGATCCTAGCTGGTATCAAGACCAGCTGTACTCTGGGATCCGGAGGGCCTAGTGGTGGTATGAATTGTGGTCTCTGTTTCTCAGGTGTAACCAGTATTTGATTACTCTGTTCTGTATGTTTATTAATAGTGGGTTTTGGCCTAATTTAGCCCAGAAAATTCGCCAAGCTCTGCTGCAGCCTGTGTTCTGAGTCCAGATAGGCTGGCAGTGCCCAGGTCTGACAGTACTGCTCTAGCAGTGCTAGGCTCTACTGCAGCCCCTGTTCTGTGGGTGATAGCAGGACCAGGTCATCTGCATGGTAGTGGTCATGCTTGTTTGTAAGTGTGTGGTGCGAAAATGTGCTCGTATGTGTGATAGTTGGGAGGAAGATCTGACTCTTCCTCAGGGCAGTGTGCCAGCTCTGTGAAGTTGTCAACCTACAATCAGCACAAATGATGAAACCCCCCTCATTCATTAGTGCTTCGTTCATTTGAAGTAACGTTTGTGCGACTTCCACTCCTGAAATATAGTGCCTTGTTTATCGGGTGATCATGTGACCATGTAGGGTGACTTTAACCTCCAGTGACCCCGTCTGCCGAGTTCAAGCATCTGTTACCAGTGCGAGAGTAACAGTTCTGCAATTGTGTTCCTCTGTTTGCCCAGGTGGGGGTCGGTGGTGGATTTTGTATTTAATACCAGTGTCTTCTGTGCATTTGTGTGATCAGGAAAATTCAATTTGTCACAAATATCACATACCCTAATCAGAAGAGTTGCGAGTGTAGTCTCAAAAAGCGAACACTAACAAACAATTGCATGTTCTTACCGACAGGCTTTAACGAGCACGTCTTAATACTTTGTAGATTCGACCCATCTGTCGAGCCATGTGTTCAAAAAGATTGGAATTTGCAATCTTTTACGAAATACAAGCCCACTGTTGCCCTTTTAATGGAAAGCACATTCGTCAATGTGTAAAAGAACCAAGGTGTTTTTTAAGGGCCACTACGTACAAGGTTATCGCGGGTAGTAAATAACACATCCGAAAAGCAAGACTGGAAAGTCCACCATCTCACACCTGCGGACCGCGGCAATACTTTTATTTTCACATAACAGAAGTGAACATACATGTATATCTGAATTCTTTTATAAACGGTCATTTACGTGTGTTTGTATTTACATGGATCATATGCTCAAACATGAAGCGATGAGCTCACAGTCCTTTCATCTTTGTGTTTCCGATCAGTCCTTGGTGTAGAATACACTATGCACACCTGCCCTCTGAAGACACAGTATGGGTGCCTGTGTTAGATCTTCAGGTGCAGTCAAGTCTGCAGGGTAATGACCCAAACATGTTTGCTTGTCCTGCTTCATGAAGTTGCCCACCCACTCATCGAACTGCACAAACAATGAAACTCACCGTATGGCACAGAGGGGATTGTCTGAATACACTAGTGTTTCCCTATGTGAGGTGACCGGTGTGGTACAGAGGGGATTGTCTGAATACACAGGTATTTCCCCGTGTGAAGTGACTGGTGTGTAGCACAGAGGGGATTGTCTGAATACACCAGTGTGTCTCTGTGTGAGGTGACCTGTGTGGGACAGAGAGGATTGTCTGAATACACCAGTGTCTCCCTGAGTGAGGCGACAAGTGTGTAGAATAGAAGGGATTGTCTGAATACACCAGTGTATCCCTGTATGAGATGACTGGTGTGGCACAGAGGAGATTGAACAAATACACCTGTATCTCCCTGTGTGAGGTGACCGGTGTGGAAAAGAGGGGATCGTCCGAAAACGCCAGTGGGTCCATGTGTGAGGTGACCGGTGTATGGCACAGACAGGATTGTCTGAATACACGAGTGTGTCTCTGTTTGAGATGACCGTTGTGATACAGAGGGCACTGCCTGAATACACCAAAGTCTCCCTGAGTGAGGTGACCGGTGTGGCACTGAGGGGATTGTCTTAATACACCAGTGTCTCCCTGTGTGAGGTGACCGGTGTGTTAGAAAGGGGATTGTCTGAATATACCAATGTGTCCCAGTGTGAGGTGACCGGTGTGAAGAGAACAATGTCTAAATACATAATTTTCTCCCTTTGTAAGATGTGAGGTGATCAGAGTGTGGTGCAGAGGGGATTGTCTGAATACAGCAGTTTGTCTCTGTGTGACTCACAGTGACAGGGGAATTCGGACAATCCGCTCTGTGCCACAGCGGTCACCTCATACTGCGAGACACTGGCATATTCAGACTATCCCCTCTGTATCACACCGGTCACCACACATAGAGATACACTGGTGTATTCAGACAATCCCCTCTATTCCACACACAAGTCACATCACACAGGGAAACACTATTATATTCAGACAATCCTCTGTGTGCCACACACCGGTAACGTCACATAGTAAGACACTGGTGTATTTAGACAATCCCCTCTGTACCACACTGATCACCTCATAGAAGGACACACTGGTGTATTCAGACAGTTCCCCTTTGTACCACACCAGTCATCTCACAATAGGACACACTGTAGTATTCGGACAATCCCCTCTGTACCACACAATGGTCACCTCACACAGGGAAACACTGGTGTATACTGACAATCCCCTAATTTCCACACCAGTCACCTCACAGAGGGACACAGTAGTGTATTCGGACTATCCCCTCTCTACCACACACCGGTAACCTCACATTGGGAAACAATGGTGTATTCAGCCGATCCCCTCTGTGCCACAGCGGTAACCTCACACAGGCATACTGGTGTATTCGGAAAATCCCTTCTGTGCCATACCGGTCACCTCACACAGGGAGATTTTGATGTATTCGAACAATCCATTCTGTGCCACACTGGTCACCTCACACAGGGAGACACTGGTGTATTCGGACAATCTCCACTGTACCACACCAGTCACCTCACACAGGGAGACATTGGTGTATTCAGACAATCACCTCTGTACCACACCTGTCACCTCAAATAGGGACACACTGGTGTATTCAGACAATTCCCTCTATTCCACACACTGGTCACCTCACCCCGGGAAACACTGGTGTATTCAGACAATCCCTTCTTTACCACACCGGTACCCTCACACATAGAGACGCTGGTGTATTAACATGGTCCCCTGAATAGACCAGTGTCTCTCTCTGTGAGGTGACAGGCGTGGAACAAAGGGGATTGTCTAAATACACCAGTGTGTCCCTATGTGAGTTGACCTGTGTGGTACAGGGGGGATTGTCTGAATACACAGGTATTTCCCTGTGTGAAGTGAATGGTGTATGGCACAGAGAGGATTGTCTGAATACACCAGTGTCTCATTGTGTGAGGTTACTGGTTTGTGGCAAAGAGAGCATTGTCCGAATACACCAGGGTGTCCCTTTGTGAGGTGACCGGTGTGGCACAGAGGAGATTGTCTGAATACACCAGTATCTCCTGTGTGAGTTGACCGGTGTTCTACAGAGGACATTGTCTGAATACACCAGTGCGTCCTTCTGTGAGCTGAATGTGTGGGACAGAGAGGATTGTCTGAATACACCACACTGTGCAGAAGTTGTCAAAGCCAAGAAAAACATGTTTTTGAAAAATTGAGAATCCCTATGTAACTACTGGGGCCAGAAGAGCACACTGAGCCAATTCTTAGCCCCACTGTGCAGAAGTTGTCAAAACGTGTTTTTCAGCCGAGATAAACGCAATTTTGCAACTTTTGGCACTCCAATGTAACTGCTGGGGCAGGAAGAACTCGTTTTTCAAAATGTGTTTTTCAGCCGAAATAAACGCATTTTATCAAAATTTGGAATCCCAATGTAACTGCTGGACTCAGAATAGCATACTGAGTCAGCTCTTAACCCCAGTGTGCAGAAGATGTCAGAACATGTTTTTCAGCCAAAATCAACATGTTCTTGCAAATTTTGGACTCTAAATGTAACTGCTGGGCTCAGAATAGCACACAGAGTCAGCTTTTAGCCCCACTGTGCAGAAGTTGTCAAAACGTGTTTTTCAGCCAAGATAAATGCAATTTTGCAACTTTTGGCACTCCAATGTAACTGCTGGGGCAGGAACAGCACATTTTGTCAAAATGTGTTTTATCAGCCGAGATAAACGTGTTTTTGCAACCTTAAGCACCCAATGTAACTGCTTGGCTCAGAAGAGCACACTGAGTCAGCTCTTAGCCTCACTGTGCAGAAGTTGTCAAAATGTGTTTTTCAGCCAGGATAAAAGCGTTTTTGCAACCTTATTCACCCCAATTTAACTGCTTGGCTCAGAAGAGCACACTGAGTCAGCTCTTAGCCTCACTGTGCAGAAGTTGTCAAAATGTGTTTTTCAGCCAGGATAAAAGCGTTTTTGCAACCTTATGCACCCCAATGTAACTGCTTGGCTCAGATGAGCACACTGAGTCAGCTCTTAGCCCCACTGTGCAGAAGTTGTCAAAACATGATTTCCAGCCAAGATAAACAAGTTTTTGCAACTTTGGGCACTCCAAATTTTTCAAAATGTGTTTTTCCGCCGAAATAAATGCGTTTTTTCAAAATTGTTAATGCCACTATAACTGCTGGGCTCAGAAGAGCCCACTGAGGCAGCCTTCAACCCCAGTGTGCAGAAGTTGTCAAAATGTATTTTTCAGCTGAGATATATGCATTTTTGCAGCTTTGGTAACTCCAATGTAACTGCCTGGCTCAGAAGAGCACACTGAGTCAGCTCTTAGCCCCACTGTGCAGAAGTTGTCAAAACATGATTTCCAGCCAAGATAAACAAGTTTTTGCAACATTGTGCACTCCAATATAACTTATGGGACAGGAACAGCACATTTTTCAAAATGTGTTTTTCGGCCGAAATAAATGCGTTTTTTCAAAATTGTTAATGCCACTATAAATGCTGGGCTCAGAAGAGCCCACTGAGGCAGCCTTCAACCCCAGTGTGCAGAAGTTGTCAAAATGTATTTTTCAGCTGAGATATATGCATTTTTGCAGCTTTGGTAACCCCAATGTAACTGCCTGGCTCAGAAGAGCACACTGAGTCAGCCCTTAACGACACTGTGCAGAAGTTGTCAAAACGTGTTCTTGAGCAGAGATAAACACGTTTCTGCAACTTTGGGCATCCCAATGTAACTGCTGGGGTAGGGAACAGTACATTTTTCAAAATGTGCTTTTCAGCAGAAATAAATGCGTTTTTGCAGACTTTGAAATCCCTATGTAACTGCTTGGCTAAGAAGAGCACTCTGAGTCAGCTCTGAACCCCAGTGTGCAGAAGTTGTCAAAACGTGATTTTCAGCCGAGAAAACACGTTTTTGCAACTTTGGTCACCCCCATGTAACTTATAGGGCAGGAACAGCACACTTTTCAAAACCAGTTATTCAGCCGAAATAACACGTTTTTTCAATCCTTGGAATCCCAATGTAACTGCCTGGCTCAGAAGAGCCTACTGAGACAGCCCTTAACCCAAGTGTGCAGATATGGTCAAAACTTGTTTTTCAGCCTAAATACACACGTTTCTGCAACTTTGGTCACCCCCATGTAACTTATGGGGCAGGAACAGCACACTTTTCAAAACGTGTTTTTCAGCCGAAATAAACACGTTTTTTCAAACTTTGGAATCCCAATGTAACTGCCTGCCTCAGAAGAGCCCACTGAGTCAGCCCTTAACCCCAGTTTCAGAAATGGTCAAAACTTGTTTTTCAGCAGAAATACACTCGTTTCTGCAACTTTGGTCACCCTCGTGTAACTTATGGGGCAGGAACAGCACACTTTTCAAAACGTGTTTTTCATTAAAAATAAATGCGTTTTTTCTAACTTTGGAATCCAAATGTAAATGCCTGGCTCAGAAGAGCCCACTGAGTAAGCCCTTAACCCTAGTGTGCAGAAGTGGTCAAAATGTATTTTTCAGCTGATATAAATTCATTTTTGCAGCTTTGGTCACCCCAATATAACTGCCTGGCTCAGAAGAGCCCCCTGAGTCAGCCCTTAACCCAAGTGTGCAGATATGGTCAAAACTTGTTTTTCAGCCGAAATACACACGTTTCTGCAACTTTGGTCACCCCCATGTAACTTATGGGGCAGGAACAGCACACTTTTCAAAACGTGTTTTTCAGCCGAAATAAATACGTTTTTTCAAACTTTGGAATCCCAATGGAACTGCCTTGGTCAGAAGAGCCCACTGAGCCAGCCCTTAAAACAAGTGTGCAGAAGTGCTCAAAACATGTTTTTCAGTGGAAATAAACACATTTCTTTGCAACTTTTGTCACCCCCATGTAACTTATGGGGCAGGAAGAGCACACTTTTCAAAATTTGTTTTTCGGCCGAAATAAACACGTTCTTTCAAACTTTGGAATCCCAATGTAACTGCCTGGCTCAGAAGAGCCCACTGAGTCAGCCCTTAACCCCAGTTTCAGAAATGGTCAAAACTTGTTTTTCAGCAGAAATACACTCGTTTCTGCAACTTTGGTCACCCTCGTGTAACTTATGGGGCAGGAACAGCCCACTGTTCAAAACGTGTTTTTCATTAAAAATAAATGCGTTTTTTCTAACTTTGGAATCCCAATGTAAATGCCTGGCTCAGAAGAGCCCACTGAGTCAGCCCTTAACCCCAGTGTGCAGAAGTGGTCAAAACGTGTTTTTCAGCAGAAATTAACATGTTTCTGCAACTTTGGTCACCCCCATGTAACTTATGGGGCAGTAATAGCACACTTTTCAAAATGTGTATTTCGGCCGATATAAACACGTTTTTTCAATCTTTCGAATCAAAATGTAACTGCCAGGCTCAGATGAGCCCACTGAGTCAGCCCTTAACCCCAGTGTGCAGAAGTGGTTAAAACATGTTTTTCAGCGGAAATAAACACTTTCCTGCAACTTTTGTGACCCCCATGTAACTTATGGGGTAGGAACAGCACACTTTTCAACACCTGGTTTTCAGCCGAAATAACATGTTTTTTTAAACCTTCGAATCCCAATGTAACTGCCTGGCTCAGAAGAGCCTACTGAGACAGCCCTTAACCACAGTGTGCAGAAGTGGTCAAGACGTGTTTTTTAACAGAAATAAACATGTTTCTGCAACTTTGGTCACCCCCATGTAACTTATGGGGCAGTAACAGCACACTTTTCAAAACATGTTTTTCAGCCCGAAATAAACGCGTTTTTTTCAGACTGCAGAATCCCAGTGTAACTGCAAGGCTCAGAAGAGCCCACACACTCAGCTCTTAACCCTAGTGTGCAGAAAGTGTCAAAACGTGTTTTTCAGCAGAAATAAACATGTTTCAGCAAGTTTAGTCACCCCCATGTAAGTTATGGGGCAGTAACAGCACACTTTTCAAAACGTGTTTTTCAGCCCGAAATAAACACGTTTTTTCAGACTGCTGAAACCCAAAGTAACTCCAAGGCTCAGAAGAGCCCACAAACTCAGCTCTTAACCGCAGTGTGCAGAAAGTGTAAAAAGGTGTTTTTCAGCAGAAATAAACATGTTTCAGCAAGTTTGGTCACCCCCATGTAACTTATGGGGCAGTAAAAGCACACTTTTGAAAACGTATTTTTCAGCCCGAAATAAACGCGTTATTTCAGACTGCTGAAGCCCAGTGTAACTGCAAGGCTCAGAAGAGCCCACACACTCAGCTCATAACCCCAGTGTGCAGAAAGTGTCAAAAAGTGTTTTTCAGCAGAAATAAACATGTATCTGCAAGTTTGGTCACCCCCATGTAAGTTATGGGGCAGTAAAAGCACACTTTTCAAAACGTATTTTTCAGCCCGAAATAAACACGTTTTTTCAGACTGCTGAAGCCCAGTGTAACTGCAAGGCTCAGAAGAGCCCACACACTCAGCTCTTAACCCTAGTGTGCAGATTGTGTCAAAACGTGTTTTTCAGCAGAAATAAACATGTTTCTGCAAGTTTAGTTACCCCCATGTAAGTTATGGGGCAGTAACAGCACACATTTCAAAACGTGTTTTTCAGGCCGATATAAACTCGTTTTTTCAGACTGCAGAATCCCAGTGTAACTGCAAGGTTCAGAAGAGCCCACAAACTCAGCTCTTAACCCCAGTGTGCAGAAAGTGTCAAAACGTGTTTTTCAGCAGAAATAAACATGTTTTAGCAAGTTTGGTAACCCCCATGTAAGTTATGGGGCAGTAACAGCACTCTTTTCAAAACGTGTTTTTCAGCCCGAAATACACGCTTTTTTTCAGACTTCCGAATCCCAATATAACAGCAAGGCTCAGAAGAGCCCACACACTCAGCTCTTAACCCCAGTGTGCAGAAAGTGTCAAAACTTGTTTTACAGCCAAAATAAACATGTTTCTGCAAGTTTGGTCACCCCCATTTAACTTATGGGGCAGTAACAGCACACTTTTCAAAACTTGATTTTCAGCCAAAATAACGCGTTTTTTTAAAATAATTAATCCCACTATAACTGCTGGGCTCAGAAGAGCCCACACACTCAGCTCTTAACCCCAGTGTGCAGAAAGTGTCAAAACGTGTTTTTCAGCAGAAATAAACATGTTTCTGCAAGTTTGGTCAACCCCATGTAACTTCTGGGGCAGTAAAAGCACACTTTTCAAAACGTGTTTTTCAGCCCGAAATAAACACGTTTTTTCAGACTTCAGAATCGCAATGTAACAGCAAGGCTCAGAAGAGCCCACACACTCAGCTCTTAACCCCAGTGTGCAGAAAGTGTCAAAACGTGTTTTTCAGCAGAAATAAACATGTTTCTGCAAGTTTGGTCACCCCCATTTAACTTATGGGCAGTAACAGCACACTTTTCAAAACGTGTTTTTCAGCCCGAAATAAACGCGTTTTTTCAGACAACTGAATCCCAGTGTAACAGCAAGGCTCAGAAGAGGTCACACACTCAGCTCTTAACCCCAGTGTGCAGAAAGTGTCAAAACGTGCTTTTCAGCCGAAATAAACATGTTTCTGCAAGTTTGGTCACCTTCATTTAATTTATGGGGTAGTAACAGCACACCTTTCAAAACGTTTTTTTCCGCCCGAAATAAAGGCGTTTTTTCAGACTTCAGAGTCCCAATGTAACTGCAAGGCTCAGAAGAGCCCACACACTCAGCTCTTAACCCCAGTGTGCAGAAGTGTCAAAACGTGTTTTTCAGCAGAAATAAACATGTTTCTGCAAGTTTAGTCACCCCCATGTAAGTTATGGGGCAGTAACAGCACACTTTTCAAAACGTGTTTTTCAGCCCGAAATAAACGCGTTTTTTCAGACTGCTGAAACCCAAAGTAACTCCAAGGCTCAGAAGAGCCCACAAACTCAGCTCTTAACCGCAGTGTGCAGAAAGTGTAAAAAGGTGTATTTCAGCAGAAATAAACACGTTTCTGCAACTTTGATCACCCCCATGTAACTTACGGGGCAGGAACAGCACACTTTTCAAAATTTGTTTTTCGGCCGAAATAAACACGTTCTTTCAAACTTTAGAATCCCAATGTAACTGCCTGGCTCAGAAGAGCCCACTGAGTCAGCCCTTAACCCCAGTTTCAGAAATGGTCAAAACTTGTTTTTCAGCAGAAATACATTCGTTTCTGCAACTTTGGTCACCCTCGTGTAACTTATGGGGCAGGAACAGCCCACTGTTCAAAACGTGTTTTTCATTAAAAATAAATGCGTTTTTTCTTACTTTGGAATCCCAATGTAAATGCCTGGCTCAGAAGAGCCCACTGAGTCAGCCCTTAACCCTAGTGTGCAGAAGTGGTCAAAATGTATTTTTCAGCTGATATAAATCCATTTTTGCAGCTTTGGTCAACCCAATATAACTGCCTGGCTCAGAAGAGCCCACTGAGTCAGCCCTTAACCCCAGTGTGCAGAAGTGGTCAAAACGTGTTTTTCAGTGGAAATAAACACTTTTCTGCAACTTTTGTAACTTATGGGGCAGGAACAGCACACTTTTCAAAATTTGTTTTTCGGCCGAAATAAACACGTTTTTTCCAAATTTGTAATCCCATTATAACTGCTGGCTCAGAAGAGCCCAAGGAGTTAGCCCTTAACCCCAGTGTGCCGAAGTGGTTAAAACGTGTTTTTCAGCGGAAATAAACACTTTTCTGCAGGTTTTGTCACCCCCATGTAACTTATGAGGTAGGAACAGCACACTTTTCAAAACCTTTTTTTCAGCCGAAATAACGCGTTTTTTTAAACCTTGGAATCACAATGTAACTGCTTGATTCAGAAGAGCCCACTGAGTCAGCCCTTAACCCCAGTGTGCAGAAGTGGACAAAACGTTTTTTTTCAACCGAAATACACACGTTTTTGCAACTTTGGTCACCCCCATGTAACTTATGGGGCAGGAACAGCACACTTTTCAAAACTTGATTTTCAGCCAAAATAACGCGTTTTTTTAAAATAATTAATCCCACTATAACTGCTGGGCTCAGAAGAGCCCACACACTCAGCTCTTAACCCCAGTGTGCAAAAAGTGTCAAAACGTGTTTTTCAGCAGAAATAAACATGTTTCTGCAAGATTAGTCACCCCCATGTATCTTACGGGGCAGTAACAGCACTCTTTTCAAAACGTGTTTTTCAGCCCGAAATAAACGCGTTTTTTCAGACAACTGAATCCCAATGTAACAGCAAGGCTCAGAAGAGCCCACACACTCAGCTGTTAACCCCAGTGTGCAGAAAGGGTCAAAACGTGTTTTTCAGCAGAAATAAACATGTTTCTGCAAGTTTGGTCAACCCCATGTAAGTTATGGGGCAGTAACAGCACTCTTTTCAAAATGTGTTTTTCAGCCCGAAATAAACGCGTTTTTTCAGACAACAGAATCCCCATGTAACAGCAAGGCTCAGAAGAGCCCACACACTCAGCTCTTAACCCCAGTGTGCAGAAAGGGTCAAAACGTGTTTTTCAGCAGAAATAAACATGTTTCTGCAAGTTTGGTCAACCCCATGTAAGTTATGGGGCAGTAACAGCACTCTTTTCAAAACGTGTTTTTCAGCCCGAAATAAACGCGTTTTTTCAGACAACTGAATCCCCATGTAACAGCAAGGCTCATATGAGCCCACACACTCAGCTCTTAACCCCAGTGTGCAGAAAGGGTCAAAACGTGTTTTTCAGCAGAAATAAACATGTTTCTGTAAGTTTGGTCAACCCCATATAAGTTATGGGGCAGTAACAGCACTCTTTTCAAAACGTGTTTTTCAGCCCGAAATAAACACGTTTTTTCAGACAACTGAATCCCCATGTAACAGCAAAGCTCAGAAGAGCCCACACACTCAGCTCTTAACCCCAGTGTGCAGAAAGGGTCACAAATGTGTTTTTCAGCAGAAATAAACATGTTTCTGCAAGTTTGGTCAACCCCATGTAACTTATAGGGCAGTAACAGCACTCTTTTCAAAACGTGTTTTTCAGCCCCAAATAAACGCGTTTTTTCAGACAACTGAATCCCCATGTAACAGCAAGGCTCAGAAGAGCCCACACACTCAGCTCTTAACCCCAGTGTGCAGAAAGGGTCAAAACGTGTTTTTCAGCAGAAATAAACATGTTTCTGCAAGATTAGTCACCCCCATGTATCTTACGGGGCAGTCACAGCACTCTTTTCAAAACGTGTTTTTCAGCCCGAAATAAACGCGTTTTTTCAGACAACTGAATCCCAATGTAATAGCAAGGCTCAGAAGAGCTCACACACTCAGCTCTTAACCCCAGTGTGCAGAAAGGGTCAAAATGTGTTTTTCAGCAGAAATAAACATGTTTCTGCAAGTTTGGTCAACCCCATGTAACTTTTGGGGCAGGAACAGCACACTTTTCAAAACCTGATTTTCAGCCAAAATAACGCGTTTTTTTAAAATAATTAATCCCACTATAACTGCTGGGCTCAGAAGAGCCCACACACTCAGCTCTTAACCCCAGTGTGCAAAAAGTGTCAAAACGTGTTTTTCAGCAGAAATAAACATGTTTCTGCAAGATTAGTCACCCCCATGTATCTTACGGGGCAGTAACAGCACTCTTTTCAAAACGTGTTTTTCAGCCCGAAATAAACGCGTTTTTTCAGACAACTGAATCCCAATGTAACAGCAAGGCTCAGAAGAGCCCACACACTCAGCTCTTAACCCCAGTGTGCAGAAAGGGTCAAAACGTGTTTTTCAGCAGAAATAAACATGTTTCTGTAAGTTTGGTTAACCCCATGTAAGTTATGGGGCAGTAACAGCACTCTTTTCAAAACGTGTTTTTCAGCCCGAAATAAACGCGTTTTTTCAGACAACTGAATCCCCATGTAACAGCAAAGCTCAGAAGAGCCCACACACTCAGCTCTTAACCCCAGTGTGCAGAAAGGGTCACAAATGTGTTTTTCAGCAGAAATAAACATGTTTCTGCAAGTTTGGTCAACCCCATGTAAGTTATGGGGCAGTAACAGCACTCATTTCAAAACGTGTTTTTCAGCCCGAAATAAACGCGTTTTTTCAGACAACAGAATCCCCATGTAACAGCAAGGCTCAGAAGAGCCCACACACTCAGCTCTTAACCCCAGTGTGCAGAAAGGGTCAAAACGTGTTTTTCAGCAGAAATAAACATGTTTCTGCAAGTTTGGTCAACCCCATGTAAGTTATGGGGCAGTAACAGCACTCTTTTCAAAACGTGTTTTTCAGCCCGAAATAAACGCGTTTTTTCAGACAACTGAATCCCCATGTAACAGCAAAGCTCAGAAGAGCCCAAACACTCAGCTCGTAACCCCAGTGTGCCGAAAGGGTCACAAATGTGTTTTTCAGCAGAAATAAACATGTTTCTGCAAGTTTGGTCAACCCCATGTAACTTATAGGGCAGTAACAGCACTCTTTTCAAAACGTGTTTTTCAGCCCCAAATGAATGCGTTTTTTCAGACAACTGAATCCCCATGTAACAGCAAGGCTCAGAAGATCCCACACACTCAGCTCTTAACCCCAGTGTGCAGAAAGGGTCAAAACGTGTTTTTCAGCAGAAATAAACATGTTTCTGAAAGATTAGTAACCCCCATGTATCTTACGGGGCAGTAACAGCACTCTTTTCAAAACGTGTTTTTCAGCCCGAAATAAACGCGTTTTTTCAGACAACTGAATCCCAATGTAACAGCAAGGCTCAGAAGAGCTCACACACTCAGCTCTTAACCCCAGTGTGCAGAAAGGGTCAAAATGTGTTTTTCAGCAGAAATAAACATGTTTCTGCAAGTTTGGTCAACCCCATGTAAGTTATGGGGCAGTAACAGCACTCTTTTCAAAACGTGTTTTTCAGCCCGAAATAAACGCGTTCTTTCAGACAACAGAATCCCCATGTAACAGCAAGGCTCAGAAGAGCCCACACACTCAGCTCTTAACCCCAGTGTGCAGAAAGGGTCAAAACGTGTTTTTCAGCAGAAATAAACGTTTCTGCAAGTTTGGTCAACCCCATGTACGTTATGGGGCAGTAACAGCACTCTTTTCAAAACGTGTTTTTCAGCCCGAAATAAACGCGTTTTTTCAGACAACTGAATCCCCATGTAACAGCAAGGCTCAGAAGAGCCCACACACTCAGCTCTTAACCCCAGTGTGCAGAAAGGGTCACAAATGTGTTTTTCAGCAGAAATAAACATGTTTCTGCAAGTTTGGTCAACCCCATGTAACTTATAGGGCAGTAACAGCACTCTTTTCAAAACGTGTTTTTCAGCCCCAAATGAATGCGTTTTTTCAGACAACTGAATCCCCATGTAACAGCAAGGCTCAGAAGATCCCACACACTCAGCTCTTAACCCCAGTGTGCAAAAAGTGTCAAAACGTGTTTTTCAGCAGAAATAAACATGTTTCTGCAAGATTAGTCACCCCCATGTATCTTACGGGGCAGTAACAGCACTCTTTTCAAAACGTGTTTTTCAGCCCGAAATAAACGCGTTTTTTCAGACAACTGAATCCCAATGTAACAGCAAGGCTCAGAAGAGCCCACACACTCAGCTGTTAACCCCAGTGTGCAGAAAGGGTCAAAACGTGTTTTTCAGCAGAAATAAACATGTTTCTGCAAGTTTGGTCAACCCCATGTAAGTTATGGGGCAGTAACAGCACTCTTTTCAAAATGTGTTTTTCAGCCCGAAATAAACGCGTTTTTTCAGACAACAGAATCCCCATGTAACAGCAAGGCTCAGAAGAGCCCACACACTCAGCTCTTAACCCCAGTGTGCAGAAAGGGTCAAAACGTGTTTTTCAGCAGAAATAAACATGTTTCTGCAAGTTTGGTCAACCCCATGTAAGTTATGGGGCAGTAACAGCACTCTTTTCAAAACGTGTTTTTCAGCCCGAAATAAACGCGTTTTTTCAGACAACTGAATCCCCATGTAACAGCAAAGCTCAGAAGAGCCCACACACTCAGCTCTTAACCCCAGTGTGCAGAAAGGGTCACAAATGTGTTTTTCAGCAGAAATAAACATGTTTCTGCAAGTTTGGTCAACCCCATGTAACTTATAGGGCAGTAACAGCACTCTTTTCAAAACGTGTTTTTCAGCCCCAAATGAATGCGTTTTTTCAGACAACTGAATCCCCATGTAACAGCAAGGCTCAGAAGATCCCACACACTCAGCTCTTAACCCCAGTGTGCAGAAAGTGTCAAAACGTGTTTTTCAGCAGAAATAAACATGTTTCTGAAAGATTAGTCACCCCCATGTATCTTACGGGGCAGTAACAGCACTCTTTTCAAAACGTGTTTTTCAGCCCGAAATAAACGCGTTTTTTCAGACAACTGAATCCCAATGTAACAGCAAGGCTCAGAAGAGCTCACACACTCAGCTCTTAACCCCAGTGTGCAGAAAGGGTCAAAATGTGTTTTTCAGCAGAAATAAACATGTTTCTGCAAGTCTGGTCAACCCCATGTAAGTTATGGGGCAGTAACAGCACTCTTTTCAAAACGTGTTTTTCAGCCCGAAATAAACGCGTTCTTTCAGACAACAGAATCCCCATGTAACAGCAAGGCTCAGAAGAGCCCACACACTCAGCTCTTAACCCCAGTGTGCAGAAAGGGTCAAAACGTGTTTTTCAGCAGAAATAAACGTTTCTGCAAGTTTGGTCAACCCCATGTAAGTTATGGGGCAGTAACAGCACTCTTTTCAAAACGTGTTTTTCAGCCCGAAATAAACGCGTTTTTTCAGACAACTGAATCCCCATGTAACAGCAAGGCTCATATGAGCCCACACACTCAGCTCTTAACCCCAGTGTGCAGAAAGGGTCAAAACGTGTTTTTCAGCAGAAATAAACATGTTTCTGTAAGTTTGGTCAACCCCATGTAAGTTATGGGGCAGTAACAGCACTCTTTTCAAAACGTGTTTTTCAGCCCGAAATAAACGCGTTTTTTCAGACAACTGAATCCCCATGTAACAGCAAAGCTCAGAAGAGCCCACACACTCAGCTCTTAACCCCAGTGTGCAGAAAGGGTCACAAATGTGATTTTTCAGCAGAAATAAACATGTTTCTGCAAGTTTGGTCAACCCCATGTAACTTATAGGGCAGTAACAGCACTCTTTTCAAAACGTGTTTTTCTGCCCCAAATAAACGCGTTTTTTCAGACAACTGAATCCCCATGTAACAGCAAGGCTCAGAAGAGCCCACACACTCAGCTCTTAACCCCAGTGTGCAGAAAGGGTCAAAACGTGTTTTTCAGCAGAAATAAACATGTTTCTGAAAGATTAGTCACCCCCATGTATCTTACGGGGCAGTAACAGCACTCTTTTCAAAACGTGTTTTTCAGCCCGAAATAAACGCGTTTTTTCAGACAACTGAATACCCATGTAACAGCAAGGCTCAGAAGAGCTCACACACTAAGCTCTTAACCCCAGTGTGCAGAAAGGGTCAAAATGTGTTTTTCAGCGGAAATAAACATGTTTCTGCAAGTTTGGTCAACCCCATGTAAGTTATGGGGCAGTAACAGCACTCTTTTCAAAACGTGTTTTTCAGCCCGAAATAAACGCGTTCTTTCAGACAACAGAATCCCCATGTAACAGCAAGGCTCAGAAGAGCCCACACACTCAGCTCTTAACCCCAGTGTGCAGAAAGGGTCAAAACGTGTTTTTCAGTAGAAATAAACATGTTTCTGCAAGTTTGGTCAACCCCATGTAAGTTATGGGGCAGTAACAGCACTCTTTTCAAAACGTGTTTTTCAGCCCGAAATAAACGCGTTTTTTCAGACAACTGAATCCCCATGTAACAGCAAGGCTCATATGAGCCCACACACTCAGCTCTTAACCCCAGTGTGCAGAAAGGGTCAAAACGTGTTTTTCAGCAGAAATAAACATGTTTCTGCAAGTTTGGTCAACCCCATGTAACTTATAGGGCAGTAACAGCACTCTTTTCAAAACGTGTTTTTCAGCCCCAAATAAACGCGTTTTTTCAGACAACTGAATCCCCATGTAACAGCAAGGCTCAGAAGAGCCCACACACTCAGCTCTTAACCCCAGTGTGCAGAAAGGGTCAAAACGTGTTTTTCAGCAGAAATAAACATGTTTCTGAAAGATTAGTCACCCCCATGTATCTTACGGGGCAGTAACAGCACTCTTTCCAAAACGTGTTTTTCAGCCCGAAATAAACGCGTTTTTTCAGACAACTGAATCCCAATGTAACAGCAAGGCTCAGAAGAGTTCACACACTCAGCTCTTAACCCCAGTGTGCAGAAAGGGTCAAAACGTGTTTTTCAGCAGAAATAAACATGTTTCTGCAAGTTTGGTCAACCCCATGTAAGTTATGGGGCAGTAACAGCACTCTTTTCAAAACGTGTTTTTCAGCCCGAAATAAACGCGTTTTTTCAGACAACTGAATCCCCATGTAACAGCAAGGCTCATATGAGCCCACACACTCAGCTCTTAACCCCAGTGTGCAGAAAGGGTCAAAACGTGTTTTTCAGCAGAAATAAACATGTTTCTGAAAGATTAGTCACCCCCATGTATCTTACGGGGCAGTAACAGCACTCTTTTCAAAACGTGTTTTTCAGCCCGAAATAAACGCGTTTTTTCAGACAACTGAATCCCCATGTAACAGCAAGGCTCAGAAGAGCTCACACACTCAGCTCTTAACCCCAGTGTGCAGAAAGGGTCAAAACGTGTTTTTCAGCAGAAATAAACATGTTTCTGCAAGTTTGGTCAACCCCATGTAAGTTATGGGGCAGTAACAGCACTCTTTTCAAAACGTGTTTTTCAGCCCGAAATAAACGCGTTCTTTCAGACAACAGAATCCCCATGTAACAGCAAGGCTCAGAAGAGCCCACACACTCAGCTCTTAACCCCAGTGTGCAGAAAGGGTCAAAACGTGTTTTTCAGTAGAAATAAACATGTTTCTGCAAGTTTGGTAAACCCCATGTAAGTTATGGGGCAGTAACAGCACTCTTTTCAAAACGTGTTTTTCAGCCCGAAATAAACGCGTTTTTTCAGACAACTGAATCCCCATGTAACAGCAAGGCTCATATGAGCCCACACACTCAGCTCTTAACCCCAGTGTGCAGAAAGGGTCAAAACGTGTTTTTCAGCAGAAATAAACATGTTTCTGCAAGTTTGGTCAACCCCATGTAACTTATAGGGCAGTAACAGCACTCTTTTCAAAACGTGTTTTTCAGCCCCAAATAAACGCGTTTTTTCAGACAACTGAATCCCCATGTAACAGCAAGGCTCAGAAGAGCCCATACACTCAGCTCTTAACCCCAGTGTGCAGAAAGGGTCAAAACGTGTTTTTCAGCAGAAATAAACATGTTTCTGAAAGATTAGTCACCCCCATGTATCTTACGGGGCAGTAACAGCACTCTTTCCAAAACGTGTTTTTCAGCCCGAAATAAACGCGTTTTTTCAGACAACTGAATCCCAATGTAACAGCAAGGCTCAGAAGAGTTCACACACTCAGCTCTTAACCCCAGTGTGCAGAAAGGGTCAAAACGTGTTTTTCAGCAGAAATAAACATGTTTCTGCAAGTTTGGTCAACCCCATGTAAGTTATGGGGCAGTAACAGCACTCTTTTCAAAACGTGTTTTTCAGCCCGAAATAAACGCGTTTTTTCAGACAACTGAATCCCCATGTAACAGCAAGGCTCATATGAGCCCACACACTCAGCTCTTAACCCCAGTGTGCAGAAAGGGTCAAAACGTGTTTTTCAGCAGAAATAAACATGTTTCTGTAAGTTTGGTCAACCCCATGTAAGTTATGGGGCAGTAACAGCACTCTTTTCAAAACGTGTTTTTGAGCCCGAAATAAACGCGTTTTTTCAGACAACTGAATCCCCATGTAACAGCAAAGCTCAGAAGAGCCCACACACTCAGCTCTTAACCCCAGTGTGCAGAAAGGGTCACAAATGTGTTTTTCAGCAGAAATAAACATGTTCCTGCAAGTTTGGTCAACCCCATGTATCTTACGGGGCAGTAACAGCACTCTTTCCAAAACGTGTTTTTCAGCACGAAATAAACGCGTGTTTTCAGACAACTGAATCCCAATGTAACAGCAAGGCTCAGAAGAGTTCACACACTCAGCTCTTAACCCCAGTGTGCAGAAAGGGTCAAAACGTGTTTTTCAGCAGAAATAAACATGTTTCTGCAAGTTTGGTCAACCCCATGTAAGTTATGGGGCAGTAACAGCACTCTTTTCAAAACGTGTTTTTCAGCCCGAAATAAACGCGTTTTTTCAGACAACTGAATCCCCATGTAACAGCAAGGCTCATATGAGCCCACACACTCAGCTCTTAACCCCAGTGTGCAGAAAG
Organism: Lepisosteus oculatus; assembly: GCF_040954835.1. Classification (NCBI taxonomy): domain Eukaryota; kingdom Metazoa; phylum Chordata; class Actinopteri; order Semionotiformes; family Lepisosteidae; genus Lepisosteus; species Lepisosteus oculatus. Next base: position 9,954,541 of record NC_090702.1, on the reverse strand, counting down.
GGTCAAAACGTGTTTTTCAGCAGAAATAAACATGTTTCTGTAAGTTTGGTCAACCCCATGTAAGTTATGGGGCAGTAACAGCACTCTTTTCAAAACGTGTTTTTGAGCCCGAAATAAACGCGTTTTTTCAGACAACTGAATCCCCATGTAACAGCAAGGCTCATATGAGCCCACACACTCAGCTCTTAACCCCAGTGTGCAGAAAGGGTCAAAACGTGTTTTTCAGCAGAAATAAACATGTTTCTGTAAGTTTGGTCAACCCCATGTAAGTTATGGGGCAGTAACAGCACTCTTTTCAAAACGTGTTTTTCAGCCCGAAATAAACGCGTTTTTTCAGACAACTGAATCCCCATGTAACAGCAAAGCTCAGAAGAGCCCACACACTCAGCTCTTAACCCCAGTGTGCAGAAAGGGTCACAAATGTGTTTTTCAGCAGAAATAAACATGTTTCTGCAAGTTTGGTCAACCCCATGTAACTTATAGGGCAGTAACAGCACTCTTTTCAAAACGTGTTTTTCTGCCCCAAATAAACGCGTTTTTTCAGACAACTGAATCCCCATGTAACAGCAAGGCTCAGAAGAGCCCACACACTCAGCTCTTAAGCCCAGTGTGCAGAAAGGGTCAAAACGTGTTTTTCAGCAGAAATAAACATGTTTCTGAAAGATTAGTCACCCCCATGTATCTTACGGGGCAGTAACAGCACTCTTTTCAAAACGTGTTTTTCAGCCCGAAATAAACGCGTTTTTTCAGACAACTGAATCCCAATGTAACAGCAAGGCTCAGAAGAGCTCACACACTCAGCTCTTAACCCCAGTGTGCAGAAAGGGTCAAAATGTGTTTTTCAGCAGAAATAAACATGTTTCTGCAAGTTTGGTCAACCCCATGTAAGTTATGGGGCAGTAACAGCACTCTTTTCAAAACGTGTTTTTGAGCCCGAAATAAACGCGTTTTTTCAGGCAACTGAATCCCCATGTAACAGCAAGGCTCAGAAGAGCCCATACACTCAGCTCTTAACCCCAGTGTGCAGAAAGGGTCAAAACGTGTTTTTCAGCAGAAATAAACATGTTTCTGAAAGATTAGTCACCCCCATGTATCTTACGGGGCAGTAACAGCACTCTTTCCAAAACGTGTTTTTCAGCCCGAAATAAACGCGTTTTTTCAGACAACTGAATCCCAATGTAACAGCAAGGCTCAGAAGAGTTCACACACTCAGCTCTTAACCCCAGTGTGCAGAAAGGGTCAAAACGTGTTTTTCAGCAGAAATAAACATGTTTCTGCAAGTTTGGTCAACCCCATGTAAGTTATGGGGCAGTAACAGCACTCTTTTCAAAACGTGTTTTTCAGCCCGAAATAAACGCGTTTTTTCAGACAACTGAATCCCCATGTAACAGCAAGGCTCATATGAGCCCACACACTCAGCTCTTAACCCCAGTGTGCAGAAAGGGTCAAAACGTGTTTTTCAGCAGAAATAAACATGTTTCTGTAAGTTTGGTCAACCCCATGTAAGTTATGGGGCAGTAACAGCACTCTTTTCAAAACGTGTTTTTGAGCCCGAAATAAACGCGTTTTTTCAGACAACTGAATCCCCATGTAACAGCAAAGCTCAGAAGAGCCCACACACTCAGCTCTTAACCCCAGTGTGCAGAAAGGGTCACAAATGTGTTTTTCAGCAGAAATAAACATGTTCCTGCAAGTTTGGTCAACCCCATGTATCTTACGGGGCAGTAACAGCACTCTTTCCAAAACGTGTTTTTCAGCACGAAATAAACGCGTGTTTTCAGACAACTGAATCCCAATGTAACAGCAAGGCTCAGAAGAGTTCACACACTCAGCTCTTAACCCCAGTGTGCAGAAAGGGTCAAAACGTGTTTTTCAGCAGAAATAAACATGTTTCTGCAAGTTTGGTCAACCCCATGTAAGTTATGGGGCAGTAACAGCACTCTTTTCAAAACGTGTTTTTCAGCCCGAAATAAACGCGTTTTTTCAGACAACTGAATCCCCATGTAACAGCAAGGCTCATATGAGCCCACACACTCAGCTCTTAACCCCAGTGTGCAGAAAGGGTCAAAACGTGTTTTTCAGCAGAAATAAACATGTTTCTGTAAGTTTGGTCAACCCCATGTAAGTTATGGGGCAGTAACAGCACTCTTTTCAAAACGTGTTTTTGAGCCCGAAATAAACGCGTTTTTTCAGACAACTGAATCCCCATGTAACAGCAAGGCTCATATGAGCCCACACACTCAGCTCTTAACCCCAGTGTGCAGAAAGGGTCAAAACGTGTTTTTCAGCAGAAATAAACATGTTTCTGTAAGTTTGGTCAACCCCATGTAAGTTATGGGGCAGTAACAGCACTCTTTTCAAAACGTGTTTTTCAGCCCGAAATAAACGCGTTTTTTCAGACAACTGAATCCCCATGTAACAGCAAAGCTCAGAAGAGCCCACACACTCAGCTCTTAACCCCAGTGTGCAGAAAGGGTCACAAATGTGTTTTTCAGCAGAAATAAACATGTTTCTGCAAGTTTGGTCAACCCCATGTAACTTATAGGGCAGTAACAGCACTCTTTTCAAAACGTGTTTTTCTGCCCCAAATAAACGCGTTTTTTCAGACAACTGAATCCCCATGTAACAGCAAGGCTCTGAAGAGCCCACACACTCAGCTCTTAAGCCCAGTGTGCAGAAAGGGTCAAAACGTGTTTTTCAGCAGAAATAAACATGTTTCTGAAAGATTAGTCACCCCCATGTATCTTACGGGGCAGTAACAGCACTCTTTTCAAAACGTGTTTTTCAGCCCGAAATAAACGCGTTTTTTCAGACAACTGAATCCCAATGTAACAGCAAGGCTCAGAAGAGCTCACACACTCAGCTCTTAACCCCAGTGTGCAGAAAGGGTCAAAATGTGTTTTTCAGCAGAAATAAACATGTTTCTGCAAGTTTGGTCAACCCCATGTAAGTTATGGGGCAGTAACAGCACTCTTTTCAAAACGTGTTTTTGAGCCCGAAATAAACGCGTTTTTTCAGGCAACTGAATCCCCATGTAACAGCAAGGCTCATATGAGCCCACACACTCAGCTCTTAACCCCAGTGTGCAGAAAGGGTCAAAACGTGTTTTTCAGCAGAAATAAACATGTTTCTGTAAGTTTGGTCAACCCCATGTAAGTTATGGGGCAGTAACAGCACTCTTTTCAAAACGTGTTTTTCAGCCCGAAATAAACGCGTTTTTTCAGACTACTGAATCCCCATGTAACAGCAAAGCTCAGAAGAGCCCACACACTCAGCTCTTAACCCCAGTGTGCAGAAAGGGTCACAAATGTGTTTTTCAGCAGAAATAAACATGTTTCTGCAAGTTTGGTCAACCCCATGTAACTTATAGGGCAGTAACAGCACTCTTTTCAAAACGTGTTTTTCTGCCCCAAATAAACGCGTTTTTTCAGACAACTGAATCCCCATGTAACAGCAAGGCTCAGAAGAGCCCACACACTCAGCTCTTAACCCCAGTGTGCAGAAAGGGTCAAAACGTGTTTTTCAGCAGAAATAAACATGTTTCTGAAAGATTAGTCACCCCCATGTATCTTACGGGGCAGTAACAGCACTCTTTTCAAAACGTGTTTTTCAGCCCGAAATAAACGCGTTTTTTCAGACAACTGAATCCCAATGTAACAGCAAGGCTCAGAAGAGCTCACACACTCAGCTCTTAACCCCAGTGTGCAGAAAGGGTCAAAATGTGTTTTTCAGCAGAAATAAACATGTTTCTGCAAGTTTGGTGAACCCCATGTAAGTTATGGGGCAGTAACAGCACTCTTTTCAAAACGTGTTTTTCAGCCCGAAATAAACGCGTTCTTTCAGACAACAGAATCCCCATGTAACAGCAAGGCTCAGAAGAGCCCACACACTCAGCTCTTAACCCCAGTGTGCAGAAAGTGTCAAAACATGTTTTTCAGCAGAAATAAACATGTTTCTGCAAGTTTGGTCAACCCCATGTAAGTTAAGGGGCAGTAACAGTACACTTTTCAAAACTTGTTTTTCAGCCCGAAATAAACGCGTTTTTTCAGACGGCTGAATACCCATGTAGCAGCAAGGCTCAGAAGAGCCCACACACTCAGATCTTAACCCCAGTGTGCTGAAAGTGTCAAAACATGTTTTTCAGCAGAAATAAACATGTTTCTGCAAGTTTGGTCAACCCCATGTAAGTTATGGGGCAGTAACAGTACACTTTTCAAAACGTGTTTTTCAGCCCGAAATAAACGCGTTTTTTCAGACAACTGAATACCCATGTAGCAGCAAGTCTCAGAAGAGCCCACACACTCAGCTCTTAACCCCAGTGTGCAGAAAGGGTCAAAACGTGTTTTTCAGCAGAAATAAACATGTTTCTGCAAGTTTGGTCAACCCCATGTAAGTTATGGGGCAGTAACAGTACACTTTTCAAAACGTGATTTTCAGCCCGAAATAAACGCGTTTTTTCAGACAACTGAATCCCCATGTAGCAACAAGGCTCAGAAGAGCCCACACACTCAGATCTTAACCCCAGTGTGCTGAAAGTGTCAAAACATGTTTTTCAGCAGAAATAAACATGTTTCTGCAAGTTTGGTCAACCCCATGTAAGTTATGGGGCAGTAACAGTACACTTTTCAAAACGTGTTTTTCAGCCCGAAATAAACGCGTTTTTTCAGACAACTGAATACCCATGTAGCAGCAAGTCTCAGAAGAGCCCACACACTCAGCTCTTAACCCCAGTGTGCAGAAAGGGTCAAAACGTGTTTTTCAGCAGAAATAAACATGTTTCTGCAAGTTTGGTCAACCCCATGTAAGTTATGGGGCAGTAACAGTACACTTTTCAAAACGTGTTTTTCAGCCCGAAATAAACGCGTTTTTTCAGACAACTGAATCCCCATGTAGCAACAAGGCTCAGAAGAGCCCACACACTCAGATCTTAACCCCAGTGTGCTGAAAGTGTCAAAACATGTTTTTCAGCAGAAATAAACATGTTTCTGCAAGTTTGGTCAACCCCATGTAAGTTATGGGGCAGTAACAGTACACTTTTCAAAACGTGTTTTTCAGCCCGAAATAAACGCGTTTTTTCAGACAACTGAATACCCATGTAGCAGCAAGTCTCAGAAGAGCCCACACACTCAGCTCTTAACCCCAGTGTGCAGAAAGGGTCAAAACGTGTTTTTCAGCAGAAATAAACATGTTTCTGCAAGTTTGGTCAACCCCATGTAAGTTATGGGGCAGTAACAGTACACTTTTCAAAACGTGTTTTTCAGCCCGAAATAAACGCGTTTTTTCAGACAACTGAATCCCCATGTAGCAACAAGGCTCAGAAGAGCCCACACACTCAGATCTTAACCCCAGTGTGCTGAAAGTGTCAAAACATGTTTTTCAGCAGAAATAAACATGTTTCTGCAAGTTTGGTCAACCCCATGTAAGTTATGGGGCAGTAACAGTACACTTTTCAAAACTTGTTTTTCAGCCCGAAATAAACGCGTTTTTTCAGACAGCTGAATACCCATGTAGCAGCAAGGCTCAGAAGAGCCCACACACTCAGATCTTAACCCCAGTGTGCTGAAAGGGTCAAAACATGTTTTTCAGCAGAAATAAACATGTTTCTGCAAGTTTGGTCAACCCCATGTAAGTTATGGGGCAGTAACAGTACACTTTTCAAAACGTGTTTTTCAGCCCGAAATAAACGCGTTTTTTCAGACAACTGAATCCCCATGTAGCAACAAGGCTCAGAAGAGCCCACACACTCAGATCTTAACCCCAGTGTGCTGAAAGTGTCAAAACATGTTTTTCAGCAGAAATAAACATGTTTCTGCAAGTTTGGTCAACCCCATGTAAGTTATGGGGCAGTAACAGTACACTTTTCAAAACGTGTTTTTCAGCCCGAAATAAACGCGTTTTTTCAGACAACTGAATACCCATGTAGCAGCAAGTCTCAGAAGAGCCCACACACTCAGCTCTTAACCCCAGTGTGCAGAAAGGGTCAAAACGTGTTTTTCAGCAGAAATAAACATGTTTCTGCAAGTTTGGTCAACCCCATGTAAGTTATGGGGCAGTAACAGTACACTTTTCAAAACGTGTTTTTCAGCCCGAAATAAACGCGTTTTTTCAGACAACTGAATACCCATGTAGCAGCAAGTCTCAGAAGAGCCCACACACTCAGCTCTTAACCCCAGTGTGCAGAAAGGGTCAAAACGTGTTTTTCAGCAGAAATAAACATGTTTCTGCAAGTTTGGTCAACCCCATGTAAGTTATGGGCAGTAACAGTACACTTTTCAAAACGTGTTTTTCAGCCCGAAATAAACGCGTTTTTTCAGACAACTGAATCCCCATGTAGCAACAAGGCTCAGAAGAGCCCACACACTCAGATCTTAACCCCAGTGTGCTGAAAGTGTCAAAACATGTTTTTCAGCAGAAATAAACATGTTTCTGCAAGTTTGGTCAACCCCATGTAAGTTATGGGGCAGTAACAGTACACTTTTCAAAAACGTGTTTTTCAGCCCGAAATAAACGCGTTTTTTCAGACAACTGAATACCCATGTAGCAGCAAGTCTCAGAAGAGCCCACACACTCAGGTCTTAACCCCAGTGTGCAGAAAGGGTCAAAACGTGTTTTTCAGCAGAAATAAACATGTTTCTGCAAGTTTGGTCAACCCCATGTAAGTTATGGGGCAGTAACAGTACACTTTTCAAAACTTGTTTTTCAGCCCGAAATAAACGCGTTTTTTCAGACAGCTGAATACCCATGTAGCAGCAAGGCTCAGAAGAGCCCACACACTCAGATCTTAACCCCAGTGTGCTGAAAGTGTCAAAACATGTTTTTCAGCAGAAATAAACATGTTTCTGCAAGTTTGGTCAACCCCATGTAAGTTATGGGGCAGTAACAGTACACTTTTCAAAACTTGTTTTTCAGCCCGAAATAAACGCGTTTTTTCAGACAGCTGAATACCCATGTAGCAGCAAGGCTCAGAAGAGCCCACACACTCAGATCTTAACCCCAGTGTGCTGAAAGGGTCAAAACATGTTTTTCAGCAGAAATAAACATGTTTCTGCAAGTTTGGTCAACCCCAGTAAGTTATGGGGCAGTAACAGTACACTTTTCAAAACGTGTTTTTCAGCCCGAAATAAACGCGTTTTTCAGACAACTGAATCCCCATGTAGCAACAAGGCTCAGAAGAGCCCACACACTCAGATCTTAACCCCAGTGTGCTGAAAGTGTCAAAACATGTTTTTCAGCAGAAATAAACATGTTTCTGCAAGTTTGGTCAACCCCATGTAAGTTATATGGGGCAGTAACAGTACACTTTTCAAAACGTGTTTTTCAGCCCGAAATAAACGCGTTTTTTCAGACAACTGAATACCCATGTAGCAGCAAGTCTCAGAAGAGCCCACACACTCAGCTCTTAACCCCAGTGTGCAGAAAGGGTCAAAACGTGTTTTTCAGCAGAAATAAACATGTTTCTGCAAGTTTGGTCAACCCCATGTAAGTTATGGGGCAGTAACAGTACACTTTTCAAAACGTGTTTTTCAGCCCGAAATAAACGCGTTTTTTCAGACAACTGAATACCCATGTAGCAGCAAGTCTCAGAAGAGCCCACACACTCAGCTCTTAACCCCAGTGTGCAGAAAGGGTCAAAACGTGTTTTTCAGCAGAAATAAACATGTTTCTGCAAGTTTGGTCAACCCCATGTAAGTTATGGGGCAGTAACAGTACACTTTTCAAAACGTGTTTTTCAGCCCGAAATAAACGCGTTTTTTCAGACAACTGAATCCCCATGTAGCAACAAGGCTCAGAAGAGCCCACACACTCAGATCTTAACCCCAGTGTGCTGAAAGTGTCAAAACATGTTTTTCAGCAGAAATAAACATGTTTCTGCAAGTTTGGTCAACCCCATGTAAGTTATGGGGCAGTAACAGTACACTTTTCAAAACGTGTTTTTCAGCCCGAAATAAACGCGTTTTTTCAGACAACTGAATACCCATGTAGCAGCAAGTCTCAGAAGAGCCCACACACTCAGGTCTTAACCCCAGTGTGCAGAAAGGGTCAAAACGTGTTTTTCAGCAGAAATAAACATGTTTCTGCAAGTTTGGTCAACCCCATGTAAGTTATGGGGCAGTAACAGTACACTTTTCAAAACGTGTTTTTCAGCCCGAAATAAACGCGTTTTTTCAGACAACTGAATCCCCATGTAGCAACAAGGCTCAGAAGAGCCCACACACTCAGATCTTAACCCCAGTGTGCTGAAAGTGTCAAAACATGTTTTTCAGCAGAAATAAACATGTTTCTGCAAGTTTGGTCAACCCCATGTAAGTTATGGGGCAGTAACAGTACACTTTTCAAAACGTGTTTTTCAGCCCGAAATAAACGCGTTTTTTCAGACAACTGAATACCCATGTAGCAGCAAGTCTCAGAAGAGCCCACACACTCAGCTCTTAACCCCAGTGTGCAGAAAGGGTCAAAACGTGTTTTTCAGCAGAAATAAACATGTTTCTGCAAGTTTGGTCAACCCCATGTAAGTTATGGGGCAGTAACAGTACACTTTTCAAAACGTGTTTTTCAGCCCGAAATAAACGCGTTTTTTCAGACAACTGAATCCCCATGTAGCAACAAGGCTCAGAAGAGCCCACACACTCAGATCTTAACCCCAGTGTGCTGAAAGTGTCAAAACATGTTTTTCAGCAGAAATAAACATGTTTCTGCAAGTTTGGTCAACCCCATGTAAGTTATGGGGCAGTAACAGTACACTTTTCAAAACGTGTTTTTCAGCCCGAAATAAACGCGTTTTTTCAGACAACTGAATACCCATGTAGCAGCAAGTCTCAGAAGAGCCCACACACTCAGCTCTTAACCCCATTGTGCAGAAAGGGTCAAAACGTGTTTTTCAGCAGAAATAAACATGTTTCTGCAAGTTTGGTCAACCCCATGTAAGTTATGGGGCAGTAACAGTACACTTTTCAAAACGTGTTTTTCAGCCCGAAATAAACGCGTTTTTTCAGACAACTGAATCCCCATGTAGCAACAAGGCTCAGAAGAGCCCACACACTCAGATCTTAACCCCAGTGTGCTGAAAGTGTCAAAACATGTTTTTCAGCAGAAATAAACATGTTTCTGCAAGTTTGGTCAACCCCATGTAAGTTATGGGGCAGTAACAGTACACTTTTCAAAACGTGTTTTTCAGCCCGAAATAAACGCGTTTTTTCAGACAACTGAATACCCATGTAGCAGCAAGTCTCAGAAGAGCCCACACACTCAGCTCTTAACCCCAGTGTGCAGAAAGGGTCAAAACGTGTTTTTCAGCAGAAATAAACATGTTTCTGCAAGTTTGGTCAACCCCTTGTAAGTTATGGGGCAGTAACAGTACACTTTTCAAAACGTGTTTTTCAGCCCGAAATAAACGCGTTTTTTCAGACAACTGAATCCCCATGTAGCAACAAGGCTCAGAAGAGCCCACACACTCAGATCTTAACCCCAGTGTGCTGAAAGTGTCAAAACATGTTTTTCAGCAGAAATAAACATGTTTCTGCAAGTTTGGTCAACCCCATGTAAGTTATGGGGCAGTAACAGTACACTTTTCAAAACTTGTTTTTCAGCCCGAAATAAACGCGTTTTTTCAGACAGCTGAATACCCATGTAGCAGCAAGGCTCAGAAGAGCCCACACACTCAGATCTTAACCCCAGTGTGCTGAAAGTGTCAAAACATGTTTTTCAGCAGAAATAAACATGTTTCTGCAAGTTTGGTCAACCCCATGTAAGTTATGGGGCAGTAACAGTACACTTTTCAAAACGTGTTTTTCAGCCCGAAATAAACGCGTTTTTTCAGACAACTGAATCCCCATGTAGCAACAAGGCTCAGAAGAGCCCACACACTCAGATCTTAACCCCAGTGTGCTGAAAGTGTCAAAACATGTTTTTCAGCAGAAATAAACATGTTTCTGCAAGTTTGGTCAACCCCATGTAAGTTATGGGGCAGTAACAGTACACTTTTCAAAACGTGTTTTTCAGCCCGAAATAAACGCGTTTTTTCAGACAACTGAATACCCATGTAGCAGCAAGTCTCAGAAGAGCCCACACACTCAGCTCTTAACCCCAGTGTGCAGAAAGGGTCAAACGTGTTTTTCAGCAGAAATAAACATGTTTCTGCAAGTTTGGTCAACCCCATGTAAGTTATGGGGCAGTAACAGTACACTTTTCAAAACGTGTTTTTCAGCCCGAAATAAACGCGTTTTTTCAGACAACTGAATACCCATGTAGCAGCAAGTCTCAGAAGAGCCCACACACTCAGCTCTTAACCCCAGTGTGCAGAAAGGGTCAAAACGTGTTTTTCAGCAGAAATAAACATGTTTCTGCAAGTTTGGTCAACCCCATGTAAGTTATGGGGCAGTAACAGTACACTTTTCAAAACGTGTTTTTCAGCCCGAAATAAACGCGTTTTTTCAGACAACTGAATCCCCATGTAGCAACAAGGCTCAGAAGAGCCCACACACTCAGATCTTAACCCCAGTGTGCTGAAAGTGTCAAAACATGTTTTTCAGCAGAAATAAACATGTTTCTGCAAGTTTGGTCAACCCCATGTAAGTTATGGGGCAGTAACAGTACACTTTTCAAAACGTGTTTTTCAGCCCGAAATAAACACGTTTTTTCAGACAACTGAATCCCCATGTAGCAACAAGGCTCAGAAGAGCCCACACACTCAGATCTTAACCCCAGTGTGCTGAAAGTGTCAAAACATGTTTTTCAGCAGAAATAAACATGTTTCTGCAAGTTTGGTCAACCCCATGTAAGTTATGGGGCAGTAACAGTACACTTTTCAAAACGTGTTTTTCAGCCCGAAATAAACGCGTTTTTTCAGACAACTGAATACCCATGTAGCAGCAAGTCTCAGAAGAGCCCACACACTCAGCTCTTAACCCCAGTGTGCAGAAAGGGTCAAAACGTGTTTTTCAGCAGAAATAAACATGTTTCTGCAAGTTTGGTCAACCCCATGTAAGTTATGGGGCAGTAACAGTACACTTTTCAAAACGTGTTTTTCAGCCCGAAATAAACGCGTTTTTTCAGACAACTGAATCCCCATGTAGCAACAAGGCTCAGAAGAGCCCACACACTCAGATCTTAACCCCAGTGTGCTGAAAGTGTCAAAACATGTTTTTCAGCAGAAATAAACATGTTTCTGCAAGTTTGGTCAACCCCATGTAAGTTATGGGGCAGTAACAGTACACTTTTCAAAACGTGTTTTTCAGCCCGAAATAAACGCGTTTTTTCAGACAACTGAATACCCATGTAGCAGCAAGTCTCAGAAGAGCCCACACACTCAGCTCTTAACCCCAGTGTGCAGAAAGGGTCAAAACGTGTTTTTCAGCAGAAATAAACATGTTTCTGCAAGTTTGGTCAACCCCTTGTAAGTTATGGGGCAGTAACAGTACACTTTTCAAAACGTGTTTTTCAGCCCGAAATAAACGCGTTTTTTCAGACAACTGAATCCCCATGTAGCAACAAGGCTCAGAAGAGCCCACACACTCAGATCTTAACCCCAGTGTGCTGAAAGTGTCAAAACATGTTTTTCAGCAGAAATAAACATGTTTCTGCAAGTTTGGTCAACCCCATGTAAGTTATGGGGCAGTAACAGTACACTTTTCAAAACTTGTTTTTCAGCCCGAAATAAACGCGTTTTTTCAGACAGCTGAATACCCATGTAGCAGCAAGGCTCAGAAGAGCCCACACACTCAGATCTTAACCCCAGTGTGCTGAAAGTGTCAAAACATGTTTTTCAGCAGAAATAAACATGTTTCTGCAAGTTTGGTCAACCCCATGTAAGTTATGGGGCAGTAACAGTACACTTTTCAAAACTTGTTTTTCAGCCCGAAATAAACGCGTTTTTTCAGACAGCTGAATACCCATGTAGCAGCAAGGCTCAGAAGAGCCCACACACTCAGATCTTAACCCCAGTGTGCTGAAAGTGTCAAAACATGTTTTTCAGCAGAAATAAACATGTTTCTGCAAGTTTGGTCAACCCCATGTAAGTTATGGGGCAGTAACAGTACACTTTTCAAAACGTGTTTTTCAGCCCGAAATAAACGCGTTTTTTCAGACAACTGAATCCCCATGTAGCAACAAGGCTCAGAAGAGCCCACACACTCAGATCTTAACCCCAGTGTGCTGAAAGTGTCAAAACATGTTTTTCAGCAGAAATAAACATGTTTCTGCAAGTTTGGTCAACCCCATGTAAGTTATGGGGCAGTAACAGTACACTTTTCAAAACTTGTTTTTCAGCCCGAAATAAACGCGTTTTTCAGACAGCTGAATACCCATGTAGCAGCAAGGCTCAGAAGAGCCCACACACTCAGATCTTAACCCCAGTGTGCTGAAAGTGTCAAAACATGTTTTTCAGCAGAAATAAACATGTTTCTGCAAGTTTGGTCAACCCCATGTAAGTTATGGGGCAGTAACAGTACACTTTTCAAAACGTGTTTTTCAGCCCGAAATAAACGCGTTTTTTCAGACAACTGAATACCCATGTAGCAGCAAGTCTCAGAAGAGCCCACACACTCAGCTCTTAACCCCAGTGTGCAGAAAGGGTCAAAACGTGTTTTTCAGCAGAAATAAACATGTTTCTGCAAGTTTGGTCAACCCCATGTAAGTTATGGGGCAGTAACAGTACACTTTTCAAAACGTGTTTTTCAGCCCGAAATAAACGCGTTTTTTCAGACAACTGAATACCCATGTAGCAGCAAGTCTCAGAAGAGCCCACACACTCAGCTCTTAACCCCAGTGTGCAGAAAGGGTCAAAACGTGTTTTTCAGCAGAAATAAACATGTTTCTGCAAGTTTGGTCAACCCCATGTAAGTTATGGGGCAGTAACAGTACACTTTTCAAAACGTGTTTTTCAGCCCGAAATAAACGCGTTTTTTCAGACAACTGAATCCCCATGTAGCAACAAGGCTCAGAAGAGCCCACACACTCAGATCTTAACCCCAGTGTGCTGAAAGTGTCAAAACATGTTTTTCAGCAGAAATAAACATGTTTCTGCAAGTTTGGTCAACCCCATGTAAGTTATGGGGCAGTAACAGTACACTTTTCAAAACTTGTTTTTCAGCCCGAAATAAACGCGTTTTTTCAGACAGCTGAATACCCATGTAGCAGCAAGGCTCAGAAGAGCCCACACACTCAGATCTTAACCCCAGTGTGCTGAAAGTGTCAAAACATGTTTTTCAGCAGAAATAAACATGTTTCTGCAAGTTTGGTCAACCCCATGTAAGTTATGGGGCAGTAACAGTACACTTTTCAAAACGTGTTTTTCAGCCCGAAATAAACGCGTTTTTTCAGACAACTGAATCCCCATGTAGCAACAAGGCTCAGAAGAGCCCACACACTCAGATCTTAACCCCAGTGTGCTGAAAGTGTCAAAACATGTTTTTCAGCAGAAATAAACATGTTTCTGCAAGTTTGGTCAACCCCATGTAAGTTATGGGGCAGTAACAGTACACTTTTCAAAACGTGTTTTTCAGCCCGAAATAAACGCGTTTTTTCAGACAACTGAATACCCATGTAGCAGCAAGTCTCAGAAGAGCCCACACACTCAGCTCTTAACCCCAGTGTGCAGAAAGGGTCAAAACGTGTTTTTCAGCAGAAATAAACATGTTTCTGCAAGTTTGGTCAACCCCATGTAAGTTATGGGGCAGTAACAGTACACTTTTCAAAACGTGTTTTTCAGCCCGAAATAAACGCGTTTTTTCAGACAACTGAATACCCATGTAGCAGCAAGTCTCAGAAGAGCCCACACACTCAGCTCTTAACCCCAGTGTGCAGAAAGGGTCAAAACGTGTTTTTCAGCAGAAATAAACATGTTTCTGCAAGTTTGGTCAACCCCATGTAAGTTATGGGGCAGTAACAGTACACTTTTCAAAACGTGTTTTTCAGCCCGAAATAAACGCGTTTTTTCAGACAACTGAATCCCCATGTAGCAACAAGGCTCAGAAGAGCCCACACACTCAGATCTTAACCCCAGTGTGCTGAAAGTGTCAAAACATGTTTTTCAGCAGAAATAAACATGTTTCTGCAAGTTTGGTCAACCCCATGTAAGTTATGGGGCAGTAACAGTACACTTTTCAAAACTTGTTTTTCAGCCCGAAATAAACGCGTTTTTTCAGACAGCTGAATACCCATGTAGCAGCAAGGCTCAGAAGAGCCCACACACTCAGATCTTAACCCCAGTGTGCTGAAAGTGTCAAAACATGTTTTTCAGCAGAAATAAACATGTTTCTGCAAGTTTGGTCAACCCCATGTAAGTTATGGGGCAGTAACAGTACACTTTTCAAAACGTGTTTTTCAGCCCGAAATAAACGCGTTTTTTCAGACAACTGAATACCCATGTAGCAGCAAGTCTCAGAAGAGCCCACACACTCAGCTCTTAACCCCAGTGTGCAGAAAGGGTCAAAACGTGTTTTTCAGCAGAAATAAACATGTTTCTGCAAGTTTGGTCAACCCCATGTAAGTTATGGGCAGTAACAGTACACTTTTCAAAACGTGTTTTCAGCCCGAAATAAACGCGTTTTTTCAGACAACTGAATACCCATGTAGCAGCAAGTCTCAGAAGAGCCCACACACTCAGCTCTTAACCCCAGTGTGCAGAAAGGGTCAAAACGTGTTTTTCAGCAGAAATAAACATGTTTCTGCAAGTTTGGTCAACCCCATGTAAGTTATGGGGCAGTAACAGTACACTTTTCAAAACGTGTTTTTCAGCCCGAAATAAACGCGTTTTTTCAGACAACTGAATCCCCATGTAGCAACAAGGCTCAGAAGAGCCCACACACTCAGATCTTAACCCCAGTGTGCTGAAAGTGTCAAAACATGTTTTTCAGCAGAAATAAACATGTTTCTGCAAGTTTGGTCAACCCCATGTAAGTTATGGGGCAGTAACAGTACACTTTTCAAAACGTGTTTTTCAGCCCGAAATAAACACGTTTTTTCAGACAACTGAATCCCCATGTAGCAACAAGGCTCAGAAGAGCCCACACACTCAGATCTTAACCCCAGTGTGCTGAAAGTGTCAAAACATGTTTTTCAGCAGAAATAAACATGTTTCTGCAAGTTTGGTCAACCCCATGTAAGTTATGGGGCAGTAACAGTACACTTTTCAAAACGTGTTTTTCAGCCCGAAATAAACGCGTTTTTTCAGACAACTGAATACCCATGTAGCAGCAAGTCTCAGAAGAGCCCACACACTCAGCTCTTAACCCCAGTGTGCAGAAAGGGTCAAAACGTGTTTTTCAGCAGAAATAAACATGTTTCTGCAAGTTTGGTCAACCCCATGTAAGTTATGGGGCAGTAACAGTACACTTTTCAAAACGTGTTTTTCAGCCCGAAATAAACGCGTTTTTTCAGACAACTGAATCCCCATGTAGCAACAAGGCTCAGAAGAGCCCACACACTCAGATCTTAACCCCAGTGTGCTGAAAGTGTCAAAACATGTTTTTCAGCAGAAATAAACATGTTTCTGCAAGTTTGGTCAACCCCATGTAAGTTATGGGGCAGTAACAGTACACTTTTCAAAACGTGTTTTTCAGCCCGAAATAAACGCGTTTTTTCAGACAACTGAATACCCATGTAGCAGCAAGTCTCAGAAGAGCCCACACACTCAGCTCTTAACCCCAGTGTGCAGAAAGGGTCAAAACGTGTTTTTCAGCAGAAATAAACATGTTTCTGCAAGTTTGGTCAACCCCTTGTAAGTTATGGGGCAGTAACAGTACACTTTTCAAAACGTGTTTTTCAGCCCGAAATAAACGCGTTTTTTCAGACAACTGAATCCCCATGTAGCAACAAGGCTCAGAAGAGCCCACACACTCAGATCTTAACCCCAGTGTGCTGAAAGTGTCAAAACATGTTTTTCAGCAGAAATAAACATGTTTCTGCAAGTTTGGTCAACCCCATGTAAGTTATGGGGCAGTAACAGTACACTTTTCAAAACTTGTTTTTCAGCCCGAAATAAACGCGTTTTTTCAGACAGCTGAATACCCATGTAGCAGCAAGGCTCAGAAG